>NC_142283.1:13118264-15618264 GCF_052056855.1 Sturnus vulgaris | reverse complement strand
TTGTCATCAAAAAATATTGTTTCCTAAAATATTGGCTGAGCTGTACAGCATGTTAATTTCTAAAATGTTGCTGTGGAAATAAATAAATGTAGTAGGATAAGTATAAGATATCAGCACCAATATGTAAACCATCCCAGTGGAGTTTGATGTGTAGAATACCAAGCTTCTTGTTCTTCTGCTGATAGAGAGGAAGATTCATCCACCTTTTAGAAAACTACTCACCTTACTATAATCCCCTTGAATAAGGATCATATTTTCCTTAACTATTGCAGTATCTTTACAAAGTCACTAATACCACTGAATATATACAGCAATTCAATGCAATAACGTTAAGGTACTTTGCTACAGCGGTGAAAGAAAACAGTTATAGGTATTCTGTTAACTCAATTTTCCCAAAATTCTCTATCTGGATTGCATGCCCATTCAGGAAAAATGCCTCAAAAGGTAAGATACAAAGATGGTAAAGGGAAAAAAGCAGAAAAAAGGCTTATTATCTTAGTCTTCAGTGTCCTCATTATTTGAGTCCTTATCAGCTTTTTATCACAGCTGCTTAGCTTTAAAGTGGAAGCCTGATCACCAAAAAACGACAGCTTTTTATTTTGAAATTGTCCCTGCAGTTTAGCCACTGGAACACTGAACTGGGAACTTTGCATTCATTAATCATTAGATTCTACCTATCAGCTAAAAATCAGCTGATTGTTAGGTGTAGGTATATTTTATTGCCTATGTTTTCTGTGAATATGTTTCTTCTGTATCTATTGAAGGAAATGGTGTTGCATAGCTGTTGGCTGGTGAATAGCTGTTGGTCCATGGACTGAGGTAACACTAGGCTAATGTGGCACTGACTTGAAAAAGAACTACTAGTCTTCATACCAATAATGTTAAATATAAACAAAAAAGACTGAATTACATTGCTACTGATGGTAATGCAGATCAAGACTGAAGATAACTCCTTTCTGAGAATGATGACTTTTACTCTGTCAAATAGAGACCAGTAGCGTACTGACTAACCTGAAATTGTGTGTGTGTATGTGATATCACACTTGTGGTCTCTGTGTTAAATGGATTTGGAGTAGAATGAATTTTCAAGAATGACACGTTTTTCTCTGTTCATACATTTTTGCTCTCTCCGAGAGTTGTGTAAAAGTTGATGTACCTTTCTGCACATTTGGCACCACCTGAGATGAAAACACAAGTTTTACATCTAGAACATATATTTCAAGTGCCAATTTTCTAATTCATCTATTCTCTCCATCCACTGGTTTTAAAATAACTTTCTGATTTCAAAAGTAGAAGTAGTGATGGAGAGTCAGTTCTTGCTGTGATATTTTTGTCCTTCAAAATTGTCAGTCTCAACAGAAAAAAGCTTTTCCTAATATTCTTTTCAAACATGCAGACTGGCAAACCTTGAAAAAAAGATCTCATGGAGCTTATCTCATTTAGGCTTTCAGGATTTCACTAGAAAATATTTTCTTGTAACTAAATGCTTGACATGTGATGCTCTCTAGTTATACCTATTAGCTAATTTCCAAATCTTTCCTTATGCTCAAGTTTGCCACCTTCAGATGTATTACAGATAGTTGATTCATTTAGATTCAGTGGTACCAGCCCTTCTAGACCTGGTCTGGGAGAGATATCTGCAGAAATTTTGAACCGTAACCTGTATCGCAAATTTTACATACTCCGATAATTAAAATGAGCAAATGAGTTGGCAGAACTGTCCTCCTTTCCACTACTTTCATATTACTTAGGTAAATGGTCTGAAATATATCAGAGAAGAACTAGACGCAGTCAGCACGATGGGAAAAAGTCTTATTCACTCAGGAGTGGCATACATTTGCAGACTTTGGCAAGCAATTACTCTAATTCATATACATGACTGTTTTTATTTAAAGGGCCTTTCAAAATAAAAATCTTAAGATATTTGTAAACACCTGCTACATATGCATCAGTAGTGACAGACCTAGTGTTTACTGCATCCTTCTGTGTGTTTACAGCCTTAAGCAGAAGGATGTATTGGCAATTTGATGTTGTGTGTAATAGGCAGACAATGCAAAACACAAAGCTGGGATATTGTGGTAGGATTGCTCAATGTCACAAAAGCTATTGACTTTTTCCACCTGGCTTGCAGGCTTTTGGAGAGAAAACATATGTGCTACACTATAAAATGTGGACTTAATGAAAACACAGGCATCATGGAGTAACTAATGTAAACATAGATTACATTACTACTACTTAAGAACACACCATAATGTTTTGTTTGTTAGTAATGGATTTGCCTTTGGCAATGTTATGAGAAAGAATGTATACATTTAATTTCCAAGAAAAAAGAGAAAATGTTCTTAATGTGCACTTGTGTGTAGTTTAAATAAAAATGTCAATATTTTACTTTGAAGAAAATATTGGCATGTTTTTGTTTGAATTCTTTTTTTCCATTGTGGATTTCACTAAAGAATTTAGTATTCTTTATTTGACTTTGACTTTCTGAAGACTTCTATAGGATCCTTTCTTTCAGATCTCAACTGCCCACTTGTTGAAGAAATGTTTTGCAAAATATAAGAAAAAAATAAAAAAGAGAATAAAAAATGAAATCCTTCATTGATGTACTAATGAAATTAGTTAAGGACCATATATAACCTTGAAGTAATTTGGCATTAAGCATAAAGCCCACCAAAGCCCTGAGAACATGAATAATATAGTCATCCAAATTATTGTAAATTTGATTGTTTATCATGGAAATTCCATTTCTCTTATGCTTTTAATGATGAAGCACAGAGGAGGAAAAATGGTGTTCTGGTCACTGAGCAAGTAGCCAGAAAGTAATCGTTCTCTCCTTTGATTCAAACTTGGTTTACAATCTGGAAAATGTATGTTGCTTAAACAACAAAAAACCCCAACATGTCAAGTTGCCAATAGTTTTTCCTTTGCCAGCTGTTTTGTAACCGAGCAAGTGCATCAGTGGCATTGTTTTCTGTAGAAATGTTTCAGAATGTTGTCATGAATCCAATAGAATTCACCAGAATCCTTATTTTTATAAGTCCCAAGAGAAAGGTTGAATACATCTCGTGTCAAAGAATATATGTTCTGAAGCTTCCTATTAGCGGTCACTGCCTGTGAGCTTTCAAAACTCCAAGGACATAACAATTTGCTATCTCTGCTTCTTCTTTATTATGCCACGGTAATGAATTATGTAGTGTCAAATTATTGCATGTGCACTGAAGTACAAGTTCATTCTTCCCTGAAAAAGTGAGAATGACATGAAACCATTTACAGAGGTTGTAGAACACTGCCAGTATCTTCCTGATCTGAAGATAAATTTCTGTTAAATTTCATGTTAGCCACATGAGGTTCTTGCATTCTGTCTAAATGCCATTCAGCAGGCACATTTTTATATGCAGCCACAGTCTTTCATTCAGGCGTCTCCTACACAAAAATATAAGGTCCATGCAGAGTCAGAGTAAGAGGGGCTTGCATAAAAATCTGAACAAATACAATATGTGTTGCGCCAACAAAATGTCTAAGCCTATGTCCTGATCTGCTTAGACTGTCTATAAGCAGTCAAGCAGCTCTTCTCATAAATTACAACAATTCCTAAGCACATTTTGGTATTCAATTAAAACATACACTTTTTGTAGCAGTAATATAATGCAATATGTATCATCTGTAGCAATAGATCTAAAAAAGATCACTGCATTCATAACTTAAACTGACATTTTGAAAGGTTAGCACAAGAGCTGCTTTGCTGCCTGTGATCAATATAAAAAAGATTTCAAGTAATTAAAATCTCTGATGTGGACATTCCTTATTTGGTGCCTGTCAGAAAAGACAAAACAGTGTTGTACTAGACAGGAGATAAATATGGATAAAACAACCCCTGCTCCTAGAAGTTCTTATCTGCATGAGGAATTATTGGTGCACAAGTCATTCCTGGTAAATGAATTAAGAATAAAGTTCTTAATTAAGAAAAAAATTGCTGTGAATTCACAAGCTGGGAAGGAAAGAGAAAAACAGGATACAGGATACTATTTTCACATGAACAATAGATGAGAAAGAGTTGTTAGGTAATAGTAGATGTACATACCTAGGTATATCATATGTATACCATATATCATATGATACCTAGGTACATCATATGTAAAAATATTCTAAATATGCGTAGAATCATGTGATTTATGCTTAATATAAGTAGATGCTTATAGATTCTTAAATGTCCTCATTATAAAATAAAAGGGGAAAAGGACCTTTTAAACACAACTGTTTGGATTTTTGTGAATTTGTGTAAAGATACACTTTCTTATATGTACTGTTTTTTACTGATAAATGGTGATACATTTTTTGTTATTGACACCCAAAACAAGACCTGAGCATGGATCTTTCTGCAAAGAAAGTATTTTATGTGATTAGTAGGAGAGAGAAGTCTCATTAAAATGTTAAGGACTGTCATTGATGTGGCTCTAGAATAAGGAGCAAGGAGGATTGTTGGTTCAGGAGTGATACAGGCTTTTTAGGAATGAGAAGAGGAAAGTGGGAATGATTTGTCCTTTATGTGCGAAAGCAGCTGGAGTGCATGGGACTGGCTCCAGGAACAGGTAGCGAGCCAAATAGGAATTTGTAGATGGATGAAGGCCAGCAGGTGGACCAGTATGTTTGCTGTTGCTGTAGGTATCTGCTACAGAGCTCCTGAGCAGGAAGAAATAGTATCTGAAGTCTTTTTCAGATGACTGGAAGAAACAACACATTTATAGGCCCTGGTCAGTATGGGAGACTTCAAGCACCCTGATATCTTTCGGAGGGACAAAACAAAAGGATTCAAGCAGTCTTGGAGATTTTCTATGGTGTGTGATTTAAAAGCCAAGAAGGCAGGGTGCTCTGCTGGTCCTGCTAATTATGAGCAAGGCAGAACTAGTCATGGATGTGAAAGTCAGGGGCAGCCTTGGCTACAGTGACCATCAAGTTGTGGGTTCATGACCTTAAAAGGAGAAGGAAGGCACAAAGCCAAACAAGAGCTCTGTGTTTCAGAAGGGCAGACTTCAGTCTCTTCAGGGATAGAATCCCATGGGATACATCCTTAGAGAGGGTGAGTCTGGAAAAACTACAGGCCAGTCCTGCACCTCCAGTCCTTGAGAAGATGATGAAGAAAATTTTTTCTTAAACCATTTGCATGGTGATAATACTAAGTGAAAACAAATATAGCATTGTGAGGCACCTCTAAACAACATGATTAGTATGATTTATTTCACCTTCTTCCCATCAGAACCTTACAAGCAGTGTCCTGATATTAATCTGGATGCTCTAGGATAGTTTCTAGGATATTCTGGAGAAGATGGTAGCACTGCTTGATTAAAACCTAGTTAACCTTTGTCATCCCAGTCACAATAGCTGCTACTCACTCACAGATCAAGGGGAAAATTCTTTGTGTCCTGAATAGTAAACCTGTATAGTGTCCTTCTTTTTATGTTTTCTCCAGTCTTTCTATATGATATATATGATATATATCATATACATGTGTACATCTTGCAAAACGACTTCAGCTATTTTCTTGTCTGCTCTGTACTTCTGGCAAGCAACGTATTTTTTCCCTGTCTAAGTATAGGAACGTTTTTGCATTTGGAGGACATGTTGGGGAGAATTGAGGTTTTTAATATGATTCATAATAACCTAACATAAATGTGACTCTGCAGATGTAGTTCTGACTCAGTTGTGACAAGGCCCTCTAATTTCTTATGCTCTTCTAGTAGCAGAATTAACAATGACAGTAGGTGTGACTACGTTCTGATTTATGGTATTCGTTTTTATTTGTAGAAGGAGGGTCAAAAGGGAAACTCTGACCCTTTTGACTATAATCTTACTGTTGTCACAGGTACTTCAGAGAGATGGTAAAAGAACAGAGAGGGAAAAAAATGATGCAGATGATATGTTCTCGGACCCTTGACTTTCACCAGCTGCATTTTAAAGGCTGTCATTCCATTTGCTGCTATGTCTCTGCAGCCTCTCCATTATATGTGCAAACACAATCTGATTAGTATTTTTTATAAGCTAGTCTTGTCTGCTTTATTACAGACATCACCTTCAGATGTGGGCCACCACAGCCATTAAATCAAGAATATTTAGCTATTATTTGTAATAAATGTCAGCAGGGCTGAATTAAAGCCAGCAGGAAATGTTCAGGGCAGAAAACACGCTGACATTCATTCATGCAAATCTGTACCACTAGTAGAATTAATCATAAAGAGGGAGGGTGGAACATACATTGCATTTATATTACTGTTTTGGCCAATTGTGATTCATCATGAATATGAGGGCTATAATGGATAAGTGATGGCCTAGTGACAAAGAGCCACATTCAGAGTATAATTAGGTGTCTTAGTTTGAAAGACAGGTGTAAACCAAGGATGGTGGGAACCTCCCTTGGAATGGAGAATATGACTCCATTCCCTCGAAATTATTAAAACTTTAAAATTAAGAGCCTTTCAGGCAAAGATATGGGAAAATAATTTCTTTACTAGTTCCTTAGTATGTGTATGTATAACAAGGCAAACAAACAACAGCAATGGCAGCAGCAGCAAACAAAGAAACAGAAAACTCAATGAAATCTCTTCCTGCTCTTTAAGCACTTTCCCCTTGGTGCAGTCACCGTCACAGCCAGCAGGGGCGCTGCTGGCTCCTGGTGGGCAGGGAGGGTGCAATGATTCCCCCGTGGCCTCAGGGGGCGCTGTGTCATGGGCTCAGCCACGCCTCCCCCATGCAGTAATGGCGGACGGGCTGAATGGAGAGATGGGCTGCAGCAGGAACCTCAGCTGGCACTGCAGTGGCAGGCATGGCTCTTGTGGTGGCAAACAAAATGCAGCAGGGAACAACACAGTCCTAGCAGGGGCTGTGAGGCTGGGTGGATACGGGGGCTGAGTTAGAGTGTAGTGAAAAAGCCTGAGGCAGTGGCACAAAGCAGCGGTGCTGGGCACTGGCAGGCTTCTCTGTAGTCACTGCAGCAAACAGCCAGGGAGATGCGCCCTCCGGGAAGGGGCAGGGGACTTGGAGTCCCAGGTTTTCCTCTGAAGCACCACAACAGATGGTAAGGTCCCAGTTCAATGGCTGTTCTTACAAGCAAAGGCTCACCCACGGCAGGAGAAACAAGGCAGGGATGGGCTCTAGCAGCTGTGACTTCCCCTCTGCCGATGACCAGCAGCTCCATCGTCCTCCTCCAAAGTTGAGGAAGCAAGAAGAAAATTCAGAGCTGCACCCAACCCTTTCCCCCACCCCAAATCTCTTGGTATCTCTGCTCTTTCCAGAGAAACTCCCAGATAATGGGTGAGTAGCCAGCAGCTCCCCTGAGCTGTGACAATTTCTTTTGTCTCTCTTAAGTACCTGATCGTTATCGTCTCCAACCAACGGGGGAGAAAATTCCCTAAGAGAAAAAAACAAAAAGGAAAAAATCCTAACCTCCAACACAAGACAAGATATTGAAAGACTTTTTAAATTTCAGTGGGTCAATGTAAAAGAACTGCAGCTCCTCAAATGCTATCTGATTTAAATCTCAGATTTCAATCAGATTTTAAAAAGATAGGCAAATTTTTGTATTTTTATCTTTTCTGTCTCTTTTCACAATGAAAAGATCTGTTCTTAATACTATTTTGCTAGGAAGCTTTTGAAGGTCACATACATAAAGCCTTTTTAATTATAATGCTGTATACTCTAGGAAACTATTCAGAATCTACGATGAGAATTCTTGTATTTTAACAAGAACAGGTTTGACAGGTGTCCTCTGGAGCATGGATATGTTTTGCTAGACTAGGAATTGAATTCTGGTGACTAACGAATTAAGCTCTTAAAATTTTATTCATGAAAAATATAAACAAAGCACTCCCTTCTCCAGTACTATGCTTTGTAGGTTCAAATAGAGAAAACAAACTTAGTTGCAAATATATTAAATACTTAGCTGAAGCTGTGGCCAGAGCTGCACTCGCTTTGCCACTACAGTTCCGTGCCTAGAGTTGGTCACACTCCGGGAACAGGAGTCCTTAGATGTGGCTCAAGCTATTGCTCCATGGCCTTTTGACTGTCAGATTGTGCCTGAAGGAGGCAAGGAGGAGGGGCAGGTCTTTTGCATAGGATAAAAAGGATTTATTACTCTGGGGAATCCATGGGGCAAAAGACAAAATGGTGAAGGTGCAACAACTTAAATATGGGAGAGGTTCAAGGGGAAGATACAAATTCTTAGCAAATTGGAAAAATTCTGAGGAGGGGTAAAGGGTAGGGTTTACAAAGGCATTGTCGAATGAAAGAGGTAGGGGGGAAAACTGGGTCACATGGACTAATGAGATGTTGAGTTTTAGGGGATTTCCAAAGAGGAATTCCAAGAAAGAGGCTGGCACAAAAAAGAAGGATTGACAGGTAGTTTAGGATAGATTGACAAGGTGAGTGGGAGGGTATAATTTTGGACTAAACCATTAGCTTAGGCAATAACAGAACATACCATTTACAAGAAACATATTGCAACATCTCCCCATTTTCTCTTTAAGGAGAGTTGTGGCATTGAGGAATAGATTCTGATCAGGGGTTCATGTTTTTCCACCAGGATTGCTGTGTGGATACTGTTACATGATTGACTTCTTTGGTGGGAGAGATGGTATCTTGGATTGTTTTTAAGATAGCTCTCTTTAGAATAGAAGAGGCAATTAGAATAAAGAATATAACTAAGAAAATTAACAAAATAATTCTGACAATAGAAGCTAGCCATCCTGTCAGTCCCCATCCCTTAAAGATAGAACTGAGCCAGTCTTCAGTTTCTTGTTTGATGTCTCTGATGAGTTCTTGCATTTTATTTATGGAAGCGTGGACACTTTTGCTTTTGGATGTTAAATTAAAGCAACAGAGTCCTTCAAAATCTTCACACCCATGGCCATGTGCAAGAAGTAAAAAGCCCATGGCAGCACCATTTTGTAAGGTTACTTTCCAATTATTTCCTCGTCATCTAGTAAGCCACTGAGAGCAGTTGATGTTAAATTTGCTTGTTTTGCAAACCAACACTCTAAGTGGCGCAATTCACTTAGAGCTTTTGCTGAAGCTACCCAAGGTAAAAAGAGGGAGACAGCAGATCTTTTGAGGTGTGACCAATGAAAAATCTTGGAATCACAGTCTTTGTCCAAATCCTTAATGCTTTGCTTTTGGATGACCAAAACATTCTTTTTGTTTTGCCGACTCATACCTTGGATTTTGTTGGGAGAAAAAAGCAACAGCCACCCTAAAGTACATGGGCCTCCACGAAGGCAAGAGGAGATTCCTGCCCATGCTCGATTACCACAAATTAAGAAGGTGCCTTTATCTAACTTTAGGGGTTGGTAATTTTCAGTGGAAGCCATTTTTATATGGCTGATTGCTTGGAACCAATTGGAAACAATGTATGCTTTTTTACACTGAATAAGTGAAATAAATTGTTCCCTTTTATGTTGTGGCTGATAGACAAGCTGAACACAATAAGGGGAAAAGGAGGATCCCAAAATTTCAAACTCTTGGGGTTCTTCTTTAGCTACAGGTAATTTTTTGATCCAATTTCTCCATAAAATAAGAGGGTTTATTACAGGCATTTACTATCAGAGCAAGAAAGTTCAACAGGAGTTTGGTGGAGTTCTGGGAGTTGATCTCTGTGTGTAGGGCATTTAAACTTTCTGGATATATATTAGGCTTAAATGGAATCCCCACCAGGCAGGTTGACAATGGGTCATCAGTAGCTGCCATCAAAAGACACATGTGATCTTGCTGCAGGGCTTGGGCTAGGGTGACCTACACATTTTTTTCTTGGCTGAGGGATAATCCACGCTTCTGAGGACTGGCACAGGAGAGTCAGGATCCAAATGGTGTTTAGAACCATGTTCTCTTACCCAGAGAACATTATGGGACGAGAATGCCGAACAAGAAACAGGATGGCATTTTTCTGGGGGAAGGAAATTAGAGACAGGGTAAACATTAATTAAAAATATCTGACATATCATTGGGAAAAAGAACAGTTGGGGATAACTTGGCACAATCAAATAGGAGATTGGGTTCTCCTGTTCTTTGGTGCCAGCATCTGCAGAGGGAAGCCACAGCTACATCTTTGGTGGACTGGCCTGATCGTGATACAGACTTGGGGATGTAAAGCTTGACCCACATTTGAGGGACCCATCTCAACCTGGAGGACGTGGACACACACGTGTACCCACGACCCCAGATGATTAACTCAAATGGGCCCTCTACTTTTGCTGTCTCAGCATTTTTTACTAAAACTGTGATATTTCAATTTTAGCTGTGTGTTATTTTTGAAATGCTGGACAACAGGTGGGTTTAAGTGTTCACATGAACAGTTCAAAAAATTAATGGTAAACAGTGCCTTACAGAGCTTAATTTGTGGTGGATTGCTGGTGTTATTGCTTTGCTGCTGCTCTAGGACTCTCTTGAGTGACTGATGTGTTCATTTAACAATGCCTTGACCTGTGGAGGAGTGGGGGATGCTTTTTTTATGTTTCACTCCCCATTTCTGCAGGAACTGCGAAAAGCGTTGGTGGTATATGTGGGACCATTATCCATTTTAATTTCTTTAGGGATCCCCAACGCAGAGAAGGCTTGCACTAGGTGTTTTTGTGCATCTGCAGTGTTCTCCCCATGTGGGCAGAAGCATAGGCTGCTCCAGAGAAAGTATCTACTGACACGTGCATATACTTCAGCCTGCTGAACTGCAGGACTTGAGTCATGTCCATCTGCCACACCTCACAGCTATTGAGGCCTCTTGGATTTACATCAGCACTCAAGGTCAGTACTGCGTACCTTTGGCAGCTGGGGCATGTAGCTCTGATGGCTTTGGCCTGGTCCAGCATTAGATGGAATTGGTGTACCAGGCCAGGTACATTTTGATGGAATTGTGGATGGCTCAACTTTGCCCGCTGAAAAATGTCTGGCAGGTTTACCATTTCGGCTGGGGTGGCCAGGGCATCCACTCTTCTGTTCCCCTCTGTGATGAAACCTGGCAGGTCTGTGTGTGATCTCACATGCATCACATAGAAAGTTTACTCTCAGTGGGAAACAAGATAAACTAATTTTGATAGCAACTTGAAGAGGTTGGGATTAGAGACTTTCTTTAAAACAGCATTCCCAGCTCTAGATACTACCTCTGCTACATATGCTGAATTGGCAACTAGATTAAAAGGTTCAGAAAACCTTGAAGGCTCTGATGATTGCGTCTAACAGCAATTTGAGGGGAACTCCCAACTTCTTTAATATCTGTCTCCAGTTGCTGAGTTTGAGGATCCTTCCAGGTCATCACTGACTTGTGGGATGCTCAAGATGCATCTGTGAAAACTGTCAGAGCATTGAGTGGCTTCTGACTTTGTTTTTCCTTTTTTTTTTTTTTTTTTTTTAGTTTTGCTTTTTAGGGACTAATTTAAATGCCAAACTAAATAATTTATGTCCAGGATTATGAATTGAAATTTGTCCCAGGTAGCTATCTAGAGCAAATTGGAGTGTTTCATTTTCCTGAAGCAACTGCTCCAAAACCTCTTTTGTTAACTTACCTGATGCTAGGGTAGACGGATGCAAGCGAAGTCACACCCTGCCAGTTCTCACATTCTTGCCCTGGCCTTCGGGATTAATTGAGCCATCAACTCTTGTGGCCTGGTGATACTTTTGGACCGTTGGTGACTGAGGAATATCCACTCTGTAATTAAGAGTGGATCCTTCTGAACCTTGTCCCAGGGAAATCAGGCCATGGAAGTGTGGCAGTTTTCCCAAAGCAATAAACTTAAACGGCAAGTCTGGCAGGCAGCAATGAGCTTGTTTTGTTGCCATTGTTTCTTGAGCTTTCTCCAGAGTTAGTTTGGCCTCTTGGGTCAGGACTGTAGGAGAACTCAGCTCCTCTCCCCCTTTCAATAAGTTGAAAAGGGGGGCTAGGTCTTCTGTTGTTAAGCCCAACCAGGGTCTGACCCGATTTAAGGACCCACAAAGCCGGTGGAGATCAGCTGAGGTTTTTGGGTTGTCTCTGATTGTCAATTTTTGAGGAGTAATGGTCCTCTTGTTAATCTGGAGCCCCAGATACTGCCGAAGGGGCATCCGTTGAACTTTGTCTGTTTGGAGTTAGAATACTGTATCAATCAAAACATTGACAATTAAATCAAGCATATGCTGTAGTATGTTGTCATCAGGGGCACACACAATCACATTATCCATATAGTGCAGGATGATGGCTTCCCTTGCTTTGGCACACACTGGGGACAACCATGAAGCAACATACCACTGGCAGACACTGGAACTATTCTTCATGCCTTGCAGCAAAACTTTCCAATGGTTAAGCTCTTAAAATTTTGTTCATGAAAATTATAAACAAAATACTCTCTTCTCTAGTACTATGCTTTGCAGATTCAAATAGAGAAAACAAACTTAATTGCAAATATATTAAATACTTAGCATTATAAAAGTGCAAAAGAATATATATTTTAGCAATTGTATTCTTCTGCACTCCTATAAAAGTAAATGAAAACTAATGTTAGATCTAGGTATCCACTAGATCACTAGATCTGATGCACAGTCTACTAGTATTTTAGATAAATAAAAAAGAATTTGAGCCTATTTAAATGTATCCTGATGCAATATTTGAGGAAAATTACACCCTTGAATAATTGGTAGAAAAGCTGTAATTACTAATCTTTTTTATAAGGTATTATAAAGTATTCCTTTGCATCAAGCCCTGAGGAAAATTATAATGTGAATCTGTAATAGATAAAACTCAGAAAAAAAATATTTTATTATTTTTCAAATGCGAAAAACCAGAGGATGAAAACATATACTTTGTTATCTCCTATTATCTTGATGTAAAAAGAAAACTCTTACATTTTTTCTTGAAGAGATTAAAAAATAAGTCAGCTGACTAGAGCTGACATTAAAAAGTTAGGCGAATTTAGCCAATAATTATTCTCACATTTCTTCAGTTGTAGGATTTAAACAATGAGTTAGAGAAAGCATGAAGTTGGAGTATGATTATAAAATTAAAAGAAAAAGCTTTCGTATGGTGTTCTCTGAGCCAAATACAATTTTTCAGAGTACTGAATTTCCTGAAGTGATAAGAAAGTAAATGCAAAACAAATGCTCCTAACAAGTTTTCAACTCTCACTGTTTGTAATTATTATGTAGAGTATTATCTTGCAGACTGGGGGAATATGTAAACAGAAACACCTAAGTGCCAGAAGGAGGCAGTGTTAATTATTTTTCCACTGTTCTGCTTTTAGTTGCTGAAGCTGGGCAAAAGACCCAATTTGATCAAGGGGAAACAAATGCTTCCTGTAAAATGAAACACAGCTTCACTTAACATGATTCATTAATTCACAGAGCTTAGCTAATACTACTCTGTTACCATTATAACGCTATGCTCACTGAAAAAAATCATAATTAGAAGTCACTGTTCTTTTTTTAGGGCAAAATGTTTTTATTTTGTCTTCCATGTGGTAGGTCTTAATCAGTTTAAGTGTATTTCAATGCTGACTGCACTGTGCATTAGTGTAAGGCATTTCTGGTGGTCTTAAATGTTCTGTTTAGAGATATCAATCTAAATAAAATCAGGTATCACTTATCATAAAATATCACCCAATAACATTGAGTCATAAATGGCAAGGAGGCAGAGATTACTTAGCAAAGAAATTAACAAGCACTTGGTTCCCTGAATATGTAGATCTCTGTCTAATAATATAAAGGGGAAATAAATACATGCTAGTTTTCCCATGACTCTGTGCAATGGTAAAAAAATGCATTTCTTATGCTATAACTCTGCCTGCATTCTGAGTGCTACATTATAAAGGAGCCTCTGGTGTGTAAAAAGGCCAGGTGACAGTTCAGTGTCTCTCAGCACATTCTTGCTCCAGAGCCCTAAAGGACGAGATAAAGCCAATTAATTTTGTATATCCTGGACTGGATGAAGCAATATCAAACAAATACATGTGGTACAGTATAAAGTGACTGAGTAGTAGAGCCTTAACAAGAAAACAGAACGCGCCTAATCATTTTAGTTCTTATTTTGTTTCTTCAAAGTTACAAATTTCAAGGTAAGGAAATGCTTAATCTTCCCATCTTGCTTAATATTACTGAAAAGAATGAATATTTTAATTCAGAACTTCTTTGCAATTGTTTTTAGAAACTAAAATTTCCAGTAAATTAATAGAATAACTGCAATTAACTAATATAAGAAACTTTCCATTCTAAGATCTCTTGTGGTCTGATATTGGTGATAAATGCTTCCACTGAATCCATTACGCAACTGTGGCCCACAAAAAATTTGAAAAATATTGAATAGCTATGGGAATAGGGGAAATATATGGCTTCCAGTTTAATGGCAGTGGTGCTGTCAGTCTTCAACAGCAGTAGGATACCCATTGTTACTTGGTCAAAATTATTTTCTGTATATTTTACTCTGTGCCTTTAAAGAAGTAACAATCTACATTCAATATTAAACAATATTCAACTTTATGATTAAGTTGCCTCTCTATGATGACTTTGATCAAATATAGAAGTTACTATTTTCTAATGTGGTCAATTAACCATTAATAAATTGAAATGTAAAAAATTATTGTTAAAGCAATGCTCTTTCTGTGTACCAGAAAGTGAAGAAAATAACAATCCTGTAACTGAGTAGATTTAACATCTATTTCTTTCCAGGAAATCTGTGTGTAAACACACAAATTTGCATGTAAACTTGCAAATTTTTGAGTGCTTGTTGAGAACTGTAAGAAGATTAAAAATAGAGATGCAAGCTATATTCATATAATTGTATAGTTTTAGGATATATCTCTCTCTAACCCTTTTATAGTGAAATCCTAAAAATAGATGAGGCTATTTTAAATGCTTTGGGTTATTTCTTTAAAATTGCATTAGTATTGAATGAGAGTCCTTCAATGAATGAAAAGGTGGAAACGTTTGTTGATTTGTGACACAGAGGATGACATACTTCTCAGTTAGTTAATACTGACTCAAGTACTCTAGCTTAGAATTGCAGGATACTTTCTTTCTTTTAGCTGACTAATAAAACGGTGTTCATGATAACTTTTGGCTTTTCCATGGTATATTTTGCAAGAATAGGTTTATGTATTCTATTGTCCTTGGAAATACTCCAACTGCAATAATTACATTATGCCTTTCTAAAGTTACTTTTGAAGTATCAAGTATAACCTTTCTTTCTTTTACTGAAGTGGAATCAAAATTGTAATTGCTTGTTTGGGGAAAGGAGAGTATGTACTTTCAAAATTTTTTGACATGTCAGTGTATTGAATCAAAGTTAAATCGACAGTAAGGCTGAGCATATCTGATCCAATTGTGTTGTGAACATGCATATCTTAGAGAACATGGGCATCTGTTTCAGTTAAAAGAAGTCTATGAGTGGAAATGCTAGCTCTTGCTGTAAGAGTAAATTACATAGAGGATATTGGAAATAATCCACAGAGGAGTGACATGACACATCCTTCTGACATGTAATTAGTTCAGCCCAAGTCTGCCTTTGGTGGCATACTCTCTGCAAGTATCATATGATACTGAGATTTGGCCTTCAGTCTGACACTAAGACTGTTCTTGTAAAGCCATCATTTTACAAAGCTAAAGAAATAACTGTCTGAAGAACTGGTGAGTCCCTCTGGTTTACATACAGCTACAATTGTTTTTTCCTAATAATTTTAAGAAAACTTTTTGCCATATCACCTGCTGAAATTTAACTTTTCTATGCTTTACAGGTCTATTATAGTCCTATGCTGGGTTACTACAGAGTATTTATTTTACCTGTAAAGCTTTTGTGTTTATCATACACATTTGCAAAAGTGTCCTTAATTTTTAATTAGTTCCTATGTGAAATAAAGGGTATGCTAAAATGGATATGTGGGCGTGATAAAATTCTAAACAAGCTGATCCATTGATGTATACTAGCACAGAAGAGCCACCTGTGTGAGCATGTCTATGCTGTTTGCTTCAGCCTAAAATGATGGATATATCCAAAATGTGAAGTGCAATGTGTTACAGAAACATCCAAAGTACAAAATCAGTTTGCTGCATCACACAGCATAATATTAGGCAGAGATACAATTTTGAATCTCAAAGGCGTTTTCTTGGTGGGATTTTAAACTTTCCTGTATAGGAATAAATGTGTTAATATCTAAGCAGTCTACCATCAATAATGTTAAATTTTTAAACTATGCTTATCAGGGAATGCATATAATATATTTTCATGGGGTTTTCTTATTGTTCTGATGTTTTCTAAACGCTACTAAGCTCTTGAAATGTGCATGTGTCTCTGATCATACTCTGTAGATATTCTGATATTTTCTCATTCACAACTGATGAACAACTGATGGAGAACAGCAGTTGAAGATTTTTTTTGAAATTTAATATATTTTTCATAATGTATTATCAATCCTTTTGAGGTGATGTTGTGGTTTAATGTAGTTTAGTTTTTAGTTAAGAAAAAAAAAGAAATCCATGAGCTATGGAATTGATTCCCTGTAAGGAACCTTGGCAGCTTCCTTTGGACCTGAATAAAAACAATCAGTTGGCTAGTTTGAATATTGACAACCTGTTAGACCACTTAAAACAGCTGAACATGCTTCTGTGAAGGCATTTAAAAACGAGCAAACGCTGGGAATCTGTCTCTTGCTTCTGGACTTTGAACAGGTGACTGGAGGCAGACGGGGCCGTGCCAGGCCCTGCTCTGCTACAGCGCCGGCTGGGCTGGGCTCGCTCCTAGCGGGGCCGGGCCCGGAGGGAGCAGCTGGACCAAGATTCTGCCACTGCTGACTTTTGCCAGCAATCACTGGGCAGGTGAAGGGAAGCCATCAGCTCACAGCATGCTGGCACTGAGTCCTAGCCTGGCTGCTGAGATCCCAGGTGACCTCCCCCAAGCGCGGCCGCTGAAAAATCCTCCACCGTAAACAGCTCCAGCTGCTGCCTGGCAGAGATGACATGGTCATTGGCAGGCCTTGGTGAGATATTAACTCTTCTAGTGCACAAATGAAACCTGCAAACATCAATCCTCTCTCGAGTGAGAGAAAAGGAAAGAGTGAAGACACGTAAAGAAAACAACATGGAGACACTAAGATCAGTGAAGAAGGAGTCAAATCCCAGATGGGAGGAGAATGAGGAGATGCCTTAGCCTTGGGCTGAAATTCTCTTGTAAGGCTGTGGTGAAGATATAATTGATCATCAGACTTTTATTTTTTTCCTGTAACTCATGGAATGCATTGAGGAGGTGTGGCGTTCTAACCACAGCCATAAGCAGAAGCATCAGTGTTGGAGCAAGCAGATGTTGAAGTAGCTTGAACACAGAGAAATGAGCGAGATGAGAAGTCTTACCCAAGGGATGCAAGAAGAAAACTTCTGTTCCCAGAGATAAAAAAGTTTTGTTTCTGTGCTAGAATAGCTCATCCTTAAAATTGTTCCCTGATAAGCTGAAATGACCCATGGTGGTAGTTATAGGAAAAAACTACCAAAACTTGGAGGGATGTCACAATTGCAGATTTCTGGGCAGCTGCTATTTGTGAAAATTAAACCACGGGTGAACTGTTTCTTATGGAAAAGCCTCCACGGCATAGCAAGAGAGACTTGTCTCCTTAAGAGAAATGAAGAAAGGCTATTGTAGAGGAGTTAAATTGACTGAAAGTCTCAAGTTTTGTCCCTTTACATTGTCAGTGTGAAAGAAAATTGGGTGTGGGGGAAGGAGAATTGTTCTGAAGGTTTATTCTGATTTCTTATTTTTCTTTTAATTCTGTTAATAAAGTTTTCCTTATACCCTTTAAAGTTTGAACCTGCTTTGGTCTCCTCCTAATCCTTATCTCACAGCAGAAAACGAGTAAATACTTCTAGTGGGTGCATTGGCATTTGGCCAGCATTAGACCCCATATAGGTGAGTAAAGTCTTATGAAGTTTTTGGAGATTTTGAAAATTTTGAATCATTTTAGTGCTTCAGCAAGTTTTGTCACTTGCATTCTATATGCAGGAATGCTCAGCTACCTGAGGACTAAAATACCATATTGCTATAATCATAAAAATTTAGGGAGGTAAAGTCTGAGTCTACCTCAGTAACTGCAGTAGGTGAAAACTGGTTGGTTATCAGATGCTCTAAATATTTCTGTGGCTTTTAAATTCTGCAGTGAACTCGCTTTCCCATAATCTCCTGTTGAACACTGTCTGGCAACTTAAAATTCCTTGCAGTCTAGTATCTTTACCTCCACTGGTACCACCTGAAACAGGATTTCTAATAAACTTTTGAGCAGCACTCTGTTTTGAGTGTTACAATGAGTGTTACTCTCATGTTTGAGATGGAACTGTATGCAACAGAATATAGGATGGTCTTATTTTTTACAAAACAAAAGAGTTTCAGAGGGAAAAAAGAAGACTCTGTTAAGGCCAGCTCTCATAGAAATAAGAGAGCAGGGAAACCTTTTCCTCTTTCAGTGTCCATACTTAGGTACTAGATGCACTCTATTTCTTAACTTGAACAAGAGTTCAGGTGGAATCTACTACTCAGATTCTACTAGTGAGAAAAGTAGTACTTGGCTGTGCTGCAGAGAGGTTGTAAAAGTTCAAGGATTATAAAAACAAATGATTCCTAGTATTTCTGCTGGGTCTAGAAGGTTGTAGACTGCCTCTCCTACGGTATGATGCCTAAAATACACACCTATTGGTTTTCATATTACACTATACAAAGTACACAGAAAAGTGAATCCAGTTTATGTGTACATCTTGTAATTTTCTTTCATTTGAAAATACTAAGTCCTTTGCACAAAATATTCCATGCTATCATGGGGTTCTATATACTGAAATCCTGGCTTCCCTGAAGAAGACTCAAAAGTGACACAGGCTTCAAGACCTCAAGAAGAACATAAAATAAAATATTTAAAAGTGCAGCTCCAAGGAGACAGTGGAAAATGGGAAAGAAAGGATGACTTCTCGGTGCATTAGAATGCTATTATTTTCTCTTTGTGTTTGGTTTATTATGGTTTGACAGCCCACAAACACTCTTAATTGTAAAACTCTATCATGTGATGACCTGCAAAGACAAAGGTACCCTGTACCTTTTGGAGATCAAATAAAATTCTCCAAATGTAAAAAATTACTTTTTAATGCTGTTGACTTTCAGCCATTTTACACCGATATTGTGCCTAATCATTGCTGCCAAGTTTTAGCAAATTTTTTGAAGTAATAGTCCTTTCTTGTCCTCTGCTTTCCATGCTAATACTATCCTTGAATTTTGGACTCCTTTTGAGTCCCTCCAGAGAGATTATGCATTCTCATTAATTTATTAATGACATTTATTAATTTATTCTTATTAATTAATTTTCCTCAAGTTATGGATTTTCTAAACAATTTATATGCATATAAGGTGTTTTGGTTTAATTTTGATTTCTCGGTGAATGCTCTAAATAATGTCTTTGTTTTGATTTGCCAATTTAAATAAACTTATTTTTCTGTTGTGAGACAGAACTAGGAGCAAAAAAGCAAGGCAGGCCTAAAACTTAAGAGAGTATAAAAAAATAAATTTATTAACTATACAAACAAAGAGGGGTAAAAAACTAAATTCAGAATAAGATTTTTTTCAGACCACTCTTTCTTTCTCTTTCCCAACTTTCATAACAACAAAACAAACATATAACAACTACTTTGGTCAGTTCCCAACTTAGTCTTTTTTAGATTACTTCTGGAGAGAGAAACCTCCTTTTGTTGAAGCTGTAGGGATTTTTTCCACAAGAAGAAAACAGTCTTCTCATGGTTTTATTTTTTATGATTTGCATACTCCCAGGAACCTGCAATCATGACATTCCTCCCAACTCCACAGCCTTCCCAAAGCTGTAGATGTGGGCCATGTCTGTCTCATGGGGTATTACTTTTAAGAATGAAATGTTCCACAGCAAAGGTTCTCTTCATCTCTTTTCTCTCTGTTCATGTTTCATCTTTAGAAAACCGAGATCCCCTTCTTTCCTCGGGGCAAAAAGATTCTTAACACAAGTGCTTTTTGGTCAAATCATCCATCGAGTGGAGCATCTTCAACTCCCCATGTCTTTTTCCATGGTTTATAGGAGTATTCAGTACATCAGTTCATCCTTACAATCTTAGAAAAGGATTTTCAGCCATCTTGACAGTATTTCTTCATTCTTTTTCTATTTAAAAAAACTTAGCTCATGCTTCACTGACTTCAGAAATCTTCTTATTCTCTTTCATATTTAAAGGAAGGCCAGAGGTTTTGAAAATCTTGTCTGAGTACTAAAGAGTTAAAGTTTAACACAGGAGTTGGGCCAGGCTCAGGCCACGCTGTGGGGGGTGGCTGAGGTATCACTCAGCCTTTCTGGGGCTGGGCTGCAGCCCCACCCTGCCCATGGCCACCCCTGCTCCCAGACGGGCCCGGCTGCCTCCCCCAGGCCGTGCGGGGGCTGGGCAGGCCCGGCCCTTCTGACAGCAGCGGGAACCGGGCCCCCCATCCCAGAGCCCAGGCCGGTGGAGGAGGAAGCCGTGGAGGTTTTATCAACGAGCCTCTCCTCCCCCCGGCCATCGGGTCCCCTCATTGCAAACGGGGCCCAAGCGGCCTCCTGAGCCTCCCTTCCGTGTGGGTGGGGGGGGGAAGCTCAGGTTGGTGTTACCTGCACTGCCGCCGGAAAGACAAAGAGCCTCAGTTCCGGATTACCTCCTTCAAATGTGTGTTCATGGAGAGAACTAACTTTCTTCCATTGGCTGTTGAAGTTGTGCCAACCCCCACAGAGGAAGCTCCCTTAGAGATAACTTCTCTCTGAGTTTTATCTTCCCAAGTCAACCCATCACATAATGGAACCTGTTGTATCTTATCTCTGCAGTTTTTTCCACTATACCTCATGTCAGATGTGATCAGGCCCACCTTGTTAATAGCCTTAAGCAACCCCTCTTGATCAGAAGAGATTGTGGCTGTCAAATGATGTCTCTGGGAACAATCTCTCCCCATGTATTTCTCTTTTATGATGCCATTATCTGCTGTTGCTTGAAAAACTACGTTGGAGATGCTATCAGCTAGACGCATTTTTAACACATACAATACACATAAAGAAATGCACACCCACTAGTACAATTCATTTACCCACTCAGCCAGTTGTGAGTACATATTTCCCTTTGACTCACAGATTTAGCTAAATGGGGTTAATATCGCAGGACTACATTGTGTAATTAAAATTAATTGTATCTCTTTCTGTACTGTAGTTTTTATCCCTTTGATTTGAATCATGCCTTGTATCATACTAGCATAAACATAATTTGTAATGGACAAGTCATACTTCAAAATATAGACTGCTATGTTAGCAAGAGAGCACAATAACTTGCTCACTAGTTGAATTACATCATTGATTGTTACCAGTACAAAATCTTCAAGAATGTTGAATATAAATTTGTTGTTGCCTTGTGGTTTTCTGAACAGATTACTGCAGATTGTTTGAAGACCTTCTTATTATGCCTATTGTCATAAGCAACATCAGTTTCCTCATTCAAGACAAATTCAAATGACTTTGTTAAATCAGGTGAGGAAGCAGACATCTATTGGTTCTGCCTTGTGTGTAGAATCAGTTTGGAGTAGAATTCAGAACACCATATTGGAGATCCTGACGATCAGCACTGATAAGCAACATACAGTCAAATATAAAATGGATCCAATTGTATAGGGCTTTAGAAGTATTTCATGTGAGTTTCACTCTGTCAAGAACTTTGTCCACTGTGGGCAGTGGTGCAGGCGCTTTGCACCACCTGATCAGTGGTTTATCAATCAGTCTTATCTGTCTTCCCTCAGAGCCAGGCTTCACAAAAACACAGTTGAAACAGTTTTTCTCATGTTTGGGCTTGAATATTTATCATATCAGAAAGTACAAAAAGTATAACAGCACTTCCAGCTCCTTGCTAGAAGTAAGGAAAATGGCTACAGAGACAACTGCTACAAGGTCTTTTAAGGCTAAACAGTCCAATAGGGAATTAACACCTATATTATTTATACTTTTGACCCAATAACTAAATTCCCATGACCCTTAGAGTGACACTAACTGACCAACCAGAAACTACTACCTGAAAACCATGAAGAAGAAGGAAGAAGAAGAAAGATAGACACCACCCAAAATTCTCCATCTTGTCCTATATCTATTACTATACTATAAAAACCTCAAATTTTAAAATCCATCACCCTGTGAAAGCACACACTTCTAATTCACTACACACTTGTGATTTTTACTTTATCACTCATATTTAGATGCTGTCTCCAAGGCCTCAAGTTAAAAGCAGTGTTTTCAAGGGGGTCTGTGCCTGAAAGCAGAGAAAGCTCAAAAACTCCAGATTTCTGGGATCCAACAGTCCATGAAATTTTCATTTTCAGGAATTTCTACTTGTGCCTGTGTGTTCCATTTCTTTGCTTAAAGGAAAAACTCCAACAAAACACAACAGCAAACCCTAGGATCTTCTTTTTAATTTCATGAGTGTATCTCCAAAACCAAAGCTGAATTTTCTATCGAAGTACATGTTTTTCCTTTAGCTTCATGTCCAAGATTAGTTTTTACATGTTATACAGGTCATTGTTATCAAGGACTGTAGAAAGAGGTTTCAAAGTCTAGAAAAAAAAAATAGTTTTGAGGGTTGTGTTTCCAAATTGTGCTTGCTGGAACAGAGATGAACCAATTTGGCACATTAGTTCTCACAGCTTCCTTACCCCTGAGTGTTAGGCATTTCAAATTTTGTCCATACGTGTAGAGTCCTTTATAGGCCTTGCATCAATGGCAATCAGATGTCCTTGATCTGTCCTGTTCAGCCTCCTTGCTATCCTGCAACATGGAATCTTGTACCCTGCTAAAAGAATGGCAAGATCTAGTGGGCGATTTGGCTGCAGGCTGCTTTTGCCATTCTGTTCATTCCTTTGAACATTAAGCACCCTGACCACAGACACTGGTACTATAGCACCTGGGAACGTAGGTGAATGTCTGAATTTTTTCTTCTCTGCTGAAGAAAAATTTCTTAATGGAAGTAGGTAGATGCTTAGCATAAGCTTGTTAGGTAATAATCTGATTTTAACCATGAACAGCTTAAAAATTCAGGGCTACTGATTCTAATTTCTTTTGCCAACTAGTATTTGAGACACATGTAGCACTGATATTAATTCCTCTTGTTTATTGAAACAACATCATCATGTACCACAATTACCTGAAAAAAATCCAGGCTTTATCAGGGAGACAGTGCTCTGTGACAAGTTGCACTGTTTTACTTTTTTAATTTACAAATTTACAAATAAAAGGTAACAAATGAACTGAAGTAATTTTGTTCCAATCAAACTAATCTGGAAATAATAGATGAGCTTTACAAATTAGTCTTGTAAAACTATAAATGTTAGCAGTAAAATATAACATAGAAGTTAAAATCACATAGCTACATTACATAAAACTAGTTTAAGAGCAATTGTTCCTTCTTTTTTTGCTGCTCTTTGATAGAGAAAATAGCAAATAAAAGTGATG
Source organism: Sturnus vulgaris (assembly GCF_052056855.1). Lineage (NCBI taxonomy): Eukaryota > Metazoa > Chordata > Aves > Passeriformes > Sturnidae > Sturnus > Sturnus vulgaris. The sequence continues at coordinate 15,594,778 of NC_142283.1, read as the reverse complement.
CAATGTAATTCTGAGTTTTTAAAACTGCTTTTGATATGTTTTCTGAGAAATACTTAAAAAGAGATGAAAGCCCAGAAATACAGGGCAAAACTGGAGCAAGGAAGGAAAAGAATGGCTACTGGAGACAACAGGATATTCCTTTTATTTAAGTTAATATATGAGTGTGCTTTAAAGAAGAAATTGAATAGTGAATTTTTTTATATAGCTTTTTATATAGTGAAAATAATAACAGAGGGTGAGAATGACACATCTAACTTATGTTATTGAACCTATGTGCACATCTGGTAAAAGTATATATCATGAATTTATGGTATAAAAAGATTTACTCTGCTCTGTGCTTTACCTTTTTAATACTGCCAGAAAGATACTTTAAAAATTTTCCCTGAGAAGATACCAAATAAATAGCTTTGAAATGCATAATGCCAAACATGAGTCTTCTAGCAATATGTATATGTTAATTGAAAAGAAAAAGAGTTAGCAGTTGTTGGGGGTTGAATTGTTCCCTTTTCTTTCTGTGGAATTTTTCCCATTGTTATGCTAAGTATTTGTGGCTACACCTTAGTAGCAATAGTTTTCTCTCACAGAGGGGTGGGGGATAGGGGGAGACTGGAAAAGGAAAGGTGGGACAGGGGCCTGGGCTCTCTGGCTCTTGCTCGTGGAGTCGGAGGAAGACGGCCAGGGCTCCTGCCCAGCGTCCTCCCCGCCATCCCAGCACCAGGAGCCACGTTCCCTGCTGTCAGACATCGCTCTGCTGCCTTCCCACCTCACCCTGCTACCTCCGGGCACTCTGCCAAGCCCCACGACCGACCCCGTGAGGGGGGAGTCTCTCCTCCATCCCTCTCAGCCCTGGGCCGCCGCCATCACTCCAGCCCTCTGCGACTGCGCGGGCCCTGCCCTGCCCCCAGCACCGGGAACTGAGCGCAGGGAGAGGGAGCCTGTGGCCAAAAGGGACTGGAACTGAGTACACTGCTCTGTTCTGGTGTCAGTTTTATAGCTGGTGTTGTTTCTGCTGTTTGCCTTGTTCGATATATTAGTAAAGAACTGTTATTCCTACCTCCCATATCTTTTGCCTGAAAGCCCCTGATTCCAAAATTATAATAATTGTAAGGGAGGGAGTTGCACTCTCCATCTCAGGGAAGGGGCTCTTGCCTTTTCTTTGCAAATACCTGTCTTCAAACCAAGACACAGTTTTATCATCTTCTGTATTATTCCTTGCTTGAAACTGTGATTATTACACCGTTAAAATGTTTCTATGAAGCGGGTTCCCCTCTGCTCCTGATGTTGCCCAAATTATATAATATTTTCTAGTTGGTTATGTGTCCTGTGCATTTGGGAAGCTGCCCTGCCAATTTCAGTTCCTTGTGCTTCTGTCTGATAACTTTTTGTTCCTTGGATGCTGCCTGTTTGAAACTTCAACCACCTTTCTCTGCTTCATTGGTGATCACACTGTTATATATGTGATATATATATATGAGGTTGTTTCTGGTTATACCATCTTAGTATCACAAAGTAATTATGTGCTATTCCTAATTACACTGATGTAGTACACTTGTATCAAGTTAGTAGCCAGTCGAAACTTCATCTATGAACGGAGTTACAGAAATAAATGTACTATTACTTTAGAAGAGTTTCATGTGAAAACAGATTTTGAAGATGTGAGCAGTTGAACTCCTTGAATACAAGAGCAAATTCAAAGATTGAAAGGAAAGATGGAACAAGAGAAGAGGTAAGAGGACCAAGAGAATGATTCTCTATTAGAAGGAGGACTGTAGCTGATATTCCAGATCTGAGCTGCTCAGTAGTTGATGAGGCTCACATGTATCACACTGGCAGTGTAACAGAAGTGGGAAAGCTAATTTTCTCTCTACATGTACAATCTCTCATCTCTACTCTTTTCATGACATGCTATACTTTCTTATGCAACCCATATATGATCTGATCCACCGATAAAGGATGATGATTTCTGGAGAAATTATAACATATCAGTGTATTCATTGGTCACTTCTGCCTGATGCTTGCCATAGTAACTTAGTTTTAATGATGAGGTCACACCATTTCCTTTTGTCCCAGAGCAGTGTGATACAGATGGCAAGAACCTATCACATTTTAGGAGCAGACTGATTCTTTCCTACTGGTAAATGTGAAATAAGTCCAGATATTGTAACTACTTTTGCAGTATCATAAAACATAAACACTATTTCTGTCCTTACAGAGGACATAAAGACACTGCTTTAGTGGCTATATTTGCAGTGGTAGTTAGTCATCCCTAGATACCTACAAGAAATGTACTTACTGTTATGCTACATCAGGTTTCCTGTTTAAAACTATTTTTACTTTTATGTAAATGTATGTATTTCACAGAGCCACAGTTAAAATGAAGCAGCAGTGTGTGGACATAAAACATAGTTTACAGGTCTGCAATCCTTAATTCAGTCTGTGTTGCTAGCCAGAAGATGTCTGGGAAAATGAGAAAACAAATAGTTACATGGCATAGGCCAGTTCTGGGCATAGAATTATCAACAACTTTCTACATTAATTAAAAGCTTTGACCATGTTGCTTCGGTATTTTCATTGAAAAAAAAAAGGTGGAAGAGTGTCAATGCTGATGAAGTTTGGGGCTTTTAAAAATACACAGTTCTTTTTTCTCAAGTACTGAGTTAACCTTTTTTGTTATTTGCCTCCACACCCACCCTTTTCACTTAGTATTTGCATTGGCAGCTAAGAGTTACCAGTGGAAGGAGGATTTTTCCCCCCTTTGATTACAATCAATGCATTTTTTTTACTTGGATATTTTTTCAGATTAGTTAAAAAAAAGTGAGAGTATTTTTTTCTCAATTTGAAATTTGGATGAAAAGTCTTTCACAGCTTTAAAATATTCATGGGTGTAATAGTAAATGTTTGCTGCATGTCTTGTGACATAAGGCAGATTTCACAGCTGTCTCTTTCAGGAGAAGGGTAGCTAGCATACTAGTCCTCTGACACATGCCTTATATATTCTTTGACTGAGAAAAAAGAGAGCCTTAACTGATGACATTATTTTAATAAGTTGAGTTTGTTAATCTCAGAAAAATATGAGCATGCTTTTTCTCCCATTTTCTCTGTCCCTCTGTCTCTTTTTTTACATTTTATTTCATTTTAGTTTTACTGACTCAGTGCAAAGTCAAGATTTGTGTTAACAGTCACTGTGACAACAGCTTCCTCTGAAAACAGCAACATGCTGGGTTTTGCCTACAGTTATCTACTAAGAGTCCCTTTTACTGCAAAAGAATACTCAAACTGCTGCTAGCTCAGCACGTAGATAAGCAGAGCTCTAGGGCTTCACACACTTCCCAACAGCAGACTTTCTTAGGGACACAAAGATGATACGTCTTTTCCCTTGCTTGTAAGGAGTATGTTCATTGCCTCTGTTCTTTTTCATTTGTGTTTTTGGACTCAAGTTCTCTCTTAATTTACAGCTTCCATTTGTAAGGCTTTTCTTCCTTTCATAAGATGTTTCTATGTCTTTCGTAATTTATTTCTGTTTCACACTATACAGATCTTGCTTAACCTCAATTTCTCTGCATCTACCCCTATTGTTTATTATGCTTTTCTTCCTCTTTATTATTCTCTTCATAATTTTATTTCATTGCCCAACTTGTTCTCTAAAGTGAGCTCCTTTCTTCATTTAGTACACTGTCCAATCTGTACCTTTTCACCACTGTTTAGCCACATCCCAAGGCATGAAACTAAAGTGATAGATGATCTTCTAGTCTGCCGTCATTATTGAGGTCAGGTTTGAGTGTGTTCTACGTAAGACCAAATTTCATATGGCACATGCTGCATTTTTAACTGAAACACTCCTGATTTTTTTGTGTTCAATTCAAAAAACTTTTTTCTTAAAGTGGCAGAACACATATAGAATGAGAGTATTGCATTATTTTTAGTTTAGTCATCTGTTTTTAAATGTTGTTATGAATAGATATAAACAAACACAATGATAAAAGTTTCTCTCCCATCCATGCTGTAAGGCTGCCTTTCTGTACATTCTTCTGAGATTTTTAACTAAGTACTCAGTTGCTGGCAAGTGTGCAACAATAAAGGTGTTGTTTAATTATTCATTCTTTCCTGGGTTAAAAATTGAATGGATTTGAAAATGCATTAGTGTGAAAATGCCATGCAAAAGGTGCATTCTATAAAACTCAGGCAATCCTCATTCTCGTTCAGAGGACCAAAGAAAATACTATTTAAAATGTCTAGTTTTGCTTCCATGAAATACTGAATTTTGCTGAGAAGCAAAAAAACTGCTTCACGTTTCAAAATGTTAAATCTCATCAGTCTATTTGTTTTAAGCCTGTGAACAGACCAATAAACTCTAGTTAATATTATAGACTCATAAATGAATACTAATGAGTAATCAGAGTTGTTTAACATTAGAGATTAATCCCTTAAATAACGAAGTTAAACAGTATAGTTTGTATTACATCACTTTGGCAAATGTATTTTAATTGTGTGTTTCTGAAACTCAGGACGCAGGCCAATTTAACTTCAATAAAGTTTTGCTTTGCTTGGCTCTCAAAATGTCTAAACTGTTGAACTATATGGTCATGGAGAAATCTAGATGGAAAAAACCCTATGTGGACCACTAGCTTTGTCTCCTGCTAGACCAGGATTCCACTCTCCAAAGTCTACAGTTGCCTTTGCTGTCTGACTTGAATATGGTGAAAGTGATGTGCTTGCAAAATCTTGTGGAGGTTCAACAGAACTCTGAATTAGGTGTTTTCTCGCTTTTTCAGCAACTTTTAACTGTTTCTTGTCCATTTTCAAAAACTATTTCTAATTCCTGTAACTACTGTTTATATAGTATTCATATCTTCCTGGTAATTTTACCCTCCCTTTTAGACAGCAATCATCTTCTATGCCCAGACCCTTGCTGTTTCAGTTTTAATTTTCTACTTCTTACCTTTCTTTCGCCATAGTTGTTTTTATGGTTGCTCTGAGTCATGAAACTCGAGATTTATGATCCCTGCATTAAGTATTTGACAATTTATTGCTCTTTACAGAATTTATCAAATCACATTGATTCTATTATTTCCCTTCCCCTAGGATGAAGGACTAAGCAAATAAAAGTAAAGAGGAAATAATGATTTAGATATGAAAATATTTGTGACTGCTCATTGGGTAATAACTTGGACCCAGTCTAGGGGTCCCCACTTTCTCCTGAAATCTCTCTTCAAATAATCTTCAGTAATTTAGAGTGGATAATACAGTAGATAGAAGCTAAATATCAATTGTTTATGTGTACTATATTAAATTCTGAGATTTTAGACATTCTGTTATTATTTTGCTGCTACAAGGGCATTCAGGAGTTAGGATGGAATGACAGGCAGAGAAGGGGTAACATAAACAATTTTAAAACATTGGAGAAACCATGATAGATGGTAACTTAGCTACAGTTTCATTATGGAAGTATGTTTCTTACATACTGAGCTAAATTCTCACCATGAGTGATATGAGATCCATGTGACTCAGCTGAGAAAATGTGTAGCAACAGAATGTACAACATTCAATTAAAACAGCTGTTGATAAAAACTCATTCTAGCGAGTATTACTATCTGATCAGGCTTCTTTCCTTCAAGACTGGACACCAGCAGATTACTGCTAAGATGAAAACACTCTCTCTGTACTCTTTACCTTGGTGTTGCATGATACCTGATATTGCCTGAGCTTCTTCATGCAGAAAGCAAGGACAATAATTTAAAAACATAGATTCTAGAATCACTTCAGAGGTAGCAGGAACAGCACCTGATCTATTTGTAAGCAGCAGGGTCTGAGGAATAAATGGGGGGTTCTGGGTGGGGGTGGTTCTGGGTGGGAGGTCCAAAACTTTTCAGTTGGAGTTGCTTTCCCTCTGCAATGTGGTGATTCTTTTTCTTATCTGGATTCTTGGCACAGTGATTCAGACAGTCAGTGCCTGCTAAGGGACTTCTGCTCTTAGATCTTTAATATATCCTTGCATCAGTGATTCTGAAAGGCCTGAAGAATTTTACTCATTGTCTTACCTTCAGCTTTATAGATGATAAGGATTTTCTTTGACCTTTGCCCCCATTTCTCAGCCTTTGTGAGCAGCAAAGTTTAAAACTGTAAGAAAAGTGGAGGTGTTGAAAGAAACTGTGTCACGATGTCTCCTTCTGCAATTGTTTAAAGGATTGTTTGCATAGACTCTTCCAGTTCTTCCCTTGTGTTTAACGTGGCAATCTCAAAGAGCTTTACAAGCCTGAGGGAATCAGGATAACGCGTCTGAATACATGGGTTTGCCTGTAGGGAGAGAATGGGATTTTGGGCAGCTGAGCCTCTTGATAATATCCACATGTGGAAGCAAGTGGGGAAAGTTTCTTGTCAGTGACTTTATCCACAAAAATAATTTGTGGCATTGCCATCACCAGATGAGAATTTTTAATGCTTTTTACTTTTAGAGGCCACATGTACAAAGTATGCAAAATAAATTTAAAATGTTTTTGTGAATAATCATGGAATTCTGTGTGGCTATCCTAAAGAGACTCAAAAAACAACAAATCAAATCTGTGGTAACAGTGCAAGTGTTTGCTTTTCATTGCACTTCATATTTTTCACAATCACTGTACAAGATCATGTTAACTGATGATATATCATCATGCTGTGTTTTAAATCATTAGTGGTTTTTGCTTGAAGACCTTTTGGAACTCTATGGGCACGAAGGGATGTGTTGTCAAAAAAGATACAGACCATGTGGCACACACCTCATTACAGTTATTTGCGAAATGTTGTCCTTGAAATTACAATGCAAAATTAAGCTCATTACGACTGTTAATATGATTACAGATAATGGAAAATCCTGGTTCTTAGTAGACCTGCACTATATACACATGCAAAAAATGTCAAATTTCTACCCTGTATTCTTGTGTTTTTAGAAAGAAAACTCAATTTTACCCCAAAATCTTTGCTCATCAGATGTTCTGTAGAGCTTATCAGCAGGTGTGGGAGGTGTGGAAATTGGAGGAGGCTGGGAGGTAGAAATAATGAAAAGGACTGTGTGTCAGTTGAGAAATCTGGGAAGGTAAATTATATAATCTGTATTATGCAGATTCTCTTTTCGTCTGTGAAAGAAATTGTTTCTGTTCTGTACTTTTTCATTACTTGTAGTGTACCATAAAACTTTTTCTCCATTTGTGATGTCATTGAAATATTTCCTTGAGGCACAGATTTGGTCCAGGCTTTCATATGCATCAGAATGACGGAAGTTCCAAATCCTTCTCTGATGCACTTTGCCTAGCCACCTTTCTGCCTACAGATTCTGGAATTTGAAATTATATGTTGCTGGTACCAGCTAAACTTGTGCTTTTCAAACTTTCTGCAATATTTCCAGGAGATACCTACAGAGGCTTAGGTCAAGCACTTAAACACTCATTCTTTTTTTACTTTATCAGGACACTCAGCTGTCCTGAGATCAACCTGGATGGTAAGAGAATGGAAAATAGGGTTGTAGACTGCAGTTGTCTGTATTTGCCATGACACACTGAGAAAATATAAGTAGAGAGTTGAAAACAGGTTCAAGTTAGCAAAAAATCAGATTAAGTTTTCACATAGACCAAGAGATCTGCATTTATTTTAAAAGTTTTGCATCATGCAGAATGTCTGATCACCTTGCAAAGCATAATTTAGTTACAAGTTAAATTTGGGATGACTGGTTTTGACTATAGAGATGTAGGAAGCTGGACTGTGCCTTGTCCATTTCAAACAATGAGTTTAACCTAGGAGGTTAATAATTTATTCAAACCTCAAAGCTTGAACATGGAAAATACTTTGTGAAAAAGGCTCTCATTAAGGCTCTTCTAAGAGTTCATAAACCACATTAGAAATTTAAGAAAACCAAACCAAACAGAACAGATAATAGTGGATCCTTACTAACACCAACTAGCAGGATTATTGTATATTCATCTCAATGATGAAACACTTTGTTCATTGATTTTTTAAAATAACTCTAAGACAAACTCTAAGGTATGTGAATGGGCAGAGAAGTGAAGTATTGGAAATTCTTACCAATTTCAGACACAACTTCTGTGGCTACTGAGTCTTTTGGTTTTCAGTATATAAGGAGTGGGGGACACCCGGAAAAACAAAAGTGGAAGTATAATGCCTATGCTGAGGCTTTAATATTTTATGTACTTCTGAAGTGCTGCTGTTTATAACAAGAAGCATTGGGTCTGGTTTTCTGTTTATTTCTGTATTGCACAGGAAAGTATGATGGAACTCTGAGCATGAAAGGATTCCTGTTTTTTCAGCTAAACCTGTGGAAGCAATCATTATTGCAGAAAATGTGTAGTGTGTAATGAATTAGGTATGGATATGCTTCTGTTAAATATGTTTATTCCTTTTTTATTTTTGGCTTTTTATAAAGAGCAGTATCTCTTAAGATTATATTCTAGGTAACTCACTATATGATGCAGCAATTATATCAAATTTAGGGTGGAACTGAAAAATAAATTGAGCCATTATTAAATTGTCTGAAATTGGATTCTTTTTGGGCTTTAGGATAGAAATTAGAAACAGGGTAGCAATAGGATTGAGTAACAGATGTTTATAGAGCCTGAATGGTTTAAATACAGATTTAAAAATAAAGGCCTTGAATAAAAGTAATTCTCTTAAAAGAAGTTATTTGAAAAAACCTCATTAGCAGTGGCCTTTAAAAAAAAAACCTGAGTGAAGGTTAAAATGTGATTTCTTAATTAACTGGAGTTAAATTCAAAACTGCTAATTAATGTCATGTAACTTAACTGATATGTAGAATACTTAGGGAAAAGTTGTGGGTGGAAGGCACTTTTCTTCCAATGCTCAGTATCCAAATTTTGAAGATTTCAATGTGCAGGAAAAACTGGTTCTGGTGTGCGTGTTCATAATTGGTTCATTCAGCATGAAGGGCATTGTTCACATATTGTTCAACCAAAAAGATCACTTTGTTTGTTCAGGATTTAAGTAAGAAAAATTGCCTTGAAATACATAAAATTCTGTGTTACAGTGTTTCTCTGTGGTATTTGTATTTGTATTAAGCCTTGTAGTACTTTCAAGTGTCGTAAGAAAGGGTGTATAATCTTTCCTAAGATTATACACTTGGTAAAACATTTAGAACATTTAGAGTGCCATGGACATGTTGTGTAGTCAGCAATTAGGGGCCTTGAGCCCTGTTGCTTTCTTAGTAGTTATGTGTGGCCACTGACTTCCTGGGCAAAACATCCTTATGAAATTTTCATTGATGAGAAGAGTTGTGGTTTTATATTCAGCATGGTGTGAGTGAATTTAGCTGCATGAGTCCCAATAACGTTAATAAGTGTTGTGCATCTACATGACTGAAAATTTACCTCTTGGTGTGCTTAGAGTAGAACAAGATATACTTGAAATCATCCTTCCTTGATATAGCCTGAAAATCTAGTGAATATTGGGGTAGTGGTATGGTATTCAGAACTAATAATCAAAAAAACTGGAAGGAAACAGTGGGCATAAAAAAGAAAAAAAACACAATCGAGATATAAAGCAGATCAAACAACTATAAAGTCAAACAGAACATGCTGGGAGCAAACAGGGATGTTAAAAGCTTAACACACCAGAATAAAAAGGAATCACAAAACTGCATTGAATAGAGGTCACTATTAAACTATAGCATTATGTACCAAATCACCTCCTAAAATCCAGAAATCTCTTCTGTAGATGCTGATAGTTGTGAATCATTGTACATAGAAGTTTATGGAGGTACTTCTATGCTTTCATTCCAATGCAAATCTTATGACATCAGATTGATGCTCTTGACTTTTCATGTTGGCAAGTCTAAATTTATACTTTCTTTTTTCTCGACACAGAGGTCATGTATTTGACTGTGTCATCCTACTGTAATGGTCACAATTGATGCATTATACAACTTTGCAGTACAGCCTGGCAATAACCTGATCTCTCAGTAAACTGGCATGTCTGATCTCTGTGACCTGTGGGGGAAGAGACAAAGGAAGAGGAAAGCATGCTCTTTGCTTCCCCACATTTTCAGAGTGGGGTGTTGTTGTTGATCATCTGCCCAAGATGGAGTATCAGATTCTATAGCATAGGCCAAGCAGAACTGAACAGTAGAAGGGCTGCCACTTATAAATAAGAAGCAAATTGCCAGGATGTTTATGGGAATAAATTCTCATCTTTTAAAAAAGCCACATATAGTACTAATTTTCTGTGAGAAACTGGTATGTAAGATTATAATCAGAATGGTTTGATGGATAAAACCCTCCCTCATTAATATTTGATAACTGGTATTCTAAGAAAAAATGCTAAATGTTGTTGAACATGCTGAAATATTCCTAAAGAAAGAAATTTTTAAGTTGTGAATTACTGTATGCTCTCATGGTATTGTGTTGCTGCTAATCAAAACTTCTGCAACAATCTTTAAGCCACTATGAGTGTCCAATATTGGTTTTGTGCTGCCCCACATTCTGTTCAGCACTTTCTTTATAATAAAAAAAACTTCTGCAACAATCTTTAAGCCACTATGAGTGTCCAATATTGATGTTGTGCTGCCCCACATTCTGTTCAGCACTTTCTTTATAATAAAAAAACCCAAACAAAACAGCCCAGAATGTTCTTGGTGAGCTGTATTAGTTTGAATTAAGCTATTTGATATTTTCAGTTTGCAGCTCAAGAAAACTGCCTTGGCATCTCCTTAAGAAGTTGTGAAAATTGCTTTGTCATGTGTCTATTATTTCTGGTGGATGAACACTAATGCACTTTTAACTCTCCACTTTAGATCTATTCTTCCTCTTCCTTCCTCCCTTGTCATCTATATACTTGTATTTACAGATGAGTGAAGCTGTTGTGAGGGAAAGAGGTATCTCATAATTAAAAAATAACCACACATCTTCGTGGTCTACAAAGTAGAGTTAGCTACTTTAAGTGGAGTTACATACTTCCCTTCTGCAAATGTACTAGAGTGGTGATTAATTACTTTATAGCTGGGATTGGGCAAGCTTTGGTTCTGACTTGTTTGATCTCCATTGTGGCTTTGTTTCAGAGTTTTACCTGCAACATACAACCTTAGTCTGTGGACAAAGTCAAATAAAATGCATCAAAAATGGCAGTGGTAATAAATTATTGAGTAGACTTGAGTGAATATTGTTTCTGTAAAGATTAGTTTACCATGGAAAAATATCAGGCTAGAACTTTTGAACATTCCAGACTCTGTGAAATCACTAGCTTTTTTTTTTTTCCCTAAGTATCTTAAGCATTTTTTATATGGAAAATATGCAATAGCTTTCCTGTATAAGTATCTTGACTCTATGAGTTCAACATAAGGTTTTTCTGAAGAATGTGATATATCCAGGACACTCCTATTTGATGCATCTATAATGCATCAAATCTATAAATTTCCTCCTGAAGTACTCAGTAATTATTTTATACACTGAAGCATGTAGATTAATTGCCCTTTTAGTTTTATTCTAGCTGACTTAGTATAACTGTATATGCTATTTTTATTCATGAATTTTAAATCATTTTTTGTATCTTATGATTTTCAGTAATATCTGGTGGCATCAAGCAAGACAAATTAATGATATGTTATATTGTCATAACCCACAATTTATGCATTTTAAATGCATAGCCTTTTCTAATAGAGCACATGATTTAACAACTAAGTTCAGTTTAACAACAACTAAGTTCAGTTCAGCTGCTCTCACTCCTCTCTCCTGCAGCCCTGGTCGGATGAGAAGGAGAATCAGAAAAAGCTAAAGCCTGAGCATTGAAATAAGAACAGCTTAATAATTGAAATAAAGTAAAACATTATAATAATAGCAACAATAAAAATAATAAAGGAAAAGAGAGAGGAATAAATCTCAAGACAAAAAAGTGATGCATAATAGAGTTGTTCATCACCCACTGAATGATGCCCAACCAGTCCCTACATATGTTTTGGTTAAGACTACAATATTTACAAAAGCCAAATACTATCAGATGTTTTAAGAAAACATATTTCTGTGACGTACTAATTGTTGATAGTTCTATTGCTTAAAAATTGTGAAGTCCAATGAAAAGAAATCTAACCAGCATGAATAGTATGTAGAGTGAGCAGCTCAAACATTACCTACAAATTTAGTTATTTATTCATAGAAAATACAGCTAGCACCTGTGAATAATAGGTATATATAAAGAAAATTAAGATAAATTTCATTAACTGTTCTGCATCTTCCAATATGAAAGGTATAGTCAGGTAATCAAAATCTTAAATACTATTATTCATTCCAGAAACTTAAATTTCAGAGCAATGTTGATCTAACGGGAAAGTTCAGAAAACCACATCTTGTGTCCAATAAAAACAATGCAAATTTCGTTTATCAAATGCTTACAAGATGTTGATAGACCTATTCCAGACAAATTTATGTTAAATACAAATATTTTGAAGGCCAGTATCTTCAGATATACCCATCAGTTCTAGACACAAGTAGCTAACTAGGATTTTTTGTGTGAAATCACGTGTTCAGATCTGGTGTTATTCTGGCAATTTCAAGACCTACTTTACCTCTTCTATCCCACTATAGAAGTAAAATCAAATTATTAACTTCAGAATAAAAAACATTTGCATAATTCAGCAGCCACAATGAAAGAAATGTCAAATTAAAGATTTTCAAAGCTAACCACTGTGATTATGTTTGTCAATTACAAATTACTGTGGTTTAAATAAAGTCCAATGTCACTGCAGGCTGAGGAGAGAGGATAAGAATCCTGTTTTAAGTCCCTTAGCCTAGTCAGATAAATCAGACATCCCTTTCATTCATAATAACAGGTAACAAAATTGTAAGAAAACAAAATATTCATAAATTCTGGTGAAGTAGCAAGAAACCTATAGCATCAAAAAATCTTAGAACACATAATTGCATTTGATCTCAAGCTATGATTTTAGACTAGGTGAAATGAGGCAATTTACTGAATATCCATAGACGCTGTAAATGATTAGAAATGGTGGAATAACTATCAGTTCTCCCACTTTCCTACAACTTTATAGAGTTGTAGGAAATCATGCATACAAATGACGCCGTAATGTAAAACTCTTTTTCTTATATCTCTGGGGTGAAAATGAATGAACTATTATTATTGTTATTTATATCTTCACAAGGAACTCATTCATGCCCTTTTTTCCAATTAGAAAAACGAAGCCTGTCTCTTTCTTTCCCATATGCAGTGAACAGACAGATATTTGACTTTGCAACATCTCACCTCCTTGGCTATCACAGTGTAGATTGTCCTGTTATTGGAATGACACAGTGAGCTTTCTTGTGTATTCCTTCCCCTCCCCATTATTCTCTATTTTCTTCATTCACACAGAATCTAAAAAGAAGATTTTGGATTTCTTCTGCCCATTATGCTCTCTGAATAAGAGAATCACCCCATTCAGCTGTCTGTGATCTATAAAACAGCCCTTGGAGACCTGATCAAATGCATACTGCTTGGAATAAAATGCAGCAAGCACCACAAGGCAGTCCTGCATTCCTGCAAGTGTGCCTGGGGGCATTATTACTGCTGCAGCCTCCTGCAGACTGAAAGCCTTGAGGCAATGCTTCTTTTGTGCCTCTTCTATTTTTGTACCACCTACAGCAATACTAATTTAGCCCTTAATTAGCAAATTGTAGTGTTGTTGGGGTTTAGGATTCTTTTGTTTCTTTCTCTCAAGGAAATTTCCCCCATATGTGTTGCTAGGGTACTTTAGAGAGCCAAAAGAAGTGGCCACAGCTCAGGGGAAGGGTCCAGCTGACTACTCTCTCTTTTTACCTGGGGTTTCTCATGGAGGGGCAGAGATACGAGAACTGGACTGGGGAAGAGGGTGCTGGGTGCGCTCTTTGCTCTCTTGTGCTCTCAGCATTTGGAGGAGGAAAGCGGCTGCAGTCTCTGTGGGAAGAATTAGCCACCATTGTGGAGTTCTGTCTCCTGTTGCCTTTCTTCTACCGTGAGCGGAGCTCTGCTCATAAGAGTGGCCTTTGTACTTGGACCTTATTAACACCCTACCTCACCCAAAAAAAACCCCCATTCACATTCTGCTCAGGTGCCTCAGGGGAAGCCCCAGATCCCTCAGTCCTTTCCCCTTCCAGGAAGCCTCTCCCTGCCATGTTTGGGAGCCAGACTACTTCTCCCAGCCCTCTCCGAGCCTCTACCACCACCTTGCTACAGCTTCTTTTGCTGTCCATAGGGGCACCGAGACTGGCTGTGCCTGTGGGGTTCACACAGGAAGCACCTTCTCCATCCCTTCTGCCAGTGGTGTCCCCCATTACCACTGGAGAGAGACTGAGCCCATGCCACAGAGCCCCTGAGGCCACGGGGGAATCATTGCACCCACCCTGCCCACCAGGAGCCAGCAGTGCCCCTGCCAGCTGTGCCCACATCTGCACCAAGGGGAAAGTGCTCAGAGAGCGGGAAGAGATTTCATTGAGTTTTCTGTTTCTTTGTTTGCTGCTGCTGCCATTGTTGTTGTTTGTTTGCCTTGTTATACACATACATCCTAGTAAAGAACTGTTATTCCTTTTCCTGTATCTTTGCCTGAAAGCCCCTGAATTTCAAAGCTGTAATAATTTGGAGGGAATGGGGTCATATTCTCCATTCCAAGGGAGGTTCCCACATTCCTTGGCAGGCACGTGTCTTTCAAACTAAGACAAGTGCTTATCTCAATAGCAAACTTGAATTTAAACACACAGAAATTTGTTTATGGGAACAGACCAGGTTTGTTTTTTTTTTCCACTGGTGGCTTTTACCAGATTTTTTAGAGAAAAGCACCAGAGGGCCCACAAATTTTGTTCACTAGCATTATATTCTCTGGAGAATAACCACCTTGATTACTCATTAGTTTTATAGTACAAAAAGGGGTTAAATGATGCTACTACTGAGATGGATTTGGTGCTGAAATGGAAGTGAAAAGGAAAAAAAAAGAGAACAGTTCTTTTCTCAACAAATCTTTATTAAAGCCCAGATACTTTGTGTGTATTACAAATAAATTACTGGAGAAGAAAATAGTTGAGAAAGAGTATGGTTGAATCAATGGAAGTCACAGACTCGCTGAAGACTGTATCAATATAGAGATCAGAATTGCAACCTAGTAAGCCATAAGAATGTCTTTTTTTGAAGTCTTCAGTTTCTTTGACTTTGAAGTGCAAATTTCTGTTGATAATTCAATTTAAAATGTGTTGGTGTTACTGACAATCTCAGAGTTCATGAAGTCCTAATCTGCAGAAGTTGTCTTTCTGGATGAACTTCCTGATGAACTTCTCATGAAGTGTTTCGGGTTTTCCCATACTTAAATACGAGTGTCTTCCACTGTCTTGCAAAAACAATCACAGAAGAAATACTGGTATATGTAATGAATAATTTGTTAACTGTATTATGAGGATATATGCATGTTTTTTAACAGAGGAAGACGACAAAGCCCACCGTTCTCCTGACATATCTTCATCTTTCTGTATTTCTCTTTTAAAGCTGTACAGACAGAATGGATTTTTTGCGTGTGGATCTTCTCTAGACAAAGCACAATCACTTACAAGAAGTGGTGGTTTGTTTTGCCAAATGGTGCTGTTTTCTGGTGTGTGAGAAAACTCCTTCAGTCAATAAACAGAGTGGAGTAATATAATGCCGAATTTTCCCAAGTCTGCCTAAGCCTTTAACTTTAAAATACTACTGTTCCATCATTTTGTTACTCCTCAGCATCACCCATTGTTGGGGATTGGGTCTCTCAGTGGAATTTTCCCCATTGTAATGTTGAGAGGTTTGCGGGCTACACCCTGGCTGGTGATGGGGGCAAAAATTTACTGGAAATTATCTTCCTGATCAGGGGCATCGTGGGGTCTATTTATCATTTAAATTTTATGCAAAAATTATCAAAATCTTACAAATGTTTTGTGCATGAGGGTGAATTCCTACATTTTGAATGTATATCTGAAACTAACACCTCCTTTCACCACATTATGGGGAGACTGAGGATTCAAGCTTCAATCTACCAAATATATCTCTAAGCCCCCAGTTTCCCCAGATTTGTGGAGTTTTATGAATGGTTAAGGATCAAAAATTTGAAGTAGTTGATCATTTTGATTAATGCATTTGGACATTCTGTCTGGTGAGAATGAGTGGAGTCTCTCATTAGGGTTTAAAAAAGTCTTGACCTTTGCATGCACAGAAGTAACAGTGGCATAGCACACACACACACAGACACACACACACACAAAAAAAAAGCAAGAAAAAGAAGCCAGTCTTCTAGGCTGAAGTCACTATCTAGTGTCCGTCCAGAAGGAAAATGACTATGAAAAATGATACACAGAAGAATTAAAGTAGCTGTTAATTTTAGCTCTCTAAAGGTTTTAATTGTGAGAAAGAACTTAATTAACTTCAGTAGAATTACAGGTAGAAAAGAACAGCTGTTCCCCTGGTCTGTTGGGATTCAGAATGAAACTTTTATGATGTTAGAGTAGAACATTAGGGAATTTTAAGCAGAAGAGAAGGCTAAAAGAAATAAAGGCTGTACAGTGATTAGTACCTTCTTAGATACTATAACTGTTTTGCCACAGGGTAGCAGGAAACTCTAAAAGGATATGCTGCCAATGTGTAAGCCCAAATCTTACTTTTGATGTTCCACATTTGCTTTCAATTGAAAAGACAGTGAAAATTTGGTTCATCCCCTGGAGAGAAAATAGAGTAAGTCTCAAAGCTGTTCTGTCTTCCAGTGATTGGTAAGACCTCAACACCACTTTCATCTGAAAGAGAGAGAAAAAATAGACACTGAGAAGTGGACTGAGAGTAAAGCTATCAGAGACGGCCTTCCAAAAGCCAGTTCAGATAAAATTGTAATACTAACCATTTAGGAAGGGAATTCTTCTATTACAATATAGCCATAAAAACGCTACTAGCAACTGGTTGTGGGAAAGATAAGGTGGGATATTTGAAACTGACAGTTTAGTATTTGTGATTTTGGCTATGAAAGATTTAGTCTGTTACAAATACTTATATGATGCCACATCATCACTTTTGGAAGTGTTAGCATAAACATCACAAAAATTTCTGGTTATTAAAACTAAATAACACATGAATGGCTGAAACCCATGGTAGCACAAGACCTGGAATTAAGTGTTCAACATGTGAACACCTTTGAAATTGAAGTGTACGGTGTGAACATCACTTAAAGTTTCTTTTTACAGTAATTTTCTGTTCTTTTAGCAGCAAGGCCTGAACAATTAAAAAAAGGACATAGTCCATATATTTTGTGTGAAGAAAGCAATTGCAAAGCATTGTCAGAAACCTGTGTAAGACATGCAGAGCAGAAAGGTTTTCAGGCCATTTCGGTATTGCATGTCCTTGCAATTTTTGCTTTTATTCCTGGGAAGGCTAGCAGAAAAACAGAGCCAGGAGAGCCTTGCAACAAGGAATCACTGACTGCAGATAGCAAATTTGCTGTTAGATCTCAGTATTAGTCAAGTTGAAGCAAGGGATCCAAAGGTACTGAAATGCATGTATTACATCATGTCCCCATCCTTAGGCAAAATAAATCCACCAACAGGTAAAGGAGAAAGGAAGCTTTATAGACAGCAGCAAAACTCAGAATCAGTGTGTCACCTAACTGTCAGCCAGAACAAGAAATGAGGGGGCCAATCACAGATTTGGTTTACTGTCCTGCTTCAGTGTTTCAGTCTGACTGAAACCTGAGAAATGGTATGTTAAGCTCCTTCAAAAAAATAATAGTAAGAGAAGCATCTCAGAAATCAGTACAGAAATAGTCAAAGTACCTTCAGCTTAATGCTATTCTGCAAACAAACAAAAAAAAAGAAGTTATAAATGGTACTTTTGAAATAAATCACAGCACACATTCCCAATGTAACCTCCTTATCAGCATGTTTACAAGGTTTTAGTGGACTTCTTTTAATCAGTGTTGAATCTTTGTACTACTATGCTCTGCAAGATACTACTACAGATTAGTTGTTGTCACAGCAGTAATTTTCATAACACAATGAAAAGTAGTTCAGGTTAGGATCAGGGAAAAACCTACACACCTTTAGCTTAGGTTCCATAACACCTAACTTTCAAGTCCTCTAGCTTAAAGCAAAATCCATGATATTGTATTAACTTTCTGCACCCTCTTTACAGTGCATAGGACATCAAGTGTCCCAAAATTAAATCCAAAATTGCAAACATTTTGTCTAGGGTGCCAAAACAAACATGTCAATACATTGAAAAGTAATGTGTCTAAACAACTATCACATAAGAAAATGTGGGGGCCAAAGTTTCCTAGATCTCAGATTTTCTAACTTCAGAATGTCTTCATCTACTATAAGTAAAAGAAGATGCCTATCTCTATTATTCAAAGAACATAAAAAATCCTGTAGACACTGACATACTTTCAAATATTTTAGTGGTAGTGACACTTATGGGAACTTTAAATATCAGAGGTTCGCCTGAGAAATGAGAAAGCTTCTTATATGATAACAAAATTACAGAGATTATACAAAAGGAGGCATCAACACAAGTTTTGGTCAGCTTTTAAAACACAGGGCTGGTTTATAAGCATAAAGTCTGAGGAGTTGAATTTTGACAAAATGTACATATGTTCTACAAACCAAAATGTTTAATTCCACATTTGCCGCCACAAAAGAGAATTTCCCTTGGCTAGATGAGGACATCCTCCAATGAAATTAAAAGAACAGTAAGATATTATTTTAAGGCATACTTATAGGTGTTTATAATTTTCTACTGTCTTTTCCTTGTTACTGCAAAATTTGTACCTTTGTGGCACATACAGATATGTAAATAGATAGTCAACTGCAACTGGAAATTATCTGCCTCAAGAGTATAAAAATTATTTTGTACTTACATTAATACATTTCCTCACTAAAGCAGTATCTTTATGTCTTTATTTTTCAGTTAATTTAAATAAATATGTTCATTAATTAATAATTTTGCATTCAGTATTTTTCTGTTTTTGTAAAACACAAACTTCTGCACTTAGGTCCAATTACTTCTTCGTAAATGGCATAATATTGCTGCTGAAAAATTAGGGTATATAGGGCAGAAGAAGACATATTCAGAGCTTGTATGGAGAACAAACCTCAGGCTTCACTCTATCTAACAAAAAAGAATCTACAGAAGTAGAAATATGTGCAATATATACACAGAAGATGAAATTACGTTAACTGCTGTTTCTAAAATCAGAGATTTAAGCAACTTGTTTAAAGTTGTTTAGAAAGTTGTTGCATAGAATATCTAAAGTTTAAAGTTGTTGTATAGAACATCTATTTAAAATTAAGCCTCTAAGCTAAATAACAAAGCAGAAGTAAAAATGAAAAGCAAGATACCATCTGTTAAGAGATACTGCTGTGCATCATCGAGTAGCACCCTCCTTGGAATATGTGCACCATAGACTGGAAATTATGCAGCGTCACCTCTTGTTTTTGCAAACTGCTTGTCTAGTGGAGAGTAACAGTAGCTAATCAGTTTGAATTCAGTCTCCCTGGGTAAATCATTCCACTCACCACAAATCTTCTTGTTAGATGCAACAAATAGGATTATGGCTGCAATATCCATGACACATGGAGTAGTCAAGCTAGATTATGACAGTGAAAGCCAGAGTGATTTTGAAGTCTGATATTCGAAAGAATCCATTAGGAAAGACCCAGCATCATCTGAAAGGGCAAACTGAAAAAAATATACTAAATCTGTTGAAAGAATAATTCGATATGCAGAAAAATTCCAGTTGTAGTGCCATTAAGGCATAGATGCACACCACATGAGCAGGTGAAAATGTGTCTGTAAGGAGGTTGATGTCCACCCAGCAATCCTCATACATTCTTCTGGTGTAGACATGCTCATTGCAACTCTCTCACACAGAGTAAAAATATGTCTCAAATATGTGTTTGGGTCACTTTAAAATAGTTTCTACTAAAATTGAGAAATAGTCACAGTTGCTTCAACTTGTGATTCAAAGCAGTTTTAGAAATAGTCACAAAATCCACATAGATAATGCTACAGTAGTGCTTAGAAAATCGCAGAAAAAAGCATAATAGTATGGAACACAATGTGCTTAAATGAAAGAGGACCTCTTTACTAAAAGAGGCATTGTTATAAAATCTTTCCTCCTTCCTCCCTTCCTCCCTTCCTTCCTGGAATCCTGGAATTCTTGAATCCTTCCTTTTTTCCTGGAATCTTTCCTTCCTGGAATCCTTCCTGGAATCCTTCCCCTTCCCATTTTCTCCCTTTACTCTTTCCTTCTTTTCCTCCTTTTCTTTGTTTTTCTTCCCCTTTTCTTTCTTCCCCACTTATAGAAGCCTCAATTTTAAGACTTCATGTGAAAATTAATCAATAGTTTTAATTTTGATAAAACCTGCTTTTGCCAGAAAATAATAATGGGAATTGCATTGTGGTGCAGAAAGCATCATAATATGTTATGTTAGATTTTTTTATTTTAATAATTCTCTTTATTTTAGCATTGAGAATGTTTTCCTGTTGTACAGAAGATCCAGCTTCTTTCTCAGCTCAGTTAGAAAGAGAATTTAGTTCTTATATTTCCCAGATTTCATCCCAATGTCTTCCTGGATAAAGGGAGACTGTGCCAGTGTCTTGCTAATAACCTCAGGTTTCTGTCTGCCTTAAAAATATCCCCAAAATTAGACAATAATTTTATTCCTGACACATTTAGACATAATTTAGACTTTGGATTAATTGGATAACAGTAGATGACAGCTTCCAGTTCCATCACTCAATGAAGAAAATTACTATGTATTGTTTGATCCCGTGCCCATCTAATTGCATGGACTTCTACGTCCCTTTTCTGTTCTCATGTCTAAAACTAGAAGACACGAATGTAGCCTGGCCTGATTTAGCTGCCAGACCCACAGTTCTTTAAGCCAAATAAAGTCTTCTGTGTGCAAAAGCCAGTGTATCAGGGTATGGTTATGCATCACATCAGCCAAAGTTACATTTTAATCTAAAACATGTATTAAAATTCCCTAAAACTACAAAAAAAAAAAAAAAAAAATCCTACACCTCCTTAGCTTCCAAATATAGGTATGAATTTTTTAAGCTTACTTGATTAAATACAAGTTGAAGCATTCAACCAGATACATTCTTCAGGACTATTTACTCTAAGGAAAGACAGCCACTGAAATTTAATGGCAGTGAACCAAAACCTGATGAGCTGAGGCAGTTTCAGTTTTGTTGACCATTGCTCCAGTTCATTGTAATTTAATGAATAGTAATCCTATTTAAAATATGTTACAGACAGCAAGGCACCTGCTGTGAGAAAGCTGCTATGCATGAACAGATCAATATATACTGTGCACATTTGACCATTCAATAATCGATTCACCCTTGTTATGGGAAAATAAATGCTAAAGTCCTAAAAATTAATGTCTACATGAACATTTACAAGGCTATCAAGTTATTAAAATTTTTATGGGTTATTTGTTGCTTTTTGTTTTTAAATCTTTGTGCAGTACTAGGTATATCTCACAGCAATACCCAGTTAGCACTAGCTGCTTGACTCCTAGTTTCAGCTTAGGCTTGAAGAATGAAGTTTTGATTCAAAGACTGCTATTAATTCGAGTGAGGAAACCTGGGGGTCAAGTAGACTTTTTCCAGTCTAAAGAATTTTAATGGAAACTGCTACAACTACCTTACCAGGCGAGTTTTTCATTCGGTTTGGTTTTTAAATCAACATATTTTCTTTAAGACAGTTCTATTTGGATCTGATTCTTCTAAATAAAATAAATTGGCATTTGTCTTGGTTTGAAGGTCAGATGTCTGCTAGGGAATGCCAGAGTCTCCCTTGGAATGGAAGATGTAAATCCCCTCCCTCCGGATAATTGTAGTTTCGAAATTAAGGGGCTCTCAGGCAGAGACATAGGAATAGGAATAACAGCTCTTTCCTACAGTGTATAACAAGGCAAACAAACAACAACCACCTCAGCATTGACACCAACCAGAACAGGAGCCCAGCTCAGCCCTCTCGGCCGCGGGCGCTTTCCCCTTGCTGCAGTTCCCGTCACCGCCGGCAGGGGGCGCCGCTGGCTCCCGGTGGGCGGGGCAGGTGCGCTGATCCCCGCGCGCCGGCAGGGGGCGCTGTGGCGCGGGCTCGGGGAGCAGGCGGTAATGGCGGCTGGGCCCAGACCGGAAGGGATGGAAAAGAGAGGCTTTGCTTCAGCAGCCCTGCGGCAGTCAATCCCAGTGCCCCAGCTGGACCCCAGGAAGCAGAAAGCTGGAACAGCAGGAATAAGCAAAGCTCCCAGGGCAGTGGACAAGATGTATCAGAAGCTGTGCAGCTGTAGTGGGAACCACTGGATGTCCCAGCAGGGCAGGGGGTGCAGGGCTACAGCGTAGAGAAACCCAGAGTAGCACTGAAGAAGTGTTGGGACCAGAGCAGCAGGACAGGGAAAGGCATGGTCAGAATCCTGGACACATGAGAAAATGGTGATGGTCCCTCTTTTAATGATGTGGGTGTTAATTAGGTCCCAGTTCTGTGAGCTCTCTCACAACCAGAGGCTCATCCCACAGCAGAATAAGCAGCTCTGGGCTGGGCTCCAGCAGCAGCAGCAGCAGCAAATTCCTTCCCCTAAGCGACAGGTTTGACTGTCCTCCTAGGAGGCAGAGAGAAAGAGAGAGAGAGAGCTGCTCTCAGCCCAGTCCTTTACCTGCCCAGCTCTTGAGGTGTCTTTCCCCTTGGAGAGAAGCTCCCTGAGTAGTGCAACCAGATACCCTCCTCCCCTGAGCTTGATCACTCCTTTTATTTCTTAAGTATCCACTCGTTAGTGCTTTCTGAAATAAGTAAGAGCAAGGAGACCAGCTGCTGTTTTAACGCCTGTATTGAAAAATTAGCTCTGAGGGTGGGGTGGGGGACAACAGGTGACGTACACCATCATTGCTCCCGATGGACAATCCAGAAAAAAAGAAATTTGGCTTTGCTGGGTACCAGAGCCACATTTTGTACCCTCACAAGAATCCCTCAGAAAACACTGGTTGGCTTGTAGTCATGTTGATGTCACATTGATCGGGTGCTATTCAGGTCATGGTGACAAGGTGAGAGAGTCCTGGTCAGTGATTTCATCTTCTCTACTATTTTCCCTACCTGAGAGTACCATTTTTAGTTTTCAATGTTATATTGGCTCTTTGTTTTAGGTTTTTTTTTTATTACTGAGCTGTGTCCCATGAGCACTTGTGGTTTTCTTATTTGCCAGGCACCATTTTGGGAGCAGCGAAGGCATTACCCGACAGGGAGGGAAAGGGCATAGGAGCAGGGTAATTCCAGTAAGTGGGAATCAGAACAGAACAACAGCAACAATTAACATAAAAACAGGGTGTTTTCCACAGTTAACAGAACATTAACAGAACAAACAGAAACTTGTTCCTAACACTTTCTAGCAACTTATGGGAAGAAATTCTAGAAGTAAAAAGGAACAGAAGGAAAGAAACCTAACCCTTGACACCATATTTTTAAAGTTAACATCAGAAACTCAAAAAGTAGAATTTTTTTTTGTTTGTTTGTTTGCTTGCTTTTTGGTTTTTTTGTTTTTGTTTTTCAACTATTGTAAAATTGTATGTTGGAAGAGTACCTTACAAGCACCTTACAAGAGAAACTTGTTGCAGAGTAGAACAATATTCGAGTCTGTTTGCTAAGTTACATCAATTCTTTCAAAGAGAACAGCAGAGAACATCTGCAGTTACCAAAATTAATGTGCTTATACTTTCAAACTGCTTGGATGGCATGTGTTTTTCTTTACTTCAGCATTCTTACAGGTACTTGAGGCTTCTCTTCAAGAGTTAGCATAATCCAGGACCCATTCCTGGAAGTTTGCACATAGTCCCTCTGCATTGAAAGCTTGGAGGGTTTTGATACCTTGTACATCAGCTATTACATGCCAGTTGTCCTAAAGTCTGAGGACACTTGAGACAGTTTTAGTTTAATTTCATTTTAATAGGTCAGTTGTATTACACAAATCATTCTGTTAGCACTCAGAAGTCTGTGTGCCTTACTTCAAGGTTTAGTGTTCAAAAATTTTCTCAGGGCTCCTGAAAGCCAAACCATTTCTGACTCAAAATGGTTTAAAATGTAGTGTAAAGAATATACAGCCTGAAAAAAAAAAAACCCAAAACAACATTGGTGGCATTCCAGCTCTTTTTAATAAGACTTCCTATGAATCTCAAAATCAATAATAGTTTCTGACTAAACAAAAGGTGAAGTGAGTCATGTAACAAACATAGCATGATGCCACTGCTACTCCACATTTTCAGGCAAGATTTTGATCTTTCCATCAAAGACATTCAGAGTCCTTTTATCTGATTATGGGAAATTAAATAGTTCTTTTACAAGGGACATATTCAGATGTCTCTGTGGTAGTCACTGTTCTGCTGGTGGAAATCTACTAGAAAAAAAGAGTGAAGGAACCAACAGTTTAGGAATGCTAGTAAATCTAATATCCTTTCTGACGGACATTCTGTTTTAAAGCAGAACTAACCAAGAAATGTCATAGTAAATATATTGAATCTTGTCTAAAAAAGATTCCTTTAGACTTCTGATCAGTATGCATTTTTTAAGCCTTTAAGGTCAATTTTTTGGTATCATTTACTTTCTATGGCAAGTAAGATTTTTAGTCATTTACTGCTGTTGTGATAACTTTTTGACCAGAGAGTTAACTCTTTCTTTGGTCCTAAATTAAAAATTGTGCCACTAACTTATGAAAAGTAATTACAATATGGTTGGCAGAACACACTTAGGGTCCACTTATATTTTTCCAGCCCAGGAAAGGAAAGTGCTGACAGAACTCTGTTTACATATACTTTCATATGGAAAGTTACTGCTTGAAGATAGGTTGCATGTATGGTGCATTAGTACTGGAAAGCAGTAGATCTTATGTGGATTTCCTCTGAAGCAGTGGATGTGTTCATATTTACAGGAAAAGTATCAGATGTTGTTTTCCCAGAGCTTCTCAGCCAAAGCTGACATGGAATTAGTATGGGAAGGATCTTGTGCACTTTGCTCTCAGAATCACTGTCTTGGTGCAGAGTAACGATGATCAGAAAAATACATCAGTGGATTTCAGTCCACATCGTATTGTCATCTCTAGTGGGAGGCTAGATGTTTTTTCTATGAAGATCCTGTTTTTCACATGGAATTTGGATGTATCCTTTTGTTAGCAGGGATTCTAGATATTGATGACTGATGCATGAGAGAGCTTTTGGAGCTTATTTTTAGTAGTACCATATAAGATTTTTTAGAAAACGAGGATTGATTGATACATCCTAACACTAAAAGATATGTGCATCTGCTAAATGTGGTTCTCTTACATGGAAAATATCTTTAATTGTTCCCGTAATTTACTCAAAAAGAATAGCTTCACATTTGGAATTTTCAGAGACTTAATTTAGGGTATGCATGAGATGAGGCAGTGATATGTGAGGCAATTAACTTTTGGTCAGGACTTGTTGTCACCATAACAGTCAAAGTACTGAAGAAATTAAGAAAAATTAAAAGATTGTATGTAAAATTAAAAGACTGTATACAATATTAGTCATAGTTAAAAATATATAAGTACTTATAAACCTCAGTTTTGCTAGCACTAAGCAAGAAAGAGAGATTCAGCTGCTGAACCTGTTGTTTTTGTCAGACAGTTTGGATAAAAAGCCAAACTCACTGGTGTTCTCTGACCAATGGCAGCTGAATTTTCTTAAAGTAACTAATTCTTAGCTGCACAATTTCAAAGTGATATCCAGCAAGGGCCATGAAGACTCTTCAGCAATCCTTTGTACTTTCCCACCAGAAAATGCACTCCTGTGTCGGCTCTTCTCTATGGGCCACTGCTCCTCACAAGAATGTGGTGCTGGTGGGTTCTCCACAGACTAGAGGTTCCTTCATGGCATCTTCCACAGGTCCAGTATGGATATCATCTCCATTGCAGATCTCCATGTGCACAGAGACAGTCTGCTTCACCACAGTCTTCAGCATAGGCCTGCGAGGGAGTCTGCTCTGATGCCTGGACCCCCTGCTCACCCACCTTCTTCACCACTATTGGTGTCTGTGAGGCTGCTTCTTACATACTGTTTTCCTTTTTCCTCTCTCTTCCTCTACTGTGTGGCATTTTAATGGTTTTTTTTTTATAAAATACTGTCTCGGACCTGTCATCACCTTGCGTGGATGTGTTGGAGTCGTCTGGAACTGTTTCTGGTGCAGAGCTGCCCAAGCTTCTCACAGAGGTGACCCCTGCAGTCCCACACTGCCAGGACCTGAGCACTTGTACACAGTAAAGCTAAATAAAGACATTGTCCAATGGATAAGATCTTGTCAAGAGAGATCGCCTCTGCAAATGACATTAGTGAGCCTTTTTACAGCTAGTTTCAGTGTAGAAGTCAAGGACTAAATGAGAATATTGATTTATTTATCTATCCTTGACCTGAATCCTACAGGTACTTTTTGTTTATCATTAAAAATTGTTGGTAAAGATGAGAACAGGCAAAGGAAATATCTGAGTCTTGTGTCACCTCACTTTCTAGAGAAAAATGGTCATTCAAGTTATTAGGGTTCTTCACATGAAAAGTTACATAAAACAGTAACATCTGTTAGATAATTATGTTATTCTCAAAGCAGACTTAGATCTTGTTCCTTCTGAGAGTGAAAATAAGCTGTTTGAAAGTTGGGCCTTTTATCCTAAGCCAGTCATGTTGCCGTGGGAAAAAGAGCCTCCTTCAAGGGTCATTGATTCTGTTACAGGGTAGAAATCTTAGAGAAAGGTGACATGGCAGATAAATTATTCATTTAGATTATATCCAGAAACCTTTTGAGGACTAAAATCAAGTGAGGGAAAACTTGTACTGAACAGCCATTTAGAATAAGCCAGATGCACAGAATCCATTGATTGTCATGGTATTTAAGGACTCTGAGAGAAAGACTTATTCTGAAGACTGATAATGTTGAAGACATGGATATAGTCCTTCAGACCTCAGGTAGAGTCCCAGAGACTGTCACAGATGCCACTTCAAGTTTTGATGTTTTTTTAATGTGTGCAAATCAGTACAAGTCTTGCATAAACTTCCCAATTTTTTTCTACCACTTCATCACACAGAGAGTAATCAAAGTCATACCTTTTCTGAGACAGATTAATGCGAATATAAACACCATCAGCCCCTCACCTCACTCTACTTCTTTTGAGCTTCTTTGTGCTTTGATTGATTTTAAAAACATGACCTCACATTTGGTATGTAGAACATTTGTGGTCTGTCTGCACTGATGCAATGTAAAATTGATGCAATGCAGACATCAGTATGCTGTTCTAAAGGCTTTTCAGGGGCATCATGTCTGGCATTCATGAAAATTTCACCAGTGTATGATGCTTTATGGCTTTGTGTCTCTAAAGATGGTGTCTTATGTCTGTCATCTTTCCTCATCTATTCCCCAATTAATTTCTGTAATAAAATGTTGAAGGGTATTTTATTGAAATTTTCTGTCTACACAGACTGGCTATAAATACTTATGATTAATAATGGAAAAAACATACACTTTCATCATTAAATTACAGTTTTAAGAGGGTTTATATGTGTGCACACTATGTGGTATGCTTTAGTGTGAACCAGTGAGCACAAATAAGATAGATAACCATTATATAATCTATTCAGCCTGTGACACTAAAGTGATTTTGAGCAATTTTTCATGCTCTAGAGAGACCAAGATTCTTATGAGGTAATTTAGATGTTTACAGGATTACATTTGTTTGATTCTTTCAATCGCTTTGTACCATGTATCACACACATAAGTGTGTTCATATGTATGAAAGTGTGTGTGTGAAAACAAGATGTGGTAATTTCTCAACTCTCTTATAGAGAGAACAATATAAATTAATTTCCTGAGCAGAAAGTGTCATAGAAGAGGTGAGTAATTAATCAGACTGATAGCTTTTACTCTGTAGACAAAACTATTGCAAAAAGTTAATTTAGAATATCTACTGTTACAAAACCTGAGTTTCAGAATCTGAAAAATTACAAAGTCCCATTTCTTTCTTATTTCAATAGGTACAGTAAAACTTAAATTAAAAAAATAAAATTAAAATAAAACATTTAAATCAAATTCTGGTTTCCTGGTTTCTCAGTTATTAAACTGTTCTTATCTTAACACATGGTCTTTTACTTTTTAAATTTACCCTCAGGATCTGGGGGGCAGTGGGTGAGTGTCTGCCTGGTACTTAGTTGTTCGCTGAGGACAAGGATAAAATTAGAATTTACAGAACTGGAAAAGTAATCTGCAATAGAAAAAAATGGGAAAACACTGAAAAAATTTAAAGTATAATCATGCTTTACACACAGATTCCACATTTTGTACATTATTTTGTAAACACAAATGCACTTGTAACCCAAATCTCCCCTCTCTTCTGTCAATATTTTTTTAACAATGCAATACATTTATCCTGTAGTTTAAGCATTTCCATTCCTCATGAGACTATCTAAGCATTCTGTAATATTGCCTAAATATTAAAGCAATACCTTTCCAGGTATTCCCAGATAATCTTCTCCAATTTTTTTTCCTAATTTTGGTTTTGTAGCTCCACCACAAAATTTTTGGTGCTTTTTAAACAAAAATTACTTGGTTTTGTTTCCATATGATTGCATGGAGCTTGTTAGCATGCATTCACCTCCTCACAGTGCAAATATATGTGTACAGGAGAGGTGTTAGAAAGTTTGAGTGTTGAAACCATGGTGAAGTTGTGATCTTCTAAGTCACACTGTTTAACCATTTTTAATTGCATTTTAAGTAAAGGAGGAGAATACTGTTCAAACTTCAACTTCAATGAAAGTGAACTGCTTGATATTGAAAGAATTAAAGCCAATCTCAAATAATTTTGAGATTGTTGAGATTGTTTTGAGATTGTTGAGATTGTTTTGAGATTGAGTTCAATCTCAATTGAACTGCTATTTCTTTCAGTGAAAGCCAACACTAAATTTCATTTTCCAATGCAAAAAACCCCTGTTTTTAAAGTAAGGGGGACACTGCTTGTCTGTCTTTGGAGAACTGGCTGGTCTGTCTTAAATTATGATATAGACACCTTCCCTTTAATAACTTCTGGAGTACTGCGACATCCACAGGAATATGAATCTAATACATCCTGTCTTCTTATGCCTTTTTCAGTCTGCGCAGTATTAATAGCCCCTGCTATGAGAAACGTGATTACATTCAAACAAGAATTTTGAAAACAGTGCATTCATTGTCAGATAGACCTTAACACAGAAAGTTGTGATGGGAAAAATGGGAACCATGAAATAATGAGCTGCTCGAGAATGTCCTACAATGTGAAGAAAATTTATAAAAGGCAAAATAATGAGCACCAGTCAGAATGGCAGAAGAGATGTATTTTTTCATAACTTCTAATTTAATTTAGTTCTATACTCTTGAGAAATACATTCAATGCAGATAGCTTAGGGTACAGCTGCAGTGGAACTGCAGATGGAGCTCTGGGTGGCATGACCTGAGACAAGAGGCCGTGAACAGGCACTGGCCCTTTGCGCAACAAAGGACACAGGGACCTGTGGCAAAGCTGGGTGAGACACACTCAGATACACAGCAGGAGATGAGGACTCAGCAGGAAGAGCCAAGACTTTCATGTGTTTGGACTGCAAGGGTATAAACCCCCAGGATTTAGTCCCTTCAGAGGCATCAGCTCAAGATATTGTGGCACCATGGTTAAATTAATTTCATAATGCAGATGTTCGATATTTATAAATGAGAAACTGAGAGTCAAACCAGGGAGGAAAGCTGGTCTGACTGTGTGAGTGGTGTGAATAGGGAGTCAAATGGGGCACCCATCTGGCTTACTGGAGCCACCCATTCTGAAGAGTCTTCAGTCCTAGTGACAGTCTCGGGTGGCGGGGAATGTGACTGGCAGAGTGGCTCCCAAATGGTCAGACAAGGAAGTTTTCTTAACACATACACTCTTTAAGGTAACTGGATGGATTATTTATCCTGGATAAACTGAATAAACTGAACATACTGTGAGACGGTCAAATGGTCAGCTTGGTATCAATCATTAGATCATCTTAGATGCTCTTACCTCAGTGAAGAGGAGTAAAAGAAAAAATATTATATACAAAGCCTAAACAGCTCTGGGGCTCCTGTGACTAACTAAGCTTCAATGAACTTAGACTGTGCCATGTGCTGCAGTTTGGTATCCTGTCCTCAATATCAGCTAAAAAATCACTGATATTATCAAATCATAATTTGACCTGTTAAACAGCCCTGTGATCTGAAACCCAAAAATGTGTCAAGGAAGACTGAGGGGCAACAAATGATGAGTCAGATTGAATAAACATTCAGCAAAACTAAAGTCAGATTTTTAAAAGTTGATCTAACATTCATTCAAGCAACATTTACTTCTCCTGTTGCATTGTGTTATTTAATTTTAATCTTGTTCATATGTCAATGGTTTGTCCCTGGTTTGTTCCCCTAAGTTATGTATATAATGGCTAAGCCCTTAGCCACCTATCCCCTGTCCTTCAACCCTAAACCATACCCCGTTTCCAGATTCTTCCCTGTCTCTCACCTTAATCCCTGCCTCTAGCTCTGTCAATCCTCCCCAGACCTTGCCCCAAGTTCTGGAAAGTCTCCCTACTCTGTTGGACAATTGGTTGCTGTGCCTCAGTTGACGCCCACATATTCCCCTATTGGCTTGATGTATCCCTTTCCCTGCCTTCGGCAGCTGCCCTTATTCACCGCGATTGGCCAAAGTTATTACCCTGCCCTTGCAACTCTCCCGTATTTAAGTTCGTGCAGACCCTGTCGAGGGGCCTTTTTGCGGTTCCCTCTCCTCGACCCCGTTCCATCTCCCTAATAAAATCTCCTCATCAGAACAGTGAAAGGTCTCTCAGGCAGCCTTTTGTCTCACCCTGACGGACCTCCCTAGCTACAGCGTGAGCGCTGCGCCTCTCCTGCGGCTCCCACAGTGGTGCTGGGGAGAGGCCACACCTTGACGTGGTTCCCGGAGCAGGTCAGGAGCCCACAAGGAATGGGCGTACTAGGAAGGAACCTCGTCATTCTCCAAAAAGCTTTACAGATGACTTAAAAAAATTTCTTGGATTCAAATTACTTTCTTCAGCTTTTTCTCCTAAGTAGTGGAAATGTGGACTATTAGGGCTATAAAGCTCTTTTGGTGTAGATTATTAGGGCTATAAAGCTGTTTTGAAATGTTTATTGCTAATTTCCCAAGGTATCAGATGGTTGATGTCCATATACTGTGAGGTGGCCTTGAATATGACTGTGCTTTTCTGCTCGGATAATTAAAAATTGACAGTTTGGGTGTTTGTGGTTAATTTCCATGTAATTTAAATTCTGCAGCAAATTCTTTCCTTTTTCTTTACTCTGCTTTAATTTTTCCAGTTTATTCCAACAAGAATTATAAAGAATGAAAAAAAATTAGGAAAGTGTAATTGTGTAGCAAGCTCACTGACAGCTATATAATTTCTTGGTCTTTATATCTCTGTGATTAGAGATTTGGTTTGGGTTTGCAAGTGAGTGGACCTTTTAAATTATACATCAGAAATTCATCTTTCAAGTTGTTATCTTGACTTCACATCAAAAAGAAATTTCTGTTTAGTAGAAATCTTTATGCGTGTCACAAATAGAAGCTCAAAAAGATGTTTAGGAACGTATTTAGTATCTAGCTATCCCTTGCAGCAATTACTGTCTTTGCAATGTGGTATTGTGGTAAAATGCAGCTGGAACGAATTAGAGGTCTGGCTTTAACTGTATAAATTGATTTTGGAATTCTGAGAACTGATAAGGAAGTGGCTTTAGCCCATTGTCTTGGTTTGAAAGAGGTATTTGCTAAGGAAAGGAGAGAACCCATTTTCTGAGATGCAGAGTGCAACCCCCTCCCTTCTAATTATTATAGTTTCAAATCAGAGGCTTTCAGGCAGAAGATATGGGGATAGGAATAACAGTTCTTTACTGATACCTAACACGGCAAACAGCAGAAACAACAGCAGCTATAAAAATGGACAGCAAAACAGAACAGTATAGCTCAGTTCCAGTCCCTTTTGGCCACAGGCTCCCTCTCCCTGCGCTCAGTTCCCGGTGCTGGGGGCAGGGCAGGGCCCGCGCAGTCGCAGAGGGCTGGAGTGATGGCGGCGGCCCAGGGCTGAGAGGGATGGAGGAGAGACTCCCCCCTCACGGTGTCGGTCGTGGTGCTCGGCAGAGAGTCCGGAGGTAGCAGGATGAAGTGGGAAAACAGCTGAGCAATGTCCAACGGCAGGGAACGTGGCTCCCAGCACTGGGATGGTGGGGAAGATGATAGATAGGAGCTCCAGCCGTCTTCCTTCCACTCCACCAGTGAGCGAGAGAATGAGAGCCAGAGAGCCCAGGCCCCTGTCCCACCTTTCGTTTTCCAGTCTCCCCCTATCCCCCCACCCCGCTGCAAGAGAAAACTATTGCTACTAAGGTGTAGCCACAAATACTTAACATAACAATGGGAAAAAAATCCACAGAAAGAAAAGGGAACAATTCAACCCCCAACACCCATTATCTGATTTATGGTTCAATATGTTTCTTCATTATTTGATTGCTGCAGGTTCATGGCAAACCTTATAAGTTTACTGGATAGAAAACAAATGTCAAGAAACAACACAAAAAATGCAGCAAATATTACTACTATTATGCAGATAATAGATTTAGATTTAGCTTGCATTAGATAACAACTCTTTCGTGAGTAAAAGACTTCTGTATAGATATCAGAAGACTTTATTGAAAAGAATATATAAGGCAGCAATAAACAATGATATCAACTGGTAATTTTCTTTTATTTGCATTTTCAGGAAAACATTTTGTAATAATATTGCTACAATGCGAGGGAAGAGGCTGTGTTTTCTATTTAATGCTAGTTACTTGTAGAAATGCCCACTAGGAAATAATAAGATGTGGCACGTTACTAGAGTTCCCATGCCAGCTCACAGCACCGGGCCGAGACTGGCTGCTCCCTCACCAAGCCTGGTCTTGGTAGCAGTAGAATAGGGCTTGCTCTCTACAGCACACTGATACAATGAAATGCTGAGGACTGAGGCAAAGATGAGAGAGGGATCTTTTGTGTGGAATCCAAGGCAATTTATTCCCAAGAAAGTCCAGGGATGAAAGACTGAGACACTGCGTGTGCAGGGACTTTTATATGGGGGAGGTTTTAAGGGTGGCTACAAACTGGGGGAAGGCTGGGGAGGAGCACAAGGTGGGGTTTTCCTGAGCAAGGACCAATGAGGGAAGAAAGGGGAGGAGAATGAATCACATGGGCCAATGGGGCATCGAGGTTTAGGGGATTTCCAAAGGGGAGGTCTAAGCAGGGGGTTGGCACAAGGGAGGATTGACAAGGAACTTGCTGGAACAAGGGGAGGTACCGGGGTGGATTGACAATTCAGAAGGAGGAGGGACAGCGAACATTCTATAACAAAGGGCAGGTCTTAGGGAAGATTGACAGCTGGGTAGGAGGGTACAACTCAGACTAGACCAACAACATAGTGGGGAAACAGGAGCAGACCATTAAAGTAAAAGCACACCACAACATCTCCCCCTCTTTTGTTTAGTTTTGAAAGTGAGGGGGAGAGTTGAAGATTTTAAACTTCTGTAGTTGTCTCTTCTGACCAAGCTACTTCTTTAATTGCTGCAGCTGTGATGGTTTGTGGGGTGAAGGAAGCTATTTTTTTTCCAAGTTTCTGGATAAAATTCTTTTTAAAACACTGAAAACTAAAGGAATCAGGAGAACAACAAATAGAACCCATAAAACACTTTTTATAACAGAAGTCTCCCATCCTGTCAGTCCCCAGTTCTTGAAGATGTTTTAGAACCAGTCCTCAGTCTCTTCTTTTATCTTTCCTATCATGTCCTTCATCTGCTGAATGGAGGTGTGGATGCTTTGGCTCTTGGTGGATAAGTTGAAACAACACATCCCCTCTAAGTGCTTACACCTGTGGCCATGCACTAGTGATAAGAAATCAATGGCTGCTTGATTTTGTAATGTTAACTTCCTGGTTGTTTCTTCATCCTCAAGGAGGTCACTGAGTATGGCTGATGTTAAATTGGCCTGCTTCATCACCCAAGACTCTAGGTAGCCCAATAACCCTAGAGCTTTCACCGCTGATACTCAAGGCAAAAACAAGGATACAGCGGCTCTTTTTCAGTGAGACCAATGAATAATTTCAGAATCACAATTTTCACTGAATTCTTTTACACTTCGTTTTTGGATAGCTGTTTTGTTTTGTTTCTTCTGGTTTAAAATTTGGGTTTAGTTGGGTGCAAACAGGGGCAGCCAGGCTACTGTGCATGGGCCTCTGTGAAGGTGAGACAGGATTCCTGCTCACACCTGGTCCCCACAAATGAGAAAACTCCTTTTATCCAGTTTCTTAAGTTGGTCAGTGGAGACCATCTTCACATGGGCCATTAATTCATACCACTTAGTGACCGTGTACTGTTCCTAAAACTTTTTTGCTTCAATATATTTCTCTCTTTTTTCCTGGGGATTGTAAACAAACTGGACACAAAAAGGCGCAGGGGCAGAGCCTAAAAGCTCAGACACCTGGGGCTCCTTATTTAAAGATGTTAAGGTTTTTTTCCCACTGCCTTCACAGGGGGAGAGAAAGTGGCACTAGGTTATTGCACTAGACTAAGGTGGGTAGGCTCTTAAGCAAGGTTTTTAGGCCTTCAGGGTGTTCAGATAACGGGAGGGGAATCCCTACCAGGCATGTAGACAGAGAGTCGTCTGTGGCAGCTGTTGACAGGCATAGATGGTCTTGTTCTAGCACATTGGCCAGGGTGACCCAGACGTTCTTCCTTGGTTGGGTAATGATTCATGCCTCCAAGGACTGGACAAGAAGCATTAGGATCCACAAGTGTCTTGGCCACATCTCAAGGGACAGGATGGTGCCTGTTAAGGAGAGATAAGACAAAATATTAATGGGAACCAAATTTAAAATTCATTAAAGAAATCAATTAGAAACTCAATATCTGGATTATTATGGGGTTTGGGTTTCCCAGTTTCTTTGTGTTGGCTCCACCAAAGGGAGGCTACAGCAACATCCTTTGCTTGATTTTGAGTTCTGGATGATAACTTAGGCCTTGTCTTCTCCTTTGATGGAACATAGGGTTTGACCCATTTTTGGGGAATCTGCTTTGACCCAGAGGGGGTGGATACACAAGCATACCCACGCCCCCAGGTCACTAAGTCATATGGTCCCAAAACTTTCCAAGTTTCTGGGTCCTTCACCAGATAGTGGATGCTCCTTTAACTCTAACTGCCTATTTTTGCTTATTTTAAAGTGCCTTAATACTGGGGGATTCAAATTTTCAAAGGTGCAGTTCAAGAAGTTCATAGTAAAAAGGGCTTTACACAACCTTAACTGCGTCATATTGATTTGGACATCTCCTCTTCGTTATTCAAGGGTTCTTTTCAGAGTTTGATGAATTCTTTGTATTACTGCTTGGCCAATGGGGGAATAAGGGACACTCTTGTGATATTCCACCCCCCATTGCTGCAAGAATTCTTTGAATGCCTTGGAGGCATATGTTGCACCATTGTCAGTTTTGATCACTTTGGGGATCCTCAACACAGAGAAGGCCTGCATTAGATGTTTTTGCACATCAGTGGTCTTCTCCCCTGTGTGGGTGGAGGCATAAAATGCTCCAGAGAAGGTGTCAACTGACACGTGCACATATTTGACTCTCCTGAACTGAGGAACATGGGTGACATCAGTCTGTCACGCCTTACAACTGCCAAAGTCTCTCAGGTTCACTCCTGACCCTAAGGATGGTATTGATAACTTTTGGCAGTTGGGGCATCTCGCCACAATCGCTTTGGCCTGAGATGGAATTGACATATCAGACCAGGGGCATTCTGTGGAACTGCTGATGGCTTAGCTTGGCCTACTGGAAGATGTTAGGGAGGCCAGCCAGCTGTACAGGAGCAGCCAGGGTGTCTGCTCTTTGATTGCCTTTGGTGATAAATCCTGGAGGGTTGGTGTGTGACCTCACATCCATTGTATAATATGGTTGCTCTTGGTGGGAGACTAGATGTATTAATTTTAAGAGCAAGTTGAAGACGACTGGGTTTGAGATCTCTTTTAAAATTGCATTTCCTGCTCTGGACACCACCCCTGCTACGTATGCTGAATCTATTAACAAATTTATCAGTTCCGAAAACCTCTCAAATGCTTGGATGACTGCAGCCAACTCAGCAACTTGAGAGAACCCCTCAACTATTCAACATCTATCTCCAGCTACTGAGTTTGAGGATTCTTTCCAAGTCATCACTGACTTGTGAGATGCTCCAGATGCGTCAGTAAAAATGGTCAGAATTTTGAGTGGTTTCCAACTGTTTTTCTTTTGGAATCAGATTGAACTCTGAGTTAAATAATTTGTGGCCTGGAGTGTGAATTGAAATTTGTCCTGGGTAACTATCCAGAGCAAATTGAAATGTTTCATTTTCTCTGAGCAACTGCTCCAATGTCTCATTCATCAATCTCCCAGTAGACAATTTAATTGATAAATGAATGCATGTAAAATCACACCCTGCCAACATTCACATCCACACCCTAGCCTTATTGATCAGCTGGGCCATCAGCTCTTGTGGCTTGGTAATAGTCTTGGACAATTGATGGCTGAGGAATACCCACTCTATAATTAAGAGAGGATGCCTCTGGCTTTTGTCCAACTGGAATATCAGCCCATGGAGGTGTGGCAGTTTTCCCAGAAAAATGAATTTAAAGGGAGGTCTGGCCAGCAGCAGTGGGCCTGCCACTGGTGGGACTGATTGCACCCTCTCCAGCACCTGTTGAGCCTCCTGGGTCAGGGCCCTAGGGGAGTCCAGCTCCTCTCCCCCTTTCAATAAATTGAAAAGGGGGGCTAGGTTCTCAATGGTAATTCCCAGCCGGGGTCTGACTCAATTCATGGACCTACACAGCTGGTGGGTTGAGATTCCTCAAAGTTTTAGGCCTATCATAGATTGCCAGCTTCTGTGGTGTTATGATCTTGTTGGCAATCTCAAGACCTCCAAAGCGGCAGTCTCTATACTTTCTCTTGCTACAGTTCGAACCCTGCAGCAGCCAAGGTAGTAATAGTTGTGTCCAGGATGGTTGTCAGTTGGTTCTCATCAGGGGCACACACAAGCACATCAGCCATATAATACAGGATGATGGCTTCCCCCACTTTAGCGTGCACAATGTGTCCACTTGCCTTTCTTCCTACCAAAGGGCCACACCATCATCCAGGCCATTTCATTGCCTAGACAGCTGCCCGTAGATGATTTAACACTCTCTGTCTACTGGGCAGAAATGGTAGGAGAAGATAAGCCACTAATATGGTGGGCTTCGTAAAGGCGGGTATTATATCAATCTAAAAGGACTTATGGACACAGTGTCAGACGTGACAGTCATCCCTTCTTACAAGTGGCTCCCACGATAGGAGTTGCAACCCGTGACTGGCAAGGTATTGGGTGTAAGGGGCACCTAATTGGCTAAGCAATCAAGGAAGATTGTGCAAACTGAGGGGCCATATGGACAATTGGAAAATTTGTGCCCGTTTGTTTTGGATTCACAGTATACCTTGTGGGGGAGGGATGTCATGTCCCAGTGGGGAGTAAAGATGGAAATCCTGAAAATCAATAAGAATTTTTCAGAGTGGCAAATGAAGAGCGCCCTATCCAAAAATTGAATTGACTTACTGATTCCACAGAATGGGTAGGTCAGTGGCTGCTAAATAAAGAAAAATTAAAGGTGCTCAGTGCTCTCGTGGAGGAGCAGTTAGTGAAAGGCAACATGGTACGAACAAATAGCCCCTGGAATTCCCTGGTGTTTGTAATCCGTATGCTGGGGAAGGACAGGTTGCACGGAGTCTCTCGACATAAAAGGCTCAGAAGAAGACTGATTGAGGTCTAGCTTTGTTTAGGGTGTTTTGTTGGCATAATTATAAATGCCTTCTAGGCAACTCCCTTGACGCAGTTGAGAACAGGCCATGGTATTCCCCCAGTCTGTTTCCGAGCTTGAGCCCAATCCCCTTTGCCACTTAAATGGTCAAATGTAATGTCATTATTGTTTGCATCAAAGGCACACTTGCGCTTTGTAAGAGCTCAGGAAAGAGTTCCTGTAATAATCTTTTCCATGTCCCTTTCCACAGAAGATATTCTGTGGGGGGGAGGAGGCATGAAAACAAATCTTTGAGATCACTGGGAACTAACATATTTGAGGAGAAAGTGCTTTAAAAAGACTTATAAAATATTCACTTTTTCACCCAAACTTTTTCTGCAAAAGCTCCTTATTTTGGTAGAAGAAGGGCTCTCACACGGGGTGCTCTCCCCTACTGTTATACACAACTGGAACAGCAAAAGGTAGGGGCTTCCTGTTCTCGGTTCTAGTTTCCAGGCTTGTCTCATCTGATCCCCACAATGTGAAGTCAGAAGTCAGAAGAGGGTAGGTGGAGCTGCACGAGCACTGGGAGGAGACATGGGAGGGGTTACAACAGGAAGAGGAGGGACAAAACACTGATGTCATTGGAGGAGGAGTTGAAGGAGGACCCAATACAAAGGAAGGGGAAGTATCTGATAAGTGAGGGAAGTTGGAGGAAAGAAGGGGTTGGCTGAGTGGGAGGAGGTTGGGAGAAAGGGATTCTGGGAAGAAGAAATGTAGGCGGGGGCCCACTCCATGTGGTGACTGTTATCTTGTGTTCCCTGGAAGCCATTTTGGGGAGAAGGGAATAAATCTCTTTGGCAACTGTCTTAAGGATTTTGAATGGGGAAGAAGGAGACGGGTTGAGGGATTGGGGAAGGGTCCCTGACAGCTGGTGCCTCGCTGCCAGGGCAAGGGTTCTGAGGAGGATGAGGAGAGCCAGAGTGTCAGTAGCTGCCCTGTGCCTCTTTGTGGTCTGTTCCCTGCAGACCTGCCAGCCTAGGGGATAGGGTTCTAGAATTGCGAGATGGGGAAATTAACTGGGGAGCATTGTGCTGGCTGTTTCTTCATTTTCCCTTGATCTTCCACTGCTGACTGAACTAATACAAACAACATAAGAAATTTTGCTTCTGAGGTGTCTCCCTGGCTTGTCAAATCAGTTCGTTTTCTGCCAACAGCATCCCAAAAGGGGATGGTCTGCACATCCTTGGGTAGACACCCATGGAAAATGAAGGAACAGCCAATGAATAAAACATTTTAACAAACCCCTTGAAAACTTCTTCCCACCTCCCACCAGGGTACCCACAACTTGAACATAAACCTCCTTCTACTGTGTTGACAGTCACATGCTCATCCTGTCAGCACAGCAACAATCCTCCCTATCCCAAGGTAAAATGAAAAAGAAAAGGGCCCAGAGACCAGTCTGGGGTGTCAGGGTACTATGCACAGCTAACTATATAGCCTGTTGCCTCATGGCTCCTACCCTCAGGAGCGGTGTACCCGCACCCCCTCAAACTCACCACCGTCAGTCCCCAGAACTAAAAGCCACAGGAGAGGTCCTCTGTCCCAAAGTGATCCTCCTGGGCATTGGAGGGTTGCCACTTCACCCCTGGGAGCACCACCAACCAAAAGGTGGCATGCTCACACAGGAGCCGCTGACGATCCAAAAGGCTTAAATTCCAATAAATCCAGGGAACAGCCTCTCTGTTTGGGTCCTGAGGGGCCCCCTGTTGGGCGCCAGCTGATGTGGTGCTGGAGTTCCCCAGGTAGTTCCCCTAAATTTAAATTTAGAGAGAGAAGAT
Source organism: Sturnus vulgaris (assembly GCF_052056855.1). Classification (NCBI taxonomy): domain Eukaryota; kingdom Metazoa; phylum Chordata; class Aves; order Passeriformes; family Sturnidae; genus Sturnus; species Sturnus vulgaris. The sequence goes on along the minus strand of NC_142283.1, from coordinate 15,555,041 downwards.
TCAGAAGAAGGAGTGAGGAAGAAATATTTTATGATAGGGGTGGTGAAACTTGCATAGGTTGCCTAGAGAGCTGATGGATACCTCATCACTGGAATATTCAAAGTCAGGCTGTCTGGGGCTCTGAGTAACCTCAATTCTTCCCTCCCTTGCAGAGGGTTTGAAGTAGATTAGCTTTCAACCCAAACTATCCTGTGATTTTATTACAGGATGGAAAGTAGAATCCTATGCTTCAGAGTTTTATACAGTATTTGGTCATTATTGTGCTCACATCCTGTTAAAACATTTTCCTGTACTTCTTTTTTGAAGCTAGTTCCTATAGACCTCAGAATATCAAATGAGATGACAGACATTACCTTTTGTAATGTATTGCCATGAAGTCAAGAAAAAATTAAATGTAGAATCTAGTTGGAGGCTCAGGAAATCCTTGTCTGTCTTTTCTCTCAGGCTCTGATTCATTAAGAACAGAATGCCTTTCAGGCAAGTATCAGTAGATTATTGATTTGAGTGAAATCAGTAGGATTTATGTTTAAACATAAATCATAAATGGTTCTAGTATTTTGCCTTATTATTTTTTTAATCATGCTAATATGATTCAAAAAAACCTGTGTGTCAAAATTTTGGTGCGTATTGATCTTAAATATTCAGCAAAGCATCTTCACAAGTATCTTTTGTCTGCAGATGCAAGTGTGAAAAGATCTTTAATGTGATAAAATTCCAGATCTTTTCTCCTTCTTGTTGCACCACTCTGCTGTCATTGTTTGACAAGATTTAATGCCTTAATGATTTCTTGAATTAAGGCTCCTTTTCAACAAAGTTAGTAATCTTGTAAAAGAAATCATACTGCATTTACAAGAAGTATGAATAAGAAAGTTTAAATAGTGCATAAAAATATTTGTAGATAAGGTGACAATAAGGGTCTAATGAATGCTTACTGAGAAATGAATGATCTGCAAAGAGAAAGAGCCTCCCTACTTCCTGCTAATGTCATGTGGGAATTCAAGGTGTCCAAATTTACTGTGGAATGCTCCTCACTCATCTCAACACCAGCAAAAAAATCTTAAGTACATTTTACATTCAGTAACACAGTCTGGTATTCCAAGAGAGGCCAGTCTGCTGAGTCTGGTTGCACGGTAAATATTGGTGTCATGCTATCATTTGTCTGGTCTTTGTTATGGTTGTGCATATGTTCATGTCAGAGAATTGCTGATAATTCTGGTCTCCTGCTGCAAGACCTAGGGAGATCTATAATTAGAAAAAGCATCGTAAAGAAGGAAAAAACTTCCCACCTGAGATATTGGTTAGGTACATTTTCCCATTTCTATTAACGAGAGTTTTCAGGGTCACCTCCTTAAGAGAAATATAATCAGGAAAATTATTCTAAGGACATGTGATTCCATTGTACATAGATAGAAAACCCTATCTTGTTTAAAAACAAACAAATCCAAACAATTGTTCTGGAAAATAAGGGAAACAATGAAATATCAATTCAAATTTTTGCCAAAGGTAAATGATTTCTAGATAGGGCAGTTGTTAAATATTTAGGAACACTGGAACCTTTGAAGAACACACATCATGACTTTACTGTTCTTAGAACTTGAAACAACATACATGAAAAGATCATTGTTTCCTATATGTGTTATATGCATAAAATTACTTGTAGATACTGTGTTCTTCTGACCTTATTAACCAAGGCTTATTGTAAATTCTCTTAGTGTTAATTTTCATGTCTTGAAATTAAAATTGTATTATTTTTGACATAATTCTGTGACTGCAGTGATAGAAGGGCTTGTCACACATAATATTGCATGACACACTTCTATGTTTTTCCAGCTGACCACTGCAATGACCTCCTTCAAGTAATAGGTTCAAAACTATTAATAAAATTATGAGATTTATATAAATACATCAACTTTAGAAAAAACAAAAAGGGACAATGTTTGAAAAATTGCACTAGTTTTACTTGAGGAAGGACAGACCCAGGTTTTTCTCTATGAGAAAAGCCTCCTCTGAGTCTGATGGGACCAGTTGGAAGCTGGTTTGGTTATTGACAGCGTGAAAAACCAGTTGCAGAAAGTTAGTTCGCTCCATGAACACACATTTTGAAGGAGGTAATCTGGAACTGGGGGCCTTTTCCTCTTCTGGCAGCCGTGCAGGTCACAGGCCGGGCCTGGCCCCACTGCAGGCCTTGGGGCTGGCAGGGGCAGGGCCGGGCCCTGTGTGGGGAGCTGGCATGGCCCGGCAGGGACCAGGGGTGGCCATGGATGGTGGCCAAGAAAACTCAGGCTGATTTAAAATCCCAGCCGCTTTTTCTCCCCTCTCCTTTTCCAGCGTAGCCGAGTTTCGGGGGTTCTGGCAAAGCTCCAGCGTTGTAGCCTTGGTATTTTTTCTTTTCCCTGTGCAAAATCTTCAATGCTCAAATGAAACTTACAAAGTTTTCAATCCTTCCCAGAGTGAGAAGGAAAAAAAAAAGATATTCTGAAGTCAGTGAAGCAAGAGCTAAGTTATTTCAAATGAAAAAAGAATGAAGAAATGCTGTGAAAATGACTACAAAATCCTTTTATACGTTGTAAGAATAAACTAATGTTACATTAAATATTTCTATAAACCATTCAAAGAAAGACATGGGGGGGTGGAGATGTTCCATTTAATAAATCATTTAACCAAAAAGCACCTGTGTTAAAGATCTTTTACCTCTTCAAAAAAAGGGAAATCTCGGTTTTCTGAGAATAAAGCATAAACAGAAAAAAAAGACATGAAAAACTTTTACTTTAGAGCAGTTCAGTCTTAAAAGTAATACACCATGAGCTTAACATGGCCCATAGTCGGAGCTTTAGAAAAGCTGTAAAAATAGAAAAAGCTTCACGACTTTGCAAGTTTTTTCCTGGGCAAATGCAAATCTTGAAAATAAAACCACAAGAAGACTGTTTTCTTCCTCCTTGTAAAAAAATCCCTATAGCCTGAAAAAAAGAAACTTCTCTCTCCAAAGTAAACTGAAAAAAACCTATTTGAGTTAGGAACTGACTGAAGTAGTTTTTTGTATGTTTGTTTTGTTGTTGTAAAAGTTGGGAGAGAGAAGAAAGAAGTAGTCTAAAAAATCTGATTCTAAATTTTTTTTCCTTCTTTATGTAGTTAATAAATTTCTTTTTATACTGTTTAAGTTTTAAGCCTGCCTTACTTCCACTCCTAGTTCTGTCTCACGACAAAAAAATAAGTATATTTAAATTAGGAAATCAAAACCATAACAAAAAATGAATTACACTTAATTTTTTTTCAGAAAATTAGGATGTTCTCAATTTTTCTCCATATTCCCAACACTAGTGGAAGGTGTAAAACACATAGCATAACTACAGTCTTGCAGAGCTTACATTTTAAAGAAATCTTTTTGTAAAATGTGTTTTTTGGAAAATAATTTTCAGAAAGAAGGTTTTTATTGAAAAGAAGAATTAACCCCAAAACCTTTATTAACACTTTTAACTGAGCCAATATACTATTCGTAAATGCTTGTAATGGAAAAGTTACTTTGAAATGATATATCAGGAACTTTTAAATTGCTTTACCTGCTGACTGAACTGTAAGTTTCTGCATGCCTGGGTAGTGGCCTTTACTCACTATTTTAATCAATGGCATATGACTGAATATGGATTAAAATGTATTCCTGACAGCTGGAGACATGTGCAGATGAGACACTAAATATAAGATACAGTCTGTCTTTTTCTGGACTGCTTCTGATATTAATTTTAAACAGAATTTATGAATATTCACTCTATTACCTAATTGCGGCATCTAAAAAAAATTAGTAATAAAACAACAGGAGATGTGAGATTTGTGTGTGAATTTCTTCAGCAACATCTCCTATGTAACCTGGAAATTTTTACAGCTGTCAAGTGGGATTCAAAATGTGGCAGGTAGCTCTTTTTAAGACACTGGAAACAGGCTTAAGGTTTCTTAATGACAACATAAATAGAACATGACTGGCATCTTTATCTGCATCAATGAAAAATAAATAACTGCATTTGCATCAACAGGTGACTTGTAAGTCTGTAAACTGTAATTTTTCTATTCCTTTAAAAAAACAAGACAAAAGCATCATGTTGATATGATTTTCTTGTTCTTTATGTGTATTCTAAGCATGTATACAGAAGCAGAAGATTTCAAGAGAAAACAGGCAATTACATAAAAAGCCTTTTCTAAATTTTTTTTTAGTTTTTACTTTTTTATATTTTTAGTAATCACCTTGAGGATAAAAAATTGTTGTGGATACACTCTGCATTTGAAACTATATTATCATGAAAAAGATAAAATTTCACTGAAGAATTAATGGAAGTAAAGGTACAAGATCCGTGGAACCAGTGGGATATGGTTCACATATCAAGACACCACCTTTTCCATTAGCTGCACTTGATCCTTTTTTTGAAAACTGTGGACTGTTTTCCATGTTTAAATATCTGATTCTGTAGTGGTAGTCAGCGCATTAAACAAGAGTTTGCTTGGCTGTGCCCAAGCATAGGAACCACACATTCGCAGGAGAAACTGTTCCATTTTCTCCTGCATACCTACTCTTTTGTGGATAGGACCAGACATTGGGAATAAGATTTCCTATTCATTGACTAGGTTCAGAAGAGCCAGACAGACTAGCTTCTCCTATTAGCTCCTCTGCTGTACCTGCCAAAGGAGTGACATTCTTAGAATTGCTGCTGACCTGATGAAATTGGGGGTCAGGGATGGGGAAAAGGAAATGATGGGGCTTCATGCATTCCTGTGCATTTGAATCATGCCAAATTTTATCAAATGGCAGGATGTTACTTTTATGGTCCTGGCAGTATCGATAAGCAGGAAATTTACCTCAGCTGCTGCCTAGTAGCAGTATATGAAGGGTGGGTCTGGAAAAGCTGAGCTGCTCTCAATATAAATGATTGAGAAATACCTGTGTGAGGCAGTGAGTACAGCAGGGAGCTGAATCTGGGTTAATTGAAACAAGGTACCTGTGGTCTGAGGTACATTAGCCATGAAGTGTGCAGGAGGATGTAAGCCTGTAAAGGCTAGGGAATGTGTAGATAAAGCCTTCGAATTCAGGCTGTTAATAATGTTTAGAGCATGGAAGTAGGCTTAGATGAGTTTATTAGCTAGCTAGATGGTACATGCTGGAGACTCAATAAAAGTCCAACAGCTGATAAGATTGAATTATAATATCATTTGGGAAACAAGAAATGCATATAAGGAAAAATTGTTTTTAAGTGTGATACAGTTTAAAGAGTGCAAATGCATTAGGATTGTACATGTATACGGTCCTTGATTTTCAGTGTGAGTATAGCTGTATGTCATTGTCCCTTAAGAAATTCAAACATTTGAGCAGTCAATCTGACTGTGAATTGAGCTTTGGGGCTAGGCATATCCAGCTGAATCAAGTAAATTGGAATCAGAAACATACTCTGGAGTAATTGAAAGTAGCTAAGAAATGAATATTCACATGCTGGTGTACTAGAAGCTCTGGAAACAGCAGCTAGTGTGCTTTGGCATTAGGCATTACAGTTCTGAGCCACGCTTTGGATGAACTGAGAGAATCCTTTTTACCCTGTGGGGGTTACCCTTGCTTATGTAACAGTGGCCACTGAGAGTAATGACAACCACTTGAAACTGTAACATTCACAAATACTTTGCAACAAAAAAGGACTAAATTAAATGACAGGGAATATTATTAATTAAATGTAAGGGAAATATTTTTGTCTGTGTACGTGATTTAGAGAAGCAAACTGTAAAAAACCCAGCACATAGCATATTGAGGCATCTTTTCATCCATTGAAACAAGCCTCTGAAAAGAATGGAAGACTGGTTTCCTACAAACTGTTAATCATATACAGATTTAAAGTATTTATCAAAAAATGTTTTAAAATTAATGTTTTGTTTTGTTTTGTTGTTTTTAAACACAATAATAGATATTAAAGAAAAATACAATTTTGGAAAAATTCAAGAAAAATATAACTTTTCAGAATTCAAGCAATCTGCATTACACAGAGAACCAGAAATACAATAATCTGTACATACTCCTTGGGAACATGTGTTTTTCATTATGACTGTATTCACGGGGAGAGCAAGATTCGTCTATACTTACACCAAATGATTTGATCTATTGTTACTGGTGTGGTGAGAAAAAGGTGTGGAAGCAAATCTTCAGGGTACAAGTCTGACAGCGAAACAAGAAAAAGATTTTCCTAATTTGTTCATTGCACCTATTAGATATAAAGTTAGACTTTTACGGTTCAGTGTCAGAAAATTTATGAATGTCAAAAAAGACTGTAGATTCTGCATAAAGATTAAAAACCTGAAATTGATAACAATATGGTTACAGTATGAAAGAGGAAGATTTGTAATATGAGCTAAATATATTACTAGCCTCTATTGGAAGGAAATTCTGTTGAGAGAGTTATCTAAAAGTATACCCTGTACATTTATGTGTGCTGTCTGCTATGTGGGCAGAACAGACAATCATATAAGAAAATTAGTCAGTTATCTACAGATCATAAAATGAAACTTTTATAAGTTGCCTTAATAATGTACTGAAATGCGGTCTGTAATCTGCATCAGGTGTTTGTGACCTGTGGCTGAATCTGCATGGTCCTTCACAGAGTTGATGGGGAAATTGGTAGAGGCAAACTCTATGTAGAGAAGCTTGGAATTATCTTTTCAGGCTTTAAAAAAAATAATAGGGAGGCTCTCTCAAGTGTCAGCTCACATGATATATTGGATTCTGTGGTTTTGCTTCATGGTAAAAGAAAAGGGAAAAGAGCTACACTGAATAAATGGCTATCTGCTAGTAATGGATTAAAATAATATCTTGCTAAACTGAAAAAATTAATTGAGCCTAGGGGAAACTAAGTATTGTTAATCAAAACATGAGTTATGTCAGCCAGAGAAATGGGCTTTAATATTTTTCAAGACTTTCTTTTCAGTGACTTGCAATTCCTGTCATATAACTGGTTTGTCCTCACAGTAATATATATAATATTAGAATATTCAATTTTAATTTTTTTAATAAATGCTTCTTATTTAAACAGGAAATAAGATAATTGAGTTCTGTGAACCTGGTTAGGAAAATTTATTCAATTTCATTTATCCAGTAAGATGCTCTCATTTAGTAACTTCTGAAAAACTGATTTATCAGTCTGCATTTTTTCTATCAGTGGAATAATTCACAAAAAAACCCCATGTTATTTAGCTTGGAAGCTCAAGAACTTTCCCATGAAATACCTCAAAATGCTTTTAGTGTCTCTTCTTGCTTTTAATGGAGGAAGAGTGGAGTCACAAATGAAAAATTATATGGGTATGAATAAGAGAACATTTATTTTCTTAGAAATCTACTGCAGAATTAAGTGTATGAGTCTGTTAAGTAGTATGTCACATAATGTAACTAAATCTGAATTTATCCAAAAAAGAAATGGAGTTTTCACTTCTTTGCTTGGCTGAAGTACTCCTAGCCACCAGTATAATTAGATACATGCATATATATAGCAAGTATTATTAATTTGGATTAGAATATGTGAGATTTATAATCAAAAGCAGAGTAAGGTGTGGTGGATGAGCCACTTGACTGATATTTTGGGAAAGGCTGTTTTAAAGAGGGCAAAATAAAAAGATCACTGAATGTTTAAGGTTGGGAGGGACATAGGTCAACCCCATGACAACTCCATGACACAGTGGGTTGTCGTGTTCAGCCTCTCTGCTCGAGTAGGGTCTTCCTAGAGCTCATGGTACAGAATTGCATCCAGACAATTCCTGAATATCTGAAAGTGATAAACGGAAGTAATAGGACTACTGAAATTCTCCCTGGTTTCATGTAAAGTTGAAAAATTGTTCAGCTGAACCGCAATGTGAAAATTATTCTAGAAAGTGGAAATAGTTCAGAAGATACATCCAAGTTAGAAAATTAAGATAACTGAAAGAACTGTTTTCTCTGTTACCATAAATATGATTCAGAACATCTCATTTTGAACCTAGTAATTTAGCTAATAAATTCTGTCCTTATATAATAAAAAACCAAATCGTTTCCCTGGGCAATAAAAAAAACATGTCATTTTATTTGATTTTACAAAGCTCTTTGTTCCTTATGGCACTAAATCCCACTCTTTTTTTTGAGGTAAAACTCTTACTGGATTCTACAGCAAACATATTTTTATTTGTAGTTACAACTGCTGGCAGAGAAACTGCTTTCCTTCTTCTTTCTTCCAGGACAATTAAAGACACAATACTATCACAGTTCCATAAGAAAATTTCTTTCCTTTCTCTACTAGTGAGAGTTCTAGTAAAAAAAAAAAGACTGCAAAATAAGATCTACAGTTAATTAAAAACCACCCAATCCCCAAAAAACAACAGGTTCAGTTTTCTTTGGATTTGGCTTGGTGCATTAAGCTCTTTAAATTATTTAATTTTGGTGGCATCTGTATTGTTATGCCCCCTCTGGAACTACAAGAGATGCATCTAGGAGAAATACAAACCTCAACACAAAACCTCAACAAATAAAGGGTATGTCTCCAAGCTGCATGGTAATCTACTGTCTCATGATAATACAGAATCAAAAGATAAATGAGCCATCTTCTGGAAATCCTGCATGTCTTAGTAAGTTATTAGTACTTATTTTGCAGGATTTCTGCAGAAATGTGGAGAAGCTGCAGAGCACATAACTGTCATGTCCACCAAGTCACGAAGGTAGCTGGCATACGTGTCCCTATCAAAAGAAGTACAGAGATGCTTTCTGAAGAAACAGAGAGGCTGTCAGGTCTGTCACCATTCCCTATCCCTTGCCTCTTTCAGTGAAGTAAGAAAAAATAGTTTAAAGCAGAAGGAGACATAGGTTGCATTGTAAAGAACAGAAACGAGGTTAAACTGGGAGCACTGACATAAAAAGTCAGTGCAGGGGGATTTTAATAATTCTAACTCACAGAAAAATGATATTTTTTTGTGCCTTTTTGACTGCTTAACATAACTTGGCTGGTTTTGAGAACAGGGGTTTTAGAATTGTAGTGAGAGGAAAGTGAATATCTATTATATATATTATCTTTCCAAGTATTTTTTCTATCCTGTAGAATCTTTTATATTATGTACATCATCATTATCAAATCCTATATAGACCATCACTACTTTTGTAAAGGGTAAAGGAAGTAAGACTTTCCCTTGGTGAAAGAGGATTGGGTTAGAGAATGCCTGGGAAAACAAGATCCACAAGTCAATGGGCTCTTATTCTCAGCATCCGAGAGTACTGAGAATGCTGCCTGAGACAATAACTAAACAACTCAATAATATCTTTGAAGGGTTGTGGCCATCATGAAAGCTGCCTGAGGACTGGACAGAAGCAAACGCCATCCCCATTTTTAACAAGAGGAAGAAGAAAGACCCAGGGAACAACTGGCCAGTCAGCCTCACCTCAATCCCTGGCAAGGTGATGGAGTGCCTCATTCTGGAGGCCATCTCATCCATGTGAAAGACAGGAGTGGTCAGCACGGATCCACTGAAGGTAAATCATGCTCAACCAACCTGATTTCCTTCTAAAATGAGACAACCACCTGGATGGATGAAGGGAGAGCAGTGGATATTGTCTACCTCATCTTTAGCAAGGCTTTTGACACTGTCTCACAACCTCCTCATAGGCAAACTCAGGAAGTATGACTGGATGAGTGAACAGTGAGATGGATTGAGAACTGACTGAATGGCAGATTCCAGAAGATTCTAGTAAGTGGCACAGGGTCTGGTTGGAGGCCTGTCAGTAGTGATGTTCCCCGAGGGTCAACTCCAGCCCCAGTATTGTTTAACTTACACATTAATAACTTGGATGAAGGGGCAGGTGCATTTTCAGTCTGTTCACTGATGACACAAAGCTGGGAGGAGTGGCTGATACCCACGAGAGCTGTGCAGCCCTTCAGAAGGATCTCAACAGATTGGAGAGATGGCCAGAGAACAACTAGCTAAATTTTAATAAAGGCAAGTGCAGGGTCCTGCACCTGGGGAAGGACAACCCCAGGTACCAGCACAGGCCAGGGATTGACCTGCTGGAAAACAGCTCTTCAGAGAAGGACTTGGGAGTCCTGGTGGACAACAAGCTGTCCATGAGCCAGCAATGCCCTGGGGACCATGAAGGACAATAATATCCTGGGGTGCTTTAGGAAGAGCTTTGGTGGCAGGTAGAGGGAGGTGATCCTGCCCCTATGCTCAATGCTGGTGAGGCACATCTGGAGTGCTGTGTTTGGTTCTGGGCTCCTTAATAAGAAAGACATGGAACTCCCAAAGTGGGTTCAGCAAAAGTCTACAAATTTAGATTAAGGATCTGGAGCATCTCTTTTGGAAGGAAACGCTGAGAAAGTTGGGCTCTTAAGCCTCCAGAAGAGATGACTGAGATGGGAACTTATCAGCGTCTAAAAGTATTTGAAGGGAGGGTGTCAGAGGATGGAGCAGGCTCTATTTTGGTGCCCAGCACTAGGACTAGAGGCCATGGACAAAAACTGATGCACAGAAAGTTCCACCTGAACATGAAGAACTTCAATTTGCAGTGCCAGAGCACAAGAACAGATTGTCCAGAGAGCATGTGGATTCTCCCTCACTGGAGATATTCCAGAACCTGAGCAAAATCATGTGCAATGTTTCTAGGAAGACCCTCTTTCAGCATGGAACTGTGAGCCCTTCCAACCTTACCTATTCTGTGACTGTAGTTCTATTTTGATGAAGAAATATATGAACCTGAATAGCTTCTAGTACTGTTTCCTCTGAAAGAAGTGTTTTCCAAAAAACTAGCCACAAAACCAAATCTTTTATCCATTCCATTTAGCTAGAAATGTATACTAAATTAAAAACCAAAAAGCTATTTATTCAATTTGAAACTGCAAATCAAAAAACTCCTGTGCGCTTCAGTGAAACAAATGCAATAGTTGCAATGTAAATGACAGTAGTCTTGACTTGTATTTTAGAATACAAAATTATAACCGAAATTGCAGTAAATTGGCACTGATTTGCCTATCTAAGCTTTGCTATAGGCTCCTGGTTTAAGGATCTGGAGAACAAAAGAGGAAAAGTTAATATTCATACCAGCTTTGAATAAAATATGCTGTCAACACAAAGACGTTCCATGTAATATTTTTCTTGATGTCTTTTTGTTTTTTAAAGTTTCCTGGTTAGGGCTGTGAAGAAGAAATAAAATAAATCACAAAGAACATTTTTTTATTTCGAGGGATCAAGCTTGAAAGTGGAAATTTGAAGTTAATGATATCCAGTTTAATTGGGTTGGTTTTAAGCATTATTAGGGAGGGAAAAGTATAATATTTTTCTGATTAAGACCACGAGAAAATCAGTTTGTTCTGTTTGTTCTCCCTTCCCTCCTCAGGATCAGACTGCGTAAATATTAGTTCCATGTTAGGACAAACAAGGATTTTCTCTGTTTTCTGAGAACCGGCAGAATGACAGCTGCTATGTTGAATTTTTGAAAATGTATTACTTTCCCGCTGAAAGAGAGGAATTTTCATTTGGCATTTTGACATAATCAGAATATAGAGATTGCCCTGTTAAACAGTCTTCTAGAGTCCACTAGGAAAACACTATTAAGAGAAATGTAGCACAGTAGGATTTTATTCTAGATTGATTTTTAAAAAGGAGTTATTTAGATTTTTTTTTGTTTAAATTGGCTATTTCTAGCGATTTAAATGGTGCCAAAGATTATTTCATATTAGTCAAATAACCTTGATAATCACAGTTTGTCACAGACAAATTAATTCTTCTGGTTACTACGAGCAGGCAGAAAATTGCAAATTAAATAAGAAGTAGGTTGTTTTTGCAGTTCTCACAATATGAATTTCAAGTAATGGAGAAAACTTTTTGTTTGTTTGTTTGTTTTAAATAATTATCAAGTTTTAATGACACAACCTAGTTTTATAGCCTTGTTGTTGAAAAAAATGCTGTTCTCATGAAATTCACTTGCTATCAGAAATTCACAGAAGAATTGATTATCCTGAAGAGATATCAGCAGGAATTCTCTCGTGTTTTGCATTTTTTCTGTGAGTAGATCTTATTCTTCAAACATTAATGAAAATATAAAATGATAATGAGAAATGCTTATTCCTGGTCTTTACTGCACAATAAGAATCTTTACAAAATGAGAATACTTCTACGTACAATGTAGGTATATCCTGAAGCACTCATAAGTCAATAAAAATGAAACACAAATAGTATGGGGAAGAAATGAGGCACCAAAAAAGACAGTGAAATAGATGTTGCCATACCTGTAGAAAAGAAATAGTCTTGTTCTGTCAACTATGTTACATGGAAAGAAAGTAACTCATTTTTCTGATATTTGTAAATCTTTTTCAGAGGTGCCAGGACCTCTCCAGCTATTGTATGAAGATCTAGGTACTTAAACTGGAATTGTGCTGTGGCTGCATGCTTTTCTTGATCCAATTTTATGAGTCTCTAGATGTGAGTTGGATTGAACTAAAAGCCTGGGCATAGTAGTAAATGATGAGATGTTCAGAAGATCTTGGTTATGTAGATTCTTTAGTTTAAAAATTTCATGTAGTCAGTCAGCCAGCCAGCCAGTATAAATTGGCCTGAAGTTATTAGTAAAACCCTATATTTTTTCCTCATCTCAGTATTTTTCCCACCTCTTTGCCACAGCCCATTCTCAAGATTCAGCAGACTAAAGATGCTACCGTCATAATTTTTACATAAAGCATTAATATTAGTTTGAGGTTTCTGTGGGTAGGCCTCATGTGCACAACAGACTGTATATGTGGAAAGTACTAGGTAAACGTGAAAAATTTATTTTGTAAACAATTTTTCCCATATCACTTTCAGTTTTCTTTTGTAGGAGTTCCCTTGGTAACATCTTTAAAATGACAAAGGAATTAAACATGTTTTATTTTTTAAGGGCTCTTTTCTCCTCTGTTTTCATGTATTCTTGAAGCATCAAGTGTACTACAATGTTATTGTGGTGAATGATGCTTACTAAGATAAATGACACCAAAGAGAGTGTCTTATTCATCTTTTGCTTAAAATATGCAAAAAAAAAAAAAGAATTAGAGGCAAGAGAGAAGCTTTTCAAAGAATTGTAAAAAAATAAATTAAAATGCCTTACTTTAAAAGGAAATACATAGCTGCCATATAGGTGGCATTTACTTTTTTCATTTCACACTTTCCATAGCTTACTCTTAATGGTCTTCCATTTAGCCCTCTACAGCTTAAGTAATTGTACTGGTTGAATGGCCCTCACTTCTCTGTAAAGCTGTTTAATGATCAGGATAAAACATAGTTATCCTTGAGATTTCCTTGAAACTTGCATCATTGGTTGAATTGAGCTTCAGACAGCAAATTATTACTTGAGAAATGCTAACATTTCTGGCAGTCCAGGTTTCCCCAATGATATGCTAAGGAAACATGAAATATTATAAGTTAACTGCAGTTCGAATCATCTGCATCTATCATGGCTAAGTGCATAAAATGTCATGTCCTCAAACCCAGAATAAACAGTCACATCACAATCATATAACATTTTTTAAATAAAGTTTTTGTCATGCACGGTGTGCAATATTTCAATACTAGTATGTCTCCACCATGTCTGGCATTGACAGGTAAATAAAGAGACATTTTATTTATAACATTATTACAAAAGGATATTTCGTTTAAAAAAAAAAGTGAAGGTGAATGACCTAATTCCATAGGCATTTCTGCTTATTATAGTCCAGAATGATTCACAGAATCTAAATTATTCTAAAAATAACTATGTGTTTATTTTTCTTAGGAATCAAAATAGATTAAAAGGAGATTCATATGCTTTTACAGGAAAACCCCTAAACATTTTGAGTTTCTTTTATTCTTATTTGTTGAATTTGACAATATGGAAGACTGTGCATATGTAAAAGATGATAAAACAAGGACAAATAAATATGCATTTACTCCCCTTTTCTTCCACCTTAATTTACAGAATTAAATGAAATTTTCTCAATTGAAGGAGGAAACCAATGATGGTTTAATTAAAAGCAATAAAAAGTAGTTCTGCAAAGTAGAGTAGTAGCTGAGTTCTGGGCTCTTCAGTGCAAAGGAGATATGAAACTTCTGGAGTGGCTCAGAGCAGAGGAAGGCGAAGATTAAGGGACTGAAGCATCTCTCTTGCAAGGAAAGGCTGAAGGAGCTAGGACTGTGCAGGCTGGAGAACGGATGAGTGAGAGGAAACCTCACCAATGCATGTGATTATCTGCAGGGAGGTGTCAGAGGATGGATTAGGCTCTGCATGGTGGTACCCAACAATAAGACAAGAGGCAATGGGCAAAAACTGATGCACTGGAAATTCCACATTTTACTGTGAAGTGACCGAGCACTGAAACATCTTGTCCTGAGAGGCTTTGGAGTCTCCCTCAGTGGAGTCATTCCAGAACTGTCTGGACACAATTCTGTGCCATGTGCTCTGGGATGATCCTGCTGGAGCAGGGAGATTGTACCGGATAACCCACTCTGGTCTCTTCCAGCATTCCCCAGTCTGTGATTCTGCAAATCACATTCTGGCATCTGTATAATGATTAAAAACTACAAGGGAGTTACCTGTTCCCTGCCATGAGAATATTTGGCAGCTGTGATTCTGGTCGTAGCTATAAAATAAAATTTCAGAACCTAGAGGCAACTGTCTACACATGGACTATTGTCTATGTGCAGGCATGGCTCCACATAATGTTTTCTGAGTGAGAAAGGAAGAAGTAGACATTCTGATTTCCTGTGTTTGTATTGTTTTCCTCCATCCTTTGTCAGAGATGATCAATTAGACAATGTTTAGATAGGCAGGAATCCTTTTTATAATATTGACTGTATTCTAAATGTCTAAACTGGGATAAACAGACTTTTTTAATGGAAAAGTTTTTAGTATTATTTTCCTAGATCCCTCAACACTTATTGTCTATTTAGAACATATGCGACTCTTCATTCTCATTCCAATGCTAAAATTCACCACTTTAGAAGAATAAATAGTTGTAGAGTGGTAGCTGGCTAAGTGATTTTTACATTATCTACTGACAATTATTTTAAAAGAATTTTTTTATTCCCAAATGTCACATCTATGCCAGTAAAAAATATTGATCTAAGTTACTCTATGGAAACATTATTCCATTCTGTTCACTACTGATTAAAAATGTGGATCTAAGTCTCTATAAGAGAATCCTAATAGTTCTCTTGAGAGATTACACTCAGTGAAACATATAAAACACTGTAGAGGTATGCACTTTTACATAGATTTTTATACACATATAATACACAGAGATGTCAAATTTACTACATTATTACATGAAGAATAAGAATATGGAAAAGTACAATTAATGGTTAAGTGCTTGTTAAAGTGGGCTAAATTACCTACAGGTACCTGGCTGTCACCTTTGCAGTATGATTTAATGCGATCCCTTCAGAACTGTTTTCTGTGACAGAAGTTTTTAGGGAAGTTCAATGATATCTTTAAGAGATTATGCCATCTGAATAATGGATTTGAACAGCACTACCTTTTACATGATCATAGAAAATGAAATGGTTTTTGATTTATAGATATTTTATTCCAATGTACATTTCTCCATTATTGTTCACCTAAAACTAGGCAATTTATATACGTACTTTCCACATTTTCCTTTGAATCCTCCAGCAAACTATATTTAAAATTAAATGGCACCATTGCTTAAGTGAAATATGAGATAAAGCTATTATTACTGAACTAGCAGAAAGGCTCATAATAGCCTTTACTAAGAAACAGAGCCCAGACAGCAATACAAAGTCTGACTGTCAAGGACTGAAATGGTTCATACTTTAAATATTGTTATAAAAGAGATTTGCCCATTGTAGCAAAAACTGTATAAAGAAGCTATGGGAGAGAATCCTACCCATTGTTGGAGATGCTGAGCTGGAACTTTGGACCATGAGTTAAGGCACCCAAATAGGATAAAGGGGACACTAATGTTTGACCGTCTCAGGTCTAGGGAGAAACAAACAAGGCTGAGGGAAAAGAATACATCCACAAGAAAGCCAAATGCAGCAAAAAAATCCTCCCCTGTCTGGGCTTGGGGGTAGAGGAGACCACAGTCCACAAAGGCCAGGTTTACACAGACTGCCCCAAAACAATGTGGGCAGGAGGAGAAGGAGGTTTCAGGTGTGTGGCATAACTTCTGGTCAGAGGCACTGAACACCCATCCTCCCTTCTTACACAAACCAGGCCAGCTGTGACACCCCAACCCCGGGAAAGCCACATCCAAGGGACATTCACATGGGAGGCAGCTGAGGGGGTGTCATAATCCATCAAAACTCCCAAAGTGCTCCCCAGACTCACTCCTGAGGCACCACAGGACTGCGCAGGATGCAAAGCAATGCAACAGACCCAGAGTCTGCTGCAGGACACCGGGTCAAACTGTGCCCACCCCCTCCAGGGGAGCTACCTGGGCATTCCCACCTGGCCTGAGCCCATATTAACCCATTAGATTCTGTGCTCTTGGGGGGACCCTCACCACCAAGAAGACTAGTGAGAGAAGATCATCTGGACACTGGTGGGATTCACAAAATGGGGATATTGTCTGTGTCACTCTCTTTCTGTCCTCCCACCTCTTGTCTATTCCTTTCTCTTCCATCCTCTCTCTCTCTCTCTCTCTGTCTCTCTCTCTCATATTTACTATCAAATAAAACCCATACTATTGATGTTGGCATATGGTCTCATTTGCACCTTAATTTGTGCAGAGGCATTTCTAATAGTTTTCAAAACCAGACTGTAGCATTGGAGAGTGTTGACTTTTCAGTTGTTTATCGAAATGTTTTTCTTGAATTCAAGGCCTTGTTTTGGTAGTATTTGGTTTAGAATAGATATAGCTGGCTCTGCACACATTATTTATTGTAAAAATTCAGTTATGAAAGCTGAGTCTGGAAAGACTTTTATTATTTTCATTTGGCTGCTACTGGTAAGACGATACCATGGGTTTTTTTGTTTTCTTTTGCATTTTACTAGTCAGATCAGGCTATAAAACGCATTCAAGTTTCTTCCTATATTTTGCTATTACACAGAGAATGCTACTTGTGATTCTGCTGTGCTTTCTCTGTGGTGACAGCCAGATTGCATCTGCTGTCTTACCATGTGTTTCTCTGAGAGCATTAGGCATTGTCAGCTAAAAAAGCACAGCAAGCCAAACTTTTTAAAATATCATTGTCTTTGCTCTAGAGTTCAGCTGATAGAAACTGCTAATTGGGCACTGTAGCATCACAAAGTAGGCATGGTCTGCCTATGGAAAGCAAATAAAAAAAATACATAGCTGCTTGTCCATAGAGATGTTATCTCTTCCTAAATGAGTCAGCAGAAGGAAGATAGACATAGATTGGGCCCTTCTCACTGGAACTTTACAAACCTCTCTAATTTTTTTTTCTGTCTTAATGGTGACAATCAGTGTCAGAAGAGTGCAACCATGGGGGCTTTGTACCCTGTACAAATTTGTCACAACATGTAGAAAGGTAGAATTTGTTCCTTTTAAAAGTATTTTTAAATTTAATTTTAGCTTGTTTTTTTATAACAAACATTTAAGGGCATTACAGTGTTAAGTCTTTTGTTAGTTTGTCAGTAGACAGAAGGTGAAATTATTTTGCCTTTTCCAAAAATATCATGGACAACTCTAGAAAAGGGACACAAAGGAGGCAGTTGTACATTTGGACAGCAGTTGTCATTTCATGTCTTTGCCTTTATTTAAGAATGAAAGATTATTGTCTATTAGAATTAGCCTGATAATGAAAAGCTTCTATTTTATCTGAAAATAAAAAAATATAAAATTCTTAATTTCTCATGACATCGTGTGCATTTTCTTGTGCCTTTGCATTTTTACAGATTTTTCTTGAGATCCTTAACAGCCAACAGACTTTAGAGGTGCCACTAGGAGTGGGAGCATTTTCTTTCCAACTTTCCCCAAAGTACTGCTCTGTGCAATACTTTTCTCAATCATAAAAGTCTGAGATTTTTTAAAAAATCTGGACTACCTTATTTTTGTAGTACTTCATATTTGTTATCATTTCAATATCTTCATGACCAGAGGTTGGAGGTCTTGGTGGTAATGCTGAGCCTGAAATTCTTACTTTCACAAGGAATACAAATGTGTAGGTGTGGAATACGTCCTCTTCAGGCAACTCAATATTAAGTGGCTCTAAGTGGAAGTTTGTTAGGCATTCAAGCATCAGTGGTCCACCCCAGCAGACGTGTTGGTCTGCAGTGTTCTGTGCAGTGCCATGCTGCATTGCACACATTACTTTGCTTTCAGGATTGCACTGTGGTGCACACACCTCTTGATGTGGGACAAGCTTGGCTGGGTAACCATAAAGGAAGACTCTTCAGGTGGCATCCACTTGGCATTAATGATAATGCTGGTAGCATGTGTTTGTCATAAAGGGAAGCAAAGTGTTTCCATATAAACATCATTCTGATCAAAAGAGGAAAGTTGAATAAAGTTGGTTCTTGGCTAAAAAAAGTCTATGAAAACTCAACGATAGTGCCCTCAGGCCTCACTGTGAGCAGTAGAGCTGTTCAGTTTATTGTGCCCTTATCAGAGGTCCATCCAGTACTCTATCACCTCAGGTTTGCCAACAACAGAACTGATGTACAATTTTATAATTTGCTATCAGTTGATCTTGGAAAGTTAAAAAAATCTGTCTTCTCAGTATTATTCTTACCGGGATTCAGAAATATTATGAGTTCCATTGTGTAAAACAAAAATACTTCTAGAAAGTAGCTTTTCTCTGTAAGTCTCTCCTTCTTAGAATATAAAAGATCTGCCAAGTGAATTCCCATTGAAAAGTAGAAAGGAAAAGCAGCAATCTGAAGAAGTGGGAAAGAGAGGAAGAAAAGTTCTTATTAAAAATTAAATGAAGGATGGAAATTTTAAATATTTTCTCCTGTTCATTTCTCATCCTTCATTATACATTATACATTATACATTATACATTATACATTATACATTATACATTATACATTATACATTATACACAATATACTTTATTGACTAAAATTTTCGAAATCTCTGCCCTAAAACTTTCTTCAGATTCCAATCTGTTCTCTTTAGTTGTTGCAAGGTAACGCTTTGAAACATAACATCACCTGTTGGAGCAGAGTATCAGATGTTCTCAGATTCTCAGGAGAGAACATGACATAGTTGCATTTGGAAGAAAACTTTTCTTTCAGAAAAGTATTTTGACATACATGTGGAAGATAGAATAGGATAAAATGTTATCCAGAATGTCTGGAAAGTTGCAACGCTTGTATTTTCTCTGTAGTGTAATGTTTCATTATCTATCTTTAGTTACTTATTGCCCATCTCATTAGTAAATAAACAGGATTATCTAATCTATATACAATTACCAATTTATTCTGTTCATATGAAAAAAAAACCCTCCCACACTAACCCCTTCCTGATTTTCTTACTAGTATTAGCTCATTTATGAAGGCTTTGGGAGTGGAATTGCTAGTTTTGTAATTAGGTAAGGTAAATAATTTTGGTGTTGACTACTCAGAAGTCTAAGACGTGGTTTACAATAGGGGAAAATGTAGAATATATTTAGAATTAAGAATTTGAAGGCATGTATAAATATTAGAGTGCTCTTTTATATAAAGAGTAAATGTATTTTTAATATGGCATTAGGAAAAATTACTGATTTAGTAACGTAAAAAGAAATTCCCTACACTGGCTGTAAAAGTCAACATTTCAAACAGAAGAAAATTATGCATAACTGAAGTCTAGAGTGCTCTCTCCTTTAACGACCTTAAGCATTCAAGAATATTTTTATATTTAGGAATCTTGTTTCTCTGAGTGCTTTATTTTTTCGTTTGACAGTACAAATGAAGTGTTAATGTCTGAAGTTTAACTTAGAAAAGACTACCTACTCATTTTGGTAATATTTAGATAAGGAAGAAAAAAGTGGATCAAATTATGAGCATAAGTAGAAGGTTTTTTCAGATGTTGTGGTAGTCCTAGGACACTCTTGAATATGTGAGTCAAGGACAGTCTTGAAATTTTTCAGTTGCACTTTCAAATTTTTTGGGCTCTGGTAAAGATGCAAAGGAGACAATGATATCTTGGAAAAGAAATCTCTAAGAAGTGTATTTAAGATGAAATAGCCTATCTCACCTTATATACTACAGAGAGTTGGGAATAACTATGTTTTCCACCTGAGATCTGGCAACTAGCTCATTCTTTGCCTGATTTGCTTTCCTGTACAAAACTTAACAACTACTAGTAAGTAATATATTTTTTGTGTTTCCTAACCTTAAGAAATTTCATATTGTTGACCTTCATTAGTTCATAATTTTATTCAAGAATCAAAATATTTGGATCTTTAATGTACTTTTTATTTTGATTTATATTTTAGAATAAAACCCTACTGACACACAGATCTCTAGATGTTGTTACTATACCTTGATACTTTAGCAAATTTTTGATGATTTTTTTGCAGGAAATAAGCATTAAATATATTGTGATGTGTTTCTATATTCTTCCAAAACTTAGAAAATTCTATACATGTGATTCATGTCTTATATTCATGTTCCTTAGTTGGCTGGGAAGCTCTGATCTTCCCTCCCTTTTGGGAAGGATCCCCTGTCCATGTCTTGCAATCTGTCAAATTGAGTGAGGGGAGAGAGGTTGCAAGAGAGGACTGACACAAAAAGTTGTTGAGTACCCCAGTTTTCTCATCTCTTGCCACCACCTTGCCAGCCTTGTTTATCAGTAAGGGTATGATTTCTTGGACCTTTCTTTTCTGGCTGACATATTTGTAGAAAGATATAAGATGAATTTACAAAGGAATAAATGATAAACAGCTCTTGACCTGCATATTTCTTTCAGATGATGATAATACATGAAGAATGGTATAATTTCCAGGGCTGAGGGTGATTTTTTAAGTGCTTAAATAGAGACAGAGTAAAAAAAGATACATCTCCAAAACTACTTGCTTTAATCTGCAAAAATACTTGCTGTGCTAAATACGCAGGTTCATAACTCTGTTTTTACCAAGTTACTGACAGGATTAGAGGTAAGGAAGTGTCAGAACTGATACCATGGAATTAAGTGTGGCCAGGATTTTGCCCTAGGTATAGTCTAGTCTAAGAAATATTTCAGAAAGTTTCAAGCATAAATCAGGAGATGGTTGTTGAGTTTGTTGACCAGTTCTGTGTTTTAAAAGGTTCCACAAAGGGAGATGAGTCCAACTATTACAATTCATAGATCTTTGATATTACCATACAAAAAGTTTGACCTCAAAGATAACAAAGGAAGCAACTTCAAAACAGTAAAATTAGTCTTAAATCCAGCTAGAATATTCAGTTCTAGGAGAGTTATATCTATTTATTCTCTGGGTATTGCTAGATTTCTCTTTCCATGCAAAATCCACCATTTCTGGCTCTATAGTTACAGATTTTAGTGAAACAGCAAGTGCAGTTAAAAAGAGGAACATTTAAAATTAAATACAGAAGCACAACATTTAGAATGTTTTTTAATTTCTCATTTTTAGTTACATTGAACTTAGTCCTTACAATAATCTCTAGAATTCAGGAATTGATATTCAAAACCTTATAACCTGATAACCTGTTAAAAAGGTAAGACTTACTTCCTATATAAAAAAATTCAGAGCTGTACCAAGTTTATGGTAATTGAATTCTGATGCAATTCTTTACTGACTGCAGGCAAAGGAATATGGTATTGAGGACTTCTTCATGTCTGCATATAGAAAAGTTCCTGCAACTTCCTATGTGCCTGTTCACAGATTCAGGTCTAGTCGATTCTAGCCAATCAATACGTGTTTGCAGGTTTTTTCCTAAATTCATGTAACAGGAACTATTAGATCCCCCAACTCTGCTTAAGAAAGCAGCGTCTCTGTTTTGGGGAGGGGCTGCTTTTTTTTTCCAGTTTAAAATCAAGTCAATTTATTTGGATAGAAAGTATCTTGCTTTCCGTTATTAAAAAAGATCGATTATACTTGAAAGGAAAAGAAGTCGCTTCCTGCACTGTTTCCATTTGATATGCTAATGTGTCTCTACATTAGATTTATGCTGCAGTGAAATGTAAAAACAAGTGGACTTACTTACGGAAAGTAAGTTAATTGACTCAAAAAGCAATAGCAGTTTTGCTACTGCAGTTTGGTGCACAGCAGAGAGTAATTTAACCTATTACCTGCAGCTAAAGTAATTTGTGCTGAACTCCAAAGTTGACAATCAGAGGGAAGGTCCTATAATTAAATACCCTGTGTTAATTTAAACTCTTTATAGAATTTGCCATATTGAGAGTGACACATTTTGAGAATATTCAGTTTGTATATTGAAACATGAAATGAAAACATTAAAAAATAATATTTGGAACACGAAGCAGAATTGGAAGACCTTTCTCTCTAACCCGTGACATTTAAAATGACCTGGAACATCTGGCTAATTATTGAAATATTTGTGTAAAGCAGATCTCCATAACAGGAAGAACAATCAACTTCAAGGACATTTTAGTTTTAAAATATATTCAGACACACAAAAATTTATTTATTCTTAGGATCTATGTTGCTATTAATAAAAGAAAATATTTTACAAATTTCATGTCCTGGTCTTGGTAAATAATGATAGATTTCATGGGTTAACATATTGAAAGAAAAAAAAAGCATAAATAAAATATATTTTTAAAAGCATATCTATGTTGCTTAAACAAATTATTAGTGAAGATTGTACATGTTTTCTAAAGGAAAAAATGAATACAAATCAACATGTCTTCTAATTTGCGTTTTGCTAATTCTTCACATCACTGCAACATCAATTATAGTTATACAATTGCACTTGACTACATACAGTAAAGCAGGCTCTCAACTGGTGCATATCTGTTGACTTCAGGGGAACTACTGTGTTATGTCTCAGGAAAAGATATTCTGTAAGTTGCATATATTATGAATCAATGCAAAGTATTTAAATTAAAAATAACAAATGTTAATCATTTGCTTATGCACTTCTTTATCTATTTGACTGTAGGATGGAGGCACCTGGTTCTCAAATACCTGTCCATATCTCTTAAGTTAGAAAGCAATTTATTCTGAAATACAAGAAAGGTCTCAGAAATAATTTGTTTTATCAGCATAATTTTATATCTATTCATAACACTTTGTTTAGCTTCAATTTCATGCTTAGTAAGTCTGCAGAATTAAATTATTTTATGTTAAAATGTCTGCTTTAAAAGTCTTTTTATCAGAATAATTAAAATAATTGTGTGATCATTTTCATTTTATAGTTTTTCATCCTGGAGGACCTCCAAGAATATATCTTTTTTTTTTTGGCTGTAACATATCAAACAACAACATTAAGTGAAGAGAGTATTTTATCAGTCATAGTTTATAATTTTCAAATCATATTATTTTCTTAATCTTATCTTCAGAGATGTAGCTGAAAAATAGAAATAACAAGCAATTAGTGTCCCAAACTCATGACATTTTAGAAATATGAGTAGAATCAATTTGTTTTATGGAGTACAACATAAGTATTGGTCTTTCTATATGCTACTGGCAACATGAAGACAGAGATCACAAGCGCTTGACTCGTAACACTTGTGCCATCTCTGCTGCTGGACACAAAACATTGTTTGGAAATTTGTGGTCACAAACATGTTGGCTGCTTTGCCTCACATCTGCATGCCTTAATTAGGATCTTCAGACACACAGTTATCACAGTGGACTGGCAGGAGGAAGGAAAAAATCTCACTAGGCTACTGGAGAATTGCCTAATTGTAATAGAGAGCTGTATGAATGGAGCTACTGCTTTTGAAAATCAATGAGGATGACAAAAAAAAGAGAATCTCAAGTGCTTTTTCAGTTAAGATCTGCCTGGCTTATGTTTTTAGTTTGTTCTAAACTGTTTTTTTTTTGCAAAGGAGGAAATTGTCTGTGTACAGTTTTCTGGAAAATATGTCTGTAACCCACAGCTTCCTATTTTTTGTGCATTTGTGTTTATCTCTCCAAAGTTTTCAGACAGTTTTCCACTGTAAAATGGAAGGTCAGACAAATTTCAGCTATTGGTGACACTTCTGGTTATAAATATTCTCTCCCTCCCTGTCTTTGCTTATAAAGATTGCTTTGTCCGAGACAGCTGGATTAAACTGGATGAAATTCATTGTCCCTTCAGACACTGATCCTTTTTCAGAATGTCTTCTCTCTTGGAAAAGAATGATATCTTTTATGTATAAGTCTGGAGACAAGTATTCATGTATTTCTTCTCACTTCTTATGTATGATGATGAACTTTTCAATTGCTCTTTTATTTCTCTTTAATTTTCTTTTATTACTCTTTATTTCTGGGGTGATGTTTTCTCCTTTTCACATGTAGGTATCTTTACTCTGTTTTCATAATCAGTGAAGAAGTCAAATAAAAAAAAAAATTGTCCTCAGCTCCCTAAGCAGAGGAAAATGTCATCTCGGCTGTGAGTTCTTCCTCTAGCAGAAAGTAAAAATCACAAGTTCTGACTGAGGAATATTAAAAGATTCAGTTTCAGGCCAAGGGATGTTCTAGGACTTTTCTGAATATGTCTTTGGCACCTCTGTTTTCTCACACGGAGGATTTTTACTCCAGCTTTATGTAATTGGCCTCCTTGAGTTGCTCCTTCTTTACAAAGGTGCAAGATAGGCTGTGTGGTCCACAACAATGTATCCATGTTTTTTTCCCGTTTCTTTTACTTTTCGTGTTTTTAATATGAAGCATAAGTGCTGCAAAACCCGCAGTTATATTTATGAACCTGATTGGCATAGACAGCTCAGAGTTCTTTGAAAATTAGTTCAAATTAATTCTATGAAATAATGAAAATTATTTCAAATTCACATTAGAATGTTTCTAGAGCAAAAAGGAAAAACAAACTCCTCAGGAAATATTTTCTGCTTTTTCTCAATGGATTTACTTCTTCAATTCTTCTCTTTTCAATTTAGTCTGAGACTTGCAGTGGGTTCATCACATAAATTCTTAATTTTTTTTTAAACACATGAATATACAAGCATTTGGTTTAGTTGCATGACCATTGAATTATTTTTAAGTTGCAAATGATACAATATTTTATATCAAGGACATTAAATTATTGCTGTTGCAATATTGTTTTTTTCTCCTTTGTCTTTAAGTATGTTTTAAACTCTTAAATTTATGACGCAGCAAGTAGACAAAGCAATGTGAGTTATCCTATGGATCCCTTTATTGCTGCGTCTGGGCCTGCCTTGACAAGGAGGGAAAGAAAAAACATGAGGGGAAAGTTGAACATATCTTGTGCTAATGTAATGATGAACAACAGTGATATAGTTCCACTGTGGTACATCTGTCAGGAGATAACAGTACTAAGTAATGAAACAGAGAATGATGTGAACAAGCGAGAGTATAATGAAAGGAGCATGTAAAGAAGATAAGGAAAATGATCCCATAAATTGAAAATTAAGTTCCTTCTTAAATTTCTGTAAAGTGAGATCCCCATGGTGGATACCTGGCAGAGCATTAGCTTTTGCTATTCTCTTTTATCAAAAACTCTAAGGAGAGAGAAATTCTCTCCTTTATGTTTTGAGGATTGAATTCCAAGCCTTTGCATTTATTAACTTATTTGTTTTCTAAGTGAGATCTTTTGTGATACTCTTATACAGTAGAATAAACTGCAGCAGGGAATTCTGGCTGTTCAGTTTATTTTCTTTTCACAGCATTAATATAGTAGTGCATTTAGGAACAGTACAGCTTCTTTTCTGCAGTCCAGATTCTTGCTGCTGTTAAGTGTAAATTGGCAGAAAGGCTGCCTGAATTTGCTGGAAAAAATAAACAAAGCTGATAGTATATTCCAGCTCTGCAGCCTCATATTTATTTAGAATTTGTTCGACTATTGCTTTCAATAGGAATTTGAATATCAGAGCTGTTTATACAGCATTTTTTAGTGATCCATTGAAAAGATACAAATTCTTTAGTTCACCATTTGTTTCATTGGCAGAGCTGCTTCAGTCCAAATTATTTCACAGAGATGTCTGTTATTCCTGCCCCCTACCCAATTCTTCTGTGAGATGCAATGTATGATTGCAAAGTTAACTTTTCACTTTCTGTCAACGAAGCTTCTTATCCTATATTAGTATAGGAGAGAGAGCAGGGCCTTGTTAAGATGATTATCTGAGACCTACAGACCTTGTGTCTGGGGGCGAGATAAACTAACAAAAGGAATTCTAGAAGAGTTGCACAAGTGCAGAGGAAAGGTGTCCACAGCCGGGAGAACTGTTCACTGGGTTTTCTGCTCTGTTACTGTTGATCTCGCAGTTATTGTTGTTGTGTTTTCTTTCCCTTGCTAGGTATATATATATCAGTAAAGAACTGTTATTCCTATCCCCCACATCTTCGCCTGAGAGCCCTTTAATTTCAGAATCACAGTAAAGTGAAGGGAAGGGAGCTTTGTACTCTCCTTTTCAAAAAGGGGCCTCTGTCTCTTTTAGCAAATACCTGTCTTTCAAACCAGGACACATAGATAAATTTCCTCTCTCTTCTGTAGAAGCAATGATGCTTTGTAGTTCTATGTTAATGGTGGGGAACAGAATAATTTGGGACAGAGCAGAATAAAGCTAAAAGAATCACTGTTGTGTGGTTTGTTGATTTTTTGGGGGAGATTTATTTGTTGTTGCTGCTGGCTTTTGTTTTTGTTTGGGGTTTTTTTAACCACTTATAGGACCAGGAGCTGAGGTGGGTGCACTTGGAAGGGGAAGAATAAAGAGGACAAAATACAGAGCTCTAGATTTTAACTAATAGCTTTCACCTCTGTGAAAACTTCTGCAACCTTTTGCAGCTGTGTGTGTGTGTCTGTGTGAGTGTGGAATGGACCAGCCGGAACTGCCTCAGTTTCTGGTCTTTAAAATAGGGATTGTCCTTTAAAATGCGTTGGGAGTTAAGATTTGTTAGTGGCTGTGAAGTTATGAAAGCATGGAAAAGAAAGACTGTCTATTTACAGATGCAAATTCAATAGTTCCACAGTTAGCTGGTATCACAGAAAAGTAGGGCTGAAAACAGCCATAAGAGAGAATTCTGGGTATCTGGACCACTCATATGCATAATATTTTGCACTACTTTGTTGATTTGATAATGAATGAGTTTGCAGAAGATAAGGCTTTTCGACACTCTAGGCTCTCTGGGTGCTCTTTCACAACTTGGTTGGGGCCAACTGAATAAGCATTGTGCTTCAATTGCATAAATATAGTGTCCACAACTTATGCCACACTTCCCACTGGAATTTTCCAATGAGAAATATAGGGAATATAAGATTGATAAATGTTGATAATGTTTGATGTATAGAAATTCAGTATGATCAATAACATTGTTGGCACGATGAAGAGAACCTGAAATTTAGAAAGTAAGTCCCAAGATGACTTACCCAGTAGCCTATAGTAGTGACAAATGAAAGAAGTCAGTTCAGAAACATAGCCAATATACAACAAGGCTTTTAATTTCCCAATTAACTTCTCCAAAGAAGGGCAGAATAAAATAAAAGGGAAGAGTACTGAAAATCTGGTCAGTGAAAAGTGAAAGGTTTTGTTGTTCCCTTCTTTTTTATTTTATTTTTTTCTTCTAGTGTGTGCTTGGAGTATTGCATTTAATGATGGCTTGGGCTCTGAAGAGAGGGAGATATATCAACATGAGCCTGGGGCAGGCAGAGATAGGTCTTCAGCATAGGTCTTCAGAGGTGAAAAGCTAATGAATTAAAAACTGCTGCTCTTTCTGTCTTCCTGTTCTGACTTGTTAATTGCAGAGTTATGCATGATCTATACTTCAAGTGAAGCATGCAGAAGGAAAGTGATTTTGTAAAATAGGTGGCAATTAAAAATAACACTAAAAATAACCCAGTCCTTCTACAATATAATATTTTCAGGTGTTTGGGACATGATGTTGCATGAAAATTGCTGTTCTAATTGACATTGCTATCTCTTCTCATAACAACTGACTTTATTAATCCCTTTTCTCCCAATTACTAGAAAACGAGGAGAAAGAAGAGAAGGCAGCAGCCACCCACTTTTTTACAATACAAAAAATGGAGAAATATTATGTGAGAATCCTCTGAGAATACTGTAAGAGAACATGAAGCTGGGAAGAACTTATAGGCTGCAGATACACACATCATCTAGATTATAAAGATTCTTTTTTATGTATAAAAATTCAAATAGGAAGTGTGGCTAAATACACCTCTAATGATCGAGGGGCATAATATCCGTTAAGGCATATTTTGTGAGATGCTAAGATCTTATTATTGAGAGATGCTTCTGTCCAAATCAAGGTGCAAAGAAGATCGTATGCCAGAGTCAGAAGTAGGGATGTTATTTATTAGTAAATGTCAGATAGAGAGGGAGAGAAGGAAATAGAAAAAGAGTGAGGGGTGAGAATGGGACAGGGGAGAGAGACAAATTAAGCAGAAGAGAGTAATTAGCCATAGATCCAGCAGCATCCTGGTAGTCCCTCTTCAGCCTAGTCTTCTCAACAGTGAGGATCCCTAAGTCATTAAAAACTGTTCATTATTTATCTATTTTAGCAAATAAAGAAATTAATATTCATTTTTTTACACTGTTCTCTTATTCTGTTAGTTAAATTATTCCCTAACTTCTAATGCTAATTGTTCCCATGTTCAGTCTTTTTTTCCTTTTGAGTCAGGGGTTGCAATCTCTCCTTACCTGAATTACCTTTCACCCAGTTGCTGAGTTGGCTTTCCTCACAGCACACAAATTCTGCCATTATCAGTGTACATCCATCTCCCTCAGCTTTGCTTTCCTCTAACCTATGCCTGAGATAATGGACAATAGTAACACCTTTATCTCAAGTTTTGTTTTGGTGCCTTAACTATCAGTCCAAGTTTCAGGTAACCAAAGAGACATATTTGTGGGGGGGATTGGGGCAGGGGGAAGGATTTGGTGATCCCAGATGCCATCTGTTCCATAACTTGAGCGGATCTTTGACCAGAAATATGGGCACGAGCAGTTTCTTTATAGTCTATCACGGTGGTAATTTTTGTCTGGATGTGCACCTGTGTCTAGTGTGTGCTAACCTGACCTTGCTTCCACCAGGCTTCAAGTTAGAACCATCCTGTCCACTCTGCTTATGTCTTGGCAAAATGCTTTTGTGGCCTAAACAGTGTTTGATAAAGGCAACTTTAAGACATTACAGGACAGTTTAATAATTTTCAAGGTGTTTTCTTTCTGAAGTTGTGTGTGGTTGATACTCCTTACAAGAAAATCTTCTGTGATAGGTTCTGGGAAAGAGCAATAATAATCAAAAAGGCCTCTGACTTAATTGACAACCAGAGATGGAGCTGGGATGGAGATCTTACCCATATTAGTAAATGTTGGTGCTTTGAGATACAGACATAGGAGGAAGTAGCAGAAATATATCTAGGGTGGACAATTTATTACAAAATTTAATATTTTTGAAAGGCTGTTAGATGAGATTGTTGTAATTTATTAATTTTTTAAAGCAACACCTACAGCCAATTTCTTAATTTTCTCTCCATCAGTTTACTTTCCCTCTACCTTCCACCCCAAGTCCTTTTGTCTTCTTTCTTCTCAGCCAATAAAACTTGCCAATTCAAATATTGTGGTCAGAGCTTCTTGAAGAAGGGATCACATGTGCAATGTTTTCTTTTAGATATTTCAGTGGGAAAACTGATAATAAAATCAGCTCTCCATACCACTAAACTAATTTTATTTGAACTAAAAAATGGAAGCTTCTAACTTCATCTTCATGCCTTATTTTTCTACATGTGGACATGTGAAACATCATTGCATATCCTGGCAGAAGCATAGGTATTTGTCTATAGAGAAGAAGCAGTATTTTTCTGTAAGACATAAAACATGAAGAAATGGTCTAGCATTTCTTCTTCTGTATAAATTTATGTTGTCCTAATATATTCTTGTGATAGGTAAAGCTTTAACAGTAGGTTAAGTGCACATTTCACATGAAATGGCATGGACTTTTATGATTATCATCATTGGTTTCTGTGTGTTGTATTTTAACTAAATTACATGGCTTAAACTTTAATTTCTAATTTATTTTGTGAGGGTTTTCAAGTTGCCATTACTTGATCTTTAGAAAACTAAAGTACATTTGTTAATAATTCTGTCTCCAGTTCCCTGTTCTAAAAAATCCCTCATTCCTTAAATATATAATAAAAATATTATTTAAAAACATTTCAGGAGTTTTTGAAACACTGATTCAGATTCTGGACAGTCATTCACCAGCTTTTACCTTCAGAAAGCATGATGAGCCGTTTATTAATCTATTTGGCAATGTATTAGCAATTGCCTGGGTTTGTAATTAAACAATGATAATAATAAAGCATGGTAATGTATTATCAGAGAAAGAGCTCCATAGGTGTGAATAAAATGATTTCAGATTCCAAAGCTCTGGGACAATGCACATTCATTCTGCTTCTGTTGTTTTCATTTAGAAGAAAAGGGAGTAAAAACATGAGCAAGTAAGAAGAACTCATACAATTAGGGCAGCAGTATATTAGCAAAGATCCATTACAGTGTGAATTTAGTGAGTTAGAGTAAATTTTGAACAATGCTAAATTGTTTGAAGTATCCAGAATAGGTATATCTGGAGAATCATCCAGATAAGCATGGAGGTCCTCTGGGCAATTAAATGAAATTAGATGGCTATGTCAAGACATATAGAATTCAGGCTTTTTTTCATTATGGAAAGAGCAAAGGTATTTCTTCACCTATATCCAGGTCAAACACATATTTGATGATGAACTTTGAATTATGTTTTCAGTAACCTAATAATCTGGCAGTACAGGAAAAGAGAGATAGTTTTAAAAATCTTAATAAATGTGAGGCCTGGTGCTTTGCCTGACATCAGATCATATCTAATGATAAGTTGAATGATAATATTCTGAGATTTTTATTATCTGGTTGCAAGGAAGTTTGCAATACGGGCTCTCAGCTCTTGCTTTCTGATGACTCCTATTTACATCCTCTCTTCTCCATGAGTTGTGTGGACTCAAAGCGAGGAGGGTAAGAACTGTTTCTGGAGTTCTGAAAAATAGATTCCCTACTTGACTTAAATTTACCCAAATTAACTTGGTGTTTTTACTTAAATCTACTTAAATAATTAAATCTGCTTATATTTTCTTAAATTAATATTGAAAAAAATATTGCGGCATGATGTGGCTGTTCTGTGTCTCAAATATTGCGATCAGACAGGACAGGAATGATAGGGATAATTTTCCATGTATTTTGTAGCTTGGAAAATAAAACTAAGGCTGCTCCACTGGTTGTATGGGCAATGAATGAAACTTTATTGAGAAAATAAAGAGACCCAGGAAGAGACCCAAGTGTTTTGAGGCAAATTCAACTATGAAAAAAATGCTAGTGCAAATGATATGTACTTTAAACCTAACATAAATTTGTATCCTCTCTTTGAGATAGGCTTTGTGTTGGGAAGGACGAGAATTTGAGGACTTTTGCAGACATACAGGAGGTTCTATAGGAATGAAAGCAAGTTTTGATATTGAAGAAAAGAATTGGTGAGCCAGTCTTAATGGGTATCTAGAAGGCAAAGAGCAAGTAAGTTGGAAGGTGCTTTCATGGCTTAGAGCAAAGGATAAACCCACCTCAAACAAAAGATGTTTCTACCAAACAAAAGGATTTTCACAGGCAAACAAGAAAGCCAATGTTGCAAGCAGAGAAAAGATCTCAGAAATTTCCAATGCCGAACAAGTCCCTACTTGTAGTAACTTGTTAGTAACTACTAACTCCAATGATTGGCTAGTCACTAACATAATATGGTAATTCTAGCAGTTTTGATAGGTTATATGTAAATGTAAAAGGTATTGTGTATGATATTGATAGGTAGCCATGTATTAAGATGCTCTGTAATGAAAAGTTTATAATGTATTGTAACCAGAACTAGAATGGAGCTTCAGGACACACGGCTTGCCTATGGCCAGCAGCTCTAGGCTCACCCACGACTCACAACTGCTGTAACCTCGTCTATGCAACAGCATTCTAAGAGCTGGCTGAAGCCTCCATCTCTCCAACAGGCTCTTACAGCTTAGAACTAGTCATCTCTAGCCTTAGGACCTCATGCTTTGAACCTTTGCCGAGATAGATTGCTGCTTCATTTTTTCCAGCTGAGGAGACTCAGTATCCAAATGTATAAGGTTATTAACTTAGTATATTTTAAAACATTTAACCTTGTTTCTTTTTGAAATCTACTAATCCTACAGACCTGTGCATTTACAGGGTTGCACATAAGAAATACTGTGAAATGTCATGTCAGCTATTAAGTTATAATCATCGTCATCATCTATTTGCTAATAATAGATTTCTGCAAAACTATTCATAACCTTTAAAATATAATTCTGTTTAAACATTAATGTTTACTATTAAATCTCTCCACATTATTCTCTTCAAAAAATAAATAAAAAGTGCTAGATGTATATAATACTTTCTTTGGGAATTACAGTTAGAACTTCAGGTGAGCTGGTGAAGTAAAAAGAGCCTGCAGCTCTTAACAGGCTCCTGGAACTACTGTGGAAGAGCTGTAAATTTCCACTGATTGATGCTGTGAGATCATTTGGGTTTCCTTTTTTTTTTTTTTTTTTTTTTTTTTTTGGTGGTTTGTTTGTTTTGTTTTGTTTTGTTTTGTTTTTATATTGCAAATCACTGTAATTTTGTAACAAGGTCACGGCTCCCAATTGATGTGTCATGTCTTCATTGATCAATGAAGATTACTCTAAAGATTTAAGAACAAACTCTGTAAAACGGTTTCTTAGTTAACTCAATATGAAGTTCATATTCTCTGGTGATCTCAAATCTGAAAGCTCTTTCTTTGCCTTATTTTGGTGGTCCTTGAGATGTGTTACATCTTATTTGCAAATTTAAATATGTCTGGGCTGGTGTATATATATATATATATATATATATATATACACACACACACACACACACACACACACATATCCTTTCTTATTTGAAAGTAGGAGTAATAAAATTACCTTGGAGAACTTCCTGTATAAGCATTGCAAAATTTCAAATATTTGAATTTTCTTTGCTGGGCTTGGCTTTATGCTGTCT
Organism: Sturnus vulgaris; assembly: GCF_052056855.1. Taxonomy (NCBI): domain Eukaryota; kingdom Metazoa; phylum Chordata; class Aves; order Passeriformes; family Sturnidae; genus Sturnus; species Sturnus vulgaris. The sequence continues at coordinate 15,521,958 of NC_142283.1, read as the reverse complement.
CAAAATCTTGGAGAGGTACTACCTAAAAGGCAGGTAAGTTCTCAGTCATTTATGATTTCTCTCAAACAAAAATATATGGCAGCTGATTCTAGTATCTTCTCTTTGACCCTCGTGCTAGAATGGAGGTTTGCATCTCTTTAGATGAAATACAAGCACATTTATTTTTAAGGTAAACCAGATACATTGCAGAGATACTTGAGAGAGTGGTTGAGAGAGAGAGAGAGAGAAGAAAAGGGAGTGAGCTGAATACCTCAGAAAGCTTCATTTTACTTAGAAAACGAGGAACTGCCTTGGAAAACACTAAATTTGTGGAGAAGTCTTTCAATATTCTGGGTTAGTTCCTGAGGTGATAGATAGTTCTCATATACTTCATGTGGACTTAGGGACTCTTTTATGTTTGGGGAAAAATTACTCGTAGCTGCATCAGTATCAGGAATGTTTTGTACTTCTAGGCAAAGAAAAGCTGAAAACTTATATCCTGTGTCAGTCTTTTTGTACCATTTGAACCTTGAAGATTGTACTGCAAATTCTATACTTGTACTGTGTGACCAGCACTGTAAACTGTGTTAGGATTTCTTCGAGCATTATAAACTCTTAAACTCCCATGAATGATTCTACTACCTTTTTTTTTTGAGAGGCACATGAAAGGGAGACCACAAGGGCTATTACAGCGATGAAGAATCTGAATTTACTTTTCAAAATTTACTGAGCAACAAATGTAGAAAAAGAAATAGTATTACTAAATTTTAATTATTTTAGATCCTATGACAGCTCTTTACCAATAATACATGACATACATGCCTAGAGAGTATACTATTCATGTGATAAATAAGTGTAGTATACTCTAGGTATCAGTGAATGTAGCAATGCCATTTGAAAATTATACTGAATTTAAGAACCTTATTTTTTAAAAAATGGTCTTATACAGGAGATCTTGGGTTTTTATTTTGTGTATTGTAGATGGGATGTGTAATAACACTAAGTCAATGAGCTACAGACTGCATTTTCTTATTAAGAGATTACATTGGAGAGAAAAAAAGCAATTCCTACAGATCACTACAATTCACATTTAGCTGTTTACTCAGCACCCAAGATTTTATGGAGACCTTGGTGAAAGCAACACTTGAGATTTCATACATATGGCTCTAAATAATTCCTCTAGGAACTGATTGAAGCAGTTTTGCAGAGGAAGTATAGCCTGTTTTGTAGACACCAATTTGTTTAAGCAGAAAGTGTATGATTTTGCACGACAAGTTCTTCTGAATGTTCAGTTATTTTTCATTCTTCAGAAGTTAATTGTGGTCATCTACATATATGTGGCAAGAGTTTGCTACACGTTTTCAGCCTATTGCCTATCATATTGATTATGATATTATGATAATATACTATCTTACTGTCTTACTAAATTGTATTTTCCAGACCTGTATGTTGCCATCTCTTGACCATGCACTAGTTGTAGATTTCTTTGTACAAGAGGGCTATACCTGTTGGCGTGATGTGGTATTACAGGTACTCCAATAGTAAAACCAACAGTAAATCTCAATAGAAAGAAATTCGTATTATAAATAAAGAAAGTATATTAATAACACAGAGTAACAGGTTCCTAGAAATCAAGTTGGAAGGGGCCTAGGATCTTATCTGTTCCAGTCTCCTGTTCTAAACAGAGGTGTCAGACATATTTGGCCTGATTTTCCAATATATCACAGTTTCTACAAATAAATATCTTGTAGCTTCTGAATTTGGGGAATTTTCAGAAATTTCAAGTCCCAAAATAAGTTACTATATCCTTATACCAAAATGCCTTGAATATACGATGGAAAAATTAAGTTTTTTTTAAAATAAAATGCCTACAATTATTAAAAAACAGAAATAGATTCAAATTTTGAGGTTTCTGTTCAAGTCGATAATCCTCCATGTGGCAGAAAACCTAACAGTTGTATGGTATGTGTTAGTCTTAAATTTAGAGGTGTGCAAAAAGTACCACTATTCCAGACATAATTGCAGTATGTTCAACAGGAGTGAAAAAAAAAATGCTATATTTAAAAAAGTGTTTAAGAGCTTCATGCCTTCCAGGTATCTGAAACTGAAAATAAACATGTTACTTTTTGAGAGTGTTTTTACAAAATGCATTGTCTCACATGCACATAGGTGTGTGTGTACACACTCTTCCCTCTCATTCGCTTATGTCTCAGCATTGTAGCTGATTCATGCTTTTAGTCCTATGTGTGATCTTCACAGTTGTGACAGTGATTAAGGTTTATCAAATGCCTCTTGACTTGAACTGCCAGAAAGCAGAAAGAGTGACTGATGCATTCCTTGACTTCATCTTCTGGGGAAAAAATCCACCTCCTGAAACCCTTTCCAAACAAGGCTTTCTAAGCTGTGAAAAGCTTACTTGGGAAACAAACCCAAAAGAGAAAGTGAAAAGCAAAAATGTTGTATTGAATCTTTTTTTTAAGAGAATACAACTTTTTTGGAGTTTATAAGCTGTTACACTAGAAACCCCCATGTGATATGTCATTACACTGCATTTAGGCAATTAAAGACAGTTATTTCAGTCTACTGTTTGGCAAATCATCTTTAAAACAAATTTATAGGTTTAAGGATAAATATCACCTAATAAGCACACTAGTAAGTACTGAATCTTACAATTGTGACTGTTCTGTAAAACAGTTAACTGCAGGGGAAAATATATATTTCCCCAAACCTACATATTCCAGATGAGAATTCAAAGTTGTCTCATTTCCAAGCCACAGTCAAATCTCCAAGCACCCTGGTAGGTGGAGATTTGAGCATGATTCCAAACCTTGCATCTAGATTGTTTTTGATCTCTTTGGTTTTTGCTCAGTGAGGTAGCTTTTATTCCTACAATTAAGAAGCTAAAACTGCAGAAACATTTGCTGCCCAGCACTTAAAAGCTAGCTTCAGGTCTTTCACTCAAAGTGCCTCCTATGCTGTATCTGTATTTGCCCATAAATGTTCCCCTTCACTTTTGACCCATTATACACCATGCCTACAGAAAGGGTTCATCTTCAGCCTGATTTCAGCAATACAGATCATTAAGGAAATGAGATAAAAGAGCTTTTGAAACTAATTTTAAAGCCCAGGACCTTTTAAGGGAATTTTAATAAAAAGTACTCTAATTTTAAATCTGTTTCTGCCTTTCTGCCTTTCTGCGCAAAGTAATAATTCCTACCCTAGACGAATGTGGATGTTTTTCTTTAATGGCCAGGAACATGAACTGTGAAAGATGAGAATAGCTAAGTCTTAGGGATAGATACTTGAAAGCGTGTACTTATGAGAATATTAAGAAGAGAAAAAGCTACATTGCAAGAAACACTTGGAATTATGAGATTTCAGTAAACCAGTAAAACATCTATGTGTGTATGCATGAACAAACACACTTTAAGCCATTGTGGAAGAGATGAGACTCATTTCAGTGCAAAGACCAAGAAATTAGGAAATTAGGAAACTAAACCCTTTCATAATCCAAAACGTGTCCCTTAGGATAGATATCAGATCAGTGAGGAACAGATAGAGAGCATCTTTGAAAGGCAGAGGTTATATTGCTAGGAATGTAGAGACATACAGGAGTTGCTACAGTAAATCAGGTGGATTCCTAAATAAGTGTAGTTTCTATAAATCAGAGTAGTTAATGCCAAGTGCTTTAGCAGAGGTATATCTACTAAGGAAAGCTGCCCCTGAAGCATGAAGGCTGATCTTTCCATGTTTTTATTCTTACAAGGAAGGACACATTCCTTCTTATCATTAACTTAACGTCAAGATTTGTCCACACCTCAGCTGATTTATAGAGGGTGAAGGAATGACAAATAGAGTTTTCTGTAGTTTCTGCAGTTTCTGATTATTGAAAAATTACCTCTGTGTTTGTGTTCTTTCCTTGCTCCTTATCTGGCACAGAGAAACTGGCCTAAAGAAGTGCATTTACGCTCCCTAAAAAAGGATGTTTAACATAGGACAGTAGCTGGAGTTTTAGAAGTGTTCTCAAGAAATTAGAGGCAGGGTACCTTGGAAAACTTGGATTAGTTTTTTAAATTGTCTGGGCTTCAGTATGCTATTTTAAAATGGAAGATAGTGTCACTGACACAGAATACTTGGAAGAATATTACGAGAATCATATTAAAAAATTTGCACAGTCATTTGTCACACAACCTAATTGACAGTAAACAAATGCATATTTATGCATGATACTGGGTACTCTACTCTGCTCATGTGAGACCTCACCTGGAGTGCTTGGTCCTGCTCCAGAGGCCCCGAATAAGGAGGATGTGGACATGCTTGAGCAAGAGGAAGCCACAAAGATGATTAGAGGCTAGTGCACCTCTCCTATTAAGACAGGCCATGAGAGTTAGAGATGTTCAGCCTGGAGAAGAGAAAACTCTGGCGAGACTTCATTGTGGTCTTCCAGTACTTAAAGGGAACTTTTAAAGAAGAGGGAGAATGACTTTTTACATAGGATAAGGGGAACACTTTTAAACTGAATCAAGAGATGTATAGACCAGATTTAAGGAAAAATTTCTTTACCCATAGGTTAGTGAGGAGCTATAAAAGGCTACCCAGAGAAATTGTGAATTCCCTATTCCTGGAGGTCTTCATGGCCAGATTGGACAGGGGTCTGAGCAACCTGGTCTAACGAGGGGCATCTGTGTTCATGGCAAGCAATTTGGAACCAGGTGATCTTTCAGATTCCTTTCAACCTAAGTTGTTCTATGATTGGTTATGCTAAATGTAATTTCCACAGCAACAGAAAATATTAGGGGAAAGATTTTAGTCAAAAAGGACACAAGAGTTGCATGACAAAATGGTCCTCTAAGATCTGTTTTTGCAGATAGAAAAGGTATAGCAGTTTTTGCCCAGCCAGACTCCTTTTCAGACCCATAGTGATAAGTAATTTCCATTGTTCAGCCATTCAGGTCCTAAGCTCCTAATGACCCACTAGACTTCAGCCAAACTAGCAACTACAAACATTCTTCTTTATGAGGAATTAGGGTGAGTATTTTACCTTCCCCCCTTGAATAGGACAAAAAAGAAATGTTAGTACTGATTAAAAAAAAGGAAACCCAAATTTATATAGAGAAATTACTCTCAAATTTACTCACTGTTGAATTTAAATGAGATAGTTATTTCATACGTATAGAACATATATGACTATATATAAACAATATATATTCAAAACTATATAAAACTGTATATAATTCATATGTAATGCTATTTCAAAGAAGAGCGTGTAAGGATATTGGAGAGTGAAAGAAAGGATATTGGAGAGTGAAAGAAAGGATAAAACCAATGAGATTAAGAACTTCTGGATTTCTGGAAAAGCAGAGTATATGTACATGAAAAATTTAATAAATGGAAGACAAAACCCAAATATATCAATTCACACCACTATGTAATATTCTATTCTGTTGAACAAATTGAAGATTTATGGAGAGACACATATTCATGTCTCATATCCATGCCTGGACAGCCCTGCTGAGGGCGCTTGGTGGGTCTTTGTGAGTCCTTGATTTGGTTAATTACTTGTTGCCCAGTTCTTCAGGTTTGTGGACGTGGACATTTGATGGGTTGGTGGCTTCTGTAAAGGGCATGAGAGCAGGGTATATAGTTCGGGCTTTTCCAGTGTGTCTGTAGGTGTGAAGAGCTGCTTTTACCACACAGCTTAACAGAAAGGACCTCTGGACTCTTCAGTTGAAGGAGTTACAGGCCAAGACTTTCTCTTGGTCAGCTTCACTCCTGTTCTGCTGAGTGTAAAATCAAAAGGGAGATCCTAGAAGACAGAGGAATATTAGCTAATAGTATTTCCATATTCAGCAGAGTATCTGTTTGAACAGGTGAAATTAGAGGCTGAAATAAGCTGATATGGGAAAAGGGAGAAATCTCAAAACCCAGTGTTACGATCCTAAATTATTTGATACTAACTTTCAAAGAATATTGTTTAATTAGTGTCCCATAAACAGTTAAAACAGAACTAAACAGTGAAAAAACCTACTTGTTGATTTGATTGTACATTTGTGTTGTGTGTCTTATTGCTGTTTGGGACCTAAGATTTTTCCAGGTATTTAGGCATAAATGTGGAAGACAGGAAAATGAAAAGGCATAATAGTCTCTAAACATTAGATACAAATCTATTGAGCAGTGCACAGCAAATGGAATCAGATTAGTTGCATTGACATTACAGAGATTTTTTATGTTGGTTAATGTTATTTTGAAAATACTAGACAAGAGAGCTTTGAAGCAATCCTTTGAATCCAATTTGAAGGATATTGCTGTTGTCAGCTGAATGACAAGTGAAAAGCTATCTCCTATAGGAGTCAAATGCACAAGTGGTACAAATCCAAAATACCTTTACAGCAAAAAATTTATGTTACTTGTTTTTGATGTTACTTGTAAACAATTAAAGGGCACATTAGGAATGTAGCAATACAGGTGGAGAGCAAGGCTCAGAGCACTGCTCAACTCATGGCTGAAGTGGAGGTACTAAGTTTGGTAGGCCACAAGCCCTGGTAAGCCAAGGCAGAACCCTGAATGGAGAAGCAGAAGATGTGCTTGGTGTGCTTTGTTTAAGATAAAACATGCAAGACTGTATTTGCTGTGCTGGGTTCACCTGGGAAGAAGAAACTCAGAGAGAAGTTCTCTCTATGGGAGCTTCCTCTGTGGGTTAATTGGGACCATTGAGGGCTGTTTTGATTATTGACAGCCTGGAAAACCAATTGGAGAGGTTTGTTTCGCTCCGTGGGCACACATTTCGAAGGAGGTAACCAGGGAAAAAAGTCTCTTTTATTTCCAGTGGCTGAGCAGGTAACAACAGCCCAGCCCAAGCTCCCTCCCATGGTGGGTGCCTGGGAGGCCTCTGGGCCTCGTCTGCAAACCAAGGGACTCGATGGCGGGGGGAGGAAAGGCTCATTGATGAGACCTTAGCCCTGCTTCCTCCCCTGTGGGCCCGCGGCTCGGGGGGCATGGCCTGGCTCCTGCTGCTGGCTGGGAGCAGCTTCGGAGGGGCAGAGGCTGCCCAGCCCCACACGGCCTGGGGGGGAGGCAACGGGGCCCCTGTCTGTGAAGCAGGGGTGGCCATGGGCAGTGGGTGCTGCAGCCAGGCCCCAGAAAGGCTGATGGACATCTCAGCCGCCTGCCCACCCAGCACAGCCTGGGCCTGGCCCAGTCCCTGTGGGGGTTTTTTTGTGTGAAACTTTAACTCTTTAGTGCCCAGATAAGATTTGCAAACCTCCAGCTTTTCTTTGACTATGAGAAGGGAAAAAGGAGATACTCCGAAGTCAGTGAAACAAGAACTAAGTTTTTTTAGATGGAAGGAGAATGAGAAGATGCTGTGAAAGTTGGCTGAAAATCTTTTTGTGAAGTTGTAGGGATGGAATGATATTGCACTGAAAATTCCTATAAACTGTGGAGAAAAAGACATGGGGGGTTTGTTACCCTTGTGTTTCAGCCTTCTGATTGTTGACAGATTCTTTTGCAGTTTCTAACACTTTGTGTAAATAATGAATGTTTTGCATTCCTCTTTGGAGGAAGAGAGAATTGATGAACTGTTGATGGGACCTATGGGGTCAGGAGGTATTATCCTCACTGCCCAATCTGTGGTCATTGTTGGAAATCTATAAATAGACATGAAACGTAAATAACGTTCTTTTCCTCCTTGATTCCTTGGAGTCAATGAGTGTGAGTGTCTCTCTCTCTGTGTCATTCTGTGACAGGGTTGGAGATGTTCCATTTGATTGATACATCATTTGACTAAAGTACCCATGTTGAGAATCTGCCCTGAGGAAAGGGAATCTTGGTTTCCTGAGGATGAAGCATGAACAGAGAGAAAATAGATGAAGAGAACTTTTGCTTTGGAACAATCAATTCTTGAAAGTAATACCTCATGAGTTTAAAAAATAATACCCCATGGCCCATAAGCACAGATTTGGGAAAGTTGTGAAGAAGGGAGGAGCTTCATGACTTTGCAAGTTTTTTTCCCAGGCAAATGCAAATTGTTAAAGTGAAACCATAAGAGGACTGTTTTCTTCCTCCTTGTGGAGAAATCCCTATAGGCTGACAAGAGGAAACTTCTCTTTCCGAAGTAAATTGAAAAACGGACTATTTAAGTAGGGAACTGACTGAAGTAGTTTTTTGTATGTTTGTTTTGTTGTTATGAAAGTTGGAAGAGGGAAGGAAGGAGTGGTTTTATTCTGAATTTGTTTGGGTTTTCTTTCCTTCTTTGTGTAGCTAATAAATTTCTTTTTATACCATTTTAAGTTTTAGGCCTGCCTTGCTTCTGCTCCTGGTTCTGTCTCACAACAGAAAATGACTATATTTAAATAGGCAAATGAAAACTATGACATTATTTGGTGCATTGGCTGGGAAATTCAAATTAAACCAAGACACTTGCCTATGCTGGTCTGTACAGTTCCATGCAGAGGGTCTGTGCAGAGCTGTGATTAAGTAATGTTACCTAGAAACACCAATCGTGTGATTGTGCTATTTTTAACTTTAGTTGAAAAGGTATATATATTGATGTGTGATTGTGATGCTTGCATCAAATGAGGGTCTCGTCTCTTTGTTGATCGTTGTCATAGAAAGAAGACTGCTTTAATTTATATTTATGTTTCTTTGGGTTAAGTGAAGACACAGGAAAGAAGGATATTTGGAAGACACATTGGATTGTATTTTTTCTGAATCGGGCATTTTTCGAATATGTGGTAAGTGTTGTTGATACTGCAATATTGAATATTTTTAAATACCTATATCTAATAACTGCATAGAATGTATTTTGTTTGCTGTCTAGGTTAGATAGGTGTTTGCTAGGGAAAGTAGAGCATTCCCTTGAAATGGAAAAAGTGCACCCCCTTCCTTTGAATTTTGAAATTAAAGGGCTTTCAGGCAAAGATGGGGATAGGAATAACAGTTCTTAACTAGTATGTACAACAAGGCAAACAAAGCAACAACTATGGAATTAATAGCAAACAGAACAGGAACACAATAACTCCTTTTTGTTCGCGGGCACTTTCCCCTTGCTGCAGTTCCCGTCACCGCCGGCAGGGGGCGCCGCTGGCTCCCGGTGGGCGGGGCAGGTGCGCTGATCCCCGCGCGCCGGCAGGGGGCGCTGTGGCGCGGGCTCGGGGAGCAGGCGGTAATGGCGGCTGGGCCCAGACGGGAAGGGATGGAAAAGAGAGGCTTTGCTTCAGCAGCCCTGCGGCGGGGCCGGCCCCGCTGCTCCAGCAGGATCCCTGGAAGCAGCAAGCTGGAATGGCGGGGCGGCCTGGCAGGGCAGGGGTGCGGGGTCCAGCAGCAGCAGAAGAGGCAGCTCCCGGCTGGGCTGTGGCGGTGGGTGCAGTGACCCTCCTGCTCCAAAGCCAAGAGTGAGCGAGAGCAGCAACTGCCCCCCCTGCTCTCCTTTCACCTGCTCCTGATCTCACAGTGTCTCTGTCCTTCCCTCCAAGAGAAACTCCCAAAAACCAGAGGGGCTCCCCCTCATCTATCTCAAGTACTTAGCCATTGGTGCTTCTTTAGCAAGTCAATGGGAAAAATTCCACAGGCAATGAGTAAAAGAAAAGCCAACCTCCAACATTTGCTAAAGCCATAAAACTGAAGCTGCTTTCCTAATACTATGTCTGTTAGAGAAGTAATAGGATTAAATCTTTCAGAATTTAATCTATAGCCTGGTTTTTATGAAATACAGTTTATCTTCCTTTAAGCAAGCTAAAATACAAAGCAAACTAGAACCATAGTTGGTTTCTTTACACATACATTGAAAAATAACCTGAACTTATTTCTGTAAGTAGTTGCCTTCATGTGCAGGGTGACTTAATTTTATCAACATGTTAAAACTTTTGTTTTCCATGACAATGTTTCATCAACCACAAGGACACCAGTAGTTAAACAGAGTTCAGGAGAGTATGATTAACAGGAGAGACATAAACTAAGCAGCACAGAGTAACTTGGCTGACTGAAACGAACACATATCCTGGGAAATAATCAATAAAAATATAAATGCATGAATGAAGTTAGGCTACAGGGCCAACATAGTGGCTATACAAGAAAATATACATTTGTAGATATGATTTAAACTTAAATTTCAGACAAGATTAATGGAAATTTACCTTGATTACTGTGCAACATAGCCCTTGCATATCATACTTTTTCAGTCAGATTGTATAATGATCTAGCTTATATAACAAATATATATAACGTAATGACCTAGCTTATATAACAAAGATAACAAATATAAAAAATATTAATGTAAAAACAAAAATGGGAAAAATTACTGTTTAACAACAGAAGACAGAAAATGTACCATTTGCTAGCAGTTAACTATACTTTTCAACTAAATGATTGTGCTCTAATTAGAATTCATTTTTATCAGTCTTTGTTTTGGCTTTGGGATTTCTATTATGGCTTTCAGTGCTAGGTCAATCAGTCTACTTAAAATTAGGTACTACTGACTCTAATTACTATGATCAGAGAACTAAAGCTGCAAATTCATTGCCTGGGTTATGGACAGTTACATTAGAACTTTATCCATTTCACAGGGAGTAAGGATGGGAGACATAACACAGCACTCTTCTTCAAATAAGAGCCCTAAAAAAGCAACATTATGTACATATATATTTTTTATACTAGGATGGTTTGCCTTCTCTTCACTGCTTTACTGCATTACTTGAACTAGGTAAAGGTATTGGTTCTCTACTTGCAACTATATAGTTTGTTCTGCCCATAAGAAACAGAAGAGGCCACTGATGCACTAGAAAACAGAGCTCAGAATACAACCACAGGTATTGTGAATATCTAAAAATTTCTACACTGAAAAAAGTCAGTCTTCCAAGAGGTGTAATTTCCTAACATGAATAAGAATGAAATGCGAATGTTTTGCCTATTCTAATTCAATATTTCAGAGGAGTGAGAGCTATATGATACAATCGATTTTCATAAGAGACATGAGTAAGAATAGGATGCAAATGTCTGGCTTTGCTAACCAAGGCCACCTTGGGCTAATCCCTTCAATTTCTTTATATTACAAGGCTGTAAAGTTATCTTAGAACATTGAGATGGTTCAAAAAATTGCTGTGAGTTGTCTTAGTTTTCGTTTTGCAAAAAGAACCTATTTTGCTATATGTCCAAATCTGCATGCCATTTGTGCAATTGTAAATAATGCTTCCAATAACACTAAGGTTTATCTGGCCACTTGACTCTGAATGAATGCTCTTTGCCTCTGTACTGAAGACACTTTAGCTGTAGAATGGGTTTGCTGGTATTCTATGGTTTAGATGTATTCGTAACAGTTCCATGCTGAGAACATTGCTTAATGTTAGTATTTGCCTGTTACTGTGCTTCTGAAAATGGAGCTTGCCTTCTGCACTTACACATGTAGCCACCGAATTTATATTGCCTAGAGAAGTAAATAGAACAGTTCTGCAGTGCTTTACCTTTCAGAGATGGGGTTATCTGATGTTATTTTATGTAGCTACACTTTTGACTTATTGGTCATAAAGTCAGAATTCATGAGCCATTCTGACTAAGCTATAGGTCTTTTATTACATTTCATTTATCATCAGCTGCAAGGCGTAGGTACCATCAGCAAAGTCGATACCTTCTGGTATTCCAACCAACCTCTTATCCTTGCAATTAATATTTCTACGATAGAAGACTCAAGGAAAAATAAAAAGTTAACATCAGGAAAATGACGTGAAGACATACCTTTGTTTAACTACAGTAGTGTCCACTAAACACAACTGATTAATTCACAGTACATTTGATATATTCTTGAAGATTCTAAAACATACTGGCGTTTTTTTTAATATAGTACTCAGGACTATAGGTACTATAGTACTTAGTACTTTCTGAAAACTGTTGAAATGCAGGAGTGTTAACATGTTTTATTTAACGATAGTGTGTGAAGGTACCTTATAAATAGGGAGACTGAAACTATCTCCTCATGATCTGCTATTATTGGTAGTGGGATTTTGATTTAATTTAAACTGTAAAGGAATTTCCTTGGAACAGCAGGCCAGAATACAGTAGGCAGTAATGTGGCTATACCAACCATTACATTTAAAATTCCTTTCCAGTCATTGCAGAGATCACTATTTACAGTTTCATTCTCCTTGCCTTAATTGCACCTTTCATATTTCTTGTCAAGATGTCTTGATGTTTAAGCCAGATAAATTTGCAGCCATTACTTCCCAGCCCTACTTTTTATCTTTCTGACAATGGCTTTAAGTTTCCCAGACCAAACTTTCAACTTCTTGTGTTAAGTGTTGTGCTCAGTTTATGATAAAAGCCACTTTTTTCCATTTTCTGTCCAAGATGTGATGAAACTATTTTAATGTTAGTTTTCTGTCTCTGGTAGACGTGTGTCCTGGGATGACTGTGTGGTCCAGTATACCCATCATGTGGTTTTTTTTGGTCTAGAAATGGGTCCTGTAGCTCTTAGCTAAGCTAAGAGAGAGAGAGACAGAGAGTGAGAGAGGGGAAAAGAGGTGAAATTTCTTGCTACTTGTATTCAAAACACAGAGAAATAAGGAGTGCAGTGCTCTCCGAATTCTCAGCTCTGCAGAGAGAGAGATATGGAGAGGTCTGCCCTTTGCTTTATTTGATGGTTTTCCTCATTAGATAAGGCAAGAAAAATTTTCCCACGCATACGACTTGTTCTTCTTCTTGAACTGTTCAGTTTTCCTCTGGTCACGAACACCAAGATAATTGTCCGGGAGCTTCCCAAGCTGTTCTGCAGCCTGGACACCGGGCCTGAGCCCTGGAGAGACTGAGAGAGACTGAAGAGACTGAGCAAGGCTGAGCCACACCAGCAGAGGGACTTTCTGAATTTGCCATCTCTACAGAGCAACGAGAGGTTTCATTGTTTCATATTATTCATTTTTACATGCTTGTGAGTACTTTGATTGTGAAATAAATAGGGTTTTTTTCCCACTTTTCTTCAAGGAGTTTTTCTCCCAAACAACTTGGGGAAGCAGTGTTGGAATCTGCCTTTTAGAAGAGATATCCTTTTGGGACGTTTCCTCCAAAATTTTGTCTCAAACTGGGACAAGTTGTGATGTAAGTGTGTGTGACTTTTGAGGGTTTTGCCTCTCTTCCCCAGCCTATTGATCAATGTTGTGGTGGGTTTAGCGCTGGCTAAATTGCCAGTGCACCTACTAGAAATATTTACTCATTTTCTGTTGTGAGATAGGGTTAGGAGGGAAGGCAAAGCACAAATGTAGTTTTTCCTTCACAATTTTTCTTTTTTTCCTCTTTCGTGATAACCTTCCCCATCACTTTGGTGAATAATTTTTAAATCACTGTGCGTTGTATACATCCAGTTACCAGACATATCAATACTTATCTTTCTTAATATCAGCTAACATACAAACAAATTTAAATCCATGAGATTGCCAAGGAAGAAACAACTAAATAAGAGATATTTGAATGTCAGGTAATCAATAAACACTATAGAGTGCTTTGCAGAATATTCAGGAAGATTTGCTGTCCATCTCAGACAACTGATAATTTTTCTTTGTGTAAAATGATTAACATATTTCTAAGGTAAGCTGTTCAGCATCAAGGCACAACAAAGAGTTAGGAAATTAATTAAAACTGGATAATAGCCTTGCTGAGCATAGTCATAATTGCTTTATGTGAGTATTTATTTATTCTATGATTGAACTAGTATAATGATATATCATGCAGTGCTTTTTTAAAAGTTTGGGTGCAAAATGTTATGGTATATTGGACTTGTTGCTTAACATTTGGGTTATTTTTTCACAGCAATTCCATGTATCTGTTGCCTTACAATTTTTATTTCTTCATCTGAATTGTGTTCTAAAATATGGTATGGGAAAAGGTATACTTGTGTCTAGAAAATGGTTAATCTCATATCATGAATGAATCTTCTATTTATTACAGAATGCCTGTGTCTATTTACTTAATCAGAATTTCCTTTTTTTTTCCTGGAATAAAAACAAAATTCAGTAAAAAAGCAATGAGTTTAATTCGCTCTAGCTTGTCAGTTTATAATGTTTTGCTTTTTCGGGGTTTTTTTAGTCTTTGTTTTGTTTGTTTAATTTTTGTTTTTGTTTGGTTTTTTTTGTTTTTAACATCTTGGACAATTACTGAATATTTTAAAAAGTAGATTCTTATTCCTTGATATTTGTGACTTGTAGTAAAATCTTCTTAAAATCTCTGAAAAGCTTTCCTTGTCAGAAGCTGAGACTACACTGTTAAAACTAGCAAACTAAATATAGCAGAAATAATTTATTTACAGTTTTTCGATCCATTTCTGGATAGAAATATTATATATATAAATTTTATAGTTATATATATTAAACTATATATTTGTAAATTATGAAACGTCTATAGAAACCAAAGTTATTGAAAAGTGAATGAAAAAGAGACAATGCAAAAACACACCTCCTTCCTGATACATTCAGTCCTTTCTCCCTTTATAACACATATTCTAAAAGAGTATTCAATTTGAATTTAGATGCCTTAATGAGCAAGTTAAGATACAATTTAAGAAACTTTAGAGAAAAAATAAAGACATGCTAAATTTAGGGAAAGTGTCAGCTGTAAAGAAGATATGTATAGATAGAACAAAGAACACATACAGCGAGATCTCATGCAAATGTCTTCCATGAAAAATTAAAAACGATATTTCGAAAATATGTTTTAAGTAACATAAAATATGTTTTGTGAAAATGTAAAAAACCTGATAATAGAATTAGGTCTTTAAAGCTAGATTTTCCTAAATATATTATATGTGTAAGAATTTTATTTCCTTGTTTAGACTTCCATAATATGAATTATTATGAACTTTTTGTAATAAAACCCCCATAAATATGAAACAGCAAGGCCATACTGCACCTGAGAACCACGTAATTTGCTAGATTACATCTGCATATAATTAAACAAAGTACCTTAGGTCTTATAATTTAGATTGCATTTTTACTTTTCTCCAGTAAACAAAGTGAAAATCTTGAGATATATAGAAATATTGAATCTTCTGTTGTTTGAGACAATAAATGACACAATATAAGCTAGATTTAATGAATTTCAAGCACGATAATAGGAACCAGAGATTTGTTGTTTAATTGAAATTTCTTGGAATATGAATTGTGTTGTATTTTAAACTACTATGTAAGAACACTACAAAGAACGTTCTTGTAAGAGCTGAGTGACTTTTTTTTAAACATTCCATTAGAACTCATGCAAAATAACAAATGTCTTTCTAAAAAGTAATCATTAGGAAAAACAAAAGAACCTATTATTTATTCTGTGATAATCTGAGGAGAAAGACATGACAATGGTTACAAGAATGAAGTATGAGCTGCTTTTGCCCCCAAGATTCAGGCTGACATTTTTTCTTATTGCTGTTGGAGTTTTTGGGTTTGTTTCTTTTTCCACTCACAACTAATGTTTTAACTTAGAACACAAATCTGATTTGTGGTTTGATCTACTAAATTGAAAATGTATTTTCCATTTCTCTTGAGAGGAAAGTATTCCTGACAAAGAAAGAGCTGTCAAAACTGGCAATAAACACTAATGGTTAATTTTAAGAGACTGTAAACAATAAGAATTACAATTCATTGTGGAAGGATAGGAAGTAAACTACTTTACTGAAATGTAGTTTTGACTTAAATGTAGTAAATGCAAATATAAAATAAAGAGCTGCTAAAAGTGCATATCAGAAAACATTTCCATAACCCAAATCTCCTTTGCTGGTGAAATTGATTTAGTTAGTATAAGATAGTGATAAGAACTAGCTTCAAAATGTGTCTTAGATACAATGGCATCGATGACTCCCATGTTTAGCTTTAAATATTTCCTCTGTTCATAGTGGAATCCACATTCCAGAGTAAAATACCGAAGTGCCTTTCTTAGCCAGCTCTAGCTAAAGTTTAAGAGCTTTAGCATGCTGTTCTAAAACAATTTAGCATTCAGACCAGGGGGCTGTCTCAACATTGCAAATAAGAAATATTGAGTATATGTTAATGACTGCCTCTATCTGAATCCATTCAGAGTAATCCACTCTTGAAGATCTGTGCCAATTCTGCTTCCTTGAAGTGTGAAGCACACAAATCATCCTAGTAGAAGGGCCTCAACAGGAGGGAATTATCTTGCCCACACAGAGGCACTTCTGAGCATGTGAAGAGGTGATACTATAGGCAATTTAAAAATAGATGTTAAAAAATGCAGCTGCTTATGGTGTTTACAAGGCCTTTATAGTTAGCCAGGGGATCACTGATCTACAGGTATTTCAATTCCCACTGTAAGCATCTGAGTCTTTATGATCTGGCCACAGGTTATTTTCAATGCTATTACAGAAAGCACAGAAGAATGAAACTTGGTTTCTCTGCAGGGCATTATGTTAGTCCATCTACTTTAGCAGGCAAAAGACTGACGTCTATCAAGTAACTATTCTGTCTAAAAGACACCATTTCACTCTGTCTCTCTCCTTCCCTCTCTGCACAGTTCTGTATGTGTGCAAGAAACAGAGACTGAGAAGGAGAGAAAATTTCCCCAAAATAGCAACGGAACTCCTCTGAAGTGTAAACAGAGATATAAGAGAGGTCTTACTACTTATAGTCTTTTTCTTCAAACTTACAAAGGTTGGAAGTTTCTGTTTCAGAAAACAGTTAAAGGGCAAAAAGAACTTCAACAAAGGATTTGTTTGATTAGATGCCTTTTAGTTCACCTTTTGCATACTCCATTAAATTCCATAGGAAGTTGAAATAAATATTACTCTGAATGTGACTTTAAGATTCTAAGACTGATAACAGGAATGGCAACTTGTCGTGAAACTGCATCCCCAAGAGGCCACTTGCTTTCTTGTTTCAGTTTCAATTTCCTTTTGTGCCTGATTAGGGCACCCATTTTTGCTATCAGTGTAAACTAGCTATGTATGTTACTATGCTGAGGCAACATTTGAAATGCACATAGAACTTTAATCTTTATCTGTCATGTGGTTGTGTTTCTATCAGAATGCACGGGCAAAGCAAAACTAGAGGATTTGTGTTGTTTGATTATACCTTAATTCATCTTTCATCTGTGAGCAGAAACCCTTTGTAAAACCTAGAGCAAAGAATATAATCACAAAGACAAGATGAAAAAAAGAAGTGTTACCAAAACAGCACCTCCTGTTGGAATAATTTACCAACACTTCAAAAAATGTAAGAAATGGAGCTGAATTGCTTTTAAAATACTTCCTTTGTTTCATTATTTAATTCTTATGCTTCCCTTTAAAAAATTCAGCTTCTCAACCAGTACTAAAGTCTCCTCCCTCCTTCTAATTTCATTCAAATGTAAAATTAATGAAATTCCAAATTCACCATAAAATTCTGTCCAAGCTGTTAATTGCCAGCAAGGGACCTGCACAGATATATTATGATCTGAGATGTGAGATCAAAAGCAAGTATTCACAAAAATTAAAACTCACTGGCAACCACTCTTTCTTGTATCAGAAGTCTCTTTATAGAGGAGACAAAGGATAAAACACCTGCTGCTTTATCTAATTCAAAGTAAAAATTCAAAGCATATGTATGTTAGTTGATAGGGTGCTCTAATGAACTGATTAGTAGTTATTTAAACTGAAACAAAGTAGCATTTAATGGAAAACTAGGAATGTAAATTGTGCATTTAATGTAGGAGCTTTCCCTCACTGGTGAAAAAATAGTTAAAGCTCAGAAGGGCATAAAAACCTGACATCTCCCTGCAGCTGCAGGACACCTGGACTGCCACTGGGATCCTGTCACCTGCTTACGCAGCCTGACTTAAACCAGACCCCAGAACCCTTCAGGGCAGGTGAAGAGTTCAAAGAGCTCCAGGGGACTAGTAACATCCCTGAGCTTTGGCAGCAGGGGTCATTTCGGCACAATCTCAGTCACTTGCTGGAGGCTCTTACTTCTTGAGGAAAGGGGGATCCTCAAAGAAAGTAACTGGGAACTGAGCTGGGAGCAGGCAGGCAAAAGAGCCGAAGCATGATGGTATTTCAGGCCTTAAACATGTGGATAAGAGGTAATAAAGACCCCTGCAAATCACAGCAGAAAGCAGAGGCCACCACCATGCATCTGCCCCAACCCCAGCAGCTCTGCAGCTCTGCTTTTGCTCCACCTATCCACACCTGGTATGTGTTGCTCAGCAAGCAAGTGAAGACTGGGGTCTGCTTGCCTGGGTAGCTGGTTGGAGAAGGCAGCTGCATAACCATTAACCTTCTGCAGGTTAACCACCTGCACAGCTGCAGTCTTCATACTCTGCAATATCCAGGAGGGGAAAGTGGCACCAGCCAGGCAAAGGGCTACCCCTCTCCCATGCACCCTGTTGAGCTCCCCAGCTCTTTGCCAGCTGGCAGAGATATCAAGACCATCCAAATTAAGACAGCTCTTACAGCAGTGTTCAAGACGTGTTTAATCAGATTCATCTCTTTAAAGGACTGTGCAAATAAAAGGCAACAACAGAGCTGTAAGAAGATGAATTCCAGTCTGGCCTGACTCTATTTATTCCAGAAACAGGAGAACGGGGGGACTTAACACTGACAGCCTTACTTATTCACTCTGCTATAGAACTAGGGGCAAGATTTCAACCTGGCCATGTATTAACTTTCATCTGTGAATGTCCTTTTCAAGTAGTTTCTGGAACACAGCTGCCAGCACTGTGAACACCTCTTGCTGTTGGCTGCACACTTCCCAGCACTGCTAGCACAGAAGAACCAAGAGATGAGAAGTCATGACTTCTTCAAAGAAGCATACAGCTCTCAGTTGCTTATCTGTGGGTGTACAGGAATGTCAGGAACTGGCATGACAGTGTACACCAGAGTGACTGAAGAGGAGGCCAGCTCCTTAGTTAATGCTGTAGATATGCTCCTCTCTGTCCAAATGTACTGGAGATCAGTGGTGCAGAAACTTGAAATGTGGAGGATGGTAAATGGTAAATTCACTAATTGAAACACAGGCTCTTTTGTACTTCTTGTATCATCCTTCTCTTGCGTGAAGGGGTGATGCAGAATGCTGTCACAATGGCTCAGATCAGAACGTTCATACACATGTGCATGGGACCAGGACTGCTCAAGCATGCCCTGGCAAAAGTCCTCTTGGAATTATTTTAAAATACTCATTACAGAATGTCTTTTAGATGTTTCCTCAAGGTGCTGTTAGTTGTGTAGAAGATGTCTCAGTAAGTACCCACTCTGTATTGTAGCAGATCCCACACAAATGCCAGGACCAAGAGTCTGCAGCCACATCTTACTCACTAACCCTGTGTGTTGCTGTAGAACTATGTCCCAGCCCTCTTTACTATGCTGCATGCCTTGCTGAGCATCTGATGGAATATTGAGGAAAAATAACTGTCCCACTGATGCTGGAAAAGCTCTGGCACTACCATGGTCATGGCATCCTTATGCTTTCCGTAGAAGTAGACAACTACTGCCCCACATCACCCCAGAGTCTATAAAGGGGATGTGGAAGAGGAACCAAAAGAAAATGTCCCAGCTTCTCCAGCTCTGTGCACATTGCTGTCCAAGGCAGGCGCAACCACAGTCTAAACAGTCGAGTTTCTATGAGCAGGACTCCACAGTACTTGCAGGGCTGGGATTTTTACTTCAGGTGACACACAAACTCAAAGCAATCCTGAAGAACCCTGAATATTGAAGAGAACTGCTCTACTACCATAGTAATAAACAAATGACTGTAACAAGCAGTAATAGCCAAGCCTCATGACTATGCAGCTGAATTCTCATTGCACCAACTGAGCATTCTTGCTGAAGTCTATAGGACAGTCTGGCTTGACGAAAAAGAAGAAAAAGAGAAAAAGACAGCTAGGGAAGGGGAGCAAGTAATGAGAGACGTCTCAATTTCCAAGGGATGTTGGTCCTGAATACAAAGTTTACTTTGCTATGTAAACATTCATTTCCTTCTAATACGACCAGAAGATTCCCCCAGGACTTTTAATGCTTCTGTGCTACATATTGACATAACTTATGCTGTGTTTGATAAGTGAGTAGCAGACGCTACTTTCACTGGAAGACATACCTGGTGATATGAATGCAAAAAACAACACCTGAAACTATATCTTTGGCAGGACCCATAACACAGGGCTAAAGGAACTAATGGCAGAAACACCAGGGAAACCCATGGTACTGCCTCAATCTCCTTGACCCCATAACCCGCAGGGATGGATTTCTGTGAGGAGCATTCTGACAATGTTTGGAAAGAGAAGCAGCTGACAACTGGGAGTATTTATGATTGTCTTTTCTCCCCACATTGGAGGGCACATTGTCCCTCTCTAGGGTGTTGGAATGGCATCATGGACAGTGGGGTACTTTCTTCAGGGAATCCAGAAAAATGCACTCTCCTTCCAAGAAATTATGGTCCTGAGAAGTGAGGGATGGAAGGGATGGGTATGAGAGAGTCACACAGAAACAGGGGCACTGTCGAGGATGATGCTCCTGCCTGAAGGGAGTGTCCAAAACTGTCTCTCATGCAGGAGCAGTGGACTGGTACTCATGCGTGGTACTCTTTGGGGTGCATGCGGGCCCTTCTGAAGCCCATAACCTCACACTCTGAGTAGGACCTACAGAAAAAGCCTCTGAGAGCATCTCTGCCTGGACATGGGCACAAGAGGGAAGCAGAGCCTGATTTGGGAGGAGCCAGGGAGTCAGAGCCAGGCAGAGCTGGCTTCTCCCACCCAGGGATGGGGTGGAAGAGGGACAACGCCAGCCAGCAAAGGATGTTATGCATGAATGTGAGACAAGTGGGAGGAGCTACCCATCCTTCCTTCTGCTAACTGTCCTCTAACTGTCCATGGAACAGCAGCCCTGGACCAGAGGCTGCAGAGGAGAAAGTTCTTTGTAAAGGAATAGCACTTGTACGTAGTCACAGAAAAAAGCAGTTATTCATACAAGACATTTACATGACTCTCCATGGACACTGGACAGTTATTTGGAATAGAAATGTGGATGGGAAATAAAATAGAGAACTATTGGAAAATCCAAGAGTAAGACTAGCTCAAAGTGGGTAGAGTACTCATGAGAGGAATTAAAAACCTGTGCACTTTTTCATGCCTGAGGCACTTTATTATCAGTGTTGGAAGTCAGATACTGGGTTACTTAGACCCTTTTCTGATTCGTTTTTATGTTCTTACAAGGTAAGAAGGGAGGAAAGAGAAGGGTCCCAATAAATGAAGAAAATTATGCTAAGTATTGTCATCCCCTAATGTGTGTAGGAGGACAGGGGAACTGAAATGTAGGTGGGAACAAGCACTGTGGTGACAAGCCTTAAAAGTGAGAACAAAAGGTTCAAACTTTCCTCCTAAAAGAAACCAGGAACTGTCTGTAAAAAACTAATTCACTGCATGTGGAAAGAAAATAACATGACAGCAGTGTGTTTGATGCATCGAAAAAGAATAAATTAGGATGTAGAAGAGGACTGGAGCAAGTGTTCTATATCACACACAAGGGCATAATTTTTTGTAAGAGAATATGTAGACCTTGAAGTGAGCTCCTACTAGTCATGCTTTTTCCAGTTAAGGATTCTAAACTGTGAAATCCAAGAGGTACTTTTTGTCCTACACCTGAGAACACAATGTTTTTTACTCTGGATTCATAATCAAATTAGGTCCCCCTATGTTTGCATGTAGTACTTGAATTATGAGTCATAGTCCAAATGAAATCACATTGGCAGGCTTCTTTCTGATTAAGAGAATAGAAAACACATAGAGGTACTTATTAAAAGGTTTTTTAAAAATGCAAAATTATCATGATCTACTTTAGCTTTGACCTTTCATATTCTTTGATTTAAGAGATCTCTTCATCAAGATTTCTACTACACAAGAGGAACCAGAAATAATGGGGAGTGTCACTAAGAAAGAGTTGGAGAAAAATGTAAACAGCCTCTTATCACTATATATCACTGAAGAGAGCCTGACACTCCTCTCTTTGCAACTTCCTTTCAGGTTTGTTGTTGAGGCTCCCCCTCAGCCCACTGTTTAGTCCCTGAGCTAAACCATCCCAGCTCTCTCAGTCTTTCTTCAAAGGAGGTGTGGTCCAGTCACTTTGTCATCTTGGTGGTGCTCTGCTGCAAGCTTTTCAGTATGCCTGCAGCTCTTGTGCTGGTGAGTCCAGCACCAAACACACTTCCAGGTCTGAGCTCAGCAGTGCTGAAAAAACCAGAATTATTCCTCTCTTGACCTGCTGGAAACTCATCAGTTGAATTGATGATATATTTTACAGTGGAGCTGGTTAAATTATAACACTGTAGGCTTCACAGACTATACAGATAATAGTCTAAAGTAATGATTAGGAGTCCTGTGAAGACAATTTACTTGGGGGCCAGACATACAGAAGATGGATTGAGAAAGAACATTTGTTCATGTTTCAGAAAATTGATTGGGAAACCTGGCAGAAGAGAAAGGATGAATAACTGGCAAATTAACTAAAGGAAGTAGAGCAGGGAAGGAGAGGGTAGAGCAAATGGGAGAAGGACTCTTGAGTTGTTGGATCCTAGAGCAACTGGCAATGACTTGGTCAAGTAACACTGTCATGACCTAATAAATTATCTATCTGGTGGGTGGGTAGAGATCATGACTGTAGCTCCATAGAATCCCATAATACACAAAAAGAGAGAGACTGTATATTTCTGTACTTTATTACAGATTACCAAAAAACTCACAAAATACCACAAAAAATAACTCTAGCATGTAAATTGCTTATATGAATACATACACACACATACATTCTTTTATATATATATATATATAAATGTCAAGTGAATTATACAGATTTCAGAAGAGGCCAAACTGTAATAAAAGCCAATTATCTGTTCCTAGAGGCAAGATCTAACTATGCCAGAGGTGGAAAAACAAACCTACAAGGAAGAGGGGGACCAATTAGGTTAACAGGCAGAGTCTGACCTCAAAAACAGTTGTGTCAAGGCTTCCCTGGGGAGAGTCCATGGTCTCTTAAAAAGTTTGTGTGGGATTCAATCTGCTTAAAAAGTGTACATGCAACAAGAGAAGATCTCAGTGAGACAGGCTCAATTTTTGATAAAAATTAGGTCCCTTTTGTATCTTAGACATAACAGATCATCGGGTACCATATCTTTACACCATAAATAGGTAAATTTTGGCTTTTCCTCTGTATCAGCCAATGATGATGATGATGATGATGTTTTCTGTTCTCTCAAATGAATTTTATTTTTCCAGACTTTATAATTTTTTCATATGTTGCTGTACTTTTGTTGTTAAACTTTTTCAATTTACTGTTATTGATTCCACAAATATACACTTCCAAGGAAAAAAGCAAAACCCTGTTTGATTCATGATTGCACTTTTCAGTATTCTTTCACTGTGACCAGTGTTAGCCAGAATTTTTAAAGTAGAGACATTTGTCTTGCTAACACAATATCAGTTGTCAATTATGTCTGTTCAAGATGATAAAAATTCAGATTTCATACCGAATTTGTGTTATGTTGCAGACATTACCCTGTTGAGGACTTGCAAAATGGCCTGTAAAATTTAAAATGTGGAACTCTGGAGCCCATGAAATCGTTGGTTCAGACCCAATATCAAGCTAAATTTAAAACATCTTTTTCTATCCTGGTATTTGTGCCATGTTTCTTATGATTTTCATGTAGAAGGAAAAAAAAATAGAAATGCATGAAGAGTTTTGAGTATCAAATATAATTGTGACCCTTTTTTTAAGATCACAAATAGAAAAAGTCAAATTTGATTGTTGTTTGTTTGTAATAATTCATCAAGTTCTAATTCAGGGCCAGCTGAAATTTTCTGTACAAATGAATAGAAAATAGTGAACAGTTATTTGTCATTTAAATTTTTTTGAAAGTTTGATACTATTTCCTACTGTCTCTTTGTTTTGCTCTCTGTCTCCTTAAATTATTTTCATTAGCAGACACCATGTATTTTTACTTCTGGCCATGAGTGCAGAAATTAGTGCCAAGGTATTATTTAGAGAAGTTGATCAAGTCTTCCTAGTGTGGGTAGAAAAAGGGTACAAAGAACCCCTTTGCCTTCAGAAACACAGATATGAACGCTGAGCATGAATCAAATGAACTTTAAAATGGTATGAACCTTTACCATTCTGATTCCCTGATCACAATTAAAAAACCCAAACCAGCAAAATTCTACTTCTCTCCTAGCAAGACGAAGAGTGTTTTATTTAAAAAGAAGACTGTAAGCTGAAGTGGAGATGAGATTGTCCTACCTTTTAAGCTTATTAACAAGTTTTCAAATGTTAATTTTTCCTCTCACATCTAAATAAACAAAATGAACAAGCTGGTCTGCACTATATTTCAGAGTGTTAATACACAGGAAATAGGATGCACTTGATGCATGAAAATGATGAATAACAATAGAATACATCTGGCAAATGTGATGCAAAGGCTAAAGTCAAGTTCACCACAGAAGTAGTTGCATTTTGGTGGAGTCAAGTAATTCACATCTTTCTCTTTTCCTGTGGTGTACCTATAGCATCCAAAATATATTACATAAAAAATATTAAGATTTTAATTCAAGCACTCAAGAGCAGGGCAATTTCCTGAGAGAGAATTCCCATAAACCTTAAAAATACCCCTTGTGCAAATGTTTTATGACAGAGTTTGTAACTGGAAATTACTTTTTTAATAGGAAGCATCTAGCATTGGGGGGCAGGAATCAACCAATATAAGGAGAGAGTTGCCCTTTGTGCTACAAGAGCATGCAGAGACCTATAAGCCACCAGCTCGGATCCAGCTTTCAGAGAGAGGAATGATTTCACAGCATCCAGACCCTCCTTTTCTTTCTATTTCCCTTTTCCCTCTGTTTTTGTGGGGTTTTTTTCTTTTCTTTTCTTTTTTTTTTCCTTTTTTTTTTTTTTGAAAGGAAAGAGAAAAGGTGTGTTTCCTGTCTGTTTCTGCCTGTGACTTTGATCTTGACTGTGTTTTTAATGACTTTTGTTCCTGCTTCCCTCCCCTCCACATCCTCTCCCCCCAAACTTCCTGTCTGTTTTCTCTCCCTGCTTTACTATTTGTTTCTACTTTCACACTGCTTTTAACCCAACTTCCCTTTTTGCTGCTGTCAGCATCTGTTTTATCCACATTACACTTCTTCTCCCTGTGCTTACTTTCATCGTTCTATGATGTTTTGCCCAGTTTATGTGGTTGCCTTGGGGATAAAGTTGTTGCTATATTGTACAGTCTCTGCCTGGCTGAAAACCGAAAAAATGTGCTACATGGGTAATGTGCTGCAGTTTATGTCCATGAAGGTGATAACTCTGTGAAGAGAAGTCACTCTGCAGCAGGGTGACTTAGATCTGTGCAGAAAGAAAGCTCTCTTTGCATTAAGATACATTAGGTTGCCTAATGCATCAAGAGCCCTATATGGGTTGCATCAAATGTGCCACAAGGTGGGAAAGGAAATCGGGATGCAGTGTGATCTCTCTTATTTTTCCACAATGCCTCCAGTCTTGGTAAAGCAATCTCTTGCAATATCATTGCTGTCTGCAGTGAAACTTCCGTGTCACGTACACAGAAAATTTTAAGAAAACACTATTAGCTCCTTAGATATTATCCCATGGTGATTTCTAATCTGCTTTTGTACTTCATTATGTATCTTTGTTTATTCTGGGTATCTAGTTTAATTCTTAGTGCTTTTGCTTACAGTTCTCTGAAAAAATTGTTTCCAGGTGAATTCAGTGGCTTCCTAATACTAGCCTGTAATTTGTTGCTCCAAAATCTTGACAAGAGTCCATGTGTCAAACCCTTTTTTTCAAAAGACAACTCATAGGAGTCACTGTAGTGAAAATTTCCAATGAGGTTTTTAATTTCTACTTCAAGGAGAACTGAAAATACAGAAAAAAAGTGAGTGCTGAAAATACTGGCTAGCTCTCCATTGTAAGGTTGTCATGTCAAGTTTGTCCTTACTGGCAGTTATAAATAGAGAAACTCTTATTTTAATGTTTGCTTCTCAGATATAATCTTCAAAATGATGTGCAAAACTCTGGGGAAGGCCAGAGTTAACTCCACTCTGGGGAGTGTTATTTTCAGGTTGCACATAATGAATTTACATTGCTGTTGCTTTGCTTCAAAACCTCTGTAACCTGTATGTATGTGTTCACTACGTTTTTGCACCCATGTAGTTTTCAAAGAGTCTTCAGTGACACTGTAGAAATCGAATTTTCTCCTTACTGACTGTTCCTATTTTATTGTAGGGTCCTCTAGAAAGGCAAATCTCTTTAAGCTACCAGCTCGATTTTGTGACTGGTTGTTGCACAACATGCTCATTAGACATCTCTGCATTATATCATTCTTAGATGACTGCTCTGGACATGAAGTTTATCTTCCCAACCAGCTCTTTTAGGTTTCCCTTGTCTGTGCTAGAATGGTCGATGTTTCACTGGATCCTCCTGTACTATTTTGCTGTATTAGCTGGTTGTGTTAACACCTTGTTATATAAAGTAACACCTGTGGTTTAGCTTAGTCCAAGAACCTCAGCTTTTTTTCCCCCAATGTTCTGTATTTATTTATGTTTCTTTTTTATTTATGTCTGCTTAGAGACATCTATTTTCTTTCCCTTCGCAATTAAAGTTCAGTAGACTTTACTGCCTTCTACAAAAATAATGATTATATTTTCCTGTGACCTACCTGGGACATTACCTGCAGAAACTATTCCTCAAAAGAAATTTTGAAAACCTGGAAATGCAAACTTTTTTTTCTGTTTCATTTTCCAGAACTCAGGTGATTCATGGCATCTAGAAAAATACACGGCATGGAAGATCTGTTCCAGAATTTTCTACTCACCCATGGTAGAAACATTTTTGTCTTTTCACATCTTTATTTAGCAAGAGTTTAGCACACTAGAAGCCAAAGCTTCATTCTTTTTTCTTAGTTGCTTTCTTCCTTTGTTTCACTAGAGTGACCAACTAACTAAAGACTTTTCTTCTTTTTTTGCTTGCTCTGTAATTCCCAGTGAAGCAAACCTATCCAAGTTCTCTTTTATCCCCCTTCCTCAGGTCAGAATAATTTTCATGGGGCCAGAAAATTTGGCCCCTTTAGCTTAGCTCTTTTCTATACTTTATTGACAGCTTTGCTTTGCTTCTGAGCTTCGCTTTTTCTGAGAGCAATTGCTCTTTAAACTTTTCCACAGCTGTAGAATTCATTCTATCAGTGAGAACAACCGCTTGCAAAAACATGTGGACATGACATGTTTTGAATCCAGTAATTGGTGCTTTTTCCTCAGTGCTGTTATAAATTGAATACATGTTCTTTCTCAAGCACTTGACATAGAATCGCTTTAGGAAGACAAGCCTTTGAGCCTTGAGTTTCATCTATTTCTTTCCTCCAGCCCATTTTTTGTTTTGTTTCATTTTGGCTTGTTGGTTTATTTAGCACTGGTTCACTACTACAAACATACTGTATTTACCTGTGCCAAATTTTCTAGAATTCTTGTTCTGCTTCACCACTGCTTTTTTGAAGATTTTTTTTTTAACTAATACAATTGCTGTTATCTGATTTATCCATGCTCTGCATGCTTTGCCAGGGTTTGTAAAATGATGCATTTCCCTGTAGTCCTTTTGTCTTTCCCCAGATACTGTTTTGTTGTAGTGTTTTGGAGTGTATTGTGAAGCTGGTGGTTCATGTGCAGATCCATGTATTGCCCTTTTGCGAATTCTGTTTCTGAGAACTGCATGATTTTTGCCTCTCATATATTTTCTTGTACTATTTGAATTCTCTAGAGTTGTGCTTACTAAATGGTAGTCTGGAAGATGGGAGGTCTTTGAATAGCCTATTCTGGGCAGTTTGCCAAATTTAATTCTGTATCTTCTAGAAGCCATACTTGGGTTAATGTTTTTTATCTGGGACTTGGCTCTGTAAAATTGCCACACTGATTCTTTGACCTCAGTTGATTAATTGTGTTCTGTGTTTTGTGGAGTGTTTCTTTCTTCGTCAGACTGCAGTGTTTCCTAAGTGTTGTTCAAATTTTCTCCATTTATTCCTATATTTCTGGGATCCAACACAAATGGATTAGCAATTTCCCCATGACTCCAGCAATGATCTGTTTTCTTTCCCCAGTTTATTGTCTTTTTAATCCAAGCAACACTCAGTGAATACGAAGCCTGAAAAGCAAGAGAGAATTCCTCCCATTGGAAGTCTGTTCTGTCTTTGTGCAGTGTGAAACACCACACTGGATCTGTTTGTCTCCCAGCTTTAATAAAGGTAAACTACTCTTCATTGTACTCTTCTTGCTTTTTGGCCTAATGTCTAGGGATGAGTTTGCTGTGGTAGATGAATCCATGCTAATTTCCTGGAAAGCTGGAAGAAAATAGTCACAATAATTTCTGGGAATCCTTGCAATTTCATAGAATATGAAAGTATGGAGTAGACGAAAGAACAATTTCTATACTTAGAGCAGATGCTTCCTATCTGTAATGGTTAGAAAAAAATTTATGAACAGTACATGTAAATGTATTTTTCAGAAATTGTTCAGATGTTGATACTTTCACCGCATATGATTTTCAATTAATGGAGACTTGAATGTTGTTGTAATTAATGTAAACAACAAAATACCCTTTCCTGGACTTGTTTTGTTTCTATAATTGCCAATCTCACCATATTTCAACCTATTATATAAAACTCTGCATTTGATCAATGTGTTGGGTTGGTGGATGCCAGGTACCCACCAGAGCTGCTCTAGCACTCCCCTCTGCAAGTTTACAGGCGAGAAAATATACTGAGAGGCTGATGACTTAAGATAAGAACAGGGAGAACCCTGTCCTGCTTATTATCATGGGCAAAACATACTTGAGTTGGGAAAATTAACTCAAGTTATTATCAAACAGAATCCGAGTAGGATAATGAGAAGTTAAAAAAATCTTTAAAATACCTTCCCTCCTCCCTCCTTCCTAGGCTCTACTTCCCCCCCGCCAGAGGCACAGGGAGATGGGAATAGGGCTTATGGTCAGCTCATCACACATTGCTTCTGCTGCTGCTGAGAGAGAGGAGTCTTTTCACTGCTCCAGTGTAGAGTCCTTCCCATGGGAGACAGTTCACGGACTTCTCCAGTGTGAGTCCTTCACACAGGGTGTAGCCCATGTGCAGCCCACTGCTGTTCTCCCTCTACTGCTCAGCGTGGCTCCTTTTCCACAGTGTGCAGTCCTTCAGGAGCAGCCTGCTCCACCTTAGCACCCCACAGGGTCACAACTCCTACCACAAATCCTGCTCCAGTGCCAGCTCCTCTCTCCACAGGTCTGTAGGTCCCTGCCAGGAGCCTGCTCCTGCATGGGCTTTTCATGGATTCAGAGCCTTCTTTTCAGGTGTCCAGCTGCTCTGGTGTGGGGCTCCTCCATGTGCTGCAGGGGCACAGCTGCCTCACCATGGGCAGAATGAATACTGGTTTTTAGCAATGCTATTACCTAATTAATACTGTTCAATTCTGCAAGTAATGATTTAGAATTAATTTGACCTAAAAAGGAGGGATTTTAGGTGGAATTAAGTCCCACAGTTAGGGAAGCCAGTAAATTTTCTCTTCTTCATGTAGGGGGTGGAACTTTCATAAGATGGATATCCTAAGAAATTAACTTTGTACAGGGTTTTCATGCCTTCAGCAAAGGAACCCAGGGTCATTATCTGGCACAGAATATGGCTCTAGGTGAACTATTTGTTTAATTTAGAATGGAAATGTTTGTATTCTAACATCATCATCCCAGGGATTGGAAAATCAGTGGGGTTTTATCCTCAGTTTTGAAATTCTTGTCACTATTGCAAAGCTGTTTTGAGGAACAATTTCACACTGCTGTATCTTCAAAAATATGTCCCAGAGAAGTAGGGGGGAAAATGTATCACATAATACACTACTTTTTGTTTCTTCCTGTGAAACTTGGCGCTCTCCACTGAGAAAAGTATGTTAGCATTTCAGCTAAGTGTCTGGAGTTTGTGCACCTGGTTCTTAAGAGAACTATTAAGTCCTTCATGACAACAAATATGCCTTTTCTGCGTAGAAGAAGGAAAATATATTATTCCCTATGAATGCCTTCAGAATTATTGGCATAAACACAGTAATGTAACCTTTGTACCTTGACTTCAATGTTCCAGCTTTTCCATGCAATCTTCTTTTTAACACATGGACCTTTCTACAATCCGCTGAGTTTCTTTCCTTCCCTGTTTTACTCCTCCCATTCTGTTTTGCTCCTCCCATTCTGTTTTCCCCTCTATGTTTACCCACAGCTCACTGTGTTGTAAAGCTTAATGTATTCTCTTGCTTTTCAAGGTATTCTGTCTATGAATCTTTCTAGGTGAGGTGCTATTTACCCAGCAATATGTTTTTTCAAATGATCATCATTAAATTTCTGTGTGTTTAACAGAGAAGACATAACCAGGTAAGTAAAATACCTTGTTTCTCCTAAAATCATGTTTTAACAGATTACAGAACATTGTTAATGAATTTTGAAGGGTAGCAGTAAGAAAAAAGTATAGATTATCAGTATTAAATTTGAAAGCATTCACAAAAAAAAAAAAAGTTAATCATTAACACCAGTAAATCTTGCTATTTTAATACAATAGTAAACTTAGTAGGGATATTCTGTGACTTTGTTTATACAACCATTTTGGATCCTGTAATGTAATGTGCAGCTGTAAATAATGATGTTCATAAATAAAAGTCAATTTGTTTTTCATTCAGCCCACACTATCTTTTTCTGTTTTCATGAGCAACATTGCTTCATATAGTTGTTAAAACCAGGAAAGATACCTGTCCAGATTCACTGTAATCACATAAACATCCTATTACAAATAATTCCATTCAGTAATTTGAAAAATCTACAGTAAAATGTTAGTTGTCATATATTATCAAGCATAGAAAAAAAATTTCCCTTTAGTTGTCTTAAGCTGATAGTGCTTCTACTATCAGAAAGAGGAAGGGAAAAAAAATCCCATTATTGCATTTTAAAGTTTTTATTTCTTTCCTCCCTTCAGAAGAATTCTTTTTAGCACTATCTGAAATAGTTGCAATTGCATTTTTTATCATCAAAAGTGTTCTGAAGTAAACTGAAGGTGAAGTAACCTAAATATAACACTTTGTACTATGATAATGGCTATTCTAGACACCTCACAGTTGTGTAACACATGAATTATTTCACAGTTTCATTTCCAGTGAATCCAGATGGTATGTTTATACTTTGGCAGTATGCTGGGTGTAAATCAGCAGAATCAGGATCAATATACATCCAAGAACATTCTATTTTTTTTTCCTGGTAATAGTTACTTCACCTGGTTATTAGACCCTTTTCACAGCATAACTCTGAATGGGCATGATGAGAATTTGCCAGTATTTTTTTTCTTCCACTATTATGAGGCTAACAGCAAACTCTGTCCTTATTTTCTGGCTCCTGTATACTTGCTTCCACATAGGTGATATTTTTAGCTCTTGGATTTCATCACATTCCTTCAGAAACACACATGTACTTGCATGTGAGTGTCGAAGAGTAGCATCTCGAATGCCATAAGGAATGATACAAAGGAATATGATCTACATTAAAGTTACTCTATCAATATGAGTTCCATAATACTTGAGCAATAGGAATAAGCAAACCAAAAAATAAAATGTCTGTTCACTGATAGCAGAGGTTCTAATCTGCACTCAGATTTCTAAGTGAACCTATTTCATTTATGCCTCTGAACGTGGTTATATATCTATCAACTACTGAAATTGTTTGCCTAACGTGGGAAAAACAGACCCATGGTTGACATAAGACTTATTTGACTGGACCATATATATTACCTTACCTAGGAATTTAAATTTAAATTTCCAATCAAAAAGTGCCCTTTTTTATGATTTATCTTGAGACAGTGTTCAGTACAGATATCATTGCATTTCTTTGATAATTTTTCTACAGCAGTTTTCCAGTCATGGTCTTTTCTTTCTCCTCTACCTTGTAGTAAATACCACTTTGATTTTGACAGTAGTGCTCCAGATTCAAAAGAAACCTTTAAATGTTTGTGGTTTTGGTGTGGAGCAAGTTCTAAAACAACCTGTTGCTATTAAAATTGCTTCTTGTCTTAGGTTGCAATACAGGACTGTGACCAAAAGTATGTATTCTATCACTATCTGATGAAACCTGGTGGGGCAGTGATCCTTATCTCTGTGGGAGATATTCTCTACTAATGTGCCTTCTGTTAAAATCAGGTAGGGCAGTCATATTTATCTTTTCCACAACCCATCCTTCCTTCAGGAAGATATCATCTGTTAATGGGCCATTGAGTTCCACTGTATGACTGATCAAATGATCCACTGGGAGATGCTCCAGCCAGAGGGAGGACCCAAGACTTTCCCACCTAGATAAAAACTGAGATTTGGAACACCAAGGCAGCCTTTTTTTCCACTGCATTCCAGACGAAAACTGGACCTTTTCACATCATCACTGGACCTTTGCAGGAAAACAGCACCTTTCTACAGGATCACTGCTTCAACTGAACCACAGCTGCCACTCCAGGAGAACTGCAGCCACTATTTAATCAGATTGCTACCAACACCCTGACTGATGGGGTGCCAGGTCGTATTCTTACTCTGTCAGTGTTTTTGCGTTTGTTCTCTGTAATACTGTATTTCTATTTTAATTTTCTTAGTAAAGAACTGTTATTCCTATTTCCATATCTTTGCCTGAGAGCTCCATAAATTTCAAAATTATAATAATTTGGAGGGAGGGGTTTTACATTCTCAATTTTAAAAAGAAGCTCCTGCCTTTCTTGGCAGACACCTGTCCTTCAAACCAAGACAGATTTATTGTGCCCAACGTGGGGCACAAGGGCATCAAGAGAAAGAAGGAATAACAGTTCTTGAGTAACTTGGGTTTTGTGTGCTGGATATAGAAACCTCGCTGGGTGGCACCATGTGGTCTAGCTCATCCTGTTTCGGGTGGCTTGTGGTCATGGCTATATTCCTCCCATTTGCAGGCCCTTATCTAAACATGGGCCCTATAACTAAAGCTACTGTGGCTGTTATCGAGTTTGCTTTATGAGTTAATAAAGTGAGGAATTAATGGATTTTTAACTTCTTTTGGAAGGCGGGTACATGGATTCAGGACTATCACACTCTAACTGTATATTTTTGGGGTTACTTTAATAATGGTACCTACTGTAAGGGAATGACACCAGAGAAAATTTTCTTCCAACCCTTTACCCAGTGTTTTGGATCTACCCCACCAGTTTTTGAAAGGCTCAAATGTCTTCTAAATGCTAATTATATCATAGTGGCTGGTGTTGCTGATACGCCTGCTATATTTAGCATTCAAAGATAAGGAAATATTGGCTTGGATAACCACTCTGATACTTACCCTAGGAAACAGAGATGCTGCTGCAGCGACTGACCAGGGTCAGTCTCCCAGAGACCATGGATGCTGCCCCAGAGCCTGACTCTGCCTCACAGCTCACCTCAGAAAGGAACCACCCAGACTGGGTGGGGGTTCTAGTGAAAGATATAGGTCAGATGCTAAAGGAGTACCTTCCCCCAGCTGGTGAGAAACCCTCCCCCTGCCTTAAAGAGGGAGACTCTGAGGGTGCAGCAGCGGAACCCACAGATGTTACATCTGTCCAGGTTCCAACTGTACCACAAGGACAGTCACAGCCAGCAGCAGTCACCCCTGTGGAAACTAGGAAGTCTAAGATGAAAACAAGGCACCTAAATAATAAGGGTCAGGAAGGAGGGCCCTCAAACCAGCAGGGATGCCAGAGGTTGAAATCATCACCGAGTCTCTGTCATACAAAAGTCTGCGAAAAGACATTGTACAATGGGGCCGTGAAGCTTTTACAACCTGGTTACTTCGTGTCTGGGACCTTATGGGTACAGGTGTGCAACTGAATGCTACTGAGGCAAGGAATTTGGGATCCTTGACCCAGGATTCAGGTGTGGATCAGATATTCATAAGGGAGTCAGGCCACTTTTCCCTCTGGGAGTGGCTTTTGATGAGTGTAAGAGAGAGGTTTGTCCACAGAGAGAGAATGCAGGAGTACCACCATAGAACGTGTTGGAAGACCCTCGAGGAAGGGATCCAACAGCTGAGAGAAATGGCAGTATTAGAGGTACTCTTTGGAAGGAATGAACAGCATGACAATGACCCTGACAAGGTCAGGTGCACAGGGCAGATGTTGTGAAATTTGGCAAACCTGGAGCCATCTCAATATATCACCTTCATTGCAATAATTAATGCTGATAACAACCGGGAGACAGTAAGTTCTTTTGCCAACAAGCTTAGAAATTTTGAGAGTATGATCAATAGCCCAATGCAGGCCCACGTCTCTGCTGTAATTATGAGCCTCCAAGAGGAGATGAGGAAGGAGGTGAGGAGGAACCATTCCCATGCAGCACCAGTGTGAGTCACAGGCCCAAAAGTTAGAGCCAAACGTCCTCTAGAAAGGGAGAAAGGGTACATCCCACAGCTAACCTGTGGTTCTTTCTGCATGACCATGGGGAAGGCATGAGAAGGTGGGATGGGAAACCCAATTCTGCCCTAGCAGCATGGGTGTGTCAACTCAGAGAGGGAAACACTAACCAAAGGTCTTTAACTGAAGTGAAGGTAGCCACCTCCTCCCATGACCAAGGTGCTGGATATTACAGAAGGGAGGATAATCTGTCAGACACACTTAAAAGAACCTCTAGTATGTATGCCCAGGAGAGAAATAATAACCAGGGCTAGAGGGGCCCTGCCTCTAGCCAGGGAGAGGCATGGGAAAACTGGGTCTTTTGGGCAGTGTGGATCCAATGGCCTGGCACATCAGAGCCACAGAAACACAGAGTGTTAGTTAATACTGGTTCACAATGTATCTTAATACCATCAGGACATGTGGGGGAAGAACCTGTTTCAATTCCCAGGTGATGAGGGGACTGCAGGAATAGACTCTGTTGGAAGCTGAGGTGAGCCCGACTGGGAAAGAGTGGCAGAAACATCCAATTGTGACTGGCCCAGAGGCACCATGTATTCTAGGTATAGACTTCCTCAGGAACGGCTATTACAAAGACCCAAAGGGACTCAGGTGGGCTTTTGGAATAGCTGCTGTGGTGGTAGAGGACATTAAGCAGTTGAACATCCTGCCTGGAGTATCAGAAAACCCGTCTGCAGTAGGATTCCTGAAGGTGGAAGAGCAACAGGTACCAATTGCCACCTTGACGGTGCACTGCTGGCAGTATCGGACAAATTGAGATGCCGTGATCCCCATCCACAAGATGATCTGAGAGCTGGAGAGCCAAGGGGTGGTCAGCAAAACCCACTCACCCTTCAACAGCCCCATCTGGCCTGTGTGTAAATCTGAAGGAGAATGGAGATTGACAGTGGACTATCATGCATTGAATGAGGTGACTCCACTGCTGAGCACTGCTGTGCCAGACATGCTGGAACTGCAGTACGAGCTGGAGTCCAAGGCAGCAAAGTGTAACACCACCATTGACATCGCCAATGCATTTTTCTCCATTCCTCTGGCAGCAGAGTGCAGTCCTCAATTTGCTTTCACGTGGAAGGGTGTGCAGTACACCTGGAACCAGCTGCCCCAGGGGTGGAAACACAGTCCCACCATCTGTTATGGACTGATCCAGGCTGCACTGGAAAAGGGTGAAGCTCCAGAACACCTGCAATACATCAATGACATAATTTTGTGGGGAGAAAATGGCAATGGAGGTATTTCAGAAAGGAAAGAAGATCATCCAGATTCTGCTGGGAGTCGGCTTCACCATTAAAAATAGCAAAGTCAAAGGACCTGCCCAAGAGATCCAGTTCCTGGGAGTAAAGTGGCAAGATGGACAGCACCAGATTCCCAGTGAGGTCATCAATAAGATCACTGCAATATCTCCACCAACCTACAAAAAAGAAACACAGGCTTTCCTAGGTGCCATAGGCTTTTGGAGAATGCACATTCCTGAGTACAGCCAGATTGTGAGCCCTCTCTACCTGGTTACCTGCAAGAAGAACGATTTCCACTGGGGCCCTGAACAACAGCAAGCCTTTGCCCAGATCAAGCAGGAGATCGCTCATGTGGTAGCCCTTGGCCTAGTCAGGACAGAACCAGAAGTAAAAAATGTGCTTTACTCTGCAGCTGGGAACAAAAGTTTGCCTTGGAGCCTTTGGCAAAAAGTTACAGGGGATCCAAAGCCAGCTACACTCTAACAGGAAGGAGATCTTGGCTTTCTTTGAAGGAGTTCAAGCTGCATCAGAGGTAATTGGCATGGAAACACAACTCCTCTTGGCACCCCAACTACCAGTGCTGGGGTTGATGTTTAAAGGAAAGGTTCCCTCTACCCACCATGCCACCGACACCACATGGAGCAAATGGATTTCCCTCATCACATAACACGCCCTTATTGAAAACCCAAATCACCCTGGGATTTTGGAGACAATTATCAACTGGCCAGAAAGTGCAAACTTTAGTCTCACTGATGAAGAAAAGCAAGAACAAGTGACCCAGACTGAAGAAGCCCCACCATACAACCAACTGCCGGCAAATGAAACACACTATGCTCTGTTCATCCACAGTTCCTGTCGCATCATAGGGATGAACCAGAAGTGGAAAGCAGCCATATGGAGCCCCACACGACAGGTTGCACAAGCTACTGAAGGAAAAAGTGGATCAAGTCAGCTTGCTGAACTCAAAACTGTTTAGCTGGCCCTAGACATTACTAAAAAGAAAAGTGGCCAAAGATCTACTTTTACACTGATTCATAAATGGTAGTTAATAATCTGTGAGGTTGGCTGGAAAAGTGGAAAAAGGCTAAATGGCAATGTTGAGCAATCTAGGCTGCTGATGAATAGAAAGACATTGCCACCCGGGTAGAGAAGCTGCCTGTGAAAGTCTGTCATAGATGCCCTTGTTCCCGAGAGTCAGATTAATGAGGAACACCAAAACAATGAGCAGGCTGCCAAAATAAAGGTGTCAAAGATAGATTGGCAACACAAGGGAGAGTTGTTCCTGGCTCAGTGGGCCCATGATGCCTCAAGTCATTAGGGCAGAGATGCCCTGGGCACAAGACAGGCACAAGACCAAAAAGTAAATCTAACCATGGGCAATATTTCTCAGGTTATCCATGACTGTGAGATGTGCGCTGCCATCAAGCAAGCCAAGCGGGTCAAGCCCCTCTGGTATGAGGGTCGATGCTCCAAATACAAATATAAGAAGGCCTAGCAAATTGACTACATCACACTGCCTCAAACCCACCAAGGCAAGTGCTATGTGCTGACCATATTGGAAGCAACCAGTGGATAGTTGGAAACCTACTCTGTACCCCACACCACTGCTCAGAACACCATGTTGAGCTTTAAAAAACAAATCCCATAAAAACATAGTACACCTAAAAGAATTGAGTCTGACAATGAGACCCATTTCAAGAATGGCCTTATCAACGCCTGGGCCAGAAAACACGCAATTAATATCATATAATATATCATAATATATCATGTCCCTTACCACGCACCAGCTGCCAGGAAAGTTGAACAGTACAGCAGACTACTCAAGATTGCCCTGAAGGCACTTGGAAAGGGATCCTTCAATAACTGATAAACGAACTTAGCAAAAGCCACCTGGACGGTCAACACCCAAGGGTCCATCAGTCTAGCTGGTCCTGCCCAGTCTAAACCCTTACATACAGTAAATAGAAGTTAGTCCCTGTAGTACACATAAAAAGTATTTTAAGAAAGACTGTTTGGATGAGTCCCACTTCTGGCAAAGACAGACCCATCCATAGAATTGTCTTGGATCAAAAACCTGGTTACACTTAGTGAGTAATGCAAAAAGATGGAGAAGCCCATTGCATATCGCAAGGAAACCTAATCTTAAGTGAGAACTGTGTATAAGGTTTCATTACGCAAATAGTAACAGAATAAGGGGTACATAATGTCTTAAGTTGCAATACAGGATGTGGCCAAAAGTATGTATTCTATCGCCATCTGTTAAAATCAGGTGGGGCAGTCATCCTTGTCTTTTCCACAACCCATCCTTCCTTCAGGAAGATATCATCTGTTAATGGGCCATTGAGTTCCACTGTATGACTGATCAAATGATATCATCCCACTGGGAGATGCTCCAGACAGGGGGAGGAGCCAAGCCTTTCCCACCTAGATAAAAACTGCGATTTGGAACACCTAGGCAGCCTTTTTTTCTACTGGATTCCGGAGGAAAACCAGACCTTTCCACATCATCACTGGACCTTTGGAGGAAAACCACACCTTTCTACAGGATCACTGCTTCAACTGAACCACATCTGTCATCCAGGAGGATGCAGCCACTATTTAATGTGACTGCTACCAACACCCTGACTGATGGGGTACCAGGTCATATTCTGACTCTGTCAGTGTTTTTGGGTTTGTTCTCTGTAATACTGTATTTCTATTTTAATTTTCTTAGTAAAGAACTGTTATTCCTATTCCCATATCTTTGCCTGAGAACCCCTTAATTTCAAAATTACAGTAATTTGAAGGGAAAGAGTTTACATTCTTCATTTTAAAAAGAAGATCTTGCCTTTCTTGGCAGACATCTGTCTTTCAAACCAAGACACTTCTAAGAAGAGTTATTCTCATTGAAAGCGGTTAAATATTCAAATGCAAATTTTCTTCATATACAAGTTTCTAGGCTGACCTTAAAACTGGGAAATCATGACCATTTATTTTGATTGACCTGTATTTTTTGCAGTGATTTTAAAGCAGATGAGAAATGCAGTGAGATAGACAGGTTAGCCACAACATTTTAAACTGTGTAGGCTGATGAAATGATTCATTGTGTGGTAATGCCACTTTTTGACTTCCTAAGAAATTTCCACAGCTCTGTTCAGGGGCAATATGTATTGGCTGGTCTAAACACCTGCAAGAAATTTTCAACTTTGACTGCCTTTCTTGACACAACCCAGAAAATAGATGCTTTTTCAAGCTCTGAGAACAGATGAATCTACAGATGTTACCCTTTATAGTCATTGCTCTTTTAATAGTGATAGTATAGAAGTGCAGGAAATACTGTGACTTACTTTGGAACAATTGCAGTACTACATCTTATTTCCATGACCCTCGGTACAGCTGCTGTGGTCTGGAAAAATAGAACAGCTTAGGATTCTCATTACTCTATATGCAAGAGAGCAGGCTTCAGTACATAGAGCAAGTAGCTGTTTTTAAAAAATTAATGTTAATTCAAGAGCAACTTTATTGATCTTCAATTTCTGAGCATGCATTTGCTTGCAACCTAGATAGTGGCTTTTAGCATAGATTTTCTTAATCAGTTAAATAACAGGTTAGTTAATCAAGACTGTACTAAAAAATCTCAGATATGTCACTGAGAAAACAGTAACCTAAGTTGTCAAGCTGTTATTCCTTCTGAAATATGAAACAGCTTCCTAGATGCTGACTTTTGCTTTGATTTTCCGTGACAGCATCCTCTTAGGAACAGAGAAGCTAGTGAAGAGAGGAAAGTAAGTTTATCTATAAGGAATAAACAGCAAATGTGTTTGTTTAATCTCAGAAAGCTTACAAAATCACATATACTGCCTATAGAAATGGAAAAATTCTGTATTGAAAGGTAACTCAAGTACTTACTATATCAAAATTCAAATAACAATGTCAAATCACATGTCACAATACACAACACTACAAAATATTTACCACACAGATATTTGAAACAAGTAGGAAAAATGTGAACTAATATAATTTTAGTTTAACAAAGTCAAAATATTGATAATTTGTAAATTTTTAAGTTATGCTTTGTTTTCACCAAGACAGCTGCTTGGGATCAGCTGCTGCAGAGTGCAGGCCAGCAGTGATTCACTAATCCAGGTCTGAGCTGTGGACTCAGTCCCAGGTCCCTCTGCTCCACTGATCTGATAGTCTGAGTGCTCACTGTAGCCAGAGGAGGGTGTGCTCCACAGTGGTCTCCAGGCTTGGCAAATTTTCCTGGTCTGGACACTTAACCCAAAGGGCTGCTGGATAAATGTAAATAAATCCATACGGAAAGGCACTCTTCCTGGCCCTTAAAGACTAAGTGGTCTCTAATGTATTATTGTTTATTCTGTCTTCCCGTTTTTTACTTTCCCAGAAGAAGCCTTCATAGTAGCAGAGTGTTTGGAAAGGAACAAACTTTAGCAAATAAATTGCTTTTTATGGCTGATTTAATTTAATCTGCTAATTAGCAGATTAAATTAAATTTAAGTGCATTCATCCTCTAATTTCTCAGTTAGAAGTTATCTCAGTTTAGTTTAAAGAACAGTTTATAATACTTAATACAAGGCAAATTTCTGTTTGTTAGAGTCCATGCCTATGTCTATCTGTGTCTATATCATTATGTGTGTATTCCATGGGCCAGAAACTACCTTATGCAAAACCACCACCACCACCATCACCACCACCGAAAGGCTGAATTTCTATTTCCATTATTGGCTCATTTAGGAAGTGGTTCTGTTACTTTGGTTATTACTTTAAATTAAAGTTACTATTTTGACAGCAGAGACAAATATAATTAGTCCAAAAGATTAGTGAACTATGTCCATATATTTGTGTGGCACAGCTTTCTGTGAAATTGTGTATACAAGGTTGTTTCTGGATGTGTTTCTGTTGGCATTCTACAAGAAGTGACAAAACTGCCAGTTGTAAAGAAACCAAAGTTTTCTTTTAATTAGTAAAAGGAAAATAGAAGTTTAAAATTATTTTAAATATTTGGAATTGAACAATGTAATTTAATAACTTAGGTAGTCTACACAAAATGCATAGCAATCTGCTTTCTAATTGAGCATGCAGTACTTAGAACCTGTTTAAAGTGTAAATATTGTATAATCAGGAACAGCATTTTATTAACTTGGAGTTTTTAGGAGAACTGGTGTGGCAATGTAAACAAAGCTTACAGCAAAATTCAGTCTCAGTGGAATTCATGGTGATTTGATGCCTTAAAGAACAAAAAGCCCCTGCTTCTACTTGTATGATCCAGGAAGTTTTGTCACCTAATGTCTCAGTTTGAAAGACAGGTGCTTTCTACAGAAGGCAGAAACTTCCCCTGGACTGGAGATTGCAAACCCCCTCCCTCCAATTATTATGATTTTGAAATTAGGGGGCTCTCAGGCAAAGATATGAGGAAACGAATAACAGTTCTTTACTAGTATGTGCAACAAGGAAAACAAAACAACATCAGCGGTGTCACTGACACCAACCAGAACAGGAGCCCAGCTCAGCCCTCTCGGCCGCGGGCACTTTCCCCTTGCTGCAGTTCCCGTCACCGCCGGCAGGGGGCGCCGCTGGCTCCCGGTGGGCGGGGCAGGTGCGCTGATCCCCGCGCGCCGGCAGGGGGCGCTGTGGCGCGGGCTCGGGGAGCAGGCGGTAATGGCGGCTGGGCCCAGACGGGAAGGGATGGAAAAGAGAGGCTTTGCTTCACCAATCCTGGGGTGGGGACAGTCCTGCTGTTCCAGCAGGATTCTTGGAAGCAGCAAGCTGGAATGGCGGGGCGTCCTGGCAGGGCAGGGCTGCGGGGTCCAGCAGCAGCAGAAGAGGCAGCTCCCGGCTGGGCTGTGGCGGTGGGTGCAGTGACCCTCCTGCTCCAGAGCCAAGAGCGAGCGAGAGCAGCAACTGCCCCCCCTGCTCTCCTTTCACCTGCTCCTGATCTCACAGTGTCTCTGTCCTTCCCTCCAAGAGAAACTCCCAAAAACCAGAGGGGCTCCCTCTCCCCTCTCTCAAGTACTTAGCCATTGGTGCTTCTTTAGCAAGTCAATGGGAAAATTTCCACAGCCAACATGTAAAAGAAAATCCAACTCCCAACACCTAATATTAAATTTTCTTACTGATATTACTTGCTTGTCATCTGTTCACACAATAGAAGTTTAAGTGTTGAGGGACCGTGGTGAACTGACTTCCAGTCCCCCACCCAGCCACTCTCTCATTCCCCTACCTCAACAGGAAATGCAAAGAAAAAAGAAGAAATGCTTGTGTGTCAAAATAAAGACAAGGGGATAACTTGCCAGTTACTGTCCTGGGAAAACTGGACACGACTTGAAGAAAATTAATTTTCTTGGCATCTAAAGTAGAATTCGATGGTGAAAAGCAAAGAGAAAAGTCTTATACACCTCTCTCTTCTCCTTCTGCTCAAGTTCACTGTTGCTCCCTCATTCACTACTTGGCCATCTCATCCTCGGTGTAGGGGGAGGGGTTTGGTGTCAGTCCAGAACAGCTCCTCTCTGCTTGTCCCTTCTTCTCATGCTTTGCCTTGCTGCAATCTGGGTCCTTTCCAAAAGCTGTGGTTCCACTGGATAATGCTTCTAAGTGGGTCCTCCAGTGTCTACGAGGATGGGTCTCTGCTCTTGCATGATTGTCTCCACAGGCCATGAGGAAATCTCTGCATCAGCACCTGCAGCACCTCTTCCCCCTCCTTCTCTGACTTAGTATCTTCAAGGTAGTTTTCTCTCACTTTCCTCCACCCCCCCCTTCTCTCTCTGAAGTGCAATGTTCTTGTTATTTCATAAACACACTTTTCCAGAGGTGCCA
Organism: Sturnus vulgaris; assembly: GCF_052056855.1. Classification (NCBI taxonomy): domain Eukaryota; kingdom Metazoa; phylum Chordata; class Aves; order Passeriformes; family Sturnidae; genus Sturnus; species Sturnus vulgaris. The sequence continues at coordinate 15,479,501 of NC_142283.1, read as the reverse complement.
CCATCCTGACTGAGGGATTTAGCTTTGCCATGTGATGGGTCCATTGGAGTGGGCAGGAGCCAGCTGTGTTTGGCACAGGTGCAGTCCTGGTCTCCTCACAGGAGTCACCACTGCAGACCCCTTCTGCCAGACCTGGGCATGGACATCCAGTATAAAGACTGAACATGTGTTATGAATACTGAGAACCCAGCCTGGCAAATTCTCTCTTTTCTTCCCTGCCTTCTCCCTCTGTAAAAGAGATAACCTAAATCAGATTTCTACATAGCCAGTCTGCACTGCACAGTACTAGAACTAACAGATGTAGGGAACAAGTACCGACAGAAAACCATAAGCCTGTGAGACAGAATAAGAGTTTAGAATATTAAAGCCCACTGAGATAACCAGTACATACAGTGGAAGAGTCTAGGTGCCAGGCGTGGCAGAGACATTGCTAGTTCCATGTGAGTCATTGAGTTACTCTGTGTCTCTTTAATTCATTAATAAAATGATAGATACTTTGTTTATTGCTCCCATTGGTTATTATTTAGTCCTTGTCAATCTTTGTCTTGTTGATCTACTGAGTGTGGAACCATGTGTAGTTTTATTCATACATAGCAATGTTGGAGTCAGTAAGTCAGGGGTCTCTGTGAGTCCTTCAGAGAGAGATCAGAGTGCAGGAATTGAATTAAAGCCTTTAGAAGGAATGAGTAAGTGAATAAATGGAGTGAGTAAGTAAGTAAGTAAATGGAATAAGTTTTAAGTGCTTTTAGCAAGTAAAAGGTCTTAGACGCCTGAGAAGTAGTACATGTTCTAGTGAAGGTTGAAAAACATGCTAGTGTTTCCTTCGAGGCTCCAAGAACCTAGCTTCAGACATAACAGAGTTAGAGTTAAGAATATTGCTTACATTTTTCAGTTGGAACAAGATAGGCCATGAATGTAGTCTATACATAGCCTGGTGTGCTAAGAAACCAGAATTCTAATAGGTTAAGAAGTAGTGGTCTGAGTTTGTGTCTTAGCTTTCTTGGAAGTTTCTATAAAAGAACATGCATCAGTGAGAGCAGGGGCTCTATGCCATGGCTGTATGCCATGTGCATTTTGCCATTGCATTTTGCAATTGCTTTTATGCCATTGCTTTTGCTTTGCTTTTGTTCCTGCTCTCGCTGCTGTCATCAACACCCAAGAAGAAGACAGGAGCTGTCCGGCTCCCCCATCCCTGCCGGAACCACAGGGAGCTTCTGCTTCTCTTTGGGACTCTAAGCTAGAATTTAGCATGGACTTTGTTGTTTGTGAATTTTGCTTTTGAGACTGATGCACTTCTACAATAAATGACTTTATAGCAACTATTAGCTGCTTCGCTTTTTAAATAAGACCATAACCCGACAGTGTGGGTGCCTCAGAGCACCCGGAGGTTTTTCAAAACCTCACATAGCAAAGGGCATCATAAAGAATCTGACAGGCATCAAAAAAGAGAAATCACTGTCTCTATCCTTGGATGTTGCTGCACACCAGCCCTGGAGGTAATAGTTATGTGCATAAACACAGAACTCTCATCTATATGTATTTTACTATACCTTGCACCTCAGGTCTTTGACCCCCATGTACTTCAGTTTTCTTCAGTCATTCTCTGCTGAGAATTATGAAACATTATTAACCATCTTGAAAAAATATATCGTATGGTCTTAGAATGCTAGGCTGAAATTTTGTATTTTGTATGAGCTTAGCACATTGTCTCCTCCTCAAGCAGATAGCAGATTTCATTTTCTTATCAATTTAGTAATTCATGTAAAGTTCTATGTTGCACTGTATGTTACACACAGGAATTTTCCAGCAAACTTTTCACAGCCTGCACAAAAGAGCCATACAGACTATTTGTAGTCTAAATCATGAGATGATCACGAAGGTATGTCCACATTGACTTCTAAATTAAACAGGAAGATTATGAAACACTGCTAAATTCTGACTTTTTTTGATAGGAAGTTTCCTCTTTCAAAGAGGGACTAACCTTTAACTAATACTCAGTTCTGCTTATCCTCTTTCTACTCTGGAGAAGATACCTCATCCACTATGGGTGAGAACAGAATAATTCTCTTTTGTCACGGTTCCCTTGCAACTGAAGCTGTATATCCAGGAAATATTAATATCTTCCCTGCCAACTTCTGCATGCCAGCAAACCACACAAGGGGACATTTCACCAACATTGACTTAGTCTGTTTATGGACTCTAAAAGACAGCCTTTGAAAGACATCACATACAGGCTAAATCCTTTCATTGTTACCCTCACAGAGAGAGAAATTAATTTTAATATTGACGTCCAGTTGAATTTAGTCTGGGAAAACAAATATCATTACGCATTAATAAGAACGTGTCATTACTTTATGACATTTCTTTAAACAGAATTAAAGTTTGTGTTTATTTAAGGATTTCCATAGCTTCATGTCTGTGGTTTTATTTTAATTTTACAGACTACATCTATATTCCCTGTCTTGTAACATTTTGAGAAAGAATTAGACTACTGTTTGAACATTTCACTCCAGAATTCTGAGTATTGTTTTTACGGAGGCACAGATTTGAGATGGTAAATACCAGGTATCCAGGTGATTAAACAAGGAGGTAGGAATAAAATCAGTTGTCATAATGTCTCTTAAAGTCTGCATTATATCCGGAGGGTGGTGGTCAGTGGCTCCGAGTCTTGATGTGTATCAGTGACAAGTGGTTTCCCTCAGGGGTCTGTGCTGGGCCCAGTGTCGTTTAATGTCTTCATCAATGACACAGATAAAGAGGTGAGTGCAGCCTCAGTAAGTTTTCAGATGACACCAATCTGAGTGGTGCAGTTGACACTCTTGAAGAATGGGATGCCATCGAGAGTGACTTGGATAAGCTCGAGAAGTGGCCCCTGGGAATCTCCTGAGGTTTAACAAGGCCAGGTACTGGTGCTGCCCCTGGGTCAGGGCAAGCCCTGGTGCCAGCCCAGGCTGGGGATGAACAGATGGAGAGCAGCCCTGCCCAGAAGGGCTTGGGGGTGCTGGGGGTGAGAGCTGGACATGAGCCAGCCATGGGCACTCCCAGCCCAGACAGCCAAGAGTGTCCTGGGCTGCATCCAGAGCCCCGTGGGCAGCAGGGCAGGGAGGGGATTCTGCCCCTCTGCCCCACTCTGGTGAGAGCCCACCTGCAGAGCTGCCTCCAGCCCTGGGGGCCCAGCACAGGAAGGACATGGACAGAGTCCAGAGAAGGCACCAAGGTGATCAGAGGGATGGAGTTCCTCTGTTATGGGGAAAGGCTCAGAGACTGTTCAGCTTGGAATATAGAAGGCTTCCAAGGGATGTAACTGTGGCATTCTGGGATCTGAAGGGAGCCTCCAAGAAACATGGAGAGAGACTTTTTACATGCAGTGACAGGACAAGCAGAAATAGCTTCAAACTGACAGAGAGTAAATTTAGATTTAATTTTAGGAAGAAATTCTTTACTGAAGAGTGATGAGGCTCATAAACAGGTTTCCCAGAGGCACTGTGGTATCTTGGGGTTGTTCAAGGCCAGTTGGATGGAACTCTGAGCATCCTTATCTAGTGGAAGATGTCTCTGCTCAACACAATGGGATTGGAATAAGAGGATCTTGAAGGTCCCTTCCAACCCAGGCCTTTCTCTCATTCTGAGAACTTTGGCAAGACAAGAGCAAGGAAAACACATGAGAGTTTGGGCACTTTGCTCCCAGATTTTCTGTCTGTTAGCAACCACAGCTGCTAGAAAAGGGGACGTTGGAGAATTCACTGGTATTACTGGCAGGGATTACTCACAGAGGGCTTTGACTTGTGTTCTTTTGTATGTCTATGGAGGGAAAAAGATGGTTGTGTAGATTGATTCAGATCCCAGAACAGTGTCTGAAAGGAAGATATTCAAGCTGAACTGCTTCTCTGGCTGAGAGGAAGAAGTGATTTCTGAACGGTACTTGAAGTCCTTTCTCTCAGTATTATTGTTACACATTTATTAATTGTTTATTAATTGTTACACATTTATTAATGAAATCTTCATCATTGTTGTTAAAATTAGCATGCTTGCTCATGCTTGTGAAAATCTCCATGCTCTCCCTTGGGGGAAGCAGATAGAATTATATGGTATGTGTAAACAGGAATTCATTTAATCTTCGGCCAAATTCACACATTGCTGTGTAGCTGGTTTGCATAGGATTATGAAAGCAGATACAGTCAGATATCTTGCTTTTTGAAGATACATATATTTCTATTTTTTTAATTAATTAATCATATCTCCTGATTAAAATTTAAAATATTAAGAAAAAAATCAAGTTTGCATTGCAATGCATATACAATGGGAAGAAAAGTTGCTTGGAATCTAGAAAAGGGAGTACATTTGATGTCATTCCAAAAGCCTCGGCCTCTTCTGCAAAATGGCCATCTTGCTGAGGGACATATGATGAAACAATATTCATAACTTGGGACACCTTGGTTATTTTGATTCTTAGCACTGTTCATCACTAGATTGAGTCACTTTTATTCTACAATGTATGAATGCAATAATGAAAATGTCCCTTACATTCCCTGCCAAAACCAAGCAAAACAGAAAAAGCAAACATATGCTTCATGTGTTACAAGGAGTTGAAAAAAAAATATTAGGTATCAAGTGTGATACTCTTATAATTTTGACTATTGTAGTTAAGTAATTTCCATCTTAATTTAAAGCCACCTTTCTTTATTTTTTTAATGAAGAGAAAATAGGAGAGTACGTCTGTTGATAAATTTCTGATTTACTATTTTTGTAAATTGTAAACCAGACTGCCATTCCTCTTACTTCCAAATACCTGAAGTCCTTCTCAAGTCAGACGTGAGTATGATGTTTCTATGACATCTAAATGGCTGAAAAAGCCAAATATAAAAAGGAAAAGAAGTTCCAACTATTGCATTCCAGTCTCAGATTTAGAGAAAAAAACACTTCTTTTTTCAATTGTAGAGTCTTTTTCTGTTCTTCTCAAACAATATGTATATTATTAGCAAAGGAAACTAAGACAAATTTTCGTAAAACTTCTGTGAAAATGTCATATTTTGATTCACTATGTGTTTGCATACTACCTACAATATTAATGCTATCTCCTGAAACTTGTGAGCCAGGAAGCAGATGCTTAGAAAATACAGTTTGTCACAAGAGAACACCATGATAATAATTATGTAAAAAGGGAATACTCATCTTCCTGATATCCAGACTTGAATTCTAGGATTAGTATTAAAACTAGCATGTTATCGATAAAATTAGTATTGATTAAGAATGATACTGATATATGTGGAATGGAAATTTGACAGAATTAAAAAAGAAAGAGAAATTAGGACTCAGGCCTAAAAAACATCTCTGAATTTTTTGAAAGTGCATAAAAACTTGCATTCTTTTATTAGTCTGCTGGTAACTAAAACCTCATTACATTGAACTGACCACAAATAAGGGAACAATTTCTAATTTAATATAGATAAATTAAAATTGTGGAAATGTACTTTCTGTATTTTTTTAGGTAGATTGTGAAACGTAGTGATGTCTCTGTTTGGTATCATCTTACCCGTTGGAATGGTGAAAAGAGACACAGCGACACATCTCTTCTCCAGACAGAGGAAAAGGACAACTTTATTGTAACACTGCGTTCCTTACAAATACTAAACCACTAAACCAAGAATAGAATACAGCTCATTGGTCAGAGCGAGAAACACCTCTTGTGCAGATGTTTTCATTGTAAACAACAGAGTTCTCACAATACACACTCTGTAAACAGTAGCAGCTGCATTTCATTTGTTCCTGGAAAAACCTCTGTCCCCAGGCCAGTCCTTGGGAAAGCTTCTGCTTTCCCAGATTGTGCATCCACATAGTGATAACCTGTCTTTTAGATTAAAAACATGAAATTAATCTAGTCTGTCAGTGGGAAAAGTTTGTTTACTATGACATGTCATGTTTACCATGACATCACTTAGGAAATTTATTAATAAATGCAATATTTATTAATATATGCAAGTAATGAAGAATTATAGAGTGGGTAAAAACCTATTAAAAAGCAGGTTTGGGCTAGAGTTTTTTGTGTTTATAAAGAAGATTTCATTTACATTTCCACAAATAGCAAGCTAAAATGTCCTAGTGAATCTTTATGAAGGAGAAAAGAGCTTGAATTTTTTGGAGGACTGGAATGATACAGAAAGACCTTAAGCAGCCTGTGGACAACTGAGGTAGAAGGAAGATGAAATTAAGCAGTACAAAGTTTCATTCTTTGTGACTAATAAAAAAACTATTCCAGAAGCTGGAAGTTCATCTGTTAACAATGTCAAAGAATAAAGCACATCTATATTAATTAGATGCAGAACGACTGAAGTGCTGATAAGAATATCGCAAATGAAGTCCTAAACTGTCTCAGATAAAATATTTCTTGCAAAGACATAGAAGTATTCAAGCCATTAATCCTGTCTCTTGCAGTAAAAGGAGGAGTAGGGAATGATTATTTCTGATCAAATTCTCTGACAAAAATAAACTGCAAACGTGGCGATATTATATCTGAGAACTGTTTATTGATAAAAGAAGATCATGTGTTCCTACTGAAGGGGGATAGCAAAGGGACCAAAGAGGGGAAAAGAGCGATGGAGGGAGAAACAGAAGTCAGAGACATCATTACCACAAGAATTCCAGGGTCCTCTGTCGGCGCATCATCGGCAGACGGAACGTGCGTGCTGCCAGCGGCGGCGAGACTTCCCGGCTCCTGTGGCAGGTAGGGCACAATTCCCAAACAGCAGCAGGCTGCGTGTCTCTTCCATTGCTGAAGAACAGGATGCCGTGGCTATGGGTGCAGTTGGGAGCAGCTGCTCCACCGGGGAAACACGGGAGCACTCGGCTGCCGCGGCGATGAGCTGCCTTGGGGAAGCAGGGCAGAGGAGATGCAGACTGGGAAGCAGGACCACAGGGAGAAAAAGGCGAGGAGGCCAAGCTGAACCTCCGGGTGAGCCCCTGCTCCCTCCATGAAACCCAAAGAAAAATGGTCCTGGTTATGTTGTGGTTAACTGCTTTTATGTGCTGAGGCTTCTCCCATAGCCCGATTTCCCCGGCATTTTTTCCAGTGCATCTGGGCACCTGCCTGACCAGCAAGAGGGCGTCGTTTCCAGCCCAGGTGTGGAGGATTTCTATAAGGTGAAGCCTCCCCAGGGACAGGCTCCCAGCACGTGTACAGCCCCTAGAGTAATTTTGCACCCCATGTGTAACACATGTTGAACTATAAATAAAAATCAAATTGGTCCATCTCACCATTCTACAAAGTACTAAGGAGTCATAATTTTAAATACTAATAAATGAAAAAAGAATTCAGTCTCACTTGATGAGAGGAAGAGGAGTCTACTGGAAAGTAAAGGAGCACAGCTTGTTTAGACTAGCCAAACAAAGGCTAAGATGGGATGCAAAGATATTTATGAATGCAGTGGTAGGGATAAGCAAACTACGAATGAATTGAGATGGAGACTTGTGTAATCCTCAGGAGAAAGAGATTCTGAAGCGATCTTTTGGTAAAAGCAGTGTCAATGAAATACAAAAGTTCTTTAACGGATAATATACTGCAATATAGACTGTGATTGCTTGTGGTGTCAAAGGACTTAATCTTATGACATAGGAAGTGTCCTCCAGACAGTGTTTGTGCACTGAGCAATCATGTTAGAGAAAATAGTTAACTCCTCTCAGAGTTTAGCATGAATGTAAAGAGACACATGACAATTTTAAATAGCATATTCACAGTCTATGTGTTACTAAATCAAACGCAACACAGTTTAGAGACAAGAACTTAAAAATAAATGTCTATAACCTAAAAAAAAATTGCTTTAAATTTTATTTGAATACTATATCTAGTATAATAAAACTTGCAATAAATAAATAGATTCTGAATAAAAGAAAAAAAATACACCTTACTTTCCTCTTGATCCCAAGGTTTCCATGCCAAAATAAATAAAATGAGAGACTACTCTGACATTTGAATGTTTTTCATGAGAATGAAGATAACAGTTCTGCTCTCTATAAACATTCAACTCACATTGCAAACAAAACAGATTCCAGGACACAGAAGGGACTGGATTACTGTCCTGTGGCTGATCTTCATGCTAATCTGGATAATGCTTTTGAGACATTTTGGTTTTCTGTTTTTTTCCTGTCTATGTGCCATTATGCTTATACGTGCTGATTATACCTCTCAAGCTCAGAAGAGTCTACTGGGAAAATCTTCTGGATGTCTTTAGGGTACAGAGACAGAAGATATATCAGTGGAAGCTTATATATATGTCAGTGGAGGCTTTTTCAGCTTTGAGGATTGCTTATTGCATACAAGAAAATCTCCCTCTGCCTAGAAAAGTTTTTCTCCCTGGCTGACAGTTGCCATCCAAAAGAAGTGGACTTGTAACATGGATTTATCTCACCCAGTCTTTCAGCAAATCAAGTTTTTTATATACACCAAACACAAGCCTACCATAAGATACACTGAAATAAATAAGATTCTTTCAGATAACAATTGGCTTTGAAAAATGCTTAAGTCATTGAAATTTAAGGCAGTCTAAATTTCAGTCTAAATTTCAGTGGTTTTGAAGTACTTGCATTGAGTCTTCGAATGACATTTTAGCCTCCAGTTCTATAAATTTTGCAGTCTCATATAAAAAATACTACCCGATTTCTTTGAAAGTGTTTTGTTCTAATGAATGAAGATACTTTTTCACTATATTAATCTTTAAGTGGGTGCAATCTCCCTTGTTTGTAATTCTATGCTCTCCTATGTTTTTTTTTCATTGCAGTGCTTATTTCAGGCATATGAACTTGGCATCTTATCCCCTATGCCAACATGAACTTATGACATTATGCCCCTCTGGTTTGTTATGTATTACTTTTGTCTTCCTCATTTCTTTTGTTGTCTTATGTCTTCAGTATAAATTGAGCTTTGATTTAATATCAAGAGTGATTATTCTGTTTATTTTCTACTGCTTCTATGTCTCCATTTTTCTTCTGGATCTCTTTTGAGAAGAATTACACAGTCTCTGGAGGTCACAAGACAGATAGCTGAATAGCCAGCACAGTATTTGATAAAGAAAATAAAACCATAATTTTCTTTATTTCTTTCGGCAAAAGTGTGACATCATGCATAAAAAAATAAAACATTTTTTCTCTCCCACAGAAAACATTTTTTGCTACTGTTCTAAAATTGTTGTAAGTATCCCATGTTACAAGATCAGCCAGTAGTGTGGTCCAGGTGGAAGTCTGCAATTCTATAATGAGATGTATTTCTCTCTTGGGAGTAGGAGTATCTCTATTATATTGTCATCTGGGGTATATGTGATTAGTGAAATAACCTCATATTACACAGAAATTGTCTTTTCAGTTGCATTATGGGTAGGTGACAAAGAGGGAATGAAGAAGTTCGTTGAAATGAACAGATATTTAAGAAGTTTACCTCTTAAACAATATGTTACTCAGATTTCTTCAGCTACAGTAATGATAGTGGATATTGATGTATGAAAATGAATAGTTTGGTCCACATTATACCAAACTCACATATTTCTAAATTTAATAGATTTTGACTTCATCAAATACATTAATTTTGCAAAATATGGAAAATTTATCTTATTTTCTTTTTCTTTTCCCCATAGGCTTAGAAGGTACACGAAAAATGTCGGCAGACCTCCTGGAGGGAGCAGGTGAAACTTATTTCTATTTTAAAACTATATTAATTCTGAGTGAAATCAAACTCACTCTCAAATATATTAAGGCAAGCAAGCCCTTGGGAAAAAAATGCAGATTTTTAATAAGGGCATTTTCAGTGGTTCCATTCACTCTGAAACTCATAAATCTCTTGCTGTCTTTCATCCATTATGGATTTATCAGTTGCAGTATCAGGTTTTGGTTGGAAACACCAATTTCATTCAGTGGTTTTGGTTCACTAATTTAAAATTTTCAGTCAATGCACCAATTTATGTCAAGGTTTAGCATTGGCTAAATAGCCAGTGCACCCGTTAGGATTATTTACTAATTTCCTGCTATGAGATAGGATTAGGAGGATCTTTTAGGAGATTAGGAGGATTATGTGATCTCTTCCAAGTGGCGGTCTGGAGCTATTTATGATAAAAAGTCTTTCAAGGCTGCACTGGGGGTGGGCTAGTATCGTAAGGGCTCAGCCAGGTGGTTTTGCTGGCTGCATGGCTGTTTCCTGGCATTTGCTACATTTAATTCCAATGTGAGCTGATGGTCTTCCATCCCCACTGCCCAGCAGGCAAGGGTGGGGTAGCCTGGCTGGATCAGGGCCCAGCTGTCTTTCCCCCAGGCCGCGCGGGCGCCATGACGGGCCGAGTCCGGCCGCCCGGAGCTGCTGTCCCGGAGTGGGGGCACGGTCCCCCTGCCTCGGCCCTGGCCGGCAGCAGAGCAGGGTTTTAAGGTCGGCTCGATATTCTGCTGAGCTCCCTGCCCGCGCCGAGGGGGAGGGAAAACTAAGATCTTAGCAGCCTTAGTGCAGGTCTCTCCTCCCCCTTTGGCGGGGTTCCCGAGCACTGCGTCACAGTCCACCCGGCCGGGCCGCTGAGGGCCCGGGCTGGTGTTACTGTCTGAGAGGCCGGAAACAAAAGAGAACTTTCCTGAGGTTTGTTTGCTTTAAAAATGTGAATTTCACAGAGGTGTGTCCATCTCTTTCAGTGTTTTAACCAGTTGTCAGTTCTCAAAACCAATCACCGATTGGTTTTTGTCAGACATAAAGGAAACTTAGCTGCTCCTCTCAGAAAAAATCGGTTTTTTGGGTTGTCTTTAGTTCCAGACCATCACATCAGGGAGTGGATGTGACAGCTGAATACTGCTGAAATCCATACAGGAATATCTCTGTTACCATGATAAATACGACTTCAGCTTAAAGATGAGCTGCCTGGTTTGCTGAAGTTTTTGGACTGTGGTTTTGTTTTGCTTTGTTTAAAGCATGACTTAGACTATAGAAGACAGGAAATAAAAACTGTGTTTAAAAGAGTGTTTTGTTCTCTATCTCATGTCTTTGATACTACAGTAAATGAAAACCAGAATTTTATCTTGACAATATCCCCACTTTTTCTTTAAGGTAGCATTTGAGAGAGATACAAAAATATAAATTTGTTTAAAACATTATTTGACATAGATATAGGAAAGAAGATAAACATTAACTTCTGATATTTAGACAAAAGTCCTATCCATGTTCTATAGAATCTCGAGTGAAATAAATAAGGGCAAGGAGACCAGCTCCTGTTTTAATGCCTTTATTGAAAAATCAGCTCTGGGTTGGGGCCCGATGGGTCATGTGCACCACCACTGCTCCTGATGGACAATCCAGAGGAGGAGAAATTCAGCTTTGCTGGGCAGCAGAGCTGGGTCTTCTGTCCTCACAGGAGTCCCTCAGAAGACACTGGTTGGCTCGTAGTCTAGGGATGTCATGTCAATCGGGTGCTGTTCAGGTCATGGTGACAAGGCGACAGAGTCCTGGTTGGTGATTTCATCTTCTTCACTGTTTTTCTTACTTGGGAGTACCATTTTTAGTTTTTGATGTTATATTGGCTTGTTGTTTTTAGGGGTTTTTTTTAAGTACTGAGTTGTGTCTCATAAGCATTTGCCGTTTTCTTATTTGCCAGGCGCCATTTTGGGAGCAGCGACGGCATTACCAGATGGGGACGGACGGAAAGGGCATAGGGACAGGGCACAGAACAACAGCAACAATTAACATAAAAACAGGCTGTTTTCCACAGTTAACAGAACATTAACAGAACAAACAGGAGCTTGTTCATAACATGTAGGACTCATTGTATCTGTAGCACATGGGCTTTCCTTTTGTGTAATGATGACCACATGACTATCACTTTATGTATACTTTAAAACTACCATATTAAATAATGGAATACCCTAAGGGATATTTAGAGTAAATATAGCATTCAGTACTCCAAGTCTCTATGGGAAAATTAAAAATAAAAAATTTTGTGGAAGGTGCCTTGCTGTTTATTAGTTTGGATTGTAAATTGTGAGAATGCTTTTGATAAATGACTCATGCACACAGCAAGGAAAAAAGTGCATAAATACACTAATGAGACTGTAATCAGACTAATAAGGAGAACATTCAAGGTCCACAATTTTGCACTGAGAAAATTCACTGGAAGTGAAGTTTTGAACAACTAGAGAAAAATTGGTGAATTTATTATGACGGTATACGGTTATAAATTACTTTTCAAGACTGCTGACTAGATATTTAGAAACTTTCAATAGTACTAATATGTGTCTATTTTTTCTTAATACCACTCATAGCTCAGTAATTTAAATGCTGAGAAACAGTTTTCCTCCTTATTTCTAATGATGCTCTTTATAATCCTCTTTTTAATGCAGTGTCTGAACTTTAGAAAGGTTGTTTGCTGCCAAATGTCAGTCCATTTGAAGATGTACCATTTGAAGCCCTCTCATTTTATCAATTTTACTAAATAAAATGCTTGTGGACCAGTAAGATTGCCAAGTCTTTGGCTTCTGTTTCCTGATTATAATTTAAAAAGTGGAATAAAGTAAATCTGATTTAAAAAGGTCTTCTGACCCACTCTCCCAGGCAAACCAAAATCTAGTTACTAAATTTAGGAGGAGAAGAAACATATTTGGCATCTTCTACTTCAGTAGAAAAATCAACCTGAGAACATAACCTCTTAGCAAAGACATGGGATTACAATTCATAATTGTAATCTAATGCAGACTTGAGAACATTCAACACTACAGGATTTACCTCGATAAATAATTTATGTCCACTCTCAGTTTAAATTTTTTTTTCCTTAGCAGGGAGATTTTAACAAACCACACATACCATCCTGGTATGAAATCACATTGGCAGGCTCTGTTCTGCACTGATATTTTCATTGTCATTATAGCATTATGCAATAAGTACTTTGGAATGGACAAGAGCTGTAATATAAGTGAATGGAAGACACTGGATTATTTTTCAATAAGATTTACTTTCGTGCTGCAGGGAGACATCATTGTGGAAAGATTTCCTGCCCACTCTTATATTGCACTAAGAAATTGTTTTATATTTGCACTGAATGGTTTATCCCATTCTCAACCCCCAAGCTGTGGCGTGGTAGAGTCCTTCCTTTTGCCCCTCCCCATTGGCAACATCCCATTGGTCACGGGTCTGTTCCTCCCCTCCCCTTTCCCCAAGTTTAAAAGTGCCTGCCATCTTTTCTCTCTCTCTCTTTCTCATTTCGCCATGTGTGTGACATAATAAACTCTGGACAAATTTTTCCAGAAAAGAGCCTCCTTTGGTCTCCTGCCTTTGTCTATGAGGATTTCCCACCCATCTCTAGTCCAGAGCTAGCCAGAGGACCGGAGAGGAAAAGGGATTCATCTCAGCCCACTTTGTGCAGTTCACATTAATGTAATTTTCAAACCTTGGTCTAGCATTGATCTTTCCTGTATTGCATAGGAGACACTAGATTTTCTCTTATTTTTAACTCCTCCAGACAATACTGAAGGCTTATTCCTATCACAGGAAAATTGTGCTCTGTTTTTCTTGTATCATTATGGAGGGTGTGGAGGAATTGTATGTGCTTTCTCCATGACTATCTCTGGCTAAAACAAGAACTCACTTCTCATTTAATTAGAAAATTCTCTCTCTAAGTGCCTAAGAGACTGTGTTGGTTTGAAAGTAAAACCAGTGCGAGACTCCAAGTCAGTAATACCATTTAATAGGAGAAAAGAGAAAAAATAAAATATATGCAATAATATAAAAGAAAAAACCACCGACAAAGTCAGAAATACAACCTGACACCCTGTCAGTCAGGGTGTTGGTAGCAGTCCCTATAAATGGTGGCTGCAGTCCTCCTGGATGACAGATGTGATTCAGTTGAAGCAGTGCTCCTGTAGAAGGTGCAGTTTTCCTCCGAAAATCTGGTGATGATGTGGAAAAAAAGGCCCGACTTTCCTCTGGGATCCAGTAGAAAAGTCTGCCCTCGGGTCCCAAACCCCAGTTTTTTATCTAGGTAGGAAAGGCGTGTCTCCTCCCCCTGGCTGGAGCATCTCCCAATGGGATGATGTAATCTTATCAGTCACACAATAGGACTTAATGGCCCATTAACAGAATATATCTTCTGGAGGAAGGATGGGTTGTGAAAAGACAACGATGATCATCCCCCGATCTTATCAGATGGCACATCAGCAGAGGATATCTCCCACTGAGATAAGGATCACCACCCCTCCTACATTTCAACAGATGGTGATAGAATACACATTTTTGCATTGTACCCCAGGACAGAGACCGCATGGCTTTTTCCCTCTCTGCTTGTGGGGTGGGTAAGAGGAAGGCTCTAAAGGGATGACAGTGATCCGTTTCCTCGACAATGAGAACTGACTATTTTGTAGAGTACAGAAGAAAACAGAAATGACTTGAACAAGAATTGTGCAATAATCTCTGGCTAGAATAAAAAGAAATGCTCATGAATAATAAACACACATTGCTAAATTTCTTCCATAGTTCAAGCATAATGCCTGAATAGTGCTTATAGGTTTAGTTGTGCCCTTGATGCAGAGCTAAGGGAGAAAACCTTGGGAGTGTGGGAGTTCTTGATTGAGCAAGGCCTTTAATAATGTCCTAGATATGTCTTGGTATGCTCACATAGCAGAGCACTCATGAAGCTTTATATTTTTAGCAAGTTCTAAATCCCCTCAAATCCCAAAATATTTGGAGTGTGACAAAAGAAATGTCCACTACAGCTTAAGTAACATCGACATGAATATTTGTTGTTGTCAAGCACATGTGAGCAGTCACAAAAACAGAGAACTATGAGTATGCCCTCACTTTAATGACTGATTAAACTGGGAGGTGGGGTGGTGGAAATAAGAAGCTATAGACAAATGGCTTTTGCCTGTCACCATGATTGCACTCATCCTTTCTCAGGTTTTACCTGATGTGCCAGCCCAATGGCTAACTCTGAATTAATTTGTTTTGCAGCTGAAGTCCATATAAAATTCTCAACAGAAGGATTTTATTCATGAGCCTTATTAGACATAGAGAGAGGATGTTTTTCCTGACCACTGATCTGTTCAACATGTATGTTGGTTGCAGATATCCCAGGAGTCTTTGTGAAAATCCAGATCTCAGCTGCCACTTGTTCCTCACTGCACATTGCTACATTAAGTGTACACATGCACAAGATTCAACCGTATACCAGTACTGTCTTTTTGAGAAGCAAGTCACTTGCTATTTGGCAATTTTCAGACATTACTTTGCTTTGATGGTCTTTTTTGACTCCAGCTTTATGCAAGTCACTGATCATAGATGTCCTTGCTTATAACAGAATGATAGGGTATGAAAGAGATGAAGCAGCAAGCTTGAAGGAAGTACTGGCTAATGCCACAAAAGTAAATTCATAAACGTTAAAACTACCTCTTTAATTTCAATAATGATCTCATATTCTTGCAGAAATATTAAAATATTAAAAATCTGGGTTCAGATTTCCATAACACCTTGTGTCATGTGATTAAAAAAGAGATGAAGAATGTTTCAGTGTAAGCTAAAGGTGTTGACAGAGCATCATGTATACTTTGTGCTTGCTTTGCTTAGGTTCATATATGTAGTCTTTCTTTCAACTGTGTCAGCTGTCAAAAAACAGGCAGTGAGTTCTCTAATATTTTAAATGTTTCTTGTATGTTCTTCAGATAACCTTAATGTGGTCTGTGATTAGACAGTTCATTAAAAATCTTAGAGTGTATTATTTATCCATAATAATAATAAATCTGTGTATGAAAATTCATTAAATGGAGAATCTGTCAGGGAAAAAATATCATCCTATGAAAAACAGTATCTTGGTTTAATCTGAAGACAATGTCGTGATTGAAGCACAGCCAGCAACCATGTCCCACACAAACACTTGCTCAGACTCCCCAGGTGGGGATGAGAACTGGAAGTGACACAGCTTGCACCTTTGCCCACTCAGGCAGGACACCCTGGCTAGCTCTGGGCGAGCCTGTGCCACGAGTGGCCTCTCTCCAGAATCTCAACTGAGAATCCAAGGTAGAGGTGTGTAGCTTTCGCTATCAGGCTGTCAGCTGGTCTGAGGGAGAATGAAGAGCTTGAGGGAGACCTTCCGTGGATCCAAAAGAGGGTTTATTGGAGAAGGATAGGGTACAGATCTAGGTTCAGGGAGGAGGAACCACAGAAGGCACAAAAACCGCCCATGCATGAACTTAAATACGGGGGAGGTTCTAGGGGAGGGTACAGAACTGACGCGCCTTCCCCAAAACGCCCACTCTGCAGGGGCTCCTGGCTAGCTCCAAGAAGCCTGTGTCAAGGAGTGGCCTCTCTCCAGCACCGCTCTGGGAGCCACAGAAGAGGTATAGCGATAGCTATAGCTGGGCAATCCATCCAGGAGAGATAAAGAGTTGCAGGGGAGACCTTTCACGGTTCCAGGGAGGTTTATTGAAGGGATGAAACAGAGGTCTGGGGTCTGGGAGAGGAAACCGCAAAAGGTGGTGAAAGAGGCTGCGCATGAACTTAAATACAGGGGGAGGGTACAAACCTCGACAAGGGGAGGTACTTAAGGAGGGGAAAAGTGAACAGCAAACCAATGAGGAGATACATGGGTGGTAACCGGGGTACAACATCAAATCACTTAACAAAGGAGGGAGTAACAGACATGGAACATTCTTGAACGATGGGAGGAGCTAGTGAGGACTGACAGGGCTTTGGGAGGAGACTCGGGAGACAAACAGGGAACATTCTGGAAGGTAGGTGTGGTATAGGGTTGAGGGATAATGGGGGAGCTGGGAAGGGACTGAACAATATTACAGCAACCTAGGGTTGCAAACACAAGAACAAACAATTTAACTTAAAGGAGAACACTAAGACAAAACAGCACACTGCAACACAGAACATCAACCAATTGGGGTAACTCAGGGGAGGTACATGAGGCGGGGAAAAGTATACAGAAAACTAATGAGGGAATACCTGGGTGGGAACACTGTTACAACAATGAATCATGCATCCAAGAGGGGATAACTGACATGGAACATTCTAGAAATATGGGAGGGGTTAAGGAGGATTGACAAAGGCCTGGGAGGGGATTAGGGAGAAGGACAGGGAACAATCTGGAAAGTGGGTCGGACTCAGGATGATGGACTGGGGAAAGGTGGGAAGGGAACAAACCATTTGCTCCTTAACTCAGGGGTGTAACTTGGGGATAAACCACTTAATTTCAAAACAGTCTTAAACTAAATTGCGCACCACACCATGGAAGGGAAAAAGTTTTGATTTGATTATGTATGCATGGCTTTTGCTTCTCTTATCAAAGCGTCTTTATCTCAACTGATGAATTTTCGCACTTTGTCACTTCCTTTCTTTGATTAGCGGTAATCCTCCCATAATTTCTTGTCTTAGGTTGCAATACAGGATGTGACCAAAAGTATGTATTCTATCACTATGTGTTGAAACCTGGTGGGGCAGTGATCCTTATCTCTGTGGGAGATATTCTCTGCTAATGTGCCTTCTGTTAAAACCATGTGGGGCAGTCACCTTTATCTTTTCCGCAACCCATCCTTCCTTCAGGAAGATATCATCTGTTAATGGGCCATTGAGTTCTGCTGTATGACTGATAAAATGATATCATCCCACTGGGAGATGCTCCAGCCAGGCAGAGGAGCCAAGCCTTTCCTACCTAGATAGCAACTGTGATTTGGAACACCTAGGCAGCCTTTTTTTCCATTGGATTCCAGAGGAAAACTGGACCTTTTCACATCATCACTGGACCTTTGGAGGAAAACCACACCCCTCTACAGGATCACTGCTTCAACTGAACTACAGCTGTCACTCCAGGAGAACTGCAGCCACTATTTAATTAGACTGCTACCAACACCCTGACTGATGGGGTGTCAGGTTGTATTCTGACTCTGTCAGTGTTTTTGGGTTTGTTCTCTTTAATACTGTATTTCTATTTTAACTTTCCTAGTAAAGAACTGTTATTCCTATTTCCATATCTTTGCCTGAGAGCCCCTAAATTTCAAAATAATAATTTGGAGGGAGAGGATTCACATTTTCCATTTCAAGAGAGGCTTCTGCCTTTCTTAGCAGACATCTGTCTTTCAAAATCGAGACATTAAAATAAACCATTATTTCTTTAACAAGATAGCAACAGATTGACTAGCTTAATAACTAGGTCTCTGTTTGAGGAAAAGGCATAAAGAATACAAGATAAGTTGGCTTGTTTGTGGTTTTATTTGTTTGTTTTTCCCCATTTTTAAACATGTGACAAGTAGTGAATTTTCTGCAGTTTGCTTGCATAGGTTGGGGTTAAAATGAACTGTTCTGTGGAGTCTGCTGAGAATTACATGCCTAATTGCTCTGATTCTTGACTGGATGTGGGTGTAGAGCACATTCTCCACATTCTCCTTATTGCTGCACACTGAATAAACTCATGCTTCTGTTTGTGTCCAGGGGAGGACTCCTTGAAAGACAGGGATCACCGCTGTATGACACTGATCTTTCACTAGACTCAGGCAGCAGCTGAGCAGGTATTTTCATGCTGCTTACTTTGAAAGTTTAGGTACTGTTGTGTTAGATCCATAAATCCTCTCACTAAAGAAACACTTCCTAATGTAAGGCTTCACCTCTCCTGATGCATCTCTGAGCAGTTCCTACTTGCCTTGCCACTGGATCCCAGGGAAGATGGTTCAACGCTTCTGTCTCTGAAAGACAGGTATCTGCTAGGGAAAGCACAGCCCTTCCTTGAAATGGGAAAAGCAAACCTACTCTCTCTGAATTACTATAATATTGAAATTAAGGGGCTCTCAGGCCTATGGGGATAGGAATAACAGTTCTTTACTAGCATGTATAACAAGGCAAACAATACAACAACTACTATGGCATTAACACCAACCAGAACAGGAGCCCAGCTCAGCCCTCTTGGCCGCGGGCACTTTCCCCTTGCTGCAGTTCCCGTCACCGCCGGCAGGGGGCGCCGGTGGCTCCCGGTGGGCGGGGCAGGTGCGCTGATCCCCGCGCGCCGGCAGGGGGCGCTGTGGCGCGGGCTCGGGGAGCAGGCGGTAATGGCGGCTGGGCCCAGACGGGAAGGGATGGAAAAGAGAGGCTTTGCTTCAGCAGCCCTGCGGCGGGGCCGGCCCCGCTGCTCCAGCAGGATCCTTGGAAGCAGCAAGCTGGAATGGCGGGGCGGCCTGGCAGGGCAGGGGTGCGGGGTCCAGCAGCAGCAGAAGAGGCAGCTCCCGGCTGGGCTGTGGCGGTGGGTGCAGTGACCCTCCTGCTCCAGAGCCAAGAGCAAGAGAGAGACAGTAACTACATCACCACCCCCACCCCCCCCACCTCCAGCTCCTTTTTTACCTATTTCTAATCTTGCACTGTTTATCTCCCTCCCTTCAAGAGAAACTCTCAAACACCAGAGGGTTTCCCCTTCCCCTATCTCAAGTACTCAGCCATCAGTGCTTCTTTAGCAAGTCAATGGGAAAAATTCCACAGGCAATGAATAAAAGAAAATCCAACCTCCAACTTCTCCACTTCTTAAGAAGCTGCAGAGAGCAATGAGGACACCTCTCAACCTTCTTTTCTCAGAATTAGTGTTCTCATGCTTTATAATGCTTACACAAAATAATAATGCATAGACTAAGAGCAAATTAACTGATGGCTCGCCAATTCATGTCCTCAGAACTCAACAATGTAGAGACACTGAATACATGAGAAAATTGAAGTAATGCACAGAAATAATCAAATAATATTCGATAATTCCTCTCACTAACTGTTCACAGAGCAAATAAAAATTCAATTTGTACAGTTATGGAACTAGCCTGTAACATAGAGTGTATTGGGTAGTTTCTTTCTGGGCTTGGAACAAGAGAATAACACCATAATTTCAGATACTAAGTTGAAATAAATAGTTCCTGGCACCTTAAAGCACATAATAGACAAGTAGAAGAAAATTAATTCATGAGTTTCTGCATCTTGAAATTATTTTCTTTTTGTTAAGTGTTGCATTGTTGTGGTGCATATCCTGCATATCCACCTTCCTTGGGCTGCACAGTAATCTGAGAAATGCTTCTTTTTAAGTCTCAGTCTTGATGAACAGCACCTGGCTGAGCTCCTCTTGAGCTTATCAGAAACACTCTCTGCTCATAGAAACTTATGCTGGCTAAAAAGCTCACAATTTTTTAATGCACACTGATTCACAACACACAGAAAATTATGAATTCTGTGAAAAATAGTTAATGGGTTTGTGAGGAGTCAATTTAGTTTTGATTTGTCTCAACACTGATAGTGAGAGGCGTGTGGGGGAGGGTGTGCACATGTACTGCTTGCAGGAGGCAGCCAGAAGGTGGGTGAAAGCTTTGTCTCTTGGGAGACTTTGCCTCACATGGGACAGGCAGGCAGGAGGAGACACAGAGGGGTTCTCCAGTCAGATGGAAAAAGGTCTCCTCCCATGGACTGCAATGGGACATTGGACTGGGCCAATGGTCTCCTGTCAGCAGGCAGACCTTTGGAGGAGCCAGGGAGCATAAAAATAACTGCAGGACAAGCTCTAGGTTTTTTGGGTCTTGTGCTTTTTGGTTTGGGACCAGGCTGCTGAGGCTTGCTGCCTCACTCGCTCCTTTGATCTAGCCATGGCCTTTTTTGTCTGTTTTGCCCTGGCCTCAGCCTGCTTTTTGGCTTTCCTGCCCTCTCTGGCTCTCTCTCGCTCCAGCCCAGTCTGCTGCTGCTCTCCTCCTCTGCCCTGGGCTTCCCATGCAGGCACCCACCCAGAGCGTGTGCGAGTGGCCGTTGCTGCCGGAGCCGCTCCTTGGAGCCGCGTCCGTCTGAGGGGAGAGCTACCCTTGCTCGTCAGCAGAGGCCGTCCACCCTGCTATTATACCTCTCTATTTATCTCTCTCTTTCTCTCCCCCCAACCACCTCCATTTTCCTTGCTTCTTTTCTGTCTTTTCCAGCCCTCTTTAGTAGGGTTACTGCTTTTTATTTCCTTTTTTTTGCTATGGTAGATGGTTCTCAGATACAATGTTTGCCTCAGTTGACTTAATTTCATTCCAGACCATCTCTTTTTGAAAGAACTTCTCGCAGTTCCTCACAGTGGAATGCAACAGGGTTAAAAGAACTAATCACAACCAAAGAAATCATTTTCCCAAGAAATCTTAGAGCATATGTTAGGGCAGATTTTTTTCTCTGTGATAATTATAATCGATATATTTTCATCTTGCTTTTTGCAAAGGTTGCTTGTCACCTTTTTGATAGATATTTCTGCAATAGTAATTTTCCTTTTAATTTTTTTAGTTTTTTTTTTCTTCATCAAACTGTTGAGGACGATGAAATCTTATTGCATGTTCCAGTCAAGAAACATTGGCAGCACTTTTGTAGCTAAATAGTTATCTAGTTATTGGTGTTTTAAGAAGTGTAAGTAAATAACAGCAGTAAATAACAATAAAAGACAGTTTATCCTCCAGCTGACTGTTTGGCTGATGTCAATTCTATTTGACACAAATGAGGAGTGATGCAAGTGGAATTGATCAGTAAACAGATAATGGTCTCCAACAGCAAGTTAAATTTTGAGGCACTGTAAGTGAAGTTATATAAAACAGTGCTTAGGTGAAGATTAGACATTTATATTCAAAGCAGGAAACCATTTTCCAGTCACAAAGTTTAATTTCACTGTTGCTACTATATCAGGGTTTAATATTATAAAATTAATACATAAATGAAAGTGGCTCTGGATCAAAAGAAGATCTATATGCACCAAAATCCTGTGTTTTAGTTTTCTCAGGCTATAGAGGGAAATAGTCTTCCCCATGCTATGCATTCTGAAGCCAGTTTAGTTAGAAGTAGGAGATATGAGAAAACAAAAATACTAGGATGAATTTATGAGCAATATAATCAAAATTTGGTAAAGTTTCTTGGAATAAATCTGAAATTTTTCATAGGTGGAAAAAAAGTGTACACTTCTATATTTGTAAGAGCCAAATCGAAGAGTATATCAAATAACTAGAAAAAGCTTGATAGAAGTAGCCTAAGCTGTTGGAACATATTTGTTGAGAGGATCAGAAAATATCAGTACAGATTCACTTGCAAATTTTAAGTCTGTAAGGGAATCAGTCTTAAGTGAATTAAATTTTTTATTTGTTAGATAAAGATAATTCTAGTTGTGAATGAGTTACTTTATGGGCACTGGAATTTTGATTGCCTCTGTTGATGACATGAAGTCATTGTCTTGGTTTGAAAGACAGATGTCTGCCAAGAAAGGCAGGAGCCTCTCTTTAAAATGGAGAATGTAAAACCCCTCCCTCCAAATTATTATAATTTTGAAATTTAGGGGGCAAAGATATGGAAATAGGAATAGCAGTTCTTTACTAAGAAAATTAAAATAGAAATCTGGTATTACAGAGAACAAACCCAAAAACCCCATCAGTCAGGGTGTTGGTAGCAGTCCCATTCAATGGTGGCTGCATCCTCCTGGATGACAGATGTGGTTCAGTTGAGGCAGTGCTCCTGTAGAAAGGTGCCGTTTTCCGCCAAAGGTCCAGTGATGATGTGGAAAGGTCCGATTTTCCTCTGGAATCCAGTAGAAAAAAAGGCTGCCTTGGTGTTCCAAATCACAGTTGTTATCTAGGTGGGAAAGGCTTGGCTCCTCCCCCTGGCTGGAGCATCTCCCAGTGGAATGATATCATTTTATCAGTCATACAGTGGAACTCAATGGCCCATTAACAGATGATATCTTCCTGAAGGAAGGATGGGTTGTGGAAAAGATAAATATGACTGCCCTACCTGATTTTAACAGAAGGCCCGTTAGCAGAGGATATCTCCCACGGACATAAGGATCACTGTCCCACCTGGTTTCAACATGATAATAGAATACATACTTTGGTCACATCCTGTATTGCTACCTAAGATAGTAGTTAAGAGGTTTTTTCAGTCTTTAGCATGATGAATAAAATACATTTTCTTCCTACTTGTTCAGTTTCTGCTTATCCTATTAATTGTTGTCCTGTCTTCTCCTCCTGTCCATGAGGTGGCGTTATGAGACAGGGAATTGAAGAGTAAGGACTAGTTCATCAAAAACCAAGCAAATTAGGAATGCCTGGCATTTCCTATGCTTGCAAAAATCAGGAGGAGAGGCAGACTGCTTTGTGATAAATGGTGCCAGAACTTGCAAACAGGGTGAGGGGTGCAAGGCTACCAGTGATAAATGATAAATCTAAAACCCTAAACCATCATGAACTAATCTCAAGGTGTGGAATGTGCATGCTCTGGAGACAAAGTTGAAAAGTTGAAGTGCCATGAAGAATTTGGAAGCCTTTGTCAAAGACCCCCAATGACCCCTGAACTGGGGAAGCACAAGTGCAGAAGGACTTTTGGTTCATTTTAATATGAAGCGAGGGTAGGCGGGATTAGGCACGACTAGGACTTGAATATATGTTAGTTATATTGTGTAATCCTAGGCTTTTACGGAATAAATAGAACAGTAGTTTGGAGTTTTGGTGTGCATGCTTTGGGAGGAATTATCCCCGTGCACCTCAGCGCTGAATAAATGCATACCTACTTTAAAATTCTCATTTCTCACAAGTTATAGAGTCTTTTCCGCATATCACTTATCTGGTGACAGCTTCAGGAAGAAAACACGAGATCTGAGGCATGAGCATTGCCCTGCAATGAGGTTTTTTTCCTCTGGTTGAATGGTGCTGCCTCTCTATGTCTTTGCTCATGGTGTTTGGATAAGCACAGATGTTTTTGTTCAGAGAGCTGGGTTTCTTTTCAGAAGACACCTGCTGTTTAACATAATCTGAAAATCCAGTTGTTTAGGATGTAGAATTGCTGCCACTCTTGGTTGGTGTAGTTGGCAGGAAGTCCCTCCAGCAAAATGATGGTGAGGTGTTGGAACATGGGAGGAGACTCACTCTAAATTGAACAATTCTTTCACAATGAGAGGATTTTTATAACAGGTGTACAATACCCATAAGATTCCTGAAGGTCCTTCACTGTTTTTAGAATAAGGAAAGCTAATACCACATTAATTTGACTGTCCACATATGAAGGCATTTAGCCTCGAATACTTTTCAAAATCTAAGAAAATTCAAGCTAATTCAGAAACTGTGATGTAGCTTTAAAGGGTCTTGTAAAAGTGACAGTGTTAGCATTGAGTGCTATCAAATGACAATGACTAAGGAAGTTTGGCTTCTATTCTCATCTGTGCTTTTGCTTTGCCATTTTGTCTTTCTGTCTTCAGTGTCAAAACAGAGATTATAATTGGTGCATTGAAATCTTCAGGTAAAAGGCTTTATAAAATTGAAAATATCACTCTAGTCAAAGACAAAATAAATTGTTCTTGTTAATAAAATTTAATTGTATATTTTTTAAGTTGCCTACTTGCTACAGTTTTGTGGTCTGGAAAACACCAACCAATAAGTTTTTTATTTAATTAATCTATTTACGGCAATACCAGTTTTAGTTCTGATTGTATCAAAATATTTCAAATCCAGATGCTTTTCATAAAGACGCTATTTTATTTAAAAAAATGATAAACAAGGAAATGAAAAACCTGTAGGAAAATGTAGCTCTCAGATAAGAGGAGAAATTCTGCTTTTGCTGATTTTCATGACAATTTGAACTCCACTCGGGAGTTTTGTTTCTGTGTGTTGATCAGGAAGAAGTTAGCTTAAAAACAAACTGCTGTATGTGAATGAGGGAATATGAAGAACACATTAAAAAGATAGGGAAAAGTTAAAGTGGTATTTACAGTCAGTCTTCTCTAGGAAATATCAAAGCAACAGCTTATTTAAAATGTTGCCAACAGGATTTTTTGCAAAAACATAAACTTTTTTTTTCCCAGTAAAAAGGTTTAGTTTCATCAGAAAAGGAGTAGAATAATGAAGTTTTGTGGGTTTTGATCATTAAACAGTCAAAATCACACTCTTTAATTTTTGCTCCTTTAAAAATTTTTTTAAAACATATTTTTGGTGTGTGTCTAAAACCTGAGACCCTTTAAAATGAGCTTGTGATTTGTTTTCATTATCCCTACTGTGTGTTACTTGGACACAGGTCTCTTGAAGAGCTCCTTCTTTGTGATCTACTAATGGTTTTGGCTTTCTTTCCTTTTCTAAAGCTGGTATAACTTTTCTCTCTGAAAGGGTTTTGGCTGTTTTCTTGCAGTGTTGGCCAAAAAGCAACCATTGGCTTGCAGTCAAAAAAATCGAAAAAGGAGTATTATGGGGATCTTGGACTCTTTACTTCCTTGCATTGAACTCAAAACCTTTTGCTTTGTGACACACCCACAAAAGAAGGAGACAAACACACTCCTCACACCAGGTTGCATGAACAGGAAAAGACAACTTTATTTACGTCACATGTCCACTTAAAGACATCTAACAATGAACACGTATTGGACAGCGATGATAAGACTTTGTGACTCCACTGGCTTCATCATCTGTCTGTCAGATGTTCTCTTCCTCCACTAAGGAATGCAAACACTCTGTTTATCAGAAGAGAGTGTGAGAACTGTTAAGAAATGTGTAAACATCAGAACATCAGAAGGCAAGGAAATCCTGGGACAACAACCTTTCTTTAAGAAAACTCTAAAAATGTAAAAGCTCAGTAAACAGAAAATAAAACAGGCAAAATACAGTTCAAACACTTATGGATCTTGTCTGAAATGCTTTCTTAATGTATTGCATAAGTTTCAATAACCTCTAGAGTCGTCCATTAAAATAAAATGAAATAGATTGTAGAATTACTGTAGGATTTTAGGGTCAGTTTTTTTCCTCTGGGTTTAAACGATAAAACTTCATTAAGTTTGACTCTTCTATTTAAATACATTTTTTTCCAAAATTTGAAATTTCGCAGTGAACTTTGAGCTAAGGTCCAGCTACTTTTATGTTTGCTGTGAGAAATAAGCTAAATAATATCCTTTGGATTTCCAAATAAACACAGCTTCATTGCAAAAAATTTTCAGCTAAACATTATGACCAAGTAAAATTTCTGTTCCTGGTTGCTGTCCTTGAAGATGTTGTTATTTTGCTGCTTGATTTTGAGTTGATATTAGAATTGTTCTTGCTTGTGGTATCAGTTCACAACTT
Source organism: Sturnus vulgaris (assembly GCF_052056855.1). Classification (NCBI taxonomy): domain Eukaryota; kingdom Metazoa; phylum Chordata; class Aves; order Passeriformes; family Sturnidae; genus Sturnus; species Sturnus vulgaris. Next base: position 15,453,449 of record NC_142283.1, on the reverse strand, counting down.
AGTTTAAATTTAGTATGATACTTTTCAAACATCATTTATATCTGCTGATGATTTATTGGTCAAACTGCTTGATTAATGCATGATTGCAACACTTCTTTCCTCACTGACAAATTGGTTTCCAACCAGTGGTTAAAAAATTATTTCTTTTTGCTCTTAAATACATTGTTTTTTTCTCTGACATCTCAAATCTTAAATTAATCCAGAAGAGAAAAACAGTCTATGACTTCCTCCATATCAAGAAGGTCTAGTGTTTAATCTGAAAGAAAATAACCTTTACAGTGGGAACTGAGATGCATTTTTGTCTGTCTCTGTAGTGGAACAGCCATGGTGTTGAGTCATAAAGATCAGGATATGAATTATTGTCTGGTAAGTTTGTTTAGAATTTGATCACTGAATTAGTGAGTGAGTTAAACTACCTTAGAAATCTGGTATCTTTGTTTCTCTTCTTAAGATCTCATTTATAACTGCTAGATTGCAGCTGAGTGAGTGGGGCACAACTAACCTTAGAGAATTGTGGCTTTAGTTCAAAAAAGGAATCATATCATAAGTAGGAGCTCCCGCTGCAAATGCAACAGTTGGAAATATAGAAGTAAACAGTCTATTAGGACTGACATTAAGTAAATTACAAGCCTGAAAAATAGCTACAATGAGGGTAGTAATGAACATCAAAATAAAATGGAAATTTGGTTATATTTTAAAGTGATGTTTCAGAGGAGAGCAGGAATATATAATCAGTTCCTGACAAAATGTGCAAATAAATGAATTTTTCTCATCTTTAGGTTTTACAACTGTGTAGATATAGTCAGCAGAATTCGTATCTTTTAGATGTGGGACCACTCTCTTATGGGAGAGAATTGTGTGCCAAAAGCAAGAACTTGTTAATTAATTTAAAAAAAATCACAGAAGTCTCTGTCCCCAAGACTCATGAAGGGTGTGGTGCAGAAACAAAGACTCTCCAACTAATCAAAGTTAGAAAGCAGTATGGTTATTATGACTCCTGGGCACACCCGGGAGAAATCTCTCACAGGTACACAGGACTCTTGCCTTCTTTTATCCACAAAAGTATTACATATTCATATAATTACCCAATACGCCTATACACATGCATTACCTAACCCCACCTACCCCCGCTTCGTATTGAAATTAACTCAAAGTCCTTTTACACTTGCTCAGTTTCTTCCTTCAAATGGGTCAGTGGTCTCCTAATGATGAAGTCAGGGAGTCTTCCCTGCCTTCGGCTTTTGACCTTTTTCTTGTTGCTAGGTTCTCGGGCCCCTTAGCCATGGAGAAGCTCCCAGCCTGGTTCTGGCTGGTTTTGGGGCCCAGGTGTAGTTATAGTGCCTTAACTTTAACAACATCCCAACCACCCATCTTGACACAGCAAAGCCAAGCAAGTGATTTATTGTCTTAGCTCTACTGGCTCAGCCATTTTCATTTTCAACATTGCTTCTACTATAATCATTATATATATATATAACTTCTATCCCTCAGCTAAGCTCTTAACCCTTTGATTTATGCTTTACCTGAATCCATCAAAACTACCATTTGATGGAAAAGAGTACAAAGTAGGTATCACTCCTGCAATGTCTTTGTTCTTCTTCTTAGCCATCAGTATTTCACTGACAGAGGGAGTTTAAATTATGGAAGCAAGAAGTATTTTGGAGGTTACATAGTTTTATAAATGGTCTATTCCACCTTTTATAGAAAAGTGCCTAAAGCTATTTTCAGGAAGTGATATTTTGGACTATGAATGTGCTAGGATGATCTTGGCACTTAAGGCTTTAATTTTTATTAGTTTTCCCTGAGATCCAGATTTAAGCCACTGCTACCTAAAGATTCTGGTTTTCATAAAAATTCTAGAAATTTTGCATTTTTTATAACTTGTATAGAGCTGGACAGATCTGTTTTCTAATGGCACTATGGTCCATTTGAAATTGACCATAGGTGTTTCCACGTCTATTTTTTAACATACAGATGTTGCATAAAACGTGGGGGATAGCTGGATGCTGAAGTGCCTCATAGAGGAAAACTTCATATGTAGAAGAATAATTATACCTAACAATCTTCTTGAACAGAGTGGAGAAAGCGAGACAAGACAGGCAGCTTTTGTATTCCCTTTGTGGTATCTTAGAAACTTACTGATAAAATTTTAAAAATTTTGCCTTTAATGAAGTAAATAAAGAAACTCCATTGACTTGGGAGTCTTATTTATAATAGTGGGTGAAAAATCTTAACTATATGATGGCTGTTCACATTAATCAATACATTTGGATATTATGCTCTAAAAACGCTATAACAAATTTTGTTTCCTACTGTAGGTTTTGGAATAATTGTTTCAATTTTATAGTCATGTCTTACCAGCATATTAAAGCAAGAAGTATTCCACAGGCAAGACCATAAGGCACACTCTATATGATTCAGAAAATGTAAGAACAGAAGTTCAAACATCTACCTGAAACTTTTTCTGGTAAGTCTGTAAAATATCATATAAAGCACCTTTTAAGAAAAGAGAGGAATAAGATAGTACATTTATGTGAGAATATATACTCTACATGGACTCTAGGAAGAAGTGAGCTGAAGAAATTTATTGAATAATAAAATGTCTGTAGAGTGTGAGTTACTTGAATTTGCAGCAGAAACAAAACTACCTTTTAAACACATGGAGTTTGTACCAACTTTCCCAGAAGTTTTGATAGAAAGCAAGGTGATAAATCAAAATGATACATAAATTACCTTGAATCTCTTCCTATACTTTGTCCTAGACCTCCTATTCCTCCTATTCCAGGAAAGCCAGGTTTCCCCGGGAGCTGCTTTTCTTCTTCTGGCGCTTGACCCCACACCCCTGCCCTGCGAGGACGCCCTCCCGCTTCTGCTTGCTATTTCCAAGAGTCCTGTTGGAGCACTGGGACCGACACTGCCCCAGGGCTGGGGAGCAAAGCCTCTCCTCCATCTCTTCCTATCTGAGGCACAGCCTCCATCACCCCCAGCACCCCTGCAGCTGCAGGGATCGTCACATCTGTCTTGCCCACCGGGAATCTGCCAGCACGCACTGCCAGCGGTGACGGGAACTGCAGCACAGGGGAAAGTGCCCACGGCAGAGACGACTGGAATTGGGTTCCTGCTCTGTTTGTTATTAATTCCATAGCTGTTGTTTTATTTGCCTTGTTATATATATATTAGTAAAGAACTGTTATTCCTATCCCCATATCTTTGCCTTTTCAATTTTCAAAATTATACTGATTCAGAGGGAGGGATTTACTTTTTCCATTTCAAGGGAAGGCCCTGCTTTCCCTAGCAGACATCTGTCTTTTCAAGCCAGGACATAGAATCAATTGACTTTTTTTTTCCTCTTTTGCAACAAAATTCCTGTTATATCCTTGTTTTTGAATTCTTTGCTTTTTAGAAGGTAGAATTATATTATTCATGTGTCTTAATAAAAGTGGCATATTCTAGATTTTTTCCCCACTTCTTAAAAATCAGTTAGTAAAATCAGTTGGGATTGAACTACGAATGAAGGTGAAGAAAGTTAAAAGGGGAACAAAATATCTGGCAGAGTAATTTTTTCTCACAGTATGTTTTTTACTGGGAAAGAATGAATACATTGCATTTAATTTTTATTTATTACTGTATAATAATAATAGGGTCACCCAGTTTGGAAAAGAAAGAGGGGAAAATAAAAAGTATTTGGAAATGTAGAGTTGAAGCTATTTTTTAAAGAGCTTCAAATATTTGTGCTTTTTCCTCTTTTTTTTTTTTTTTTTTTTTTTTTTTAGTTTAAGAGACTTATTTTATTGAATAGAGAAAACTTCTACCTGTATTTTAATGTCACTTTACAGAACCAACAGCAAATACAGTAGAAAATTTATCAGTCATTTTAATTGTATCTTATTAATTTGTAAGTAAACTTACTGTAATTATCCTGGTTACTCCCTCCTGTGCAAACAAATTCTACCCTTTGACAAGACCAGCATCCTTGTTCAATATACCCCTTGAGGAGCAGTTATTTGAGAATGTAAATCCAACCAGTATAAAACTTTTGTCAGGTACACAGTTTAACCACATTTAGTCAGCATTTGCTTCAGTGAATTTCACATACTGTTTTTCCAACACCAAATTTCTTTCCTTTTGTCTTGCAGTAGTTCTTCAGCTGAAACCAATGGACCATGTGCATACAGGGTAATGGTTGAATAAGTAATCATTGCTCCAGATGAAATGAATTTTTGTATAATGATCTTTTGATATAATTTAATCACAGAGATGTCTTTCTACTTCATCTTAAGCCTATCTGATACTTACGAACTTGTAAACCTGCTCTACATATATGTTAAGATAATATAATTTCTCTTCTAGGCTTTTCTGCAAGGGAGTTTAAGAAAAATTGAAACAATATTCTTATTTTGATTGAATACTTGTTTTTCTTTTTTAAAATGAAGTCTAAATTTAGTATAGACATAATAAATCTAAATCAGTTATAAAATCCATTTTTGTTGGATTAAAATGTCATAAACACTCTGCACTATCAATCTAGTTATAATTTACAAAGATATTTTCTTTATTTTAATCTTGATTAGCAACTTAAAATTCACCTCTTTCCTTAGCTGAAAAGCTTCTAGTCTTCAACTAGTAGAATAATTTTAGCTACTACCACATGATATAGTCCACAGATAACACTTTTTAGGTAAATTCTTTGATTTAGAAATCAAAAAATTTTATAGTCTTAAGAATAGATGAAATTTAAGAATTCCAGCATAATTTTATTTTTGGATGTATGTATTTAACCACGACTCTCAACAGTAAGCCTGAGAGATCTGTATTCTATTAATCTCAGAGAAAATGTATTAGGAAGTTGCCAGGTTCTAATGCAGTATAGTAAAAGAATCTGTATGCTGGCTATAGTAATTTTCTCAGTTCTCTTTCTTTGGGCAAAGCTCATTCTATTTGCCAAACAGAAAAAATTGCAACATAAATGGTCTCTTTCAGGCAGCAGGTAAATGAGAATGTAAATGTCTGCAGTATTTAGACTTGCTCTTCTGACTCGTCTCTTCTCCATTAGTTCAGGAGTTTTTCTGGTTGTTATTGTTGTAGTTGTTTTCTTCCTCGTTTGTTCTAGCACGTACCGTGCACAGCAGCTCCACCCTTACATATTCTCTGAAGGGAGCAGAAGTCATCTGACCATTTAAAACTCTCATGATCCCTGTTTTAAAACAAATTTGTGCATATTCTGAAAATACTTGTTACTTACCTGTTTGGATTTTTGTATAAGGACATATACACAGCATGACCTATTTCAGTAGGCAGACCTGGAGTACACCCTTTCAACAATCATTGCTATGGATCTTTTCTGTGGATTAATTTTTGATTAAAATGTAGAGATGAAACAGGATTCCAGTAGAAAGGAATGTATCTGGCATAAGTGCAAACTTTGCTTAGTGATGTTTACCTATCATTTATTGAAATGGCCATGAAGTCTAATTTAGTTGTAAAAACATGTAGTATTATGAAGACCTCTTTTGTACATGTTATATAAGCCTATCACTGCTAAAATATCAATATATATTATTTATAATTTCTATAGTAATCTACTGTCCTTGTTTTGCTTTGAAGCAATTGTTGTTGTAGGCTACTTTTGTTTACTTATTCAAATCACTATGTTTATTTTACCATTTACTCTCATTATTTCGCCAATTTCTTTTGGGCAGGGTTTATCAGCCCCACAGTGTGGATGCTTAGCAACATCTAATGGACCGAATGAGTCTTCCTATTATTGCTACTTGTATTCTCTTTATCATGGAGCAAAAGGTAACCCAGTAACTTGAAGATTGGTATTAAAATGTAATCTCCAGTGGTTCTGCTGTGTTAAAAATATGGGTAACTGAAGTCATTAGCATTGAAATTAGCATTAGCATTTCACATCCCTGTTACCTGCTACATGAGAAATCACCTCCTTATGTTTTATCTGATATCCTGAGCCTTTGTAGTGGGAGGGCTGATAAAGAGCTGACTTCTCACTGACCTGTGACAGTGATTATCCCCATTACTCTTGTGTGAACACTTTCCAGGTGTGGGTGAGTCAAGGACTCATACTGACAAAATGGCATTCTCTGTTTTGTTTCCCCTACAATATGTCTTTTTTAAAAAAAAATTTTACTGGCACTTTGTTAATGTTTTGATACACACAAAGTGTTATTCTCAGCAGGGATGGACAGCTCCAAGGCATTGTTTTGTATGGGTAGGAACTAGATGGAGGAGTGCATGGCTTTAAATAGAAATTATATTTCCTCTTTGCCAAGATCTGAACAAGATCAAACCTTTGCTGTAAAACACACCATTCTCTATTTTGGATATTGGAAAGAAAACAAGACAAAACGAAACAAAAGAAAACAGGAAGTACAGGTCCTTAATTTTCTATCAGAGAGCCCATAGATATAACAGTAGAAGCTCTTGCACAGATATGAAGTATCTAAATTAGAGATATAACAGACTTATGACAGCAAATAAGTGTCCAATGCTGGCTTAATGCCAGAGTGTAGAGAGGAGAAAAAACCTCTGAGATTAGTTTAATGTAGAAATGTTTACAATGGGCATTCAGTAAGGTCGTCTAATAAATACTCTTTATCTAACTACTATGTTAGCTTCATTCTGATAACAGATTTGAGGCAAATTTCTTATTGTAAGATCTTTTGTAAAGGAAGTTCTTCTAGGTCGCATGTAAAAGAAGTGGACCTGGTTGTGAAAAGAATGGCAGTAGATTAATGCTAACTTGATCTGAAGAATATTAAAACATGAGAAGTAACTCTAAAGAAGACAAAGGGAAAGAACATTTGTATGTTATACTGCAGTTCAAATGTCAGTCTTTGTTGTTCTTTGATCAGAAATCTGCACGCAAGAAGGAGTGCAAGAAATTTCATCATGTGTCTCTGATTGACATTTGAAGATTTCAGGGCATACTCCTCATCCAAATGTTAAGTGATCTCTTAGTTTGCAACAAGTTCAGGAGGAAATGTCCTGAAAGGAACATCTTCTCTAAAGAAGACAGATTTCAGCATTCTCTCCCACACCTCAGCTATGAAAGGAATTTCTTGGTGAAAAAGAACCCTATTTATTTAACAAGCAAGGTGCACACAGGCACAGGGGGAAAAGGAATAACTGGTAATATCTGAACCTTCTCGCTGATGAGAAAGCTGGTGTATCCAGAGTCCTGCTCGTCTTCTCCCGAGGTGTGGAGCTGGAATGCGGTATCCCTGCAGCCTGCCTGCCGGGGCCGCGGCGTGGGATTCCAGGTGATGGTCTGGTGTGTGAACCGCAGCAAAGCTGAGCAGCTCCAGAAAAAGGAGCCTCAGTCCCAGGAAAAACTTCTTGCCTCAGCTAACAAAAAGAAGCTAGCTACAAGCAAAGAATTCAAATCACCCTCTCTGCTGAGAAGAAATACTGAGAGAGAGAGTGTGGAAGAGTATCTGTATTTAAAAACAAACTGCTGAAATAATTCCCCCAGCTTCTCCCCTTCCCTCTAAATTAGCATAAGTACTTAACTTAGGGCCTAACTTAAAGTTACAGGACCCATATCTGGGCACAAAGCAAATTATAAGGGAGACAGTATCATAAAGTCACCCCACGACAAGTGGAGTGACTTTTACATTGTCAACTGGCATTTGCCTGATGAAGACATTTAGTGAGAGAGCTATGCTTGCTATGAAATAAGCAAATAATAACAATGCAAAAGGGCAAAGATATGCAGAAAATATTTTTAGCTGGAGAAATCCCATATTGTGGCACTTTAGCATCACTCTTAGTGACAGATGCTATAAGTCAGGATATTGATTAATAACAAAATTCTGAAGAAAATGGGCAGACTTGTTAATGAAAGGCAAGAGAGGAAAGATAGAGTAGGGTCTGAGGGAAAATCCAAACAGGTTTAACAGTCTTTATGATACTCTCCTTATCAAACAGGAGAAATGGGTTAAGACAAAATATAATAATTTAGTTTTGGAGGAAAAGTCTATTGTTCAAGTATTATAAGTGAAATGTTTAGGTTGCCACTAACCAGTGTATTAGTTATGTAACTGTGACAGCCTGTACTCAGCAGTGCTGAGCACAACACCATGCTGTGAAAAGAAATTTAACACTAAATGCAGTACAAAGAGGCTTAGAGGAAATATATTGATCCCTATTGGCTTTCCCTTGTCAAGTATTGGCATTTTCCACTTATGTGAACAGTGAGAGAGACTGACCAATGAATAATGCCCCTGCCAACCAGACGGCACCTAACAATACTCTCTATGTGTGGACGAGGTGTGGTGTTACTTGATGGAAAATTTAAAACCTGCTAATTAGTTGATTCCCTGAATCTTGCCACTGAAAGGTAACAGCCCTTTGATTGAAAGGGTTGATTCCCTTTCAGAGGTGGCAATAGTGGAAGGACAGCAGTTTCATCCTGTGACACAAGCCATTTGCAGGCTGTTGAAATGGCATACTAGGCCCTGCCATTATAAATCTGCTCATACCGAAGGAGGTTGTACTCATTAGCACAACAGAACAAATATGAGGACTAACATGCAAGGCCAAATTTAGCTGAAGGGGTAGCAATAAGCTGTGTGATTTGTCTGATTGTGAAAGGCAGCAACAGTAAGTTCTTCTGATCTATATTTCTTCTTACATGTTTTTAGCAAAATGTCTCTCTTCCTGTTTTTATTCTTAAAGAATTCACTTTTTTTGAGTGGATGGCTGGGTGTTCAGGTTGCCTTATATACATATATAAATACGTATGTGTATCTATTGCTTTTTTCTGGTCCTAGCTATTTTACTGCAATTTCCACTCTGCAACTCTCTGAAACTTTCTTGAGCTTAAGTAAGTAACAGCACAAAAGTATGTAGATTCTTGGTATGGATGAATTTGTCCCATCACCTCAGAAGCTTTCTAATGTTCTGCTCTATTATGCTGAGTGTTGCTCAGGTATTCCAAATCTGTATCTGCTGGTCATTTGCTCTTCCGTAAGTATCTCTTGGCTGAACTTAGCATAGAAATAAAGAAGAAACTCTTGTCTCTAAAATATTTATATTTGATACTTGTCAGCATTTATCCAATATGAATGGTGAAAAACAATAGTGAATGGAATGTAAAAACGTCTATTTATAAGTCTAAGTACTTTATTTTGCTACTTATGATATTGTAGCTCTGACACTTTTCCATCAACATTGCACAGATACATGAAAGTATTTTTATTGACGGTGCTTTAATTAGCTTTTGGAGCTTAGAAGTATTTAAAATTTTTAAAAAGATATGATAAAATATCTGGAAGTCTGGAAATCTTACTGCTTTTTCTATATTTTGTACCTCTGTAATTTCAAATGTTTCATTTGAGAAATATTAGGACTTCAAGAATTTACTGGATGTCAATGTATGCAATCCATTTTATCAAATCATGCTCCCCAAGCATTAAAATTTGTTTTTAGCACCTTCCTCACCACCTTTTCTGGAGATTGCTGGCTCATGGTGCTGAGGTGCAGGATGTCATCCCCTTCACAGCCCCACCAGGGAAGAGTGGCTTGTTGAACAACAATATGTTGCACTGACCAGCTGCAGTCCTGTGTCCTGTGGATTGAAGATATACTTAAAATGTGTCTACATCCTTTAAATCAAACATCCATTTCCATGAGACATGGCATCATATATCCTGTGTCTCCTTCAAGGCTTCATGTGGTGCTCTTATAGGCATTTCTTTTCTCTAGCATGGCTGAATTAATATGAGAGCTTTTTGGCAGTCTTTTGAGGTCATGTTTGCACAGCAATGGATTGAAGATTGCATCGTGTGCTTTGAGGTTTGTGAAGGGTTGTCTGCAGTCTGCTGACAGAATGGCTGAGAGCTCTGCAGGAAGCAAGCAAGAGCAGCTATGGCTGGTATGGTCATGCCTGCCTGTGCTGCCCTCTGGGAATATTCTTGTGGATGCTGTCTCCTGAGGCACAGTTGGGCTTCCCCTCAGGGAGACTTGTAGTAGTTCTACATAGCAATACAGATGCAATCTTAGCAGATTTTGCACTCAGAAATCCCTGGTATCCTGTCCTGTCATGTTCTGCGTCACCTTTTTTATCATGTGGGAAGAGTAATGGAGGAAAATTCAAATAGAGCAAATATCTGTAGAACTTGCTGGGATTTCATGATCACATGCCAGGTTACATCAAAGAGATTTAGATGACAAAAGAGTATGTGCACCAATAACATAAATTATTTTAAAAGTCTCACATAATACAGTAGCAACTTGACTGAGAGACACACATTGTGATTTGTAAGACTACATATGATTATAATAAAATAAATTCTGAGCAATAAAGTAATTAATGTAGCACAGATTTTTTTCTTATTAGTATTATCATCATGCTTTTTGTAACAAAACTCTGTGGACCTTTCCTGGCAAGGACTTTTCTTGCTTCTCAAAGTTAATTACAGCATGATTGTATCTCAGAAGTGCCACTGCTGAATATCCACCCAGGTCACTGCTGAATTTTCAAATTTATGTGTTGCTCCACACTAATCAGCCCAGCTTACTTTCCCTGTAGGAATAAAGACCTGACTTTCTACTATAGACATGGCTGCAATCTTTTATTAGATTGTTCCCAAGGTGTTCACCCTTCAAAGCTATACAGACAAATTTAAGGGATCACAACCCCTGCAGTGTTGCAGGAAGTTGCAGAGTGGCTGGAAAGCAGCCTGGTGAAAAGGGACCTGTGGATGCTTGTCAACAGCAACTAAACACGAGCCAGCAAGTTGGCCAATGGCACCAGGCCTGTATCGTAGTAATGTGGCCAGCAGGTTGCTTGCTAAACTACCTGAGAGGACAGTATAATAATGTTAGGGTTGATCTCTTCTCCCAAGTCACATATGATAGGACAAGAGGAAATTATCTCAATTTGCACCAGGGGAAGTTTTAGATGGGATATTAGGAAAAATTCCTCGCCTGAAAGGGTTGTCAAACACTGAAAAAGGCTGTCTGGGGAAGTGGTGGAGTCACCATCTCTGGTGGTATTTAAAAGATGTGTAGATGCAGTGCTGAAGGATCTGGTTTAGTGGTGGACTTGGCAGTGCTGGATTAGTGGTTTTATTTGGCAATTTTACAGGTCTTTTCCATGCTAAACAATTCTATGTTTCTATCTTTACATCCTTTCAGGAAATTCAGGGAACAGAACCATGAAAATCCATCTTCTCCTGTAGTTAAGCAAGCTGTGGAACCATAATGGGCAATGAGAGAATCTCTATCCAGGCAATGCCAGATTTGTGTGGGACATCTTGCGTGCTCTCCTTATGCAGAAGCAATAAACATCTCTGTTTTTCTTCTCTCTTATTCTACCAGGTATTTTCTCTCAAGAAAATGCTCAAAATTATGGAGGTTTTGTTGCCAAAAAACTGTTATATGCAATGAATCTCTCCTTTCCAGGAAATAGCTGAGTACCATGTGGCAGAATGAATTAATACCTTGTTTTTCTTTGTTCACAGAAATTTTCCTTTTTCTATTAAACTCTTTTTATATAAACCCATGAGTTTTTGCACTTTACACGTCTGACTATCCTCCATCCATCTGTGGGGGAGTGAGCAAGCTATTTGGTGAGACTGCTAAGCTCTACAGCAGCTAACAGTCCTCAAAACTGTACATGTATTTCCTGTACATAAAAGTTACCAACATAGTACTTATTCTTTAGAGTCTGATTTCCATGCAAATATTTTACCTACTGCACTGACATACTTTCTAGATGCTTGATCGCTTTGCCATTATCAACTTCTGCTCAAGAGCATGCTTGAATGTAAAGATAGCAATAAATGGCATTTGTTTAGTGTTTCTTTTTTCTATGAGGCAACAGTTTATGGTCTCAGTACTGCAGACTCATACTTTCATCCAGTTCTGTTGTATTACAAAAGCAGCCATTAATGCAACTAAAATAATGTAGAGTGTAAATTTGTTCCCCTGAGTGCATTCTCTCTGTATAGCATATTCTTAAATGATGAGTCATTGACACAGCATTACTGGTGGACCATTCTATGGAAAAAAGCTATTTTCAGCTTAATTAAAAGATTTTGAAATAAAATTTGTAATTGCTTCAGTGTTCTGATTTTAGAGTACCTGCTTTTGCCTAATGTATAAATCGTTAGAAAAAAACTAACCCGAATTCTTAGAAATTAAGGTTGCTTTTCTTGCCTTAGAAATTAGGGGTTATTTTTGTAAGCGCTAACTAACATCAAGTACTGGAGTTAGCCAACCTGCTGTATGTTGCACAGAGTTAAAAAATCTCTCTGTTTTTAGGACACACTATTCCCTTGTGTCAGACTTTCAGAGACAGGCTTGTGGAAACACATAACACTTCTAGCGTTTTACCTGTTGGCATATAAACTTCCTGTGCTTTCAGTCTGACCTTTGTGATGGTTTTTAGATGAACTAATTTTCTTTACAGTAGCTAGTACAGAGCAATGTTTTGTTTTGAAAATAGTGTTAATAACAGGGGGATGTTTTAGTTATCGCTGAGCAAGGCTTGCACAAGGGCTTTTCTGCTCCTCACCCCACCAGTGAGCAGGCTGGGAGTGCACAAGGAGTTGGGACATGACACAGCCAGAAGAGGGGACAATGACCACAGGGATATTCCAGACCATATAACATCATACTCACCATGTAAAGCTGGGGAAGATAGGAGGAGAGGAACATTTAAAGTGATGTGATTTGTCTTCCCAAATTATTTACATACAAAGGAACACTGCTGCCCTGGGGATGGCTGAACACCTGCCTGGGGTGAATGAAGGAGAAGGGTGAATGAATTCCTTGTTTAGTTTTGATTTCTTTTGTGGTTTTGGATTACCTATTAAGCCACCTCAGCCCAGAGTTTTCCCACTTTTACATTTCTAAATGTCTCCCTCATCTCACCAGGCTGAGGGATTAAATGTTCACCTGTATGGGGCTTAGTTGCCAGCTGTGATTAAACCATGACACACTTTCACAGACCCTAAATTAAATGAAAGATAATGAAATAACTATTCACAGATAAGAAGCTAGTTTGAAAAATTCAGATACAAAAATTTTCCTTTAGTAATTATTTGATAATCTGATGATGTAACAAGAAACATTCCTTAAAACACAGTGAGGAAGAGCAAGAAAGAATTTTGCAGAATAATTGTCGATTAGTTGTCTAATCATTTCACTTCATTTTACCAACATGCGTCACAGCATGTCATAAATACAACGATGCTTTAGTTCTTTACATTTGAAATTCAAAGGCTTTATATTTCACTTAAGAGTAGGAATTGCAATAATTTTAATTTTTGAAAGAGACGTGAATTATGTCAAATAAAGTTATGTACAATTACTGTTGATTGGAAGGTAATGACTTCGAAGACCTTATCTCCTTTTGACTTGAGTTACTCAGTGCAAAAACTATGCTAAACATGTCTTGGAGTTTCACAAACTTTATATTGGAACATTCTTACATGCAGGATAAAGATTTGCAACATGAATTTTTTTCTTCTCCTTGTTGGGTTTTCTTCGGACACCCAGAATTATTAATGTTAGGAAAATAATAGCTCTAGGTTACAATAATTTCTTTTTTTTTAGCCCAAACCATCATGCTTCAAATTTGGATTTCCCTTGTTGAATGTCAAACATATATTATTTCAGAGTTTCAAGAGAAAGTTCTGTTTTATTCTCAAATATCTTTACATTTTAAATCTATATGAAACAGGTTGAAAATTAGTATTCAAGTAATCCAAACGAAAAAGCAGAATAATCATGTGAAGAGTCACAAAAATGAGATACCTTCTATATACATATTAATGTGCAGATGATTTATGTGACAATTACATCTCTTTCTAAAGCATGAAAAGACAAAGGAAAAACTAAATGGTTTGAAAGGAAATATATTTTTAAAAAAAATTAAAAATGGACATTTAAGGTAACGGCCCCAAATGTTATGATGACATTATGTAAAACTGCAACTGGTTTATTAACATGGAAAATATTGGGTCATATGATATTTGTTAACTAGACACATGGTGGGGAAGTAATCTCAAAGGAGTATTTGCTGAATGTTATAGTATAGTTACCCTGTGGTTGCCATTACTACAACATAAAAAACCAATCTATCTCAGATACAACTTTGTCACAGCAGCTGGAACAAAGTTTTAATGTCATCTCCAAGCTATAAGTTATGAAGCCAAATAAATCAAGGAAATCAGAACATACTCTCACATGGTTCTTCTAGGTCCAATAGTATGTTCAGCTCAGACTGAACACAAAATAAAAGCAAACAAGATTATATCACACTTTTTAAAATGAGACTTTGCACCAGGAATGCTTTTACACAAAAACCTTGCTATGTAGTTAGTTTTTGAAAACTAATCTTTTATTTCAGGGAAGTAGAGATAAAACAACAGGATCATATCAGAGAGAAAAGCCTATTGAGCAGAGTGAATACTTTCACCAGAAGGTATCTTGCATAACCAGAAGCATTATTTGAAAAAAGTTAACATATTTCAAAATATTTGCTTACAAAAATAACAACATTTTGGTCTTACAAAGTATTGTTGTGTGTTTTTATAGGACTTTGAAAATATTTTGTAAAAATTCTGATATTTTTCATTCTTTATCTTAAATCTTGACATGAGATTTTCGACCCTAGCTGAGCTAGTTCAACATGAAAACTTCATTTCTATCAGCAAACACAGAGAATTGTGATGAGAATCTAAAAGTATTGATTTATGTGAAAATTATATTGCTCAGCTCTCTATAATTGTATGTCACAACATAGTTTGCCACCAGGTAGACTTATTTTCAACAAGCTCCCAGTAAAGATTTTTTAAAAATAGATGCTTGCTGAAGGGACATAAACATGCTCCACTATCCATGTATTTGGTTACAATAAACAATCTGCAGTCTTAAAACAAGATGGTAGTAAGCTGGTAACACACCATCAGACGTGATATTTGGAAATCAAGCTTATCGATTTGCATGACTGCTAGTTCTAGTTTCCCTGTGCTGCTAGAACATGTAGTCCAAAGTCATTACATGGCATTCTGATAAAAAAAATCCCCAAACCAAATGGTAACTCAAAATGTGTCACTACAAATGGAGGAAACGATCCCTTGAGCACCAGCAAATGCTGTCTGTTGATGAGTACAGATGATCTCTGTGTGAGTTGCATAGGAGAATGAGTTAAATAATGCCTGAAGTGCTGGAAGTTGCTTAAAATATTTTACCCCCCCACCCCCTTACCTGAATACATTACCTCACTCTGTTAACCAGCAAGTGTTGTAAGTCTACCCTTGTTTCTTTCTTTCTTAATAGTTTGCTGCCGCTCAGCTTTCATCTTTTATTGAGATTCTTGCTGGTGCTGCTTTAGGTGCAATAGAATAGAATAGAATAGAATAGAATAGAATAGAATAGAATAGAATATATAATGACAATGAAAGCTGCCTGAAGAGTACCCCACTGCAATTTTCCTCTATTACAAAGACTAATCTATCAGTATTAATATTTGTTGTAACAGAGGATCGACCCATTTCTGTTCTGACACCCTATGGAATAATAAGATGAAGGTGGGTATGTGTCCTCTAAATTTCTTTTTATAATGCTTATTTTCTCACTTATTGTGCCCACACCTGGTTGGTGTTATTTTAGTAAATGGCATATTAAGCTGATGTAAAGGACTTGCACTTGAAGTGTAAGAAGAATAAATAGAACTTCTGACTTATACCAGTGATGCAGTTTACTATTGATAGTATGCAATGATCAATAGCTTTTTGTCTAGTATTTTCTATTTTCTAGTATATCTTCTAAGGAAGCTAAGAACAAAACCATGGAACTCCTTAGAGTTGAAGACTGAAACTTTTGTTTATCAGAAAATATTTCTTAGGTAAAAGATTTGTTGTTTATTTTTCTTCCTTGGTTTTTCCCCTCTCTGTGTATATTCCTACTTTTGAAGGATGTAGAAAAAGAATTTTCTTTTGAATATGCCAACCATGTATTTTAAATTGATCACAGTTTTGTAGTTTGCCATATTCTACATGCTTCGACATCTGTATTACTGAGTATTAAAGACTTGAAGGATTGTGATTCTTTCTTTACTCCACTGCACGAGTAGTTTTAATAAAAGCAATATCTCTTCTCTACAAACCTTGTTTCACTTTCACACATAATTGTCATGGATGAGTTAACAATTATTGTGGTGAACAATGTTAATCCTAATATCTCTAGTTAATGCATTCAGAGGGAGCTTTTAAGGTCTTAAACGGAAAGGAAAGATTTCTAGAGGTTCTCAGCACTTGCTTGTGAGAGCTGCCAGCTTCCCAGAAACTTTGAAAATCTGACCAAGGCCTCTTAATATTATATAGTCCAGCACCATCTTACTGATACATAAATTTTTACAAGTCACCTGGTAAGTCCATCACACACGTTCCTATAGCACAACTCAGTGCTGAGCAGAGTTTGTGCTACAGAGGTGGTTGTATTTCACTAGAATATTTTAGCAGGACTGTGGAGCCCCACTCAGCTGGAGGGAGGTCATTTTCATACAGCAGTACCAGTGTCATGATTTCTGGTACTGTCTTATAATTCCAGAGTTTGTTCTGGAAATACAGTGTGCTTCCACACATCACTAACAGTTAGAATGCTACTAGCCATCATTGAAAAGCTTGGACTCAGGTCTGGAGGAAGATTTCTAAAAATATAGACTTTTATCATCTTTCTGTGGTTTGAGGCAGAACCACAAAATCAACTGAATTGGAAGGGACCCATCAGGATCATCAAGTCCAACTCCTGGGCCTCCACAGGACACCTCAAGAATTACACCATGGGCCTGAGAGTGTTGTCCAAACACTTCCAAACTGTCAGACTTGGTGCAGTGACTACCTTCCTGGGGATCTTGTTCCAGTGCCCAAAAGCCCTGACCTAAACTCCCTTGTCACAACTTCAGACCATTTCCTTGAGTGCTGTCACTGTTACCACAGAGAAGAAAGCATTGTCTGTGTTACTGAACAGGTTGTACTTTGTGGGAGACAAGAAATCATGTTTGCTGTAGCTCAACAGAAAGGACTCTGGGAAAGGTTCAGCTAACAGTGAGGTACAAACCAGGTCTGTAACCAGAGACTGGGCTGTGTGGCTAGCATGTGCTTGCCTCATGCACGAGGCAGTGACTGCTTGAGGGAGTACAAGGACACCACTTGATCAGGGAGCTGATTGGGTAAAAGGATGTGTGAACAGTAATACTGCAGTGGCAGGCAGCCAAATGAGTGCTTGTTTGCTTTTAGAACAAAAAAGGGTTCATTTTGTTACAAAAAACGATCTTTCTAGGAGCAAGCAAGGAGGTCTGTATGTCCTTGCTCCCTATTGCTACAATACAATGATATTATTGCTGCAGCTGGGTAGCAAAGAAACTTTCAGAATGCAAAAATCTTTCTTACTTTCTTCACATGAATCTGTGGGACATGATGGGATGCATCCCAGAGTCCTGGGGTTGTTGTAATTGCCAAGCCACTCACCATGGTATTTAAAAAGTCTTTGCAGTCAGGTGAAGTCTCAGTTGACTGGAAAAGAGAAACATTTGTACCCATTATTAAAAAGGGTAGAAAGAAGGATCCTGGAACCCTGATCTGTCAGTCTCTGTGTATGAGAATATAAAAAACAGAACCTCCTAGAAACTCTGGTAAGGAACACGGAGGACAAGAAGGCACTTCCAGACAGCCAGTATGGTTTCACTGAAGGCAAGTCCTGCCTCACCAATCTTGTTGACTTCTATGACAGGGTCACTTTATCAGTCAACAAGGGAAGGGCTACAGATGCCATTTATCTGGACTTCTGTAAGGTCTTTGACACTGTTCCACACAACACCCCTCTCTGTAAATTGGAGAGATATGATTTGAAGAGTGGATTGTTGGATGGAAAAGAAAGGGGTTGGATGATCTCATCCAAAAAATTGTCTGACAGTGTAGAGACAAATCAGTCAGTTTATCATCTCTAAAATAGTCTTTCTCCAGTTTACTTAGGGGGAGGACTCTCTTTTGACATGCTATGGAGACTTCACAAGAAAACAACTTCTTGGAGTCAGTAAGGCAGAAGTTCCTCTGAATCATTCAGAGAGAGATCAGAATTCAGGGACTGAATTGAAGCCATTGGATGGATTGAAGTATGTTAAGCTTCTCACACATAAAGTAGAGGTAAAGGTTTAGGTTGTAGCATGAGTGAGTAAGTAATTGAAATAAGTTTTAAGTGCTTTTAGTACGTAAAAGGTCTTAGATGCCTGAGAAGTAGTACATGTTCTAGTGAAGGTTGAAAAACATACTAGTGTTTCCTTCGAGGCTCCAAGAACCTAGTTTCAGACATAACAGTGTTAGAGTTAAGAATATTGCTTACATTTTTCAGTTAGAACAAGATAGGCCATGAACATAGTTTATACGTAGCCTGGCATGCTAAAAAACTAGAATTCTAATAGGTTAAGAAGTAGTGATCTGAGTCTGGTCTGAGTCTGCGTCTTAGCTTGCTCATAAGTTTCTATAAAAGAACATGTTAGGGGAGAGCCATTGCTTTTTGCCATTGCTTTTTTGCCATTGCTTTTGCTTTGCTTTTGTTCTTGCTCTCGCTGCTATCAACACCCAAGAAGAAGATAGGAGCTGCCTGGCTCCTCTGGCCCTGCTGGAACCACAGGAAGTTTTGTTTCTGTTTGGGACTCTAAGGTAGAACTTAGCATGGACTTTGCTGTCTGTGACTTTTGCTTTTGAGACTGATGTACTTCTGCAATAAATAGCTTTATAGCAACTATTAGCTGCTTCGCTTTTTAAAGAAGAATATAACCTGACAGTGTGGGTGCCTCAGAGCACTCAAAGATTCCTAAACCTCACACAACTCTCTTATGGCTTCAATGTCACAGTGAATCAGCCTCCCAGGAGAATGGAAATCTGATTGCTGTGTAGAAGTCCTTCCCCTCGACTAACAGCTTTCCCCACAACTGTTTTTAAGGGCTCATTCTTTGGCTAATGGGGTACACTTTTAAGTATGAGCAGTTCAGAAGCAAAGGTTGTCTTCAATCTCTCTCTGAAATCATCTTCATCTCTGGGAACAGAGATCTTCTTCTTCCCTGGGGGCAAAGGGTTTTCATCACTCTTCTCTCTCTATCTCTCGGTTCAAACTTCTCATGGGATTACAGCTACTTCAATATCTGCTTGTTCAGCATGGATGCCTTTGTTCACGTCTACATTTTGAACGCTTCTTCCTCCGTGCTTTTTTCAATGACTTACAGGGAAAAAAGAGCCTGATATATCAATCATATCTTCAGCATAGCCTCACAAGAGAATTTCAGCTGAGAAATAAGGCATCTCCTCCTGGTGCAGTCCATGTCCTTGTCTTTCACTCAAGAGAGAGAATCAATGTTTGCAGGTCTCATCTGTGCACTGAAAGAGTTAATATCTCACCCGAGGCCTGCAGAGGGTCATGTGAGCCCTGCCAGGTGGTGCCAGAGCTTGAGAGTTGGTGGAGATTTCTTCAATAGTCATGCTGGGCGCTGGGGGGGGGCCGGTGCTGTGCAGGATTTCCAAGGGGCTCAGCCAGAATGGAGGTGGCCACTGTGGCAGCACAGCTCTTTTCTGGCTTTTGCTGTGCTCAATTCCAGCCACAGGGCTGATGGTCTTCCCTCCCCCTGCACAGCAGCCTCTGCAGCCAGGCCTGACCCCTGCCAGGCCTCATGGCTCGCAGTGGAGGGGTCCTGGCCCAGCCTGTAGCTGCTCCCAGGGCCCAGTGGACCCCAGCTCGGCCCGAACCAGCAGTGGGGCAGGGCTCAATGCTGGTGGGATGTCGGCCGCTGCAGTCTGGCCCAGCCTCGGCCGGGACCCGTGGCCTCCCCTCCCCTGCCTGGCCACCAGGCCGGGAGGGGGAAGAACTCTCTCCAAAGGCTGGAAAGCAAGAGCTTTTCCTGGGTTTGTTAGTTTTTAACATGTTTTTTCACAGAAGTGTGTTCAGCTTTCTCAGTAGTTTAACAAGTTGTCAGATCTCAAAACAAATCATTGATTGGTTTTTGTCAGACACAGAAGAAACAAGAGCAGCTCTCAGAAAAATCATTTCTGTGGGTGGCTGCTTCCCACCTCAACAAATGTCAAATGTGCAAAATCACAATAGGATTATCAGAAGGCACGGCAATTAGTCAGCAATGCAGTGAAACTCAGTTCATTGGTTGAGAAGGGCTATTGTACATGTCTATCAAATTTTCTCTCTCTAGATATGTTTCCATATTTTCTTCACTGATTTTCATGGGACAGATTCACTGTTTATGCAGGTGTCAGGTTGTAGTTGTTTTCCTTAAAAGAGCTGAGCAGCTATTAGTTGCTACAAAGTTGCTTATTTTAAGGCACATCAGTCTCGAAAGGTAAAGAGTCCCAAACTTTAAAGTCCATACTAAAAGTTTTTGGTTTAGAGTCCTAAATAGAAGTCCCAGCTAGAAGTAGAAGCTGGTCCTGTAGAGGTCCCAGGAGGGCCAATGATGCAGCCGCAGCTCCTATCTTCTTTGGGCAATGATGATGGCAGTGAGGGGAGAGAAGAAAGAGCGAGAGAGAAAGGGAGCATCTCTCCCCAGTGCATAGATTCTTATACACAAATTAGCCAATAAGCTAAAAACACATGCCCGAATAATTTCTTCTTAAACTATTAGAATTCTAGTTTTTTAGCATGCCAGTTTACCTATAAACTATGCATATGGTCTATCTTGTCTAAAAAATGTAAGCAATATTTTTAATGTATTTTTATTATGTCTAAAACTATGTTCTTGGAGCCTACAGGGAAACTTGTTTTCAACACTAGTATCTAGGACTATGCTTTTCAGCCTTCACTTGAACTTGTTCTTCTACACTGATATTTAAGATTTTTTTCTCTTTAAAGCACTTAAAACATATTCTTACTTGCTTAAATTTACTTACTTACTTCTTCTAAAACTTAAACTTACACCTCTACTTTACGTATGAGTGGCTTAATATACTTCAATCCATCCAAAGGTTTTTAATTCAATCCCAACACTCTGATTTCTCTCTGAAGAATTCAGTGAGATCTCTGATTTACAGGCTCCAACATGCAGGTTTTTTATTTTTCTCCCCAAGAATAGATTGTTGTGCAAACAAGTTCTCATTCTCAAGATTTTTTCACATGGGAACTTACAAGCTGCTTCTCTCTTAGCTAGAGTAGCAGGGCAGGGAGGGGATTCTGCCCCTCTGCCCCACTCTGGTGAGAGCCCACCTGCAGAGCTGCCTCCAGCCCTGGGGCCCCAGCACAGGAAGGACATGGAGCTGCTGGAGAGAGCCCAGAGGAGGGACACCAAGGTGATCGGAGGGATGGAGCTCCTCTGCTATGAGGAAAGGCTGCGAGACTCAGGATTGTTCAGCCTGGAGAAGGATTAGGGGCGACTTAATTGTGAGTACCTGAAGGTACCTGAAGGGAGCTCACATTAAAGATGAGAGAGAAAATTTGCAAAGGCATGGAGTGACATGAAGGGCAATCCTTCAAACTGAAATGAGGTAGGTTTAGCTTAGATATTAGGAAGAAATTCCTTACTATGATGGTGGTGAGACACTGGAATAGATTGTTCAGAGAAGTAATGGAAGTCCCATCCCTGGAAGATTTCAAGATCATGTTGAATAGAACTCTGATCATCCTGATCTAGTGGAAGATGTCCTTGCTCATGGCAATGGGGCTGGAACTAGATGATCTTCAAGGTCCCTTCCAACCCAAATAATTCTATGATTCTATGATTCTAATTGGATAAAACCTGAAAAGGATAATTGGGCCTTTCTCTAGCATTATAGACTTTTTAAAAAACAGCAAAAGTAGGAAATTAATCTTTATATAGTTTTTCTAAGAATTATTATCTTTAATTCCATTTTATAATTTTTAATCCGAATGGTAAGTAATAGAGAAACCACTTCCTGTGACCAGCAGCTATATGGTGCAGTCATTGAAACCTTCTTGAATTGTTTGAGGGTAAATGCTGATGTACACCACTTGTTAACAAGTTTGGGACACAATCTCTTTTGTTTTGTTTACTTTGTTGTACTTATTGCATGCAGATAATGTTCTAGATTGTGTTCATCTTAACCTATAAAAAAAATAGAGTACATTCAGATAGCAGAAAATATTTCTGTTTTCTTTTTAGAATATTTTTTTTCCATAATCAGTTAGTAGGAATGAGAACTGATTAAGTGATAAGTAAGTAACTTAGATGTGAAACATTTTTTGCCATGAGTATGAACTTCAATGAACTAGAAAACAAAGTGATACAAGAAATCTAAAAATTCTACTTATACTGTACTTGAAAATCTATAGAGGATAAGCACCTCTCATGAGTCTTGATTGAATGAATCAAGCTATGCTCAGCTAGCATGTTCACTCCTGAGATAAATATATATACATTTTAATTACTTTTTCTGCAGCATATAAAGCAATACGAAATATGGCCATTAGGGGCTAGGCTAGGTAGTATTTACTCCCATTTTTTATTTGACTACTAACTAACAATTTATTAGTTGTTGTTATTATAGCAAACTTTTTACTTTTGGAATACAGAAAAAGATCACAGAAAACTAGAAAGACCAGGTTTTCAGATGATTTCCTTGATAAAAATGTTTATTTGTTCTGTGTTGTTCTGGTTTGCTTAAATGGCATTAATTTTTCTCTGCTGTTTTGTTTTTTTTTCTTTTATAAATGTTGACACAACTAAATTTGAAAGAATTTAAATATATTTCATTTCTCAGTTTAGATTTATACAGATATGCAATTATGTTGTATTACTCTTTCCTGCATTTCTTATCTGAATCCTGCAGCCTTTTATTTGTTTGTCACTCTCATTCTTCCACATTTTTTTTAATCTACCTTATTCTTTAACTAAGAAAAATGCAAGATAAAACTTTATTGTAAAAAAAATTGCAGTAATATACAGTAAAACATGACTTTGTTTTTCAGCACATTCCTGCTTTCTTATATTCATAAATTCTGAATTTTTAACCCACACTCTGAAGCAAATATATTTGCTTTATAAACTTAATCATAATATACCACACAGGTAATCAGCATAGTACTTGAAATAGCAAGTTATATGTGATTATATCAATGTCAGTTCTCATTATCATTAATTTACTGCTGTTAGACTAAGAATCCCTGGAGCTTCACATCCTGAACATTTTCCCTGCTCTCTAATAGTTAATATATTCTATATGAAAGTGTGCTTAAGATTTATGAAATGAAGCTGGTATTCCCAAATAAACCTTTACTAGTTTTTCCTTTAACAGGTATGAAAGAGATGTCTTTTGTCTCCAATAATAACAAGGATTTCTTTGGTCTTAAGGCAGGTATTTTCAGCCAAATCACTCAGTGGTGATAAAGAGTTACCTGCCTTTCTCATACAACAAATGGAAATTTTCTTTATACTGGACTAGGGGAAGTCCATTCTCTTTAAGGGTTTGTGGTGTGAAAACACACCAGAAGAGCAAAATACTTTTGATTTTTTTTTCTTTAGTGAACCTCAAATATGTTAAGCATTTTTCTAACAGAGAAACAAACGCAAAATCCAAGATATTTTTTGAAAGAGAATTGCTTTCAATCACTGAAAAAAATAAAATCTAAAAAAAACCTAAATTCTACAGAAGTCGCAGCACTGAGACATATGTTATCTTAATACAACTCAATTGCTATATTGTATAGGTTACCTTAATATAATTGGATTCGTATTGTCTGAAGACCAGTCTATCCTGCAGTCTCTTTTTAGTAAGGTTCTGCATAAATGAGGCAACAAAACAGGGACAGAACTATTAAAGACACAAAGCAGAACAGGCAATAATTAGAGACGTAGGGAAAAGAGGAAAAATAATTATGCAATCACTATTACTGTTTCTCCTAATTTTTCTATTCCTCCTGAAGTCCTCAATGTATTCTCCATTTCTCTTTACCTTTCAAGGCTTGTTGATTTGTTATTCATTTATTAATGAATGCTAATTGATATTGATCTCAATGCTTTGTTTATTATTAACTTCTGGTGAACAAATTTTTCTAAGGTGATATAACTGGAGTGAATTGTACTCCCAAAGGCAGAATCAATATACATAGGAAAGTCTGAAGAAGCATTTCTGCTTTGAAGCACACCGCAGCTAAGAAAGACTTGTTTATAGGGCACGGAAAAAGACAGAGGAATGGGACACCTACAAAGGGATGGTAGGAATAGGAGTTATGACAGATATCAAGAAAGAACAAGAGAAGGTTGCTGACACCACAGACAGATTCAATTGGAAATCAACTCCTTCCCTCTCTGCAGTGTTGGATCTGCCTAGGAGCAAACAGACATTACGGGGAAGATGAGATACTTCTTTACTCTTTTTATAGCTTAGCAATTACTTAGCAAAACCAACAGAGTTACAAATAAAAACAGCAGTCAAAGCTGCACTCTACATTGAAGTAGAAAAACCTCTCTTATATATGTCCTGGTTTCAGTTGTGATGGAGTTGGTTTTCTTCCCAGTAGCTTGTCCAGTGCCGTGCTTTGTACTCAGTGTAAAAATCATGTTGAGAGCACACTGATGTTTTGGCTTTTGCTAAGCAGTGTTTTCCCTGAGGCAGGCACTTGTCTGTGTCTCATGATCTGCCAGTGAGGGCTCTGCCAGTGAGAGAGGAATCACAGCTGGGACTCGTGATCTGAGTGAGTCAAAAGGATATTCCAACATCATAAAATGTCACGACCAGCATATAAACTTGTTTACATGGCAAACCATAGCAGATGGTAGGGAGAGGACGAGTCCTGTTTGGACACTTGCTGGGCAATGGTCAGTGGGTGGTGAGCAACTATATCGTGCATTTATCTGGGTTTTATTATCTGTCTTTCTCCTTTTCATTATAGTTGTTATTATTATTATTTACCACTATTATTATAAAAACTATATTTGATTTATTTTGTCTAGTTTCAATTATCAAACTATTCTTACCTCACCCCATGCGTTTTGTTTATGTTTTTCAATCTCCTTCCCACCTCACCAAGGGAGTTGGAGAGGAATTACTGAGCAACTGGCTGGTACTTAGTTGCTGGCTGGGACCAAAAGGTGTGTAAAGATTATGTGTTAAATGATATCCAGTAGAAATGCATGAGCTCCTCTGTTATTCTAATTTGCTGCATCATTGTTGGGTCTTTGTCATTGCAAGTTTCCATTCCTCCACACTGTCTGTCCTCCTTTCCATGTGTGTTCTATTCCTCCCCATCCTTCCTGTGTGTGTCGTTTAAGGAATCTCTTCTGTTTTGTGCAGGCTGTGGGTCCCCTACAGACTGCACTTGGAACCATAAACTCTAACATCTTTTTATCTGTGCAGTTTATATTATAAGCAAAATCTCTGAAAACTGAGCACTGAATAAATTGTCTGGAGGCTTGGTTGTCTAGTCACAACTGAAAAGAGGCTACCGTCAGGCAACATGGCATATTCATTTGTACAATATAAATTACGGGAGTTTTACAATTATAGCAAGTTGATTAATATCATATTATAAATATGGTTATATATCTGTGCTACATTAACCATACTGAGGAGTTCTAGGTCTGAATGGTGAAAACAATTCTGCGGGCACTGTCACTGCAATGGCATTGGTATGTGAAAGATGTTTCAATGAAAGCTTATTTTTGTGGATGGACAGGTTCTGAAGTAGGCTGCTCCTGCACCAGAGAAGACCAGGGTAATAAAAGCAAGTCCTTCTTTGGAGATTTGTAACTATAACAGAAAAGAAAATAATATATTTAACAAGTAGTAATAGCATGCTTACTAATAACACTCAGATTGAAATATTACCAAGTCTTAAGGAGTAAGGGAAATTATACATCTGCATGAATAGGAAAATATTATTTTCTCCAGCAATAAAATGAATGATAGAATGGCTTATTACTGTTGCCAGAAAATTTATACTGACAAGTATACCCACATAATTCATTGCATGACAAAGAACATTGCACTGTCTTGTCAAAGAAAATCATCATTTTAATTTAAGATGAATTGTACTTCAGTAGCTGGTATAGACTTCATAGATCACAGATCTGAGTAATGAAACTGATTTAAAGAAAATAGCTATGATATTACTTTAACAATTACCTGATTATAACAACTTAGCCCTTTATCAGGGTTGCTGGCATTGTGAGGAAGTAATTCTGCGTGGACTGACTCATTTTACAAAAATAACATACCTTCCATAATATCAAGATTTGAAGTTTAAGTATACTTCAAAGTATCCAAGTTTTTTCACATACTGAAGGATAAAAAATAATTCTGTCATCATGTGCTTTCATAGAATTGTTCTAGAAAATTATAGTCTTTCTAGAGACATTTTAATATCTTTTTTTTTTTTAATCATACAAAAGCATGTTATTATTAGGAAAAAAATCCTCAAAGGGTCTCGCTTTGTTAAGTACAAAAGGGCTGAGACATAACACATTACTGTTATGACATGCTATTTAAAAAAAATAATTTTCTTAATCTCTTTCACCTGGTGAAAGTATGGTGTGAAATGTTTTCTACAGATACTAAGAAGTTTTTTCAAATACAATAATGTCAAAAGGCAGTGTAGAAATAACATAGGCCTGTTAGATGATGAGGACGGCCACCTCCCAAATAGGGACATGGACAAGACAGAGATGCTTAATGTATTTTTGGCCTCTGTCTTCAAGCCAGATGATGGACCAAGGGGGTCTTAGCACCCTGAACTGGAGGACCATGACTGTGAGAATGATCAACTCCCAGTGGACCTTGAACTTACGCAGGATCTGCTGTTGCAGCCCGATGCCTACAGATCCATGAGGCCTGATGAGATGCATCCAAACATCCTCATACAGCTGGCTGTGGTTATCATAATTCTTGATGGTTTTTGATCAGTCTTGGGAATTTGAAGAGGTCCCAGGTAGCTGGAACTTGGTGAACCTTGTCCCAGTTTTCAAGAAGGACAGGAAGGAGGACCCTGAAAACTACAGACCTGTCAGTCTGTTGTCATTCAGGAATGGTACTCCCCAGTTCATTGTTCCCACTGAGATTCCTAAACCAGTTTAGCTGGTCTCTTATCAGAATATGTCTCTGGATTGAGAGAAAAGAAACCTGTTGATTCTAACACTCACATCCATTGACATACCTTTAGAAAGCAGTCTGAACTCACTACTGACACAACAATGTATTCTATATCATAGGAAAGGACTGCTGAACCCAAAGTAGGGTTCCATTGTTTCAAAAGACTAATAAAAACTAAAGTAGAGGAAATAGGATGAGAATCAAATATAAAATTTTCAGTGATGATTAAATTCTCTCACATATTGTGTATGTAGCATTTAAATCCAGAGTTAATTTTATTTTTACTATATTTCCACACTCTTCTTGCCAGCTGTTTCCTTTCATCTGGAAAAAGGCCAAGATGGAGTTTCTGTGGGAGGCTCAAGAGCTATAACCTAATTTCATGATATAGTGGAAGGACAATCAGCAAAATTGGGACTGCGGGAGGACACTAGGTGGGAGCCCTGGCCGTCTTCCTTCCACTCCATGAGCAAGGGAGTGAGAGCCAGAGAGCCCAGGCCTCTGTCCCACCTTTCTTTTTCCGATATTCCCCCTGTTCCCCACACCCCTGTGAGAGAAAACTACTACTGCTAAGTTGTAGCTGCAAATACTTAGCATAACAATGGGAAAAATTCCACAGAAAGAAAAGGGGACAATTCAACCTCTTGCCAGCTGTTTCCTTTCATCTGGAAAAAGGCCAAGATGCAGTTTCTGTGGGAGGCTCAAAAGCTGTAACCTAATTTCATTATATAGTGGAAGGACAATTGGCAAAATGACAGTGGCATAGATCCTGTTATCTGTTGCCTGATTAGAAACTGCTGAACATGTGTTAGATTTCATGACTAGATTATATTTCTTGAGAAGAAAATAAAGGATCAAAAAAGATAAACAACAGGAAGCTGAGTCAGTCTGTTTTGCAACTTTAAGTCCATTGCCACTCTCAGGCAGTGAAACACCTACCTTAGTGACAGGGATTTTAAATCTGTCTAGGCCAAGTTGCACTTATTTTTCTTGAACAGTCACATCAATTAATTCTAAATTCAGAATAAAGTTTTGAGTAGTAGGAGATTTTCTTCTTAACCCGAGATAGAAAAGTGAACTAGTGAGTTACACAAAAAACCTGCCCAGCTGTGACAAAATTAATTCAAAGAGACAGTACTTTGGTTTTGAATTCTTCCCAACAGTGAAGGAGAGTGTAAGATGCCAGTATTAAATTTAAACTCCAGGCAAGTCATAGATTTTTAGGGAGAACAGTTTCAGGCCAAAAATAGAGTTACGTTTATCCAAACATATGAGCTTGTCAGACGTATAAACATGAGTAACAACACTTGTATTGCCATTGTATCCAGACAAGACTATCCTTATAATTATTTGAAGGCAATCTTCCATAAAAACACAGAACAGAAATAGAAAATGAAAGAATGGCCATCATGAAAACTTTTCATAATTTATGGAAGAGTCTACAACACAAGCACAAGGAAGCAAAAGATGAAGACAATGTATGGAGGAATTTGAGGAAACAGTTAGCTTTTACTGATCATTGTGATAAGTAGAGACAACGTATACCTGCTTTAGCCTTGTGTCTTGGTTTGGGAGACAGGTGTTTGCTAGGAAAGGCAGGGCTCTCTTTTGAAATGGAGAATTTAAACTCCTTTGAATTAGCATAATTTTGAAATTAAGGGGTTCTTAGTCAAAAATATGGGGATAGGCATAACAGTTCTTTACTAGTATGCATAATAAGGCAAATAAAACAATAACTATGGTATTAACAATAAACAGAACTAAAGACTCAGTAATAGTCTTCTTGGCCGCCAGCACTTTCTTTTTTGGTGCAGTTACTGTCACAGTCATCAGGAATGAGTAAAAAATCTCAGGGTGGTGGATGACTGTAACTACAGGACATCCCAGGAAGGCAGGAGGGTGTGGGGCTACAACGTGGAGAAACTCAGAGCAATAGTGAAGAAACAGCGGTAGCAGGCCAGCCATGGCCTGGCTCTGAGTGGGGCAGGGAGAAGAGAAGTTCAGGATTCCTGGAACACATGAGCAGAGGGTGATAAGTCCCTCGGGTGCCAGTGAATTCTTCTCACAGTAAGAGACAGCCTGGACATCTTTTTCCGATGCCAAAAGGGAGAGAGTAAAAAAATTCCGTAGCTCCCCAGCCCCTATTTGGTCTCCTTCTCTCTCCCCCAGAGAAAACTCTCAAAAACCTGAGAAATTCCCCTTCTTCCC
Organism: Sturnus vulgaris; assembly: GCF_052056855.1. NCBI lineage: Eukaryota > Metazoa > Chordata > Aves > Passeriformes > Sturnidae > Sturnus > Sturnus vulgaris. Next base: position 15,424,167 of record NC_142283.1, on the reverse strand, counting down.
TCTCTGACATCTCAGGCACTTAGCCATCAGTGACCCTTAGTAACTTAATGGGAAAAGAATTTTACAAGTAGCAAGTAAAGAAAAGGAAAGAAAAAAAGAAAAATAAACCTAACCCCTAACATTATCTGCACCAAATTTTTTTATTATACTAATATGTTAGATCAAATTTAAACCTTTAAATTATAGACATATGCATATATTATATGTATATATTATATACATATGCACTAACCATGTGGCCTTTGCTAAATTAATTTTTCAGTTTTTGAAAGTCCTCTCACTTAGTGCCTTTAAGGTGGTTTTAAGCAGGTTATTGCACTGTTTTACTTGTGCATAATAAGGAATATGATACACCTACTTAATGTTATGGTTTTTAGCTTAGGTGTTTATAAGGTTATTTTTGAAATGGATCTCATTATCTGACTCGACTTTTTCAGGGGTGACATGTCTTTAAAGAGCTTGCTTTTTAAGGCTCAGAATGGTGTTATGGGCCATAGCATGAGACACAGGGTAGGTCTTTAGCTATTTAGTGGTGGCTTTTACAATTGTGAGTATGTAGTACTTGCCTTGGTGTGAGGCAGTGTGAAGTAGTTAATGTGTCAGGCTTCTTTATGGTTATGTTTGGTTTACCATCCCCTATATCAGAGGGGCTTTACTCGCTTGGCTCGCTTGATTGCAGTGTACGTCTTACAGTCATGGATAACCTGGAAAATACTACTATGGTTAAATTCACTCTTCTCGTGCCTACTTTTAGGTGATATCTCTGTCTTGATGACCTGAACAACGTTCTCTTGTGTTGCTAATTTAAGTTTGTCTGTGACACTGCTATCTTTGCAGCCTGATCTACCTGCTTGTTGTTTCAGTGCTTCTCATTAGCCTGACTTTTGGGGACATGGGCATTTACATGGTGGATTTTTACAGGTAGCTTATTTACTTGTGTGGCAATGTCTTTCTACTCATCAGTAGCTTAGTTTTCCTTTACACTGCTAATTGGCCTTTTTTCACCTTTCTAGTCAACCTCACAGAACATTATCTAGTATCTATGAACTGGTATAGAGTTTTGGCTACTTTTCTCTTTCAGCAATGTTTAGGGCTAACTGAACGACTTTGAGTTCAGCAAGTTGACTTAATTTACTTTCTATTTCAGTAGCTTTTGTGGTTTGTTTTGTGGGATACTATATGGCTATTTTCTACTTCTGATTTGTCTTCATGATGTGAAAGGAACTATCTGTGAAAACAGCATATCATATTTCTTCTGCTGGCAGTTTGTTATAAGGTGGAGCTTCTTTAGCCCTTGTCACTTCTTTCTGCTTCTCTTTGTCACTAATAATAAAGTTTTCACCTTTTGGTTAATTTGTAATTATTTTTAAAATCTCAGGGCAATTCAGGTTTTTAATATAGGCCCGCTGTGTGATGAGAGCAATATACTTGATCCATATAGTGGGAATTGAACCAACTGAAATAGGAGACATAAACCTGAGACCCTGGGAAACTGGGCTCTGCAAAAATGCTAACTAGCTCATTCCAAAGTAAATATTATTCTCAGCCCTGATTTTCTGTTGGTTTGAGAAGCTTGACATAGAAGGTCAAGTCCCTGTCCTGCATTCAGATTGGACTTTTGCCCTCAGGATTCCCTTTGCACTGTGAACCTGACCCCTCCCCTGGGTCTTTGGTTACTGCCTGCCTTTGGAACAGCATCGTTTTTGGATACTGCTCTCGGACCACATGGATTAAAGGATATCTCTGGCATACCATCACACCCACCCTATTTGTTATTATTATAGCCACGCTATTACCGGGTTAAGCCAGTAAGGTTGTTGCAAGGGAAAACCCCCCCTGCAGATGTGACACAACGTGGCATTGATGGCACAGTGGGTAGAGAGAACCTTTGCTTTGAACTTCCACCCTGGTATTTGGGGTGTCAGGAGGCATTGTGCTTCAGTGCTGATTATTTCTGAGGTGGCCTGGACTTTTTTAGGTTGCTAAAACTTTTTTGTGGGGGTGTAGTTGGCTTCAGACTTTTTGTAGTTTTGATTTTTAAATCTTAGTGGTAGGACTCGAGTCCCTCCAGGCACTTTTTGCCAAAGCCTTTAGGACAAACTATTGCTCTTGGCTGCAGAGTAAAGCACATTCTTTATCTTTGGTCTCATCTTGACTGGGCTAAGGGTTACTGCATGACCAATTTCTTGCTTGATCTAGATGAAGGCTTGTTGCTGTTTAGGGCCCCAGTGGAAATTGGTTTTTTTGCAAGTAACTAGGCAGAGAGGGCTTACAATTTGACTGTACTCGGGAAAGTGCATTTTAAAAAACTTATGGCACCAGGAAAGCTTGTGTTTCCTTTTTGCTGGTTGATGGAGACATTGTGGTGATCTTGTTGATGACTTCGGTGGGAATCTGATGCTGTCTTGCCACTTAATTTCTAGGAACTGGATTTCTTGGGCAAGTCTCTTGACTTTGCTCTTCTTGATGGTGAAGCTGGCTCTTGGCAGAATGTGGATGATCCTTTTTTCTCAAATGCTTCTGTTGCCATGTTCCTTTACACAGTGATGTTATGGATGTACTGCATATGTTCTGGACCATCATTCTTATCTACTGCAGCTTGCATTAGTTAATGGCAGATGGTGGGGCTGTGTTTTTATTTTTGGGGTAGTTGGTTTTAGGTGTACTGTACACCCTTCTAGGTGAAATGAGTCCTGCATTCTGCTGCCAGAGGAATGGAGAAAAATACATTGGCGATGTCAATGGTGGGGTACATCTTTGCTGCCTTGGACTCCAGCTCGTACTGCAGTTCCAGCATGTCTGGCACAGCAGTGCTCAGGGGTGGAGTCACCTCATTCAATGCACAATAGTCCACAGTCAATCTCCATTCTCCTTCAGATTTACACACAGGCCAGATGGGGCTGTTGAAGGGTGAATGGGCCTTATTGACTACCCTTTGTCTCTCTAGCTCATGGATTATTTTGTGGATGGGGATTATGGAATTTCAATTTGTCTGATGTCCTCTGCTTCTACAGCAGCTATTCTAAAAGCTCACCTGAGTCTCTGGGATTTTGTAATAGCTGTTCCAGAGGAAGTCTATGCCTAAAACACATGGACCCTCTGGGCCAGTCACAATTGGATGTTTCTGCCACTCTTTCCCAGTCAGGCTTTCCTCAGTTTCCAGAAGAGTCAATTCTGTAATCCCCCTGCCACCCTGGCAATAGAAACAGGTTCTTCCCCCACATGTCCTGATAGCATTAGCGTACACTGTGCACTAGCATCAACTAATGCTTTATATTTTTGTGGCTAGAGGTAGGGCCCCTCTAGCCCTGGTTATTATTTCATTCCTGGGGATACATAGTATATGGTTTTTTAAGGGGGCCTGACAGATTATCTTCTTTTCTGTAATACTCAGCAGCTTGGTTATGGGAGGTTGAGGAACTCCCTCAGTTAGTGTTTCCTCTCTTGAGTTGATGCACCTGTGCTGCCAGGACAGAAGTGGGTTTCCCTTCCCACCTTCTCATGTCTTCCCCATGGTCGCACAGAAAAAAACACAGGTCAGCTCATGGGGTGTAGCCTCTCTCCCTAGCTGGGGGGCGTTGGGCTCTGACTTTGGGGCCTGTGACTCGAACTGGTGCCATATGGGAACCGTTCTTCCTCACTTCCTCCCTCATCTCCTTTATCTTCTCTTGGAGGCACATAATTATAGCAGTGACATGAGCCTGCACTGGGCCAGCTATCATACTCAAAATTTCTGAGCTTGTTGGTGACAGAACCCACATTCTCTTGTTGTTATTGGTATTAATCATTGCAATGAAGGTGGTGTATTGAGATGGCCTGAGATTTGCCAGATTCCACAATATTTGCCTTGTGTACCTGATCTTGTAGGGATCATTATCATGCTGTCTGTCCCTCCCAGAAAGTACCTCCAATACTGCTACTTCTTTCAGCTGTTGGATCCTTTTTCAAGGGTCTTCCAGCGCATTCTATGGTGGTACTTCTGTACTTCTGTGGCAGCATCCCTAGTCTCTGCAGCAGGGCCAGGCTGTGGGGCAGTATTCCTAGTCCCCGGGGCAGGGTCAGGCTCTGTGGCAGCATCTTTATTCTTTGAGGTAGGTATCAAAGGTAGTTATCCAAGTCAGTCTCCCCATAATCTCTGAATGTAGATAGAACATGCTAATCAGCAACACCAGCCACTGTATATGATATCATTAGCATTTCGAGAAGATTTGAACCCTTCAAAAACTGGTGGGGTAGACCCAGAAAGCTGGCTGAAGGGCTGGGAGAAAATTTTCTCTGGTGTCATTTCCTCACAATAGGTACCGTTATTAAAGTAACCTCAAAAACATATAGTTACTGTGTGATAGCTCTGAATCCATGTACCCACCTTCCGGTGGAAATTTAAAAATCCACTAATTCCTCACCTGATCAATCCACAAAATAAACTGGATAACAGCCACAGTAGCCTTAGTTATAGGACCTATGTTTAGCTAAGGGGCTGCAAATGGGAGAAATGTAGCTGTGGCCATGAGCCACCCGAACCAGGGTAAGATAGACAACATGGTGCCACCTAACAAGGTTTCTAAATTCAGCATACAAAAAAATTAGGTTATTCAAGAACTGTTACTCCTTTTTCACTCTTTTCTCTCAATGCCCTCAGGCCCCACCATTGGGCACCAAAACCTGTCTTGGTTTGAAAAACAGGTGTTTGCTAGGGAAGGCAGAGCTCTCTCTTGAAATGGAGAATGTAAACCTCCTCCCTCTGAATCAGTATAATTTTGAAATTAGGGGGTTCTTAGGCAAAGATATGGGGATAGGAATAACAGTTCTTTACTAGCATGTATAACAAGGCAAACAAAACAACAATAACTATGGCAAACAACAAATAGAACCAAGGACTCAGTAACAGCCCTCTCAGCTGCAGACATTTTCCCTTTTGGTGCAGTTACCATCACAACCAGCAAGAATGAATAAAAAATCTTGGAGTGATGGACGGTGGTAGCTACAGAATGTCCCGGGAAGGCAGTAGGGTGCAGGGCTACTGGGTGGAGAAACTCAGGGCAATACTGAAGAAATAGTGGTAGCAGGCCAGCCCAGCCTGGCTCTGAGCAGGGCAGAAAGAGGCAAAGTGTTGTGGCGTGAGGTGGTGGTGTGATGTGGTGTGGTGTGGTGTGGTGTGATGTGGTGTGATGTGGTGTGGTGTGGTGTGGCACCCCTCCAAAAGCATCTCCAGTAGGAGAAACCACTTCAGCGACACAAGCTCACTCATGGGGGAAAACAAAACTTCGGATAACTCTTGGCAATGAACGAAGGAAAGGTGAGAAGGGTCTTTGTGTGGGGTTCCGCAGGGCAGATTTATTCCAAGCACAAGCAAAGGGTCTAGAGACAAAGATGAGAAACAGTGGCGTGTCCAGGTTTTAAAATCGGGAACAGGGCAGCAGAGCAGAGCATCAGGACTAACGGGCTGAGGGCTCAGGGGAGGTACAAAGGTGGGGCAAAGAGTGGCAACCAATAGGGTAAAAGGGGGTGAGGCATTTCCATTTACCAATAGGTTAAAATGGGGCCAGTGAGAAAGCAGGGAAGGTAGAACATCCTAGGGAGCACACATGTGAGGGAAAAAGGGGTGGAGAGGTCAACAGGTCAACCAGGAAAACAGAACTGGGGTACATTAACATAAAACTGCAAAGAACTGTGGGGAGAAAGTAGCCCTTCTCCATTCCCTTATTGTCCCTCTCACAACTTAGCGCCTCTCTATCCAGAGCATAGAGATTTCTGTGAAGTTCAGGATTCCTCAACTTCATATGGTAAGTCCCTCAAGTGCCAGTGAATTCTCCTCGCCATAAGTGACAGCCTGGACGTCTTTTTCTGAAGCCAAAAGAGCGAGAGAAAAAAAAAAAATCTGTAACTCTCCAGCTCTCATCTGGTGTCTCTCTCTCTCTCCCAGAGAAAACTCCCAAAAACCTAAGGACCTTCCCCCCTGCCTGACATCTCAAGTATCTAGCCATCAGTGGCCCTTAGTAACTTAATGGGAAAAGAGTTCTACAAATTACAAGTAACAAGTAAAGAAAAGGAAAGAAAAAGGAAAGATAAACCTAACTTCCAACACCATGTCATGTCTTTGTAGGCACTGCTGCAAAAAAAGGTTTCAAGGAAGGGTTTTAAAATAAGTAACAAAGATATTCAGTCTTCTGCCTTAATTGGGACTGCTGGAGTGGAGAGTTACAGATGTATTCATTTGAATATCCTGATATTTATTCATATCAGTGCAGTCTCTGACTTTAAAATATGAATGAAGACAAAGCTGCTTACAAAATCAGTATTTACCTCAAAAATCCTGAAAATTCTCTCCTATCATAGAACTGTGAGATACCAATAAACATATATGTTAAAAAAAAAAATCCTGGTATTTACATGGCTATGTCAGAAAATCTGAATTGCTGTAATAAGTTATTGGGTAAGCAGATTCCCATAGAGACCAAAGTCTACTCTCCTTAAACTCAATGCTGTCGTCCTGCTTTTTGCCCCTCACTCTTTTTGTAGAATCACGAACACACAACTTTATGGTCACTGTAGCCAAGGCTGCCCCTGACTTTCACATCCATGATCCATAGCAGGGCAGTCTCATGTTGGAGTAATCTGTTCATAAAGGATAACGCTCTGTGGAATGGACCTATACTGGAACAGTTCATGAAGAACTGCAGCCCATAGGAAGGACTCATTCTGGAAAAGTTTATGGAAGACCATCTCCTGTGGCCTGTGGGAAGGATTGACATTGGAGCAGTTGCAAAAGACTGTCTTCTGTAGGAACTACAGACTGGAGCAGAAGATTGCAAGATTCTTTCTTCACAGGTGTCAGAAACCTGTGCTGAATTGACCACCGCACCCATTCCTGCTCCCCTGCACTGCTTAGGGGAAGGAGGTAGACAATTTGGCAGTAAAATTAGCTCTAGGAAGAAGGGAGGGAGAGAAGGTGTTTTTTTGTGTTCATTATTTTATTCTCATTTGGATGCCAAAAATTAATGCCACAAGTTAAATCAATTGTGTCCATCAGTAGTTGATGACTGATCTATCCATCCTTGCTCTTTTCTCAACCGTTTGTTACATTTTTCTCCCTCTGTCCAGTTGAGGAGGGGCGTGACAGAGCAGCTTTGGTGGGCACTTGGCATTCAACCAGGGTCAAACCACCACAGAGAGGCACTCAGTTGTGCTGACTACTGAATACAGGCTTGAGAGCTCTCCCAACAAGGCTATTTTCCAGACACTTCCTTCTTTCATGCCAGTTCTCAAACAGATTGCATTTTGCACCTGCTTTGTTAATTACTGTGTCCTCCCAGCACCTCAGGCCTTTGGCTTGCCTACTCCACACACACAGCTCCTTTATGTGCTGAGAAATCTCTCCCTCCCCACTTATACCTAATCTAAACCTCTCCCTGCCAGGTGTTTTACAAAGAATACCAGGCTGTTGATAAAGATAGATTTGTCCTACTTAATCAGGTGGATTTCATCTCTTTCAAACAGCTATTGATCCCCAAAGAGGGTTCAAAAAATGCTGTTGATCTCTTTTTTTTCAGCTTGAAATACTATACACCAACTTCACTTGCTCAAAGACTCTTCTAAATCCTTCATGTTATTTTCAGACAGTACAAGGTGTTTAGGTTGATTCATTAAATTTACAGGATGTATGTCCTTCTCACGTTTCTTATTCAGCATAACTATTTCTCTGTGTAAAATATTAAACAACAGACCCATTAGTTTTAGAGGACATATTGATTCTAAAATTACTTCTGTTCTTTCAGCAAACATTCTGGAGATCTCTAGTATGCCTTCTCAAACACATTGTTTCCACTGTGAAATGATGGTGTGCAATTACCACATGCAAAGACCCTGTGGGCAACTCATAATATGTGCAAACTGTATGCGACATTGATATTTCATCTTTGTATGATGCGATCATTAAGATTACAGAATTCTTATAGCCAAACTTAAATGAACACATAAAACTCCATATGCACTTATATTCACACATCCAGATTCTTCCAGCAGACCTAGATGCAAATAAAACTAAGTTTATATTTTTGATCAGGGTAGCCACCTATGCTTTTCCCATCAGAAATAATTCTACATAAGCTGGTGAAAGGATTAGGTTCCCTAATGTGCCACTTTACCTCTCATCTATCTTTATTACAACTGCTACTGTACTTCTAATAAAATCAGTTGGATATTTTCGCTGGTATTGTAACAGAAGCAGAATCAGATCAATTACTGCAGCAGCCCTCCTAATCTTTGTAAACTGCAGGTAAGCACAGAGTGGGGAGGGAAGGTGTGGGGAACTGTACCTTTACAAGGCTCTGAGGTGACCTGGAGCAAAGTGATGCCGTTCAGAGCACACATGCCATGAGAGCCCTGAGGAAGCTTTACGTCTCCTAAATACCTGAGCCTGCTAAGTCTGCAGTCAAAGTCAACTTTAGACAACTTTTATAAATAGAGGCGACCAAATGGCAAAATGGTTAGCTCAAGGAACAGCGTTGCCCTAGCAAAAAGCCCTGTGTCCCTTCTACCACTACCATCAGCTTTCCAGCTGAAGAGCTGTTTAAACCTCACACTGAGGTTTACCACTGTCTTTGAAAAGAGTGTCAGTATGGAAGCGCTGCTAATAGAAAGAGGAAAGGTTCCATCCAGCTGAGATGTGGCATGAGGTAGACATTTTTGAAACTGATGCTACTTCTGCTAAGACTACAGCAGGTTTCGAGTCTCTCAATATTTTGATGAAAATGAGTTGTATTTTCTTCAGAAACAAAGAAATTCTGAGTGTTTTAAGAAAATATGAATTTATAGTTGTTGTTCAATTTGAACCAGATGCCTTTCATCAAAGGACTGGTTTCCTGACTGAATTTAAATTGCTTTTAAAGAGGAGAACATTGTCGATGCTTAAAATGTACTATAGGTGCTGCTGTAGGTATTTGTTTTCCCATTTTGTTTTGGTTTGGTTTTTTTGTTTGTTTGGGCTCTTTTATCTCTCCTGGTTCATTTGTCATTTCTCTCTATCACTGGCCAGTCACTCCAAATTTAGCTAAGAGCAGTCAAAGGCAATGGTCAAAAACTTGTTCACAGCTGCAAATCAGGTAGTCATCCTTCCCCTTTGCATATTATTTGCCTCATCTCCTTCACCTTCTTTTCAGCCATACTAAGCATGCCTATTTTTAAAAGAGTATAGAAAATTTAATTTCAAGGTAAGTTCTTTACAGAGTGAAAAAAAGATTAAATCAAAATTATAATCTTTTAAACATGTCTTTTTTAATGTGCTAATGGCATCTGAGTAGAAATCATGTCCATGTAAGTGTTCAGATTAGCTGAAATTTTTATGATATTTGCCATCAGATGAAGGAGCTAGCTGAACTTTGAATAGAGGAAGTATCCTACTTTTAAGCAAACTAACTTATTTAAATGTAAAGAGGTCAGCCTACCAAGAGATGCCTAGAAGCTAAACACAGTTAAAGGCTGTTTAGTGTTCTTAAGAAAATTAAGGCAGAGTGACTGTATGTGTAATACGGCAATTCTATTGATACGACCATTTCCCATTCTAGCTAGATGTGCTTAAATTGGCAGGAAATTGCATTGCAGCTATGACATGTAAACTATTACCTGCTGTAAGCCACTCCTTTTGTACGATCTGACAACCTGCATAAGTTGCTACAGAAGGATTTGCCTGGAGGCTAGAAAGTTTGAAATAACCAAAAGTTTACATTAAGTATGGCACATTCTTATATCCAGTGGTTTGCAAATTTATTTCATCTGACCTTTAGAAAAATGCCTCTAGCACACATATGTCCTAGGGTGACGTTATGGTGCTTGTATCTCCAATCGTGTGTTCTGTTTATGTTTGGTATTATGTCCTGCGCTTTCAGGACTGACTCTGAAAAGTGAAGGTTTGTTTTGTCTCATCAGCCGGCTCACCTCCCCCATGGTCTGTGTTTAGGAGAGGCTGGATGGTTTTGCTTGCTTTTGGCTTGCTCGCTCGCTCGCTTCTGCTTCTTTTTCTTTTCTTTGCTCTTGCTTTTGCTTATTAGTTAGTTGAGCTAGGCAGTCCAATTTTTTCCCTGGATTGTTTTTTTTCCCCCCTCTCCCTTTCCTGAATACCATCTGAACCTGTTCCGGACGGGGACCTGGGAAACACCAAGGAACACCGGGAGTCTGCATTCTGTCACCTGCAGCAGCCACCCCCAGCACCGGAGACTGATAACTGGGAGACCACTCACAGGAGAGACTTTCTGAGTTTGTCATCCTTTCAGAACGGTGAAAGAGTTTTTTGTCAGCTGGTGTTGTTTTTTTTGTGCTGGGGAGTGGTTTCACTTGTTAAATAAACAGGTTTTTTTCCACTCCTCTCTGAGGAAATTCTTCCCAAACCCGGTGGTGGGGGGGGGGAGGAGTCGTGGGGGTTTGCTGTCTGGGGGCTCCTTCCGGAGGTTTCCCCAAAATTTGCCCTAAACCAGAACAAGATGATAGTCAAATTTGTGTTTTCGTGCACTCACTGGGGATTAGACTTCTATTCATGTTCTCTGCTAAGGAGAGATTTTTGCCATCTTTCTGATCAGCTTAAATATTAATTATTTCCCGTTATTTACTGCTCCTAATGATTATTTTCTTTTTATGGATTATACACTGTATACAAACTTACACAACTGTTAAGGTTCAGTCTTCAGCAAAGACTTAAATGGCACACTTTCTCAGTAATTCAACTTTCTTATTTTTAGTCTGAGAACTTTGCTTACAAACTTTGCTCCTGCATTTTAGGAACTTTAAATTCTGGTATCTGCTTGCAGATCTGTGACTTTGCCTAAGCCAGGGTTTTTTCCCTTCTTGTTCCTAGGCAATTGCTGTAGCTCTGTAGCTCTCAGCACATTACTGGGTACCTAGGGCAGTCGATGGCATCACAGACAGCTTCTTAATGAAAGACCCATGCTGATCCTTCCATTTATGCATTAGATCATTGACTGATCTAGGACTCACCCTAGACCTGCAAAGTACACCAGTCTTGTTTTAATCAGCTGGAGTTTTCAGAAATGAGCATTCATAGTGCAAGAGCCCTCTAACATGGTGCACGTTGCACCACTTTCTCCAAAAATACAGCACAGTGTCCTAAAGTATTACAATTATAAATGTACATTTCTGAGGAAGGATATTACAACAAATATAACCTTTTAGCAAAACCATGCTATCCACTTAGAGACAATCAGGGAGCATACAGGAACATATGCATGTAAAAGACAATTTCAGGATAAATTCCAGGACTGTCTCCTAAAATAGGGTTAAATTCAGCTTTAAAGGCATAACTTTGCACCAGCAACACTTATCAGAAAAACCCATTTATATTTTCATTATAAAGTTAAAATTTATTTGATTGATAGATAATTACAATGCCTGTGGTATAAGAAAGGACACTGCAACTGCATTTATTTTCATCTGGATGAGCATCTGGGGAGGATTGTTCCAGATTGCAGAATGTGTGTCAGAGACAGAATAAGTTTGGTGTCTCGAGCTAGTGTGTGCATGCAACTGGGGACCAGGCAGGCCATGCTTCTGATGAGACAGTGCCCTGCCCCCAGGCCCCCCAGACTAGGAGACCTGTCAGTCAATCAATCAACCAAACAACCAGCCACACAGCAGGGAAAGTGCTGATCCAGCTCCTGACTGGCTGAGTGACCAGCAGTCTCACCTGAGGGAAAAGCCTATGAAAGACCAAGGGCTTAAAGGGGGTTGACTATGAAGTGGCCATTCATCTAGACACTGCCTTCTTATGGAGTTTCTAATTCATGCTGGAACTCTAGGAGTTGGTAGCAGTATGTGTTTTTATTGTGTACCTTTTCTGTCCTTTTCTCTCTTCTGCTAATTCTCTTTTTCATTAAACATATTTTGGTAGCTTAGTATTTTACAGGCTTAAGGGTTTCTAGGTTGAATGGGCTAAGTAAATGCTAAATTAAGGCTAAGTAGTTGTGATAAATGTGATTTGTGCTAATTAAATTGTGACTACGTTAGCAAAATTCTATTTAAATCAATAGAAAATAATTGTTAGAGTGGGGGGAGAAGGGTGAGACAGGGCAGAGGAAATCCTGCAGATGTTAGAAGGGAGTCAAGAAGGATGTTGGAAGGGAATAGTAGAAGGACGTAGGTCTGATAAGCAACATCTAGAACTAAAAGTTTCGACCTTGGAATGGGCCAAATTGGGATGATTCCAAGCATGGAACTTGAATAAGGTTTTATTGTCAGAACATATGCTTAGCTACATAACCCAAGCTTAGTGTGCTTGTGCTACCTGCAAGGTTACACAGTGGACACTGATGAAGACAACGAGCCTTCATCAGAAATAAGACCCCCAAAAGGATGAAAGACCCCTAACTATTAGTAGAGTATGCACATACAACATAGTGACGTAGATTTTAGGAATAGAAACTAGGAGTTTCCTAGAAAATTTTGTATTAATATGTATTAGTATATAAATGGGATTGTTAGCCTTAATGTTTTGGTACATGAGGAAAGGCGAGCCCCTCCCCATACCCCCGGTCGGTTTTGCTTATGCTTTATTCAAACCTCAGTAATACTAAATTACTTACTCCCCAATTTTATATATCCTAAAATATATGTATCCAATACTTTGATTGTATTCATTTATATAATTGCTACTATTAAAAATTTGCTGCTGAATTTAATCTTGTTTGATAAATTGGACAAATAGAACATAATTCATAACAGTAGTGTTATAATAAGTGTTTTATATTGAATTTGGTGCTGTACTTACTCCTTTTCCAAAGTTTCTTTAATTTTCTATACTTTTGCCAGCAAAACTTTGTGTGATGTTTAGCTCTTGAGAAAGTCTGGCTAGTTGCTTCTTTTGTATCTACCCAAAGAAAAGAGCCTTGTTTTAGCTCATATATTAAGCGTCCTAGGTGTAGGAATGTGCAATATATATATAGGGCTTTCATAAAATCAAAAATGTCTCTCTCTTTTTTTTTTTTTTCTTTTCCTTCTTTTTGTTGTGGATGTAGTTTACTACTAATGTAAAAGAAAAATAATTTTCTACAAACATAAGCCAATAGCTATGCCTTCCAATAAGTGTTTATTAGGGATTTACTGTATTTCTATGTTTCACTTGTGTATGTGTGTGTATGTGTGTAATATTCACCTGTGTACTTTTCTCCCTTCATTTCTTTATATCTGACTTTGAACTTTTTTTTACTTGTTTTTTTGGAACTATGTTCATCCTCCATTTTAACGATTGTCCCAACCCCATGTGATAGTTTCTGTGCATGTTTCCCCACATCACTTATGTTAGGAGATGTTCTAGTTTGTTTAATGTTTTTGTGCATTTCCCAGTGGTTTCAGTTGTATATGGGGAAAGTTTTGCCCCACTAATATCAGCAGCTGCTCTTGAATTAACCTGTAACTGAGCTGAAGCTGTGACCTATCTTCCTTGGACACAGCAATGTTTTTGTCATTCTTTTATATTAAGCAGATAGCAAATCTCTGTAAAGCTTCAGAAATGAAAAATATGCCTTGGTGGAGGCAGCTGATCACTGATTTCAGTGATGTCAAGATTTCACACTATTTTTAATGCTAGGGCTTGAAATCACACCTCAGTTGTAAACATTCATATTTCCTCCACGAGTTGAAAATGAAGTGCTGAGATAACATTTTATGGCTTCAGAAATGCTCTCAGTGGATCTCACAATTTGCCATTTGGCTGGGGGAATATAAAAACTACATCAAATTCAAAAGAGGAGCCTATAGTTCTTTGAACCAGAACTTTTACAAAGCTAACAGAACTTGACAAAAATAACAGGCACACCAGGACTCATAACAGTTCTTAACAGTGAGGTTTACAGAAGTATTCATATTTTTAGGTATATGTGCGTATTTTATCTAGTCAAGCAAAATCATGTATATCTATCTGACTGTAAGCAAGGTGGTCTGACCTCAGCTGGTGGCCAAGCATCCAAACAGATATTTGCTACTGCTGCTCCACAAGATAGGCATGGGGAGAGAGAATACAGAGAATAAGACAAAACAAGACGAACAGGGCAAAATAAAATATAAAATATAAAATATTTAAAAAACAAACACTCCTTCCCAGATAACAACAACCCCCCCCAACAAAATCTAAACAAAACCAATAGCAAAATAAAACAAAACCACAAATAAAGAACCCCCCGTAAAGAAACAGATAGCTACCTGCCAGCAATGGCATTGTCAGGGCTAAAATTCACTTGCCAGCTCTTCTCAAAGCACTGATTAACACCAATCCTAGGGAAGTAAATTTAGAAACATGTATGTGAAAATTTATAAGATGTGGTACATAATCAATTAAGTTATATTATCTAATAAACATTGAGATTCAAACAGTTTTGCAGAAAACTGTCCCCATTATCTGTTCTCAATTAACTGGTGTCCTCTACCCAGTGTTTTGTCTATAAACCATGGGCTAATCACCTGCCCAGATAAAATTTTGTAGGAGTACTTGCTGGAGTCACTTGCAAATTGTTCCAAACTTCTTCCTTGCTTTTTTTTGTTTCTCTCTCAGAACACAAAACAAATGACCAATTAATTTCTAATTTTGAAGGAAGAAAAAAAACCAAACAAACATGAGAACCTCTGTGCCACCTGCCTGAAGCAAATTTGCACTGTTGAGTTATATCAGAGGATTTTAAACTTGAAGTAATGGCATACCCTTGACCCCAGCAGCATGAATGCCTCAGCTAGAATTGCAAATGATTTTATGTATGTTGCCAGTAACACACCATTTACATCACGCTGTGAAAAATGAACATGAAGTAGTGACGAACTTGCTACTGTCAATAAAGGATAGTTTTGTGTTACAATGAGGGCACAATTTGGATGGGTAGTACTGCTCTGAAAATGCAAGGTGGAGTAGAAAACACTGGACAGAAATGGAAAATGATTAATTAGAAATATTGCTTGAAACCATTAAATAGATGTCAACAAATTGAGGAAATCTGTAAGGACGACTTTTATCAGAGTTTATAGTTAGTATTTGTGGATTCAGATACAATGATAGTTAATAGATTTATGTAATGCCATTTATGGAAGTTCTCATTTTCATTTTTCCTGAATAGTATTACTACATCATAAGTCTCTATAGTTATTTCACACTCCCAGACTTTTATTTAAAGCAAAAATGAAAGATTTAATTATGCACCCATGAATCATGGGATTCAACACTTCTGAAGGATTTCTTTAATGCAGAAGGATCACTACAGAACCTACAGATCATCTGAGGTTTTGTGTAGTGTCGCTGCTGTGACATGATAGGGAACAGGTCATGCCCGAACGTGTATTGGTACAGACATAGACTGGATACTTTAAGTACCTCATTAACATTCCACTGTTCAGGAAGAGTTGAGGACAGATATTTTCCATCCAACTGCAGTATTTTCACACTGCTTTCATTAAGCTGTCCTTTTAAAACCTGCTTCAATTTGAGTGCCTTTTCTGCTTTATTAGTTTTAATGTATCCCTTTGCACCTGGAATGACAGGAAAGATTACCCTTTTTTCTTATGTATAAATTTACTAGAAATTAGAGCAGATTCACATACACAATTACCTAGACTAAGTCTGAATGTAATCATGCCAACCATGATTACCAACAGGTTTGAACAGTCTTAAGAATTTACATTTATTTATGGTCTAATCTGAAAAGCTTTATAATGTATTGAGGAATTGTGATTTCAAACTTTTATGCAACTTTGATTTGAAGGAATCGGCCACATTGATTTACTAGTGCTATGAAACACATTGCTCACTGAGCACAGAAAAAGAATGCTTCAGCTTATCCTGAATTAAGACTTTAGAAAGCAGACTTTAGAAAGTATAGGAAATAAATGTGTATAATTGAACCAAATAAACCTTCAGAGGGTTTAAAAAGGTGCTGGCACTTGGGTCTCAAAATTTGCAAAAGCTGTGGATGTAATTTTTTTCTTTCAGAAATTCTATTTTTGTTTTTCTTGGTCTCAGACATTTTCTGTTCTTGTAAAATGTTGAACTGAGGAGCTATTAACAATAAAATATACGTTTCATAAGAAAAAAATATTTTCAGAACTTGTGCTTTAAAACAAGAAATGGAAAATTGCATCACATATACATTCAGAACAGCAACAACAACAAAAGGAATATATTGCTTGCTTTTAATGAAAATGTAGAATAACTTGAAGTAAATCCTGGGGGTTTTTACAGGTTTAGAAGTGTCGCTTTACATCTGTGAGATCAGTAGAAGATAGCTTAAAGTTAAATTCCGTGTTGAAAATCAGAGAGCTGCCCGCTCATTCATATGTACATGTGAACAAGGTTGAGAACAAGGTAGCATTGCTTTCCTTCTTACAGTTACACAGAAGCAGGGCTGATGGAGAAACTGGGCATCTAGCCACTCTCCAGATATGCTTCCAGCAGAAAGTCACACGCTGTACCTTGGTCCTGATGCTACCAGGTCACATCCTGCAGCAAATATCTGATCTGCAGAGACACAGGCAGCCTCAGTCCAGCAGCAGAAAAGTGCCAAGGACTGTGTAGTTCCCTAATATACATCAACATATATATATATGCATCCAGCTGTTTTTCTAACTATATATGGATAACTGTGAAGGGACTGGGTGAGGTTAGATGGGGATATGGCAGGAGAGAGGGAGGGAGAGAAGGAAAGATCAAAAAAGGAAAGAAAAAATTTAAATAGAAACTTAAAACTTCCTTTTATACC
Source organism: Sturnus vulgaris (assembly GCF_052056855.1). NCBI lineage: Eukaryota > Metazoa > Chordata > Aves > Passeriformes > Sturnidae > Sturnus > Sturnus vulgaris. The sequence goes on along the minus strand of NC_142283.1, from coordinate 15,407,428 downwards.
TGACTTCTATTGTTATAAAAATAGATAAACAAACACCAAGGATCCAAACTTAATCCCAACTAACTTGATAAGTGATGACAAGAGTATCCTGTCTCATATGAGCATTCTGAGGATGCATGGATTTTAAGATGTGCCCAGATCCTTTGATAATGAGGAATCAAAATTTTAAAAATATAATGTAATTCAAGCTCATGATGAGAAAAAGACTTACTGAAAATGGGTCTCCTAGTTTTCACTGAAGATATAAGAAATGTATATAAATAATTGACCTGCCTTTGCTTATTTGTCTGAAGAAACTGTAAACCTATCAGATATTAGAAACACTAACTGAGGGTTTTAATTTGTTGGAAGTCAGGGTTCTTTTTGTTAATATTTTTGTCTAAAGCAATTGATACCTTTCATAGTTTAACTGCAATAGCTTTAATGTAAGTGCAGTTACATGTGAGGAAGCTTATTAAAGGATGATAGGTCACTTTTACAGTCAGTTGTACACCATTCCACTAGGTCATTTCCCTACCCTGTTAGCAGCAGAATGAAAAAAGATGTGAGAACAGACTTATGAGATGAAAATAAATTCTGAATGTTTCATCTATTAAATTAATTTGTTTAAGGCCAGCATCTGCTTCACTCTTGAGAAGCATGATTTGCTGGAATCCTTCTCCCATATGTAGCCTGAACAAATTAATGTTCCAGGCTCAAAAATTTGGACAGACTTCATAAATACTTTCCATGTCTGTGCATTCAAATGAAATATTGCATTGCACATTATTCCAGCAAATACTTATCCACAGAATAATTTGAAAAAAGTTTTTGCAGTATCTTAGCAACCAGTAAAATCCTCTAATATCCATGCAGAGAGTACTTATTAAATCTTTTCCTGTAGAATAACATAAAAACTCTTCAATGCAAGAAGAAACAAAACCTGATTTTAAAACTTCTTAATAAGAGTAAGCATTAATTGAATTTCTCCCATCTTTGAGAGAATACAATGTGTAATTATTGATTGCCATGTATTCTTTCCAGGAGTGCTCTAGGTTTTTTTAAATATATATCTCTATTTTGCAATTCATTTTTTTCATTTTTTTTTCCTTTTTTAAAGTTAAAACTCTTTCATACAATTCAATTTTACAGAAAGTTTTTGTATTATGTCTTTATCCCCACTGCAGTCTTTTTATCAATACTTTTACCTTCCTTTGAACTCTTTCCATTATACTATATAGGTCTTACTTAATAGCATATATTTTATGTTGCACTTTAATATATGAGGTTCTAAAGTGTAATAATTTCTTTCACATAGCACTTCTTTCATTCCATGTAATGTAAGTTTCACTGATGACCATAATTTGAAAACCAAGTTATTGTCTCTGTTCTTCATATCCACAATTATTTCAGGGTTCTACAATGTAATATTTCATTATATGGATTAAATGAAGTAACCTTAATTTCTCACCCCACAGTTCATCTGTACATGATGATTCACACTAATGGTAATACTAGACACAGGCATCTGAAATAACAAAAAAACTGCTTTTCAATTTATTATTTTTGCTTTTCTCTAGAACTTAAAAAACCTTTTAACAGGATTAATTTATTCTGTGTATGCTGTGTTTATGTCCCGTAGTCTATCACTGGCACACAGCTGACGTGCAGCTTCCACATTGCAGAAAATACAGGTTATTTATACAAATGTGTCCAATTGTGAGTGTTTACGCTTATATTTGACATGTGATGACTGAGAAAAACTTTACTGTCCTTCACATGCATGTGCAAATAAAAATGGCTTGAATTTGCATTTTGCTTTTCTACTGCAGTTTGCAGTAGAAGTAAAATGAAGGTCTAAATGTTCTGAAGTGGGCTTTAAAGTAGGAGGGACTGAAAAAATCAGCAATTTTCTGAATGGCTGAAATGTATATTCTTTTCACTGCATGAACTGTTGTGAATCTGCTCTGCTGAGAGTAGAGCTCTGTGCAGGCTTATTGTCAGCGTTTCAGGACAGCGCACTTTTTATGGACCTGATAGTGCCTCATCAAATGTCACACTGCTGCTGTCATGCAAGACTTGCATCATATTGATACCTCAGCTGCACCTTTTAGACTATTTTGGAAGGAAAATTCTCCCCACCCAGTGTTCTACAGAAAAGTCAGCCTAAGTGGGAAGTCAAAAAGCAAAGTATAGCTGACTAAAGGGTTGTGGCACTGGGAGAGGATGCTCATGAGGGTATAGAATTTGGGCTTTATATTCTGTGAAGAGTACATACAGAAATATGTTCTATTTGAAACACTGACACTGCTTCTTTCAGTCTTGTCCATTGATTATTGGAAAGAAAACCACATAATGCAATTTGAATTAAAGTAGAAATATTTTTAAATACTATAAAACATGCAACTCTAGCAACTGCAAGCACTTTGGTGTTTTACAGCAAAATTTAAGGTGGGACAAACTTAGACCTGGTTTCCAGCATCTGACTAAGGCTAACATGCTTCATGAGTTGCAATATTTTGTATATTTATTCACTTTTGTTTCCAGCAGACTTAACTTTGAATAAACTGCCAATTTTCACTTTTCATTTACACGCCTCTCCTAATAGGATTCAGCAAACAATCAATGGGGATAACAAAATCAAAGCTGATTTGAGGTACGTGCAAATTCCCATTTTACATTTACTTAACCATAGTTGATTTTGCAATGTTTATATATTAATTGTTGCATCAGTCATCCTTGTGAAGCCCAGGTAATTTGCTTAGTTGCCTGTGTTGAACTGGATGATTCTTTTTTTAAAGATTTAAATGATTTTAAGGAAATGGGGATTTTGTATATTAAGACAGAAAAAAATTTCCATACTCACCAGTTCCTAGTAGCTGAAATGGATCAAAGTGTCCCATCTATTATATATTTGAGAATATATTAATTATATTAGTGGTCACCATTCGGGGAAAAGCTAATAGGTACTTCTTGAGCTAACATCTGCATTAAACATTAGTCTTTCCTTAAGTGTATCTTATCAGTTTTCTCTTTTACATCATGATTATGCTGGCTTCTCTATAACAGCCTGCTGTGGTTTAGGAATTGTATTCCTGAATTTGTCGCTTCCATCAAAACTTTCCAAACCAAGCACCACTCACGCATGCACTCACTCGTTCTTCCCTCTCCCTTCCCTTTGCATCATGTCAGGAGAGAACTGCAGGCCCAAAAGTTGAAGATCATGGGTTGAGATAAGAACAGTTTACTGGAAACAGCAATGAGGCAAGAGAATGAGCAGTAAGAGCAGCAATATTAATTACAAAAGTGTACTAGAGAGAGATGTGATTCCCATGAAAACACTCACTATAGAGCACAACCTGACCACCACTACCCTAACCTGACCCATAAGACACACCTTACTGCAGTGACTCTAAGTTTTGCAGTACTGTTATCTGCTGTTGCAACAGAGACAAAATAAGATTCTTCAGTCTTGCCATCCAGAAACCAGGCTTACTGTGACCTTCAGGTTAACAATCCTTATGTCATTGCTATTTTTATTTTGACTTGCAAGAGTCGTGCAGAGAACATAATTAAATGCATAGCCATTAAAAATCAAACCTAACAGCAGTTACTTCAGACTGTCAGATGAAATGCAGGAATCCTAGTTGAGCCAGATGATTTCTGGATAGGTGGATGCTTCAGATAGCATTTTGTTAAAAGCTGGTATTAAAGGTTGAGTCCAACCACTAATCCCAGTGCCAATACTATAACTGATTGGTAGAATTTAGCCATAGAAGGCTGATTTCCTTAATTTAATCTAAGTAAAACTAGAGACTATGTCATCAATTACTTAAGACTGAGAGTCCTTAGAACTCCTTAACTACTTAATGATTTTCAGTTTACTGACATTTTATTTCCTCTTTGTGCAGCTAAAACGTTTAGGTAAAACAGGATGTAAATGGTTCAGATCAGGGTAAAGATACTAATAAAAAATGTTCAGTTAAACATAAGTATAGTCTGCAAATACATTTCTAAAAATCTGAGGATCCAATTTTTACTTAGTTTGCTCTCAGATAAAGTGCACCAAAGGCTAAACATTCTGATGTGTCCAATTTGCATTAAGAACAAGGTGAATTGAAAGATAGATGCTTAGACATGCTTGAACTACATCCAAGTTAAACTCATCGGATCAAAAGGAAAAGAAAGTGCCATAAATGTTTCCTAAAATAATGCATCTTTAGAAAGGAGACAAAACTCTCTACCCTTTCAAATGATTCTTCAACTTCCTAAATGCTCTGGGAAAAGAGTAGAAATGTACATACATGATTAAAGAACACAGTATTTTAACATCATTTGAAAAGAGGAAAAATACAGTTCTGTAGCTTTTCAGAAAGAGGATACAAAGTTTTGATGTTTATGGGTGTAAACTGGTATTTTCCGGATGTGGTTCCCTCCCATTTTAACCAATCGGTTAGAAAGTTGTGTTTGCATATCTGATATCACCTTTTAAGAGATAACTCTGCCTTGCCCTTTCTGTAAGAGTAACCCTGTTAAGTGGCTGTTTTCACGCTCCTGAAACCCCAGAAAACAGTAGCCTACAAGAAAACACTGCCTGAAACCATCCAACATCTTATCCCAGAAGCTAGCAGCACATGATTAATTGAACACTTTTCCACCAGTGGTATATACCCTATAGCCAGGAGAAATAATGTGAAAGAAAGATTACTGTTTTCTCCATTTTTGTTTGAGGTAACTCTTAATCCTCTTCGAATCATTGGAAACTGGGAGATTTACAGAGTGAAAATCTTGTGATCCAAGTCACTGTCAAATATTTTGCTATCAGCACGACAGTGTTAAACCACACTAAGAATAAACTGGTATTCCTGTTAGCTTTTAATTTAAATGGTGTACTCTGATTCATTAAAAAATAAATAGTTTTGATGCACAATATCTGGGATTTGTAGTAGGCTGTTATACAAGAAATGAATTAAAGATTGCCCGAGTTTCAACTGGGATAGAGTTAAGATTTTCTCAGTACCTGGTTCAGTGCTGTCTTTGCGTTCAGTATGAGCATAGTGTTGACAACACACTGATGTTTCAGTTGCTCCTAAGTGATGTTTATTCTAAGTCAAAGACTTTTTTAGTCAAAGACTCTCCTGCTTTGCCAGTGAGAAGGCACACAAAAAATGCTGGGAGGGGATGAGGCTGGGACATGTGACCTGATATTTCACACTAGAGAATGTCATACCTAGACATGTTAATCAGATTTTTATTTATTTATAAATAATACTTATAATAATTATTTACATGGAATGGGGAGAGCTTTGATCAGGTTTCAAGGATGGGAACTGGCTTTGGTCAGCACGTAGTGAGCAACTGTATTGTACATCTCTGTTTTTTCTTTGCATTATATAAATTACAGTGATTTCACTTCATGTCCATTATTAAACGGTTCTTACAAATTTCTTCTTTTATTCTCTTCACCATTCCCTTGGGGAAGGAGGAGGGAAATGAGCTAGTGGTTTAGTTGCCAGCTGGCCTTAAGTCACAACAAAGGTAAAGTATGTACTTTTCTGACACAACTGCATTTTAAAAATTTTACTATTTTTTATTATTTTATATTAACATGAGATATCTGTAGAACTTGAGCAACACTAAATTATATGAATTATATTTTCTTATTTACTGCCTTTTTTTCCTTTATGTGCAGTGATTCTATAGGTTTTTCTTCATTTCAACAACTGTGAATAGATTTTCTATTTTTTATATTAAACAATTCCTTCTGTCACAAGTTCCTTTTTACCATAAAGTTTGATATTAAATCACTGAATAAAGATATGTTATTCTATTATGTTAGAGAAAAACGAAAAATTACTTCTAAAATATTAATTTAGGATTGAATAGTGTAGCATAATGACAACCACTAAGCACATATCTTTACAAGATTAGTTAGAAACTGTGAAAGAGTTAGAAACTGTGAAAGTGTAAATTTTGATCTGACACTGAAATGTTAGATTTATATTTGACATGCAATATGTACAATTACATTGTTTCATAATAGTAATATTTTTTCTCCAGGAAAATATGATACACTGCTATTTAGAATAAATTAAAGTCACTGGACAGAAATATATGATTGTAAATATGTTTAATGATCCTTTTTCTATGGGAGGAGAAAATATGAGAGACCTTCTACACATTTTCTTTCAAAATACCTGTGGGTTACAGAAGAAAAAGATGTATGTTTATTATTTGATTTACAATTAACTATTCAAGTTTTACAAGAGAAGAATTTGCTATTCCACTCATGCGGGCATCACGTAAAAGGCACCTGGGTTCTTAAAGGATCAAATCCGACGAATAAATTGTACATTGCAGACAGCCCATTCAGGCAGCATTTGCATAATTGGGCTTTACACACTTGAGTTAGCACTAACTGAATTCAGTGAACACTGACTCCCAGCAACTGTGAGACAGGTCCAAATGATAGTGTTGAAAACACATAATCACAGAATGATCATATGCAGGTGCTTTATTGAAGAGCTCTGGGAATCAGGGGTGCAGACCCAAATCTGACTCCGACATGGATCCGAGATGATCAGGTTTTTATACCCTTTTTGTTATATAACTATATATTAATTATAAAACCCATATTGTTCTATTGCATACATTAATCTTATCCAAGCATGTATTCTTGTCATTTTCATTAGCCTCCCCCAAATATTCTTTCTCATGATTCTTATTATGATTACAACGTTTCTCATGATTCTTATTACGATTAAACAATAATCATATTCAATTACCAAACAATCCTTACATTTAACAATCATATCATTTATCATGTGATGATTATGCAGGTGTAGCCTCACATGATCTAGAAAACCAAAGCTCAATATTCGTTCCCAGGGCCTAGTTCTCTTTCCCAGGCCTACCAGACCCAATCTTCCTTTCCACCCCCCTGAATCTATTGTATGCAATTTCCATGATTTTTAGAAACATTTTAACCCTATGCTATCACAAAATGTTGCAGATTTTCAGTTTGTGTGAGTATATTTCCATTATTTTCAATTGGAAGTTTATGGGAATAAGAACTACAGAAGTAATTTCTTAGGAATTTGTGTTTTAGACAGAACATTAAACTGAGGCGTTAGATAGTGTAGTTGCATAAATGCTTAAAATATTATGCTTGTAATAAATCAGGTTTTAAGACGCAATCAACATTGAGACATTATATCAGAGCAAATGATGCCAGTATCTTGTTATGCAGGTTTTCTGGTTAACTGAGAGTTTAATAAATTAGCCTTTCATTTTTAATATGTCTCTTTATATTTGTAGTAATGTTGACAATGCTGTTTGAAATGCATGGCGAGGTACCCCAATTGCTGTATTCTCGTATATCCCCTACTCTTTAGGGCCATTACTTAAAGAGGTATATACACAGGAAAAAGAAACAATGAGCCAGATCAAGATCAACTCCACTTGTGGCAATGTCTTACAGCGTTAGATGTAACCAAAAGTGTGTATTCTATTACCGTTTCCATAAGCTGTTAAAAACAGCAGTTAAAACAGTGTTCTTTATCTTCTCCATGAGACAGCCCTGAAAACTCCCTCCCTCTGAGGGATTATCTTCTGCTAATGCGACATCAATTCTCACTGCATGACTCATAAAATTACATCATCCTGTTGTGAAATGCTCCGCCCAGGGGGAGGAACCAAACATTCCTACCTGGATATAATCTGCAGTTTGGAACACTACTGTCTTGGTTTGAAAGACAGGTATTTGCTAAGGAAAGGCGAGAACCCCTTTTCTGAGATGCAGAGTGCAACCCCTCCCTTCTAATTATTATAGTTTCAAAAAGAGGCCTTCAGGCAGGAGATGTGGGGATAGGAATAACAGTTCTTTACTGATATCTAACAAGGCAAACAGCAGAAACAACAACAGCTATAAAACTGACAGCAGAACAGAGCAGTGTACTCAGTTCCAGTCCCTTTTGGCCACAGGCTCCCTCTCCCTGCGCTCAGTTCCCGGTGCTGGGGGCAGGGCAGGGCCCGCGCAGTCGCAGAGGGCTGGAGTGATGGCGGCGGCCCAGGGCTGAGAGGGATGGAGGAGAGACTCCCCCCTCACGGTGTCGGTCGTGGGGCTCGGCAGAGAGTCCGGAGGTAGCAGGATGAAGTGGGAAGGCAGCAGAGCGATGTCTGATGACAGGGAACGTGGCTCTCGGCGCTGGGATGGCGGGGAGGATGGTGGATAGGAGCCCTGGCCATCTTCCTTCCACTCCACCAGCGAGTGAGAGCGAGAGCCAGAGAGCCCAGGCCCCTGTCCCACCTTTCCTTTTCTGGTCTCCCCCTATCCCCCACCCCCCTGCGAGAGAAAACTATTGCTGCTAAGGTGTCATCTCTACCAGCAACAGTAAGATTTATTTGGTTGATTGCCAGATGCTTCAAATGCAGTTAACTTAATTTTCATGAGAACTTATGCTTTACTCAAGACCTTGAAGAAGTATTGTCATCCCTAAAAGTGGGATTCATCATCTAGTGTGGAGTCAATCAGTCTTACACATAGAATTGACAGGGATTTTTATTTCATATTGGTACAAAAATGGGTTTTATGTGGTAAATCTAGAAAGCTAGTGCACTGATTCTTAAAACTTTACAATATTTCTACATTTTAGCAACCAAAAAACCATGGTTCATTGGCTGCATGTTACCACTCTCTGGACACATTTTTAACTGTCCCTGTTGAGATGTAAGTATGAACAATAGAATGTTGATGAGCTGCTTTTGAAAATGGTAGTTGTTTCTCCCCTTGCCAAAGCCTTTGCTGCACCTGCAGGTTGGGTTCACAAAAAGCTCTGCTCTGTAAAATTGCTGGAAACATGGAAAGTATCATTCATATGTTGAGGGAGGCAGAGATGAGAGATCAACAGGACTGACAGAAATAATTAAAGTGTTTATTTCAACATATATAAATTGTATTTGGAAAATATAAATTTGGGAGCAGACTTTTTCTTTTCAAAACCTGTATGGTGTTTTCTGTCTAATCCATTCCATCGTCCCCCACAATATTGTTTTTTTTGTAGTCTATCAATGTCCTCTTCTTACAAATATTACTTATTGGGGAGATAGCAAGGTACAAGTTTTCCTCTGCTTATCCAGACACCAGTGAGGCTCTCTGCTGGATAGCAAAGCTGGGAAATATATTTCACCATATTTAACCCTATTTGCTCACAAAGTCTTTTGATCATTTCATTTCAAGCTTCTGTCTTCCTTTCAGGACTTTCATTACACTTGATCTCCCACATAAAGACCTATTTTAAATATTAGAAATCTGAAAGGCTTGGCTGAGATTGCTTGGAAATTATTCTGATTAATTCAAAGTCACAAATAGTCACAGTTTCCTAAATTTCCAAGTAATCATCATCTTCTAAGCTCAGTTTTAGTTTTTTGGTTTGGCTTAAGTTAAATTTGGGAGGAAACTTTTGAATGGGGTCTTTTTAGGAAAGAGATTTAAGCAGTTCTTTTTTTAATTTGCTCAGAAAAAAAAAATTCCTTGGAGAGAAGTGGAAAAACTGTTTATTTAACAGGCAACACACTTTTCAGCACAAAAATGAACAATATTAAACAGCAAAATGTTTTGCCATTCTGAAGAAATGACTGATTTAGAAGAGGTCTTTCTGTGGGCTGCCTGGCTCACTCAGTCTGTTTTCAGGTTTTTCAGTGCTGGGGAATGCCACAACCCAAGCCAGGCCTGGTGGGTTACTGGTGTGAGTTACTCGTGCTTTTCTGGATTTTCAGTTCAGAGCAGGTTTAAACAGTTTCAGAAAAAAGGAAAAGAAAAAAAAATGTGATCCAGGGAGCTTCTCTGCCTCAGCTAGCCAGAAAAAACTAACTAAAGCAAAAAGAGAGCTCTCTCCCACTGTCTACTGCAGACAGCCCAGTCTGTGAGCAGGAATGCGGGGGAGCCCGTGCAGTCTCTGATAACAAACTCTGCATTTCTTCTTCCCCCCTTCACTCCTGGAACCACTCTTAAAGATACAGAATTTAATATTCAACACTAACAGAACAGACGATTTGGGGATACAGGCATTATACTACTCTAAGACACTTTGATAACAAACAGACATTGCATTAAGATTTGTAGATTGTGTCTTCAACAACATCAACAACAACAACAACAACAACAAACTGTTTTGGGCTTAGGATTAATCTTTCTGTAGATTTTTTAAAAAGATACAATTGATTCTTTCAGTTTTTCTTCAGAGAGATTCTGTGCTTCTGGCCTGAAGACATCCTAGTTCTGACCAGAAGCAAGTATTTCATGTTTTGTGGTTCATAATATGCAATGCTTACTTCAACTCTGCAGGACTTTCTGCCTTAAGTCACGTTATATCACCTGTAAAGAGAATATTTACTGCACAGAACCAAAAATTGTTCAGAGCAGTGCTGAACAGCTTCTCATATAAGAGTTGTAATAGAAAAATTGTCAGATTTGTTTTTGCTAGATAGTGTTCTGATAAAGGACATGGAATGAGAGAGAGAGAGAGAGAGAGAGAGAGAGAGAGAGGAAGGTGGCAGAGCAGAGTGGGGGAGAGGAAAGAGTGAGTTGTGGTTTGGTTTTGGTTCTTTTGTTCTAGGGGATTGAATGCTAAATTGCTGGACTAAGAGCTTGAAGACAGGAACTGTTAATTCTTTAGGTCCTGAGTCCCATACAGGTCATCTAACGCAAGATGAAAGCACGTCACCAAACTTGGGAATATTGTGTTTTGACATTAGATATTTTGTGAAGTTTCAGTTAAGCTATATTTACAGAAAACCTTAATGAAATCTGGAGTGAGGTCTGAGGATTCCTTCTTTATGAATGGGAGTGACTTATTCAGATGGATGTTCTAACTGAGAGTAATAAGATTGCTTACTTCTATGTGAAGAAACAATCTCTTGACTTTTGGGTTTATAACTGTCATTACTTCTTTTTGGGTTGGGAAAATACTTGGCACAGCTGATTTGTAATTTATCAGTGTATTTTAAGAACACTCAAAACTCATTTTGATTTGGATTGCAGAATTAAACTTCTATTAATATATATGTTTAATTCAGAAATAAATCAGCAGGCAACTTTGAAATGTTAGGAAAAAATTAAATTAACTCTAGTCAAACTTTTGCCTTTGATGTGCAATATGAAGGGGTGATCGAATCCTTTTTAACTCTGAGGCATGTTTTTGGAAATGTTCTCCATTCAGGCATTCCTCTGAAAGCCACATAAAGATGGTGGCTAATGTGAAACAAATGGCCTGAAATTTTAATGCATGCAGGGACTGATGTCACCAATATTTTGTGATGTATGTGTAATTTGGTATAATAAATTTTTAACAACTTCTTCCCTTAAAAGGTTAGTGCAAACTTCATTTCATGCATATTTGTAGACCTGTGGATCATGGCCATTATCTGCTCTTTGGGGGAAAAAAACCAAACAAAAAACAAAACAGTCAAATACATATTTTATCATCATCATCATTGTGAATAGCTTTTTCCTCTCTCTGTACATCTGGCTTTGTATGAAATTGGAATAGAACAGACTGTTTCAAGTGAAAGGTACTGTAGCTGGATGCTGTGCCTAGAGTGGGCATAAAACAACTTGAAAAATGCCATATTTGAAAAGCTACCAGTGGTGAATGGAGGTGGTCTTGAATAATGTTGAAACCAGCCAGACTCTATAATCCCCAAGTTAAACATGCTTATAGTGAGGTGAAGACGTGGAAGACCTAGTAAAGTTCCTGATAAAGGAACCAACAAGTGACGGTGCTGATAGCTTATCTAAAGCTGTTGAACTGACACAGCTGGCCTGGACACATCTGACTGACAGTCAATTACAGTATCCAATAAAAGCTCAGTCCCTCTTCTTAATCATAAGGAATTCTAGCACACCCTTTCTCAGACTGTGCAACAGAGATTGCTCCTTTAAATGGGGTTACTCAAGGATGAGTGAGAGAGACTTGCCCATAGTCAGTGGTATGAGTGAATAACATCGATCTCTGCTTAAAACTCCACATGAGTTCTTTCTCTAAGAGTAATGAAGGTTCACAGAAGGTGAGATGGATTTTGGTTACAAGTTTTATTGGGCATTGATGAACCTAGGTTTTTAAATTAAAAAAATTGTGTTTATTTATACTTCAGGACAGCTTTAAGTTACTGCTTATACCCCTAAAATAAGGAAATGTAATATTATCGCCATTCATTATTTCTGATATTAATTTTTGGAGTAAAATGCCTTGTTAATGCTGAGGACTGGCATGAGTTTCTCTTTGTCTCACAGTAGAAAATGCGAGGTTTGGATAAAGTATCTCATAAAAAATTCCTTCATGTTGATTTTTAAGTAAAATGGTAGGAGGCATGTCATGGAAGATGACCTCTTGCAAAGGTTTACTTTTATATGAAGAACTAATAGGATAGGAAGAAGTCTATATTCCAGGACAGTGGACTATGGACCTTTGATTCATACCTTCTATGTAAATTAACTCTGTCCTGTCAGTATCTAGCTTCCCTACACAGCTCAAATATTGAACCAGGACCAGGAAAGATCAACACAAAACACTCCAGTAGCCTTCCCCACCCAATCCCCACATTGTCGCCTTCAACTACCTCTCCAGCCCCACGAAAAAACCCTATAGCTTTAACACTATAAACTATAGCATTATTAAGAAATTATTCACTACCTAATTGTCCTCAGAGGGACATGATCATGATAATGTTAACATGCTTTGGATAGTTTAAGGCCGTAAATGGCTGCGAGATTGAGAAGCAGTGATCTCTTGGATAGTGTGCAAACCTTGCTTCTTTTGCTATATTTTGCAATGAACGTGGATGGCATTACATGTGAGACAATGCTGACCGTTTCAAAGGTTTAGCAGACTTGTTTTTGTATTTTCATGCAACTGCAAAAATTTCATGCAATTGCAAAGATGCAACTGCAAAAAAGTGATTGTAGGATTGAGAATACTGTCATTGATCAAGTCAGTGATCAACTTTCCTTAGACTCAGATGGCACGTGTTGAGTAAACATGTCTGAACCAACCCCTAGAGTGACTGAACAATAATCTAAATGTAACCATACTTTTTCCATTCAAATCATTCTATATGGTGTGTCTAATGGTATTTTTAAAGTGGAGATAACAATTAATTTTAATCACTGGAAGTGATATTTTAAAAAGAATGCTTTGTGTTCGTATGGTTGTGGAATATATGTATATGTATACGTTTCAAGGCTGATGTATCTGGAAAAAAAAAAAAGACATCCCAGTCCTCTTTGTGTTATTAATTTACTGGTCATTGCAATGGGGAAGAGAGTTAGTAATTTTTAAAATGATACTTAAAATCTAATGGCCTAAGTAAAGAACAGTCATAATTGTATGTAGCTGCCAATCTTTGAGTGCTCTGTTTGAACAGCTCTTTTCTAACATGAAAAACTTTTCTAGATTGCTCATCTAAACCACTTTTAACCTGTCCTTCCAGGAATTATTGCTACAGAGTAGTTGCAGCCAGAAAGGAAAGCTAACTGGGCTCTGACATACAGATATGAGTGAAAAACATGGATTTATCTTCCATCAGCCTCAAGTATAATGCTTGAGTTATAGCTTTGAAACAAAACAGTTTGTAATGCAATTCACTGGACTTGTCTAGCAGCTTAGAAAAGTATTATTATTGTGGAGGCATAGTTTTTAGAAGCTGAAAGTGTAGTAGCCCTTTGAATGGTTAGCTCAAGATAATATTTACAATCAAACTAAGCTCAAATTTTCAGAATAATATTTCTTATAAAACTTTTGATATTACAGGGCTAGGCCTTCTCTGATGGATTCTTTATACGTTTTATACCTGTATAAGGTATTAGATTAGATATTGTATTTGTCAGACCTTCTAATTTAAGATCTAAATTAAAACTAAAATGTTAATTCATAATGGCACCTTCTATGCAGTCTGAAGGGAGGGAGATCAGAAATAACAATGTGGTTTTTATGTGTATTACTAGCTATATCCTAAATACAAATGGAAGATGAATGTTAACTGGAAAGGGATCTGTCAACCTACAGTGGTGGCTTTCCCAATTAAACGTATACACACATGTACTCTTGTATATATGTTTTGTTCTTACATTTCCCTTAAGTTCCATACTTTTTTTTTACTTTTTCTATTTTTTGGATCAGTGGATCACTTTTGATTTGCAACATGATGACCATAGGTACATTTTCAGACATGGTTATCAACCACAAGGAATTACATTCTTGATGAGCATATAATTGGTGCTTATGTGTTTGTATAGATATATGTGTAATTTCAGTAAACTTCTGTCTTTAATTCTGCTAGCACTATGAATAAATATAATTAAAATGCACATTCTGAAGATAGCTTTAAAGCATTCTGCAGAATTGGTGTTGCTACATGCTAGAACTTTGTGTTTCAGTGGTCTAAGTTGCAACTCTTTATTTTAGGATTAATGCACAAGCACTTTGTGATGCAGGCACATGATGATTTTTTCTCTTGCTCTAAGAAATATTTTAATTTTTATTTTCAATTTATTTTTTTTTCCCTGTGAGTGTCTAAGAGAGAAATATTTCTTCTTAAGCATTGTTTCTTAATATGTTGCCCTATGGTAGGCAAAATATTTGACATCTGGTACAGCAACATTATTAGAAGTCAGTTGTGGCCTCTTGTTTCCCAGTTTCTTATTATTTAAAATGGAACCCACTTTTGTTTGGCTTCCAAGGCATTTCACACACAATCAGTGCCTATATCAGTCTCCTTTCATTTACTACTGAGAAGTTGATTTGTGCCTCTGATTAATCAAGGATGACAACACTCGTTACTTTTTCTAACAAGTATCTTTGGCTTTCTACTCTGCAATATTACTTTGCTCATAGGTATGCTACATTTTGAGAAGCTTTCTAGAAATCTTTTTTTTTTTTTTTAAATCGTCTTTGAATAGTACCTACAAGAACTATCTTGATAGATGGCTGTGGGGCTGATCATATTTCTCATCATGTCGACCAAATGTCAGCACTAGGCTGTGAAACGAATTTTCTTATTGTTTTTGTCTACTCTGTGTCTTTTGTTTTGCACTTCATGCATGAATAAAGAATTAATTTGTTTTTTCACTCTTTAATATGTTTAATGTAAACTATTCAGGTCTTTCTAATTCTTTAAGAGATTAATTATTCTCTTCTAAATGAAATTACAGTCCTAGCTCAAATTCAGCTATTGTTAATATTAGTTACAAGTAATTAGGATGATTATATGATATGTTAGTGACTTCTACATCAGAAAAGTGATCCACACAAACTTTTTTTTTTGTTAAAAGTTCTTCTCTTAGTCATCAAATGAGCCATACCTGAAGATACAGTGTGTCAGAGCTGAGCAGTGAGCAGACATCGTGAGGAAACGTTTCAGATGCTGATGTGGATGGAAGGAAATTCTGCTCTCCAGAGGTCTTAAGGGCGCTTTTCATAAGCACTAAATTGATCAAAGTTATATGTTGCTTGTCTTCCATACATATATACACAACACTTAATTTAGTGGATTTTGCTTGTTTGCTTCACCTCAAGTAGATAACTTTCAAGTTTCAGAATTAATAGATTTTGATGCTGGTGTTTTGTTGTTGGTGATGTTGAGGTTCTTTTATTTCTATTTTTGGGGGGATTTTTTTGCCTCTTGTGTATTTTGTCTTAGATAGAACAATTAAACACTCAGCTGGGTCCAAGCAAAAATATTGCACATTGAAAGAATGTTAAAAATACTGTGGTTTTCTTGTGTTTAGAAGTTTCAATTGCTCTCACTCCACTGGAGTTTTAAAACAAGAGAAACAGATTCAAAGGGAAAAAACAAAACAAAACAAAACACAACAACAAAAACCCATCAAAAAACCCAAAAGAACCCACAACAACAAAAAAAACCCCACAAAAAAAAAAAAAAAAAAAAAAAAAAAAAAGAAAGAAAAAGGAAAAAAAAACAGGAAAAACAAGACGAAATCGAACAAATGAATAGCCCCATTTTGCTGGGAAAAGATGCCAAGATCATTTCAAATAAATAAACAAAATTCATATATACACTGTGTTTGAGAATATTTAATTTCATTTTATTTTCAAGCATTCCCTAGCATTCTGTTTAGGAATAAAGTGCAACCAAGTGTTACGTGCTTGATTACTGTCAGTGGTAAGAAATAAAAGGCGTTTTTATGCACTGCCTGGATTGCATTGGTAATGATAGTCTCTGCTTACTCTTTTATTTTATCCCCGTCTGCTACAGAGAAAAGAGTTAATTCTGCATCCTGTAAAAACTTAACCATTCATAAATAAGTAATGAACTGTATATAGTAAAATAAATATTTTGCTTTTTAGATGATTGACACTGTGTCAATGCTATTTTACTGACAGAAAGTTCTATAGTTTTTCAGAATTCAAAAATGGCCTTTTCCCTGCTTGAAAGAATATATTTAGGCCAACTTTTTAATGAAGAAATTATTATAAAACGTGAGAATAAAACCAAGTATGGAACTTTGAATTATAAGTTTTGTAAGCGTGTGAAGCAAAATTATAAACTAGACCCCAAAATATATTAATATGGTTTAGGAAACATACATATTTACATATAACATATCAACGTACTTTGGTTAGCAACAGGAACACTGATTTCACAACTAGATGAAGCATCTAATTCCATATGCATTATTCTTTTGCTGCTGTATTTATAAGACATGAAAGGAATCTCTTAAGATTCATGTCAGATTTAGCCATTACACCTTGTTAATTAATTGTAAATAAAATATTTAAGATTCATCATCAATTGATTTAGAGGACTTTTTTCAGCAGAAAAGCACCCAAAGCAGAAAAGTGCTTTGACAGTGGAGAACATTAACTGAAACTAAGGTGAGATATAATAATCCCTGGTCACTTTAAGATGACATAACATTTTTTACCCTTACACCAACATATTTCTGAGATGAGTTTCAGCCGTTTTATTTTTGTTCACCCTCTCGCCCAAAGGTTAGGAATTCAATATAATGGAAATGATGGCCCAGCACAAAATGGAAGCTTTGAAGGACTTACATCTTTTAGAACTTGTAGATGAGAGTGGCTAACAAGTATTACTGTTTGATACTGGCTAAAAATCAAGAGTTTCTGAAAAAATAAACCCATGGCTTTACACGTATAACTGGTACTTAAGAAAGAGATAAAGCAAGCAGTGTCCAACTCAGTAAGCTTACAGTTAAGATAAGGAAAGGCCAGACATATGAAGGATTTTCACTGGTGCTATTGGACAATAACTTTTTACCTAAGTGGACAAGAAAGAGTAAGAAAGGCTGACTCAGTCATTGAAATCATTCAATAAAACATTCTGAAGAAAGCAGAGGACTGTTTTTCAAAGCACTGCAGGAACTGTGAATGCTTTTAATCAGGCTTTGTGAATTTAAACAAACTTAAAAAAAGAAAATAAGTATAAAAGGATGCTAAAAATAAAATTTAAAATTACTAAAAATTTTTTACTGTTCTGTTAAACTATTACTCTTCTCCTTCACATTTAGTGAATAAAGGACTATTTATATTATGAGACATGTAGGTCTATAAAATAGTTAGCTTTCAGTCATAATGTCTACATAAGCAGTGTACAGCATGAAAATTCCTGGGAGTCAAGTGATAAGAAATCATCTGTGGTTACAGTTTTCAGAAGACAGTATAAGAACGCCAGTGAGAAAAAGTTCCCAGCTGTAATGGTGCATGTTTATAGTGGTAAAAAAAAAAATCTCTCTATGACAAATGTCAGAGAACAACACAAGAAATATTAACAACTTGCTTAAATGAGTGCACCCCATCAACCAGAGTAGATAGTAGTCAGTAAGTAATTTTCATTCATGAGGCCATGAATAGAAAATTGCTTTCAAGAAAATCATAGAGGATTATGTCTTGGGTATTTTTATAGAATTACTAGAGGCAAAGGATTCAAAAAGACATTAAGTTTTTGGTAGGAGTTTTTTGGTTTTGGTTTTGTTTAACTTGATTTATTGTTTGATGTGATATTTTGTAAACTACTACAGATTACTTAATTATTCTAAGATATAAGAGTCTACTTTGATCTTAAAGTGGTATAAATTAGCATAAAAGAAAAAAAATTCCTTCATCTTATTTCAGTCATGAGTATACCCCCAAATGGCAATGTTTGGCACTGTTGTTTTTTTTTTTGATATCACAGTTTCATTATCAGAAGCTAAGTGCCCCCAAAAGATGTGGACTCTGTAGTCTTAAAGATTGCTCTACCTCACTTATTGCATCCTGTCAGAGCAGCATAAAGCAATCTCGGTTTGCACAGAGAGACCTCATCACCTTGGGATGGGCTCCCCCACACAGGGCTGCTTTGGAAGGTCACCAAAGGGACAATCAGCAGGAGGAACTCTTCAATCTTGAAATCCCTAGATGATGATGACTGTTAATACCCAAAGAAGAACATTAAATCTATCCTTGCTGAAACCAAAACAATCCATCACATCTGCAAGCACAACCTAAACTACTGAAGAACTTAGAAAACTGACACTGTCTAAACAGTACCCATTTGTCCAGGTTTTGGCAAGGAATGACGTTTGTGGGTCAGAAACCTTGACTGATAAGATTAATGTGAGGGTTAAGGAAGAGTTTACTATCTGAAGCCTTTTGTGAATGAAGTCCAGGACATATGAGGAATGAGAGGTGTTAAGGTTTTTATGTTATCTGGAAGAAAAGTCACAAAGCCAACAGTACTTCCTTAAATATTTGGTTAAATTTGCACGATACAAATAATAAATTTTCTGTTAGGCACTCAGAACTAAATTTTAATTTTGGTTTTTTGTGATTTGTTTCCAAACATGAGCTGAAGTTTTGACTTCAAGTTCTGAATGTCAAAAACTGCATGTCTTTTTGCAGTCCTCTGGTGACATAGATGTAAAACTCAAGCTATTTTAGGGAGCCTTAAAATTATAGATGATTTACACATAGTATCTATACACAGACATAGGATCACACTTTAGGGTGATTTATTAATGGCAACAATAACTTACTTTGGTACCAAGGTTCAGTTCTAGGCAGAGTCTTTGCCTTGAGGGCCAGTTAATCTTGTATGCTTTTCTACCCTGGTACAATTTTAAGATTGTCACAAGAAGGATAAATTTTGTGCCATTTCTGTTCTTATTACAGTCTTCACATTGTAATGAGAATGGACTAATTTTGTTTCATTTTCTGTCCTTGTTACAGTCTATAATCAGTAGGTAATGAGAGTGAGAACACTTCAAGCATTAAAGTTCTGTGAGAACTCCTGACAAAGACCGTAACAAGAAGAGAAAGTGATACTGAATCCACTCTTGTGACAATCTTAAGACTGTAACGAGAACTCCAGGTAAAATTATATGCATCCATTCATAAGACAAAGACAGCTGAGAAGATGAAAAAAGGAAAAAAAATTAATCAATTTGGACATTGTGTCAAACTTCATAGTGTGCTTTAAAAAGTATAGTAAGTTAACAGAAAAAATCACAGTAGGGTCTACACAGAACATACAGCTTTCAAGTTACAGTCTTACTCTGGTAAATATAGTCAGTGCACTCTGAGTCAGATTTGCACAATGCATGATCCAGGTATCATTAATGAAAAATAGGATTCGCAGAGAGCTTTGGGAAGATCCCCAAAGACTTCAATACAACCAGGAATTAATCTCAAATACCATTTTTCATAATCAGCCAGAAATCAAGATACTTTCTTGTATGAGCACTGTAGCAATTTTTAACCTGGATCTAAAATATTAAAATAAGCATTGCAAAAATCCATGTAAATATATATACATATATCTGTTTCCAATATCCAAAACTAAGTCTGCTTACCATCTGAATACTTATTAATATATATATATTAAGTACCTATCCTATATATTAAGTACCTATCATATGAAAACAGCAGAATTTTAGGTCAAGATTCGTATAGGGCTTTTTGTCCTGATAATTGAAACTATGTAATACTATAATCTTCTCTATTTTGGAATAGATATATGCTGGGGGTTGGTTTTTTTCCCTTTCCTCTCTGGAATTTTTCCTCATTGGCATGCTAAGAAGCCTTGATGGCTAGGTCCTAGCACTGATGGCTAATGACAGGGGGAGTTCTTTTTTTTATTTTTCAGAGGGTTTTTTTTCGCAGGGCAGAGGCGGGGGGAAGTGTGGGATGGGGAACACAGAGAGATCAGGGACAGGTAAAGGAGAGGGGGAGGCACTTGCTGGCCCCACTCGCTCGTGAAGTCGGAGGAGGACGGCCACTGCTGCTACCCCCACCTTCGCCATCCCAATGCCGGGAGCCACCTTTTCTCTGGTGGGACCCCTGCCCTGCTCGGATGCTCTCTTGCTTCCATCTGCCCTCTCCAAGCATCCTGTTGGAGCACCGGGACCAACACTCCAAGGATCCCTGAGCCGAATCCTTCCTCCACCCATCCCATCTGGGACACAGCCGCCACCACCTCCAGCGCTCCTCCATCCACGTGGGATCACCGCATCTCCCCCTGATAACCGGGAGCTGGCCCGCACTCACTGCCAGCTATGACGGTAACTGCACCACAGGAGAAAGGTGTGCACAACCAAAAGAACAAGTATATGTATATATATATGTGTATGCACACACATATATGTATGTATATGTGTGTATATATACATGTATATGTATCTGTATATTTAAATATGTGATAAATGTGAATCCTGCTAATTAAATTGCAACTATATTAGCAAAATTGTATTTAGATCAATAGTAGATAATTGTTACAGAGTGGCGGGGGAGATGGGTGAGATAGAGCAGAGGACATCTTCCAGACGTTGGAAGGGAGTCAAGAAGGATGTTGGAAGGGAATAGTAGAAGCACGTAGGTCTGATAAGCAACATCTAGAAATAAAAGTTTCGACCTTGGAATGGGCTAAATTGGGATGATTCCAAGCATGGAACTTGAATAAGGTTTTATTGTGGGAACTTATGCTTAGCTACATAACCCAAGCTTAGTGTGCTTGTGCTACCTGCAAGGTTACACAGTGGACACTGATGAAGACGATGAGCTTTCATCAGAAATAAGACCCCCAAAAGGATGAGACACTCCTAACCATTAGGAGAGCATGCTCAATACAACATAGTGACGTAGATTTTAGGAATAGAAATCAAGAGGAGTTTTCTAGAAAATTTTGTATTAATATGTATTAGTATATATATATATATCTATCTATATCTATATCTATATCTATATCTATATCTATATCTATATCTATATCTATATATATATATATATATATATAGATATAAGTGGTGTTGTTAGCCTGGATGTTTTGGTACATGAGGAAAGGTGAGCCCCTCCCCATACCCCTGGTCGGTTTTGCTTATGCTTTATACAAACCTCAATAATACTAAATTACTTACTCCCCAGTTTTATATATCCTAAAATATATGTATCCAATACTTTGATTGTATTAATTTCCAATACTTTGATAGTATTAATTTCTATTGGCTCCATTACTAGGGAAGGCCCTGCTCTTCCCTAACACACATCTGTCTTTTCAAACCAGGACAATATACTAACACAGCTGAAAGGGATGAGCTGCATAAATCACGTGAAAACTTGGAATCACTAGAGATTTGGGAATTGAAAAAGTAAATATTATTGTAATGATAGTCTAAATAGCTTGTAACAAATGAAAGGCAAGTAATGGATATGAAATTTGGCAGTTTTCTAAAAGCTGCTGAAAGCCTGATCTGGTAAGGTGTATGATGTCAGACTCAGAATAGGTAGAAGTTTTTGAAGTTTGCTCTATTTAATTAAAAATGATGCTAATACACCCAAATATAGGCATGACTACAAAAGAAGGGTTAATTGAAAAAATGCAAATATTATACCTATAGTAGTACTGCAATATCACTGTCAGCTGGGATTTTACTTGGATCTGTAAGAACAATCAGTGATGCTCTATCTAATTCAGCATGGTTATCTATATCTCAGATCTGATCACAGCTTCTGTCCTGAAATATCCTGGGGAAATTTCATTCCTGCATCCCCTACACCTTTTGTTAAAGATTAGCCACCTTGTGTGGAAAAAAAACCTACCAGAAGATTTGTCAGCCAGGCTGTGTAAATTTTAAGACCAACGCACCAGACAGTTGTTTCAAATAAAGCTAGCATCAACACAAAGAGAAAAATATCAGCTTATAATAAAAACTATTTTAAGTACACCAGTAAAAAAAACAGGGGAAAAATCAATAGGAGGAAGAAATTATGTAAACAAAAATAATTATCTTATGAAAGACAGATATTCAATAAAAATGCAAACCCCAGGCAGATAAAATCACCATTCCCTCAGCTAAACAGTTCATGTGCTTGTTGCAAACATGTAAAAGTTTAAACTACGTTATGTTTATATACAATGTTTGGAAAGCTGTTAACCTCCATCTTACAGGATTTGTTACAAACTGACCACAGCATATTGGGAGGACCCTGAACCTTTCAATATTTTTGATATGCCTCATTTAAAGTCTGAATTCTAATTCTTCAGTATTAAAAGAGCTGCAGTACCACTTACACATGTTCTTGTACTCTTAGTTTTCTGCCTCAAAGATAATAATTGCAATTTCTAAGTAAAGGTACCCAAATACAGAATTCTAAAAGCTTTCCAGAAGTTAAACTCTGTACCTTGCAATTTTCATAGCATATGATCATCTCTTTGAGAGATAGGTGCTACCTCGGTAGTCTCGATGAGGTATCTTTGGGCACATAGTGTTCTCCTGTCCTTCTTTTTACTTCATGCAAATCCCTGCCATGGACTGTGCTACCATCAGTGAGGTTACCTGAGAGAAGTGAGAGCCTTACTTATGTAGCTAACTAGTAGTAATTTTTTTCCAAAAAAGTTTGAAAAGAGACCTTATACCTTGGTATTAAGGATCACAAACCCTTAGTATGGAATGTGCATGTATGTCACAGTGGCATATTATGGTAGATTAGCATAATTTTTTAAAGACTTTTATCCTGACAGGAACTCTTCCTGTCTGCATTGGTTCTTTGAGGACAACTTGATGAGATCAGCTGTACTTAATCTTAAAGCAGAAATTATCTTATTAATATTAAAGATACCTATTCTTTTTATTACGTAGAATACATAATAAAGTCACTTGTTTAGTTTTATTGCAGGAGTGGTATCTCCAAGCTTCTCTGAATTTCACCTGAATTCATATTGTGCACAAAATCCTTCGTTTTCTAGACAATTAAAAATATGTTCTTGTTTTCTTCCCATGAAACAACTCAGTAGCCTAGAACAAAACAGCTGCATAAAGAAATTAAATCTGTCAATGAGATAAGGAAGTATACACTGTTTTGTAATGACACGATTCAGAACCCTACTGATAGACAATGGAGCAAAGAGAAATAGCTGGCGGCTGCCTTTGCACCAATAATTTCTCACAGTCAGCAATAAATGTTTGAGCTTTATACATTTTATGCAGAAACATGATGTTTAGAGTTAAATAATATTTTTCATACATTTCCTTCAACAACAACACATGCTGTCTTCTTTTGATGCCTAAAGATTTTTTTTTAGATTTTTATATATTTTTCATATATTTGTGACCTCGTTGATTTTTAATATATAGTTGTATAGCTTCTAGTAGTTTTCTTGGCCTCTCTCATAGTTTAGCTAAACCTTATTAACATATTCTTGAAATTCTGTTTAGTCTTATTCTTAAGAAGAGAATTTCTGATAAGGTCGTGTTTTCCTCAAGAGCTTAAGAGACATAGCAAGAAAATAGAGCAAAGAAGCCCCTGCACGAGCTCCAGCAGGCTGACCTAAGGTGGGTTACTGGCCCAACTGATGTCCTATTGGATATGCCTGCTAGATATAATAATTAATTATATAAATAATAAAAATTACCTATATATAGAGGCAGGTATGTACACACATATATACATATATATATAGTATTAATTATATTCTTATAGATATATAAAAATTGTAGAAATCCTTTTTCATGTGGGCATTTAGCCATATTTGTGCACCTGAAAGCATTAAAGTTCTGCTTTTTATCTTACCATTTTAACACTGTTGAAGTTTTATCTTTTGAATCCAGGCAACATGTTTATCAACTAACTACTTGAAGGACTTGGAATTCTAGACCAATGCTCAAGCAACATATATGCATATGTACTAGTGTTTTTATTCAATTTAAAGCTTCCTCAGTTTTCTCAAGCTTTTTTCCATCTTTTCAACGAGTATCTCAGATCAAAGGTTTGATGTATTTATCACAGTATTTTTTTCTCTATAAGACCATAACATTATAACTTGAGTATGTAGTTTTCCACTTTTTATATTAATGGTGCTTTACATGCTATGAGTTCAACACTATCAGACTAAACATTGCTTAGTTTTCATTCTACTTCATTTGAGTAGAGGGGAGATCTTCTATTTGCATCACATTTTTTCTTGCACATATATTAAATTTAATTTTAAAACATTCTTCATCTTTCTTGCCATTTCTGAGATGGTTCACCTTCTGACCACTGTGCAAAGTCAGTTTAATGTGACATGGAAGCTCATGAAGAGTGATACCATCTGCTGATATCTCCTGCACTGCCACCCATCCTCCATGAAAAAATAATCAGATGATGTAATGTTTACAAGAGAATTAGGAGTTTGATGTTTTGTTGTTTCATTGATGCTGGTTCTAATTAACCAATCTTTCTCAAATCTCTTTTTCACTGTTTTTATCCTTTCTCTAATATCAGATGCTTCTTAGTATCCAATAAGTTTTCATTAGAAGAGTCTCCTTTGCTTGGCAAATTTCTATTATGTTCGTAAGGCTTTTTTTTTTTTCTGCATCTCCTTAACTCTAAATCTTTTGCTCTAGATTTCTTACCAAGAATTGAAAAATTGTAAATTTTTCTTTTGGAGCTCAGATAATTAAAAGCACTTGTAATTTCCCTCTTTTTCTCTTCCTCATAAAAATCTTTTTGTCATATTTTTCCTTCTTTGATGCATGACAGTACTGTTCACAGAAATATTAGATGAATTTATAGTTATCTTCTTTTGCACAAAATTTACTTGTAGTTATTAAAAACACTGGTGGATTCAGCACTATTGTAGTGAAATGCATGTCTTAATAGGAATTTTTGTTCATGTCCATTGCTTTCAGAAGCAGAATAAAGTTCAGTTTTTACCATTATTATATGTCTACCACATCTTTAGGGCTATTCATCTTTGGATGGCTTTAATTAACCTATTCTTTCATCCAAAGTATTCTCTGAATAGTGCTCCCAGAGCTCGCAGTTCAGAAGGTGCTCAAAGCAGAAAAGATAGTTCACCAAGTTCCTGCTGGTTGGAATTGTATCAACTCTCTGTAATGTCACAGCCAGTCTCAGGTAGTCCCTGCCATTTTAGAGTTAATGGTACAGGGCCCCATTTATGAGAATACTGACTTTTATTTCTACAAAAGCAGGTCCTTTAACCCTCCCTGCTGGATCTTTTCTGTCTAGTCAGGTGGCCAGCAGTCATTCTTCTGTCCCGACCAGTGGTGTGGCTGTCCTTTCCTTCCAATAGGAGAGCCTGTGTGTTTTCTGCATGTGTGCATTACAAGCAAAACTAGCACTCTTTATATTCGCAGCCACATCTGCCACGTATATGATTTTAAGAATTGTGCTGGCATTGCTGCTGCATGTTCTCTAGATCTTGTTGGATGGCTTATGTGAGGAGGTTCACCACTTTAAATAAATCAAACTTTTTCTCTTCCAAGATTTTCTTCTGTAGAGCAGACAAAAGCAGAAACTAATTTCACAAGACTTGTAGCCATGCACATGTATTATTTGTGATCTTTAAAGTTTGTAAGTCATAGCTATATCTGTGCAATATTGGGAAAAGATCACTAATAATAGTACAGAAACTTAATAGGGAATACATGGATTATTTTCAGAGCATCAAATACATTTTGCTCAGATTGGTACTCCAGAAAAGTCTGATCAGGCCTATCCCGCACTCAACTCAGACATACCAGTTTTCTTAATCTCTAAATGACAATCAATCCCATATACAAATATTAAAAAGACAGTATTCCTGCTATTTTTGTATTTTTTTTACTATGGCAAAATCTAATTAATAAAACCAGTTGAGCTTACATTCTTATTCTTGATACTTGTATTATGAACAGAAGAATAAATACTGAGTTATTCTTATGTTATCCTTTAGGGAGAATGTATGTGGGGTTTTTTTAAGGTTGCTATAAACACTTCATACTGACAACACAATTCTGGCTGAAATTTTCTTTTCAGTATGAAAAAGCTAAAGAGAGCTCTTAATATAAGAATTGCATTAAGACTCCACTGATGGAATGTGCTGCAGCAACCTCTGTCACTCCACCAAAAAACAAGTTTCATTTAAATATTAGCATTTGTGAAATTTGTAATGTTCTGCTTTACCTTGTTTCTCTATAATCTTCCTATAAATTTCCCTTCACTACCAAGTTGAAATGCAAATTTGCATTTCAGGGTTTTTTTTACAGTTAGTTTCTGGTTTCTCACTTAAGTTTGACAGAAGTCCCTCTAAATATTTGTTAAAATGCTACGTCTTTTTTGTAGCATCTTTTAAGCAAAACTAGTTCACTTGAAATTTACAATTAACAGAGTTGTGGTATCTTTAAAATCAAATGTGTAGGGAGGGTGTAAGTCTGAATGTCAACCCAGGCACCAAAGGATTTGGAAACGTATTTTGTGTCAGTGTTGCTACATTACATTTAGAGCTTAATCCTCCATAGTGCTTGTATGAGTTAAGTGTTCAGTGTTCTGTTTCTGAGACTGCCATGTCTCAGCCAGTGTAGTCACTCTTCCCAGTACGCTGGGAGAAGTTTTATCTGAAACTTTTCTTTCAGTGAAATATTTTTATTCTTTGCACCCTCGAAAAGCTGTAGATCAACTTTCTTAAGAGTCTCCCTATGCCTTAACTGCTTATAAACATGGTTCAGACTTCTGTTGCATCTTAATACCTTGTTACATGTCTCAAATATGACTTGCCTCCCTAAATGGCCTGAAGTCCTGTTGTAATTTCATGGAGACAGATTTCTTCTTAGACAACATGTTTCTGCTTAAGGCTTGACAGCCTGAATCCAGCTGAATTGGTAAACTATGTGGCTATCAATTTTGAGGAGAAGGCATGCATATGTTTCTTCCCCTGCAAAGACATACGTGTAAATTTTGCTGTGTTTATATTGTCATATTAATTGCCCACTTTATTTATAAGGCCTTCTAAAAGGTCTTTTACTAATAGTCATGGGAAAATATTAAAGCTTTTACTTCCTCTGTCTCCATCCCAGTTTCCTCTTAAGAGAGAGCTGGTTGTCAGAGGAGAAAACAAGCCCTCCTAAAAAAAACCATGCATCACTTTTTCCATGTCCCTCTTTGCCTACTCAGAGATAAACTACATCTAGGAAGAGACTACTGATATGTGAAACAAACTAGATGCTGAGATGCAGTCTCACAATTTTCCTGCTGGCTTGTCCAAGATTATATATATCAGATACTTCTAAAAGCAGGATTTCCCATCCCAGAGCTAAGGAAAAAAGGAGGAAGGCTGTCTGGCAACCTGAGCACAAATATTATCCTGCCAGACCAGCAGTAAGCAATTGACCTTGTTTAAAGAAATAGCACAAGAATAATTTGATTAAGTAGCTGAAATCTACAATGCTAAGCTGAACATGTGATATGGAGTCACTAATATGTTTTACTCCAGCACGGTTTCATATAAGATCCAAGGCACACAGCAAAAAATTGATCTTCTAACACATGATGGAAGTGACAGTACAAAATGGAAGTTACAGTGTGATACCTGGGTTTTCCACCATACCAAAACACCAGAACATATGAGTAGACTGTTCTCCATGTCAAAACACATTCCACATTTTATGAAGTACTACAGAAAAAGTAAAGACAAAGGGGAAAAAAAAAAGAAAACGAAGAAAAAGATCCCTATATTTGCACAGACTTTATTACACTTTCAAGATACAACTTTAGTTTTATTAGTGTGATGTTTTCAACCTCAGATTTAGTAATATGTGATGCACCCCGAAATGTATTTCACAAAAGTAATGATGTAATTTGTGTTAAGGAGGCAGCACTTCTATAAATCCTGTCTAATAATTCCATCGCCTTTTTGGATGTTTTTATTCAAAAGTGTACAGCAATTTAAAAGGAGTTAGTGGTTTCTGAAATGGCTTATCTAAACAAGGAAAAATATTATTTTAAAATTGTAAAAAGATAAATATGTGTATTTACTTGCAATTAAGATATAATAACTTTTCATAGAGTTTTATTCCAGCTTTTTCTTCAGTCAAAAAGACAAATTCAAACAACTGAGAACATTAAATCACATATACCAGATTTAAAGGTGAAAATTCCATCTCAGAAAGGAATTATTTGAGACTACAAAACTCAATTGTGTAAAGGTTTAACATAGGTGAAAAGCCAAGAGCTATATCTATCAACTCATCTGAGTCTTTACAATCTGTGATATTGTTGGATCCCTGGAAAGCTACAGAAATTAGTGTTCATCCTTTACAGAGCAGAATTCCTAATATCAGCTTTACTATAGGAGGGGAAGTTGGTTTGTGGGGTTTTTTGGTGCTTCGGTTTTTTTGGGTTTTGTTTGCTTGTTTGTTTTGATTTGGTTTGGTTTGGGTTTTTTTTGTTTTTGTTGTTTGGGTTTTGGTGGCGGGGGATTTTCCCTGCCTTATTTATTGTATGTTTGTTGGGGGAAAAAACATACACACATCCTGGCTTGAGTGGGTTAAAAGTGATGAGAAAAAATATCACTCTTTAACTGCATTCCCCACCAACAATGATAAAAAAACCCTCCAACTCAACCAGAGAGAACCAAATCAAAGCCAAAATATCAACAAAAACAAAATCAACCCACAAAAAAATCCTACAAAACAAAAGAACAAAAAACCCCCCACCAAACCACAAACAAACCCCCCTGAAAAAACCCAAACCGCCATAAAATCTAAATTCTCCCATTAGATCTTGTCCTTAGTACACAGAAGAATGTTTCTCAGTGCTGAGCAGCTCTGTTTTGTTTCAGAATCAGCATTCTCACAGCTACGGGTTTCTCAGAATAAGTCCTTCAATTTAAATAGCCCATAATCTTGCTCACAAAAAAGGCATTGAAATACATGCATTTCCACTACTTTCAAAGGAGGTTAAGAAAATTTCCATATGATATTCTTACTACCTACAACATTCAAAATAATTTAGCATGGGGTTTGGGTTTGGGTTTGTTTGTTTGTTTGTTTGTTTGTTTGTTTTTTGTTTTTTTTTTTTTTTTTTTTTTTGTTTCTTTGGTTTTTTGGTTTGGTTTGTTGTTGTTGTTCTTGTTGTTGTTGTTTGTTTTGGTTTGGGTTTTTTTTGTTTTGTTTTCCGTGCCTTTTTGAAAGCGATAATAATCATTTTTATCAGCAAGACATTTTTCTTGAATAACAGTAAGCAGATAGAGATGACACCAGTGGTCATTTAAGCTGATCCTACCTATTTGTCAATAGTGAGGCAGCGCAGGAGTTGATACAGATTCCATTTAATTTTACTACAACCCAAGAATTTTTACCCTCCTGATATATCAGTGGTATTCTTCAACATCAGTATCAAAAAATACCTTGTCAATTGACTTTCCTTGGGATAGATAAGACACTGTGTCTTTTCTACAATCACAGATAGGGATAAATCTGTGTAGGTGTGTAGGTGGCAAGAAAGGGAAATCTGAGCTATAATTTACACACCACTTGACAAAGACAGAAAACATACTTTAACTTTTAACTTTACTGCACCATATTTTAACTTTTTTTTTTTTTTAATCGTGGCAGGTTGCACATGTTCCATCACACTAAGCAGACCTATTGACAGAAAAGCCCTTTGGCTCTCAGAGCTCATCTCACAAAGATTCTTCAGGATCTCCAAAGCACAGATATCTATTACGTCAAACTTGTCTCCGTTAAAAAGCAACGTGTTTACTCTTTTCCAATCAATATTAACATCTTTAGTGGCAGGACTAGCCAGGCCATAGATGATGAAGGCTCATTTTTCATCTTGGTTATCCTAGGGTGCCAGAATCTGTATTATGCAATGTACAGATGGCGTTCAGTGCAGGTGTGCTGTTCCCTTAGAATCCAAAAGCAGTTCCAAATGTTAGCAGAGAGTGGAGTTGAAATAAAACCTCTGTACTTGTCTGCAACTATACTTGTTGGTGAAAGTAATTGCAATGTCTGTTGAAGACACAGGCATTCAGGCACCTCGAAGAGAAAACTATAAATACATGGTTTGTGACTATCAAAAGACTGTCAAAAGAGGAAAGAATAAATAAAGTTTCCAAAGAGAGCTAGTAAAGAAATAGTGTGAACTATACGCATAAAAGTAGACCACACATGTTTAATTTTACTCAAGTGCAAAGGAGTAAGTAAGAGCTGCTTATGACTGGTGTTCTTACAGACTTCTACAAATTGAGACTAACACATGTCCCCTGCCTTCCAGCTCTTATATCCAAATATCCTGTTAGACTACTCTTGTACCTTTCCAATGAAAGCATTCAGAAGAAGCATTGGCACTGATATAACGAAATCCTCCTCTCTCGTTATCACAGAGAAAATACAGTAGTAGAGTCAGAACACATTTACTCCCCACTCATCGTGGAACTGTCCTCAAGGCTAAGTGACATCCAGCTGCCCTAAAAAAGTCATACTGGCTTTGAACACATTGTTTTTAACTTGCCCTGGATCACAATTTCTCCAGGAATTACCAGGGAAATTTGATTTTCAGTTGATTGGAGTTTACAGCATGTCCCAAGCAGAACATCTTATCTCATTTCTAAAGAGAGCGCACCAGTGCTCTCTCTTTAGGCCAGCATCTACAAATCAGTGGTGAGAGTTCTGTGTCTTGCACTGTGACTGAAACAGAAACCCATTACTCTACATTCCTGTATTTGGATGTAATACAAAAAAAAAGGACTTTTTAAAAAAAATCAATATATAGAAAGAAAAAATATAAGTATATAAAATAAAAACAAAATTAAAATGCAATATATAAATATATTAAAATAGAATAAATACATAATATATATAATAAAATATATAAATAAAATTTATAAAAGAAAATCAACATATAGAAGAGAAGCAAAAACTAAGTAGCAAAACATAGATTAATCATCTTTGCCCTGTATTAACATTATTTTCCTTATATTTATGCCTTCCATAAAATTATTTTTATACTGAATTTAAAAAAAAATTAAATGCTTTTGAATTAAAAACAAATTAATTGCCCCTAAAATGCATAGTAAAACTGCTGGAATGAGCCCTATATTCTAACATCCAATTTGAATAATCATTTCTGTACTGTAGAGATAGCCTTTGCATCATATAATGAAAAGAATGGGATAACAATTACTTTGCCTTACTGAATAGGTAAGTAAATTTAGCTTGAAAATCCCTAAATATAGTGACCATGGAAGTTAGATTTTCCCACGGGCGGCTTAACCAAAATATCAGTTCTTTTCCTTGAAAAAAGAAAACTTTTTTTAAATAAGTGTGGGTTGTGCATTTTAGTCAGAGCTAAGAGACTTTCTCTCTGCAGCCTACCAGCTTTCTCTGAGTTACTGGCCCCGGAAATAAATTCTGAAATTAAGAAGCCTCCATTTATGTGGACGAGAGATGAGAGATGAGAGATGAAAGATGAAGAGTAAATGCATAACTTTAAGATATTTCCTCTAGTTTTAACCTATTCTGGAAAGTAAAGTCAGTACAAATGGGACAAAAATAGTGACTAAATTAAAATACTCTATTTCTTTCAAAAATCCAACATAAAACATTTTTCAGATAGTGATAGGAATCAATGTCATAAGTGAAGCCAAGGGGCACTCCTACCCTGAATAATCTCTTTTTAAAGAGAATTTAGTTAGTTAGATTATATATCATAAAAAGCTCACCAATTTTTGTAGCTGTCTTACCTTAAAAATAGAGAAAATAACTTTTGTCTCTCTGTTCACACAATTTATCTAAATTGCCTTTCCCTAAGTTTTCTGCTTCTGATTAAAGGAAAAGTGTCAGTCAAAATATCAACTGTAAAAACACATCCTCAATCTCAAAATTATTTGAAAACCCATTTCATAGATATGCCAATTCTTGAACAATGTGTCTCATTTATCTAAGTCATGTTAACTTAGTTTTGGAATATTATCGCTGAAATTCCCAGAAAGTCAGTGAGTTTTTGCCAAAGACACCAGGCTCAGAAGCATCTATTGTTTTTCTCTGTTTTTGACTGAAGGTAAAAAGGTGGATGAGATTAAAGACAAACTATATTGATCCACAGAGAAACTAATGGGTTTAGAAGACAAAGTTAAAAGAAAGTTCTATGTGTTAGATGCACAGAAGGGCAACTAAATTAAACCAGTCCCTGATACTTGTTAATTCTGTATTTCATGTCTTCATTATAAACACTTACTTATATTTACATTTCTACATTTATAGTTATGTTTATAGTTGTAGTTGTAAGTTGTAGGTGTAGTTGTAGTTGTAATTATAGTTATACTTATCTATCTGTATTTTATGAGCATGTTTGCACTATGTGCAATTCTGGGGAAGTTACTGGTGCTACAAATTGGCCTGGGATGAGTAAATTTCCAGTGTGATCACTTGAAGCTTTAGCATGGAAAAGTTTCCAGATAACAAGAGATGAAGACAATGTTTTCTTACAGTCTTGAGCTGAAGGTGGCTCTACAAGCTGTGACACTCTTTCTGAAGAGTAAAAGCTCTTGAAGCCCAGTGGAAAAGAAGATTTTATATAAGAATAGGATGTTGTTTATAACAGAGTCCTCTGTAAATGAAAATCTGAAGAGCAAAAATAGTAATTGTAAAACTTGATTGAAATGGATCGGTTTGGAAAGCTTAAGCTTAAAATAAAAATAACAACCTTTTAGCTAAATACACTTACAGAAGAATTTCCAAGCTTTTAATACTGCAACATACATGAGATATGTTGTTATTTCCCTGAGTAGAGGAATTCAGAGCCTGTCAGCCTTATTAATAAATCACAAGATATGACACTGGTATTGGATAAACTATCATATTATCACGTTAAATTCTTCATTCACTCTTGTGCTTTTCGTATCAGAAAGGGCAGGCCTGAAGTAGATGTGGTTCATGGTTCTGTTTCATAGGACATAGCTCTTAATTTTTATCTGATAACTTTTTTTTTCAAGATAATGCTTCAAAATAACAACAGGTTTGAAATTTTCATTTCTAAGCCTGTTTGTGCTCTGCTTCCATTTGTTCATTAGGATGTCATTTTTACATGATCATATACTCTTTCACCACACACTTTAAAGGAAAAGAAACAAGATCCTCAATTCACAGAAACAAAAATGCAATTTAGAAAGCAAGATAAGGATATGGTTTACAACAGTATTAGCTGTTTGATATTTTGTTGTTTCATTCATGCTGGTTTTGATTGGCAATCTTTCTCAAATCTCTTTTCCACTGTTTTTAACCTCTCTCTAATGTCAGATACTTGTTGGTGCTTGTTGCCCATTAAATTTACATTGAAGAAGGAAAACAGATGTAAATGATATAATGATATAGATCTAAAAATAGAGGAAGTAGGAGTACATATGTCTTAAGTCTTGAGGAGTATCCACACTATTACTTTCCCGATTCAATATTGATGAAAATGTCAGAGAGAGCAAAACAAAATCCAGGATGCAAATAAATTTCTGGATCAAAGAGCATGATTTATAGAAATCTGAGATGCAAAGAAAGCAAAGTATCTGTGTAGCAATCATAAAATATCCTATACTAATAAACTCACTGTAGTCAAAAGGATTATTCATCTGAGAGGGCAAGAATTCCAGAAAGTACTTATATATGCTCACATAAAGTTGGCCTATTACAACAGTCCAAGAACATGGCACATACTCCACAGTATTTAAACGATTTGAAGTGTCTTTAATGCAATTTTTTCCACCTTAGGATGCTCTCAGGCCTGCCTTTGTAAGTGATTATCTAGGTTGCAGTAAGAATCATAGCACAGAGTGTTAAGAGGACATCCTCTGAAAGCAGCCTTACATCTTACAGTTGTGTAAAGCAAAAGCAGATAGCATTCAGAAGACCTCACTTCCACAGCTGCATTTTTTTCAGTGTACTATAAAAGCTATCTTTCAAGCACAAGTGAAAAAATTAGTAGAAATAACATTCATTTGCCACACAATTTTGACTAAAACCTCCAGTTCTCATTATCTCCACAAATAATTTTGAAACTGTGCCAACAGCTGAACTGCCACACAAAAGAGAATACTGATGTTTATTTAGGATATTTGGATTACCAAGAGATAGTTTCCTGTTGTTTCATATCCTCCCTATGGCTTTTTTCATATTAGTCTGGGTGTATACCTGTTTTCCTCAAAGAAAATACTTGATGAATATATCCAACCTTGCATTTTCAGAAATCAAGCTTGTTAAAGAACATCAATATGTATAAGGGGAAAAAAATGTGTGAAAAAGTTTGTTTACACCCCTAGATGAGATTTTCTGAGGTACAATTAGTCTGAATATTTTCAGATTAGATCACAGAGAAGGAATGAAGCTTCTGTATCCCCATCTCTCTGTCTCTCTCTCCTTACACCCTGCACATATCTTCTACATCACGGGAAAGGAAGAAAACTTGTATATAAATATTCATGTACACATAAGGGATTTTTATATTGATTTTTAATACATATATGGCAAAAAGTTTCAGTTACTTCTCTTGTGTTCTCTCAGGTCTGAGATATATTTCCTTTCAAGTATTTTCATTTCGTAATGTTTTATTTAGATATCCCTCTTCTCCAAAGATACATTTTCTAGATATTTTACCCATAGTATGAATTTGACATCTTGTATTTTTGGAAACTTGATTTACTGATTTACAGCCTTTGAAAGATTTCAAAGATTTAATAACTATGGTAGGAGTTCTGTTCTAGAGAACCTTCTAATCAATTGCATAATTCATTATAAGCCCTGTAAGTTGTTTGCTGAAGAAACCATTGTTGGAAGCACGAAGCAGTGAAGAAAGTACAAAGTCATGACGGGGACACAAAGACCAGCAGAGATCCTATGGCTTGTGTTGCCATGGCAATGGGGAGGAACATGGAGCAAGGTGGAAGCCACATGGTCTTATTCTTCTACTTGATACCCAGAAATGTTTTGTGTAAACAAAGTAAAAATTTTTATACTAATAACATTTCTTTTTACTAATAACTTTATTATCACTATTAACATTTTTGACAAATGGCACATTTGTAATGGGAAATTTCTCATAAAGGAAAAATATTGATTTTTGAAACTGCCTGTTCTATTTTTTCTAGTGAAAATTTCTTACATAGAAGAATATTGTCCAAAGAATTTTTTCGAAGAATTTTAATAAGCCTTAGATGGCATTTGTTGTTCTCTCAGAAAAATTAAAGTAATCAACTTAATAAGTTGCTCTGGAATCTCCATTATGAACAATTTGATGCCTAAATAGGCTACCTGCAACAGAGGCTAGACAGTGTTAAAGGAATAAAGCAGGTATTTATCAAGAGGCCTTCAAAGGACAAAAGAAGATTTCACAGGGGCAACAGTGGATTTTTCAGGGAAAAAGGCAGCTGCTACAATAAGAAGAAATAGATACTTTTACTAATATTTTTAAAAGTTGATCTAAAATGGATTTAAACTTTTCTTACATTTCACACACCAAATTCAATTCTAATTTCAGTTATTTTAAACCACTCCAGTTTTAAGTTGTATTGTCTCAGAAATTCTCATCTGATAGTCTGGTTTCTATCAAACGACACTGCCAGGCTCTTCTTGTATGACTCCAAATATGTTTTTAATTTCTATAACCATAGGTTTAATTTTTGTTGAATGAGACACCTCCCAGGCCCATTTAGCCAGACATAGATGAAATGGAATAACATTTCACCTTAGGAATTTAGATGTTTCTCAGAGAGTTGGAAAATACTAATTTTCTTAAGCAAGACATTTTATGATATACACCATTAATCTCTGCTGTGTAAAATAAAAGAAATTAATTAAACTTGTTCAAAAGTAGATTAAGAGAAGGATCACTAGGAGTTTCGAGGGAGAGAAAAATCCTTTTTATAAGAAGTAACAAGAAGGATTGGATTTTTGCAGTCTAACAATATAAAGGCATGATCTGGGATCTGCCTAAAAATTAATCTCCACAATTATATAAATATTCTGTAAAATGCACGTGTGAGATAGTGTAAAAGTGGATGCATGGAATGAATATTAAATAAATATCTTATTACCAGAGGATTTAAATTTCAAAGAAACTTGCCTCCGTAAATAATTGAGCTGGTATCTAACAGAAATCCAACTAATTTTAAGATGGAACTTAATTAATAGCAAGGAATAGAACATACTCAGCATTAAGGTCTCATCTTGGGTCATTTACTTCTCTTGCTCTGCTAAACCAGGAATTTTGGTTTGTTGATCATGTTGATCATGCTTTTCAGGACATTTTAAAGCCACGTTCAAGTCCTAATTTGGAAAAGACCATTCTAATGTTAACATATCACAATTCTGTTTGTACATATATTAAGGGGAAATTTTAAAAACCTCCTTTTTAGCCACAATTATTCCTTGATTTTTTTCAAACTAAATGGATGATCAGATCAAAGATTTTTTTTTCCTTTTAAAAACTAAGTATAGAATATGTAGAAAATGCAAGGGCAAGCAAAATGATGTTTTGCAACACAGTATATGTCACCATAACAACAGCATAAAACAGCTTTTATAATCAGCACCTGAGATCATCAGTGGTCTGGTCACCACAGAAAGACACACTGAGAACCAGAGCTGAAATTCCAGATGGAGAATGGTTAATGTAATGTCCTGTCCTGTGACAGTCAGTTGCTTTCATTTGATAAAATTTTGGGATGACTGGAGGAGTAATGATTCCAACATGTAGTATTCTCTATCTGGAAATTAGTTGAAATCCGTATCTTCACAGAGACATCATGGTTAAAACACCTCAGCAGTATTTCACCGAATATCTAAGGTCACTGTAAGCTTTAAAAAATGCAAAAGCTAATGAAACAAATAGAAACTGTCTCCAAGACATTTTTTATTTCTAATATTCTCCAATAGAAAGAGATAACTCACTTAAAAATGTTGTTTTCTTTTTACTTTCAAAAGATGGACTACACTTTAAGAAACTGGATGTTGTCCCATCGTATATTCTTTTTTCTGTGTTTTCAATCAGTTTTGTAACTAAGTTCATGTGATTTCTGTGCATTTGTGTGTATATATGGGTGAAATTTGTAAAATATTATTTTTGCACATAAGTACAATAGCCAGTTACCTTTCACATGATGGGCACATGTGATAATTGTGAGTATTCTTTTTGTTACAATTTTATTTATTAGGCACACAGAAATAATTGCTAATTTCAATGTAGACAGGTATTTTCTGTAGAATAAAAACAGGAACAGAATAAAAAATAAAGAAGAGAGGAAATGAGGAAAAATGTATTTAAGCTGAAAAAAAAGTGGTCTTATAAGATAATAAAAAGAATTAGATCTTCTATTGATTCCTATTACACTCAGGTAATTAAATGTGTTCTGAAAGTCAATTCTCTGTAAAACTCTTAAGATTAGACAAAGTACAGATTATGGAACCAATTTTCATATGGACTTTGTTGCACCACAGTTAGCAGAATATCTGACTGAGGGGACGGACTATAATATGAAAACGGTTGGAGACCAGTTGGAGTGCTGTAAGAAATAGATTTAAGATAGTTATCTTTTTCATAAATTCATATTTTGTACTTTGTTGTCATTTCTACAGTGGGGATTGTGACAGGATTTGCTGCCAGGTCAACAGCTAAAGGGGAAATTGTTATTTACCACAGAAATATAATTTATTGAAATTCCTATTACCAAGTCTGTTTGGGATAATTATTTTTGTTTAATTCCATTTCTTGCACTTTCTTAAATAAGCATGAAAAATTCATAGCCTTTTCTCACAAGTACTGAGAAATCTTCTGGTTTAGTGATTTATTGTGAATATATTTTCCTACATAAATACTAAAATTACTTAAATTTACCATATGGAGTTTCTTACTTTTTAAAATTATATTTATTTATGTATTTTTTACATTTATTCATATTGAGAAGTAAGGGGGGGAAATACAAAGTTTTTGCATTTTTCCAAGTTAAAACAAAACCATATATACACATATATAGAGAGAAATACAGATATAAATAATTTAAAGGATATTTAAAAGGTAGGGAAACTGTAAGGAGGAGGAAAAGTAAATGTAGCCCTGGATTTCAAAAAGTGTTGAGCATCGTCACTGTGGAAACTTCTTCCATGTCAGTGGAAATTATGAATTTGGAATATACATAAAACAGCTTTTATCACTTTATTTGCAATTATTTGGAAGGCTCTGTGCATTATGTTGGAATGCTGTCAAACAGCAGAATTAGAACAGGATTGCTGTGAGAATGTGTTGTATTCAAGTGTGTGTGTGTGTGTGTCTGGATAGAGGAGGGATCCTGGGAGGAATCAGAAATATTTCAGTGTCTGTGGCCATGTAACTTTGCTTTTC
Source organism: Sturnus vulgaris (assembly GCF_052056855.1). Lineage (NCBI taxonomy): Eukaryota > Metazoa > Chordata > Aves > Passeriformes > Sturnidae > Sturnus > Sturnus vulgaris. Next base: position 15,368,795 of record NC_142283.1, on the reverse strand, counting down.
TATGTAGCTGTATTCATTTCAGTGCTTCATTATGACATATCATAAATCAACATTACAAGCTGGAAAGCAGAGATAAATAGTGGCAAAGCTCTTTTTGTGCTATTTTGTGCTACTGAATACTTTGGAATCTCATTTTTGACAGCTTAAGGCTGAAGTATCATATATTCCCAACAACTTTTTTTAAATACACAGATTAATGGTACACAGCACACTGTTAAAAAATGAAGGTGCTTCATCATCAAAAGCCAAACACATCCACAGACACACACTCATACAGACTGTATCAAAATGAATTAAACTTCCCAGATTTCCCTTCAGTTCTGTCTCTTGTTGAAAAATATAAGGTGCTTCTCCTCACATTAAACAGGAACAGGAAGAACCTAGAGCAAAACCCAAAGCAATGATTTGATTTAATAGGCTAATATTGTCTGGAAAATATTTATTTCTGAGGGATTTGTTCACTTCGCATGTTTCTAAGCTTCAACATATTTTTCTCCTCTTTTTTTCTTGTTTTTTATTTAAATACAAGAAGAAAAACAAGTAGAGTTATTACATTTCTTTTGCTCTGAGCCTATAATATTCTAATAGAGGAAAGAGCAATAATAATAGAAATAATGATGATAATAATTGGAGTTCGGACATCCTGTGTCATCCTCAGGCTAGTTGGAAATGCCTTGAAAATGGGAAAAATAGATATAGCAATTTAGAATGTAGCAAGAGAATATAAGTACAGAATACAGCCTGACTGCCTTGATTTACCTCAGAAGGATGTTAAAAGTGAAATTTGTATATACAGGCTCAGTTCAGAGCAGACAATTATTTCCCCTTGAGAGAAGGGATCTTTTATGCCCCTACTGTCTCCTTCTTTTGGCACTGGAAAATGTAGCTTTCAATCTGATTAAATCACCACATGTGCACATCTGCCTAGACAGACAAAAGCTTCTCCAGCAAGAGAAAGACTCTATCATAAGTCCATTTTTCTATAAAAGTGGCGGTCAAATTTCCCATTAAGAATCACATATTTTTAAAATAGTTAATGTGACATTTTCTGTGTAATTAAATCTTTCTTTAGGAGATATAAGTCCCTGCCTATGTGTGCTCCTACATGAATGCCCTCTGCTAATCGCAACTATGGCAGCAATACTCATCTCTTACCAGAAGTGAGCTCTAAAATCAGAAAAACTGAACAGATTTAGAGTCTGCAAAGTGAGTTTAGGACTGCAGAAATTTCCCACAAAACCACTGAGTAGTCTGGTTATACACGCCATACCAAAGATTTGTCACGTGCACCCCAGTCTATGACATCTCTCTGAAGGTGTAATGACATTCAGAAACATTTAGGGAGGCCTTGGCAGAGCAGGGTCTCTGCCCTGGTATGCAGTGAAGCAAATCAGATAATGCCCTGCTTGCAAGTCTCTGGGTAGTGGGTTGAGAGGGGTGTCATGCTGGTTTAGGTGTTAAACTATGCTACAACCAGTCTGCTCTCCGACCTCAAATTTACATCCAGATAGTGAAGCAACCAGAGACGTGACTGGAAGTCAATTACTTTACACTATAAAAGTCCATATAAAAGTCAGCCTCATTCAGTTAGTTTGTTCCAACATTCTAACAATTCCTCCTTGGAGTGTGTGGAGATTCCTCCTTTGGATTTTGGGGATGCCCCCCAAGAATACTCCTCAAGGCTGAATGAAAAAGGCCTGCCCACGGGTGTTGGTATGGTGAGTTATATCAATCTCTACTTAATAATTGTTTCTTTTTGCTAGCTTTATTATAATTGTTTTAACATAACTGCTTTAATACAGTGCACTATATCATACACTATACTATTAGTAATTTTAACTTTTGTACTGTGTAGTAAATAATTCTGATTAAGATCTTTTGTCGAATCATTTTTCATAATAAATATTTTATAGAACTAGATCGGGGCTTGCAATCTTTAATCCTGAGGGATTAAACCTTTGACAAAGCTGGGTGCTAAGATCGGATCTAACCACACCCTGATTCCTCTCTAAGGAGTTTAGAACAAAAGGGGGTCCTTTCTGCACCTCATGACTCAACAGCAGGGATTCTCTAATAATCTTTATTGAAAACTCCATCTACAACTCTTGGCTAACCGTCCAGCAAATACACATAAAGTCAAATTATGCAGAATCCAGTTGGTTTTGTGGAAAGTTTTAATTCTATTGATTTATTTAAAAGGAAAAAATTGCAAATAAGTATTTTCACTGAAAATTGATTGCCTTGATTATACCAAAAAATTTCCTTAAACAAATTTTGCAAGTAAAGAAAATATAGATTGAAATGCATAAGAGCAAATTTTACATAGCAGAGTCTATACATTGAGAGGAAACGTAGTCACAGTTCTTTGACTTAAAAGGCAGAGGTCTCCCTTCTTCCATTAAAACCATCACTGGGCATAAAAAAAATAGGTTAAATGCACTAATGGAACAAAGAAGATAATTTCCCCCTTCCACACTATTTCTCTTTCCTAGATGTCTGAGGCTGTAGGCAGGAGAGGTCAGTGAGAAAAACAAAATGTCTGTAGTGTATTCTGGAAGTCACATTTGCTGCTTCTGCATTGAACTCATCATGGTAGAAAATTTCTCCCAAAATATTAACTTCCCAATATATATGGCTGGTTGAAATCTGTCCAACTAATAGAATTTCATTTAAACAACAAAGGGAAGGTGCATAAAAAGATGAGTGATGGCTGTAAAATTTTAAAGTAACTTGTAGTAGCCTCCAACATGTTAGAAAATTATTTCTTTCAAGAAATTAGATTAAGAGTAATAAAGGATCAGATTCTTACTAGGAGCCCTTGCTTCATAGTTAAGGACAAAGGAAATACTTTTACTTCTACTGACTCTTTATGCACTTCTATTTTCAGTCTTTGGGATTACTTTGTGATTGGCCCTGTGCTAAATTATTTACATAAAACCTGATAATAATGGCAAAGAGATTATACAAGTGAGTCTTCTAGTTCCATGTTAATGAATAACTGTTTCATGGAGGAAAAACTGTGAGATTTCACACCATTGATTCCCTCTAAGTATAAAATAACTTAGCACAAAGATACTGCATATGAAAGACTCAATTAGTTTTATGCTAATGAATAACTGTTTCACTGAGGAAAAGCTGTAAGATTTCAAAACCATTCATACAATACAAAATAACTTAGCACAAGATACTGCATGTTTTACAGGGTTTGTATCTTTGTGGCATTCTGAAATAAAGTGCTTAGTAACTAGACTCATTAATACTAATAGTAAATCAGTGAGATTAAATATTTCTGTAAATCATTTTATTAATAAAATAGAGGGCTCATTAAGGAACTATTGAGCTGTTAAGCTGCAATATTTCAGTATCAGCATTTTATAAACATTTCAATTAGCACAGGTTGGCAACATAGAGCAGGAGGCATAAAATAGTTTAGCCACATTATAGGACACAGACTGCCAGACTGTTGAGAAATAAGGAATAATGTTTCAGAGGGATCCTAACTGCATAGCAAATTGAACATTTTTAAAAATAAATTTATAAAGCATATCAAATCTGAACCTTTCAAGGATCTTCTGAAGGACTGTCTGCTGCTGTTGTTCACTACATCATTTTACTATTATCCTTGGAAGGAAGACTGCCAGCCTGAAAGGAATTTCAACAACTGAGGACAAAGAAATGTGTACTTAAACACCATAAGAATAATGATAGCTTAAGAGAACAAAATGAAGAATAAAATTCCTTCAGTAAGAATGTTTAACATATATAAGTGGTGAAAAATGATAGCTAGAAGTCTGCATTTTAAATGTGCTACAACAGATCTGAAAGCATAAAATGACCACAGAGCAAGCGTTGGGAGAATGTAAAAGATTATAATGTCCCGATTCTTTAGAAGTCCTTAATGTCCAACGTTTACTTAGCTCTTATCCTGATAATGATCACATATATACTGTGGGGATAAAAAATAGCCTGCATGAAGTAGTAAATCGAGGCAGACAATCAGTTTGGTAATTCAATTTCACCCTCAAGCTGTTCTCTATTTTCCACTTCTGAATGATACTAATGTGAAAAGGAGCTGCTGTTGGCTTAAGCAGGGAGAGAGAAAATCCAACAGTAGAAGCGATAAGATAAAGAATACTTTCAGAGTCTGGGATTCCTTCACCAGAGGAAGAAAATTATTCAGTTCTAGTCTTCACTTTCTTGAATTACAGTTGCTGAAGGGAAAAAGAGCTTTTCATTTTGAGCTTAGTGAAACAAGAAAATGATGTAAGATATTGTCTTATTCTCTTCAGTGTGTGGAAATGTATAATATTAAGTAGTACGGGTAGGATCTTATTTTTCATCCCATTTTGATGATGTTGACTTTTCTCTGACTGGCTGTAAAATTAATCAAATTAATCTTTCACATAGAAAATTCCTTAAATTCTGCTAACTGTAAAATCTCATATAGTTGTATGAGTAGAAAATGTAATGTCCACCTTCAGAATAAAACAGTCAGGAAGAATATTTTATTTGGAAACGTTATAAAAGCAGACAACAGATTTTTAAAAATCTTTAAAAACCTTCAACATAATGTGAATAAACAATCTTTCATACCTTGATTTACTTTTGGCTTCTATGTGACTTCATGTAAAAGACAAAATAAGGTTTAGACATATATCTTATAACAAGATCTCAGTACCATAAAACATTTCATCTTAATTTATATCAAAACCAGGAACAAATAATTTTCCACTTAAACGTCTACCTGTAAAAATAATTAAAAATATTTGGCTGATCCATTGGAAACTCTCCCAGTCATTTTAAAACCAGTCAGTTTAAGTTTGCTGTGATGTATTTTCCTTCCCTGGGTTTAGAAGCTTAGCAGAATATCTGGTATGTCTAAATTATTTTCATTTACATATACGTGTGATATTTATATATACATGTGATATACACAAGCAAATTTTGAATAATATTTACATTATTTATCTTAAAGAGTACTTAAATCTAATGAACATTTACATTAATGATTTCTGCATCACGTGTAAGGGAATAATTTAAAAGACTATATAGCAAAAGACAAGGATAAAGAGGTTAACAAAGTAAAAAAATGTTCATTAAGAAGTAGAATGTATGTCCTTAGTGACACAGAGAGAGATGAATGGAAAATCTGGGTTAACAAAAATAGTCTTTAATAGCTAAACTACTTCATGCCTATCAGATAATCACAGAACTATTGAATTAGAGAATGTTTCCATTTTGGTTTGGTAGAGATGTTCAAAGATCATCTAGTTCAAGTTTCCTGTCATGGGCAAGGACACATTACACTAGATCAGGTCACTCAAAGCCCCATCTAATCTGACTTTGACCACTGCTAGCAATTGGACAACTGCAACTTTTCCCAGAAATCTGTTGGAGCGTTTTGCCATCCTCAATGTAAAATAATTTTCTTCATGACATAAAGTGCAAACTGATATGGGTTTAGCTTAAAACCAATAACCCTTGTCCTTTCACTACAGGCCTTGGTAGAAAGTCTTGTCCACCTTTCTTGTAAGTCTGTTTTACATATATTGTCTCTAACAAGTTGTGCTCAGAGCCTTCTCCTCTCCATGCTGAGCAACTCCAAGTCTGTCAGCCTGTTTTCTTAGGAGAAATGTTCCAACTCTGATAATTTTTGTGACCTCCTCTGGATTGCTCAGACAGACACAAATCTTTGTGTTGGGATCACAGAGCTGGACTCAATAGTCCAGGTGAGGTCTAACAAGAGTGGAGTAGAGGGAACAATCACCTGCATCAACACTGCATTGGAGGCACCAGTATATGATTGACTTTCTGGGCTGCAAGCACCCATTGCCCAATAATGTACAATTTTACATCAAGCAGTATTCCCAACTGCTTCCCCTCAAAGCTACTCTCAATCAAGTAATCATCCAGTCTGTATGGGTACTGGGGATATGGATAGGGATATCACCCTAATTCAGATGCAGTGTCTTGGACCTAGGAATTGGTTTTGTTAAAGTTAATGAAGTTTTTGTGAGCCACTCCATAAGCCTGCCAAAGACCCTCTGGATGGCATCCCTTCATTCTACCAGATCAACCACACTAGTCAGCTTGGCATCATCTGCAAACTTGTTAAGGGTAAATTAACTCTCACTGATCTATGTCATTAAGGAAGATATTAAAAATATTGGTGCATTGAGGGACATGATTATTTAAAAGTTACCACTTGGTCATTAAGCCATTGACTATAACTGAATGCAGCCAGACAATTTCTTCTCTATCTAACAGTCCTTGAGAAACTCATGGATTGAGATAAACACAGTTCAATAAATAAATCAAAAGCAACACATGCAAGCAAACCAAACCTAAGAATTCATTCAGTGCTTCCTATGGGCAGAGAGGTTTTCCAGGAGAGCAGAGCTCCATCACGTGCAACTGTGACCTGGGAAGACAAGCATCACCCCAACTGTCACCCCCTTCCTCCTTCCTGCTACAATATGGATATGCTGATATGATTCCTCTACTGCCCAGACCACCTCTATACAATGTCTGTAAAACACCCACAATTGTCTACCATGTTCAAGTCCATGACCTGTCTTAATGGCCACTCAGGACAAGAGAGATATGTGTTTTGTGAAGCTACTGAGCACCAAAACCAGATCAGATCAGGTCACGGCTGCTCTTGCAGCGTCCACCTCTGTTCCAGGTAGTTCTTGTTATATGAATTCCTATAATGTATAACTCAAATTTTGGGTTACAATAAATTAAAGATATTTCCATTAACAGTCTCCAACCCTTGTGCCTTTGGGCCAGGCCAGGGGTTTAACATTGCAAATGAACTCCTTCCTGAGCTCTGCTAACAACGAGAAAAAAAAAGAAATGCAAAACCATCAAAGAAAACAATAAACATTACATAGCCAAAATAAAAAATCACCATGTCACAAAAAGGTACTGTTCTAAACATTCCAGGAAGATTGCTTATCTATAGCATAATGTAACTATTATGAATGACCTGATCTTTAAAGATAACTGAATGCTGGTGCTGCAATCACTCAGTTCAAAATTATGCTCCTGCCCTTTGGCTAGAGAAAATAGAGCACTGGGAAGATTTGAACTCAGCATGTTAAAGAAAACATCCAAAAATAATCATCTGGCCTATAGCACCCATTGTCAACCCACAGGGGCTATTTCCTTATCCCAGAAACCCTCAGATTGGTCTAAGAAACCACAGCAGTGATTCCACATTGAATAAGGAACCTTAAGATTGCAGTATTATAAACATAGGGGTTCAGATGTTTCTGAGTGGAGTTAATGGAAAGTTCTCCAGATCTAATTCATAACACAAATAGGAAAAAGCTATCCATTTCTTATAATGAGAGACGGACACACATACCAGTCCCCAAAGGAAAAGCAAAACACGTAAAACTATTAGAAAGATAATTTTAATCCAAAAGGGGTTTTTACAACCTCTTTAGAATAAAAAAGCCTTCTGAGTTACCAGGACTGTATCAGAAGAGTTCTTTCCAGGACCTAAGGAGAAAAAATAGATAATTTGTGGTCATTGTCATGTCAGCTGTGTAGCAATAAGAAACGGACAATTATTAGCCACAGGACCTCTCATGAAGGGCACTACTATGAACAGCTCAATCGATTTGTTATCCATCTGAATGTCTTTTTCACTAATCAGCAGGTAGCTACAGGATCTGCCCATACAGCAGACAGAAACAAACCCTCAAATATCACAATAAAAGTTTTTTGCTATCTATATAGCATACATGCATCTTGTGAAAAGTTGTTTTAACTTGCTTCTCATGGAAATATATTATTCAAGATAAAAACCTATAAATATTGAATTATGTTTATATCTAAACAAAATACTGCTGGTGCATCTGAGGAACACAAGTGTTTATCTCAATTGAAAAATCAGTTTTAGGTGTGACATATAAGCACTGTTTACAGGAAACAAGGATTTCAGTGACTAGTATTTCGAATGTCACATATTTTTTTTCCTACTCTGTTGTTATAATTTTCCTCCTTACAGCTATACAATCACTGTATTTTCTCTCAGTAACCTTAATGCAGAAAAAAATAAAGCATAGCACTGTTTTCTGCATCAATGATTTTTTGTGCTAAGAGCAGATCAAAACAAAAATGCAGAGTCTGTTTTTGTGGAAGAGTGTCAAACCAAAATATTTTGTAAAAATACATTTCTTAATTCTGTGATTTAAACAACCATACTTAAGTCACACTGACACATGATCCTGATAAGGGTAAAATCTCTAGATTTTGTAAAGATGGTCTCACACAGACTTGGTATGGAAGAGTGCCATCTACTAATCTGGGAAATGATCCAAGAGAAAGTGAGCAAATCCATCAAGTATTTGTGTGGATAGCTGGCATATAGGACCACTCAGTAGAGAGAAATCTCGTTCACAATCAGAAAATTAGTTTGAAAATGTTTTCAAGATCATGCTGAAGTGTTAAAATATTCTAAATCAAAATCCTCAACAGCAATTACAAATTAACAAGAATAAACTGTTCATTAACATCTAATCGACAAATTTACATTAACATGTAAAATAAATAGTGAGAATTTCATTCCATGCTTTTTAACTCCACTTGGGTTAATGCACTCCTTGGTAGAGATAAGATGACAGTAATTGGATTACAAAATATAACTCAGGCTAGTTTTTTGTCAAAATATTGTTCCCTTTCCCAAAAAAGTCAAGATACTTCAAACCTCTTTGAGCTAAAATATATATAATAGACCTGATTCTTAGTCAATCAGGCTCCTGGTTCTGGAAGCAATCAGTACTTGATATGCAGAGAAAGGCTAAGGCTTCAACAATACACCTGAACATTTTGAGAATGCAGGAGGCATTAATGAAGAGGAGAAAAGTCACTTTGCTTTTCTGAAGATCAGCTTAAAGTATAAAACCCAGAAAATCCCTACTAAATCAATTTCCTGATTTTATTGTGTTATCATAATATAGACTTATGCCACAAATTTATTTCAGTATGTTTTTGCTTATTAACATTTTACTTAATATTATCATTCTTACATCGTACAAAAAATATAAAATCTTTGAAGAGGGGAGCCCCACAAGGATAAATAGGATCTACAGATGTACCTATGCTTACAGAGATGTAAGAGTAAATGAAGATGTAGCCTAGCCAATAACAGACCATTATTAATGGACCATGCACCATTTGGTATGTGCAATGAGCAGATATTTCCAGCAGGTTAAATAAGTTATGCAGAGCAGTTGCCTGATTGGATGCATTTAAAAACATTGAGGACCTGGAGCTAAGCACTTACCCTGTTAATAGAAGTGCTGCTCATTTTCATCCAGCAGTTTATCTCCTGAGTGACTAAAGGGACCTCAGGCCAGGTTACAAAGGAGTCTAATGTAAATGCTAAGAGATCTTCATACACAGAGGAATTCAATAACATCTAGAAAGTCTGAATACTACTCCTCAGATATAAAGCCATGCATGAGATACTCAAAAAGCTACTAGAGCTCAAAGGGCATGAGATACCTCAAAGAAACCTTGCCTTACCCTTAATGTATTTCTAAAGATTTATGGAATCAGCATTGTGAATTTGTGGAATCAAATTTGTAAATCAACAGTGGGCTTTTTTTTTTCCCCACAGGACCCAGTACTTTCCCTATTGCTATTCTGAATGATTGCAGAAGGAAGATTAAGGTTTTCTAATGCTTGACAGCAGCAATCAGATTTGTAAAGAAACTCAGAAATTCATGCTGACCTAGAACCAGATTAATTTATGCAAGAATTAATTTTGGCTAAATATACTCTCTATTGCTTAGACAAATTGTGATTAATGCAATTTTCAGAATAAAAATCCTCAAAAATATTGCTGCTTAAAATGTGGGTAAGGAAGAGGACCAAAATCACTGCAGTAAAATTTTTTATCCCTTTTTTATACCAAGAAAAAATGACACTTCTATTAAAAATGGAGTGATGGAAGCTATATCCAGATCTAGTTTTCAGCTGGACTCACTTTGATATCAGCATTTCAGTCTGAACTAATACTGAGAATCACAAGTGGATTAAATAGTGCTAACTAGTAAGATACAATTTCTTACATATATTTTATTTAAAAAGATTAAGAGAGTGTCTTAGGTTGCAATACAGGATGTGCCCAAATTATGTATTCTATCACCATCTGTTGAAACCAGGTGGGGCAGTGATCCTTATCTCCATGGGAGATATTCTCTGTTAATGGGCCATTTGTAAAAACCAGGTGGGGCAGTCATCTTTATCTTTTCCACAACCCATCCTTCCTTCAGGAAGATATCATCTGTTAATGGGCCATTGAGTTCTGCTGTATGACTGATAAAATGACATCATCCCACTGGGAGATGCTCCAGCCAGGGGGAGGAGCCAAGCCTTTCCCACCTAGATAAAAACTGAGATTCGGAACACCAAGACAGCCTTTTTTTCCAATGGATTCCAGAGGGAAAACCAGACTTTTCCACATCATCACTGGACCTTCGGAGAACTGCACCCCTCTACAGGATCACTGCTTCAACAGAAACACATCTGTCATCCAGGAGGATGCAGCCACCATTTAATGGGACTGCTACCAACATCCTGACTGATGGGGTGTCAGGTTGTATTCTGACTCTGTCAGTGTTTTGGGTTTGTTTTTTTTTTGTAACACTGCATTTTTATTTTAATTTTTCCTAGCAAAGAACTGTTATTCCTATTCCCATATCTTTGCCTGAGAGCCCCTTAATTTCAAAATTATAATAATTTGGAGGGAGGGTGTTTACATTTTTCATTTCAAGAGAGGTTCCTGCCCTTCTTAGCAGACACCTGTCTTTCAAACCAAGACAGTGACATCACTCTAACTGTTGCAGTTTTACATTATGTTAATTAATGTATTCACATTTCATACTTCATTCCTTAACAATTTATAGTGGTCAAGAAAGAATTGTCTATGATAGACAGTTTGATCTCTGGGAGTGAGTTTTTTTCCTTGCTTTCCTCTGAGTCACATATCAGCCCTGACTATGTGCTCCGAGATGACAGCTAGACTCTACCAACTACACACATACCTTTATTCCATGCTTGAGCAAGGAATTTTCCACTCCTTTAGACTGGCAGGACGTTTAAGGGACTTATACCTTCTGATGTATGAAGCATGATAGACTTGCTGAGATAACTGGAACCTGTTGCTTCCTTGCCAAACACTGAATGCTGCCTTCATCTCTCTTGAAATTACTTCTCCAGAAATGCCTTACCTGACTAGAATCTGGGTTTCTTATTATGTATATGGCTTAAATCTTGAGAGCATATTAACTTCCTTTCCAGAAAAAAAATGTTTGTCAGGCATAGGGCCTAATGGAGTCTTAGTTGGAACTTAAGGTATCTTATTATCAGTGAAATACAGGGTTAGAAAGGACCTTGAGAGGTCATCAAGTCATATCCACGACATAATCCCTTAATTTATTCAGTAATTGGTCATAAGTTTTTGGAGTTTTATATAGGAAAGATGAATGCATATAATAGAAACAAATGATTGTGTGTCTTTTGTGTTACTGATACACACTAACAATCTCCTAATTAATTTCAATAACTGATGTTACTTGCTTGACTGCTGCAAGGAGAATGTTGGAGGTTAGGGTTTTTCCTTTTATTTTCATTCTTTTAGGGAATTTTCTCCCATTTTGTTGGTAAAAGATAATAAGGACAGGGTATTTAAGAAAGACAAAAGAAGTTGCCCAGGAAGGGTGCAGTTGGCTACTCTCTTCTCTGAGGGTTTCTCTCAGAGGGGCAGAGGCACCACGAGGATTGGGGCAGGAAAGAACAAAAGAAGGGAGGGGCTGGGGGAAGCTGGGACAGCTGCTCGCTCTCTGGTGCTCTCTTGGCTTCAGAAAAGGACGTTTGAGCTGCTGCTTGGGGGGCTAGGAATTCACTGCTGCCACCAGAACTCAGCCCAGTCCTGCTTCTTCTGCCATGGATGGGCCTTTGCTTGTGAGAGCAGCCACTGAACTAGGACATTATTAACACTTATCTCACTAAATAAGGGACTTTCACCATCTGCTTGGGCGCCTCAGGGGAAAACCTGGGATCTTGAGCCCTTTCCCTCTCTCAAGGAGCCTCCTGGGTTTTTGGCTAAGCTGCAGCCCCACACCCCCTGTCTGCCCAGACATCCCACGGCTCCAGCTGCAGTTGAGGAGTTTCTGATACATCTCACGCACTACTTCAGGATTATACTCCTTCCCGCCATTCCAGTTTACTGCTTCCAAGGTCCCTGTTATAGCTCTTTTTGCTGTCCAGAGGGGCACTGGGACTGACTGCCGCAGGGCTGCTGAAGCAAAGCCTCTCTTTTCCATCCCTTCCCGTCTGGGCCCAGCCGCCATTACCGCCTGCTCCCCGAGCCCGCGCCACAGCGCCCCCTGCCGGCGCGCGGGGATCAGCGCACCTGCCCCGCCCACCGGGAGCCAGCGGCGCCCCCTGCCGGCGGTGACGGGAACTGCAGCAAGGGGAAAGTGCTTAGAGAGCAGGAGGAGACTTAATTGGGTTTTCTGGTTTATTTTTTCTTTTGTTTGTTGTTGCTGCCATTGTTGTTCGTTTTTTGCCTTGTTATACACATACATACACACTAGTAAAGAATTGTTATTCCTTTTCCCATATCTTTGTCTGAAAGTTCTCGAATTTCAAAGTTACAGTAATTCAGAGGAAAGTGCATCATATTCTCCATTCCAAGGGAGGTTCTCACCTTCCTTGGCAGACACCTGTCTTTCAAACCAAGACAGAGAACTAGACTGAAGACAAGTGGTTTTTCTGAATATCTTCCACAGAATGCCTCTGTTAGGATCAGCTAAGGGATGACTTATCCACAAAATTGTCTTTTGGTGACCCATATGTAGAATGGATATTTACAGAGGATATCCACATAGGGAAATATTCACAGGATAGATAATAGGAAATATCTCTTTTCCTGAATACCCAGATCTTCTTCATTTTTTTAGTTGATTTGTTTATTTTCAGGTATCATCCCCTTGTCTATGTTAAATTTTAAACTAACAACTTGAGACTTATTTTTCATGACCAGTTTGATTTCTGAATGTATCTACCAGAGTAATTGGTGGTGTTGGACTGAACTCATGAAGCCTTAAAGAGTTCTTAATGTTAACAAAGCACATTTTCTGAGAAATTATGAGAAATTAAGGTTATCAGACAATGAAAAAAGGAGACCTACTGGTATCTTAAGCAACATCAGAACAAAAACGAAGACAAAAGATTCTGGACTAAATAAACTAATATATGCAGCTACTACTGCATGAGCAGACCATCACTACTGCAGACATTCACCTTCCACCACTTCAAGTTTCACTCATATTGAAACATTCCATCTCTCTCCTTGCAAATTTAGGGTGAAAACTTTCAAAATTTCTATAATTTCTATCATTTTATCAATTAGCTGTAGAATAAGGCTGCTAGGGTTTTTTTAGGAACCAAAATTTGTGAAATTTCTCTTGCAATTAAATCTATTGGAAGCTTTTGTGAAAACACTTTGTCTGCCACCGTTGACTGTGTTTATTTGTACTGAGGTGTGTTATCACCTTCCCCTCTCCTTGCAGAGGGGAGTAGTATGTGAAAGTTTTGTGAGCTACAGTGGTTTTTCTATTCTTTGCATAAATTCTTTAAAACAATAGTGTCTAGAAGCAATTCACCCAAAGATATCTCAAACCAACCTTTTCCTCTTCAAATAATAGGAAGTTAGTATAAAATCTAATTCAACTAAGTTGCACAACCCAAAAATTATACGGTTTAGCCAGTGGTGAAGTAATTAATTTTCTGATAATGAATGATTTGGCATAAGCCATGCAAAAATATTTCCATTTACAAAATAACTTAGGCGAAAAATAAACTCGGAACAAAAGACTGGCACTGTGAATATCAGTGTAACTTGATATTCCCATGCTCAAAGAGTTGCCAAAACCAAGTCTTTAAATCTTAGGTTGCTTTCTTTTGTTACATCTCAAAGCTATCTGGGTGGAAAAAATACTAACGTAGAATACTTCTCATTGGCTAAATAGCAATGTCTCATACAATAGGGAAAGAAATATTGCCAGGCTACAATGTGAGAAAGGATTTATAATTTAGAATACACTGTTTGAGTAGGCAAAACTGATTATATTTAACATTGTAAGTTTACAGTGGTTACTTATTAAGCCCAGGCATTGACACTCCTCAGTTAATGAATTACTTAAAAGAGAAACAGGAACATCATGATCTGGATTATTTTTTTAAGGAGGAATTCCTGTTTCTATATTGTGCCATTCTGTACTACAGAAGAGATGGAGATCCTTAGCATTTTCTGCTCATTAACTCTCTTTATAATCAAGTTATTACTAATATATTCAAAGATTGCATTATTATATCCGTTTATTTTTCAGCCTTCCATCAGATCTTGCTTTACAGACCCAAGATGTCTTACTATAGAAACTTACGGAATGTGACATCATCACTATTAATGTAATAATGCCATTGAAATTTATCACCTTGAGCTTTAAAGGTCATTTTCAAAGTTAACAGCCTAAAGTAGAGCTACAAACTGCTCATGCTATCCAATAAGTTGTTAATTATTCAGAAATCTAAGCATTTAAACACTAGTACCTTTAAAGATGCAGCTGCTGCCTGAGTTTGATTGATGTAATTGAAAATAGTGCTAAAACAGCTATATATATTCATTTGGGCCTGAACTTATATAGCTTGGTTTCACCTAGATCATGTGCAAATGTTGTTTTATGGTAAAGGTAATTTCCTGTCCTTTCGCAGAGAAAAACACAAACATAACTTTTTGCATGATAAAGAGAATATGAAAGGATCAGAGCAGATGCAGGCTTAGATTCTTTTGTCCCACAAAATTATTTTTAAAAAATCCAAGTGTGTGTTTCTGTTAAATATTAACAAAGTCTTAGACTATTCTCCACTACATCTCAACTCTTTTATCTCCTCTAGAGCTTAATTGATATTTTTTTAGTATGGATTTGTTTTTTTTGCTTTTTATATTATAATGGTATCTCTTGTGTCTGCGATTTCTACCAATGCAAGCAGAACTTATGGACTAAAAAGTCATAAAAGGAGGTATATAGGCTGCAAGAGTTCTTTTTGTTCTGTAGGAAAAATGTTGGTAACAGTAAAAGTTTCAGTATTCATAAGACTTTTCTGAATTCACACTCCCTCACCACATGAAACTCTGAATAGAGTCATCATAACTGATTACCGAGCACTAAATGAGGCAAATCCTGGCAAAGCTCATATGGCTAAGGAGATCATCTGGACCTCAAACAGCTGATGAATCAAGCAACTGTGTCTGGGATAACCCACTTTGGCAAAGGCTGCTTGCATGGGGCAGGCCTGCCTTCTGCAGCCAGGAGCTCTGGCACTAGTTCCCAAGGTCGGCAGGGAGCTTGCATGACCCTTCTCTTGCCCCATGAATTTCATCTCCATCCAAATTATGTTTTTGGAGTTATTCAAGAACACAAAGGAATCAGTTTGAAAATGGTCAGCAAGTACTTAATGAAGAAACAAATTCCACATTCCTATGAAGTTCTGCAAGTACTCTTACCTCACTATTTCAAATAGTGAAAAAGCTGTCCTTTTTCCCCCCTCTGTGCTTCAGCAATCAGTCTACATGTTACTGGTCCTATTATCCTATTCAGATTGCTTCCTATTAAGTTCTGCCATTGTTTTTCTGGAAGATAGAGACAGAAGACAGGGTTTTTTCAGTATGACATAAGTAAGTTTGATGGTCATTTTGTGTCTTGAGTTAAGAAAGGATTGGTATGTGGTTTTTTTCCTTAATAATTTGTCAGTGTTCACGAGTTACAGTATGGAAAGACAAAGGCTAAAACACTGGCTGTTTCATACATAGGAAAATTTTCAAGTTACTGAAGTAATTTGGTTTGGGTGGAACATACAAAGTAAAGCATCATGCCATTCCAGTGCAGCTGTGGATGATAGGGTACAGACTTCTTTTCCTTAGCACCTTCTAAACAATTAGGTCTTCTCAATGAAGGATTCTGTCTCCACTACAGTGTGCACTGTGTGTACTTTTCTGAGGAGAATAAAGATAATGTATGACCTGTAAATTAGTTTCTTTATACTCCCATTGAGAAAGATATTTGTGAAAGTGAATAAAAAGTGAACTACTCCAGGCACTTCCAAATTTTAGATGGTAAATTTCACATTATCCTCAATCTCCTATTGCTATGTAACAGCTAAGAAGTGGGTTTTGTTCTTGTATATAGTATACAAGTGTTTTTCTACAGTCTGGCAAAATGGGACTGTGAGGTAAACTTTAAGAATGGTTAGAAGAAAATCACAGGTAGATAATAATATTTGCTCATTTAATGTGGCAGCTTACTAAACTTCATACAATAAAATTGTTAGAATAAGTGTGAGGCGGAGAGAGTATCAGAGATTTTGCTTTTTCTGTGATAGTTTGCCTTTAAGATTTTTAAATAACACTGTTTGAATTTCTCATTTATATACTCTAACTTTTCAGCAAGAAACTTTCCTCCGTTTTACGTTCCACAACTCTTTCCTGTTTCATCCACTTAGGAGTGGCCAAAATCTATGAAGTCTTTCAGTTCCCGTGAGCTGGTGTTCAGCAGTAGCTATGTCCCTAGTTTCCCTCACACATTGGACAAGAGTAAGTAATACCAGCTGCAAAAAACCTAATGAGCCAAGGCTGTGGTTTAAATTATAAGCATAATTCTAAAGGCACAGTTTCAACTCTGTGGTCTATTTACACCCAATGACACTGTTGCAATGCACTTGTTTCTTTCTAGAACATAGAGAAACATGTGAAAGATGGGAATTGTAATAGGGTGTGATGTAGTCACAGGATAACTTTATTTATTGTCACTTAGATCTGCCTCTTAGAAAAAGAAAGGGTAGCTTTGTGTCATGTGTCATGTGTCATGGTGGAATTGATACCAAACAGCTACACTGCTGTTAAGAGAGTAACCCTAGGTGGAGTATTTTAGAGTGTTTGCTGATGCTTTGACAAGACTAATATTCACTTTGTAAATACGGCTTCAGAAAATCTCCTTACCTCCTTCCTTCGGTGTTTCCAGGACTGTTTTTCTTTCTGTAAAGCATTTACTCAAAAAAATGAAGTGAAACCAGCTGTGGTTAGTGGATGAAGTAAAATCACAAATTACTTATTTGAGGCCAAACCCAAGAAACCTGGCAATTAATCCTTTTATTTATACGTCAACCCCACCAACTTATTCTTACTGAAAGAACCACATCTGTGCTGTTTTTGTTCATTAGTAGGACCTAAACCATGGTTTCTTTCCCTTCTCCTTCTTGTAACTGGTCCAGTCCAGACATTATTCTACTAAATGAGATTGAACATTCTCAGATTAAATATTCGCTGTCAATTACTGGTGGTAGAGATCTGCTAGGATAATAAGTCGTACTACAATGCCTACTTTAATTGCTACATTATAACCTCCAGACCTGAAAAACTCCAGAGATCTCTAATAACAAAATGTTTTCCAGCTGTGCAGATGTGGAATTCATTTGGGTTGTTCCAAATGAATTGAGTTTTTCCAAGTTGTTCCCCTCCCCCTCATGTCTCTTGCACATGCTCTTCTCTCCTTTTAAAGTGAGAGAAGTCCTAAATGCCTTGGAAGTGTGCCCATGCCTCGGGGCTTTGCAGTACGTTAAAAAACTGTTTAAAGTTTAAGCACAATGCTGCTTTGAAGGCTCTGCAGGACAGAAAAGAAAGCAGGAAAGCATGACCTGCTTGACCATGTCTGTTCAGAGAGCAACAACAAAATGGTGACATTTCTGTAAATGTACTACTGTTGTACTTTCCTTTGGGGGAAAAATAGCATCAGAATAATTTTTGGTCTCTCTCTGTAAGGAAAACTGTCTAAAGGACAGCAGCAGTTGAGTTCTGGGTTCTCTTCTCTTCTCTTCTCTTCTCTTCTCTTCTCTTCTCTTCTCTTCTCTTCTCTTCTCTTCTCTTCTCTTCTCTTCTCTTCTCTTCTCTTCTCTTCTCTTCTCTTCTCTCCCCTCCCCTCCCCTCCCCTCCCCTCCCCTCCCCTCCCCTCCCCTCCCCTCCCCTCCCCTCTCTTCCCCTCCCCTGAACAGACTTCAGCAAAGCCTCTGTCACTTTCTCCCATAGCATTCTACTCGAAAAAGCTGTCAACCCACAGCTTGGACACGTGCATTCTTGGCTGGGTTAAAAACTCTCTGGATGTCTGGGCACAGAGGATGGTGGTGAATGGTGCCACATCCAGCGGTCAGCTGGTCACCAGTGGAGTTCACCAGGGCTCAGTACTGAGTCTAGTCCTGTTTTATATCTTTTCATATTCTGGAAAAGGGGATCAAGTGGCCCTTCAGGCAGTTTGCAGATAACACTGCATTGGGTGGGAATGTTGATCTGCTGGAGGACCTGAAAGCCCTGCAGAGGAATCTAGACATGCTGGATGGATGGTTCAAGGCCAGTGGGCTGAGGTTCAACAAGGCCAGGTGCTGGGTCCTGTCCTTGGGGCACAACAACCCCTGCAGTGCTACAGGCTGGGACAGAGTGGCTGCCTGGTAGAAAAGGATCTGGCAGTGCTGGTCAACAACAGCTGAACATGAGCCAGCTGTGCCCAAGTGGGCAAGAAGGCCAAGGGGACCTGGCCTGTGTCAGCAATAGTGGGGCAGCAGGACCAGGGCAGTGACCATCCCCCTGTGCTGGGCACTGGTGAGGCCACACCTCAAATCCTGTGTCCATTTTGAGCCCCTCACTGCAACAAAGACATTGAGATGCTGGAGCATGTCCAGAGAAGGGCAACGGAGCTGGTGAAGGATCTGGGGCACAGGTCTGATGAGGAGAGGCTGAGGGAGCTGGGGTGTTTATCCTGGAGTAAAGTAGGCTCAGGAGGAAGCTCATTGCTCTTTATAAATTTCTGAAACACAACTGTAGCCAGGTGGGGGTCAGGATCTTCTCCCAGGTGACCAGTACAGAATGAGAAGATATAGCTTTAATCTATGTCAAAGGAGGTTCAGGTTAAACATCAGGAACAATTTCTTAACTAAAAGGGTTGCTGAGCATTGGAATAGACTGCCCAGGGAGGTTGTGTAATCACCATCCCCAGAGGTGTTCAAGAAACAAGTAGATGTGGCACTTAGTGCCATGACTGAGTTTACAAGATGGTGATTAGTCAAAGGCTGGACTCAATGATCTTAGAGGTGTTTATTAGCCAAAATGGTTCTGTGATACTGTGATTCTTGGGCAGAATATTGAGGGGTGTGGTTAAGATGCCTCCATTATAGGCAAGATTTTCTTTGTCCTTCAAAAGCCAGCTTTTTTTTTTTTTACAGGAGAAACATTTAAAAAATACATTTTCCCTCATTTGAATTATTTGTTGGTTATATTATCACAGTCCAAAGTCTAGGTGACTTTCTGTGTTTCTTAAGTTTTAAGTTTTCAGAGTAATACAAAAGTGATTTTAGAAGACAGAAGGTGAAAGGTGAAAACCAGTAACACCGCCAAACAAGTGGCCAATATTAATTTCATTCTCTGCCCAATGTTTGTTTTTTTCTCTTGTGTTTTTAAAAGCATACACTTAAAGGATGTGTTTAGATGGTGAGCAGGATTTGAAAGAGGGTCCTTTTTTCAGATTAAGAAAGCTTGTTTTCAAGAAAAAAGCTATGTAGGTCACTGATCTAATACTAGTACTGATTAATAGTAAGTGGATAGGTGTAGGATATTTGCCTCATTCAAAGGACAAAGATGTGTCTACTTTACAAATTTATAAGTACAATTAGCACTAATAAGGCATCTTCTCACTGTTTAGAGAAAAGGCATGTACTTAGATGAACAAGTCAACTGATCTACTTTTTCCAGATGGCATTTCCCCCTGGAATTGTAATATATTTGTTAGGGAAAAAACTCCCTCTCCACATCTATGTAGAGATAGATATATCGGGGATTTTACAGATATATAGGGGATTTTTATTTCCAACAGTCATCAGTCTACCATGAGCAGTAACTACAAGCAAGAATCTAGTGCTGGTGACTTTAGGTATTAGAGTCCAATTGACAACCTCATGCATTTCTCAGTTTGGGAATACAGTCTTGGCAGCAGTTTTTACTTTTCCATAAAGTTATTAACTTAACAAACTTGAAGAACTACTCCTGTTTTCCTCAAGAACATGCACCATACAGTTGTTTATCACCTATAAAATTTACTTTAATACAGCATTTCCTCACCATCAGACACCATGCAGGTCCAAGTCAGGTATTAGTGAAAAGGAAAGCAGGGTGCCTAAAAAAGTGAGTTCTGCACGACTTTCTGGAAAAACTCCTCCAATAGGAATTTTTCCAGAAATGGGACCAGTAAATACAGAAGGAGGGAAGAAGACGAAGGATTGGGGACTAAAGCAGAGACTTATGTGTAGAGACCACCAGCAACGTGGTAAAAATATAAGGTTTTCCCTCGATCAAAACATAAAGAGCTAATTTGCTTTACAGTGATTTTTAACTGTCAGTTCAAAAAAACAACTGTGATTTCAACAGTGCTTCCTCCAAAACAGCTGAGGTTCACACATATAATACCAGTGGAAAGAAAGAAAGAAAGAAAGAAAGAAAGAAAGCCTAGGAGTCAGATAATTTAGGCTTTCTGTGCCCATCCTGGTCCCTTCATTTTTTGCTTCTCATAAATTCATGCAAAGTCAGTTCATGGACATATGTTATAACTACTAGTGGAAAAATATGAAATAACTTGTAGCTTTTGAATGTCAAGACTTCTTCAAGTGCATGCAGGTGACACCATTTCCTGTTCAGTTCAAACTGTGTAGTGAGTGTGTGAGTAGAACCGAATGAACAGAAGATCTGACTTTTGATTGCTGGTGCTTGTTCAAAGAACTAGTAAATATGCTTATAACCACACCTCCTGAACTAAAGGAGTGACAGCATAATCATCTCATTTTCAAATGTTGCTTTTTTTTATTAAGAAATCAATCTGTGATGTCTTGTCATGCTGAGACATCTCTCTTTCTGTGTTAGCACCTTCAGCTCTGGGAATTGTATCATTAGTTAATTGAGATAATAAAATTGGCAGAAAGATAACTATATGGTATGTCTGAACAATGTTACTCATTTCTCTGTAAGGAGAAATAGTCATAAAAGCAGATGATGCTTGTACTCAATAATATAATTTTTAACAAAAAACTGAAATACACAGTAGTAAAAAATGATAACATTGCTATGTAGTGCACAGGGTACCAGGCATTAAAATCTGTTGATAAACTAGAATTTTCCAGATATTTTTTTCTGTAATTTAATGGCATAGATGATGCATATCATCCTATCACTTAAGTACAGCATCCTCAGCTTAGCTGCACATTTTCTTTAAGAATATTCCATAGACTTACTCTGACTCCTTATATGTGCTCAGAGAATTCTTTGGAGAAAGGACTGAACCAGTCATATATAAACACAGTACAACTTTGTGTTGCCACGCTAATTAGCTTAGCTGTGGCTGAAAGAGAACTTTACACCCTGCCACACTTCATTACTGTGCTGTGATAACCTGTGCTCTGTTGCAGTGCGCCATTCTGTTTAAATTTTCCCCTTATGTTATATGGTTTGCTCCCAGGTTGTATCCCGGAGTTACATGTTAAATGGTTTGTTTCCTTCTCGCCTCTAGCCCCTGTCCATCACCCTGTCCTGGGGTACAATGCAAAAATGTGTATTCTATCACCATCTGTTGAAATGTGGGAGGGGTGGTGATCCTTATCTCTGTGGGAGATATCCTCTGCTGATGTGTCATCTGATAAGATCGGGGGACGATCATCGTTATCTTTTCACAACCCATCCTTCCTCCAGAAGATATATTCCGTCAATGGGCCATTAAGTCCTATTGTGTGACTGATAAGATTACATCATCCCATTGGGAGATGCCCCAACCAGGGGCAGGAGCCAAGCCTTTCCTACCTAGATAAAAAACTGGGGTTTGGGACCCGAGGGCAGACCTTTCTACTGGATCCCAGAGGAAAGTTGGACCTTTTCCACATCATTGCTGGATCTTCGGAGGAAAAGTGCACCTTCTACAGGAGCACTGCTTCAACAGAACCACATCTGTCATCCAGGAGGACTGCAGCCACCATTTATAGGGACTGCTACCAACACCCTGACTGACAGGGTGTCAGGTTGTATTTCTGACTGTGTTGGTGGTTGTTTCTTTTATATTATTGCATGTATTTTATTTTTTCTCTTTTCTCCTATTAAATTGTATTACTGACTTGGAGTCTCGCACTGGTTTTACTTTCAAACCAACACATTTATTGGCTCCCAACGTGGGGCTAGAAGGGTACTGAGGAAAGTCAGTATTACAATTTTGTTTTCACCATGATTCTCAACATGCTTACATGGGTTTTATATCTTGCTCTCTATATTTTTCCACACATGGGGAACTATCTGCCAGCTGTAATGCTCCTGTGTAGACCAGGATATGGTATAAAAATTGCTTTATTTGCCTATTATGTCTACTGCATGATAACCTCTGAGGGAATGAACATAATTCAGAATATATACTCGACTTTGTTTGCTTGTCCTAGTCTAGGTTGCTACATCCGGGGTTTTAACAATCACACCCAGCCCTTGGGGAGAGGGGTAAAGGATGATTTTTTCCAATTTTTCCGGCCTGATACGGTAGTTTTTGGAAATGTTGAGTTCCCCCTGGATGCTAAGGACAGCATAATATTGTTGTTAGTTCTGCTTTGTCTCCTCTGCACAGCCTACAACATGCTTAGAAACAAAACACTACATGGTGTACTGCAGCGTATTCTTGAGGAAGAGGGAAAAAGAAACAAATCAACTTCGTCCACGTCTGCACAGAATGTCATAAAGAGGAGAAGAACCAAACAAAAAGCAACAGTGTCCGTGTCTATGCAGACTGCCACAGAGGAGGAAAAAGCCAGAAGCACCATCAGCATCTCCACACAAACCATCACTGAGCCAGAACAGCCTAGACCAGTAGCAGTTGCGCCCGTTCAGAAGAAGAAATCAAAGAGCAAATCAGTTCGCATAGTGACTGACGAGGACGTGGCAGGACCTTCGCACCCAGCAGAAGTGACAGAGCCAGAAATCATCACTCGCTCTCTATCCCTGGGTGAGCTGCGTGACCTGCGGAGGGAATTCACCCGCCAGACAAATGAGTCCATCTTGACCTGGCTGCTCCGCATCTGGGACACTGCAGCCAATGACACCATTCTGGATGGATGTGAGGCCAGGCAACTGGGATCTCTGTCCCGGGATGTGGTCATTGACCAGGGGATTGGGAGAACCCAAGAAACTCTCAGCCTCTGGCGGCGACTGCTGACAAGTGTGAAGGACAGATACCTTTGTAAAGAAGATCTCCAGGTGCACCAAGGAAAATGGAGCACAATAGAACAAGGCATCTGATGCCTGAGGGAATTGGCTGTGCTGGAGATCATTTTCTCAGAAGATGAGAGATTTCCTAAGAGCCCAGACTGTGTCCGGTGCACGTCACAGATGTGGTTGAGATTTGCACGACTTGGACCGGAGATGTATTCCCGTTACCTGGCAACGCTGCAGTGGAGGGAAGGTGAGGACATGGTAGGCGTCTTGGCCAATAAACTAAGAATTTATGAGGACACTGTCACAGCCCCATTTCGTACCTGTGTCTCATCCGTGGAAACAAGGCTGGTGGAGCAAGTCTGAAGCTTGATTGAAGAGGGCCATCAGAAACTAAAAAAAGAACTTAAGGAAAACAACTACCAGATCTCTCCTGAACCAACAAGAGTTTCTGCCATTAGGAGCCGGCGTTCCTCAGGCAGGGAGAGAGAACTCTAAAGACTAATTTTTCATCCTGGACCCATATATGGTCTGTTAGATATAACATGTCTCTATTACTACCCACGCAATCAAAACCATAGCTACAGAGTTTGCTCCAGTTTTCCTTCTTATTTCCACATTTTCTGTATCTCATTAATAATTACAATTATTTCTTTCAAGTTAAACTCAGCATTGCTTGATGCTTCCTAGTTAGGTGTTATGGGTCCAAAAATATTTAGCAGATACCTGGGGAACATTATGAGCTGGACATGTAGCAGCTTAAGTTCTAATTTTAGAGCAGGCACTGGAGAGAAATATACTTAGAGTAATAAAGAGGCTTTTAAAAAACATCCTTGATCAGTAGAATAAGGCAGAGTAGAGATGAGCCCAAGGATACAATCCTTTTCAGTCTTGTTTATGATCTTGAAAACGAGCTTGAGTAGTCTATTACAGGCTTGGGATATGGCAAATGTATCATAGTACAACACAGGATGATGCTAAGAAGACCAAATACATTATAACATATCATATTGGATTTAACTCTGTATCTTCAAACAAAAGTCTAACCTGCCCAAAAGCTGGAGATAAGTCTTGGTTTCTAATATGAATAGAAGTTCATTTTGGGTATATGACTACAGAAAGGGAAAAGAGAACTCTTATTCTGAATTAAATGTGGGTTTAGCTAATTGTTTCATTTATAAAAATAGCCTGCTTCACATTTCATGCTCCCAAATTATACAGTTCATGCTTTGTGGTAAAAATGGTGCCAATAGGAAGCAGTTCATGATCTGTGTTTATATCGGAATAACAAATGAAAACCAGGCAACTGTTTCGATTTCAAAAGCATGGTTTTGTTGTTGCATATCTGCTTGTCTTCAGTTTCAGTTGCCAATTTAAATAAACTTATTTTTTCTGTTGTGAGACAGAACCAGGAGCAAAAGAGCAAGGCAGGCCTAAAACTTGAGAGAGTATAAAAGAAAATTTATTAACTACACAAGCAAAAAGAGAGGAAAAAAAAATTCAGAATAAGATTTTTCAGATCACTCCTTCCCTCCCTCTCCCAATCTTTATAACAACAAAACAAACATATAACAAATACTTCGGTCAGTGCCCAATTTAGTCTTTTTCAGTTCACTTCTGGAGAGAGAAGCCTCTTCTTGTTGAAGTTGTAGGGATTTTTTCCCACAAGAAGGAAAAAGACAGTTCTCTTGTGGTTTTATCTTTCACGATTTGCATCCGCCCGGGAACCTGCAACCGTGACGCTCCTCCCAACTCTACAGCCGTCCCAAAGCTGTAGATGTGGGCCATGTCTGTTTCATGGGGTATTACTTTTAAGAATGAAATGTTCAACTGCAAAGATTCTCTCTGTCTCCTTTTTCCCTGCTCAGGCTTCATCTTCAGAAAACCAAAATCCCCTTCTTTTCTCAGGGCAGAAAATTCTCAACACAGGTGCTTTTTAGTCAAATCATCTATTAAATGGAACATTTCCATCCCCCCATGTCTCTTTCCATGGTTTATAGGAATATTCAGTACATCAGTTCATTCCTACAATTTCACAAAAAGATTTTCAGCCATTTCAGCATCTTCTCATTCTCCTTCCATCTTAAAAACTTAGCTCTTACATCACAGACTTCAGAAATCTTCTTATTCCCTTTCATATTCAAAGGAAAGGCTGGAGGCTTTGCAAATCTTATCTGAACACTAAAGAGTTAAAGTTTAACACAACTACAAGAGTTGGGCCAGGCTCAGGCCATGCTGGGGAGGGCGGCTGAGGTGTTAATCAGCCTTTCTGGGGCTGGGCAGCAGCCCCACACTGCTCATGGCCACCCGGGCAGGCCTGGCCCATCCAACAGCAGCAAGAGTCGGCCTCCCCCCCACGCCAGAGCCGCAGGCCCGTGGAGGAGGAAGCCGTGAAGGTTTTATCACACAACTTTTTCTCCCCCCGGCCATCGGGTCCCCCTCGTTGGCAAACGGGGCCCAAGCGGCCTCCTGAGCCTCCCCCCCGCATGGGGGAGGGGGAAGCTCGGGTTGATGTTACCTGCTCAGCCGCCGGAAGACAAAGAGGGTCAGTTCCGGATTACCTTCCTCAAAATGTGTGTTCACGGAGTGAACTAACTTTCTCTAATTGGCTGTTGCAGGTATCCCAACCCCCACAGAGAAAATTCCCTTAGGAAGAATCTCTTCTGAGTTTCTTCTTCCTAAGTCAACCTATCACAATGCTCAACTTTTGAAATACTGAAGTATTATTACCCTGGTGCTTGCACTTACGAATTTCAGATTTTCATCCAAAGTGCTTATTTGAATTCCATTAACAAACTGCTCTTTCTACATTTTACATTCTGCTCTGTCTACATTTTACATTTCATTTTCTTTTTTGCATTCCTCCCCTGACACGGCACAGCCTTAGTCACTCTGACCCTTGCAAGCCCAGATAACCACAGGCTGCCGTCGTCAAGAGTGGGCTGACTCTGAGATACCCAGAACTCAGAGTACAGCTAGGGCACTCAGCCCCCTTTGGCCGCTCACTGCGTCGGAGAGAAGGTAAAGGATGAGGAGGAGACCTTTCTGGATTCCTGAACAGGGTTTATTGGGAGGGAGCAGGGAGGTGACTAAACACAAGGGAAGGGAACCCACAAAGGCAAGGAGAATGGGTTTGCAGCAACTTAAATAGGGGCCCTCCCCCAGGGGAGGGTACAACACAGCAACCAATCCGAATAAACCGTGGGTGTGACTTAGGGTGGGATTACAGCTTTACAGAACCAATAGGGGATAACATAGGCGGGGATTTATGCATCATAGCCAATCATGAACCAAGTGAGCGATGACTAACATAGAACATTCTAGAATAAAGGGAGGGGCCAAGAAGGATTGACAACTTCTGGGGCAGGGATTAGAGTGAGGGACAGGGAAGATTCTGGATAAAGGGGAGGGGCTTGGAGTGACGGGCAAGGGTATGCGCGGGAAAGGGTAAAACTATTTTACAACAACACAGGGGTTTAACTGGGACAAACCATTACAACAGGAAAATATTATAACCAAACAGCATTCAAACAAAACATAAACCACAACACTCCCCCAAATTCCCACACCCAATCCTGAAAAATACTGTACAGGAACAATATAAAAACTTCATTATCCAAAAGTTGATAAAGATGATAATTGATTAACATAAAAACAATAAAATGAAACTTGTATGTGTCTGAGGAATAATGTATTAAAATGATGCATTAGGATTTTCTTCTCCTATCTTTATTCTCTTAAAATTTGCGTGTGTTTTTTTTTTGTTTCCCTTTAACAGAGCTAGTGAAAGCTGTGTGTGGAATATGTAGATACAAAGAATTGACAAACTCTACATAAAATCTGAAAGTGAAATTAAAAGCTTTTGTTAGAGGAGCATTTAAGATTCTATTTGTAGAATACCTTCATTTTTAAATAAAATATTTAAAAATTATATGTATCTTCATTGCTTGCCAAATGGAGGATACACTTTTCTTTGCCAAGCTGAAGTTTCCACAGCACCTGAAGATGAACCTAAATGTTTGGCTCTCAAAATTGAACCTCTCTCAGCAAATAAGAAAAGTACAAAAGCAAAAAAATCCAATGCAGGAATGGATATAAGGATGTTACAGCGAGAAATTAATCAGAACACCAAGGACAGAAAAGGTCTAGAAAGCAACATCTCTCCCAGAAGTAAAAAAGGAAATAGAAAAGATTAATATTGCATAACTTAAATCTCTCAAAAGTCCCCATGAAACATTCATATAGAAAGCATTAATAGGACCAAAACAGTATACAAACTAGAATTTGTGATTTCTCCCATTTATGAAAATCTACACTCAGAAACATTGATGCTAGAAAATTAATTCCTGAAGCTCAAGAAGTCTGTACCAATAATACAAAGAAACTCTCAAATCTTTCCTCACCTTCCTCAGCTAACATAGGACAATTTTTTCTAGTTTTTATTCCATGTCCTTTTTGTTTTCAACAGCAGTGTCTTCTATTTTTGTTCTCTTTTCACTAATCACACATTTGCTGTTTCATGGCAATATTGCATAGCATTGTCCCTGTAAAGGTCAGTAAAAACAACAATTTTTTTTTTAATTTCACACTCCTAGACTGATACAAGTTTCCAGACCTTTGGAGAGACAAGCTTCACGTTAAGGAGAGAGAAAAGTCACATTTTCAGAGACAGAATGATACCAGTTCTGAAGACAGGCAAACAAAATACCAATATGATGGGGCAGCTTGTCCATTAATACAACAAGATGCCAAACTACCCACATTTCTAAAAGTGCAGGAACAACCCATTTCCTATCTGCCTTCACAGAGTGAGATCAGAGACTGCTGCTCAGCTGACAGAAACATCTGGGGTACACCTACATAGTGCAATGCAGCTGTTCTGCATGGAGACACAGATAAACTCTAAATTGAGTAGTGAGAGAAGGATATCCCCAGTAGTGAGCACAGCCTGACTGTTGGAAGAAGGGCTCTCCAGCCTGGATGGAGCAGTGAGCTGATGAGACTGTGCACCTTCTTCCATACAAAGTGGGTGGCAGTTAATTTTCATGGGCTTTTAAACTCATTTCTGCAATATTAACAGATTTCACTGGGTCTTAAATTAATTGTAACAAGCCTGACATCAGCTCTCACTGCAGAAAATGGTTCAGAGTCATTTAAACACAAGGTAAAGGATCATAGAACTACTTACACAGATGAGCCTACTGAACACACCCCACAGTTAATATCTGTGGTAAATGCTACACCATTCTGCTATAATAATATATTTGGCTGCCAAGGAAGAATGGAAATATTCTCTTTTCACTCATATTAATTGAGCCTGTCTTTGCACCTCTTCTTACTCTTTCACTGTTCAATACCACACTAATGAAACATGTTATGTTGCTTTTTTTGAGCCAGAAATCATCTCTGGTATTATTTAAATATGAATACATTTATTGCATTCAGTGAGGCTTGTTTCATATAATGAGTCTGAACACTAGTCCCCTCCAGAAAGACACTAACTTTTACAATACTTCAGCTATGAGGCTTGGTCATGGAAACAAAGGTGAAAGATGAGGAGTTAAATGCATGCAATAATTTAATGAAGGAAAAAATGCTACTATCACTTTTTTTTCCCTTTTTTTTTTTTTTCCCCTAATGTGGACTGTTTCCTTATGTCATGCCAGCTACATAGCTTGCTCTCATAGGGTTGATTTTATAAATCTAATTTAGAAATTAATCCTGTTGGTTTGCCATTTGCTGTGTTTTCATAATGTTGTCATCCATCTGACTCTTGATGGCATTTATATTGCTATAAAGTAAGAATCAGAAAAGTCCATTCTTTAAATTAGTTTTGTCATCTAAACTTATAATTCTGACTTGAGCAACTCAGCTAAAGTTGTCTAATTTTATCAATTTCATTCAGTGCTCACATTATAGTTTTACACAGACCAGACAATTTGGCAGAGAGATTAGCCCAACTGTAATTGAAATATATTGCATTTCCTTCATTCAATGGGATTCAAAATGAGAAATATTTGGCTGTATCAAAAACGCCAATGAGAAAATAAAACGTTTTTATTCTTGCACAGGAGGCATAAAAAAGATAATACTAGAAAAGTTTAAGAAGAATTATGTTTAAACCTGCGCATGTCAGGTTCATTTGCTTTATTTTTAGCACAGAAGAATAAATTATGTTAAATCATCTGACTATTTTGCAAAAAAAACCCCAAAACCCCCCACCATCTGTTAATTACTCCTCTAAATGTGAGACTAACGTGTAATAATTTTAGAAAGTCTTAATGAAAATAAAAGACTGTTTCAACACATCTACAAATTTTTGTATTCTTTTAAATTTTTATGTTTCTGGACTCAAGTCATATAATCACAGGTATGCTGTTTAATTAGCAGATTGGTTCTCTATCACAGCATTTGGAGACTGAAATATTTTATTTAGCTGACAGTGATTATTTGGCATGTTATTTTGGCTTGATGCTATCACATATGATTATTACTGCTGCTGGTTTTGTTTTTCAGAGCCATCTCCATTGCCTATCTGCACAATTCACATTTGGTGAGGTTAGAACTCAAGGGATATTTTACTAATATCCTTCATCATAAGCTTTTCATAATTGATGTAAGCTGTGTTGACTGGTAAAAACTAATTACCTGGGGCTGGATATAAAACAAACAAATAAACAAATTATTTAAGCATTGTGTAGATGCCCTGAGTTTAACACATAATATCTGACCTTGCTAGAAAAGATTAGTTGAGCAATGCAACTTTGACCATAATTTTGTTTCAGTTTTCCTTAAAATGTTTGGGTTTATGAGGTCCTGATTTTTTAAAAAATCAATAATCATTAATAATAAATAATATAACTTTCTTTAAAGACATGCAAGACTGATATCCTTGAACAGCCTATGTTCCACACAACATTTTGCTTAGGATCTCATAGGATGTAGACAAGTGAATTCAGGAATATGAATATTCTCTGAAATTCTATGTTGCCATCACTACATCTTATAATCACACATACATTCTCCCAAGATGAGATATTTGAAAGTAATATAGAGATCTGTTATTATATTGAGTTAGGCTGGGAAGGAATTATGTCATAAGTCTCATGGCTAACACATCAGTTTCATACTTATATTCATTAATATCCACTTAGCTAATAAAGTCACTCATTACTTCAGTGACAAGATTTCTTTCACTGAGTTTTAACCATGCTGAAATGGAAAGAAAAACAAAGTCAAAACCCTTCTGCAGAACTCCTGTAAATCTTGCAACACAGGAATCCTGAATTTCAGTCTCCAGATTCTCATGGTATTAGATTTATATAACCCCCACCACACAGGCACATTCCCTAGCACAAGGCTAGGAAGAGCTTTACTGTGGATACTGATGGCAGCCCAAAACCTGCGGAATTTTTGAACAGTCTATGAAATTTAGGAGAATTAGGCATTTCAATCTACTCCCAGTCCAGCAACACATATAAGCTCATACTTAATTGTGGCCAGAGGAGTCATGTTATCCTTAGGGCTACTCTTGGTCTGACAGGCAAGCAAGAGTTTAAATACTGTGTCACAGGGGACTCCATCTTCTACTATTTCACCAGGGTAAATATAGCTGAATTGGTGATCAACTTAAATTGGCAACCTGGATAAGGGAATGTACTGGGGACATTAACGTATAAAAGTAAATCCCATCAGTATGAGTTAGATTTCAGTTTATACTGGGTGAGTCACTCTGAGTACTCAGATCAGACTGAGTATCTCAGACCAGAGATAGCTGCTCTATCTGCCCCTTCCAAAATTTTATGTCATCAAATTGGCTATTACCAGTCCTCTAAATGTGACTACTTAGAGAAATTCTCCCAAAATTGTTGCAATGAAAAATGAAAATTATAACCACAGAAAGTCACAGAGACATTGAGTTAAATTTACTCTTGGTGTGTCCCCAGTGGAGTCAGTGGAATCAAGCCCATACCTGTGCTTCCCGTAAAAGTCAAGTCCACACAAAAATTTTAGTCCTTAAACTGTTACTTAGTAAAGGGAAATGCTTTTCAAACTACCCCAAAGGCTTCATGAGGTTAAAGAGGTTATAAGGAATCTGTATAAAACTATGGGATCTTGCACACCTTTAAATGGTAGTTACTAGAAAAATTGATTTTTCTGAGTTTTTTTGAAAGACAAGTGTGTAAAAGTCAGATATGTGACTGGGATCACAGTGATGGATACTTAGAAGAACTGGAGAGCAAGGAAAGAGATTTACTTGATGTCTACAGGTTCCGCATTCTTACCTGTAAATCCTGAATTTGAAAAATCTCCAGACTCTTTTAAACCTTGACTATGTCTATGCTTTCCACACATATTTCTACTTATCTTCGAGAGGTATCTGTGCTTTTCGTGTGATTTTCAATTTAAATGCTAAAGGGAAATTAGTAGGAGAGTTCAAAATGAGAGATAATAGGACAATTTTGCATGTAGGCATGTGATTAATTTTAGGTGTAGCCAATATAGAAAATCATGTCCCACCAATGAGTTACACACCACCTTCTCGACAAAGCAAAATTGCTCAAGAGGAAAATTGACTGCAATATAAGCAAATAAGATAAGATATGGAAGACAGAACCTTTCAGAATAATTATCTCTACACCTTTCTTTTTTTAATAATATGGTTTTAAGAAAAGCCAGAAGCTCAGGTGAATGGGAAATTAACATTAATAGGAATTGTCCACTCAGCTATAAACCAAATTTTAATTAATCCAAGACTTACACCAGGTACCTTGCTTGTGATATGACCCCTGGAAATATCTACAGCTGTGGCTGCAATCAAGAACATATTCTGTATTGGCTAAGTCTTCACAGGTAAAAAGAAAAAGGAGGAAAAGGAGATAAATCATAGTTATGGGTACAATCAGGGTGTCTTATAGCTATGACCTGGGAAACTGGGAACTACATGTACACACATACACATCTCCACTGAATTGCAATAAATGCTAAGATTGGTGCTAGCTATAGTGCATTATTGGGGTAGCCATAATTTCCAGATTATTAAGCTAAACTTTCCAAAAGAACTTTTCACAGCATTAATCCCATTTAAATTTAAGATGGGAAGAGAAGCTCTATTAGCTGCACAATGTGAAGCAAATAGGAACACAGAATGCAGCTGAATTAAATTCAGCAAGAAAGTGAAACATTCTTTTGACATTAGTTAGCTCATAAATATTAAGCAAAAAAAGGAATTCACTTTGTCGTCTTCCTCAACAACATACTCAGCATGATCTGAGACTTAAGTCATTATCTATATTTAATAAAGTGCCATAGAAATCAGCTGAAGGTGCATAGTATAGAGAACATTCTGAGATAGGAAGTATAGTAAGATATGTCATCACATAACAATAGGGTCAGATTCTCATATCCTATCAATCTTAGAGATTTAATTGTACTGAAGTAGCAGCATTCCTATGTAACACAGGAATTAATGGCCGCATCTATATTATCCATACGTATAATAATAAATAAAATACTTGATATACCACAAGGTCACAGAAGAAGATAGATTGGAAATGGCCTCTGAGATCATCAAGTACAACCTTTTTACAAACACCACTATGTCAAACAGATCACAGCACTAAATGCCACATTTCTGTCTTTCTTTAGACACCTCCATGGATGGTGACTTTGGTCAGCCCATTCCAATGTCTAATCACATTTTCTATGGAGAAATTCTTCCTAATGTTCAAACTAAACCTCCCCTCATGCAGCTTAAGATTATGTATTCTTGTCCTGTCTTTTGTTTCCTAGGAGAAGAGACTGACCTCTACCTGGCTACAACCTTTTCTCAGGCAGTCATAGAAAGTGCTAAAAGCTCCTCTGAGCCTCCTTTTCTCCAGGCTGAACACTCCCAGGCCCCTCAGCTGCTCCTCATCAGACTTTTTCCCAGCCTCTAATGAAATCTTATTTGCATTTCCAGTCCCTCAATGTCCTTCTTGTAGTTAGGGGCCCAGAACTGAACACAGCACTTGAGGTATGGCTTCACCAGTGCCCAGCACAGGGGAAGAACCACTCCTCTGATCCTGCTGGTCACTCTATTTCTGATACAGGCCAGGTGCTATCAGCCTTCTTGGATGCCTTTTGGACACCTTCTTGGTCACCTCCAGGCACATTGCTAGCTCATGTTCAGCCACTCTTGGCTGTATATATCTTGTATTAACAGTATAAATGTGAGAGGAAGTATTAAGGATTTGTAATAGTCTTGAGTTTGATCTTCACTAGTCTTTGAAAAACTGATTTTGATTTTTTATATTTTATGTAAATGTACTCAGTCTTTCTGGGATGGAGCTACTTTTTCTTCATAGCAGCTCAGATGATACAGTAGACTGTAGACCAGAGCAGTGCTGGTAAAAAGCCATGTTCTAGCTGATGCTGAGTAGTACTTTCACAGCATCAATACCTCTTCTGTTTCTTCAGCTGTCCCTCCAATGGGCTGAGAGGGACCACAGCTGGGACAGCTGACCCAAAGAAGCATCCAAGGGGAAATCCTATACCATATAGCATCACACCCAGTAGAGAAAGCTGAAGGCAAGGAGATGAAAGGTGGAACATTAATGGTTATCACATTTGTCTCCTCATGAAATTGATACACATACTGAGGCCTTCCATTCCTTGCAATAGCTAAACACGCACGGGGAATAGCAGAGGAATTCCTTATTTGCTTTTGCATGCACAAACAGTTTTCTTTATTTCTCAATCCATGTGTTTCTTTCACATTTGTCCTTCTGATTCTCTCCCCCATCCCTGTGAGTGGGCAAGTTACTTGATGGGGACTTAGGTGCTATCCAGGGTCAACCTGCTGCTGTGATATTGCCTGTTGAAGTGTGAATGTAGGGACGCCCAAAAATAAATTCCACTGCCCTAACTCCACTAGTTAGCGTGAGCTGGATAGGAAAAGCCTTAACATATTACCTCACCATAAATTAAATCAGTTATGTACAAGTTATGTACTATATAAATCAGTTATGTACTATAAATTAAGGTGGCTCTTTTTAAGCTCTCGGTGCCTCTGAAATAGAAATTCAGAGTACGTATGTCAGGATACATATGAAACACCTAAATACGGTTTGTCTATATGTTTCTAAATGACATGGACAACATAATCAACCTTTTTCAGTTTTGTATTCTGTGCTTTGCCAATGGTTTCCTATATTTTAATTTAGTGAAAAAAATCTAACACCATATTATCAGTCCATCTCAATCCTCATTTATTCAGGTTTAGTTTTGTTGAGTACATGTTCATCTCTCCACGCAGGGCAATTGGAAATATGTGTAAAATAATTCTTTCTTTGAATATAAATAGAGAGATGCCAAGTGTGATTTTCTGTTCTTAATGTTTCAGAAAAAATTTAGGATTGATAAAGTTGAGAAGTTAGCTAATTATTAAAAATAAGGGATGACATTTTCTTAATTTTTTGATTCATATTTTCTTCCATGTATCCAAGGAAGGAATAGAAGCCTGCAGTTCAGAGATTCAAGCAGTTTTGTATTATATAAAAGAACAGATTTATACTTGTAATGACATATTTTCATCACTGTAATTAATGTTTACAGCTTATTAATCATATTTAATTACTGTAATTTAAACATTACCCTTTAATCACTATAATTAGTGTTTTAACCACTAATAGACCTACTAAGAGTCTCCACTCTGTGATGAGTAACTTCTGGCCAGGCATCATCAGGGGAGGTAAGGAGAGGACAGCAAGAACCCACAGCTGGATAAAGACATCATGCAATGTGTGAGCCCATGGCTCATGGGTCTGGCAGAAACGGTTACAGTGAATGGGGTGATGTCAGACTGGTTACTCCTCAGTAGTGGGGTTCCACAGAGCTCCATCCTCAGACCTCTGCTCTTTAACATCTTCATAAACTGCTTGCATGCAGAACTGGAAGGGATACTAAGATTGAAAGATGATACAAAACTGTGAGGAGCTGCTGACTCCCTCAAAGGCAGGGAGGCCCCACACAGAGATGGCAAAAAATCAGAGAGATGGGCAATCACCAATCACATGGAGCTCAACAAGTGAGAGTGCCTGACTGTGCACCTGGGATGGGGCAGCCCTGGATGTATGGAGAGACTGGGGGATGAGAGACTGGAGAGAAGTGCCATGAAAAGGGACCTGGGGGTCCTGGTCAATGGCAAGTTGAACATGAGTCAGCAGTGCCCTGGCCCAGGAGGGCCAACGCTATCCTGGGGGACATCAGGCACAGCATCACTGGGAAAGGCAGGTGATTGTCCCACTCTGCTCTGCAGTGGGGACAGTTTTGGGCACAGAGTGTGGGTCTTGGGGATGGTACTGTGCCAAGCCAGCAATGATCTTGGTGCGTGCCTTCCAACTCAGCATATTCTATGATTCTGTGATTCTGTGATCTATGCTCCTTGCAGAAGTGATGCTGAGTTGCCATCTTCCAGTTCCCTGTTCCTTTTCTTATCCTAGGATTTTACATTATCTGATAGGAATGTTTTTTCTCTTGAATTTTCGGGCTGCTAACAAGAATTATCTGTACAATATTAGCTCTGTCTGCGATGTTACCTGGTATCTCTACTCTAGGAACTTCCTCACAGCCTGGAAATTTCCTCAGCAGCCTGAGCCAAGGTTACATAGCTGAACTAGGCCAAAATTCACCTTCAATGACAGATTGTTGAAGTTCTAGCAGGAAGGTTAATGTACCTATTACTTCTATAGGATTTGGCTTAGCCTTCAGCATGTACAACTTAGAGAAGGACTCTCGTTTCATTATTCCTTCCACAGACTGATTTTGGACTGACCTTAAAAGGTGTTCCTAAAGGTTACTGCTATTTTCTGTAGTTACCTCAACTGTCTCTATATGGTGTTTTTAATACAACCAGTGATAACATTTTGATAATGTTTTGTAATGGAGTTGCTGACTTTCTTGAGTCTGATTGTCTCCTTTCATCTCCTGTTCAATCAAATTGTTTTGATGTGAGGCTGTGCGTTTGAATGAGACTTGATAATTGTTTGTCTTAAACTCATTTGAATGCTATAAATGTTTCCATCTTACAAGACCAGACACACATATGCAGAAAATATAAAGAAAACAGAAACATAACTAACAATACAAAAAAAAATGTGTTGACAATGACTGATTGCTCATACCATTCTATCTCATCAAATTATATGAAATATACACAATGCATCTCTCTAGAAACAGCAATTTTTGAGTATTTAAAAGATGTATGCAAGATAGAAACATCTGCCAGTGTCCCATAGGGAATGCCAACCCTAGGAAACTGCAAAACCCTGAGGTCACACAGCATATGCATCTTTTAGACCTGGAGTATAAAAGTGATTAATTTATATTCTGTGTATTACAGTGATTATTGATCTTCAGTATATCCTTCTTTTGCCTTTCCATCTGCCAATATTTAGTGCTGAAGGGAGCTTTCCTTTCTACTTGTTTGATCTAACAAGTTTGATCTTGTTTGAGCATAGGAAAAGTCCAAGTTTAGAATCTTGTATTCAAACCAATGCACCAGTGAAACAAAAGGACATCATGAGCAGAATGAAGGTAATATTCATAGACTAATGAATTTTCCTACTGGTTCCACTTTTTTTTCCACTTCAGCATTCTTGCCTGTATCTCTTTAGTTCATATCTGTGCCTAGGGTGTCTACTAGACTAGACTCAGGACAAAAAATTTATTGAAGAAGTCATCAACATCTAATATACAAATAGTTCAGTATGTAAGGGTTTGAACTTCAGAATTCAATTGTCTTGAAGCAAGCACTTATAGCTTCCAACAGTATCACAGTGTATTTCTATGTAATATTGGACTTGCATTAATTCTTTTGAATGTTCTATGATATTGGTCTCATTTTATTTACTGTCTTGCTTTGACAGTAACATCAGCTGAAAAAGCCCATAAACGTGGAAAACACATTTGAACCTTTTTCAGTCACTTGAATTGTGTTGATATTTTGATTGTAATACACAGATCTTCATATTTCTGCTGGAACTGCCCAAGTGGAGAAACATTAAAAATTTAAAAATTTGAAAACATACAAACATTACATCAAATTATAGTAATGCTTAGAAAAACAACAACTAGCTCAACAACAGCTAGCTTGTTCAACAACACTAGAAAAACTGTTTTTTATGTTCAACTATGTTCAACTATTCACCAGCAAAAACTAGTGAATAGAACAGGTTTCTTTTTTACATTAAAACATATTTACTAAAAATTATTGAGGAAGTTATTAATATTTTATAATGACAAAAAGAAAGGAACCCTAATTCTAGAATATCTTTATTGGTCCTATTCATCTCATGGCAATTTATCCATCATATATTTTCTCCTTTCTTGCAACAAATAGAAAGATTAAGTATTCAAGGAATTTTTCTTCCTATGCCAATATTTTTCCTTAACTGTAAATGGACCTGGTACAAGATTTTAAGATGGTGATGTCATTATAGCACATACTTTTTTAAAAATCAGATTTCTTTATTGATTGTATTTCAGATTATGATGTCAGATCACGTATTACTAGCAGGGCTGACTATTAATCTTAGAAACTTTTTAAGTAAGCAATCTACATACCTGTCAAGAAGACACATCATTTGTCTGCATGACCATAGTGTATTTACTAGACCTTCTAGAATAGAAAATTCAAAATTGTATATGCAAAATTCTGTATAAAATCACTATTTGAATGCCTATGTAAGAGACAAAAAGGAAACATACTGTGGAAATTCTTCCACCCCTAACTGTGAAAAAGGAAAAAAATAAAAGATTATTCAGACTCTTGGACCAAACAGAGAACTTTACAGGCATTAGATTCATCTTATCTACTTACTTGCAGTACCAAGGTCATAGCAATTATATAATAGCTCTAGATATAAAACTAAAATACACAAAAAAACCCCTGTACTTTTGTTATCACTTCTTATTTCAGTTTATATAGATATATATTTCTATTTGTTTAGTAGGTGAAATCATTCCAGGGCTTCATAGAGCTTTATCCAAACTTTCTGCAAATGAGTTAGTGCATTAACACATATTTTCTGAGAGCTCAGAATGATGGAGAAGATATTGCATTTTCTTTTTATTCATAGTTCCCACTAATGACATTCTTCAAGGATTTCTTATTCAAATTACAAATTCAAACACTCACACAGTATGCCATGAGCAATTTTTGCATCATAAGCTTTTCAGTAACTTTTAAACTAAATATGTATAGTAGAGAAGAAATTTTTGGATTTGTGGCAGTTGTTCTGAATGTAAAAAGTTATGAAGTTGATTTCATATAGTTTTACTTCAGCATTTTTGAATATACCAAAGTGGATAATTTCATTGTATTTCTACACCATTTATTACTTCTTCTTTTTCTAAGTCTCACTGTTTCTTGTCATTTTACAACACATCGTGGATAATTATCTTTTTTTGTTGGAGCTAGGCAGAGACAACATCTGTAAATATTTGCATTTTGTAAGGACTTACATACACTTGAAATGAGTCCTAAGGGCCCTCTTGAAAAAAAAATACATCTTATCACTCAAGATAACATGGTAACATTTTCTAAAACATTTCTTATAGCTTCACCATCATAAAAATATTCAATTTTTACTTACAATGACAGCGTAAAATGCCTCTATAAGTAAACAAAATACTCTGTATTGAATAAGAAAATTATCGATTTTTATAAGACTGTCTTTTGCAGATGCTAGTACTGTACACAAACTTTGCAATACACTTATTTTGCTCTCAGTTAAATTAGTTTCCTTGCCGATGTCTGCAAACATAGCCAGTGATTTTGACTATCTAGGGTTAAAACTACTTTCATAGGTATAAAAATAGATATCAGCCAATCAATCAGATCAATCAGATCTGTCAATTCTTTTTTTCCTTATTTCCAACTCTAATGCAAAATATTAGTCTTAATTTCTTTACACATACTCTCAAAAATTGAATCCCAGTATCTCAAACTATAATTTGATTAATACCATATCCACTCACATACCTCTTCATTTCTTTTTACTAGTCAATAATCATACACTATTACATACTGTGTACATCTATGTTATGTACATATTCATATAGCTTGTTTAGTTTGTTTCCTAATATATTTTTCAGACTTGACACAAATTTTTTTGTGTCAGCCGAAACCAAGTCATTAACTTCAGTACAAGCCCAGGGGAAAATTTCCTTGGGAATCTCAGCTGTGTGTTAGCCAAGGTGTTTCCAGTATTCTACTTCTGAAAGAAAAAGCAGGCATTTGAGTTCCCACCTCCAGCCCATTGTTTATTTGGAAACTGCAGGAGCAAAGATCAACCCACAATGGAGCAAAGCAAAGTATTTATTACTAGGGTCCCATAAACTGTGTCATAACTAGAACTATGAACCTGCAGAGACCCTTGTTAGAATTAATGGACTGGCAAGGTCAGCACTGTGAAATGAAATGAATTGTGAAAATGAAAATGCTGTCTAGGAGTTTAATGAACACAATGACATTTCTGCATGCCCCTAAAAATTCCTGGGAGCATCTGGAGCTGCTTTGATCTTGTTGGAACATTGATTTTTCTTCTTCTTTCTCTCCCAAGTACTTTTCTTGTTGAGGGCAAGCTTGTTTGTCTGCATATAGAAAGAAGGGGTTCTCATTCAGAGAAGAAAAAAGAATTGAAGGCTTTTTCTTGAGAATTGGTTTTAAACATAGTCGCAGTATGCTCCTCAGGAGAAAAATCTAATTCCACTTTTAAGCTTTCTGTAGTGCTCATGGGAAAGAGAAAGGCAATAAGCAACACAATTATGCAAGGTTTAGGGCAAATATTGTCAGCATGACCTTACAAGGAGAATTGGCTTTCTGCTAGGAATTTGATTTGAATTAAAGTGGCTGTACATTCCTTAATCAAGTGTTTGCAAATAATATCCAACATTTTCATGTCTGTTAACAGAGCCTAAGCTCACTGGCACATTAATTTACAGAACAATTTTTATAGGATAGGAAGAAGAGGGGAAAAAAGGTTATCCTTGCCATCTGTAGCAAATTTGATTCCTTGGAATGGCTCCTATGTTCATATCTCAAGCCCAATTCATTCAGAATATTGGTGCTGGAGAGCTAATGAAGTCTTTTCTCAGTCTCACAATACATAGTAAAGTTTTCAACGAGTCTGATGTTGTGAACATATTAATATTTTAAGATCAGCTTACATGATGCAATCAGGAGTACAACCACTACTTACAAACCCACAGAGAACAAGGTTTTAAAAGAAAATAAAATTTTTCAGTGTTATTCAGTGCCACATTAGAGAAATCATAGAATAAAAGAATCATAGATCCACTATTTAATTAGTGGAAGGGAATCTTAAGGATTATCTGGCCCAAACTTTTTTGTCAAAAGCACAGTCCAGATGGCACAGCACCTTGTCCACCTGGATCTTAAAAGCATCCCACTTAAATCTCCCCAGGAATAACTTATTGCTGGGTGTCAGTTTTTCTTTTACTCATTGCCTATGGAATTTTTCCTGCTGACTTGCTAAAGAAGCACCAATGGCTGAGTACTTGAGATAGATGAGGGGGAACTCCTCTGGTTTTTGGGAGTTTCTCTTGGATGGAAGGACAGAGACACTGTGAGATCAGAAGCAGGTGAAAGGAGAGCAGGGGGGGCAGTTGCTGCTCTCGCTCGCTCTTGGCTCTGGAGCAGGAGGGTCACTGCACCCACCGCCACAGCCCAGCCGGGAGCTGCCTCTTCTGCTGCTGCTGGACCCCGCAGCCCTGCCCTGCCAGGCCGCCCCGCCATTCCAGCTTGCTGCTTCCAAGGATCCTGCTGGAGCAGCGGGGCCGGCCCCGCCGCAGGGCTGCTGAAGCAAAGCCTCTCTTTTCCATCCCTTCCCGTCTGGGCCCAGCCGCCATTACCGCCTGCTCCCCGAGCCCGCGCCACAGCGCCCCCTGCCGGCGCGCGGGGATCAGCGCACCTGCCCCGCCCACCGGGAGCCAGCGGCGCCCCCTGCCGGCGGTGACGGGAACTGCAGCAAGGGGAAAGTGCCCGCGGCCGAGAGGGCTGAGCTGGGCTCCTGTTCTGGTTGGTGTCAGTGACACCGCTGGTGCTGTCTGGGTGCCTTGCTGTACCCACCAGCAAAGAGCTGCTATTCCTATCCCCGTGTCTTTGCCTGAGAGACCCTTAATTTCAAAATTATACTGATTCAGAGGGAGGGAGTTTACGCTCTCCATTTCAAGAGACGGCCCTGCTTTCCCTAGCAGACACCTGTCTTTCAAACCGAGACACTTACCCATTAGCCCTATCTTTTCCTTGATACTTACTGTAAAAATTGTCTCTGTCTTCTCTGTAGTCACTGGGGCATGGTGATAAATTCTTATCCAAATCTTCTT
The DNA here is from genome assembly GCF_052056855.1 of Sturnus vulgaris. NCBI lineage: Eukaryota > Metazoa > Chordata > Aves > Passeriformes > Sturnidae > Sturnus > Sturnus vulgaris. The sequence goes on along the minus strand of NC_142283.1, from coordinate 15,327,055 downwards.
TTCTCAAATCCAAACAAGTCTAGCACTCTCATCCTTATTTCAGAGGGCAGGCTTCTCTTTCTTAACTCTGGGGCACTTCTCTGGGTCCTCTCCAGTCTGTCCACATATTTTTGTATTGCAGGGACCAAGACTGAGCACAGTATTCCACCTGTGGCCTGACCAGAGCTGAGTAAATCAGAATGATGACTTCATCTCTGCTGGTCATGCCATTTTTGAGGCAGCCCAGGATCCCATTGGTATTCTTTGGCACAGCATCACAGCGTTCATTCATACTGAACTTGTCCACCAAGACCTTTCCACAGCCAGATAGATCCCAGACTGTTCTGCACTCCTGGGTTATATTTTTCCAGGTGCAGTACCTTACCCTTGTCTGGTTAGCCTGCTCATTCAGCATATCCAGGTCTTCTTGAAGGGTAACTCTCCCTGCCAAAGTGCCCACTTCACCACTCAGTTTGGTATCACTGGCAAACCCTACCAGGTTACATTTTATCCTATTTACCAAGCACTTATAAAAACATTAGGACAGCATTGAGCCCAATATTTGTCCCTGGGGACACCACTTGTGCCAGGTTTGAAAAGGAGCTATTTACCACCACTCTTGGGGTGAGACTGATCAGCCAGTTCAACACCCACCACACAGATCACTGGTCTAAACTATAACACAACATTTTCTCTAAGAAGATGCTGTGGAAGACCCAGTGAAAAACCTTGAAGAAATCCAGGTAGACATTGTCCACTGCTTGCTCCAAGTCAACAAAGTAGGTTACTTTAATCAAGTGCAGCTTGCACTTGGTGAATCCATGCTGGCTTTTCCCAGTCATGTGCTTCATCTGACTTGTGATGGCCTGCAGGAGGATTTGTTCCATAACTTTCCTAGTCACTGAAGTCAGACTTCTGGGCTTACAATTTTCTGAATCCTCCTTTAAGCTGTTCTTGTTAGATGACAGCCTAGTTCCAGGCTTCTGGGAAGATATCTATGACTTCTCGGAGACTATGGAGAGCAGCCTCACAATGATGTCAACATTAGCACTCTCAGGTGGATATTGTCAGGCCCCATAAATTTGTGCAGGTGGTCAAGCAGCTGTGAAAGTTTACACACCAAATCTTCCCTCACTGACTCTTCGCCTGTGTTATTATCAACCTGCATTGTTGTTCCCAAGGCCTGGGATCAAACAGCATTGGTAAAGATAGACCTGAAGGAAGCATAGAGAATCTCTGCCTTTTAAACATTACTGGTGACTAATTCACTTCTGTTTAACACTGGGACAGTATTTTCCTCCTGTTTATGCTTGGTCTTTACAAAAAACCCTTTCTTGTGGATTTTGACATCTTTGGCCAGTTTCAAATCACGCTGAGATTTTGCTTTTCTAACTGAATCTTAGCACTCCCTGGCAGTGAACTCGTAGTTTTCAACAGGTATTTGTCCACTTTGCCATCTCTGGTATGCTTCTATTCTGTTTCAAAACTACTCAGAATCTTGCAGACTGTAGTCATCCATCTCTAGTCATGTGAGTTGTCACACCATATTTCAGTTATTCCTACAATATCCCAGCTTTCTGACCAGCCATACACTCCAGCTCCTCATATTTTTCCCCCAAGCTGCATGCATTGGTACGCATGCACTCAAGATTGTTAGACTAGGAATATCTATTAGATTAGAAGCAAAAATATGTTAAGAAAATAAAATATTGGAAGAATTCTCTTGGTGAGGTAGGAGTAGCACGAGGCATTCAAGAGCCAACAACCAGTAGTAGTAGCTGTTAGAGATATTTTCCAGTTGTGGGGTCCTGGTATCTATAAACATGGCTTTTGACACTCCATTGCTTTATGCATCCTCAACAGTTTTAATCAGGGTGAAATGGTATGTTTTTGCTTTTGGAAGCTTTTGTACATACTTCAAGTTAAAAAAGCCATAGAGAATTAAGAGGTATTTGTGATTTTAATATGGGTTACATCTGAGGCAAACTGAAGAGGCACAGGCAGAATTTATTAGTGCAGTAGTACTCTAACTGCAATGGTGATCTTCTTCTGAAGCCTTATTTTAAGTACTTTTTCCATAACAGTAACTAAAGTAGCACATAAAAATATAATAACTATGCAGTAGTGGTACAATTCGGGGAGTAAACTACAAAATATTCATTGCCTTAGTTAATGTATATGCTTCTCACTGTTTCCCTGGCAGCACTTCGTAATTCAAAGTGATTAAATTAAATTGTTTTTTATATCTTGTGATAAAGACAGAGTATACAGCCCTGTTCTCACAATATAGGTTGGGATTTTATTACTTAGCTTGATTCTTACTTATAATTGGCCTTTTTGGTTCTCAATGAGCTGTGAATAAAATCTGAGATGTTTCAGATCGTGTTAAGGAGGATGCACTTATGAGTGAAATGTATTCAATTTTATGAGGAAATGATGAAGATTGTATTTGAAGTGCAAAATTAAAAGCCTTACATGGATAATCAGGATTCCTCTGTGTTCTATGTTAATGAATACTGGCAGCTTTCAGCTTTACTATTACAACTCATCAGACTATAATAATTTTTCTTTTTTTTTCTTAAGATAGAACTCTGAGATATTAACTAAGCTTCTCATGCAGATGGCTAGATCTAGAACATGTAGTTCAAGAGTAAAATGTGAGCTCAAGGGTTTTGTTTCATCATGTGGTCGTGTAGGAATGGGCAGGAAGAAGGAAGAGAATAGAGGGACAAGTTTTTTGTCTCATTATGCTCTTCATATACATGGTAATATCTGTACTCAAATCACAGTACATTTTAATATGCAAGTTAAAATACAGAATTTTGATCTTTCTTATATATTTGCAATGCAATTTTTGTATTTTTTCTTCTAGACAGCTTAATAGTAAAAGAATTATTTGTATTTTCGGGTGCTTAATGATATTCTTTTGTGTTGTACGTTGCCTTTTCTAGTTGTGTATGGTGGCTTCATTAATGAGAGTTCTGTAAAAACGGAATATAGTTAAACTTCCACCAAGAAGACATCCTAGAATAAAAGGTAAGATGAAGAAACTGGCATTGAAGTTTCAGGCAACAATACAATTTTTTAATGTAGTCTAGCTGTTGCATAATTCATAACAGCATTTACTTTCACAAGTAGGTTTTCCTAGGGCAATACCAACAGGATTATTTACATAAGCATGACTTATTTATATAAATAAGGCTTATATTATTGGACTCACACCATATAATAATGCAAAAATATATTAAGCTATGTATCCATAAAATTTCCTTTCACCTCTGAGGACCAAGAACTGGATGATATCACTATATACACACCAATATTGCATGTTGCTTAAACTTCATTTGTCTTTACTATCTCTATCTGAAGAACACCACACAAAATATAAATTGGCACAATTCTCCCTCTGTACACATGGGACACATTAATAATAACTGGCCTTGGCAAACTTGTGTGGAAAATCTTCTATGAACACTAAAGGTCAGTGAGTTTGAAGAAATATATCTTTATATCCCCAAACTGTCTTTTAAGAAACACTATTCAGTATAAGTCAAAAGTGGACTCTTATAACGCAGGTAATGAAGTGTACCCTTCTCTCTTTCACTGATTTAAATTGGTTTAATATAGTTTCTTTCTCTCTTCCTGGAAGCTTAATTCCAAAAAGAAGCAATCTAGGTAAGCCTCCTACTGGCTTACCAATTAACAGGACATGTCCATTATATTTATTATCCCTCTGCTAGGTGTCAGACTTCAACTCTAGGACTAGAAAAACCAGTATAACTTCAATTTACAGAAAATTGTTTTCTTAATTTTTTCCAGTAACTTGTTCCTCACTTTCCTTTAAATTTTATTAAAACATTGCTGAATTTAAAATGTCCAGGTTTTGCCATGTACACTTTGACATATTTTTGTATTTTCAGTGACCTCAAAGATTAATGTTCTAATAAATTCAAGAAGTCCTTTTTGTTAGGAAGCATTCATATTGAGTGCTACAACAAAAAATCTGCTCTATTAGTGTTTCCTTCTTTTCTTTTGCCCTTGCTTTGATAGAAATCACAGCATTGAATTAAGCTCTTCTTCCTCCCACCTGCTTTTATAGGAGATCACTGTGATACTCTGTTTCAAAAATGGAAATGACTTCATGAAGTACGCTTTAAGGGTATGTTTTGAAAGAAGAAAAGATTCATTTGTGGTCTTGGTTTTAATGGGGGTATTATGAATGTCTCTATTGAAAAATAAACTACAAAGACCTCAAAACACTCCTGATGGGCTGAGTTTCCACAGTAGCCAGATAAACTCCAGTGTCAGTTTTTCATAAAGAATAGTGAGAAGGAGGGGGAACAATTTAAACATGCATATTAATTGTGAGATCTCATGCAAGCTGGCATCCTTAATGCATACAATTCTACAGGGCTTTATACTTGTGAAAGAAATACGAAAATAGTACCATGGATTGGGTCTTTAACCTATATTCATTTCTCCTGTAAGCAGACATGTTATCTTCTTTGAAAGGGCTGACGGAACAGTAAATTCATAAATCCCTGGGAATTGTCTGTATTTAATACTCAAGGGTCCCAAACAAATGGTTTCTTATAAACATCAAAGAAAATACTAGGTATTAAGAAAAATGGTTAAGAAATAATTAAATAAAATTCTAGAATATATTTACAGTAATTCTAAAGAGTTACTTAGAGTTTCATAATTTTGAAGAAAATCCCTCAGATTTTGCCAAAAGAAAACAACAATATTTTTCTTGCAATGATCATTCTAGGAAAGGTTTGATTGTTCTGGGAGGTACCAGATCTTTTTTTAAAAAAGTAGAGTAGTTTTGACATATAAAAAACATTAAAAAAAAATCTGTCACTTGTTTATCACAGACATAAAATACCTGTACACATCCAGTGGCCTCATCAGAAATTTGCCTCAGTTCTGTAGGTTGCTCATCCAAATGAGTTTTCTACATTCTGTTGTTGTGTGGCTAAGAGTGCTCCTGCTATGCAAAGAACTTGCTTGTATCATTCTTTGTAATTCTAAGGGTGACCAAAAAAGAGGGGGTTAGCAAAAAAAAGGGGAAAAAAAAATGGGAAGGAAAAAAAAAAGGATACAAATGCATAAATTCTAAAACTGAAGCCAGGAAATATATCAATACAAATACCAAACCACCCAAAGGGTTGACTCATCTGCACCACGATGCAACTTTCACGAGGCAAAAATCACTCCAGTATTACCACTTAGAATAACAGCCCTTTTAAGCACTGCTGCAATAGCCAAGAGAACATCAGCTAGTATGAGGTACAGTGTTAGGTCTGCCATTTCTTCAGCTTCACTATCAGCAGGGGGTTCCTTTACCTTTACCATATCAACTTTGCATATGTTCAAGGATGTGCTGGAAATGAGTGTACCAGTACACTCATGACCTGTGATGGCAACTGGCGACCACTGCTTTGCTTCTCTTGCCTTCACACCATTACTAAGCTACATAATTTACATCCATTTTATGTAAAATATCAATTCACTAGGTAAACTGCAGTGGGGTATTTAGCTAAGTTTTCACTGGTGACATAGTCGAACCTAGGAAGAAATGAGAGAAGCACAAGCTGTATTTCTCCTGAGATCCCAAAAAGTAAGGGTAGTTTGTATATTTTTCAAAGAGCCATGACGTTTTCCACCTCTCTTCCATAAGCCAAATTTAAATAAAATTCCTTTCTTTTTGCCTTTTCAAGATGTAACTAAAGCTGTTTCAACAGAAGGTGTGTTTTCTGGCAGTACACATTGCAGAAGTGTAGGTGCAAACACTGTGCAAATGCATACTCGGACCTCCGTAGCTTATTCTTGTTAAAGTTAGGAGTCAATCTCCAATTTGTTCCCATTTTTCCTCACTCATTTGAAGATTTGTCCTCAGTTTGCTTGAAAAACACATTAGTTCTAAGGATTTCATCAATTAATGTAATTTAGGATTTACAATTAATGTAATTTAGTTACTTCTGTCTGATACCATTACATGACATGGCTGATGATCTTTCATCAGAGCAACAAAATTGAAAATAAAAAAGTGTTACTGAGCACTGGCAGTGAACGTTTTGGAACCAGCAAATCTCTTTTCAACTTCTATCTATTCAGAGGAACCTGAACACCAGCTAGAGTGTTTGAAGCATTGGGCAGTGTTTTTCTCTATGAGCATTGAGTAGCAGGAACTGTCCTGTACAACAGGTTTCACTCTAGGCAGACAAGCTGTAAGGAGAAAATTTTTTCAGGCAAAGTAAAACTCAATGAAAATGTTTGATTTATAGTAGTCACCTGTCACTTAGCAAGTTGTGAAATGTATCGTTTGTGGAATCTCTTGTTAAGGTTGTATTATTTTGCTTTAGTGCTACATACAGGACTAGACAAAAATTACATGTTGAAGCTACTTTTCAAAGGATTTTTGTTAAATTTAATTTCCATCCTAAAGTGTCTGTTTTTCTTCAAAGATAAAAAGGAAAAAAAAAATCAGTGAAAAGCTGAGAATAGAAAATACTTCAACCAAAAGGTAAAAACATTTTGAAAAAAAGTCTTCCTGTGCCTACCCTATTGTACTCAGCCTTTGACAGCAGGTCAAGATGTTTCCCAGAAAGTAATTACTACAATTTTTGGTTTTGTTTTAATTTTATTAATGCATATTCCAGGGTGGAAAACTTTCAATGAGATGGGAAATGCAAGATTCGTCTTTCAATAAGCACTTGCTAAATGTCACCTACTTTCTGAAGAACATAACCAAAATCTAACAGCCATTACAGGCCATTTTCAAACTTGGCAGCCAAATGGACTGAGATCTGCAAGAACTGAGAAACAGTTCCACAAGTGCTAGTGGCTCTGTGAGTGCTAATTTGGAGACAGCCATATGTTAAAATCACTTCACAGTACCTACCTAGGCTCATTAAAAAATGAATAGTTATAAATTTACTAATAACTGTTGAGAAACCCTACAGAAGGAAATTAATTACTATAAAAATCAAGGTGTAACTAGCAAAAGTTGACAAATATTACTTTTTGATAGACAAAAAGCAGTTAAGACAATAAAGAATAACTGAAGGTCTTATTTCAAATATCTAATACCTAATTTTTCACTGTTTATTTCCTCATATTGACAGAGAAAAATAATATAAAAAGAGAAAAAAAAAGAGAATAGTGACATTGGCCAGAGTGAAGTACTTTAGAGTGATGTACTTTTCTTTTCTTTGCTGTCATTTGTTATCTTAGATTGGAAAATAAACACAGAAAATTCCAAGACAAAAATTAAAAGTAAATTATTTGGTACTTTTTCGACAACAGAGAGCACAGGAGTTAATGTTATTTTTTATAAATATACTTAGGTATGAGATGGTACAAGAGATGGGCCTCAAAGACATCAGTTATTGCATATCTTTCAGACCAGTGGTGAGGAAGGGCACTGAGGTCTATGGAATATGTGGAGTCATGGAGTGTATCACCTGTTCAGCAGTGTAAAAGTCCATGGCACTGTCTAGGATACAATACTGTCTTAGTGTGACACCTGGAAAGTGCTGCACTTCTCATTACTGGAAAAAAATGTCCCTTATGTGTTCACTTTCACTGTAGGTGTGGTACAAGTCCATGTTGTAGAGGTGATGCAAAGTAGCTCTAAGAATTCAGATACAGTGTATGTTTCATGCTCTCTAACAGAAGAAACAGCTTCAGAACCCAGACGGCACAGAGGAGTATAAGTTTTTTATCTGGTCTTATTATAGAAGGTAAAGCATAGCATATGCAATCTAGTTTAACATAGAAACTACCATTTGATACCTACTTTTAATTTGGCAATGACATATAATTCCAATGATTTAAGATATTTAATCTGTTAATTATTGGTTAGTAAACGGAATTTCACAGTGCAACTATGCCATGTCAAATAAGACCACTGCAGTAACTCATAGTGGGAGGTGTTTAGTTTGTTTTTTTGTTGGTTGGTTTATTTGGCTTTGTTTGGGTTTTTTATTTTGTTTGTTCATTTTTTTGGGTTGGTTTTATGATTGTTAGTGTCAGAATTACTACTAGAAAAAGAATATATATATATCATACAAGTGAATCTAACAAGACCTAGCAAATAGACGACAGGACAGGTATCCTGGTTCTGGCTCTCCTGACCTGTTGAGGGACCTTCTGTGTCTTTCAGCTTATACAGCTAGTAAATGAAACAGTCGTGCTGAACTTTTTGTAAAAGATGTGAACAGCTCTTGATGAAAGAAAGATACATAAATGCTAGGTACTATTATTGTTATCTGAATGTGTAGTTTTTATTTCACATCCTTTGCATCCATGTCATTGTAACTCTAGAACAAATACTATAATTTTAGGTATGGAAGATTTGTTATGTATTCTGAAAGGCATTATTACACTCCTTCACAGCCCACTCACTCTGTTTCTACCCCTGACCTATAATATACATAACCACCAAAGAACCAGGCACCAGTTTGCCCTTATGGCATAAAGTATACCAGCACGGACTTCGCATTGAACTTGTGTTATCTAATAAACCCTCAAGAGCCAAAATTATGTTACTCAAGACTACAAGAAGGCATTGCACTGCATACATCTAAGTAGGAAGACAGACCAGCACTGTTCCCTGAAATAAAAGGGGAAAACACAGAACTGAGAATTCAATTTTCTTCTATTTGTTCAAGGTGAAAAACTACAATGAATACAATATAATTCTTATACCAAGAAATTTTACTTCCTGAAATACTTCTACCATCCATCTATTCTATCTCACGAGATGATGGACAAAATCTGGGCAATTCATAGTAGAATCAGTTACCTAAGAGCTTCCTTCAATCCTCTTTTTCACCTTATTTGATAAGTATGTGCAGACTCTTTGTTATTTTAATTTATAGATGAATAGGAGCTGAAGATTATGCATAATCCAATATGATGAGGAAACTTCTCTTCCTCTTCATTTATCCCACAATTTATTGCATCAGAAGTTAGACAGTAGAATCTGTCACACTTTTATTTCTAGAAAGCATTCACCATAACTTTGGATGCTATTAATGAAGGTAAACTGAAACTGTCAAGGGACTTTTTCATGGATGTGAACATAATCGTCAGAAATCCCATCCTGACAAACACTTCTGGAAAAAGAATCTAGCTTGAAGTCAATAAGAATGAATATTACAGAGCAGTGGCATGCTGTGATTTTGTGTTAGAATAAAATTCACATTGAGATGAATTATCGAAGCAATTTTCTTAGGACCAAGGACCAGCATTTCCACCACTTCAGATAAAGCAACTGACACTGATATGTCCTCTATCTGCTGAAACTTATCACTTGTATTAAGTAAATAAGTTGAAGGCAAAATAATTGTGTCTGTTCAACCTTAATGTGTAAAGAACTGTAGCAGAAATCACAAAGATATATAAAGCAAGTGCAAGGTGTTGCCCATAAGAATATTTGTCTAATCAGCTTAAATGATACTATATTCATAGTGTACAGCATCCGTGGCAATAGCAGATATTACTCAATTTTTTTCCTGTTTATCATTACCACTATGAAGTGAGGAGAAGTCTGTTTTTAGAGTAGGTGTCATTTCACTCTTGACTGCCTCAGCTACCTTTTTTACATGAATTTGATGTATTTTTGGCAATCTGTGGGGCTCTACATTCTGATGGGTCTTTTCAGATGTAATGTTAAAGACTTTGGTAGTTCAGAGGAGCTATTGCACATCTCATTTTGATGACAGAGCATAACCAGCACCACAGTAATGTTTTTTATCCTAGAAATGCAACCTTCCAAGCTTTTATTATGCACCACTATAGAGCAGTTATATAATTAGCACTAATTTTTATATAATAAAATTTACACTAGAGATTATCACTGGGTTTCAAGTCTGCCCACAGAGTAAAAAACATCATAATTTAGGCCAGTGGTACATTCAGATCTGTATCAGGAGGTTCAGTTGCATCTAGGAGTTATTCCTCTCTATTTAACATACATGCAATAATCAAAGACATTACAGAGACTGTGCTTGTTTCAGTTCCATTAGCCCATGCTGAAAGTTTTCTGCAGAAAGGCTATTTAAGAAGAGATTTGTTGTATGTTAGTGATTTCACATATTTTCTAATGTTGCTGTCTAGCCAAATGCATGGCAACAATGAATTCTGGTGCATCCCGGGAAGTTACTTACTGGAAGACATTGTCTCAGAGTCATTGTAAGCCATCAAAGATAAGAGGGCAAAGGCAAAATAGTATGGTAATGTTGGCTTGACAGGGAAACAGACTCAAACAGTGTAAAGAAGTCAGCAGCTGTGTTAGATAAATTATTCATTGAAATAAAGGGCGTTTTTTGCAGGTTTGTTTGTTTGTTTGTTTTGGTGGTTTTTTGTTTGGGGGGGTTTTATTTTGTGTTTGTTGGCTTTTGGGGTTTTTGGTTTTTTTTTTTTTCTGGTTGGTTGGTTGGGTTGTTTTTCTTGTTGTTGTTATTTTCTCTTCTTTCTTTCTTTCTTTCTTTCTTTCTTTCTTTCTTTCTTTCTTTCTTTCTTTCTTTCTTTCTTTCTTTCTTTCTTTCTTTCTTTCTTTCTTTCTTTCTTTCTTTCTTTCTTTCTTTCTTTCTTTCTTTCTTTCTTTCTTTCTTTCTTTCTTTCTTTCTTTCTTTCTTTCTTTCTTTCTTTCTTTCTTTCTTTCTTTCTTTCTTTCTTTCTTTCTTTCTTTCTTTCTTTCTTTCTTTCTTTCTTTCTTTCTTTCTTTCTTTCTTTCTTTCTTTCTTTCTTTCTTTCTTTCTTTCTTTCTTTCTTTCTTTCTTTCTTTCTTTCTTTCTTTCTTTTTTCTTGTTGTTTTCTTTTCCATTTTCTGCCCTGGTAGTACATTGTTCACACAAGTGATTAGCCATGAGTTTGCTCATTGTCTTCAGCTGCTCAATAAAGGGCACACAAGAACATACTTGAGTCTAAAGTACACTGATGTGTGGTTTTTACTGCACTAAATGTTTGTTTTTATCCTTTGAACTCACATAAGTTTTATGCTATTTCCACTCTCCTCTAAGAAATGTACTATATCAAGAATCTAGTTATAGCTTTCTGATTCTGGGTCAAATCATGCACGTACACTAGCAACATTTAAAAGGGCACAGGTGGTATTTCAAACTCTGCCAACTTGGAGCAGCTCCCTGTCTCAGTGTGTAGAAGCCCAAGAGCAGCACATGCTGGCCAAGCTTTGCAGTTCTAGTCAGAACTGAAAATGAGAATGACACAGGATCTGACTACATCAATTCTGCAAATTTTGAGAATTTCTCTAGTTTGGTCAAATACAGTAAGTAATTTTGCTTTTCCTCAGTTATACAGCACAGTAGCAGGAGGACAAGGATCAGGGACAGTCCCATGTTTTTTCTAGTTAGTTGTCCCACACCATACAAACAGAATACTTCTTGTTTGTAAGACGAAAAATAACTGTCCAAAGTACTTTTGGACTGTTTGAAAAATATTTTGGAAACAGCTGAATGTTTTCAGAGCAGATACCCCTGTAGTTTTTAATATATATATTTACATGCACTTTATTCCATACAGTAATGGTTTTGTACTACAAGAAGAGTAACTGAAATTGTTGTAACTGATATAATTGGTAAGAAATGTTTTGCTGTAAGACTTATTAGACTTTAAAAAAATGTTTGCATAATTTCCTATCAAAGCAAGCATAACATATTTTTAACTTCTGTGTTATCTTATATATATTTAGATATATAGATATAGCTATATCTTTAGATAATAAAGAAATTAGAATGATGTTTCAGATCAGCAAAGATAACATCTAAAGTACTAGAAATTTCAAGACTGTCTTGTGTGGTCTTCCCCTCACCTGATCTGCCAGGTGATTTTTCAATGTTTTTCAATGTTTTCAAGAAACCCATACTTGCTCTTTTGAATCTTCCAGGCAGATTAAATTGTTGGAAATTCTCCTTGGAGTGATCTCTTTCCCCCCTTTTTATGAGGGAAATTTCTATCTGCTTTGTATGTCAGTCTTTATTCATCTGTAGAATCTGTGCACAGAAATCACTATTTATTCTCAAGTTTTAGCTGGGCCTGCACAGAATGGGTGTAGAGTCTGGATAAAAATGACCATCACTATATTATCACACTTGAACTGCACTCTGAAAAGATGGCAAGAGCCTTTAATTATTAGTTTTTGCTACTAAATCCTTCGCTAATACTTTGCTGGCACAAGTTTAATTTTATACTGCATCTAAGAAACAGGCAGGTAAAATTCTGAAAGACTTTGCTTTGAGCTTTGTGCTCTGGTACTACAACTTCAGCTGTACAGAAAACAGACAAAGCTGCCACAAAGAAAAATCAACAACATCTGAAGTAATTTTATATCCAAGCAATAAATTTGGCTCAGACTGACTGAAAATTTTTCCTCTTTCATAGTTGTTCAGTATGGTAAAAATGGGAGTGTAAAGTAGCTGTTGGTGACATTGTTTTTTTCTAGTGGACAACCAGCCAGTGGCACTGAAGTGCTTTCCTCACACAGAAAGAAATCCTTTTAATTTGACACGTTGCCCAGAGTAAAGGTATTGGGAAAAGTCAGTGACAGGTACATTATAAAGCAAAAAATTCTGATTCAGACTTCCTATTTTATAGCTCTTTCACCCATTTCTAGTACACTCTAGAAAAAATACGTCTTCCAAAATTTACTCTTTTCACTATAAAATATGAACACAAGTTAGAGCTTATTTCTGTAATCATCCAGAACTACTCACATTTTTATAATGGAATCAATATTTGCAAAAGAGTGTGTAAATTCCTGAGCAATAAAATTATTTTTCCAATGTCCCTTTTGTTGTCTTTCACTCTGGGGAGTAGCCACATTTTTTGACAAGAGTTTTTGTGTATGTTCACTGTGATACAGCTAGAGGCTTCAGCTCATGATTTGGCTAAAATAATGGAGTTTTATATCTTGTTTCCATATATCAGAGCTAAAATTTGTATGATTGACTTTTGACTTCCTAGTTGAGTAATGATTTATATATAATATGCAGAAAATCATCAGAAGAGCTTTGTAGTCTTGAAAAGATATTCAATCATCCAAGACACTACAGGAAAAAAAAACCAAGACAAATGAAATCAGCCTTACATTGACAGCAACTTCAATAATTAAGTATTCAGTGATATTATTGAAAATCAGTTATTCCAGGACATGTGATCTACCTACTGCCTGGGTGAACCTTCCCAAGAAAAATATAGAGTCTTACTCAAAGCAAATATTGCTCCATTCTAAAGTTAAAAAAAGATGGCTGCAATTTGTGATTATTAAAAAAGGGAAAAGATACATGGAATTTTCTAGCTCAGTGATTTGGTTGCCTTAAACTGTCATGAAACCACGCTACAAGATTTGTGCTAAAATTATTTTTTTTTACATAAGGAAATAATAGTTAATGGCAATGAATGATCTAGAGGTTCAATAATCCTTTGACAATGAACTACTGCAGATGGTAGGAGACATGAGGTGATGTATCAAGTACTGGAATATAAGATTAAGTTGCTAGCAACTCACAAACTAGCAATAACCAAGCAGTTTTCATCTTCAAAAAAAGTTAATCACAGTCTGGTCCAGGGTACCATTATAATGTTTGTTAATGTTGAACTAGTTCCCCAAAACAGAGATGTTAACTGTGAAAATTTAGTAGACGACTATGGTTTGTATTTAAAACAGGACTCCTTCACAGACCAAAGATGTCTGAATCTCTTCTGCTTTTAAATCTCTGGTATACAGTATTGGGAATATTGTGCATAGACTTCTTAGGTCACAAGAGACCATTGTGGCCCTAATGAAATCAGTGAGAGTTTTGACTCTGAAATAAAGAGGAAGATGATTTTATTTTAATTTCTTTATCCATTCTGTTTTGAAGGTTGGTTACCTTACAAGTACTTTAACCATGTGGATTTTGCTGACACATTTCATATGTACAAAATACAAATCTCTCTTTTTTTATAAAGTTTTGGAGTTTGAGAGGTTTAAGCCTAAGCAGAGAAAAGATTGAATTTCATTCATGAAGTTATGTTTGGCTATCATCAGATGCCTTCATTTCCTATTATTCTTATATTTACCATATAGGTTTGTGTTGTGCTCTGAAAGCTGACTTAGTAAATCAGAAAGTAAGGCTACCCACCATGGAAAATATGGGAGCAAGCAGCCATGATAAATTTCTGATTTTTTTTCTTTGGATGCTTATACTGAATATGTCAAGAGTCAAATGAGCTACACGAAAGCAAATCTGCACACCTGTTTTGGTCTCTACAAACTGTGAAATAGGCTTCTTCTTTTTTCCACTGCACAGTAGATAAGCAAAGATCTATTGCAAGAATGAATCAGTATCTGCTGTATCACAACACACTAGGACAGTGAAAAACTAGTCATTGAGGAAATAAAAAGTAAGAACAGAACCAGAAAACAGTTGAATTTTTAAATTTGTAGCACAAAATAACATGAGGCATCACAGATAGTTTAAGGTCTTGCTCTGGGGGAGAAAGAGAGAAGAACAAAAGCTTTTTTTTTTTTTTTTTTTTCATAGTGCTGGTCTGTCTCTGGTTAATAGACCTGCAATAACGTACACTTTTCATTTGGCAGAATAAAATCCCTTAAATCGTATCATTCCTGAAAGAGTCTCCAATGCATAAAAGAAACTAAAACCTGAGAGCTCTCTGTGCTTGGAAACTAATTAAGGTTTCTCAGGTCCCGACTGTCCAGAGATAAATCAACAGAATTCATCTGGTTTCTTCACAAAGAGCAGTTGAGTAGCAGAAGTGTCAGGGAGGGAAGTCACATCACAAAATTAGTTCCCATATTGATATGTGTAACAATTGAGATACAGACTCAGACCAGCAGGGCTATTGAGACATTTATTCAGACAAAAAAGCTGGTTTCATACACTTCCAAGACACAATATTTCCTTATTGCATGTTTTTCACACATTGCCATGTCAGCAGCACGCTTTCTTCACGTCCGTCCGTGGGGTGACCCTGGACTGTTCAGGTGTCCAGCAGCTTCCAGCAGGCTCCTCTCTGCAGGGCTCTGCCACATCACACCTTCTTCCCCCGAGGCCAGGCAGAGACAAGGCTCTCTGTGCTGCCGTGGTGCTCTGCAGGTGCATCTCACAGCCTGGAACTCAATTCTCTCCCCTCTCTCTCCACAGATTTGCTCACATTACATAACTGTAGGGGTATAGTGCTGTAACAAGTACAAAAGTCTTTTGTGACCAAATACAAGACTTATGAGCCACAAAAAGTTCACGGGCCACAAAGACTTCAGATCTCAGAGTACAAACTAATCCTGTCCCTAACTAATCCTGCCCTCTTTTTTCCTGTGTGTGGGTTGAGCCTGGCTGCATGCAAAGTGGTGAACTAAGCTGCACTATCACCCTCGGCTGGACTTATGATGGAAACATGATGATCTCATGGATTGAGATAAGGACAGGGAGAGGTCACTCAACAATCACGACCATTGCAGACCAAACAGACTCAGCTCAGGGAAATTAATATCACTCATTGCCAATCAAATATCAAAATAAGATAACAAATAAAAATACATCTTAGGATACCTTTTTCCCACCACTCCCTTCTTCCTGTACTGAATTTTACATCCAGTTTTCTATATCCCCACCCCAAGTGGTGCAGAGGGTATAGGAAATGGTGATTTATTAGGACATCAAAATTAGGAGAGATGGAGCAAGTGAGAGATGTTTCAAAAGATGTTTTATTGTCTCATGATATCAGTCTCATAGAAGGGTGAGACCTACGGTGCTACATTCAATGCCATAATATCAGAAGCCATCTAATTCTTAGTTACAATGCCTTATGTTAGTTTTTTAGCCAATCATATACTCTCATGAAACTTGTTAGCATCTTTTTACACAATCATTAATTGCTGTGCTTTTCATGGCTTTGCCATGATGCGTCATTTTTTAACCAATCATATAACACTTCACAAACCTACACTGATACACCTTAAGCTTCTAAATAACTTTTTAACAGGTTCTACTCCTAAACTTTAAAATCTTTTACTCTCTTACTTAACATACTGCTTTTCTTACTTAATACATATCTCTGTTTGCTTAAAACGTATTTCTACTTAAACTACAAACTTATATTTTTGTTCTATGTCTGTTTCACTTTCAGTGTTTTAATTCTGCAAGCCTTCTCCAAGGTCTTAAGTCAAATATTTTATCCATCTCTATCTCTGTGCTTGTACATACAAGGCCCTGAGAGCTCTTTGTGCTTGCAATTCGCACATTGGTTGAGGTCAAATCACCCTGCTGCTCCTTCTTCTCGTGTTGTCTGCCTGCTTGAGCATAGGGTCACACCTACAGGGGACAGTCTTTCATCTACTTTTGAAAAAATTGCTCCAGAGGGATTATGATAAGCAGACATAATGACGAAGCACTTTTTGAATCCTTTCTCTTATTGCTCCACTGTGGAACTCCACGAGGTGCAGGGGCACAGCTGCCTCACCATGGCACTCACCACAGGCTGCCAGGGAATCCCTGGTATGGCACATGGAGCACCTCCTCCCCATCCCTGTTCACTGACCTGGATGTCTCCAGAGTTGTTCCTCTCACATTCTCACTCCTCTCTCCCATTCTCCCCCCTCTCTCCCAGCTGATATCTCAGAGGTCCCATCAATGTCACTGATTGGTTCAGCCAAAAACTTCCAGGGGCGCCTTCCAAATTATGTTTGTGTATGTGCAGCCTGTGAGCTAGGGAGAGAAGAGCAAAAAAGGTTTTGTCATGAGAATTCGCTTCTCAGTCATTTGCAGCATCCCACAGCAGCCAAGAGAGTCACGCTTGTCACCAAGCAGGGTGGGAAAGAGACACAAGTTGTGAAAACCCATCTGAGAGCTGGGACATCTATGGATCCATTACATGGAATTCTAAGAAGTGTGAACAGCACAGACATCGTAGTGACTGCAACACTGTACAGACTGGTCATTGCTGAGCTGAAAGGCTTTTGTTTTCCACTCTCTGATCAAGTGCTAGATCAGCACTAAGGTACTGGGCATCTTGCAGAGTGGAACTGTGATATTTTTATACTTACTTTTCAAAATGGGTCTATTTTTAAAGCAAAAAGGAAACAGTGGGAAACATTCAATTACTTAATTGCATGATACACTGTTTTATTTTTGTCTCTTTTGAGAGGCAAAAATTAGTTCACCTGACCATGTGATCACCAGATTTCCTTCTTTTCACACTGCATTAAAATCACAATCATCTGCTTACCTGCTGTAAACATAACTACAAAAAAACTGATGAATATTTACAAAGAAGTAAGCATTCAGGAAAAAACTAACCAGGAAGCTAATACATATATCATTTTTACCCTTATTTATGTAGTTTTAATAATACCTCCTTTCTCCTGTGATATAAATGAATTTTAAATGCTTATTAGTTTTATTATTTTAGTATCTCCAATCTACATCAAAATCTCCATTTCCCATAAATGCATTTTTATGTTTTAAGAGAGCAGAAAAAGACCATAAGGTTACTGTATTTTTATTAATTTCTCAATAGTTTTTAAGCCTCAGGTAGGTTACTATTGTCCAAGAATAAAAGTAGGACAAAATATAAGTTGTTTCTAGATATAATTATATATAGCTTTTCTTCACAAAGCTTGAAATGCGTTGTTCTAGAAGCATACTTTGGCATTTAAATCAGTTAATTTTTTTAACTGTATGTACCTCTCACAATCTTTCATCTTGGCAGAAAGATTTAAGGAGAAAATAATAATGAGGAATTGGGAGAAAACAGCAAAGTAAAGTGGAAAAATAAAATAAGAAATAAAGAAATATTTTGCCACACAAAACATGGTGTACTCTAGGCAGATGAGAGAACACATATAAAGCCATAGAAGAGATAGGTTATTTATAAGGATTTTTTTTTAATAATAATCTTGGAGACAGAGTATATTTTCTTTATCTTTGTGTCAGTTTGGTGCTTGGTTATTGTATGTGCTGTAAAACATTCACAGATTAATCTGCTATTAGCAGACATGTCTATTTTACTGTAAGGATGTCAAGGAAGGAAAACCAAAAAGGACAGCCATCACAGAGAGACTGGAAGTAGAACCACATTTTTCTATAAATCAAAATAATAAATATTGACAGTGTCTTCTGGGGTTTGGGATGGGGTTGTTTGCTTATTTGTTTCTAAGCAAGTAGAACATGCTTTGATATGTTTCAATTTAGCAAAACAAAGCAATCTGAAATACAATCATCCAGAAAGTATCCACTTTTTTGACTATATGTATTTCCCTTTTCAACAATCGTTATTTCTCTGAGTTCTGGACTAGTGCAGGTATAATTAGTTCTGCTCTTGATTCTGATTTTGCTGCTGTTGAAACTGGTATTACTTGTGGTCAGTACAATATCCACATTTTCTAGACAGCCGAGAAATGTGATCAGACTGGATATTGAATTGCCAACAATTTGAAATGCAGTGTCTTAAGCATGTCACAATGATCTTCAGAAAATCCACAAAATTGCTTCTATGTTAATGTTTCATTTACAGGCCAGGTTATATCAGAACAGAGGAAAAACATACACTTCATGGATTAATTAATGTTAATTAATGTTCCATGTATATCAGGAATACAGTCTTAAACTGATCAACAAGAGAATTTAACTTGTAAAATTAGAAACAATAGGGAAAACAACAACAACAACCAAAAAACAAACAAACAAAAAAAAAACACAGAAAAAGAAAACCAAAGAAAAAACACCTAGAAAGGCCACAAAATTTGTTTCCAGCTTTTAAAATTAAATCATACTCAAGTCTTCTTTTATTCTCTATTCCTCACAATTTAAAATTATTCCATTGCACTCTAGATTTTTACTCCCTCAGAGTATCTTTTCTACATACAATGTAATCTTTTCTCAATACAGTAACAATGAAGCAAGTAAAACATTTGTTATTTTTCACTGAAATGAAAATAATAGCAACATATTTTAGATTCCCTAAAAAATATTTTTTTCTGAGGGAAAATTAAAGATCTCACAAATCACTCTGGAATTAATTGAAGAATTCTGGTTACAAATGAGGGAAACATGACTGCAGCAAAGCTTATTTAAATATTTTCAAAAATCACAGTATTTTTTGTTCACTTAGCTTGTTAGAACTTTAATATTTTCTTTAATTAGACTATCCCAAAAAGTACTGTTCAGCAAAACACTAGTAGCTTCTCATTTAATAGGTCATTCTGTATTAAGAAGTATTAATTTTGTCCACCAAGCACCAGTACATAAATGGTGACATACTATACTGTAAAAATTATTTTCTATAAACCCTTGAGCCTACAAAATTTATAATGGGGAAGTATTAAAAATATTTAAGTGGTTAAAAGAAGGGGAATGACTAGTAAATTGTGTTGAAGAGTTAGTTTTGCATTTGTATGAAAATACTTTATATTTTTGAGTTTGAATACTAGACTGCCAAATGTAAGTGATGAACAGACTGTAATAAACTGACTATCCTTAGAAATTCTCAACTGATTAGTTACCAGTTCCCAGTCAACAACCTCTGAGAAAAGTATTGAGTATTAAAATCAAATGTTTCTTTAAGAAAATAAAACTAAGATTGAGAGTTTAAATTAATAAATTACTCATCTTAAAAGAATACATTCTACCTGCAGATAGTAATGTTTGTCAAAAAAGGTTTCTTTTGCAAAGTGTGGTGCAAAAATAGAACAGAGTCTTTCATATATGTAAAAATATTGACCACAAACACAAATTAAGATTTTTAACCCTTTGGACTCAATAACTGCTGGTTTCCATAACTTTTAATATTACTGAGATCTAAACATTGAATTTCTCAGAGAGTGCCTTGGCAAAGTGCAGCCCAAATTCCTTGTCAATACCCTAAACACATAAATACATAAAGTTTTTGTGTTTCAAGCTTATTTAAGTTAGAAAAAAAAAAAATGGCTGAGGGGAACTGGATTATTCACCAAAGTTAAACAAAGTCCAACTGCCTCCCTAGGCACTAGACAGTAGAAGAGGCTTTTTGAAGATCTCATTTACAAAGATGTGTTTCTTGATTTGTTCCATATCTCTCTTCTATATTTCTGCAGGGAAGAGAGCAGCACATAGTAGGATAAATATCTTTGACTTCCATTCTGTGCATATGGAAAATTTGAATGCATCTTCTTGGACATATAAAAAGACAATGTATAAATCTGTCTTTTCCAGGATACCATGACCTACATAAGTAAAAAATCTTTCATCAATTAATAGCTATTATGCCGAAGGAAAACAAAACCTATCTTGCCAGCAGTTTTCATGTCTCTCAGCAATATGTTTGCTTTGGCTTTACTCCTCTGTAGCACCAAAAAATTAGTTATTTGATTAGTGTTGCTTTGCAATTTATAACCAAGCAAATAATTTATCTACCCAATGAAGAAATATAGGAGGAGGAAAACGGTATTTTGATTTCCTTGAAATTTTACATACACAGCTTCTTTTGCTAAGAAATCTCTAAATTTAAGAATGGCAGAACTGGAATAAGTTTCTTGCTCATCAAGAATCTGCTCTGTGTTGAAAAAGCCCTTCGTGAAATAATTCCCCTTATGCTGCTTAGAAGACAGATGAACTGAGTGTTGCCAGATCTTCTGCACAGCTTCATGAGGGTAAAATCCTGCTTGTCAAAATATACTTCCTCCTACAGCAGGGTAAATTGGTCAAAGCAAGCTAGTTCATGCAATTTTTTGGACTTCACAAAGCTTTCGATACTGTCTCCCAGAGGATCCTCGTGGACACAAGGTCCAGCTCATAGCTGGATAACCAAGTTTTATGATGGATAAGCAACTGGCTCACAGATTGAGCACAAAGAGTTACAGTGGATGGGCTGACACTAGTGGGATTCTGCAGGGCTCTGAATTCTCTTCAATATTTTCATTAAAAACCTGGACAAGAGGCCGAAAGGAATACTAAGTTTGGTTTGGTCTACACAGGGAGCACCTGTCAACTTCTTCAAGGGCAGGGAGACTCTGTAGAGAGACCTCAACAAATCAGAGAGATGGACAATCACCAGCTGTATGGAGTTTAACAAAAGCAAGTGCCAGATTCTGCAGCTGGCATGGTGCAACCCTGGTTGTGTGCACAGAGTAGGAAGTGTGAGGTTGGAGACCACCACCATGGAAAGGAACCGATTGATGACAAGGTGAACATGCATCAGCAGTGCCCTGGCAGTCAGGAGGGCCAAGTGTGTCCTGGGGGACATCAGGCACAGCATCCACCAGCTGGGCAAGGGAAGGGATTGTCCCACTCTGATCTGCCATGGGGTGACTTCACCTCCAGTCCTGGGGGAAGATTTGGGCACCAAAATACAGAAAAGGCATCAAGCCATTGTTCAGCATCCAAAGGAGGACATGAAGATGGTGAAGGACCTTGAGGAGAAACTGTATGAGGAGCAGCTGATGTTACTTGGTCTGTTCAGCCTTGAGGAGACTGAGGCGAGATGTCATCACAGTCTGCAACTTCCTTGTGAGGGGAAGAGGGACAGGTGTCACCAAAATCCAGGAAATAAACTCCCCAATCAATTTATTAGGTTAGAAAGTCGACATTACTTTAGCACATTAGCAGTGCTATATGCATGGGGAATTCTCTCCAAAGCATGTGTGCTCAGTAACCTTACAGATCAGGTTATATTCCTGAAACTAATAAATATTCATCACATTTTTTTAATACATGTGTATATACGTTAATTATTTCCATTAATTGTTTGGTATGGTTCTGGATCTTCTGACAAATCTTTCCTCAATGAGAGTACCTCAAATATGTCAAGTCATACTTCCCTTATCACTCTTTGCTCTGACATGCAATCCTATATATTAAGCACTGATAGAAGTAAACAAGAAAGAATTAGCTTGAAGATGACTTATTAATTACAGATATAGGGAGTTACCAGAAGGTCACACTAGTTTCTGGCTTTGCTGTAATCACTGTAGGGTACAAAACTAAGCATTGACCATGAATATAGGGGTCATACACTACCTGCTATAGTTAAAATAATTTTCCAACATCTTCGCCCAACTGCTGCATAGATTTCATACCATTATGTATTGTAAATCATAACAAGCAAAAGCAGGTTGGAAAAAAAACAAACAACAAAAAGCCCCAATATTGAATCATTAAGTAATAGAATTGTTTAGGTTTGAAAAAGACCTTTAAGACTGAATCTGAGCCAGTGTTGTTCTGCATGTCTTTGAAATACTCCCAGGAATGGTGAGCCAGCCATACAACAGCCTGTTTGTGCTTGACAACCCACTCCATAAAGAACACAATCTGAGACCATTTCCTATTGTTCCATCACTCGATGCCTTGACTGACCCCCACCTGGCTACAACCTCCTCTCAGGCAGTTGTGGAGAGCGTCTGAACCTCCTTTGTTCCCGGCTAAACACCCTCAGGTTCTGCAGCTTTTTCTCAGACTTGTGCTCCCTTCACCAGCTCCCTTGCCCTTCCCTGGACTCTTTCCAGCACCTCAATGTCCTTTGTGTCATGAGAGACCCAAAACTGAACACAGAATTCGAGGACACAGTATTTCTGATTCAAGCCACGATACCCTTGGGCTTCTTGGCAACCTTTTCTGCCAAGCAGTTTTCCAGGGATTCTGGAGAGAGGGTGAGGCATTCATTAGTGATAAGTACTTTTTACTGCACCATTGCCCTGCAGAATGATCATTTTATTGCATTAATTTCCTGCCCTGGGATGTTGCATTCCCATGCATAAAGATGTATTGGAAATAGCAAAGGTGTACTGGTAAAGGACTATAGAGAGGTGAAAGACCCTAATGTAGTGCAATTTCATACACACAGCCCATTGGGAGGGTCTGTTATACTTCCCTAAACTGTACTTCACAGAATCACATTGTTGAAAATAGACCTCATTAAATGTTATGTAGTCCAAACACCTGCTCAAGCAGGGTCAGCAAGAGCAGGTTTGCCAGGGCTGTGTCTGGTCACGTTTTGAATAGCTCCAAGAACGGAGATTCTAAAACCTCTCTGGGGAGCTTCTGTCATAATTTAATGATATTTGCAACAAAAACAACAACACCAGTAACAACAACAAAAACAACAGCAGATTTCTTGTCTTCAAACGGAATTTCACGATGTCTTTGTGCTTATTGCCTCTTGTCTTGTCAGTGAGAAAAGCCTTACACCATCTTCTTTATACCCTCTGTTGGGTAATAATAAGATCTCCTGCCAAGCCTTCTGTTATCCAAATGGTCCCATGTCCCTCAGTCTTTCCTCATGAGACATACTCCTGTTCATTAATCAGCATCATAGCCCTCCTCTGCTGAGTAGAAAGGAAAGATGACCTCCCTCACACTGCTGGTGATGCTCTGACAGCACACTGCTGAGCACCTTTACCATGACAGCATTTTGCTGGCTCATGCTCAACTTTTTGCCTGCCAAGACAGCCTGCCAGTAGTTTCTTAGCAGCCCTGCAAAGAAATAGGTCAGCTCCCAGTGTTTTCTAGTGCCTGTGGTTGTTCCTCCCAGGTGCAAGACTTTTCACTTCC
The DNA here is from genome assembly GCF_052056855.1 of Sturnus vulgaris. NCBI lineage: Eukaryota > Metazoa > Chordata > Aves > Passeriformes > Sturnidae > Sturnus > Sturnus vulgaris. Next base: position 15,303,524 of record NC_142283.1, on the reverse strand, counting down.
CCTTATTGAATTTTACGAGCTTTCTGTTAGCCCCTTTCTACATTCCTTCCTGGTCCCTCTGAATCATAGCACAAAAAATTTTTCTACCAACCACTCCTCCCTCTTTTTTGTTGCCTGTTTCTAAAATAGACTAGCTGGTATGGACCAAAACTGTGCCCAGAAATAGACTAATAGTGAAACAATATGAATGAACAGTGCTAATTGCTTTAATCCATTCATCAGCCATCTCTGCCTAATGTATGACATAGACGGCATCTAAGCCAGGAAAACACTGACTTATTTTTCCTTGAAACAGTCACAGTATTTAGTCTATATGTTGTTAAAGCAGTCGTATTTATACCCGATGTATAAATATTTTTTCTTTTACTAATTCAGAAAACACTGAGGGCACTTCCTGCCCCTCCTCCTCCTTAACTTCTCCAATTCTATATTCTCTTTTTTGTCACTAGGACACTAACACACATTTAAGCTCCTAAACAGTCAGGCTCCAGCATGTCTGGCAAAAGAAATTCCAAACTCCCAGTAAACTCTGATTTTAGTAAAATCAGTTAGGAAACAGCACTGATATGTAACAGTAGCCCAGCTAAGAAAGGGGTGTCGAAAAAATACTTGCAAATGAAGGATAACAATGAAAGATGGATCAGAAGCAAATGCAAAATCAACCTAGAGATGATGGCGAAGAATTATTCAAATTAACTTTTTCTTACAAGTTTAAACTTATGAGTCTAAATAACTGATGTACACAGTTGCTTGACATCCAAATAGATTGTTTTCCAAAGGAATAAGATACTTCTATGTCAAATTATCTAAATTGGGCCCAGAATTATTTGCATCAGTAAATGAGATACCTTAAAATTGTAGCAGTGGAAAGGGGTTTTAAGCCTTTAAGAGCAGTGGAAATAAGACGCACAGCTACATCGTCGTCTTTCATGATAGAAAAGAAATAGACAAGTTTATTCAGAAGCACGCTTGTTTTTATAGCATGGCTCACAATTCCAAGAGAGAAGAAAGGTGATTGGCTCAGAGAGAAGACATCCCATTCCCAGGGCCTGGTCACGCACCACAACAGGTGTTCTATCTTTGTTATTAATTCTTTTTTATTTTGACCAAATTATCATCCTGGGAGAAATTCTCCCTAACTTTCAGCTGGACCAGCTTATCGGCTGGGAATAGAGTTGAGAAGCTCTGGCCTGGAATATTTTTCAGGCTGAAATTTTCTTGCTTTCTCAATACATATCCCTACATAAAATGGCTAGACTAAAACATACTCTACAAATTTCATATCAAATCAATATCTAACATTGCAATTTTTTGGCTAGATAAAGTCTGTGATGCATACAAAACTTCAAAGAGCACACAAAATTTGATCTCCTCTGACAAATGAGTATTTCTGTACTTCTTCATGCACAATGAAGATGAATATAAAATTTAAACACCCCTACAAAATTAAAAAGTAGACACCAGATTAAACACTAGAAGGAAAGCCTGCTTTTGGCTGACATTAGTAATAGACCATAAGCAATCCAATAGGTCAGGAAATGAGTCTGAGTGACATTTTAAGTTCAGTAAGTTGGATTTCTCCACTTGAATGAGTTCAAAAAGCCAGGAAAGCACTGATTTATATTTGCTTATTATGAAATGGTCAGAGCATATAGTCTAGCTGATTTTTCACTGTACTGATAAATAGAAAAAAATATCTAATATGATAGATTAAGGGAAAAAGGAAGAGTACACGGAAGTGCAAGACTAGGGAGTACATGAGAAATGACGAAGACTTTGAAGCAAATTGTACGAAATAATCTGCAAGTTTAAAGAACAGTGTCATCCTGTTGTAGAAGTCAGCCTGATTCTGATTCATAAAACATGGTTCAGATTTATGCTACAATTATTTGATTAAGTTCAATTTATTTACAATAAAGGGAGGAAGATCAGAATCCCAATGGTGTAATAAAATACTTTGTCCCATACTTTGACCAGAGACTGGTAATGTACACATGCCATGAAGCTGTGCCAGTTGGATGCATTGAAAGCAGTTATTTATGCTGCACAATTTTGGAAATCTGATTCATATTCTGAGCAAGATTCTGATACAATAAATTTTTTTCTTTATTATTAATATTGAACCAGTGGTTTTAAGCACTCACATACATAAAACTTTGCAGAACGAATGCATAATGATAAAATCAATGCTTTGTTAAAGTATGTTAAAATGAGAAGATGCTTGTAATAGTTGAAAGTCTGAAATTTCACCAGAATAATGTAATATGAGCCCTGTCCTTTCTTTTATTAAATTTAAATAGCAGAATATGAAAGATTTGTGTAGCTCTAAAAGCTTCAAATAAGAGTTTTCTGCATAAATTAGTACTATAATCACAAGGGAAACTGCAGGTGAGATTTTAGAAAGTGATTTGGGTAAAGCTGTCAAACACAGGGCTATAGAGAATCAAAGAAAGAATTGAAAATCTGCTCTGCCCAAAATATAACCCCACAAGCATTTGAATTCTTTGCTATGATAAATAAACCTTCTCAAAACATACAGTTTTTATAAATACATAGAAAACTATAAAATGTAGTCCAGAAACCTTAACTGGGCAAGCAGAAATAAACATCAAAACCACATGAGTAATAGTGAAAGGGGGATGAAAAGCATGCTTAGGAAAGCAAGAGAAAAATATTGTAAATAATCTTAAAAATGTATTTCTGCTTCTTTTTAAGCAGAGTGCATGCTTTCTGACGAAAATAACACTAGACATATTGCACTGTTTTGTTTGACTTAAAGCATAGTTCTGTAGAAAGGACTACTGTTTTCTTATGACAGCACAACAGCTTAGTGACAAGCACTCGTGTTTTCTTCTACATCACCTAGAAAAAAGTTGGAAATTCATAAATATTCCTGAGCAAACTGTCCATTCATCTTCGCCCTTTTCTCTACTTTTGTTCTATGCATAGCTGTATTGTAAAATTATAGAGAGCATCATTGAAAATTTTTAATAGTTTCCCAAATAATAATTCAAGATCTTGCACTTTCTTTTAACCAAATTTTCAGTTTGCTGTATTGTTACCTCCTTGGGATTCTCAACAGCTAATTTATGTGAAGTGATTTTGCTCTAAAAAAAACATTTAAAGTACTTCGCCATATGAAGGATTAATCTCTGACCACAGGATTTGAATTTGGAGTTGTGGAGTTGTGCCTCTAACAAATACACAGTTTTGAGAGAAGTAGTATTAAATGAACAAATATTTTTTAAACTCAATTAAGAAAGAGCACATGTAGATTTGTATTTGCTCTTTAATTTACAGTTTTTAAATAATCGTAGCAATAATACTGTTTTGGTGATAATCTAAGGATTGTTGCATAAAGATAAAATGGACTCTCTCTGTATTTTATTAAATATCCAATTTATATAGAGAAACACAGGTAAGCTTTCAGGTCATTACTCCAGTTATTTTTCTAGAAAACATGGGTGCCATTCTGAAAGCGACATTTTTTTGAATCTCAGCTATTCTTCATTGAGATATTTTCCTTCATTTGTTTATGTCCCATAAAAACACAATAGATTTCAGATACTTTAATTCTTTGAACAAGCTGGGAAATTTTTAGTCAGATCTTTTATGACTTTTTAATTTTAAGGAAAGACTCTCCAGAAGGCTTGTATTTCTGGCACAGACTAGTAAAAGAAACTATGGTGCTTCAATTATTTTAATAAGTTGCTGGAGTTCAATCAGCTTTTCCTTTGCAGTCTGAATTTAAAGCGTATGTACTTGCCAAGAATAAAAAAGTGTAATTGCCATTGCTTCTTCTCCCTAAGCAGAATCTTTTCATGGGAGGATACTGAGGCTATATCACACTATGTCTTTCTTTCTACTATGAAAGCATATGACCTCATGTTCTCTGTATGTACTTAAAATGTGCATTTGTCCTTGAATGCTTTCATGATCATTGATAGATTGTCCTTCCTAGAGTGACACCTGCACAGTTAAGGGTGATGCAGTAAGGATTTACACCTGGAAAAATTTTCAAACACTTTTATGTGAAGTTAGTACCTTACTACACTGTAGATGGATTTGCTGGATTCCTTTATCAATTGGACCATGCAATGGAGGTATTTAAAGGATGAGATATGGTTAGTGGTGGACTTGGCAATGCTGGGTTGTACTTGATGACTTTAGAAACTTAAATGTTCTGCTTTCCCTGTTGTGTCTAGCTGAACTTAATTCAAAGGTGCAGAGGTGTACAGCCAAGTGAAAATGGAGAGCATTCACCTAGGTCAAAATAAAACTCTACACAATTGAATTTTAAAGGACATCTGTCAGCAGCCATTAAAAGTCTAATATCCAAGTCTTAGACAAAATCTAAAGAAAGGAGCAAATGACCAAACATTAATCAGTTTTTTTGACAAAGGTTAAATGGAAAGTGGTGATAACTTATCCTTGCTGCAGTTTTCATACAATCACCTCACGGCCTACCAAGGTTGCTGAGTTGTATGTCATCCTACAGTGCACGGGTAGGGACAGAACCTTTTTTCTCCCTGATAATATCTCTTCAAGTTTTACAAGTGTTAACTGTGTCTTTATTCTAACATTTTATGCATTGCTGTCTTACAAGTTCCAGTACAATTACTGGAAAAAAATTCTCTTTTCTTATTCTCTCATATCCTTAAACTAAACCTTACTTTTTCATAGGTCTTGTAATAGGCTTGCTTGTTGTATCAGCTTACACTAGGCAAGCCTCTTATAATCAGTCTTTAATAGCTTGTAGAGAAAGGTCTTTGAGGAAATGTAGAGAAACTGCAGCACATATACAATTATGTATGTTTACTTGTCCTAAGGGGGCAGCAGCAGCACACTGTGCACCTCAGGAGCTGCATTTGTCTGCTCTGCCAGTGGACAAGATTAAGTGCAATTCTTTATTCAGTAAGGGAGCTTAATGGGATCCTGGTGATGTTTGTCCTATCAGGTCTTTACAAAAACAAAGTCTGGTGTTTCAGTCTGATAGTGTGAATTTTTTGACATTTGTTAAGACATAAGCAATTTAATATCACGGTGAAGTATTTGGTATGTGTCACTGTAGTTTAACTGGACAGGTATAAGGCTGTTGCTGCTAGCAGCAGCCACATATGCAAGTTTTCACAAGCATTATTCATCTGGAATTGATTTCTGTAGTAATTACTAAGGCCTAGAGGATATAATATGGAAATAATAGATGCAAATTTACTGTGGCACCACTCTTTAAAAGCCACAAGTTTCTGTACTTTGACGCGCTGTATTCTAAATCACTTATGCACAACACAGTTGATCTAATGTGTTCTGAATCACTCACATTCCCCCCAAGTGTGATGCCTACTAGGCCCTTTGTCTGCTTTCTCAAACCAGTGTCTGAATAAGTAAATAGTTCTTGCTTGAGTGTCCTTTGTTATTGTATCTTCTTGACTCCATATCCCATCTACTGTAGCAAATCACAAATATGTATTTCCAGCCAGGTGAAAGATTATGAATCTGTGAAATTATGACCAAATGCCTGGAATGGATCTATGCAGGAGGAATCAAGATTTCACTAAGTGTCTTCTAAAAGCAAATGTATTTTTCTTCTGTAAGTGGCTTTATCTGAAAAATTTTGAGATGCACTACATAGGGGTGTGGAAATTGGGGTGGACAGGAGCTGGCTTCACTTGCACATGCAGAGAACTTCAGCTTCAAACCCTGGGGGACACCTAGCTAGGAGGAAAGGCATCCTTTACGTCCTGGTAAAAGAATAGAGAGAAGAGTTGTCTCATGGGAACTAATATGTTAATTAGTTTGTTACAAATAACGTGGTGTTCTTGGTTTTGATATATGGTTGGCTAATTGCCAGCTACATATATGGTTCTGTTCCTTATCCTTATTGGATCCTGTACCCTCTACCTCATCTATATACCTCTGTTTTTTCTGGGTTTCAGGATCTTTGGAAGTTGTCCCTGGTACCATGCTGTTTCTATATTTGTTATTTTTACATTAAAAGTTCTTTGTTTTGAGGCAACTCCACTGTTGCTGTCTCTCTGTATTTATGCCACATATTCCCTGGCTGGCCCAGTTCTGTGTGGCTGCTCACAGTGGCCATATAGGGGTGTGTCTGGAGAGCACCCAAATCACTAAGTCTCTGCATATGATGCTGAGAAAAGAAGTAGCTGATAGTGCAGCTAGAGCTTGTTCATCAAACAATTTACCTCCACTCATCAATTATGTATTGTATGCAAATAGTGAAGCTGCAGGTAACAACAGTGGTGACTAAAATTCACTGAGTAATCACTTAGTGATACCATGATGTAAATTACAGTTACAGTGGCAGTTACATTAGAATGGACAATTAGAGAAAAAAAATGTTGAAAGGCAGGCATTTTATTTTCTCTAACAAGGCAGTTACCAAATTACTGGATCTATTGGACAGGCCATTATTATGGCTGTTGCTGACCAGAAGAGGGAAATTTTCATAGTGTGTAAAGAAATTTTTCATGTCTGCAAAATTGTTCTTTTTTATGTATGAAGATATTGTATGCAATTACATATCACATGCTATTGTCAGCTTCATGCGTGAAAGCAAAATTCATTCAGTTATTATGCCGGTAATAATTTTGATTTTTACAATTATTACAGCTTAAATGCAAGGGACAACAAAGTGTGTATAATGAAATTCTTTCATTATTTTCTCTGTCATGTAATGCATCTGTTCTGGTTTTGGAAATGTCAGCTGCACCTGCAGGCCCTGAGACATGAGCAAAAAAATAACAAAACTACTTTGCTTTCTCCCAAAGAATAAAATATTAGTCACTTGTAATAAAAGACAGCAATGATGTAAGACTAAGGAATCTATGGTAGTAAAAAATGAGATGAGATATCCTGGATCCCATCTTTGTCATGCCTCCTACTGTAACTCTATAACACAGTAGGCAGTTTTTCTTTACTGTTAGAAAAGTTTTGAGAAATATTTTGTTCCTGAAGGTATGGTGTGCCACTCATGCAGTAAAGAGCATTTTTAGTATTCAGGGTCTGAAAATTTCAGCATGTTCCTGTCTCACAGCACTCAACATTAAGCTGTAGGACAATGCAGTTAAATCAGGCTGTTATCCCACATACTGCAGTAGACAAATAGCATCCCTTATTACAAGAAAATCGGTAAGATGAATAAAAAGTACAAAGATACAAAGGTCATACAACTGTAAAACAAGAAAACCTGCTGAAGGTGTCTCATCATTTTGAGATTCAAAATTGTTCCTCTTTACACACACATGTATTTTTATGTATTCACCCTGTATACCTATAGGAAAGGTAAGAACAGTGATGTCTAAAACTTGACCAGAATCCTGCATTGCTAGACAAGAACACAGTATGTTGCACACTCTGGGCTAGGTGAGACAGTAAATGACAGAATGCTGGTTTTTCCCACCTTTTCCTCTTTGCTCCCCTATTTGCATTGTGCCTGAGCCTGTCTGTGCAACCTTCCACACACATTAATCCTCCCCTCACATAGTAGATCTTCTTGCCATAATATCCTGAATAGGAAACACCAAATGGCATCTGATTATGACTATCTTTTCAATGATTCTATAACTCCAAGGCCTCTGATTTTCAAAGATCAATTTTCTATGAGAAGCAGAACTAGAGTTAAAATTATTTGGGTTTCTTCATAGTTTTTCATAGTAAAGGATTTAGTTCCTTTACAGTTAAATATAATTCTGCTGTCCCAGAATTGGTTGTATGAATATGAATCAGATTTCTATTCTTTGTGAAAAATTTCGCACGGTTGGCTGAAGTTACTCTTTGCTTGATAAAGTACCTTTTTTACTCTATAGTGAGCTAGGCTATGTGGAAAATGCCATAGCTAACACTCAGTAGTGGAGGCTGCAGTGCTGCCTGCTGTGGGATGTGCAGCAATAAAAGCTGAAGAAAGTTACTGGGATTCCTCCACTACTGGGGGGTCAGTGAAGTATGTGAAGCCACTGTGCTTTTTGTTCTGGGTCTTTTCACCTGTGTGATGGACCCACCAAAAGCTAGCACACAGATTCAGCTACAGGTAGGATTTATTAAAATCTTACTGGTGTCAGAGTATTTTTAACTCTCTTCACAATGCAAACATTCAGGTGAGTATCTGTTGGGTGCACATACAGTAATTCCTGTGTACACAGACATAACTACAGAATTTCAGATGACACAAAATCAGTAATGGAAGTGTTTGACCTTTGATTATAGTTTATGAGAGATTATAATGTAGTTTGTTAATTATCAGACTAGTGTATAAATGCAATCTACTTTATACCATATCTATATTCTAGTGCACAGACAGGCACAGTATGTGCACAAATAAAGACATGGATACACTGCAGCTGGACCTCTAATCCTACATTTGACATATTACTCTATTACAAATTAGAATGATCTTGAAACCTGGCAGAGAATCCATGTCTGTTATTTTCCTTCAAGTAGGATCAAACTAGGTTGTACTGTGGGTTCAAAAGGTTGAAGATGGATTTTATAGTTTTGAATGTTGGTGAGATTCTTTTATGGATTTCAAAAATCTTGGCACACAGTCTTCACGGAATTGGGGTGATAACACTGACTAACATTATACAACAAACTACTGTGTACATCAGGATATGTAATAAAAAAGTGGTTTTTTCAGCCTGACTTCTGATATTTTCTGCTGAAGTTAGTTATAATTTTGTTGTTATTTAAAAAAAATCTTTTTAAAAGGACTGAAAAATGTATATATTAGCTCCCTTCATCCTTGTGCTGATGGGTTTTAGTGTTTTTCAGAATCTCTGGTGCTTACTGTGTAACCCTGAAACTTCATATTAGGTGTTAGTAAGTTCTCGTCACAGGGTAGTTAGACAAAATAATCCCTTCCCAGCTAGAGAAACAAAGACAACTGGTACTCAAAAACATAAACATCACTGGGAAATAAAAAATCATGATATAATGCCTAATAGGTTAATATTACCAAGACAAAAATATATCTGGGAAATGTTAAATGTTTAATCAATTTAAGATGTATTAAATGACTGTATGCTGGGAGGAAAAAGGGGAAAGCCAAAAGGTAAAGCAAAGTTACTCACTAATTTTAGAGTGACTTAGAGATTATTAGATTATGCGCTTGCAATGAGTACAAAAGACATTTTGGGGTGTTAAATTTGTGTAAACACAGAAATCATGAACAATAAAAAACTTTAACAATTCTTGTAGGTCTGATGCCTGAAGATGTTGAGTGCAGGATAGTCTCTACTATAGCTGTTTAACCAGGTATATTTTTAACCTTTACATCCTTTAAAAAATTGAGCTCTGTGTACTTTGATATGGGGCAAGGAAGTCAATACATGAAATGTGGTTACTTAAATTTAAACGTATTTCCATTCTTCTTGAAAAGGATTTTATGTATTAGACAGTGAGATAACAAAGCTATAAAAGTATGTTCTCTTTTTCAGTCTGACCATCCATCGCTTCAGATAGTGACAGTGATCAGAACATACTGCCTCAAGATCTTTTTCTTTTTTGGTATTGTCTCAGTTCAGATGATCTCAGTGCACTGTTTGATTTATCAGTATCCACTCTACAAACAGTGTCTGACTGAGGAAAACAGGATGTGTTAGGGCTGGCCTAGGGCACTACAAAGTGGGCAGCTACTTGAGTCAGAAGGCTGCTGAGAGCAGCAAAAGGCCTTTAGTGCCAATGTCCATGGAAACAAGGAGCAATAGTTAACGTAAAAATGTTTACACTGAGTTCCCACTTCGTTTCCACCTACCCTGAGACAGCTTTCAAGCTTAGAACTACACACAACTTCTGGAAGTTGTCCTTAGAATTTGCATCTGCAGTAGTAAGAGGCTGATTTGTTTTAGTTTGTTTCAGTTTGTTGGCTTGGTTTAGGTGTTTGTTGGTTTTATTTTGTTTGGGTTTTTTTTGTTTTGTTTTGTTTTGTTTTGTTGGTTTGTTTTTTTTTTTTTGTTGTTGTTGTTGTTGTTGTTGTTTTGGGGGGTTTTTTTGGGTTTGGTTTTTTGGTTTTTTTTTTTTTGAGGAGGGTGATGTTTTTTAGTGGTGATGTGATAGGGCTTAAGTTTGATTTTCTTTTTTCCTCAAATATAGGTAGATTGCATTTCCTTTTAGTTTTTAATGTGAATAATACTGTTCTGAAAACAATTCCCCAAAACAAATCTGCTGCCTCCAAATAGGGTATATATAACAGTAGTGATATTCAAACTGCAGGAGACTACAAAATTGTTCTGAATATTTTCTAGAAACCAGGCCCAGACACTCAGAGCACATGTGAAATGTGACAGTGTGGGGCTGTGTAAAGAATGCTCTCCCTCACACAAAAACCCCTGCACACAGCTGATGGAAACAATAAAGCATATGTAATTGTCCAGGAGATTGCCAAGACACCTGAGATCTGCACAGAGAAAGGATGACTTAACAGTAAAATAAATATTGCTGTCTTTTACTTCAGTAGTTTTGACAGTCTAAGTTATAGGCTGTGTCGAAGACAGTCTACAGGGGAAGCAATCAACTTCTAGAAGGTCACAAATTTAACCTGCCCACCGTGATGATTCAGCACAGTGCTACTTATCAAGGCACACTGAATTCTACTACAGCATCCAGAACTTTCTTGGGCATCAGGAGATATCTGGCATTTATTTGTTTCCCACACGCCCTTGTGTTTTGATGTCAGAGAGGGCATCTGCAGAAGCTGGGTTACCGAGTTGGCAGATCATGGGAAGTGACAAGGTGAGTGATTTATCTCCTTCTAACCCATTTGTAGGAGATCAGTGCCCAAACCTTTGTAGCAAAAAGGTTAGGGTAATTAAATGCTTAATAATTAAACTGTTTTTGAGCTTGTCTTAAAAAAGAAAGAAAAAATATTGTAAGCCCAAAAAGAGACGTGTCAGAATCAAGAATACAAAACTACATTTAATCCTATATTTTTTTCCCAACCAAGACAGTGTTAAACCATTATTTTAAAATTCGAACTTCATAGGCTGCATTTTAGTTTTTTGTGGTTTTTTGGTTGTTTTTACTCATATGAGATAATGGTGATAATATGAGAAATTTTCTACTTTCCTGTAATTACTTTCACTTTAAAGTAATAGCCAATACATCACATAATAGAAAATGTGGTTTAATTTGGAATAGCTTGACTTTCTGTTTGTAAGCAGCATTGCAGAAAAGCTCAGTTTATGAGCAGTGGTTGTTTCATAATTTATCACCCTGGAAGCTTTAGCTTTTCGCACTAGGAATAAATCTATGATGAAAATTTGAAGGTAAGATATTTTATTATATTAACAGGACAAAAGTAATGCACACAAACTTCCAGGATCTAGTTATACTGCTTATCCCTTTCTTTGATTTTCACCAGATGTTGGGTTTGAGACACTTTCAATAAATTGAGGGGAACATTCTATAGACAACAGAAGAAAAATTGTAAGATCTTAAGTCCATGCAAAGTAGTCTAAAATGTAGTGCATTCAGTGGGGCAACAACCAGCCCAGGAGTCCTAAGCCACACAAATGTAAGTATATTAAGACTCTGCTTTTCACTCAGATAAAATCCATATCCCAATGGAGCAGTTCTTGTTTCTGAACAGTTCACAAAGGCACTGTGATGCCCTCTGTTGTTTCCAAGCAAATCCTGTGCAAACAAGCATTCTCTTTGATCTTTGTGAAATGAGGATTTATCCGGTGTCCCTCCACAGAAAGAAAATGTATGCTAGGAGGTCAGAAAAGGATAGCAATAAGACAAAGTTGCTATTTATAATTTAAAATGCTAAGGTCTCTATAATACCATGCATGGGGAAAATAGAAATGAAAAGAAAATACGTATGAAGTGAAAGGATTTAAATTAGGTAAGCTTATATTAGGTGTTCAAATGATACGTATCATAAACAAAATAAAGCATTAAAATAAAAACAAAAATTTTGGTGAAAGTTTTGCATTTTGGAGTGTTGTCATACATAAAAATATTTCAGCCCTAGTTGCTGAATTCTTGAGAATGTTATTTCTATTGTGATATAAAAGAACCATCTATCAGCTTAGAGTTATTAATGTAGTAAAAAACCCCATAACTTAAGTACTTCATTATCGGAAGTAATATGCTAGAGGGAAGAGATAGGACATTGCATACTCAAAAAAAAAAAAAAGCCATTCATAATGAAAGTGTGGCTACCAGACCCATTTTCTCAAGAGACACATCAGATCTGTTGTCCATGTGCTCCACAGGTGTTTTGCACATGTGCAAGAGAATGGATCTATTTGGAATGTGATAAACTACTGTGCATATGCAGAAATAATTCTGCAAGGTCTGTATAGGTGTATGGTATTCCAAGAAATTTGGGGCCTGAGGAATTTTTGGTAGAGACCATCTGTTTTATCAGATACAGATCCAATATATGTGTCCTGTCAATAGATACTCAGCCTACCAAGATCACTACACTTGTACTACTTACTGCAAGTGCAAATATTTCCACTTGGCTAAAAAACCCATAAAAAATAGCAGATGAAAACAACTCTTTACAAAACCAGCGTGTGCAGACCTGTCAAATGAGAAGTGCGAGAAATAAGAAGGATCTTTTCCTAGTTCATTACACCAGGATAGATTGGCTCCCTGGTATGATCTCTCTTTCTCTCTTAAACCCACATAGACATTAGTAAAAATATATTGGTTATAAATGGCAAACAATTCCATTTTCATTCCTAAAATATCATACATTATTCTCTGCGTTGTTTCTGCAGCTTTCTGAGTTTATAAAAATGCTACTTTATGAAACAGTATGTACAGTTTCATTCACTGCTGAAGAGTCTACATTCAGCCATGACTTAGATATGTTAAGGAAATAATACAAGTTACTTACCTAAGCCATTCTAATTTAGCCTGATATGCTGGCTGCTTATTAAAGTGGTTTTTGAGCAGATATTTTTGACTAGCAAACTATCTTCCAAAAAAAATCAAACTAAATTTAAAACATTTTAATCCACCCCTTGACAAAATCTGAAGGCATTCAATGTAGAATTATAGAAAACACAAACAGTACACTTAGACGTGAAAATTGCTCTGGATTCTTTTTCCTTTAGTCTGAAATTCTCTTTGTGATAACTGACATTTCATTTTAAGTTCAACTTTTTCACTTGTATGTCTTTCATTTTGCAGGGTCCTCATCTAATCTCAGGATCTGTAATTTGCATCAGGGTCTGAGCCCTTGCAGCAGCTGATGCCAGTAGTACAATGTTCTCACAATATAAGATACTATGAAGATAATATGAAGATAAAATGAGGCGTCCAAAGGGTGCCTATTACGCTAGGTCAAATTATGCCACTAGCAGCTGTGTGAAATTATCACTGTAATTATAGGTATGTCCAATCACCATGAAAGCTGATACTGTATATCCCAAAATATGTTGCAGCAGTATTTCATGGAAAGCAGGTAAATCAGTGGAGGTTTTTTTCAGAAACACTTAACAAGGCAAAGCACTGTAGAATATGTATATATCCCAGCTGCAGACTTCCTAAATTAAGCAGTGCAGCAATGTCATATTTGAGCCTGTGATTGTTTCTGGGGTAAACAATATAAATGCAGTCTGCATGTAAAGGAGGAAGTATGGCCAGGGCTGTGAAAATAAATTAATTAATATTACTAATTTCATTTTTTTCTGCTTCATATTACATGCATTCACATACTAAAGCAATGAATTTGAAGAGAAAACTTGTTAGGAAATCAAAAATTCAATATATAACACAGTAGTGCAGGAAATATGCCCTGGGCCATATTGAATGAATACGATTAAAAAAATCATTGCAATAGGGGTTCATAAAGTGAACATTGAACACTGACTGAGACAAGGAAAAATGGTATGTAATTATGAAATTAAAGATTGTATGGTTGTATGTTTACACATGGATGCTATTACTCTTTCTGTAGCTATTGTCAGCTGTTGTCTGCCATGACCATCTCTAACAGGGTTATTTTTAGTTTCTTTGGAGGACAAAATGCTACTCTGCAATGTACACGGAAAGTTATTTTTCATAGAATAAAAAGATAATTGTAAAGAAATATTCTTCCTATGCTTTTCCCATTTTATAGCAATATGTTATTTTTGTATTTATGTTTGAAAAATGAGTGCCCACCAATGGCAGTGGGAGAATTCTTGGAGATGACCACAAGATTTGATTGTCAGGGATCACTGAAAACCTAGGCAAGCTAAAAATTATTTTTGCTTTATCTACCTCTACAATTCTGCCCTACAGTTGTGCAAACCAAAAGTTTAATAACCTCAGAAATCTTACCCAGCTCTCTAAAACCTCTTCAGAGATTTTTGCTGCAGCCAAATTTGATTTCAGGAACTACCACATCACTTGTGTAGGTTGTTTGGATTCTGTCAGCTTCTGACAACCAGGTCAGCTTCACATGAGAAATCCTTGTGCAGATGAGATGAATTCTTATTAACTCCCTGAACCAAAAATTATGACCACCAGTTATTTAAATCAAGGCCTATATTGAGAAAGATTGCTCCCTCTTCATTGTGAAGGGTATCCATGCCCATAAGAGTGGCAGTAAGAAGTATAATATTACTTGAACCTCCATCTTATGTCAAGCTGATTATGCAAATCCCTCTGAAAACAAGCCCATACTCTAACTAGTGATATATGATTGACCCATAAATCTATTAAACTAAGTGTCACTCAGGATAATCTGGAGGCTATGTAGAAATTTACATCAAGAGATACTTTCTTTTTTGTTTTTCCTTTTATTTGGTCTATTATGAAAAACCTTTCTTTAAAGGGTTAAGTTCATTAAATTCAAGACCACATTTTTAGTCTGCTCTGGAAATAATGTTAGCTTTTCACACTCTGAAGAGAGCTATTTCTTATTCACGACAGTAAAAAAACATGAATGAAGTTATAAATAAAAATTTACTGCCTCCTGATCCAGATTTTTATTTGTATGGTTTGGTACAGCCAATTTCAAAACAATTTGATTTAAACTGTCACTGGTGATCAGCATTTTCTGAGTCATGGTTTTATCTTCTGTCTCTGATAAAGATACTAAACTAAAGGCAATATACAATGGACATTTTTTGTTGATTGGGCAGTTTATTTAGATTTTGGCAAAATTATAACAAGTAGCACATTATAGTATGAACTACAGAACGGAAATCTGTTTTTCCTGCTTTTCTGTCAACCCTTATTTATTGTTAAAAGATAATTTTCTTATTTCTGCGTCACTGATGCAAAATTCAACTAAAGTCAGATGAGATTCTCCAAATTTTTACATTGTAACTAGTAGACAAATTCTTTCAAATAGGTGGCACAGATGCAAAATTTGTAAGATTTCAGAATAAGAGTATCAGGATTACTATTACTTTTGTTGCTTGTGAGCATTGCAGGTGTTGCAGCTTTGAATTCTGAGTTGTTTTGCTATTGGTTGAAATATTGACACACGCCCCTGACTATTTGATTGAGTCTTCTTTTTGGACCATTTAGAATGATAAGGGGAAAGTCCTATCATACATCAAAATGGTATGCCTGAAATTACACATATTTATATTTGGATTTTTTTTGTCTGCTCTCCAAGGCCATTAGTTTACTGAAGAGATAAAGGTAACATGGAGCTACCCTTGGCAAAAAGTGCAGACTTATTTTTCTACTGTCTTTTTTCAAAATCTAATATTTAATGTTACTGCCAGCATAAATATACTTTCATTTAAAATATTACTTCAAACATCTGCAAGTTTTGCTTTGCTGAAACAATCCTCTTTTTTTTTTTTTTCTTCTTGGAAGGAAATTGAACATCAAACTGTATAACCCAGTATTTTTGTTACTTTTGCCTTTCAAGAAGCAGTGTTTCCATACAAGTATTTTAACTGTGTCTAGGAAAGAATGGGCAGTAAACCCTGTTTAAATTTGTGGAATATGTATGCACAGCATAAAATGAATACTGACTGGGTACTAATATGTTTAAAAACCTATTCCTTCTATAATGTCAGCTTCCTGGAGGATATTCCAAATAATGGCTAACTCAGCCAAATGTGCACAATTCCCAAAAGTATATCGATAGACTTACACAGATTTAAAACTGATCCTACAAGTGGTGCAGTGCCCTCATCTGTAGTCCTTAGAGATTTGAAACCCTTCCATAATTTGTGGGGAGTTCTTTGGTCTTGCTCTGTGCTTCTGTCAAATATACAGAAAGCTACACTGTTTAAAGCAAGAAATACAAGAAACGAATTTTGCATTTAGTCATTTTGTGTGCTCTCCATAAGTAGGCTTCAACTTTTAGGTGTATTTTTAATTCAGAAAAAAATCTGAGACAATTATGTTCCAATGTTAGTCTGTATTTTAAAATTATATGCCACCAGTATCTTTGGTTGTTTAAAATGCGATCATCAAATAATTGAGTCTGGAAAGGACCTCTGGATAAACTGGTCCAAGCCCTCTACCCAAGTTGGGCCACCCAAAGACAAGTCCCAACAGAACTGATGCCGTGAGAGCCTGACCTAGAAAAGAGACTAGACAGAGTTAAAGGAATAAAGGAGGTATTTATTAAAAGGCTTTACAAGGATACACCTTGGACAGTACAAGAGCCTCGGGCTTTGCCCAAGATGGACACGAGATGGATGCAAGATGGACCATGGGTCATGAGTTTTCACACTTTTATAAGTTTTAGTCCATTTACATATTGGGGTTAATTGTCCTATTACAATTCCAGGTTACGAAGTCCCATCCTCCCAGATTGCTCTCCTCAATTCACTGCTGTTTACACTTTTGGGCCTGAGGCTGTAACAATTGTCCTTGGTTCTCAAGCTGGAAAAGGATTGTTTTGTCTAACTTAACTTTGGAGAGAACTTGCTGACACTTTATATGAAGTTCAGAGTTACACATCAGAAGGCAGTACATAATCTGAAAAACACAAAAGCTAAAACTTAAGGCATCATTTGCTTTTTAGTATCTCCAAGGATGGAGATTACACCATTTGAGCAATTTTCACCCTCACAGTGAAAATATTACTGGTTCAGAGGGAGACCCCTGTGTTTCAGTGACTGTTCATCCCCCTCTGGTCCTGTCCCTGGGCACCACTGAAAAAAGCCTGGCTCCCTCCTTTTCACTTAAGTTCTTCCTGAGCATTCCCTTCTCTGAGCTGGACAGTCCTAACTCTCAGCCCTTCCTCTTCAGAGAAACGCTCCAGTCCCTTCATTATGTTTGTATCCCTTCATTGATCTCCCTCCAGTATGTCCAGTATGGATGGGGAACTCAGCATTGGACACTCCAGATGCAGCCTCACCAGCACTGAATAGAGGGGATGGATCACCCTCCTCATCCTGCTGGCAGCACAATTCCTTTTGCAGCCCAAGACACAATTAGCCTTGTTTATTGCAAGGACACATTGCTTACTTATGTCATCACTCATGTAAATCCTATTTATACCATATGAGAAATTTCTTAAAGAGAAAAGAAGAAAATTAAAGACATTTCCAAGTTATTGATTCACACCATTTCTGTTAAGAAATGGCATGTAAAACCAGCATGAAAACAACTTAGAAACTCTCATTATATGTGTGTGAACTTTTTCAGAGAATAAAACTCCCTGTTATATTTAGCAATTTGCAGTTTGTGAGAAAACTACTGAGTAGAATTTTGGAGTTGCTGCAAAAACCCATTCACTGTTGTGAACAATAATACTTGCAAATAGATATTTAGGACTTTTTTCACACTCCTCATAAAAAATTTCCTTACTTGGATAGTCATCACTTCTTTGAAAATAAAACTTATTCTTCCATAGAATTAATGAATTGCAAGAAAATATATTCCAGTCCACACACATGACAGCTTAATGGGTGCAGTAGAAATGGAAAGCCTGACATCACTCGAGAGGAAAAGAATGAGATACAATTCTTCCTTCCCTCCTTTCACACGTTATACTTACTGACAGTACCGAAATCTTACTGTGAGATGTCTGTAAGTCTGAGCCATGCACCCTGGTTTTCAGTCCTTTCCACCCCTGTTTCATCTCTGGAGCAGCAAATGGGTTTGTGTTCAAACTTTGTGCTGTGTAATGAAGACAGAATTACTGTGACAACTCCTCAT
The DNA here is from genome assembly GCF_052056855.1 of Sturnus vulgaris. Lineage (NCBI taxonomy): Eukaryota > Metazoa > Chordata > Aves > Passeriformes > Sturnidae > Sturnus > Sturnus vulgaris. The sequence continues at coordinate 15,285,431 of NC_142283.1, read as the reverse complement.
GTACTCCAAATTGAAAATGTATTTTGATGAATTAGTCTTCAAACCTTCAAAACTGATAGCAGGCAGACACCACTTTCCTTCTCACCTGTGATGTCAAAATTGCAGGCACAGCTTAATATGCCAGGTGATGGGTCTGCAAGTCTTGTCACCTCCAGCCCTTCTCAAGAATTTTTGTTTGCACCCTAAGGCCCCTCAGTGTTCCATCAGTCTATGCTCCACAACATATCAGTGCTCCTTTGGCACTCAAAGAGCTGCTTCAACAGGGGAAAACGCTCTGATTTTTATCTCTAAGTTGGTAGTTAGGTGGGCCAAGCAGCGGTGTTCAAACCAAGAAGAGGTTAAAATTTCAATGAGTCAGGGACCAAAACTTCTGTAAATCTCTTAGAGCAAAGCTAAGCTGTAATATTTTAGAACTTTTTACACAGAAGTAAAACTGAACATTAAAAAACATACAAAAATGTTAATACAAGTGATACAAATTATATCTTTTATTGGCACTGGTGACCAGATTTTCAATAGATTTGGCACCCACAATTTCAAAAGTAAGATAAATATTTATTGTATAGAATTACTTTAGAGTAAAGCTGTATATTCTTGTAGTGAATTGACTGTAGCAATTTTCTGTTTTCAGAAATAAAACCAGAAGGTTATAAAACATATTCAAAACCTCTCTGAACTAGAATTGCACTTTCTGAAAACCTCAAACTAACAAATCACGTGCATGTACATGTGGAAAGAAGACCAAGTTAAATAAAAAGTAAATGCCATGACAGTGCTTTTAAATTTAGGATTTTAGTCTCCAGCCTAATATCCTCAATCTCCCAGGTCAGATTAAATTTTCCTTTATGTATTGTGATGTTGTTTCCTGACCAAAAGTGGATACAGAAAACTGTCCCAACTGGTTCTGTCCCAACTGATTATCATCAGACAAAATGCATTCCTACAAAGAGCTTGTGTCATATATTTGGATGGAAAGATTTTAATTTCTCATCCATAAAAACTCAGCAAACTCTTTCTTTTGTTCTTCTTCGAGACAATGTGCCACGCACATTTTCCATAGAAAGTCGAAGAATGATTCCATAATTAGGAGCATTTAGAACATGGAAGAATTAAAACCATATAATTTTATCTGATAATAATTCTGACTTACTAAAAAGAAACTGGTGTGTGTATGTATTTTTTTCACCTTCATATGCAAACAGACACATATCTACATGTTTGTGTATGTAGGTAGCTTTATACTTGCATAGATCTATGTATCAAGAAAGAGGAAGGTGAGAGTTTTTTTTAAGTTTTTAATTCTTTGCCACTACATTCCCCTAGTTTCAGTCCTTCAGTGATATCTTAGTGAAAGAACTGCTGTGCAAATGGAAAGATTTGATTTTGGTTGGTCACCTATGTTGCTACTGTTGTGTTGGGCTTAATCATGTGTCTACAGCTTTTCTTACCCTAGGCCAGTTCTAAGGAGAAACATTTAGTTCTCTTGATAATCTTTAAGCATAAACGTCTTTTCATTGGACATGAGGCTAACCTCCTAAATTTTAGGAGTTCTACAGGTTTTGAAAATCCATTCTTTACAACATAAGGTCTGTTTCAGTTAATCCTCACTAAAATATTAATGTTTATTATGAGTTTCTCTGTGGATCCTATTAAATTAGTATTTCACTGCCTCAAACTTGAAAGATCAGATTCTCACACTATTTATTTGACAAGTATTTTAATATTTTGAGGCCAAATTTAAAGCATAGTTCAAGTAATTCTTAAAAAATTACATAGGAGAGATATGTAAAATGGGTGCTATGTCCCTATCATCTGATTGTTATTCAGTGTCTTAATCACTATTAAGTCTTCTGGTGAGTCATAATGGCCTGTATCCAGCATTCAATAGAATTACTGAGGTGCTTTAAATTGTGCACAAGATGAAATACATTGCCATATCAAAGGGTCAATGTCCTTACCAATTTATATACAGAATATTAGGGAAGTCAAGGAGAAATTAAAAGCTTCTTGAAAAGGTATAATATGTGTGATTCTGAGTGTGGTATGGTAATTGATCCTGAATCATTAAGAGTAGAAAAATATCACAGCCAAATTCACTGTGGTAGTAGAACTCTTGCTTAGGATTTTTTTTCCTCTCTTCTATTGAGCTCAGTGAACTCTCTGCTACAATTTCAGATATACATATTGCTCTTACACTCTGAGGGAACAATTAAACTTTATTATGCAATTTGTAATCCCCAAATAAGGGGTATAAATCTCTATCTTTTCCTTTTGGGAATCTCAAGTAATTAAATTTGCAATTAAAAAAAGGATTAATTAATTGTGATTGTGGCAAGTTAGTGTCAGAGGCTCATATGAATGTCATAGATATGAAATTGAAGCCAAATTACTGCAGAAAATAGAATACAACAATAGATGTGGCTGCACTGTCCCTCCTAGTGTTGCTGGGAAAACTTCAGAATGCAGAAAATAAGTCCTCTAGTAACTATTGCAGCCTTACCAACTTCACTATCATGGATTTTCCTGCACTAAAAACAATGAGATATTGCCAGGATTTTCTTTTTAATCCCTATAAAGTGCGGCTGAAACCTATTTGAATCTCAAATTTTGATGTGAAATAGAACAAGCACTATGAAAAGCGGAAGAAGATAGTTTTTCAACTATTTTCAACTGTAATATTTGATATTTTCCAAAATTGTACTGCACGAATATCATTAAGTGTCTGCCTTGTGAAATGCAGACTACTATTTTGCTAAGGTTTGAATTTTAAATGGAGAGTTTTCATATTCTCAGTGAAATGAATGTTAGAAATTAATCACCCTGAACAAAAGTTGCACAATAAACGGAATTTTTTTGCCTTCAAAATAATAATAATAAAAAGATGATGATAAAAATGATTAATTAAAATCATGTACTGACTCATGACCACTGTAAGTTACTAGTACACAATAGAAACAAATAAGTAGGTTTTGGGATAGTTTTGTGGACAAAAGAATGGTTTGGTGCAGAGACTAAAAAAATCCATAATTGTAAACTAAGTAATTATATCTGATGGCATTGGACTGATAAATACATTTGGAAAGTGTTATTTTTTGTATTTTCCTGGCTACCTATGAAATAAAGGAAAATTATTGCAAAGAATAAAGAGATAAAACTATTTATCAGTAACTAAGAAGTTCAAAGTAAAGTAATTAAATTATGTACTGTGTTGATTAAAAAGCTAAAAAATTGAGTCATTGGTAAGATATCCTTTTTCTTCTTTTTTTTTCTATTGAAATTGATCATACTCTATTTTTCTTAAATAAAAAGTCAGATATATGTTTTAAAATAGTATTGGCGAGATAAGCACTACATTGAAATGAGATTACAGAAACTAAGAAATATTTTCTTTATCCTGATTCTTTTAGTGAAATCAAGTTAACATTTTGGAGCTAAAGTCAACAAGACAGGCAACATCTGAGCACTGCTGCTGAGACTAAGGGGTCAAAGCTCTAAAGAAAATCTGTTACTCTACAGATTATGATGGCTAAGAACATGTAGTGGCTCTTTCAGTCAAACTGAACCATGAGTTGAAGTTCAGCAAAAATTTGAGAATATTACTAAAAATAGAAATTAAATGTTACTGGTTATTTAAAATGTATTTTATTTAAAATTATTGAATAAAAAATGAACCAAAAACTTAATGCAAACTTTCTTTTGTGTTGTTTTCAACATGAAAGTCAATACATTGTGGTGGCACGAAGATATTAATACCAAATGAAGTAAGAAACTAAAAAGTTTAAGGAAACATTCTCCTTGAGATCCTAATGTAGAATAGAACCTGCATGCAGATTTCAGTTATTGTATTCTTATCTATTATTATTTTATGAATTTATAATTTAAAATTGATACATATGCAGAGATCTTTGCTATAAAATTCAGAGGTGAGATTAGCTCAGTTCTGTTGGCCAATATATGAGGCTTTTGATGAATTTTATATGATATTGATGTCTTAGCAAAGTTTGGTTCAAAACTGTTCAAATAATTTGAAGCAATTAAAGTGATGTCTCATTAGATTAGCAATATAACCAAATATTGAGTTATTGGAAAGCTGCTAAGGGATTATTCATTTTAATTACCCTTTGTCAAATATGATATGCTGACTCAGTACAATTTTAAAGAGAAAAGGCAACATACAAACAATGACATGTTTATCACATTCTTTAGTGGAGAAATCAAAAGGTGTGACAGGTTGAGAGTGTAGAAATGAATTCACAGAAAAATGTCAATGGGGCTTTTAAATTGTCAATTTTTTAAGCATATGATGTTTAAAAAGCAACCTACGTTTTTTATAGTCAAACTGGAAATGTCACAACTAAGTTTTCAGGCAGAAGTAAAAGTCTCAAATAAATCAACATATTTCAAATAATCAGAAGAGTTGCTTCTCTGTTTCAGGTGATTTGTCCATTGTTTGCTCTCTTTTTCAGCAGTACTCAACCTCTGATTTAGAATTTTTTTCAGAAAAAAATGTGAGGCAGACATAGAAATTAATGCCACTTTCTTGACCACAAATTTTCTGAATCTTCTTCAATTCAATCCACTGGGAATTTCTTTTCATGAAAAAAGGAGACTTTTTAGGAAAATTATTTGAGGTGTGCAATAGCATTCCTGATTAAAAAAAAAAAAAGGAAGAAAGGAGAAGAGGAGAGAAACTGAAGAATAACAGGTAGAATTTGTGGTCAGCAATTGCCTTTGCTACTTAATTCCTGAACATTCCTGTAGTGTGAATGACACATAATTAGTTTGTTGCACCAATTTGAAGTGTCCCAGACTTTGCCCATGCAGTATCGAAAAAGAAACCACCTGAAGCAAGCTGAAATTCTAAAACATTCTGCAGAGTAACAAAGCAGTCTTTATTAACTCTGAGTGGTGACCTCTCTTCTGTCCATCATCACATCCTGTCTGATAGCAGAAACCTGACTTCTAATCCATCAGCGTCTTACAGCTCTTTGTGTGCCCTCAATGGCTTATGTCTGTAATATGGAGAAACTGTAGCCTTCAAGGAGAAGCTTGGGTTTCTGTTTTATCTGCTCCTCCTCCTTGTTTTAGTATTTTGCCTTTATTTTCTCTGCACAAAACCATGACATCAGCTTCTTCCAAAATACCATGCAGTCGCGTGGCCATCCAGTGTAGTGATCTGATGCTAAAATTCTCTTTCAAATTCTTTCTTACTAATATATCTCTGTCTATTCTATCTTCACAGTGTCTTCCTTCAGGAATTCACTCTCCTACTATGCAGAGATATATTAGCCTAGCAACTTCCATCAAAACATGCTCAAAAATCTTGCAATCTGTAAAAAGAAGAATGTACATGACAGTCCTTCCTGGAGGGCTTCTTCAGTTCTCCATGCTTTTTTTCCCCCTACACTTCCATGCTCTAGCATCTGCCCACTTCACTAATTGCACATATGCCAATGGGGCACAGCTTTTTGTTTTGCCTTACCCTCATTATTTACTCTCTGACCTGACTTCCTTAGACTTTTCTGTCTCCAGGGATGAGTACCTCTGCTTTTGTCCTTCATTTTCACTTTCCTACTGTCTTCTTAGGCTGAGAATGCTCGTCTGGGAAAGGTCAGAGATAACTACCTATAGATGACGTCACATTTGCATGCAGCTCCCATACTCAGAGGTACTTGTATTACAGCTGACTCCTTCTTACAGAAATTATGCCTGTTTTTAAACATGCCAACAGAAATTCAGTGCTCTCTGCTATAAAATGTTTAAGCTGTGAAGTGCAAGCAAAAAGGCACTTGGCCAAGATTAAGATTGATAAGCCAGTCCATATATCATCACATCAGTCCAGAGACTGTCTGCTCCATTAGGATTTTACTAAATCTCATGAAAGATTTAGAGATGAGCAAATCCACATGACTGTACAAGATACGATTAGTTATAAAGCTCACAAATAAAATGCTTTGCATATAGGTCTTCTGATGAGTCAGGCAAGTTCATTAGGGACATAGACCTACAAAGAATGATTTAAAGACAAGTTGATCATTCTTCGGCATTCTGGAAGTTGTCTGACACAGAGCCCAAGAGCCACATAAAATTAAAACACATCTGCAGGTCTTCTTCCGGCTTCAGACAAGGATGAATTACTTGAGAAAGGTAGGGAACATAAAATTGTTTTGTTCACCTTTAAAGTCAAATGAAGACTGAAGAATACTGCTTTAGGACACAGATCCAAAGTACCAGGAGTCACATCCAAATGAGATTTCAACATGTAGACCTATACAATACTAGTCTGTGAATGAAGATAGGACATCTCAATGTAAGGACACATATGACTACATAAACCTGCATAGATGAAAATACAAAATATATACATGTGAGTTATGCGTTGATACATGTACTTATGTACTCATATAGATAGATACTTTATAGTTAGATATTTCTGCTCATTGCTAATAAATTATTTCATTATTTTAAGGAACATAATTCATCTAGTAGTTCTGAATTAATCTATAAATTTTTGGAAGTTTTTGCCCTCTGATAATACATACACACATCTCTTTGTCACTGAGTTAGAATTTGCTGTCCATGGACAGTGTACTTGCTTAGAGACTATAAATTTCTAAGAGAAAAGATTTTTACTTTTTTCCTGTCTCTGGATCAGCATTAATATCACAAAGTTCAAGAAAACCAAAGAGCAAGGTCCTGTACCTGGGTCAAGGTAATCCTCAATATTGATACAGTCTGGAAGATGTACAGATTAAGAGCAGTCCTGCAGGTGCTTGGGATCTGGGAGTTGAAAATCTGGTCATAATGCACTGGGCACTTGCAGCCCAGAAAGAATTGTAGCCAAGGTGGAGTGAGTGGTTTAGTCCATGTACTTTGCCCTCCGGAGGCCCCCTCTGTGCTTAGCTCTGGGGTTCCCAACACAGGAGGAGTGGGTCTTGAGAAAAGCAATTAAAATGACCAGAAGGCTGGAGCATCCCTCCTGTGGAGACATGCTGAAGAAGTTGGAATTGTTCAGCTGCCAAAAGTAAAAGTTGTGTGAAGACTTTACTATAGCCTTCCTTATGTACTGTCTTGGTTTGAAAGAGAGGTATTTGCTAAGAAAAAGCAAGAGCCCCTTCCCTGAGATGGAGAGTGCAACTCCCTCCCTTCCAATTCTTATAATTTTGGAATCAGGGGGCTTTCAGGCAGAAGATATGGGGATAGGAATAACAGTTCTTTACTGATATCTAACAAGCCAAACAGCAGAAACAACAATAGCTATAAAACTGACACCAGAACAGAGCAGTGTACTCAGTTCCAGTCCCTTTTGGCCACAGGCTCCCTCTCCCTGCGCTCAGTTCCCGGTGCTGGGGGCAGGGCAGGGCCCGCGCAGTCGCAGAGGGCTGGAGTGATGGCGGCGGCCCAGGGCTGAGAGGGATGGAGGAGAGACTCCCCCCTCACGGTGTCGGTCGTGGGGCTCGGCAGAGTGCCCAGAGGTAGCAGGATGAAGTGGGAAGGCAGCAGAGCGATGTCTGACAGCAGGGAACGTGGCTCCCAGCGTTGGGATTGCGGGAAGGGTGGCAGGTAGCAGCATTGGCCGTCTTTCTCTGACTCCACAAGCAAGTGAGCGAACCAGAGAGAGCAGGTCCTTGCCCCACCTCTCCTTTTCTGATGTTCCCCCTCTCCCCAACCCCCTGTGAGAAAAACTGTTAGTCTAGCTAACTGAGCTAAGGTGTAGCCAGAAATACTTAGTATAACAATGGGAAAAATTGCACAGGTATGGTATGAGATTGGGTCTGTCCATCCTTTTGCATCACCCACCAGGTGCAATCTGGTCCCTGAGTGAATACAACTCCCTGGATGGGATTGTCTTTGCTGGAGGCAGGATTCACCCAAACAGTTTTTCCTTGCATACCTCTCATGTGCACCACTGGAACCTTATCTCCATCTGGTATTCCCAAGGGCTCAGATCGGGCAGGGCCTGCTCGGTTAGTGGAACCTCGGGTGTTCACTAACCATGTGGCCTTTGGTAGATTAATCTCCCAGTTCTTGAAAGTTCCCCCACCCTTCAAGTGCCTTCAAGGTGGTTTTAAGCAGGCCATTGCACCGTTCAACTTTCCCTGCAGCTGGTGCATGGTAGGGGATATGGTGCACCCACTCAATGCCGTGTTCTCTAGCCCAGGTGTTTATAAGGCTGTTCTTGAAATGAGTCCCATTGTCTGACTCAATTCTCTCAGGGGTACCATGCCTCCAAAGAACTTGTTTTTCCCGGCCCAGGATGGTGTTCTGAGCAGTGGCATGAGGCACAGGGTAGGTCTCCAGCCATCCAGTGGTGGCTTCCACCATGGTCAGTACATAGCGCTTGCCCTGGCGGGTTTGAGGCAGTGTGATGTAGTCAATCTGCCAGGCCTCTCCATACTTATATTTGGACCATCACCCCCCATACCAGAGGGGCTTCACCCGCTTGGCTTGCTTGATGGCAGCGCACGTCTCACAGTCATGGATAACCTGAGAAATACTGTCCATGGTTAGATCCACCCCTCGGTCTCGTGCCCACTTATAGGCGGCGTCTCTGTCCTGATGGCCTGAGGCGTCATGGGCCCATTGAGCCAGGAACAACTCTCCCTTGTGCTGCCAATCTACATCTATTGGACACCTGTGAGAGTCGGTCCAGAGTCCCCTCATATGCCTCACGACTGTTGCAAGGATAGAGGCTATCCCAAGGAACCCCATCCGCTTCTGGACAGGAGTTCTGGCCTGGTCAAGGTGGATGCTGGCCAAGGGACTGTTTGCTGGTGTGCTGTGCTTGCTGTGCTGCTATGGTACAGTGCCTTTCAAACAGGTGCTGCACCTTCAGCTGCTTTTCAGAGCACCACTGCATGTTCTGTCTCAAGCATCTCACAATGGCCCATAAATCTCCCCACCTCTTGGCCAGATGCAACTCACTTTGGAAAAGGACTATAAGAAAGTGACCCTCTGAAGAAGCCTTTGAGATCTCCCCACAGAAGGCATGTCTATTGGCTGGGACCACAAGGATACCAGAGCCTATTGGCTGGAACCACGAGGACCCCAGTATCTATTGGACCAGACCACAGGGATATCCATCTCGTCTATTGGTAGCTATTCCCTATCCCCCTCTTTCTCTCTCTCTCTCTCTTTACTTTGTTTCCTTTAACTCTCCCTCTATCACAACACTGAGTTGTTGGCACCCAATGAAAGTGCATTTCTGCTTTCAGCAAACTGACTTGTCCCCTTGTTGTTGTCTTTTGTGCCTTTGAGATCAAAAGGAACCATCACGACTCCCATGTGTATTAACAGCAGATCGTGACAACACCTCTAATTTTGCAGCCTGATCTGCCTGCTCGTTGTGTTGGTGCTCCTCTTTAGCCTGACTCTTGGGGACATGGGCATCTACATGCTGGATTTTCACAGGCAGCTTCTCTACCCAGGTGGCAATGTCTTTCCACTCATCAGCAGCCCAGATTGGTTTTCCCCTATGTTGCCAGTCAGCCTTTTTCCACCTTTCCAGCCAACCCCACAGAGCATTGGCTACCAGCCATGAATCAGTGTAAAGGCAGAGCTTTGGCCACTTCTCTCCTTCAGCAATGTCCAGGGCCAGCTGAACAGCTTTGAGTTCAGCAAGTTGACTTGATCCACCTTCTCCTTCGGTAGCTTGTGCAACCTGTCGTGTGGGGCTCCATACGGCTGCTTTCCACTTCCGGTTCATCCCCACGATGCGGCAGGAACCATCAGTGAAAAGAGCATAGCATGTTTCATCTGCTGGCAGTTGGTTATATGGTGGGGCTTCTTCGGCCCGGGTCACCTGTTCCTGTTCCTCTTCGTTGGCGAGACCAAAGATTTCACCTTCCAGCCAGCTGGCAATTATCTCCAAAATTCCAGGGCAATTAGAGTTTCCAATACAGGCACATTGTGTGATGAGGGCAATCCACTTGCTCCATGTAGAGTCAGTGGCATGGTGGGTTGAGGGAACCTTTCCTTTAAACATCCACCCCAGCACTGGTAGTCAGGGTGCCAGGAGGAGTTGTGCTTCTGTGCCAGTCACCTCTGAGGAGGCTTGAACTCCTTCATAGGCAGCCAGGATTTCCTTCTTTGTTGGAGTGTAGTTGGCCTCGGACCGTCTGTAACTTTGATTCCAGAATCCCAGTGGTCGGCCTCGCGTCTCACCAGGCACCTTTTGCCACAGGCTCCAGGACAGACCATGGTTCCCGGCTGCAGAGTAAAGCACGTTCCTCACTTCTGGTCCTGTTCTGACTGGGCCAAGGGCTACTGCATGAGCAATCTCCTGCTTGATCTGGGCAAAGGCTTGCTGCTGCTCAGGGCCCCAGTGGAAATTGTTCTTCTTGCAGGTGACCAGGTAAAGAGGGCTCACAATCTGGCTGTACTCAGGAATGTGCATTCTCCAAAAGCCTATGGCACCTAGGAAAGCTCGTGTTTCCTTCTTGCTGGTTGGTGGAGACATTGCAGTGATCTTATTGATGACCTCACTGGGAATCTGGTGCTGTCCATCTTGCCACTTTACTCCCAGGAACTGATCTCTTGGGCTGGTCCTTTGACTTTGCTCTTTTTAATGGCGAAGTCAGCTTCCAGCACAATCTGGATGATCTTCTCTCCTTTCTGAAATACCTCAATTTCCGTGTCTCCCCACACAATGATGTCATCAATGTACTGCAGATGTTCTGGAGCTACACCCTTCTCCAGTGCAGCGTGGATCAGTCCATGACAGATGGTGGGGCTGTGTTTCCGCCCCTGGGGCAGTTGGTTCCAGGTGTACTGCACACCCTTCCACGTGAAAGCGAACTGAGGCCTGCACTCTGCTGCCAGAGGAATGGAGAAAAATGCATTGGCAATATCGATAGTGGCGTACCACTTTGCTGCCTTGGACTCCAGCTCGTACTGCAGTTTCAGCATGTCCAGCACAGCAGTGCTCAGCAGTGGAGTCACCTCATTCAAGGCACGATAGTCCACAGTCAATCTCCATTCTCTGTCAGACTTGTGCACAGGCCAGATGGGGCTGTTGAAGGGTGAGTGGGTTTTGCTGACCACCCCTTGGCTTTCCAGCTCATGGATCATCTTGTGGATGGGGATCACGGCATCTCGATTAGTCTGGTACTGCCGGCGGTGCACTGTCGATGTAGCAGTTGGCACTTGTTGCTCCTTCACCTTCAGGAATCCTACCTCAGATGGGTTTTCTGATAGTCCAGGCAGGGTGTTCAACTGCTTAATGCCCTCTGCCACTACAGCAGCTATTCCAAAAGCCCACCTGAATCCCTTTGGGTTTTGTAATAGCCATTCCTGAGGAAGTCTATGCCTAGGATACATGGTGCCTCTGGGCCAGTCACAATTGGATGTTTCTGCCACTCTTTCCCAGTCAGGCTCACCTGAGTCAATTCCTGAGATCCCCCCGTAACCCTGGCAATTGAAACAGGTTCCTTCCCAACATGTCCCGATGGTATTAATGTACATTGTGAACCAGTGTCAACCAATGCTCTGTGTTCCTGTGGCTCTGATGTGCCAGGCCATCGGATCCACACCGTCCAAAAGATCCGGTTTTCCCGTGCCTCTACTTGGCTAGAGGCAGGGCCCCTCTAGCCCTGGTTATTATTTCTCTCCTGGGCATACATACTGGAGGTTCCTTCAAGGGGATCTGACAGATCATCCTTCCTTCTGTAATACCCTGCACCTTGGTCATGGGAGGCTGAGGCTAACTTCACTTTAGTGGAGCAACCTCAGTTAGTGTTTCTTTCCCTGAGTTGATGCTCCCGTGCTGCCAGGACAGAAGTGGGTTTCCCATCCCACCTTCTCATGTCTTCCCCATGGTCATGCAGAAAGAGCCATAGGTCAGCTTGTGGGGTGTACCCTCTCTCCCTAGCTGGGGGGCTTTGGGCTCTAATTTTGGGGTCCATGACTCACACTGGTGCTGCACTGATCTTCCTCACCTCTTCCCTTATCTCCTTCATCTCCTCCTTAGACTCCCCTTTGAATTCCTTAACCACAGTAGAGACATGAGCCTGCACTGGGTCAGTCATCATACTCTCAAAATTTCTGACTTTGTTGGCAACAGAACCCACTGTCACCTGGTTGGTATCAGCATCAATCATTGCAATAAAGGGGGTATATTGAGATGGCCCAAAGTTTGCCAAATTCCACAACATCTGCCCTGTGCACCTGACCTTGTTGGGGTCATTGTCATGCTGTCCATCCCTCAAAAAGAGCATCTCCAGCACTGCCATTTCTCTCAGCTGTTGGATCCCTTCCTCAAGGGTCTTCCAGCACATTCTATGGTGGTACTCCTGCATTCTCTCCCTGTGGACAAACCTCTCTCTCTCACACTCATTAAAAGCCACTCCCCAAGGGAAAGGAGGCCTGGCTCCCTTACAAATACCTGGTCCACATCTGAGTCCCTCGTCAAGGCTCCCTAATTCCTTGCCTCAGTACCATCCAGTTGCACACCTGTACCCATAAGGTCCCAGACCCGCAGTAACCAGGTTGTAAAAGGCTCACGGCCCCGTCGTACAATGTCTTGTCACAGGTTATGGAGACTCTTGTATGACAGGGACTCGGTGATGATCTCACCTTCTGGCTCCCCTGATGGTTTGAGGGTCCTCCTTCCTGACCCTTATTATCTAGGTGCCTTGTTTTCATCTTAGACTTCCTAGTTTCCACAGGGGCAACTGCTGCTGGCTGTGAGTGCCCTTGCTGTACAGCTGGAACCTGGACAAATGTAACATCTGTGGGTCCCACTGCTGCACCATAAGGCTTTCCCTCTTTAAGGTGGCGGGGGGGGGGGGGGTGATTCTCACCGGTTGTGGAAAGGTACTTCTTCACTATCTGGCCAGTCTCCATCACTAGAACCTCCACCCACTCCAGGTGGTTCCTTTCTGAGGTGGACTGAGGGGCAGGGTCAGGCTCTGGGGCAGCATCACTATTTCCTGGGGTAGGTATCAGGGTTGTAATCCAAGTCAATCTCCCCTTATCTCTGAATGTTAGATAGAACAGCTTTAACAGGGATATCAACAATACCAGCCACAGTATAATGTCATTAGCATTTAGAGTGGATTTGAACCCCTTGAAGACTGGTGGGGTGGACTTCAAAACTGTGTGATGGGTTGGGAGAAAATTTTGCCTGCTGTCACTTCCTCACAGTAAGTACCATTATTGAAGTAGCCCCAAAAACACACACTTAGAGTGCAATAGCTCTGAATCCATGTGGCCATCTTCCAGAGAAAATTTAAAATCCATTAATTCCTCAGCTCATCAACCCAGAGGATGGACTGGATAATAGCCACAGTAACCTTGGTTATGAGACTCATGTTTAAAAAAGGGCTTGCAAATGGGAGAGATATACCAGTGACCATATGGAGGCCAAACCAGGGTAAGCTGGACAACAGAGTTCCACCTGACAAGAACTGTTATTCCTTTTTCCACCCCTCTCTCAATGCCCTCAGACAATACCCCATGGTCTGGGCACCAAAATCTGTCTTGGTTTGAAAGAAGGTATTTGCTAAAAGAGACAGGGGCCTCTTTTTGAAAAGGAGAGTATTACCACCCCTCTCCCTTCATTCTACTATGCTTTTGAAATTAAAGGGCTCTCAGGTGAAGATATGGGGGTAGGAATAATACTCTTTACTGATATATAGAAATATACATATATGTAACAAGGGAAACAAAACACAACAATAACTGCGAGATCAGCAGTAGCAGAGCAGCAAACCCAGTGAACAGTTCTCCCGGCTGTGGACACCTTTCCTGTGCAGTGCAGGCTCCGTTCTGGCGCTGCCTGCCAGCTCTCGCTGAGCAGGGAGGAGATGCGGTGATCCCACGGGGCTGGAGGGCGCTGCGGTGAATGGCGTCTGTGTCCCGATGGGAAGGATGGAGGGGAGACGCTGCTCTTGGATCCCAGGGCAGTGTCAGTCCTGATGCTCCAAAAGGATGTGCTGGAGTCGGCAGGAGATGCAGGAGAGAGAGAGTGTCCGAGCAGGGAGATTGTGGGATCCCAAAGCCAAGGAAGGCGGCTCCCAGCATCGGGATGGCAGAGCAGAGTTTCTATCGACCATCCATCCTTCTCTGAGCCAGATGAGCGAGAGAGCCCAAGAGAGACAGCAGGCCCTAGTCCCACCTTTCCTTTTCTGGTGTTCCCCCTTTTCTTTCCCACCCCCTTTGAGAGAAACTGTTAACTAGCCAGAGTGTAGCCAAAAAATATTTAGCATAACAATGGGAAAAATTCCACAGAAAGAAAAAGGAAAAATTCAACCCCAACAATCATCCCATTGGGTTCCATTGTATGACTGATAAAATTACATCATCCCACTGGGAGATGCTCCAGCCAGGGAGAGGAGCTAAGCCTTTCCCACCTAGATAAAAACTGAGATTTGGAACACCAAGGCAGCCTTTTTTCCACTGGATTCCAGAGGAAAACTGGACCTTTCCACATCATCACTGGACCTTGGGAGGAAAACTGCACCCTTCTACAGGACCAGTGCTTCAACTGAACCACATCTGTCATCCAGGAGAACTGCAGCCACTATTTAATGGGACTGCTACCAACACCCTGACTGATGGGGTGCCAGGTCGTATTCTGACTCTATCAGTGTTTTTGTTCTTTGTAATACTGTATTTCTATTTTAATTTTCCTTGTCTTGGGGTGACTGTATGATGCCTGTATCCTCAAATCATCTGTTCTGTTGGTGTTGAATATTGAATTCTGCAGCTTTAAGAGTGGTTCCAGGAGTGAAGGGGGGAAAGAAATGCAGAGTTTGTTATCAGAGACTGCACGGGCTCCCCCGCATTCCTGCTCACAGAGTGTTGACAGTGAGAGCTCTCTTTTTGCTTTTAGTTAGTTTTTTCTGGCTAGCTGAGGCAGAGAAGCTCCCTGGATTGTTTTTTTTTCATTTTTTCTGTTTTCCTGGAACTGTTTGTACCTGCTGTGGACTGAAAGCCCAGCAGAGCCCCGGGAGCTCACAGCTGTGTCCCACCAGGCCTGGCCTGGCCGCGGCATTGCCCAGCACAGGAGGGACTGAGAGCAGACTGAGTGAGCCGGGCTGCAACCCACGGAAAAAACTCTTCTAAATCTGTCTTCTCCTCGGAGTGACCAGAGGTTTTGCTGTTTGGTGTTGTTCATTTTGTGCTGGGAGGTGTGTTGCCTGTTGATTAAACAGTTTTTTCTTTTTCCATTTCTCTCCGAGGAAATATTTTTCCCCAAGCCGACTGGGGAAGGGACTGCTTGAATCTGTTTCATAGAGGGACCCCATTCAGAGGTTTCCTCCCAAATTTGCCCTAAACCAGGACATAATTCCGATAGTTTTGCCTGACAGCCCCTTAATTTCGAAATTATAATAATTTGGAGGGAGGGGGTCTACATTCTCCATTAAAAAAAAAAAAAAAAGAGGCTCCTGCTTTTCTTGGCTTTCTTTCAAACCAAGACACTTGCTGAGAACTTCTTTGACAGAGAAAGGATTAGTAAACAGTACATTTCAGTGGTCACTTTCTGTTTATTTTTCCAAGCTTGGCTACCCCTCATTTATAATTTTTAACACAATATGGTCCAGCTCTATGGAGACCCGCTGGTGAGCATGCTTATTTGTTTTGCAGCTTCAGTTTCTCTGTGCACATCTCTTTAATCTGGCTCTATTCATCTGGGAATGAAATACTAAGGAATAACAGATATTAAAATGTATTGACTGGTTCTAAGACAAACTACAAGATGTGGTCACCCAAGAGATAGTTACTTTACAGAAGTCAATATGTCCTTATATTGTTTTTAAAAAATTTTAGTTAATGGCAGTCTTCAGAAAACAAACAAAAACCGAAACCATACCAAACAACATAAAGCAATCAAAAAAAAAAAAAAAACCCCAAAACACCCACCCCCCCAAAAAAACAAGCTCAGCTGAAGTATAGTTCCCTCTAGCCTCTGCTTCATTTCAGAAGGCTAAATCATCAGTGCTATGATTAAACTATGATATAGTTAAAGAATATAAATCACAAAACCTAAAAAAGAATTGAAACTGAAATTTTGTGAAAATTTATTCTATAAAAATACTGCATCACAGTAACTGCTTTGAAAATTAGAACATCTTTTTACCATTTTTATTTATGCTACACAGATGATTTCAGGAATTAGAGGAACATATTAATAATTCACTGTATGTGAATTTTCTGTGCACACACCTGTATATTCATATAAGTAGATAAATGAAAGCTTAAGCCTCAAAATTGTTGCTGATAAGTGTCATAATGCATGGATTATTAATGTATGATACTGTGTGTTTTCTTTGAATTTCCCCCAGCTATTTACTTATTGATGGTGATTTTGGGCCATATAGAAGGATCTATTTCGTAATAATCATGGTCTCACTGGATAGCTAATAAAGACATGGGAACACATGAGGTGTTAAAGTTTTTGATGGAATAAAAAAACAGAGGAGAGATAGATGTGAAATAATAGTAAGTACAGTTTATTCCACCAGGAATTAAATAGCCCCACTTTCTCCAATCCTGTGGTTTTTATGTAAACAGAATGGGAAGATATAAGAAAAATACTGAACGGTTTATGGACTCAGAGAAAAAACCTTTGGTTTGGACCTTTGGTTGACAACACAGATTTTCTTACTATATTTAGAGGTGGTGAAATGTTTCAAAGAAGCATTTCTACAAACAGTCTGGAAAGCTCCAGCCTTTGGGAGAAAGTGTAGTTCCAGCTCTATTGCTGGATATCAGGATCACTCAGGTCATGCCAGAAGATGCAAAAAAACTGATAAGTATAATCTGAAAGTATAACCTAGGTGAATGAGCTTTATATTAACACCAGACATTTAAAATACAGATATATACATCAGAACTAGGTTTACAGATTAATTTGAGCCCAAGTTAAGGAGACTATTTTACAATCAGGTATCTACATATTGGCAAAAATATTTCCATATTTGAATATGGATCAAGCAAGGAATATTTCACAAGTTTGGAATGAAAGACGAAACTAAGACTTCCCCTTTTTCTGATTCCCTCTCAGCTGAGATGTAGTATTAAACCTTGCAGGTTTTAAAAGTTTATTCAAAGTAGAAATATAGATTAAATAATTTCATATTGATTTTAAAAATCAAAAGTGGGAACTATTTAAGTTGTGTCAATGGCAGTAGCATTACCACTGTGCATCAGTCAGCCAGTGTGATTCCTTGTGTTTTACAAGGTCACTCAACATAATTGTGACTAATGTTCTGAGTATCTTCAGTAATGCTGACTTTTCTGATTACCTCCCTTGGTACGTGGTTCTATTCTCCAATTATGCTCATCTTTTCTGATTAATTTGGGATAAAACAGCATGAGTTTTCATTTCCAGGGACTTATTTCCAGAGGAAATAATCATGTCATGACAATGAACAGACAAAAATAATACCAGTCTACTGAATTTATTATGACATTACCCTTTCAGGAGAAACATTATTAATTTGATTTTTTCATGTGGATATGCCACAAAAATGATGCTCAAAATATATTAATAGAAACTCAGAAAGTTAATATTAGGTGCAACACAAATAAACTACTTTCCCTTGACTGCTTGAGAGCACTTTATATTTGCATCACTTCAATTACTCCTGTAATTGTGCTATGGTAAAATGTGATATCATGATCAAGAGCCACGATCCTAGTTGCTCTGCAATTATCTGTGCTCCTCGATGCACAGAATTTATGTAAACAGTTGCACAACTTAATGGTGTATTCTTTTCTGCCACAACAAATAGTGTCTCTCCTCTCACACCGAAACTAGATACCATTCTTTGTTTTTTAGGGAACTAATTTTTTTTTTTTTTTTTTTTTTTTTTTTTTTTTTTTTTTTTTTTTTTTTTACTCTTGCTTACTGAAAGTTTTACACAGGGACTGAAATTTATATAAGTGATGTCAGGTCCAATGCCAATGATGATCAAAACTCCATTCAAATGCGACCTTTTGTTATGTGTAATATTATGTATTAGTTTTTGGAATATTATCTCCTGCAGTGATAAATTCCAAATAGAGTTTATATGACTTCCTGGACAGACTGAAAGAATATTTTAAAGGCCATAATGACTTCTATTACGCCTCTGACAATGCAGATGTTCAGCCACTCCTGAATAAATCCAGAATAATATGAAGTCCCTTATACCTTCAGTTATAATTTACTATTTTGAGGAATGGTCTTCAAGAAAAAAAAGACAAAGTAACTCAATATGTTTTTTTAATTGGAAGTCTATATAGATTTGGAAAGGAAATGGCATGTTTTGTACTTCACTTTTTCCTCATCATGTTTCATTGAGATAGTCGTGGTGTTCTCCAGGTATTTTGGACAATTATTACAATGTTAGATGACTTTCTGCTGGTTAAGACTGAAAAGCAATTTACATAGTGTTGTTAGTTAAAACTGAATAATATAAATTATATAAAGTTTCATTCAAATGTGGTTTTTTTCAAAATTATTGTTTTCAAAGAGAAAGATAACTTCTGTGTGATGTCACTTTCTGGGTTTCCTCAAAACTGAAGGATCTGTAGTTCTGCTTAATAATTGATCATATAAAAGTCTTGATACCAATATGGGCAAACCTTAGATAATTTAAAAGGTAAATCAGTACGTGAAACCTGTAAGTATTTTGCTAATTTAAGCATACAGAAAAAAAAATACAGAAATAGATATTTTAACATAAAACGGCTATTTTTAAACTGTATTTTAAAACTTATATTTGTTCAAGGGGCAAGCAAAATTTTTCAGAATGAGAAGACTGATTTGACATGCTTAACCAGTTATGGAGGAGTAGGTATGTACTCCTCTTCAAGGTCTCTTTATACTTAATTAAGAAATAAAATTCCTAGGAGGTTTGCACCACCATTTTAAAATATCAGTGTTCTGTACTCTGTGGCTATACATCTTATTTCACTCAATTAAAAAAAAAAAAATGTCTAGCAGCTTGGACTGAGGAAGGATGGACTCCCTTGAGTCTGATGTGTATGGGATGCTTTTCCTCCAGTGTGGGTGGAAAAGCTGCCATCATACACAGAACTTCAAAATGATACTTCTGCTGGAGCCAACTGATGCATGGATCCAACACAGGCCCTCTGCATGCAGCTGGATTTCTTTTACAGTAGTGATTTAACATTTTATTCAATTATTTAATGCTTGGCACAGCAGAGCTTTCATGAGTTGCATTTTCTTTTATGACTGCAATTTGTCATGAAGGAAACAGTTCAACATCTTGATGGTTTTATACATTATAAATCAAACAGGTGTGAAGAGATGAAATCCACTCACCAACCAGGATTTTAAAAAGCTCTGTAATCTTCAGAGGTGCTGTATTTACTTACTCACTTGAATGGTAAAACTAAAATGAGGAATTTCAAGGAGCTATCTATGCCACTGTACTTGCTGTTCAGAATTGCCTTGGCATTAAAAGAAACCAAAATCTGAACCAAAATAAAAAAATTTAAAAAAAGAAAAAAGGAAAGACTACTTCTCCTCTTCTCCAACATTACGGCAGTTTAATAATGAAAGCTTTAAAGTCAATTAAGACAGAGGTGTTATGAAATCTGTAATTTGCATGACTTTTGAGCTTTTCACTTTTGTCAAAGCCTTTAGAGTATGTTTAAGTTCCTGTGTAATGTCATTATTGTCTCATAAGTATGCAGCTCTGAAGCAAGAAAATTGATATATACCTCATGCATTTCCCATGGGTAAAATTAATTTTATTAACTTATTTTAT
The DNA here is from genome assembly GCF_052056855.1 of Sturnus vulgaris. Classification (NCBI taxonomy): domain Eukaryota; kingdom Metazoa; phylum Chordata; class Aves; order Passeriformes; family Sturnidae; genus Sturnus; species Sturnus vulgaris. The sequence goes on along the minus strand of NC_142283.1, from coordinate 15,265,707 downwards.
AAATAGTCTTGAGTTAACAATTGGTATGTATGCTGGGGTTGTGTGAATGCAAAATTTTTGTGTCTCGCAAAACATCAACTTGAAGAAAGTATAAAAAGAGGCAATGTATAACATGGGGCAGCCGAGAGCCTTGTGCCTTGCTGCTACAACTTCTCTCTATTAGCAACACCTCTTGTGGTATGTGCTTTGAGATATGTCATGGCAATTTCCTTCATTGTAATCCTGGCTTTCCCTTCTGTCCAATTCCACAAAGCTCCTACAGCTTTTGAAGCATTTATCCAAGCATGTATTTATACATTTTGAGTATTTTCCCTGAACTGCAAGTTTGAAAAGTTTCCAAATGTGTCAAGTTTCTAATTGAAATTAATTTGTATTATAATGCATGAGATATGGAACAAAAAGAAGACTAAGAACTGACGTTATGCAGGCCCCTACAGTCTGTTTGAGAGACAGGATGGATGAGGTGTGCTACAGAGGGAGAAATTCCCCATCAGGAGTACACAATATGCATGCAGCAGCATGCATAAATATGAAAAACTAGAGTTAATAATAAGACAGTCTGATTTCTCATTCACTAATAAATCTGATGATGGCTGTTTTTGAGAACTGAGAGGAAGTTGGCTTTTTTTCAGGGTATTTCAACTATGACTTTAGGTGTACATATTTGTAAGGTCTACATATTTATAAGGATTTAGCACTCTAAATTATTGTATCATCCAAGCTAAAATATCCGTGAAAATACCTCCCTCCCTCCTTTACCATGACCCTCACCCATCCCTCCAAGTTTTGCATTTTTGACCTATCTGTGTAAAGAAAAGTGTGCAAAATCACATTGCTTATATATTTGAGACTTCCTGCTCTTAGTCGTGGTCAATTTCAGCCATATTTGCCAGAGAGCCTCAAAATATGATGATACTATAAACTTCATAAAATTTAGGATTTAGGTGATAGAAAGACTCAAATTTCTGCTTCCACCAAGGAAAAAAACCCCAAAAAACAACAACCCTGATGCATAAACTTATAAGTTCTATTTGACACTAGGGGAAACTAGCAGGAAATGTCCCAAAGGTCAGCCACAGGAAGAGATTTGTCTGGTACTGTGTACTGTGTACTGTCATCCAGTATTGTGAGACTTGAAATTGAAGAAAGCTCTTCATAACTTGTTAGCCACAAAATGACCCGTATTTTTCTCCTCTTCTTTTTAAAATTATTTTAAATCTTGTGCAATTTTAATTTTAAATAAATGATGGTCAGTTATCACCTTTGCTGTTGATTATTATGACTTGGCTAGTAATCTAAAGTGACCAGTTGAAATACTTCAAGCTACTAGAACTGTAAAGCTTTGCAGTGGGAAATGCCCAGTGTAATGAACATATGGGGGTGCATTGTCAGACAATCTGAATACAGCTGAGAACAATTCCAGTGTCACACTACAGTGCCTTATGCTCAGCTAGGAACAGGTAGACCTTTAGTAGTTTAAAGCTGGGAGGACCAGATTGCCAGCACTCTGTTTTATTTTCAGAAATCTTAAACACAGTTGGACAAAAGTCCTAATTTGTTGTGAAAAATTATTTTCAGAGTAGTGAGATCAGGTCCTCTGTATGCTAGTGATTAAGAGAAAATACTTCCTCTCCAGTTCTTATCTATATATATGTTAATTTCGTTTTCAATAGTGAACCACTTCCACAGCTTTTCAAAATAACAGGCTTTTTCAAGGTGTAAACCTTTTTTTCCCACTGTCAATTCTAGACACATTTGACCTATTCAGACATTTTCAAGCAGAGTTCTAAAGATATTAACTGACTTAATCTCTACCACCTAGTTTTTCCTTAAGGGCATGAGGAGCTTCAAAGGTTGGAATATTTAGACACAGAACAAGATAGTAATAACTTCAGTGATTGCTCTTATTACATCCGGTTTCACTTTTTACTTTTATTGGCTCTTGGGAGGTTTTATTTGCGCAGGGAATACTGTTGCTAAAGATGCATATGTAATTTGCATTTTATGAGCTCTTTTCAGAGCTTTTAATTTTAAGAAATTACACTTATGAAAAGTAGTGATGGGTCAAAAAAAATTCTGCCCGTGAAAACACACACATTCAGTGGAAAAATCTCATCTAACATTCCTTCTTACTAAGCACACCAGTCTTTTCCACCCTCTGGGTTATTTGTGATATATATTTTACATCAATCTTCTATCCCAGTTTTATCTAACTAAACTGTCTAAAAATGGATATCCATTCACCTTTTGGAGAGCTGATAATAGGCCATTTTTACTGGAAGGCTGACTACTTGCAAATTCACTGTCTGCAGATGGATTAATGCTGAAAACCCTGAGAAACAACTTCATAGGACTTTCTGTTGGTTAGTATTTATATTTTATTCTCTGACTTTAAAGGAGTCAGACACTGTATGTCCACCTTTAGCCCTTGTAGCTATTACAAAAAGAAATACAGGCATCTTATTTTTTTTTCTGCTCTCCTTGATACCTTCAGCTACCTTCATACATACAGAAGGAAAGAAAACGCAATAACAAAGCCCCCAAGCAAACAAGCGAACAAAAAACCCCCAAACCCTTAACCAACCAAACCAACCAAACCAACCAACCAACCAACCAAACCAACCAAACCAACCAACCAACCAAACCAACCAACCAAACCAACCAACCAACCAACCAACCAACCAACAAAACCAACCAAACCAACCAAACCAACCAAGCAAACCAAGCAACCAACCAACCAACCAAACCAACCAAACCAACCAAACCAACCAACCAACCAACCAAACCAACCAAACCAACCAACCAAACCAACCAACCAACCAACCAACCAAACCAACCGACCAACCAACCAACCAAACCAACTGACCAACCAACCAACTAAACAACCAAGCAAACCAACCAACCAACCAACCAAGCCAACCAACCAAACCAACCAACCAAGCCAACCAACCAAACCAACCAACCAACCAACACACCAAAAGAAATGCAAAACCAATAGAGACTAAATATCCAGTTAGAAAATTTGAAACATTTTTAAAATTTGCTTTTAATGCAAGTATGATGGGCAAACAGTTCATCTCTAGCTCCTGGCATATGGCATCCAGAACAAGTCAGCCCATCAGATTAATCATGTAATAGACCCAGAAGCAGCTTCAGTACTGTGAAACAAAATTGCTTATGGAGTCTACCAAAGTACCAAATGATGCTGTTGTAATAAATATTATCCAGTGTTTAGCATCTGGGCTCTGAGGTTGCTGGAAAAACCTGAAAAAAACTGCTAGCCACTACCATTTTTATTTGTGCAAGTTTTTTCAGTGTGAAATTGTTATTTTCATTATTAATATTGCCTCTGAAGTTCTGTTCTTTCTGAATAGTTGAAAATGTTACCTATTAGTTCTATCCTAAAAGTAAAATAGATTTGTAATTTATTTTCTTCTTCAGAACAACAATTAATTTAATGTAATATTTATCTCTAATCAGAAATGTAACCAATAGTATGCAAAGTAATTAAATGCATAGTTAGATGAGAAGATTGCTGACATAGGTACATAAAAAAACTTTATTAAACACAGAACAAGTAGCTCAAAGATAAAATAAAAAAGTTAGCACTATATTACCAAGTGTATATGCAAATTGGCTGTGTATTAGGAACAACAAAATTGCCTATACTGTGGCAATTCCATGTTGTCTAGATAGGGAAGACATATGTGTAATGATGTAAGCATGAAAGATTTATATTTCTCATAGATTTCTAAAAACCTAACTTTTTTATCAAGGTGTGTGAATAGAGAATTTTTTAAATCCATTGAATACTTAATTTTACAGGCAAAGTCTAAATGCCTGAACGTTAATTACATTTTGTGGCAATGAATTTCATAAGTTTATTATATGTTTAATGAGCCTAATAGAACCTTTTTGGCTGACATAAGTGGGCTGGTAGCCAAACTTATGGTAGGATGGAGCATAAATCTTTGCATATATCCTTCTAATTTCAGAAGCAAATAGACCCTGCTTTTATTTTTCCTGGGGTAAAATTCTGCCCTGAAATGAAATTTTAGCTAAAATGGAAAAAAGAAAAGGTGCTTGTTTTCCATTACTGATTGTGCTTTGAGGGATTTTTTGTTTTGTTTTGTTATGGAATTAATACTAATATTAACATGGTTAACAATGCTATATTAAAAAAAAAAAGTTAATGAAATCTATTACACTTGTGAAACAAATATGGAATAATCTGATTTGTCTTCTTTCTTATGGCATTTTGCATTCAGAATGTCTTCATTGACTCTTCAGCTGAATGAAGAATAGAAGGTAACCTTTTTATTAGCTTTGTACTATGCCTTTTAAAACATGATGAATTAAGAGAAGCCATGATTAATTGCTCTTGTGCAAACCAGTGTCCTTATTCATCAAAATTCTGGTACACAACTGTAACATTGTACAGCATCTTGGCAGATGCTGTCCAACTCCTTCACAGAAGTATGACTGATGCCCTCATTTTTGATTGATGTCTCTGACACCACGGCATTCAAAACAGACTGAAACCTCATGTGCTTCTGAGAGATGATGAATATAAACTTAGTGTGTGAAACATTACTATGGACAAGAGCTGCAAACCTCCAGTGGAGGCTCATGCAACCATTAGGATGTCCTTCACTGAAGGAAAGCAGACAGAATTTTGGGATATACAGGCTACAAGAAGTAGGTGATATTTCTATTTTAGGACATTTTTATGAAAACAACTTATTTCTCATTCTTTCACAATGCAGGAAACTAGGTTTTGCAGCCCAAAAAATGAAGATCTTACCCAAAAAACCTCTTTTAACTGTTCTCTATAGGTATCCTGTGCTTGTCTCAGGGCAGAACTAAGGGCAGCTGGCCATAAATCAGTTCATCGGTACAGATACTGAGCAGTTCTTCAGAGAATCAATAAACACTGGATGAACATTGTGGTCATACCAGATCCGTATGAGAGAAGGCTGCTGGGATCATGCTGAACTCATAAATATGAAATGTCTAAACTATGGCCAGTATATGAGTTAATCTGTGAACTAATCTCCTGTAGAACCAGGTAACCTTCAAGTGCTTTAAATGATCATTTTTTTATATATGTAGCTAGTTTTGAAAACAGTAAGGCAGTGGCAGACGGCCAGCAGATATAACAATTTTATTTGAACAATAGGCACTATTCTGGCATATGTTAGGTAAACAAAGGTGTCTCAACAAATATTGCAGAATATTATTATTAATTAACAATATTTGTCAAAACTCTTAATTATGTTCCTTGGTTTTGGCCTTTATAGGAAACTATAAACACTAATGTGAGCACATGCTCACAATTTTGTTTGGAGGTGAAATTATGAGGAAGGGTATTGATTTCCCTAAAACAAGAAGTTCAGGGAGAGAGAAAAAACCAAACATTTGTAATGAAACAGAATCAAGGTTTCAAAAAAAAAAATTGGCAAGAAAGATAATAAGTTAAAACATTCTCTCAGGAAAATACTGTAAACCAGAAGATAAAGAAGAAAAAGATGCTGTTTCAACTGCAGAAATAGTGTACACTTCAAAGCCTCTGGTAGCTGACTAGCAAAGCTGATGTGCAAAGTAAAATCTTCAGTGATTTTAACAAATTTCATCTCAGGTAGTAGATGTAGATGAAAGAGTAGTAGTGCTGAGAGCTACTGTGGGAGAGACGAGAAATAATGGCAGCTGTTGTTAGCATGACACAATTTCTTGTGTTTGACAAGAATCAACCAGGGCAGAAGGCAATTCTCCTACCTCTCCTACTTCTTTCTGTCACTGTAATAATCAGCTGTGAGGTGTTATCTCTTTCTTCAGCTCATTGGAAGCAAAAAATATCTTATACAAGAAGACCACAAATTAAACAATAATATAAAAAGAATTAATAGTTCTTGATGACATGGGTGCACTACAGTAAACAGAACTGTTTACAGCAACCCTCCCTTCTCTGCAGCTGTTTGCTAAAGCTAGTGAATCTACTGGCATAAAAAAGAGAATGTGGATTTGTCTGATTTGTGAAAGCCAGAAGGGACTAAGGAAAACTGTGGCTAAAGCAACAGCAGAAAATATCAAGTAGCATGTTTGGTGTGAAAAATTTAACATTACTCATTATCTTGTAAAACTAACATCTAACTTCTTTATTTTTTAATTTAAAAAAATATTTCTGTTTGGTTTTTTGAGTGTTGGTGGTTTTTTTTGGTTAATTGGTTAGTCGGGTTGCTTGTTTGTTTCGGGATTGTGGTCGTTTGTGGGAGGTTGTGGTGAGATGTCAAGGAATCTCCAAAAAGTCTTTTGGACTGTTATATATCAGACAGTTACATTGCAAGATTCCTTACAGAGATAGCCTGTGAAAAATAGAATATTGCTATCCTTCTTTATCACCTTTCCTTGGTTCTGGCATGAAAAAAATTACCAAATTTGGCATGACACTTGAATTAAGATTTTTAAAAATGCAAAATTGACATGGAAAAATAACCACTTCAGAGGTAAATTACTTAGATCTGTACTTGTCCAAACCTCTTATTTTCTATAGGCCTACTGAAAGTAACAGGTCTACAGTGCATCTGTGATGGAGATAATTTTCTGTAATGTGGTCATCCCTTCCTCAGGCTCTATAGTGAATAATTGTCTCATTATGCTCTGCAGTGGTCACATACTGAGAAATGACAGTGCAATGCATTATAATGAGATACCCATAGGAAAAGTTTGCTCCTGACACCTTAGGTAATGCAAAATCTTGATCTTTTCTCCCCCTTTTCAACGAGGGAGATGACACGAATTCACATTGGTCATTGCCAGAGCAAAATTCAATGTAAATCACAAATTCTGTACTTCAAAGAAGTTAGAAGATGGCTAATATGCCCTTATTGAATTAGGTTTGCCGTTAGGAAAAATCACAGAGGTTCAGCCGGCCTTAATTTGTTGCAGTTTGCTATTTTCTTTTGCTATGGCCCTGTTTCTCCTACACATGAAAATGGTTTCTCCCTGTTATACCCCTTTTCGTTGGCCTGATCCAGGTTGCCCCTTCCCACCTTATCCCTGTCAATTGTACCCAAGCCCCTCCCCTTATTCCAGATCCTTCCCTGTCAGTTACCCTCGCCCCTACCCTCCAAGTTTCAATCCCCCCTGGCCACACCTTTTATTCCAGAAAGTTTGCTGTCGGTTTCCATTTGTATGACTGAACGTTGTAAATTGTAACTCGTCCATGCTCCCCCTTATTGGTTTACTGTGCCCCAGATCCCTCCCATTGTAACGCCCCTAAGTTTTCCCCATTGGTCTTTGTGTTGTACCCTCCCATGGGGGAGGGCCCCTATTTAAGCTGTTCTCCTTGCCTTTCTGGGTATCCCTTCCTCGACTGTGGTTGTCCCCCTACCCGTTCCCTCAATAAACCTGTGGAGCCCTGAAAGGACGCTCCTGGCTCTTTCTGTCTCGCCGACGCTGACGACTGCCATGAAGGCTCGTGCCTTACCCTCATCCTGGACTCAGAGATTCTGGGAGAGGGCCACTCTTGGTGCTCCCCTCCTCGAGAGCTAGCTGGGCAGGCAGGACACGAGTGGGCTGGGGCGGGCGGCGTCATTAACTGACTGAATCTCCACAGTAGGCTCAGTTAACCAACATCTTTGTCACTGATAATACAGACAACTTTAATCCCAATGACTCTGTGGTATCCTGGCTGCCCATGCTCAAAGCTACTCAGGAAGCATTCTGTAGATGCTAGAATACGTATATTTTCTGTATATAAGCTCTGAATAAATAACATGGCTAATGCTTCTAATTCCTTAAAATTAACCTGGAAACCTTGCAAACTATTTCATGCCAGCTTTGACAAGTGGTGTAATGATTTACAAGTGTGTATATCACCACATATAGTGTGGTTTGCTAGAGAAGGAAGAAGAACATGCTTAGATAAATGAAATTGATTTGCTAACATGCTAGGTTGGTTTTTGTTTTGTTCTGTTTTGGACTTTTGGTTGGTTGATCTGGTTTTGGGTTTTTTGTTTTGGGTTTTTTTTTGTTCTTGTTTTGTTTTCTTTTTTCTTCCCCTAACTGAATTTAGTATTATGTATTTGATTAATCTTACATTCTTGCAATGTAAGAATGAAGAAGATGAAATCTAGAAGATGAGAAATTACTATGATGGTAGGAGAATAAATGAACAGTACTCATTCAGGGTTATGGAAGATTGAAGAAAGGAATGAGAGATTTCTTCACAGGAATGAAGACAAAGATGTTTCACTACATGAGATTGCTGGATTTTGTTAGATTTAACAAAGCTTTTTTTCTTTTTCTTTTCTCCTTTCCATTTTATAGCTCCATAATTTATACTAATTACAGGTTCTCTCACAGTCTGAATTTTTATCCTTACAATGTCAACACATGGATCAAAAGATTTGTATGTGTTTTGTTTTGTTTAGAAAAATTTTCAAAACAAGACATTTCTTGTTTTTCCCCAGTGATACAGTAAACTGTATGTCTTTGTATCAAAATGTAATACAAACAATTTCTGAGAAAATGTGTGTTAATGCAAATGAGAAAATGTAACACGGTATTGCTAAACTTCATTTCAACAGAAAGAATAATTACATACTATTAATATTCATGAGGCTGAAATAGAGAAGTTCACAAAGAACAACTTCCAACTACTTGGACTCCTTATTTATTCTTTTTAGTTGAGTTTGTTCCTGTGCACAACTTTGGATGAAGAATAGATCTTGGCCGTCAGAACTGCATGAAGCACAGGATGAAGTAAGGTGAAGTCTCTCCCAAACAAATGACCTGGTTCCCAAAAAAATGTTAGACCATTTTTTTTTTCCAACAAGGAATACATCAATTTAGAACTATAGGGAAAATGAGGAATACCAATTTCATGGCATCCCTCTTGTCCTCCCAGATTGCCCAGGGATGAAAAAAAAAAAAAAAAAAAAAAAGAGTGGACACACCTAGGCAAAATAACACTGTTTTTCAATCAGCTATCTTCTGCTGCCAGACACTATATTAAAAAATGTTTTTCCAGATTAACTTCATGTAGGACAACTAAGAATGTGAAAATCATGAGAATATAAGCAAAATATTGCTATTTGCACGAACTAGCAGACAAATGGAAGGCAAAGAAAGGGATGAAGTCTCCCAAAAAGGTGGCATAAGTAAGGGAGGAAAGTTGAAAAGCAGAATTTATTATGTAGAAAAATAATTAAAAAAAGAAAAAAGGACATTATAAGAACTGACACAGTCATAAGAAAGAAGTAAATATAATAAAAGTCAGACTCATGTGAGAAGAAATTTCAACAAAGAAAAAAATACAAAACCAATAAATATATGAAGAACAGGGGTGGGAAAAAGATAATTGAAACAAATGGAAACAAATCCAAGCACATTACATAAAACAACCATATCAGTGTCATTATACAGTAAAAACAGTAATTCACAAGTGGCTACATTCCAAATAACAAAGGCTGATACTTCCTCTACTCTGAAACAGCCATGCCATTTAATTCAAAATACGCATTTCTGTTATGCATCTTAGAAAGATAGTGAACAACCCTCATTCTTAATCATTGCACTGAAAGGCAACACTTACCAAATTTTGGGTGTCACGTTGTAGCCTTTATTTGAAATGAAACCTTCAGGATTCTAAGCAGTGAATTTTCTCCACGTGTTACAAACAGTAGGATGGCTCCTGCGGTGGAAAGCATAGGTCTGGGCTTAAGACTGCTGTTCTGAAATTGCATCCAATAACATTTTCTAAGTAGTACTTATAATAACTGCGCCAAACTCTTCAATCTACATTTCTAAAACAAACAGACAAACAAAATTAAGTGAAATAGTTAGAGGGGAAGTTTAGGATGGATCTGACAGTTTGCTAAAGACCTATTTAGTAATCACTGGAAGATCACACCCCTGGCTTCACGCAACCTATTCTAGGAATGTGTGCCAAAGCTGTCTTTTGGCTAGACTGCAAAGTTGCTCTTGTTTCACACTGATTATAACCTTGGGACACAATTAGCAGAGATTTTCTTGATTCATTTTTTGCAAGAGAAAAATCACACTGTAAATTTGGAAAAATCTGCCTCTTAAAGACTTAAAATTCCATAAATAGTTTTAAATTTTAGAATGTTGTTTTTAAATGTTAAATTTTTTTTATATGCTTACAGGGTAAATATTTGTAGATCTGTACAGGCTGTACATCTGCCATGGATAGTACATCTAGCCCCGGCTGAGCTCCATGCAGCTGTTGACTCATTCCCCCACCAGTGAGATAGGGGAGAGAATTGGAAGGGTAAAAGTGGGAGAACTTACCAGTTGAAATAGAGTTTAATAGGGAAAGTAGAAGTAATATATGCAAGCAAAACAAAGCAAGAAATTAATTCACCCATTCCCATCTGCAGACAGGCATTCAGTCATCCCCAGCAGCGCAGTGTTCCATCATATGGTGGTGACTTGGAAAGACAAATGTTGTCTGTCTGAAATCTCGCCTTCTTCTTTCTTCACATTCCCCTTCATATGCTGAGAATGGCATCATTTGGCCTGGAACAATCATTTGGTCAGCTGAAGTCACCTGTCCTGTGCTCCCTCTCAACTCCTTGTGCATCTCCAGCCTGCTCACTGGTGGGGTGAGAAGCAAAAAAAAACCTTGTCTCAGCGCCCAACATTAACAAACCCATCCCTGTGTTATCAACACTGTTTGCACCACAAATCCAAAGCACAGCCCCATGCTACCCACTGTGATGAAAATTACACCAGCTAAAACTAGCACATCAAATTATTTAGTACACACACAAACACACACACAACAAACACACACACACGCACACACACATATACAAATATTTCACTTAGGAAATAATCAAAATAACCAACAAACTGAGCATGATACAACAGGATTTTGCATTCTTCGTTATCACTGTAATTCAGGAGTCTGAAAATGTGAAATGTCTGAAACTAATGGTGGATAAATACAAGCCAATTTAGTCAGTATGATTCAGTATACAGCCCAGACATACATGACTATTAGTAAGATTTCACTGTTTCAGTTTTTCATAAGAAAATAGAAAGGAATTTGCTCCAATGAGGAAAACTTATGAAATATATTTTGCCTTTGAGGTTATCAATCACATTTGGATCTTGTACAATATATTATATGTAGTTTTGACAATCAACTATCCAAAATAAAATGCCAAATCACTGATTTCTTATTTATAGACACCTTATTTATTATTTTCAAGAATAAATACTTGTATATTTGTACTTAAGCTTATCTTTGCAGAGTATATATATATATATATATATATATATATATATATATATATATATATACATATATATATATATGTAGACACACATTCCAGTTTAGTATTTTAAAGACTGAAGAATCTGCCCTGGACTGCACAACCAAGGTCAAGGTAACAAGGTAGGCCTCATAAACAGTCTTTTCTTCTTGGACTCTATTATTTTCAGACGCAAATTTACTTATGCCAGCTAAAAAATGGATCCAAACTAATTGTTTATTTGGAATGTGCAGAATTGGTGTGAATGTGAAGCCTCTGACAGAAAACAGTAAACACTATGGTCTACTGACTAGATGAATTATACTGAAGCATGTCAAACATTTAAAGAGCTGCAGAATTTAATTTTTATGTTTATATTCACAGTCTGACTATAAGTATCACCATTTATCCACTTGTAACACTAGACAAAATGGGCTAGACTCATCATACAGACAGCTGCCTATAGTTCCTAAACATAGTTTTAGAGATTAATTATAATTATATTTAATGAGCATTATTTGTGTTCTCTGTTGTTATGACTAATTTTTTTGGCAAAATTCTAAAACATTTATTTTCTTGCCTGTGTTCCCATTCCCCTGATTTGAAGAGCATCCTGTCATAATGCTACCGTACTTCCATTTAAGTTATAATTACCTTATGAGATGGTTTCCCTTAAGTAGCCTTGTATATTGAATAGTTTCTCTGTGTAGGAACATGAATTTTGTATTACATAAAAAATTTTCAGTTTCATCCCCCAAAAGGCAAAATAAAGTTGTTTTAAAAAATGAAGAATTCAAGACATGCTCTTTCAATATAATTGGGTAATTTAGTCATTGTGAAACATTTCACCATTGTAAATTGTAAGATACAACTTTGTTCCATTCTTTTGGCATGACTGGGAAAACAAAAGGTATACCAAATTCAAACATGACCATTTTCCCTTAGTAATCCACATACATATTCCAGTTACATTCAGCATGGAACTAAGGTTAAGAAGCACATACTAGATTTGTTATTTTTTAGAAGAAGAATTAAATTACATCAAAAAATACCCAAAAATATTAGAATGTACTGTTTTGTTAAGTGGATGCTGCAACTGTGGAGCTCCATGCTGAAGAAGATGGTTGGTGTTTAAAGCTGGAATGAATTTAAAATGAGACAGGAGAGATTTGTTGAAGATACACCCACTCAGTTTTTCACACAGATAAAATCAATATTTGACTCAGGAGTACCAGAGCCAAAATGATGTATGTGTTTGTCCTGTTTTTTACCTTTCTGCAGGAATTCTTTTGAGAAAAATGTTAAAGGTCAGAGTCCTGGTCTTTTATGAAAAATTGAGCCATATTTATGCTCTCACTGCTGAAGAGAATGGAAATTGCACAGTATCTCACAAGACTCCATGACATCAGCAAGTAGTACAGACTGATGCAAAGTCTCCTGTCTTTTGCTCTTGGTAAGGTGATAACAATCAGATGAGAGAGATGAGAAGTTAATTGTAGTTCCTTGCAATGTGACTTCATGTCCATGTAGGTCTGTGTTCCAGCATACAATGAATTCTCTTATACAATGAAAAACTTTATATTACATTAATGTCTAATCAATACTTAAAAGTTGAGTTTGCAAGGAGAACTAATAGGTATATATTGCTCTGATAATTTCCCTGTGTATTTTTAAAGCTTTTTATGCTTATGTATAAAATATCTTTGTCTACATTAATATAAATGATGAAACAAACAGAGGTTTGTAAAGAAATACCCTTTCTCATTTTCTAAATCTATTATTATATTTTAAAACAGTAAGACTTTAATTGGAATGTAGGCTAACTAGTATGATACTTTATTATGCAAGAAATCATGAAGCACGTCAGAAGTTTCAGTTTTGCAACATTTTGAGGAATGCGAGAATACATCCTAGAACAGCATCTTGGGAATTGTTGCTTTTTGCTTTGTTGACAAAGACCCCTGTCGAGTTCTACTGTGGGGAACTGCGAGTTCTTCTAAAATGGATGATCTGGGACAAAATGAAGTTAAATTGGGCATTGCTGTGGATGCCCAAGTGTTGGCAGACTGCACAGCTCTCGGAGAGGCACGGACCCTCCACAGGCAGAGCTCCCGCGGCCACGGGGAGCCGGACACGAGGGGAGGGAGTGGGCACTTGGCTGGGAGCTTGGAAGCGCTGGGCAGGAGTGCGGGGGAATCCTGTCAGTGGGCTGGACGGGTGAAGCGGGGCTGGAGGCGGGCAGGAAGGCAGGAATATGGAGCAGGAAGGCCGTCAGTCAGGAACACAATATGGCTGGACAGGCAGCTGCTGGGATAGGCGAGGGGTAGGGCAGGATACGGGCTACACACAAGGCTTGGAGGTCAGACAGTGTCCAGCCAAACTCCCAGCAAGAGGGAAAGGCCAGCGAGGGAAGAAGAGCCAAAAGACAGGCTGGAGCTGGAGCAAAAAGGACAAAAAACAGGCAGAGTAAGAAGCAGACCTCAAGCCTGGGCAAAAAGACAAGACCAAAAGCCCCAACTTAGAAAGCCCTGACTCAAAAAGCCTTGTTGCAGTGCATGTTTATTTTATTCAGGTCATTGTTATAAGGGATTGTTCCTATGTACACTGTGTTTTTCCCCAAGTTGGTTTGTCCACAGGTTGTGTCCGCCCCTGAAACTACCCTGTTTGGCTTTCCCTGCCCCTTGTTCCAGTACCTTCCTTGTCAGTCCCACTCTGGGCCAATCTCCAGTTGCTCCGACCTCTTGGAAATCCCTGTTACTCGATGCCCCATTGGCCCATGTGACCCTTTCTCTTCCCCCTGCTTCCCTGCCCCTGCCCTCCACTCCTTCCCTAAGGATTCCTTATTCATTGTTTGTACTCACCCCCTGATTTGCCCCTGTATTTAATCCCAGGCACAGCAGTGCTCAGGGCTCTTTGCCCCTGAACCCTTCAACCATAATAAACCTGTTGGTACCTCCGCAGCTGAGAGCCTCCCTCTTCTCCTTTACCTGACCTTGACACTGAGCACACTGTGGAGCAATTAGGTCAAAAGGTTCTGCCTCCAGGAAATCCTGCTCTGGGGCAGTTCCCCACACCTGGCACAGTGCTGGTGTGCCTCCAGTGAGCTAGCCCGGGCTCTGGTGGGCCACGTCAAATCCTGACTCAGGAAAGCCCCAGAGCTTGTCCTGCAGTTATTTTTATGTCCCTGTCTCCTCCCAAGGTCTGCCTGCTGGCAGGACACCGTTGGCCCAATCCAATGTCCCACTGCAGTCCACGGGTAGAGACCCTTTCCCATCTGGCTGGAGAACCCTGGGGAGGAGGATACAGTGTCCCTAGTGGTCTCCAGCTGCCTGCCATGTTAGACACAACGAAGATAAATCTTCTGCATTCAATTGAAAATCTGGGCATAAAAATATTAAATGCAGTATACTGTAAAAAATTCTAAATTTTCACAAGGGAAATTCTACTAGTGAAACCTGATTTAGTGAAAGGTATCCTTGCTCATTAGAGTGAGCTTGGACTAAATTATGTTTAAAGGTCCCTTTCAAACAAAACCTTTTTATGATTCTACTACAATTTGGAGGGTTTTTGTGAAGACATTTCAATTTATTCAATTAGAGATAATTCACTATATGTAATTTAGGCGTCCACGTGTTAGAGATGATTGGCCAGCTATTGAAAGCCTATTTAAAGTAAGTTTCTTATGTTGTGAAGAAATGATTTGGAAAAGCCTTATTGTCCATTGACAACTAAGAAACCTAAGGCTATGAACTATGAAAAGTTCAAGACCAGTCGCATAAATGAGTGCAACAGAGCTGAAAATGAAATCACAAGGTAACAGTGAGATCATTCTTTTTTACTTGATAGGGAGAGGTCACATTGCAGGGGCTGCTTTGTCCATTGTTCTATGTACTGTGATAGCAAACCAAAAAGTGTAAACATGAATTTCTGTTTATGCATAGATTGTAACAGGGCAGCAAGGACAAAGGAAAATAACTATGCAGTAGGCAAGGAAATCATAATTAGGTACAGCATTTGGGACAGAGTTGCAAGATACAAAGAACAAGGAAATGGCAGAGGACTTTTTGAAAACGAAGGTCCCATAAATAAAAACAAATAGAGGATGGCTGTTTTGGGGTCAAAGGGTCTGCGGGTTTAGCTTATGCAAAAAGCAAGGAGCAAAAGCTAGATTTCCCAATGCAAAATATTCAAGTAGAGAATGAAAGAAAGGTATAGCTATGTGAAAAATTGGAGACTGGTTTTAAAAATATCTTAGTGTTTAGTGAAGTAGTAGGTGAAGGGAAATATAAGTAGTAAGTGGAGATACAGAAAGTTTTAAAAGAGTTTGGCTGAATATCAATTGGAAGAAAGATAATATGAGCAAGAAACAGATATGAAATTTACATTGGGCTTATATCAAAATATATACAACTACACATGTATTTGTAGACACAAAAGAGAAGTATAGCTCCCCACAAAATAAATATTACTTTATCTAAATTGTACTTCAGAATTTGCTCCATGGTTTTAAGGGCTTTTTTCTTGTCTGTTTGTCTGAATTTTGGAGTAGACAGTTTGGTTTTATTTAGTGTGCATAGTCAATAGTAACATTTGGTAGGAAATTACTTCTATATTTCCTGAACGTTTTTCTTGTTATTAATGATTGATTTCCAAACTTATGTATTGCAATGCCCTACTGAACTCTGTGGGTGCTCACTCTAAGAGATTGTTATTACTATCTTAGCAAAAGCCTTGTTGTATTCTGCCATTATGCCATTATAGTACATGCATAGACATTTTCTTTAGCTTCTGATTTTGTGTTGATTGATCAGCTGTTTACTAAGAGATAGCCTTATTTAGTCTATTATTATTATTAATCTATTAGGTTAGAATGAAAAAGTTATGATTATTTCTGAAGGCAATAACTTCTGAACTTTCCTATTGAAGGATAAAAAACCCAAACAGTAATGATGGTCTGCCAAGTCCATAGACTCTGATTTAGTTTTAAAATAGCTTATTAAAGGATGTTTCAGTCTAACTCTTAACAAGCTACTTTCTGCAGTGTCCTATTATTAAGTGACCTTATAGATGATTGCAAGGGATCCTATTTCTTAGCTGTGTAATTTTTGCTATCCCACTGAAAAAGCGGAATTTCACTGTTTAATTGGCAGTCTGATAGTAAAAATCCCTTATTGTCACTGTTCTTCATGTCCATAAAAGCCAAATTCTGTGTAAATAAACATGCTTTACCTATAGCATATGTCGCATCAATTTAGTTTGGTGATTTTTCTCTATTTTAGAAGTTACCTTTGTTAAAAATCTCATGAAGTCTTGGAAATCCAGTTCTTACACAATAAATAAAAATTACTTTTGATTTCATGTGTAGAAGCTTTACATTTCTCTTTGTATCTCTTAGACTAAATCAGTTATCAAAATTACTGGGTTTTGTAGTTTTGACTGGAGACAAATTGTGCGAACAATGAAGCAGCCTGTGAAGGAACCAAAACAGAGAAGGCTTTAGATAGACCTATAGTGTGCTCTGAGCATAAAATATGTCTCCTTTAATTTCATAAGTGTTATTTGTCATTTTCTTTGACAGCATCCTAGAGTGACTTTATGAGGCTTGTATTCCCAGTCCTCTGTTCTGTTTATGCTGGATATTGAGTTCTGCACCTCTAAGCCTGGTTCCAAGAGCGAATAGAGAGAGAAGGAGCGTATAACTGGAGGTCTGTTGAGTTTTTCATGGGTCTGGGTCTTCAAAGAGACAAGAGCAGGTGTTGGTTGCTGTAAAGTTGTTTATTCCATGAATATATCAGTCTCAAAGGCAAAGAGTTCATAATATTAAAGTCCTTGCAAAAAGTTTCTGGCATAGAGTCTCTGCAGAAGCAACACTGGCAACAGCAGCTCCCTGACATTTCTTGTTCTCTTCTTCTATTCTTCTGTGTTCTCTCACCCCAATACAGGGAATTTTACTCATAAATCATCCAATGAGCTTAAAACACAATTCTAAATCTTTCTTCCTGGACATGTTAGAGCTTAATGCTAAAAGTACAAAAGTAGTGTCAGTTCTTACACATAATTTATGCAATAGTTCTATTCACATAAATTGTTATATCTATTTTATCTAGAAATGCAAGCAATGTTCTGCTATGTTTTCATTATGTCTGGAATTAAGTTACTGGACTTTAAACTGGGCTTTAGGGCTTTTTATTCTCTTAAGGCACTTAAAGTATATTCCTCCTTACTTAAAACTGAAACACTTCTACTTCATGTCTGTGTGGCTTAATATATTTTAATTTCTCTAAACGTTTTAATTCAATTCCTGCATTCTATTTTTCTGAGGGTCTCAGAGAGACTTCTGTTTTATACACTTCAACAGAAGTCAGTCACAGAGACAACAACACAATATATACTAAGGTTAGAACAGAAGTATTACATTGTCTCACTGAAGAAGCTGCATCTACTTTACTGTGAAAGGCTTGTGAGCTCTGAATAGCAATGCCTGGCCATTAAGAGGATGTGTATTTGAACAGTAGAGACCATAGGGACAATATGACTCAGCTCATTACTAATTTTTGGTTTTCACTCCTTGAATTATTATTACTATTTTATATAGTATATTAAAAATAGAAGCTTAAAAAAAAAGTACATGGTTGGAAAAGAGCCAATGCACAGAAATATGAGGCGTATTGTGTCTCTGTGGAGGTTTCAGGGTCTCTTGAAATAACCACACGTTTGAACGTTGCACCCCTGACCAAGCGACAAAGGAGAATTTGGACATGTTATAGTTATTTTCTTTTTCTTTCATTTCCTTTCACCCATCAGAACCTGTGATTTTGAAGTATAACTGCAAATAAGTGTGAGTGAATAAATCTATCAAGGATATGTCTGTAAGTTTTAGTATTTAGCCCAGCTGTTAGCAGGAGTGATTTCTACTGCAGAAATGGAGGAATGGTTTTGTGAGACTTCAGTCAGCTTTACTCTTGAACTTTGCATCTTTTTCAGAGTAAAAGTACAGTCAACATTTCACTTTCTTTTTAGCTCATTTCTATCAGGTAAGTAGTGCTAAGTGGGTATCAGTCAGATATCAATTTGGGTATGAAGTACATGCAAGTTAAACTTAAGGACAGTCAGAAAAAAACCCCAGTTTCTCCTAAGATTTTGGAAGAAAAAACCTCATACAAAGTATATTCCTTCAATTTTAAACATACCTAAGCTGTTTTATGATAAATTAAAAGATGATTCCTTGTGCTCTGGTGCAGGTTTTCTTCCTACAGATCAATCTACAAATATATTGGTCACAAGCTGCTTTCTGCTGAGTAAAGAAAATACTTACTTTAGTATGTAATTCCACTTTATACACTTGTAACTGTTTACAATGATTTTATGATTTACAAAGATTTTTGAACAAATAAAACAAATGTAGTCATAAGTTAAAAAAAAAAAAAAAAGAAAACATTTAAAACCCGCTAAAATTATGAACAATGCACACTCATGCACACACAAAATAGATTGGTACCTACATATGTTGTGAATCAAATTGAATCTGGAATATACTACAGACCTACTAAAATCTGTGAACACCACCACCACCACCACCTTAACACATAGCCCCAAGTCAATAGGAGCCTGTTTGTTGGGGTGAAATGAAGTTGTCAAGACTAAAGCAGAAGGGCATGGGAAAAACCCACTGCAGTTACAGTGATGAGACTGATTCATTCCCAGCATCCCCTGGGCAAACATGGTAATCGCCTCCAGAAAGTTCTGTGGTTTTTGTAAGATTAGTGGTTTAAAAGTGCTATAATATTTTGCATATTCCTAATCCCTCTTTCCTATTGGACCCTCACCCTCCAACTCCACCCCTAACTTACCTTATATAAATTGTGTTTACCTTTGCCCTTGCCCCTTTTGGTGCACCTCGTTGTACTGTGCTCAACTTTGTCCTTTTAAATTTTTTGTATTAGTAAATCCTCTTTATTTCTGGGTCACTAGTCTATGCCCATCCTTCATTTTAATTGCCAAGTTTGGAGACCTCTCACCAATCTCCCTGGCAGTCTAGGGGTTTGTCCATCCTGGCCAGACCCTGAGTGGTGGTATATATTGAAATGATACAACATTTAGTTAACTCAAACATTTTGATTTATGATCTCAAAGAGATAGTAAACATCTTAATGAGAACCACAAATTATGTTAGATTAGAAAGACTCACCAGTATCTATTGGAAACGTAATTCTGCAGAATTATTAAAAATGTGCATCAAAAGATATTTATTTATCTCAGAAAAAGAAGGGTTTTTTAAGACTTGAGAAATCAATCAAAAATAGTCATAAGAAGGGGAAGAAGTTATTTTGAAGAGATGTATCAGTAATACTGGAAAACAGGTATATAGTGGAACTGGATATAAGTCTGTGGAGGTTTATCCCAAAAGAAGGTTAATTGTAGATCTGGGACACTTAAGCAGAACCAGGTAGTCACTCTGTTTAGTAGAAAAGAGGAACATATTGCTCTATTTGTCAAATGTCAATCAGCATTAAAGAAAATTGCCTTCATGGAGCCAGGCTTGCTTTGTTAAGAGCTGCTTTGTCATTCTAAGTGATGTTTTTCTCTTTCTGAATTGGTGTATGTCCTGCAAAAATTTTTATTTTAGCCAAAAACCTTTCCATTTGATCTCATAATCTTCTGTCTGATTACTATGAATTCCTCTTTTCTGATACTCTTAAATGTAATTTTTTTCTTCAATGTATAAGCAAAGATCTTTAAGTCAGTAATGTCATCCTTGCCTCCAAAGTCAGTCCCTTATTAACCTGCTGATCTGTCTTATTGCCTGTTCCACACTAGAAAGCCAAGATCTACAGCCAGTTCTTCAGACATTACTGAGCACATGGGAATTCTTTTCTGACCTCTTGCCCAACTGATTCATTTCCACCTCACTTATATAACTGAGAAGGAGTTAATATGTTAAGTGATGAAACTGTGATTCATTTGTCAGTTTGTATTTCAATATCAGAGTAAATTGTCTTCCATTCTGTAACTTCTATCATATGTCACTTTTCTTTATAATATCTTTGAAGCAATAACTGTAACATTTCGTTTTCTAACTTGCGCTTCCCTGTGCATAATGTAAAAAAAAAAGTAACAATAAAGAAGTGTGAAAGAGAAATTGAAGGAATACATTCTGCAGGGTTTTAAGTATAGAGAGGGATGGAAACTGGATATATACACTTGGAATATTTATTAGCAGTATAGAAAATAGTAGTTATATCTACGCTTGGAAAGGAACCTTGGCTAGAATTTTTAATATCTTCTTCTATGATAAAATGTCAGACTTCAAGGCTCTCTCTTTACTGTGTGTGAGTAATAACTAATAAAAAAACGTGATGACAATCCACAGCTCCTGCAGGGTTTTACTAGTAGGTAAGAGAAGAAATATTTACTTTAGTTTATGGTACATAATTCTTGTGTAATTAGATAAGATTAAGAAAAGGAAAACTCAAGCTGAATTTCATGTAAAAGCCACTTGACAGTGAGATCTATTAGGCCATGGAATAACTTCCCTCAGAATATTTAAAATGAGACTAAACTATATGTCTGTTAGGACAGTGCATTGATAAATACACAATATGCAGGAAACAATTTCACCTTGAAAGAGTGAAGGACCAGATGTGACAAAATTTTAGGTTGTATGAATCTGTGAGTTTGAATAAAACTGGAAAAATGAAATACACTTTCTTAAATATTAAGCAGAGTAGCCATAGGAAAAGCTAACTGTGGCATAAGCTTGTTAATTTTATAGTTCATTGCTCTGCATGAAGACTGTTAATTTATATTAAACACTTCAAAAGTTACACTAAACTAAAGCTCTCAGTAGTAACCAGCCTACTCCTCTTCAATGCTGTCTTTATCCATCATCCAAGCATAAAATGACACAGGTTCTTCCTTCACACTTTCTCTCCCTCATCACCTTTTCCAAAGTATGTAATCAGGAAAGCAATTTAATATACATTTTGGTTATAATACATGATAAAGTAGAAAGAACAGAAAGAAGTGGAAAGGGATCCTATAATGATAAATAAATGGACATTTTTATAAGATCACTTTTTTGCTTATAACTACCTTGAAGCCTACGGGAATATGATGTGTAAATGGCAGAATTTTGTGCTGACTATGTTTAGGATGCAAAAAATTGTAAAAATCCAAGTTAGCATCTGTCTAGCCAGGTTGCATTTCATGGCTTGACAGACTTAAGCAAATTATTTGCTGTTCTCAAACTTGAAGAATGAACAAAGCAAATTACTTCATATGTAAAAATTAATAAGGTGAAGTTCTGGTACACAGCATTTTAGGGCAGGCTAGTGATGTTCTGATTTCTTATATAAGGTTAAGAATTTTCTAACTTAATTTTTAAAAAATCTAAAATTATGCTTCAAATATTATAAGTATACTTGATTAGTAATTAATTTTATATTTTATATTTATTGGTAGGAAACTCTGAAAGCAGAAGAATCTCATTGAAACTTGCAACTGCAAATAAAAGCATGCTCATTCTATCATATTTTGTAGCTTAGCCTGTTAAACTGTAAATTTTTAAGGTACTGCTGAAGTAATTCAATCAAATAAAGTTAAAGTAATATTTATGAAATTTCCTTTCATTTTTATTGACCCATAAACATTAGAGTGTAAATGCCTAAGATTCTCTTCAGAAGTTTGGGGGATATTGGTGTCATAACTCTAAACAGAAAAAAGAGATTATGAATCATATATTAGCAGATGAACTTAAAGTCACTTGATAACATTTTTCAGTTATAAAAGAAGAATCTATTAATTCCTCATCTCTCATGTCCTTCCCTTCCTGTATTTGAAAAAGATACACTGTCTCTTAGGATTTTATATCATATCACAAGAATGAAAGGAAGTGTGAGGAAGAGTAAAGAAAAATTGAAGGAGATATTGTGAAGACATTTCTTTCTCCTTTTCTGCAGTAGAAAGATCACCCACGCATCTCTTCTTTTTCCATTGTAGTTTTAGCCCTCTAGCAATACAGATGACCCGGAAAACTATGAGCCTCTCAGTCTTACTTTCAGTGCATGGTAAAATTGTGGAGAAGATTATTCTGGTGGTATTGAAAAACAATTGAAGGACAATGAAGTCATAGGTCACAGCCAATGTGGCTTCATGAGGGAAAAGTCCTGTTTTTAAAATTTAAAATTTTTTTATGACAAGATAAACCACCTAGTAAACCAAGAGAAACCAGTTCATGTTAATTATCTTTTTGGATTTCAGTAAAACTGAAACCGACATGGTTTCTCACGAAATCCTTTTGGAAAAAATGTCCAGCGGGCAGCTGGATAAACACATCTTGTGATGGGTGAGCAGTTGGCTCATCCATCCAGCACAAAGGGTTACAGCAAATGGGGTGACATCAGACTGGTGACCTGTAACTGGTGGGGCTCCACTGGGCTTCATTTCAGGGCCAGTGCTCCTCCAACATCTTTGTAACTGAATTGGATGCAGGACTTTAATATATATTATATGCCAGCAATACTAAAGGGGGAGGATCTGGCAACTCCCTTGAGGTCAGGGAGTTCCGGCAGAGAGCCCTCAATAAATCATGGGGCTGGGCAATCACTGACTCTATGTGGTTTAACAAGGGCAAATGACAGATTCTGCACCTGTGATGGAGCAACCGTGAATGTACAGATAGAGTGGGGAATTAAAGACTTGAGAGTGACATCAGAGAAAGGGAACTGGAGACAAATTGAATATGAGTCAGCAGTACCCTGGCAGTCAGGAGAGCCAGCCATGTCGTGGGGGGCATCAGGCACAGCATCACCAGCTGGGCAAGGGAGGAGATTGTCCTGCTCTGCTCTGGGCTGGGCAGCCTCACCTCGAGTGCTGGGACAGTTTTGGGTGACACAACATAAAAAAGATGCACAGGTTTTAGAGAGTGTCCAAAGAAGGGCTACCAAAATTATGAAGGGTCTAGAGGGGAAGCCATATCAAAAGCAACTGAGGTCACTTGGTCTGTTCAACCTGGAGAAGAGGACACTGAGAAGAGACCTCATCACAGCCTGTGCCTTCCTTGGGAGGGGATTTCTTCTCTGTAGTGATCAGTGACAGGACCTGAGGGAATGGCCTGAAGTTGTGTCAGGGGATATTTAAGTCAGATACAAGAAAAGGGTTTGTTTTTCACCTTTAGTGTGTTTGGGCACTGGAACAGGCTTCCCAAGGCAGTGATTCCAGCATTACCCTGATACAGTTCAAGAAAACTTTGGACAATGTGCTCAGGCACACAACATGGTTCTTGGGACTGTGCTATTTCAGGCAAGGAGCTGGAATCAATGATCCTTGTGGTTGTCTCCCAACTTAGGATATTCTCTGATTCTCTGATTCTGTATCACTATTTTTCTGCATTATAATAAAATAATTGTATACAACCTTAAGACATTTAGACAAAGATGTTAAGACTTACTTTCTAAGTCTCATTTTTGAAAGATGCCTTCTATTTTTCCATCTTGCTTCTTCTGCAGTCTGTGTTTTTAAGAAACTTATTTTGCTTCTGCTTTTATATTACTCCTTAATCACCTGTATCTGACTATGTTATTGCGGATTAAAGACTTTTGTATGTGCTAATGTGCTATGGTGGGGATGAAAGACAGTTGGGTCTTCACTGCCTGCATGTGTTGCCATTTTATGTTGTCTGTTATAGTCTTGTGTTCCTGTCTGTCTGTCCCACTCTTGCCACATAGCCCCTCCTGCTGATGGTGGTTTGTCCCAAGATAAAAACACCAGGTGGGTTTGCAGAAGGAACTTATTCTGGATTCCTTACTCAGAAGAAGCTCTGGATGATTACATGATTAATACATTTTAGAGATGAGGTCATTGAGATGTTTGCAACTAACTTCAGAGGACATTGGTCTGTGTGAGGGTACATAATGATGCTAACTGGGCCAGCTGGCCTCCTGATGTATCAGACAGCATCTGTCTGATGGTGTTTTTCTTAGGCTGTGAGTTGAATTTCTCAAGGGTTATGTTTCTTATCACACCTACCCCTAGATTTCTTATCACATAGATCAACTTTCTCACATTATGCCATAAGTGAAAGTACCTGTGGAATGCAGCCTTTTAAGAAGTTCTTTTCAATATGACAGTGATGTCATTCAGAAGATGACTTCTGAATGATGAGAGTTTGGAACTTTTAGGGACCTGATATGCTGTTATAGTTCACACTTCATGCTGAAAAAGTATTCTAGCTCTCCCTGTCCAAGGCCTAAATGCCCATATACAATATTTCAAGATGTACCTCCCTCTGCCGACAAATATATATTGAAACTTCAGTAAATCTTAAGAGTTATATTATATTTAAGGTATTATCACTGGCAAGTTATTTCACATAAGGTGATATAGTAGACACAATCCTATGCCTACATTATCGTCATGGTTTTGATTTGCCAATTTAAATATACTCATTTTCTGTTGTGAGACAGAACCAGGAGCAGAAGCAAGGCAGGACTAAAACTTAAAAGGGTATGAAAAGAAACTTATTAACTACACAAAGGAGGGGAAAAAAACCAAATTCAGAATAAGATTTTCAGACTACTCCTTCCTTCCCTCTCTCAACCCTCATAACAACAAAACAAACATATGAATAAACGACTTCAGTCAGTTCCTGTGGAGGCAGAAAGCCCCCACAACAAAAGAGCCTCCTTCTCTCCCCTGGAGGGTAAGCCCTTAGGCACTCCCTCCTTGTTATGTGAACTATAGTTTTACTCCCAGCATGCTTTATTGTTACATGTTAATTTGTTGGACCCCATTGGCCCTTCCTCCCTGGTACCGCCCCTGAGCCCTCAGACCATTCGCTGTTGCTCTACCCCGCCCCTCTGGCTGTCCTGTATCTGCCCTGCTCACTCCTACCCAGTCAGCCAGTCTGTCCCTGGACCTTGCGAGGAAGAGGAATAAATCTCGCCTTGGAACCCCACACATGGCTCCCGTCTCTTCTCTCCTGCGTCGGCCGAAGAGGAACGCTCACAGAAGAGTGAAATCACTCACAATCACTCACTGCCTGGGAGCGAGCCAGAGGACATGACAATGCGCCAGACTCGTCCTCCAAGGATGCTTCTCTGGAAGGTCCCAGCACTCTAGCATGGCCCCAGGGCCCGCCACGACAAGTTCCCCACTTAAATAGGCCTTTCTCAGTTCACTTTGGAGAGAGAAGCTTCCTTTTGTCAAGCCATAGGGATTTTTTCCACAAGAAAAGAAGAAAGCAGTCCTCTCGTGGTTTCATTTTCATGATTTGCATCTGCCTGGGAACCTGCAATCATGTCACTCCTCCCAACTCCACAGCCTTCCCAGAGTTGTGCATGTGGCCATGTCTGATTCACGGGGTATTACTTTTAAGAATGAAATGTTCCACAGCAAGGGTTCTCTTCATCTCTTTTCTCTCTGTTCATGCTTCATCCTCAGAAAACCGAGATCCCCTTCTTTCCTTGGGGCAAAAGATTCTCGACACAAGTGCTTTTGGTCAAATGATCTATCAAATGGAACATCTCCAACCCCCCATGTCTTTCTCCATGGTTTATAGGACTATTCAGTACATCAGTTCATCCCTACCATTTTACAAAAAGACATTTCAGACATCTTCACAGCATCTCCTCACTCTCCTTCCATCTAAAAAAAACTTAGCTCTTTCTTCACTGACTTCAGAATATCTCCTTTTTCCCTTTCACTCTGGGGAGCACTGAAAAGTCTGTAAGTCTTATCTGAGCATTGAAAGAGTTAAGATTTTGAACAGGGAAAAGGAAAAAAATCAAGGCTACAATGCTGGAGCTTTGCCAGGATCTCTGAAACTGGCCATGCTGGAAGAGGGTGGGGGGAAGAAAAGCAGCTGGGATCTTAAAGTAGCCTGAGTCTTTCTGACCACTGCCCATGGCCACCCCTGGTCCCTGCCGGGCCATGCCAGCTCCCCACACAGGGCCCAGCCCTGCCCCTGCCAGCCCCACAGGCCTGCAGTGGGGCCAGGCCGGGGCCTGTGACCTGCACTGCTGCTGGAAGAGACAGAGACTCAGTTCTGGATTACCTCCTTCAAAATGTGTGTTCACGGTGTGAACTAACTTTCTCCACTTGGCTGTTAAGGCTGACAATAACCAAACCAACCCACAATTTGTCCCAATCAACTCACAGAGGAAGCCCCCTTAGAAAGAACTTCTCTGAGTTTCTTCTTCCCAGGTCAACCCAGCGCAAGTATTCTCAGTAAAAATGTGAAGTTGATTCTCTGAGGGAATTAAATTTTATTTACTTTGACTGGATGGGCGATCGGGGTAAATTTCCTGGGTGCAGTCCCATATCGAGCACAGTAGCAAAACTAAAGCAGGCAGCATGAGCCTTATCCCATATTCTAAAACCTAGCCTAAAAGTGATCTTTTGATAATTCTGCTATCACTGGCTAAATTTGACATAACATCAGTAGCCTGTTTTCCATTTGTTCAGGGCTTGATGATAAAAACCATCATTTCAGAACAATTAAAATATTACATAAGAACACAGGCAGGGAGTCAACATTCCACTACTATTCCATTATATTCCATTACATTATATTCTTTCCCTTTAAAAGTTGCTTTGCAGCTCATATTTAAAGTCAGGTGATAGTCATACAGTGATAAATACACCACAGGGAGAGAATGGTTTATGATCAAGGCATGAATAAGATAATTTCTTTCAAATTTCTTCAATTTTAATATAAAATATTTTCAGAAAATTTAGTGAACCTTGATTTTCTACTTTTGTCCCTCAGATCAGAAAATATGCTCACTGAATTCCCAAATGTACCATGAGGGGACCTGAAAGCTTAAAATTATTTTATTACCAATATTCATGTTACAAAATGAGAATAGCTGTGAATCATCATTTATTCAGCACTTGAAGCCATAATAAAGATTTTTAGATCAATTAAAGCACCAAATAATGCAAGCATGGAGTCAACATTCAAGAAGCATTCCAAAAATGTATTTGCATTTTTTGTCCTCCTTCATTGAAACAAGTAAGTGGTTCGTGCTGTAAAGTCAGGCAGACGATTTGCAGTAGAGTTTGTGCCTGCACATATGTATTTGCAAAACTGTATCTTCCCTAGATCTGCTTTTCATAGTCTCTTCTTCAAGTCTCCCAGGTTTACCTGTTCAACAAATCTCTGAAGAATTTTCCCTCTCTTCCCCTTTCTATATATACTCTTCCACATTTATTGATGATGGTATGATGATATATAGAACAGAGAGCTGGATTTATATGATTTAATTATGGTCTGCTTACTAATACATATATGAAGTGTTTTATTACGTCTCTATGAAAGACAATATTTATTAAATAAATGTACAGAAATTTAGATGGAAAATAAAATATTCCATTTCAGTGCTAATACAAAAGCAAAAGCTGTTTCTTGTTTGTTTGCCTCACTTACATTATATGCAATAATAATTTTTCCCTACTAATCTTTGCTTTGACTTTCATTTTCCTCTGGCTTTAAACTTCTGGACTCTTTATTCTTCATTATTTTGTAGCACATGAAAATGTCTGTTTTCCTATCACAATAGTGTTGTTTATCATTTTGGCATTGGAGAGGACATTTCTGGCAAAACCTGGAAATTTGATCATTCCCTCTCTTTGATAGAGAAGCAGGAAATAATCTGAGGAATTATTCACAGTTTTAAATGACACCATCAAGTGACAGATGCATTCAATATGTTGGCAAAATTGGAGATTACATTTATACTTTTCAGAAAGCATTAAAGCCACAATCTCAAATGTAAACTGCAGCTCATGTTTGATTTAAATCTGCTAGCAATGTTGCTTCTGTTTAGTCTTCTAATTTCCTGAAACTATCACTACATCTTCCCTGTTTGCAACCTCAGCCTATTTTGGCCCATTGTTGTTTCTTCTAACTTTCTAACTTTTTCAGGTTAGAATACATAGCTTCATATTGTAGAGCAAAATTATTATATTTAGATCTTGAAGTGCAGTTGAAAGCTACAGCTTGCAAATATCATCCTTTTTTATAATATCCACCACAGGTATAGTAGATTTACAGTTAAGATATTACCACTTTTAGTAAAAATCAATGTTTCAGGGACATAAAATTACACTTTCTGTTGGGAAATGTCTCTCAGCATACAGCATATTGAAAAAAAATTTAAATAATGCAAAACCATAAATATAATGGAAAACCCTCATGAAACCAGGGTTTCTCATGACGTTCATGGCTTTGTAACTGGCAAGTATGTTGTGCTTCTGCTTTCCCGGGATTAGGATCTGAACTGGAAAACAGATTAACAAGGAGGAAAAGGGTGGAGAGAAACAACAGGAATTATACCTGACTACTCAGATAAGATTTGGTTTCCTGAATATTGTGCTACTGAATTAACCCAAAAATAGAAAAAAAACCTTAGGATTTTGAGTCAGCAGACTTAATTTTATGCAGAAAAAACCAATGATTTATAACTCTAAAATTTCTTCTATGACTGAATATCTCTGACACATATTCAGGACTTAAGGAATACTATATACCACACCAATTTCCTTATTTTTTCCTTCTTTAAAACAAAGGCAGGATTACTTGCTAAGGACAAAGTAGAGACATGCACTTTTATGAGTGGACATTGGACTGATTTTGTGTGTTAGGATTTTGTTCTGATTGCTCCAACTCTTGTCTCTTATGCGTGCCTAATATTAAGAATATAAATGTATAAAAACAAGTGCAGGACAAAATTATTTTACTTTCCCAAAATCTGAAAATAAAAGGTTTAAGGAAGTTGCTGAATAGCTAAAAGACGAGACTGAGGATATTGATTTGTTGATTAAACAGGGGTGGATGCAAACGTGCTACAAATATAAATCAAGACTTGGAGGAATTAACTTCTGGATCACTCCCAAGTCTCAGTCTTTTATATTTTTACTGAGGCTGACAAGAAAGCTGACTTCTAGATTGCACTTGGACACTTCACTCCATTAAAAGTGATAGTGACATTATGAGATCAATTCACATACTATCACACATCTTTTTTTAAAAGGTTCTTTTATTTGATTCTACAAGTTTAAATGCCCTGATAATATATACCTCCAATGTTGCCATATACCAATTCCTCTTTTCCTAAATTTACATAAAAATAGATGATCTTATAGAACATAAAATCATAGAATCAATTGGGTTGGAAGGGATCCTTGAAAATCATCTAGTACAACATCCAGGCCATGGACAGGGACATATTTCAGTGGATCAGGTGACTCAAAGTCCTGTCCAGCCTGACTTTAAACACTGCCAATGATGGGACATCTACAGTTTTTCTGGACAACCTGTTTCAGTGTTTTACCATCATTGCTGTCAAAATACTTGTTCTTTATATCCAATTTAATTTGAATATTTTTAAATTAAAAACCGTTGCCCCTTGTCCTGGAACTACATGCTTTGGTAAAAATTCTCAAATTTCTTACTAGCTCACTTTGTAAAAAAAAAAAAAGACTGCAATGAGGTCCTCCTGGAGCCTTCTCTTTTCCTGAACAACCCCAAATCTCTGCACAACTTCATAGCAAAGATGTTCCAGCCCAGTCAAACTGCTCCATATCTTTCTTGTACTGGGCATCCCAGGGCTGGATGCAGCTCTGCAGGTAGTGTCTCACCAGAGCAGAGCAGAGGTGCAGATTCCCCTCCCTCCCCTGCTCCCCAGAGATGCAGCCTAAAATTTGGTTGAGTCTCAGGGCTAAGACTACACATTGGCTCTTATCCAGTTTTAGACAGAGCAGTTTGGCAAAGTTTTTATCTGCTGGACTTCTCTCAATCAGTTAATCTTCCAGCCTGTATTGATACTGGGGATCCAGGACCTTGCATTTGGCCTTGTTGAACTTTTAAAGTTTCATTTAGACCAGTTCCTCAAGCCTGTTCAGATGTCTATGGATGGCATCCCATCCCTCAATCATGTTAACTGCACCACTCATACTGATGTCAGTTGCAATGCTGAGGGTGTACTCATTGAGAGACAACTCTTGGTACTGGCTTCAAATTTAACAGTGAGCATTTGGTTTTAATCTTTATACATGGGCATCCAGACAAATCTTTATTCTCCCACCCATTAATCCATCAAACACCTACCTTTTCGTTTAGAGTCAAGAATGTTGTGTGGGGTACTATATTAAAGGTCTTATAGAAGTCCAACTAGCTCTTCTCTTGTCCATTGAGAAAGTCACTCCATCGAAGAAGCCACTGGATTAGTTCAGAATGATCTGCTCTTGTTGAAGCCAGACACCTTTCTGCCTTCCATACTTCACATAGCTTCCTGGAGGAGCTGTAAAATGTGTATCCCTTTTCTCTAGGCACTTCAACTGCCTTCCATTACTTTTCAAATATGATGGAGAGTGGCTTAGAAAATACACTTGCCACATCCCTCATGACTGTGAGATGCATCCCTTTGGTATCCATGGGTGACCAGTGGGTCTCTGACATGAACTTATGCTGAGAGGAACCTCATTCCCCCAGTCCCTGTCTTGAGGTTCAAGGGCTCAGATATGTGGGAAGAGTGATTGCAAAGTGAAAGCTGAAGTTAAAAAGGTAATAAATGTTTTGTATCTTAGCCTTCTCCTTTTAAGTACTCCATTCTCCTTTTTCATGTATTGGAGAAGTACCTTGTTATTTTTCACATTCCTTGCCAAATTCAGCACCCATTGTGCCTCAGATTCCTCAATCTCAGATCCATATATTTGTGTAGCATCTGTATATTCTTCTAGGATACATTACCTTCTTAGATATTATTTTCACCAGGAGGTCCTCACTTAGCAGTACTCATGTTCCACCTTCCTTGCCTGATTTTTCCACATGGGAATCATGAGCTCTGGGGCTTTCAATAGAAACATTTCTGTAACACAGGTGAGATAATTCTTGGCATATTTCTTTTGAGCATATTTGGAACCTAATATCTGGGTTTTTCTTCAGCCTGCAGCACACTTACTCTTTTCTGCATATGAAGGTCAGATCATAAATCTCAAGCAGTTTTCTAAAATCATGTGGTTGTTCTTTGCTGTTGATTGCTAATCTATGACTACCTCTCCAATGTCATTACTGTGACATATTGGTAGATACTTTACCTTTGCTGCCAATGGAAAGGGTAAAAGTAGGCTTGTACATTGAAAATACAGAAGTATACCTTTTACTTATTTCTTTAAATAGGCACATTGCATTTACTGAAGTATGGAATGGCCAATGTGTTTGACACATTCTAAGATAGGGAAAAATATTTAATAAAGGAATATAATTAGTTAATTTTCTGCAGGTCTAGAGAAAAAGTATTTGAACTTGTGAATATAAGTACCAACTTCTACTTTGTGCCAACAGGCTGATAGCATGTTTTTATGAACACACTAAATTTGATTTCCCAGAGAAAACAGTATCTAAGTATTTATGAAACAGGTGTATTGTTTTTCTCCTGACAAATGTTGTACATTTGTGAAACCTCACATTAATGACACTTCAGTTACTGTCTCTGCCACTGCTAATTTCAGCTGTGAAAAGTTTCAACAGTAGTTAACTTATCTTAGTGGAACATTTTTCTAGAGTACAAGGGGAAAGCTCAGTTTATGGAAACCTTTGATTACATCCACAATATTTCATGAACCAGTTCTTCACTTTTTTTTTTAATAAATGGAGAATTAGAATAGTTTATTCATGTTTAGAAATGTGTAGAAACTAATTTTTTCATTAAAGACATTGTCATAGCTTGATTTGCTAATTTAAATATAGTAATTTTTCTATTGTGAGACAGAACTAGGAGCAAAAGCAAGGCACGCCTAAAACTTAAAAGGGTATAAAATGAAATTTATTAACTACACAAAGAAAAAAGAAAACAGTAAATTCAGAATAAGCTTTTCAGACCACTCCCTCCTCCCTCTTACAACAAAGACACTTCAGTCAGTTCCCCACTTAAATAATCTTATTCAGTTCACTTCAGAGAGAGGAGCTTCTTCTCGTTTGCTTATGGGGATTCCTTCCCCAAGGAAGGAAACAGTTTTTCATTGACTTCACTTTCACAAATAGCAGCCACCCGGTAACCTGCAATCGTGACACTCTCCTAACTTCACAGCCTTCCCAAAGCTGTGCTTGTGGGCCATGTCTGTCTCATGGGGTATTACTTTTAAGAATGAACTGTTCCAAAGCAAAAGTTCTCTTCATCTCTTTTCTGTCTGTTCATGCCTCATCTTCAGAAAACCGAGATTCCCTTCTTTCTTTGGGGTAAAAGAGTCTCAACACAGGTGCTTTTGGTCAAATGATCACATGGAACACTCCAACCCCCATGTCTTTCTCCACGGTTTATAGGAATATTCAGTGCAGTACAACCCACCTTACAGCTCACAAAAGGATTTTCAGCAGTCTTCACAGCATCTTGTCATTCTCCTCTTATCTAAAAAATTTAGCTCTTCCTTCACTGATTTTGTATCTTTTCTGTTTTTCCCTTTTGTTCAAAGGAAGATTAGAGGTCTGTAAGTCTTATCTGAGCACTAAAGAGTTAAAGTTTCACAAAGGAGTTGCAGGGGCTTGGACAGATGAGATTTCAGCCAGCCTTTCTGGGGCTTGGCTGAAGCACTCACTGCCCATGGCCACCCCTGTTTCCCAGATAGGGGCCCGGCTGCCTCCCCCCATGGCCATCAGGTCCCCTGGTTTGCAGACGAGGCCCAGGGACCTCCCGAGCCCCTCTGCCACCACTGGGAGGGAACTCGAGCCAGGCCGACCTTACCTGCTCAGCCACCGGAAATAAAAGAGTTTTTTCAAAATGTGTTTTCATGGAGTGAGCGAACTTTCTCCAACTGGTTTCTCAGGCTGTCAGTAATGAAACCAGCCTCTAGTGGGTCCCATCAACTCACAGAGGAAATTCTCATAGAGAAAAACCTCTCTGACTCTGCTCTTCCCCAGGTGTAACCAGCACAGACATGCAATTAAGTGACTAGTTTTGTCTTTAATGCTTTAAGCCTTTGGCATGTCTTCTTTTGTGTGCTGTCCATGCAGAAATGAACAGTGCAGGGAACACGAAAGATAAGTAATAAGGCAGTAATAATAAAGTAGCATATATTGTGTTGTATAGGAAAAAAATACTTGAGCAGAAATAATTTCCTTCTATTATTTTAATGAGGATAACAATGATAAATTACAAAAATTACAAAAAGTGCACTGGAAATTTCAGCTCATAAAGCCCTTCCATTTTTGTAGTGAACTGAATGTAAGATATATGCAATATTCTTTTTATTTGCTTCTCTTTTCTTTTGGAAACATATTTTTAAAAATGTAAAACCTCTTCCCTAATTTAAGTGCACTTGAACACTATATGTATAAAAGCATGGTAAATTTGTCACTTAGACTCTAAGGAAGTGAGTGCTACAAAAATGCTTCTGAATAATTAAATAAAGAAGCAAGCATAAACACTAATTTCCCCCACTTTCCTTTTCCACAATTTAAACCTAACCCACACATTAACAGCACTTAGACAGAATAAATAAATAGACAGATGAATTCTTTACTGAATCCTTGCATAGCAGTGATGAGTGCATTAAAAGAAGAGATCAGCTCAGAAATGTCAGAGTGCTAGAAAACATTTAGCACCAAATGGTTATTAAACTTTCAAAATCACAAGAAAATCTCTGAAGTGACTGTATTTCACTTCACTTTCTAATAAGTAGCACCATAATTGTACTTTAATTTAAAAAGCCATTTTACCCAGTGTAAATAAAAGAAAATGTTTGCTGTGGCAGTTGATCCTTTGACAAGTTAATAATTTCAAGTTAATTTACCTACAAAAAATAATGGTAACAAGTATTAAGAGGTTAAAGAGCATCAGCATGAGTACATTTCAAGGTCAGGGACAAGTGAGGTCATTAATATCAAGTTCATGTTTTTAGGTTAAGTTCATTTTCATTTTGCTTCTTGACTGGATTTGAAAATGTAAGGTCTTTAGGAAGAACATTACAATGGAGGTACATATGAAACAATTATAAAAAGTAAAATTTTAGGTTTTTTAAGGTTTTAAAGTTTTTTAGATTGTTTTATTTTAAAACAATTGTCTAGGATTTAAAAAAATTAATTACATATATATAAGATGAAGATGATATCAAGTCTAATCTACTTTTGTTGGGGAAAATGATGCAAATAAATAATATCCCAAAATGGAAGGATCTGGAGAAATAATTCTGCTGATTAAAAATTCTTTGGAGGCTACTTTTAGTCTGACTAGTCTACTTGAAGTTAAATTTCTGTCTAGTATGAAGAGGATCTAGTAGATTCTTTTTTAAGCTAATATAATGAAATAAAAGCAAGCATTATATAGCTAGACAGACATCCATCTGCCCATCTGTCTGTCAAGGTGGATGAATGATTTTTGAACTTTTAACTCAGAAATATTTTTCATCACTTTAAGATGAAACTTTCAAAATTTTAGTTTTTACTGCACTACTTCAATTATTTCAGTACTGATTCATTGTTTGATAGCAACTGCAAGGTAATATGACAATCTGAGCAGTTTAAAATTTTGAAGCAGAAATTTAGATCTTATTGAACTAATATTGATTTCAATGTTTCACCAAAGTGACCGCAAATTTTAAAAAGTTACCAAAACAAGATGTTACTGTAATAACCCTAATTACTCTAGTCAATACTCTTTGTCTAGTACACTGTCTAGATATAAAATATGCAGACATTATTAAACCTGTGAATTAAAATACTAATAAAATTAAAGGTCAAATGAAATCACAACAATTACAGAAAATGTAATCCATTGATAATAGATATGCATAGCTATTTGCACAGGCATGTGCTTAAGAAAAAACTATGGAAAATAGATCACAGTGCAAACATCTAAACCTACTGTTGTTCAATCATATTCATAGGTGCTGCAAAATGGTTTGAACCACAGAAGTCCAAGCATATGGGAGTACGGAATCTTTGTTGTAGTTAAAAAGGTCCTTAAAGCTGACTAAAAAAAACATGAATCAGAAAATCAGAGAGAAAAACTAGGTAATTTTTGGTTTGTTTGACACATGTGAAGTGTATTTTCCCATTACACTTCGAGGCTTTTTAGAGGTTTTACAGTGAAATTTCTTTGGAAATTATTTGAATACCAGGTTTTAGTGTCTGTCTAGTAATGATTTCTTTACATATCATTTGAAGAAGGTATCCTGTCAGTTTCATACTACCTCTTTTTGTTATGCTGAAAAAGATAGATACGTAAATGTAGAACACATTATGACACCTACCAGATAAAATTTTGTAAATAAAGTTCAGCTTTAGAAAGGTTAAGTGTAGTCCTTTCTAACCCCTTATGAAAGCTAGTTTTCTTCCCTTGCTTCTGTTTTCCTCTATAAATATGTTATTTTTCCAATTGTGTTCATTTTGTTTTAAAATTTATTCTATGGTGAAAGACCTGGAAGACCAAAGTGTCAAGTTCACAAGCCATTTTAAGGGAAGAATAACTAGTAACTGAATATAAATACTTCTGATTGATTTAACATTTTAAATAATGCTAGAAAGGCCCCTAAGTCTCTGAATTTAAAAATATCAGAAAGGGAAGATTATCTAAAATATATTAAGAAAGAGCAATACCAATAAGTGTTCAAGTCTCTAGTTGATATGTACTTTGCATGGGAAACTGTGTGCCATGCTAAATGACGATTTTCATTAATGTTGTTTTCCTGTGCTGTTGTAAATCATTAGGTTGTTGGAGTGTGAAAAACAGAAGCCTGAACCCCTCAGAGAGAACAGAATACAGGGATTCAATTAAAACCTTTAGAGAAATTAAAGTATATTAAGCCACTGTTGGGAGATGAATTTTTCCCTTTTTCTTTCTGTGGAATTTTTCCCACTGTTATGCTAAGTATTTGTGGTTACACTTTAGTAG
This sequence comes from Sturnus vulgaris, assembly GCF_052056855.1. Classification (NCBI taxonomy): domain Eukaryota; kingdom Metazoa; phylum Chordata; class Aves; order Passeriformes; family Sturnidae; genus Sturnus; species Sturnus vulgaris. The sequence continues at coordinate 15,229,538 of NC_142283.1, read as the reverse complement.
CAATAGTTTTCTCTCACAGGGGGGTGGGGGATAGGGGAGAAAAGGAAAGGTGGGACAGGGGCCTGGGCTCTCTCTCTCGCTGTTCTTGGGAGTCGGAGGAAGACGGCCAGGGCTCCTGCCCAGCGTCCTCCCCGCCATCCCAATGCCAGGAGCCACATTCCCTGCTGTCAGACATCGCTCTGCTGCCTTCCCACTTCATCCTGCTACCTCCGGACACTCTGCCGAGCCCCACGACCGACCCCGTGAGGGGGGAGTCTCTCCTCCATCCCTCTCAGCCCTGGGCCGCCGCCATCACTCCAGCCCTCTGCGACTGCGCGGGCCCTGCCCTGCCCCCAGCACCGGGAACTGAGCGCAGGGAGAGGGAGCCTGTGGCCAAAAGGGACTGGAACTGAGTACACTGCTCTGTTCTGGTGTCAGTTTTATAGCTGTTGTTATTTATTTTGTTTGCCTTGTTAGATATATCAGTAAAGAACTGTTATTCCTACCTCCCATATCTTTTGCCTGAAAGTCCCCTGATTCCAAAATTATAATAATTGGAAGGGAGGGAGTTGCACTCTCCATCTCAGGGAAGGGGCTCTTGTCTTTTCTTACCAGATACCTGTCTTTCAAACTGTGACAGCCACACAGATATGAAGTAAAAGTGTAAGCTTTAGTTTTAAGAAAGTAGAAATATTATTAAATTACATAGATATGAAATAGAAGTCTGAATTTTAAGAATATGCTTTAAGTGCCTTAAGAGAGTAAAAAGCCCTAGAATCTAGTGTAAAGTTTAGGTCTCGTTGAATGTTCAGGAACTTAGTCCTAAACATAATGAAAACACAGTAAGAATATTGCTTATATTTTTTGGACAGAACTGATAGCGAATAGATAGAGCTCTATGCTTAAGTTGTGTGTAAGAATTAATACTACTTTCGTACTATAGAACTAGAATTCTAATACGTTTAGAAAGAATGTTTTAGGTTCATGCTTTTAGCTCATTGGTTAATTTACAAATAAAAACCCTTGCAACTGGGGAGAGAATCTATCCTCCTATCCTCCATCATCATCTTCACCACTGCCATCATCATCATCTGGAAGAAGGAGGGAGCTGCTGCAGCTGCTGCTTCTACTCAGGACTCTACAGTGAATAGCTTTTGCACAGACGTTCACATTTTTGATTCTTTGCCCTTGAGACTGATGTGCTTCTGCAATAAATAACTTTACAGCAACCAAAACCAGCTTTTGTCTCTTTGAAGACCTAAACCCATTAATAACCCCACAAGGTAACATTGCCATTACATGACTCAGAGCTTCTCAAAATGTGTTTCCCTGCCTAACTTGTAGCAGCAGTTTCTGAGTTCTGTTTATTTTACAAGAATTCTGAATTTCCTGACAGTCCTAATCATAGTAGTTTTTCTTTTCAGTTGAATCTCATAATATAGGAATCCAGACTTCTACCTTCAAATCACAAAACATTTTCAAGTAAACTTTCATTTGTGGAGACCTGATACTTTTAATTTATTACTAGCGATTTCCCAACTTTAAGTACAAACGATGTTAATATTTACTAAGAATCTACCTGTTAGTTCAACTTAGGTGAAAAATCATCATAATTTTATTCCTTATGTTGCATGCAGAAAAGAGGTCTGCTAGGTCTTTTAAAAAGCCAAAAAAAAGAGTAGTTGGTACTCTGCCTCACACGTAGTACTCTCCAAGCTACAGCTGCATTCATCTTAGAGGCTGTATGATCCTAACATTACTTCTCATATATGTTTTACTGCTCTGTAAAGCCCACTGGATTTCCATTCCTTGAACTTGCTTGGGCTTTCTTGTAAATTTTGTTCACAGCATCCTTTGTCAGAAATTATTTGGCATCATGCTTCTGGCCATGCAAAGAGACTTTCATTTGTGTTCAGCCTGGTTTCACTCCTGGTTCCACTGATTTTATTTGATATATGTACTGTAAAAGCAAAGATTAGGTGAAATATTTTGTGACAGTGCCATGAAATTATACCAACTTTATTATTTTTGGGACATTATTAATTTAAATGGAAAATGGATGCAGAAGCAGCATCGGAACAGCCTCCCAAGGACCACTGTGCTAGAAACAGCTCATGGCAATAATAAAGACAGACTTCATCACCAGACATGTTTGTTCATCCTTAGTGAACTTCTTTAGGAGTACTCAATTAGTTATAATTAAGTTTTAATTGAATACAGCCAAAGTCCTTTGGGAGTTTTTCCACTTTAATTATTTTCGGCATAGGTCTCTATATCTGTATGATAATGCCTGAATTTCAATTCTAGTTGAATTTTGACTCAGCAGGATAGTTGCCAGTGTGAGAAAAGAACAGAGCCATGAAGATGTGTCAAGACTCAGTTTGCAAATAAGACAGGGATGGACAATCTACAGGAGTGTCCGGGGATGGAGTACATAGAGCATAGAGTATGTTTACCTAGAGAACCTATAAATGTAATCAACTGAGAGTACTTAAAGCCTATATCCGAGCAAGCACATTTGGAGCTTTAATATCAGGCTACAGTAGACATTACTGATAAGCATTTTGTGCATAACCATAAAGATGCTTCAAGTTCTTAACAGTGTTTGTGGAAGAAATGGATATATGAAAAATACTTATATTTGAATTAGCTCCAGTATAGTTTCAATCTGTCGCTGTTCTTAAGGAAAAAAGCAGGCCAAATAAAATATCTTACTGTAGAGAAAAAAAATAAATTTTGTGTGTGCAGATCTTCCTGTGGCAGTATAATTTTTTGCTGCACAGACATGAGAGCTTGATCATACTGACTTTTATTGATTCTAGTGATGCATCCCTGCAGCGGTGATAAAAGATGTAGTTCCTGGCATTATTCTGCTTTATATTTTCCTGCATTGCTGACACAGATTTTAAGAGTCATGTTAGATATGATAATTGAGAAATGACATTATATCTGGTGTCAGTATGGCAACCTGAAGAATAAGAGTGAAAATCCATATATCAACTGTTTAATTACTTCTTTAAAATAACCTTTACATGTTATTGTGCTTCAGACTCTTTTCCTAATTTCCTACTGCCACTGGGTGATGTACTGCCCTACAAAAATCTCTTGAGGTCATGAAATCCAAGTCCTTCAATACAATATGATATGAAAAGCATATTGAGATCTGACATACAATGAGAAAAACCTAATTAAATCCCTACAAAAATGTTTGTCACTGGCTCCCTGTAGGCAGTGCCTATTTTTGTCCTCTCTGTGCCAGTAGAGCAAAGGTTTAGTGGCTTTAAACGTCAGAGTACAGTAACAGCATAGAGATTCAAATGCTTGTGGATTTCTCAAAGACTTAACAAATACTATACATCATTAAGTAATAAATGTGCTTACCTGGGTTCAAAATGGAAAGAGTGGAGAAATTTGCTCCAGACATGTGTGTGTTCTATGCCCAGATTCTGCTGCATATTTGTCCTAAGATCTCACATCTCTCTGTTTTATGTAATGAATTTATATTTAGCAAGAGCAAAAATCCTCAGTGTTTTGAATTTTGCCCAAAAGCTTACTGAACACACTTCCTGAAGTGTCCACAATAAAGAGTCTGTCCTCTGGGCATTCCAGAATGATTTACAGCTCAAAGGCAGATTTCACTCAAGGAAGGTTCATGCTTCAACACTTGTCAGCCTCAGAAAACAAATATCACTTAAAAAATAAACCCAACAAAAATGGTCCCGATAGGATGCAAGAGAAGAGACACACTATCAGAGAAAACAGAATTGAGAGAAAGGTATTTCTGGTGATCTTGTTCTGAGTCATGAGTCATGACATTCTGTAATGTAAGTTCAGTAAAGATGAGAGTCAGGAATAAAGGAAGAGAGGAAATTTAGAAAACAAAGGTAAGACCAATTTAAGAGAATGCATGTAGAGGACAAGAAGGGCAAAGAGTTAACTTTCAAGACTGCCTAAACACAAAACTATCTTTAGGATACTGAGAAGAACAAAATGTGTTTCTGAATGCTATTTTACTGCAGATCATGAATTAAACAAAAAAGAATATTTAATTTTTAAGGTTTTTTTACAATGTTGTTATAACATTTTATAGTGGAGTTTTTCGGTTTTTGGGGGTTTTTTGTGTGTGTGTGTGTGTGTGTGTGTGTCTTTTTTTGTGGGTTTTTTATTTTGTTGTTTGGTTTTGGTTTTTTTTTGTTGGTTTGGTTTGGTTTGGTTTGGTTTTTTTGTTGTTGTTGTTGTTGTTTTTGGTTTTGTTTTGGGGGTTTTTTTGTTGTTTTTTTTTTTCTTAGAGGACTAGACAGTCCAATTTAGATAAGAATTACATTCCTTTTGAAACTGTACCAATCATGTATAAACTGGCCTGGGTATAACAATATGTACTGGCTTTTTGTTTGCTTTCCTCTGCAACACAAGTGGTTTTAAAATTAATTTTTGCATCATGCTAATGAATAAGATTGCAGCAATTAATATCAGAGTTTTAAATGTAATGTATTATATATAATTAATACACACTGGAATTATTTTCAAACTCTTTCTTCTGTATTTTATAGAAGTGTTTTCCAGGGGAATAAACTCTATCAGTTTTACCCAGGTTGTTTTTGCTCAACCAAAAGTCATGATTTTTTTCTACCCACATGGAAATAATTTTAGTATTTTATTAGTTCTTTTTTTAATCACATTACTTTGGATTTAAAATCAAATTATACCCTTCTTTCTCTAATTTCTCCTAGATCTCATATTTTGCCTTCTCTGAGAGCAAAATGATGTAGTTTTACTCCCAACAACGCTCTATCTATTTTATCATTTACACTTATTCTTTTTTAAAGTCTTACTGCTTTTCTTTACTGGTCCTAATGAACTTAAATATACTCTTGCTAAACAATTAACTTTATAGCCAGGAACCTTTTAAAATTTCCCAAGAACTTCAAAAGACTTAAGTACTTTCCCAAATTAATATTCCCAATATAGAACTTCCTCTTAAGCATTTAGAAACAACACATTATTGTTAGTCACATTTTCATTAGTGACTTTAGAAACTTGCCTTAAATAAGCTTATTTAGAATAAGCTATGAAAGAATTGCTTGGATTCCTTATTTGCTTATCTCTAAAATGTTAAACACAGCCATGTTGCATTGACTTCTGGTGGTGTTTATGGATATGTTCATATCCTTGAAATACGAAATCTTGTGAAAACAGAGATAATTTCCCCCATGAAACAGCATTAAACTTTTCTTTCTAAAGCTGGAGAAAACCCTCCACAACAGTTAAATACATTAAGAAATAATATTTTGCTGATCACTATAATAACCAACTACCTGTTCTGTAATTTAATGGGAAATAATCTGAAGTTATACAACCTCAATCAGGTCTGATATATGTTCTGCTTAAGAAGAAACACCTGACCAGAATCTTTTAGATTAGATTAGAAAAAAGCAGAAAGGCCATACTATACATGAAAATTACATTTATTGTCATTCTGGCATGATGTTTTGCGTTTTGGCTTACTGTTAGTATGCAATGTGGAGAGTGTATCAACAACTGTTGAGAGTTAGTTATCCTGACCCCAGTGCTTCCCTCATAGCTCTTGGCAGTTTCATTACGTGCAGCTATTTTTGTCCTCCAAGCACAATGACAGACTTGGTTTGCTTTTTTTTTCTGGAACGAACCTCCAATAGCTAATACAGTTATAGTGTAGCAGCATAATCCATAACAAATTATGGCCGATTAAATATGTAAGGAAAATGAATCTTTACAAGAAACAGCTAGATACCAAAACTGAACTTCTGGATACAGAAGGCTTCAGTGCTTGGCATCACACGGGCATGTGTCTCTGTCACTGCAGACAGTTGCACAGAAAATGTGCAGATCTCAGTCTTTGCCATAGCTGCTACAGTTTCTGGCACTAATATGGAATCATTAATAGCTTCTCTGCCTTTGGGGAGCTATTGTTATGGTGCTCCAATTCCCTGCTCTGCCTCCCCAGTCTGAAATATCTCCACCAAGATGCATCAGAGATACACTTCTCCCTAATGTGACACCTTGCTCAGATAATCCCTGGCTAGAGTATTGTCTAAAACGCATATAGAAATTGTAAACAGCAGTCTGGCTTGCCTCTGACTTTGCAGTGTGCCTTTGTGGCCCATCTCTATGTATCTTGATTGTAGGGAGGATGAAAACTGCTCAGGACTGAAAATCACAGCTAGAGAAACTGTGAAAAATTTCCTGATTTTATTTAACATTTAACTGTTTACCTGATGCAAGGTAGAAACAAGTCATACAACAGCACTAATCATGTGTACATGCCTAAGGATTATTAATATTCTCAGCTGCTGACTACCATATTTCTGAAAGAACAAGATTTGGACCTGTACAGTATGCTAAATATATTATTTAGTGACTACTAATTTTGAGCAATTTCTTCATTGATCTGACCAAGTCCCAATGTGTACTATATTTCCCCTGCTATGGAGAACAGATTCGTTATTAGGGAGAAATTCCTTCCTGTGAGGGTGGTGAGGCCCTGTCAGAGACTGACCAGAGAAGCTGTGTCTGCCCTATCCCTGGGAGGCCAGGTTGGATGGGGTGTAGAGCTACCTGGCCTGATGGAGATTGTCCCTGCCCTTGGCAGAGGGTGGAATGAGATGAGCTTTAAGGTCCCTTCCAATTCAAACCACTCTATGATTCTATGATTCTGTGATCAATTAATCACTACTATAGGAAAAGTTAGGTTGAGAAGAAATAAGTCTGATCATGTAGTTGGAGTGGAACAGATCTGAAGAAAACTGACAGGAAATGGGAAAAGAAAACTGAAAGATGAGTGACACTAAAGTGTGAGAAGAAACATTTAGACCTGGGATAAAATAAATCATTCAAGAAAATTTTTGGTTAGGTTGTTAAGGGAATTAGAGTACTTAGACCAAAATAAAAAAAAATTGTCTATTTAAATAGACCACACAGCTCTAAAAGAACTCTAAATATTATTTACAATGGAAAGGAAAAATTATTAGTAAATCCTGAAATATTAAGTAAGCGAATCTGCAGATCACAGTGCTCTAATCTTTCAGATTATTTGAGATCCTCTTGCATATTCCAGTTTTCACATTACAAAATTAGCTTTTCCAATGCTGGAAATAATTTAACCATTAAGGAAAAAAGGTCTAGGATATTGTATCATATATGTTAGTATGGTTTAATATTATTCATTAACTTAAATATCTATGGAAGTCTACCAAAAGAGCGATTGGCTAAGACACTGAGAAGAAGTCAGCACACTGCATGTCTACATTATGACAATCATCTCAAAGTGTAAATTGTCAGTATCAATACAATTTCAAATAGTATACATAACATATCATATACCTATACATATACGCATTTGAGCTTAAAATTACCGGAAGATAAGCCCAGTGGCATTTATATTCTGGGAATGTAATCCTGGTAGCTTCCTCATTTTAAGAAAGTTTAGAGGTCTGAAAAGTTGATAAGAATTTTATAGAGATTTTTAAGCTACCTCTCCTGTTTCCTTTGTATCATTTCAATTGATCTGGTTTGGATTGGCAAGAAAAATAATTTTTTACAGAATTACAGAAAACATCTTTTTTGCATGTCTGTTTGTTCGATAAGAAGCATGTAGCTTGTATAAATTAAGATAAATTTTGTTAGAATCTAGGAGGACAAAAATAACTCTAGGTGGTTCTGCCTCCTATCTAGGATAAAATAAAGTTGAATTCTGTCAAAAGTAGCAATTAAATCAGCTATCAGGTACTGCAAAGTTAAAGGGTCTTCACCTTTTGGCTGACATTTGCTACGCACATAATGTTAGTGGTTGTTACAAACCAAGGAAAGAAGACCAAAGGAAATGAAGAGTCTGTGAATAAAGCAGATCAGACCCAGAATGGCTTGAAGTGTACCCAAAAAACAAACAAAAAAATTGCTTTGTTTTATTTAATAGTGAAAGAGGCAAAGAAAAAGAAAGAGATGAGGGAAAGAAATATAAAAAGAGGTGTGCAGGGGCGGGGTTGGGGGACAGGGAGGCAGTGACACGGATTAGGTGGAGACATGTCACCCTTCTGGGGATCCCAATGACGTCTCGTTGGTCCCCTCCATTTGGCCTTCTTGGTGATGAGGGTCCCTCACCACGTCCCACCACCACTGCCACTGAAAAGTGTAGGATCTAGTGGATTAAAACACGTTTGGGCCAGGTGGGAATGCCCAGCCTAAGGGGACTGTGTTTGACCCTGTCCCTTGCAGCCCTGTGGATCTGCTGCATCAATTGCAGTGCCCTGGTGCAGAGTCTGGGACTCCTCTGGGAGGTGGCCTTGATGGGCCATGGCACCCCCTCCTCTGTCCTTCCCGTGGGTGCAGCTTTTCCTGGGGGGAAGGGGCCTCACAGCTGAGCTGATCTGCACAGCACAAGATGGGTGTTAACTGCCTCGGGCCAGAGGCTTTCACCACACACCCAAGAACCTCTCCTTCCTCCCCCCAGCTTTGGTGTGAGGGTCTGTGTGAGCCTGGCAGCTGATAGCCCTGGGGCTGTGCTCTCCACAGCAAAGGTGGTCAGCTTGATCTCTCTGGGAATCTATTCTTATCTTCAGCTACTCTTTAGCAGTGGAGGTCAGAAGGCCTAGTCAGGCTGTGGCGGTCTCTGCAGCTTTTGTAACACAGTTTTTTATATAATAGGCAAGGCGGTTCCCTTTCAAAATGAAATTCAACAGAATAATTTACAAGCTACTATTGTCAAAATTTTTTTCCTAAGTCCAGAGAATGTAATTAATATCAGATCCCTATAATACTTAACACAACCTGAAAAATAAGTCATTGAAATTGATCAAACCTCCTCAGGTCTTGGAGTTCAATGTTTATTTAGCAAAGAGTATTTAGCATGTATTTTCTGGAGAAGGGTCATGTCAGCACTTTCCTGAATGGTTAATATCTTCTTTGAAATAGTATTCAAAGGAGAAGCATCAATTCTATGTTACAAAGACAATGAATTAGTTAGTTATTCCCATTAATTCTTACTAAATTTATTATCATATTTTGCAGTAAATAACAGTAATTAATATCTTATATTTATTAACTATGGAATTTCTTAGAACATTATAAACCTTGGAGTTTCTTACATCTAGAAGCATTCCTGGAGCATTCTTTACATCTAGATCTTCACTGAAGGAAAAATTAAATTTCAGCTTATGAAAGAAGAGACAGCAGGAAGAGTTTAAGTAATGAGTCACGTTAGTTCATATTTCTTTAACAGAAGACACTGCTATGAGTCTGTGGTCGTCAGGATCAAATCCTTTAACTATAATCGTAATCCCTAGAAGAGACTGTAATAACATGTAGAGTGATTTGTACAAGTCTTCAAAGAACATTTATTAACTTTTAAAGGTCCAATTGGTTCCTACATGCTCTGAGGAAATAACTGGGGTAAGATTCTCTTGTCTGAAAGACAGCTGGAAAGACCACATATGTAGCAAAGAAAAGGAAAGGCTTTTAGACATATTTTTTTCTCACTTCTTATTCTCAATAAGATATTATAGCATAGGATTGTAGGATTATATTGACTGATCCTTTAAAAATAGCAATCCTCATGCTATAATAAAGTTTTATTTACATGTACTTTTAAAAATTATTGGATGTTTGAAGAGGTAGTAAATGTTCATGTGTTGCCAGAGTTTAACAGGTTACACTTCCATATGGCAAAAAGCCACTTAGGATGTATTTTAATGATGTAGGAGATGGAGCAAGGTATTTATTTGCTGTCTGTAGGCTTCATCTGTTCTTATTAATTTGAGGTTTAAAAAAATGACAGTACAAATTTGGCAAAGATTGGACATTCAGATTCCTGTAGGAAAGCAAGGAGGTGAGGAATGTTTTTCTTCCAAAAAAAAAAAATCTTTTACAAGTGGGGTGAAGTAGAATAGTATTGTCCTGAAAAAAAGGTAATTAAAAAGAAGATAAAACCCCAAAACAAAACAAATAAACAAAAATTCAAAGCAAATAAATCCTCTAAATTCCCAAAAACAATGCATCTTCCGGAAAAAAAAATGCAATATTTGATTCAGGGCAGAATCCCAGCAATGTTTTTATATGAAGTTTGTTTGAAATTCTAATTATCTTCTGAGATTTATTCGCATTATATTTATCAAGAAATATGATAGTAAGTGAAACAAACATAGTATTTTTCAAGCTATCTAAATTTTCAACAGACTGGTAAGTTTTAAATATACCAGTACTTAAAAAGTAAGGTTTTTTGCTTTTGAAATGGCAGTAAAATATGGTAAAATAGCGATTAGACTGTTAGGGAAGTCAGGTGATAATTCATTACCACTATCTTTAAAGTGTGCATTCGAAGGAAAATATGGCAGAAAAAAAATCAAACCAAACTAAAACAACAGCAGCAATGAAAACTGAGAAAGAAATTATATTAACAAAAAAACTACATTCAAAATACTTTCACGTTTTGAAAAGAAATCACAGGTGAAGAATTAAATGGATCTACTACTGAATTAGTCATTTCTGAAGAAAAAATTAGTGGGAAATCTCTAAATTCTTAAATACAATTCCAGTGTTAAAAATTTTTCAAAACACATGGCTCAGAAGGAAGGTTTGTGTAAAAGAACCATGACAAAGTGAATGAAATCAGAAATAACTTTTAATCAAAGTATGTGTGGTAAAGTGTCCTAGGCACTTTAAAAGTATTATGTTAGATATAATTCTGGATGGTTGACAGTAATCTATAAAGTTCTTATCAATAAGCTCCTTTGGATGGACAACATTGAACATGAGAGTAATTGTGTTGAAGATACAGTGAAAACAAAAAAGAGAATAACTAAATTATTCAAATCACATCTAGTCATTTTGAGACATAGTGATGAATTATTAAAGAGGGTACCAGTGTCTGCAATTAGGTGTGTGTAAGTGCTGATTTTATTGATGTGCATGTCTGGGCAGCTCCAACTTGAACCTCTATCTGTCTCCAATCTTTCTTTAAATATAAGTCTATGCTTTGATTCTCACGTTAGCTACTACCTTGCCTTTGGCTTAACTTTCTTTTATTTTATAACTTACATGGTTAGTATTCTTGTGGCACTGCAAAAGACCTTTGAAAACTAGTGGAGAAAGAAATATGCATCATGGGGCTTAAGCTTGATGAATTTTGCTTCTCTGTCTCAGCCCTTGCAGAGATTTATATGACTGACTAAACAATTTGCTCTGGCAGTTTCATAAATTCTACAATCAAATCATCTTCATTGTTACTCAAAAAAATACCTTTATTCACTGGGATTATTTGATCTAAAGCCAAAAGAAATAAAACAGATCTATGGCAGTATGCTCACAAGTGTATTTGCAGTTTTTATTTTTATCTGAGTCAGACTCAGACTTGGGCTGCGCCTCATATTTCTACATCAGCATCCCAAATAGAAAAAACTCCCTGGACTGAGTTTCGGGCACAAGTAAAAGTGAAGCTATGGCACAGTGCAGGCAACTTGGAGTGGGGAAGAGGGCTCCCCTGGGGCAAGTAGGAGAGAGCAGAAAAGGGAGGGTAGGCCAGGCTGCATGGTATTTCCCACAATTTTATTCATGTCACATTCATGTCTGAAGATGTTTTGATGATTTACATCTCACAAAACTGCTAGGAAAAAAATACATGTTCAGCAGGTGATCAACACATTTCTAAAAGCTTATCTTAAAATTCTTAGAAGTAGGGAGGAATCACTTGCAAATGATTGATAATGATATAAATACAGTGATGATACAATAATAAATTGGTCATAATAATGGTGATGCAAAAAATAAGATGGATGTGTAACAGATGGACCTAGACTCTTAACCAAACAAGCAGCTCTATTGTACAAATTACAAAAGAGAGAAAGTCCCAAACCATGGCTGAGCATGGAGCCCCTCTAGGAAACCCACAAAGGAACAGAGTGACCCAGTGAGCTTCCATGCTCATGAAGTTGGAACACTGACCAAGCAATTAATAAAGGAATAGCAAGTGGCTTTTCCAAGCATCATTATTGCTCAAAGAAAATTGTGGATGCAAGTCACTTCAGGAACATGCTTACATTTCTGTTGTATGCAAATTAGCTAAGAGCTCTATAAGAGACTATTTTATTCCATAGATATGACAGCCTAAATGAGCCTTCTTTGAGCTCTCTCTGCCAGGCAGTGTGGCTGCATGGTGGGGATGTCTCCAGGAGCTTTTGTGCCTCTGATCTCTGTGTCAATCATTCCAGTTAGATTATAACTCAATTTCCATTTATGTGCTCTTCCTAGTTGTAAATAACCAAATGAACCTTGCCATTGAACTGTGCTAATTCACAGTTTACCACATCATATTAAAATTAGTTTTGCTTCTGCTTTTGATGGTGGTTCTTTAAGAAATATAAATCATCAATTTCTGACAAACTGGCATAGTTAGCATCCTAAACCAGGATTTACAAAAGGGAGGAATCTAACCTTTCCTTTTATGTAACCCAAAATTTAGTTTATAACTGGAACCAAAATACCATACATTTATTTTCAGATATCTAACATATTCCAAAATTTTAAACTTACTTTCTTCTGAGTGACCCCAGGAAAAACCTAAAGCTAAAAAATATAATCTCAGACTGGAAAATCCCTTTAAACTCTGCTTTCAATTTAGCAGAAATATCTGAAAGATGGGTTCTCATAATCTCTATTGCATCAAGGTATATGACACTTATATTTTTGGTTTATATTTGAAGACACAGAGTCGCTTAGCCAACATATGAAGCTGCTTCTGTTTTAATACAGTTCGATAAGTCAGTTATTTTTAAGATGCATATTGTAATGTAAGCATATTTCTATCTAGAATTATACTGTGAGTTTTAGTACCAGAGGATTTTCAAAATCTTTCAAATCTTTCCCATTTGAAGGTCTTGCAAATATTCTTTCAGATGTGACTCTGAGCAAAAAAAGAGGCTCTTCACCTTGCCTTTCTGAAGTAGACAAGTCCGCATTACAGGATATGGACAAAGAAATTAAAAAGCTCTAACATTCTTGTCTGTGTAATAGCTAACTTTTGTTTCACGTTGGAAGGCATGTTCCCTAATACTACAGGAGATACTGGGTAAATTAGTGGTGTTAATTTCATGTGATTCAAAAAATCACACACTTTGTGTGATTCAGATAGTGAAAATGAAAGCTGCTTGGATTATGTCAAAAGTGCTAAAGAGAAATAAAATAGATCATTGTTTTTCAGGAAGAGATTAATACCATATATGGTTAACAAAGATGTTGTTTATTTGCCTTTACAATAAAAATCCTTTTGTCATTTTATTTGCACTGATTTTTCTTCTCTTCTTTCCTTAGATTAATAGGTGCAAGAGAGAATGGAATCATTAGAAATCATTAGAAATGTTAGAGATGTTAGAGATGGATGTGTGAACAACCGCAGCTACTGAAGGCTATTTAAAAAGGAGTATATTTTCTTACACATAGGAAACAATACTTAAGGGTAAACAAACAAAAGCATGAATTTTTAAAATAGATGATTAAAAAAAAATCAAACGCGTGTTGTAAAAGTAATTGTTAATTTTTTCATTAAAATTATTAAAAAAAAATATTTATGGATTCTTCTAGCTGTCACCAGTACAACATGTGCGCTACTAACAAATTGTTTGATTTGGTTTTATTATTCCTGTTGTAGGAAAAGTCACAGTAGGAGCTGAGGCCAACTTGGATAACTAAATTCATTACTGTCCATAAAAAAGTTCAAATTTGGATCTGAGTGAAAACACCAGTCAAAAGTTGCCTAGAAATAACGTTGGTGAATACTCCATTTCTATGAAAATCTGTAATGAAATATATATACCTGGATTTAAGCATCAATTTAAAAAAAAACTTAAGCCCTTTGTTATTAATTTATTAATTCATCTTTATGAATAGGAAAAGGAACACAATTCCTATATTTCTGGAAGTGTTATGTACACTCTAACTATATTTATTTTTGTCATGGCCAATGCATCACAGAATCACAGAACCAGAAAATGGATAACATTGGAAGGGACAAGAATGGGACATCTGAACATATGGCACAGGATTATGTCCAGACATCTTTCAAATATCTCCAGTGAGTGAGAAGGCTTCACACACTCTCTGGACAATCTGTTCCAGTTCTCATCCACCAGCACAGAAAATATATTCTTCCTCACAGTTAGGTAGAAGTTCCTGTGCATCAGTTTCTGCCCATTGCACCTTGTCCTATGTGGCTGCACCAAACTGACAGTGCCAAACAGGTCCATAGGCTTGGCTCTCCCCCTCAGAGAATCACAAACACTGATGGGGCTTCCTCTCAGTTGTTTTTTCTCCAGGCTAGACAAATCCAGCTCCCTCAGCCTTTCCTCATGAGATGCTCCCATTCCCTCATCATCTTCACAGCTGGACCTTCTCCAGCACTTTCTTGTCTGTTTTATGCCCAGAACTGGACACAGCACTTCAGATGTGCCTCACCAAGGGCTTAGCAGAGGTGCAGGATCACCTTCCTCACTGTCTAGCAATGCTCTCCCTAAAGAACCCTAGGGTCCCTTGTCCCCAGGGCTTATGGTCAGCTTCTTGTCCACTGGCACCCCAGAGTCCTTTCCTGTAGAGCTGCTTTCCAGAAGGTCTGTCCCCAGCCTGTCCTGGCGCCTGGGCTTATTTATCCTGAGGTGCTGGATGCTGTACTTGCTTTGCTGAACTTCATTAAGTCTCTCTCTGTCCATATCTCCAGTTTGCTGAAGTCTTTCTGAAGGGCTGCACAGCTCTCTGAGGTATTGGCCACTCCTCCCAATTTTGTGTCACCAGCAAACTTAACCAAGGAGGCACTCCTTATAGCTTTGTTTCAAAACTTCTGTTGTGCTGCAGGATAGGAATACAGTTTCAATCCTTAACATACTTTTTTTCATAGTCCTGTCTCATTTATCAAATAACTGTCAAAATACAGGGAGTTGTAATGTTTTTGTTTTCTACATTTTTTAGAAATCAGTTAATCGTCGACCATATGTCCTTTAGCAGGTGCTCCTTTGATTCTGTTTTTAAAATATGTTATCTACATTTTTATTGTATTGCTTTATTCTTTAATAAGCTATTATGCTCCTTTGCCCATCTGTTAATTGTTTTTGACCACTGCTTTGTGGTATTTTGCAATTCCAGGACTAATATATTCCCCAAAGAAAATGTACGCTACAGTTCTCTATGGAATTCTCTTGGTATGTGAAAAGATTTCCATTACAGATTTTAGCAGTTTGAATACTTGACGTCACGGTGGGTTTTTTTCCCAGTCTCAAATCTCTACCCACTCAAAAAAGCCCCCCTTTTTTTTTTCTTTCTTAAAAAACAGGGTGTTTCATTATCTGGTAAAATTTTTCTTGCTTATGTATACTTACCTAAGTCAAAATTTGGGTTCTATTTTAATTACGCTGTAAGCAGTCACTACTTCAGGACCAGAAATCCCAGGTTTTTATCAGAAATATAAATTTTAGCATCAGTTCCTTCTTTCTGTTTTTAAAAATCTTTCTCATATACAATAGTCACCTATTTTTTATTAATAAAAGTTTTTTTTTCAAGTTCTTTTTAAAGCTCTCTGTGTTTGCTTAACAGCATGGAATAATTACTAGTTGAAAACATGTGCTGTGTTTGTTGGTTTTTTTTTTAAATTTAATTTCTCGGGCTGTTTTCTCGGAAATAGAGGCAGATACCATGTTGGCAAGCTGTTTTGTAAAATGTTATTAAGAATAATTTTTTCTCTCAGTTGTCTAAACTGGGTTAGTAATTTTATGTGTTGAGATCTGGCTGAGAGATTTTTTTCATGCCTAAAATTGGAAAAAAACATTTCCAAAAAATATTAAAATTGATAACATAAAAAGCAGTCTTTTAATGAAAGGTTTCAGGTGCACAAATACCTGTTCACATGCACAGCATCAAATTTTCAGATTTTATAATTTTAAATAATTAGCATGTACTGCAAGTACATCCAATTGGAGAATGGTTGACATGGTAACCCTTGGATCTACCCCACTAAAGTCTTTCCAAGGGGTTCTTAGCCCAGTATCTCGTTATGTCTCCCAGGTGCTGGTGCAATACAGGATATACTTGTTATAAATCCTTTTCCTTGAAAAAAAGACCAAACAGAATTTCAAGAGAGTGACATAATGTGTTTGAAAGTGTAAGAAAGTGCTAGAAACTATAAAGCTATATATTAAAAATCTATAAAGCTACAAATATATGAAAAGACTAAAAATCTTTAGGCATCAGTTTTACTTCACCAAAATGAAATTTTACAGGTTCATGTGTTAAAATTTGTTGTTTAAAATTGTTAAGTGAAAATAGGAATCCTGTATTGTCTAATTTAAGATTTACTCAAACTAGTATATATATTTTTAACAGGAAGCTCAGACAATGTCAAGTCTTTTAAGCATTAAAGTCAAGTGAAAGTCTTTCATGAAATATGATAATGCTGCTGCCCATCTTGCATGAATTTCACCAAGTCCTTTTAAACCTGTTATGTATCTAATGGAAAAGAAAGTATCTTAACTCTTTTCCAAATTAGTTTCCAATGAAGTAGATACATTATCATGTCAGTGTTTTATGAAAATACCATTTTATGCCACTTAGAAATTCAGTTGAGAAACTCAGGCGATGGTGCAATTGCAGCTTTGTCAGGTTTTTTAGGTGGTGAAGGTATTTTTAGGTGGTTTAGTTTTTTTATCTGTTGACTTTTGAAAAGTTCTGTATCAGAGCATTCTATGTCCTTTATGTATTCCTTCAGAAGTAGGAAAAAAAGTTCTCAAAATCTAATTCTGAATGATTAGCTTAATTCTTAAGTACCACAGTATAGAAGAATTTTGTTTTGATGGAATAATTTTTTAGATAATTCAAATTTTATGGCTGCTTCTCTTTATTTTTTTTAAATTAGAAAATAAATAAAATTGTATGAATTAATTGCTCTTTTCAAATTTGGACTTTTGTGGTTTTTTCCTCTTCTTTCCCCCAGGGATTTGTTGCTGATGTTCTTGGGGTTTTTTAAAAAATTACTCTTGTTCCAGAAATGGAACAAACAAAAATAAAAGTAATCATAATAACCTAAATGTAAACTAAGCTTGATTGATTGTTTTTGGTTTAAGACATACAATATGTGCCAAATGTATTTAACCAAGGCTCCCAATGACATATTCATAATAACATGAGAAGTGTGTAATTCTTTAAATGTGTTTTCACTAGGTTTTTAAGTTAGTAGTAATTCAGCCTTAGTTTTTTTTGACTCAAGACATTATCAAGAGTTGTCTTTTCTAACTCTACATACTTTGCTGTATTTGCTAAGTAATCATAGTAGCTTTAAGAGCATTTGCTCATCACTTTTCTCTACATTTTTATTTAAAATTGCTCTGCATGCCAAACCACAAGCTTTTCTTAATATCAAATTAATTGTTTTTAATTGCACATAATCTTGAAGTGAAAGATATATGACAGAAAGATTCTTGGCATTACTTTCCACATTACATTCCACTTAAAAACAATAATCGTTGATTTCAAAATAATTTGAATTGATCGCTGTTAATATTCCTAATACCAGACAATTGCATTTTATGGTCATTGTGTCATGTGACAATCTGCAAACTGCCCTGCTAAAATTAGAGGACTATCATAATCATATGAATCTTTGGGTATGTATATTAAATAATACACTTCTTAATATTTCAAACCTTTCTCATGGTCATTCATACCAATGACAAAAATCTCCTAAATGCCTTGATCCATTTCTTAAATGGAGATGACCTTGTGATATATCCTACAGGATTCATATCCTGTGGATGCAAGTCGTTGTCTCTGTTTAAAATAGCTCCATCCTTAACATTAGATGGTCTTTAATTTCTTCTTTCTATCTTCTGTAGGAACTGGGAATGTAATTAATCTGGGCCTAGTACTTTGTCAGCTTTTCAGAGTTCTCATTTTCTGATTATCTGCTCTTGTGTAATTATCAGGCCTCCATATTATGTTGAGATGACCATCTTTTAATATATCATTTAAATATCAATAAGCTGTGTAGATGAACAATATGATACTGTGAATGCAAAAAAGAAAGCAGAAGTCTGCAGTGGTGTCCTGGTTTGAAAGACAGGTATCGGCTAAGAAACCCCCCCTCCCTTCAATTTATTATAATTTTGAAATTAAGGGGCTCTCAGGCAAAGATACGGGGGAAGGATAACAGTTCTTTACTAATATACCTAACAAGACAAAACAAAAAAACAACAACAGCTATGAAATTAATAACAAAGAGAACAGCTCCGGTCCCTTTCTCTGCGCTCAGTCCCTGGCGGTGGCGGCAGGGCCGGTCCCGTGCCCTGAGGGACAGGGGGCCATGGCGGCGGCGGCGGCCCGGGGGGGAGAGCGAGGAAGAAGAGAGCCCTCCGCTCACGGTGCTCAGCCCGGAGATGGCAGGCTGAAACGGCAAGGCACAGCATGGCTGGAGCTGGGAAAGGGAGGCCCCGCCGGTGCTGGGATGGAGGAGGCTGATCTCCTTCACGGGCAGAAGAGAGCGAGCAGCTGCCGACACTTCTCTGTTGCCGGCCCCCTGATGTGGCGGTGTTCTCTTTCTTCCTCCCGCCCCCCCTTTCCCCTCGCCACTACGGCCTAGTCAACAGCTTCTTTACATAAGGAGGAAAATTATAGAGAGGGTAAAGGGAGAGACAGACAGGAAAGGAAGGAAGAAAGAAAGGGAGAAAGAAAGGGAGGAAGAAAGGGAGGGAGGGAGGGAGGGAGGGAGGGAGGGAGGGAGGAAGGAAGGAAGGAAGGAAGGAAGGAAGGAAGGAAGGAAGGAAGGAAGGAAGGAAGGAAGGAAGGAAGGAAGGAAGGAAGGAAGGAAGGAAGGAAGGAAGGAAGGAAGGAAGGAAGGAAGGAAGGAAGGAAGGAAGGAAGGAAGGAAGGAAGGAAGGAAGGAAGGAAGGAAGGAAGGAAGGAAGGAAGGAAGGAAGGAAGGAAGGAAGGAAGGAAGGAAGGAAGGAAGGAAGGAAGGAAGGAAGGAAGGAAGGAAGGAAGGAAGGAAGGAAGGGAGACAGTGAATGAGTGACTTGAATTAGTTGTATGCATATCACCATTTTGGGATCCAATTATATCTCGTTTTGTCCCTCCATCTGGCCTTTTTGGTAGTGAAGTTTCCTTATCATAGCTGCTATGTTGTGTCATGCCATGAGGAGTAGTATATAACTTTTTGGACTATCTCAATTTGTCGGCAGTTTGGAATTCTCCGGTGCTTCTCTTGCATGGGCTCAAGGTAATGTTTTGAAGTTAAACCAGAGAAGGTCTCCAAAGCTTTTGATTCTTTTCTTTGCTCTTGGTTTATTTCTCCTCTGTGGCAGTCAGCCTTGACACAGATGCTGTTGTTTTGTGTTTGGTTCTTTTCTCCTTTGTGACATTCTGTGCAGACATGGACACTGTTGCTTTTCTTCTTTTTTCCTCTTCCTCAAGAATATGCTGAGAGAGAACTCAACATTTCCAAAAGTGCTTTGTCAGACTTGAAAGACTGGTAAAAATCATTCTTTACCCCTCCCTCCAGTGCTGGGTGCGATTGTTGATGATCCATATGTAGACGACTAGACTAGGACAAGCAAACAGAGTATATATTCTGAATGATGTTCATTGCCTCAGAGGTTATCATGCAATAGACATAACAGACCAATAAAGCAATTTTTATACCATACCCTGGTCTACACAGGAGCATTACAACAGGAAGGTAGTTCCCCATGTGCAGAAAAATATATAGAGCTAGATATAAGACCCATGTAAGCATGTGGAGCATCATAGTGAATAGGTGGCTTCTACAGTACAAAATTGTAATTCTGACTTTTCTCAATGCCTTGCTGCCTCACACTGGGCACCAAAAATATGTGCTGGTTTGAAAGGAAAACCAGTGAGAGACTCCAAGTCAGAAATATAATTTAGCAGGAAAAAAAGACAAAAAATAAAATGCATGCAATAGTACAAAGAAAACCACTGACAGAGTCAGAATACAACCTGACACCCTGTCAGTCAGGGTGTTGGTAGCAGTCCAGTTGAATGCTGGCTGCAGTCCTCCTGGAGTGACAGATGCTTCAGTTGAAGCAGTGGTCCTGTAGAAGGGTGCAGTTTTCACTGAAGGTCCAGTGATGACGTGGAAAGGTCTGGTTTTCCTCTGGGATCCAGAGGAAAAAAGGCTGCTTTGGTATTCCACATCTCAGTTTTTATCTAGGTAGGAAAGGCCTGACTCTTCCCCCTGGCTGGAGAATCTCCCAGTGGTGTTTTATCAGTCATGCAGTGGGACTCAATGGCCCATTAACAGAAGATATCCTCCTGGAGTAAGGATGGGTCCTGGAAAAGATAAAGAGCACTGCCCCACCTGGTTTTTAACAGATGGCCCCTTCACAGAGTATATCTCCCACAAAGGTAAGGATCATTGCCCCACCTCTTTTCAACAGATGGTGATAGAATACATACTTTTGTGCACATCTTTACGTTGTAACCTGAGACAGTCAGTTTGACACTGTCCCTTGCAGCACTGTGGTTCTGTTGTATCATTTGCAGTGCTGTGGTGCAGGGTCTGGGGACTCCTTTTGTGGAGGGGGAGGGGCTTTGATGGGCCATGACATTCTCTCTACTGGGAATAAGCTTTTTCCAGAGGTGAAGGGGCCCCTGTGGCTTGAGATCCTCAGCACAGCAGATGATGGGCGTTTACTGCCTCTCACCAGAGGCTTTTTCACCACACACCCAGAAATCTCTCTTCCCCCATCCTTTGTTGTGAAGTCCTGTTGGAAGGCTGGCAGCTGATAGCCCTGGGGCTGTGGTCTCCACCTTGAAGGTGCTATGTTGATCTCTTCGTGAATTTATTCTTTTCTCCCCACACCTGAATTTACTTTGGCTGATCTCCATCATCGAACAGTTCAGGGCCTCAGTCAGAAGGCCTATTCAAGGTGTGGTGGGTTTTCTCTGCAGGTTTTATAATACAGTTTGCTAAAATAGGCAGAAGTCCTTCATGAAGATGTTTAAATCATAAACTCTAATGTTTCCATATACAACATTATACCCTTGTATGTCATATGTGAACACTGACACCAGCAACCACAGAAAATATGGTAATGGATAGACAGCTATAGCAAATATGCTTCTGTATTCCCTGGTTCTATCTCAGTCTTATCTGGCATCTGTTTCATTAGAAAATTAGAATATTTTTCCAAATATCTCTGTTTTTTCTCTGAATAAGATAAAAGATACTTAAAAGCATATTTAGGGTGAACAAAATACTCACTGAAAAATTTTTATTGAGTTAAAGGCTGATTAAAAATAAAACAGTTCTAATGTGAATGGTCTTGAGTACATAAGTAATAAAATTATATGTTTGGCAAAAAAGAAAATTTGAAAATTTTTACATCATGGTTGTGGGTAGCACTAGATCATTAACTCTGCACATATCTTTTTCCCTAAATGTAATACCTAATTTCTCTAAATGTAATTAAAAAATCTAGGGAAAAAAATAATAAAAGAGAAAACCAAAACCCAGAACACCTGGTTTTGGCTAAGCCAGGCTAACACATTTCTCAGGTATTCTAACAAAATAATACCTAAGTAGGAACAATATCCAGGAGAGCTTGGACTCTTCCAATTTTTTTTAATGCTTTTTCTGCTTCTTACTCTGATTTTTTTTTTTTTAAATCTTCTTCTTTCATTATTCATTTCACAATCACCAAACTCAGCTGTCTTCATAGCAAATTACATGGAATGGGCTGTAAATAAATAATGCAAATATGTACCTGGACATGGGCTTTTACACTTCGTTGTCTATCTATTCAGTCTCATGAAGGATCATGTAAAATCACTTCCCAGGCTTTAACAAATCTAGACTCCACTACAATACTGGTGATGTTTTACCAGTTATAAATGAAAATAATGAAGCTGCAGAATTCAGCACCTTTCCTTACTTCTGTCAGATTTTATTCTTTTAAGTGTCAGGTATCTTGTGCTGGTTTTTTTTAATCTTGCCTCAAGGCTCCTACATGATAAACAGCAGATTTCCAACTGCTACTTGCTACCTTCTGCACAAGAAAGATTCTTTCAAAAACAAGTAGTTGTGCAGTGACGGCAGCAGTTGGACTTGTGCACCTCAGCTTTTTTCAGACCGAAGGCTGTAAAACTTTTCCCAAGAGCTTCGTGTGGGTCTAAGGCAGTTAGAGAGGAAGCTGTAGAGCTCTGCTGGTAACTGAGTGTGACGTTATGTGTGGGTCAGTAACAGCACAGAGGGAGCAGCATCAGCCCCTGTGGATGCAGGGAAGTTACTGGGATCCACCAGCCATGACCTTCCACAAGCATCGAGGTACTCACTCCTAGAACTGATGACTTTCTATTCAGCAAAAGAGGGATCATTCAGAACTATCACGATGGTATGATGCAAGTAGTCTTAATTCTCCTACTCCCAAACTGTTCAAGATTTGCAAGCCAAGCAGGAAATATGTATGTCAAAGTAATCATTCCTCTTTTCCATTTAAATGTTTAATGACATTCACACAGTTAATCGCTATCCATTCTATTCATGTGTGACTAAACTGTTTGCCAAAACGCTCTAACAGGAGTCTCATTAGCTCTTAGAGTCCCCTTGGATTCTCAAATTGTCACCCTTTTTTAAATTCAAGTCATTTCCATCATCACAATTCTATCTTGAGTTTTGCAATTAATGTTCTTTTCTGGTTTGTTTTCTTCTGGTTGTCTGACATTTACAGAGATTCAATGAAGCTTCTCGTGTGCCAACACATTAAGGGTTTTCTTAATTATTTTTTTTAATTTTTTCAATTTTTAGTCCTTTATGAGCAAAGTTAATGGCTGATTTTCAAAACAGCCTTTTTTGTTTTCTTAGTGTGAGAAGCAGAAGCAGTGCAATTTTTCTTCTTGATAGTAGTTGTAGGTAGTCTATTTTATATGAGATCATTTTCATTCACTTGTACTGTAAATTTCACTTATTAAAGCATAGAAACAGCTGTAGGTAAATGGTGGATTTCATAAAACTAATATGAAACAAGTTACATGAACGTTGCCAATGAAATGGATGAGAGGAATAAAATTATTTCAGCATGAAAATCAATTTTTTCTTCCTTCATACTTTCCCAAAATTATTTTTCAAATACGTTGTTAGCACTTAGAGGCCAATTTCCTTTTGGCATAAATGGGTAGGACTTCAGTGGAAGTAACTTGATAAAAGATAAATTAAGTAGCACCATAAAAATAAAAAAGTAGAAATGCTGTTCACTTTAATAAGAAATTAACTACACCTTTAAAATTAGCTCTTCTCAAGAAATTAATCAGGCAAGATTAGATAAAACTAATTTTCTTAAGAAGGAATATGTGCAGAAATGTAAAAACGTAGACATTTCAAGTGAAAATAAAAATTGTGCTTATATACAAGTATACTCATATTTATATGCAAGTATACTAATCTTTAGAGTGATTTTTATTCAAAACTGAGACATTAATAATTGTTTGATGACTGCATCTCTTTGTGTGTTCCTGGTGAGCTCAGAAGTGCTACACTTAAGCTGTCTTATTAGTCATCTTTAATAACTGTTGAGGAAGAATCTGCAGTGAAAGGAGAATTTAGGATAGTGAACTTTCAGTTGTTTATGGAACTAGTGGGTGGGATCCCCAGGAATCTGCTTTGACCAAGATGACAGCTTCTCCCTGATAAGTGTCATTGCCAGACTTAGTACACCATGGGATCCTGCACCTGAGTACATTATGAAGATGCTGAAGAGCACTGGGATGAAGCCCGGGGGAGCCTCACTTGGGTTGTCAGTCTGATGTCACCCCATTTGCAATAATCCTTTAAGCCTGGTCCATCAGCCAGTTGCACATCGTGTGATGTGTTGTCCAGCTATGTGCTGGACGTCTTGTTGAGAAGAATCCTGAGAGAGACAGTGGTAGAATCCAAAAATATTTATTAAAATCCCTAAATATTTATTAAAATCCCAAAAATATTACATCAGTTGTCTTCCCTTGATCTACTAGTTGGGTTAACTTCTCATAAAAAGTAAAATTGTTTGATAAACAAGACTTTCCTCTCATGAATTCAAGCTGTCTGTGACCAATGAATGACTAGATTATCTTTCAGATGTTTTTCGGTAACTCCCAGAATAACTTTCCCCTTAATTGTGCCAGACATAGAAGTGAGACTGAGAGGACTGTGGTTTCCAAGGTCATCCTCACAGCAGTTTTTGAAAACTGTGGCAGTGTTAGCCAATCTTCAGGTAAATGGGACCTTCCTAAGACCTTGGGAATCCTAAGATTTCCAAGACCATTCAAAAATCATTGAGAAAGGCTCATGATGACATCGGCATCTCTTTGAGCATTCTCATATGAATCTCACTGAGCCCCACAGCTTTGTTGAGATCCAGATGGAGCAGCAGATCCCTTCAAAAGTTTGAGATCAACTGGGAGTTGATCATTTTCACAGTCATGGTCCTCCAGTTCAGAGCCCTGACACTCCCTTGATTCCTCATCATTGAATGAAGTGAGAGACAAAAAAAGTATTAAACATCTTTGCCTTGTCTCTGTCCCCATTTAAGAGGTGACTGCTGTCACCTCATGTCTTCCTGTTCCATATCTGAAGATATAATTAAGAATTGCACAACCAAATTGTTATATTTTATGATGAGACTTCAGAATTTTTTTTAAAATCAAGAAAAAAAAAACCCTGGCAGAAAATTAATCAGGGGAGAGGAAAACGAAGTTGTTGATTAAAACAGATAATGGAAAAAAATCATATGTTTTACATTTCAAACTAGAAAATTAAAAATGCCAAGTTTAGATTCCTCAGTTTTTGGGAAATATTAAGTCCAGTTCCAGTGTTCTCTCTCTGAAGAACTTGTAGTCTTTGAAGGACCTGGTCACATATTTTGGTTGCTGGGGCTCACTGGAATGAGCATACTACCATATTTCCTGTAGAATGACACCATTCCTATAAATCAGGACATTTGGATTTTCAGATAGTTCTGCAGTCCTGAAGAAAAGCTACATTTCTTTCTACAGATTTTCTTTTCATCATAAGGAAACTCTTAGGCAAATTATCTGTACTTTTAAAATTTAATCTGAGAGGTAAATTAATAAAATTTCTCTATGTGATAGAAAAAAACAAGATTTGACTATGTAAAATTTTCTTCCTGTTCAGATGTCTTCAGACTGGATAACATCCAGACTCCACTTAATTTTTTTAAATCTACTTTGCCCACCACTACAAATGCCACCAAAGTTTTCTCTTTTCTCCCCTAATAAAGGGAAGAGAGGGTTTTGATATATTATCTTTGACATGGCCTCTGGTTTCAACTGGTAACTCTGGATAATGAGAAGGACTGTTCTGTGACTGACTTTCCTTTGCACTTTGATGGAATTCTTCCAACTTCTGCAAGGAAATGTGACAATGAGTCCTCTAAAGAAATTCTTATTTCTTTATATTCTTTTATGCTAAGCAAAAAATATTAAAAGAAGCATGAGAAAGTATTTGTCTTTAGTTTTTCATATTCCTTAAATATTTTTTTATTTATATAACACTATTTTAAAATAATATGCAGTGGTATATATCCTTCCAGACAGCATGAATTCTATGCTTCTATCAGAGCTTTCATCACACTTTTGAAACCCAGACAAAATGCTGAAATATAAGTGCCTTCTAATTGTACAGTCATTTGGTTTTGCATGTGTATTTAAGTTTTGAGTGGAAATCTAACATAGTCGGCTCCTGTGAAATATAAAGACGGATGAAAACATGTTATCTCTCTTCTTTGTGCCACAAGACTTGCCTAATATTTCTATCTAAGTTATCTGTAAACGTGCAAAAATACAGACTAAATAATTATGATTACATTTTAGCAATCCAAGTAATTCCAACTAGCACAGAGATTCTTTTGAGTGGAAGAGTTTTTATAAATAGGGAGAAAATCCAGGTTGCTTTATCATGCATAGAGGTGGCCAAATTAATCAGCAATGATTATGCATTATGCTGGCTTGGTGTCTCAGTTATGTTTGTTAATTAAAGCACTTTCTAATGAACATTAGCTCAATTTCCCCCATGTCGAAGGCAGGCTGGGAGATGATAAAAATCTAAATCATGATTCCTTCTCACTTGAATACTCAGGGATTCATTCTTACTTGAAAAATCATAACTGAATTAATATAGAGAGAAAATAACATTTTTATCTGCATAGCCTTATCTGCAGAGCCCCCTGGCTATCAGTGTGAGGAAATATCAATGGAGTCAATATCTCTTAGCAGGAGTAATCATCATCATCATGAAGTGCTCATCAGATAGGAAGACAAAATGCAATTAAGTTGGGTTTACAATCAGGCCAATAATTACTATTCAGATGTCTCATCTCTATGGAAAATGCAGGATTCTGAACTGTGACTTTTTTGTTTGAATGTGAGGTTTTTCCTGCCTTGCTTGATCTCTTTTTCCTTAGAACATTTGTAAAATGTCAGTCATGATGTGGCACAGCTGAATAATTGTCACAGAGTCAAATGCTTGCAGATGGTTAATGGAAATAGAGAATTAAATGAACAGCAGTAAAGAAACACATGCAAAATTAAAGAACTCTATTGCAAATTTAAAGGGTCACTTGGTTTCATCAAAAATCAAATAATACGAGTATGTTATTCTCTGCATGAAAGACATTGTGGTAAATTGTTTTGAGAGATGAAAAATGAGCAATCAATGATGTACTAATGAAATTTTTGAAAAATCATGCACTATTGAAATATGCAGCAGTTGCCAGTTAAAAACTATAGAACAAAGCCTGATTTTGGCTGCTGAATTTTTTTATTTACCATTTATTTAAATTAATGAAGTCTAGATGTAAAACACTATGGGGTTCTACAAAAGAAATACTGAAATGAAGATTAAACTAAGTAATCTTTACCGTATCCAAATAATGTTTACTGTTTCAAAATAATTTTTTTAAAAAAAATTTCAAATCCAAGTAACCCGAAAGTTGTTCCAAGTCAACTTTGTATCACCAAATCAATATCTACGAAGATCTGCAAGGTCTTCGAGCTGCCTTGTGAGATGAAGGTCTCATCTGTCTGACATTTTTGAACTATGTGCTTGAGAAATCCTTCATAAGGAACAAATTTATCATTCTGGTACAAAAGTATTTGTGATTCCTCTTACTAGGTATTCCTTGGAAGTGGATTTAAGTTAAGGATATTTTTAAATGGATTCCAAATCTTCAAAGACCTTGAATTCTTTGGAAACTATTCTTTATTTTTCAGCTCTCTTCTATGCTTTTCCCCTAAAGTCTGAACTAAATATCTCTTTCCATCTAGTAAATTATTTTAAAAGGGGTTTTCTTTCTCTTAATTTATGGGAAAAAATAAGATAACTAAAAAATATAATTCGTTAATCATACACCATTAAGTATCATTTGATAATTGAAAATACTTTGAGATTGGCTCATGCTGTGAAAGAGGATTTTCTTCCTTTAGTAGACAAAAAAGGAAATATGAACTAATCATTTCACTAAGTCAGGAACAGCAACTACCACCACAAACATCTAGTAAAGAAAAGCAAAACTTAATAGCTACTTCTAGTAAGATTCATTTCCTATACATAAATCTGTACAAATTATAGTGTCTTGTCTTGTGCTAATCATAAAATAAAAGCAACTTAAAATTTTATGTTTTCTCCCTGACGTATACACTAAAAGTATACCTATGATTTCTTATCTGCTATAATTTCTGCAAAGTCCGTGAATTTTTTATTAAATGGAAGCAGACATGAAAATATTGACCCTATTTCCCCATTCTAGTTAGTACAAAGTGTCTTCTCTTAAATCTCCCTGAATAACTGCATTACGCCAGATATCTAATAGAGTTTAAAGTGAAAGTTTCTTTCTCTTTCTTCCAACACAAAGAGTTCCAAATAGAAAATAGTGTGATGAATGTGCCATTGTAAATATATCTCAAATAAGCATTTTGCTCCTCTGAGTTTTACTTAAAGACTCAATGTCATTTCCTGAGTGGTATTGGCTCAAATATGAAAGCATCTGTATATTTTTTAGCAGCACTGTTAACATTATTCAGTTTTTAAATTACAGATATACAGTGCTTGCCATGAGAAATCAATCTCTCGCTGCAAATAAATGTGGCAGAATAATCCATACAATGCATGTCAAAAAATTGTGCTTTTGCTGACCTATTATTTTTTATGAATATGTTTTAAAATGCTATTTCTATGACTGTAATTTTAAAAATACGATTTGTGATATATTTTTGATCCTTTTAACACAGCTGTTTCATTTGTTTTTTCTTATAAACCACGTTATTTGTCCTCTATGAAACTCTGCAGTTTCATTTATTTTAAAAGTATTTATTCTACTAAAAATAAATCTATGTGTTTCATGGAAGAGAAATAAAAAATGTCTTTTGTTCAGCAAGTTTTATTTAAAAAACTGTGGAACTTCATAAGGAAGTGGCATGAAAGGCAAGGTATTACTGTACTCAAAACCAGGTGGGAAGAGGGCAACAGAACTGAAGGGAAGTGCTTTCTTATCACAAACTGAGAATTTGCCAAAATATTGCAGTAGGAGGCTGCTGATGATAGGAAAGGGGTCTTGTGGGTAAAAAATAAGAATAGGGAGATTGCTCGTGAACTACCCTAATGGGCAAAACAGTCTTGACTTGGGAAAGAGTAATTAAATTGCATTAGTTATATTTGATTAATTATATCAATTAATTAAAAATAGAATAGGATAGTGAAAAACAAAACTAAAATCACCTTCCCACCACCCTTCTTACCACACTCAACCTCACTCATTGCTCTTCAACTTGTTTCTCTTCCTGTGGATTCAGTGGAATGTGGAATAGGGATTGTCATCAACTCATAACACTTTGTCTTTGCCACTCTTTTACTTGCTCACAATGTTTCCCTGTTCTGAGGTCCCTGGGACAGAAAAGAGTCCTTCACCAACTCCTTCAACATTGGTCCTCCCCACAGGCTGCAGTGTTCAAACAAGGGGCTTTCCAAGAGGAACAGACGATCAGGAAAAGACCACACCAGGCATAAATACAGGAGTCCTCAACTGATCTTTGAGGTATGTGCTTGGTGTCACCATATTGCTGCTAGACATTAGAGAGTGTTTTATAAAAACCATTTGAAGTTATAGCACCAACTATTATTTTCAGCTGCATTTATGTTGTGATCATATCTTTTTCCATTTAAAATCCCTGAGTTGAACTCCCAGTAGTGTATTTTCCTTTTCATTGTCTGAAATGATCATTAAAATATACATTCATCATACAGTCTACAGTCTTCAGGCACAACGCATCACAAAAAGAAATTCACAAGTAAAGTCAAAATAACATCATGACACCAGTAAATGTGCAATTTATACAGACTCCACACCTCATGATTTCACCACAATTTTCCCGTATCTGAAAAAATAAAATTAAAATGTGAATTGTTTCATGGAATTGCATTACAGATCTGTAATTTTGGTAAATCTAATACATACAATATAAGAAACACTCACTGTAAAGTAATTAAAATTAGAATGAGTTATTTTTCAAAAGATTCTGCTTTCTAGGTGCATTTTGGACGGGGCTGAAACAGGCACTTACAGAACAGGAGTCTTTGAGGACTGCCATTGAACTCTCTTATGAAAAATCCAGTAGACATTATAGACAAAATGTTATTAAAATGTGACTAGTATAACTTAGATATTGCAACCATTTTATTATGTTTATTAAAAGAAAGCTTTTCTTTTGCAACATTGGTTTACAATTTCTATCCCTCACAAAATAATATCCTCCAAATAAATAAATAAATTCAAAATATAATTAAAAATTAAAATTAATTTTAAAATAATTAATTAAAAATTATAAAGAAGAAATTGCTAGGATATTTAAAATTCTTAAATAAGCACTGAAACTTGCTTATCATTTTAATGGAAACCAAGAACAACACTTTTCAATACTGGAGATAATTGAAAGGAAAAGATGCTGGAAGTCTCTATTATGGTGAAAGCATGCAAGTATGACCAAATGCCTTACTGATTCAGACAGGTACCATTGGATACAGAACATGTTAGAAGGAACTTTAACTGTATATTTATTTTTTGAAATCTCTCTTTTAATAAGTGCAGATTAATACAACTGATTGATAGACTATGTACAGATTGTAAAAGAAATGTTGCTATGGATCTTTTTCTTCTAAAAATTTACACGAAGAGTTACTACATGGAGAACTACTGTTGCATTCCACTGTAATATCCCCAAACTCTTATGGGTGTAGGATCACATAATAATGTTCATTCTCATTATGAGCATAACCAATAAGAGTTAGATTTGATGATTCTTTTGGATTCCTTCCAACTCAGAATATTATGAGATTTTATTAATATCTTCTGGTAACCTGGCACTGAAAGATTTCAATGTTGTCTAAGAATACTAACGAAAACTTATAGAGCTCCTATGAGGAAAGTCACAGAGCCTCTAGTGTTGTTTTTCCTTTGCTATAATACAGCCATCTCACTCGAGAATACAAGTTTTGAAGAAACATGTGACATTACAAAACAGTAATAGACACTGAAAGGTAGGATAGTATGGCATTACTTTGAGACTCCCTGGCAAATTTAGATAAATAGACTGCAATTAATCAGAGTAGACAACCCACTACAACTAATGTTAATATGTCCACATATCTAAAAAATACCTGAGGAATTAGCAGTCATAAAGTGTTGCACAAAAGCTTTCTCTCTTTCTACAAGAAACAACAGTCATTAAATTCCTCACATTTAGGGCAAACTTACACTGATTCTCCTCATGACAGCAGAGAAGTGATAATCCACTGGATATCTTTATTATAGAAAACAGCTACATCTTATTTCTAATAGCTGCTTATGTCCATAGGATTCCACCACTGGAGCAGACAGGAGTTTTTTCATTTAAATATAACAGTCATTGCTAGTCTCTGTAAGATGTCTGGCTTTCATAATCTACTGTCCTGCTTAGTTATTGAATTGCATTTTTTAATTACTCCCTGTTCATCCAAGTCAATTAACACTTGTGCAATGGTTGAGATTGTCTCCAAAGGGAATCTGGAATGCTTTTCAAATTAGCCCTCTAGCTTCATACAGGCTGTGTAAATACATAATTCTGCCTTTGAGTTGTCAAATCTCTTGCTATTTTCTGCAGAGAGCTATGGCATTCTCTTGAATGTCTTTTGACAGAATCACCATTCCAATCTTTTTGATAATAACAAATTGCATGATTGACTAGAACTGTAATAGCCTCAGGCATTTCTAGACAGGCCTGAAAATTAACTAAATATATCACTACACTGTGTGTCATTAAGACATAATTTCCTGTTATTGTCTGCCCAATGATAGGGTCACCAAGCTATTTTTAAAACACTTCTGAGCTTGCCATCCTCCTATTGATATGCCAGGATTTTCTTCAAATGCACCTGATTAGACTTTCCAGAAAAATTTATTAGTAATTTCATCCAAGTTCCCAAATGATAGGCTGAGTAATATGTTTAGTTTATTATGAAATCTGAAGGACAAGATAGAAGAGAAACTTCCGGAATTCTTCTGTCTCCAATTCTACTCCCAAAACGTGCACATAAACAATTCCATAGCAGCTATGGAATTGACTCGATCAGATGCAAGAGACCTACTTTAGCTTTGGATATTTATATGTATATATAAGGATGAGGACTTGGAGGCATTAATTTTCATTGATGAGAGGTTTTTTTGGTTTGTGAGGGTTTTTTGGTTGGTTTGTTTAGTTTTTGTCCTTGTTCTTGTTGGTTTTGGGTGGGGTTAAGCTTTTAAAAAGTCTTTAAATCTTAAATCTGGGCTTTGAGGAATCAATCTGTTTTCTGAACTTCTCAACTCCCCAGTGCTTTACTATTCCTCCTTTTGTTTTAGAATCTCACCCTCTACTTTCTCCATGCTACTGTCTGTGCATTTCATTTGATAAATCTGAGGTATTTTTCCCTGGAAGATAATTTTTGTTAACATCTTTTACTGAGAAGTCAGCTTCTAAAAGCTGATCATTTTCCAGAAAGATGCCTTTGCAGTTTTGTATCTATGATACAGTTCTAATAAAAACAATAAAGCCATAGAGTCTTATTAAATATATAGTACCCTTTTCATTGTTGTATCTCATTTACTACTTAGTTGCACTGCCTGCAATCTATGAAAATAAATAGCTTCTGACATTTTGTTCTGTATATCATATCATGCTTAAGTCTGTTAATACTGAGACACATCTTCCCTATCTGTGTGTTTACATATATATATATATATATGTCTAAATTTCCCATTGTTTTATAGAACTTAACAGCTGCATACAATTTTTTATAATCTCCAGAATTTGAACATAAATGTTCTAGTTCCCACTTGTCTTCAGTAAAATCAGATTGGTTTGATTCTCACATTTCTAAGTTTTGTAGTGAACTGTACTGTAGATCTAACTTTATTTATTTATCTATTTATTTATGACTTCTTGAGACGTTACTATGAGCAAGGAGTTTATTGACTGTGTTTTTGGTATTATTCATTTCATAACTATAATGTTTCATAGATTTCATATAATATGGGATCAACAATTTCCTTCACCTATTTGCAATACAGCATAAGCCAAACCATTCTTAAGCCTGAACTGCTTCTCTAAACATGTGTCTTGCCTTTTCATGCTGCTGGTGACTAAAGGCTGCAATAAACAGCTGTATCTACATATTTCAGTATGGGGCTTTGAAGAATATTGAAATCCTGTAGTGTTTACTTCGCTACCAACTTTCAAAACAGCCGCTTCTCTAAACTTTGGTCTTTTCCTCAATAATTCTTTTCAGGTGTATACTAATGTCTCTGTAATCTCACATTTGCATTTCTAATTATTCTGTTCTGGTTCTTAAGTTGTAGTTACTCTTCTCTGTTCTATGTTTGCTTTATTTAATGTACTCAGTTTGTTCCTCAGTATCATAATAATTCAATGTATAAACAAGCGTAGGGGCAATTGTTGCTTTTATATATAGTTATTATTTCTCAGAGACACTTTCTTTCTTTTTCCCCCAACAATCAAGCAAAGTCCTTTAGACTATCCAGTTTCCATGGTTGCTGTATTTACACAGTAATTTTCCACTCCTGTCCTTACTTCTTGTGCAAGACAGGAGGTAAAGTCACAGTGATGCCATTTAGGTTTTGCCTTTTTTTTCTTTTATATGTTCTCTGTATTCTTCACACATGTATTTGTAGCTCTGTAGTCTATTGTATTAGTGACTAGTTTTCCCAGTACTTTTTCATGGCCTTTACTTAAGCAGAAAGACAAAAAGAATTCCAGAGCTCCAAGCCCCGGGAAGTACAAGGCTCTCTTGTCTCTTCACGGGAACAGAGGCTGCGAACAACACTTGGAAATATTCTCATGGACAAAGTACAACTGGCTCTGAAGGGGGGCTCCAGGAAAGAGGCTTGCCCTGGGGAGGAATTGTGTCACCACTTGTCCTCCTAATTGGTGTTTTTTATCAATTATGCTAATTTCATTAAAATTATAAGACGTACTCACCCCTGCAGGAGCTGGGTTTTTGTGAACATCTTTCCATAACTATTCCTGGAGGCCTTCAAATAAAGATCCTCTTTTGCATTACCTCCTTACAAAAATCATCTCGAGTTTCATTTTCAGGTCGGGAAAAAGGCAACAACAGTATCTAATCTTATTTATTTCACTCTTCTACATTCTGCAGTGTATGTACACCTGGACTTTAGGTACCTGATTCACCTGTCCTGTGGAGCATGCACTCACTGTGAAGATCCAGTACTCTTAGGGAATGATAATTCATGATAGACAGAAACTGTCCACTACCACAAGAATTTTCCTGCCCACAAAAAAAAAAAAAAAAAAAAAAAAAATTAAAAAAAATAATAAATTAAAAAAAATTAATTTTATTCAAATTTCATATTACTCTCCACACTATTTTTTTAATTTGGGAGAAAGAAAATTCTTCCTCTTTGCAAATACACAGCAGTATTATACGTTATTATCATTCTTGAGATTTCAGAGGGTATCCTTAGACTTCAAGAATTTTTCCAATGTTGAGCTGAAAAACTTTAATCCAACTTGCTTTCTAAGTTATTACTTTTTCCTGCCAAATTAGGACACTTACTGCCCTACTTCTCTGATCAGCTCAGTTGAACTTTGACACCTTACAGCTGACTTATAATATTTGTGTTTTTTCTATTTCTTTGGCAGAAGGACAGAAGTCAGTACACTGCAACTTCCTTTTTTCCTTTGGTGCTGGTGATATGCACATCTCCAAACTCAACAAATCTTTAAATATATTTTAATATTATTTTGTAACAATTCCTTTTTCATGGTTTTAAAGCCAGAGGTTTTATTTTTTATTTTAATTTAAACTTGTCAGTGAACCTCTGTGTAAACTTTGCTTTATACAGCACAAACAAATTATCAGGAAAGGATACTATGTGGGACAGACAAAAGGAAAGTCAGAAAAATTATTATAAAAATTTTCTCCCTGGAAATAGAGGCTACAAAATTTTACATATTGCAAACAAGCACCTTCCTTTTAAATTCAATTATAATAAAAGGTTAATAAAAAACAACTTTAGTGGAATTTCTCTTTCTAAATAAAAATCAGATTTACTATAGGATTGTATTTATATATGGTATATGAACATATTTTATAGATTGTATAAGCCACAGGCAATTTTGCTCCTACAGTACCAGAGTATATCCCACTTTAGATAATTGCCAAAAACCCAATCAAAACCAAACATTTTTTCACAATAGTGTTTCTTTGTTTGACTTCTACAGAAATCTAGTGGTACTCCAGCATGTGTGTAAAAGAAGAGATGGGAAAGACATAATTTTGCACTGTACAAATATGCAAAATATTATTGCCTTTTTCTCCTGCATTATACATGTGTTACTCTGTGGAGATACTTATCAATAGACCTCATTTAATGATTTTTAAATTATCTTTCTAACTGTTTTGTTTTGGTTTGGTTTGGTTTTTTTGTAAAATAATCTGATGAGACAATAATTCCTAAATACATTAAATGATAAATAGAATTTCATAAACTGCATGGGTTACCCCCAAATATATTTGTTAATAAACTGTATCAGGCACAATTCTCTTTTGATGGTGTTATGGATAAAATTTGTTAATGTTTGTTACAAGTTAAGGTTGTTAATTTTCTAAGTTAATTGTTGCCTTGTTGTTATTTTATGAAGTTCATGGTTTTTGAAGTTAATTGAAATGCTATAATAAGTTAAATTAATGTTTGTTAAAAGTTTAAAGGGGTCCAGGGTGATGTGTGGGCTGTTCCCGAGGGGCGTGGTAACACCTTGGAGTGACGCCAGCGCAGTCACATCAGCGCCACGAGACGACATTGGCAGAAGGAGTGGTCCAGTCACTCGACACCCTGAGAGAATGATTGGAATGCTTAAGGACCAAGGAGAGCCCCAAAAATGGACCCATCACCACGAGGATCCAAATCCCACCAACCCTGGACCCAAGGGTGGGTATAAAATGGGGTGTCGGGCCGCTGCTCTCGGTTCTCCTGCGGAGCCCGTTTCTCAGGGAGCAGCGGTGTGTCAGGGGTTTGACACATTGTTTTTCCGGCCTTCTGAGAGGGGACTCGGCTTATCTCGAGTCCTCCGTTTTCTACAGCTGTTTTTAATAAACGAGTGCCCGTTTTTACAAGAAAGTTTCTACTCTGTTTTAAACAACTGGGTAACTTTCAGCTAAAAGCTCTGGCCTCGTTTGCCACAATGGTATCTGCCCAGATCAATCCAAAGAGTGAACATGCAATGCTAATAGGTTACAGTTCAATTTAAAAGGATGGATATACTTTTTCCAGGTCAGGACAGGGAACACTGGCAGAATAATGTAGAGAAGTTCTGTTAGTACTTCACATGCTGTACTAGCCATTTCCATAATAGATGAATGAATAAATGAATGAATGAATGAATGAATGAATGAAACATCAAACAAAAAAATATGTATAAGTAGCAATATTTATATTTGTCTAATTTAGTTCAAAGCCAATTCCTGTCAATTGGGACTTGGATTTTCATGATCCTTGTGGATCTCTTCTGATTCAGGAGGTTCTACAATTTTATTACCGATGCCTTTCAAAATTATTTCTTCAGAATTAATCCTTAACATATGTCTTGGTTTGAAAGACAGATATTTGCTAAGGGGAGGCAAGAATCCCTTTCCTGAGATGGAGAGTGCAACCCCCTCCCTTCCAGTCATTATAGTTTGAAAGCAGAGGCTTTCAGGCAGAAGATACGGGAGGTAGGAATAACAGTTCTTTACTAATATATCTAAGAAGACAAACAGCAGAAACAAGAATAGCTACAAAAGTTGACAGCAAAACAGAACAGTCTAGCTCAGTTCCAGTTCCTTTTGGCCACAGGCTCCCTCTCTGTAGGAGCAGCAGGTGGTCAGGACGGTCAGGACTGACGGAGAGATCTCTAAAGACAGGTGTTGAACTTGTGGTTTATCACAAAGGGCGTGGGTAGAAGGCCCTGCTTGGAGCTGCCAGCTGCAGGCCTGTGAGAGCAGGAGGGAAAGAGTAAAAAGAGTAAAGAGAGAGCAAGGGGTGAGAGGTAAGAAGTAAGAGCATAAGAGGGGTAAGAGAAGCAAGAGCTAAGAAAAGAGTGTGAAGTAAGAGAAGTAAGAAAGGCTCCCCTTACAATGCAATAAATCTTCTTCTGTGTTGAATATTCTAATTTTCACTAACCAATCTAATACAAGATACAAATCTTATAGCATTTACATACAGCCTATAAGAATCACTACATTACCATACTGTGTTACACTCAAACCCTAGAAACTACTCTTTGGACTCCCTCTGCCAAGCTGGTAGGGTGTTCTCTGACCCTTGGACCTGTCTGCAAGCAGAGGGAATTGTTCAATCAAGAGGGGATTACTTTCAGCTGGCCATACTATTGTTTTCTAGTTGTTCAGTAACTAAGGTTGGGTATCTCAAATATGGCTTTCATTTGGATCTTACAGTTTCCATATTCTAAAATTTTTTTGCCAGGCAATCATATTTATAAGGTTTTCCTGTTCCATCTTCCCCAACACCTCTCCCTGCGCTCAGTTCCCGGTGCTGGGGGCAGGGCAGGGCCCGCGCAGTCGCAGAGGGCTGGAGTGATGGTGGCGGGCCAGGGCTGAGAGGGATGGAGGAGAGACTCCCCCCTCACGGTGTCGGTCGTGGGGCTCGGCAGAGTGCCCGGAGGTAGCAGGATGAAGTGGGAAGGCAGCAGAGCGATGTCTGACAGCAGGGAACGTGGCTCCTGGTGCTGGGATGGCTGGGAAGACACTGGGTAGGAGCCGTGGCCGCCTTCCTCCAGCTCCACGAGCGAGAGAGAGCCCAGGCCCCTGTCCCACCTTTCCTTTTCCAGTCTCCCCCTGTCCCCACCCCCCTTGCAAGAGAAAACTATTGCTCCTAAGGTGTAGCCACAAATACTTAGCATAACGATGGGGAAAATTCCACAGAAAGAAAAGGGAACAATTCAACCCCCAACAACATATGTGATATAAAAAAATCACTAGTGACATAATACTCACAAGCTCTTTCCACATGCTGACAAACAGGAGCATGAAAATAGCCCATTCAGAAGTGAATTAGGGAAGTTCTGATTATTGCATCTTCCTAATACATTTAGATGATAAATTTTCTTTTAGATCTCTGTATTCTGTTGGTGACTCCAATTGTTGGCACCTAAGATCTATAAAGCAGGAATGATTAATTTCTAGAAGAAAAGAATAACTGATTTTTTTTGCTTATATGTTTTTTACAATATTATCATTGGTTTAAGTTTGATACTAGTTTATGGCAATCAGCTAAAACCTAAAATAACTGTCTGTCTGGACCACACAACACCCTACAAAGTGAGTAATAACTTTCTCAAAATAAGCCATTTTCCTCTGCACAGGCTTAAAATTTAAGTTCTAGGCTTTCAAATCTGAAAAAAGCCAGTGGACCATTCCTTCATTTGTGGTCTCTTACTGTAACTTACAAATTCTTTGGAGCATTTTTTTGTCTCTTTAGTAAATTCATTTTCTGTAAAGTAAGTGTATATTATTTATGGAAGTTTATACTTATGCAGTCTTGAACTGCTTTTGCATTCTGCATATACATTTCTTCAGATTAATTTCAGTAAAGAAATTTGAGAATGGTTGTTCAGGAGCACATCTAAACTAGAGCTCACATGATTTATCTAGTGTCACATTAGACAGTTGTGGAAACAAAAAATTCTGGATGTGTAATCCTTAAATTCCATATGTCCTGTTTGTAGGAAAAAAAATATTAAGGTCAAAACTACAGAGTGGTAAATTATATTGCCTAGCTGACTTATTCTGAATTTTTTAAAAAAGGAGTTTTATGGGCCTATTAAATCATGCAACTTTGTTTAGCTCATTTCCTCTTTTGTGCTTCCTCTGACTATGCTTGCTCACTATTTAATCACTCTAATAAAGTATAGATAAATTTGTGAACCAGGTTTTCAATCACAGGCCCAATGATGCTTCCAATTTAGATTTCTTCACGCTGTACTGTTGCAATAAATTTACAATATGAGGCTTGAAAATGTCTTAGGGCTACTTTTATTTATCCTGAATGAGTGGGTAATAGAAATAAACTTACCTTACGGAAACACAAGTATATTAACCTTCAACTATTTGGAAATGAGTTATGGAATCATAGTCTCACCCTCCAAATTCCCTGACACAGAGCCACTCGTATTTCTAGAGGCCATGTTTATCAAAGCCCACATGAGAAGTAGATTCTAATGAACTACTGTTTTCCAGATAAGGTACTTCACATTAAATTATCATTCTTAATACTTTGAATTTAGCTCTGTTTACAACATTCAACTTTATTAAATCTAAGGATTTCTGTAACAGCTTCTTATCTTAATAATCTACCATTTAATGGGATGTTGCAGCACAGAATTTTTTCTAGAACCATTCTAGAATCACAGAACGGTTGAGGCTGGAAGGGATCCCTGGAGGTCTTCTAGTCTTATGCACTGCTCGAGCAGGGCCACCTCAAGCCTGTTGCCCAGAACAATCTACAGACACCTTTTGAATTTCTCCAAGAATAGATTCTTCATAGTTCTCCTGGGCAACCTGTGCCAGTGCTCAGCCACTCTTGCAGTTGAAAAAGTGCTTCTAGGTGTTCTAGTTCATGCCCGTTTCATCTAGACCTGTCACTGGGCATCATTGTAAAGAACCTGTGAAGCATCTTCTCCTCCAGGCTGAACAGTTCTATCTCTCTGAACCTTTTCAGTTAAGAGAAATGCACACCTTCATCATTTGGGTGTTCCTTTGTTTGACTGTAACCAGTGTATTTGTGTCTCTCTTGTACTGGAGAGACCAGAACTGTATGCAAGACTCCAGGTGTGACCTTATAATACTAGGCAGAGTTCAGATCATTTCTCTCAGCCTACTGCCAATACTACTAAAAAAATATGCAGACATGTATTTACAGACTCAAAAGCAGCCTGTGGATAAGTGCAATCTTAAGGGACTTCCATCTGAGAAAATATAGACAATTATCTTTATATATACAGAGAGAGAGAAGGTTCCATGTCTCAGTTTCAAGACAAATTTAAGAGTCCACATCTGCAATGAGCAGCCTCCTCTAAAGGATTTCAACAATCTTCCCCCACCAATAGAAAATTAATATTAGTAGATGAAAACCAAAAAAAACCCCAGGCCAAACCAATGGCTTTTAACAACAGAATGCTCTCAAGGAAAAGAACAAAAGTAAGTAACTGCTAAACACCAAACTATCAGAACTCCCCCCCCACCTCACTACAAGAACAAAGACCCAAAAATGTGCCAAAAATGGGGGAAATGTTGGAGAAATACCCCTTCCCAACACATAGTTCAAGATAGCACCCGCTCTCTCTCTAAGGCAAGAGGAGCTTCCACAGAGGAGTTCCAGCAGGAGCCAAGAACCTGGTGACTCTCTGGTGTCAACCTCCTCTCCACAGCAGTCATGGCAGGCAAAAAGTCTGGTCTGGAGCCTCTTGGTGTGCTTTCCCTCCCTTGCCTCCCTGAGGCTTGGGCGGGAACAGGGCAGTCCTGCTCCCAGCAATCCCACTCTGTTCTCAGACCTGCAGCTATTGAGTTCACCTCAAGGCAGAGGAAAGATTTCTGCTACAGCCTTTGCAAGTCAGGGAAGGGAAAAGCTTTTAGCCTATGCCAACAAAACCAAGCTAGCCAAGCAGAACCTCACATCACAGAGCCATAGAACACCTGGGCAATGAATCTTTGAAAATGCCCATCAAAAACCCCAAAGCTCCCCCCTCCCCTGCTCTGCACACACCCAGTCCCGGGCCTTAAAGATACAACAAACATTTTTGAACATAAAGCAGAGGATCATGGAACAGGCTATCATCATCTATCACTCCAAGACATTCTGATAATTCCATTTCTGGACAGTGATGAATAATTTTTTGTTATCATCTGATATTAAGCACATTCATTCTTCAGAATCACAGTATCATTTAGGTTGGAAATGACCTCTGAGATCATGGAGTTCAGTCTTTGATGGAACACCATCATATCAAATTCACTGTGGCCCTCCCACATCCAGTCACTTGTTGAACATTTCCAGGTATGGTGACTTAGCCATATCCCTGAGCAGTCTATTCCAAAGCTTCACCTTTCTTCCCTGTGTCCTGATACATCACTCAGTCTGATTCTGCACTGACAATTGACAGAGAAACCCCCAGTTTCTGCTCACATCCAAATGGCATGCTGAACTTTTCAGGACCTGAGTCCTGAAATGCACATTAATCATGCATAAATAAATCCTCAAATTTAGACAGAGGCTGTGTGGAAAATAAAAGAGTAAAACTAGTCAGAACTAATAACTGTGTAGAAGAACAGTTGAGGCTCCAAACTATTCTGTGAAATCTGAATTAAAATAAATGGTAACTTAATTTGCTAGGTGCTCTCCTTTTAGAAAGGCCAAGTGCTAGAGAAATGCATGATCATTTGAAACAGTTACCTGAATGCATCTGATTAATGGCCCTTATAGTACTTATTACTACGAACTTAGCACTATTTAGCAATTTGATTTTTAGCAAATCTGTGTGCTGAAGAGTTTTTAGTAAGTCACTACAATCATGAAGAGAGAAGTCATCATCTCAAGTATACAGTGCAAGAGTATGGGTAGATTATCACTCACCTCTCATAAAAACAGGAATGTCAAAGGGTTACAGTAGGTGGACCTTGGCTAGCTGATAGGAACTCACCAAGTGTCACTCTCACTCCTCTTCCTCAGAAGGACAGGAGGAGAAAATATGATGAAAAAGGTTCCAGCCCAAGACACCAATTCATCATAGGCAAACTTGACTTGTGAAAGATTAATTTATTATCAGGTAAAACTAGAGTAAGAAAATGAGAAACAAAACCAAAATTAAAACCACCTTCCTACCACCCTTCCTTCCAGACTCTGCTAATGCCTCATGACTCTTCCTTCCCTATGCTACATCCTGCTTCAGTGGGGTCCCTCCCACAGGAGACAGACTTTCATAAACTGCTCCAACTGCTCTCCTTTCCAGAGACTATGGTATTCCAAGAACTGTTCCAGCATGAGTCCTTTCCAGGAGATACAATCCCTCAGGAACAAACTGCTCCAGCCTGGGTTCCCCACAGGACACAATTCCTTCCAGAAAACATTTTCCTGCATAAATTTCTGTCCACGGGCCAGGAGTCTGCTGAAGTGTAGGCTCTGCAGGACTTCTGAGAACTCTCAGAACCTGCTGAGGAATGGAGATTTCCACAGGCTTCAGGGGGACAACCTGCTTTACCATGGTCTTCTCCTTGGGTCACAGGGAAATATCTGTTCCACCAGCTGGAGTACCTTCTTTCCCTCCTTCACTGACCTGGAAGTCAGGATTTTTAGTACTATTAAAAGGATACAAATAAATTACTAGTGCTTTGAATAAAAACTTATTTTCCTCTTCATTAAAGGAAATACTTTGATTGATGAGACCAAACATTATTTGGAGATAATAAATTAATAATTATTTTCCAATTATCAATTAATTATTTCATTTTGAAAAGCCAGGGTTAAGTTTAACACAGATGATATTTTGGTATCTGATTTTTCTTTCAACTATTTTTTACATGAAGTAGTGCAAAAGGCGTTTCAAAATTTGCATATATTCTCCCAAAATTTTGGGGATTTCTTTTGTATTTATTTGTGCTGTATTTTATTTATAAAATAGCCTATATGTTTTATTGACCAAAAAATCCCCAAAAGTTTGATACTTCAGCATTTTATCTTTGGTTTCAAAGAAACTTAAAACCTACTGTTTATTAACTATGCATTGGAAAATAAAATGAAAAATCACATTGGAAGTGTTATTTTCAAGGATGCTATAGTGATAAACAAGGTGCTTTAAAAGAGGAGACAACTTTTAGAGGCTTGAAGTTGCTTCTATATCTGGAAAGATGGAAATTATTATGACCTTAATTTAGTCACAAAAAAATTAAGGCAGATATAAGAAGGCTATACAAAGTAATGAATTGC
The DNA here is from genome assembly GCF_052056855.1 of Sturnus vulgaris. Lineage (NCBI taxonomy): Eukaryota > Metazoa > Chordata > Aves > Passeriformes > Sturnidae > Sturnus > Sturnus vulgaris. Next base: position 15,186,966 of record NC_142283.1, on the reverse strand, counting down.
ATAAGGAGAAAATGCTCAGCATCCCCACCTACTCTTTCACTTGAGGCAAGACTGGAGATTTTCGAAGAGCAGTTATTTGAAATTGATGATCAAGTGCTTTCCTAAATATGATTGTTCTGTTGTCTCAGTAATACAATATTCAAAATGGAATGCATTACCTTTCCTTGGAAATAATTTTCATGCACTTCATAACGTTAATTACAGAACTGGAGATAAACAGTAAGAGAAGGCAAAATAAAATAATGAGTGAGGAAGAACAGAGGTCTCTCCAACCGGGATTTGAAACGAACTGATGAGGAAAAGCAACTAAGTTACACAACAAAACAGGTTCACATCACATTAATTATATAGAACTTTCACACAAAACCTCTATACTATACAAAATTATACACAAAAATACAATTTTTTGGCCTGAACAAAGACAGAGAGAGAAACGGGAAAGAGAGCTTATTGGAGATACAATGAACTGAAAGAAAGTTTCAAACAAGTAAGATTTGACCCCAGAATAAATACAAAATCTAAGCAGGAAAGGCTCTGCTGCAAAGGTTTGAAGGGAGATAGCATTCACCAATGAAGAATATCTAGATCACTCTACTGTTATGGGTCTCTGATGTATTAAATGTCTATATATTCTTTTTACACCAAAGTTTTTTTACAGATTCACCTGGCGGATATTAGTTTTAATAGCCTGCTGTGGTGTGTTGACATTCGTTAGCCACAAGATGCCCACCAAGCTGCTCTATCACTCCCCTTTTTTTGAACAGAGGAAAGGAAATATGACAGTATTTCATTACTCAATATAAGGACAAGACAGGGGGAAATCACTCATCCATTACTGTCATGGACAAAACAGTCAATCTGGGAAAATTGATTTAATTAATTGCCAGTCACAAGTCAGAGCAGGAAAATGAGAAGTAAAACCAAAACATTTCCTCCCACTCCTTCTTTCTTCTCATGCTCGGCTTTACTCACAACTTTTTTTACCTCCTTCCCATTGAGCAGCACAGGACGACAGAAAATGGTGTTCATGGTCAGTTCATTTAATGTTGTCTCTGCTGCTTCTTCCTCCTAATATTCTTCCCCTGCCCCAACTGCCCCAATATGGCGTGTCTCCCATAGGAGGCAGTCCTTTGCAAGTTGTTCCAAAATTAATCCTTGCCACTAACTGCAGTTCTCCATGAAATTCACGCTCACATCATCACCTGGTTACTGCCAGAAACCTGCTCCATCATGGGCAATATACCACATAAAACTAGCAGACCTTCTGTTCCTAAAAATGCAAAGTGATGAGACAGGGGACAACAGAAAAACATTATGGTGTGTTGTACAGTTCCTATATTTTTGCAGTAATTGAAATAATAAATTAATATTATAAAGCTTATGAATACTAGTTTAGAATTTTCATTCTTTTTTTTTTCCTTTTCTCTCTTAAACTTTCTAAAGTCTGTTCTGCTGAATCTAGCAGTATTCCTTCTGGCTCTATCTTTCAATATATTCAGAGAAGAAGAGGTTGTGTTTTTTTCCTGCTAGTTTCATTATTTATATCCTTCTGTGGTCTCTTCCCTTTTTGCACCACCAGCTTCAAGGTAGTAAATGAAGATACATCAATAGGGTAGGTTGGGCTGAAAGCCAAGCACCCACAGTGACAGTCAATAGCTAGCCTTCCCCCTTCAGGACAAGAAGAGGAGAAATTAGGAACCTGAGCAGGAGTGAGAAAGTCTATGTATTTAGGTAGACACTGGTTTACCAATTAATGTCACAAACAAAATTGACTCAGCTCAGGAAATTTAAATTTCATTATTACCTATTAAATATGCATATCTGAGTATTAATTCAGGTATTGGGAAACAAATCAAAAATAGGGAAATATTTGCACATCTGTAGAAAACATCTTCCTGCCCCTTCTCCCCATCTCTTTCTCAGGCTCAGCACCTCTTCTTCATTCCAGACTCTTCTCCTGCCCTTTTAGAAATGACCGTCTGCTACACTGAGTTCCTTCAGGGTGGCCCCACAGTCATGACCTTGAGGTTCCTCTCTGTTGCTCCCTCTCACATTCTCCTCTGTCACCCGTCCTCCATGAGATGTCATTCCTGACAGGAATCTGTGCTTAACCTTGGATCATATCCTCCCTCTCATTTTCTGACCTTGGTGTTCACAGAGCTATTTTTATACATTTTTTCCTCACTCCTCACTGCCAGACATAATTATTGTACTTTCTTAGATAACATTTTTCATTAAAGTGCCTCTCAGACAAGTTAAGCCCTCACCTCAGTCTTAGCTCTGTCCTGCAGTGTGTCCATTGGAGCTGGAGCTATGTTTTCTGTCATGAGGGAAGTGGAAGTTTGTAGAGAAGTTGTATAACTAAACTCCTGTCTGTTTCAACATCAAGTCCAACTTGTATTACGATGGTTGTTGTTATGAATGATGTTGTATTTTTCCAATTTATCAAGCAACAAGATTAAATTCAATAGTAAATTTTTAATAGTAACAAAATGAATACCATCAAAGTATTGGAGATGACAATTAAAGTATTGGAGATGAAGAATATACAAAATTTGGCAGTAAGTAATTTAGTATAATTGAGGTTTGTATAAAGAATAAGCAAAACCGTCCCCCCCCGCCACCAACAGGGGATACGGGGAGTGGCTCCCATTCCTCACGTACCAAAGCATCCAGGCTAACAATCCCACTTATATACTGTAGGCTACAGAAGTTTCTAGAAAACTCCTCCTACTTTCTATTTCTGGAATCTATGTCACTATGTGTATGGCACAGGCTCTACTAATGGGTGAGGGGGTCTCTCATCCTTTTGAGGGTCTTATTTCCGATGAAGGCTCATCGTCTTCCTCAGTGACCAAGGTGTGACCTGCAGGTAGTGCGTGCACACTGTGTGACTGAGCAGATGTTTTCCATAACAAGACTTTAATTGAGTCCCATGCCTGGAATCATCCCATTTTGGCCCATGTCAAGGTTGAAACTTTCTATTTCTAGATGCTGCTTGTCAGACCTACGTCCTTCTACTATTCCTTTACAACATCCTTCTTCGACTCCCAACATCTGGAAGATGTCCTTTGTCCTGTCTCACCCCTCTCCCCCCTCACTCAGTAACAATTATCTTCTATTGGTCTAAATACAATTTTTAAAATATAGTTACAATTTAATTAGCACAAATCACATTTATCACATTGTCTACATGTTTTACCTTCAGCCATGGGATAGCATTGTGAATGAGTTCTTCTGTTCTTGTTAAAGCTTTATTAAAAAAAAGAAAGGCATTTTGTGAAACAGTGTGAAGAAAGCTCTTGAGTTGACTTCAGTCTTAATGAAAATATTTCTTTTCAAATGAAGAAAAGATTGTAGAAATATTTAGTATACACAGTATATTGATTTCTTTTAGGCCAGTAAAAGCCCTCTGATTTTTTTTTACCATTTAGTAATAAATTTTCCATGCAGAATAAGAATACTTCCATAGTATTATTTAGTTAGTTATAAAATATAGGGGTACCTATAAAATATAGGGGTCCTGAGAGGCAGAAGAAACAAATGTGTATGTAGGCCATGGTCTTTCTAGAAAAGCCTCAGGCCAAGTTCCTTTACCATCTCACAATAAACAGCTTTTTATATGCCATCCCCATGTCATATGTTGGCATAATTAAAATCAGGAAGAACAAAAGGATAAACATGAAAATATTTCACCCATTCATGAACTATGTTGGGCACACATTGCTCATATATTCAGGATGGTTTAGCTAACTTTCTCTTTTTAAAATAATTATGTAAAAGAATTCTCTCAAAAGAATTATTTAAAAATAATTATTATTTATTTATTCTACTTTTTTCTAGTAACAATTACAGTCATTATGATCTATAGGAGGTAGCAGTTTTTATACTCCTGGATTCTCTTTCTGCTCTTCATGCCATTTTCAAGGCTTTTATGTAGCAATTTTTATAAAATACTTTACAGGAAAGAAAATATAAAATGAAATATTTATTTTACAGTTGTCTGTCTTGGAATCTATTGCTTATTGTGGTATATCAGAAAATTAGTATACACATATCCCAATTTAATTCACATTTTAATCACATTACTTTATTTCCTTTTCATCAGAAATAAAGTGCCACCAATTCTGAATTATTTCTTTAGAGAAACTGATTTTTTAAACTGATGTTTTAAATTAAGTGTCAACACTTTTGTTTTACAAATTGACATCATTCTGACATTAGCTCTGAATTTGTGGCTTAGTTCAAACAGAAGGAATAAAGAAAATATGCTATACACTAATGAATAACAGATCACTGTTACAGTAATAAAGAGTGAGTGCCTCAGTTTAGGGATATTGATTGCATTTCACTAAACTGATAATCACTGATCCTTGGTACAGTTTTGTTGCTTTATTCATTTAGAGATGATGTACTGGAAGAAAGAAGGTGAACTTTCACTTCTGGTCATGCAAATTCAAACCTACTGTTTTCTACTGAAGAGAGGTAAATAGTACCATTCTAAGTACAAAAAGCAATATTGACAGAACATTGAGCTGAGAGAGTTGAATCTTAATTTGTTCCAAAGGCAATGAATAATTGATTCACTCTTTTATCTGAGTGGTGGAATGTGTAGCGTAGAAGACCTTGGGGTTTCTCAGTAGCCTATTGGAGGTCTAAAGTCTGAAGCCAAAATTTTAGACTACTTTGATACTACAGCCTCACACTGAATGAAGCTTTCTACATAAAAAAAATTACAAGGCTTGACTTCTGGTAATATTTTGTTATACTTAAATTTTATCCTCTTAAATAAAGGATAAATAAATGAATGCATCATTCTGCTATGTATGAACTTACTGAATGTATAACTGAGCACCCCAAGATCTATCTCTGATTTCTCAATATGAATAAATCAATTGAAGAACAGAATATATAGTTTTGATTCCAAATTGAGAAATCACTGTTGTTGTTCAAAGCTTTTTTCTTAAAAAATACTTTTTTAAATGCCTGAACTCTGTATTTTGATGCCCTTGACCTTCCAGTTACACATCTCTGGCTAGTTTCTTGGTATGCACTGATTTTACGTTCTCACTGAATCATATTTTACATTGACTGACTCCCTGAAAATTCTTCCCAATTGTCTAGAGGGCAAGAAATTTTTAAGAATTTCCTCACTCTTTTCTTAGTAGTCTCTTTCCCATCTCTAGTGTGCTTCCTGTGACTGCCTAATAGCTTCTTGCTCTGGATCTGGTAACTTAAGTGTTTAATTTAGCCTATTTACAATCTTTCTCCATATGAAAACAGAGACAAATCTTTCTCAAACTGACTGGGTTGAAAATCAGTGCATAGTTTCTCTGATCATTAATGACAGTCTTACTCTGATTGTGATAATACAGTGCTACTCAATTTCTCTTCCTCTTCTACACACCTTTGATATGCCTTAGATTCCTTTCTTCCAAATCTTTGCTTCATTTGACAAAGTGATCTCATTTTCATAGTGATTAACTGAAGAGTCCACTCTAAAAGCCATCGACTTGCTTCTTCTCATTGACCAATAAAGATTTCAATTTTTCCAGTACACACAATCCCTAAAGCAATATGTATTACCTTAATATTTCTCTATATGTCAAAATATACTGATATACTCTAGGTCAAGATGTAGATCAAGCTTTCAGAGGAGAAGTAGCTTCACTGATTTGAATACAAGCATTCTTATACTATTAGATAGAAAATCATCCAGAAAAGAGTGCTATTATCCAGAAGGTGCTGATTACCCCTCTTCTGCAACTCTGGTTCTAACATTGCCAAAAAAAAAAAAGACATGCTTTGTTTTCTTACTTCAGATATCATGAATGTTACCCTCAGACAGTGGTACAATTTGGTACAACATTGGTACACCCTGATATGTTACTAACTGGTTTTGTTAGCCCTATAGTTTTGTATTTTCAGCAACACCAACAGTTTTTGCTTGAGGCCCTCCTAGGCAAACTTAATACACTTTGGCTGGTAAAAATAAACAAAATAAAATAAAAATTACTGTGTAAGGAAATAGATTTTATTGAATTGCTATATGTTTCTTGTATTATATATTGTCATGACTTTCTGAATAATCTCATTCAGCTCTGCTCTACTGTTGACATCTAAGTGCACTGCAGAATCATCAGGAATTTCTTCAAAATAAATCAAGAAATAAAGTAAAAAGAGTACATAGACTAACACAGTGGTCAAGAGTCTATGAATTTTGAAGTCATTATTTTCAGAAGACAACAGATAAGCCTGATAATTTAAAAAATGAAAGGTGCAACTGCAACTTAAGGAAATGGATCAAGTTAGAAAGAAATCTATTCCTACATATCTTTCTTGTTTTTTATCTTAATCACATAATTTAACTACTCTGAAACAGACACTCATTACGATTAAGAATAGTGTCCTTTCTTCTCCTACTCTCATTATAATTAAAAATAATTTGACTTCAACTGAAATAACATTGTCAGATAACTTACAGTTCCATTCTTAATACTTCTGCAGGGTTAATGTATATTTTTCTTCAATAGCTAATTTTGTTCTAATTCAGTTGCTCACAATAGCAGATACCTTTTTGAATTAGTAAATTAAAAAAGAGATTTTCAGAGCTCCTTGTCTTTCCAGTTTTGTTATCCCATCTGTACATGTCTTGAAAGGAGCTAAGATATCTATAATGCTAATGAATTTCATACCACACTGGGGCTGTTAAGCCAAGTATTCAAATCCTTTTCTCAATTCAAATACATTCTAAAGCTTAAAGTTATTAGTGCTAATTTGATTTATTTTAAGTTAATTAAACTGTATGTAATTCAGTTACATGAAGGCACTCCAGTAGTCTTTGAAAATACATACAATAATAGCATCCATTTATTTGAGGAAAATATTGTGTAACAAATATTTTTCAGTACATTGTAGAATCACAAAGAGATAATGGCTTCTAGAATCTTCCACTAGCCTCTGGTAAAGATGATGGTTAAAAAATATCACAGAACAAACCATGAATGGTAAAATTAACATGAGATTAACATATAAAATATAATTTCTGATTGAACAAGAAAGGCCAAGTGACACACTTTAGAGGTACAACATAAACAGAGAACAATAAAAACAATTTTCAAAAGGAATGAATTAGAAGCTGGTAGAAAAGGAAGAGTCAAAACAAAATTTAGTTATGTAAGCTGTTTCATATTCCCTCAAAGGTTTGCATAAACTGTTCATGTGACAAATATGTGACAAAATTTTCTGTTATTATCTGTCTCAGAGCATATTGCATATGTACTGACATTAAAAGTCCATGTATATGTAAGTGGAAAATGTAAAGCCATTTTTCATGTTTTATGAAAGTATGAATATTTTATTCATTAGTAACAAAACTCAATTGACGCGGCAGCCTTGACCACCCGAACCCTGGCAAGCCCAGCTAGCTCCGCTGACTGATGGCGTCACAAGTGGGCCACCTCCCAGGTTCCCGGAACCAGGAGTGTGGCTAGGGCTCCAAGCCCCCTTTGGCCACTTCCAATGTCTAGGGAGAAGCGAAGGACCGAGAGGGAGACCTTTTCAGGTTCCAGGGTAGATTTATTGGGAAGGCAAGAGGAAAAGTGGACACGAGGGAGGGGAACCCAAAAAGGCAGGGAACACAGGCGTGCAGAAACTTAAATAGGGACCTCCCACAGGGGAGGGTACAATAGAGCAACCAATCTCAACAGTTTAGGGGTGTAACATAAGGCAGGACTAATTATACATACAACCAATAGGGAGAAACATAGGCGGGGACTTATACATAACTAATCATATACTAAGAAGGAATAACTGACATGGAAGGTACTAGAACAATAGGAGGGGCCAAGAGGGATTGACAAGGGCTTGGGAGGGGATTAGGAAAACTGGCAGGGAAAGCTCTAGAAGAATGGGCGGGGCTTAGGATGATGGACAGGGGTACTAGCAGGAAAGGGCAAAACCATTGTACATTGAACCGGGGGTAACAACCAAGGGAAAAACTATTACGAGGTAGGGGTACAACAACTTATACAACACATAAATTAAAACCTGAACCGCAACACTCAATTAATTTTTGAACATCAAACTGTAATTTAGATGCATTGGCTAGAGTACACAGCTTCAGAATGCGGTTCTATAGGTGTTACTACTCTTTTTATTTCCATGAATCAAAAAATCTGACACCCAACAAATGTAAGAGGCTGTAAATGGTACAGCCTCTTCAAAACTATGCAAGAAGTCCTCCTTATGTGGTCAACATGAAACAGTTTTCATTAGGTAACTCTTTTTCGCTTATGTCTCCTTTCTTCTATTTTGTTTTCCTATTAAAAAAAAAAGACTAATATACAAAATTGGTAGGTCCACTATTCTTAATTTTCCTTTATTGAAATATTTTAATAAAGTATAGGAATGATGCAGAGTTCTGTATGTAACAAAAGTATGAGGAACCTTGAGGAAAAGTAGTAAGTTGTCATGTCACCTACAATTGAATTGAAATTTTGTCTGATTTCCTGCATGCTCGTAAATGAAAAAAAAAAAGGAAAAAAAAAATCCACACCAAAAAATCTCACATGAACAAACAAAAATATATTCAGAGTGAGTGCAGAGATTTACAAAATGATGAATTAGCCTGTCAATTAAATTTTAAGAAATTTTTTAAAATATATGTATTTGTAGCTTTCTCTAGTGTGCAAAGAGATGATACACCTAAAAAAATGTAATAAAAATCAATGTCAGAGAGGAATAACTTAAAATTCAGGAAAGAGTATAAAATCAGATCATTGAAATAGGGTTAAAAAAGCAAGGTAGGTAAGAAATGGACATTATGTGTGGTCCAAACACTGCCTCTTAACACAAATAGCCTTTAAAAAAAAACCCAAAACAAAAAAATTAGTGTCATAAACATGTTTAACCTGTCATACTATATATATTTTTAATTTATTTGTAATGTAGCAATTAGTGGTTATGTATTTCAATATTTTGGCTAAAATATTTGGATACATTTAGCATATGGTTACATAGGATCATGTTCTTTCTTTTGGAGAAATAAAGGAAAACTGTAAATACAACCTACAATGGACCATCAACAACGACAGATTGTCATGGAACACTGGCTATTTCATAGGCTTATATCTTTAAGCAATATCAAAATGTATGATGTCACTCTTGTCTTTAGATTACCAGAGGATAAAAGGAACATATCAAGGACTTCAACTTGCTAGATATTAATTAATATTAATTAATAAGAATATCACACAGCTGGTTTGCACCACGTCCAGAAGACTTTTTCTACCTCCGGATCATAACTTCATAGCACATTTACTAAAGGAGCCAATTGGGAAGATATCCTTCTTGATTTGTTGTATTTTAGAGAGGGTCTTGGAAGTGAAGTGGCAATTGGTCTTGGCCACAGCAAACATGAAGCAATATAGTTTAAAATCTCTGGTGACAGGAGGAAAAGTCCCAGCAAAACTTCACTGCTAGACACAAGGGCAGCAGACTTCAGATTGCTCCTCGAGCTAGGTGGTGAGATCCTGGGAAAACACTTTGGAAGGTGCTGGGGTCCATCAGTGCTGACCACTTCTTAAACACCATCTCTTAAAAGCACAGGAGCACGGAAGGTGAACTTGATCCAGCAGGAGCTGGTAGGGCCAACCATGTTCTGAGGACCAGGCCAGCAGTGCCAGCCAGGCAATGGGAAGGATTATCCCGCTCTGCTCCGTAATAGGGCAACCTCACCTTGAGTCCTGGGGACAGTTTTGGGCACTGCAATATAAGAAAGGCATTAGCTATTTGAGAGTGTACAAGAAGACAGTAAAGAGCCTTGAGAGGAAGCATTATGGAGTGGCTGATGTCACTTGGTCTGTTCAGCCTGGAGTGGAGAAGACTGAGGGGATACCACATTGCAGTCTGCAACCTCCTCGTGAGGAAAAGTGGAGTTGCAAGCACTGTGTTGACCAGTGACAAGACACAAGGGAATGGCCTGAAGTTGTGCCAGAGAAGGTTTTGCCTGGGTATCAGGAAAAATGTCCTTCCACCAGGGGGTGGTTGGGCATTGGAACAGATTCCCCTGATCAGTGGTCACAACACCAAGCCTGACAGAGTTAAAAAAGAATTTGGACAACTTTCTGAGACACTTGACACTTGGGGCCTGTGTAGGACTGTGAATTTATTGGATTCAATGATCTTTGTCGGCCCCTCTGAACTCAGGACATTCTTTTATTCTATGAGACTAAAGATGGAGGTGCATTTTAAGGAATTTAATATTGAAATAACTTTTCCGTACCCAAGAGAGTGCAGAGACCCATCTTGCTTGTTACTATGCACCTGTACAGATTACCTCCTTTGCATTCTTAAAACAATCTGTGTATACACCACCAGTATAAGTATAATGACAGCTGTCTGAGGGAATGACTTGGCATTAACATTTTGTAGTGGTAATAAAGGAAAAGCCATCACATTTTGAATTCAACACACTAGCACTAAATAGCATTTCAAAACCTCTAGTATGTTTGTTCTTCTTGAGGTAATGCCAAGAAAGAAAGATTTTTGATTTCCTACATCGAAGTATATTTAAAAACCTTAATTTATACAAGTTGCTGCAATATTATATTAATCAGAAAAAAAGAGAACAAATTAAAACAACTCCAAATGTCTTCAATAAACTTCCTTTAAAACCATATGGAGACTCTAGAAATGTATCAAATATTTTTTCCTTACATTCCTCACAATGTAAGTCCTAGTAATATAATTGCAATTCACATTTTACTCCACAACATGAATGCAACAACCAAGTGAAACTGAGAAACTTCCTGAAGGTTTTTTTTTTATTTCAGTGATTTAAATAAATAAATAAAAATTTATTTTAAATTTTTATTTTAAAACTTTTCAGATACTGTGATGAATGAACGTGGAGTGAATACAGCATCTTAGTGTTAAATTCCGGTTTGCAGATCTTTAACATAATTTAGCATTTGTCTAAAGTCTCATACAAATAAAGCAGATACTTATATTGCCCATCTGAATTTTTCTCAAGATAATTATTTGTTTAAAATATCTGTCTGTATTAGTGTATTTCTACCTTTCAAAGAATAATATACCTGAAACTGATTTTGAACTCTATGTCCGGAGATTCCTCCCTTGAGTGGGAACACCCCTCAATGTTACTCCTGGAGACTGAGTGAAAGAGATTTGACTTTGATCATTTGTATGGATGAGCAATATCAATCCTTACTCTTACTCTTTGTTTGGTTTCTGGGTTTTTTTTTTTTAGTTTGTTGCTTTTTCTTTAAAGATGACATTTCTGTACCACGTATCATGCTATTACAGTGTCCACAAAAACACTTCTTTGATAATTTTCATTATATTTCTTATGGTAAAAAAAAAGCCATATATGAATGCTACGAATTACAGATGTGAACCCAGACTATGTTAGATTTAGCAGCATTGAAGCTCATCTTCCACTGTGTTACTCTGACTCCCTGAAGCTGAAAAAAATACACAATAAATGGAAGATATTTAATTTTTTAAAGCAATACATAGAGCTCTTAGGAATAGGGTTGATAGAAAGGTAAGGCAGATACCACTGGAAGAGCTAAGCAGATGTCAAAGTTCAATACTCTGTCACCAGATTCTATTAGATATTCCACATGTGGAAGGTGTGATCAGTAAAATAAACCTTACTCATTTGAAGATAGTTGATACTACATTTGGATTATACATATTATATTCTGACTTTATAGATTGGTACAAAAAAACACAATAAAAAATAAAATACTGTTAGCAAAATTAAGCAATTGCAAGACCTGGCTGAGATAAAATACCAGTGTGACTTCCATTACTTTTCTCTGTAGCCTACTCACCCTCACAGCTTGGAGGGACTTCAGTCTGAGAAGACAGGCCAGCTGAAAAAATGGTTGAAACCAGCTGAAGTCCACTGCTCTCTTGAAAATTATTTTCTAGTTGTCTGAATTTTATACTTTTTATTCAGCTGAGTCACACATCCATTCCCCCTATGCTGGGCTGGCTAATTAGGAAGACACTTATGCTTATTTAATGAACTCAAAAATTTATACCACTGATCCACTCAATTGTAGTGGAAAGAGTTGATGTTACACAGGAAATCTGATTTAGTGGAGTAATACAAAAAATATATATTACAATACAATACAGACCTAAAAATAAAGTTCACTTTTTGGTCCCTTTTGTTTCAAGATAAAATGAAGGAGGTTGTTTTTTTTCCAACAGCTGAGTTGCCATAGCCTTCATTTTTCCCTGAGCTTCAAGTGTCTCTTGAGTATGTTACTTGTGTGAGCCTAGCACATTGACTGAGAGCTGAAAACACAGCTAAGGCCAACACAGTTTCTAATCAAATGTGGAGGAGTTGTATATTTTGTTTTGTTTAAGCACCAACCCAAACAATTTGTTTAGCTTCTGCCCCGAATGAGCCCCTGTTCCCTCCACAGCTTTGCCAACATTTGGAACTGGCTCTGTAATGTGGCAGTGCCTGCATGCCTTGATCCTAGACTTTCTTTTTAAATCCTGAAGGACAAATGAGAAAAAAAATTCCAAGTCTAGTTACCTGAAGAGTTTGTGCTCCCTTTAGTGAGTTCAAATGCCTTAGATATGAAAAGGGAATGAAAAGGATTCCAGTTAATTAGAAAGGATTCCAGTTAATTAGAGGCATCCCTAGTTGAAAGCTGGATCATTGAGCTCAAGTCAATTCTAATTCCAGAATTCCACAAAAGCGAGTGAGCAATGACCACCTCTAGAAGACCTCCAAAGGTCAGTGTCGTGTGTGCCCCAGTGCATAGTGCAGCCTACAACAGCCCTTACAGCAATTCAAAAGAGACCCTGAATTCTGGCACAACGTTGATTGAGTGGATGTCAGAGAGAATTAGAGAAAAACCTTATAAGTGGCTGGAAAGGCCAAAGGAAAATGTGATTTCCACAGCTGGGAGCATGTGGCGGAAGAGATGTCTTGTTACATAGTCATCACCTCAAATTCTGCCTTGAAGATTTCTTGCTTCCCAAATAAAACTTGTTAAGCTCCTGCTTGTGGATGAGAAGTGTCTGTCAGACAAACACATAATTATAAAACCAGCATCTCCTTCCGCTTCACACTTTCTGATCTTTCTGGACTGTTATTTATTTGAGTCCTTTCTCAGTCAACATGTAGCAAATTGGAAATCCAAAAAATAGAAAATATGTTCCTCCCATCTCAGCTTGTTTGCATACTGTTAAATCTTCCTTGTCTTTCTAAGACCGCATTAGAGAACAGAAGGGCAAAGCTGGGGCATGGCCGTGTGTGACAGTTGCCCTGTGTGACAGTGGCCCTTTGTGATGCTGTGGCCATAATAAGCAGAGGCCACTGGGATGCGGGACCCCGCCCTAACAGTGGGGTTATTTAAGGAGCAGAGAGCTCTGGGGTGCCCAGCCCTAGGAGAGCAGCTCTCTCGCAAGGCAGCAGCTCTCCAGGGTGACAGTGACAGGTGTGCAGCAGAGGACACCACAGGCCAGCATGGAAGAGGAGCAGCTGGCAGCAGAGCCAGCCCAGGCAGGCCCGGTGTCTGTGTCAGCTTCCCAGAGCAGGGATGCAGGTGCAGGGACAGGCCAGCAGCAGCAAGTGTCACAGCAGGAGCAAGCAGGGCTGTCGGTGCACATTGAGTGCCACCAAAGCCCTTTAAGGCACGGGCCTGTTTTGAAGGAGGTTATCATGTCCTTCAAGAGGAAACCTTCAGAGGAGCTGGACAGGAGCTTCCGAGCCCATGGCTTGCTGCATCAGCAGAATGGCCTGGGGGAAAGAGAGCCACAGAGACAAGGACAGGGTTCCTTGCTGAGGCGCTCTGGAGCTCTCAGTGTCACACCTGGGCAGGTGAGTGCCAATTACAGAACGGGATGGCCTGAGACCAGACGGGACAGGACCACAATCCTGGAATGGAGGATCGGCTACACTGCACCACAGCAGCCCCAGGTGACAGGTAGGAGGTTCACTGAGAGTACCATAAACCATCAGGTGCCCCTGGAGCAGCTGGGACCCCAAGCTCCTGGACCAAGAAGCAGGAGTGTGAAGACGCCATTGGTCCAGAGCTGTCTGAGAGAGGAGCGGGAAGATGCAGCAGACACAGAGTTGTGCCAAGGGACAGATGACATTGGGTCATCTGTCCATCATTGGGTCAATTCCTTGGGCCTACAGGACAACAAAGGCTCCCACACTGGTCCCAAGGAAGGTCTCAGTTGCCCCACAAATGAGGGAAAAGATGAGGGAGCACGTGGCAGACCAAAAGGATCTCAGGACATGGAACGTCCCTTGAATGAAGACCATGAAGTAGGAGATGGCACAGCCATTGTCACCTCAGCAGCTCAGGAAGAGCCCTCTCTGGTAGGGGAGGAGGCAGCAGATCCAGGCCAGGCCTTCACCTACACCATCCCTTTTTCTACCTTCCTGGATGCCCTGGCAGAAGAGAGACAGATATGGCACAGAAAGGCACTGAGCATTCTGCAGAAGGCCTTAATTTCTGCTCAAGGCAAAAGAGAGCAAAAGAGGCAGCGCCCAACAGGCAGTAATGAGGTTCTGCCAGAGCCAGCCCAGCCCATCAGGCCTGAGGGCCTGGACAAGGAGCACCCAGTGAAACAGGGTCCTGGCCAGCAGCTGGTAGAAGCAGAGCTGGACCTGGAACTGCGCCTGAAAGAAGCAACAGAAGCAGGAACACCTGCAGGACCTGCCTTCAGATCTCCTTCACCCACGGTCATTGATGCCCTGGCTCAAGAGAGACGGACTTCCATCTTCAAGAGTGCCCCACGGGCTCTGCCCAGGGCCTTCAGTGCAATGCACAGGAGAGGAGAGTGGGAGCAGCAGCAGCCCACAGCCTGTGCACTGGATCTGACCAACACTGCCCGGTGTATCAGCAGTGAGGTCCTCAGCAAGTCTACAATTGTGATCCAGGGACTCAAGCAGACAGAAGAGCAGGGCTCCCTGGCACACAGCATGGATTCAAAACTGGCAGTAAGAGCCAGAGCAGCAGGGGCAGTGAGCTCGGCACATGCCCAACACACCCCCACAGCTGATGGCCTGGCTCTCCTGGACACAGCCCCAGACATGAGAGATGAGTTCCTGAGCAAAGCTGTAATTGTGATCCAGGGATCTGAGGAGCACATGGAAGAACAGGGGGACCTGGACCAAGGCAGTGGTGAGGGGATGAAGGTAACAGTGTCAGTAGAAGGGACAGAGAGGCCAGGACATACCGTGCACAGTCACACAGCTTGTGTACCAGCATTCCTGGACTACAATGACTACATCCAGACTGAGGTGGTTAAGAAGGCCATGCTTATGGTCCAGGAACCATTTGAATACCCAGAAGAACTGCAGGAGCAGGAACTAAGTGCAGAGGGATCAATAACAGCAGATACATCTGCAGGACGTGCCCAAGGCCTTCCTGCACCTACAGTCATCAACAATCTTGCTCGACAGACATGGCTGAGACTTGTCCAGAGAGTACTGAGGGCTCAGCCCTTAGCCTCCACAGCCACCTTCCTCACAGGAGAGGAGGAGAAGAAGCACCCAACAGCTGATGGCAAGGACCTTCGGGATGCAGCAGAGTGTATCAGAAGAGACGTCCTGGACAAAGCTACGCTTGAGATCCAGGGTTCAAGCCAGCAGATTGTGGAAGAGCAGCACGTGGAACCCAATAGGGATGTGTCAAGTGCAGTAACACCCACTGCAGCAGGAACAAAGAGCCGTGTACACGAGATACGCAGTCCCACAGCTGATGTGCCGGTTGTCTTGAATGCAGCTGACTACATGCACACTGAGGTGGTTAAGAAGGCCATGCTTGTGGTCCAGAGGCCCTTTGACGAGCCAGAACCATGGGAGCAGGAACAAAGTGTAGATGAAGAGATGGGAGCAAAGGCCAGAGCAGCAGAGGCAGGGAGGCAGACACATGTCCCACGCACATCCAGAGCCAATGGGCCGGTTCTCCTGGACACAGCCCAGTACATCCCAGACCCAGCAGAAGGGACAGAGAGGCCAGGACAAACCGTGCACAGTCAAACAGCTGATGCACCAGTATTCCTGGACTACAATGACTTCCTCCGGACAGAGGTGGTTAAGAAGGCCATGTTTATGGTCCAGGAACCATTTGAATACCCAGAAGCAGGAGCAGGAGGGAAGCATGGACGAGGCAAGGGCAACAGAGAAAGAGAGCCTGGCACATGCACCACACAGCCCCGGAGTCCATGACCCACCTCTGCTCAACATAATAAAATATGATATGAGTGGGTTTCCTCTCTTCGTTTGCGATATCTTCCTCTTATGTAGGGTTTAATGGATGACAACCTATATGTAGGAGTGTGCTGGGCTTTGCACCACTAATTAGTGGTTTGTCATCAATCTCGTCTGTTTCTGTTCGGAGCCAGGATTATTAGAAAGGTGGCTGAGACGGTGTCTCGTGTTCGGACTTGGATGTTTATTATACCTTATCAAAAATTACAGAAAGTACAACAGTACCTCTAGCTGCTTGCTAGAAGTAAGAAAAATGGCTACAGCTGAGACTGCTTCAAGGCCTTTTAAAGCTAAACACACCAATAAAATTTTACACCTGTATTATTTATACTTTTGACCCAATAATAGATTCCCATGACCCTCAGAGTGACTTTCAGCTGACCAATCCAAAGGTAACTACCTAAGTTCCGTGAAGAAGAAGGAAGAGAAGAAGATGAACAAGAAGGAAAGACACCACGCAAAATTCTCCATCTTGTCCCCTAACTACTACTATACTGTAAAAACCTCAAATTTAAAACCCATCACCCAGTGAAAACACACACATCTAACCCACTACATATTTGTGATCTCTAACTTATTATTCATATTTACAGGTCTTCTCCAAGGTTTCAGGTCCAGTTCAGAGTTTTCAAGGGGGTCTATGACAGGAAGCACAGAAAGCACAAAAGCTTCAGATTCTTGAGATCTAACACCTATACATATATAAACATACACATATATACATACACACCTTTATATATACACCTATATTTATATATATATATACATATATACAGATATTTACACATTTACATATACACATATTTATACATACACGCATATACACCCTATATATATATGTATATATATACATACGCATATATAGCATGAGTTAGTTACTCATGGCACATTTATTATTTAAGGATAATTTTTTAATGTGGTACTGGTATGTCAAGTTTACCTACACTTTACAGATTTGTCTACGGCAAAACCAGTACAGTTATGTAGGTAAAAATCACTTCCTCACCCCCACTCAACTTTAGAAATGTCCCACATAACAGAAACAGAGTTGAAAAACTACAGGAAATTGTTCAATAAATGCATGTTTTCTGAATTTTCTGAAGTCTGCAGGAAGATTTTTTTTAGCCCAATGTACAAGAACCTGGTTATTTTCTTAGATGACACAGACAAGAGTGTTTGTGCTGTCACTATAAATTTCCTTGAAGAGGAAACTCACTACTGTTCTATTTCCTTTTATGAATCAAGCCTCCTCAGTGTTCTGTGCTCATCGAGCACAGGAGCCACTCTGTTCACCAAGCACAGTGAGTCACGCCCTTGTCCCAGAGTCACCCTCGCAGGGCCTGCACACCACCTGCTAACCAAACATTGCCAGAGCATCACCAGAGCCATGGTAGTTACACCCCGTGTCTGTGTCCACAGCACTTTCCTCCTTTTCCTTCCTTTGCTTCTGCCTTTTCTATTGTCTCTCTTAGGGGCTTTGTCTTCTTCTTGTCAAGAAATGGGTCACAGATGTAATATCGCTCTTGTGTGCATCTAATCTCACTTTAAGAATCTGATAAGTTTCCCTCCTCCTAGCCTCACTCTGGAATGGCACATCTTTGGTGTCAGAAGTGGGAGTGGACCAAGAGAGTCAGCCAAAGAGGGGAGGAAGCATAATAGAAAATTAAATCCCCCAAACAAGAACAACAAAGATTCCAGCATGTATAATGAGTGTTATTTACTGCTAATATGTATAGTAATTATCAAATCAAGAGGAAAGGCAAGATTAAGTCCTTCACTGGTTCCTTAAGGAACAATCCTTAAATATTTTCCAAAATATTTTCCTGGTGCAGACATAAGCCTATCACACCTAAGACTGGGTTTGAAATCAAGCACGTTTACGAGTTGCCTTTTGCACTGCGCTTATGGATGCCATTTGCTGCACTGGAGGAACTGCAGGGTGAATCCTGGTGGATTCTGTGTGATGGATACTGTTTCAGGCTCAGCATTCTGTATATCTGCACACAAGATCTGCATGCGAAATCCCAAGTACCAGCTGATACCCTGAAAAGTTCATCATCAATGGCCTGGCTAGTGTAAGGTTGTTCTGCTACACACAGCCTGGCATTCAGAGGTATCCAATGCGTAATACCAAGGAGGAAAATAAAGAAAGTTCTTTGAACTTTGAGCTCTTCGTCACTGAAAATGAAGAACTATGCTAATGAAGTATGGCAGGTACAGTGTTGAAAATGTTGCTTAGACAGGCCCTTAAAAGTGAGATAAGAATATCTTAATATTTTAAAAAATTAAGTTGACAATTCTACCTCTAAAAATCTTTCTAAACATCAGCCTGTAGCAGGATGCTCTGCCTAAGACCAGATAGAGCAGCTTCAACTTAGTCATATTTACATGCTGTCAGAGATGAACTGAGCAAGGAGGGCCTGGTGTTCAGAGATGCACTGAGCAAGTAGGGTCTGCTTATCAGTGACGACACTGAGCAAAGAGGATCTGCTGGTTTTAGTGCTGAAGAATGCTGAGATCTCCTGGACCATCTATCAGATCCAGTGCAAGGCCATGCAAGGTCCTGATATGGAGAGTTAGAAGTGTTGAACAGAAAAAAACAAAGAGCTGACTACACCTTTTTGTGCAAAAAAAGAAGTATATTTTGCTGAATAAGCCTGGCAACACATAGTCTAAAAACATCTATGACTGACAGTCAATTACATCATGCTGTATAACCCTACTCCCACTTTTTCACACTGAGGATTTCAAAAAGATTTGCCCATGGTAGCTCATATGTTTGAATAGCATCAATCTCAACTCAATATTTGTTTTTGGTAGTCTTAGTTTGCTTTAACAGTGCTTCAAAAGGGCTTCAAAAATTGTACACTCTAGTTGGTTATAGGTACCTATATTGTATGATAAGTAGTTCTGACGGAAGTATTTTTTGTCTAATCACTAGTATTATTGTAATAATAATAATTTAAAAAAAAATATATAGAGAGTTTGTAATTTTTAGTCTTGTTGGATATATCAGTACAAGGGTTTATTACAGCTGTATGACCATTTAGGCATAAACCTCTAGATATGTCTGGGGCTAAATTTGGATTGAGATGCACCTTGGCTCTTCTCTGAGGAGGAATCTAAGTAGCAAGGGGTTCCTTTCTGCACTCCATGTCTCAGCCACAGGGCTTCTCTTACAAACTTTGACTGATGCTCCCATTCTGCGTGCACCACAGAGGTGTCCAAGTCTGACACTGCTTTTGAGTAATGTGATACCAAATTTATTTGCCTCAGACTACTGCAGGGTCTTAATTCCAAAGCAGTCAAGTCAGTCAGCTGAAGAGTCTTCCATTGCCTCAGTAGCCTAGAGAAAAGTTCTCACACTTAATTTCAGGCCCGTAACTTTTGGAGACTGAAATGTTTAATTTATGGCTTAAATATTTTCAAGGACTTTTGCTTATTATAGAAAAACTGTATAAAAGCTGCAGAGAAGACTAGCACACCCAGACTAAGGCCCTGGATCAAGCTGACCACCTTTGCTGGGGAGAGCACAGCCCCAGGGCTATCAGCTGCCAGGCTCACACAGACCCTCACACCAAAGCTGGGGCGAGGAAGGAGAGGTTCTTGGGTGTGTGGTGAAAGCCTCTGGCCCGAGGCAGTTAACACCCATCTTGTGCTGTGCAGATCAGCTCAGCTGTGAGGCCCCTTCCCCCCAGGAAAAGCTGCACCCACGGGAAGGACAGAGGAGGGGGTGCCATGGCCCATCAAGGCCACCTCCCAGAGGAGTCCCAGACTCTGCACCAGGGCACTGCAATTGATGCAGCAGATCCACAGGGCTGCAAGGGACAGTGTCAAACACAGTCCCCTTAGGCTGGGCATTCCCACCTGGCCCAAACGTGTTTTAATCCACTAGATCCTACACTTTTCAGTGGCAGCGGTGGTGGGACGTGGTGAGGGACCCTCATCACCAAGAAGGCCAAATGGAGGGGACCAACGAGACGTCATTGGGATCCCCAGAAGGGTGACATGTCTCCACCTAATCCGTGTCACTGCCTCCCTGTCCCCCCAACCCCCAAGCACACCTCTTTTTTCTTTCTTTCTTTCTTTCTTTCTTTCTTTCTTTCTTTCTTTCTTTCTTTCTTTCTTTCTTTCTTTCTTTCTTTCTTTCTTTCTTTCTTTCTTTCTTTCTTTCTTTCTTTCTTTCTTTCTTTCTTTCTTTCTTTCTTTCTTTCTTTCTTTCTTTCTTTCTTTCTTTCTTTCTTTCTTTCTTTCTTTCTTTCTTTCTTTCTTTCTTTCTTTCTTTCTTTCTTTCTTTCTTTCTTTCTTTCTTTCTTTCTTTCTTTCTTTCTTTCTTTCTTTCTTTCTTTTTCTTTCTGTTTGTCTCTTTTACTATTAAATAAAAATACCACCTTTTTTAGCACCAACATCTAATCTAATTTGGTTTTAATCATATTTTTGGGTATATTTCATACTTTTCTTGCTTTGATTAATTTTTCTTACAGAGCCTTTGTTTCCTTCAGTCTTCTGTGTTTAACCAGTTCATACCAGTAACACAGGAGTGACCCTAGACAAGTATCGACAGTTTGATTTTCTCCCTGATTACAAGAAAAGCCTTTCTGATTATTTCACAAAATCCTAAAGGAGTAAAAACCAGCACTTGACTACAGGCAGGTCACATACTTAAGCAAAATTTCCTTCTCCCCAGTATGGATAACATTCATATGACACACCTCTTTGCACTGTTGTCATGCTGCCTAGACTGCCCATGAAAATGAAGCCATATGACAGACCTGAGCCTTCTAATGCAAGACCATACAGCACACTTAAATGACCTGTTCATATAGTATGTGAGATCTGAAATCTCACTCTTTGTAAGGAGGATTATAAATATATCAGTAAAGCACAAGAAATTATGATTGAAAAAATATAATGGCTAAAAATAAGGTTCCACATAATGGAACATTTTATGGTTACAAATATTAGTAGAGTAACAAGATTTTGAGAGAAAAAGCTTGCAGGAACAAATTAGTCTTACTTTCCTAAAGAGAAAAAGAGGTTGGATCTGTCCTTAAACTAGAGAAGAATTTTAGATTGCATCAAAGGATTCTTTAAACCACTGACCATTGAAGCTTGTTATATGTGTAGGGGGTGTCATGTATTGCATACTACAGTGTTGGGGAGGTGCTGTGCTGAAGAGACCACAATATCAGAGGAGTGCATATCCTCCCACTAGTAAAAACATGACTTGAACTACATTCAGGATGTATGTCATCATTTGAATAATTGCAAGAAAATTAATTACTAGAGTCTTAAATTTAACAACAGAAATATTACTTTCTTTAAAATACAAGCAGATAAGCCTGGCACACAGTATTCTCAGTGGTGGGGAGCCACTCTTACTAGTCAAAATGAAAAATAAAAGTGCCCCTTTCCCCTGCTACTTGATAGTCACAATTTTACACAGTCATTTCCGTCTGCAGGTGTTAGAAATAAATTTTTAAGTATACAACCTATGTTTTCTTTGAAAATTATCCATCTGCTTAATTTCTAACAGTGCTAAACCTGTCCTGTCATCACATGCAGAGAATCCTTGCTTTGCCCAGAGAAAGGCTAGCTATGCTGAAACCAAAAGGGAAATATGGGATGACAACTTCACTTTTCCATAGCATTAAGACACATAATTTGGCAGACCAGAAGCTATTCCTGCATACCAAGCAGCTGCACTAGCTGGAGTATTGAGCTGCCTTGAGCTAGTTCTCAAAGCCAACTCCATATTTGCACCATAGATTACTTTTCATGTCTAGTGGGTACCAGGCCAAAACTTTGCCTCATTTGCTGTCTTCTTCAATGCTTCATATTCAAAAAGAATTCTAGTGCCTCAGGAAACTTGTGCCACTCTTGTTGCCAGTTGATAGACTTGGCTCTTGTCCCTCTAGATGCTTCCCCTGTGCCAGTTGCATATACACTTTCCACTTGCCTGGGGACTGGTTTCCAAAGCAAAAAGTGTGCATTGTGTTAGGGCATGGTGTTCACATCAGAGCACTGCCTCTGCTGCTATGAACAGCTTTTCTATTCTTGTGTTTCTGCACTCCCAGTGATCCTGTTTTTTGCATGCCCAAAGCTGCTGTGATAACAGATATCAGAGGAACAAGAATAATTATATGGAACATTTTAGCGAAAGATTATTTGGAATATAATTAATTTTTGGTCTTGACATTTATACAAGAAAGACAAATTGCTCAAAATATTCAATTACTTATTTAATAGCAACAAGTTTTCTTGTATATTGTTTTCTTGAGAAGTAAACAACACAATGTGCCTCGTTTCAGTCTGAGCTGTTAGGGTGATATGTTTAAACTGTGACACTCATACACAATACAGAATCTGTACAATAAGTGTGAGGGTACTATCCCTTGACAAAATAGAAAATCTTAGGACGTAACTACAAGGGTGAAAGCTCTTTAGGCAAAACACAGCTAAGACAGTATAGCATAAATTGAAGATAGTTGGTTAAGATTATTACATTAGCTTGCTAGCATGGACTGGAATCATATCAATGGAGATCAGTTTGACTGCTCAGCTGTGGATACTTTGTGATACTTTGAAAAGCATTCCACTAAATAAATAGGAAGAATGTGTATTTCAGACTCTGTGATTGTTCCTCAAAATTAATGTGATACACTCAATTCAGGATTCCTTAGGATCTCAAATTATTAAAATTATATAATAATTTATGGTTTTGAACTGAAAATTGTCTGCAGTGAAGGTTCAGATTTTTTTTCTATATAACTTGTAAAGCATCAACTATATAAAGACATCATAATCAGTAAAACCTTGACATCATAATCAGTAAAAACAAGCTTATTCCACCTGGAGAGACAAATAATACTTGTTCAGTTTAAACTTCACACAATACGCTATACAGGGCAGAGAACAGAACTCCTCTTGGTATACACCTGTGGTTACATTTGAGAGAGGAGGGGAAGGAAAACCTCATAAAAAGTCTCAGGATAGATAAATTGACAGTTTTTTTGAAAAGAATAATGAAGCCTAGAGGCGATAGAAAAGTACATAGCTTGCACATGCTGTTGGAACACAATGTTGTTTCTTATCCTCTTGAATGAATACTTTGTCTCTTCAATTTTTGACCTCTCAGGGCACAAGCTGATATGCTGTAAACCATGAGAGTTTAAGAAGCGAAGAGGGCCCCATTCCTTTTTGCACTAATTTGTTTGACACCACTGAGAAAAGGAAAACTATGTGAAATGTTGGTATAAACAATTAGAGACAGCACAGTTCAAGCAACAATTTTCAGTCTTTCTGGGTAAATACAGCCTGGGAGTAATAAATTATGACAGTACAGATTTAAGACCAATGTCAATGAGCAAACTCATGTTCCCCATATTTTGACAGGAAAAGCAAAAGTACAACTTAAGAAAAGGATTTGAAGCAAGCATAATAATAATAATAATAATAATAATAATAATAATAATAATAATAATAATAATAATAATAATAATAACTTTATGAAACACAACAAGAAAAACATAAATTAATGCATATAGTTTTGTATTTATATACTTCCAGTACAGAGAGAGTGGAACAGATATGTAATTTAAGAAGACTGTTGTTTATACAGGTTTGAAAAATAGGGATTAAAGCTGTTAAAGGAATTCAAGCTTATCTGAATAATGAACTCTGTTTTTCTATCCTGCATAATTTAAAAACTCTACGTGTTTATACATAATTTTCTAATAAGAGGTATTCATTTACTTCACTTTAAATACCATCATGTATTCTTAAGTGTTTCCCAATAAATTTATGCACATTTGGATCCAAATAAATCCTGTTAAAATACAATATTTTTAATATATTTTTCAGCAAACAAAGAGCCAAAGAAAGAACAAAAAGAACAAAATTAATATGACATCCAGTAACTATGGAAAACAAGATACTGTAAGGATAGAATAGAGGATGTATAGCCAATTATTGACTTAGGAAATGTAAAATAAGATTTGGGAAATTTTTTTTGCCTTGTGATGAAATATTTAAAGTCACATGAAAAATATGACTCATACAAGAGGCATTTAACTTAAAGTGTTGTAGTTCTACACTTAGGTATTATGGCATGGTTATTTTCTTATCTAAAATAATATTCAAGAAGTATAAGACTTGACTTTTTTTTTTTAAATTCACAAAAGTATTAAGTAGGAACATTCTATAGT
Source organism: Sturnus vulgaris (assembly GCF_052056855.1). Classification (NCBI taxonomy): domain Eukaryota; kingdom Metazoa; phylum Chordata; class Aves; order Passeriformes; family Sturnidae; genus Sturnus; species Sturnus vulgaris. The sequence goes on along the minus strand of NC_142283.1, from coordinate 15,162,480 downwards.
GCATACTATATAAAAAAATTACTTCTCATTCCAGACAAACCACTGGGCATCCAATTTATCAGTGTGAAAGGGACTTTACATTTTTCAGTGAAACAGCTGATTTAACTGTTAGTAAATTGTTTAACAGGACAAATTAAGGAAACAGATGTTTAAAAGAGAGAATTATGGTTAGGACACTATCTACGCTTTGTATTCTACATTAGCAGTAGATCAAAAACCATTAAGTGCCTACAAGTAAATGGGGATGACAATCATGCAGCACTTATTTTTTAGAATGTGGATTGATTGCACTAAGATAATATATGGGAAATGCTTTCTCTTAACATGTCAAAAGGGAGAGAAGGAACAGCTTCTGAAGAAGATCAATTGAGGTGGGTTTAAAAGCAGTAAAATTTATATTATTTAGTGGAATAGGAATATCTTAAGCAAACCAAGAAAAAGAAAAATGTAAGGGAAGCTGAAAAAATTGAAGAATATTGTACCAAGCAGAAAAAGCTACAAGATAAATAATTGCAGAATTTATCTAGCATACCAAAAAGAAATACATTGACATAATTCAATGTAAACACTGGTAAATCACCTGTAATATGTAGAAACCCAAGAAAGAAATTAAAACTATAAAAAAGAAAGAGAGTGCATATCTCAACTCTTTAATCAATGCAACATTAAATTTCTGGTTACTGAAGGCCAGATACATTTGGTTAAATTAAACTTTCTAATGGGCAGTGCCAAATCAGTAGAAATAGTGGAATAATTCCAGGAGCCTTTAGAATGATGTCAGCTACGGAAGAGGCAATATTTAAGAATTTGATTTACAAAATCTTGTCATTATAATGTCTGGTCACTTTAGAAAAAAATCAGACTGCAGATGTTACTTAGAAAATAGAGAATTTTAAGTCTGAGTTGTTTAATACAAGATTTTATTAATATTGGGAAGAGTTGGTGAATAAACCTAGGCATTTCTAAAATGAAAAGAATGATCACTATTTTCGGTTTACATATAGTCACTTCTGCCAATTTCATACATAAATAATCCTAATGGAGAGTGAACTGAAATAAAAGTTCATTATGAGAAGATACAACTTCATACCCTAAACCATATTTCTAAAAATAGGATTTTATATAATCAGTATAACTGTAGATCACATATTGTTATGCTTTAACAACCAGTTCTTTCAGACTCCATGAGTAGCATTGGTCTTGTTCAATGTGCAGCTGAAGATATTTCTTAAATTGTCAACGACTTCAGTGATCTCTCTCTACATTCAATATTACCAGATTTCTTAGGGATTACACATGCCTTGCTGTAGCCCTTGTTTTCACTCCTATTATTCTCAAGAAATGAGACTATAAAATATGCCAGTTGCTATATAAACGCTGAAACTTGAGTATAGGTTATGACATAATACTTATATTTCAATTATTATTGGTACATTTGGTTCAGAATTTGAAAAGAATGAATTCTATTTTTTAGAATGCTCAGAGATTGTTAAGAAATTTCCATAAAAATTATAAGACCAATTTTTTAAAAGTGAATTGTTTTTCTAGCAGTGATTTAAGTGCCAAAAAAATTTTAAGAAATCAAGTTTTTAAGAAATAAATTTTTGTTTTGTTTTAATATTGAGAGAAGGAATTTTAGCTCATTGATGCTAAACCATAAAAGTAATCACCAAAAATTTCTGGATGTTGTTTTGTTCTTCTGCTTTTTGAATATATCTTTAGTTGAAATTCAAGGCTCTTTTAAAATTACAAATATGTGTGCAGAGACTTTATAATGAGACTAGCTGTGTACCTTAGTGATCAGCTTCAGTTTCACTTCTATAATTCTGATGCTTAGAATTTTCATGTTTAACAAGTTCTACAGGTTTAAAGAAAGAACATCCTGAATGATCAAAATTGGCAAAACTCAGCTGTGACAGTTTGAACTAATGGGGCTCTGGTGCAAGCTGATTCTCAGCAGGTAGGACTAATCTAATCTCATCTTGCTGTGGGTGGATGCCAGTGAGAATTCAGCACCTGACTCCCCAGAGGGTAGTTTGGCTGGGGACGGTGCTGATTACTGGCCAAAACTGCCTGAACACAACAGAAAATGTGACTACAGGAGTTGAGGGTCACTTTACACTACAAATATTTGCAGCCATCAGAGCTGTCCCTCTGCAGCATCTCTCTGAGCCCTGGTGACCTTCCCTCAAGCAGGGATACCTCTCAAGACTGCCTCTCAAGGCTGAGACCTCCCTTACCTGACACCAGACACCCACGTGTAGGTGTCATTTTTTGTATGCATGTAACATTTGAGATTCATTTAGTTAAGTTTTTATGAAAACTTAGTAGCAAATTGACCACTAATTCATGTGTACTTTTTAAATATTTTACATACCTAAATTTTTTGATTAAAATTTCTTAACTGCCTACTCATACCTGTCTGAGTGAGCTTGGACTACTTTACTGCAACAATAGCCCACACACCAAAATTATTGTCTCCCTCTCTCCACTGTCACAATTCTAATAATTTCAACAAGCTTTCCTGAAACCCCATTTTAAACATTGATTATGATTCTTCAAGTGGTCATGCCAAAGTTATTTCAATAGGCAGAATGGTACTTTATTAGGAAAAAGGGACTGAGAATTTTATTTCTATCTTTTAGTTGTACATTTCCCAATAGAACAGAGTTTTGTATTGAAATCTTGTCTTTAGAGACTTTCATTAATACTGCTACCCGTAACAACAGTAATAGTAATAATTTGCAGATTGTAGTAATAGAGAAAATTTATTTTTGCAAGCACTTGTCTATAACTGTTCATAAATATAAAGCATTACTCCTTTTTATTGTTTTATTAATATTCCTATATGTAAGAGAATATATGCTGACAGTGAAAACTGACACAAAATGAAGAAATTGTTTTTGCTGTTGTTGCTCTTAAGTATTAGTTTTAAAAATAATTTTTTAGGTATGCCTCGGTGATGAGTCCTTATCAATGGTATTGACAGAGTATCACCCTGTAATTCACCGGTTTATCATCACATTCTGCAAAAAACTCACTTCAGTGATGTAGCAACAGTTTGAAGGTCATAATAATTTGTGATGGTCAATTTCCTGAAGCATGGTTCAAAGCTTTTGCTGCATTCAGGGGTGAACTGGGTGTTTTGCTGAAGCCTACTTCAATCAAGAGCTAACTTGTGAATAATCAAGAAATGCTGCACAAATACTTCTAAGATCCACTTTTCTAATCCAAAGGTGTGATAGGATGCAGCCAACCATGGTAATTCAACTTGGAACAAGTTATTATCAGATTGAAAACAGGTTGGTAGGCTGAAAGGTGCTGGAGAGTTTAAAGACTTCAAATGTTTTCTTGAATGGAATATACACTTTTTTTGTGGAGGGAGCAGAGACCACCTCTGGAGAAAAGGTAAACCCCCAAGAGGGGCCCTGGCAGAACATGATACCTTAGATAAGAAGTTGATTAATTAGAATGACTAATACTAGAAATATTCCCCTCTTTGCTAACCTTCACTTTTATCTATTAGCAATTTAATTATTTCTTTTCTGATTCTTCAAATAATTGGTTCATTTTAGTCTAGAAGCTGTTGTAGTTGGTTAACTTTTCAATCTTTTATGTTATTGGTCATTTTTCAAGATTCCTTAACCCTATACAAGTCTCTTTAGAACCCCACTCAGTGGATTTGCTGGACAGGACTCCCTCCGTAGAAGAAATAAAGATTCTATGGAACCTCCTCGTCGGCATCTCTCAATCTCTTTCTCTTCTGGCTCAGAGGTACATGCAAGCCCGATTTCACAAAAGAGCTGAAAGCCTAACTACTGGAATTGCTTGCATGTGTACCTTGGAGCTGAGAACTGCCTGGGATTCCAGGGAAAGCTGTCCCTTGAGGGATGACTGACTCTGGCTCGAGCTAGCAGTTTTGGGGTCTACCAAAGACCCCCCTCTGGCTGCACTTTTTTACTTGTCTGTTTTCCGAAATACGCCATGTATCTGCCGCAGCAGAGCCTTTTCTATCCAAGGCAAGCAAACAAATGGGGGGAAGGAAACACCACGCTCTAGTCTCTCCACTCTCTTCTATGATTCTCTGAACTTCTCTGACCAATTAAGTTTACATCCTCTATACAAACACTGTGCAGATCTCTCTACCACAATGTACCCCATCCTTTGGATTGTTACTTTTAGCCCAAGGAAATGCAGGGAGATCTTCTGAACAAACAGTATAAATTAGCTTAATAGAACAGAGACAGAAGCAATTAGGGATCAGTGGAAACTTATATTGAACATCTTTTGTGTTGAAGTTAATAGCCTACATTTGCACTTTAGAAGGCTCTTGAATCTGTTTTTACCTTAGGCTGTAACTACACATGCTTTTTTTTCTCTTTCTCTATCTACCCCTCCCATTTCCTGTGGTTACTAACACCTCAGAATAATTCTTACAGAAGAGGTAAAATTGACGGTCTTACATCCTAGGCACACAGAATCAAACCACTCAGCCTGGAAAGGACATCAAGAGGTCTTTTTGCCACCTTTACTCATAACATCGTCAGTTTTTAGCTTAGATCAGGTTGCTCAAGTTTCCTCTCTATCTGAGGCTTGAAATCCCTCTTGTATAAAGACAAGCTGTGGAGCTTTTCTGCGCAACCAGTGCCACTGCTTAATCATCACTGTATTTATTTCCATCACCCCCATCATATCAATTTGGAACTTCCTCTACTCAGTTTACCCTTGTTTGGTCCCATCCTCTGACCAGGCATAGCTGTGAGTAGTTAGTTTCTGTGCCCTTTTCATGACATCTGCTGCTCAGCAGGTAATATTACTCTTAAGACTAGTGAGGAGACAGTGTTCTTCAATGAGAAACTTCTTTCAGTTTTTTATATAAGCACAAATGAATGCTGTTGCAGTACACCTGAGAGGAAATTTGAGAGTAACACAAGAACACTTGTAAAGAGGAAGACAACCATTAAAAATGTTTAGTTTACTGACTATATAGAAACAAAAACAAGTTTAATAGTCTGAGCCCTATTCATTTCTTACCTTATAAAAATGATGTCAGGGAGGGCTTGATCTCAGAAAGTTTAATCTCTCTCTTAAAAGGGTTGATTGTATAATTCTGCACAGATAAAAATCCAGTTGTATACAGTTACACTGTGTTTTACACTGTGCTGGCACAGCAGTCATTGGAATCAGCAAGACTTTTAAATTCAAAGCTGTGTATGAACTCGATCTGTACTCAAATAAAATAGCTGTATTTCAATACTTTCTCCCCTTCTATATATTTCTCGTGAGGTTTCTTGTTTGCTTGTTTTCTTGTGGGTTTTTTTTGTTGGGTGGTTTGGGTTTATTTGAGATGTGAAAGACAACATGAAAGCATTCAACTCAGATTCATAGATGTAAGGCAAAGGGAATACCTGCCCAAATACCCGCTCTTTATTTCTGTGTTAAGACATTTCTCCATTTTATTAATCTTTCATCTTGTGTATTTCAAAGGTTTGATTTTAATAAGAATTAACCTTGCCTATGCATGTAATTCCATGTCTGCATTTCCAACACTTAGTACTACAAATGCACTTAAAAACCAGGCCTTCTTCAGTAAAATTGACAAATAAGGCAAGTCAATTAAATTTTTCAAGCAGTTTAGATTTGCAAAGGGAATGTGCTTATGTGCAATCAGAATTCACCTGTCCCACCTTCACTAGTGAATTGCACAAGAACTTTTTCAAGTTTCTACCTTTTCTTGGACAGAAATAACACAAACCCCCGTCTCGGTTTGAAAGACACGTATCTGCCAAAATAGACAGGGGCCACTTTTTCTTTAAAAAAAAAAGAGGGTATAAACCACCCCCTCCCTTCACTCTACTATGATTTTGAAATTAAAAGGGTCTCAGGATATATATATATAAAACAAGGGAAACAAAACACAACAACAATAACTGCGAGATCAGCAGTAGCAGAGCAGCAAACCCAGTGAACAGTTCTCCCGGCTGTGGACACCTTTCCTGTGCGGTGCAGGCTCTGTTCTGGCGCTGCCTGCCAGCTCTCGCTGAGCAGGGAGGAGATGCGGTGATCCCACGGGGCTGGAGGGCGCTGCGGTGAATGGCGTCCGTGTCCCTGATGGGAAGGATGGAGGGGAGACGCTGCTCATGGATCCCGATGATCCAAAAGGATGTTCTGAGGTCGGCAGGAGATGCAGGGTGAGAGTGTCCGAGCAGGGAGGTTGTGGGATCCCACAGCCAAGGAAGGCAGCTCCCGGCGTTGGGATGGCAGAGCGGAGTTTTAGCGACCGTCCTTCTCTGAGCCAGATGAGCGAGAGAACCAGAGAGCAGCCCCTGCCCCACCTCTCCTTTTCCAGTATTGCCCCCCTCCTCCCCACTTCGAGAGAAACTGCTAACTTAACTATCTGAGCTTCTGGGCATAGCTCCAAATACTTAGCATAGCAATGGAAAAATTCCACAGAAAGAAAAGGGGAAAATTCAACTCCCAACACCCCCTGAAGTCTCATAACACCCCTATATTTTCATATATGTTTCTTGCTGTGTTTTATTGTTAATAACTTTGCTGAATTATTTTCCGTTCTTCTTTCCTTTTTTTTTTTTAATTTTTATTTTATTTATAAGTCTTATTAAGCACTTTAGGCAAGTTAGGTTCTCCGACAGAAGGGTTTGGTAAAAGAAATAATGAAAACCATAAAGCAGATTTACTTTAAATTCAAATCTTCGCCTACCAGATCTGACTGGTCTTTGTCAGTAAATTAGTCCACTATATTTCTACCCCTTTTGTTTTTCTGAATACAACTCTTCTCCAGTTAATCAAGAGGAATTTTTTGCTGTTATATTCAGAAGTTGTGCATAGGATGCTAGTAGGTCCGTGCCTTGTGCAGCTCTGCCACCCAATCCTGAGTGAGTCACTGTGGTAGTAATGCACAGGAACTCAGGAGTTTACCTCCTCAATGAATTTCTCTTAAACCTTGATAACTGATATTTCAATAATCAGTAAAGAAAGCTAAGCAGGTTTGCCAAGATGACTAAATACTGCTGCAGAAGGTGATAGGCTGTGTGTCTGACCACCAGACTCCATCCAGGCATTGGTACAGGACAGAGATTATAATTTATAAACCACTGTTAGTCACAGCAGTCAAGTGCCAATGACAGGAATAGCCACAAAAGCAATTTGATTTGTAACTGGATGATTATTTCTCCTATATTTTCCTACACCCTTGGTAAAGCAAACCACCCCTTCTCACCAAAATCTTTTTTTTTTCCAGTCACAATGGGGGCATTATTGCATGGCATGCATTCCATTGCAAATAAACTTCAATGTTTATAAGTAGTCATATGCTTTTTTCAATTACTCATGTAAAAGATTTTTCTTGCAATATGGCACATACAGCCCTGACTTTTTGTTTACCGTAGTCCATTCTAACTTTCCTTTTTTGCGACAAATAAATTTGTGGAATGTAGCCGTGAAAAGGGGTATTAACCTTTTAGATGTGGTGGAAATAAGACACACAGCGACATGGTCATCCCTCAGGATAGGAAGGAGACAAGTTTTATTCAGAAACACACTTGCTTAAATGGAACGACTCGCAACTCCAAGAACAGAAAAAAGATGATTGGTTCAGAGAGAAGGAACCCCTTTCCCAGGCCTGGGCACGCACCAAAATAGATGTTAATCTGTGCTATTAATTCCTCTCTATTTTGACCAGATTTTATTTTGTCTTGACCAACTTATCATCCTGGGAGAATTGCTCCCCAGCTAAAGCTAAAACCAACTTATCATCCTGAGAACAGAGCTGAGAAGCTCTGGCCTGGAATATTTTCCAGGCTGCCATCCTCCTAGTTTTCTCAAGTGTGTGTCCACAGTGGAAAGTCTAAAAACCATGCAAATAAATATTTTAACCTTTCTTTTTTGCAAATTTTTAAAATCTATCTAAACAAAAATAGAATCGTAAGTGTGAAATTAAAGATTTTAACATTGTAAATTATGGAGGCCGATTAAACACTGAGTGCTTTGCAGACACAGCAGATGATACTGTACAGTATAGTTCCCTATAAACATTTAAAGAACCTTGCAGGACTTGAATTTTTCCCTTTTCTTTCTGTGGAATTTTTCCCATTGTTATGCTAGTATTTGGAGCTACACCTAAGCTCAGGAGCTACTAAGTTTCTCTTGCAGGAATTGGGGAGAAAGAAAACACGGGGAAAACGGGAGGTGGGGCAGGGGCTGCTCTCTGGTTCTCTCGCTCATCTGGCTCAGAGAAGGTCGCTAAAAACTCCGCTCTGCCATCCCGACGGGGGGAAGCCGCATTCTTTGGCTTGGATCCCTTGTGGGATTCTGCACCCTCTCTGCTCGGACGTTCTCCTGCATCTTCTGCCGACTCCAGCACATCCTTTTGGAGCATCAGGACTGACACTGCCCTGGGATCCATGAGCAGCGTCTCCCCTCCATCCTTCCCATCAGGGACACAGACGCCATTCACCGCAGCGCCCTCCAGCCCCGTGGGATCACCGCATCTCCTCCCTTCTCAGCGAGAGCTGGCAGGCAGCGCCAGAACGGAGCCTGCACCGCACAGGAAAGGTGTCCACAGCCGGGAGAACTGTTCACTGGGTTTGCTGCTCTGTTACTGCTGATCTCGCAGTTATTGTTGTTGTGTTTTGTTTGCCTTGTTACGTATAGATTTTATCAGTAAAGAACTGTTATTCCTACCCCCCATATCTTCCCCTGAGAGCCTTTTAAATTCAAACTCATAGTACAGTGAAGGGCGGGGGGAGTTATACTTTCTTTTTTTTCAAAAAATAGTGGCCCCTGTCTCCTTTGGCAGATACCTGTCTTTCAAACCAAGATAGATTCAAAACCACAACTTCAATACGCATTGAAAATTCGTACTAAACAAATGGCTCAGATGACGGTAATAATAATTATTATTTCATTACAACTACACAAAACGAGGTTGTAGTGAGGTGGGTGTTGGTCCCTTCTACCGCATCTCAAGTGAAAGTATGAGAGGAAATGGCCTAAAGACTCACCAGGAGAGTTTAATCTTCGATATTTGAAAGTTTTTCACTAATAGAGGGAAAAGGCATCAGAGTAATTTGCCCAGAAAAGTGATGGAGTCACTATCTCTGGAAATGTTCGAGAGGCATCTGGAGGTGGCGGCTTGGGATATGGTTAGGGGTGATTATGTTGGTACTGGGTTTAGGTGATATTGAACGTCTCCTCCAACCCTGAGTCTTGTGAAAACATTGCAGAGTATCAGACGTACAAGACTAGCCATAATAACAGTAACACTCACTCCCTTTCAATGTTCTAAAATAATTTAAAATATTCAAAATATTTGCAAAAATATTTAAATATTTTTAAAATTCAAAATATTAAAAAATATTCAAAGGTATTTATCTTCTAACATATCAAGTTACTTAAAGGAGGAATCACTTTTCAAAATAATGATTTTCAATTACAAATTAACTTTGACATTATTTATTTTCCTGACATTTGGATTTCAGCAACTGTGGTCTGTTAGCTACAATTTCTAACCTGAACTTAGCCAACCTTCAGAAGTACTCTAAAATAAAAATGGATTTTCTATGTCACTTTTCCACACAAATTCACCATAACTAACAACAATTAACTGCTTTATTGGATGCCCTGGATAACCTCTTTTTATGTCATAAAAGGAAGTAAGATCAAGATAATTCTTACCAGTACCTTGTTATTTTGATCCTTTATCAAAAGAAAATGAAAGTATCAACTATAATTTCTCAAGGCCAGTTCACTTATTTCAGGGTGGCCAGAATAATAGCCCACATTCAAAACACTTAGGTTCTTTCCCAACCTAGTTAACTCTCACCAAACTCTTTTTTTTTGCAGTTAACTTCAGTCAAATCCACATCCTCATAGCCTTGTAGAGTTAAAGTGTGTGTGAGAGAGAAAGAATTTGGAAAATAAGCTCAGTATCCCTGGCCTGAAAATCCAGGAAGGAATATTCCATGTGATGTTCAATACAGTAAGAGTATCTTTCCAATACGGTGCCACACTTGGTCAGTCTAATTATCCCTTGTTGGAGGTTGGGTGTTTCCCTTTTTCTCTCTGTGGAATTTTCCCCATTGTTACGCTAAGAATCCGTGGCTACTGCCCACCCCCGTCCCTCCCCCCGAGTTCGGATGGCTAGTTTCTCTCGCGGGGAGGGAGGAGGGTGGAGACACCGCGATATCCAGGCATCAGGTAAAGGGGAGGTTTGGGAGTCGCTGGCCGTGTGGCTCATTTGGCTCGGGAAAGCACAGTCGCTAGGAAAACCTCCATGCCACGCCGACGCCAGGAGCTGCCTTCCTCGGCTGTGGGATCCCGCAGCCTCCCTGCTCGGATGCTTATCCTGCATCTTCTGCCGACTTCAGGCATCCTGTTGGAGCATCGGGACTGACACTGCTCCGGGATCCGTGAGCAGTGTCTCTCCTCCGCCTTTCCCCGGGACGTCGCCGCCATCCCCCCAGCCCTCTCCAGCTGCAGCCACCGCCTGTCCCCACCACCGGTAACAGCGCAGGGACAGGGAGCCTGCGCCGAAAGGGACTGGAGCTGAGCTATGCTGTTCTGTTCGCTGATAATTTCATAGCTGTGGTTGTTTTTGTTTGTCTTGTTAGATATATTAGTAAAGAACTGTTATTCCTACCCCCCCCCCCCCTTTTGTTTGCCTGAGATCCCCTTAATTTCAAAATTACAGTAAATTGGAGGGGAGGAGGTGGGTTTACACTCTCCATTTCAAAGACAGGCTCCAGTCTCTTAGCAGATACCTGTCTTTCAAACCAAGACATCCCTGCATTAAGCTTGAGGCTGAGCAGGCAGGGAAATTGCTTCTTGGGCCTCCAGATTATATCACAATATCTATGGTTTCTAGTACTGCAGACATGTCATAGGATGAAGATTTTTCCCACCTTTTTAAACAGCCTTATAAATTCCACCTCAGAGGATTAAAATATTTCACAAAAATGCACGGAGGTCCAGAACAGTTGTGGGTTTGAAATCCGTAAATAATTTTAATATTTTCTTTTTGTGCAGTAGAAAATTAGGAAATGAGTCTATATTATGATCACAGAAGTCTCATTGCAGACACTTAAGTGTGGTCTAAGAGCTAGAGAAAAGTTGAAATTCTTTTTTCTATACTGTATACCAATGACTCTCAATATCAGTTATTTCTGCCCAAGTAGTTCAAATACAGTGAAGAAAACACGTAAACACAAATTACTTTATAATCTATTAACACAGAAACAATTAAGACTGTTTACTGTTGTGTATATTTTCACACCTAATAAGTGAAGGAAATGCTTCTGCAACTTCATCTATGTTTTGAATATAGTGCTTAAGAATACTTAAGGTGACAGCGGTACTGCAAATTGATCCTTTTAATTTTTAAATTTTCATGTTTTTCATGCTGTCTTTCATTCACATTCCAATACTCAGAATGCAGCCCTACTTCAGCCCTCTCAACCCCACCCATCAGAATTAAACCAAAAGTGAGGATCAGGATGTGTGGCAGAGGATAGAAAATGGGGCCAGCCTTTCCAAAGCTATTTCAAAATGAGATAAACTTATGCTTAAGAGAGTGTAGGAGATATTTTTCACCTCAGTTACCTCTAGTAAATTACTCCAAGTGGGGGCTAGCTTGGTCCAAGAGCATCAGAATGCTTGGTGTCACATTGATTAGCATGCTGAGGTCTGTGATGTACTGACCTGCCAGGAGGCTGTGTGCATGCCTGGATTTCTGTTTGGTTTGGTCTCACTACTTTTTGGTGCTTGTTTGAAGCTATGGGATCTTGAATAAAAAGAAATCTTCCATAGTAATGTTTTGTTGCAAAAGATTCTATCAATACTAATGTGAAATGGGTCAGAAAATGTCAAGATTACTTAATCTATTGACTCTCTGGCCTCTTCTGCACCTGTAGAGTTTTGGCCTCATAGAGAAGTATAGTCATTTTGAGAAACGTGTGGACCCTTTCTTGTTTCAAGTTTATGCAGCTTTTTCTGTGCATTTAATAGTTGGAAAGCTCTGACGGTATGTAGAGCATACAGTTGCAGGTGAAATTGATGTGATCCATGGTCAATTTCTTTTAATATGGGTGTGGGGGACAGGGATGAAACATTATATTAGAAGTGAAATAAAGAAAGGTGAGAGAAAGGCAGAAATTGTTTTGCTAGATGCACAATGGGAAAAAGGACAATTTCTGGAATTAAAAAAAAATACCATATAGTAGTTAGCAGAATTCTACGAAATTTAGGGCACATATTTAGACACTTGTTTAGAACAAAAAGCCCGCACTTAACATGACTATAAGTAGCCTAGCTGATTAAAGGTATTTTAACCAATGGAAGGAACCTATAGTGAGTAAAACCTTAATTTTGTTACCTTCATTGTATGTGTATAGTGGTTTTTATTCACCAATTTGAAATTTCCCTGCTGGGAGATAGGATTAGGAGGAAGGCACAACAGGCTCAACTTTAAATGGCACAAAGAACAAGACTTATTACTAGAAACTATAAGAAAAATAATAAGAATCAAACTTTTAGAACACTCCTCCCCAAACAAACTTCTTTTTTTTACACACTGACAATGTATAGAAAACCAGTCAGTTTACCATCTTTTCAAAAAAGAGTATTTCACCAATTCACTTGGGAGATGGTACTTCTCTCTTCAGTTTGTGGAGGTTTTTTTCTCCACAAGAAACAGTTTTTCTCGTGGCCTCAATGTCACCAGTGATCAGCTGCCTGGGAGAATGGAAATCTGATGTAAAAATGTAAAAAATCCTTTCCTCTAATCACAGTTTGCCCACAACTATTATTCAGGACCATATCAGCCTACGGGGCACACTTTAAGCATTATAACAGTTCAAGTCTCCTCCTTCTCCTTCTTCTCCTTCTCCTTCTCCTTCTCCTTCTCCTTCTCCTTCTCCTTCTCCTTCTCCTTCTCCTTCTCCTTCTCCTTCTCCTTCTCCTTCTCCTTCTCCTTCTCCTTCTCCTTCTCCTTCTCCTTCTCCTTCTCCTTCTCCTTCTCCTTCTCCTTCTCCTCTCTTCCTCCTCCTCCTCCTCCTGCTCCTCCAGCTCCTCCTGCTCCTCCTGCTCCTCCTCCTCCTACTGCTCTTCTTCCTGCACCTCCTCCTGCTCCTGCTCCTCCTCATCCTTCTCCTGCTGCTCCTGCTCCTCTTCCTGCTCCTCCTCCTCCTCTTCCTCCTCCCTCTTATCCTCCCCCTCCTCCTCGTCCTCTTCCTCCTTGTCCTCGTCCCCCTCATCCTCCCCTTCCTCCTCATCCTCCTCCTCGTCCTCTTCCTCCTTGTCCTGCTCCTCATCCTCCTCGTCCTCCTCATCCCCATCCTCCTCCTTCTCCTCCTCCTTCTGCTCCTGCTCCTCTTGCTCGTCCTCCTCTCCCACCCCTATGGAGCAGCAGGGATCTTTATCTCCTCTCTATTCAAACAACGGTATCACTGCTTTTTCAACATCTGCTTACCCTAGCACCAATGCCTTTGCTTACATCTACAGTAAAAACATTCACCCACCCCATAAATATCTTTATGTATTATAGGGAAACAAGAGTGTCTTCTCTATAGCTTAAAAAAGAGACATTTCAGTCCATGACTCTCTTCCTTCCCCCTTCTGGGATGTGATTCTTCCTTTTACCTGACCTCAGTGTTTTCATGCTGTATCTGTGCGTATCTTCATCTTAGTCTTTTTCTCTCACTCAGAGAACAAAATGTCTGCAAGTCTCATTCTGGGCAGTAAGAGTTCATATCTTGCCCAGGCCTGCAGATGGTTATGTGATCTCTTGTGGCCACAGCCAGGAGCTATTTTATGATGGAAAGTTTTTCAGCAGCTGGGCTGGGGCCTGAGCCAGGATAGCAGGGGCCCAGGCCAGAAGGGTCGGGGTGCTCTGGGAGGGGGGGCTACGATCTCGACAGCCGGGCTAGAACTCAGAGGCAGCACTCACACACTAATGGCTCCCCTTCCCCTTTTCCCGGTGGTTTCTGGCAAAACTCGGCAGCAGCAGCATTCCAGCCACACCCCTGGCCAGCCTGGCCGTGCTGGGGGGAAGGGGGAAGCAGCCAGGCTCTCGGCAGTCGGTGGCCTCCCGTCCCCCGGCCTGGCAGCCGCTGGGCCCCAGCCCTGCTGGGACGAGGCCCGGCTCAGCCTGGCCCAGCCCTGCCGTGCGGAGGGGCCCGGCCAAGCTGTTACCTGCCAGAAGGGTAAGAAAGCTTTCCCAGGGTTGTCTTTACATGTGTGTGTCACAAAGACGCATAAACTTTCTCATTTGTGTAACAATGTGTCAATATTAAAAATCAGACACTGATTGGTCTTTGCCAGGTTCAAAGGATGCTGCTCAGGTCTCCACAAGTAAAAATTCAGGAAATTTTTAAAATTACCACAATGTATTAAAGCTAGTTGAGTTTATCTGTATTTCTTGATTTTACTAATTTTAGAGCAGAGGTGTTTTGCCTTGTCATTTTGCATTTGCTGCTGTTCCTGAAAGGTCTGACAATGATTTTCTGCTTGGTTGGTTGGAGATTTTGGTGAAATAGTTTATTTGTATTTGGTCCCTGCACTGTTTTTCAGGGGTAAATAGAAGTTGGAAAGTAATCTTGTTTCCCTTTCTTCTGTCATAAATACTCATTGAAATCTTTTGTCCTTTAGTGTGACAGATATCAATTTGAAAGGCAAAGGGAAGGGAGCATTTGGAGAAAGAACAAGTGAATAGTATCCAAAATGTCATCTCTGTACTATCCAAATAAATAGGTGCTCTTCCTCTCTTTTTAAAACCCCATTTCCCAAAACTGATATTTTCAACCAGTTTGAAACTTTATAATTATACATTCCATATAGCACTTCCAGACTTGCAGACAGTCCTTTCCTTTGGGAGAACAGAGAAAATTGTTGAACCTAAGAACGCATGGATAGATGCTGCTGCTCACATACCTTTGTTTTTCTGATGTGCACAAAGAATCAGATTGATAATTGCACAAAAAGCCTATATGGAAGAGGGAAAATATTATCTCTTCCGAAAACGAATGTGAGTGGTTACCAAGACCAAAGGCCTATTAGCTGGGGATTTTATGAAAGGTGATATAGAAATTTATTTTGTCCACTATCTTCCACAGCTAAAACATGTCTCTTGGTCAGTTTATCCTTTTTTAATCTATACAGTGCGTCACAAAATTAAGATAATTATGTAGAACACAAGAGATAAATACAGAAACTGTCTGTCATCAGGAAAAAAAGAGACAGAAAAATAAGCCACTCACTTGAGTATCCTGGGGTCTAAAGCCCAGAACATTACTGTCAAAAGTTGTATGTTTGCAAATTTCCAAATATTAATAATAAATATAAAAAATTTTAACTTTCCAACAAACTAGAGAAGGGAACAAATAAGAGCAGAGGGAGAGGAAATTCTTCTTTGTAAATGACATCTACTAAAAGAGGTGCTCTGCTCTTTTCAAATCAATTCAAAGGACCCTTGAGCCTCTAACACTGTTAGGTTTCTTAGACAAAGTCACAAAGTCACAAAATTTAATATTTCCTTATGTTTTGAGATCAGTTTTATCCAGCTTGGATTTCTGGTTTTTTTATCAGTAAAGTGACAGGGAACAAAATGGGAAATGATTCTTATTTTATCAAGCTGTCAGCTATTCAAGTGCTATAGTCACAGTGCTCATCGCAGAACTACTAATATTTTGAAGATCAATTCTCCACAGTCATTAGACACAACCAAAGACAATTGACATGTTTATGGTTTCTGTAGTCACCTCTAGTTTTTAATGACAGAACCGGAAGAGAACAATATCCGTGCTGTGTTTTCAGTCTTTCAGTTGCAAAGACATTCAGAAAAGTGAGCAGTCCTGACAAAACGCAGTAAGTGAGGAGAGCTGGAGGAAGGAGTTTTCTTGCACCATGACAAGGGCACTTGTATGGCACAAAAAGCTGGAGCACGTATGAATTAGGACATTGGAACTGTAACAGAGATTATGAAAGAAGAAATTGAGGCTGGCTTGCACTGAAACACTGAAGCATTCTTACTGAAATGAAACACAGAATTAGCTACATTCAAATATGCTCAAATTAAATCTTTGAGTTGTATGAAGTGACGGAAGGGAAAAAAAGAAATTATATTTAGTTAAACTTTAAAATATATTTTATTTTGCAATTTTAATTTTTTAACTCATTTTTTCAACACCGGTGATTCTAAGGATCTGAGACTGTTTATTACTTAATTTCATTTCTACTAAATACCATAAATTCCTGAGTTCTCATTGACTTATGTTTGCATATTTTTCTCTGGCAGCTTCTTGCACCACAAGACTGCATCTCTCTTCTCATATACTCTTGCAACCAACAGTGAATACAGCAAGTGTGCAGTTACAGTGTGTTCTGTCCCTTACTCCCAAGGGAAACCTGAAGTCTGCAACATGTGAGTAGGACTAATGGAAAGTCATTTTTAAAGAAAGACTCTATATATTATTATAGAAAGACTCTAACTCTCCCTTAGCTGCTGAATTAACCAGTAGCTTTTCTCACTAAGCTGAGAATATTCAGTATGACTACTCTCAATTTTGACAGTTTCTAGTTGGTCAAATCTCTGTTTAACTTGCTTCCACCAATCACTCCCATAGTTTGTCTCTTTTTTAAGATAAACCCAGATTTACTTCTGTAGGTTCTAGACAAATAGATCCTAATATTATATCTCAGCATGTGCAGAGTTCCTCATCTTGATATTTCCCAACTTCTTTCAACAAACAGCATAATTAGATGTCAAACTTCTTCATATTCCTAACTCAAGCAGTGGCAGTTAACTATTTTTACCCTGCTATTTTCCAGGAACTGTTCTGGCACCTTTATACCACAGCTGTCAAGTTGCTCTATACCTAGCACACTTAATGGTAGAGAAGATTGATTAAAATTTGAAATATCCAAAGATCATCTTATGCTTCGGCATTAATAAATACTTACAGAGGACTTATCTGTAGCTACACTGCTTACTGTTTCCTTCTTTTTATGCAATTTAACCTGATAGTATGTATTAAACTAACCTATTTAATCTACACTAAAATTTAAGGACACCTTACGTGTGCTGGGCAATGCTTTCTGATGGCTCACCTTTAACTACTCGTCAGAGATTATACAACGAGAAGACCACAGACAGCAGGATATGAGATTTTAATGGGAAAAAATTATTCAGCTAGAACTTCAATAAAGCAGTTTTTTAAGAGGAACCTCCTCTAAAGCTACGTTTGAGAAACTCCAAATCATTTAATTAGGCTTTATGGAGTCAAAACTTAATGTTAGGCTAATGACTTGGCAGCTACTTAAAATGAAGATTGTACCATGAATGGACTCCTAAACTGAAATTACTTCTAAAAAATTTGACAGATGGACAAGGCTGGTGGTGTAAGATGTGAAGAAGACAGGTGGACAGCAACATTAATGGCCACACTGATGTATATATGACATATACTCCAGGTACAAGGGGACAAAAGAATTATCTACTTCTCTCTGATGTTTAAGCCAAAGGTTAAAAGAAACAGATATTCTTCATTGGTCTGAAAGAGATAAGGCCCAGCAATTTCTGTAGCCAATAGGACATGATAAGCCACACAAATGTAATGTACTTGCTTGGATATGTCAGTATTACAAATTCAGTTGAAGACAACATACAGATCAAGACCAGTGTCTGCTGCTTAACACTGTCTGAAAGGATAGGCGACCATTACCAGCTGAGATGCTTGGAAATACTATTTTTGTGAATGCTTTTTGCAAAATTGACACACACACACACACCTTGGAATAGTGTAAAAATCCCATATTTATAGCTTTATCACCTTTCTTCAGTAAGCTCTAGTAGGGCAAATGACATGAGATAAACCAGAGCATTTAAGATATATTGTGAAAAAAAAAATTGAATTTTTCAAAACACATGAATTTGGAGTAAAATTAAAACCTCAGAATTTTGATGTGTCTGATTCTATTTTTTTTGGCAGAGAAAATAAAAAAATAGTAAGGGGTACACAGACACATTAAATAATGTGTATAACCAAAATATCTACACAATATCAGTACTAAAAGCTTTAAAAAGAGATAAAAGGTGCCAACCATCAAGTGAATGCAGTCAGGCACAAGTCATTGAGAATAGTAGGAATGCACAGGATTCCAGACAAATAGAGAAAACATAGTGTAAAACCCCTAAACCTATGTTTTTTGTCAACAAAGTGTAGACAAAAAAATAGCCACAGAAGGGAACCATCTGACCTCCCAGTCTAAGTTATTCTACACAACATGAGAGAGATGAGCCCTGAGATGAAGAGGAAAGACAAAGAATCAAAAGTAATAAACATGGCAGAACAAGAAAGTGAGACAGATATGGGAATGGCACATAATTAAAACAATCTGGCAAAGGGAAAACGTTTTACCATTCGTGAAAGTGCTCAGTGCTTCTTTTGCATATGCCAGCTGAATAGGCACAAACCCCCAAAGCATGCATAAACGCAGAAACTGGCACTGAGCATACCACTGAATTGTTTCGAGTTTCTATACAAATCACAAAATGGAAGCAGGTGAAATTGCCTATGGAGAAGCTTCAAAGGCCATACAAATCAATATTAAAAAAGCAGCATTAGCCCACTTCACGTCAGCATTAATGGGGAAAACACTATACAAGGAAACAGTCCGAAAGTATATGGGACCCACCAAACTGGCAAAGTACACAAACTCCCCCTCCAGGCAGCCAGAAGAGACAAGTATCGATACAAATAGTCTAATTAAAAAAATTATCCTTGCAAGTTAAATAAAATATCAATTTTAATTTTTAAGTCTCAAGGAGTTACTCAGATAGATGAAAATCATGCCAACAGAATCAACACAGACCTAATAGAAATGATCAGTGAAAGACAATAAAATTACAGATGTGTTTAAAAAAATAGGTGTTTTCTAAGTTGTTGTACAAAGGATGAAAAATCACTAAAACATCATAGGAAGGGATGAAACGTACTTTTGCAGTACGATGATAAAGAAATGGTTGCAGAATCCAGTTATGTGAAGGACAAAACAGATTTCCTGATTTATATTGTCACTCTCATATATTATTGATTGTCATTTATTTTCTACTGACTTCAGATCCAGCTCAGGAATTCAGTGTTACTGGAAAACTAAGAAGAGTATTTTGAAAGGCCATGAGTCTTCTGGAAGCTGTCATCCTCAAATAAAACTATGACATGGCTACTCCTGATTTAATAAGTTGGAAATGCAAACTAGGTTTGATTTTAATCCTGACAGCTCCACACGAAGAAGAAGCCATTATGAATGTGAATATCTAAGTGGAGGCAGTCAGTCTGGCAAGTCTTACACGTTTAAATTAAACACTTTAAGCCACTTGTGGGAGGAAAAGAGTTTTGTTCTCAAAAAATTTTCTTTTGTCACAAGGATTTGAAAATCATAAATACGAAGAAATTTTATTTTCAGGACATAATGTAAAACTATGCTAGATATTCCTGCTCATGCACTGCTTACTACAGACATAATCAACAACTTTATCCTGTCTTCTTACTCAATAAAGACTTGGAACTTTGCCTTTTTCAGTATTTTGTCCTGAAAAATCTCTGTGTACTCAGGGTGAGCTCTTTGTTGTTGAAAAAAAATTTACAGATTTTGATAGCTGAATAAAAGTGAAAAGAGCAAATAAAAGACTATCCTCAAGTCAATTTATCCATGAAGTTCTTCACTGACGGGATATGCAAGTGAGAGAACTCTAAGCCCAAGTATTGAGGAATGACATCATGGAATGGCCGATTGCAGATGCCAACTGTGAATTTTAAACACAGTATCTCTTACTCATAAAAAAGTCTACTAAACTCTAGCTGGAAGGAAATTTTAATCAATTATGGATTTCTTTGGACAAACTCAGATATTAAATATGTATTTTCTAGGCCTTCAAAAAGACATATGTATTTGAAACACATGCTGAAGTAACCTCATATTCAATATTCACCAAATTTCAAAGTTATCTGCTACTAGTAAGTGATTTAAATTCAGGATAAATGCATATTTTTCATTCCTACTAAAGTCTTTGAGACAATATTTAGCCTCAGGCCTGTACCTAGGGCTTCTTTCATGCAGAAATTTGAAAGATTTTCTCCTAATGTTTCCAGTCCTTTTTAACATGGGGATCTAAGGGCTGGAAAAGGTCCACTAGAAGGTTTCTTCTACAAAAAATAAGGAAAGAGGAAGAGGACTAAATCTCTGAACTCTAATGGACCAGTATAATAGGTGAATTGAAGGGCAAAATCAATCATGTATGAGAAAGCAGGAAGGAAGAATGACAGAGGATTAAAAAATGATCAGTCCTCTCAAATATCACTGCAGTGCAGCATAAGTTCCTGATGAGATATTAAGTCAGCAGGTATATGTGAAAAAATTCACTTCTTAAAAAAAATCCCAAACCAAAAAAAGTCCCCAAACAAATGAAAAAAAACCAAACCAAACAAAAAACCAGCATTCCAAACCTACAGGCTTGTTTTCCTTTTGATTATTCTACAGTTTATTACAGATTACATCCTGGAGATGGTATGCACAAGCTGGAATTTGTCTTACCGACCAGCTGTGAATTCCATCATACCATGATGTCTCAGCTGCCACAAAGTGGGGGTATGCTATAGGAGCGGGGAGAAAGGCAGAATTGAACACATCACTCTTCAACAAAACAAAAAATATCCCTCAGCTCCTCTGTCTGACGGTTTGACATCCATAGTGAACCTGAAATATCAAAGAATCATTTGCCAGTGACACAGATGAGTGCCTAAGGCATATTTCAGCACAGGAGAGGATCTGACCCAGCATTTATTTTCTGGTGTGCCACCCCACACAGGGGATGTTTGTGCGAACTGCTGTAACAATTGTTATAGAATCAGCAAAGCACACAGACTTCTGTTGAACATAACTAGAGAAACATCTGTGTTAAACAAGATCTATCTTATCCAGAGTGAAAAATCTACTATTAAAAATGCTCTGAAAAATTCGTTCAAGTTTGAGGCAAAAAAGGGGCACTGCTACAGTACTTTCAAGGCTAGAAGTGTTCTCTCTCATCTGAATCTGAATGGAGGAAATTCTTATCTCAGAACAGCAATCTAAGACCTAAAGATAATTTGCTTTGGCTAGAAATGAAACACTGGAACTTTTTTCCCTGATCTATTTTGTGTTCATGCCTCATGATATACCTTACTGTGATTACACATTACCAAGAAGATGAAAATAAGCTGACTGTAATGTCCTGGACTGTCCAGACTCCTAGCTGGACTCCCAGCACCCTAGAAGAGTGAGCCAAGGTGTGCACCTTGCAGAACCTTCCAGTGGAAGGTTTCAAATTCTTTGACAATTCCCTTTCTATTTATTTTAGGATATGAATGATCTGTAAAGTTTGGCATTTTACATATTTAATTTTCTGATTTGAAAAAACATATCAATATAACAAAATTTTAACTTTTTTTCGGGGAGCTTTAAATTCTGTGGAAATTCTTTCCCTCTGGTGATGGAATCACACATTCTTATCATCTACTATATCAGAAACAGAAGAAAATATCTGAACATAACTTTTGAGTATCATCCTAAATTCAGAGAAGTTATATCAGCATAACCTTAATATATAACAATTATTATTATTATGCAATTACAATGCAAAAATAATATACTGCTGACCATATAAGAGAGCAGAATGGTCTTAAGAACAGTAAAGTCTCTGTTCTTTCACTGAGGAAAGGCCTTGCAGTTTCACCAGCATCACTGTGTTCTGTATTCCAAAAATCAGACAGAAAGGTTTTTGGATATCCATCTTGAATGTTCTGATGGTTAGTCCCACAACACCACAAGTCCAAACTTTTTTCAATGCAAGCTATCCATGCCAGTACATTCTCACATTCTATCTCTTGATCTACGTTTATATTAGTTTGTCATATTATATTAGAAAAAATGTAGATCTGTGCCGCTGGTGGGATTTTTGGGGTTCCTTTGGGATCCCTGAGACTGCTTCTGCAGCCCTCAGCGACAGAGCAAATTCCCAGATAGAATTTTGGCTCACAGTGAGCTCTCAGACCAGCGGGGTGGAGAGATCGGAATGTGTAGAGAGGCACAAATCCATGGTTTATTCTATGAAGGCATCCAATCTAGCATATACAACAGTTAGGGTTTTACAGGGGTTTTTACATCTTTTGAGGGTTTTGCAATTTGCACCAATTACCAAGGGAATTCTACATTCTAACCAATCCCTGAGGGATTTTACATTCAAAGCTAGCCCATGGATACTAAAAGAAAATGAACCACTAATATTGAAGATAGATAAGAGGGTCTGCTAAGGGGAGAAGCTGGATTCCTTTTTGTATTTGTCATTTAACAAGCCATTTCTTATCTTTAAGCTATGGTTTTCCAAGGGGCTTGTTCTGAGGATGCAGAGGGATTTTCTTCTTTATGAATGTTTTCTGTTCCCTCCACAGATCTGCCTTATGTATCTCATTATATCCACATCATTATCACCAGTATCTCTTAATTTTTTCCAAGACACAGTTGAAAAACCTGTGGCTTCTGCACACATGTAGAAATGGACAATCTGAGTAAGAAACCTGCCAAACAATTTTTTTTTAATATTGTATTTAGCAGGACATCACTCAGCAACTAATCCTTGATCAGATTCTGCAGCTGTCAGTGGCTGACAGAGACTGCTTTATCACTAGTGTCTAGAAAGAGGAAGTGAATTCTCCTAATCTAGGTAGACTGAAAAGCATTTTCTTCCTGGCTTCCCCCCTAAAGTTCATTCTGATCAGAATCTGCTTTTCAAAAGCTATCTCTCCTAATTGCAAAAGGAAGTTTTGTTGTTTTTTAGTGGGACATCAGAGTACTTTCAGTACATCAGAGAACATGAACCTTAGAAGAATCTGAAAAGAGAGTTGTTGGGTAATGATGCTGTTTTTGGCCCAATTCCAATTCTCCATATATCCTCTCTTTCTCCTCACCACAGTCTCACAGGGAGTCACTGTGCACCTGGCAGGAGATAAAAACTGGAGAGAATATTTTTGCTGAAATAATTTTAGATGCATAACTCTTTGACAGAGAAAACTGTTTCTGTATGCCAAGGCAGTGGTGTGGGGGAGCACAAAAAAACTCCTGATTTCCTTGCTAAACCTGAAGAAGAAACCTTGTCTGGAAATGTAGAGAATAATTTTATTCTTGGCTCCACTTGGTGCTGTTTAGTGCCTTTGGTTGACAGTAGTTAAAGATGACAATACAGGAGGAAAATGACCAAATTTTCTTGGCTGTTGTCAGGATTCTTAGCAGACCTAATCCTCACCATTCATAACCTATGTATCCCTATATATATATGTATATGTAAAATATAAATACACATATGCTATATGTAGATTCTCTGTGTGAAATTGCAGAACTCAATATTTAATAGATCCGACCTTTCATCTACATTCCTCTGAATACTTCTGAATATTTACAAACTTCTCTATGGTTTACTCTCAATTTTCCAGTCTCCTGACACTTTAATTAAAAATATTCTCATTAAATTACATAGATCAATAATTTAAATTAAAATCTAGCCATAAAATCTAGACAGACTGCATGTTTTGCAACAAAGAATACCAGAAAATCCAGAGCTCTTTGAAAGCCTCATGAAACCCATAATTTCACTTAAAATTTATGACTTCATCTTCAAATTCTACTAGTTATTGAGCTTCTTAATAAAATTCCGAGTTTTCAAATATAAGAAGGATTCATGCTTTTTTAACCAATACAACATTATGCTAGACTGTTTTTCACCTAGGGCAGGGATTTCTGATGTGTGCTGCCCCATGGTGGCATCTGGCTATTTGGCCAGATTTTTTAGAAAACTGGCAAATTACAACTAACATGTCTGTCAGATGGTAAGGCAGCTGCTGATGGGCTGTGCCTGTATCACTTGCCCAGATGTCTTCCTTTTAAAAATTCTTATTAATTCAATAAAATCTGTGCATCTGTCTGCAAACAAATTAACATGTACTCTTATGAAATGTGGTTTTTTCTGTAATTGACTGTTCTGTACCCTTCTGGTTAAAATATCATAAAATTGTGCTATCTTTTACTTCAGTTAAGATAGGTTCTCCTTTGTGGTATGTCAGTTTCAGTTGTTCTGTTATAATTTTTTGAGGTTATGAGTTTTTTCTTAAGTGTTTGTATCAGGTATTCTTTGTGTCTAGAAGCTGTAAGATATTTGACCTAGCCCCTTTGGAGCTGCCGTGAAAGTGGAAAAAAAATAAACTTTGGGAATTTCATCTTGTTTGTTCTCCAGAGGCAGAGTATCATTATTCATCCATCTCTTTGATGTTGAATTGTATGCCAGTGACTGAGATATTTGTCTGTCTGTTACAAAACTTAATGCTATCATTGAAGCATTGTTTTCCAATCTCCTCAAGGTAGAAACTTTCTCTGCATTGCATGATCTTTAGACTTCATCACTAATACTCTTTTTTTCTTTAATATGGAGTGAATCTGTTTAACTAGAATACATTTTTCATCCCTTCATATTTAGACTGTTCGATAAGATGGCGAAAAATTGTGTGACCTTCCTTTTTACACACTATGTGGAAATCGCCACAGGAACAGATAGCTAAACCAAAGAAAGAAAAGAGTTCTGGACAATTTCCTTTTCATAAATCTGTACCTGAGGTCAGTCATTAGCTTTGCTGGCTATGTAGCCAAGAAGCAAGAGGTGTGAACCAGCAGAGATGTAAACGTAGTGACCTTTAGACAGTGCATTGGATTTAGTTCATTTCTTTTGATTCTTACTGAAAAAGGAATGGTGAAAAAGCACCAAAGAAGCATCTCCAAATGAGGTGCTAAATTTATTCCCTGCTTGTTTTATCCAGAAATAATTCTTTTTAGTAAATTATTTCTTATTTTCTTTCTTATTTAATGGACAACCATTTAAATAACCACAACAAAAATCTTGTTTTCCATCCCCCAATGCAAAAATTGTTTCTTGACACTTAAGTGGATCTTTTATGCCAGCTCATAGTGGTTGCCAGGTTGATGAAGCACTGAAATTTGAGAGACAAATATGTACTGTGTTATCTCAATATGTTGAATGCCATGAAACCTTCAGGGAGGGGAAATTACTACCCAAAAGAATTGCCTAGAATACTGCCAAATCCTATTCGTAAAACTAGTTAATCTAATAATGCTTACTAGGCTAAAGAAAAAGAAAAGCAGCTCTCTAACCATAATGGAACTGGTTGCCTGGGAGAAATACTATGCCTTACTCTCCTGTTTACAATTAGAATCAAACAGCTCTGAATTGAGTATTGAAATTCCCAAACTGTGAATTATTCTTGCAAAAGAAGATTTCAAGCTACATCTTCTCTTCTAACATATATTCAGAAATATTTAGAATCAAGAGTCACCTTTACATTCTGTTAGAGATTTTCAATGCAATGCAGGCAGCTACCGAATTTTTGTTTCTGAATTATTTCGGTTGGTTGATTGTTTTGTGGTTTTTCCCTGTAGTCTGGTGGGGGGGGGGGGGGGGCGGGGTTGGGGAAATGGGTGCAGGAGGGAGTAGGGGGAATGGGTGTCTTTGTTTTATCAATTACTTTTAGTTCAAGAACAATTGATTAGGAAAGCATACAGAGATGCCTTGATCCATGGAATTTTTTAGCCCTATTGACGATTAGAATATAGTTCCTCATTTATAGGATTCTGATACTATTTAAATTCATAAAGACAGATTACATAACAATTTTCATACATCACAGGATAGTTAGTAATTGTTTGAAGTTTTAAAAAGGTTACAAAACTAGTCTTTCTTAAAAAAAAGACATTGTAAAAATCAGTTATTTAGCTCTCTATTAAGTTTTCGTTTTCACATCTGTCCTTTTTAAACATGTCCAATAATATTTCTAACAAAGACTTGAGAAAAAAAGAATGCCTCTCAAAAGACCAGAGTGTTCAGATCTCATTAACTTTTCTTACTTTCACCAAGTGTAAATCAGAAATTGATTTGGGGCAGTTCTTCTTTTATTCATAGGTATCAGTAAATCTGTTGTTAAAGTTTTATTATATCAGAACTATAAAAATCTTCCCTCCTAAATTCTGTAGAAGTACAAATCACTAATAACTCAACTGTATTGTTTGAAAAGTATAGAAATGTTAAATGCTGCAGTACTTTACAAAGCAGTAACCTAATCAGTCAACTAATGTTTGTTTAGGGAGGAGGACTAGCTAATCATTTTTTTTTTAACTGAAAGGAAAACATTTTTCTGCCTTTGAGTCATATTTTGAATAGAAATTAATTGATGTTATTTTAACTAAATCCTCATATTATCCTTATACACTCTACTTACAAAATGAAAACTTACAGTTATTCAGAATAATTATTTTAAAATATATTAAATGTATTAGGTTTTTTCCTACTAAGTCCAGGTGTATAATACAGGTGTATTTATGAGATTACTAACATATGATAATTCTGGTGGAGTGTTCAGTTCTAGACTGATGTATTTTGGGAGGTTTTTTTAAACAGAAAAATAACATTACCCATTCATCATCTATGAAAATTAATAAATTTTATAGATTTATAGATACTTCTTCTCTCTCTCTTATGTCCTCTCAGAGCTCTGTCTCCTACACTAAAATAGCCCTTAGACACATCCAAATGTATTATGTTATGATAATAATAAAGGGAAAACCTTTATGCTACCACAGTTCACCAAAAAGGTCAGTATGAAAAACAAGTTACATTAAAGAATATCTTAGATGTAGTTCTTAACTATTCATACAAACAAGTCTATTCATATTCTAAATGAAAATTAATGATACAAGAATATTAGTATACTGCTGCTTTGTCAGACAAGATTGCAATTTATTGACAAATTTATCTAAAATATTACTGCTCAAGGGCAATATAATTTAAAAATTATTTGAAAAATTAGGAAGGTCAGAGATCCTTCTAGTAGTAAAAAATACATTTAGAAGTTGTATATAATATATGTTGGAAAAACACTTATGCTGAGCCCCTTGCTGTTAAAAAATAGTTTCCTATAAGTCCAAAGGTTTCATAGAAATAATGAAATTTATCTATATTAGAAAAGTCTTTATTTACCTTAATCTAATAAACAAATTAATAATATTAGCTTTATATGTATAAAGAATACTTAATGATAATAGCAAAACTTTAATAAAATACCCAAATGAAAGCATGCCATCAAAAGATTTCAGTATTATCTAAGTTAGTATTTTCTAAGTTTCAATGGAAAGTTCACTGATATTTTTGAGAAAGGAATTTGGAAACCATAGAATAAGAAATGTCATGAGAGATAGCTTAACTTAATTCTGACTGCTTCCCCAAAATAAGCAAATTCTAAATAAATGTAAGCCACAGCTAAGAATACAATCCCTTTACTTTAAGTTCACCTTGTTTACCAGAAGAGAACTTACAAGGAAAAGCAAATTGCTTTACCCAGTACTGCAATCTCATTGAGAGAGAAAGGAAGTGTGTCAGCAACAACAGCCCTTCTCCATTTCTAGATGGAATTGTAAGTCTGAAAAATTTAAGTATGTAATGATACCAAGAAATCACCATTTAGCTTCTTTGCATTAACAGCTTTATTAATCTTAGTCTGTTCCTCATTGTAGTTCTTGAATGAGAAAAATAACTATACCTCTACATGTATAACATTTGCCAGTTGTCAGAAGATGACAAAATGGAAAGAGAAAAAATTCAAGATCAGTATGGAACTTGAAAGCAAAGCTTTTTTCTATGAAAACTGTATTAATGTCAGGTGGCACACTATTAAAATAGCTGTTAAGGAAAACACCTCTTTAAAAGCCTGTGATCAGCTATTACTCTGCACTACATTACAGTTGGAAAATTGGTTTCAACAACATATATTGCCTCTTAGAAATACTCTCTCCATGTACCATAAACTGAAATATTTCTCCTTAACACATACCTAATGAAACATTTCAGATATTTTTTAATCAAAGCTGTAGTTTCCTGAGTTATTTCATATTAAATGGTTAAATTCTGTAAATGAAAAGATAGATGCTAATCAGTGGTTCACTTTGAATGGAGAATGGGGAGGAGTGATGTGTTATTCAGGTTCAACCACATTTTCTATGTCATTACCATCTGCAAAATAGCATTTATATAAACACATTTTGCAGTGAGCTCTAACATCTACTGGGCAATGCTTTGGCATCATAACAGGATTTACTCTGTCGCTATCAAGGACAACGTACTCACAGAGCAAACAACAGTAACCCAGGGATTGCAACTACAAGAGGAAATATAGGTTGCTATGTAGCAATTCATATAAATTTTGCAGCAGCAGATGGATATTTTGAAAGTAATTGATGCCCGTTTGGCTCTTGTACCTTGCATTACCAGAAGTTTGAGTTTTAAAGCAAACCAGACACAAAATGTGTTTTGCTTGTAGAACATGAGTCTGAACATACGTGATCCTTCTCTCTCATCTTTAGCATACCAGATAAAATAATTTACATTCCTACTTTCTCAGAAGCCAATGCCCCAAAGCTGACATAACTTTCATCTCTTCCCTCCGTCATTTAGAAAAATGAAGGAGCAGCGGGTGGGCGCACTGCAGGGGTAAACTGCTGCTGCTGCTGCCACAGGGGAATGCTCCCACAGTGGCTGCACCAGGGAGCATAACTCCTCAGCTGAGGAGAGCTGCCCCTCCAGCTGCGGGCAGCTGTCAGGCACAGCTGCCTGACAAGGCACCCCAGGTGGCTTGGGGCTCACCCAGTTCTCTGCCTGTCCCTTTTGCCACTGCACGGGACCCAGGAAACCTGAGCCAGCCGCTTACCAAGCATCAAAGCCCTGACCGTGCAGTCAAACAGCTGCCGTGCAGTGAGTGTCTCTGCTGCGGGCTCTGTGCCTGAGCACTGCTCCCCAAGCCCAGCCCGAGGCACGGCTGCTCACCTTCTTGCACTGCTTCTCTCTTGTGCAGGGAAGCCCAATTAGTACAGAGCGGGGGCCGTGATGGTTCGTTTGATCTCAGAGGTGCAAACAGGCAAAATGCAGGGGACAAAATCAGTTTATTAAATTTTTAAATCAGTAAATTAAATTTTTATTAAATGCCAACAACTCCGTTGCAATAGAGGGGAGAGATATAGGAAACAAAGTATAGAAAGAGAAAAAGAAGGGGATGGGAAAATAGCTACCAACAAGACGAGACGGACATCCTCATGGGCCAGCCAATAGACGAGTCTTCATCCGTGGGGAGATCTCAAAGGGTCTTCTCCAGAGGGTCACTCTTTCATAGTCCTCCAAAGCGAGTGGCCTCTGGCCAAGAGGTGGGAAGATTTATGGACCATTGTGTGGTTCTGCAGGAGACAGGTGAGGTCATGGTAGTACATCCAGTCTCCAGTTGGTACAACACAGTCTCTGGTTGGTGCCACAACAGCACAGTCCAGTGAACACAATACACCAGCACACAATCACCTGACAAGCATCCATCGTGGCCAGGCCAGGAAACCATTGTTGGGAGTCAGCCTGGGTGGGGATCCTCGAGGTCTCCTTGTGACGGTTGAGAGGCAAAAACGAGGGAAACTTTGGACCGACCCTTACAGGTGGGAGAACTGCAAAACGTGAGAATGGGCTGCCTTTCCACCCACTGTAGCCTCTGGCTGTGCTGGGCTGCCAGGGAGGCTTGCCCAGTGCACTGACCTAGTGCAGGGAAGCAAGGGGCCCTGCTGCCTCTGGGCAAGCAGAGCCTTAGGGGAGCCGGCAGCTGCACCAGCACATCCTTACTGCTGCTGCTGACAGGACTGCTGTTGTGCAGGCCAGAGAGGCCAGCGAGCCAGAGGCTGCCAGCTGTGTGCCACACTCAGGCTGCTGAGGCTGAGTGGCAGCTGGCCGGTGGCCCTTTGTGCTCCAGGGCTGCTTTGTGAGCCCAGCTGGCTTCTTGCAAACTGAACTCAACAAGATCCTGCCATGACCCCATCCAACGAGGGAGGATGACTTAGCCACTGCCCAGGTGCGCTTGGGAAGGAAAGGCAAGCTTCTGCTCTTCTGCAAGCGTCTGTGCCCAGCTGAACTCTCTTGTGCTCCAAGTGTGATCGTGCAGGTATGGCATCCTGAGGCAGGATGTTCACTGCTGCCCACAGCTTGGAGAACGGGCCAAGGCTGGGGTGGTTTGTCCCAGCATCATGCCAGCACTCAGGAGCCTCCGAGCTGCAGCCACACCTGCAGCTCCTGGTTGCCTCCCTGCCTGGGATGTGGCAAGGCTCTGCACGGCACCTAAGGCAGGCAGGGCAGGTGGGGCAGGACAGGGCTGGCTGTGATGGCACTGGCCTGGCAGTCTCCACTGACATACTTTGGTTCTCTTTTCCTTTGCAGCAGGAGGAACAAGCAGCAGCAGCACGAGGAAGAGGTGGCTGCCCTGGGCCTTTGCTCTGCACAGCAGTGCCAAGGGCCACTGGGCTCTTCAGCAGTGGCTCAGCTTTCTGCTGCCATCCCCTTGGCAGCGGAAGACAGGGAGCCCAGGCTGGCCCTGGCCACTGCTCTTGCACCGGGGCAGCTCCTCACACATGTCCCTCTCCCCCTCTGTCTCCTGCAGGAACTGCTGGCTCTCCTGTGCAAGGAAGAGCCCACAACAGAAGGCATCTTCCACCAAGCAGAGAGCGCCAGTGCAGTTCAGGAGCTGCGGCAGGCACTGGACCACGCCTGTAGTCATGGCAAGCCAGCCAGCACTGCTGCTGGCCATCATACTCAAGGTGAGCCCTCGTAATCTGGTGCTTCAAAGGCTCATCGGCAGCTCTTGGTCTTGCAAGACTTCCTGAGATGCATTCCTGCCAAGCTCCTCATCACAGACCTCTATGAGGACTGGATGTCAGCCACGCAGATGGCCAGCAGGGAGGACAAGATCTCTCAGCTAAAGAGGTAAGCATGAACAGCAGTTTCCAGCTTTGCAGCAGACACTGCTAGAAGCCTGTCACTGACCCAAAAGGGGACACTCCTGAAGAGGCTGTTTTCTTGGGCAGCTCCCTCTCGCCAGCTGGCAGTCCCATTACAGGGCAATGCACAGAGAGCCTTCACACACATCAGCAAGCACATGTCCACCAGCCACATGGCCTGCAGCAACCCGGGCATCTCCCTGGGGCTGAACCTTCTAAGCCCACCACAAGAGGAGCATCTGGAGCTCTGGGCTGTGTTGCCAAAAATGACAGGATAGTGATGTCTTCAGCAGCCAGCTGCAGCCTTGCTGGCCAAAGCCAATTTGTCCAACCTTGGACTTGGGCTCCCAGAAATGTGCACATCAAGAAGACAAGTGGTGTAGGGATTCCCTGAGGGTTTTGTTTTCTGTGTTCTTGTCTTCCAATACATCACTCGGCTGCACGTGCTTTTGCTTTCTAGAACTGCCCTGGGAAGACCAAGTGACCCTGCAAGCTGAGATGATGAGGAGTCCCAGGCAAAGAGCTGTGTCCATGCATCTCCCTTGCTGCCAGAAATCTGTCAAGACAACGGCGCAGAGGCCACGGTGCTGGAGGCCCAATAGGCAGAGGTATGTCAGCAGCACGAAGCTGGGTGAAAGGCATGCTGAAGAGGTGCACAAATAGTATTTTGGGAGGCCAGGGAGCTGCTGTGCCTCCTGCTGACTACTCGTCTCTAGAGCCTTTTGCCTAGCTTGTTTCCTTCCTTCTTTCCTGGAATCCTTCCTTCTTTCCTGGCACAAGGTGTCCCAGAGAGCCGCGCAGTTTCTCAGGAGACCAAGGAGCTGCTGTGCCTCCTGCTGACCACCCTTCTCTTGACCCTTGTGCCTGGCTTGTTTGCCTGCTTCCTTCCTTCCTTCCTTCCTGGAATCCTTCATTTCTGGAATCCTTCTTGGAATCCTTCCTTCCTGGAATCCTTCCTGGAATCCGTCCTTCATCTCTTTTAGCCACTACACTGACACATGTTAGCACAAACTGGACAAGTTACTTCTCCAATGCTTTAGGATCATACTTCTTCAATGCACAAAAGACTTGCAGATGAGAGCAGGAGTGGAGGGACTGTCAACTTGAGGGAGCTTCTGCTCAGATGCCAGCTTATGCCAGCTCCCTCCAGTTTCTTTGGGGGCAGCTGGACTGTGTGAGAGGGGGCTGATGGCAAAGTCGCATCTGCTCTAGGGGGGAGCTAAGTGGGGCGATTTAGTTATTGCTGCCTTACTCCTCCAGCCTCTCTCTCGCTACCTCTCACCTCCAAAATTTCTGCTTTAAGCACCTCCAGATTTGCCTCCAAGCAGAGAGAGCAAGAGCTCCACGGAGGCCCTGGCTGATGTCAAAGCCCTGATGAGCCTTCCTGACTCAAGCAGGTAAAAGGTGCTTGCACTGGCTCCCACAAGGAAGGACTTAGCTCGTGTCTCCTGGCTTTGCCTGTCCAATCCAAACGTGTGTGTCCGGGCTTGCAGGCTATCCCCATGTAGAGGAACTCAGCAGGAAATGACCGAGAAGAAGTCAGGTCCAGAGACAGGAATACTAGCCCCAGAAGATGAGGAGGAAGAAGCACGGCAGGAGTCACCAACAATGCAGGAGGCTGTGGCAGGCCAGGAAGCCCAGGTATGGAGGTGTCAGGCTCTGCTGCCTGCCTTTCTTTCCCCTTTGCCCTATGTCAGCCCAAGGCACTGGCAAGGGCCACCAAGGGCTGCTGCTGGCCAGGGCTTGACAAGAGCTCCTCTGCAGCCCCTGGCTTCCAACACAGCCATGTGCTGTACCTCTGCAGGACGACTGCTCTGCATGGGAGAAAGCGGCAGAGGGAGAGGCTGTGAAGATGAGGCAGCTGCAATGCCTCTCCCTCCACTTCTCCGTGTAGCTGTCTTTTGAGCTGCACTTTTGATATAAGGTTTCAATATCGAGGTCTCTATTTCGAAGGTTCTAGCTCCATGGCTAAGGTCTCTTGCCATTGGGAGATGGAGGTGGTGCTTTTTCCCCTCTTCCCCCACTCTGCTGCCCCTGTGCCTTCTTGCCTTTTGTGCCTCACCACCCCTGTCCCCCCTGGCCATGCTGGGGTGTGGGCTGACAGCCAGGCTGAGCCAAGCAGCGCTTTCAGCCCTGGGTCCCGGCTGCCCACACCTTACAGGATCAGTGGGAAGTGCCGATGGCATCGAGCACTGAGCCCCTCAGGGGCCATGGGGCTCAAGGCACTGGGGAGGTGCTGAAGGGCCAATAAGGCTGAGGGCACTGGGGCTGCCGCAGGGGACAGCGCCTCTGAAGGCACGGTGCTGGTGCTGGGGAGGTGCTGATGATGATTACGGCACTGAGAGGATGGTGAGAGAGTGGGGCTGAGGGCAAGCAGCAGAATTGAGGGCCCTGGGGGAGCTGAGAACAATAGCAATGGAGGCTGGGTGGGCAGGGAAGAGGCACAGGCTGAGAGGGCTGGTGGGACTCAGGGCACTGGGGATGCTCAGGAGAATGGCAGCACTGGGGGCTGATGGGATGGGAGGCTTTGGAGGGACTGGGGAGGTTGCAGGTGTGCTGAGGCTATGGCAGGGCTGAGGGCATTGACTCAGTGCTCCGTTTGCTTCCTATAGATCTGCTCAACACTTCCAAAATGACGGCTCTGTGTGGGACTAAGTGACCGAGGGAGAGCAAGGGGAGATGGGGCTGCCACATTCCCTCTGTATTTTGTCCTACCCCTATATGTACCAGGTTACCGTTGTGCCTGTACACAGTTATGCTTCTGCCTATCTCCAGTTCTACCTCAGCAGATACCAAGTTGCATAGCTGTACAGTTCTATGTCTTTTGTTACAGGGGTACAGAAGTGTAGATGGGTACTTCGGTATTTGTGTAGTTCTTTATCAGTTTGTGCTATATATAGCCATTTTTATACAGATGTCAATATATTTGCAGATAATTGTTATGTACATCTCAGTATGAATTTCTATGTAAACATGCATCTTATTGTAGTTTTGTTCAAGCTCTCTGGGTATTTAGAGAGTGCGATTGATGTTTGTCTGTGATCGATGTTTGTCTCTGTCTATCCAAACATATTTGTATAGGCGTCAGTTTGTAAGCTGTCAGACATTAGATGGCGTGAACTGCAAATGATAGTTGTACCTAGTTGTATCTTTCCATATAGTCAGCCGAGTTGGAAAAATCTGTAGTAAACTTGTAACAGAACTTGTTAATTGTATGTAAGAAGCCTGGGGACAACAAGCTGTAATACACTTCCTTTTTCAACTCAAACTCATTGCCTTTGGTGCACTTCTCTCTGGGCAGTGCAGCTGGAGCAAGGTACAATCAGTGAACCTTTGGAACTGAAACCAACTGAAACTTGGTTGGTGTCATTGGGAGCAATTAGCCAATGTCCACCTTAGAATGCAGGAGGGTTTTGGCAAGGGGTGCTGATGGGGGCTGGGGGAAAACAGGCAGGCCTGCCCAGCCGATCTCCTGGTTGCATAAAGACAGGGCAAGAACCCCTAAAAGGATTTGGGCAGGTGGCAGAGCCACATGCTTGGGGAGAAGGCGCTGCAAGGAAAGCTCCAACTGCCACTGGGAAAGTGGGCAAAGGAAAGAAAGCCCCAGTCCAAGAGGGCATCTCCCTTCTTTTGGGACAGCTTAACACAGCCCCTTCCATGCTTCTAGGTTTATCTTGTGTCCCATTTTTCAGGACTGAAAGTGGGCAAACCACCTGCTCATAAGGAGCCACCCCTGAGTTTTAGCCTTGGTCTCTAGAGCCAGAGGCAATCTCCCACCATCTGCACGAGCACTGTGAATGCAGCCAATGTGCTTCCTAAGGAGAATGGCTAGGCACTC
The DNA here is from genome assembly GCF_052056855.1 of Sturnus vulgaris. Lineage (NCBI taxonomy): Eukaryota > Metazoa > Chordata > Aves > Passeriformes > Sturnidae > Sturnus > Sturnus vulgaris. The sequence continues at coordinate 15,127,685 of NC_142283.1, read as the reverse complement.
TCCAGGAACCAAGGCCACAGAACAGCCCTGTCTGATGGACACATCCCACTAGCACTCTGAAGAGATGGGACATCCTAGTGCACAATGGGACCCTTTAGACAGCCTTGATTTGGGCTTAGGGCATGCAAAGGAGCAGCACTGTATGGATCATGGCCAAAAGTTCTGTGGCTTTCCCCCGAGCTGGGGAGGCCTCGGGGAGAGGTTGCCTGAGAGCAAGGCCTGCCTGCCCTGTGCTTTCCTCTGCAGGGGCTGTTGCTGCTGGCTACTGTGGCTGATGGGCTGAGTGTGGTTACTGCACTGCAGAGAGGGAGACAGCAACACACACGGACCTCTTCTGGGGAAAAAAGGCCAACTTTATTGTACGGACATCCCATATTTAAAGTGTGCTATGTGCAGCTAGGACAGGACAGTAGTTCATTGGACAACTGGGGAAAACATCCCTGGGACAGCATGTCCGAATGTCCCATGGGAAAGACACCAGGTGTTAATCTTTATTATGAATTCCCTTCTGTTTTTCACCATGTTATTACTCTGGGAGACTGCCTCCCTAACTGAAGCTGTAGTCAGCTTGTCAGCCTGGGAATGGACCTGAGAGACAGGAGAAATCCAGGCCTGAAAAGAATTGCCAAGCTGTAATTCTTTAGCTCTCTAAATGTGTGTGTCCACATCTGAGTGCCCCCTCGGTGGGCAGAAGGCACACAGCTGGCATGGGAGGCTCATGGCTGGGAGGGTCGTGCTGCTGCTAGGCAGAGGGACTTTGAGGGACTGGAGAAGGGGACTGGCACTCTATTCATACACTACAAATTTCATTTTGATGAAATACATATTTCTTACTGTATATTTACAACCGTATTTAATTGATCATTACTAACAATGGTGATTGGCCCTAATTATCCTATGCTTTGCTTTTTTAACTGACTCTTATTTTCTGAATACTACTGATGTGCTTTGCCAACACTGCCTCTTAATCTGCTACAAGTAGACAGGCATTTTCAGTGCGTTTTCAGATTTTAGTAGTTTTATTTTATCCACATGGATGCCTCCTCTGAAGAAGATTTTAGATATATGTTTAAATGAAAATATATTTTGGCAAGTCTTCCTTGACATCCCAGGCAGTCTTGATAAACATTGTTATTCAGAGATAAGGAGAGAGAAGAGAAACTGCCATTCACAACTCCATGTAGTCCCAGTGGGAAACTACCTATAGAAAGAAGCTGCATTCTCTTTAAATTCTTAACCTTGTTAATCAAAACACATTGACATGTTTATACTTAATTTAACATGAGGCATTCAGTTAAGTACTTAAAAGCAGATACTGAAATTATTAATTAGACATCAAACTGATAAAAAATTTGTGTTCACTGACATAAGTTTACTAAAAGGTCAGGAACATAATTAGTGTTCTCCTCTATCCTTTGAGTTGTAGGGAATGATAATGGAAGATACTGAAAGACACACCAAATCAATATCTGTCTCTGTGACTTGTGTCACTAGCAAAATTTTTTGAGTTTTGGTTACTGTTGATCTACAGGACATCAGGCCTCCTCACAACAGACAGTACACCAAGGACAAAGGATTTTTGCACAGGAATTAGAACTGATTAACATAACTCCTAACTGTATGTGAAGGGGAAAGGCACGAAACCAGCCTCTCTAAGATAAGCCTGAGAGCTGCACACAGTGTTTGAGGGATGGTGTGGAGTCCAGTCTGCTTCATGAGGTGCTGTATACAATGAAGCACATTTAAAAAATATAAGAGGAAACAGATTTTTTTTTCTAATCCCATAACTATGACACCATTGTCATAAGCAAAACGTGACTTTTACTGACATGAGCCATATGACTGGTGTGTCATGACAGATGGTTGCAGGTTCTTCAGAAGGGATGGGTAGGGCTGGGGAGGTGGCAGGGTGAAGCTGTGTGTAAGGAAGGAATGGGGTTGCATGACACTTGCAGTTGGCAGGAAACGCTCAAGGGTCTCTGGGCAGACATAAAGGTGAAAGAAAATGAACACATATTGCTGTGGGGATTGTGCTGTGAATCATCCATGCAGGATGATGAATTGATGCATTTTTCCACTAGGAATTAAGGAGTATGTCAAGACCCCCTGCACTTCTCTCTATGAGTGATTTCAGCTTCTCAGGCACAAACTGTGAACATCATACAACTGACAAAAATGGTCCAGGAAATTCCTGAAACATGTTGAAAATAATTTTTTGGAGCAGGCACTAAGGGAAACAGCTAGGAGAGCGTTGTTGTTCCCAAATTTGTTGCTTGCAAACAGAGAGGGCAAAGTGTAGGTTGGTGGCTGTCTTGGTCACAGTGACCATAAAATATTTAAGTTTCAAATTCTTGGCTCTAGGATAAAAACCTCCAACATAACTTTGACCCTGGATATGGAATGAGCAGACTCTGGGCTGCTTAAGGAACTACTTTGAAACTGTCTGTGGAATCTGCTTTTGAAGGTACTGAGGGGAGATTGGTGATAAGCAGGGGTCTGTGCTAGGACCAACACTGTTTAGTAACTGCTTTAATGACATATATAGTGGGATCCAGTGCAGCTGCAAAAATTTTGCAGATGAGAGGAAGCTGAGTGACAAGCTCCAGAAGAGGTCTCACAGAAAATCCATGACTTTCATCAAAGCCAAGTGCAAGGCCATGCATCTCAGTCTACAATTTCCTCAACAGGGTAAGTGGCTGAAGAGGTCCTGATCTCCTCTCTCAGGTGACCAGCAATAGGAAACAAAGAAATGGGATGAAGCTGCAAGGGGATGTTCAGGGCATTAGAAGGTGGCAAGGTGTTTGGTTGGAACAGGCTCTCCAATGAAGGAGATACGGCACAAAATGACAGAGCTCCATCCAGGTGATGCTTTTAGTTATATAATTTGTTTTGACAGTCTTGTGAGGATTAAGGAATTGGATTTGATGATCTTTGTGGGTCCCTTTCATCTTGAGTTATTCCACCATTCTGTGGTATCATGTATTTTTACAAACATGAAAATAGTCTAAATAGAGACATGTTTGCAGCAAAATCTTGTAATATTAATGTTAATGTGAGTTATACTGCTAATGCCAGGAGAACAGGTCTGAAGAGCAATCTTATAATAGTCATGAATAGTTTATTATCTGCTGATAGCTAAATCTTCAGAAATATTTTACCCTCTGTTCACATAAGTTCATATCTCACAATGACAGATTATGAAGTTCTATGTATTTACCTTTAAAAACCACATAGCTCATGAAAATTTAATCAACTATTCTAAATGTTTGTTGGGTTTTTTTGAATACAGATGCAGTCCTGGTCACCTCATCATAAAAAAATAATTAGGCATAAGAGAAAAAGATATGGCTATGGTTAAAAGAAGGGGGAAATTAGCATAATAGAGGCTTCTGATTAGAAAGGAACTTAATGAGATTGGAATTATCTATGTAGGGAATCAGAAGAAGCTATAAAAGAATGAATATAAGCAAAGTATATAAATTGTAGCTGATACATAGATATCACCACACCTGAGATAGAATAAAAAATAAATTAATGGAGTTCTTCCTTATCACTCAAAGGAAATATGGATGGCCTTCTCTCATTAGCAATAATAAATAATAATATGTACATAATAATAAGTACTTAACAAGGTTCCAGTTAGAAACAGTAAGTACGTAATATTTGGCAACTCCCTAACTTGGAGAACATAATTGTCCTTATTTTGTATGCAAAGGGAATAGTACAGCTATTTTGCCTAATTGAATTGAATATAATAGAAGTCTTAGCAAAAAGGGTAACTGAATAAAACAGTAATTTTTATTAAATCACTTCTACCTTTTACTTATTTTAAAGCATACGTGATATGCTTCATATGTTTGGATGCATATGTAGTCCTTTTTACTCTTAGTAAACTATGTTTAATTCAAAGTTTCCTGTAGTGGGTTGATCCTGTCTGGATGCCAGGCACCCATTAAAGCTTCTCTATCACTACTACCCTTCTCAGCTGGACAGGGAAGAGAAAATACATTAAAAGACTCATGTGTTTAGATAAGTACAAGGAGAGACTATTCCCCAGTTACCATCACAAGTAAAAGAGACTCGATGTTGGGATATTAATTGAATTTATTAGCAGTCAGAATCAGAGCAGGGTAATGAGAAGTAAAACAAAACTTAAAAATACCTTCCTGCCATTCCTCCCTCCTGCCCAGACTCTACCTCCTCCTGCCCAGCAATTCAGGGAAATGGAATGGTGGTCTGGTCCATTCATCATGTTACTCCTGCCACTGCTCAGGGAGAGGAGTCCTTCCCCTGCTTCACTGTGGGTCCATCCCATGGGGTGCAGTCCTTCACAAAGTGCTGCAAAGTGGGTCTCTTTCCACAAGATTCAGTCATTCAAGAACAGCCTGTTCCGGCTTGGGACCCCACAAGGTCACAAATCCTACATGGAACTTTCTCCAGTGTGGGGTCCTGTCACCGTGGGTCCCCAGGTCACTGCCATGACCTTCTAGTGTGGGCTTCCCACAGGACCCCAGCCTTTGGTCCGGAATCCTCTGGGGGGGCTGCAGGTCCTCTGCTTCCCCAAGCCCTCTACAGGCTGCAGGGGCACAGCTGCCTCACCATGGGCTGCACTATGGGGGAATCCCTGTACCTGGAGCATCTCCTGCCCGTCCTTCTCACTGACCTAGCTGTCTGCAGAGTTTTCACCTCACATATCCTCACTCCTCTTTTCTCTGAGCACAATTACATCTGCGTAATAATATTTTCTTCTTAAATATATTACAGAGGCATTACTGTCATTCTTGACTGGCTTGGCCTTGTCTAATGTTAGGTTCATCCTGGAACCAGCTGGTATTGGCTCTTTTGGACACGGAGGGATGTTCTAGCAGCTTCCCCTGTAGCTGCTGCCATTCCAATACCTGGCTAAGCAAACCCAATACATTTTCTTTGCCAAGTACCACAAGAAAATTGCCTAAATTACTCAATTTAATAACACTGAAGTATAAGTCATTATTAAAATACAGAAAAATTAAATAGCTTTGTAGACTTGGTAACTTACTAATTTTCGGAAATTTCTGTATACATGGTTATCCATCACTCCTGATATTTTTTAGCAATATATGACAAGGTAGCAGTTGTATCAATTTAGTAAAAGTTCTTCAGTAACTCTCATGAAGCTGGAGGCAAAATTACAGTTATTCATTAGCAATTTATACATGAACAAAATATAAATTTTCTGGTTTATTTTGGAAAAAATAGCATAGCTAGATAATTTTTAAAAAAATTTAAATAGACCATGCATCATTTCTTGTCACAGTTTCCTCGCCAGATACCCAGGTCTTTTGGACTGACACACCTTTCTGAAAGACTTCCATAAGAGTGTCCCCTAGTTTTCTGTGGGAGCCAAATGTTGTCAGATGACTAGTACCACAACTTTTCCCCAGGGGGCTTACGTTCTTGGTCTTCCTGACTTAGTCTTTGTTTCTAGCCCACCACTAGAATATGTCTAGTTAAGGTTCAGTTTTTATGGGCTGACCCAATTCACGGACCTGAGCCCCTGTGGTGTGACTGCAGGGTAGGCCAGTGAGAAAGCCCCTGCAATCTCTTGCAGTTTTGGGGTGGTTGTCAGCACATAGAGAGAGCTTGTCAGGGCTTGGGAAAGGGCCATCTGATGTGAGTGGGGATCTCTGAACTAGGAGGCGACAGCATGCCAAATAAAGATGAGCAGCTGTCCCCACACTTATCTATCTGCTCTTGGTAATGGCTGAGAGAAAAAACCAGCACCTTACTGGGGGCTGAACAGTGTTACATTCAGTCAAGGAGCAGCTCATTAAATTTATACCGACTATGACACTTCTTCTCTGTTCATAATGCATGCTACAATTGTTTTTAAATGTTCATATGCAAAAAAAAAACCTTCCTGTGAAGTATCTGGTAAAAGTAGTTAATCAGATGGTTTCTTCACTATATACTCCTAAATCTATTTTTTCATTATCACCCAGAGCACACTGGCCTGGAAAAGTGAAGAAAAATAAAATTTAAAAAAATATTGTCTTCTTAGCAGCAAGACCCATGACTAGCCCTGGGGATTAAATAATATGTTGGGTAGCCTGGAGCAAACAGATAAAATTTATCTGTTTGGGAATGTATATGATCAATAACAGAAAGTAAGAGATGTGAGCGATTCTCTTCTATACGCTAAACCTAATGTGAATTCTGCATTTCTGTTACTGCAAAATTCACATTTGGCTGTCTTATCAGTTGGTATATCTGTAAACATGTGCTACCAATATCCTGCTAATTAGGCTTTAGGTAACAGGTCATTCCTCTTAATCTAGGATAGTAGAGCTAAGCAGGATTTCCTCCCAAGATAGCAACATGTTCTCCATTCTCAGACTAAATACAGCTGCTGAAATCCTGACAATTTCTACAGGCTAACTGAAAGAAGAGGGGAAAAAAAGATGAGAAGAACTGTCTTGTCAAATTATAGCATTCATAAATTAATTGGTTTTAAAAAATGTTAGTTTTCAGAACCTATAAAATAAATTTTAATCTGTTTTATTTTTTCAAGAAACTCTTAGTTTACTAGATTAAAAAAACAATAATATGTCATGATCAAACTCTTCACAGGTCAGTCAAAAGGTCTTATAAAGAATTTATTCATTGTGAACTTTCCTGTGATAAGTAGTTATGATTTCAGTGAACTGTAATTTTAATGAAATAAAGTTTTCAGAGTCTTCATTCATTCTAGAGTTTAGATCTCTTTATTATTTGAAGTAAATATAAATTAGTTTTTTTGAAATACCTTTCTTTGTGAGTCTCTTTGTGAACTATTTTGTGTTCTAAATCTAGTTTAGTCTCTTGTGACAAATACTCAAAATACAAACATCATGCTATTTGTTTTTGTAGGCAGATGGAGATTTGTGCTCACTTGTTCATGTGCAGATGTTCTAAAACATTTTAAAAATGAGAATGGTAAATTCCTACATAATGTACTTCACTGCCCTTACTTTCAGCAAATCCTTCTTCCTTTTTGAAAATGAAAGGGGGGAGATTTTACTGAACATTAAATGAAATTTCTTTTTCTATTTTGTCTCATTATTTTTCATTTTATTTCTTGAGAATTTAAAAGGAAAGATTGAATTAAGTGAAGTTTTCCCATGCTGCCTCTAATTTTCCTTGAAAAATCAGTATTTTTTTCCATACTGCTCGTTACTAGACCTTCTGATCTAATTTTCTTGAAAATGCTAATATTCTTTTAGGTTGCTTTAACTACATATGGATCCTAGATAAAATCTTTAAATTCTTCAGGCCACTTAGGGAAATTATTTTGTTTCTTTTTACTTTAAGCAATGTCTTAACATTTTAATTTTTGTGATAAAAATGACATAAGATATATGTAGCACTTTCAGGAAATTAAATTCAATCTATCATATGTGAAATTTCTCACCATAAGATGTGATCTTCATTTACATCGTTATCAAACAGATTATCAGCAATTTCATTTGCAGTAACTCACAGTAAAGTTACTGGCAATAATTTTAATCACAGAAAATTTTCTCAAGTGTTTTTAAATTATTTATTTTATTCCACTTTAATTATAATTTATTTGTTCTCTAATCAACTGTAATTTGCCTTGATCCACCAGCAGAAGTATCTTATATAACATATATTTAGAATTGTATTTAGATTTCACATTCCAACTTTACTCCCACCCTCTCATCTGTTTCTATTTGTCTTCTCTGTCTCATTATTTTGCCTATTTCTTTATACACCATATTCATTCCAACTCTGGTGTCCTTATTTCCATGTAAATCCCACTCAAAGTCCATAAGTCAGACATGGCAATGATTTACTTTTGAATTTTTGAATGTAAATTTTACGAAGAGTGAATGTTAGTGGTTTTTTCTACAGCAGTTATAGTTCAACTGCTGCAGCACAATTTGGAAACAACCATCCTCTGCAGCTGTCAGTACATTATTGCTTCAAAACCAATATTTTATGTCAGGTCTGGTGATCTTATTTAATGAATGAGGATATGTAGGACACATTGCAGCTCTGGATATGTAGATGTCTTTATATCCTATTAACAATAGAAGACCAAAACCTGATGGGTCCTGTTAAAAATCGATATTATATTAATCTACTATAAAATTTCTGGAATTTAATAGCATCAGCTGAGAGTTGGGCAGCTCACTATCTTTTTAGAAAGTAACTATTTCAGTAAGTCAGAGACAGAGCAGTTTAGCTCAAGAGATTATGATTTAATAAAAATCTGCCCTTTCCATGAACATCACTATTAAAATGCATATACAGATTATTTATTTTTAACAAAGAGAAAACAAAATTGTTGCTGGCTAATAATTAAAAGTTTTGTTATAAATTTAAGTGAAGACATAGTTAGGAAGAGGTTTTCTATTATTCCGTGACATATAACAATAAAGGACGTGATCTCCCTTGGAGTAAAACTAATGCTTACAACTTCCAGGAATGTTAACATTTGGACAAAATATTCTACAATAATGTTGGCAAAAATCTCTTAGTTTGTGAAAAACACCACTGAATATTTGCCCCAACTAGATTCTGTAGAAGGCCAAATGCTTTACATCTCTCATGGGGAAAACTTTTTTCTTGTCTTAGTATTTTGCTATAAATATTCCTGTCCTTAGAATATTTGCATATTCATATCATACTTATAAATCAGTGACTGGTGGATCTGTCATGTAATGGGATAGGATGGAAAATGGATAATTGAGTTATTTTTATTTCCATGCATTGTTTGGCTGGCACAGATATTTTCTCTGTTGAGGTTTTATGTAAATGAAAAACATTCTTAACCAATATCCATGAGTTAGTCTGCATTTCTACCCTACCTGCAAGAAGTTTTACAGAAAAAATGTCAAGAAAGAAAGTATGCTGGAGGGACAAGATGTCCTAAAGAGTGACCTTGGAAGGCTTTGGACCCACATGAAGTTCCTAAAGTTCAGGCAGGCTAAGAGCAAGGACGTGCACCTGGTTTGGGTGTCATCCCTGGTATAAATAAAGACTGGTAAATGAATTAATTGAGATAAACCCTACAGATAAAGAACTGGGGGTATTGGTGGATCATTCATTTTGATACAGCAATGTGTACTTCCATATCAGAAAGTCAACTACATCCTGAGCAAGACTATCAGCTGAAGAGAGGTGATTCAAGGAAAAAACTGGGTCAATTCAATTGGGTCTGGAGGAGCGTCACAAAAATTATCAAAGAGGTGGAACATTTTGCCTATTAAAAAAGGCTGGAGAGATGAAGATATTCACTTGGAAGAGAAGGCTGTGGCAAGACCTTATGACAGACTTTCAATAGATAGATAGATAGATAGATAGATAGATAGACAGACAGATAGCTTTAATCAAAGCATATAGTGTCAGGACAAGAAGCAATGATTTTAAACAAAAAGAGGACCAATAGAGATTAAATCAAAATAAATTCTTTACTATGTTAAGAGGGAGATACTGGAACAGGACCCATCAATGACAGTGATCAAGGTCAGGTTGGATGGCACTTTGAGCAACCTGGTCTAGTGACAGATGTGTCTGCCTATGGCAGGTGGGTTGGACTGGATGATCTTTGAAGGCACTTTTCAAGCCAAACCATTTAATGATCCAATGATTATGCTTTGAAGCATAATTTTTTAAAATTCAAGCAAGAAGTAAATGTCTATTTTATCCACTATTTTTCTGAAAACACTGATGTCATGGCATTCAGCAGTCACTTAAAAATAAGACTCCCTATGATCTATTTACTTACAGAAGACAATATGCACATATAAACACAAACTATTTTCCTATCATAGTATACTGCTGTGCCAATGCTTCTTTTATTTTTTTTTAATATATACAAATAAAAATAGAAAAAGCAATATATATATATCTATATATATAGAGAGAGAGATATAAACTATTGTATTTTGGCAATAGTGATAAATTTTGACGTTTATTTTGGTGGAATTAATATAGTATTTACTAAAACACACTATTAAATGCTGTATGTTAATGTGTTGTTTTTGCTGGGGTAGAGTTACCTTTCTTCACAATGTCTGGTACAGGGCTGTGTTTTGGATTCGTGCTGAACACAGGGTTGATAATTCAGATATGTTTTTGTTATTGTTGAGCAGGAATTGCAGAGGCAAGGCCTTTTCTGGTTTTTGTACAGCCATGCTGGTGAGAAAGCTCAGGGTGTGAGGGAGGTTGGGAGGAGACTCAGCTGGGACAGGTTACCCCATCTGACCACATGGATATTCCAGACTATCTCATCTCATGCTCAGTATATAAAGTGGAAGGAAGGAGGAAGAAAAGGGGGTCATTTGGAGTGATGGGGTTTGTCTTCCCAAGTCACCCTTACACGTGATGGGGCCCTGCTCTGCTGGAAATGGCTGAACACTTGCCCACCCATGAGAAGTTGTGAACTCATTCCTTGTTTTACTTTGCTTGTGTGCACATTTTTTGCTTCCCCTATTAAATGCTCCACAACTCAACCCATGGTCTTTGTAGCTTTTTCTCTTACAATTTTCTCCCTGATTCTGCTAGTCAAGGAGTAAGTGAGGAGCTGCATGGGGCTGGGCTGCTGGCTGGGGTTAAACCCTGACAGTTACTTAACTGCAGAAAAAAGGCTGCTTTTCAGAAAATTATTAATCAGAATCAAATTGTCTGAGGGAAAGGTGTTTTATTTTAATATTTTTCCTAGCTACTTGTGAATTTTTCTTTTATTCTGTATGTTAAGAGAAAAATCTCTGTGCAATTAATTTTTCTTTCAATATGGCACTTTAGGATTACCTATTTTTAGACTTAATAAAGTACATTTAAGCATATGCCTCAATTAGAACACATTCTCTTCAACAAGCCATTTCATTTTATGAATTAATCAAAATAATTTCAACAAACTCATGGATATAGTCAACATAGGAATAAAACTGGACCAAGAAGAAAATGTAGAAACTGTTCTGTTAGATGTAAAAGAACCTATTGTTAAAGCCTTGGCATTGGAAAATATTTTCTGATTCTCTGACAGAATTCGTAAGCCTGAATCATCTGGACACTAGAAATATTGCACGTCTCAAAACTAAATCATGAATAAAAACGTCTTAGAGACTATTAGACTTCTGTCAATAAGTAATGTTTTTGAAAACTGATTCCTTTCAAGAACTTAAAGTCTTTATTCAGGATTTCTGGATATCCTATTTTTTCAACACCAAGAAGCTATTTTGGTATAGGGAAACATAAGTTCTAAAGAGGTACAAATTTTTTTTTTTCTTAAAAATCACAAAGCTTCGTGGTTTCTCCGACTCTCCTTCTTTATAGTATTATACTCTAGTGTACTCTAGTATTGACTTCTCTGCCTCAAGTAACTCATGTCCTCATTGTCAGTCTTCCCAAACACTCTATACACCAAACTGTATTTGAGCAACCTTGAGCTGAAATGCAGAACTGTGTTTTGTGTGAAACCTGACTGTTCTAGCGCTCCTTATGAGTTTTCAGAACGAGGACTCTATTGCTTAAATGGATTTGAAGTTACTCTCCCCCTCTACTCCAGTTTTGTGAGACCACAGAGTAAGACAGGGGACCTGTTGAAATGAGTCCAGAGGAGAGACACTAAATTTATCATCCCATTCCTCTTCTCTGCACTTGAAAAACACAACTTATGGTGCTGAATATTGCTATGGGGTCTCCAGAACAAGAGAAACATGGGATAATTAGACTGGGTCCAGAGATGGGTCACAAAAATTATGGGTGTTATTCCAGAATCTTGCTTTGGCAATGATTATGCTTTCTGCGTCTCTAGTGACATTTTGGCTGATGCAGCGCATTCTACACTGAAGTATTTAGAGCTTTTCTTCAGTTTAGCAAAGAGAGACTACATAATTACTTCCAAAGATTAAATACCTGGGGTTTTAGTCTAAAAAAAAAAATTGGTAGTAGTTCAATATTCCTCTTTCTGTCTAGAGAATAACTGGTAGTGGAAAACAACCAAATATAAATAGTTTAATTTATGTTCTATAAATATTATTTGTTCTATAAATATCATTATTGTGCACTAAGTACCCAACTGAAAGGAAAGATTTAAAGTTGGTCAGAAAAAAAAATCAGGAAAACCAAAACTTTAAATGAATAACTGCTTTCAGACATTTATTTCAGGCGGGATTTAGCTAACACCTCTTCAACGGTCCCATTTTAAAAGTCACATAGTCCTTAACTTCTGAATGAGGTCTGAGTTAGCACTCAGTACATATATTCAATTAAGGGCCACAAACAGTGTTTTTATTCACATATATACTTGAAAAAAAAACTGTGTAGGAGAGCAATCATATGGAGCTTTCTATGGAACAGTTGTTGCATATTCTTCCTCTATGTCTTTTTTCAAGGTTCACTCTCCCACAATCTGTTTTTTTGCAGGCATAAACATAATTGGCAACCTAAAAGTCACTTTTTCCCAAGTGCCATATACCATAAGGATAAGAAGAATTCCTTCCTTCCTTCCTTTTTCAACTGTAATGTTTTTCACTGCTAAAAAACTCCTATATCTCTATTCAAATAATTTAAGTTTTCAGTGGTGATTAATAAGGATTCCTCAGATGAATAAAAAAGTCAGGATGGAGACATTTGTTTGTTTCTTTGCCAAGGCATTATCAAGGAATTCCCCCTTAAAGAAGATAATAATATTTATATTATTATATTATTTAGCTGATGATTCAGGGGGAAAACAGAGAGCTATACTGAGGTTGTTAACAGCAGATCCTGCTGAACATTGTAAAACTGAAGCCTGGTATCTCTTTCTTATGAATTTTAATTTTGAAGAAAAAAATGCATAGATTCCAAAGTCATCCAGCCTTGTAGATCTGAAGACAATTAAATAGCAATTTCGGATGGCAAAACCAAATTATTTTGGAGGTTAAGTGCAAATATATTCAACCATAAATGCAAAGGGCAATTTTCAGAATAAAAGTCTTCATAAGTATGTGAATATGTCAGTTGTTTTCTTTATGTATGTGGTGATTGTTGCTTAAGTAATAATTGCTTACAGATGAAAAATCTGACTGAACAGGTGTTCAGATGAATATTTTCTAATTACAGTTCCTGGAGCACTATAGAACACTAATCTGTTCCTGAGTACTTATTGGCAAAAAAAAAAAAAAAAAATAAAAAAACCCCAAGAATTATTTCATCAGTGCTTCTTTTGTTTGGTTGTTTTCAATTGTAAAATTGATTTTCACATATTCTTATATAATTCCACAACAAATATGTAAGATTAGAAGTTTCTTATGTGCTTCTGCAGTGCTCAGCACAGCTTGAGCTCTTGTATCATTTGAATATTAAATTAAATAAACTAATTCTTATTAAGAACAAAACTAATAATAGTTATTGAAGTGCTAGATTTATGTGATCCTGTCCTGATATTGAAATACTCTCAGAGATGCTTCACTCAAGAAGAATCATACTGTCTTTCATTCTTGACTGCTACTAGCCAACTTTAGTTTGAAATGTTTTGAGGATTTTCATATATTTCTGGTAGCTTTTTTTAGTGAAACTATATATTTATTTGCACTGGGAAACCATTTGTCAATGCAGAATAATCAAATTCAAACATCCGTTTAAATGTTTATTGGCCTTCTCAGCTAAAACACTCTTTTCACTGTGGAGGGTTCTATAGAAGTCCATCATCCTCCAGGAACTGATTCTAAAGGTAGTTTTAAGTTCTTAATCTATTATAGAAATCCAAATTTTATAATTATCTAGCAGTTTCACAAAATATTTCTAGAAATATAGCCCAGAGAACAGGGGGGAAACAAGATTAATACTCTGATAAAATTAATCATTTTTATGAATTTATTAAACTGGTTAAATCTACAGTTTCCACAGGTGGATAACATATTAATCTTTTTTCCTCTTAATTAGTCTGAGAAATATTTATTATTTAAGCCTGATTCAAAAGTTAGTTAAGGCTTAACTTCTCTGGGTTGCATTTTACATTGCCCAGACATTATGTCAGGCATCAGTACCATGATTTAGGAACATCCATGCTTGCTTAAGTTCCTGCATCTTTTCAACTAAGCATCTCCTGTCATTCGATTGAGCTGGAATTAAATGAATAAACAAGCCCTGAGCAAAAGTTATGAGTGGTATTGTCTTGGTTTGAAAGACAGGTATTTTGCTAAGGAAAGGCGAGAACCCCTTTCCTGAGATGCAGAGGGCAACCCCCTCCCTTCTAATTATTAGAGTTTCAAATCAGAGGCTTTCAGCCAGAAGATATGGGGATAGGAATAACAGTTCTTTACTGATATCTAACAAGGCAAACAGCAGAAACAACAACAGCTATAAAAATTGACAGCAGAGCAGAGCAGTGTACTCAGTTCCAGTCCCTTTTGGCCACAGGCTCCCTCTCCCTGCGCTCAGTTCCCGGTGCTGGGGGCAGGGCAGGGCCCGCGCAGTCGCAGAGGGCTGGAGTGATGGCGGCGGCCCAGGGCTGAGAGGGATGGAGGAGAGACTCCCCCCTCACGGGGTCGGTCGTGGGGCTCGGCAGAGTGCCCGGAGGTAGCAGGATGAAGTGGGAAGGCAGCAGAGCGATGTCTGACAGCAGGGAATGTGGCTGCCGGCGCTGGCATGGCGGGGAGGATGGTAGATAGGAGCCCTGGCCATCTTCCTTCCACTCCACCAGTGAGTGAGAGTGAGAGCCAGAGAGCCCAGGCCCCTGTCCCACCTTTCCTTTTCCAGTCTCCCCTTATCCCCACTCCCCTGCAAGAGAAAACTATTTCTACTAAGGTGTAGCCACAAATACTTAGCATAACAATGGGAAAAATTCCACAGAAAGAAAAGGGAACAATTCAACCCCCAACAGGTATTTATAACATAAACTGTTTCATTATCCTTGTATATAGCACAGTGGTGCCAACATGCAGAATTTTGAATCTACAACTTCCTGGCCAGAAGCTGGTACAGTTAACTGAGCCACTTACAGAAGCCTTCCTACAATGTCTGTATCCTACTGATAAATTATTATGTGTGATGTAATAATGACAATGAAGAGCATCATATTTGAAAAGTCATGGCAGAGTGGTGAAGTTCCCAGTTCCTGGAAAAATGGAGATATGGCTACCTATTTAAAGGAAAAGTAAAAGGAAAAAGGAAAGCAGGTGGCCTGTACTGGGACCAGTATTATCTTTTCTGGGGACACGGATAGTGGGATTGAGTGTACACTCAACAAACCTGTGGATGACACCAGGCTTAGTAGTCTAGGTACTCCAGAGGGAAGGAATGCCAATCAGACATGCCTTGACAGACTAGACACATGGGTCCATGTTAACCTTCAACACAGCCTAGTGCAAGGTCAGGGCAGTCCTAAACATGGAGACAGCCTGGCTCATTAGATTGAGAGCAGTTCTGCCAAGAAGGACCTGGGGGAATGCTGAAAACCTTAATATGTGCTGGCAATGTGTGCTTGCAAACCAACCACATCCTGGCTGCAGGCCATGAGGGGTGATTTTACCCCTCTACACTGACCCTGTGAGGCCCCACTTGGAGCACTGAGTCCAGTTCTAGGGTCCCCAGCACTAAAAGACATGGACCTGCTTGAGTGGGCCTAGAGGAAGTCCACAAAAATTATCAGGGATCTAGAGCACATTGTCTATGAAGAAAACTGAGAGAAGTGGAGTTCAGCCTGGACATGAGAAGGCTCCAGTGAGACCTTATAGCAGCCTTTCAGTGCTTTAAAGGGGCCTACAGAAAGGTGGCAATGGACTCTATCAAAGATTGTGGTTATAGGACAAGGGGTTTCAGTTTTAAACTGAAAAACATTAGATGTAGATTATACATTGGGAAGAAATTCTTTACCCAGACAGTAGTGAAGAACTGGAACAGGTTTCCCAGGAAATCTGTGGATGCTCCCTCCCTGGAGTTGTTCAAATCCAGTTGCAAGAATCTAAGTAATCTAGTCTGGTGGTAGTATCCTTGTACAAAGCAGAGGGATTGGAACTAGATGATTTTTAATTCTGCTTCATTCCATGATTAATACAGCACTATAGGAATGTTTGCCATCCTTAAAAAATATTTCTCACAAAACCATTTAGTTCATTTTTTCAGTCACACGTGTACCTCCTTTAAAATTCATGATCTCACTTACTAGACTAATTTATTCAAGTCAAGGTGCATTTTGGAATGAGCTTCTTTAATAATGACTTCTTTTCTGCTTTTTTTCTCCTTATATGTCAAGAGGAGGAGAGAAGAAAGACCAGGAGATCATAATCTGTGTCTTTAATGAATGGATGTAGCAGTAAATAAATAATAAATAAGTAAAAATCCTTAAACTCTTGAGCATTTCACGTAATAAATTGCCCCATTTACTTTGGCCTTTTTCTTACAAACAGCTTAGTGAGTCAGAAGCAGTTACTGGGATTCCTACATTTGGAATATTAAATTTTCCCTGTGATCGGATAATTTCAAACTAGAGTATGTAAAAGCAGAGTACCTTGGCTTTCAAATGTTTCATTTAAGGTAGTGACAGGGTAAGTTTCTGCTTTCTTATCCATTTAGTAATCTCCAATTATTTTATTTTTTTTTCCAGATCAGATTAAAATTAATATCTCCAGTTAATAGCTTTGCAAACTTAACTGTGGCCTGAATCAATAATAGTGAATCATTATTTTCACAAGACAAACTCAGTTTTATCAAAGGGTTTTTTGCTTAAAAAGCAGTGCATTCAAAATTGCATTTTTTATTGTATATATTTACACTTCCTCCCATCAATTTGAAACCTTCCTTTTATTCATGCCTGTTACCTGGTTTGCAGTGTTGCAAAACCATGGCCTGGATTTGGAACAACCTTAAAGGCTGAAAATGGCTCACTTCTGAGTCCAATATATCATGGAACAATACTGAAATATCTATTTATATCTATGAGGTACCCTACAGATTCCCAGCTTTCTTTACACATTATGGAGTGAGCATACACAATGAACTTTTATAGGACTTTTATAGACTTAACATATTTTTTTTGAAGTGTACTCTAAATGCTCTTTGACCTAGCTGCAAGACAAGGTCAAACTGAGAGGTTTTTAAAGTTATAAAAGTTCTAACAGATAGATGGCAGATATATCAGTGTTAAGCAAATCAATCAAATATGCTAAAAGGATATCAGAGTTCATCAACATTCCTCAAAGTTATCTAAATTTTAAGCAGGCAACTGAGTTCCCTGGATAGAAAATCTTTGCTGCTTACTGAATCCCATTTTTTTCTATTGCAGAAGTCATAGATTAATTAACATTTTAAATGACTAATTATTTATATGATGTCATTATAAAAAAGCTAATGAATCAAATCAGATAACATTAAAATACCAGTAGCAATATCTCACTTCATATTTTAGCAAACAAAAAGGAAAGTTGAGGGTGATTTTATGCTGTAAAGCAAAATTGGAAGATTGGAATATTCATATGAAAATTTTCATATGACTCAAAGATTTTGGGCTGTTGGTAAGATTATATTGCTAATATTGCTTATTACAGTGCATACACACACAAAAAAAGTCATATAACCCAGCTAAATATAAATAAATGACAATCAGTAAATAATGTGACTACAGCATTCAATGGGGACTCAGAATATATTCTTCTGATTGCCAGACATATAATCTGTGGAATACTAAGACAGAATTTAAGTGGAGCCAGTTCTTACATTTAATAGAAGAGATTTCACCCTCCTCATTCTGCTGCTGTCTTTTGTAGCCTTAGCACTGGCTTTGAACAGCATAAAGTCTTTTATCACGTGTTTATATCAAGGCTTTTATCATTGTTATTGGAAAAGTCCTAAAAGCAGAGCCAAGAAGTAGAAATATTCAGCTTTTTTCCTCCATCCCTAAGGGACTGTTATGTTAATAGTTGGTGATTGGGGCAATTCTCTCTAAGTTATTTTAAATTGTGTTTCTAGTATGGAACATTTGTCTCGACAGTTTCTAAAGAAGAGATTCAGAAGCTCCTTTACAAGGTAATTCTTTCTGGTGGTCTTGAGTGCATTGATGGTGGGTATCAATGTGCTAGACTGAGACATCATCTGCTAAACTTCCTCCGTTCTAAATTTCAAGGTATTAACCTGGCGTACAGTGGTTGCTATCCTAGAAAAACTCTGCTAACCTTTGACACCTCTCATGTAGGTGAGTCAGCAAGCAGACTTAGATATGTTATTGCAGGAGAAAAAATTCAATGTCAGCTAATTAGTCAGCTATTCAGGTGGTACTGGAGAAGGAACAAAGGGCAGGAGCAGAAATATAAATAATTCAGTTAATATAGAAGTCTATTTCCTGCAAAGCTATCTATGTCATCCGGACATTGTTTTTGGCATGTCATGGAAAGAAAAGAAAGAGATCTCCATCACCTTCCACAGGTCAGTGGGTCCTGTCCAAGTGTTCAAGGTAAATGTTGCTGGAACCTGTTTATTGAGGAAGCAGCCAGCAATTGATTGACTACTCTGTTAGTTTTCAAGGAGAAAACACTTTCAGGGGAAAAAATCAAGTCAAATCCAGATCTCCTCCAGCAAACTGCTCCTGTGGAGCAGCACCATTTCCCCAGAGACACTGCTGGGGTAAAGACCCTGCTGAGATTTTAATATAAACATGAATTTGGGTGGTATTTTGCTTCTTGATGTGGATTTGATTCTTGGTTTTCTTTACCCCTAGGAACTGAAATTATTAGTTTAGTCTCAACTCAGGTTTTAAGGAACTACATTGTGATGGAAACTACCAAGATCTGGTAAAAGACCATATATATTACTTCATTTTACCACAGATGTTTAATTCTCTACTGGTCTAACAAAAGTAACTTTCTAATGTCTTGACAGTCATTCTGTGACAGACCTGTTACACTTAATTCATGTTTCTTTCACTTACATACTGGAAAACATACTCAAAGATGTTCTTCAGAATAAACTTCAGTTTCTGGTGCCAGAAGGTTGTGTTACTAAACAGAAAATTTTGTATCAGCTTTCTTAAAGTCAACAAAGTGCTGCCTTAAGCCTTACAAGCAGTAGATTTATTGAAAGTGACTTGTGCTGTCCATATGTGAAATGAAAAAGCTCATTTAATCTTGTCCAATTTTTACATTACTCTTCATTTTCTCAGGGAACTACAAAGCTGAAACACTTTTCAGTAAAATGCTTCCTTTTAAAATTATCTGTTTTGTCTGTCTGTCATTGAGAAGGAATACATTTTCACTGCTTTACTATCAGAATATGCATCTTTCCTTTTCTCTTAACTCAGCCACTGGAACCCTAATGATCTAAGTAATTTCAGAAAATACTGTCTATTGTGAGAACCATCTCATTCACACATGAGAGATGAGTTCTTTTTCTCCACTAAGAGAGCAGCAATAATTTCCATACCTGTTTTCTCCAGTCAAATAACGTTGTGCCTTTCATATCCCCCTTCAGTTTTTGTAACTGTTGTAGCTTTATGACTTTTGAAGATCTTTTTTATAATTATTTCATATTTTGATGCCAGAAGCCCTAGGACAATCACAATCCACTTCTGCTTTCATCTACTTTGATTAATTTGATTGTACACAATCCTGACTTCTAGAAGGAAACTTCAAAATACATATTTTGGTCTGTGAAGTGGGTGCAGCCCACTAGAAATAACAATAAACTATGCTGGAAACACTATTTATTTAACATCTTGTCAACTGGTTTGATACTATTAATCAAAACAAATTGAACTGCCCTTGGATATTCTTCACATTTGTCTTCTATATACAGTGTTCAGTCATTTGTAGTCACATGTGTTAAACTGTTGTACATAAAGTAGGCATACTCATGGTTAACTTTAGAAACCTAGGCAACTTAATAAAGTCTTGAGCATCCCAATTCTGAACTAAGGAAACTTACCTTCCTCAATATGGCAGCTGAAGCAGGCAGAATGCTGAGCAAATACTCTGTTAAACAAGAGGGAGAAGAGGAAACACTGGAAAATCCTTCTTGCCTTGCAGGGAACATGGTGAAGTGTACATCAGATTTTCTTACAAAGATTATCTTCAACCCCTCTTGAAATAGCTCTGTCGTATTCAAAATATTTTCAAGATTTATAAAGCTGCTGGTTATATCCACCATGGAATATTTTTCTCCACTAATGCCAAGGGTCTCTAAGATCTCTATGAATAAGTTTTTACATGCCTTAGATGGCCATGTAGAGATGACAATATATTTTTCCTCAGCAAAGGTCATGGTAACACAGTATTGCAACCCTTGTATTGAATCTTACTCGTTGTCTAAAAAATGTGTTTTTTATTTTAAATTTTTGCATCTTGTGTTCTATGGCATCTCACGAGGCCTGTGAAGTCCAACAAATAAAGACATCTACAAACATAAATATTTTCACAGTAAGGAGCATGTGATTGTAATCTCGAAGGATGTACAATGGTAATACTAATTGGTAAAATGCATTTAAAGAAAGTAGTGTCACTAAAAATGTCTCTGTAAGAATAGAATTGGCTGTGCAAATTTGCCAGTGGACAAAGGATTCCTAAATAGTTTTAAAATAGAACCATTTTTTCCTCACCCTCTGGAGTTGTGCATTCAAAACATAGTAAACACTCTAGATCATTTAGCCTGTTTCCTTCTCCTGTTCTATAATGAATTTACCTCACTGCAAAGAAGGTGGCAGAACCAAAAACAAGGCAATTCAGAAATGGTCTATCATTGTTTACATTCTTGTTTGGATTATTCTTATGATAATGATGTCTACTCTTTTCACCGTGTTCACTTGACAATACACACATGCAAACACCAGAGTTAGGAGTGTAATCATTACTCTAGCACTAATTTTGAATCTAGTTTTTTCCAGTATTTCATTATCTGCACTCCACCACATAGTATTTTATGTGAAGAAGAAAAAGAAGTAGAACAGTACAATTACTCTGCTCACTCACTTAGTGAGAACCCTTTTTTTTCTTTTTTAATGAGCCCCTCTTTTAGAAGATGTGATTCTGAAATGGTGCTATCTAAGCTACCACAGGGAGGTAACAGGTTACAAAGCTAAAGAGATCCATTTTGGGATATAATGTATGGCTCACTAGCTTCATGAATGAAACTCAAAAATTTTTTCCATAAAGGCTAAATATCTCCAGTGTGCCTATATCTATACCACATTCTGTTTGCTCCAAATTTCCCACTGTATTCATATGTTGTAATTTAGCTGTCCCATATAAAAAACCATGGGTGACCAGCACACGTATTTGAAATTCACAACAATACTCCTTTGCAATGGTTTTGCTCCATGCTAGGCAACGTTTTAGACTGTTTTTGAGGGCCATATAGGTCAGATGCCATTCCCACTACAATGTGTAAATGGCATCACACTGGTGTGGATGCAGGAAGGATTTTAATGACATTGCAACCATAATAGATAATGCTGTTGGTGTGTATAGAGGGCAGATCAAACTATCCCAATAACCCTTCCTGAGTTTAGCCTCAGATATAAAAACTTAGTTTTATCCAGATACAGCCCGGAGCAAACTAACAAACAGATCACATGACTGAACAGGAGATTTGGAAACAAAATAAGGTATTTGGCACTATCAATGCACCCCAGAAGGAAATTTGTGCTTAGAATGGTTCACTGCTCTCATTGGCATCCTGAGACATGTCATAAAGAGGGTATTGAAAGACTGATCAAATGAATTTATAAATGACCAGACTGATACGTTAACAGCATTTTTTAAGGACTGTAGCATCAAAAGTTTTGTTAAAGGTGTGTCTTGGTTTGAAAGACAGGTATTTTGCTAAGGAAAGGCGAGAACCCCTTTCCTGAGATGAGGAGTGCAACCCCCTCCCTTCTAATTATTATAGTTTCAAATCAGAGGCTATATAGCTGAAATGTTAATTCAATACTTTCTAGTAAGATAAAATCATAAAATCATAAGGAAAAAGATGATTTGTATAAGTAATTTGCATTACATCATATGATCTAATCATCTGGATTTTAGTAGAATACTTTGGTTTAGAGGGTAAACAGATAAGTCAAAAATATTTCTGGGCAGAAGGGGATCCTTATTCTCAGAAGAAGAAGCATCATAATTTTTATCATTCCCCTATGTACTGCACTGTGCTGCTGAAACTAGCACAAAGCCTTATTTACTATACTTCACTACAACAATAATGGATAGAGTTATATAGCATATGTCTCGAGAATAAATTGCTTCAATTATTTTATTCTGAGTTGCAAGGAGAATCACACTGATGATGCTCAAAAATTAAGAACAAGGTCATTATTTTACTCTTTAGATGATATTATCTGTGATTCAAGAGTCTTTATACATGTAAAATTTACCTACTCACTTCAGGCATTTAATATCTGCACTTAGACCCCAAACTGCTATTCATCTTCTTCATGAAATGCAAAGCTTTAAAAACAAAGACCCAATCCATCTAAATAGATAGCTGTATGTATGGGTGCTTTATGGTCAACTTCTTCTGCTACCTTAAGAAAGACCAGTGAAGATATATTGCACCAAGTCTTTATTACTCATGAAATGAAATGAAATAAGGTTTTCTTTTATGTAAAAATGAAGTGAAAGCTCCTAAAATAAACCAGACTTACAACAGAAGGGATGTACCTGGCAGAGTTTACACAGATTTTTGTGGGCAGTGTCCCATAAAAACCCGAGGGACATTTTGAAACAAAATATTCCAGTGAGTACCCCTGGAACCGCAAACATCACCGTAGTTCAGCAAGTGCAAACCTACCCCACTGGCCAGAAGAATACATTCCTACTAGGGAAATATGTGTTCAAAGGTTAACAAGGCTCTTCAACAATCTTGGCTTTCTCAACTGGGAGGGGGAACACGATGATATTCCACCTTGGAAAATCTATATCTGTGGCTGGAGAAAAACAAATATTATTATTATCACAATATGGATCATAAATTGCACTTTTACATATGTGTACAGTCATACTGTGACTAGAGCCTTGAGTTGCCTTTATCAGATCTAACTACTAGAGATCTGTATTTCTGAGAATGACAGGCATTGGCCTATAAAGTATCCAAGTCAATGGCAGAAGTGGAGACCATCAAATAAAGCTGAATCTTTGAAATACAGGCTGCTCTACCTCTAAAGCTCTCAGATCAAAGACACAATTAATTGTCAATATGTTAGCTTAGCAACAAAAGATATACAGAAAAAATAGCTTACCATGTTTCAGAAAGAAGAATGACATTAAGATAGGAAATGGATTGAGAGCTGTAAGATCTGTTTCTTAAAAAAAGCCGCATACATGACTTCTTTTTCTACAATGTGTACATTTATGGAAGAAACAAAGAACAAAATATGGATATCATTAGACTAAAAACCAGAGAAATATGTCAGAAGAAAATTAAGACGGAACAGAGAAATAATGAATATGAGAAATAATGAAATATAAGTTACTGGATTTATTTTTGTTTCCCAGAAGACTGGGCTGAGAAAACTAATGTCTGATTATCTGCTCTACTGAGAACCTTGCAGAGCAGGACTTTGCATTCATTGCTGCAAAGCTAGCCACTGGAATACCTTATGATTAAATAACTTTAGACTGAGTCTGGTGTTATAAGAAGTAAAAAGAATAGAATAGAAAAAAATAGATTTTTTTTCTCTCTTTTGACTGCTTATTCTGTAATTATGTAGGAATAGAAGACAACAAGTAATAGACAAATTCATTTGTAAGAGTTCTGACAGTCCTATCAAGAGAAAGAACTATCTTTTTCCTGTTGAGTTGATTTCTTCAATAAGATGAATTTATTTTAGAATAATGATATTTAAAGTACAAATATTCAGTGTTTTCCAGGGTAAGAAAGTTTGTGGGGCTTTTCCCCATACCTCTTAGACTAATAAGGTTTCTTGCTAAATTGCTAGTTTCAAATATAAACAAATTTAAGAAGGTACTAACGACCCCCATTTTAGTCCCTGAAAAAAAAAAGCCAATATAGTTTCAATGTAGATTATACATTTAGTAAAAATTGCAAGAGATGTATACATCACAAGAGCAGTTTTACACCTGAAGAATCAGGAGACTCAAGTAGGTGCCCCTGAAGTTACTGTGCATCCAGCACTTTCTCTTTTACATGCTGTTTTGCAGTTTCACATTTCACTCATCCATGTTCTGTGTCAGTGGCTTTTTGTCCTGCATAGGCATAGCTCAACTTACAGAAAAATATACAAGAAGTAATTAGGAAATAGATGATCTGAAGTATCAGCAATTTTAAGTAGATTTCATATGATTTCTAATTGCTTGACTAGTAAAGTAGATGAAAGAAATTTTGAAATATAAAAATATTCAAGACCTGAATGATACTTATTCAATGAAATATTTTTAAATAATTTTTTAAAAATCCCATCTCAGTAATATGGATTTTATATAAAGCATGTATTCATCAAACAGGGAGGGTTTAGTTTTACATTTTAAAGATGGCAAAATAGTTAACTTCAGAAAACAGGACATATGAAGGACAAGGACAGATTGAACTGTTAATTTTTTATTTTTTTTTTTAACATTGAGAAATATTGCCACTATTCAGGATTTATTGATTCACTCTTATGTGTCCAATAACCAGAAATGTAATCCCCATGTTTAATCATATGGTAGGTTATTTCACCCACATAAAGCAAATGGACCATATGTTTGACTTCAAAATTAATTCATTATCATAAGAATTAATGCCAGGTTTAGTTTCTGGGCATAATATTCAGCAAAAGAGAAAAACATTGACATTGGGCACCTATTTTGCTGGAAAGTAAACGGCAGTCTCTGCCCAAGTGGTAGGATATTTAGATTTAATTCCGAAAGAAATTAGTGGTCTGAATTTGCTTTACTAAATTCAAGCAACTGTTCAAGAAGATATGTCAGTCTGCCTTTAATTTTAACCATGTGTCTTGTCTATAGCTTAACACATGACCAGTATAATTTCTTTTAATACTACTTAAATAACAAAATAGTCATACAGTACTTAAATGCCACTACCTAAATAACAAAATACTATGAAAGCCAGTATTGAAGCAAGCATTTGAACAGTTCTCTTTAAAAGAGATTTTAAGAATGCATTTCAGCATTGAGTTTGTTGTAACTCACTAGATGTATTGAAAATGGCAGATTCCATGGCCCCTGTAGTGTCCTGTGCTCTGGTCCCTCTCCTCTCTGGCCGTGCCCAGTTGGCTGAGATCCAATTTCTCCTCACTCCCTTACAGACCCTAGAAAAGACCTGTGCCCCCTGACCTCGCCCTCTTTTCACTCCTGGAAGTCCACAAGAAATAAACCTCAGATTCTCCCCAGGTGGGAAAGAGCCTCTTTTGTTATCTTTTATTCACATCCATGTAGTGGATCCCAGAGGCTTCTTCCTAACATCTGAGCAAGTCGGGAACCAGGGTGAAGTCTCAGGGAATACCACAGAATTCCCACTGATTTTGAGGCAAAACACTGTGCTATTTGCATACTTGCAAAATACTTGCATGTGTTAGTAACTGGTATTAAACATAAAGTTATCATAACTGTCTTAAACTCTAAGTTATGGGAAAACAAAATGTACTCTTAGAATACTGTATTATATCCTATGAGCATTTAAGTATTTCAGGCCAGCAAAGCTGTGAAATCTTCAACAAGTAAGTTCACTACTTAATTTTCCAGAGATCTGGGGTCGGAGTGCGGTTGCGTCAGATTTAAAGGACAGCATTTTGTTTACAAAGTTGGTCTATGAAGACAGAACAAAATTTACTCAAAGATGACTGGATCAAAGCTAAGGAAATGACTGAACAATGGTGAGTGGCTGGAGCAAGATAAGGAAAAAGGAAGTAATTATTAGACTTTGAATTTAATCATAATCCTGGTAAAATTCTAGTATTGATCTTAAAAGAATGACACTTGAGCTTTCATGGCAACTTTGTATTAGTGTAAGTAAGCACTCAATTAATTTCTTCAGAAAGTACAAATCATCTGGAGCAAATTCCCAGACATGTCTCCCTTCTCTGCTGAACCTCTATACCTTAACCAGTTAATACATCAGATCATACTCAAATGAATCACCTCAATGGAGTAGCTACTGAAGAAACTTAAATGAGATTGTGAGATGTAAAGCTGCCCAGGAAGTAGATACATTTATTTATTTATTAGTAGAAAAGGAAGAAAATGCTCAGGAGAAGAAAATAATGTATTACTAATGAATAAATATGCCAAAATTAATCAGTTAGGATCCTCTGAGACAGAAGGCATTCGTGTATTGCTCTGTGTAAATGCATCCTTGAGTTATAAGACTGGACCATAACTTTTTACTTTCCCAGCATATCTGCCTAAAGTAATTTGTAGCCTTTTAAGGGATCACAAGGAGTACTCATATTCTTAGAGTTTTAAAAAATTACTGCCATCAAGCCATAAGTTGCTGCCCTCTCAGCAGAGATGCTGCAATCAACAGTGTGAGCTGGTTACAGTCAGACAAATGCTTGTGATTGACTGGCTTTACTGCTGCTTTCCTCTCCTCTGCTGGAAGTGACTGCCCTCTCTATTAAACTGAATTAAATTGACCTGTGTCATTCTGAAACAGACAGTTTTTGCTCATACAGTTGATGCTACACCCCAGGAGAGGTGTGGAAATTGGCCATGGTGGACTAGCTCTGGAGAGTAATCAGATGTACCAGGCAGTGGCTTCCAAAGCATTTTCAACTATATCACAGAAAAACGTATCTGACTAGAGGAGGAATCTCAACTCTTATGAAATCATCAAGTTTTGCAGCTGAGAGTAGCAAAGACTTACTTAGGTATGCTGTTTTGCAACCATTTCAGCAATTAAAATATAAAGGTCCCTTCAGAGAAGTGTGATCCAACCATGTGTAACTTTTACTCAAAACTACTGAGAGGAGGAAGCAAAATCATTAAGTTACAATTTAAAGCTGGAATCCAACTCTAATTATACATTAATACCTGTAGATTAAAAATATGAAAATAACCTCATGTGTCAGGGTAGATTTTTTTTTTTAACCAACTCTGTTGGAATGAAATAACCCTCACAAAATTAAGCATAGATAGGACTTTTCATTCCTTCTTCATCTTTCTTTACGTCCCTTCCTTCAGTCCCTCTATTTCATAGTGGTTTTAGTGGTTTTAGGAGCTATAGGATAACATAACACTTCATTATTTCCTCACACAGAAAGTACAGTGAAATAGGAAGGAAAAAGAATAATAGTTTTATAAAGTTTTCTTCTCTTTTCAAAAATTCACTGAATTATTTTAAAATATTTCAATTTTCATATAGTAATTTAAATCACCATTTTATTAAAGAAAAGCTGACCAGACCCTTACCTACTCATATGTCCATTAACAGTAAGGACAGTTTGTCTTGAAAGTTTATTTCACTTGATGACTGGCCTGGTGGTACATATTTACAATGATATTGTATGCAATCTGGTATCATATTAATGTACCAGCAGTAAGCTTGTAAGCTTATGTAAGTAAATAAGTAAGCAGTAAGCTTACGTATACCTCTCAACTAAAGTAAAGTATTTCTCTTTTAGCTATAACTGAGAGTAAATTGGTGTCCCCAGTAAGAGTTTGTCTATCATTCATCTGGATAGAAAGCAGCATTTTTTTTTTTCTATTAGCTTCATCATTCTAAACAGGGAAAAAAAACCAGATGGGATTTTAAAGAGACTCTGAAATGCTCCAAAGATTGTACTTCATAAATTAATATATCCTTAAATGATGCAGAGTCTTCAAGAAGGAAAACACCACAAGGTCATGATTTGAATAAAGAAAGACATTTCAAGTCCTTGTTATTCACATTTTCTTGCAGTTGTTCCAGTAGGAACAACTGGTCCATTGTTTTGGCTTTGACCCCTTTGACTTTGAGAATTGAAGTTTGCTCAGTCAGTGCCTTTGACATTAGCACTGAATTTTCTTGGAGCCCACACCAACAGCAGCTAGGGGATGTGAGATGCTACAAGATGTGAGGAATTTACTCATTTGAAGTAAGCAAAGGTGATCAAAGTCACTTAATGGAATAGATAATTTGAGATGTTTGCAGTGCAGCTCCAATAGCACAACCACTTCTAGTGCTATGAGAGAATCGGGAAACACCATTGCATGAGCAGCTTTTGAGAAGCAGTAATTAGCAGAGAGAAAGACGGATGAGATGTTCAGCCTCAGCTGCATTTCTCACACATTACTCTACTCTGTGTTCCTCTTTCTGCCATGGTCCAAAATTCATATCAATGTGTGGTCCAAACTCCCATCTTAGTTACACCAGTGTTCCTGAGTTAGCTCCATCTGGCTCTCCCCACACTAGCTGAAGCTGTGTTACTAAAGGGAGAAAATGGCCCTGTAGCTGGCTAGATCAGATTGTGACTTCCCACTGCTGCCAGCTGAATAGAGGTGGAAAAACAAAGACAAAAAAGCTGAAGTCTCGTTGCTATCAAGGTTGCTTTCCCGTTCTAGAATGTCATAAACAGAAACTGCTTTGCTTCAGTTGTTTTTTTGAAATGAACAGAGCTATTGTGGCTTTTGTGGTTTTAGAAAGTGAGGATGTCTTTCTGTATCAATTTTTTCTATTTTTTTTCCATTGTTTCTGCTCTACTCAGTCACTCAGAGAGTCCAAAATCTCTTATCTTCTGCAAAACTAAATGTGTTGAAACTATGTTTTCTTCTCCAGTGGACAGGAAAAGCACACAGCAAAAGAGAAACTTAGGGCCTTGGGTTAACAGAGGGTATTAAATGGTTCTGTGGTGCTGGAAACTGTGAAACAAAACTGAAATGAGCATGTGCAAAAGTAAGTTAACTTAGTGCGAAGAAATAAAAAGATAGTGAGGATCAGAAAGGCAGAAGGAAGTTTACTAAACAGGTCCGTGATTGTATGGTCTTCATATCTTATTTGTACACACATGCCATTGAAAACTCATGTTTTGAAAGGTAAATAAATGCTTGAATATAAATAATAACTAAACAATGAATCAAGGAGTTGGTGGGAAAATAAACAAAATCATTTGTAATTCAATTAGCTCTTTTCTAAATAGAGGAATAAAATTTGCAGCTGTTTACTGCTTATATCCCACAAGATCTGAATATATACACATATGGTACTAAAAATAGAGAAGAGATATGAAACTTGAAAATCAATTAATCAATTCAGTGAATACAATGAAACATATAGAAAATGACATTGTCTTTCTTTTCCCCTTTTTTAAAAATTAAAATTCTATTAAAGACAATATCTTAGTAACAAAGAAATGTAATCATGTAATTCCTGACAAACAATAATCCAGCTGTATAACTGAGTAAATACTGTGCATTACACAGTCTTACTGAGGATTTTACAGTGTGGTTATGGAGCAATGAATTCTTTATGTCAGCAAAATACCAACCTAAAAACAAAAGAGAAAGGAAAAGCATGCAGTGTTTATTTGGCTGAGGCATTGGTTTAGCATGGCCCAGTTTTTGGTAGCTGGGGAAACACAGAGGTGGCTCCTGTGAGAACCTGCCAGAACCATGTCTGGCAGACCCAATGGCTCATGGCTCTGAGGATGGACATGCTGCTGGCCAAGACTGAGCCAATGAGAGAGATTGGTAACACCTCTGTGATAAAATATTTTAAGAAGATAATCAAAGCAAAGCAGACAGTCTTTAGTCAGAGAAGAAGAGGAGGTGAGAAGATGTGAGGGAAACAACATGGAGACGCCAGGGTCAGTGGAGAAGGAGGGCCAGGAGGTGCTGCAGGCGCTGGAGCAAAGATTCCTCTGCAGGCCGTGGTGATGACCATGGGGAAGCAGCTGTGCCCCTCAGCCCATGGGATCCACAGGGAATGCAGAGATCCACCCCAGCCCGTGGGGGAAGTGCCCCTGCCGGAGCGGGTGGATGCCTGGAGGAGGCTGTGATCCAGTGGCAGAGCCAAGGCACAGAGGAGCCCTGCTTCCAGGCTGGAGCAGCCTGGCCTTGGAGGACTGCACCCCGTGGGAAGAGAGAGCCACGCCACAGCAGTTTTGTGAGGGCTGTGTGCCCGTGCAGGGAGCTCACGCTGCAGCAGCTGTGCCATGGCTGCTGCTCCTGAGAGTGGAGCCACGCCGGGAAAGGTCATGGAGAGCTGTCTCCTGTGGGAGTGAACCCACGGCCTCACAGGGGAAGGACTGCTCTGTGGAGCAGAGAAGAAAATCTCCGTGATTTGAACTGAGCAGAACCCCCATGCCATGTCTCCCTGAGCTGTCAGTGGGAAGGACAAAGGGGCTGGGGGAGGGAAAGAAATGGTGTTTGAAGGGTTTATTTTACGTCTCATTATCCTCTTCTGATTTTGTTTGTAATAAATTCACTTTGTACCTCTAAGTTGAGCCTGTTCTGCCCTTGGAGTGTTTTCTCCCAATCCTTATCTCAACTCATGAACCCTTTGTTAATTTTTTTTCTCTCCTCTGCTAATCTGCGGCAGGAGAGGGTGAGCAAACCACTCTTGTGGGTGCATGGCACTGGGCCAGTGTTTCTTTATGTGCTTGGGTTTTTTTCCTCTGCATTGTAGGTTTATGCCTTATATATAAATACAAGGAGCAATTTCTTAGTGCTATTTGCTTTGAACTGACTTCCACTTCTCTCAACTAAGAATTTCTGTTTTGAAGGACAATTATCGCTAAGATCTCTGTATATACATTCTTTTGTTCTTTCTTAAGTTATTCAGGTATTTCAACATCTCATCACTAAATGAAATTCTAATGCATTTTTAGCAAATTTAATTTTCTGCTACCTTATTGCTCCTGCCCAAGGGGTCCCTCTATTATCTAGTTCATAGATGCAAGCTATTTTGGAATTATTTTGGAATACATCTGGCAAATTACCTGTTCCTTGGATAGCTAGGCCTTTATTCTCTATCACTAAGTTTGCTTTATGTGATTTTGGATATCAGAATGGACTTGTAATTGCTTGTCAGAGACATCAATTGACTCCTTGAAGCTACACTCAAACTTGATGCATTTAATTTTAAGTCCTTACCCAATTTTCTGATATCTACTGTAATTGACCTGTGATTTAAAACTCATTGTAGCTTATACTTTGCACATAGATAAACTTTAAAAAGTGTGGCCAAGGTTTGTTCTGATTTTCAGATCATTTGCCACTGTACTTGAAAATTATGTCTAGTCTGTTCTGTGAGAAGAATCAGCTTGGTACACCATCACTGCTGTCTGGAACCTACCACAGGAGGATATGTAACTGTTGTTACTTTTTGTTTACTAAGCTGAGCTAACTAAGTGAAAAAACTATTTGTTCTCATTACCAGTGATGTAAAATCTTTGAATTGTCATTTTATAGCAGACTGAGTGGAGACTTCCACTTTGTTTCTCTATTTTTGTTTTGCGTCCAGATAGTTTTTAGTTTCTTGACCAAGGATAATGTCACCAAAGATGAAAAGCTATTTATGTACACAATATTACAAAATTGTGGCAGTGAATATTGCAGCTTTTCTAAAAGATGTATCATTGTATCAATGTATCATTGGTCGAGAAAGTGAATGACAGAAATTGTCACCAATCACCTGTGTGAGCCCGGGAAAGACCAAGCACCATATTTAAGTATGCTCGACAAAAGAATAAAGAGTTTAAATCTTGTTACAGTGAATTACGAGTGTCCAGTGTCCTGTCTTTGTCTCGGACTCAGCACTCCCCCGGCGCCTCAAGGGATGAAACAACAGAAACAACTATAACAACCGTAACACAAAATCAGTAAAATAAATGGAGGTAATAGATGCTAATTTTACAAGGATTGTAGTTCTCAAAACTCTTTCAAACCTAGTAAAAATATTAATATTTTTATTCTTATTATTAAACAAAATTAAAACTTTTGGCTCTAAATCTCAAAGCCCTGCCTAAACTTAATCATGACTCAGGTGTCTTTCTTGCATTCTGATGAATTGTGAATGTGCTGCTTAATCCTGCAATTTTTTGATTTATTTTTTTTATTTTTTAAGAAAGGATGTAAGCTGAGATTTGGAAATTGATTTTCCCTAAGAATAACTCCATTACTTAAGGATAATGCTGTTAATGGACTATGCTTAGTAGCAAGTAATATTAAGGCAATTATAATTGCAACAGATGGTTCCAGGGATAACTATTAGAGTGCCTTCTCGTATTTCAAATGTACAATTTTATTTTAATCCAAATAAAGGTCCTATCTGCCAATATATTTGTAAATAATATTTGTATTTTTTTCCATGTATGTTTCTGAATATACTCAAGTGTTTCAATGAAAATCTCTAGGATTTTGTGGCACATTTCTTGGCTGTGTGAGGGAGTTGACATTACGGAACTGTCTGAGAATTAAAGATTCAAGTACTTACGAAGTAAATAAGGTAGCATAGATTTTCTCCATAATTTTAATTGGAGGACTGTGATGTACAATTTCCTTTTTCAAGGCCCTTCATTAGTTAATACGTTGTGCAGGATTTCTTGGGCAACCGAGGATTTAATGCATGTCCTAGTGCCTCAACAGCTTCATAATGTCTGCTGATACATTGCATCCTCTGTTCAGTCAAACATAAAGAAGGTACTCAGTCTAATAAATGTGCAGAGTTTTTTTGGTTTCTTGATTAATTTTGATTTGGGTGTTTCTTCTGCAGTTAAGGATGAAATAGAGTGAACTGGAATTATTACTTTAATTATATCCAGCCTAATAAGATGACAGCTAATAACCTGAAAAAACCTGTTGATGTAGAAAATATCTGTAGTGAACTATTTCTGTCTTTGATGTATGTGTCCTTGGGAAATTCAGATAAGACAAAAATACCTGAAACATTTTGTGGAAATAAAAGTGTTATATAAACCTTTAAACCGTTATTGCAAACTACATTGACAGTAACAGTCTAAATTTATTTCTCTATGTAAGTAAACTATTTTTAATTTTTAGTTTGCTTTCCATCCACATTATATTCAGTCCTATTATATGCCTCTTTTTTTCTGGCACACCATTTATAATATTCTTGACCTCCTAAATCATGCACATATGAGCATTGCCATCCATTCTCTAAGCAGTTAATGATATTTTTACTATAAGAATTTATTTGTAACTTTCTTCCTCTAGTAGTCAAAATGTATACAGAGGTTAACTTATTGTAAAGTAAATGCATGCATTTAAGAGCTTATAAAAATACCTTACATCAGCAAATGTGTTTATTGTGAAGTTTTTTCTTATCAGAAGTTTAAAGAAATTATATCCTGGATATAGTATGACTAGGCTTTAATTTTTTTTGAAGTAAATATGGAGTTTTACAGTTCAGTCAATTATATCATTACTGTGAATTCCATCTCATGTAAAAGAAGTGCTTATATACACATTATGCATCTATGCCGTATTTTATTTATTTTAAAATTCCCCAAAGGATTTAATGACAAACAACATAAATGCTACAGTTAATGGAAAAATAATTTAAAAAGTCAAACATGTAAATTAAAAATAGATGTTTTAAAATAATTGCAAAATTAAACACATGGGAAATGTAAGCAAAATAGTCTTTTTCTTAAGCGTGCTCTTGCCAATCTGTTTGCAAATTCAGAGGCACTAGACCAATTCAATGAAAATCAGAGATCTCGTCCACTGTATGTTGTAAATGTTTTTCTTGACTCTTGAGACTGATACAGAAATTTTAGTGACAAGCGAGTTATTCTACATGATGTTTTAAAAGAGAAAGTAAAACTGAATACAATTACTGATTAATATTAGAATTGTGCACTATTCCTGTAGAAAAAGACATTATAGATAATTTTTGCAAACAAAACTAATATAGTTCTCTTCCTGATAACTGGCAACTGATACTTTGAAAAGTATATATAAGATGGGGAAAACAAAGTCAAGGATGATAGCTCATGCAACATCCTTCTTTCAACCCTACATGGAATTGAAAAGGCAATTCATAGTATATCAAGGTCAGTCGGTCCTATCTTATATAAGTGTAATGGTTTTGGTTTGCCAATTTAAGATGTCTCGGCCAATGCACCAATTTATGTTGCATCTCTAGCACTGGCCAAATTGTCAGTGCACCCTAGTTCACCTACTAAAATTATTTACTTATTTCCTGCTGTGAGACAGGATTAGGAGGAAGGCAAAACAGGCTCATATTTTGAAGGGTACAAAGAAAACTTTTATTACTAAAAACTATAAGGAAAAATAATAAAGATTAGAATAAAATTTTCAGTACACTTCTCCCCTCACAACTTTTTTCTTTTACACCAACCACATACAGAAACAATTCAGTCAGTTTACCATCTCTAAAATAGATTTTTACCAATTTACTTGGGAAAGGAGACTTCTTTCTTCAGTTTATGGAGATTTCTACCAAGAAAGAGTTTTCTTCTGCCTTCAATGTTACAGTGATCAGCCGTCCAGGAGAATGGAAATTCGATTACTATGTAAAAACTTCTTTCTTGACTAACAGTTTTCGCATAACTATTAGTGACGTCTATATCAACTCTTTCTTTCTTTCTTTCTTTCTTTCTTTCTTTCTTTCTTTCTTTCTTTCTTTCTTTCTTTCTTTCTTTCTTTCTTTCTTTCTTTCTTTCTTTCTTTCTTTCTTTCTTTCTTTCTTTCTTTCTTTCTTTCTTTCTTTCTTTCTTTCTTTCTTTCTTTCTTTCTTTCTTTCTTTCTTTCTTTCTTTCTTTCTTTCTTTCTTTCTTTCTTTTTCTTTCTTTCTTTCTTTCTCTTTCTTCTTCTTCTTCTTCTTCTTCTTCTTCTTCTTCTTCTTCTTCTTCTTCTTCTTCTTCTTCTTCTTCTTCCTCCTCTTCCTCTTCTTCTTCTTCCTCCCGCCGTCCCTGGGGACAGTGGGGATCTTCATCTCCTTTCTATTCAAACTTATGGGATCACAGCCATTTCTACATTTGCTTACTTTAGCACCAATGCATCTGCTCATATCTAGAGTTAAAACTGTGATATATGTAATTTGTGCTAACTAAATTGTAACTATATAAGCAAAATCGTACTCAAATCAATAAAAAATAATTGTTACCAAGCAAGAAGGAGATGAGTGAGACAAAGCAGATGAAATCCTCCAGATGTTGGAAGGGAATCGTAGAAGGGTGTAGGTTTGACAAGCAGCAGCTAGAAATAGAAAGTTTCAACCTTGAAATGGGTCAAAATGTGATGATTCCAGGCATGGGATTTAATTAAAGTCTTATGGAAAACATCTGCTCAGTCACACAGTGTGCACGCACTACCTGCAGGTCACACCTCGGTCATTGATGAAGACAATGAGCCTTCATCGGAAACAAAACCCTCAAAAGGATGAGAGACCCCTAACTACTAGTAGAGCATGCACCGTAAAACATAGTGATGTATACTTTAGGAATAGAAACTGAGGAATTTTCCAGAAAATTCCGTATGACTATGTATTAGCATATAGTATGTAAGTGGGATTTTTGGCCTTGATTGTTTGGTACTGAGGCAGGGCAGGCCCTTCCCCGTACCCTTGGTCAGGGGGGGAGCCCTCTCCAGTCGGTTTTCATGATGCTTTATACGATCCTCAATTATACTAAATTACTTACTGCCAAATTTTATATATCTTAAAATATATGTATCCAATTCTTTGATTGTATTCATTTATATAATTGTTACTATTAAATACTTGGCTGCTAAATTTAATCGTGTGGTTTGATAAATTGGATAAATAGAACATCATTCATAACAAAATATTCACCCACTCCATAATCTCTGTGTTATAGGGAAATAAGAGTATCTTCTCCGTAGCTTAAAAAAACAGAAATTTCAGTCCACGACTCTCCTTCTTCCCTCATCTAGGACCTGACTCTTCCTTTTTTGTGACCTCGATGTTTTCATGCTGGTTTTGTGCGTATTTTCATTGTTCATTTTTGGTTTTTTTTCTTTCACTCAGGAGAGAGAACAAAGTGTCTTCAAGGCTCATTCTGGGCAGCGAAAGAGTTAATACCGTGCCCGGACCTGCAGATGGTCATGGGATCTCTTTCGGGCCGGGGCCGGGAGCTATTTTATGATAAGGAGTCTTTTCGGTAGCCACAGCCGCGCCCGTTACCTTCTGAGAGGCCCAAAATAAAAGAGCTTTCCCCAGGTTTTTTCATCTTTACATGTGTGTTTCCCAAAGATGCATAAATTTTATCATTGGTGTAGCAATGTGTCAGTATTAAAAATAAGACACAGATTGGTCATTGTCAGGGCCAAAGGAGGCTGCTCAAGTTTGTCAGGGCCAAAGGAGGCTGCTGAAGTCCTGGCAAAAAAAACCAAAACCAAAACAACAAAAAAACCCCAAAAAACCCAAAAACAAACAAACAAAAAAACCCAACAAAAAAACAAAACAAAAAACCCCCCACAAAACAAAACAAAACCAAAAACAAAACCAAAAAAACCCCAAAAAAACAGAACAAACCAAACCAAACCAAACAAACAAAAAACAAACAAACAAACAAACAAACAAAAAACAAACAAAAAAACCCCCCAGGAAATCTTTACAAATCACCACAATACAAAAACAGTTTTTGGAATTGAAAGTAATTGTCACTCAGCGAATGTTGTCCTGGTAAATAAATATTTAATAAAACCTTTTCTGAATGTTAAAATATTCATGGGATGATGGCAATACCTTCTTTATAGCTGCATTAATTAAAGCAGCAGAGGAACAACACATATATAACACTTAATGTGCAATTCCCTATCATACACAGGAAATTACAAGGTGAAAAATGTAAGTTCCAGGGTCAGTACTTCATGCCTGTATCAACACATATAAGTACACAGAGTTTTAGGTATTTCTTATGCCATTAGAGTAAATAGATATTTTTTTTCATGGCTGCATTTTTCTTATAATCAAAG
This sequence comes from Sturnus vulgaris, assembly GCF_052056855.1. NCBI lineage: Eukaryota > Metazoa > Chordata > Aves > Passeriformes > Sturnidae > Sturnus > Sturnus vulgaris. Next base: position 15,090,876 of record NC_142283.1, on the reverse strand, counting down.
AGTAAAATCATGATGTTAATTTCATTTTGTCCATATCTTCAGAGCAAAATCAAGTTTTAAGTTTGTTTGTCTAGAAAGTTTTATTGTAAAGTAATAATATTATTCTTTCAGAACTCAGTACCCAGACATATTTTTCAACATTCCTCTTTTAATTAACTTGCCTTACATACAAAGGCTACTATACGAATGCAGTTTATCTGCAGTACATATTTTCAGCTAGGAGGCAGATAGTTATTGTTCACTGCACAAATAATGTTATTCTACTTGCTCACATAAAACAAACCTTAAATGTCACTTTACAGAGATAACAATTACACACCACAGTGCCATCTTAAGATACAGCAATTACACAGAGGAACTTCTCATTAACCCGAAGGTCAGAGGTGAGAGATGAGCACCAATTCTGGCTAATACAAACTTGAATTGGTTTAAGCTAAATGTAATGATCTAATAATCATGAAAATGGGGACTGTAAAAGCATAACAGCTATTGGTGTACACTTCCAAACACAATCATGTGATCCGTAAACATAAGGACAGTGCCACTTCAGCTCCCATTCCCTCTTGCTATTGGGTATTTCTTCTCGTCTATTCCAGGAAGGAACATAGCACAAACGATCTGTTTTTCCCTGTTACAGGATAAAATTGCCTTTTAAAATAAACTAATGGCAGCTTTGGAACATTAAAATGTATTGTTTCAATTAAAAGAAGTTACCTCAAAATAATCTTTAAACATTAAGAGAAAATTGCATTTTCAGTGCAAATGTTGCAATAGTTCTAAGCATATTTACTTCTGGACATTTAGCACTTTATGGAATGCAGCAGAAAAAGAAAAGAAAGACAACAGTTGAGTTTCAGTAATTCTAAACTAGACATTAAGAAAAGCTGTTCTTTAAGTTTCAAATATCTCTTTCAGTGTGATTCAATTAAGATGTCTTAAATGGTTAGCTGAATTCTCTTTATTTTTCCATTCCTCCCCCCACATACACACACTTTTTCTTCCATATATATGTAGATTTCATGTATTTTCTGCTTATTTCAGTCTTTGACTGATGGACCTACACTGATTGACAAACAGCTTAGATTTGAATGGAGATCCTGGAAAACAAATATTGACCAAAGGCAAAAAAGCAATTATACTTCCCAGGAAAAAAAATTGTACAAGTTTTCTTTCAATGTATTGGACATAAAAGCATCAGACAAAACCTTTAGGATCTTTCTGTATGCTGTGTAATTACTCAAAAGGAAAATTCAGGGAAGGAAGTTTGTAAAATTAATTTCTTAATAAATCTTAGCTATGGAGAAATATAATGCTAAACAGCATTTATTTTCTGCATCATTTAAGCAGTACTATAACAGAACTACTGAGCTTAAGTTGCATCTTTTCTATAAATCCTATGTATGTGCCAGAAAATTATTTCAGCGATAAATTAGGCAATAAATTAAGGAGGCACAATGCACGTAACAAATACGCAAACACATACACATCACTGTTCCCCTCTGCAATCTGCCATCCATGTAACATCCGATTGTACAGGAGGAGGAAGAGCAAAGCCTATCTTTGAATTTGCCCGGCTGTTATCTAGCTTCATATGCAGTGAGAAAATATGTAAGGACATTTTTAATACAATATTTTTTCACTATAAGTGGTTGGGATCGTCCCCAAGGGACTGTGCTGCCAAGCATGCAATGGCTTGCGTGAGTATCAACAAACTGCTTCCGCCCCATCGTGTGGCAGCTCACGGGCACTGCTGTGTTTTCAGGTGCAGACACAGCCTTTGTATTCTTTGTCTTACCTGCATACCCAATGAGGGTGATAAATTACTTCATAATATGGATCATAATCATAAAAACATAAATGTGTTTTAGAAGTTTCCTGTATTGTAGTCTCAGTTAAAATACAATCAATGTAAGTCGATTATCTGATTCCAGTTAGTGAATTACTCTCACTTGAATTCAATCTTAAGATAAAATGATTTTTTGTGTTGAAGAGAAGTTTTACTTCTGGTACTGTATATGAGGCATTTTAAAACTCATAAAGAAGTTTCAATAAGGGGAATCTGACTGTCTGTCTTCTTGCTTAGCTTTAGCAAAACGTTTTTCTAGGAGCTGAAGTCTTCCTTAATCTTCTGTCTTTTAATGCCAGCATTTCTGATGGGGCCTATTTTCGTCTAACTCATTTATTTGAGAATAACCCCTATGGCTGAATAAAACCGTTCTCTATAATAAACACAGCAAAAATTTCAAACTCACAGACTCAAACTTACAGAAATTATTCTGTTGATATATTGTGAATAGCTAAGGTTTGGAAGTGTTTTTTGTGAGGGGGGAGGGAGAAGTTTGCCCTTCCTCTGTAGGTTTCAGTTGTTTCAAGTTATATGCATGAAAAAACTTAACAAGATGAATCAGCAAATCAAAAATCCTTAGTATCACATAAAGTTGTCAGGTTTATGACCTGCAGGGGAAGATGACTAATGTGCTGCTCTAGACTATATAGATGCTTATGGTTGATAGCTCTCCTAAGATTTTACATCAGATGTAGGGTTTGCACAGACCTTTGTTCCCCATTACTTTCAAGGGGAAAAAAAAGTTTGTTTTTGACAGCAATCAGTAAACAATCTTGTCACGGTGGCCATTGTTATGAGTGCCATGACCTTCCCTGAGAAGTGTCCTTAGAAGGACATCCTGGGGGCACAGGGACGTCTGTGCTCTCACTCTTTTGTGAATCTGGGCCATGGAGAAGAAGCAGACGGGGTCCTTGTGTTGGAGTTCAAGGAGAGCCTTTATTGCTTCAGCCTCGAAGGGATCCAGGAATGAAAGACCAAAGAGTCAGGGGAAACAGGGGTTTATACAGGAATAGTGAGGGGTGGAGCAGAACACTGAGACCAACAGGATGAGGGCACAGGGGCAGAGCAAAGGGAAAGGAAAATGGGATGCAAGGAATCAACATAATGCAGCAAAGGATTCCAGGGACAATTTTTTTGCTCTCCATAACCACAGGGTTATGGCTTAGGGGTTGGTCCTCCAGGGCTGTGCAGTAGGCTTTTCCTTGGCTGGTTCTCCGGCCGCCACAACTCCCCCTTCTTTATTTAATAAAAAAAAAAAAAACAAAAACAGGCCAGAGCAATTGTGGCAACGTGCCCCAACTGCCAAACTTCTCAGATGCCTTCCGTGGGCTGCGGGGTTAACCCCGGGGGCCTCAACAGCTGCCAAATCTGGCAGAACAACGTCACTAATGTTCCAACATTTGGAATAATGAAATACGTGCACGTGTCTGTAAACACATTTTCTGGGGCAGTGTTTACTTTGGCCCACGCAGGAGAAAATGCCAAGCACATCATCCAGCATTTTCTGCTTGTGTTGGGAGTCCCAGAGCAAATAAAAACAGATAATGGGTCTGCTTACACCTCTCACATGTTGAGAGACTTCTTAACCAGCGGGGGGGAAGCACACCACAGGTATACCACACTCTCCCACAAGGCAATCAGTTGTGGAAAGGACCCACCAGACCCTCAACGGGGTCCTTGATCAGCAGTGGGGAGGAACAGAGACTATGCCTCCGATTGAGAGGGTCTTTAAGGCTCTCTACATTATTAACTTTCTAAATTTCTCAGGCTCAGAGCCAAAACCCCCATGTTCCAGCACTTCTCGAATTCGGACTGAGCTAAGCTTGATGAGAAGCCACCAGTGCTCATCAGGGATCCTGAAACACAGCAAATGACAGGGCCTTTCCCACTGATTACCTTAGGGGGAAATATGCCTGTGTGTCCACACCATCTGGCCCCAAATGGCTCCCAGCAAAGAACATTAAACCACACCTTGGCCCTACAAACACCTCTCCAGCAGAGAGTAATACAGACCCACACAGGATTGTTAGAAAACCTAAGGACTGCTGCCTGGAGGCAGAGATGGTGCTGGATTCAATCACAGCAAAGACCAGACCATCCCGTCACCAGGTCACAAACCAAACAAGACTCTGGACTAGACTCAGTTTGACATGGCTGCTAGCTCAACAAAGAATAACTGAGCAAAGCACCCCCTCCACTTTTCTCTCTTTCCCTCACCCCAAAACTCGAATTTCCTCAATACTTACCTGCACACTCCAGTCCTTTCCTCTCTTCCCTAAAATCCTTACTTACCTCCAGTTTCTTCCCTAGACCCTGTACCCATCTCTTTCTGCTTCTTTTTATAGAAAATGGGCGTAATGAAGAGGGAGGGGGGAGGAGAAGGAAAGATTTACAGAAAAGAAGACTGATAATCTCCTATCTAAACCCCAAAACAGAACTACCTTAAGTGTCACCATCACTTCACACCATTCTGAAACACATCTTTTGGGTTCTTGTAGTTATCTTTATTGTTTTATGTATGTTTAAGTGCTTAAAGAGCTTACTTGTGAGGTCTCTGGGGGAGATTCTTTTATTAAATAAAGAAGGGGGAGTTGTGGGGGCTGGAGAACCAGCCAAGGAAAAGCCTACTGCACAGCCCTGGAGGACCAACCCCTAAGCCATAACCCTGTGGTTATGGAGAGTAAAAAAATTGTCCCTGGAATCCTTTGCTGCATTATGTTGATTCCTTGCATCCCATTTTCCTTTCCCTTTGCTCTGCCCCTGTGCCCTTATCCCTTTGGTCCCAGTGTTCTGCCTCACCCCTCACTATTCCTGTATAAACCCCCGTTTCCCCTGACTCTTTGGTCTTTCATCCCTGGGTTCTTTCGAGGCTGAAGCAATAAAGGCTCTCCTTGAACTCCAACACAAGGACCCCGTCTGCTTCTTCTGCATGGCCCAGATTCACAAAAGAGCCAGTCAGTCTGTGAGAGCCCCCAGGATGTCCTCCTAAGGACACTTCTCAGGGAAGGTCATGGCACTCATAACAATGCCCGCTGTGACAAATAAGAATGGTTTTATCAGAAAATTGGTTTATTCAGTACCTATTCATGTTGTTAAATCTAAGTAACTTCTACCATTTCTGCTTATTTGTACAGTGCTTGAGCAATTATAAAAATTAATTAGACCATGAGAACCGCAAAGTTGTGTAGTCCAGCTGCAGTTATGAAAACTGGAAGAGAAGAAAAGAAAAGAAAGCATATTTTTTTTCAATATACAAAAAGGCAAAACTGAATTGTCCAAATCAAGCATAAAGCACAACAAGGTAACACCATGCAGTGGTTAGCCACTGCTGGTCATATACATAACATTCTCAAAAGCCTTGTTTTGGTCATATCTTTTCCTTTCTACAGTGGAAAATATATGCAAACAGGACTAAAAAGTACATTTTTACTCATTTTTATAAAACAGGCACGTTTCTGGTAACAGGACAGCCTGACATCTTTGCAGAAAAACATGACCTAAAATAGGTGGACAGACAGATTAGACAGATGCTTGTAATTGCTGCAATGTGTCAATAGTATGAGACTTACCTTATGTTTTAGTATATAATTCTCTCTTCTTTGCAGTGGATTAGGTTCATCTTGCTCAAGAGCAACAGCATCCCACAGTAAACTCCAATTTAATTTTAAACCTGTCAGCCTGAAGAGTCTTTCATATGAAATAGTTGTTGGAAGTAGAGATGTTAGCATAATTTTTTTCCATACATTTAAATAATGGAACTGATCAAAGAGCAGACATTTGGAAGAGCGGCAAGAGCTCTTCTCTTATTTCTCTTGACAAAAACAATGAATAAAATCTGTTCTGAGAAACCACTTTCATAAAATCCAGTGTGTTGTAGACGTACAGTGCTAGATATGTGCCCCTAGTATTGTCAAAGATTCTAAGTGTACTAAATATAAATTCTCTGTTCTCACAAACTTTAACAAAATTTTCTTTCATATTTGTCACTTAGTTTAGTCACAAACATCAATTGTGAATTGAACTGACAATAGAAATGTTGGTGCAATACAACATTTTGTAAGTGATTTTACTTTCCTTTGACGACAGAAAATTTATCTAGAGTGTATTTAAAGGACATTACTTGCTGTTGAACCCTTCTAAGCTTTAGTCTAAATATTTTCCCACAAACATTCTCCTACCACTGCTGGAGTATGCCTGGTATTGCCCTTACTTTGCAGGATCATCAGGACGTGTGTTTGTAATAAAGTATCTTGAAGTTCAGCTTGTCTGAGCACAAGAGAAAATGGATTTAATTTCATTTCACTACATGACAGGCTACCAACACAATTGTTTCTATTTAATTTACCACATATTTTCTATATCTCAGTGACATCACAATTCTTTAACCCAATGCCATGGACTACTAGCCTGAAAAGACACAAAATATAAATCCAAGCAGGATCAAATAAAATAAGAATTATTAAAATGGCAGAAGATAATGCAATAGTCATAGCAAGTACTAACTATTTAGCTTATAATATCTCTGAATTCATGTAGCCAAGCTTCAATTTTTCAGCAACTTCCTGCTTATGGTAATTTTGTCCTTTTTATTTTTTCCTTCTACATTGTGGAGAGGGAAGGGGAAGGGGAAGGGGAAGGGGAAGGGGAAGGGGAAGGGGAAGGGGAAGGGGAAGGGGAAGGGGAAGGGGAAGGGGAAGGGGAAGGGGAAGGGGAAGGGGAAGGGGAAGGGGAAGGGGAAGGGGAAGGGGAAGCAGCTGTGCCCCTCAGCCCATGGGATCCACAGGGAATGCAGAGATCCACCCCAGCCCGTGGGGGAAGTGCCCCTGCCGGAGCGGGTGGATGCCTGGAGGAGGCTGTGATCCAGTGGCAGAGCCAAGGCACAGAGGAGCCCTGCTTCCAGGCTGGAGCAGCCTGGCCTTGGAGGACTGCACCCCGTGGGAAGAGAGAGCCACGCCACAGCAGTTTTGTGAGGGCTGTGTGCCCGTGCAGGGAGCTCACGCTGCAGCAGCTGTGCCATGGCTGCTGCTCCTGAGAGTGGAGCCACGCCGGGAAAGGTCATGGAGAGCTGTCTCCTGTGGGAGTGAACCCACGGCCTCACAGGGGAAGGACTGCTCTGTGGAGCAGAGGAAGAAAATCTCCGTGATTTGAGCTGAGCAAAACCCCCATGCCATGTCTCCCTGAGCTGTCAGTGGGAAGGACAAAGGGGCTGGGGGGGAAAAGGTGTTTGAAGGGTTTGTTTTACGTCTCATTATCCTCTTCTAATTTTGTTTGTAATAAATTCATTTTGTACTTCTAAGCTGAGCCTGTTTTGCCCTTGAAGTGTTTTCTCCTGGTCCTTATAATGAGCTGCTGTCGTGGGTGCCTGGTGTTTGGCCAGCGTAAAACCATGACATCAGCATATGTGTGCAGACTGTACCAGAAAAACAAACCAAACAAACCAAAACAATCAATTGCATAAAATTTTTTTGAGAAGTAAGAGTTTTCAGGTTTTAGCTGAGTTAATGGGAACAGCAAATTTTACAATATATCTACCTCTACCTGACAATCATATGCACTGAATGATTTCTAATTTATTATTTATTATCATATTTTTGTGGTGTCTATTAGCAGAGATGCAAAAATTGCAGGAAATTTTTGTATCACAAACATTTGTAGAAACTGAATTAAATGCACTAACCCGTCTTTGTCATTCTGAAAGATAATATTTAGATTTTAGCTTCCATAAATGTATACACCCCAACACTTGTCTATTTTATCAAGTCTTTCTTCTTCTTCGAATATATCCTGTTCACTGGGAAACTCATGTATATTGAATGTACCAGGACAAACACTGGCGTATAATCCATCAGTGTATTGATTGTTTGCTCCTCAGGACAAAACAGACAAGAAGGTATTGGAGCAGGACCAGCTGAGAGCAATGGAGATGCTGAGGCTACTAAGGCATCTCACTTATGAGGAAAGGCTAAGGGAGCTGGGATTGTTCAGACTGGAGAAGAGATGACTGAGGTGGGACCTATGCATACAAACAGCTTAAGGGCAGGTGTCTGAGGATGGGGCCAGACTCTTTCCAGTGTCCAGAAACAGGGTGATGGGCACAGGCTTAAACACAGAAAGTTCAGTCTGAATATGAGGGAGAAATTCTTTACTCTCAGGGTAAAAGGACTGGAATACGACAGAGGATTGAATAGGCTGCCCAGAGAAGTTGCAGAGTTTCCTGTTTGGAGATATTCAAAGCCTGTCTGAATGCCATCCTGTGTAATTTACTCCTTGAACTTCCTGTAGGAGTGGGGCTGGGTGAGATAATCTCCAGAGGTCCCCCCTAACCAATGTTTGTGGTTATGTGTGACTCTACATGATCTTTTTCAGAAATCCTTTCAGCTGCTAGAATTTTAACTTTTTAGTACCACTCAGCAGCTCACACTCTTGCATTAGCCTTGAAAATGACTGTCCTGGTTAAAGGAAAAGACAGGTGTGCTAGGGAAAGCAAGGCCTTCCCTCGAAATGGAGAAAGTAAATCCCTCCCTCTGAATAACCAGTATAATTTTGAAATTAAGGGGCTCTCAGGCAAAGATATGGGGATAGGAGTAACAGTTCTTTATAGTGTGTGTATATATATAACAAGGCAAACAAAACAAAACAACAACAACTATGAAATTCACAACAAACAGAGCAGGAACCCAGTAACACTTCTTTTGGACACCTTTCCCCTCTGGAGCAGTTACTGTCCCAGTTGGCAGTAAATCCAGTCGGTTCCCAGTGGGCAGGGATCCCACCCGGCTGCAGGAGTGCTGGGGGTGATGGTGGCTGTGTCCCAGATGGGAAGGGTGGAGGAGAGGCTCTGCTCACGAATCCTTGGAGCAGTGTCGGTCCCGGTGCTCCATCAGGATGCTTGGAGACAGCAAACTGAAGCAGGAGAGCGTCCTAGCAGGGGTGTGCATTCCAGCACCAGAAGAGGCAGCTCCCGGCATTGGGATGACGGGGAGAGGTTTTCCCGTGGCCTTCCTCCTCCAAGACCCAAAAGCGAGCAAGAGCCTGCAACTGCCCCCCACCCTCCTTTACCTCCTTCTAATCTCACCATGTTCCCCCTTTTCCTCCAGTCATGCCCTGTGAGAGAAACTCCCAAAAAAACCCAGGAAGTGTCCCCCTCTCCCTGTCACTAGCCATCAGTGCTAGGACCAAGCCATCAGTGCTTCTTAGTATCAGTGGGAACCAAATTCCACCGACAGAGAGGAAAGGAAAAACCAACCCCCAACAATGACTATCAGACTTTTCTTGCTGTTTTGGTTTGGCATTATTTTTACAACTCCATGAACTAATTTTCCTTGTTATTCATGAATTGCTATTCATTCTTAGAGATCCCAGGCTATAGGGAGACATTTGAAAAATGAGTATTATGTAATCCCAGGTTTTACACAAAGATTTTCTTTCTTGCTAGAACATATTCCAAATAACTGAGCTGTCACTAAGACCTGCACAATAACTGTCATTGAAGCAGCTAACATTTTATTTGTAGCGTGACCTGGAGAACTAAATTTTTTTGGTCTTTCTTAGATATTTATCCTTTAAACTCCAAGTATACTGTTATGTCTACCCACTGCTGCTTAAAGCAGACAAACAGTCTTAAGAACATTTTGAAGCTTAATTAATGTTTTCTACTTGAATATTTGAAGGCTATAAACACCAAAGAGATAGAAGAATCAATTAGAATATTGCCTAGGGTATGTAAAGGAATGATGAGATGGAATTACAGACGAGATATTTAAGTTAAATAACATGAAAATCTTTCTGAAACTGGGAACTACTTGCCTGTGAAATTGTTTCTTAAGGAAAAAGGTTAAGGAATCATTTCTTAAGATAATTACAAATATATGGGCATAAAGAAAAGCTGTAGGGTAGAGACAATGTCTTAGTGGAAGAAAAAGGAAGACCAGACACAGTTTCCAATCTTCATTTTCACCTATGCTTTTTCAGTTTCAGGATTGAGTACCAAGATGTTCTTGGGGAAAGCAACCTTTTCTTTAAGCTGAAATGACATGAAGTAATCATTCACGGGTCTCCAGTAATTTAGTCATCAGACACTGTTATTAAATCACCGAGTTCTATAGCTTTTAAGATTCTTTAACTCCTCTAGTCAGTCATTACATGACTGGTGAAGACCAGCTACACTATTAATACTTAAATATCTATCAGCGTTTTAAATTTCATATTGCACAATTCAAAATGTCACTCATCTATAATTCAGAAGATGTTTAAGGACAGCAATTAATGGTTTGCAGTAGCCTTCTAATCTATGAATTGCAGTTTCACATAAGACTAAAGGCCAATGTAATTCAAATGAGATTAAGAGTAATGTAACAATTGTATCTGAGCACATGAGATGAGTAAAAAACCTTTCAGCTTGATTCTGAGAAAAAGAAGGCCTGTTTACGAGGGTATGTAATTATTTTGAAAGATACTACTGATCATAGTCAATAGGACAAGAGGAGAAATTTGTCCTTGAGTGTGGAATATAGATTTGCATTTTAGATATGTTTAGTGGTTGTCACCCAGAGCTCAATTCCATTTAGTCATCCTTGACAAATTCCTATTAAATAGAGTTTTGTATTCCAAGTCTAATCTAATCTACCTTTGTGTAGTTAAACATGCTTCTCAACATAGATCTTACGTTCTTCTATTGACAGTGCAGATGGGGCTCATTCAATGATTAAAGGATACTTATGATATTCAGCCATCACTAGTCATTTTGTGTCTTTGCTTAGCTAAAAGATACATTTAACAAAAGGAACAAGAAGTAGTCTCAAGAATCAAACTGTTTCTAAAAACCATAATTATCAGAGGATATGCCTGAAAGAAAAATAATGTAATTATTTTTGACTTAAGGGCTATTAGTCAACTGCATCAGCTCAGTAAAATACTGTAAGACATTAAGGATAATATTACATGTAGTGGCAAAGAACACTTTGTTCAGTGTAGCACTGCTATAAGAGATGGGCTTTTAAAAAAAAGACTAATTACTCATCTAAATTACCTATAAACATAGTTCACAGAGGAACAAAAGGCAAAAAAAGAATATAAAAAATAGTTGCACGCTTTAAAGAGTGTTCAACTCAACTCTAAAAATATTTTTATTTATTCCAGGGTTTATTTACATTATAGAACACATGGTGTGAAGCATGCATTAGAACAAATAAATTAAAAAATAGCATACATACATATACATATACATATACATATACATATACATATACATATGCATATACATGTACATGTACATTTACATTTACATTTACATTTACATTTACATATTTTAGTCATGAATTTAGTGCAAATTATTTTTCATTTGTGTTGTGAATACACACTAATTCTTCTAAATAGAGTAGATTTATCATGCTACAAGATTGATTTAACTATTACATTGTCAGGTCACACTGAATACAGATAGGTATGGGGATAAGACTAGACAGTCTCAAGCATGGATGAATTAATCTTCTGAAATTAGTGCTTCCTTTGGATGACACAATGTATCATCTGAGAGTCTGCATAACTGCCCAGAAAACAGTCATTTTGCAAAAGGTTGACGTAGGAATGGAACTATTTGCATAAAAGGAATATCCATAAGGTCATATACACACTTCCATTTGCTGAGTGAAGGGTATTCATTAAGTAGTTCTTTCAGCTCACAAAAACTACTTTTCAGAAGTTTTTTCCACCTTTATTTTATCAATCTAATTCACTAATAGAGTATTGCAGCCATTGAAAAAATACCAGTACGAAGACACTTCATAACAGGATACTGAAATTTCAAATATTAAGATTTTTTATGTAAATGTTACTCTTACTAGGGATCTCAAATTTATCACACTGTAAGCTGTGTCATCTTATTTTTTCCCTCTCCTGTCTGAGGAAAGTTATGCAGTGGCTTGGTGGGCATCTACTGCCCATCAGGTTTTACCCACCACAGTGTTTTTTTGGATCATGAACATGGAGCACAAGTCAATGGCAGTTGTGCATTAATCATGCTGTAGTTATATCTGTAATTGGGCAGCAAGACTTTTTGTGCATCATACAGCTTGTTGACTACACTGCTTGTCTCTTGATTTTGCTGAGCTTGGTAACATTCTAATATAAAAAATGTCTCTACCCTCATGTTGATGGCCTTGCTGTTCTAGGGAAGATGTCTTGTGGGGATCACAAAGAAATACATCTTCTTCTTCCCAAGTGGCCCTGCATTTTTATGAGAGCTGTATAGTGTATAATTCTATTGAATATTATGCAATTATATAATAAATAATTAACACTTAGCATATAATGGATTCTGTGGGATCTGATGTTGCCCTGGTGTAAAAGGGCACCCTGCCTTTTGGGTGAAGAAATACTGAAAATTTCCCTGAAGTAGTTATTCCTTGGTTGTCAGGGTATGTGGAAGGATTTGGGCACAGAAAGTTCCTAGGCCAGTTATCACCTCCCATAACCTTGGACTTTATATTTGAACATATAAGGCTGTCACTACTTGACAGAAAGATTCCTTGCCTATCCTGGAGAAAACCGACAGCCTCTCATACTATGTTATGTACTTACTACATGTCATTAACAGTTTTTGTGGTACAAATTCTGAAAATATAAGGAATAGCTGGGTTTTTGTAAATTCAGAAATTTCTTGTTACCTAAAATTTTATGCCAAATGTTTAAAGGATATACCAAAATATTAATAATTTTCATGATCTTTGTTATACTATCACTAAACCTTCAGATTACTCACAGAGACAGTAGTGATGCATATTATGAATTTCTAAACATTACCAGTGGCTTGGTGCAGAAGTTGATAATGTAACAGGAACATCAAGCACACTTTCCTTACCTATGTTCATTAACTACTTTAAAATTGGTAATTTCTGGGGAGGAAAAAATGGCAAAAACCTTGACAGAAATTCTGAGTGCTTTGAATATTCCAGTCTGTTCTGTTCTGTGTGCCTTTAGTACTTTCCCCTGAAGTAAAGAATGTGGTTGGTCCAAGAAGCATGAAGGACAGATCTGTGTGATATTTTTGTTTGAAGTCATTAAATGAATAACTGTCCTCCTCCCTTGTGAAACAGTCCCATTGTGCCCTTGTCACAATGCACACATGTCTTTCAGATTTTTTTTATAATATTTCTACTGTTCTTAGGAAGGGTAATAAATTCTATGTAATAAGGAGCACTTTTAATATGTTCTTTCATGTAGAGGTTGTGGTTTTTTCTTCAAATCTCTTAGCTTTCCAGAAAGGAAGCAAGAGTTTCTATTGTAGGAAGCAGATGACCATCTTTATTCTTGTTATCTGCCATGACTGATGGGAACACATTGTCACATTTCTGTCAGCTAGAAATATTCTTTTTCATGTTTGACTTGAGCTGTCCTCTGAGATCCACTTCTGCAATATTTGGAGTACAATCAGGAATATCTTTTTTTTCTGGTGCTACAATGCACAACCTATTAAATATTAAGATTCACTCTGTTTGTAAGATTAGCCCTGGTATAGGTTCATATAGAACACATTCTTTGTATATATTTTCCCTCACTGTTTATGATGACAACCAACATGGAAATGTTTTTCTATGCCTTGGAAAATATAATCAACATTTGTAAGTGAAAAATGTAGGCAACTATTAAATAGCTGGTAGGATGACCCATATTTATTTTCTTTTTTCTTTTGGTTCTGTCTGAATGTGTGAAGATCTAAAAGAATCAATTGTTGAAGACCGCAGCATGGGAAAAAGAGGCTTTTTCCCCTCTTATTTTTCATTTTGGCATTGGAACTCAGTTTCATGCTGAAAATAACAACTCTTGTCAGGAAAATTAACTATGTATTCCAAATGTTTTATTTTAAATACACTTAATTTGAGCAAAAATTAAAATAAATGGCTGGTATAGATTTTTTTTTAACTGAGCCATTTTATTCTGTTAATACTTAAAAGCCTTCCATTTCCTTTAATTAAAAGAATTGCTCAGGTGACAAATTCCCATCCAATGGTTATTTTCAACAAGATGACTTCTCCAAATAAAATCACAAAGTGAATGCTGACTAGGCATGCTAATCATCATGAAAATTAATGATGTAAGTTTTTACTCCATTTCTGAAAACCTCAGGTACTCAAACTCAGTAAAAACCCTCATTTAAAATGCTGGAGATAACACTACAAAGAAAGAGAGCAGAGATAATTTTGTGTCTCTTCTGGAGGATGTGTGAAGCATAGACACTGACTGAACCACAGTGGCTGAATGCAATCTGCAGTCACACACTCCACTGCAGTATTTCTCTAACAGCAAATCGGGTAAATTTGATGACATATCTATCTTGATCAACCATATATTTTTTCTCACTCACGTTGCTTAGATTTCTAGTATGTCATGATTTATAGCACAGTACTAGCATCCAAAATGAACTTATAAGTGGTACTTAATTTCTCTGATGAAGAGTCTGGAGCATCTAATGTTGTGTAAGGCTTAGAAGCAATTTATAAGAGCAACACTCTCAGTGTCAAAACAATGCAGTATGAGATGTTGGACTGCACACTAATGAATTATATTACCACAATCCATACTGAGCTTCTGTTTAAATCTCATAAAGTAAAATAGTCTATTTCAGGAGAGGTAAATTGCAAGAAAATCCAGTCATATTTACATTTGAACTGTGTGTTATAACTGTGTGTTATAGATACTATTTGCTGTGTCTTCATTTTAAGAAAGAACTTGTAACTTTAAATGTGAAATTACCCATCTTAATCTAAGATGCAAATATGGCTACATTAGTGCTCTGTGAGAAATCTCAATGAATCTCCATTCAACCCTAATTCGCCTACTTTACTTATACAAAACATTTACATCTGTTAAAATTTCACTCTGTTACAATTCAGTAACAAGAATAAAAATGAAATTAACTGCAGAATTATAACCAGGAAAAGCATGTAACTCTTCAGTAAACACAAACTAGAAATGGATAAGATTTGTTTTTCAGCATGTTATTCTCTTAAATTTTTAAGAAGCCTTCTGATCTATGAATTGTGTTACAGATCAGAACTGAAGGCATTAAAAATATAGGAAACATGCTTTCTCCCTGATACAATTTTTTCTTGATTCTTTTTTATGCTTATAGAAATCATTCATATCCAGTGTGTGGACTGAATAGGAACCTATGATTTACTGTAACCTGAAAGAAGTAGGAGATTATAATTAATCATTGCACCTAAACAAGCTGCTCACGATCTCAGCATCTCTGTAAACTACAAGAATAAATCAAGTTACATATACCATATAACATATATATATATATTTATATATGTGTATATGTATACATGATATATATATTTTTCATATATGTAGTTCATATTTCATATAAAGTCCAAGGCAGCAGCAATGGCAACTGAGATGAGAGTTCAGCTGAGTTGTACAGGGGGTTCCTGAGCTCAGGGACACTCAAGAAGCAGCCTCGAGCCCCATCCAGATGCAGAAGCCCTTGGCAGTCATGTGTTGTACTGCACTAAGAAATTGTTTTATATTTGCACTGAATGGTTTATCCTATTTTCTTCCCCCCCCCCGAGCTGTGGTAGACTCATTCCTTTTGCCCCTCTGTGTCAGTGGTGTCCCATTTGTCACAGGTCTGTTCCTCCCCTTTTGGAACCACTCCTAAGAGAGATGAACTTAGGAAGATGTCCCCCCTGATTTGCTGCTTGTCAATAGAGTGGATCTCATGAGCAAAATGGAGACTGGCCTGTCTTGGACACAGGAATCACAAAAGCAATTGAGTTTAAAATTTTTGTTGACAGGAGGAAAAGTGCCTGAAAAACCTCAACTCTGAACATCAGGAGAGAAAACTTCAGGTTCCTCAGGAAATTAATGTCTCCTGGGAAAATATTTTTGCAGGTTGTTGGGTCCATCTGTTCTGGACACTTTTCAAACATCTCCTAAGGGTGTAGGAGCAGACATTCCCAAATGCCAGAAGTCAAGCAGATGAGGCAGAAGGCTGGGTAGGCTGAACAAGAGTCTTCTCTTGGAAAGAAGGTGGAAAGTTAGATGTATGCGCAGTGGAAGCAAGGTTTGGTGGCATGGGAAGAATACAGATGCTGCTGGTCACTTTAGGGAGAAAATGACTGTGTGCAAAGCTCAATTGCAGTTGAAGTTCACCAGAGGTGTGGGGGAAAGAAAGAGCTTTTTCAAATAAATTGATATCAAAAGTCAGTGTAGAAATAACATCAGAATAGCATTACAAGATGAGGATGGCCACCTCACAAACAGGGACATGGACAAGGCAGAAGTGTTTAGTGCTTTCTTTGATTCTGACTTCAACATACATGAGAACCAAGAGGGTTCAGCTAAGTGTCCTTAGCTGAAGGAAAATGACTCTGAGAATGATCACCTCCCAGTGGATCTTGAACTCAGTGGATTCTACTGCTCCAACTGGAGATCCTTACAAATCCATGGCACCTAATGGGATTCATTCAAGAATCCTCAAAGGGCTGGCTGGTGTCACCACAAAGGCCTCTGATTATTTTTGAGCAGTCTTGGGAATCCAGAGAGATGCTAGCTGGCTTGATGTCATCTGATTTTTCAAGAGGGGCAATAAAGAGGACCCTGGAAACTGCAGGCCCGTCAGTCTCACTTCAGTGCCTGGTAAAATGATGGAAAAGATTATTCTGGAGGTATTGAGAAACACCTGGAGGTCATTGGTCACCGCCACCACAACTTCATGAGCAGAAAGTCCTTCTGGTTGAACCTGATTATCCTCTACAGCCAAGATAACTCCACTACTTAATTAAGGGAAGACAGCTGATGTAATCTTTCTGGACTTCAGCAAAGCTTTTGATACTGTCTTTCCTAGGATCCTTCTGGACAAAACAGCCAGCACTCAGCTGGATAAACACATCATGCAGTGAGTGAGTAATCAGCTCAAGGGTTGGGCACAAAGAGTTACAGTGAATGGGGTGACCTCACACTGGTGTCCACTCACCTGTGGGGTTCCACAGGGCTCCATCCCCAGCCCAGTTTTCTTCAACATCTTTGTTAATGAACTGGATGCAGAATTTGAAGGAACGCTAAGTAAGAGAAAATGAGACAAAATTGGGAGGAGCTGTTGACTCACTTGAGGACAGAGAGGCCCTGAAGAGAGGTCTCAACAAATTAGAGAGGTGGGTGATCACCAACCTTATGGAGTTTAACAAGGGAAAGTTCCTCTTTCTGCACCTTTAAATAGGCAACCCTGGATGTCTGTATGGACTGGGGAATGCGATGCAAGAAAGCAGTTCCATGGAAAGGGACCTGGGGCTCCTGGTCAACAGAAAGATGAACATGAGTCAGCAGTGCCCTGGCAGCCAGGAGGGCCAGCTGTGTCCTGGGGGGCATCAGGCACAGCATCACCACCCAGGCAAGGGAGGGGATTGTTCCCCTCTGCTCTGCAACAAGGTGGTCTTACCTCAAGTGCTTTTGGGCAGTTTTGGGCACTGCAATATAAGAAAGATATAATGCTGTTAGAGAGTGTTCAAAGGAGGACCATGAGGAAGGTGAAGGTTCTAGAGGGGAAGCTGTATAAGGAGTGGCTGAGGTCACTTGGTCTGTTCAGCTTGGAGAAGAGGAGACTGAGGGGAGACCTTATCACAATCTGCAATTTCCTTGTGAGGGGAAAAGGAGGGCAAGATTCTGATCTCTGTGATGCCCAGTGACAGGGCTTACGTTAAATGGCATGAAGTTGAGACAAGGCAGGTTAAGGTTGGATGTCGGGAAAATTTTTTTCACCCACAGAGTGGCTGGGCACTGGAACAGGCTCCTCAGGGAAGTGCTCATTGTACCAGCCTGACAGAGTTCAAGAAGTGTTTGGACAATGCTCTCAGGACCATGGTGTGATCCTCGGGGTGTTCTCTTCTGGGTCAGGTGCTGGACTCACTTCTATCAATGAATCTCTTCCAACTCAGCATATTCTATTATTCTCTGATTCTATAATCATTCATGTGGGAATCCAGTGGCACTATGCCAAGTAATACTACATGTTTTCCTTAGATTTCAACAGATGTTTGTCTCCTGTCAGAAAATTTGGACATGAAATTATATAAGATCATTAATATTGAAGCCATTTCTGCTAAATTTCCATTTCTAATATGTTGCCTGTGTAATTATTATTTTATTTTAATGAAGACTTAAAAATGCTTAAATGGCAGAATTTAATTTTTTAAAATTAGCAAAACTTCTAGCAAATTTCTTGTGACAAATGAAAAAGCAAGCAACACAAAATTAATAATGAAATATACTTGTAATTGGACCTAATGCAACTAGTTCTTTACAAAGAGTGATTCTGCTTGATTCAGTGTCCTTTAGTTCAAACCTGAAGAGAATTTGTTGTGGTTGTTATTTGACATTGGTTTTTGTAGGCATATTTTCAAAGTAGCAAAATGAAACAATAGCAGATACTATAAGTTTGTGTACATATAGAAAACTCACAAAATTTGTATGATTTTTGACCCAAAAGTATACCTTACAATTAATTACTTAATTAATTAATTAATTGTACTTTCAGGCTATTATAATTTTAATTAGTGAATGAGAGGAACATATTTTAATATTAAAGTTCATACTGAAGGTTTCTCTGTTCATTTGCCAAATGGCACAAAACATATGCTGTCTTGATGTAGAAAATAAAACTATTCAAGGTTCCTGGGAGCTTCTGGATAAAATTCCATCATCATACTAAAAAGGATATTAATATGATCTATCTACTCCTTATAGGGCTCACTTCGTTTCTCTGCAGTCTCTTGATGTTCATTTGAAAGACTGATTAAAAAAAAAAGTATCAGTAAATGAATTTACAGTAAATGAATCTATTTGCTACATAGCAAATGGCTGGATGCAATGGAAGTCAGTCCTCGGCCCACAGCTGATAAATCTGGAAGTCAGAGAAGTGTATGTATGAGGGTCACAGACAGAGAAGTTCAGAACAGAGCAAGCCACAGCAATCTTCTGACAGGAGCAGAGAACAGAAGTATGGACAGTGGCTATTCAGAAAACCCCTAACATGTTACGGTGCATTGTTTTATCTTGGTTGTACTCAGTTCCATAATGGTTTATTCCTATGTGACACCCCCTGTTTGATGTGTTTTGGACTGTCCTCATTCCCTCCTCTGCCTTGTCTGTCATCCCCAAATCCCTCCTATATTTCCAGATTCTTCTCTGCTTGTCACCCTAGTCCCATCCTACTTGGTTGTCAATCTCCCTTAGCCCCTCCTATTTTTCCAGAATATTCCATGTTCATCATCCCCTCCTCAGCATATGATTTGCAGTTACCTTGTAATCCCTGCCTGTTTCCCCTCATTGGTTTATTGTACCTGTGATCCCACCTCATGTTACACCCACAGTTGCTGTGGTTGGATATTGTGTTGTACCCTCCCATGGGGGAGGGCCCCTATTTAAGTTCCTGCAACCCTCAGGTCCCTGCCTTTTGTGGTTCCTCTTACTTGTTCCATGTTGTTCCCTGATCCCTCTCCAATAAACTTGTCCTTGGAATTACAAAAGGACTCTCCTGCACTCTTTGCCTCCCCTCAGAGCGGTGTAGCCACAGCGAGAGCCTTTGGCTCTACCCTTATCCTGGGTTTCCAGAATCCTGGGAAAGGGCCACTCTTGGCGCAGGCTTGCCTTGGAGCTAGCGGGGCTGCCCTAGCATGAGTGGGCAAAGGCAAACTGTGTCACTAACACTTAATCACAACATTTTAAAATCACATATTGCAATTTGTTCAACATCCCCCCCCAAGCAGAAATAATGGACTGTGGGGATTCATAACCTTCAGAGGTTTTAAAATGTTTCCTGTCCATCTTAGCAATTTTTCAAAACTTTTGCTTTTAAGACCTCTGCCCTTGGATCCTCTTTGGAACACTGTTCCTGTGTTCATAGGTAGCAAGTTTTAGGCCAAAATTACTATTTCTAAGCAGTTTCTACTTTGGTTTACTCCCTGTTCTGCAACTTGTTCCTACTCTTGTTTTCAGTCTCATATCATTTTATTTAGTGTATTGCTTCCTTGCTGCTTCTATTTAGGGTTCAATGAAAACTGATTCTTACCCCAAACACACACACACAAAGTCTTTCAAACTGCCTTTCACTGCTGTTGCTTGTGCAGTGTAATTATTCCCACACTCATGTTTCACTTGTGTGCTCAGAGTAAAAACTCTTCCAGTAGGTGATCTAGACATTTATAAGTGTTCTCAATGGTACCTGGAAAGCAGCTGCCAATTTTTTTCTTTTTAATAAAAAAAAAAAAGGAGAGCATTCTTAAAATTTTATTCAAAATAAAAAAAAACAACCAAATCTAAACCAAAAAATCGCCACCACAACAATAAACCATCACCAAAATCAAAGTCTTAAAAATTAATTGCAAATGCCCTAGTTTCAGTATATGACACAAAGAAATAGTAGTATCATCAGTATCTAACAAGAAGTCTTCCTCAGCACAATTTTTACTGAATCATGGCACCTTTATTGGCCATACATCCTGCTGATACAGTTTGAAGCAATCAGGACAACACGAAATCTTGTGAAAATAGTGACAGGATTTTTTAAAACTTCAATTTAATGAAATAAAAAATCCATTACTGGACAAATGTTGCAAAACAATTTCAGAAAACTGAAGAATTGTCTGATAATTGCTATGGATATTTTCTCCTAAAAAAAATCTTAAAAGTGAAATATAGCAATAGTTGAACCAAATATGACTTGAATTTATATTTTCCTTCTACCTTCGGTGCTGAACACTTAATGTAATGTTTTGAAGAGCAGATATAAACAAAAAAAAAGCAGACATAAGGAAGCTTAATACGGATGTTGTTTCCATAACAAGTACAAAAAAAATATGAAATGGTTACTATTGTTCACAGTACATAAAAGCAGTTATTCAAAATTAGGAGCAGCATGACATTGAAAAAACAAATTAAGGCAAAGAGTACTAAAAATTCTGTTCCGTATTTGGCAAATGCTTAGCTCATAAATACTTGAGGAGCAGATATAAGAACACAGAAATTTATTGTATTGTCAATGTCAAGTTAAATCATGATCTAAGAGAGCAGAGGCTTTTTCTAATGCACAATTAACTGAAAAAAGGTCACAATCAGACAAACCACAGAAACAAGTCATCTAGTTATGTATAAATTGGCTCATGCAACAAGTAAATGAAAGATCTAACTCTGCTGTCAGTGAGAGTATTTTCAACTTTTTAACTTGTACTCATAGAACAGGGTGTAAATGCCACATTGACACATTGCCATGGCTTTAGTGACATCTGAGGGCAGTGGTATGAAAAGAAGAATATTAATGCAAATATCTGTTGCCAGTGTCACTACATTAGAACACAAAATTTCAAGTGTATCTCTATCTTTCTCATTCTGATTTTACATCACCATTAAGATTAAATTGAACTTTTAATGTGAGGGATTAGTATGCCCTCATCTTGGCAACAAATGCTGGAAAGTTTTTAAAAAGTTCTAAAGTTCCTGAAAATAAAGCTTCTGCTTTCTAAGCTATATTTTTGCAATGAAAGCTAGAAACTACTTGTTGGGGGTTGATTGCCTTCCTCCCTTCCTTCCTCCCTTCCGGAATCCTTCCTTCCCTCCTTCCTGAAATGCTTCCTTCTTCCTTCCTTTTTTCCTTTTAATATTTTCAATATTAATAATACTTATGTAATATTTTTGTTGCATTATCTAACTTCTTTTTTTTTTTTAATGTCTTTTTTTGGATGTATTTTATATCTTTCTCTGTTCACTAAATTTTATTCATAGGGACTTCGTTTCCTTTGTCTTCTGTATTTAAGTACGCTGTAAGGAATTGATTTCCTATTTTTACTTTCCAGTTCTTTTCCTGCTAATTTAAAAAAGTATATGACAATGTTTCTCTTGATATTTTATTATGTCTCGGAATTTCAATATTTTAAGAAGAAAGAACTTTTTCAGCACTCACCATGAGGTTTAGATATTCAGGGCATTACTCTGTGTTTATATGCTCCTTTCTCATCACATGCAATCACAGTATGCAATATTATCCATAAAGAAATCAAGCTATCTTTAAAAATTAGATACTGGTTCTACTTCCTTATTCCATTGGGAAGTTCATTCTTCAGCTAAACTCCTCTGATGAATACAAGCTTTCATCTAAATACCCAGACTAATTTTATTAATACTCATGTCATATCCATTTGTTCCTTTACCAGCATTATCTTTTATATAGTGTTGCAAGATCTATGAAGAGAGAATAATGAGCCTGCAGTGTGTGATTCTTTCTTTCCTCTTCATGGATCCATTAATTGCGTGGCCAGTTTCATATTTTCCAGTAATTCCTCCATCCCTAGATTCCACATAAGTAACTTACGGCAATTTTTTGTATTGTTGAATCTGTGGATCCATTTGCTGATTCATAAAAAAATATGATACAGAGGTATGTCTAGCCCTTTGGATTTGCTAGAGTCTTGCAGCTTGGCTTGCTTTGTGGAGATACTTATTATTTCTCACTAGAAGCACTGTCTTACTGCCTATGTCTTAGTATTCATTATGAATCTTTTTATTGAAAAAGAAACAAAATATTCCTTTAGTTTAGTTAGTTTTTGGATATCCCGATTTAAGAAAATTTTTTCTTATTTTTCCCTTGTTCTTCATTCTTCTTGTAATTTAAGAAGTTCAATTAAAATACTGCCACTGCTAAGGTTAGTTTTATATCAAGAAATTCTCTCTTCTACCTTAAACTTCATTTTATGTTTCTGTCCTTCATGAGTAATCCTTTTGCTTCTCCTACATAAGGAGACATTATTTGTTCTTTACATCTTCTCCGAGATGATAATTTAGGTAGCTGAACCAGTCCATATACATTTTTCCTTCTATTTGTATTACATTTCCTAGCCACTATTTTGAGCGCCCCTGTATTCCAGTCCAGCTATGTCATACATTAGTTTGCCCACTTAAATTAATTAATTAAAGTTAAAATTAATTTAAAATAAATCCTATGTTGTGAAAACAAACACTTTTGAAATAAGCACCCCTTAATTTACAGCTCATTTTTTTTGCTAGTTCATTTGTTTGTTTGAGGATGGTGCAGCTGTATAAATTATATATATATTCAGGGCCTAATTGGACTAAAGTCTTGTACTATGAGATTCATGAGTATCTGGAAAAAAAAAAAATTATCTAAGAAACTGGTAGTTTCCCATTAATGCTTTTATTTCAGGTAAAAAACGAGGATGATCAACAAATAAACGTATCCGCTTCTATAATCAAAATCACTTGATCTTTACTTTAACAAATCACATTTTCTTTGTAAGTAATATGCTTTCCCTCATGCTAAAAGGATTTTTAACTGTCCTTAAATCTGTTTCATAGATTTCTTCTTAATTCCACATCTGATGCATAAGTGTGTAGCTGACTTCCAGCTTTACTCAGCAGACTATCACATTCAGTCCTGAAGTCTTCTCACCTAAATAAATTTTACTGGTTTTAAGTTTTCCATGTTGTTTCTTTAAAGTCTAATACACATAACCATATGCCAACAAAGTATTAATATCAGTGATGCAATAATTCACTGTTGTGTGATCTAAACAGTTACTCTGACTATTGTAAGCACTTTTATTTCTGCTGTGAACTTAGATGTATACTACTGTTTAAACATATTTTTAGGTTAACAGCAATGTTGTAATGTTCCAAGTTTCATATGACTCAGCATGAACTCTGATTTTTATCTGGTTTGTCTTTCAATACTGATGTATTGCATGGGAAATGCATTTTTTATAAAATTAATGTAATTTCTGACATTTTTTCCAATATTAAAATGAATTGATTCCAGAGGAGAAAACATCTTCTAACTGGCATGAATACTTCCTGCCTCTAAATCGTACTTTTTACTTCTTCCTTTTGATTACGTTCCAAATTGACTACTATTTTTAATAACATAATATTAAACTGATATGTGAAGAAAGAAATACCCATATGTTATTAAAATTAATTGATTTTTAATCACCATTTTTGTGTACACATGTAGATTGCAAAACATATTGTCAAATTGTGAGAAGGTATTGTGAAGTCCCTGAATTACATCTATAAGCTTTTAGAATTTATTTTCTTACTCTGGTTGACCCTTTTTGGGTCGGACTCTGAAGTTTTTGTCGTACTATAGTCTCAGTCTTTGGAAGAGACTGTGAAACTACTAAAATCAGCATGAATGCAGACAGATTTAAAATTAAGAACAAATGAAAGTGTCTTACAGACCAGGCTATGTATTCTGTAGAAAAACTATATGATTTCTTTCTTAATGTAAGAAAATAATCTGTTGTCTTTTTCAGTCCAGAGACACTGAAAATAAAATTAGAACATGCTTACATGTATATGTGAATATCATCCAGGGTTCAAAATATTCATTTTTTTAAACTGAGGCATTTCAAAAGGTCTCTGTTATCCACTGTATGCTAGATAACCTTAATAAGACTTATATTTTATATTTCTGAAAGTCACTTGGAACAAAAAAATCCACTATGTCTCAGTAATTCTTTGTCAGAGTGTGGTACAAAATATATTGGTCTTCAGAACTTTCTCTTGGTCCATATGTTTCGTATATCAAGAGGTAGGAGGAAATGCATAGACTTCAATAACTTTGAAAACCAATATTCCATTATGTAAGCCAACTGGCTGATAGGCATTGAATAAGCATGTTTACTTGTGGTTTTTACCCAGGGAAAGGTATAATTTCAAAGGAAAATGAAGATGCATGAGTCAGGGAAAATATTACTGTTCAAATACTGTTGTAGGAATGGTTCAAAGTGGCAAGTTGTTTTCTATCATCCAGATTTAAGAAAGAATGTGATTCTTCTATTATAAACTGCGAAAACTACATCATACTTCAAGAAGTTTCAGAGCCAAGTAATCAATCAAGATGTTTAAACTAATACTGCTATCTTTAAGTATGAATATATACAGGTATTTTTTTGTATGGGGAAAAAAAAATAATTGTTTGCTTAATAACAGTGTCCAAGGGTAGAATTTAACAATTTCAAATTTACTGTGCTGTACTCATTCTATTGTCACATAGATAGCACTGGTTTTTTTTACACAACCTAGAAAATTGCACAAACCGTGCTGGCACTGAGTGGTGCTGCAATGCTGCACATGCAGCCAAGGACTGCCAGGGCTGGGGTGGTTTCCTTCGTTCCCCAGGCTGATTTCATATTACACACTGTAAGACCATATAAAAATTAAATGGGAAAAAATGCAAATAAAGCATTCATAAAAGATATTTCAGCTCACAATTGTAGCAACAGCTATATTACAATTAATTCGTGACTGTTCCTCTGCCCCTTAAGATTAATTTTAAAAGGGCAAAGAGAAACAAAGTTTTCTGTAGAAAGTAACGCAGAAGGGCTTAATCTCTATGTTTGGAAGATGAAAATACTATTTTTACCTTTTTATTTGCATTTAATTTTCAGTCTCTGGAAGAATTTGAGGTTTTTAAAAAGTATTCTAACTTCTATAGTTGAGGTATGTTTACACACAGGTGTTCTAAAGGCATGTGGATGGAATCATGTAGTGGTGAACATGGTGGTGCTGTGTTAATACCTGGACATTATGATCTTAGAGTTCCCAACATTAATAATTCCATGGTTCTATATTAATATATAATTAATTATTGTATAATTATTCATGACATTCTTTTTATTCTTATTATTAAAAATGCGTGCTTTTTTCCCCAATAAGTTATTAAGTGGCAGCATTAAGTCTATGGATAATTTATTAACTCATTTTTTTTAAGTGTTTAATAATTGCATTTCAGTTGTTTGTTCCAGATCACAGAAGTGAGATACTGAACTGAAATTCTGTGATTCTTAGTATTAAATGATGTTTCCTTCAAGAGCATCTACACAGTGTTATGTAGATGAAAAAGCAGATTAATCTCCTTTATTATTTAGTTGTACAATAATTATACTGTAGATATCTGCCCTGAATTCTTTGCCTTATTGTATAACTTCATTGATGGCAATGTTTATCTGGTAAAAGTCTCCTGAATCCATGGTTACATAAAGATTCTTTTCCTATTATATCTTACAGTCTTGTTAAAAATCAAAACCAAGCACACAAACAAACAAAACCACAGAAATTCCACAAAACAACAAAAAAGCAAAAGATATCACAACACAATAACAAAATAATAATAATAATAGTGATAATAACAACAACAATAATAATAAGACATTCTCTACATGCCTATAAATTACATACTTATAAATTCACTTGGCTTGTTCTTGTCTTTAAAGGTTCTAAAAAGTTTGCTATTTTGCCTAATCTAGCTCATGATTTTGCTTGTAATTTGAAAGTGCAATTGTACAGGTCAGGTTCAATTCTCATCAAGTCCTCTCTAACCCATTCTAACTTTCTGATGATTATTTTGTTCTGGTTCCAATCTTGGCTTCTGAAAAATACTTAAAATACACCACAGGGGTGTAATTATCGATATATTTGAGTACTTCATGTTATCCAATTTTAACTTGTTGCTTCATCACAGGCCTACTTGGAGCTCTTTCTTTTTAATTATTTTTTTATTATTCTTTTTTAAATTTATTTTAATTTTTTAAATTATTTTTTCATTCTTTTTTATTCTGTTCCTTTTTAGAAGATCTGATTTCCAGTATTATCCTTCTACTCTTTTTCCCTGCAAATCTACCTTTGTATGGTGATCTAATGAGAACACACTGACTCTGAGGAGAACAGAAAGCACAACAAAGGTTGAGAAGTTTTAATTGTACATCTGACTGCTAAAATTCACTGCAGCTTTATGCAATTATTCAGCATAATGAAGAACAGAGAAGTGGCCAAGAGGAATTAGTCCAACCAACCATGGAATGCATTATTGTGACTTTGTTTACTTGCTCATTTTAACAAAGAAAAAGTATTGATTGGAAAAGTTGCTGATATTGTTCTGCTTCCTGTGATCACCAGCTTTTAGACAATATATATGCCTGATTCATTCCCTCTTGAATTCTGAAGTACTAAGACAAATCAAAAATTATTTTACTTAATAAAGTGTTGCCAGAGAGTAAATGCCATCTAACAATTTAATTTTCCATTGTTGATAATTAACTGTTAGTAGATCAGGTCTCTATATGCATACAATTATTATTTCTAACTATTTTTGTTTTCTATTATCACCACAGTTGATACAGTCAGTTCTGAACATATTTTCACCTTAATCATAAAGTATTATTCTTTCCTTCCAATGTATTTAGAAAATCTACTCTTTGTCACATTATACTAATGAGAATTCCATATGCATTGTTTAAAGGAATAAAAGATTATGGAAGTATTCCAGTTCTTCAGATTTTTTAGGTTTCTTTCTGACTGAAGAAAAATAGACAACTTTACTTTTATGCATTCAGTGTAGTGAGGAAACTCAGTAAATGCAAACAAAGCTAAAAGTCAAAGATGTGTAAAGAATTTATCTTCCTCATTTCTTCAGACTATGATCAGAAACCTTCTGTTTTATTAAAACGAAGAAACAAAGGTTTGCTTCATAGTTATTTAAATGCATCATAGGGATACATATATGTCTTTGGTTGGAAGTCCTATAAACTTCTGTCCTATGAAAAAAAATGCTGTTAATAAAGAAGCAAAAATTTGATGCAGTTTTATTTGATTACTTCACATTGGGTTTATGCCTTTCCTAAGAGGTTTTTTCTTTTAATAGCATATTTTTCTTTGTAGCCAATGCTAAAACGTGTTTCAAAACTACTGTGCTGCTTTTACATTAAGACAGAAAAAGAATTCATAGAAACAGGAACTATTTTCAAACTCAGGGTTAAGACATTCATCTTATATAAGGTCTCCCATCTCCATGGATACCAAAATCTCCTGCTAAGTCCAGAATTTCTCTGTTGAGAGCAATAGTCTAACAGCTGATGCTTTAGCCTGTACTGTACAGCCCCCTTCCCTGAAGTAAGTACTTTGCCAATAATGAGGCTGCTTACGTCATAAATTGTTCCTTGTATGAAAAAAGAAGGTATTAAAATATTGCTGAATCCAACCAAATATATTGCACACAAGAAATTACTTGCTTAGGCAAGTATGTTAACATTAAAACTGGAATCTGTCAAGAATACTAAATTCTAGCTCTGATTTTATAGTTAATTCCAGAACATCTTAATGCTTAAATGTGCTCTCCAAGACCGTACATTTTGTGTAGGCACTTCCTGACACATGAGTGAGGGTTTTTTTCCCAAAGATGGTAACTGTGGTAATTGTGTGAGAACAATTCAAGTCATATAAAAAGAAAAATTCGTGCACATACTTGAAACATTTTCACATGTGAAAATGCAAACAAATACATAGTTAAGAAGTATGTGGAACTTATTTTTCTGATTTTGCTTTTACCCTGATTCTATAAAGTTCCTTTATAGAGATAGACTTCTAGAATAAAATAATTAAGAAAAACTCTTAATTATCCACCTACCACAAATAATATAGCACATATAAAATAGAATTCACTTTCTTAATGAAGATTGCTAATATTTTCCTGGACGAGGAATTTTTCAACAGCATTCATCAACTATAATGTATGAACTTTTGATTAAAGAACTGAGTTTATAGCGAAAATTTCATGAAAAGTAACGAAAACCCACGCTGATTAATCATTAAATTAACTGCAAATTCATTCCATCAAATTCCTCCCTTAACTTAATTAGCAAATGCTTTCTAATAATTTTCTTGCATCAAGAGGGATTTTAAGAGAACAATTTAATAAGCATATGTAGTATTTCAACATACTCAGACATATTTATGAGTTTAGCTCTTTTTACTAAGCAGAAGCCATAAAAGAGGGAGAGAAAAATTGAAAAAAAGTACTTTAATTTATATTACTGTATCAAGATCATAGATTATGTGCTTTTAGTAGAAACATAATATGAAATACTTCA
The DNA here is from genome assembly GCF_052056855.1 of Sturnus vulgaris. Lineage (NCBI taxonomy): Eukaryota > Metazoa > Chordata > Aves > Passeriformes > Sturnidae > Sturnus > Sturnus vulgaris. Next base: position 15,062,094 of record NC_142283.1, on the reverse strand, counting down.
GTACAAGGAAACTCTCTATGCTGCTTAAGAATGGAAAATCTTCATACTGGTAATTCACTGGATAATTTGTCCCATACTAGACTATTTTATCTAGTTTTAAATAACTTTATATTAAAAAAAAAAATGCATGCAAACTGCCCGATTGCTTTTGGAAAGCTAAAGCATGATGTTCATTCCATAAACTGTTGTGCATCAGTGCTACCAGATCTGCTGGGCCTAAAGCTATTTAATTCAGATTGCAGTGCAGAAAAAAAACCCCAAATGTGTTTTGCTAATTCTGTCTGCTTGAATTAATTCGCCTTCCTGGGGGAAGCCTATTGTCACCAAAAAATGAAGCAGTGAAAGTAGACATATATTATTTTGGCATATCTCTAGAATACCAGGAGACTGAGCATTTATGGAGAAGTTTTCTTGCAGCTTTTTCAATGGGTGAATGATTATAGTTTTTAAAGTTGCTACAAAGATTATACAGATGGAACATTAAGATATAGTTTTAAAGATCCAGGCTGACCTTAGAAATCTAGTTTCCAGAAACTTTTACTGATTGTGCATTCATATTTTTTAATTAAAGGATGCTGGAAATGTAGGCCAAATTTCTAACTTCTGTAATGTCATTTTCCCATACAAGCACTTTGCTCTTCATAGGCTTCCCTGAAAATAAATGAAAGTAAGTAACAGGACTCCAAAGAAAAATGCAGCAGCAAAAGCAAACAAACAAGCAAGACCTGAATATAATCACCTTTGTAAAGAATGAAGGTACAGTAAAAAGCATAGGTTGTGTTTTTTTCTTCAGTTAACTTTAAAATTGTTTTAAATGAGCAGTACCAAATCCCCACTGTCTTTGCTTAGCTGTTACAAGGGACAGTTTAGTACACAAAGAAACAAAAACAGTTTCATATGTGATTTCTGTAATAAAAATAGGACATTCATTCATTTAAAATAGGATAGTATTAAGTGAAACATTCTGTACCCTACAGTATATTTTGAAGAATTTAGAGTAGGCATTATATAATAAAGGCACAGCTCACTTATTTTAGGTTTCTCAAAGCCATTGACTGACAGTACATATACTTCTGAATACAGATCTAAGAATAAATAATTGCTTAGATGGAAGCTGCTATCTGCTTTTATAAATCTTGCTAGAATATATTCCCACATCAAATTAAAAGGCCAGGGTCAATATTGTATTATTTATCTATCTGTTAGTCATGTAGTTTAATAAAACTTTTGCCTACTTCTTGCCCTTTCTTATAACCTTGTCCTTTATTTAACTTTTATTCTCAGGAATAAGAAAAGGTTGACTGCAAATAGAGTTGAGAAACACTAAATGGAAAAAAAAATATATAATAAACACTACATAGTGACATTGTAGATACTAGAGCATTCAGAAAATATCAAGAGTGTTTAAAACATATATATACTTTACTGCAAATTTTAAAATATACTTTATGTGTAATAAGTCCTATATTCTGTTCTCTGCCAAAAAATTTAAATCTTGAAGTCATTTATTAAATGGCAATTTAAACATCATACACTGCGTTAAAAAAAAACAAAAACAAAAAACCCAAAACAAATACAGTTACATTGTTGTAAAAAGTACATTAAAAAAAGCTCACTTTGACTCCTGTAAATTTTGTTCACAGCACAATATTGACATTTGCAATATGTCAGGCTTCCTGTTTCATAAGTATATTTTGTACTAGATATAGTTCTTCTGGCTTTTTTTATAATCTATAGTAAAATTAAACTTGTGGCTTTGGTAGAAAAAGCTAGCATAGCAAAAATGTCTGCACAGATTTAAAAGACTAAGCAAATTTTCAATATCTCAGACTACAGCCTACTCACTGATATAAATAAGAAGTATATGAAAATTTAGTCTTTTCATCTCAGTTAAGCCCTTTTCAATCAGCATTTCAACAGAAGTTACTGAACTGGAGAAGGATTCCTGGGGCAATATGTTCTACCGCCTTCAAAACAATTAAAGAACAAACCCTTTTCCAGAAAAAAAATAAAGCCTTTGTGGATCAGATAAACAGAAAAGTTCTTTAATACATTTGGAGATCTGATCATGTCAGACCTCTGATATTTTTTGTACCATAATCCCCAATCCTCATTCTACTGATGATTTCCAGTCTAATTGTATCAATGCTTAGATCATTCTCCGTTTCCTTTTCTAGCATTGTCCTTAATTAAATAACCTGGCATTAGTGCTATTATACATGAATAGATTTGTTCCTCTGGTATATTAAAATTGTATTTTCTTCTCTTTCCCCCCTCCATCTCCTGTTTCATTCTACTTCCATAGCTTTGCCTATTTATTCCTTCAAAATATCATTCCTAAATATTTAAGGTTTCCAGTGTTCTCCAGTTCTTAAATCACAGAATCATTTACTCTGAAAAAAAATCTTCAATGTCTTTGAGCCCAACAACTATTAACCTAACAGAGTACCACCAAAATAAGTGCCATATTTACACGTCTTTTAAATACCTCCAGAGGTGGCACCTCCATCACTTCCCTTGGCAGCCAGTTCCTATGCTTGACAACTCTTTCTTAAATTGACTGCATAATTCAATTATAAAATACAATACATTATTGCAACTTTTTCTGAAGGCTTTATTCAAATTCTGTGCCTCTGAATCTGAGAAAAGTATAGGAAAAAGAGATACGTTTTTGCAGTCCTTCACTGATGTATCCCAGCTCTCTAAGTCCTTACCTGAGGAAACTGACATTTCATCAGTGTTGTCATTAAGACCACACACTGTCAGGTGCTTGCTTATGCATATCTCACCATAATTCCAGAAAGATCTCATGCTCTAATTTCCCTCTATGTGTTAGGAGTTTCTTGTGCTGGTTATCTATGGCGTTTTTGAACTGAACATATTAGTGCAATTATTTCCGTAATTTGAAAGCTGAGAGAAAATTTTGACTGAACAAGTATGAGAAAGAATGGCAGGACTGTATTTTCTCAGGATATAATAAATAGCACAAGGCATAACTGACAATAATGCCTCGCCTCCAGGTTCCAAGCAGCAACTGCTCAGATTAGTTGTACGCTCTGATGAAGACAAGTTTAATAGAATGTCAATGATTGATTTGCTTTCTGTCAAAGGAATGTTCCCTCAAACTGTAAACACTGGGTAATTTTAGAGGATTTTTTCTAAGAATACATGGAATAACACTTGCAGTATAGTGGTAATATTTAAATGGAAGATGGTGTCCCACTTTCTCATTTTCATTTTAGAGACCCAGAGGAGAGAGGAAGGGGAATGAATGGGAGATATAGGGGAAAATTTTTACTGGATGATTCCCAGTATGATGTAAGATTTCTTAGTAAGCATGATGATGAGTGGTACACATTCAGGCAGTTCCCTGGCTTCCATGGGAAATTGAAGTGGTAGGATTCACACACCATTGGCTCTTTGTCCCTTCACTTTTTCCATGTACAGACCACTAACATGCCATATGAATCTAATTAAAAAAAGTTTTGCTTGAAGTTCAGTGGTGGTTCTCAGTTAAAATATCCTGTTCGGTAACCTTGTGATTTCTTTTTTATTTTATATGTAGATAATAATAATAACATCATCAACAACAACAATAAATCCAGCCCGACCTCCAGCAATAAACACTTTGTAAAAGGTTCTTGATCTAATTTTATAGCTTCCAGGCTGTGAAGTTAGTATAGTAGCAGTCCTGGATTCGTCTTATGAAAAGGCCACCAAGATATGGACCAGCTGTACCCTTCTGTTGGAAGTGGGTTTACATCTATGTTCAGAGAGAAGAAGGAAAGTTCAAGCTTTGCATGTTGCTTTTTTTCTTATTTTATTTTTCCTATTTTAATTTCATTTTTCAAAATGAAGACAAACTAAAATGTTTGTATCTTTATTTTGGAAATAAATACATTCATTTAAAAAATCCAAAAATCACTTGCTCAGGCAGCTTTATGCCCTTAATTTCTGATTATATTCAAAAATTTTAAAAATGAAAGTTCCTCTGCTCAAAAGGACACAAGAATAACAATCAGTCTTAAAGGATTTCACTTGTGTTCATGCAAAGATGACCTGAGCTACAGCTGTGGCTGCAGAAATCCTTCAAGCACAGGGATTCTATCAAATGGGCAAGGACTTGAAGGCCATTGCTGGCTCCCTTCTCGATCTCATGTGTGCCTTCAGATTTCAGGTTTTCTTATATTCTTCACCATGCACACTAAATGTATAACAACCTTTTTGCAACCTTGGACTGTTCTCAATGCCTTGGCCACCTACACTGAGCAATAAGGGGATGAAATTGAGAAGCTTTTTAGCTTTTATAGCTTATTGATTTTTGTATTTTCAGATGTATTAGAGCAATTTTTCAAACGTATCCGCCTTACCTTGATATCTTGAGTGTGGAGAGAGGATTTCACATTTATTAGCTTTGCTTTGCTGAAAAAAAATACAGCAGTAGAAGTACTTTTGTGTTATCTCAGGGTTATAAACGGTTTTGGTATTAAAAAAAAATCAATTTTCAGAATAAAATCCAAAGCTTGTGTGCAAGTGTTACATAGAAAGCAGACAACAAGGAATATGCTTTCCCAAGTAGGTAACAAAGATGGGTTTTAAAAGTGCAGTCCTGAATTGCAGCTGAACTCAATGAAGCTCAATACTTCCCAAATAGGTAGGTTCTATCTGAATGGAGAGCATATAATATGGGTAATACCTTTTTCATTATCTCTGATCAACCATGACAGCATCAGAAAAAGAAGGCAGGAAAAAGGACTTCTTCAACAGGACTACTATTTTCTCAGATGAGAGATAATAAAATGACGTGTGAGGTGTTTCATTTTAAGAACTTTTAATTAATTCAGTGATTTTAATTTTTAAACAGTATAAACTGGAAATTCCATACTGCAACAAAAGTATACAAAAAATGGCCTAAGAAGTGAAAGGAATACAGTTATGATGCTGTTTCAAGAGTATGATATTTATTTCTCCCATTGAATTCATATCTAGGGATAATTGTAACTACATTCATTCAGCTATAATGATCTGTTTTATCCCATTTTAAATTTTTTCCATCATTTTCTAACTGCTTCGTAATGCAAATGCTTTTGGCTCTGAACTTCTTCATAGGTTTTCTCCTCTCAGTCTAGGAATGTACATTTCAAATAATTTAAATAGCTCACATATGAAGATTCTTTTTCATAAATTCTCCTCTTCAAGGGAGGAGCAGGAAAAGCAAATCTGTAATTTCCATACTATAACACTTAGTGTTGTAGTATGCAATTTATCCCTAGAAAAAGTGAACAAGCTCCAACTGTACTTCTGAAGCTGAAGTGGCACTCTGTCCATGCTTTTCTGTCTAGAATACTTTTAAAGAGTGAAAGCAGCAAACTATTTTAAAATTAAATTATTATAGGTAAGAAAATAGAAGGTTTTATATTATCCTATTTCTACGTTTTTTCGTGATGGGTCTGCAATTGAGGCATGTTGAAAGTCACATTTATGAATGCCCATGTAGTAATTCCATAATAGAGAGCATAATTTCAAAAGCATCTCATTCTTTCTCATGTTTTGACATTTTTGTATCTGATTGGACATACTTACAACTGAAATTATGAGTAAAAGTTTCTGAGGAATCACACCAGCTCGTGGGCAAATACTGTCTACATGCACATTTATGTAGCATACTCTGAAGAAATGGTTTAAAAGCAGGTAAGTTTTTCATTTTTCTGATTCTCAGTGGAAGTGTGTAACACCTCCATAGCTTTCATTAGCCACAGAAAGTCTCTAGTTAGCAACTGCAATGACCATCCCTTCTCTAGAAAAAGCTGACATTGCACACCGTGAAGGACTCCTTTTCACTAAAAAAGTAAAGTAACTAGTGGAAATAATACAGGGGGTAATAACTAGTAGGTAAATAGGTATTTTCCACTCCACTGGAATACCAAGATCTAAGTCAGGTTTCTTGCTTTTTGTGGAAATATACAGAAAAGGTTATGTTTCTGAATATGGAACAACATAATATTGGTGTTTTGAGCAGGCTCAGCCTGAAATAAGCAATATAAAATATTGCCAAAATACGTATCTTAGAACAAACAAATGTCAAAATTTCAAATGTTTCTGTGCATTCTTAATTCTGAAAAATTGGTAGCTACATGCCTAAGCTTTTCAGGAAGGTCATGGTGGTGGGAGGAAACAAATTCATGTAGTTTATCTTTCTACTGAAGTAGAGACAAGAAACAGCTAAAATTTCTTCTATACTTACAAACACAGCATTGAGATCAGGTCTTTGGATTCTAAGGTAGTTAGGCTTAATTTAGATCATTTACTTTCCCAGAGAAAGTAAAGTTTGGGTCTTTCTATGAAATTTGAACTTTTTTTTTGTGTGTGTGTGTGTTATGTTGGTTGTTTGGAGTTTTCTAAAATTAGCAGAAAATATTTAAAAATATTTTAGTTTAGAATGGCAATGGAGAAAAGGAATATTGGCCCTTTCACATGAAGCAATAAGGGAGGAAATCCCTCAGGAAATCCATTCTAGAAATGAAGAATCCTCTCTGCCTCCCCGGAACAATAACTAAAAAAATCCAAACACATATAGTTTAGTACTGCTTTAATCCTATAATTCCAAAGGTGTAGAATAATGGTTTGAATTTTGTTATTTGTTTTGGGAATTTTTTGGGTTTGAGGCTGGGTTTTGTTTGGTTTGTTTTGTTTAGTAAGACAAAATAAATAAATATATTCAAAAAAACTTTAATAATTGTTAGGACAGAAAGGAGGAGACTACCCTTTTACTAAGAAATCTAATCTACAACTATGACCTAAAGCTACTGAATTTACCCCTTTTGCCTCTGGAATACTCTGACTAAGGTCTCAGCCTTCCAAGACTGAATAAGGGATGAAAACATTGTACATTAATGAGCTAAAGTCTCAATGGAATAAGATTTATTAAGATTTACCTTGCATTTTCTGTTAGAGCAGGAGAGTTATGTATTTGCATTTGTTCACTGACTTTGCAAAGTAGGCAGTGAATGCCAATAGAAAGATTGATATTAAGGATATTAACATTTTTTTTCCTTTGGTAACAAGGTGCACTGCTTACTTGTATTTTACTTATTATTTAAATACAATTGTGCTCTTAAAGATGTAGCTTAACACTTCAGTATCTAAAAGATACTCAGAATTCTATACTGAATTACGATAGGAGAAGAAAATTGTGAAGATATGCGAAAGTTTTGTTAGTGAAATAATAGAATTCTGTGTGTCTGTGTTGTAATAACCTAGTTTTATGACTTGTTCTTTACTGCTAGCTTGACTGTTTTAACTATACACCATTCAAACTTGCTAACTTTTTATTTATGCACAAATATATTTCTTATAAATGTTTCCATATAGACTATATTGTATTTATGAGCCTTATTTAATGCTCAAATAATGTTTCAGAGAGAGCAACAAACTGTTTGTGATACTGATTTTATCTTGTTTCTTCCTTTCTCATTTATTTATTGCATAAGAAAGTGGGCAAGCAAAGGAAGAATCTTTGGAGCATAATATTTTCATTAGTCTGCAACAGATGTAGTAATACAGCATACTGTCTGTAGAAAAGGAGTTTCTTTATGCCAGGTGAAGTTATGAATAATATATAAAACAGTTTGACTCATGTATTAAGTAAGTTATGTTGAAAGAGGGAAGGAAGGAAGGAAGGAAGGAAGGAAGGAAGGAAGGAAGGAAGGAAGGAAGGAAGGAAGGAAGGAAGGAAGGAAGGAAGGAAGGAAGGAAGGAAGGAAGGAAGGAAGGAAGGAAGGAAGGAAGGAAGGAAGGAAGGAAGGAAGGAAGGAAGGAAGGAAGGAAGGAAGGAAGGAAGGAAGGAAGGAAGGAAGGAAGGAAGGAAGGAAGGAAGGAAGGAAGGAAGGAAGGAAGGAAGGAAGGAAGGAAGGAAGGAAGGAAGGAAGGAAGGAAGGAAGGAAGGAAGGAAATTAATTTACCTTCTAGAAGTCATGTAGTCTACAACTCTGAAATGGACTGGAAACCACCTTTTTGTTTTTTCACGCTGTTCATTCTGTGCAGCAGAGACACATTTGACCAAATCAATCACAGCACAGATTTTCTCTTACTCACTTGTTAAACATGTATTTATAATGTGTTCTATTATTAAAGAAAAAGAGTTTAACAAAAAATTCTTTGAGACTCCAAAGGGAATTTCTGAAAAATAATACTCTTTTAATCAACACTTTTTCTTGATCTTTTTATCAAGTCAGTATAAAATTATTTTTGACTCTTTTAACATTTTAGGGTAATTTTAGATAATATTTTTATACTAATATTTTAATTGTGTTTTTCTTTAAAGATGACATAACATCTCTGTTTTATAGTCATATATATATATATATGTTGTGTGTGTATATATATATATTTATATATGTATGTATGTATATGTATATGTGTGAACTTCAGGTTCATATACATACATACGGAAATATGAGATCTTACAGCCAACACATTTTTTCCTGATTTTCTGATTTTCACAAAGATAGCAGAGAAAACAAATATTGGAAATGAATGAGTTCTTCAGTGTGTACCATGAACCCCTTCAGTCATCAGCCAGTAAAGCACAATCACTCTGGCAGGCAACACTGCTTAGTAAATTGATGATCTAAGCTGATGGTTGAACTAAAATCCTTTTTTTATGCATCAAAGCATGAAGTCAGGTAAAGTTATCAATCTACATTTTACTTGTTGCTTATATGGAGTAGATGAGCTGTCATTCTAAATAAGATTTTGAAGTTAGTTGATTTATCAATCTATAATGAAAATAGCTAAATATTCTCAAAGCTGAGGAAATTATAATATTCATCTCAGGTTCAGATTTTGAAAGATAAATTTAAAGTTCAAGGTCATAACTTCAGAAATATCTGACAATTATAATCAAGTGCTTTTGGCTGTTCCCGAAATTGAATCTTTTAGATACAGAATTTGGCCTGAACTTTTCAGTATATCATCCCTGAGGCTAGTTAATATAAAAGAAACACTCAATTAAAATACTTAGTGCATTTGGTTTCTCTCCCTAACTGAACACAGGATAGCAAAAGAGAAAAAAAAAGTGGAGAGTGGACTGGTGATAAGAAAAATAAATTATGATCTTAATTCTGGCTTTCTTATCAATTTCAGTTTTCAGGTGATAAGTTTCTAACCTGTTCATTAGTTGACCGACTTATTTCATTACCATTAATGTTTTCAATTGTTTTAAACTATCAGAGCTCATACATAAAAGGGTAGAATGCTTATAAAAGCACTGCCCTTGACAACTGAGAAAGTAAGAACAATAAAACCCTTGGATATAGTAAGTTCATGTCATAATTTCAGTGATTTTAATTTTGACTGTTAATTAAATATTAAGACAAAATGCCACAGTTATCTAGAAATCCATATGATAAGGAAGACAAATTAATCAAAATATGAAAGCACAGAAACAAGAAAGTGTGGATTTACTTGTTATCTAAACTGGAAGTTCTTTATTTAGGAAGTTATTTCTAGGAATTTGCTCCCAAAAAGCTGATGCTTTTTCCCGCTGAAGCTGTAAATTTTATGTGTGGAATCCTTCGTCCTATAACCAAATTCACCAGCTTTTATAGATACTAGGAAGCTTTATTTTTCACAATGGCAAAACTAGCAGATGATAACCACTACAGACACCAGAAAAATCTTCCATTTATTTATTTTTCCACCTTTCATGCTAAACCAGAATTGAGATTCAGATTATTTATTCATGTTAAATGCACAAAAAAATGACAACTTACCAATATTCATTTCCAGTCACCTTTTTCTTTAAATCAAAGTGACTGAGACTGACCTGTGAAAATAATTGTCAGCTGAGACTTAAAATATTTGTGTAGACCAATACACCTTAAAGATTATGCTCTCTTTATTACTAAATCACATGCAATTGAACATTCAATTCACATCATTAATTCTTCACATTATTCTATTGTTCTGCATGTGAAAAATATTTTTTCTGGCTTTGTTCCACTCCTGTTTCATTTACATCCACATTAATTGTTTGTGAGATCATTAGAAACTCATGGTGTTGTTGATGGTCTGCAAAAATAGCTGGACTCTGCATAACATAAGGACTTCTGACATGTTAGACAAAGCCAGTACTTCTGGTTGTAATTCTTAGTAATTCTTAATTTGGGCAACAAGATCTTCAATTACTACCTACAACACCTGCCTCATACAAGAACTACCTACCAGCCTCCTGATAGAAATTTCAGTAAAGACAAAACAATAAACTCACATTTTCTCATTCCTGCTCTTTCCTTCTATGATTAATTTGTCTTCTTTCCCTTATGGCTTTCTAGATAACTAAGCATTATTTTGTCTTAATATGTTATTAGCAGATAAAATTAAAATCACAATTGAAGGACAGGATGCCATCCAGAGGGATCTGGACAACTTTGAGATGTTGGTCTATGGGAATCTCATGAGGTTTAACAAGCACACTGATGCTGCATCTGCATCTTTGTCTTTCCGTCAATTTCTGTTTCAGCCAAGTATTTTTCATAAAAATATGCTCAAAAAGAAAAAAAGAGACAACTGCTCTTGACAGATGATTCAATGAAGGTCTGATTAAGTTGCATTAAGCTGTCTGTCTCAAGTCTCACAATATAAATCTTCCATAATTAGGAATTGGTTGGCTCCATAAATACTAAAACATTATTATGTACTACATAAACACCTCAATGGATGAGAATATATTTACAGAAACAGATCTTGAACTTTAAGTCTACATCTCATTATAGTGATCACTTAATTAGGATTCTCAGATACAATAGATTTTCTTTTATTATTTCTCAGTAAGAATGTAATACGAACTTTCCCAATTCTCAGATTAATATAGAGCAAATCAATCTCTGTCGAATAGTACGGTTACATTTTCATAACTAATAATAAAAATTGTTGGGAACAAAGAGTAACTAAATTTATAACGATTTTGGTTTGTTTGGTATGTACATTAAGAAAACACATGAACCTGAGCTCGGGTCATTATATTTAGGCACTATCAGTGTTGATCTTCTGCATCAAGACAGGCAAACAAGTTCAGAAAAACTCCATTACCATATCAGATAATGAAACATGCACTGGATAAGGACAGGATGGTCCTGGGCACTTATTTTCTTCTTCTCAACACCGTTACCAATGCCTCCTTAATCTATTCAATTTTACATCTCTAGCTGACCTTGGAGAATAAAAAACATACAACTTCACCACTAGCATTACATATCTGATGAGTTCCATTAGTAGACATTTACTGCTTTTACTGATCCCTAGATATTATATTTTTGTTGATTTTATTTCTGTCATACTGCCTATTTAATAATATTACCTTTGACCAAAGAAAGAGGGAAGTCAGATTCCTGGTAAGAAAGAGGAAAGTCTGATTCTATCTTAAGGATCTTATAAAAAATCTAAATCTAAGTATAAATAAAAAACTAATTAACTTAAATCTAATAAATAAGGTAATTAGACTCCCTAAGTAATTGCTCATTTTCAGATGCACTCAAAATATTTCATAGCTAATCTGTGAAATAGACTATATACAAAATTACCCTCTGGAGTGGCTAAATGTGGTATTTTGTGGAACCATCCATAAGTCAACCTCAAACTCTTCAACTTTTAGCATGAAGTCTTTTCCTCTGACAACAGGCTTGCATTTTATGCAACTTATGTATTAACAATATATTACACAATCACAAAGCTATTGCTTTCTTAATTTTAATGAAACGGTAAGATTTGCTGCTGAAGAATCACTGATATACCTTTAAATGCCCAGTCTTTCCTCCCTTGCTAGGGGAAATTGTTTGGAACACTGTGTGGCAATGTGAACAAGTTTTAAGTCTATTTATTCTCAGAGGTTTAAAATAGGTGTAATTAACTTTTTCTAAAATACCTCAAGGCTTCTTATGAAATCTCTACCCACTAAAGAATGGAAAGTAAGGCTGCTGAAGTTGTGAAAAGAGATGGTGTTTAACTCTACAAGCTGGGAACTGCAATCAGCCACTTCATAACCAGATAGTTTCTGTGATGCTTTCTTTTCCCATGATTCCCAAACAGTTTTCAACTAGTTCAAATTTAGTAATTAAGTAAAATTGATTTCAGTATTATCAAATGGTAAATGTTTTTACCATTTAAATGTTTTATCAAATAGTAAATGGTTTTAAAAAATAAAGGACTATGTGGTTTTATTGCTTTTTACATGGTGACCTCCAGAAGATGGATTTTTAAGTTAGGAGTTTTTTAAAAGGGATGTTATTTCTCAGTGATTTAAAATTATCCGTTCCAGTGTGGTGTGTGGTACATTTGGAAATTGTGAATGTGATCTAGAAAATAAAGCTTAGTGCAGGTGATCTGCAATAAACTGGAACTACTGAAAATCGTGTAAAAGAAGAATATGTACAGGATTTTCTGCAATATTTTGTCAAATTATTACCGAATTTAATCATCCTAATTTATGAATCCCTCATGAGAGAGAAAAGAGTTGTTAAAAGTTTTGTTCAAACTAAAGAACAACTTCAAATTTTGCTAAAATTGTGGTCTGAGAAGAGTAACAAAATAGCAGGCACTTCCATGTGTCATGGTGGTACCAGAATTATATATTTCATTCTAGACTCAAAAGTGAAAATATCTCGCTCATTCCTGAACCATAATTTCTGAACAGCAGAACTGTCTTCTATTCTACACTAGGTCTTTTTTATGCTTTATATATAAAAGCTGCATATGAATTACACTTTATTCAGTAAAGCCAGATAGAAATTTATCAAGTAGCTCTACTTGAGGAACCATTAGAAATTTAGTTCTTTTTATTGCCTTAATTACCTGACATATTTGGATAACACTCAGGATTGAACACATAAAAGTTTTGATTTTTAAAATTATTTTACTTATGTAATTTTGTTTATGCAATCGTTTTATATGAAACATAGAAGCTCACACCTTCACTAATAAATAAAACTCCTAAGAGAAAAGGTCAGTTATTTATTTAGACAGATGTCAAAAAAACCCCAAATTAAGCCAAAACAAATAACCAAAAAAAATCCCAAACCAACCAACCAACCAACCAACCAATCAACCAAAAAACCCCAAAAATTTCTTGAGCAAACAAGTCCTTCTGAACTTTGTATTCAAATATGAGATCCTTTTGAGATTTGAGTTCCTGCTAAAGTTCATACAGAACTATGATTTTGAACGTCTGAAGGGCTGTTCAACCAACTTAGAATTTAAGACTTTTCTTCAATTTTTAGCTGAAGAAACAATTAAAATTACTTCAGCCCTTCAATCACCATTAAATATTGTGCCTTTGAACTGAGATACAAGTGAGTAGAAAGAGAGTAAGGTCTGACATGTGCCAGTTGGATGTGGTTAGAAATTTCTGTTGAAATACCATTAAATATATACACATACACAACAGAGGGGGAAATTAAGATAATATATTGCACTTGAGGTCTTAAAATGATCGCATTACAGGCTGTATATAGCAAATTTCAACATAATATTGGTTTTTAATATATTAATTAGGCAACAGAACTTAAATACCTTTTCCTTTTTCCAGACTATTTTCTCCCAAAATTTTAATAGTTGGTGTTCAGCATCTGATCTTTTGAGTATTTGATTTCTCTGCAGCTGATTAGGATTGTATCCACTTCTTACCTTCTTGTTTTAATCAGCAAGGTTGGCAGGGTTTTGCTGTTTTTGAAAAGTCACCATACCAATCCACATGTTCACACTCTTTGCATGGCACCAGTTCCGAATTTATGAACAGGTTGCAAAATGTCTGCTAGAGTACCTGGTGCAAACGGAAAAAGAAACAAGTCTCAAAATCTTGGCATTGAAATTTTCATGCTAGTTAGACTAAAGTGATTCTATAAATATATAAACAGACATCATGTGACACCTGAAGTACTCTGTATTAAGAGCATTTCCTCTTGCAGTGGTGTTACTGTCAGGGTGAACAGGAATTATTTCTGATCAAAGGGAAAAATACAACTACAAGAAATAAATATACACTTGGCAGCTCTGTTCGGCTAAGTTACACTTTAAAGATCAATATTTTTACTTGAATTTAGTCCTTAGCCTTTTCATTCTAGTTAGAGACACATCAAATTAAATTTAAATCATTAGAATATAACAAGTTTCACCCTCTGTATCCCATCAAGTTAAAGGCATATGTTATGAATTATCATATTAAATTGTATAAACAATATTATTACAACATCTTCCAGAAATGTTCCACCACTTTTTTACTTATTTATTACGAATATTCAGAAAAACAGATACGGGATCCAAAGCTCCTCCCCAAGAAACTAACAGTAGTTAATAACTGAGAGCAGGACCCTGGATCATTGATGGACAATCAAGTCTCTGTTGACCTTCATTGATTTACTGCCTATCATCCTGTGAAAACTGAAACCATTGAATTATTATTCACTATGTACCACAATGCTACAACTGAAGAAGTAAAGTGATATATGAGTGTATGTAGTGTGTTAAAAGGAAACTATTTGAAAATTCTTTTATTTTTTTATCTTGGAGCAAAGCAGAACTGAATCACTGCCACTTTCAGGTTTTTAATTTTCTATTATATCTAAGACAATATCTATTTCTTTACTTCCACGTTATGTTTTTTTCTGCATTTCCATGGAAAAATATACCAGGAATACTGAAAGGTATTGTCAGGTGTAATCCTGTCTTTATTGGATAGGCTTGGAAAAATATGTGGGGGATAAATATACGAAGTTGAAAAACTGGTCTTCAGATTTGGACTGTTGTACCTTCTCACTTCTGGTATTATTGCTAATTCAGTTGCATGTGTCCTCGTCCCAGGTAAGAAGGGGGTTTATTCTATTTTGAAAAAAGAAACCTTTGACAAACCACAGACCTGGAGAAGTAAGATTTCATCAGCTAGTCAATTAAATATATTAGTTATTGCTGTGAATCTTTTAGTCTGCTAAAGTTTATCTTACTCTTCTCCTTTCTGATACCAGATTTTTTTTGTCTCATTATTTCTAACATTAGCTTAACACTATACAATTCTTACTACTGATACTTTGCAACAGATAAAGAGAAGGAACTGAACTACTTTTTCATAAACCATATATATAAATAATATAAGCATGTCTAACCCTGCTTGACGCCACTGCCTGTTCCACCCTGCCCTGGCTAGCCCTGGCTAGCTCCACAGGCAGACCAGCACCGAGAGTGGGCCATTCCCTGGATCCGAGAACCAGGGATGTGGCTAGGGTTGAAACCCTTTGGCAATCCACACGTCCAGGGAAGAGCAAAGGATGAGGGAGAGTCCTTCTGTGGGTCCAGGAGAGGATTTATTAAGGGAACGGGAGGGAGGAACAGCAGTCCATGGGCACAGAGGGGAGAACAGCACAAAAGGAGAGGATTGGAGGGTGACAGCAACTTAAATAGGGGACCTCCCCCAAGGGAGGGTAAAATACAGCAACCAATCGCTACAGCTTAGGGGTGTAACATAAGGCATAAGGGACTAACTATCCATACAACCAATAGGGGGAAATACAGGCGGGGAAACATGTGACATCAAATTATATACCAAGAAGGGGATGACTGATACAGAAAATACTGGCAGGATAGGAGGGGCTAGGAGAGATTGGCATAGGCCTGGGAGGGGATTAGGGAGAAGGTCAGGGAACAGTCTGGAAGGTGGGTTGGGACTAGGGTTGATTGATCAGGGAAAGGTGGGAATTAGGGCAACTGAACTACCACAAGGCGGGGTACAAACAAGGGAACAAACCATCTAACAAAGGAAAACAGCAGTAAAATAACGGGATGCAACACCTGCTAAAATAAATGCAGTTTCCCAGTTAATACTGGAGCTCATTGTTAAGATACCATGTTACAGAGAAGCAATTTTATGACACTGTATTCTATAAACATCAGAAGAAATTCTTGGAAACTTCCTTTAACTAGTCAGTTATCTGCAGCCTCATATATTGCTCGTGTTTTCTTAATATTTTCTGAATATTGCTTCTAGCATATTCTTAGAACTTTTTTCTAATAATTTTGGTTTGAAAGCAGAGCATATGTTGTAGCCATCTGTGTTTACTGCTTTTAAAGGCAATATCCATGTTCTATTACACTAGATGGTATCCACATTCTATTACAGGTAATAGGTCTCCTTCAGCTTGGGCAATATATTTTAAAATAGTATTTGGTTTTTGTCCCCACCTCTTTCTCTCTCTTTGTCACTTTTTTTTTCCTGAAGTCATGGGGCAATCATGATAATTGGCAGCTTTTTCCTTCATAAATTTTATGGTGGAAAAATTGTTTTTATAAGCAACTCAAAGTACAGGAAGGAGGAGTATAATTCTGTGAAGACATCAAAAAGCCCCCTAGCAAAGCAGGAAGTAGCAAAGTGTGAATTTAGTTTGATTTTGGAGCCAGATAATTTGTTGAGAACCTTCACTGTTCAGCTGAATCTATGAGTGATATAATAAAAAATCCCTTAGTCAGGAGGAAAAAGAATGAAATCTTGATAATTATCTAGTTACTTCATTTCCTACAACTGGATGAAAACTGAAAAGTTTCACTCCAATCATGAATACTGTGGAAGAAGCCCCCCAAGTCATAGTTTATGTTTCCTCATTTTGTAAACTGTAACCTTAAATCTTGTTTGTCTCTAGCTTTGAAGCTAACCTCATGTGAAGATCAGGGGAAATTAAATGAATTAGAACTTTTCTTGCATAGGGTGTAGTAATGTTCTTCATGAGAGTGAAGGTATTTAAGATTCACCATCCAGATGATGGCAATGAAAGTTGTTAACACTCATTGAATACATGTCTTACAAAACAAACTAAACACACTCTAAAATCTCTTCATTCCCATTAAGTCTGTATTTGTGTTTTACTTTCAAATCATGCTTTGTTATGTTCTCAAAGGATCTAACAATTTCTAAAGTATTTATCTTTTGGAGGAATATAAACTATGGTAGTGCAGTTAGCCTAATCTTAGAGACAGAAACTGAAGGATAATGGATCTATGATTAACTTCCATATCTATGATAAAGGCTACCAGTGAGTTGACATAATTTTTACTGTCATCATAGCCACTGAATAATATTTCTCCTCTACCTAAAGAAAGATATTCAGAATACCATAACTATTTATTTATTTTTAAATAAATTGCAAAATCATATTTTCTAATATTAATGCATGCAACTGGATTTGCATAATGAAGACCAATGTGCTCTGCAGACAAAATAGGACGAGAGAGAGAGAGAGGAAAAATTCTTCTTTTGACAGATATTTTCCCCTGACTAAAGAAAAGAAAAAAAAAATAGATACATTTTGATATCATGTGAAGCTACTAATTTAAAAAAAACTATTCATTCACACAATACCATTTAATCAATTATGTTTATTTCTGCAAGAAATAAATAATACACACATATTACAGCTTGTTTTTTTTTTATCATTTTCACAGTAAGTCATTGTTATTTGATATCTAGAGCAGAAAAGTTATGATGGTACCTACACTGGTAGGCTGGGGTCTAGTTTTTCTGGAATTCCTCATTACTAATTGTTGACATTCTGAACAATAATGATAATTAGGTACTTGAAACTAGTGTAATTTCTCTCTGGATAAGTAGTATTTATATTAGCCCCAGGCTTCAGAAAGCTTCCCGTTTTCAATTAAAATTCTCCCTCTTTTAACACCACCCATTACACAGTCTGAGTGGAATCTGTTTAAATACTGCATGTCAGGTTCAAAGGGAACCATGACCATCATTGCAACAATAGTCTCCTGGACACCAAAAAGCCATATTTGTCTCAAAGTGCATGGGATCTGCAGAATGCTACATCCTAAAACCACACTGAATATGGAGTGTGCAAATTTATGTCAGGCACGAAGCTTCTGAACAACTATGGTCATATTTGTTCATTTTATCCAAATCCACTGTCTTTAGATGAATTGCTAAATTGTGCTCAGATTTATTATTACTTTTCCTTTTAAGATACGGAACACCAGTTGATTAGGTTGATTTAAGCAATTAAAGGTCACATTTTATTCCAGTCTCAGTTAATCATATTCTCACTTAGAGCATGCAGTATTCTAAGAGATGAGCTGTGAGACTAGCACTGAAGTTTGATAAAAATGTAAAAGCACAAACCTATGGTAAATGAAGGTGATTTTTAAGTGGAACATTTATTTGCCAATGAGACATGATATTTCTGAAACAGAAACCATATTAATTGCATATTTCTGAATGAAGCTTAGAGTCATAGCTACAGTAAACAGACATTTGTAACATAAATGTACTTTGCACTTAATTGATAAACAGAAAGTGCTATGAGTTTAACATTTGGAATACAATCAGAATAGATTTTTCCAGTAATACTGCAATGTTTAGGAAAAACAAAACACTTTTAGTCTGAAATTGACTCAGTTAAGGAAAAGAATATAATTCCTCACTTGCAGTCACTGAGTACTGATTAAAATACCACAGTTTTTTGATATGTTATTCCAATATCCCAGTATGTTAGAATAAAGGAAATCTCTATTGATTTTAATGATAGTTGTTCCAATACTTTCTTCTTGCTCCAAAACACTTCATTATGGTATATTTTGCTTTCTCTATTTTACTCAAGCTAGGGAAGAATAATTTTACTAAGCAATATTCTCCTGCCAGTGTGTTTACATCTCCTTGCCATGATTTCCAACGTTCATCTTAAGAAATAGACAGTATTTTGTAAAATTAAAATTACTCTTCTTTCTCATTTATTTTCTATTATATTAGTATTTTCTTTGTGTGGACTGGTGTGTAAAATACATAAAAACTGACATAAAAATCACAGAGGCCTACTTAATTAATATATTTTGTAAATTATTTTCTACTTCCTCTGTTATTTGGCAACAGGATTCTGCACTTGAGTTCTTATTTCAGGCTTGCTCAGGTATGCAATATACTGCATATTTATATTTCATAAGGAATATTTTCCTCTCTTGACAATATTACTAAGTAAAACACAGAAAACTGTATCTAGTAAACAATCTCCATTTTGCAAATGGTTTTAAGTTTTCTACATCTGGTTTCATGTCATATAAGGTACAAACAGAAACCTTTAAATGCTCTGAGAAAAATTCTGAAAAATATTCTTACATTGTTAGAAGCTATTATTTCATTTTCTCCCAGAAAAATAAAATTTCCTTTCATGTCAATCTTTCAATAACTGCCAAGAAAGCATTTCGTTTGTTTGCTTATCTTTATAGATACTGAAATATGACATTTTAGCAAAAGAAAAAAATAGTCTAACTCATTAGCCTATTTTTTTAGTTCTAAAAGTCTGAGAAAAGATGTCATGGCAATTATCAGAAGTTTCAAATCCAGTCTGTTTCACACTGACGAAAAATACATTCCTTATTTCTAACCTAGCACTCCTATCTTTGATTTGTTATGAGTTTTTTCTGGCAAACTAAGACGCCATCTGCTAAAAGATTTTTGCAGTTTAATAGCTGTGAATCTTCAGTTGAATAAATTAAAACTTTCAATTTTATACCAAAATTATTCTTCTCTGTCATAGCTAAGATAGAATTGTAATTCTTATTTTATAAATTTGTTATCTATTTTGTTTTTGTCAAATATCCTTCCCATCTTAACAGAATATTAAATATTTATATGAATTTTAGTTCAGAATTTTATCATTTAAATATGTAATAAACCATCCTGCAAACTATTTTATTATCAATTAAGGTTTCACTCCTTAGCTTTAATGTTTTGTACAGAAATATATCTGCCTAGTGGTGTGAGATAGAAGTTAAGCTGAATATCTTGATGGGTTTGTTTTATAGGTGATTTGAGAAAATTCATACTTAAAATGGTCTTGCAGGCTAAAAAAATCCTTCTTATTCTATAGAAGAAAAATTCTATCCAAAATTAATGAAATATAAGACTATATCTGCTTTTACCAAAGGGTAAAATTAACACTGCATCCAATCCCATATGAAACATTTGGAAGTGCTTCTGAAATATGCTGCCTATTCAATATTTCTCTTGTTCATCCTTGGCTTTCTGGTCTTGTTGAACTTAATGATCTTACAAGAGAATTACTGTTAATGAATTAGCAGCTACTAATGAATTAATCTGATCTAATGAATTAACAAATACTTCACTGTTTTTTCAGTCCATCTTTTCCCAAAATCATGTTGTTCTGTCCTGAAAGACTTGTGGTACTGTCAGTATTGTTTTCTACTTTGAACACCATGGAGAACAATTCAATATTTACCTGCTTGTCTTTTTTTTTTTTTTCTATTAGGTTTATTACCGTCAGGACTGGGACAAGTATCCAAATTAAAAATGGCAAGTGTATCTTAGAAAGTTATGGTATTCAATAACCAGAGAAAATGTCCCTTTAATCAGTGAAGTGCGTTATATCCTGTCTTCATGACCAAATCATGGTCATATGTGGTCATATAAAATTATGAAAATAAGAAAATTTACATTTCAGCCATCTTTGTTTCTGTTAGACTGATATTTTAGATAGTGACTATTCTGCAAACTAAAAAAGCACATAGTCTTAAAAAGTGAAACAGGACAAAGCAAGGCAAAATCTCACCTATCTAAACTTTAAAGAGCTCCACATGTAGGATTTCTTATTGTTACATTTAGTGATGTCACATTTTTCTCTAACAAAATAATAAGGATTATAATATTTAATCTTCATAAAATGTATATATAGACAAATGCTGTATTTATGTCTAAATTCTGAAATTAATTTTCATAAATGATACTGCTCATTGAATAAAGAGTATGGCACTTTTAAAATATTTTATTTGATATGGGAAAAAGCATGTATCATGCAGAAATCAATTTTGGATTTTGTGATTTGGGTGGTTTTTTAAAGACAGTACATTTAGTACATTAAGTTCATTTCTGATGTGATAGATACAGCTTTAGAACCTAGGGACAGTCATACACTTTATTATACTTTTGTTTTAATAAGGCATAATATGGGGGGTTATGTTATGAATTTTAAAGTGAAATAGTAACTAAAAGTTTAATATCATTATTATGGCATTTATCTGAAAAAATAATCACCATCATTCAGGTTTTTTGATCAAGGAAGTTAAAATCATCAATAATTCCTAAGAACACAGCCTAGAACGTAACTTTTTTAGAGTGTAATATGTCTTTGTTTAATTACAGGATGTCATTATTACTAAAAATGTGCTGAATACTGAGTGAAGTTTAAAGCTCTATGTACAAAGTTGCCATTTTTAGCTTGTTAAAATTGAAATGACTGAACACAATACTGATTAGGAAGAAGAAAACTAGATTTCATAAGTGCATAAGTTTATTTGATTTTGATAACCAAAATTATTTTGCAGTCATCTAAAACTGGAATACAACAACAGCTATTTAAAGTTTTCTGCACTTCTGCAGCATTTTTACAATGCAAGTTAGTCTACATTTTTTTCTTGAAAGACAAAGCCATTCATTTTAACTGGGTTTTCCATAGCTGCATTTTGAGAATATCGTACATAACAAATGTACGATTTTTTTTTTTAATTTAGAAACATTTAGTTGAAGTTCACTTTTTACTGAGGATGTGATTTAACTTCTAGACTTGCAAATCATTACACTTTGTTTTCACAAAGGAAAACTGATATTTTTGAAGGAAGTTCTGAGTTTTCTTATAACATATTTTCATACCATATTTTCAGTACTTACCAAATAAATGGGAAAGCAGGAAAATCTACTAATAAAACTACTCACCAGGGCAACGACAGTATGGAGCAACTCAGAAAAATTCAATATCTCAGTAATTTTCTAGTTCTTGTAAATCAGTTGATAGAATTAGCAACACTGGTTCAATCACAATCCAGCTTGAAGATGAAAAGGGATGGCACTGGACTGTTCCTCTTCTTTATAAATTACTGGAAAACAGCAACTCCTCCTGAACACCAGAGATCCAGTAAGCCATTAGGAATGTATCCAGCTAGACTGAGCTACAGAGCTGACTTCACACCCCAAGTGTATCTGTACATCACATATGTGTGTTCCACACATGGGATGGGCAGGCATTTTGTTTGGCTAGCTGAGATGACAGACCCATTTGTGCTAATCTTGGTCGTGGAAACACTTTATTTATGTTTTCAGGATTTAACATAGCAGATGACAATTTGGGCAACTAATTTATTATATGTGAAAACATTAGTAATAGTAAAAATCTCTAAATTAAGAGATTAATTTAAAAATTATTCTCTTTGTCTGAGAGCAGAACATGATCTATGGACTCTTTAGCAGTCATTCTGAGAAAAAGTATATTCACAAGTTAAATTATTCGTAATTAGGAAATGGAAGTTAAGAATTCATAATCACAGGAATATTTCTGAGAAAACTTCTGGAAATTATTTTACAATTATGATAGATTAAACAGATTTTCCAAGAAAGAGTATTTAAATTAAATTTGGGTTTATGAGGTTATTGTTCTTGCTTGCAATTCTTGAAATGAAGCTACTAAGCTCTATCAAGTTCAATGTCAGCTGTGTTCCTGTTGATAAAAATGACATTAGTTCTAGATGCAGCAGATATTCTTGTGGACATGATGCCTGTGAGAGGCTGACCTGGAACAGAGGCTAGAGAGTGTTAAAGGAATAAAATGGGTATTTATTGAAAGGCTTTAAGGGATACACCTTGGGCAGTATAAGAGCCCAGCCATGGCCACACCCAGCATGGATCCAAGATGGATGCAAGATGGACCTAAGATGGATGACAGGTCATGAGTTTTCACACTTTTATAAGTTTTCGTCTATTTACATATTGGGGTTAATTGTCCAATTACAGCTCCAGGTCATGAGGTTCCATCCTTCTGGTTTGCTCCCTTCAATTTGCTCTTTACACTTTTTAGGCCTGAGGCTCTAATGGCTGTCCTTGATTCTCAGACTGGAAAAGGATCCTTTTATCTAACGACCCTGTGAAGAGGACTTAGTAACACTTAATATGAAGTTTGGAGTCCCACACCAAGGCAGCACAGAATCTGAAAATTAAACTTAAGGCATCAGGCAGATTTTGAGAATTGGTGATTGTATTAAAATCCGGATGTAATCCATGATATCTTATCATATTACAAGTGGTACAAAACTATATACATGAAATCTGATTTTATAGAAGTATTTCAAAAATTCACTTCTAAAACACACACACACACACATATATATATATGCCACTCTAAAAATCTGAAACAATGCAACTCATTCATTTGTACTGTAGAGTTATCTGTTCTTAATGAATAAGCACTCAATATCAAACACTGCAACAAGCTGTAGTAATTATGTCGAGATGGACATGACTGGCACCAACACCATTCGTTTATTAGAAATGTTTCGTGCCTTCTTTCAGTGAACTCCTTTCAGGCAACTCTGACTCCTCCTCCTCAGAGGCAGGTCCACACAGCAATGATTCCTTCTCTCCTCTCTGCAAGTTTCCTTTTTCCTTCCACATGACCGGGTAAACCCAACCTGTCCCTTACCCGGCCACCTAACCCTGTCTGTCCCTCACACAACATCTTCTTACCTTGTCTGTCCCTTGCCTGACTGCATGTCCCTTACCTCCTCACAGCACAGCCAGCAGACTCCATCCCAAACTGCAGCAGGCTTTGGGGCTCAAACAGCAAATGCAACTTGTGACCACCTAGCCCACTCTTTTGTAACACCCAACCTCATTGGGCCAGCAAGCCTATTTCTACTCCTTGGTAATCAGTACAGCCCTAATTCATTGGAAAAGATTGCCTTCTGCACTGTCCTTACAACCTGTCTTCCCACAACAAGCTGCCTAGGCAAGTTGTTGAATCAGCATACCTCAAAGTATTTAGAAGATGAGCAGATACGGTGCTTAGGGACCTGGTTTATTTGTGGACTTGGCAAGGTTAGGTTTGTGACCCTAAGGTTATATTTCAACCTTGGTGATTCTATGATTCCCTGAAACACATTAAATAATCTCTTGTGATAGGTGAAAAAAGATTATTCTGTTGATTGGCTGCATTTGAACCTTGCACCATTCTCAACTTTATCAGCCTTCAAGTAAAATAGCTGGTGCTCATGAATAAAATAAGAATGGGATAATAGCTCTGCTTTTATCAGCTAGCACTCTTTTCTCTAGTTTAAGTCTAAGAAGCTCTAAAAATATTATGGAAAACATGTATTCCTTGATCAATTACTTACCGTGACTAAAGTACACATTAAGCTGTCTGCAGATCAAGAGAGCAATGAGCTCCTCTGCAAAAACACCCCAACTATTCCAATACTAGAGTAATAGAATAACCTGAGTTGCAAGGACCCTGAAAGGATCATCGAAATTCAACTCTTGGCCTGACACAGGACACCCCAAAGAAGCACACCATATGCCTGAGTACATTTTGCAAACATTCTTGAACACAGTGCTGTGACCACTGCGCTGGGGGAGCCTGTTCCTATGCCCAAACACCCTATGGGTAAAGATGTTTTTCTAATATCTGACCTAAACATTCCCTGACACAATTTCAGGCAAGTCACTCAGGTCCTATTATTGGTCACCACACAGAAGAGATTGTTGTGTGCATGTCCTCTTCCCCTCATGAGGAAGGTGCAGACTGCAATGAGGTCTCCCTTCAGTCTCTTCCAGGCTGAGCAGACTAAGTCACCTCAGTTGCTTCTCATATGATTTCCCATCCAACCCTTCACCATCCTCATGGCACGCCTTTGGAAACTCTTTAATAGCTTTATATCTTTTTTGTATTTGGTACCCAAAACTGCCTCCAGGACGCAGGGTGCGGCTGTCCCATCCCAAGCAGAGCAGGACAATCCCCTCCCTTGCCCAGATGTGTGTGATGCTTTCCAGGACACAGCTGACCCACCTGGCTGCCACGGCCCTGCTGACTCAGAATCTACTTGCCATTGACCAGGACACTCAGTTTCTTTATGCAGGGGTTGTTCTTCAGCTTCTCATTCCCCTGTCCCTTCATCCAGAGTGGAAATATATTGGAGTGAGACTCATGTTAGTAAAAGTACTTGTAAAATGCATGTACAAGTAGTACATTGTCCTGGGGTGACTTTGTCATGTTGAATTGTATCCCCATTTGTCTGTTTAGTCCAGAAATAAGTTTTGTACCTTTAAGGCTGGATTTGAGAATGAAGGGGGGAGGAGAAGCAGTGGAATGTCTGAGGGTTGTTTTCAAAACACAGAGACAGGAGTTCCATCGTCTCGTCCTCCTGGGCTGTGTCACCGTGCTGGACAACAGAGAGCTCTCCTTTGCTTTTTGTTAGTTTCTGACTAACTGAAGCAGAGAAGTTCCCCGGAAAGTGTTTTTCCTTTTTTTTCCTGGAATTATCTGACCCTGCTCTGGACTGGGGGCCCGGGGCAGCACCAGGAGCTCGCACCTGCGGCCCCCGGGGCCCGGCCTGGGCAGCGCCATTTTCCAGCGCCGCAGGGACTGAGAACAAACTGAGCCGAGCTGCACAAACAGGAGAGAGACTTTCTGAATTTGTCATCTCTGCAGAGCACTGACAGCTTCTGTTCTTCGGTATTGGGTATTTTTTTTTTTGTGCTGGGCAGTGCTGTGCCTGTTGAATAAACAGGTTTTTTTCCACTTCTCTCTGAGGAAATTTTCTTCCCGAACCAGCTGAGGGAGGGGCTGCTCAGGTTTGCTTTCTTGGGGGGGCCCTTTGGAAGCTATCTCCCAAATTTGCCCTAAACCAGGACATACATACAGTGGGCTACTTTTTTTTAGATCTAATTGTGTAAGTGAAAATACTCTAAAATATTAATATCTTTGGAGAACCTAGAGTGCTTCAAAAAACATTAGTGGAAAAATTAATACAAAACGAAAAGCATGACAGAGAATGAAGCAAAATTAAGAAATAACTTTATTATTCTAATTATTCTTAAACTTGAACAGTTATGAGGAAGTGCTGTGTGATGGACGGTGGAAATTCAAAATTCACTTAAACGAGGTTCACTTTTTCTGCCATGCAGAAAGACCCTGTATTTGGTATTTGTACCTTGAATGAAAAACTCTCATCATTTTTGAAAAAAAGGAGCTCATTTCAAAACTGTGATTAATCAAAATCATATCCAGAAGTTCTGGATCCAGATTCTGGGGATGTAAGGTGGGAAGCATTTTGTTTAGGCTTTTCTGTTTTTCAGGAGAACATGTAACAATTATATAGACTTAACCACATTAGAAATGGGCACCATAACTGCTGTACTGAACTTTTACAAATATCACTTTATCTAGAACAAGATTGTTCCAAAATTGTTTCATGGTATGTCTTGAAGGCTTCATAAACTTTTCATAAACTTCATTAATATCTGTTAAGGTATTCCATCACAGTCGAAGTTACAATTTAATTTCCTACAGAGTTTGTGTACTGCTTCACTCCTCTTCCTTTTTCTTATGTTTATTTGCTTTTCCTCCTCCCAGTCTTATCTGTTGACCACCCTGTGGCATCACCCTAATAAAACTTTCTTCATGGAGTTCTACCTCAATTCTAGTTGGGATTTATTTTACTGAAATATTTCGCAATAATTCCACAGACTTTTAAAATGTTAATTTAAATTTCAAAAAGAGAATCACTAATCACAGACATAGCCCTGCATCTTCAACTTTGGGGTATCATACTGAAAATTAATTTTTCAAATGTAAAGCTGTTGTAATTCTTCTTTTACGCTGAAAGAAAGTGATAAGTGGGTGAATATATAACTTAATCTGCATGCAGACACAGTCTCATACCAAATCACTATAATTTCACCGTCAATCTAAATTAGAGCACCTGACATTAAAGTTACGTGGTTTTGTTTGCACTTTCTTATAGCATTAGAAATAGCAGATGCAGGACTATTAGCAAACAGAACTAATCTGTTATCTCAAATACCCATGAGGGAGATAGGAAAGCCATATTTAAATAACACAAAATTGCAGAAAAATATACTGTGTCTTTTGTTAACTATGCAAAAGAAGAACCTGTAATTTTCATTATGATAATGACAGCACAAGTTAGATTTCTCTTGTGGTGTCGGGTTTTTGGTGTGTTTTGTTTGGGGTTTTTTTGCTAAATATATTTACAAGTTTTGTCATTTGATTCACCAACTGAATAAGTCCTTCATAGGGAAAATAGCACACTAACAAATTGAGAGGGGCATTCGTAACCCCATCACTCAACAACCTTTTGGCATGGGATGCTTTTTAACTAAAAAATACTTGGAGCTCTTTTGTGGAATTTTTCCATTTTTTATAATTTTTTCTTTTTCCATGGAAACAATATAAACAACTACAGTCTTTGTGTAACATACCACAAAACCCAGAAGCAATTGTAGAATACTAATGTCATAGGATGAAGTGTAAATATATGATATTGTTAATAGTACATAAACCACACTTCCAGTGTTCCAGATAAAGAGCACTTACAATATTCAGTCTAGAAATGTCAGTTTTAAAAAACTACTAAATGAGCTGGATGAGAAACTTTTGCACACTTTAAAGACCATTTTGCGGCCTGGAATAGCATTTGACACAACTTAGATGGGTTTGAACACTTTCTGATTAAAGATTTCCTGAACCATAGATGGTCCATCTCTTCCAACTTTGTATGCTGATACATCCCCATTTCTGAAGTATCATTTTTTCCCATCTGCCCTTCTAAAGTGGCAAAGCTCACTCTACATCAATATTTTAGTGTATATTCATTGAAACAATGTAAAATTTCATTACAAGACATGAGATCTGGCTTCTGATAATTAATTAATTAACTGAACGATTCTATAATAATTACATGAATGCTTATATAACTACATTCATTTGAGGTTTGTCCTGAAAAGTATTTGTTTATTACTGTGAGATAATTAAATAAGATCAAGGAGATTTTAATTAACATTAGGGAAGTTATTAACCAGAACATGACAGCAGAGCACATCCTCTGAAGAGCAGAAATCAGCTGCAAACAAGATATATGATCCTGATGCATGAAAATAAATAAATTTTTGGTTTAATTAGGTTTTTTTTTCTGAACTTTAATGGTTAAAACCACCAGCTGGGACCAAATATCCTGCCTCACAGATGCTCTTAGGGGAAAATGCCTTGATACTAAGTTGCTTAAAGTCAAATGTAAATGAGATTAAAGTTGTGAATGTAGCAAAAGATTAACCGGATATGTCAATGTATATATATACATTAACTACCTAATCATTAGAACAGACAGAAAACTAGGTTGAAAAGTATAGAGCATGTCTAGAATGAAAATTTGGTTTGAAAGGGACTTAATTGCCATGGAAGAAATAATGTGTTTAATGGAACATCTGGTCTCAGAATGTCATGGGAAGCAACTTTTTTTTTTTTTCTTTTTTTCTTTTTTTTTTTTTTTTGAGGGTACAGGTAGACATAAAGGATATTGCTTTTGCTTTGTAAGCATAAAGAAGCCTTCAGAAGATTTTGATGAACTCTCTCCAGACCAAGAAAAAAAAATAAATTTAAAAAAAATACATATAGGAAGGAGATTTTAGAAGATGAGGAGTAAGCTACTGAAAGTGAGGCTGTGAACTTATTGGGAAAAAGTCATGAGGACAATATACATTTTCTAAAGGTACTGAAACTTGTAAGGTCACAGGATCTGTATTAGAATGGAAAATATATATGCATATGTGAGAACCTAATACTATTAACAATGAAACTATATAAAATACAAAATACAACTTTTCCAAATAAACCTCCCTCTATTGTATGATACTTAAGTATTTAAAAATCTTGGTACTTGTCTCTTGCATGGCAGATGTTAAATAGATCACGACTGCCCTGATTTTGCATGAAACAAAAACTACAGTCAGAAAATTCAGACCTGTTGAATAAAAATAGATAAATAACTATGGTAGTCTAGACTTCTCTATCAAAAGTTTTGAACAAAACCAGAGTCTTGTAAACAATTAACTTCTAAGGAAAGAAAAAAATTTAGATATTTAACTTATTTTCTATATGCTTGTTTTCTATTTGCTTCTTAGCAAGACGTTCTGTCTTGCCATCTGGCTGCTTTAGACATCTATGTATTTGTATGCTTTACTTTGCTACAGTCTGGAAAAATTCAGCTTGTCCAAAATAGGTATAATATCACTTCAAACTTAAAAGAAGAAATATGTCAGACTTTAATGTGAATTACCTTAGAGATATATCATCCCACTACCATCCCCTGTACTGCTCCTCATTCATTATTGTAAAATTCAGAATCTACAGCCCTAAATTACTTAGTGAAAACAATTGCAGCTCACTGGCCCTGTTTTCACAGCTGTTGTAACAGGGAACAGACAGTCACAGAGCAAAGCATATAGCAATATGGACTGCTGTATAATTTTCTAGGTTGTAACAATGTCTTTGCAATGTGTCTGATGTATGTCCTGCCCAGGAGAAGAAGAGGAGTGAGTGAAATGCTTCGGTGGGCACCAGGCATCCAGCCCAGGTGGACACTTGACATCCAGGGTAACAAACTGTTAATTCAGCAACATCACTTCCACCATTAAGCGATATCCACTGCCACGTTGACAGGCTTTTTTAAAACACTGTCAGAGATGTTGGTCCCACCTATTCACTCAGCAATCAGTTCCAATCCCTGACCAGCCTTTCAGTGAAGATATTTTCCCCTAATATCTAATATCTAATCTAAGCCTCCCCAATTGCAATTTAGGGCCATTTCTTCTTTTTTTTGTAATTGGTTGCCTGGAAGAAGTGGCCAATACCTCCCTGGCTACACCCTCCTCTCAGGAGGAGCAGGGAGGTGTAGGTTGTAGGGAGCAGTAAGGTCACACATGAGCTTCCCTTTCTTCAGGCTAAACATCCCCAACTTCTTCAGCTACTCCTCATCAGTGCTCCAGACCCTTCCTCAGCTCTGTTGTCCTTATTTGGACTCATTCCAGCACCTCAATGGCCTTTCTTGTCATGAGAGGCCCATAACAGAATCTATCAGTCAAGGCGTGGCCTCATCAGTGCCAGCACAGGTGGATAGTCACTGCCAAGGTCTTTGTTGGGGATTGGGTTTCTCAGTGGAATTTTCCCCACTGTAAGGTTGAGAGGGTTGCGGGCTACACCCTATCTGGTGATGGGGGCGGTGGGGGAAAGAGGAAGAACACCGTGAGATCGGGGGGCAGCTGCGCTCTCTCGCTCGCCTGGCTCAGAGAAGGACGGTCGCTGGAAACTCCGCTCTGCCATCCCAACGCCGGGAGCTGCCCTCCTTGGCTGTGGGATCCCGCAACCTCCCTGCTCGGACACTCTCTCTCTCCTGCATTTCCTGCTGACCTCAGAACATGCTTTTGGAGCATCGGGATCCATGAGCAGCGTCTCCCCTCCGCCTTTCCCATCAGGGACACGGACGCCATTCACCGCAGCGCCCTCCAGCCCCGTGGGATCACCGCATCTCCTCCCTGCTCAGCGAGAGCTGGCAGGCAGCGCCAGAACGGAGCCTGCACCGCACAGGAAAGGTGTCCACAGCCGGGAGAACTGTTCACTGGGTTTGCTGCTCTGCTACTGCTGATCTCGCAGTTATTGTTGTTGTGTTTTGTTTGCCTTTTTACATACATATATAATCAGTAAAGAACTTCGCCTGAGAGCCCTTTAATTTCAAAATCAAGGTAAAGTGAAGGGAGGGCTGGGTTGTACTCTCCTTTTAAAAAAGAAGCCCCTGTCTCTTTCAGCAAATACCTGTCTTTCAAACCAAGACAGTCCTCCTGGCCACCCTGTTGCTGATCCAAGCCATGGCTCTTGTCCTTCTTGGCCACCTGGGCATAGCTGGCTTGTGGTCAGCTGGCATTGACCAACACCCCCAGGTCCTTTTCCACCAGGCAGCTTTCCAGCCACTCTGTCCCCAGCCTGCAACAGTGCATGGGGCTGTTGTTATCCAAGGGCAGCATATCTCAACACCTCAAAGATAATAAGTCGTATTAGAAAATGGTAAATATATACTAATTTCAGAAAGCTGAAAATAAGAGTATGTAAAAGACTATGCTGTAAATATGTAAAGATTATATAAATAATGTAAAGATTATATTTTGATGTGGCATGATGCAATATAAACAATGGATGAATTAATGATGTGGCAGAAGAATTTCTAAAAATACTTTATATCAAATGCATGAAGAATTCTTTCCATTCAGTGTTTTCTAGTCAATGAATTCTTTCCCTGTTGCATTTTTAAATTGAAGGGGACAGAATATAGTCTAGACACAGTGACATTAATTTGTCTCTATTGTGTCATTCTAATCGCTATCTTTCAGATGAAAGAGAATTCATGTAATTCAGGAGCTGTAGGCTGCTAGGAGGGTCCGTGGAGTTCTGATGCTCTCACCCAGGAAGCCATGAATCTTCCCAGAGAGAAGGTCCCACAAGGGACTGCCTTCTAAGGGGGTCTTCTGGCAGGTCTCCTAGCCACTGGATAAACCTCGGCAAGCAGTGGCCTGTGGCCACAAGTGATCAGCTCTGATCAGAGATTTCAGCTCTGCTTGCGAGGCCATCCCAGGCAGACTCAGGGACAGAGAGATGGGAAGCGTCATGGCAAATTCCACAGAGATTCTTTTATTATCCAGCAGCTCTGTGAAGGGAGCCAGGGACGACAGCTCCCTCCAGAACTGGGGGAAAACTGGGGGTTTGTAAGGGTCAGTCCGAAGTTTCCCTCATTTTTGCCTGTCGACCATCACAAGGAGACCTCCAGAAGCCCCACCCAGGCTGACTCCCAACAATGGTTTCCTGGCCTGGCCACGATGGATGCTTGTCAGGTGACTGTTTGCTGGTGTATTGTGTTCACTGGACTGTGCTGTTGTGGCACCAACTGGAGATTGTGTTGCACCAACTGGAGACTGTTATACAACTGGAGACTGCATGTACTGCACGACTGCACCTGTCTCCCACAGAACCACGCAAGGGTCCATAAATCTTCCCACTTTTTGGCCAGAGGCCACTCACTTTGGAGGACTATGAAAGAGTGACCCTCTGGAAAAGACCCTTGGAGATCTCCCCACCGATGAAGACTCGTCTGTTGGCTGGCCCATGAGGATGTCTGTCTCATCTCGTTGGTAGCTATTTTCCCATCCCCTTCTTTTTCTCTCTCTATACTTTGTTTCCTATATCTCTCCCCTCTATCGCAACTGAGTTGTTGGCATTTAATAAAAATGTATTGCTGTTGTCAAATAAACTGATTTTGTCCCCTGCATTTTGCCTGTTTGCACCTCTGAGATCAAACGAACCATCTCGACCCCCGCTCTGTATTAACAGCGGATTGTGACAGGGTTTTATGGGGGAAAGCAAGGGTGGTACAAAGGGGCAAAGACCAATGGATTACAAAAGATTAACATGGTTACTAGGGATCGCTGAAACCTTTGGGGATAGCTCACCGTGATAAGAAAAGATGTACCAACCTAAGGAGCATCCTTCCAGGAGGGTTAAGATAAGCTAATCACAGCTCATTCAAGGGACATTCCAGCCAAGGGACATCCCTCCATGGCAAGGCTGTGGGTGGAGCTGTGGCAGGCCCACTGGCCTCCACAAGGAGCTATCATAATTCATTTTATGACAGGTTTTACACAAAAAGGCTTTACAATTGTTGTTTGATCAGAAGAGTAGAAAGGGAGTGTGGTCTAAAGAGAGAAAGGAATAAATCTTTGAAAGTAATAGAACAAATAAGAGGAAAGTGGCAGATTGTGGAAATTTGCACTTCCACCTGTCTAGACAAGACCCATAGAGAGAGAAGTCATGGGAAATGTAAATTTCTGCTCTAATTTCTTTACTGTAAATTTTTCTAATGTCCAACAGCTCGAAGAACAGGGATAAGTGGAATATAATTATAGTGTAAAAGGGAACAACAAAAACAAAACCCAAAATACTAGGAACAAAATACAGGATTTTGTGAGGGAAGAAGAATGTTTACCACAGCATGGAATACAGTTTTAAAAGACTATCTCTGAAAGTATGCCACTGAATTTATTTCAAGTATGTAAGCAAATGAAGCAATTTTGAAAATTTGGGGTAGACTCTAAAGACTCAGTTAGTTCCAAACTTGTATCAGCTGCTTGTATGTAGGTATAAATACATGCCATATATTTATAATACATACAAGGATTATTAAAGAAATTGAGATTAACAAAAAAATAGAGCTGCCTTTATTTAGACAGCTTTAGCACAAGAGCTCCTCTATATTGACTGAAACCATGGTACCAAGGCTATAAATTAAACTACTGCATTAAGGTATCACACATAAGCTAATCTATACCTTACTAGGCATTTACCTATTCTGTGATTTATTCAATTCTTGAAACACTGTCAGAACAATGCAATTTTTAATCAAGTAGGAATATACTTTACTACAAGAATGACAATCAACTTGCTTCAACTGAGTAACTAACTTGAATATCATTATAATTTATTTCATTATAGAGTCAGAAAGTCATGCCATAGGTACATCTTTGCTGTTTATCACTGGCATACAGTTGTAACTCACTAGATGTATTGAAAATGGCAGATTCCGTGACCCCTGTAGTGTCCTGTGCTCTGGTCACTCTCCTCTCTGGCCGTGCCCAGTTGGCTGAGATCCAATTTCTCCTTGCTCCCTTACAGACCCTAGAAAAGACCTGTGCCCCCTGACCTCGCCCTCTTTTCACTCCTGGAGACCCACAAGAAATAAATCTCAGATTCTCCCCAGGTGGGAAAGAGCCTCTTTTGTTATCTTTTATTCACATCCATGTAGTGGATCCCAGAGGCTTCTTCCTAACATCTGAGCAAGTCAGGAAAGAGGGTGAAGTCTCAGGGACCGCTACAGCATACCTTTTCCTTGTTTAATTGTATTCTTCTAAAAGACTTTCTGCCAACCCAAATCATCCTGAGACAAAGGCAGTATTCAACTCTTGTCTCAGATGCATCTGAAAGTACAGATATGTGCATTCTTGAGCTCCAGTTAAATGTTTTTTTCCATCACGGATAGTATGTTTTCTATGCAAAAACATTATAGTGACATCGCAATAAAATGAAGCATGACAGTGGCAGATGCAAGCAACCATTTGAATATTAGTTGATGTTCTGTTGGTAATAAGATAGTTGGGCACACCAGTAATTTTCCAATAACGGCACATTTGTGCAGCCAATATATTCTCAACTCCTTAATTAAGTTAAATGATGCTCTTATAATTATGATCTTCAAAATGTATGCACGCATTTATTCTTTTTTCTAAAGTGATGGTTAAACAGATGAGTAGTATAGCAAGCCTACTCCTTAGACAAAGATAATATAATTTTATCAGTGAAGTTTTGATTTTTTTTTCTTTAACTCCTTGATGACAGATATGCAGGAAATAGCTGCAAAAGAACAGATGAATTCATACATAATGCACTTGAATCACCAATTTAATTGTTGATGAACATAAGGATAGGAAGGTTTTGTTAGGAAACTCATCACTATCTGAAGGATGAAGAAACCTGTATTTGAAGAGATTGAAGACTGCTGCTGACCTGCTTTGGAATTTGAAAATCACTTTACTTCTCTTCCTTCTCTTTCCTTCTCTTCTTATGTATCTCTTGTCACCCAGGCAAGATGCAGCTGCCTAAATAAAAATCATTTGAGACTCCCTGGAGTACTTCTTTTGGTTTACAAATGGACAGGTTTTTGACAAGATTTGGGTGAATTCTGCCAGCTCCATGCTGGTATTTTAGGTATACCAATATGTCTTGATGGCATCTGTGTTGAGGTAATAGCAAGGGGCCTTAGTTTTGTTTGAGAATCCTATGTACTTCTACAACAATATATTTACATGATATACCAGAACATATTCAGTAGTTGTTCTGCCAAGAAATAATAAAAATCATAAGGATAGGCTTTCAGTAAATTAAAAGTGCATCATTGTGATAAAATTTTTCCTAGTTTCCTCCTGCCTACTAATAATATCCCACAGTCAGAGATCCATATCCAAACGTAGGGCCATGAAGTCCCAGAAAGTATTAATTATTTTCATAATGAAGTGGCAGTAAACAGCTAACTTCCAGAAATCAAAATTTTCTTCTCAAGTGGTTTGACGAAAGAGAAGGAGGTGGGATTTTGTCTGTGTGGAGGAGATTTTTGTCCTTTTCTCTTGTGATCAAGTTGTTTCATGAAATCTAATTAGAAAAATTCCTTATCTAGACAATTTTTGAAGCAAGATTTACTCACCTGAAAATTTCTTTTTAAAAATAGATGTTATCATTTTAAATAGACATTTTGCCATGTGTGTTCCTCACCAGGATCTCATTATTATATTATTGCTCATTTTACCTTAGGACAGGATTACATGCAAAAATTGCTGGTCCTTTTATTAAGCATAAAAAAATCACCTTTCTCTCACCTTGAGTTTTGAAGAAACCTTTCTTCTCCTCCTCATATTGGTTCTCCTTTATCCAAAGCCATTGATATTTTTACTCAAAGAATTTTTTGCAGAAGGAAAATACTATATATCAATATAGACATGCTTATTTTTTTCTTGCAGGTCATTTTTGCAGGTTGGGTTTCTTTCTTTTTTACTTCTAGAATTTTTTCCCATAAGTTGCTAGGAAACTAACTACTGGCTACTTATGGGTACTTAAAAAAAGAAAAGAGTGGCCAAGGTCGGGAGAAGAGTGTAGCATCTGGCTGCACTTCTTTTTTTCCAAGGGAGGAGTTACCACGGGAACTGGGCAGGTAAAGGGGTGGGGACAGCTGCTCTCTCTTCAGAGAGGGGCTTTCAGAGTGTTATGAATGATGTTCTATTTTTCCAGTTTATCAGCAAATGTAGCAGCAAATTTTTAATAGCACCAATTATAAATGGATACATATAAAGTATGGGAGATGAATACAATCAAAGTATTGGAAATGAATACAATCAAAGTATTGAATACATATATTTTAGGATAAGTAAAATTTTGGCAGTAAATAATTTAGTATAATTGAGGGTCGTATAAAGCATGAGCAAAACTGACTGGGGAGGGCCGCCCTCAACGAGGGATATGGGCAGGGGCTCGCCATTCCTCACATACCAAAGCATCCAGGCTAGCAATCCCACTTATATCCCATATGCTACAGAAATTTCTAGAAAACTCCTCCTAGT
The DNA here is from genome assembly GCF_052056855.1 of Sturnus vulgaris. Taxonomy (NCBI): domain Eukaryota; kingdom Metazoa; phylum Chordata; class Aves; order Passeriformes; family Sturnidae; genus Sturnus; species Sturnus vulgaris. The sequence continues at coordinate 15,025,991 of NC_142283.1, read as the reverse complement.
GTCTATTTCTGGAATCTACGTCACTATGTGTACGGCACAGGCTCTACTAATGGGTGAGGGGGTCTCTCATCCTTTTGAGGGTTTTGTTTCTGATGAAGGCTCATCGTCTTCATCAGCGATCGAGGTGTGACCTGCAGGTAGTGTGTGCACACTGTGTGACTGAGCAGATGTTTTCCATAACAAGGCTTTAATTGAATCCCATGCCTGGAATCATCCCATTTTGGCCCATGTCAAGGTCGAAACTTTCTATTTCTAGATGCTGCTTGTCAGACCTCCGTCCTTCTACTATTCCCTTACAACATCCTTCTTTGACTCCCAACATCGGGAAGATGTCCTTTGTCCTGTCTCACCCATCTCCCCCCTCACTCTGTAACAATTGTCTTCTATTGGTCTAAATACAATTTTGCTAATATAGTTACAATTTAATTAGCACGAATCACATTTATCACAACAGGAAGGTGGCTGGACTTGCACTTGTGAAAAATAATTTTGCTGCCACTGCCATAACCCAACTGGGAGCTGCCTTTCCTCTGCTTCTGGGCCCCACATTTCCTGCCCTGACGAGACATCCCGCAGTTCCTGCTCCTGCCGTGGAACTTCTGATACATCTTGTCCACCACCTCAGGATTTCCGCTCATTTCTGCTGTCCCAGCTTGCTGCTCCTTGGAATTCTGCTGGGGCACCTGGATCTGCTGCCCCAGGGATCATGAAGCAATGCCTTTCCTCCATCCCTTCCCATCTAGGCAGCGGGGCCGGCCCCGCCGCAGGGCTGCTGAAGCAAAGCCTCTCTTTTCCATCCCTTCCCGTCTGGGCCCAGCCGCCATTACCGCCTGCTCCCCGAGCCCGCGCCACAGCGCCCCCTGCCGGCGCGCGGGGATCAGCGCACCTGCCCCGCCCACCGGGAGCCAGCGGCGCCCCCTGCCGGCGGTGACGGGAACTGCAGCAAGGGGAAAGTGCCCGCGGCCGAGAGGGCTGAGCTGGGCTCCTGTTCTGGTTGGTGTCAGTGACACCGCTGGTGCTGTCTGGGTGCCTTGCTGTACCCACCAGCAAACAGCTGCTATTCCTATCCCCTGTCTCTGCCTGACAGGCCCTGAATTTCAAACTTATAATAATTCAGAGGGAGGAGGTTACATTTTCCCTTCAAAGGGAGGCTCCTGCCTTCCCTAGCAGACACCTGTATTTCAAACCAAGACAATTGTGTATATGGCCTTTAAGCTTGGGAGAATCACACAGTAAACCTGAACAGTTGTGATAGCCTCAAGTCTTAAAAGGTAATTCTGCTCTGAGAAAAGGCAGAGAAACACATCTAGGAACATTTCATGTATCATTAAGATAATTTTAAGTGAATATATTTTTAAATTATTTTGAGTGAACATACTGCCTCTTTGTCCTGATTTTGTATTAATTAGACAACCTTCAGGGAAAAAAAATTAAAAGACAAGACAGATCCAATGATCCCTCCCAAAAGATTTAACAATACTTTTTTTGTAAAAGAAAGTATTGCAGAGGATCAGAGCAGAGTTGTGTTTTCTCATTCCTTATCTCTGAGTTGTGACCTCAAAAATACAAAATAAACCCAAGATCTTTTAATACTGAGGCACTTGAAAATTATCTGTATCAGGGATATTTTATTATCTCAAACTATTTTAAAGGCAATTCAGCAGCTGACTTACTTGATTTTAGAAAGTGTAGTTATTGGATTTTTTAAGCAGATTTCTTACTGCTGTAGAATTCTCAGTGATAATTCTGTACAGTGGGAGAAAACTGGTAAAGATATTTCTACTTTATAAAGTATTCAGATCCAAAAATGTTTAGGAGTACTGCCTGTCAGTGAGAAAGATGAGAAAAAAACAGTAAGTGATAAAAAGAGATTCTTTAAGATGACATCCTGTCAAATCACTGTTTTACAAAAGAGATAGCAAAGTGAAACCATGGTTAAAGAAATATAAAATTGTATGCAACAATTTTCTCATTAATATTTTTTAATAGGCTAGTGTTAAAATAGAAACATATACTAAGCAGGATTCATAGAATGACAGAATGGGTGAGGTTGGAAGGGACCTTTGGAGTCTGGAGGTCTTTATGATGTACTTCTACTGCTAATGCACAGCCACCTCCACGTAGTTGCTGAGAATGGGCTTTTTTACTCATATATCTCCCATCAGGAAGACTCCAACACCACTCTGGGTAACCTGTGTTACTCCTCAAGTCATGGTCACAGTGAAAAAAGTTTTCTGACGTTCAGTGGGAACTTCCTGTCCCTCAGGTTGTGCCCATTGCCTCTTAGCACCATGGAAAACCGTCTGGCTTCCCCTTCTCTTTGCACCCTCCCTTCATGTATTTATATATTGATAAAATTATCTCTGACCCTACTCTTCTCCTGGCTGAACTGTTACATCTTTCTCAGTTTTTCCTAACAAGACATATTCATAAACATGTCTGTGTCCCTTTCTTGGAATTTCTCCAGTATGTCCATATATCCACAGTTCTTGGGGGTCTGTCCAGCAATTGCCAATTGCTTTGAACGACCTCTGGCATCTTCCAGCAGCAAGATCCTTCAGGAATACCACAAATTCATGTCAAACTCATATTGCCACTGTAATCATCCTTAGCCTGTCTCCAGAAAGAAAACTGCAAATAAGTTTTCTATCTATCCCTCTAGTTCAGACTGAATAGCTAAGTTTTGGGAAGAATAAAATATCCTTGGAAGATTATAGGTTCTTCACAGTTATCATAATAATAATAAAAAAGGACTGCTGTCATTGTCCTCCTTTCTGAAGAAAAAGTAGACTATGCAAACTGGGTTAGAGAGTCATTTAATAGAAAGAGAAACATCTTCAGGCATAGTGAGTATCACATTCTGTTTATTTCAGTTCAGAGTTAGGGTGTATGTCATTCAGAGGCTCTTATACAGGTGTGCTGGTGAGGGAAGTGTCACAGCTTGTAATTGATCACACTATCAAAGTCTCTATATCTGGTCAGTTATGTACCAGTGTTTTCTGCATATCAAACAACTAACAAGAACAGGGAAATAATCGGAATTAGAGAGTAAAGGAAAAAGACTAAATTTTGGTAGTGAACATTAATGAATTGCCTTAATTTAATTGTCGATATCCCTAGTAGTGGTAAAATGATCCGTATGTATGTAGTTTACTTACTTCCTTGGTTAAAGCATCATTTATATGTATGTAATTGTCGTGGTTTAGCCCCAGCCAGCAGCTAAGCCCCGCAGAGCCACTGACTTTATGCCCAGTGGAATGAGGCAAAGAATCAAAGAGTAAAACTGAGAGAACTCGTGGGTTGGGGTACAGACAGTTCAATAGGTAAGGCAAAAGCAATACACACAAGCAAAGTAAAACAAGGAATTAATTCACTGCTTCCCAGGGAGGGGTAGGTGTTCAAGTATTCCCAGAAGAGCAGTACTTCCTCATGTGTGACTTGGGAAGACAAAAGCTGCCCCTTTAACATCCTCTTTCTTCCTTCTTCTCCCCCTAGCTTTGTATATGCAGCACGTCTGGAATATCCCTCTGGTTACTCGGGGTCAGCTGTCCTGGCTGTGTCCCCTCCTAACCTCTTGTGCACTTCCAGCCTGCTCACTGGTGGGGTGAGAAGCAGAAAAGTCCTTGGCTCAGTGCAAGCCCTGCTCACCAAGAACAAAAACATTCCTGTGCTATCAACAACTGTTTCCAGCACAAATTCAAACTGTAGCCCAGTACTAGCAACTGTGAAGAAAATTAACTCTATCTCATCCTAAAACAGCATAAGTTACATTCATTTTGCGCTGAGTCCATGCTGAAATTTTGGAAAGAAAATTACTGGTTCCTACTTACAAAGATACAAGTATTTTGATTTGATGGATCTTGAGATTGATTTCAAATCTATACATTCTACTCTTAAGTTCTAACTACAGATTGCCCTAAGAATGTTATTGGGCTGCTAATCTCTAACAGAATTAAGTATGAAAATTATTTTATTAAACTAGAAAGGCTTTGGGGTTTGTTTGTATGATTTCCTTTTATGAGTCAAGATTATCTTTAGTCCTTTGAAAAGTCTTTATGTAAAATCAGGAAAATAAATAATATTAAAATAGCAACCAAACAAAAACCTATAAACTCAGTGAAAAAAATGTGAGCTTGGAATGTGAAAACCCTAAATGGCACTCAGATTAAAGCATATATGTCGATATAAACTGGAGTTGCCAAAAAAAGAATGAATAATCTGGTCCCTGTACATATATGTGTGTGCAAAGTTTAATATTCCATAAGCCACATGGAAATGAATATGGATATTAGAATGAATTAATTTTAAATAGCTCCGTCTTTATAGAGTATATTTTAGAACACTTAATTTGTGTTTATTGGTGAGCCCAATATGAGTTACATGAGTTACAAAAGGAACAACTTCACTACATGTTTTAAAAGCTAGCTGAAGTATTGAAGACCAAATGAGGACATGCAATACAAATGTTGAAAAAAAGTGCCATCTGTGTCTTCAAAAGAAAGAGAAAATGTGGTTCTTGTGTGTTTTATTGTAATTGTCAGACTATACATATGGCTTTGTCAGCCCATAAACTGCGAAAAAAAATATTTTACGAGATTAATATTTTTTTCTAAAAATACTATAGTATGGTTAATAAATATAATGAAGAATTTGATTCATACAAAGTAGATTTAGGCTTGCTCTTATCAAATAAAAGCTGAATTCTAAAAAAAAATCATATTTAGAATACTTAAAGGCTTCTTTATTTCTCCTTTTAAGGAGATTATTACATGGATAAAATTATAGCCTGGATTAATTTAATCCAAATTGTACTTAATTGCATTCGAGAATTATTTTAATGAATTATTTTAAATCTGAGATAAAAGTGATTTCAAGCATTTTAGAGAAGCACAGATTCTTATTTTAACATCAGCTGATTAGTATAGACAGGTCTCACAGTGCATTTGTCAGCCTCCCCCTGTTATATCTGCCAAAAGGAGTAGACACATGATGGCAAATAGGGGAAACACAGTAGCATTAACCACAATCCTGAAGAAAATGTGTTACTGATGTTATGTTCTCTTAAGCGTCTGAATTTTCTTCCACACTTTGATTTTCCAAAGAAATAAAAGTGTTAATTTGTCCCCATCATATATATATATAAACACTTTAGATGTTTCCATTGATATGCTTTTTAAACCCTGTGTTTGTATTTAGCTGTAGCAGTTTAAGGAGAACAGAATCCTTATCCACTTTTCACTCCTTGTGCCCATAATATCACAGCTCAACTGGGAAGCCAGGAAGAAACCTAGATGCGTGAACAGTTTGAGTTGAGGGTTATGGCATTACTTTCCTAATACTCTGACAGAAATGAGCATCATTATCTTCACAATATGCAGTGTTACTCTCTGAAACTTATTTTGGACTGTATTTATGTTAGTGAATTTTTTATTTTAAATAAAGTGTACAAATCTAAGTTTTGGTTTTACGAGAGAAAGAATCACACCATGAGAGCTCTATTTCTTTGCTGAACACACTCAGATTTTATCAGATATTATTGCAATGTTTGTATCTTTATATTTGCAGACATAAAATTAAGTGGCTTTTAAAAGAGAATGCAGAAAGAATGCCAAACAAAAAAGGGTATAATACATACTACTAAATTCCTGTGATTATCCATTCAAGATGGCCTCTCATGTCTTTCCCAATCTAAATGATTCTGCAATTCTATTATTATTTTTTAGAGTTGCCTTTTCTTTTATCCATCTTTTCTAATTGATATAAAGACATTTTTTCTTCACTCCTCCTTTAAAAAAATTTAAAAATAGATGTGACCTTTTTTGTCATTGGCTGAAACTTTCATATCATCTATGCAGGTTTCCATTAGCTGAAAGTGGTTTTAGATAGTTGGACCCATGCTTGTCAGTCAGTTAATGGCTTTTATTTTGCTGTTATCATAAAAGACAATTTCTTTCTCAAATCGATCAATTAAGGTCACGGAAATAAGTGGAGAAGAGTGTACAATTTCTTACAAACACTGTCGAGATTATCCTGGCACTGAAGAAGGATCTGCAATAGACTTTCTTAATGAATAGAAATAGCTTTCATCCAAGTAGATGCTTTTTCTTCATTTTTTTTTCCAGTCACAATTCAAAGTGAACTACACAGCAATCAAGTGTTTGAAAGCTCTTAAAATATCCACAATGTACAGACTATAGGTTCATTTTTTATCAGGAGATAATGTGATATAAGAAAGAAGTAGATGGAGTAAATCAATCAAATGGAAATTTTTCCAAAGCACAGAGGAAAGTTAAAGCAATGAAAATGAGAAGTAAAGGGATGTTCAAGTGGCAGAAGGTATTACAAGAAGTGGAGAAATTCTATTCCATTCACTTAGGAAGCCTGGAAACTACAAAAAGATCCTTTGAAATAACTAAACATAAGATCTGGACCCACTTCTTAAGAAATTCTGCTACTTCCTTGTGGCCCAGTTGAAAGACATGACAAAAAATCTTCCTAATCTTACAGGGCCTTGGATTATTATCCTTTATTGATTTCTTGATTATTATCCATTATTGATTTCACAGGTAGGCAGAGATGAAGTTGATTTGAGGAGTCATAGGACAATCAAGAGAGTTTTCAGGGCCTTGGAAGTGTCAGGAGCACATTGGTGTACTCAACTGTCAGTTGCAGGGAATGATGTTAGAGAAACAGAGACCAAACAGATCAGTACCTGGCTCCACGGCTGGTATCACAGGCAACATTTGGAGTTTTTTGAGCCTGATGGATCAGGCTTGCTGATTACAGACAGGGTACAGCTGTCTCAAAGGGATAAAGGATCTTTGTGCAGGAGCTATCAGGGCTCGTGGAAAGAGCTTTAACTTAGATTTGAGGGGGAAAGGGATAAAATCAATCTCATTAGAGATAAGCCTGGGAGTGGCACATCAATTTTTGAGGTCTGCTATTGTAGCCCTTTGGCCTGCTCCAGAGTGTGCTGAGTGACACATTTGAAATGTCCCCTGACTAATGCACATAGAAGCCTGGAAGTCTCAATGAAGGAAGGGGGTGGAGATACACATGGCATCAATGCCTGAGATTTGACACTTTGGCATCAAAGACTCAAGTATTGTTGGTGTATTTGAAACCACAGAAGCATCTGAGAACAGTCATAAAGGAATTAGGGCTTCTCCCCCCGAAAAAGTCTCAGGATCAATAACCCAGCTGAAGTTCATCCACAACAATGCACAACAGTATGGACAACAAACAGGAGGAGTTAGAAACCATTCTGCAGCTGGGAAACAATGATGTAATTACAACCATGAAAACACGGTGGAATAACGCATCACTGGAGTACAGAGATGGATGACTCCTCATAAGGGGTTGGTGAAGAATAGGGTGGTAGGAGTAAGCCTGTGTGTTAGGGAGATTTTTGACTCTCTAGAGCCTAATGGCAATGACAGTATTGAATGTTTATGGATAAGAGTCAGGGTGAAGGTCAACAAGTCACATGTGATGGTGGGAGTCTAGGACAGACCACTTAACCAGGATAAAGAGGCAGATGAAACATTTTATAAGCAGCTGGAAGAAGTCTTATGATCACTAATCTTTGTTCTTATGGGGATTTCCATTTATCAGATGTCAGCTAGTGAGGAAATGGTCCAAGAGGCTCCTGCTCTGAGTGACAGGTAACTTCCTGACATGGTTAGGGAGATAACTGGGGAAGACACCTAATTGGACTTGCTGTTTATGAGCAGAGAAGAACCTGTGGGTGATGTGATCGTCTGGGGCTATATTTCTTCTTTGGAAGGCTGGTCAGGCACTGGAACAGGCTGCCCAGGAAAGTGGCTAAGTCACCTTCTCTGAAGGGATTTAAGGGACATGTAGGAGTGGCACTTAGAGATATGGTTTGTGGTGGATTTGCAGTGGTGGGTTTACAGTTAAGTTCAATGATCTTAAGGACCTCTTCCAACCTATATGAACCTAGGCTTCTGTTATTCTATAATGTTATAGTGATGCCCTTAAAATGTTTTCATTATTTCCTTGACCTTAACAACCTCACTGTTGTATGCTCTTAAGGTTGTTTTTTGGGAGCTACAGTAAGTGGGTGGATATTTGAGATATCTTTGAGGATCAAGTAATAAAGGCATTTATCTTCCATTATGATAGGTAGATTTCCAAAGACATGATGCAGAAGGAAAAGACAGAAATGGTTTCTCAAGTTTATAAAATCCTGAAAACAGATCTATAATAGACTAGATTTGTTCCTCTACAATTTAAGAGATATTTATAATGTAATGTCAAAAGAAACAGAATTTACTTCAATCTATTTTAGCTGCTGAATTAGTATAACAGAAACACAGTAGTTTTGTATCAAAATGCATATAAACAGAAATATTTGGAAATATTATTAAAGTTGTTAAAAAGAATTCATATTAGCTCTGCAATGCTTAAAAGTAAAATGTTACACTAGAAAATAATCCAAATATTTCTTGGAGGAAAAGAACCCCCCACTTTTGCTTTGCAAATACAGATTTGATTTTTTTTCTGATATATTCCTTCAGTGCAATAGCTTTCAGGGTTTCAGTAGCTCTGAGAATTATCAATATGTTTCATTACAATTTTATGTTACCTTCTAACCATGGAAAATCTTTGATGGGACAAATTCTAACAAGTGAAAACTTTGGGGTTTCTTGTTTCTTTCTTCTTCAAAAATTGAATTATTAAAGTGCTGTTATTTTAAGAGAATAAACGCAGAAATAGTATATATTATCATACAGTTTATGCATTTAATTTTTGATAACATATATATGGAAGGCTGTTTGTCCAAATCATAGGAGTACACACTGCTTCCACTACCCCCAGTAATACCAGGACATAAGCTAGGCACAGTGGCACAATCATAGGACAGAACAACAAAATAATTCAAAAGTGTCTTAAAGCCACTGAGGAATGGTCCTGCTCCTTGTGGCTAGGGAACTATGCTTTGGATTTAATAATAACTAAAATGGAAAATATTGCACAAAATAAAATTTATTTACACATTCTAGAAAGTCCAATTTTTAAGAGGAAAATTATGGTGTATGTAATACGTGTAATTAAGTAAACACATTTGAGCATCAATTTCTTAAAAATATTCTTGTATACCAGAAAGAACCAAAAGCTCAGATGTAGAGTTTTATAGACAATAATAGAAAAATAACATTCTTTACAAGTGCTGTAAAGAGGGGGACAAAAGATATCAGCAGCATTTGACATTGAAAGAAAAGCACTTGGTAATAGTTTGAACCTAAATGTAATTAATACATATTCTAGAAATTTTGTTTTTCAGTTGCTGTTTAAAGAAGCAGACCAAGTTTTCAGTACTCTTGACAGTAATCAATGCATTACTTACAGAAATCCTTTATCATTGCTGGAATGCCATAACAGGATTTTTTCCATTTTTTCCATTTCATTAAAGTCAGCAAATCCATTTAGGGACAACTAAAATTTTATTTTAACTGAAAAAGTGAGTATTATTCACATGCCATAGAGTAATTCACTAGACTTTTTAACCTTTTATTAAATTCCATAATGAAAATGTCTTCTTGGGAACATGGCATCATTTCTATATATTGTTTATAACAGATCAGATTTTCACTGGTGGAAGGAAGTTCATGGAGAAAGAAGGTGCTAGCTTCTTCAATTAGAGGTTAATCTGCATGTGCAAGGAGATTCCAGAGCCACGAGGCAGTGAAGGGGGTGAGTGCCAGCAAACAGAGACTGCACAGAGTGGTGTCACACACTGTATCTGTGCTGGCAGCAGCTAGAGGTGGATGTATTTGTATGGGTATGCATGTCAGCAGGATTTTGCTAGTGAATATGAGACCGAAATTTGAATGAGAGGTTGAGAAGCCAGTGCTGAGGTGGCCATAAGCTCGGGCTGGATACTGAAGATATCAGGGAGGCTGAGATTTGGCTGTTGGAGGTATCAGGGATCCAAACAAGCAGCTGGAGCAGTCACGGGGTCTTGAGGTAGACTACTGGCCATTGAGCTGGATCAGCTGGCAGAGGAACTCCTCTTGCATTTATATCTTCATCCATGGAGCCACTGGAAGATCAGATCCAAGGGCTACTGGTTAGGCTGAGTGCACAAACCCAGTTATTAGTGGGATCCATAGTGTTTGTAAGTGCACATGCCTGTGTGGGTGTTTCCCATGTGAAAGGAAGAGCTGCTAAATGGGGATGCAACTGAAGTTTGCTGCATGGCCTGTCTTGATCTCCTACTGAAGAGACCTGTACTGAACATGTGTATAATAATATAAATTTGTAGTGCATTTAGGTTTTCACCCACATCAGACAGAGGAGAATAGAATGATGCTGTTGATATAATCTGTACTTGAGTGAATGGAATGGTTTCTTTATTTGTGTTTATCTGTGTGATTGTCCATGTACATACACTTCTTTGTCTTATGCTTATGTGCCTTTGTCTCTACTGGGTAGATAGGCTCAGTGCTCATAGCTGGACTTAGCAACCTAGAGCTTCAACTGCCTCACCTCTCTTGGGCTGCTGGGCTTGGCAACTTCCAGAATCAAGAACTTTGTTCATGGCTGAATAGCACTGTAAACGTGTACCTACAGGTTTATCACACATGCAAATATTGACATCTTTCTCTTATAAGAAGATACATAAAGCAATTGAAAAATACACTTTGGAGTCTTTAAACATGTTACTACGGTTCACAGCTCAAATGTGGAGTTGTAATGATTAAAATGTAACCTCGCATGCACAAATTATAAAAATACATTACAGTTAAATGATTTATTATGGCTTGATAGAGCAGGGGGTTAGGATATTGACAGAGTGGTCAGAGAAGAGAGAAGCTAAAAAGTTATATCTGTCTCTCCGACTGTCCCATTCATCCTGCTATGAATCTGAATCTACTGCCATTTTTTACTCTGTCTTTGGTACCACATTGACTTAAAAAGTTTGCACACTGTCTTCAACAGGACTGATACCTATAATAAGTAATATTAAAAGGAAAAGGACCCCAGAAATATAGGCAAATTATTCTTAATTAGTGCATAGAATACTGATATATGTTCCCTAAATAAACAGGAATATATATAAATGCTTATTGACCACAGAACTAATTTTTCTTGCTCCTGCACAAATTCTTCTGAACTGGCAGACCTTCAATAACTTACAATACTTCTTCATAAGGCCAGAAAATGAATTACAATTTTCTCATTTATTCTTCTGCAATGCCACAGAAATAGACCTCACCTATTAAGGAGATGTAATATCAGGATGTAGGCAAAAAGTACATTTTTTAATAGAGGGTCAGAAATCATGAAAGAAAGTAATGACACGTCATAAACTTGACCAGTCATCCAAAACTGAGAAGTATCAGTGCACTAAACTTGAGAAATTGGCAGTAACATATTTTCCTTTCTCACTGTAAACAGACTTGTCAGTTTAACATTGGCTATAACTTTGGAAGGAAATTTTGCTCTAAACCAATAACACAACAGAGGAGATAGATAAATAGGAAATAAAAATGAGAAACCAAACCAACCAACCAAACCCCAAAATAAACAGGAATTGGAGCATTTTCCCCACTTACTTTAAATATGAAGTATCTTAGTCCATCTCACTGTATAGATGCCATGGAGAATTTGCATTTCAATTCTTATAAACACAGAACAACTCATAAAAGATGCTCTACAGTCTCCTATGATTGCAGTCCCACTGCAATGCTTGTGTTTATTTTTACTAGCAGAATGAGAAACAAGAAATTTCCTTCCTCATTGAAAAAGGATGCTTCTGTTTCAGTAATATTATCTTACTAAACGGTATGGACAAGGGAATATCATGAGCCTCTTTGTGCTTTACTACTTTTAACACTTCTTCCTTTCCAAGTAATCCAGTTTTAGAACTGCAGATTTACACAGATATGAAACTGTGGGTTCTTTTCATAGTTCTTAAGCTTTTCTTTCCTCTTCTGGCATTATTATATCGACCTGATAAAATCTGAAATCTAAGCATTCTAAATCATAACATCTATCTGTTATAATAAAGTAATACAATTAATTACTTATCAAATGCCTGACTATCTGGAGTTGTTTGGTACAAAAGAACTATGCTGCTTTAGATATTAGGTCCTTTATTCTCAGCTAGACTTTTTCAATTTTCAGGCAATAATTTTTTTCCTGAAGCCAATTTAGGAGCCTTTTTTTATTGCCCAGTAAGAGAAAGTTTCAATGATGAAAATGTACTGAAGTGTCTGGCAGGTCAATCTATTTAGAAATCCATATCCTGTGTGAAGCTGATTCCTGCCAGCAGTACTCAGCTCTGCTGTTAGGGTTGTCTCTCATGGGTGCACCAGGTGACAGACACAGGCTCTCCTCTGCATGTGACCTGTAGGTTATTAAACCTCACTGATCCAGCCAGGTAGTATTAGCTCAAATGGAACTAAAACTTACTTCCCTGACAGTGCAGTCTCACAAGTGGTGGTTGAAATAGTGAAACAGCAGTGCAACACACCACTGCCCGGTTTGAGATCTGAAGAGAGACATGGAAACAAGGAGCTTATTTTTTTGAAAAATGCTGACAAACTACCAGTTCTGATGAATTACCAGAATGATTTCATGGAACTATCTTCTTTCCACAGAATTTTTGAGAAATTCAAGCTCATTTTATATCTGAAGCACGCTTTACAGTAGCAGTCTGCCTAGGTATGGCAAACAGCCCACCAAAGAAGGGTGGATCAACTAGATGCACCAAAGTGGTCCAAAACTCTGTACTTCCCTTTTGCAAAATTCAGTACCTAAAAGTTCAGTCTGGGGACTGCTCCTACTCAGAAATTTGTAAGAATGAAACATATGGAAATCACTCCTTTTCGGACATAAGTTTTTAGAATTTGAGAAGGTGAATTTTGATTTGTAAAAACTACATGCTATTGTTCTTGAAAGGATAAGGTAAAATATTTATTTTTAATGTAATTTTGCAGAACTGTGACTTAGTAGAAAGGCAAATAACAAATTTTTGGAAATCTCCTTTTCTTACTGGGTCAAAAATTTAACTTTCAATCATACAATCACTTCAAGCAAAAAGGAATAGGTAATATCCCAGATGCTTTTAGACCGAAGTTTTGAAAAGAGTGCAAATGGTATAAGTATGTATTTATGGCATTTTGAAGCTATTCACTGGCTGCTAAGAGAGAGAAAAATCCAATTCTGTCCTTTCATTCAGATTCTGACCCTCCATTTTAAAAATGTGTCTAACATTTATGATTGTGAACGAAACCTCAGCATATCTCTGATGAGGCATCTGCTTAAACTTGTAAGAAGACATGAAAAGTAGTTATGAAAAGCATCTATGGAATGTGTGAAATTTTCTATTTGTTTCAGCTAAAAGAATTAATACATTGTTTCAGTGATGATAATTGAAATATCAACACTGTTAATTTAATTTGAGAAAAGTCAGGGGAAGTCTCTCACACAGTTCTGATGTTTTGTCTTGCTTCTTAGCTACAAATGGATTTCAGTTTAGACATACTTGTGTTTATTTCCACATCTCAAAATGTAATTCCAGATACCACTTGATGACAATGGGCATATTGAAGTTTGTGGATCAACCATTTTGACAAGAAAATGTGACAGAGATATTTAATCCAGCTATCTTTTTAATTTTTTTTTTTTTTACATCAACCATCATGCTTGAAAAGATCAATGCAGCAGTGTGTCTGGGTAAAATCTTGTGGGGTTTTTTAAATTTTTTTAGTGTGAAGACTTTCTGGTTTAAAGATGTTGATTCACAAGATTCAAATATTCCATTTAATGTATTGTTCATTGCCATTGTGCCAGAAGGATGCAAGGAAGTTCAGTCTTTCACATGACCTTTCAATATCAGGCTCTTTATAATTCATTTAATACTCCTGTAGATATCCAAGCTTCAACTGTGTTAGAGGGCTTCTTTTTTATTGTTTTTTTTCCCTTTGGTTCAAGAGCTTTTCTTCCTTTTCATGAATTAGTTAAGAAAACAGTGATTTCACCCAAGTTTAATGTTCACAACTTAAATTGATAATGCAGTAACTTTTGTAAATTATAGGTCTACAAAAATGTTTTGATAAATTGCAGCAGTGTATGGGTTGCCAAGAAATTTGGAAACTCATGAATTTGTTTGGTTCTACTTCATCTCTGTTCCCAGTAGTAATTTTATTGACAGTTTCCCTTCAAATTCTGTAAAGCAATTACTTTATTTTATATTTCCCTAAAATGCCTCAAAGTACCAATTTCAATAACTTTGTTTCTAGTCTATCCTAGCAGTTAGAGGGAAGCAGTGACAAGATTTTTTCAAACATACATTCCTTACCCTGGGACTTTCAAAACACTGGGCCACTAGATGTTATCCAGTCACAAACTTATATCTTCCCTTGCTAATTATTTCTATTTATAACCTCTAAGTTCTCTTGCAAAGTGCTGATAATTTGTATTTCTTCAAATAACCTGAATAAAATAAGACAGAAGTGTATCTATAATACACAGTTATTGGATATTCCTACCAATTGCAAATTGAAATGGGAAGTATGAACAATCAGGATTAAACTGCTAATATATGATATGACCTGTTAGAATTTCCACTTAAATTTTGCATTTTCCTACTTTCTTCAGTGGACTGCAATACATCAGACATAGAAAAAAGAATCACCATAAGTTTGGATTAATTCAACATGTTCACTGAATTTTAAACTCTTGCACACTGCTCATTTATCAAAGCTCCCTTAGTTGCCCAGCTATTTCTTTCCTGTATAGGTCCTTCCAAACATTGTCTATGTATACATATTTATATATACATAAATTACTTCCATTCTGAAGTAAAAAAATAAGGATAAAATTTGCAAAAGACAATGATGGAAGATAGTGATATTTCCATGTGGGGGTTTTCGATACATTTTTTTATTTTCCTAAGGAAGTAATGAAAATAATTTGTAAGAAATTAGTCATGTTATCTGTTTCACAGATGCATTAGCATCAAAGAGGAAACATATGTAAAACCAGATACATTGATATTGCTACTACTTTCCACAGCAGCAAGTAAGAAGAGTTCCAGGAGAAGTCAGTTGGTCAGAATATATATACAGAATAACTACTTAGAGTAATTAACCCCAACCACCAATATTATAATTTAACTCTCATATCACTTTAAACATTTGAAATATGACCAGTCATCCAGCAAAAGCTAAGTTAAAGAAATCTTATTGATCAGGGCCATAAGAAAGCCTCAGAGAAATGTTAGAAAAGTTGGTTTAAGGAATCACTTGCATTTGAAAGATAGATTGCTAAATATCCTAAATAGAGAAATCATCTATTACTGTGTATTTAGCATAAATGCATGTATGCAAGTGTGCCTTACTTTTCTCATCAGCTCAATCTACACCTCTGCTCTCATGGTATCATTCATTTCATACCAATCTTTCCTACCTGAAAATTTTGTACCAATCTTTCCTATTCCTTGTCAGAGCTTCCAAAGCCTATGAAAATTGTCCCTGCATTGCTTATGATATTACATTCCTAATGCCACACATCACTGGCTTCAGCAGCATATCCTATTTTAAATGCTGAAAAAAAGAAAGCCAAGAAAACGTAAGAGAAGTGAACCTAAACTAAGCTGAGCTAAGCTAAGCTCAGCTCTGATTTCTTATTCTCTATTCCTTCATAAGTTCTTTTTTTGCTGCTTTTAATGTCTTATACACACTTTCTGATTAGTCACTTACTTTTAATGGCTCAAAGCTATGCTTCTAGTTGGATGACCATTCCTTGGAATATTTATGGATTTTATCCATAATCTTTGGAATTGTTATGAAAAATATGATTACATATAAAGGTGCTGAAAAACAGACACATAGGAAATAACAGGGAAAAACTGAAATTCTGCATTGCAAGTAAATACTATTGATATCCATGATGAAAAAAGCATAAAATCTAAAGTGTTTGAAATAGTATATTTTTCTAAACACCTTTGTGAACAATAGCAGAAAGCACACTAAAATATTTAAAAAATTCATAATCATATGTACATTTAGTGAGAAAGGAACTTATCTGAAAGCAGGTGATTCATTTAATTTATTAAAGAAAGGAACAAAGAAATTTTTAACTTTATATGAATGATAAACATTAATGTCTTCAGAGGAGAGAGGAAGTTCTAACAGTGAATAATTTACTAACAGGTGAACAAATTTCTGAATGTGATTGTACTCCGTTAGAACAGAGACTCTTTGGAGGTCAAGTAGTTGAAATACATTTATATAATCAGCTGAAAATTAATCTTGTTTATTTTAGGTAAGCCAAATGAAACACGACATTTGATCAGATACTTATGCCAAGTGTCAATAAAACTGCAACTGGATGTTATAATTTCTTTATTGATAATAGTCATTAATTAATGTGTTTGTATCAGTCTATAAACAAGGTACTGAAATGCATAAAATCCATATCTATTAGTTTGAAATATATAATAACTAGACTAGACAGAGCAGCATAAAAATGCTAGTCTACAAGATATAAAATGCAGCACTCAAAAAATGTCAAATAAACAAATAAAAAAATGCAAAGTATAATTGCATTTTGTCAGGCTCAACTGTGTCATCATATGAAGATCTTTTTGCGTAACTTATGGAAAATATAATGCTTATTCTCAAAAAACACGTTAAACATAACCAAGAAGAGGAACAAGAAAATACATTCTCTTGACCAAGTGTCTCAAAAACAAAGAACGAGACTAGTTGTACCATCATCTCTGTATTTGGGAAGTAACACCAATTTCGTCAAGCAGTCAGCTACAGCTTTGGGGTTGATGAGCACAAAAGACCACCCAAGGGACCCCTGAGATAGGAGGACACATGCATCAGTGTGAGGGAAAGCATATTATTGGACTTCGGGAAATTATTATCAAATGTATTTTTCTTTTGGAAAAAACAATGAATATGTATGTAAAGTAGTATGTAAACAGGAGCTTTTCTTACTCAATATGCATGATAGGTGGAAATATCCCGTGTGCATCCAGCACTGAATAAAGAATGCCTGCTTCTTAATGCTACATTGGTGCTAAGGAGTTTATTCTACCAATTATGATAACAATTGGACTGGACTTTCTCCAGCGAACTCATTAGCAGAAGTGAGGGTCTACACTGCGGCTGATGTTCCAGAGGTGGTACCTTTCAGTCCCATTGAAATTAATCCCACTTTGATGAAACATACCCTTGAGCAGCTTGTCCTCTTCCTGGGACTTGGGATGCTGTTGTGCCACGGCTATGTCCTGGCTCTTCAACAGGAACCAAATTGCCAGCTGTTCCTTCTCCAGCCTCTCCTCCTGCTGTCTTTGTTCTTCACCACCTTCTTCTGGCTGCTGCCCAAGAAGTCACAGCAAAGAAAAAGTGTTGCTTTCTTGGGATTCCTATGGCCAAGGGTGCTGGTAGTGGATTAGCCCCTCCTCATCATCCATGGCAGTGTTGGCAGAGTAAGCTCCCACCTTGGCTCACCTGTGGGGCTGCTCTCTGCAACCACCAGACCCCTGATGGGCTCTGTGCCCCAATTCAGGGATGGACTG
The DNA here is from genome assembly GCF_052056855.1 of Sturnus vulgaris. NCBI lineage: Eukaryota > Metazoa > Chordata > Aves > Passeriformes > Sturnidae > Sturnus > Sturnus vulgaris. Next base: position 15,008,425 of record NC_142283.1, on the reverse strand, counting down.
GGGAGATGCCCCATCATTCTCACCCCAGGGGAGATGGATAGGGCGGTAGGCAAAGACCTGACAGAGGAGGGGAGCACAGGCTGCTACCTGTGGCCATGTGTGATGAAATACAGGTTCTCCTGGTGTCGCTGATGGAGAAAATCCAGTAACTGCTCCTGCTGTGTCTGATGCACTTTCAGTGTCTGTACCTGCCAGAAAGACACAGTGAAGGTCCTTCTGCCACCCCAGGACAGAGTTCCTAGAGCAGCACTTGGGGGGCATAGGCATGTCTGGACAGCAAGCTTTTTTTTGTACCTGCGCAGTCACCCCAGCACTATTTGGAGCAGAAATGGTCCCTTCTGCCCCTCCTGGCTCACTCATGTTTCCCCAGCCAGCAGGCAATGGGCTCACCAATCTCTACAGCTGTGACACCAGGATCTGGATACTAAGGAGCACTGCCAAACAGCTTTTTGAATCTTGGAGTTGTGTCTCAGCTGTAGTAAACTGTGAGGATGCAGGGATGCTGTCAAGGAGCACATTTCCTCCTCACTCTGAAACACCTATCCTACTGCAGCTCCTTCTCCTACCCTTCTCCCACTCAACCCCACTGCTGGTTTGGGTCCCTTCTCTCCAGGAGCAACCCCTATCCCAGGCATAAGCACGCTGAGCTTGAGGGCCAGGCTCAAGGGAAGACTGTTAGTGCTCTGGGAGACAGTGGATCCTGCTACCACGGCAGGGTAAGGAGACCTATCTCGATGAGAATTAGAGGCTTCCACGACTAAGCAAGAGCTACCACTGCCATAAAAGCTCTAATTCACCTTCATGTGTCTAGAAACAACTCCACAGCTCATCCCTGGTCTGCAATGCCGAGTTGAATGAGGTGAGACCAGGAATCTTAGTCTACCTCAGCCCCAGCCCTTGAAACACTAAGGCTCTCTCTTGAAATTTGGCCTCACCTCTACAAATTCAATGCCCTCCTCAGGGTGTCTGCTGAAAAAGTCATCTCTAGGGCAGACCTGTGACATAAGCCCAGGGGTTAGCAGCACCACACATGAGCTCAGCAAGGATACCTTGGGGACAGCCAGGCGGTGCTAGGGAAGGTGGAGGGGACCAGATAGGCACAGCACAGAAGCCACAATTGTACAACAGAGAAAAATTTAAAGAAAATAGCCCTGGGATAAAAGATAGCAGTATTGGGATTGCTCTATTTAGCAAGCACCTCTTGTTACAAGAGATATTCACAGAAGGTGTATAGAGCTCTGGGACACCTAGCTCTCATTGGAAAACCTCAGGCTCTGGGATCTCAGGTCTCAAAGGCATCGCAGGTTACCCACCTTCCCAGACAACAGCTGTTGGGGTGGAGAGTGAGGTGGAGAAGACAGGGAGAGGCAGATCAGAAGAACTTGGGGAGCACAGAGAGCTCCCCAAGGGTGAGATCCCATGTCTAAAAGATATTCACTTCTTGCTGGCCTCTGAGCAGGTGCACTGGGCTCTCAAAGTGCTGCCTGCAAAAAGCTGGAAAGCTCTGGCAGGTTTATCTGGAAACCAGACAGGAAGTGATTGGGATGATGGCTCTGGACATATTCCTGACTTAGTTTCTCCAAAGGGTAACCTCTCTCTAACCTGATGGGCCCCTCCTGAGTTCAGTGCCCCCCAACACCATATCTCCACCACACCACAAAATGGGATTGGTGGAATCCTGCAACTAGTCAATCTGTTCCAAGGATGGCTGATCATAGCCTGGAGAGCATTCCCATGGCCAAGGGTGATACTGTGGCTCCTGCCTTTTGATGGGTGTTTTTTGCAGCTCAGGGGCACCCTCTCTGCCTCTGGTCACCCAAACTGTACCATCACATGACACACACCTAGAGGTCTTGCCTCTTGGAAGTGATCTGCCTTTGCAGATACTGATGGTTTCACTGAGGATCCTTTCACAGTGCTAAGCTGAGGGTCGGGCTGGCTGCATGGGCACAGAGACACGAGTGATGATCACCAGTGTCACAACTCAGGGAGAGGTGCAAAGGCATTCGCTTGGTTTACATTTCTTTCAGTTTAAAGCTTGTCTGGCCCCCTGGGATCAAATAGGCAAGAGCCTGGTGATACTTCAGAGCTGCCTTCCCTCTCAGTAACAGATGTTCCATTCCAAAGGGATCACTGGAAGCTACCAACTCTCCTCATTCCCCATTTCCTCACACATGTAGCACCTCTCTTGTGGAGGATGCCTAAAAGGTGAAGAAGGCCTTACCCTGAACCACCTGTGCTTGCTGCCTTGTCTTGTGAGAGAGCTGCCTGCTGTGGTACTCCTGTGAAGGCAGATGTCTGGCTTCAAGTGAAAAGCATCCAATGGAAAAAAGTCAAACAGACGATGAAAGATGAGATCCTTGTGCCCAAAACCCACTCCTGCCCGACAGCTGACAACTTGTCTCACTTGGCTGTGGCAGGATTCAGGTTTTTTGCTTCAGAGGGAGCACAGACACCTCAAAACCTCCATCAATGGTGTTTCTTGTTACTATATCTATCTCCTGCCCCTGGGCAGCAGCAGTTCCAACTAACGCACCTCTGCCCATGACACATGGCACTTTGTCCACAATTAACTGCTGAGTCCCATTCGAATGCCACAAGTCTGAACTTGTGTCTCCATGTGAATTCAACCACAGGAGGTATTTTGCCTGCAACTGGCGGAATGGAGGAGAATGGAGGCAGGAAAAAGGAGGATGGGGAAGTCTGTGGGAGTGTGCTGATCCAGGACAGATCCATGGGATCCAGAGCCATATATGCAAATAGTAGGAGAGCTCAGAGACGTGATGGGACAGTGGCAGAAAGCCTCACATAATAACCCCAGCCTGAAAGACGATGGTGCTTAGAATTCCCTATATCTGAACCAAAGATTTCTGAGAAGTCCTGCTGGGATAGCAACACATGGAGCAGATGGAAAACCTGGAGCCATTGACCATGCCTTTACCTGGCAGGAGAATGGGGATCCAGCCCTTTGCCTGGGCCTCCAAGGGCTGGGTCTTTCTCTCCTGAAAGTCTGACTGGACTTGAGATTTCTTTTTAGCCAAGGCAGCACTCAAACAGTCCTCCTCCTTCTTTAGTGGGTCAGCTTTAGTTGCTGCCATACTGTAGCTGGGAGTTGGCTGGCTGGGATGTGCTTTCCATCTGCAAGAGAGCTGGACTTTGCTGGAAGCTGTGGCTCCAAATCCAGAAGCTCCTTATCTTTCAGTGTCAGCCTTCAGTCCCCGTGGTCTCCCTTAAAAGGCTATGCCTAGCTGAAAAGGAGATTTGGACACAGGGCCTGTTTTCAGTTTGCCACTGCTCTGAGATCCATACTTCCTTCAAGGAGAAGCAGTTACATACCCACCTGCAATGGGATTCTGCCTGCAAGGGGACCCTGGGAATCCTGTTGTTCCCACTGCAGGGGCAGCAGGGCCAGCAGCTGGAGCTACACACACAGAAAGAGTATGATACCTCCCAAGCTGCCACCTTGTCAGCTGGTCCTTGGGCCAAGAGGACTCATAATGTCCAAAGACAAGTTTTTCTTCTTGTGATCCTCTTCCTTCTGCGTTTAGAGAATCAGCTTTAAGCCAGTGCCCAGAGGAGCAGCTATCTGTAAAGACACTGGCCTCCTCCTCCTCCTTCTTCTTCCCTGCAGTTCCCACTGGGATAGCTGTCTTTTGGTAAACATAGCTGGAAAAATTTACCCTTGAAAATATTGAGCAACATGCCTCCAGACTGTGACTGGGAGCAGCTTCCTTGTTGGGAATCAGCCCATCTCCAAAGGCAGCTATGCCAGGGTTATAGTGCAAATACTCCCAGGCTGTCTTGAGGGCAAAATTTGACAGTTCTGCACCAGTCACCTTCCACTCCTTGTTGACAGAGAGCCCACTAGCAACCCTATGCACCACTACAGACACAACATTTCCTCTGCAAGGGCATTGGAAACAAATCTTGCTCTCCTCCCAAGCTCTTGCTGTTACCCCTGTCAATCTTCTCACAATCCCTGGGCTAGGGTTACCTGTCTTCTTTTTGTTCTCACAAATTTCTAAATCCCTGAGCTTTCTCTTGGCTCCTCAAGGAAGAGTATCAAGACGCTGTTCTTGCAGCTGCCAAGCTCACAAAGAATGGGTAGAAAAGTTCCCAATCCCAATAAGCCTTGTTCTTTTGATATCCTCAGAGAAGAAAGGTTTGATCTCCAGCCTCATGAGCATCATCAGCTAACACCTTTCTTGCTGGGTTAGAGAGAACTTCTTGAGCTAGTATCTGGAGAATAGAAGATTTAGCTTCACTTGGCCAGGAATAGGATATCTTCACCAAGTAAGCCAGCTGATTAATATTCAATTAGTCTCTGGCCACAAGAAGCATTTAGTCTGCATGTGAGCTCTCCCACCACAGTATCTCAGAGTTCCTGGGCAACTCTGAAAGCACTGCTTCAGCTTCAGGGCTGCAAAAGGCCCTCTGCTAAGCGTTTATGGATTAGGGGAGGAGAAATTAAATAAATACATAGATTCTTCCCTAGACTTGGGAAAGACCCCAGGAAAGGAACATAGGTCCTCAATAAGCAAATCCACTTGACAGAAGCAGGACACAGCATCTCTGTAGCCGTGGAAAGGCGTTTTAACTCTTTAAGTGCGGCAGAAATAAGATGCACAGATACATGGTCATCTTTCATGACAGGAAGAAATAGACAAGTTTATTCAGAAACACACTTGGTTTTATAGCATGACTCGCAATTCCAAGAGTAGAAAAAAGGTGATTGGCTCAGAGAGAAGGCACCCCATTCCCAGGACCTGGTCACACACCACAACAGGTGTTCTATCTTGTTATTAATTCCTTTTTATTTTGACCAAATTATCACCCTGGGAGAAATTCCCTAGCCTTGAGCTGGACCAGCTTATCGGCTGGGAACAGAGCTGAAAAGCTCCAGCCTGGAATATCTTCCAGGTTGTAATTTTCTTACTTTCTCAATATGTGTCCCACACATCTCTAGTTCAGGAAGGACACCACGCACTCCACTGCAAATTTCAGACAAGGATTGCAGCAGCCAGGGATGCCACCTGTTCCCAATGTCACCCTCGTCTGTCCCATGCATTTCCAGGTTATCAGAGTATTTACATGAAAAAAGGAAACCACACGTTTGAACTCTTTCTGCCAGTGGTAGTCTGGGGAGAAAGACAAATTCCCTCATCAGAATATAAGGCAGGTGACTTACACCTTCCCAAAACACACTTAGGCGAGAGGCTGTTTCTTGAGAGCACCCCATAAACAGCAGCACAGCCCTCCTCCTGCTCATGCTCTTTGGAAATTGGCGCATGAAATGCAGGGGAACCACAGAGATATTTCCCGTTTCAGGGACAGCAGTAAGCACCGAATCTCCTGAGCTCTGGCCGTGCAGAGCCCCCACCGCTCTTGCCCCCCAGCAGAGGTCCCAGCGTATCCACTTTGGAGCCGACAGTCCTGCCTTCGGGCCCCATCACGCCCACCATGGCGGTGTGTCCCAGCCTTCCCTGGACCCAGAAAGCCACTTTATAGCATCTTCGATAGACACAGAGGCCCGAGGAAAGGCACGGGAGGAGCCTGAGGGGCCGCGGGGCTTGGCGCTGCCACCGGCCCCCATGGGCCCGCCGGCCACGCCCCGGGTTGCCATAGCGACGGGGCTGTTTGTGCCCGCGGCTGCCCGGGAACGCGGCCTCAGCCACGGCGCCGCGGCCTCTGCCCTCCCCGGAGGCCCCGGGGGAAGTGTCCCAAACCGTGCTGTGGTGGAGGGTGTTCCTGAGAGAGCAGTGGGCTGGCACTGATCCTTGGTTCCCTTTGGGGGCCCGTCTGAACCCCATAACCTCACACTCTGAGTGGGACCTGCAGACAAAACCTCTGGGAGCATCTCTGCCTGGACATGGGCACAAGAGGGAAGCAGGGGCTGACAGGGGAGGATGAGAATATCATGGAGATAGAATTCAGCAGAGCTGGGTTCTCCCACCCGGGAGAGGGGCAACCCCAGCCAGCTAAAGATGTCATCCATGAATATGAGACAAGCTGTGAGGAGCCATCTCCCTTGCTTCTGCTGTCACTCCATTGCTGCCTCTGCAGCTACATCCCCAATGTGTAAGTTCCACTCCCCCCAGAGAGGGATGAGAAAATAGGGCTACTTGGGTTCAAATGATATTTATATTATTTCATAAACATCTAGCTAATGTAAAATAAATGGTAGATATGCAAAAGGCAAAAGTCTTTACACTTTCCTGAAGGAGTATTTTCTTTTTGCCAACATTTTAATTTTAACTTGTCTGATTAGAAAAAGAAAAATACTTGTAGAAATATTTGAATAGGTTTTGTGGGTTATACACTGCAAAAGTTTCTCTCACCAGGAAAAGAAAAATTGCATCTCTGAAGGTGCTTTATGTGAAAGTATATTTCTGAGCTCTCAATGAAAATCATGTAGGGAAATGCTAACATAACTAATTTCTATATTAGTACTTTTCTATATATCTTTTTCCAAATAACTTGAGCTTTTTTAAAGGTTGGGCAAATTACAGATTAAAAACAAACCTATGACATTTATGAACTGAAAGGAAACTGACTCTTCAGTAGGCCTACTGGAAAAAAAGAAAACGTTTGTCTCTACATCTCTTTCTCTTTTACATTTTTTAACTTTAGTCTTATTCATTTCTTTGGCCAAATGATATCTGTTCATTTCATGGCAATTCCCTTTCATTTCAGAAAAAATGAGGAAAAAATCTGTGTTAATAGACTACTTGAAAGATTTACACTTTCTTGGTTTGTTTTATCAAAAATCCCTTTATCTACCCAATCATTTACAATACAGCAAAGAAATTACATTCTTCTCATAAAAGACAACAAATTAAATTGTGCCACTTTAAAAAAGGTTTTAAACTATTAATCTGATTGCTTTCAAAAGTGTAAATTAAGTAGTAATCGTCACAGAAATAGACACCAATGTTCCCAGAAAGTAGAACACTTTTGTATGTTACACTGCTTGCCAGTCTGAGGAACTACTGACGAACTCTTTTTCAGAGTTGCAGTGCTCAGTGTGGAACACAAGCACCGAAATAGTTGTGATGACTGAGTGTAAAATATATGTCCCCAGAGGGGTGATGAGTGCAGTATTACACCAAATACTCTATGCATCTATATTATTGGTGGTCACAGAATCCTGCCAGAGTGCACAATGATGGAAGGAATCCTGAAGTTGCATTCCTAAACCAAAAGAACGTGCATGAAGAAGTGTGATTTCAGGACAGTCCAAGGTGTTAAAGAAAATGGAGATGGAGGACTGGGTTTTAAGATTGCAAATAACAGGGAAGATGTAGAACAAGAATAGGCAGCCCTTTAAGGTTCACACAGTTTAGTTTTACTTTGTCTGAGATTAGAATGGAGGTGCAGGAGCATGAAAAAATGCTTGCTGTCATATGGCACATCTGATACACACTGGTGCAGGCTGTTCCTGTAACAGCCTGGTTCTCACCACCCTGAGTGATATCTCTGAACTTGCACCTGGAGGCAGTGCTGAACATCTCCCCTGTGGACAGAACCCATCTTTGGAGTGTCCCAGGTGGTGCTGGAGGCTACAGCAAGCAACTCTGCTGTTATACTTTGGCCAGTCTCATCATGGTGAAGTCCATTTTCTGGGATTGCTCCATCTTGTGCTCTGGACACTCCTGCATCAGCTGCTCTTGGTTATGGAATTCATCCCACTCAGCTGCCAGCTTCCCTAGCTCTTCTAAGCACTTCTGCTACACTGATGCCTTCTCCTCCAGCCAAGTCCTGACCCAAAGATATTGAGTGAGCCAGGCCAGCAAGGTGTTGCCAGCCTTGGCTGGATTGACTTTCTCCGAAGAGCCCATTAGCAGAGGTGAAGGTCTGCACTGTGATTGTGCTTGTCTAATGTTCCAGAGGCAGTACCTGTGGGTCCCATTGGAATGAATCCCACTTTGATGAAACATATTGAGCTGCCTGTCCTACTCTGGGACCTGGGATGCTGCTGTGCCAGGGCTATGTCCTGGCTCTGTGACCAGAGCTGAGCTGCCAGCTGCTTCTTGTCTTGCCGCAGCCTCCCCTCCTGCTTCCACTACTTCTCCCTTCTCGTTTTTCAGGGAGGCACATTCTCCTTAGTCTTTCTTTCTGAATGCTTACAGAATGCCTTATTATTTTTAATATCCCTTGCCAAGCGCCATCCTGTCTGTGCTGTAATATCTTAAACAATATATTTACAGGAAAGACTTTTATTAAAATTCTTCACGGAATTCTTAAAAATCTTTAAGCAGATTAGGTGTAATTCAGGGAAGAATATTCATTTGCAGCACAAATCCCTTTCAACACAAATGCGTGCTACTCTCTTTAGTAGCTTATTAAAATATACCTGAACTCTATCAGGTAATTCAAGGTTAGCACACATTCTTTGACAAAGCGGCCTGCACTACATACCTTGCAAAGATATAAGAAAAGCTCTGTAAACTAATAGCAGAAATATTTTATTAGATATTTAAAAATTTGGATAATATTAAAGTAGGCAGCATTAAAGTCATGTCCTCTGTTTCTGTAAATTCCATTGGAACACAGTTAAGATTTTGAAGGTGTATATGAAACAATGGATACAATAAGTCAACTTTGTTAAATATCTAGGCCTGATTAATAGTACCTTGCTCTTGCTAATTGCTACCATGAGAGATGGTATCTACTTTTGCTTGGTTTTTTGTTTGTTTTAATTTAGTTTTTTTGTATTACTTTATTTCTGGATTTGAATTGCCAGTTTTTGACAATAGCTAAGTTCAAACCTAGAGTTTTATAACTGCAATTTATTAAGAATCAGTGCCTTAGAGATACAGTGTTGAAAGATTAGTTGTGAATTATGGTGCAGCGTGCACATTAAAACCACCAGGTTGTGCAGAAAATTGACAGACAATATGCAAGTAGAAATATTAATATCTTTGTGCTTTGAAGATTGCATTAATTATAGTCATTCTAAGAGTGCAATAATTAGACTGTTTTACAGCAGCCACTAAGGTCAGCTAAGACAAGTAATTTTTCACCTGCTACAAAGCTCCATGAATATATTAAGTCATTGCAAACCTGTGTCCTCTGCTCAAAGTTGTCTTATTTTGAAAGGAAAGCAATAGAAGTTGTGGGCTTGGCAGAATGAAGTTCTACTGCTGCAGTCAGGGATGTTCTGGCACAGGATTTCATCAGAAAACAATATACAGCTATGAATGCTAATTGCCTTTTGTCATAGCTGGAAAATCAATCCTGTCTGCTAACACAAAAAGCTTTTGTGAGAACGTGGATTTTACTGGAATGCTGCCAAACCTGGACAATTTGTATGTTGTAAGATGTTTCCAAAAGTGAAAAAACATTAGGGGAGTACAAGCAGGGATGCAACTCTGCCCCATAGTGGTAGCTCAAGTCTGTACCTCAGCTTTTGTGGAATTTTCTCATCTGGGGGAACGAAAAGCAGAAAAAAACTGAAAGGAAGAATAAGAAACCTAGGGTTTTATTCTTACTAGTAAAAAAGAATTAGTTGATGCCTGATATACTGAAAAACAAAAACAAAAAAGGCAGCAAAATAGCTTACTTGTAGGTTTTTAAATGTTATAGTTTGAGCTGAGTGAACATTTTAAACGCATTACATGCATTTTCAATCAAAGTATTGAATTAATTTGTTTTCAAATTCATATAGTTCAATTATGCCTACTGAAACTTAACAAGAAAAAATATTTAACAGCAGTTATGGCAAAAGATTGGAACAGATCAGCACTAAAATTTGCATTTATTGATATTTAAATTGGATACATAATTGTGAGGATAAATAGATATCAATCAGCAAAAATAAATGCATTCCTTACATGTCCAACTAAAAATTTTCATAATATCAAAACTGGACATTGACAAGTAGGTTTTTTTTAGAGGAAACGGATGTATTTTTTACTAGTTGTTTTTAATTGGAATAGTAGCATTCCACTTAAGATCTGAACCATCTAATTCACAGCACTGTACATTACATCTTGGAGTGAATCTGCGTTCTATAGAAAATTAAGGCTAATGGAACAGATTGCATTGAAAATGCAGCTTCAGAATTCTCTGCTGGTTTAGAATTAATAGTACATTCTGCATAACTACACCTTCTCTATTTCTTTACTACAACAGCAATATCTAAGGCCTCCAGACATTATGAAAATATTTGCACATATAATTTTTTATTCATAGAAATCAAAAATTTATTGTTTTCCTTAAATGTTCAAGCAGATTTCCATACTTCACAATTTCTCACAATCATACTTTTCAATTTACATTGTTTGTACATTACTCTACTGCTGTCCCATCGAATAGAGACTCTTTGTCTTATGGTGGGCTGATTCCTTTTTTTCTCATGAGAAAAGCTTCCCACACATATATTTGAGAAGTATGATAACCACCTAGAAGAAAAGTTAAATAAATTAATTACTCAGGGAAATATAAAGCTAACAGCAAAAGGTGAATAAAGGAGAGTTAACTTAGTATAAGATCAAGGTGTCATGAATAAAGTTAATCAGGCCAACAAGATGCTTGAAGAAAATAAAATTGTAGTTGTCTATATGCCTGCACCAAGAGTGTAAGTGATAAACAGGAAGAATTAGAACTGCATGTTTATGAGCATAAATTTGCTTTAATTGGTAGTACTGAAACTTGTGGGATTCATGTTATTGCACTGTTAAAATCAATATAGATTAAATGAGCAAAAGGGAAGAAGGACCGATTTTCTATCTGAAATGTTGTACTAATTAATTCTGAGGCATTGAAAAGTCTGAAGTAAACAATGTTGGATAACTATGCCTTCATTTTATAATAGATGACAAGTAACAGAGAAGGTAACTATAAAATGATACTGCTATTCCTAAAAGTTATCTTCAGTGTTCTTATAGACCATTGCTTCTGACATATGGGAATGTGACATTAGATATTGTGACAATAAAAGATCACAGCAATAAAAGGCATCTTATTAGATGTGCTATGTTTGAAATTCCAGGTACTAATAAGCATTACTGATACTTCAAAACAACTTTGCATAAAAGCAGCTAGTAAAATAAAAACCTCAATGAACAAAATATTTTATTGGATTCCATGAGTGAAAAAGAAATGAAATAATATTTTTATAAGTTCTTTAAACAGAAACGAAAGCATCCACCAAAAAGCAAAACCAAATACCTACAATATAGCAAGTGATAGAAAGAGAAAATTGATAGTGATGAAAAAAAGTGAACTGTAGAAATTCAGAAGTAAAACAATAAATGAATACACAAACACACACATTCTAATTGCTCACAATTTTGAGAGGACTAGATTCCACTGTATGCTTAGTATGATCAGTATGCTTAGTCACATGTTATCCTGAATACAGAAACTACAGATCAGCAGGTTTTAAACTCAATGTGTGTCCTTTCCAGCTCAGGATAATCTATGGTTCTATTATTTGTTAGCTAATAAGACTTTCCTTCAGTGGTAAAAGGCTAAGACAGGCAAATACTTACTGCCAAGTTCAGAGGATGGTTTAATTTCCTTTCAACAACTCAGTCCATACTACCAAAATTTGTTCTTGTGTTTTAACTTCATTTCTCACTACTTTTTACTACTAACACCTAGGTAAAACAAAGTGAAAATTTAATAGTATTAAATGCCTTCTGGACTCAATATTGCTGATTTACACCCTTCTTGCCATATGAACTTGCATATTCAAGTGTAAGAGTCTCTGGTCTTCACTGACATGTTGACATGCCCTAAAGATTCTTTAGTGTCTGCACGACACTGAACTGTCATAGAACATCCCAGCATTGCCAGCAGCAATGCTGGCAGCAGAAAAGGCAAAAGAGTTCAGCTAGTATGTCTGAATTTCAGGAATACAGTATATACGTGATAATGACAACACTAATTCTGCTGCTAACTCTCAAGCATGTTAAGCGACATTTATTAGCATGTAATATTTTTAAATTGGCACACTTATTTATACCAGTTTTATGTTAGTTTTGGAAGAATGTGAAAATTCTTAATACTAGTGGAAAGTTAATGCTATGTCAATATTTAGAAAATGTAAATTAAACTGGGAGTAGATATGGTTAATTATAGTCCTGTCAGCCTGCTATCGATCCTGAAGAAAATAATGGAGCAGTTGGTACAGGGTTTGATTAAGAAAGAATTAAGAGGAGTTAATATAATTAATGTCAATTAAAATGCACTTACGAAACCTAAGCCTAATCACTCCAACTTAGTATCTTCTTTGAATACAACTGCAAATTTGGGGGATGCATTCAGTCTCTGACTTGAATAATTCCATTTTGATGCAGTGAGTTCAACAGTACAAAATCCTTTTGGCGATATATTATATGGAATAAAGTCTGGTTAGTGATGTATTTTGAAGGTCTTGGTTTAATTACTTCTTGGTCCTCCAATAACAAAATAACAGTAATAAAATTTCTACTGGAATTTTTTTACAGAATAAATGTTGATTCCTTAAATTATAAATAATTATGATTAATAATATAAACAGAGTCACTTATAAACTGAGTTACAATATAATAGATATAAAGTAAGTTACTCAAGCAGAAAAATGTAGCATATGATAGCAATATGTAGGATCACAGAATGGCTCACATTGGAAGGGACCTTAAAAACTAGGTGCCTCAAAGCCAAAGCAAACATTTCCTTCAACACTTCCAGGGATGGGACATCCAGAGCTTCTCTGGGTATCCTATTCCAGTGTCTTAACCACACTTACAATGAAGTATTTCTTCCTAGTATTTAATGTAAACCTACTCTTTATGATTAAAGCCATTAGCCCTTGTCCTGTCACTACATTCTTTTGTAAAAACTCACTCTGGAGCTCTCTTGTAGGCCCCATTAGTTACTGGCAGGCTCCTGTAATGTCTCCCTGCAGTCTTTTCTTCTCCAATCATGATACTCTCAGCCTGTCTTTGTATCAGAAGTGCTCCAGCCCTTGGATCATATTTGCGGCCCTTCTTTAGACCCATTCAAGCAGGTCCATGTCTTTCTTGTGCTGAAGATCCCAGAGCTCGATGTAATACCCCAGGTGAGATCCCATGAGGGCAGAATAGAGGGGCAAAATTCCCTCCCTCCACCTGCTGCCCATGCAGCCCAGGATGTGGTTGTCATTCATGGCTACAAGCACACACTCTTTACTGTTGTCTCACTTCTCAACAACAGATGCTCCCAAGACTTCCTCCTCAGTGCTGCTACCATGATTCTGGGGAAAAAAAAAAATAAAAAAAAGACATAATCATTACAGTATATAGTGAATATTGTATCATTGCGGCCATAACCTTGACTGGAAGTAAATGAATGAACGAATGAATGAAACTTTTTCCAAGGGGAAAGCTTCTAATTTAAGCAGAATTTTCATACTTTTGTGTTTTCTATATATATATTTATATCATGGATATCATGGATATCATGGATATAATCTATATCTATATCTATAACTATATCGATATCTATCTGTATAGCTCTATAGCTATATAGGTTTTACATGGATATGATCATGTACTGAGTGTAGTGACAGTGTCTGCACTGTATTTTTACTTCTTTTCCCCAAATAATGTTAAAAATCTCAAGATCAAAGAAAAGTCAAACATATTATTCAAGAATCAAAATTCTGGCAGTCTTCCTACAATCTTTGTTTGCGGTATTCCTTTCAAATGTTTATAAGTAATTTTCTGTATGGACATCAATGTAGATTTGTATATTTCCTATGCTTGCTCCCTCCAAACCCTAATTCCTGCTCTCTAATATATTATACTCACGAAGTGCAGTTTTGCCTTTTCTCCTTTTGTCATACACATAATCATGGACTTGAAAGGAGATCACTCTCTTTAGCTTGTCAAGAAAAATGTTGAGAATGACACAATCAAAGACTATAGGAACCTCCTGAGGTACAGTAATCTGATTAATCTAATTAGTTCTTCAATCAAAGGGAGAAGAAGCAATAAGTGTTTGTCAGCCTGGCTCAGTTTAAAACTGCATGCTGTGCACGTATGTTTAGAACCAAGTTCCTCCTAATGGTTATTATTTTTCGGATTGCTGACCCAGACTTTTTAATATAAACTTTAATGTTAATCCAACACCAGTACATGGAAATAAAGAGCTTCAAAGTTTTTACACAAGCCTTCTTACTTTTGTCTCTGAAGTCAGTGAAGAATATATGATGAAAGGGATATAACTCACACTTTTCACTCTCATGCCAGGGAGGCGATATTTTGTTCCAAATGTTGAAACAAACTTGAACGTTTTTGCCTAATATATTTTTTTTTTCCAAGAAATGCATTCTTGGAATGCAGTCACAGTTGGAAAAATTTATTCCAAAATGCTATTGTAAATTTCTTGTTGGGAAAAGAATGTTAGTTTCATGTCTTGGGCTAGAGTGGCTGGAAAGCTGCCTTGTAGAAAAAGCCATTGAACATGAGTCAGTGTGTTCCCAGGTGGCCAAGAAGACCAGTGGAATCCTGGCCTATATCAGCAGTAGTGTGGCCAGCAGGACCAGGGAAGTGTTTCTTCCTCTCCACTGGGCACTGGTGAGGTCACACCTGCAATCCTGTGCTGACTTTTAGGTCCCTCACTACAAGAAAGACATTGGTGTCTTGGAGCATGTCAAGGTCTTCTCTTAAAGGTTTCTCCACCATAGGTTTCCATGAGCAAAATCTCAGGATGAATTAAATTAATTTATTTCATACAGCTCCAGCTGTGTGCTTCTGGAGAGGAAATCTGAGCAAAGAAGTCGCCAGACAATTATACCCCTATGAGCAAAATGTTCTGCCCCTCACATCACAGTTCAACCCAATAATATTAATATGGTCTGGAGTCTTCTTGTTTTCTATTGTCTCCTAAACACAACTGTAAACCTATGGAAAAATGCTGTTTTCCATAATAAATGATTCTGTAATTTGAATCCGGTAAACTGACATGAGTTTATGTTTGAGGAACAGTTAATTCACAAATGAACATCATCATGCTCAGTTATTCCATCTTTCTGAACAGTTTATTTACTACCTGCAACCAAAAAACCTTCTTCTGTCTGAAATCTTCCCCCTGAGATTTTTACATAAAGAAGAATGTTCATCTCTTCAGGTGAGATTTGCATAATCGGATATTTCACTTCACCTATGTGCAGATTCTCTTCAGTGTAGCAATTAAGAACCTAAAGATTAATTAAAAAGTTATACTCTCCCAAAAATTCTAGGGCACTTGAAGGCTTTGGCCAGCTAAAGAGAAATGGATTTTGTCTTTATTTGACCAGCATCAGGATGACAGTCTAGCGTGGTTACCATTCTACAAATCAAAATGCTATCAGTAAAGGTCGTCTTTAGAACCATTTCTGCGATATTGTTGATTAGATGTGCATATGTTAGACAATGCTTTTAATGTGACATACAAATAATTGAGCAATTTGGTGAGAAAGTATCACAGTGCACAGATGAGTAGAGAGTAAAGATAATTTCTTTCCATGATGGGAAAATTTGTAAATTAGCTCTAGGTTAAGTTTACCCTAAATTTTGGAGTGAGAAATTTGAAAATCTTATGGAAATTGTCGAGGTACAGCTTGCAAAACACATCCCAGTGACAGAAAGAAATAGCTTTCTTTTTGTGTATATGAGAGACCCACGGAAATGAAGGGCCAAAATTCCACTTTGTTCTAATCACCAGTAGGAGTTGTTTCAGACTTGGGGGTGTGTTTGACCAGGGCATATGAAATTCACAGCACTGAATTTGTAGTTTGAGACATTGAATCTTTATATATCAGGTATATTACGAAGACCATGATAATATCAGTTTTTCCTCTGTAACACAAGTAAACAAGTTTGTTGATCTGAGATAAACTGTGGCATGCATATTATGCAGCACAGTGAAGTTCAAAGCTAGGGGAACAAGTAACAATGCAAGTTCCAAAGGCATAAATAACAACGCAAAACTAGAAAAAATATTATTGACTTCATCCTTAGAATAGAGCTGTCCTCAGCAGCAGTCTTTAAAATTCAGTAAGGCTTTTGAGCATAGTGCAGCACTCCTCTTAGAACTTGTGCCATTTCCAGTTCTCTTACAGGCATTTCTACGTGATGTTTGTTGTTGCAGTACTTCTTTGCATTATTGGGTGTGTGCTTAGTGGAAGATTTTCCAGATAGGTAGATTTGTTTGTTTTATGTACCAAATTGTTTTTTCTATTTTATTTAATTTCAAGATGAAAACAAGTGTTTGATTATGGAACACATGATTGTCATGAACACAGAAAATTATTATTTATCTCAATTTATCCTAAGTTAAAAAAAAATTGTAGTGCAAATTTTCTATTTATCAAACATGTAATTAAATCTTTACAGATTATTGTATGTACATATCTATAATATATTCATAACAAATTCAAAGCAAAGCTGCAGTTAATGGATGTTCACATCACAATCATTTTATTTGCTTTATTCAATATACACTTAAAATGAATGCGCTTGTAATTGCCTATTCTTCAAACAAACGTCTGCCTCTGTGATCCTTCTGCTATGTAACCTTCAGAATGATGTTTCATGGACATGCTGAGAAATCTGACTGTTTACTATAATTTGCTTTAACAGGGACAAAAATACCACATGTATCTTTCTATATTTGCTTTATACTATATTTGACATTAGTTTATGTTAATCTTGTAAAAGCAAGACTTTTCAGACTGACTTGGAGATTCTAAAGGTTCTGAGTTAATTCTGCCTTGCACATATTCAGATATGGATTCAACGCACACACTAAGTTTGTCAAATATACTTTAGAAATAATTTTTTCAGGCAGGGGAATTCCTATTTATGTCCCCCTATATTGACACATCACAGACTTCAGCTTGATACTAAGCCACATTCTTAGATACCATAAAAGATAATGTGCTTTTGCAGATGGTGTAATAATGCTGGTAAGCATGCTGACCTAGTGAATCTATATCTAAATGTGCTATGATCTGTTTCTTTCTTCAAACTTGTTATGCTCTGCACAGGGTTTTCTTGCTTAGCAAAGGAAAACTAAAGTTTCAAATTACCTGTGTATTGCTGTCTACTCCTAAGGTCAGAGTCTACACGTGCACATTAAGTGCAGCTGTAGATTCTGAATTTATAGTTATACATATGGATGAACATGTATAAATACACATGCAAAGATTTAAATTAACTCCTGGAAAGCCATCTTTTCCTTAGGTTAAAGTGAATTATAGTTCAGTTAAGATGCAGTATTAAGGTATTTTATAAAAAAAATATAGAAGAATACTCCAATAAAATCTTTAATGTTCTATTTCCAAGAAACTCTAGAATACATTATAAAACACCTAATAAAGAAAGAGAATTAAGCTTTATCCATAAGTTACATTTTAGATACATTTATTATACAGTAAGTTAAGGCAGAGCAGATGGGTTTTGAAATTATCAGTGGGACACTTACTGTCTTATACATTCTGGTCTGTAAATATGAGTAACTGTGTTTAATTCTGGCACTACTTGATGCAAGTCTAATATGGTTTTCCAGGCTTTATTTCACTTTCTTTGATAAATAATCTTAGGAGAAAAAATGAATGCAATATTAAGTAACAGAGCAGTGCCAAGCTGATTGAAAGCCATGTCTTTGTCATAATGGCGTACTGCCTTTTTTTTCATTCTTTCCAACTGATTTTATACTGGATTAGAAAATCAAGGCAAAAGATGAACTTCATTGATTTACATTCTTGTGTCTGCTAAAATAACTGAAGAATTGGATAGCGTGCCCATCAGAACAAAAGTTGATAGGTCATTTTTAAAAAGCTCAATAAACCCTTCCATATTGGTTGGATTCAAGTATTCAAGTCATATCCATAGCAGCAGAATAAAGGGAAATGCCAATATAAGAGTAATGCTAAATATTTTGTTGTTCTGCCTCCAAAAGGGAAAAAAGTCATATTTTAGAAAAAAAATTCTTCTAACTTGTCATACTATTAAAGTTTGTAATTGATGAAACAAGGCATTGCTACAGTGGTGTAAACTAAACTCAACTACTCCTGATAAAACTTTACTTTCCTTCACCTTACTTAGTTAACATAGCTCTAGGCTGCCAGCATTTCCCCCCTCACCTGTCATTTAGATTATGCCACTGCTCTTCTTTAATCCTCCTCCCCTCAGATGCAATGAATCACAGGTTTGACCTGAGAGGGATCAGTTTAATCACACTAAATTGCTTCCAGTCACTGATTCCATATTGACATGACCAAGGGTTCTGATACACAGATATTTCACCTCTTGAAAAGACCTAATCCTTAAGAATTACTAACATTTCTTCTGTGTTACATTTAAGTCAGAGCACCAGAAAAATTATTGAGGTGAGATTAACTTCGGCCTATGACCTGAGCATTAGCAATGCTCAGCACAGCAAAGAATGTTAGCTTATTCATTAATATCAGTGGTTCTACTGATCAAGATGTTTTTCTCAAAATATATAAAGATTTATTTGTTCATTTGTATAACATTTGTTTTAAAATATGCATCTTTAGTATGTGATTAATAGGCTAGGTAAGCTGTTTACATATATTATATAATACATTAGGTTTTGCAATGTTTCTGCTTATTTCTACTCTCCATTCTGGTGTAATTAAGAAAAAGTCTACAGCTGACAAGAATAGAACAGTAGGTAGCTATGAAGTTTCCAGTGTAATCTGTACAAATGTTTTCTTGACCTAGCAACATGCTAATAAATGTGACTGAATGAATCCAGTCAATCTTCCAAAGCAAGCATCTCATTTTAAAAATCCCCCTTTATCCTTTTTTAAAGTAATGTTGTTGTGATTGACATAATTAAATAGACAAGGTGTCTTCACATGAGATAAAATGCTGATGCCATCAAGGCCTTTCCCTGTAGAACTGCATTAGTTTTTCAAAGACAAGGGTGTCAATATGGTCACTTCTCTTTGAAACAGGCCTTTCATTGCAAAAGGCCTTCATACGGCTTTTAAGACACATTCACTGGGCTATAGCTAAGAAAAGTGCTCCTCATTGTGGAGGACAGCTCATTCAGAAGAGAAAGCTTCTTATCCTCATAACCATTTGTTTAACTCAGATTTCTGAAGTGATTTGAGAATATCACTTGTGGGCTAGTGAAAATCAATTTTAAGCAGAAAAGATAAATAAATGGCTGGAGAACCCTCCAGCAGTATAAATGACAGAGCTTCATTGACTTTTACCCTGCATGTTAGAAGCGGTCTCTTTGTTCATGTTGTTTAATTCTAATTAAAAGGAAAAACTGACATTTTCAAGAATAAACACATATACTTAATAAGCCCTGATTATTGTTCCAGGAATAGCAGTAGAAGAACCAAATCCTTACCTGTATGCTAAACTTTATTTTCAAAGAAAGGATGGTGCATTTCATTTTGGCAATTGCCGAATTTGCATGTGTCTTTGTTTTTTATCCATTTTTCATTCTCTCCTTCCCTAGTGTGACTGCTGACACACATACCACATCATAAAGACCTTTGTTTATGTTATCTAATTATAATTTTAAATACTGATGTTACTTTTGTTTCACTTCTGTGAAGAATTACTTTTATTATACATTCAGCTTATTTTACTTCTCTCGTTGCCTTCCTATGGAAATTTTCTTCCTCATCTTCTCCAACATTAATGCCTCAGAAATAGCAGTAATCTTACTGAGAAATGCAAACATCTTGAAGTGCATCTGTCTCATTTCTACATTCCTTTGGCTTAATTTTTAGTGCTGAACTCACTTCCTGCTTATACAGCCCTTACAATTTCAATTTCTTCTTTAACTGTGACATTATCTTCACATAATTGTCCTCCTAAAACATGAAAAACTCCTAAAATAATGAAACCCAGTCTCATCTTCTAATGTTTAATTATTACTTAGTTTTCCTTACAATGTTCAACCATGTTCAGGAGGTCAATATCTATAATAGATGAAGGCCTTATCCAGTCTCAAGCAAATCTAACAAACCTTCCTAAGTACCCACACACCATATGCCTTATTTCCCTCTCTGGTTTTTTTATTCTCATCCTCTAATTATTGCAGTGTTTGTTCATTTAAAAAAACCAAGCAAATGAACAAATTTATTACTGTTAGACCTTTAGTCCAATTGCTTTTACTCTTTGAAACAATCTTTTTATCAGGCAAGTTTCAGCCTAAAATATCATAAAGTAATTTCATTTTTATAGTAGAAAAATTTGAAAATTGATCCAATTGATCCAAAGTTGATCCAATCACAAGCTCTTGGAAATCTGCAGGCACTTGTTACTTGAGGTCTGAGATAATTTTATGTCAGCCAGTGAAATAGTGACTTAGCTGTTCACCTCTACTCAATCTATTAATCAGAAAATGATAGGCAACTAGAAGGAAGATAATTAAACAGAAATATCAAAGACAATCCAGAGCACAGAGAAAGTAATACAAAGTTAAAAAATATTTAACACTGTAGTAGCTGGCATGCAGATATAGATTTGTGGAACATTAACACAGATCCTGCTACTGTGTTACAGAAAATTATAAAAAACCTCTTTGAATTAAAGATTTGTAGATGCAAAACAGAAGAAGAAACTTGAAAAATAAAAGTTTTCCATTCAACATAGGATGTGCTGGAACATGTGGTATGGGATCAAGGCAGGGAGAGGGAGAGGGAGAGGGAGAGGGAGAGGGAGAGGGAGAGGGAGAGGGAGAGGGAGAGGGAGAGGGAGAGGGAGAGGGAGAGGGAGAGGGAGAGGGAGAGGGAGATATTTCAAACAAAGCCTGACTCTTGACAAGGAGCAGAAAAAATACATGTGACAGGCAAGGGCAGAATGGAGAGATCAAGATTAAGAATAATTAGGTAGCTGCAGATTCAACAAAAGAAGTGTGGTATTTGTGATCAGGAAAGCTTGTAACAAATAATAGAAAACATGGATCCAAATAAATGGATTTGTTCATTCTCACTCCAACTTTCCAGTGTAGACCTGAATAAGGAATTGAGGGACTGATTATTCTCTTTCCTAAATTGCAACCTTCTCCATTAACTAGTAGAAGTAATAGGTATCTGTAAACTGCTACAAAGGTGGTAATATGTTTGAGTTTTCAGTTCTGTTAAATATAATAAAAACAACTCCCGAAGTATTTATTAATCTTGTCATCTCCAAAACACATTTATTCCATTGCTTCATGTGTATATTTTCAGCCTTTATTTCCATTTAATACTTTTGTGAAGGAATAAGTCACTGGTTCAAAAAAAATCTACTTAAAATACAGTAATATAACTTCCACATTCTTTCAGAAAGATTTTAAATAGGGTTTGCAGTAATGGCTACTTTTTAATAGTAAAATATGGGAATAGAATAATGGGAATAGGAACTTGGAACTCATTTACTTATCTTAGGTTTGCAACACATATATTTATACATATTTTAGTTTAGCTGTTGCCCAAAGTAACTGAGTAATTCTAAAAAGCTATTTTTCAGTAACACATATTTCAGCCTAGGCATGTACTCAGCCTGGTCAAATCTGTTGTCAGTAAAACTCTCCCAGCAAACAACAAAACCTCAAACAGAACAACTCAAGTTAAGCATGGAAAAAAAAGGGACTGTCTTTACTCATACAAGACTTCCCCATGCAGGTAAAGTAAGAGACACATTTACCATTATAGAATAGATGTCCTTTCACCTACAATTGTCTCTGGTTTGTCTCAGGCATACTAGTGAGTTATAGTGAACAATTCCACACACAGCACATACTCAATTGGTACTGCAACTTTTCTTGTAAGCATTCTAAATGTTCTATGTTTATAAAAACATACACAAAGACCAGTACTTTGGAAGACCACAGGAAACCTGGAACCAATTATTTTTAGAGAAAAAGTATAGCATGCTATATCTCAGTTTGGTAATCAACAACGAAGTGGTAAAGCAACTGTTTTTAAATGTCCATATCTGACACACAGAAATATTATGCCTATGCCTTTAGTATCACTTGTCTTCACTTTGCAAACGTCAATTGGACCAGAAAACCGTCTAAAGTCAAATGCTACTTAGTTACAAAATCAGAGGATAATACAGAACATTTTCTTTTCCAACAAACAAAAAATTTTATTATAATTTCTCATTTCTCAAAGATAAAAGGCTATCTTCAGATTAAGTCCTGAGCAATAAATTGTTCTTGAGTAAAGAAAACCTAAAATAAATTCAGATGTCAAGTAAGTAGTAGCTTCTTGCTGCTCACTGGGTAAGACATCCAAGGGAAGACTACTTGGAATTATAAAAGTGAAACACAAGTCTTGTTTTGTCTCTATTTGTCCATCTTTTGTATGAAAACAGAATGATAGCCCTATTTTATTCAATAAATCCCTCTCTACATCTCTGTAATTTTTTTCTTAAGTCACATTGGTGTAATGTAGAAGGATTATTTTAATGAAAATAGAATTCCCATGAGAAAAAAATTAGAATGAGTAACTAGGAATGAGACATATTACTTAAAATATTGAGAAGTCTTTAAGATCAAGAAATAGTTTGCCCTAATTAACCAGCTCAACTACATGACCCTCTTAGGTATATATAGGAAAAAAAACACAAGTATTTTCATCTTGGAAGTGCATACCAACATATCCTAGATTACTTCCTATTTGCAGATTGTCCATAAAATTTTTTATCTCCATCCAAAATTGTAGTGCCATTACAGTCTCAGTTTTTGAAATGGCGTGTACAAAAATAGCCAATGACTGGATTCTTGAGCTGTGAATAGGCAAGAATTGTCTGTACAAAATGTGCAGGAGCCCAGATGTTAATTTAATAGAAAACTAGGAATGTAACAGAAATATTTGACTCCTGAATCAAACTGGAAGAGGTTGTCTTCAGAAAGAAGAAACTCTGTGGTCCCCTTAAATCCCAGTCAAATTCCATGGAGAATTTAATGCATTTATTACTGCTTTTACACTAATGTACTAAAAGCATAACTTGGCAATTTGTTAGCCCACAATTCACAATAACATAAATTATCATGGTTTGTCCTTTAAGCAGTTTAGGAACAGCGTTAACTTATTTGCAGAGGTATCTGTACCAAATACTACACTAAACTACCCAGGCCCCTTAAATGTGGGTACAAAGTATTTATACTTCAGGAGGTATTACACTAAATAGAGGTGCTAAGCAGCAATGCCTGGAGATAGTAAAAACAAACTTGAATTCTTTGTTATACAATAGAGAAAGTGGTTTGCATGGTGAACATGATTTCAGGAAGCTCTGAAATCCACACTTATCTCTTGAAGGTGAAACCACGTTGTTCTCTTAGGTTTGTTTGAAAGAAGTACAATTTCTTGTTGAACTACAAGCAAAACTATGTTTCTTTATCTTCAGTTTTATTTTGTTTTTACAGGTATCAATTTCTTGAGCTCTTTCAGTCCCCTGGGCTTACAGGTTTTATCAGTATTTTGAATGAACAGTGAACTAGAATAATACACCGCATTGGCATGGAATAATTTTTATTTTATATCGAGTAAGCATGATTCCTATTCATTTCAGAATATTAAAATATCCAGCATAAAAGAGTTACAATCTTCACATGCATGCACTATTCTTGCAAGGTAATTCATATGCCCTAGAGATATTTGATTCTGTAAATTACCATTTCCTTTATCTCAAATATTTGCACAAAACCAATTTCAAATCGCGTTTTCAGTTTAGTTTCCTGTGTTGTTATTGTTAAGTTAGCATAAGCATGGGCTGCACAAGTAACTTCTCATAGTCTGATGTAATGAATATGCAAGAATCCATTACCACAATAATTATATACCCAGGATCAAAAAGGAGGCATTTTTGCCTCATGTTTGGGATAAAAAATCAGTAAGAATTATATCTGACATTTCTAAATTCATTGTCATTTAAATGACATTTAAGAGAAATTTATGATAGGCTGTAACGGACTTGCTGAAGCCTCATTTCAATGCTTTAGGTGCTCTCTTATAAGATTCTAGTCCAGTCCTTGGTTTTGATTCACTTGTGTTAGGGGTTGGTTTTTTCCTTTCCTCTCTGCCTGTGGAATTTTTTCCCATTGACATGCTAAGGGACACTGATGGCTAGGTCCTTGAGACCTTGAGATGGAGGAAAGACATCCTCCTTGCTTTTCTGGGAGTTTGTCTCGGAGGGCAGGGGAAGAGAGGGTTAGAAGATGAGAAGCAGGTAAAGGAGGCTGGCAGGCAGTTGCTCGCTCGCTCGCTCGCTTTCGGAGTCGGAGGATGCTGCTCCCCCCCCACCATCCCAGCTCCGGGAGCTGCCTCTCCTGTTGGAGCACCGGGACCGACGCTGTGAGCAGAGTCTCTCCTCCATCCCTTTCCCGTGTGGGACACGGCCGCCATCCCCCCATGCCCCTGGGGCTGTGCAGGGATCTGCCCCTGTCTGCCCCCGGCGACTGCAGAACAAGGAAGGTGCCTGCGGCCAGAAGGCAGCTCTGTTTGCTGTTCATTTCACAGCTGCTGTTGTTTCGTTTGTCTTCTGAGATAAAGAACTGTTATTCCTATCTCCATATCTTTGCCTGAGGGCCTCTTAATTTCAAAATTCTATTAATTCAGAGGGAGGGATTTATTAGCTCCATTTCGAGGGAAGGTCCTGCTCTTCCCTAGCACACACCTGTCTTTCCAAACCAGGGCAACTTGTAATATATAAGTAACTATATTTATGTCAGTCTCTGAAAGGTAGAAAAATATTTTCTCTACTGCCAGCTACTACAAAGATTTGTGACCTTTTGAAGTATTCTAGCTTGTATTAGGAAAGCTATAAAAAGTCTAATAGGAAAGCAACAGAGTAAATATATAATGAAAAGGACATATTGCTTATAAAATATAATTTACATTATAAAAGGGCATTGAAGAGAAGAGACAACACTGTGAAACTATTAGAATGAGTAATACAGCTTGAAATCTAAAGCAACTGCTAATGAGACAAGTAAATAAAATTTGACCAAAGGAACCCTGGGATACTGCAGGGCCTCTAGAAACAGAAGGATTTTGTATTTCCCACTCACTGCAGCTCTTCAAAATTATGTTTACCAGAGATTTTTTAGATTGTGTTTATGGAAATACTATATGCAAAGGCATACAGAGTGAGATAATATTGCAATGGTCTTAATATTGATCAGTTTGGTTTTAGAGGACAACAAAAGAAATAGTAGGAAAATGGGATTATTGCTTACTTATACTTAAGAACTATAATCAGGACAAATAAGGGTCTATATGCTTCCAACAATGTCATTTTCAAAAATATCATTAAGACATGCTAAATACTGCATTTCAAATTAATATAATATATATTTTTAAATTATGCTGAGTGAGACACTAGCTCTGCCTAAGTCAGTTGTAGATTGCAGAAAAATTCTACTTCTTAGACATTTCTGGGATATTTCTGTCTCTGTATGCACAATCACTGAGATATAGAGAACTATGTCTTGTTATGCTGTGATATGTTGCTGAGGAAGATGACATCTTAGAGTTGAAAGCAATCATGCTAGTCAGATGCAAACAGAAAAAATAGGTGACATCAAAACAACTTCAGTGCAGTGACCTTAATGGAATGTAACCCCATCAAACTGGTTTGGAGATAAGATAAAAAACCTTGAACTGACCAGGTAATTAACTGAAGTCAGTAAAGAGATTTGAATTAGAGCTTAGCTTTGTTGAATGATAAAATTTCTTTAGTTATAAATGCAGGGAAATGGTAAATCTGACAAAGAAAAAGGTTTGATAAATAAAAAAAAAGGAAGCTCAAGAAACATTGCAGAACGCTTGGAAAATATGAAGTTGAGGAAATAATAGAAAAGAGGAAATATGTATTATATGTACAGAAGGAAAAATTACCTGTATATTATCAACTTCAAATTTTTCTGTGATCTTTTCTATGAAGTAGTTGTTACAAAAAAACCTAAACAACAACAACAACAAAAAACAAAAAAAACCCAAACACAACAAAAAAACAAACCAAACCAAAAAAACAACAAAAAAACTTTTAATGTGGACAAAATTATTAACAGTGATGTATTCGATATTTGATTTTGCTTTCTATAGCCAAAATTTCTACTGTTTTGTTTGGAAAGAAATGTGAAGACTAGCAGTACGTTATTGACCATACAAATACCTAGGATTGTAACTGCTTTCTTGCTTGAACAGGCTTGACTTCTAACATAAATAACTTCAAGATAAGTCTTTAGGAGAGAAAGAAAACTAAATATTTTCACCTCATTTAACTTTGTCAAGCTTCTTTACTGCAAAGTTGATCAACTTTCAGAGTTTATGACTCACTGCATTTCTTTTGTTCAGCTTCATATATCCCCTCTACTATTTGCTAATTCTCTCCAAGGTGTCTCATCCTCATAAACATTTTTGCATATCTATTATGCAAAATACAATCTTGATAATTCAGATTAGCCCTCAAAAAAATAAAAATTAGAAATATGTTTCTTCAATGGCTGAATTTAGCCATGACAAGAAAGAGAGGAAGATTGAATAAAAATTATTCTTCCACTTAAAGACCGCTACTATTATTGTTTTGAATAGAAATTCAGAAAGAATGCTATGGTGTAAGTTGAAGCTTAACTTAAAACAACTCATGAAAATATTTTTACTGGTTAAATCTTGGCAACTAGTAAAATGCTTGTTTTTCAGATTTATGTGCTAAGTCTCCTGTGAAGTTAAGGTGGCAGATTAGTCTACTTTCTGCTTTTTATTTAGGTCAAATTAAGTTTCTTCAACATGCCACTTTTCCTTATTATTTTTTATTGCTGCCTTCCTCTATTCTCCAGTTTAGTTTTGAGGTTTTTTTCCTGAGAATTCCGTTCAAATTGGGAAAAAACATTCAAGACTTGTCTCATCAACTGTTACTATTATGGAACCATCTGTATCCTGTATTGTATGTATTATTCATTCCTAAGTCCACATATATAGAGAGAATTGTGTGTGTAAACATATTGTTTAATTAAAATCAGTTAAAATAAGTTAAATAAACATCAAATAAGTATCTAGGGGTTCCTTTTATTATTGTAAGTGTAGCATCATATATTGCTAACACCCAAATCCATCTTACTAAAAACTTTAAAAATAATGTGATACTAAAAGGTGAAGAATCATTCTATTTTATGTGTTTCCTTTATTTGCTTCCATTCTTCCTAAAGAATTCTCCAAAATTCACTGACCACATCCCTCTAGATAGATTTTATTTCCTCTGTAGTTCTATATTAGGCAAATTGATCTTTTCTATGACTCTCATAGGTGTCTTTAATCAGAAAATGCTTTCACTCACAAGCACTCTGTTGGTATGGCAGACTTCCCCTTTATGAAGCATTTCTCTGACAATGTTAGCATATATAAGACCATTATGTGACTAAATTCTTGGATTGCTATATCCCAGGAACGCATGGGAACATTTCCTGCCCTTTCAGACAAGGTTTAGACACAATATGAGACAGTACATTTTTTAAAGTTAAAATCCAAAAATAACTTTAAACAAGACCCACAACATTACTGTTGACATAAGTCTACATTTTTTATAAGGATCTTGGCAATTCCACCTGGATCACTCTGAAAGTCTACTTTAATATTAAAGCTGAAAAGATTGTCTTCTATTTATCTTTTCTGTTACCGATATCAATTTTCTGCTGGCATTTCTTTTATGCCACATTCTATTTTTGCATGATAGAAATATGCTACAGTCTATCAATAGAACTGTCTTGGTTTAGGGCAAATTTGAGAGGAAACTTCTGAATGGGGTCTTTTTAGGGAAAAAGAAAAATCTAAGCAGTCCCTCCCCCAGTGGGTTCGGAAAAAAAAAATTTCCTCAGAGAGAAGTGGAAAAAAGAAAAACTGTTTGTTCAACAGACAACACACCTCCCAGCACAAAATAAACCATACCAAACAGCAAAACCTCTGTTCACTCCGAGGAGATGGCAGATTTAGAAGAGTTTTTTCCGTGGGTTGCAGCCCGGCTCACTCAGTCTGCTCTCAGTCCCTCCTGTGCTGGGCAATGCCGCGGCCAGGCCAGGCCTGGTGGGACACAGCTGTGAGCTCCCGGGGCTCTGCTGGGCTTTCAGTCCACAGCAGGTACAAACAGTTCCAGGAAAACAGGAAAAATGAAAAAAAAAAAAAAACAATCCAGGGAGCTTCTCTGCCTCAGCAAGCCAGAGAAACTAACCAAGAGCAAAGGAGAGCTCTCCCCTGATATCCACCACAGACAGCCCAGTCTGTGAGCAGGAATGGGGGAGCCCGTGCAGTCTCTGATAACAAACTCTGCACTTCTTCTTCCCCCCCTTCACTCCTGGAACCACTCTTAAAACTGCAGAACTCAATATTCAACAGAACTGATGATTTGAGGATACAGGCATCATACAGTCACCCCAAGACAAGAACAATCAGGGAATTTTCTGCAGTCGGACTCTAGTAATTTCATTTGTCAGGTTCCTGAAAAACTGCGTGTGCAGGTCTAACATCAAGAGAAAAATTAACTTTTGTATGTATCTCAGGAAATTATGAGATAATGCTTTCTTCTCATATAAAATTTTTTAAATGGTGTCAGGACTCTAGATTTTCAACCAGGAATCCCTGTGGAAAATATTAATTTTAGTAACCTGACATATTTCCATAAAATTGTAAGAGTGTATAAGATCCTCAGAGGAAAAAGGTTTGGTGTAATTGCAATATCAATGAAATTGGATTTTTAAAAATTATATAATTAGATAATATCTCTTTTTCTGAGAGCTCAGAAGCAAAGAAAAATAACTAGAGAGGAATATATTTTGGAGAGAAATTTAATGTTCAGATATCTTATTTTCTGGAGCTGTTTTGCTATCTTGGGGAAATTGGTGCTCACTGTATTAATTTTTAAGAAATTTGCACACCAAAACTGTCATCAAACTTTAGTCAATATTAGTCTGTGATTAAAAACCAGGCAAATTAATGACATAAAACAGGGGAGAAAATTAGGAAATCATGATTTTTTTCCCCTTTTTTCTGAGTGTTCGATATCATTAAACACAATATGCTTTTGATTTTCTTTATTCTCATTCCTATTAGTTAGAGAATCATATCAAGAGATTGAATTGAGAAAAATTTTAAGCTTTATTTTATAACAAACCTCTTATTTCACTCTTTCAATATGGTTCCGAAGATGTACCCTAGAGATGATCTTTAAACAAGTGTTTTGTAACAGCAGTTCTTCATTAGTCATATGTATCATTAAGCAATGAGAAGAGAATGGCTGAAATATTTTTAATAGAACCTTATGCTTTTGTTTCTAATGTTTTCCCCATTACATAGAGAGTAATATTTCTTCTCTTTCATCAAGAACAAGTCCAAAAATACAAAAATTTTCTTTCTGGGACTGCTGAATCCTGAGGCTTTTTGTTTTGAGTTTGGTTGGGGTTTTTTTGAGGGCTGGTTTTTTTTTGGTCTTTTTGTGTATTTTCTCCATGATATTTTATATCATGACTATACCTGCTAGTATTGAAATACTTAAGGCTATGTCACCAATTCCATTATAACCCTCTTATTTTCATAATTTTTTGATTTGGCTGTAAAATTTTAGTTTGTGTCTGAGGTTGGAATAGGAGGCTTCATCCTTAAAGGCTATTTGGTTTAGTTTAGTTTGCTTTTGCTTTTAAACTTAAGCTTAAAATAAGATAATTTGATTATTCTAAAAGTGGAATAGTATGTCAAAATACAAAAGAAGTCATGTATTGTATGTCCATGTATTTAGTCTTGCATACTTGTGGAGTACATAGTTTATTCACCTATCACATGGCAAAAGCCACATACTGGTATTTCTACCAAGTACAAATAGATGCTGAGACGCTCTCTTCTGTTGAAACACTGCTTATTGAATTACTATTACAAACTGGACTTTTATTTGCTCCAGACGACTTAAAATGTCATTCTCTTATTACTTTAAACTTGTTTAAAATCTGGATTGCCACTACTTTTTCCTTTTGATCACCTTTAAAACCCCTGCTATAAACAGAACATTTTTTAACCAGCCTCTGCAGAAGTAATGTTTGCATGCACATTTATTGTTATGTCCTTGGATAAATAATTTTTGCCGCTTACCTCTTTAAGAGATTGTAAAGCTTCAGATCTCTATCTTCACATAGAAATAGGTTAAAAAAAACCTAAAAAAAGTGACAAGGAACCATGTCTCAGAGCATGGTGCTAATAACACCAAGGTTGTGAGTTCAATCCCTGCATGGGTCATTTACTTAACAGCTGGACTTGATGATCCTTATGAATAGCTTCCAACTCAGAATATTCTGTAAATCTGTGACATTTTCAGCAAAATATCCAAGGCTGTTTTCTATCTTAATCTTTACATTAGTGAAGTTCAGTACCAGAAGCTACTTCTATAATTAGAACAAAGAAAGTTTCGCAAATAGAGTAAATGTTATTTACTATAAAACCAAGCATATTGCACTGAAGTAAATGATATCATGTTAGAAAAAACCCTCAAACTATAAATAGAGTGATGCAAGTGCTTTGCTTTGACTTTCAACTGCTTTTCGCTTTCAGGGCTTCAAAATCCCCGTAAACAGAACAATTCGCATTTGGTATAAAGGACATACTTAATTCAAAATTATACTTTTATTCTACTTAAGTTATTATGTGTGCATGTTTATACATATATCGAAATTCTCTGGCCCTAAAGTGAAAGGGCTTTAGAAAGTTATTAAATTCACAGGGAGAAAAGAGGATATAATTTCATTAATTTGAATTGAATCCTTTCATCCTCAAAATCCACAGGAAATATGTTATCACAGATACGTGTCTTATTGTTAACCCATATAGAAGACAGAACTTTCTGATTGTGACAGGCTGCTACTAGCAAGCGCCACAAATGTAAAACGAACTGTCCAGAAGTTGCTTTCGCTTAACCATGTGCTAAGGGCGCTGAGAATCTAGCTCATTTCATTCCCAAGCTTGAGAAACTTGCTTTCTGGGAAGGTGCAGCACAGCACAAGTGGAAGAAAGAAAGTTTCTGTCTTCTGTGTAAGCTTAGTCACACTCACTGCCTCCCAAGATAAAACCGGAGACTAGACAAGCCGTGGTCTCCCACATCTCAGAGAGAAGCAGGAGTTATGAGGGTAGGCACAGATGTGTTCCAACAGCTCGATCTGCATTGCACGATTCTGTGCTGCAGCAGAGAATTAAGAAGCTCTTGCAGGGCTGTTATTTGAAGGAGATATATACAAACTCACATTAAAACTCTCACAGATGCTGATCCCTTTGTGGCATTAGATCTGTGGAACAAAGTGCAAAGAAAGTTAAAGTACCCAAATTTCCCTGAAAACGTACAAGTTTTTATTGTATTCTTTATTTAACTTTTCAGATCTTCCAGTTTTCCATATTATTGAAATAATATTATGTATTATGAGGAAAAAAGTAGTGCACTCACCTTCAAAACCACTGATGTACCACGATTTGCCATATCTATGCAGATAATATTTAAACAAGTATGAAAACACTATTTTACTTCAAAACCTGATTTTAAGAGGTTAGACAATGTTTTTTATTGGAAAGTTGTATTTTTCTGTGTATTGACTTCATCATCCCTGTTACACTTTACAGTGAGTTTTATAAACACATAATTCATTATATTCATGCAGCTATAAAGATATAAATACAATGTTTAGCTCCTGAAATTGGCTGAATTATCTTTTCCTGAAATGTTAGATAGAGGAGATTTTGTTTGTTTCTTGGAATCATGTGATGTAACTGCTCTGTTTTCTACAAACTGGACTCTCTTAATCATCTAGTAACTAATCTTCAGACTACAGAGTATAAAAAATATATATATGCAGATATATTTCAGATTCCATGAATGAATTAGAACTGAATCCTGACAGCGTCAACAATTTTTCTCTACTATGCAATTAATGTATTATAAAAACTTAAAGACCTAAGTAACTGATAAGACCAAATACATGACACTACTGTGCTTTCAATTTCTACCCTTGGCAGCAGAGATCCTAGAGACAGATTTTCACTCCAATGATATTTTTTGAAGTAATGCCTCAGTGATTCCTTTTCACGTACTCCTACTTTTTTGTCCTATTTGGTATGGGCAAATAAGTACTGGTAAAGATTCTTCTCTTGTAATAATTCAATCACTGTAGCTGTCTACTATTTGCACAGATTTATACTGTCAAATTTGTTATTCTTCACTGATTTTAATGATTGGGTAAACAAGAAAACAAGTAATTCCTTTGGTGCCTAACTGTATTTCAGAATCTTGTCCTTTGCATTTATCTGTTACTAGTAAAGCCCACAAGAATAATGCCAATTATTTGTATCAAGAAGTGGCATTAATTCAAAATTAGAGAGACTAAATACACATGTGTCCATAAAGTCAATACTAAGAGGAGAGATGGAGAAGAAATGGAGAGAGAGAAGCAATTTTTTGAAATTTCAAGTGGATTGCAGAAAAACACAAGGTGATCTCAGGGGTGCATCTTTCCAGTTCTGTGAGCTGATGTGTACAAAACACACATCATAAGTCTGCCAGCATTTTTACTAGTCCCGTGGGAGACACTGCCTTCAGCTCTGCGTGGAAAGAGAATGAGCATTCTCAGCAGAGGAAATGTGACTTGTTAGATGGTACTATTTACACAGAAAAACCCCCTCTGACGTGTTCCATACATGCATGGAGCCTGAGGAAAGAAAAAGAAAAAAAAAAAAGATTGTGTTATCATCTATTTGTAATGGATTAGACATAATTTGTTTGGAGATATTTCTTTTTCTTAATATTTCTTCTTGCTGTAACCAAGCAAATTTTTAGCTATCCTAGTTAGCAGGAAGCTAAAATATCACAGTTAAATATTAGTGCAATACCATATCATTGGCTAACAAAAAAATATGCCTCAAGGGACATTTGTGGTTTTGGGAGGAGTTTGGGAGAGGTGTGACAAGGCATAAGCCTATGTGTATTCCATTAATTTCATCCACAAAAAAGAAATCATTTTACATCCACCAATTACATCCACTTTATTGAGACTGTAGTGCTGCTTTTCAACTGGATGATATTTGTGACCTCAACTCACTCAGTTCTCTTGATTTTGAAGTTTGTATGCTTTTTGCTTGTTAGTTTGATTGCATTTCTAAGAAATGTTCCTGCTTTCAGCGTCATTATTGTCATTCTCTTACCCCAATCAGTTCAATAGCTCTGTAAAATAGGTTCGGAAACGCTATTCTGGAAAAATGTGCAAAATACATGCCATCTGATAAAATGTATTTAATTCTAAAAAGTAGACCAAATTTAAAAAAATTGTAAAATGTGAGACATATTTTAGACTTGGTGATATCAATCATGAAGATTTGTACTGCTTAAATATAAGAGAGCATTGAAATGTGACGCATTGAAACTTCTAAAAATACTGTTTCAATGCTAATTAAGACAAATTATTAATCAGTTGCTGTAAAGAAACTGGCAAACTAATTTTTTGTAGAAGGAGAAAAGAACTTTTCAACAAATTTGATTTTGTTGTAATGCATGTTTCCCTGTATATGTGGCCTTTGCCTCTGACATTCCATGTCAGAACTTTAAGAAAGTTGAAGGATGAAGTAACTGTGTGCAAGAAGTGAGTGGTAGTGCTTAGGTAGTTCCTTGCATTTATGAAATTAGTTTTCACTTATTCTGTAGCAGAAATCCCTTGTAAGCAAGAACTTGCAGGGAATTACGTTTAATTGTTCTGCTGAAGTGCAATTGGAAGAGGAGACTGAATATGCTTTTTCAGAGGATTTGTCAATTGTATTGTGGGTTCATGAAGACTACAACTACAACAAGAACAAAGATAATGAAAAAAAATAGATATAGGAAAATTTCTTCACTAAAATGGTGAAATAGGCTGCCCTTGGAAATAGTTGAGCCATCATTCCTGGAGATATTTAATAGATGTTTGCTTTTGTAGTAACAAAAGTCTTTGAAAATTTATCTTCCAATCCACTTCACAAAGAACATATTAGTACACTGGATGATTAAAACTGAGGCATTTTAAAATGTGTAACTGGTCAACAGAATGCTTGAAAAGTCATAAAATGTATTTTTTGGATCAACAAGTGATCAAATCCTCCTTGGAATGTCAGAATATCTGTCTATCATTAACATGGATTGTAAATTTTTAGTCAAGGCTGTCCAGATGATGAGCTGAGTAGCTCTGAAAAGTGTATTTTAAAATAAATCTTAAATATTGATATTTGGACTTAAAAAGTAAGAACTTTTTAGAAAACATCTGAAAATCTCATTGAGGTTGATTTACAATTGACATTTGCTTTCAACCCCCATTGATTTTTCATGAAAATATTGAAATGTCTTGGTCGACTTCTTAATCTCTCCTGTTCTCTGAGAAGTACTTTATTTCTCCATCATGAATACTCATCTTCAATAACAACTTTAGAATAATATATATAATAATAACTCAAAGTTCCCTCTACAAGCATTTGTTCCCCTAACAAAAATTATTATGATCTTTAATTAAAAAAAAAACCCTTAAAATGCATACAAATATAGTATATTAAATATGTAACACAGTTTTTTGGTAAAGGAGAAAAACAGAACATAAAAATATATACTTCTGGGTTTTCACCTTTTTATGTTTATCACAATTTTAATCTTTGCAAGCAAATAGTCTAAAACTAGGTTATTTGTGATTACTGCTGGCTCTTTGTGGTGTAAGCCTATCACTCATATAATTATATGAATTATAATAATTATATGAATTAAAAAATTTTCTCCCCATCCCACTACTATACTTTATTACATTACTTATTAATTACTTAATTACTATCATATCTTATATCACATCACTCTAATATATTTATTATGTTATATTAGATTAGAATTACGTTATAGTATATTTTAACAGAAGAAAATCTTCATTAAATCTTCTTCCAATCCGTCTATATTTCCATATTTCAATACTGCCCCTTAGGTGGCATTTTGATGATTTCTTTTGGTTCAAAGCAAAGTCATATGGTTTTTAAAATCTATGATCCTACTTAGGCATCTTGCACCTTGTGCTGAACGACTTAGGCCTTGGAGTTAAACTTTGTCTTTGCCTCAGAGGCAGATTGCACCATTTTGCTGACATCATCAACAGGAAATGTTTGTGTTGTGGACTAATCAATAGTGCCTAGACTTGTACAAGATCTTCATCCTGGAGGAAAGTTTGCCTGTTCTCACAGGAAAAGGGGAGAAGGGAAAGTGACACTAGCTCTCAGAGAGCTAAGATAACTATATTTAAAAATCTGACCACCCAGGGCAATCCAAATGGGGACAGTGCTCTATTGATAAGATTAAAAAACTATAAAGTTTATCCTCCTAAGTATTTGGGTAGATAATCACATGACTCAAAAGTCATGGCAGATTGAAATGCTATTCTGAGGGATAAAAACTAAAACATACAAAAGGAAAGGCAGTTGTCTGTGTCATTCTGGGTGCATCTCTAGTAGCTGCACAGGAAGAATGATTACCTTCTTAGAAAAAGGAGAATAAAACTATGTAATCTTTGCAAGATTTGGTAAAATCTTTCCAAGAACAATCGGGGAAAGAGCTCTTCCAGGTTGCCACAGAACCTGAGGCAACCAGAAGAGAAAGGGAAATGAGTAAGTTACTCTAATTGACCCCACAAGAGTTATTGGAATACCAGGAAATCCTAAGGAGGGAACAAGAAAGAGAGAATGGGAATCACGTACTAAAGATACAGGGAGCCCTTGGAAGATTTCAAATATCAAGTCCCTGTACCCTCCTGAGAAACTGGAGAAACAGTCTACTACTGGGGGAATGGTAATGAAGTAAAACTGTGCCCCTTCAATAAAACTGGAACTTTAGGTGTGTTCAGGGTGGAGCTCAGCACACTACAACACACACAACCCCTCACACAGGTAAAGCCCTAGCTCAAAAAGAGGATAAGTACAGTAGAAAAGAGACAGAAACTGAATATATTTAGAGGCTATTTCTCACTGAGGGAGACTGGATCTTGTTGAGTGAAGCCGAAGCGAGGGGATCTTGGGGACCATGAGTCTTCTCAAACACAGGTGATAACCAAGAGCCACGATTCTAACCCAGGGGGCAGCATACTGGTCAGGAGGCTTGGATCCTATGGAGAAGAGGGAATGCCATAAACCTAAGAGCCCCACAATTGGTCATGTACTGAAAAGTGTGCAAAAGGTGACGTTTTTCTGCTTAACTCATTCACAGTTTTGGGAGGCTCAACTCTCCTATGGAAATGGAAGTTAATCTTCAATTTCTGTTTTTAATCCAGGATTTGCCTAACACATTGAAAATTCACACCAGTCCTTACCTGTATGAATAAAGTCAGCTGCCAGATCCCACAACCAGCATGCATGTGTCTTGACTCATCTAGAAGTAGCCCAAGACTTAATAACTTCTGGGAGACAACTGGCAGCTTCCAGTAACACCAATCCAACTATCAAACCATGGGCTGATGTCAGGAGAGTAAGGGAGACCTCCAATACACTACTCATTCAGAGTCATTTCACTCTAGTTCACTCTAAGGGGTTTATTAAGTTGCCCTCCCTCAAGAGTAACACACCTCAAATGAGAACCTCATACTCTGGATGATAAATAAATAAATATTAAACAAATTAAAAAAAAAAGAAAAGAAAAGAAAAGAAAAAAGCTGATTTACTACATCCTGTATATCCTTCCTATATAATGATTCCCTTTTTACCAATCCACAGAAGTAATCACTTGACTGAGAGAGGGTGTTGGAAGACAACAACTCCCAACATTTCAGCTAGCAGTCTGAGCCACCTTTCATACACATCACTTGCACTTTAGATGTGGCCTAGTTCTACTGCTGCCTAAGAAAGTTCTACTGTTGTAACAAATGGTGGAAGACTAGAGTGGTCAAATCCCCAAACATTAAATTCTAAGTAATGACCAAATTTGTGAAGACTGGCATCTGTTTTTAATTAGAAAAAAGCAGACTTTGAAAAATAAATGAATCCTTAGTTATAGTTCTTCATTTTCTGACTGGAAGCGAGATATGCTTAGGCTGATTTTGAACTCTTTCTGGAAAAAAGGTTGAAAAACATAGCTCATATTCCAAACATATCAGTTTGTTTGGCCAGGAGACAAGCTCTCTATATGAAATTAACTAACGGTATTAAGAACATTTTGATCAGGTAAATTAGTAGGTAGATTTGTAATATACTTTGTCAAGAATGCTTGCCTAATTAGATATAATAGCTATAAAAAAGAATTTATGTCCATATAGAGATGCTGAAAGAAATATTCAGCTCTTAGATGTACAGTTTCCTTATCAGTGCTTCCATGTTTTTGTGTTTTTTCTCTTACCTCTTGAGTAAAACACCTGGGACTTCAGAATTTGAAAAGTATCTTGTCTGTGGTTTCAGACAATAGGAGTGGACCACCATGCCTGCAGAGCTATGCCTTTAGCTTTGAAGATTGATACAATAAAAAAAAAAAAAACAGATAAGTGAAGGGAAAGAAACATTTCTCCTTTTTTGAACAGTGACCACAGTATGTCAGGATGAGAATACTGCCAACTGCAACATGACATAAATATGCTTGCATATTTAGAAGAGTATCTCTTCTCTCATGGCGTCTCTGCTTCTATTGCAGTTAAAGCATCAAGTAAAAGTAATACCAAGCACAGATTATCAGCAGAATTCTTTTCAGTTTTGGTGGTGAATCATGCAAAAAGATGCTTGTCAAGACTGAAATGGAAATCCTTTGGGAAAATATTTTTTCAGTTTACACAGTGAAGGATGCTTCCCAAATTCTGGTAGATTACTAGTCTATGCTGGTATGTTCTACAAATATATTAGACTCTACAGTGCTATTGAAAAACAGTCACATTATTACAATGAATCTTATATGGTGAAAGTCAGATTTGTAAAACGATATATGAAAATTTAATGTAAAAGCAGCAAATGTCCCTAAATACAAGCTGCTTAAAGGTGATTGATTATCTCAGAGTTAAACAAAACATTATTTAAAATAAACACAATAGAGAAGCAAATCATCATTTCTTGAAAGGAAGCTAGACTTGCAAACCGATCTAATCTTTAATAAAAATCCTAATATTATCTGCTGGTTTTTTAGCTGTCAGGTTTTAGTCTGTTAACTCCCAAACAGCTGAGAACTATAATAGATTATATTTTTGTATACAATGGAAGTTACCTACAAACTTAACCACTGAAGAACTAAAACAGTGGCAGGAAAACCTTAAATAACTGTGTCAAATTCTGTGGGTGTTATAGTGATACAATTTACAGGAGTATCCATAAATATGAAAATTATGCTTTGTCCTACTTCAGTTTCAAGCAGAAGGAGTAATAAACTGGTAAAACCATTTTCTTTAAGAGTGAAAAAATTATAAGAACCCGTTTTTGAGGAAAATAATGCTGGTTTTCTCTTTCCAGAGTAAGAATTTTACAAGCTCAGCTGGATAGGCAATGTTGCATATATTATCTTTCATCTTCTGGAATGGTTATTGGAAAAGTATTGTTTGCAGTAGTGATT
Organism: Sturnus vulgaris; assembly: GCF_052056855.1. NCBI lineage: Eukaryota > Metazoa > Chordata > Aves > Passeriformes > Sturnidae > Sturnus > Sturnus vulgaris. The sequence goes on along the minus strand of NC_142283.1, from coordinate 14,969,903 downwards.
TTTACTGCAACCACAGCAAAAAAAAGTATTTATTTTAAATGAAGCTCAATAAAAGTTCCGCTGAAGAAAAGAAGCAAGCTTGAGAAACGTTTACATTGGAAGTTAGTAACTAGGAGCTTTTGAGCAGGACAGGTTTCCCTAAGAGTCTGTATCCTTAAATGCCTTAATACCTCATAAATGCAACCTCATTGCAAGAAGAAATTAAGACTTATAGGAGAAGATCTATTTGGAAACAGGCAACTATTCTTCATTCAAATTAGGTATGTATACAGGTATCAACAACCAAAATTTAGATCCAAACTATGCAGGTGATGCCTTAGGATTTTAGCTTTTATATTTTTCATACATTTGTAATCCTGAAATTCTTTAGTGTATGACTCCAAACTCCATATTGAATGTTGGATACTGCTTCCTCGTTTTGGTCAGGCAACACAATTCCTCTCTAGGCGTAGGAATCAAGGACACCTCACTGTCCCAGGCCCTGAGAAATGTAAACAAAAATGTGCTGGGGAGGAGCAAACTTGGACCAAGTTACCTAATTACCTGAAGATGCAATTGTAAGAAAATAAGAAAATGGACCAAACTCATAAAAGTGTGAAAAAATCTGTGATGCTTTGTCCATTTATGGGTGTGGCCCCTGGGTGGGCTTTGTCTCCCCAAAATGTACCTGAAGGCCCTTCAATAAATATAACTGCTTTTTATTCCCTTAATTTTGTCTGGCCCTTGTTTTTAGGTAGTCCTGAAAAGACGTCAAAGGAGCTCTAATTTTGCTGATAAAATTCCCCATGATGTAAAGGACTGTTTCTGGGCTGCACAAAATTACTCATCCTTTGAGAGGTGTTCCCTGTTTTGATAGAGTACTTGGAGCTTGTCCATCCTTTTGGTGCATAGCAGTGCAGGTGAAGCTCACTGTCTCTTTAGAATAAATACTGGGCCACAGAACTGGTGAAAAGTAAAACGTTTTGAATAACTGTGTAATGACCAGAAGTATGCTGGCTTTTTATGTCATTTCAATTTATGTAATGGATTTACTTGAGCAAAGAGTGGAATAAGAGTGCTATTCCTCTGGAACTGTGGTCATTGTTGAAAACAGTTGCATTCTCCCTCTCCTTCTTTCTTATCAGGCTATTGGTACAGAGCATTCCCCAAAACTCAGAGATCAATGGTAGAGTCCTTTACTAGGCAGATATTAAAAACCAAAAAGAGGTCAATGTGTTAGTATTGAAAACACATAATCAGAGAATGATTATATGCAGGTGCTTTATTGAAGAGTTCTGGGAATCAGGGGTGCAGACCCAAATCTGACTCGGACATGGATCCGAGATGATCATGTTTTTATACCCTTTTTGTTATATAACTATGTATTAATTATTAAACCCATATTGTTCTATTGTATACAATATATATATATTGATCTTATCCAAGCATGTATTCTTGCAATTTTCATTAGGCCCTCCAAATATTCTCATGATTCTTGTTATGATTATATCATTTCTCATGATTCTTATTACTATTAAACAATAATCATATTCAATTACCAAACAATCCTTACATTTAACAATAATTTATCATATGATGATTACGCAGGTGTAGCTTCACATGATCTAGAAAACCAAAGCTCAATATTCGTTCCCAGGGCCTAGTTCCCTATCCCCTGAATCTATTATATGCAGTTCCCATGATTTTTAGAAACATTTTTACCCTATGCTATCAAATGTGCTGACCTTTGTGTCACCCTGTGAGATGTCAAATCTCTTCAGTCGCTCCTACAAGATAATATAAGACTTCCTCTGTGACTCCTATTTCCATAACTCTTGTGACTCACTATAGACTGCATTTACAGTGCTTTGGTAAAACAACCATGCCATATGATAGTTTCAGAAACAAGAGAAAAAGACTTCTAATGCATACCCCTCAGCACCTGCCTAGTGTCAAAAGCCTTTATTGCGTCCAACAGTTTTATCTTTACAGGAAGCCTAACTCAGAGACAGAGCTTTGAAAAGACAGAGACTGACTTCTGCCTTGCTCCTTTTTTTCTCCTCCTCACTCCTTAGTCTGAGTGTAGCACACATATCAATGAGTTGCAAGACAGTCAAAAGCATTGTTGATTCTGGAATGTATATACTGGGTTGGGTGCCTGTGATCAAGATAAATTGTTAACCTTTTTCAGAAAGGTACTCTAATCCAAAGAGCTACCAGAGTTTGCAGCAGCCTGCTCCAAGGCACAGCCATTGAAATAAAGAAGTATTTCTGAGAGTAATAATCCAGCAGGAACTGGACACAGGTGCTATATATATGTGGTTCTTGAGGGGAGACAAGGACAACATTTAAATTACAGCTGGGCCTAGAACCAGAAGTGGTTGTTAGAGGAAGGAAATGCAAGGGTCTTAGGGTTTATGATAAATTTCAAGAAAAAAGTCTGTCAATAACTGCCACGATTCTTGTTCTAGAGGAAAAATTTTATTTTTCTTCCTCCACACCACTTTAAGAGTCAAAATATTATTCTTAAAAATAAATGAAAATGTGTGAGAGATTAACCTCTTAAATAGGTTGCAAAGGACAAGTCTGAACTGGAACGAGTAAACTAGTGCTAAGTACTTAAAAGATGGTAGTGTATGGATTTGAAAGTTACTTATGGAATTGGGATAGAGCACTTAAGAGACTTTTATAGTGCAACAGAAGATACTGGAATGACACTCTACTTTTTTTTCAGGCCTAATAGCAGTGCAGAGATGCTGCATTACTCTGAAATAGGAGTGAGTAGTCTAAATTGCCTGAATATAGCCAGATACTTAGGGGAGGAAGGAATTGAATAACCATAGGGCTATAGACTTATATAAGTCAACATGCATGAGCTCCTCTGAATCACATTAGTAGGACTCCATCAACAAATATTACAGAAGGCACAAATTCCTGTCTCTCGTCAACAGTACAATCAATTCAGGCAAACTATGAAATATTTAGATCCTATCTCTATTTTTCTCCTAAATTGGCTTTTTATTCTATTTAACTACTATTCAGTGAATTGTTTTCTCTCAGCATTTTCTTCTGAAGATACCTCATCCCTTCAGCATACTTGCACTTTATATATTTGTGACATTTTGGTAGCTATAGCAGGAACAATTCCTGTCCTGTTGTAGGACTGATTCTTTCTACTGATGTTAACTTTCATTTGACTCCAAAAATAACAAGATCTGGACCTATTTCCTGTTTATGGGAGCACAGAAAATCCAGTAACCTGGTAACACAGATATTTATTTTGTTTCTTGCAAATGAAACATCTGAAATATTTTTCAGAAGCCCTGTCAGGCTGCTGAAATGTCATTAAAATGTATGACAGATGGTCATATTCTCAAGAGGAGTTCCCCTAACATGTCTGCCACAGGGAGCCAGGACCCTTATGTCCTGCACTTCATAGTCAAAAAGGATTTGCTTATGGGGATCTAAATATCAACATCTGTCCCTAACATGAGTTCTATCCTTGAAAGTAATAAATAAGTAGCTGTCCTGGTTTATGGCAAATTTGGGAGATAACGTCCAAAGGGGCCCCCCGAGAAAGCAAACCTGAGCAGCCCCTCCCCCGGCTGGTTCGGGAAGAAAATTTCCTCGGCGAGAAGTGGAAAAAAACCTGTTGATTCAACAGGCACAGCACTGCCCAGCACAAAAAAAAAACCCAATACCGAACAACAGAAGCTGTCAGTGCTCTGCAGAGATGACAAATTCAGAAAGTCTCTCTCCTGTTTGTGCAGCTCGGCTCAGTTTGTTCTCAGTCCCTGCGGCGCTGGAAAATGGCGCTGCCCAGGCCGGGCCCCGGGGGCCGCAGGTGCGAGCTCCTGGTGCTGCCCCGGGCCCCCAGTCCAGAGCAGGGTCAGATAATTCCAGGAAAAAAGGAAAAACATTTTCCGGGGAACTTCTCTGCTTCAGTTAGTCAGAAACTAACAAAAAGCAAAGGAGAGCTCTCTCTGTTGTCCAGCACGGTGACACAGCCCAGGAGGACGAGACGATGGAACTCCTGTCTCTGTGTTTTGAAAACAACCCTCAGACATCCCACTGCTTCTCCTCCCCCCCTTCACTCTCAAATCCAGCCTTAAAGGTACAAAACTTATTTCTGGACTAAACAGACAAATGGGGATACAATTCAACATGACAAAGTCACCCGAGGACAGTAGTAAAGTAAAGGTGAGTGGGGAAAAAAAAAGTCATACAGAAATAACTGAAGAGGATAGAGGTTAAGTAATAATGCTTCTGGATAGAAAATATTAAAATCCAAATGAAGACACATCTGCAAGTTGACAAAAAGAGTGAATTTATGTTTCTGGTTTAGAAATATGTTGGCAACTTTCTACTATTTCATGTATTTAATATAGAATTATGGTGTTCTGAGAGTATGAATGCTGTAATTTGGGAGCTAGAGAAACTGCTTATACTGAACTTCCTGTAATATAAATAGAATTATTCAATGACTAGCTGAGGCACCTATGTGAACAAAATGCCCAGATTATCAATTGCAGTCTCCCCACAGAGTTATGTCATTTCCCATGTCCCAATGTGTAATGTGTTATTCAGATTTCCATTTCAAGATTACATTTCATAATATCAGTGGATAACTATGTGAGATCAGTATATCTGAAACTGTGTGGCAAAAAAGCAACAGAATATTTAGTTAGCATAATCTTCATGTATGCTGGTTAATAATGCCAAGTATTGAGTATCAAATCTTCAGTGAAAAGAAAACCACAATTTTTAATAATCTCTTGCCCCTAAGGCAAACTGTGTACTGAATTATAATACACTTCTTCTCTTGAGATGTTTCTCTATTGGCAGTCATCTCAGTTTGGAGACAAGTTTAGGAGAAAATGCTCTGGAATGAGCGTTTCCTCTAAAAAAGGGTTCCTACCATCCCTTTCTGTCAATGAGAGGTTAATGCTAATGGATGAAAGTGAAAAAATCCAACCATTTATTGATAAAGACAGTGCCAACATAGCACAGGAAAACATGGTGGCTAAATGCTAGATATTGAACTATCAGACCTTGCCCCTCCCCAATCCAGAACAAAAAACCTGAAAATGCCACGCAAAGAGAAAAAAAAACCCAAACCAGAAAACCCCCCAAAACCAAAACCAACCAACCAAACAACAACAAACAAAAACAAGCAAACAAACAAAAATACCACCACAAAACAACAAACCACAATGGCTGCAAGGTGCTGGGGAAAGAAAAAAAGTGGTGCCAACTTTTGCCTCAGAGAAGGAAAAAACAGTTTTCAAGCATCAGCTTTGGGAAAAACAGATGGGACTCTAGTGAATTTCTGATGCTGGTCTTCCCTTCACAGCAGATGAAGCTGCTGGATTTGGTGTCCTTTCTGTTGTGGGTTCAGCTTTTCTGAGGGCTGGGTCTGGGACAGAGCAGCCCCTCAGCTCCTCGACAGTCCACTGCTGATTCTTCTCTCGTTGACTCTCCTCTCTAACCTTGGACCAAACCAAACTGAGCAGTTCAAGAAAAAAAAAGTCCTCTGAAACAAAGACTGCTGCAGTCTCCAAAGCCAGGGAAAGGAAGAAAGGATTTTTTGCCTACATTTACAAAAACTAAGCTCTCCAAGAAAATGAAGGGAGCTCAGTTCTCCTGGCACCATGGATGTCTGGGGAGTGAGGATTTGAAAAAGCCCATGCAAGAGCCCCAAGGCTCCCCCGTGCCCTGGGCCCAGCTTAAAGCCACAGCAACCACTCTGGGCATAGAGCAGATGATCAGGGAATAGAGGATCATCAGAGCATCACCCCAAGACAGCAGTTTTAGTCTTGATCTGGCCATTATTCTCTTTACCAAAGGCAAAGCACTGCCAGCTATTTTCCTATTGATGCACTATGGAATAAGATAATACAGTGGCAGAGATTTAATCTCCCTAGTCCCTGTGGAAACAAGAGGGAGCAGGAAGCATTTGAACCAATGTATTTTGAAAGCTTTCTTTTCTTTCCTACTACATTTTCTTCTTTAAGAAGTGGGTAGGTAACATCTTGCCTTGCTCTACTCTGGCTGGGGAATCTCAGGATAGGTTTAAAGCACATACCACCTTTTTTAGGTATTCCCAGAAGGTGAAATAATCCTAGGGGAGGATTATCAGTTCAAAAGAAAATTTATTATAGACAAGAGGATGTTATTCTGTTGAATCTGAATCACAATTCCATTTTTAAAAGACCAGAAAAGTTCAGAGGATATCATTACATAGTTGATTCTTGTCTGTTCTCTGAAGACAAAGAAGTAGTAGAAATGTCTTAAGCTATTTTTATTGGAAGAGGCTCTGTATTAATTTTGCTAGTGATTTGTACATGATTTCAGCTAATTTATCATTCAACTGCTCATCCTTGAGTTGCTAAAAATGATTGTGAACAAGTGAAAGATAACGAAGACTGTAGTTTTCATTTGTGCTGCTTTGTTCATCCTTCAGTTCTAGTTTAAGTCTAAGCATTGTCTGCAGACACTAGAAATTATACTAGAATTGGTGTATTTGCAAAGACCAGGAAAACCAGTAACTTCTTAAATCAGGTTACCAGGACTCAAATATCTTTAACATATATGTATTCAAATACAATGGGTTCAACCAAGACCAGTAAGCAAGTTAGGCTTAAAAAGAACTAATTAAATTCCTTCTTCCAAATATTTGTGCAACAAAAACAAAGAACACAAAGATGTCAACTGCACAGACTTGAATGAAATTTTGAAACACTTTTCCTATTTCTCTCATAGATAAATATATTGAAAAGGTTACTACAGCTGTCTTATATATGGTTTTATAATCAGCTGTGTGGTCATGAAGAGAATATCAAGGACATTGGAAAGGGTCATGAATAACAGTTTAAAAAACCAATAAACTTTACATAGAAAAATAAACTGACACATAATTAATTGATTGAAAATAATTCTATTTAAGAAAGTGCTATTTAAATATTTCCTCTTGTTGTTATTTCTACTGAAGACCTGAGAAAGAGATTAAAGTGCAAGTTGTGGAAGTTAAAATCCTTTGATTAAACCAAAACTATGGAAAATAAAATTATGTTTGTTGTACCAAAGCAATTTTATATATAATTAAAACACAAAGTTCCTAAGTTAGAGAGTGAGGGAAAGCAATCACAAAGAGCAGTTTAGCACTGAAAGGCAGTAATACAGTTTAATTAAAACACATATTAAACCAGTATAATTAAGTAGTCTCTATGGGACAGTTTTTTATTTAACAGAGGTACATGATAGAAGTTCTGACAGAACAGCAACACTTCGTAGTTAATATTTTTTAGTTTTAGTAAGGAATCTTCACTATCCACATAGTAAGATACTGCAGCCTAAGTGAAAAAGAGTGATCCTCCCTTTTCTTTCAGTTAACTATTTCTTTGACTTTCTTAAAATAGTGTCATGAAAAAGAGCCAAAGCTAACTTAATGACATTATAAAAGCAAGAAATATATAAACTATAGACATGTAGCTACATCAAATTTACTTTGTTCTGGAGTTGTTGAATCATGGAATCATAGAGCAACTTGAGTTGGAAGGGATGCACAAGGATCATCAGCAAATTGTCCTGCACAGAACATCCTTCATACCCTGTTCCTGAGTACATTGCACAAACACTTATTGAACTCTGCCACGCCTGGTGCTGTGACCACTTCCCAGGGGAGCCCATTCCAGTGCCCAAACACCCAAGGGGTGGAGAACCTTTCCTAATATCCAGCAGAAACCTCCCCTGAAACAATTCCAAGACATTCCCTCAGGTCCTGTCACTGGTGACTACAGAGCAGAGATCAGTGCCTGCCCCTCCTCTTCCCCATTTAGTGATCCTCCTATGATTGGTTAGCAAGAAGCTCTTCAATGAGGTATGTCTCCTAACTTGTTTTTAATTGGGAATATTTTTCCTCTAATTTTAATTTAGTAATTGTTTCATAGGATTAACAGCCTGCTTTTTGGATAAAAGCTGAACTAGCATCGAAATACGTTTCAGACATTTGGACTCCAGAAATCTGAGTGCTCATTCAAAAGAAAAGAATATTCAGTTAACTGTTTTCTTTCTTGAATTCCATTCCAAAAAAATTGATTCCAACACTCAGAGTAGCAACCTACTTTCTTCTTAATACTGTACATAAGGCAAGCTGATTCATCTATTAGGATAATTTTCTTTTTCTCTGAAGTACGACCATAATTTTTTATTTCTAATGGCCATAATCAATGCTAAATTTGAGCCTGTGAATAAAGTTTTGGAATATGACAAAAGGTCTTTGCATGCAGTACTTGGTATTAATTTATTGGCAGTTTTCATACTAAGCAAAGAGAGTAAGTAGTAGAAGTAAAAATATAATTGAGTTTGTGCATGTACTTTTAAAAAGAAATTAATTGTATGCAAACTCGTTTTATCACAGCTTTTTCTGTTTTAGTCTGCTCTTTCCTCTCATCCTGCACAAGACCTCGATATTCCCATGTATTGAGTGTTTGCATAGCCTGTGTAAAAAAAAGCAGTATTTAAAGGTTGAAGAGATTTTGGTTTGCTCCTTTTAAATTTTTTTTCTTTTAACCTATTCTTTTTGTTTTCTGGTTTCTACTAGTACCAGAACAAGAATATTGAACTACCAGAAGGAAAATCAATTAAGGTTGGCCAAACACTTTACATTTCCATTATGAATATTCATGTGAATAGAAAATAAAATCTACTTGGGATGTGACTATGTGTCTTTTGACTTCAGTTTTTGTGACTGTTCACAAGCAAATGAGTTGCTGGAAAAAAGCAGGTAAACAAAGTATACGTTGTAATGTTTCTGTTCAAGTATTTTCTGTGAGAAAATCAGGGAATTTAGGTTGACAATATACAGTCACATCCAAAACATGACTTTAGAGGAGCTTGTACTGAAAATAATTGATCCCAGATGAGATTTAGGATGTAATTTTCTTTTCATCTTTATTTTCAAAAAGAAAAGCAATTTGGGAAAATTTAAATCTGAGACTTACAGACTGAAATCAAGTGTTTAATTGATCCAGAATGAAACATGTCCAATTACCTATCTACTAAACTGTTTCTTGTTTTACTCTAAATAAATGCTTTAGACACATACTAAGATGATACTTTGCTCAGAAAATATGTGTTAAGCTTTGGGATGAAACATTTCTTCACAAAAATGCAGGCCTCAAAAACCTGAGATATTTTGGGACATGTGATAAAGGTTAAGTAAGAAGAAGCAAAAGCCTGTCACTGTGGAATTCATCAGACTGAGCAAAAACATCCCGTAACAGCCACTGGGCTGCATCAGGAAATATTTTACATCCCAAAAGATGTCCTTGTTGAACTACTGGAAATGTAACCTCAGACAAAGCCAGTGGATAAATGCTGCAGTGGATTCTGGATACAAACAAAATGCCAGTGAGAAATGGAAACTCATTGTTGCAATATATGGTGTCACATCATGATGTTCTTCTTCTGTTTTTAGAGATGAAGAAATATCAGAATTATAAATTAATACCAGAACTTAAAAATTTCTAGTAATTTTAAAAACTTCTGGTGACAAAAATGTTGGTATAAACTTTAGACCTATACAGAATCCTTCACAAGAAAGGTAGGTAATTTTTCAATATGAGCTATTCTTTTAGAATCATATTTGATATTTGAACTAATGTTGTGAATTGTTCGTGACATTTAAATTCATGAGAGGTTCATAAATTTAAGTGTGGGGTTTTTTCTTCAGACAGTTTTAGTTCTTTTTTCCCTTAGGAATAATACATGCATTTTTTTATTCAATAGTCTGACACTTTCTGCATCAAGGTGCCATTTTTTAAAGAAGACAAAACGCAAACCATCTTCCTGAAAACAAAATGGAAACTAACCAGTAAAACAGTAACACTGGTTTGAAAAATGAGGCAAAGTGGGCCTGTCATTCAACATGGTGCAATAGAGTTTTGAACAGTCACAAGGAGAAAAAAGCATTTTACTGGAAGTAATATATATCTGCTAAACCAAAGTTATTTTGTCACATGAAAATTTCTGACACTCATAATTCAAATCTCTCTCTCTCTCTCTCACTTTCTCTCAAGAAGAATTTGTACTTGTAAATAATTTTATAATTTTAATTAAATATTTTAAAAGTAAATATTTTTAAATCATATTTTACTATGCAATTGCTAGAATGAATGCTCTCTTTATATTATATTGGTAAATTACCTTTTCCTATGTTTTCTTCACTCTCCCAATTCCATGTGTTTTTCAAATTAATTTAGTTAAACAGTTTTTCTTTAAAGAGTGAAAAGAGCACATGTTATAAGTTGAGTTCTGTTTCTCAAAATCAATGAAAAGTTTAAAGATTCAGAATAAAATGTTCTTTAGAAAGTTGTACTATCAGGCCAAACGTCTCTTTTTATGGGACTCTCACCAATGTTTTTAGTTTAAAGTGATGTATTTAACATTTTTTACTGCTGCACATGCCAGAACTGACAGCAGACAAAACTGTGACAGCACTTGGGAAAGGAGAAATACAAGATAAAAACTTGTTTGTTACTGGATAAGGCCTACTAGTAAGATGAAGATAACGAAATCCATTTGAACTTCATATGAATTTAAGTCCAAACATAAGTGAAAATTCATTAGCTTTATGAATTTCAATAATGAAAACCATATATTATTGCTTATTCTTTTATCAATAAGAGGAGCTAAATGGTGGTAAGCATTGTTCCACCCTGAGTGGAAGAAGAGGCTTGAATTTCAGGACTGGATCATCAAGATTATTATCAACTAAGACAGAAAATATATTCCATATTCAAACTGATCGTAAAGACTTTACCACACAAGCAACTGTCTTTCAAGACCCAAACTACAACCAGTTTACTTATGTTAGAAGATAAGAAAGATAAGAATTAAAAGCTGAAGTTTTTCGTCATTTACATTAACTGAACTTTAGGTTCCCTTCGTATTCACAGGTGATTATGAACAAAAATGGAGTAAATAAACTAGTGAGCATTAAATGAGTAATAATTCAAACACTAATCCCTTCTAAACAGTGTTTTAACAAAACCTGATATTTTATTAATATCAATTGCAATTAATTCTGACTATATGAAATCTCAATTTGTAATGCAAGCCCAAAACAAACAAAAAAAGAAATAATTTATAAGAGTGTAAGTCTTGAAAGCCAGAACTGTATGACAGACAAAGATTTGTAACTAATTATTCTGAAAGAAAAATCTCTCTTTTTGCTGATGGCTCCTAAATATGATATATATGTCTAAAAGATCATTACATAAGAAACACTGTACCTTTAGGAGCATGGCTTTCTGTTTTCAAATAGCTGCTGAGGTGAAAGGGAAGAAAAGAAATTTGTACAGGTGCAGTGAATGTTTTCCTTCTGTCACAAGCCCTTATTTCCATGTGCACTGTTATGAATGGTAAGGTCTGTGCAAAGGAGGGCTTGAAAGACTGGCTGCTGTAATTGGCTTGAATGACTGAGCAGTCATCAAGGTCCCTGAAACTCTTGTTCACATTAAAGAGATTTATGCTGTGTGTACAACAGCCAATAGGTCCCTTATGGCTCTGGTCTGACCCCAGATTTTAGAAAGCAGTGACCATGTTTTGTAAAGAAGCTTTACTGCAGCTTTTCAATTGTATTATTTTTACACCATTGTAGCAGCTTTCTTGAAGAGGGTTCATAAACTTTCAGGACTAGAGACTCCTGGTCTCATAGTATATACAGTGAATTATTATCTTTTTGTGGTAAGTTTGCAGCTGGATTTCAGTATTTTCTTTTGTAACTCAAATATTTGGATGGAAATAACAGCGAACATTCTTTTCCACATTCAGCATTATCTGTGCACTGTTGACATGCTTATTCACTGCGACAGAATTGGTAGGTCAATACTGCCTCTCTGTGGATATGGTATTAATATGTACCTTGCAGGCCTTGTGGGAAGGTTCTGAAGCAGGTAGACACAGGTAGAACTTATTTCCCATTATTTTCCCATTAAAAATATGAGATTTTGTTTTCTGCCTGATCATTTATTTTTTATGAGCTTGAAGGTCACATAGCAAGATAATTGTTTGTCAGCTACCTAATTACTCTGCTAGAAACTGCTTCAGCCCCATCCTATTCAAACCAGCTTCTATTGTAGACTTTGGAATGAAATCACTTGGCATTCAAGTGCAGGTTTTAATCCATGAAGGTCAAGTTTGTTTTTTTCCTGAGCGAATTAACTGGAGTGTGGATGACAGGGAACAAGGAACCAGAAGAGTAACAGAGTTATTAGACTAGATTGCCTTCCATTCAAGCTAGGCAAAAACACAGAAGTAGCATGGTATTATTAGGGTACATGTGAACCTTTATTGTAGTTAACTGTGCTCCAAATTAGGGAGGACTTTAAAGAATTCTCAAAAAATATATTTTAGAAATTGTCTAAAATTTTGAAGATTTTTAATTTGTTTTAATAAAACTTAATTAAAATTAATCATTGGAAACACTTATCTCTCAAAATTAAAGCCCAACAGAAAAACAAAAAACAAAAACCAAAAAACTAGTAAAAGTAGTTAAGTGTACTGCAAAAAAAAGACTAGGCAGTGGTTTTGGTTTATAACAGATGGCCAGCTCAAGTAAATACCTTTCTTTCATTCAGTCCTTTCAAAAGTTGTAAGCTGGAAGTAATAGTTACATAAATGAGTTTTGCAACAAAAATACCACCTTGTCTGAATCCCCCTTTTTATCAGTGATATTATCTATGATAATAAGCACTTTCATAATAATATTTCTAAATGTCCTTTGTTCCATGTTTAGAAGGCCATAGGTACTAACGTGCCAGTAGATTTCTCAAATAAGCATTTCATCTTTCATGAGATGTTTCATACTTTTACTATTAATCCACAAGGAATCTTTCAGCAAGGTAAGACTGATTGCTAAAGTGGATTTTCTTCCCTTTATTGTTTGTTTCATTTTGCCGACATTTCTAAATGAGAAGAAGCAGATTATTTCAGTTATAATCATGACATTCTTTGTCAAAAAAAAACTGGAAACCAAAAATATTTCTAAAGTTAGACAGTTGCAGTTTAAAACAAGAGAAAATAATTAGGAAAATATAAGCTTTAGTTACCTTGCTTTAAAATTACTAATAACTGATAGATAAATTAAAATTGAGTGGTTCGATTGCTTGCAAATTGATTTAACGTGTTCTTGTAAAACAGTTTCACAATAGTCAAAAATAAAAAGTTCCTTCCCATGTCTACAACTTGCTGCTCAAGCTGCTACTTAAATAAGATTTACAGCCCATTCTGTACTGGTGATGCATGAGAGGATACCATATGACACTGTTTTCCTTTCCTTTCTCCTGCCTTACTTGCCAACTGTACCAGAATATATCTGGACATTTGGGTCCTGAAACACCTTTTCTGAAATGCCACACTTGGGGAATTTTGGATAATATTGGCTGATGGTTTAATTCTGTGATTTCTGTCAAATGCTTAGCCAAAGAAAACATCTCATGGACAATTACTTTGTTTCTGAACAAAGACATGTTCTTGAATTCCTCTTCCTTTTTTTTATTACTTATGTCAGGCTCCATCTTATCCTACTTAGGTCTCTCCATTACAAGTGTGAGATTATTTTCTTAATTAACAAGTGTGATGTATTCCATTGCTGTTCAAAGAAAATGAAAGTAAGAGAAAAGTAAGAGAAATTCTCAACTTAGGTTTAGTTTGCCTTTTTCATTTTTTTAACAGTGTAATGAATTGTATGCAATGGTGCAATGGTTGTGTGGTCTTATGATGTCAGTATTCATACAAGTCACTTAGAAGGAAAAAATATTTAGTCTCTCAGTCTAAATCTAAAATCTACATTGAAGAGCTACTTGTATTTTCATAAGTATATTGGGTTGTATATCAACTTTCAGAAATAAAAAATTAGGAGCCCCAAGATTGAGAGAAAAGATGGTCAGATCAGAAATTAGCACTGTGAGGTTTGCAAAGAGAAGTTGTAATTTTCCCTCTCTAGGGGAACTGCATCTCCAGAGGGTAGTTGTAATGATTTCCTGTTGGCCAGCAGAATGAGAATTGAGACAAATACCCTGAGGCTCAACATTGTTCATACTTTGTACTCAGCTGGTGCAGTGCTATACAGATAAGATGCCAAATAAATTTATTTCACCATTCTCACTTGACAACAGATATAACCTAGTAAATAGTAGGGTCTTCACTGAGTGTGTTTTATGACCCTGTCTTTGGTTGTAATGCAGAATATGACCAAAAGTATGTATTCTATCACCATCTGTCGAAACTAGGTGGAGAAGTGTTCTTTACCTTTTCCATGACCCATCCTTCCTCCATGGAAGTGTCTTTTGTTTATGGTTCATTGAGTCCCACTGAATTACTGATAAAATTACATCATCCCACTGGGAGATGCTCCACCCATGGGGAGGAGCCAAGCCTTTCCTACCTAGATAAAAACTGAGATTTGGAACACCAGAGCAGCTTTTTCCACTGCATTCCAGAGGAAAACCAGACCCTTCCACATCATCACTGGACCTTCGGAGGAAAACTGCACCCTTCTACAGGATCACTGCTTCAACTGAACCACATCTGTCATCCAGGAGAACTGCAACCACCATTTAATGGGACTGCTACCAACACCCTGACTGATGGGGTGCCAGTGACTGACTCTGTCAGTGTTTTGGGCTTTTTGTATTATGATATTTTTCTTTTAATTTTCCTAGAGCTGATATTCCTATTCTGATATCTTTGCCTGAGAGTCCCTTAATTTCAAAATTATAATAATTTGGACGCAGAGGGTTTGCATTTTCCATTTCAAGGGAAGCTCCTGCCTTTCTTGCAGACAGCTGTCTTTCAAACCAAGACAGATTTTGGTGCCCAACGTGTTGACATGAGGGCATTAAGAGAAAAAGGAATAACAGTTCTTGAGAAACCTAATTTTTTGTGTGTGCTGGATATAGAAACCTCGTTAGGTGGCACCATGTGGTCTAGCTTACCCTGGTTTGGGTGGCACACAGTAGTGACTATATTTCTCCTGTTTCCAGGCCCTTATCTAAACATGGGTCCTATAACTAAGGCTACAGTGGCTTATCCAGTTAATTTTGTGGGTTGATAAAGTGAGGAATTCATGGATCTTTTATTTCCTCTGGAAAGTGGGCACATGGATTCAGGGCTATCACACACTAACTGCACTTTTTGGGGATTATTTCAAAAACGGTACGTACCGTGAGGAAGTAACACTGGGGGAAATTTTCTCACAACCCTTCACCCAGCCTTTTGGGTCTATCCCACCAGTTATCTAAGGGTTCAAATCTTCTCTAAATGCTATCATACAGTAGCTGGTGATACTGTTATGCCTTTTCTATTTAGAATTCAGAGATAAGGGCAGATTAGCTTGGATAACAACCCTGATAACTACCCCAGAAAATAGGAATGCTACCCCAGAGCCTGACCCTGCCCTTCAGTCCACCTCAGAAAGGAACCACCTGGAGTGAGTGGGGGTTCTAGTGAAGGAAATAAGCCATATGCTGAAGGAGTACCTTTCCCCAGCTGGTGAGAAACCCTCCCCCTGCCTTAAAGAGGGAGACTGATGGTGCAGCAGTGGGACCCACAGACATTACATCTGTCCAGGTTCCAGCTGAACTGCAAGGGCACTCACAGCCAGCAGCAGTTGCCCCTGTGGAAACTAGGAAGTCTAAGATGAAAACAAGGCACCTAGATAATAAGGGTCAGGAAGGAGGACCCTCAAACCATCAGGGGAGCCAGAAGTTGAGATCATCACCGAGTCCCTGTCATACGAGAGTCTCCGTAACCTGCGAAAAGACATTGTACGGCGGGGCCGTGAGGCTTTTACAACCTGGTTACTGCGGGTCTGGGACCTTATGGGTACAGGTGTGCAACTGGATGGTACTGAGGCAAGGAATTTGGGAGCCTTGACCCAGGACTCAGGTGTGGACCAGGTATTTGTAAGGGAGACAGGTCTCCTTTCCCTCTGGGAGTGGCTTTTAATGAGTGTGAGAGAGAGGTTTGTCCACAGAGAGAGAATGCAGGAGTACCACCATAGAATGCAGTGGAAGACCCTTGAGGAAGGGATCCAACAGCTGAGAGAAGTGGCAGTACTGGAGGTGCTCTTTGGGAGGGATGGACAGCATGACAATGACCCCAACAAGGTCAGGTGCACAGGGCAGATGTTGTGAAATTTGGCAAACTTTGGCCCGTCTCAATATACCACCTTTATTGTAATGATTAATGCTGATAACAACCAAGTGACAGTGGGTTCTGTTGCCAACAAGCTTAGAAATTGCTTTGATTTGAAAAAATATTTTTGCAATGACTTCCAGTATTATTATTATTTAATTGTATTTTGAGAAGAATGGAGGAAAACCCTAACCAAAAGTATATCACATGGGTTTTGTTATTTACAAATTGGCTACTTGTTTATTCTCCATATATTCCTCCAAGTCCCTTATTAATTATCCTTGAGCTTCCATGCTGAAGCTCAGATGCAGGAGCGCTGTATCATCTCAATTTCTTCTTTGCCTAAGGAGCATTGAAATTTAAGTACTTAATGCAGCGCCCCAAAGCTGTAGTCTGGCATTATTATGAGTATTATACAATATTGTTAAAGCATATAATGAGCCATGTTATACAGTAACCAAATATTGAACTAAATGTAATGGGTAGTGGCATTGCAGTAATATTTGCTTAGCTGGCAAATCTGTTGATTAAATAAACTCATCAATTTAATTAAACTAGGTGATGGATACTCTCATTCCAATACAGTTTTCCATAGAAATTTCAGAGATTGGACCATTCTTAAAAAAAAATCTTATCACTTTCCAGAACCTTTCCGTTTAAATGAATATGAACATTCCTTAGAACTTTCAACACCTTTTATATTAGCTAAGCTAGCAACAGTTTATTCTAGTATTTATTATATTTCATTTAAAAAACAACCAAAGATGATTCAGAAATAGTTGCTATACACGGCGAGAAGATGATATTTGTTTATATATATATACGTATATCTATATATATTAATGATTGAGTGATTACAATTTAAAATATCTGTCTTCATGTGTAACCATAGCACAGGAGGAAAAATTGCTGTAACCTGCTGACAGCATGGTGGACAGACCAGCATGATATGATTCCTTCCTCTCTTTTCCTCTGCAGATTATTCTTCCACTTTATGCTGGAAGATTTTGGATACCTGGAAACTCTCTCACTTCTAAAAACTTTATTGCCACAAGATGAGTTGCGACCTTATCTAGTACATGAGAAGCAGTTTCTAATCAATCATCATATGCAAAAGTGGGCAAGAGTCTCATGCTTTGAATTAATTTTCTATCAGTAGCCCAAGTTTATTTGAATTTGATACCCTTCAAATCTGCTATATTTGCCATTTCATTCAAATAGCTGTCTTCTAAAATACTTTAAATTTTACAATGTTATTTATGTGTTCACTTCTTCAGTAATATTGCCCAAAATGCTTCCAGTGACTCACATATAAAGAAAATATTCAAATGTGTATTCCAGGATCTTGTGAAATGATGGAAGTGAGTTCAGTTGGAAAAATTTAAAGCATTAGGAGCTCCTCGGGTAGAGATTATTGTCTCCTCATTTGAATTTTAATACTGGTTTTATTATTGAAATAATGCAATGAAACAAGACCAAATAGCAAGTGGGGCAACACAATGTCCCCACCATGGGTTTTTTCAGCTAGATTACTGAGAACTGGTTAGAAGCCGTAGATATTAAATATCTGTCTAGCTGGTTTTCTGGAGGTTTAATATTTTTTATCCTAAATGAGCCTACTTCAAGAGTCCAAAGCATTTTGTGACCTGAATCAAAGCATATTAGGAGGCCATAAGGATATTTTGGCCTCCTCTACCTGACTCTCCTCTCCTTTTTCTACTTCTTACCAGCTGCTGTAAGAAGCATAAAAATACTTCTGTCCTGGAAGCAGGTATCTTTTCAAGATATATTAATCTGCTGTATTTATTTCCACTGCATCCTTTCTGCTGTACACTGCCTTGCATGAAAACCAGCTCTGCTTCACTTTCACTTAATGTTCTTGCTGACATAGTACTGTGCCAGAAAGACAGAAGTGAATGCCAGTAAACTAGTATCTGATGACATAAATAGTTTTGTGACTTGTAAAGCCAGAGTGGCAGTAAAACCTAGGCAATGGGTCTACCTTTTTTTTATCAGCTAGACAAACATATAAAGCTCTGAGTTGTAGTGACTGTCTCAAGCTGTTTCCAAAAGTAAATTGTGTAAGCATCTGAAATCTCTGTGATTGAAATGCATAATATTTTCTGTTGTTCAATATGATGGGATAGACTGCAATTTTTATCCTTTCCTAGGTGGTGCAGCAATTCAAATAAGAGGCAGAACATCAATAACTTACTGTCTACTGAGTTTTGAATATATATGCTATCCCACCTGCCTCACCACAAAATAAAAAACAACCAGATATACAGTCTGGGGATTTTAGTAGTGATCAGCATCAATGGAAATGATAAATTTTCAAAGTCATTCATACAGGATGTCATTCATTTGCTTCTTGGTGCTGTGTAGTGTAATCAGACCTTTAAAGAGAATATGTTCTCCCACAGTGCAAGTCTTTTTTTTCATAGTGCAATAAAGTTTGTAGGCATCTGTTTGGAAAAACATAGTTATCTTGGGAGATGATTCTCAATTTATTTCACATTGCCTGGAGGCTTTCCTCTTAATAAGTTTTCGACCACCAGGTTTTAAAAGTTAATAAAAATACAGGAAAACTTTCTTTCTCTTTCTTTTTGAAAATCTGCAGTTTATGGCCACATGGCAGTCTAGCATAGAATAAGGATGGTGGAGCTAATAAAACACAAGAATTGACAGAGTTCTGTTGAAAGTTCCAAAATTTACTGTCATTCTTGCTGGTAGAAAAAAGCTCAAAAATTTGTAATGTTTCTTATGGCCATAATGGTCATAGCCTCCTAAAATTTCTTATAGTTCAGTCTAAGAACTGATCACGGATAACATCTTGAACTGCCATTTTGAGACCTATAGTTTACCACATAGGAAGTTTCTTTGAGAAATAAAATGAGGCTGAAGAAATTAGATTTTGCTAATTTGCCAATTTACCAGTTTAATTTACCAGTGCGAAGTTTATCAGAACACTATAAGTAACTCAAAAGTTGAACTTTTAGACTAGAAGCCATTAATCTTTGTAGCTTCTTGGATTTGCACTTACTTTCCATTTTTTTTTTCAGCTCTGATTCCTAAGTGTTAACTACAGTCATTTTCAACAGGTAATACCACATTAATCTGGGTTGGATTTTGCTTATGAGATCAGCCAGATTTTAATTTTTCAGAGATTCCTTCTCCAAAGGTTCTGGTATAAGGTTATTAAAGTTGCCTGATGACTTCTAGCCTAAATGTATAGCCATTACTACAAGAACCAAGCATTCGTGTACTCAGATGCAGGGTAGTTACTTTCCAGTCTGGGTTTTAATAATTAATAAAGCCTTTTAATAATTAGAGCTATTTACAAAAAAGGATGGTGTGAACTTTGTGGACATTCTCTGTTGCTGCATGGTAAATGCAAATACTCTGTCAGAGAGAGGCTTCATCCTGGCAGTGACAGCAGAGCTTAAACATACTGTCAGCTTCAAAATAATCACATGGACTATTATTTTCCTTCAGAAAGATAAACTGAAATTCTCAGATTTCTGTTCCCCAGAAAATACAGACTCAATATCAACTGTGCCAAGTACAAAGCTTAAATATGTGATGAAATTTCATGAAATACTATGCACATACTTTTGACTCAGATCTGTGAAAAATGGTGAGGAACAAAATAGGAAGGAGACATCAGGCAACATACAACAGAAAAATGAAATAAAAAAAGTAATGTCTGCTCCGAGTCCACATCTATCCTGCAAATCTCATAAAGCTTGCTTTCTAGAATATACAAGCACTGTCCACACACTAAAAAAGAGGGACAATACATACAATTTCCATTTTCTAATCTATCACTTCAATGTTCCTTTCTGCTACTGCAAATATTGCTAAATTTTAGAGTGTGTATCTTACCCTTATTTTTAATCTCCTCCTGATGCACCTCCTCTGTTTTGATGAATTCTGCAAACTCTGCCTGAAGCATATCCACTGCTAAAGGTTTGATGCCCTGAAGGTATTACTGGTATCTGAGAATGCTTCAAGAAGAATATGTCTGAATGTTGGAGAATTCTAAGGAGAATTATTTCAAGGATAAGCTGAGTCTATTCAGACATGTTAGTGAAGCAATTATCTACTGGTTGGAGGCCTCATTCCTGGAAATCCATATGCCAACATGAAAATATCCCTACCTGTATGCTGATAAACTACTTGGGACCTGAGCAAAAAATACCCTTTCAGACAAAACAGATGAGACCACATTAAACTGATGCTACTTTTAAACTGTCCACAATAAAAGATCCTGTGAATTGTCCACTAACATATTGCACTTTCTTGGGGTATGGCTAAGCAAAAGTGAAACTAAGCCAATTGTAAGAATTGTCGGGAGAAGAAGGGAGCATAAGAATGAAAGAGCATCACTTTGCAGTAGACTGTGCAGCATACCGGCCTCCTCTAACAAATAACTATTGTTTTATCTGTCACTAATGATCTGGTAAGAAATATTACCATTCTAATATCAGATCTGAGAAAATGAAGATCAAGTCCATGAATACCCACTTCACTTTTCAGAATGGTAGGAACAGTAAACAACTTCAGGCGGTAAGATGAAGGTGAGGTGGATGGTTGGATACTGACATAAATATAATGTTTTATGTATGAAAGAGGTTGGAGTAGTGCATCCAACTCTGGAGTCCTCGGTATGAGAATGACATGGATATGTTACAGAGAGTCTGGAGGTGAGCCACAAAATGATCAGCAGGATGGAACACCTGTCTTATGAGCAGAGATGGAGAGAGGGATGTTTAGCATAGAGAATAAAGGATTCTGTGAAGATCATACTTCAGCCTTTCAGTACTTCAGACGGCCTTACAAGAAAGAAGGCAAAAGAGTTTTGAAAACCACTACAGTTAAAGATTTTAAACTAAAATGGGGTATATTCGGGCTAGATATAAAGAAATTTTTTTTTTTTCTTATGAGATTGGTGAAACACTGGAAAAGGTTTCGCAGAGCAGCTGCGTGTGGGGCTTAGTTGCTAGCTTGGGTTAAACCATGACAGCGTGTTAGGTTTGAAGTTGGACTTAATGATCTTAAAGTTCTTTTCCAACTTAGATGATTCTACAATTCTATGTTCTTATAAAAATGAGGACTCAAAGTTTTCAGCTATTGATTTCACTATTTTCATGTAGGAAAATTCAGTCCATTTAGGAGAAAAGACTGCTGTTCTTTCAGCATGTTCTTGCATAAAGTTTCAGAAAATACAAAGACTATAATTTTCAACACTGAGTTTTGGTCTTTGCTTAGAGTGACAAGCATGTTGGATTGTGATTTATGCCCCCTCCATATGTATATTCATGACAACCCCATAGCATTTTAAGCCTCCTTTTTTATTTGGAATGATAGAAGTGTGAATACAAGTGAATAGAGAGAAGGAGATGAGATAGAGAGAAGAGGATGTATCACTTCCATATACAGGCAAGTGGAAGAATTGCTGCTAAGTGACAGTTTCAGAGCTGTAAGAGTTAGCTGGGGACATAAAAACAAATAGGCATCTGTCACTCACTGCCTGGAACAGGACTGCTCTTTGGAGTTACAGTTTGAATTTGGCTGTGACAATATCAGAGTACAGGCATCGGGTATTACATCCTACTTGCTGCAAGGACGCATGCTTACCTGGCATAAAATCATGCTCCATCAAGAAGTTCAGCCATTGAGTGGTTGTATATCTGCTTTAACTTGAGAACAGTTAAAAGCTCAATCGGTAAATTAATGTGACTGCAGCATTTATCTCTTTTAGGAAGAATTCCAAGAGTCTTCATGAGCTCTGGAAAATCACGAACAGAAATTCCATAAACTTTCTATGCCACACCATAAAACTAGAGAATGCAAGATGCCATAGAGGACTGTGAGATACTCAGTTTTACTTCTGACTTTATTAATATGCATGCTCATTTTTACTGACTCACATATTTTTGTTACTGAAGATGAGATTCCCATTTTGAAATAACCATGCTGTAAGACAGTTAATGAGTCTTCATTTATGAGGTTGGTTGGCTTTTTTTGATCATTTGTATTTTCTTTAACGCATGCAGCATAATAAAATTCTGTTTATATTTTTTTTTTCAATTTTTTAAATTCTGAAATATACATTAATTGGTTGTGGGGTTTTTTTATCCTTCCTAGCTTCACTGTGTCTGTTTATTTTCCAAAAGTGCCCTTTTAAACAATTTGAAACATTACTACATAGATATTTATGACAAACTGATGATGTTTTACAATCTCTTCTGGAGAGAGATAAATTATATCCACCAGACCTTTGCTGGATTAGTTATGTTATTTTATGGTTACAGAGTCAGTATATTAGTTTGGCCAGATTTGGGCAGAAACTGCTGTTTTATTAAGCTGGATTAACTAGAGTTTTTTTGTTTTTGTTTTTCATGTCTAGGTTACTGCATGTAAAATTCGGGAAAGATGAGAAACAGAAAGTTGTAGCAATTACCTTGCATTGTGAAATTAATTCTAAATAATGTTCTTTTTGCGTTCACATTTATCACAGCTACCCTGAAGCCATGGGGGCTTCAAAGGAAAGAACCTAAATCAGGCAAACCTAAAATTCCTGGGGCCTTTGGACACTGCTCCTACACAGAGTGACTTAACTCTGTGCAGTCTGCAAAATTAATCTGGGACTCCATAAACATCCAAAGCCAGTGAATTCTGAGCAAGTGAAGGTAGCGTCAGACACTGACCAGTGAGCCCAGGACTTGGATTTTGCTTTCTTGATCCTTGGGGCAACACTCCCCAGTTGTATAATTTCACTGAGTAATAATTAAATGTTCACAAAAATCAGGTGTATCAGATAGAACTTTGTGGGTATGCAAAAGCTAATTTCTGATGGAATGAAAATAGAGTGCACTGAATCTTATTGAATTTGAAATGTAACAATATAGAATTATTCCATAATCATGTGTTAAACCCTTTTTACACACTTTCTGAATATGTCAAGGCCTTTTTCTTTTATACAGAAGTTCAGATCTGGCCAAGAGTCTCATGGAGGGTTATGTACAATTTCCCTTACTCTTCAGGAGTAATGAATCTTCAAAATTTTTATGTTAAACCTGTGGAAAGAAGATAAACAGATTCATACAAAAGAGAAATTGCATTGCATGTGAAAAATGACCTTACAGACTACTGTAACTCGTTGTCTTGGTTGTGAAAATAAAGTATCCCAGTACGCAGAGAATGAGAGAGGCCTTAGCAACTAAGTAGGAAAAAAATTCATGCTTACAAAGCATTTTGTATTTCTACAGAAAAGTAATAGTTGACTTTTAGCCTTCAGAATAGTGTTTCATACGTCCACTTCAATTCCACAATCAACTATGGTTCAATCATACTTTTCCAAATTTAAAGGCTCTGAAATTGCACTACAAGTGATACACTGATATAAATATTGATACATTGTTTTGGATATTTAGGAATACTTGCTACAAACATTTTACAGTGAATACTGGCCAAGATTTTGCTGTGAAAAAGTGATATGTTTTGTGCTATCTAGAATCCACAGCACTGCAGCAAGGACAGAATTCGGGTGATTCAACACTTTGACCCGAATGAATTGGATTTCAGCTGAAAGGTAACACCACAATATATGGCAAATTCAAGTCAAAGAACATAAGGATTTGAAAATAGAGCATTAATGAATTTTAATATCACGGAAAGGTAAGCATTTTTAAAGAAGACACAAGAGTTTTTAGAATTAATTTATGGGGTTTTTTTCAGTCTGGTAAAGCTGAGTTGAAAGAATGTAAAACACCTTGGGTGATTTTGATAGAAATTCTATAATGCATGGCAAATGTACTGAGGGGAAGTGGTGAATATTTAAGAAATACTTGAACAGACTGCAATTGAAATCCATTCCTGTTTAAATTTAAACAGCATAAAGGTTGCAAAAGGCCAACATGATTAAGTAAGGTGATATAAGGAGCAGTTGAAGCAAGAAGTGCAGAATGTTAAAAATATATACACATGGCATAGTAAAGAACACGATCTAAAAAAATATGCAGAAGAAAGTTAAACTGATAACTGCAGGAAAAAAATGGAATACTGAAAGCTGAATTACCCTAATGCTGAAATAAAGAAAGGCCGCTTCAAATACAGTGGCAATAAAGAGTTGAAAAAAGAGAAAATTGCCCTTCTAAGAAAATTATAGGATAATTTTGAGATTGGAAATGTGAGATTAATCAGTAATCTTATTTTTAGCTTGGTTTCCTGAGAAATATGTTTCACATGACAATTCTGTCTGTCAGTACTTTTCAGTAACTTTTGAAGAATTAACAGTTTCAGCCATATTTGACAGTGAAGAGGATGACTTTTAAAACACCTGCATTTTTTGTGTTAATTGGCAACAGTTGCTGCTGAAAAGGAAAGGCTGTGATGTGCACTGACTGCTGTTTTAACCAGATGCTTGTTGAGACTCCATGTACTACCTGGTTACTCTACAGTCAAACCCAGGCTTCCATGAGCCACTTCTTGCCAGCCAGGAGACAGAGGATAGAGCTGACAGCATTTTGGAAACAGCTGGGGCAGAGGCAGGGGTTGGGAGTGCTGCAGCAGAAGAGGAAGCAGGTCACAGCAAGGGTGTGTATACAACATATGTACGGATGCAGGAGCAGATGGTGGAAGGTGATTGCATCAGAAAGCTCCGCCTGGTTCCCTGTCAGAGGTTGATGTTATGAACCAGAGAGATTATTCTGTGCTGAGGTGGGGAATAATTAACCTCCTTTCCTATCTATTCTGAAAACTGAGTATAAGATCTGAGATGCTGGATCATATTGTTTTTGGTTGTTGTGTGTGCTTTTGTCTGTTGTGTGACAGATAAATTTTACTCACTGCTGTCTACTCAGACAGAAAATGAAATAAATAATATATTCATTAAGTGGTTTGCTGGACAGTAAAGTCAGACTCTTTTAATTTTCTTTGGTGTCACACATTCTTCAGAAGAAATGCAAAGCAAATAACAATCATCACGAAGTGTGGTTGCAGCTCCCTATCACCTGTTATGACACCCAACAGATCAGGACCCAGCTGTGTGTCTCTATCTAAACTGCAGGGTGCTCTACCCACGTCCTGTTCTGCTTCTTCACACTGCTTTAAAGATATTTAGTTCCTAACCCTTTTCTTTTTAGCTGAATAATTCATAGGAAGAAAACTGACAACAGGACTTGAAAGACTAAAATAAGAGGGGGGAAAATGTACAACAAAACCTGCTGGAATTCAAAATGCAAGGAATTCTCAGAACATTGGGCCTGTAAATCAAAGTTTGGGGAAGAATGCAGGATTTGACCTGAGGCCTTAGGTAAAGCTTCTAGGCTTAGGTGCTAGAGGCAAGAAGCTAGATTTAAAGCTTAAAACAAGACATATTAAGTTAAATAGTGAAAAGTCTAGCTATAGAGTTTAAGATACAGAAAGAATACAGGTAGCTGCAGAAGAGGATTGGCTAAGAAAAGTCACTCTGTAATTAGACAAAATTTCTTATTGTTTGTTTAATGACGTAAATATCTCTGTTGGCAGTGCTTTATTGGTTAATAAACACCTTGTAGCCGTAAGTCTTGTGACTTCTAGACATGCTCTCAACACTTGTAACAAGAACTCACATTTTCAGTAGAAGACAAGAAAAATAAACTGCACTTTCTAAAGCAACTAGAGGTCCCATCTTTCTGCCTCATTTGGAAAAAGAAAGAATCCCTGAGGAACGTTGTATCATGGGAGCAATAAACCCACAAAACCCCTGTTCCCCTGTTCCCCCCTGTTTTAGTGCAGTGTTTGTGCTTTTCCTCTGATATGAAAGCTTGAATAATTGAAACTTTTGCATTTTGTTGTCATGCTTCACATTGGGTAATAGAGGGGAAAATCTTTCAGGAATTGGCAATAATTTCATCAATGGGATATAAATGAGCACAGGATTAAATCTTCATCTAGAATTTCTAGAAATTTCTCTGCTCATTTAGTCATACTAATTTCTTGCAGTTTAGTGGAACTTAACTATTCCAGGTCATGAAGTCTAGCTTCTCTTATTGGAGGTAACAACATCCGATAACCACTTCCACAAACTGATAAAGTTAATATCTTATTTCATAGGTGTTAGCTCATAGGACTCAATATAATTATCAGAAGTGTTTTTCTTATGACTGTACACCTTCTAACAACCAGTGTAAACAGAAGGGGGCTTAGGCAATATTAT
Organism: Sturnus vulgaris; assembly: GCF_052056855.1. Taxonomy (NCBI): domain Eukaryota; kingdom Metazoa; phylum Chordata; class Aves; order Passeriformes; family Sturnidae; genus Sturnus; species Sturnus vulgaris. The sequence goes on along the minus strand of NC_142283.1, from coordinate 14,943,520 downwards.
TTTATGTCATGACATGATGGTATAAGTGTTTCTTTATAAGGAGCTTGATTTTAAAACGGCTTGTTTTCTAGATTTAAATTTCAATATTATAACACAATGCATACTTAATGAAAATCCAAAATTTTCGAAATTAATGTTTAGAAGATTTATCACTGTAAGCTGTGATACAGTAATTCAAAGGACTGTAGATCGTTATTTCCAAAGTACTGAAACTGCAAGTACAATCATTTATCTACAAAATAACAACTAAATTCATGTTTGGTTTTATAATCTCATAATTCTAAAAATATAATTTAAAGTTCTGCAAGCTAAATTCTTCTACAACTTTAAAAAATGGATATTTAATTGATATGGTAATTTATCACTTATTTCAGAATTTGTGATGCAACAGCAAACTGCACAAATAGGTAGAATTCATAGCAGCTTTATTTCTTTTATTAAGTTCTATTCTGTCCAATATTTATGGAAAAACTCATATTAAACAGTAAACTATGCAGAGCATGATTTTCTGTATCTGCTTTCTATAATTTTCCAACAAAAAAGCCCAAAGCCTTATATTTTCTTGAGTTGTTAAAAGAGAAATCCAACAAATCCTGTTTCTTACATAAGAAATTGGCAGTTTATTCGTTCAAAAAGAATGCCTCTTTTTCTTTCTGATTCTGTCTTTTTTTTAAGGAATGTATAGAACCTTGGTTGCATAGTTTGAATCTCTTAAGATTTCTTCTTAATAGTTCTCTGTGTTGCAATTGTTTATGATAAAGGTTTTTAGGGGCCTTTGAGTTTTTTGGTCAAACTCTCCTGTTACCTGAGCTGAATGCTATTACTGTTGATTGAAACAACAGCTTTGCAAATCTACATTCAGTTCAGTCTCAGTGTTTAATTTTGTCTAAGCAGACCAATTAGAGTTCTGTTTCTTTTTTTTTTCCTTTAATTATTTTTTTAGGTATGCCATTTTGGACTTCATGAAAGAAGGGCAATTTTAGGCAGCATACAGTTAGAAGATAACTTGGAATAGTACTTATCAGCTTGACATTTCACTCAATCTTGCACCCAGATCAAAATCCTGTGCTAGTAAGAGTCATACACCTGCTTGCTCATGACTGATAATTATGCAGTTTAAATCACAGGAAAAAATCTGAATGCCCTGTTGTCTTTGACTTTACACTGATCACCTGGGTTATATTTTTGTTTCTGTATGTAGCCTGAGCCATTCCTCTTCATTGGCAAGGCTTAGATCTTATAACACATTCTGTATATATCTTATAATGCATATATAGTAGATTTTGCATTGAAAATGGATTTTGCAGTATTTTTAACCCAGCATATTTAAAGGAATTGTAGGAAAGTGACATCTAGGTAGCATATTATTTTTACAGTCTCTCTTAATCATGTTGCTAGTATTCAATTTTTCCATTTAATTCCATCTAATGAAAGGATCATGCTAATGAAATTACAATGTTCTGGACTGCCAAAATAACAAATAAACAAAACTGTTAAGGAAAAGAACCCATAACAGTAAATCTCAACTGCTTCTTTTACATTTCCTGATTCTTTGTTCCTTTGTGAATTTGTGATTTAATTTTCTTTTTTTTTTTTTCAAGACGGAGAATAATTATATTAATTTTCTCATTATATGAATTTTCTCAAATTTTCATCATTTTCTAGTTCTGCTCAGATGTAACCAATCTAATCTTTTCAGCCTGATGTATTTTTAATTAAATTGTATTTGGCTCAAAGAGGCATATGAATGGACCAAACGAGACACACCAAAGGTTATCTTGTCTTCATGAACTTCACAGATAAAAATCTATGTCTCATTTCAGGGAAGCAGTTAAGGAATCAGTGCTCAAGGCAGTGCAAGGAAAAACAGTAGGATATTTCATTCAAGCAACCTCCTAGTCTCATGTAAATCAAATATGTTTTAATCTGACAATTTAAATTCCAGTAATGTTACATTTGATTGACTTGTATATAAATAAGATAATTAAGAAAACTGATAATGGCAATTTTTCTATTGTAAGATGTTTTGAGCCGTAATCATCTAAATTTCTGTCCTGAATGGTTCCCAGCTTTCTATTATTTCATCTCTGAACTTCTTCTCAGTAATACCTCTAATAATCTGAAAATATCGTCGGAGGTATAATATTGAAACATCTCTTGGAAAATAGTAACAGTTTGTCTATAAAGTTGATAAAATGGAAAATTTCTTTTGAAAAAATTAAAAAGCAGTGTGACTTAAGAATGCTTAACTTTGTCATACCTTAAATGATGAAGCTAACTAACCAATTTTCCTATTTTATATATGATATACCTTGTTTTGTACCTTCAGGCTCATTTGTTCCAAAGGTCTAGAAAGTTCTTACATGGGTAGTATGTGGCACAACCATCTCAAAAGAATAAATAGCATGCTTCTGTTATCAACACTGCATTTAGAGTTCTTATATTATATTTGACTATATTAAAATTCATTTTAGTTTCAAGATCCATTACTTTAAATGTTTGTAAATCATGAAATTATCTGGAGATTCTGGTTAGATGCAGGGCCCCATCAGTTGAGATGGCAATAATCATAGTAAATGATGTCCTGAAGAATAATGCTTCTGGTAATTCATGTCATATTACTCAACCTGTCAGTTACATTTTGAGAAATTCTAAGTGTTAAATCTGAAAGTATTAAGTTCTATTTAAGTCAAATCTGGTATTTAATGCCTGAGGTAATTTAAGGTCAGTAAAAAAAGGCATTGCGTCTGTACTGCAGTGATTTTTTACTATTTGTTAGCTTTTTTCCCTCAAATAGAATATTGATTTGGTCTTATGTCCCATAACTATCTTTTAGACAAAGGCATTATGCTATATGTTTGCACTGCTTTTATGTGGCACTGTATGCATGAGGATGTTTTGTTTACACAGGATTACCTGACAAGTTAGCTGAGAACATCCATGCAGCAGATGAAGTTCAAGTAGCTTCATGTTAACTAAAACCAGCTGTGGTTATTCACCTCTTTCATTCAGTGCTGTGAATCATAAAAAACAACAGAAACAAAGAAAAGGCATAGTGTATTTATTTATTGCTAGGACTACAAGTCCTAGCACTGTTAAAAATTATATAGAAAACAAACTAAAATACTATTAAATCCATATAAATTACATGAAGTAAATGCAAAATAGACATTTATGCTTCTAAATAGGTGCATGCAATTAACTTGCAGCCTGGCATTTTGTAAATAAAAAAATTATGAAACCATCCAACTTACAAAAAAAAACTTTGCAGATATATTTATATCCCATCAAGGATATTTCTGGCAGATTTTTATTTTCTTGAAGTAAACTTTGACTAATGATTTGATTTGCATAAGATTTGCTGTTTCTATACTTTCCAGCAGATGTTGTTTTTGTGAATTGTATGTCAACATGGATTTTTATCACTGTAAGCCAAAGTATTTTTATTTCAAATTCCAGCACTTCGAATGAAAGCTGTAGCCACCTGTAATCAATACAGCCCATGGCAACATTTCTGTGTTCAGCAGTCCTGATAGATTAAGGTCCTTTATAAAACTACATTTCCCACAATAACTGAAGATTTTTTTAAAGCATAACTTCAAAAGAGAAAGTCATTGTATTTGCATATATCTGAATAACACACACAGACACCATCTACAGGAGTAATATATGATGATATTCTTTAACTGTAAAACACAAGATTTTCTGTGTGAAGATCAGATTATGGCTTTTTTTTTTTTTTTTTTTTAGAGAGTGAAACAAATACTCTATGAGCTACCCAAAGAAAATTTGTTCCTCTGCAGTAGTTTTTGATAAAGGATGAATTTAGAGTAACTTAAGTGGAAATATATTTTTTTACATTCCAAATGTTTAATCAAAGGAGATTCTGGAGTACTGGTTTCTTCTCATATTTATTTAAAAAAGCAAACAAAAACCACAAAAACCAGAACCAAAACATAAAATACTTACTATGGAAAATATCTTTGTAACAACCAAAGTAATTCAATATTTATTTACCTCTTAACCAAAAATTTTGTGAGTACAAATTCACCCCCTCAATTAATTTTCACACATAAAACATTGTCAATGTTTATTTATTCATTTACATATCTACTTATTCGCTTATTTATTTTTCCTGAGAGGGAGTAGAGGTTTGTATTTCAGATGAAGTCCTTTGTTCTAACAATTCTATATTCAAATAATACCTCATAATCCATAGCAGCAAGGTCTGATATAGGTGCTCCACCTCATGGTCTGACCACCAGGTTGGAGTTTAATCTCTCGACCCCTCCCTCTATGCTCTTGGTACCTATGACTATTAAAATATTTTCTAAAGTGGATTTGTTTCTACATAAGAAATGTGAGAGGATTCTAATTCTGAATAGTCAATGGCCTTATACATCTCAGGGTACTCCCAAGAGGTAAGACATGGTATTTTCAATTTCTGCTTATAAATCCTACAGACATGGGATTTAAAGTTGTCTCTGCTACCTCTCCTGTGAATGCTTTAAGCACAAGGCTGCACTGTATGTTGAGCTGAAACTCTGCAGAATAGTTCTGTCAAGAGAAATTAGACGTCTTCTATGGTATAATATATCAAATCATAAAGAATTATTACAATTATGAATATTTAGGCTGATATTAAAAATTCAGTGTTCCACTCTATTTAATACATATTTCTATATTTCTGTATGGAGATGGAATGCCCACAATTATACTCTACATGATCCCAGAGGATACAAATTGTGTATTCATCATTGCAGACAGGGGATACAGAGACATTTATTCCTCCTTGTGAAAATACAGCTTGTGCCTGACAGCCTTCATATATTCCAATTTAAATTCACAAATAAAATTGTAACTAACATATCTATTGGTAGTGACAGTCTATTTTCCTTTTTCTTTTTTGTTTTTATTCCTTTCCCTTTCTTTTTGCATTTTTCTTGTAAGTCAAATAATAATTTTGCTAATCATTCTAATGATTATTTCAGCTTTCCTTTTTGTGGAAATTTGGGTGCCTACTCTGTCTCCCAGCACTTTTGTCAAATAGTGTATATTCAAGTAGGAGGAGACTATTACTGCTCTTCGGAGAAGAAAGAAGGACCAGTGAACTGAAAAGAACTGAAAGAGCATTATTACAGAAATAAGCACTCTGTGAGGGTTAACTAATGTGCAAGTGAATATATTTACTTTCCAATTACCTTTAGAATTTACGAAAAGTTTGATTTTAATATTTATGGGAAAAATGCATCTAGAATTGTGACTTTAATTTTAAAAAAACCCAAACCCAAACACCATAACATTAAAAAAGCCAAAGTTAGTGCTGGAATTTGTTGTGCTTAGCTCTGGCAATCACTGTGTGGATAAGCACTTTTCCTAAACTACATCATGATGCATTCAGTCATCACTTAATTGTCTCAGGTTAAATACAACTGATTGTTCCTATGTGTGATGTCCACCCTAATTATTAACCATCAGCAAGACAAGTCATACAGAATCTTTTGAGATCACCTGGAAAGCTCAGTACTCTTTTCTACGAGATAACCATCTTACCCACCCCTCTAACTTTTGCTTTGCACATAGACTTGCCCATTTATTTTGCACTTCTTCTAAGCATTTTGAAGCATTCACTACAACCATGTCAGAAGACAATCACATATCACAACTTTCAAAAACAAAGCAGACAAAATATCGACAGTATACAAAAGAAATAATTCTGTATCTTTCTTCCAGCGGTTCAGAAAAATTTCTCTCACCTACTCTCATGCTGCCGAGGAAAATATAAGTAGATAGATAGGTAAGTAGTTAGACACAAGGAGAATGAGTTCTTTAAGCAAATCAGAAAAAGAGAGGAGAAAAAGGAAGACATGAATACTATCTCCAGTAACAGTTGAGATAACTGCTAAAAGACACAAGTCTAAACACTGAGCACAGTTTGACAATAATAAATTAAACATGAGTAACTGTAACTTTTCCTATTATAGGTAGAGAATAAATTTTCATTCAGATAATTGCTTTTCTTCTGCTAGCAGTGCTTCTTGTTAATTTGTTTTTTTTCCTGGTCTCTTTTCTTTCCACCTATTTCTTTGGTTTGTAGAAGCTAAACCCATATTATTCTGTAGCAAATAACTCAGGTAGGAATAGATCTAAATCCTGGTAGGGATATCTCCAGACAGACTTCTTTGATACAGGAGATGTTTAACCTAAGGAAAGATGCTGGATATTTCAGTTATACAGAAATATCAGAGCAAACACAGAAAGTATGGGATTGGCGAACATACAGCACAAACACTTTCACCCATATTTATATCAACACATGTTATGGTATAAAATCAGTATCGCAGAACAGATGAAACTGGCAGGAACCTCTGGAGAACAGTTAGTCTGAAACCCTGCTCAAAGCAGGGAGATGCCTAGAGCAGACTTCCCAGGATTATGTCCATTCTCATTTTTCACATCTCCAAGGAGGAAGATTTCACAGCTTCTCTGGGAAACCTGTGCCAGTGCTCAGAGTAAAATAGGGCTTCCTGATCTTCAGAGGGAGCCACAAGGGTACCGTGCTGGCTCCTGGTCAGCCTGCTGCCCATTGGGACCCTCAGGTCATTTGTCCGCCTGGCTGTTTTCTGTCTGCATAGTCCCCAGCCTCTGCTGGTGTCAGCTTGTTCCTTTGCAGGAGCAGGACTTTTCACGTCTCCTCACTGAGCTACACGAGGTTCCTGTCAGCCCATTTCTCCAGGGCCTGGGTGGTAATGTGACCTCTGAGTGCATGAGCTACTCCCAGTTTTGTATCATCTGCAAAATCCTTGACAGTGCACTCTATGCTATCATTCAGATCATTAATGAAAAGGTTAACAGTATTGCCCTCAGGTACTGATCACTAGGATACTAGGGATTTTGTGCTAGGGATCAAAGCTGCCTGAGACAGGCAGTTCAGCCAGTTTTTTTAGCTCACCTCACTGTCTAGACTGCACTTCATCCCTTTGCTACTGAAAATATATGATGTAAAATACTGTAAAAATGTAGCATAGGTTACTTATTCTGTTAGTTGCTTTTACAGCTCCATCTTCCTATCTCCACCATATTTTCAAGGCTGTATAGATGAAGCAATTTTCCCACATTTTCATGATATATGAAGGAGAATGTGAATCAAATAAATAAGCAGTTAGATATTTTCAAAGGAATCACAGAAATAAGATTCTTGCTTCTTATTTATTTATTCTGCTGGAGTAAGTATATTCTGCCAAAAAACCTAATTGTTGTTCAGCAAAATTTTCGAGGATAAAATCTGGCTTCAGATCCTTTTACACAGCAGTTTAAAAATATATCAACACACACCCCTCCAAAAAAAACCCCTCCAAACGCAAAAAAAATCACAGAATTTTTAACACTCTTTCAATATGTAACATCTTTGCTTGGACTCAGCTGAATGGTTCATCTAAGATAAAATACACAGGAGGCAAAAAAAGGAAAACATAGAAATAAAAAGCAACATCCTCAGCAAGAACAAAACATCACCTGCATCAAAATCTATTAATTGTGAAACCTGAAAGTTATCTACTTGAGGCAAAACAAACAAGCAAAGTCCACTAAATTAAGTGTTGTGTATGTATGTATGGAAGACAAACAACATATAACTTTGATCAATTTAGTGCTTATGAAAAGCGCCCTTAAGACCTCTGGAGAGCAGAATTTCCTTCCATCCACATCAGCATCTGAAACGTTTCCTCGCGATGTCTGCTCACTGCTCAGCTCTGACACACTGTATCTTCAGGTATGGCTCATTTGATGACTCAGAGAAGAACTTTTAACAAAAAAAATGTTTGTGTGGATCACTTTTCTGATGTAGAAGTCAATAACATATCATATAATCATCCTAATTACTTTAACTAATATTAACAACAGCTGAATTTGAACTAGTGACCCCCAGGGGAAAGGCTTCTGTGATTCATCTCTTCCCAACTTGTGCCTCAACTAACAACTGCTGATGTTCATTTGACAATGCAGGAAAAATTTTTATGTTTTTGGAAAGCTGCTGGATGTCTGAGTCAAGGACTGAATTCTGCAAGTCATGTGTAGTGTTCCTGCTCTTACAGCAAGAAATGTTAACATAAATCTTTCTATCACATTGAAAAAAAACCTAATATTCATAAATTCACAGAATTATGGAATCACTAAGGCTAGAAAAGACCTTTAAAATCATCAAGCACAACCATCAACCCAGCACTAAGACTATGTTCACCACATCCTCAAATACCATACCCAAATATTTCTTGAACATTTCCAGGGATGGTGTCTCCATCTTCCTGGGCAATATGTTCATTACTTCTTTTCTTAGTATCTAATTTAAACCTTCCCTGGAGCAACTTGTGGCCATTTCATCTCATCTTGTCACTTGTTTCTTGGGAATAGGGGCTGACCCCCACCTTGTTACAACTGCCTTACAATCAACTGTGGAGAACAATAAGGGCCCCCCGACACTCCTTTTCTGCAGGCTAAACACACACAGCTCCCTCAGCTGTTTCTTGCAGTGCCCAGCCCCTTCTCCAGCTCTATTTCCTGCTCTGGACACACTCCAGCACCTCCAAAACTTATTTCCACTTAGAAGTCACTCCTCCAAGTCAGTAGCCCAAGCTGGGTTGGAAACTTTCTTCTAAAATGACCAGATAGTTAACCTTAATTGTTTGGGTTTTTTCAATTCTAAAATGAAAACTGCCTTCTTCTTCAAAGTATTTCTCTTTAGGGAATATTCTACAGTATTCACATTTCCTGTTAGCTCAGCCATAGGCCATTCTGCCATTCTTTCATGTGAGCACTAACTCATTGTGGCCTTGGGAGTATCATATACTTGCTGTGATGTCACAGACTCAATATTTGTTAAATGGGGGAATGCCTTCAGCTAAACATAAGTGAAAGTTCTGTATATGACTTAAAATCAGCATCTGAGCCTGGATTCCTCTGGAGCTTTAACAGTCATAGAGGTTTCATGTTTTTCTGACTTTTGAGTATTATCTTATAATTTATAGGAGCCAGACATAACTGAAATATTTGAGGCCCAACATTCTATTAATAATTTTGCATTGTAAATATCTGTCCACTCAAACATCAGGAGTTACAGCTTATGTGTTCACACTCAGTGAAAGAATTGATTGCAAACAGATGGCCCTTTAGAAGTTTGGGGGAATCTCTAAAATAAGTGAGAATTCTGGTGAAGGGTGGTTTTCCTTCTGCTGATCATAGAGATAGCACATTAAAGTTCTCAAACACCTGCTTTTTGTGTTTGTCTTAGTTTGAAAGACAGGTGTCTGCTAAGAAAGGCAGAAACCTCTCTTTAAAATGGAGAATGTAAACCCACTCCCTCCAATTATAATTTTGTAATTAAGGGGGCTCTCAGACAAAGATATGGGAATAGGAATAATAGTTCTTTACTGATATATATATGTATATGTATATGTATATGTATATGTATATGTATATGTATATGTATATGTATATGTATATGTATATGTATATGTATATGTATATGTATATGTATATGTATATGTATATGTAATGTATATGTATATGTTTCAGTTTACAACTAAAAATCCTGTTTTGACAGCACTGCCAAGTACAGGAATATTGTTTTGCTCCTTCAGATGGAAAACAGTCTGAGTACTAATGACTACTTTAGCATTTGACACATGTATATATCCATTTGAGCACAGCCATAAAAAAGTGCTTTTAGGCAAAAAAATATCTGATTTGGTTGTATTCTGGCTTGTTTATTTCATTCAATTTGATAGTTCAATATGATAGCTAGAGAAGAATAAAAACAAAAATTATTCTATGTGGGGAACCTGATGTGCAGCAGAGTTTTGTCAGTATGATGAACTTGGTAGAAAAGAAACTTACAGTACTGTTCATTTAGCTGCATGGGCACAAATTTTATTTATTTATTTATTTATCTATTAAATAAACACATACTAAATCGCTGTAGATTTGTTGACCTTTCTTGAAGACATTTTGGTAAGACAATGGACTATTGTTTCAAAAAACACAATTTTAAAAAGACCATATGAGCTGAGATATCCAAATAAAAGTTTTTGATGCACTACTTTCATACATATTTAAATCACATAACAGCAAACATATTAGTCTTCAGAAAGCCCTACTCCATATAAAGCATCCAAGGTTAACTCTGGATGGTGCTTTGAATTATAAAAAAGATGAGGCTCTGAACTAAGCAAAAATTTCTCCATGCCAGCTTGAAAAAACAAACGAAATGAAAAAACACATATTTATATAGTAGGAATCAATATTTAAAACCACATGTTCATCACAATGGAAAAGGAATAGGAAAGAGGCACTTAGACAATGAAGTGAAAAATGCAGGTAAGTGTTAGAGGTATTTCTGGGTTTTAATTCATAAGATATATTACTAAATTTCAATGTAAATTCTTCTCTAGTAGTAGAATTTTTTATCATATGTCATACATAATTGAGGAAGGCCCAAAATGTTAGTAGCTAGAAAATGTTAGAATTAAAAATGTTAAACATGTTTCACATCTGAACTCCGACACAGGAAGTCAAGCCTGATACAATGATTGGTGAAATGTGCTGCTAGGCTGGGGTTAAAAGTTATTTTTTAACTCACAGGAGCAATTACTTCTCCATAAAAAGGAGCTAATAATCTTTAGCCTTAAGTTCCCTTCCTGCATTTCTCTTCTTCCATCACTGGGAAGATAGATGACAATGTTCTCTGCATTCTTCTGTGCTATATTGTGCTCAGATGCTTGATTAGTTTTGCTTTTGACATAATGTTCAATAAAAATAAAGATAAAATTGAGTTCAAACTTGTGTTTCAGAGGTCAAAGACCAGAACTTTCCCTTCTAACTACTCAGTCCATTGTTCTTCTATCACTGGAGTGGCACTGCCTGCACTATTTGGTTACGGAATTTTTAGGCAATCTCCATAGAAAGCACAACCCTACAAAAAAGTTATGGGCTGCCAGTCAGCAGAATAACAGTGTATTTTTGAGGACCATTGCTAAAGCCTAGCATAGAGTGAAATTTCTAATTGTAACAGTATCTAACACACTCTAGGACAGCACCAAGAATTGGAATGAAGAAAAGTGCAAAATTGGCAGCATTTTCTAAAAAAAAGAAAAAAAAAACAAACAATGACAACAACAAAAAAAACCTAGAAAGTGTTTTAGATAACCTTTCCATGGATCAATGTAAGCTTGGTGTGATCAAACCTGTGAAGAGAGTGCATTTCAGAAAATTTGTATATTTGTTCTGCTCTGCTAAAAGGACGCACAACAAACCTCATATGTTTTTTATATTTCCTTCAGTAAAATAACTGGTTATATTTTCCAAAGCTTACATTTGGGTAACATAATTTTCCAAGAAAGAAATTTACCACATAAAATCTTAACGTTATAAAAACAAAGATGAGAAGAAAATCTTAGTGTTAGGATTATGAGGCTAGAAATTACTAGGAAGAATAAAGTGCAGAGATGTTATGAGTGCAGTGTTTAGGCTTAGATTTTTGAGGTACTTCTAATTTGAAAAAATTTCTTCTGCAATGCTTAAGTATTTTACCTCAGCTCACTTTTAGATGAATAATTTTACACATTCAAAAGAGAATTACTCAGAAAGGGAGACATATTTTGTCTTGTAGAAAGTCAAAACCTTTTTTTCTGCATAGGAGTACTATGATTTCCTTGTTGAATCTTCCTTATAGTTTTAAATAATTTTATAAAAGTTTTTTCTTATGATACTGTAAAACTGGATTACTAAACAGTACAGATAAAGAATTATCTGTTATGAGTCATTGAAATCTCTAATACTGAAATTGCTATATATTCACTTGTATAAGGAAATTAATTTTTGATTCCTTGGAAATTTGTCCTTTTTATTCATTTAAGGAATCATCTTTGCTAATAATGAGATTTTTGTATTCTAAAACATTTTGACTTTCCTAAGGGCCTTGGTTTTACCTGACAGATTTAAAAAAAAAAAAAAAAAATCAAACACACACACAAAAAAAAAACAGAACAAAACCAACCAATCAACCCAAAAAACTCCCAAAAAACCCCAAAAAAACCAACCAAAAAAACCCCAACCCCCCCACTACACACACACAAAAACCTAAACCAAAACAAAAAAACATCAAACCCCAAAACAAAACCAAACAAAAACCCTCTTTGGTGTAAATGAAAATAAACTTGTTTAGGGAAAACATAGCTACTCAATTATATGCTTTCTAGAACTGGGTTAAGGATGGGTAACTCTTCATCAAAAGTTTAGATATAATTTTTATATTTATGTAAATATTTATATATATATATATATATATATACATATATATATATGCCCATGCGGGTATATGGTTTTCAATCAAGATTCAAAAAGGAAAGTTCTTTAGCAGGTTTTGTTTTTCATCTATTAACGTAGATTCAAACTTAACAAAGTAATGTAATCTTGTAATCTCACTGGACTTTGAAATTAAAAAAAAATAATTAATTTTTTTATTATAATATCACAAAGTCTAATTAATTAGAACTTGTAAGAGAGATCACTTCAAAAAACCCAAACAAAAATTTAAACACCTCCATGCATATGCTTTTCAACAGAGAAAATTCAGACGAATATTTTTCATTATTTAAAGCAGTGACACTTTTCTACATTGCTTTATAAAATAATCTTATATAATTTGATGGCTTGCTGATGAAAATTGTTACTGAATCCAGTTTCATGAGATGGCATGCATTAGCTGCTTTCCACTTTTTAACTAAAAGCAATCACACACTGCTGGAATGTTCACACCAATAGTTCCCTGAGCACAGTTTAAAATTATTTTTCTCGGCTAAGTAAATCAAAATCCATTCAAGATTAGTAAATTACAAAACCTATAGCTGAGGGGCTTGTACTAACAGTGCATCTTAACTTGAAATAAGCACCAGTTTTTGTCAAGAATATTTTTATGCAAAGTTTGCAGCATCATATATGCCTTCATTATATTTTAAATTGTTCAACTGACAAAGAAAAAAGTATTCCAAATACTGAGAACTTTTCTGAAGGAGACACTGCTGAGAAAGAAATCTGGGAAGAGAGATGACACACAATGTCATTGGCATTTCACTAACCTCAGTGATTACAGCACAGGAAGATGGATCAGACCACAACTGGGATTTGCTTCCTGCAGGTCTATTGAGCAAATGAAAGAAAAATACACTCGTATTTATCCCTTCCTGCCACTCAGGGTGTAAATTATGATGTGGGGGAGAGAAAGGGGAGAAATACTTTTCTATAACTGTGGATTTTGTATTCTTCTTCATACCGTTGCACTACATCATAAGATAATCTTGCATGACAGAAGCTCAGTTTTTCCTTTACTTGTCTGTGGTATTTGCTGTTCTGGTGTCTGGGACAGGATGGCTCTAACCAATAGCCAAAGTGGAAATCAGAAGGCATATTCTTCTTCTATAGTACTCATCAAACCGGGACCAAAAAGTCATTCTCAGAGTTTTATGCAGGTACATCTGAGCTAAAAGGAGTAAGAACAAACTTGGGTGGTAATGAAGAACCTGTGACTGTTATCTGGTGAAGAATACAAGATTCAGTTTGGGAAGTCAGAATTTTTGTAGAATTTTTGAAACTGAACAAAAATGTGTCTAAAGTCATCCAATTTATGAACCTTCCTTGTAAGTTTTGCCTGTCCTTTTGGAAAGAGACAATGAGTTTAAATTATGGGAGCCCTGGAATCAGGCTGTGCAGCACCCCTACAAGAAATGATATCTCAACTCCCCAGTACTACCGCCTAACATTACACAATGAACATTATATGTGCTGGTTTTAACCTCTCACTTCCCTCCTCCATAGAGTTCCATCCACAGTCTAGTTCTGATTCGTACACATAGCCTTTTCTCAGGCCTCTAATGTTGCTAAGTTGTAAGGATGAGCTGTGAGAAATTTTGAAGACCTGTGAAGGTAAGGCCAGCAATACTGCAGGCAGAGGTAAGATTTCTGAAATGGGAGTAATTGGAAAGTCAAGGATTCAGGAGGAAGATCATTGACCTGATGATTTAGAAAATCCCAGGACCAAAAACATGAGATGTCAACAGATCAACCAGCAACATCAAACGTGTTCAGGAGCAGTGGGGAACACACCCATTCCAGCTGAAAGCTGCCTTGCCAGCGATGCTCAGTGGCAGTGCTGGCTAAGTTGATATGTAGCCCAGCAGTTTGTTCCTCCTTACCATCTCTTGCACACAAGCTGTAAGTTGGTTTATACTTCTGAGTTTGTAAACTCTACCTACTCTTGGCAAAAGCTGCATTAGCAAAGAAACGTGGAGAGGGATGGATGTGTGGTGACATCTCTGCCGTTTGCTCAGTTTTAAGAACTGAAGTCAAGTCCGTAAGTCAATCCCTCTGCCCATGCTCTATACACACACTAAATGCAGTACTCTATATACTTCTGGAATCAAGCTCTAGGCTGGCCTCCAAGTCCTAAAATACTTCAACATTTTTTATCCTGTATGCAGTAGCCTTAAAAATACAGTTAATGTTTCCGCTGCCTAGTAAAAATGACATCAGTGTGTAAACAGGATAGATGCTGTGTCCTCCACATTTCCAGAGTTTTGCATTCCAGTTTCCAAATGCCTTCAGGGAGACAAAACAAGTGTGGCAATAATTCAGCAACAAGCTGACAAAAACTTTGAATTACTTTACCAATTTTTTGTGCTTCCATTAACCTGGTAAAAAGGTTAATTAAAATTGTAAAACAACAGTTAGAGTTTCTGGTAATTATAATGTATAATTTTAATATATTTTTCTTTAAAAATATTTGTGTGGGGCCACATTAATGAGAAAAAAAAATAGTATAAATTCTGTGGGTTTTTTTAAAAAGAATAATTAAATGGGTTGTATAATGTACTAGATCAAACCAGATATGAGATTCTAGGGGTTACTTTTTTTTCAAATAGTCACAGTAGGCTAATCCGATATTTAAACACTTTACTCAAATTAATTTGGATGCCTATGGTTACTAAATATGAGTATAATAAATTCATTTTAAAATTTCAACAGCAGGGACAGATAGCTTAAAATAGAACACAGGTCCTAGCTACTTTTTATCCTTGTGCTGGTTTTAACAGACATAGAACTAATTTTATGCACAGAGGCTAGTACAGGGCTGTGTTTTGGATTTGTGCTGGAAAGAGTGTTGATAACACAGGAATGTTTGCTGAGCAGGGATTGCACAGAACCAAGTCCTTTTCTGCTTCTTACCCCAGCTGTGAGCAGGCTGGAAGGGGGACACTGCCAGGACAACAGACCCCAGCTGACCACAGGGATGTTCCAGATCATATTCCTCATGCTCTGCATACAAAACTGTGCTGATAAGAAGGAAGTGGGGGGACATTTGGAGTGATGGGGTTTGTCTTCCCAAATCACCATTATGTGTGGTGGGACCCTGTTCTGCTGGGGGTGGCTGAACACCTGCCCAACCATGGAAAGCAGTGAATTAATTCCTTGTTTTGCTTTGCTTGTGTGGTTTTTATTTTGCCTATTAAATTGGGTTTTTTTCTGAACTCATGAGTTTTCTCATTTTAACCCTTTTGATTCTCTCTGATCCCACCGGGTGGGGGAAATCAGTGGGTGGCTATGTGAGGTTTAGTTTCAGGCTAGGACTAAAGCATGACAAATCTATTTTTCAAGAAATAGAAATACATTTCTAAGAAAAAAAAAAGTAAAACAAACAAACAAAAAACAAACCAACCAAAACAAGAAAAAAACCCAACAAAAGCTATGAAATCATTATTCATAGTTATTTCTTCTGAAGAATATATTTAATTATATACTTCACTTGAAAGTGAACACAACTCTGGCAATGACATTTAATGTCTATCTAGTTGTATAGTATAGTTAGAAACCATGTCTCTCTTTTTAGCTGCAGAACAAAAGATTCCTTCAGAGATGGAATCTAAATTCAGAGTTTCTGATTTTTTCACTGGGGCACCTTATGCCTCATCACTGAATGCTGGTTTAACTTAGGGAATGTATGCTGATTATATTAAATATATCACTCAAGAACTTTACCTTTTGCACTTTGAATACCTCTCATTGTTTAATTATTTGTGTTTAGATAAGGCATAATAATAAAGGCGAGTAACTCCATGCAGTTAAGCAGACAATCCAGGGTTAAATAAATCTATCTTGCAGAACAGAGGACTAACTTGTAAATATTAACAAAAGAATCTGAAATGTAATGGGTAGATTTTTGGAAAAACAAATTCTTCCTACAGCAACTTTCTTAAGAATATAGTTCGTATTTCTAATATCTATTTGTCATTCAGAAATCTCCATTGATTACTCAACTGAAACTCCTCTGTTGTTTGTATACTATTGCAGTATTGTCCAGCACAAGGCAGAGTATTACAACCAGACTCTAAAACACATTGTAGCTCTCAAGAATTCTATTCTGTGTGGTCCTGGGGAAAACAGCTAGGATGTAGACTCCTGTGTAACACTTTGGTGTCAGAGGCAGGCAATTCAGTGATTGCTTCACCTCTCAGAGCTCCAAGCCTTTAGCTTTCCATTCTTGATACCATCTGCATGAGAATCCTGCTGCATTAAGCTCAGGATTTTTCAATGGTGACTAACGTTGCCAATTGTACAAAAAATAAGCTTTTTTATTTGGAGTTGCTTTCACAATGTGCCACCTGTTGCTTTGATCGTTGGTAACCCACATCAATAAACGATAGACACTTCAATGACTCAGCAGATAAAAATCGTAGATAATCGTAGATAATACTGGACACTTTATGCAGATTCCACTAATGGCTTTATCTTTAATTTTTCCACATCCTGCTTGTCTGATTATAAGCAGGACTCTGATTTGTAACAAAAACTTTGCTTCTTCCATTCGTTCCATAAATTCTGAGGGGAAGTGAGCTACGACAGGTGGGAATAAGGTATAATAATAAATAATGGAAGCAAGAAACAATATTAACTAATAATAGGTCATTTGACAGTATGAACTGAAAGAACTAAATTTACTGAAACAAAGATTTGGGAAACCAATGACATAAGCAACTTACTTGCCAAAGAGGGAGTAGAAGAATTGTCTTTTACCCCAGCTATAGTTATTGAATCATATTTTTAGAATGGCTTTCTTGGATTATACATCACAATTTGTCCTAAAGTTGTCCTTTGTAGGTAGTGTTTTATCACCATATGGGAAAGAATTAAATGGGTTTTAAAAGAGAAGATTTAAGAAGACAATTACACCACAGATAGTCTGGAAATCATGGTTCAACCTAGTTTCCCTTTTTTAGTAATGTTATATATGAATATTCTGCAACTCTAACATGCAGAGTCTCCACAAAGACCTTAATAAGAAATATATAAGAGAGATGAGTAGTCCTGGAAGAGACTAAATGGCAGTCAAAACAAGGATAGATCCAGTAAGCCCCCAAAGGTTACATATTATTTCACTTTTTTAATCTGTAATTTGGATTGCATCATTACAGTGTCCTATAATAGCTGAAAATTAATGACTTGCTATGACACTGAAATCAAGGTGATGTAAATCTGAGGAATCATTTAATCAGCGAAGTGCTTGGCCTTTCTCTGTTTCTAGTGGAAGAAGATTTATTGGTTTTGGTCATTTTAAAGACTTCTTGCTGTAATATAGCCTCAGAAGGAAAAAAGAAAAAGGAGAAATATTTGAAAGAAGATGGAAGGTAGACCAATAATGTTGCAGGTCTGATAGCATGAGCTACCAGAGATTTGAGTATATGCAGAGATAATACACACAGGTAATAAAGATGAAACATATAAGCACTAGGTGAAGGAATTTCAAGATTTTTTAAATAGTCCATCCTACATGTTCTACAGGATGATGAGAATTATGGTAGAAAAAATAACATACAATGATGTGAGGATTTTTCATTTTCTTCTTGAATTAAGATTTCAAAACAAAGATTTCTTTTAGTTAGAGCTTGAATTGTAACTCTAAGGGAAAAATATAAAATCAGTGAAACATACTGAGATGATTCCCTACAAAAAAAAGTAGTCTAAGGAAAAACTTAGAACTCTAAAAGTAGAATTACCTTATTTATAAGAACCATCAACTAAGCGTGAAAGGAACACTTCCTTCTCATTGGGCATCTCATCTAAAATTACATCAGCAACTGGATTGTTTATAAAACACAGCACAAAGCACGACTGTCTCCGAGATGAAAGAAATTAAGTAATTTCTCATGGAAAGGGCAACATGGGAGATTTTTGTTCTTAAAAGTTCTGGTCCATGTTTCAGTCCTAATCAATGAAATATAGTGCATAGAAATGGAGAAAATGCTGAAATCTTAAAACATATTCACTTAATTTGCTAATTTAGTAGCAGAATACAGATTTTCTCTGTGTTATGTGTTACAATATGAAACGTAAAAATCTTATTTAAGGCAGAAATTATGCAAAATTATGCAAAGGTCATGAGCCTTGCCCCAGCTGTGGGAACACTGAGCACAGGCTCACAACCTGGACCCAGGGAAGGATTCTGGGGTAATCAAAGCAGCTGAGCATGTGTCAGGTAAAATATAATTGTTAGTAGTTCAGACTCTCACACTGCAGTATGATTGAGGAAGGAGATCAGAGAAACAAATTACTATATCTTGTCCCAGTATGACCAATTCGTTTTCTGCTCTCAGGTATAAGTTCAGTCTGAAAAACACAAGAATATCGGTTTTGTATGTTTTAAACTAACAAAAACCAGATAATAGTTCATTGAATGGTCTGGCTGGTGATTCTTTGTTAGCCTCAAAATCGGACCCAAGTTTTTAATTTTTCATGGGATTTTTTTTGGTTTCTTTTGTCTTTTTCCATCAATGGATTTTTTTTTCTTGGCTGTATTTCTTAGCTTGTATTTCTTACAAGTTTCACCTAACTCTGTAAGATGCAAGAAAATTACATTTGAGACATTTCTATTACCTTACCAGAAAGAGAGATAAGAATAACTGATTGGAACTTTCCCAGGTTCTAATTTCTATCTATTTTGAAAAAAATGTGTGATATTCCCTTTTCTGCAAGTCACTGGGAACATCACTAACTACCATGACTTCTCAAAAGACATCAAATTTCTACCAAATAAAATAACAAGATTAAACTATTTTAAGGGTTCATCCAGGGAAAAAAATACGAGCTGTGTTGAAATTCATATATAGAGCTATATTAATTTTTGTCTTCAAATTATTTGAAGAATGCCACTCACAGAAAAATTAGGACTTGAAATGAAATGAAGTGTTGTATTTTATGTATCTATGAAATTATCTCAAAAAGTGTGAGATCTCTTCTGTTTTAACTTTAGTCCACCTTTAAAAGAAAAAAAAGTATATGATGGGCTTAACTTCTCTTTGGTATAAGATGTGCAAAGTCATTGGAGCAACACCAGGGACTAATTTGATTCCTCTCACCCCTACAAATCCTATAAATGAGTGTAAGAGAACTGCACTTTAGTGAACTAACAGCCAGCTCCTGATGAGTGAATAAAATGATGATGAGGTCAGCTTTTCACTGAGAAGCTTCTCAAGGCAAGATAGCCTTGAGGTTGATATCAGTCACTCTTCAAAGCTATCAAAATAATTTGTTTTTTTCAAATTGAGACCTCTTTTCTCTCCTTAACCTACTTTAATCTTCTCTTAGAAGGAATATAATCAGTTATTAGTACAATGGAACATATTGGAAAAGAGAAAATCAACAGTTCCTGCAATATAAACTTTTTATTTTCCTTTTGTTATTTCGATAGCTGAAAAAAGAAGAGAACACACAAATGGTAAGGCTAAATAGAGTCTGAACAAAACATCCAAATGGAAAAACAGCCTTTGTCAGAAGACTTAAAATGCACTGAAAAAACATATGTATATACAATGCTGTCTGGCTCTGTCAGGACTGGCTCTGGCTGATATGTGTTACTTATCTTGATTACTGACAATGACAGCATTCCATTCTCAGAGAGCACATAGCCATTTTACTGCTCCCTCAATAAAAGTACTGACCACTCTGTGAACTCACAGTGCATGTTCCCAGACAGCACTTCATCTTGAGCAAAGAGGGATATAAAATTTATAGGAGGGTTGAATGTAAGAACATTAAAATGATTCTTCCTAAGTTTGTACAGCAACCAGTGCACAGCCTAATCTTCTATGATGTTTTTAACACCAGAAATGGGATTAAAATACTGTGAAAGACTGTATGACTGTTGTTACGGGTTTACCAGCAGAAACTTTCTTTTACGCTTCAATTATTTTCGTGTTTCTTTGTGACTCCTGTAAAGCAAGGAGGGGTTACAATATTTCAGCATTAAGGAAGAAATGCAAACTCATCTAAGTTAAAAGACAAAGATGCAACAAGAACATGCAAAAGTAGACTAGTTGCAGGCCAAAAGGAACTAGAAATGGGAGGAAAGCTGAACTCTCAAAGAAAAGCTGTTCTGAAACTATCTTCAAGTAGAAGTATTAGAGGCAAAACAAACTAACTAGTTTTAGAGATTGGTCACTAATGAAAGAAATTGCAGTACTGTGTGCATAATCCTAGATGTCTGTGTCCAATGGTTATATCCATTCACTTTCATCTTACTGTTACTACCCTACCTCTTCAAGTATCTTTACAGCAATCCAGTTGTGTTCACAATCTACTAAAGGTGCCTAAACCACAAATACGCTGCATACTTACCCAGCTCATTTTGTCACTCATCCCATGATGCTTTACGTTTTTTAGTATGATGGAATCTGACTCTAACAGTATATACATGCAATGGCCTCTTTTATTTTTTTTCTCAGCTTTTGCACACTTCCCTTAGCATATGTATTTCCTTTCGAACAAGCTAGAGAAAAAAAGGATGTGAGGTTGGTTCTTTGTGACATACATGACAGAGTCAGGATGAGTCCATCCAATCTTTGCAATAAGTAATGAAGGAACTCCTATGGCAAGTAGCTGGAGGTTGGTTTTTCTTTTACTCATTGCCTGTGGAATTTTCCCCATTGACTTGCTAAAGAAGCACCAATGGTTAAGTACTTGAGATGGGGGAGGGGGAACTCCTCTGGTTTTTTTGGGAGTTTCTCTTGGAGGGAAGGTCAGAGACACTGTGAGATCAGGAGCAGGTGAAAGGAGAGCAGGGGGGGCAGTTGCTGCTCTCGCTCGCTCTTGGCTCTGGAGCAGGAGGGTCACTGCACCCACCGCCACAGCCCAGCCGGGAGCTGCCTCTTCTGCTGCTGCTGGACCCCGCAGCCCTGCCCTGCCAGGACGCCCCGCCATTCCAGCTTGCTGCTTCCAAGAATCCTGCTGGAGCAGCGGGGCCGGCCCCGCCGCAGGGCTGCTGAAGCAAAGCCTCTCTTTTCCATCCCTTCCCGTCTGGGCCCAGCCGCCATTACCGCCTGCTCCCCGAGCCCGCGCCACAGCGCCCCCTGCCGGCGCGCGGGGATCAGCGCACCTGCCCCGCCCACCGGGAGCCAGCGGCGCCCCCTGCCGGCGGTGACGGGAACTGCAGCAAGGGGAAAGTGCCCGCGGCCGAGAGGGCTGAGCTGGGCTCCTGTTCTGGTTGGTGTCAGTGACACCGCTGGTGCTGTCTGGGTGCCTTGCTGTACATGCTAGTAAAGAACTGTTATTCCTATTCTTGTATCTCTGTGTGTTGGTTTGAAAGTAAAACCAGTGCAAGACTCAAAGTCAGTAATACAATTTAATAGGAGAAAAGAGAAAAAAATAAAATACATGCAATAATATAAAAGAAACAACCACCAACACAGTCAGAAATACAACCTGACACCCTGTCAGTCAGGGTGTTGATAGCAGTCCCTATAAATGGTGGCTGCAGTCCTCCTGGATGACAGATGTGGTTCAGTTGAAGCAGTGCTCCTGTAGAAGGTGCAGTTTTCTTCCGAAGATCCAGTGATGATGTGGAAAAGGTCCGACTTTCCTCTGGGATCCAGTAGAAAGGTCTGCCCTCGGGTCCCAAACCCCAGTTTTTTTATCTAGGTAGGAAAGGCTTGGCTCCTGCCCCTGGTTGGGGCATCTCCCAGTGGGGTGATGTAATCTTATCAGTCACACAATAGGACTTAATGGCCCATTAACAGAATATATCCTCTGGAGGAAGGATGGGTTGTGAAAAGATAACGATGATCATCCCCCTGATTTTATCAGATGGCACATCAGCAGAGGATATCTCCCACAGAGATAAGGATCACCGCCCCTCCCACATTTCAACAGATGGTGATAGAATACACATTTTTGCATTGTACCCCAGGAAACTCTGCCTGACAGCCCCTTAATTTCAAAATTATACTGAATCAGAGGGAGGGAGTTTACGCTCTCCATTTCAAGGGAGGACCCTGCTTTCCCTAGCAGACACTTGTCTTTCCAACCAAGGCACACTGAGTCTCTGTGCAAGCAAACAGCCCTGTCAGTAGAAAAGCTGCATACCTTTAGCTATACTGTGTTGGTAGAGAAACCAGACAGATCACTTTCATGTGCGGTCAGATTCCTTGACCTTTATCATCTAAACTCCTGAATGATTTTGTCTGTCTGCCTTTTCCTTCCATTATTTCAGACTTGTCTCTTTTGTGCAGGCAGAAAAGTTGTACATTTGCCACTATAATACTGTGGCAATTTGAGCACCATGTGAAAAATACAAGCTGTCTCCTGGCATATTTCCAACATGATTCAACAGGGTGAGGGGTCCTGCAAACTTATTCCCCACTGTCAGACAGAAAATTCTTCAATAAAATAACTTGGCTACTTGTGGATAGCAAGCTGAGACCTTGCATCAGCCAGGGTCTCACTGATAAACAACTATTTCTTAGGACAAAGTGCAGAGATCTAGCTAGTCGAGTAGGAGGAGGACTCATAGGCAGTTTATCCAAGTTTTTATGACCAGTCACTGTGATACTTGAAACATTATTGAGCTACTGTTGATGTTCTGGTGGTTTACTCTGGATATCAGAGATGTGTTACAACAGACTCCAGAATTCTGCCATGTTAGATTCAGTGCAAGGCTTAGTATATTATTGTGGTATATGCCCAGGCTATACATTAATATTATCTTAATGTTCCCAAAATATTTTAGAAGTTAGCACTAAGTTCATTGTCTAGTTCTTACATGATTAAGATGTTTTGTTCTAAAATGTATTTATGGCAAAGCTTAAGGGAAAATACTGTAAAATGATCCAAACTGATTGGAGGTTTTATTTTGTGGAAAAAAAATAAATCCACTGGAGGATCAAACGTGATCATTAAAGTGCTGTTAATTAATTCAATTTGTATTTTGTATTAACCATAAAAAACAAGGTTTTAAAGTCCTGTGTCATCTAATTGCTTTGGGCTAGCTGTTTGCATTTGTGCTCATCGTTGCATTACTATGTGTCTAAGCCTTCTTGCAAAGGTGGCAAGGTGTGGGCAATCTAAGAGAGATGTGGATCATCATTTTTATAAAGCTTCTTTGGGAGAAAAATTCAGCTTTCAGTCATCCTAAAGTATCTCATGTTCTTAGTGTCCTATTGTATGGGAGAATGGTGAATAATCCATCTATAATTAGCTATGTTATGATCTTTCTATTACCCTAATACATTTTTCTTTAGAGGAAAGAGAGAATTGCTCTTTTTTTCTTCCTTACTGATATTCAGCTTTGTTAATAAAGCAGATGGAATATTTTCTAACCTTTCTCTATATCTTCTGCTGGAGGGTAGCGTATTGTGTAACAAATTACTTGTGACTCTGGGATGGATGAATTTGCAAGTATAATATGCTCTAGACTGAATAAAAATGAAACCATTGAAAAATACTACCAAAAGAATTATGATATTTTAATGCACTAACTTAAAATACAGCATTCTTTCTTCAAAGAAGTTTTCATACAAAGGCCAATATATGTTTGCATATTATATACAGAGAGAGAGAGGAAGAGAGGACACAAGATTAGCGTGAGCTTTTTGAAATCAAACCTAGTACCACTGATTACACCAGTTACTCATTTGGCCCAAGGTGAGCTATTTAGCAAACTAGCATCAGAAAGGCCTAAGTGATGAAGCAGAATGTATCTTAGGAGCTTTAATAGGAACAACATTCCCAGTGGCAGCTGGGTGATAGCTCAGAAAATAAGTCATTTTCTTCATTCTCCTCCTGGATACATAATTCATATTACAGAATCAAATAATGGGACTAATGTATGTATGAGGGAAGATGCAGTGAAATACGTTGCCTGGGAAGCATAAAGAAGCTCATACTTAATTATGAAAGCCCTTAAAAAAAAAAGAGTGGGGATAAAGGAAAAGGAAAATTTTGTTGGATGTGACAAGAAACTGCTAAATTTCTGAACTAGATGTGAATCACATGATGTGTCACAAGCTAATTTTCTGGTAAATGGAAGCAAAACCCCATCTGTAATCTTCAAGTAGGGTTTTTCTAACCCTTCAGCTGTAGCCATTTTGATATAATACTTCTTTGAAAAACGTAAAACTGCATGTGCTAAGTACTGTTTCACTTCCCACACACAAATATGACAAGTCTTCCAGACAGAACTAATATCAATATTTGTTATTGCCATTACCCAGGATTACAGAAGGTTGTTCAGCATGTCATATACATTATCAATTTTTACATTTGACCTGAAAGCATATTCACTGCATATATCTCTAAAGGTGGTACATCATGTAAAGCATTTTAACATTTCTCCCATAAAAATCTTCTTAACAATTGAATATACACTTTGAAATATTCTGTTTAAAAATGTATAAAATTTAGTTATATGCTTAAATCTTATTAATCAGTGTTGGAAACTGATAAAACAAGCAGACTCTTGAAAAGACAAGACAGAAACATAAACACAGAAAAAACTTTTCTCTCTAGCAGGGTTAGAAACAATTATATGTTGCATGGTATCTGGTAAATATTTTACAGACAGGAAATGCAATTGAGTTTCATTTCCTTGCATACAACAGCTAGAAATAAGAGACAGGGAATCATACGGACTCCCTGAAAGTTACCTTCTTTAAAACTTGAGCAAATTGCTTCTTCTGAGCTTTCTCATTAAGAAAGTAAAAACAATACCTTTATACACCCTGTACAAGAATTTGACGTATTTCACACATTGCACACAATGCAGTTTCACTCATTGGTCCTCGCCATCAGATTTGTTTCAATTTTTAAAATTTTGTTTATTTTTAATTTTTTTCTTTATTTCATAGAAAGCTACTTTATTGTCTCTTTATTCTAGCTATTATGGGAAGTCCTCCCAGAGACTGTGGCTTAATCTCAGAGGGCAGCTACTATGCCCCATGCAGCTAATCACTCACTGTCTCCTCAGAGAAGTTGGGAAAAAATTCCACAAACTATCATTTAGTAGGGTATAAATGCAGCCCTGCCAGGGGCATCAGTTGATTTGGTCTTCCTCAGAGCATCCATTTGCAGTTAGGCTTTTCTCCTTAGTAACTCCTCAAGGAATTGTAGCCCTTGTCTTATTGGATGAATGATTATTCATTCTGGACCACCCTCTTTGGTCAGTCATGTAATGCCAATTCCATTTGACCATTAAGATCATTAATCTTTATTCGAATGTATATGGAGCTTTCATTAGTTTAATTGGTTTACTTGGCTAACTAGTTTATAAATAAATCTCATTTGAATATATTTTTTGTTTCAGTTTTATAAACCTCCATTTCATTTTAATTGGCTTAGTTAGAAGAATGTCAATAGAGGAATTGTTATGGAGACATGACTGTACTCCTTTTCCTACAAAAATTAAATGGGTAAAGGAGAAGTGGGTCAACATGACTGCAGAAGTAAAGAGGAAAAAACAATGTCACAAAAACAATTGTGATGGTAGAGGCAAAGAAACTTCTGGTGAATGTGGCTTATAAGCAACAGAACACATAAAAAGACCTGTAGCAGTCCAGGTATAACTTCAGTATAACTTCATCAGCATGCACAATATTAAATCTGTTGCTTGCTTAATTTTCTGTATTTTATATACATAGATTCTATATTTATTAAAACACATTTCCTTGTCATATTAGAAGTGAAACAAAATTTTATCTCATAGGTGGAAATGTAGATGTATATTTCTTTTACGTACAAGTATCTATATGAAATCTACAGTACAAGAATTCACATTTTAATTTGTTGTAGGCTACACTTTCCAGTAAAATACATAAGCAGCTCTAATACTGAATAACTCACAAGTCATACATCAGTCTTAAGAGAAATGCATACAAATAACATAAGTTATTAATAAAAATTATTTTACAAAAAGAAACCAAAATTCCTTTAAACTTAAAAGGCAGAACATGGTATAAATGAAATGAAATATAGAGAGATGTGATATCCTGATGAAAATTGGGACCATTTGAATACCCATCAAAAGGACTTAAAAGATACAAAAGGAGCAGCAAAGCATGGGTGTAAAAGGAAAAAGGAGTTGGTTGGTGTCATTGGGAGCAATTAGCCAATGTCCACCTTAGAATGCAGGAAGGTTTTGGCAAGGAGTGCTGATGGGGGCTGGGAAAAAACAGGCAGGCCTGCCCAGCCGATCTCCTGGTTGCATAAAGACAGGGCAAGAACCCCTAAAAGGATTTGGGCAGGTGGCAGAGCCACATGCTTGGGGAGAAGGCGCTGCAAGGAAAGCTCCAACTGCCACTGGGAAAGTGGGCAAAGGAAAGAAAGCCCCAGTCCAAGAGGGCATCTCCCTTCTTTTGGGACAGCCTAACCCAGACCCGTCCATGCTTCTAGGCCTATCTGGTGTCCCAATTACTTACAGTTGAAGAATCAATGAAAACTTTTTTCAAGCTTGTTTTCTTTCTCACATATTAACTATGTGAAGCACTTATTTAAGGAGAGTGAAATACTTTGGCATTTCCACGAATGGCTTTACTGTGGCCTTACTAAACATTTTTCCCCTTCATTAAGGGAATGCATGACTGGAATGCTGTAGTGGAGGCCGGAAGATCTCCAGATGGGACAAGGAAGGAGTGCTACTGGAGTACCTTTGTATATTAGAGAATGTTTTGACTGTGTGGAGCTGGCACAATGACAATAAGGTTGAGTGTATGGGTGGGAATCGGGGAAAAGGCCAACCAGGCAGATATCCTGGTGGATATCCTGGTGGGAGTCTGTTACAGGCCAACCAACCAGGATAAACTCTATTTTAAGTGGCTGATATTTCAAAATAGTGTTGTTGTTGGAGACTCCAACCTGCCAGATACCTGCTGGATACTCAACACAACTGAGAGGAGACAGTCTAGGAGGTTTCTGGAGTGTGTGGAAGAGAACTTCCTGACCTCCTGTTCAAGGAGGTGCCCATTGGCACTGACCCTACCCGGGACAGTGCCCCACTGGACCTGCTGGTTACAGACATGGGCTCGTGGGAGATGTGGTGGTCAGAGGCTGGCAGGGGCACAGCTACCAGGAAATGAGGGACTTTGCAGTACTTGGTGAAGGAAGGAGAGGAGTGTACCCTGAACATCTGAAGGGTGGACTTTGGTCACTGTTTTGAAGAGCATGTTGCAAAGCAGCCCATAAAATGAAAAGGGGCCCAGGAAGGCTGGAATCTTGAAGGCAGAGGAGCGGATTGTGCCTGTCATGCTTAAAGATAAACTAGTGGGAAAGCCGATTGGACTGGCTGAGCAAGGATCTTTCCCAGAAAGTCAGGGAATAAGTAGTATGTATGAACTTTGGAAAAAGGGACAGGAAGGACAGGAAGTCTTCAGGGATGTTACAAGGCTATGTAGAAAGTTTGTTTTTACATTACTTTTTAAAAGACATTTTTAGCAAAAGCACTACCATTTTATGTCTGACATTTTATTCACTTTCCATAAGTCAATAATTTTTTTATTTGCTTTTTCGCAGTGACTATCAGTCTAATTTGATGTGACCCTATCCATGAGTTACAGCATATGCCTATGAAAGAAAAGAACACAAGTCCATTATACTAACTACAAACAAAATATGAAATAAAATACTTTAGTTTATCGAAATATAAATGCATTTCTCAGAGCAATAGGGGAGGATTTCACAACTTTCCTGATGTTCAGAAACATTAATATGTGTTGCTAATATGTTTTTCATGCATTTTAAGTCCATAAAGTCAAGATGTTCTATTGTCACGTAATAAAAACAATGAAAAGCCATGTTCTACTTATATGAAAATGTATGCTTTATCTTCAAAATATCATATCTTTTCAGAGTTTGGGTTGGAGAAAGAAATTTTCTGTATTCAACACTGTACCTAGCTTTTTAGACAATTATTTGGCTATCACCCCTTTTTTTCAGTCTTCTCTAAACTGTTTCACTAACTTGAAAAAGTTTTGTTTTATGTTTGAATACCTACAATATATTCCAATATATACTGTTACAGAGTCTTTAATGACTTTTGAGTTGTCACTTATACTAGGCCTTCTCAACTATACAGACAGAAATCTTATTAAATAGTTCCATTGAAGGTTTAAGTTTGGTTTTACTGTGCTGCACTCTCTTCCAGTGGATAATTTGCACTGAACAATGGAAAAATTAGTAGCTTCCATATGGTGTCTGCTTCTCCACCATGGAAGTATCACTATAAAAAACTTACTAAAATACCTACTATGAAAGATTAAAATATATGTGATAAACCACTTACTACATTACTACATTGCCAGAGTCAATAGGGCCACAACATCAAAGAAAGTCAACATTAGGCCACAGAAGATAATTATATCAGGGCAACTCTGTAATAGGATTTTAGGCATTGCCTTAACAATCAGGAGCCAATTTATTAAGTGATGCAGGCAGAAATATTTTAAACTTCGAAGATCCTTTTCACGTTGTTGCTTGTTTTGCATAAGTAACAATACATATGATCTCCATTGATAAGCACTAGAAAGTTTCATAATTGCTAATTAGCATGCTACTTGATTAGGAAAAAAGCATGGGTTTTGTATGTTCATTTATGATTATACATTTCTATAGAATTTTACATGCTTCCTTCATTTAGTCTTTTACAAGATTTATTCAAAGATAATACAACCTTTTATATAAGATCAGATTTTAAAAAGCATTTATATCAAGTGGGCCATGACTGCTCAATATGCCAATTAAAAATCATAGATTTTTTCATTACTGAGGAGGAGCACTCATTACTCTAATAGAAAGACACTCTTATTTTTTTCCATATTAAAACCAAAACTAAACTCCCTTGTAGATCTACAAAGAGGCTAGCAAATAATTAACCTATAAAACCATGGAGCAGTGCTTTCTATTCATTCCACATACAACCTCCCATAAAAATTAGAAACAGCATTTCTGCTCCTGGATCTTGACACCTTATGTGGAGTCAGACTCTAAGAGGTATGTTCTGTACTCATTCTGTGTGCAAAATTGCCACAGATGTCAGCAGAAGAAAACAAATTAGTTTAGGATTTACCTTGTTGGTATAGTAATTCAGACTAATAAGTCATTTAGAAATAATCCCAGTCCCTTGAATGCCTGTGGAGTTAAGACAAGGGCAATTTTCTTGTGACCTCAGGGGAGAAAGTAACCCCTATCTTAAGCATATGCAGATGCCTATATTTTCCTTCTGTTCCTAAGCATAGTCACACTTAGTCTTTGGTTCAAACGCCACGTATTTGTCTCAGAGGGATATAAACGGACTAAGCATATACAATATATCAGTGAAATATCTGGCAATGGAACTGGAAAATGAGCATTCTTCTCTAACAGCTAAGGGACGGGTACCTTCAGTTCTTCAAGACTCTAATATTTCCCAAACAAGAGCACAAAATACAGTTAATGAGAATTAATATCTGCCATAACAGAAACAGCTACTCTTAAGCAGACTCCTCCTTTTTTCCCCCCAGTGATAAACCTCTGAGGATCATATAATTGTTTACAGACTACAAAAAGTAGTCTTAGAAAGTCTACTTTCCAGGTCTACTTGGAAATAACTTGTAGAAATTAATGCTTATGTGCACAAATAACTCCAAACTTTAAAGGTGAACATTCTCTAGCTGTTTTAGCCACATGCTTGATCATTGCCACAACCTCAAACTACAGTATTTACATTACAAATCTTACATCTACTATTAGTTGGCCTTAATCTGTAATCTTTCCCAGCAGCCAAATTGCTGATGTGTCAAATTTTCACTTTGACTTAAAACTAGCATAAGAATTCTGATCTATCACTTGGACTGCTTCTTGGAGCAAGAAGTAAATCAAACTATTATGGATATCTCTAGATAAAAGCATGGCAATAATACAGTCTGGTAGGGAAATAAGTGTCAAAAAATATGTCATTCACATATGTTGAAAATTTCATCTTTGCATTTGAGAAACATCCAAGCACAAAGTATAAAACTACTATCAAATTTTACTTCAAAATGTAATATTGCCAATTCCATTGATTCTCCAAATGCTTTACTAAATATCAGATCTTGAATTAGGTCCTTGAACTGCTGAACTTCCTTGAACCCTTCTCTTAAAAAAACCCAGTCCAAACCAAACCAGCCAATCAACCAATTAAAATACCCTCTTAATGTATGACCCTGCAAAATCAAACAAAAAGCCAAACAGAAAAAAGCACCTCACCTGACACCAGAAAAGAAATTACTTAGTGCTATAAAATTAAATATAACAATAAGGCAGACATGTAGTCATACAGTACAATTGTAATCCTTCTGGATTTTGAAGGAAATAATCAATCTTGAGGTAGAATGAATTTGTGGTTGTTGTGGTTTGTTGGTGAAACCACAGCCTATGGTTACTTTAAATGCTATGATAAAATTCACAGACTTGCCAGGTGAGCTACTGATAAAAAGTGTCATAATGCTAATAAAAATTTAATGAAACTTTTGAATCATCTCACATAGCCAGATGGGTTGGGTTTGCATTTTAATATCTATTCCTTCTATTGTTGTGTTCTGCAAAAGGAAAAGGCCAAAGTGACATGCCTTTTGGCACTTTTATGCTTTATTCAAGATTTTTTTTTTAAAGTCTGTGAAGGAAAGAGCTTCTCAAAGTGTTGGGGGTTGAATTGTTCCCTTTACTTTCTGTGGAATTTTTCCCATTGTTATGCTAAGTATTTGTGGCTACACCTCAGTAGCAATAGTTTTCTCTCGCAGGGGGGTGGGGGATAGGGGAGACTGGAAAAGGAAAGGTGGGACAGGGGCCTGGGCTCTCTGGCTCTCGCTCGTGGAGTGGAGTGGAAGGTGGCCACGGCTCCTATCTACCTCCTCCCCGCCATCCCAGTGCTGAGAGCCACGTTCCCTGCTGTCAGACATCGCTCTGCTGCCTTCCCACTTCATCCTGCTACCCCCGGGCACTCTGCCGAGCCCCACGACCGACACCGTGAGGGGGGAGTCTCTCCTCCATCCCTCTCAGCCCTGGGCTGCCGCCATCACTCCAGCCCTCTGCGACTGCGCGGGCCCTGCCCTGCCCCCAGCACCGGGAACTGAGCGCAGGGAGAGGGAGCCTGTGGCCAAAAGGGACTGGAACTGAGTACACTGCTCTGTTCTGGTGTCAGTTTTTATAGTTGTTGTTTCTGCTGTTTGCCTTGTTAGATATATTAGTAAAGAACTGTTATTCCTATCCCCATATCTTCTGCCTGAAAGCCTCTGATTTGAAATTACATTAGTTAGAAGGAAGGGGGTTGCACTCTGCATCTCAGGAAAGGGGTTCTCGCCTTTCCTTAGCAAATACCTGTCTTTCAAACCAAGACACAAAGATACAAGGAACTGATATTTTCTCTGAGGTATACACGTTTCAGAGGAAATACCTTTCTATGGTCAGCACTGGAAATGAACTTCAGTACTGGCCATGTGGTTGTCTGAACACCTGAACTAATTTGGTTTATTTTACTTTCCTAGAGAGTATAGATTTCTTGTTTGAAAACTTAATTTGACTCTTCTCTGCTCAGGATACGGTCAAAAAATACAAAAAGCAGCCTGTAATTATGCTAAGAAGAACAAGAAAACCTTCATCACTTTTTGCTTTATCTCAGCTTGCTCTTTTCTTTCTCTGTACTCCAATAGCACCCATTTGAATTACTTGGCAAACTCTGGAAAATAAAAATAAAAAATTGACAGCATCTAGAAAAGAACACTCTACTCTTGCATACTTTTCATCCCAATGCTTATTTAAATTACAAATAAAAATACCAGGACATTAATATAAGTAGAATCTTTAGTGATCCACTTGTGTTTGGGTGAGAAGCTTTTTGGGCCTTCAAGTACATTTGGTATGAAATATGTTTTGTGCCCTGCTCTTACTAGAGTTTCTCAGCATGTATAGGCTGTCTTAAAACCTGATTTCTTGCCATCAAATGCAGTCACTAATGTGATTTTTGGTTTGTATTAATCAGATTTGATGAGCTTCTCTCTCAATATAATTTGAGTTTACAAATGTTCTTGTAATGGCTCAGTGATATTATGAGAACTGAGAAGAATAAATAAATCTATACAGGTGAGGAAGTGTGAGCTTAAACAGACACAGGCTTTTGAAAATATATTTCTTTTTGAAGACCCATAACTGTTTTCCATTTCTTTGGGGCACAGATTATGTTACATTCTATTCTCACATTTGCAGGTTAGAGAAAAGTAATGTAATTTTTGTTTTTAAAATCAACTGTATTGAAGATGAACAGAATTAAAACATGTTGATGACAGCATATCTGCAGCAGAAGTAGTGTCTTGGACCCTTTGCATTTAGATATATATGCTTGCTGTATTTTCCTCTCAAGTAAAGATTTACCTAATAGACTTTTTCCTTTGCTCATGTGTGGGTTAGCAGTAGGACAAAAAACCTACATGGATGGCCAAACAGAAAGAGTCCACTTGTGAATTCACAAAGTACATCATGTTCCAGGTGTCAGGAGCACTTCTGTTTGGAGACGTTGACTCTGTATTGCTTGGTTTAATGGTGCATTGGGGTAGAATATACTCAGTTAAAATACTCCAAAAGAAGACATCTAAATAGGTTTGAGCAGCTAAAGAAAATAGAGTTTAATAAATAAAGTTTAATGGGTGGGGTTTTTTTGTTGTTTCTTTCTTGTTTTGATGGGATTTTTTTCTGAACTGAGCACATAAGGGTGGACTCATTATTAAAATAAAGATTTATATCTCTGCATTTCTGTGTCAGGTACAGATTCTTACATTCAGCCATGACTACTTTTAGAAGTAGTCTAAAAGAAAACTGTTGATAAGATAAAACAGAGTATGTTGATCGGTGGTGAGGATGGTAGAGTGCCTTGACCTTCCTAGAGAAATAGCTTTAGAAAGACACCCCTAGGCACACAGGCATTTCTTGCCTTCACCTGAGTGATCAGCTCTTCTGTGAGTACCACTGCAGACGACACAGAAGGAAGGGACAGGAGTAGTTGTATGGGGTTCCACCAAGATCTTTATTCTTCTCTTGTGAAGGGGTCCAGAGACAAAAACTGCCAACTGGGTTGGAGGGAGCTGGGATTATATGGGAAAGGCAGGGGGTGGGGTAGAGCAATAGGGCCAGTCATCTGAGGGTTAAGGGGAGGAACAAAGGGAAGGGGCCAATGGGGTATAAAGTATTTACATATAACTGAAAAGCACTGTGGGAGAGATTTTTCTTTCATCCTAGTAAGAGATGAGATCATCTAAGGACTCTGACTCTGGGGAGAGTTAAGGGCTTTCCATCCAGGGCAGGGTTTGGCCTCGACTGGGAGTTCTGCTTCCACAACTCCTCTTTCTTTGTTTGTTAAAAAAGCTTCTTCCATTGTCTTCTTAAGAAAATGTAAAAAAAACCCAAAAGAATACAAGTAACACAACAAAAATCCATAAAACACCTTTAACTAAGGAGTCTCCTTGAGTCCCCACTGTACAAGGAAGTCAGTAGAACCATCCAGAAGCTTTTCTTCTGTCTTGATTTCCTGGACTTGCTGCTTTAGCAGTTGGATGCTCCTTGAGATGGACTCTGCGTGTGATGACAAGATGAAACAGCAAAGGCCCTCAAAGTCTTGACAGCCATGCCATGGACTAATAGCAAAATGTCGATGGCTGCTCTGTTTTTGGAGAGTGGCATATCTGGTCATTTCTCTCTCCTTGAGGAGGTCACTAAGGACTTTAGATGTTATGTTGGCTTACTTACTAAGCGAGCACGCCAGGTGATGAAGCTCACCAAGAGACTTTGCAGCCGCCAGCCACGGGAGAAATATGGAGATTACAATTCTCTTACCTTTTGTCCACTCAGTAACTTTGGAATTACATCTTTCATTGAAATGTGTGGGTGGTCATTTTTGGTGGGCTGATTTGTTGGTTTTTTTCCCAGTCCTGAAGTAAGGTTATGTTTGGGCTGATGGTAGTGAGCTGGCAAAATGCACAAGGACCTCCTCTGGTGTGAGAGGGGATTCTTGACCAGGCTGATCTCCACAGATGAGGAACACGCCCCAAGGGGGCACTCTGGGATAATAATTGTTAGAGGAGTTGGAAGGTGTTTTGATGGTATAATTGCACCAGTTAGGCAAATTGTAAATCTCTTTTGTCGAGGACAGATCATTTATGAAGATAACCGATGGGTTCCAAAAGTCAAAATTGATGCAATGACTGGCTTTGGATGACCCCAACAAATCCAATTCCATGTGGTGCATGGGGGAGGATCCTCATTCACTCGTCCCAAGTCTCCACTGGGTTGGGCCACCTCCCCAAGAAAGGGTATTCCTTGGGCTTGAATGGAATCCCTACCAGACAAGATTGCAGCAAGTTGGTGATGGAGCCCATGGACAAGCACATGTTGTCTTGGTTGAGGGACTTTGCCAAAGTCACCCATGAATTCTGGCTGGGTTGCTGGACAACCCAGCTGAGGGTGAGATGCAGGCTGAGGAGCAACCAGACCACTGTGAGAACAGTGTCAAAGTAGATGACTTTCATCTTGGATGGGAATGGGGCTTCTGTTATAGGTAATTATTAGAAATTATTAGTTCTTCGGGGTTAAGGAATATATTTTTTTCCTTACCTTCTTGATTCCCTTCTTCTACCTCTTTTCCCCTTTCTTTAAAATAAAAATATAACAGGCAAGAGTGCTGAGGGGTGGTGAGGAGTATAGGGAGATCAGGAAAAGGGAGGAAAAAGACTGGTGTGGGAAGCTAAATATAAGGAGAATACGTGTAAATGGAGTTTGAAAATAACAAGGACTTTTTTGGGGGTATAACGGGACAGGAGTAGTTGCTAGGATGTGCCTAGACTGTGACTTGTCTTGGTTCTGAAGTAGGGTCTGTTTCAGAGTTGTGTTTTGTCTGTGACCTGGTGACGGGATGGTCTGATCTTTGTAGGAGTTTTGTTTGGTGCCATCTCCATCTCCAGGCAGCTGTTCTTTGATCTTCAGGTTCTGTACAGTTTGACTCAGGAGAACATTTATTAGTCTCGTTGGGGGAAGTGTTTGTCAGCCCTAAATACGGCTTGATGTATTTCCCTGGGAGACATTTTGGGCCAGATGGGGCTGACACACAGGCATACCCCCTCCCACAGGTAATCAATGGGAAAGGCCCTACTATTTGTTGGATCTCAAGATCTTTGGTCAGAACCAGTGGCTTCTCATCAAGCTTAGCTCGGGCCAAATGCAAGAAGTGCTGGACTACAAGGGAAGTCAGCTCAGAGAAAGAATAATTTAGGAAGTTTATTACATACAGAGCCTTACAGAGTCTCTGAATGAGAGACACAGTCTCTGTTACTCCCCACTGCTGATCAAGGACCCGTTTGATGGTACCATGGGCCCTCTCCACAACTGACTGTTCTGTAGGATTGTGAGGAATGCCTGTAGTGTTCTTAACCCCTCACTGGTTGAAAAAATCCTTTAATTTGCAGAAGGTAGAAGTGGGCCCGTTGTCTGTTTTTGTTTCCTTGGGGACTCCCAGGGTGACAAACACTAGGAGAAGATGCTTGATGGTGTGTGCACCATCTTCTCCTTCATGGGCTGAGGCAAACACCACTCCTGAAAAGGTGTCCACTGATACTTGTATATATTTTAGTCTTCCAAAGGATGGAAAGTGAGTAACATCTGTCTGCCAAATTTGGCAGCTGTTCAGGGCCTCTGGGGTTGACCCCAGAGCCCAGGGATGGTAATTGATAAGATTGACA
The DNA here is from genome assembly GCF_052056855.1 of Sturnus vulgaris. Lineage (NCBI taxonomy): Eukaryota > Metazoa > Chordata > Aves > Passeriformes > Sturnidae > Sturnus > Sturnus vulgaris. The sequence continues at coordinate 14,907,422 of NC_142283.1, read as the reverse complement.
ATTTTGGCAGGTGGGCATGATGGCTCTGGCCTGATCTGGTGAAAGATGGAACATGTGCATGAGGGCTCGGAAGATTTGATGGAAAAAGGCATGGGACATCTTTGCCTAGGCAAAGATATTTGGCATGTTTGCTTACCCAGCTGGCATGGCAAGTGCATCCACTTTCCTGTTCCCTTCTGCAACGGCACCTGGGAGGTCGGTGTGTGACCTCACATGCATTATATGAATTGGATGTTTCCGGTGGGACATAAGATGAATTCATTTAGAAAGCATCTTATACAATTTTGGATTAAACACTTATTTTAAAAATGAATATTCTGTCCTCATGACTACCCCTGCAACATACGCCAAATCAGTAGCCACATTTATAGGTTCTTGAAACTTCTCAAAAGCCCTGATGACAGCCAATAACTCTGCAAGTTGTAGTGATCCTTCCACCACTTGGACATCAGATTCCTGCTTTTGTGTCCTGGGATCCTTCAAGTCATTACTAACTTGTCGGATGACGCGAAGCTGTCAGTAAAAATGGTTACAGCTTTAAGAGGTATTTTACTTTGAATAAATTTGGGAACCAACTTGAAATTTGAAGAAAATAATTTGTGGCTTGGGTAGCGAATTGAAATTTGGCCTGGGTAGCTATCTAGGGTGAACTGAAGAATCTCACTGGATTGGAGCAAATGCTCCAAATCCCCAGTCATTGTCAGTTTCCAATGGTAGGTAACTGCATGTGAACTCACACCCCACAAGAGACTGGAGGCAAGTTCTGGCCTTTTTTAGTAATTGTGACATTGATTCTTGAGGGGTGGCAATGGTCTGGTGGTTGATGGTGGGAGAATACCCATTTGAGTATATTAGGGGGTCCTTAGAGTGGATGTCCCATTGAAAGATAAGGCCATGAAACTGGGGAGCCTTACCTAAAATGGCTATGTTGAAGGGCAGGCTGGGTTTCTAGCAGGGGGCTTGCCACAAAGACAAGGCCTCCTGGACCCTGGCAATGGAGTTCTGGCTTTCAGGTGTGAGGGTATGAGGTGAGTCCAGGTCCTCACTACCACAGAGAAGATTGAAAAGCGGCTCGAGGTCCTCTGTCATTATTCCTAGCAGGAGACATACCCAATTAATGGATCCACAGAGCTGGTGGAGATCTCGTAGGGTCTTTGGGTTTTCCTGGATGGCCAGTTGCTGGGGTACGACTGTCTGCTCATGGATCCAAACTCTGAGGTAGATCCAGGGACTGGCACATTGGATCTTGTTCTCCCGGATCTCAAAACCTGCCTCTTCAGTGGCTTTAATGGTTTTATTTAAAGTCACATCCAGGTATGCTTCATTTGGTGCACAAATTAAAATATCATACATGTAGTGGAGGATGAATGCCTCAGGGAACAAGCTCCTCATGGGTGACAGAATGTGGGCAACATACCACTGGAATATGATCGGGGAGTTTTTCATGCCTTGTGGAAGAATCAATCAGTAGTAACATTTTAGAGGGTTCTGTCTGTTAGGGGAGGGAACTGAGAATGCAAAACTGGGAGCGTCCTGAGGATGGAGGGGGATAATAGAGGGGGATATTAAAAAAGCAATCTTTGATGTCAATGATTTCTAGTTTCCGGTCCTGAGGCAACATGGATGGTGAGGGCAAGCCAGGCTTCAGGGGCCCATGTCCTCAAGAGCTTCATTAATTTTTCTGAGGTTGTGGAGGAGTCTCCACCTGTCCCTGCCTGTTTTTTTCAAAACAAAGGGGATTTCCAAGGGCTATTGGTTTCAATGATGTGGCCCTTGGAATGTGAGGTTTAGGCAAACCTCTGGGTGCCTCTTGGGCACCCACACTGTCGGGCTTATTCTTCTTTGTGTAAAAAGCGGAGCAGCTAATAGTTGCTATAAAGTTATTTATTGCAGAAGCACATCAGTCTCAAAAGCAAAAACAAAGCAAAGCAATGGCATAAAAGCAACGGCAAAACTGCAGTGGCAAAATGCAATGGCAAAATGCACATGGCATACAGCCATGGCATAGAGCACCAGTTCTCCCTGATGCATGTTCTTTTATAGAAACTTTCCAACTAGCTAAGACACAAACTCGGACCACTTCTTAGCCTATTAGAATTCTGGTTTCTTAGCACACCAGGCTATGTATAGACTACGTACATGGCCTATCTTGTTCCAACTGAAAATATAAGCAATATTCTTAACTCTAACTCTATTATGTCTGAAGCTAGGTTCTTGGAGCCTCGAAGGAAACACTAGCATGTTTTTCAACCTTCACTAGAACATGTACTACTTTTCAAGTATCTAAGATCTTTTACTCACTAAAAGCACTTAAAACTTAGTCCGTTTACTTACTTACTTATTCATTCCATTTATTCACTTACTCATTCCATTCAAGGACTTTAATTTAATCCCTGCACTCTGATTTCTCTCTGAAGAAATCAGAGAGACTCCTGACTTACTGACTCCAACATTGGAAAGCTGCTCCTCCACGAGCAGCTAAGGTGTGCTTCTAAGGCATGCAATTTTTGGTTGGAAACGGGCCATTGGTTGACCCACTAGATGGTCTTGTTTCCAGATGAGTTGAGGGATGGTGGGTGTTGGGGGCTCTACAGTGGCCCCAGCTAAAAATCCCTGCTGGGAATACTAATGGAAGCCCTCCATTGGGACACGAGATCCCTGCCCCATAAAGTGATAGGGGTCCTCACCATATATGACTGGATGGTAGCCATTTTGCCCTCAGGACCTTCTACTACTGTATTTTGCTTTCTTCTCATTGAGACTGCAACCCCTCATATCCCAGATATCATGCCAGCCACAGGCTGCCGTTCCCAGTTTGATGGCCACTCAGAGTGGGCGATGATGTTTCCATCCACCCCAGTGTCCATCATGCCTGGCCAATGGATATTTTCCCCTTTGCAGAACAGGTCACACTGTCTGATGGATTTATTTGAGTCCATAACTGCAGCTACATAACTGTAGGGTTGAGGGGAACCTACTCTGGGTAGTTTTGAGGCAACAGAAAAGCTTGTGCAACTGGTGTGTACCGGGATAAGTAAAATGATGGATCAATACAGATGAGGGACATGAAGATTTTATACCCAGGATATACAGTCTGCACTTCAGGAATCATCTGTATTTTGTCCATTGAGTTTGCCCTCAATAATTAAAATGTCCCAGGGACCATCCAGTGGTCCATACTTTCTTATTGGTATTCGGTGGGTGCATTCGTCCGTAAAGTCCATGGATGCCCATCTGGTGCCAGGCTCCCACCTGAACCGCTCTGTGTGCTGGATCTGGTTGATATGTGCTGGAATCTGCGGAGCTGTTGGAGCTGGTGTCTGGTCCTCAAAGTATTTATGTATAATCGAGAAGCCCTGTGGGAGAGATTTTTCTCTCACCATGACAAGAGAGGAGATTGTCTAAGGCCTCTGTCTCCAGAGGAGAGTTAAAGACTTTCCCTCCAGGGGAGGGTTATGGCCTCGATTGGGCCTTTTGCCTCCACACTGATCAAGCCTTTTTCTTTCATTTACTAAACTTCCTAGCAGAAAATCTTCATCCTCTTTTTGCTTAAAAACATTTGAAACAATGTCCCACAATGAAAATGTTAGGCCTCCATTTATTTGGAAGTAGCACTACTTGTTACGCATTGAATATATTCATACAGCTCTTTTTCTTTATTAAAGCCTGCATTAAATTAATTTATGTATTGTTTTCTTAACAATTAAATCTCTAACTCTAATTAGGCAACTTGTGAACAAACAGACCCTGCAATGATAATTGCATCAAACTAATTTTATTTAGTTTGAAGGACTAAATTCTGCTACTCTTTCTCTTTACATAACCTTTGTTATACATCAGTCCCAGAGAGCATATCAAGAAAAGAAATAATTTAATAAATTTTGGTATAACGTCATTTTGCATAGATGATGGGCCATAGGTCAAACTATGCTACCATTTAAAAACATCTTTAAGACCTAATCCAATATTCTTGACTGGCAAAATATCAATCTTCTGCTATTTTTGCACTGGTGGCAATTAGCAAAATGAATACCCTAAGATAAAAACTATTATTCACTCCTTTTCAGAAATTCATAAATAATTAGATCTATGGAAGAGATTTTTCTCTGTATGCATACAATTTTAGAGGTAAATAAATTACTACTTATTTTGTAGGAAGAAATAAATATAGATTAATACCTAAAACTAACTGGCAAGCAAAGAGTTACCCTTCTGCAAGTACTTATAATTCTGCAGATGCTTCTAGTAATTAATCAGTTAGGCTTCAGAAGTGGACTACTTGTGTGGGGGATATTAAAAAACTTTGTTGTCAGCAAGCATCACATGCCTCATAGGAGAAAATAACCCAGCAGCTGGGAGTAAATAAGCATGAGTGAGTTTGGTAAGTTGGGACAATATATTGAGTGGTTTGTCTCCATTTTCCTTCGCTGACATATAGGAGGTGCTACGGAAAAAGACTAGATTTTATTGGGCTGGGTACATAAATAGACATAGATATCTATGGCAAGAACTGTGCTGACCTGAAACACCTATGGAGAAGAAATATGGTGAATGGTTTATGCCTATATCCGGTGAGGATCAAGAAACAATTTCTAAACTCACCCTAATGGAATATGAACTCCTGATTGAACTTCTTAATAATATCATTTGCAATTTAATATGAAAATATTTTCCAAGGACATAGCCATGTAAGCCTAATTTCAACCTTCCGTTTGATGAGGTAAAAATTACTCATGAAAAATACTGTATCAACCAGGTCAATGCTATCAAGTCAATGCTATCAAGTCAGTCATCTTATCAGATTTTCTCACTTCCCTTCTCCCTGAATCATGAATGCTGAACTCTTTCCTGGCAGTTCCAAAGAATCACCCACCATGGTGGAGCATACTCCTGCCCAACATGTGGCTAAATCATTTTGTAAAGCAGTAAATTTGAAACTTCTTAGGCAAAAAGAGAGCCTGAAGTGAAACATCATACTCTGCAGTTCTCTAAGGTATTTTATACTTAAATAAATAAATAAATAAAAAGAATAGAATTGAAAATACAATTTTTTTATTCTGTGTTTTATATAATGACAGTAATCAATATATTTTCTGAAGTGTTGTCTCATAGTTGATGTATGAGATGAGCTCTGAGTCAAGTGAGATGCCTAGCTTTTGCTGTCTGTCAGATATAAGAGTTGCTAGACTGTTCAGTCATGCGTAAAGAAACGCACATCCACACATCTAAACAGAGCTGTAACTCCAAAGAAGAAGGAAGGGGAGAAGGAGAGGAGGAAAGAAAGAGAAAGTGAGAGAGAAAGTCACGGAAGTAGCAGGGGCAAGGGAGGGAAAGGAAGGGAAGTTTCGGGAAGGAAAGTTCCGGAAAGTTCCGGGAAGGGGGAAGGGAAGGGAAGGGAAGGGAAGGGAAGGGAAGGGAAGGGAAGGGAAGGGAAGGGAAGGGAAGGGAAGGGAAGGGAAGGGAAGGGAAGGGAAGGGAAGGGAAGGGAAGGGAAGGGAAGGGAGCACTGCTCCTTCTCAGGTTTTATGCCTGAGTTTCTTTCACAAATATGTCCAGAATGAACAGAGAATAGTACAATACTATGCCCAATGTGGAATCACACCCTAGGGATTGGCGCATTCATAAGAGCCCTTTGCATCTGTTGGGGGTTGAATTGTTCCCTTTTCTTTCTGTGGAATTTTTCCCATTGTTATGCTAAGTATTTGTGGCTACACGTTAGTAGCAATAGTTTTCTCTCACAGAGAGGTGGGGGATAGGGGGAAACCAGAAAAGGAAAGGTGGGACAGGGGCCTGGGCTCTCTGGCTCTCACTCTCGCTCGCTGGTGAAGTGGAAGGAAGATGGCCAGGACTCCTATCTACCATCCTCCCCGCCATCCCAGTGCCGAGAGCCACCTTCACTGCCGTTGGACGTCACTAGACTGTTTTCCCACCTCACCCTGCTACCTCCGGGCACTCTGCCGAGCCCCACGACCGACACCGTGAGGGGGGAGTCTCTCCTCCATCCCTCTCAGCCCTGGGCCGCCGCCATCACTCCAGCCCTCTGCGACTGCGCGGGCCCTGCCCTGCCCCCAGCACCGGGAACTGAGCGCAGGGAGAGGGAGCCTGTGGCCAAAAGGGACTGGAACTGAGTACACTGCTCTGTTCTGGTGTCAGTTTTTATAGCTGTTGTTGTTTCTGCTGTTTGCCTTGTTAGATATCAGTAAAGAACTGTTATTCCTATCCCCATATCTTCTGCCTGAAATCCTCTGATTTGAAACTATAATAATTAGAAGGGAGGGGGTTGCACTCTGCATCTCAGGAAAGGGGTTCTCGCCTTTCCTTAGCAAATACCTGCCTTTCAAATCACGACAGCACCTTTAGAAAAACATGTCCTAGGATTTTTAAGCTTAGAAATTAGACTCTGGTTCCAGGGGACTCCAATATTTATTTGTTTTGGTATCTACAATATAAGTGTTTTTTAGTAACTGTTAGCATCTGATAAAAGAATTGACTTTTGAATTTTTAGGAATGCCAAACTGAATGCTATACCGTCATTTACTTTCTTACACTATTAATTATTATTAAATGCAAAATGTATTGGAGGTTGTCAAACATGGACAGTAGTACAAAATTTTAAATTTCGTAGTGATTTACTACCAAATGTACAAAGAAATCTAATTAAGCTTAATAAAGTGAACAAAAAAATAATCTCAGTATTGAGTTTACCTTCAAGGACAGGCCAGAAATAGGGATAGAGGTATTGCCGTCTATGTAAAAAAAAAATTTGACTGCAAGGAGTTGTCATTGAAAAACCATGAGGAATGAATGAACAGTTCTGGGAAAAATTTAGGGGCCAAGACAATAAAGTAGACTTCATGGCTGGTGTTTACTACAGGTTACCTGACTAATGGAAGGCTGTTAACTGGAAGCATCTTCCTTGCTGACTCTGTTCCTGCTGAAACGCTTTAATGAGCCTGACAGATTCTGGAAAAGAGGCACAGCAAGATGTAAGCAGTCCAGGGGATTCCTGGGGTATACTGAGGATAATTTTTGATCCAGGTGATAGAACACAAGATTGGAGGAGAGAAATTACTAGACTTGTTGCTTGCCAACACACACAAGCTAATTAGAGAGACCAAGATTGGTTGAACCTGGGCTTAAAGTTTCATGACCTGCTGAAATTCACGTTTGAAGTACATGGGCCAGGTGAAGACTAGGCAAGACACTGAATTTTCAAAGAATATCTTATCAAATGTTTAAGGAAAGGGACCCCCTGTTAAATTGGTCTCAAGATAAAAAGGGCTGAATAGAGCTTGCAGCTCTTTAAATGGCATGGCTAACAGTTGGCTTGGAGGCCTCACATTTATGAATAATCTAATTATAATTTTATAACTGAAATATGACTAATTATATAAGTACCTTAATTATATAACTTGACCAGTCTGGGCCGTTGGGGACATGGGCAGCCATTGGCCAATTAGCCAGGTGGCAACTGGTTCAGCCAGTCGGGACTGACTGCACAGACTTCAAAACTACGTAAGGAGAACAGCCCTCAGTAAAAGTTGGCTGTTGTTGCATGAATCTTGGTTGGTGCGTTCAGTCACATGTCTGTCTCCAAAACTGTGACATTTAAGAACTTTGCTCTTAAAGCACAAGAGCTCTCATTCTCATTCCCACATATTTCATATGTAAGAAAAAAAACACAGGCAGAGGCAACTGTACATATGTAGGGTGAGGAAGAGGAATAAGAGTATTCATAAGGGAGCATAGCTGGAGTTTAATTTGACAAGGGATGCTAAGAATAAGTATTTTGGTTGGAAAATGAAAACCATAAAACCATAGCTGATGAATAGGATATGAGAACTCATGACAACTGACAGGGAGAAGGCTGAAATACTCTACAATATTTTTTATTCTGTTTTCAAGGGTTAAGTTCCTTAACATCAAGGTAGGGACAAGACAACAAGCAAGTTCAGATTTGATGCCATGTGAGTCTCCTGAACATGCATGCACAAGTAAATGACAAAGCCTTGAAGAAGTTGTCTGATGTACTTGCCAAGCCACACATTTGAAAAGTCATGAAAATCATATGAAATCTATTATTTCTTGCTAATATGTAAAAAAATCCTGGAAGAATCTGGAAAATCCACACGACCTCAGTTCTCTGTTAGCAAAATAGCTTGTTTTTCTCTGTTTCTGTCTTTAACAGTATTGAAGAAAATAATTATTTAGAGCCCAGGAAGGAATTTGGACTTCAAAATACTGGTTTGTATCCATCTGACATAGTTCCCTAAATACTTAAAGATTTGCTATAACTGATTGGAAAAATGAATTACAGGTTTTTCATTAGATACAAAATCTCTCTACAGGAAAATGTAATCTCTTTTAATTAAAATTTTTTAAAAGGAAAAAGAAAAGTAAGAAACAGACAAATCTAATTACTTGCTTCAAGCTTATCTGGATTGAAATATTTCACATATTCCAGTCAAAGTGGTATGTTTGATTTTGGGTTTGTTCTACCCATTCAATGTTTCCTTCTGTTGACAAAATGCTTGATAGAATCAGTGTTGCATTTATGTCACTTTTCTTCTCTCCTGAGGTCTAGTCATCCTGCAGCTGGACTGCAGCTACTGTGATGTAATATCAAATTCAGCACCTTCAATTACTGAAAAGCATCAGTGTATCCCAGAATTTATGAGCTGGCTGAGGAACATCTGTTCTAAAGAAGAATATAGTTTTGTAGTACCCAAATGACAGACAGATCACACCTAATACTGCAATTCCACTGAACAGTAAATAAAATTGGATTATTCTAGGATACAGGGTTTTAAAGACACATTGAACTAGCTGAAATCAAGTATTTTTTATTTCAAGACTGTCAGTGTTCCCTCTTAGTGGACACAAAGTAATGCAGAATTGCTTTGCATATATTTGATACCTCCAAATGTCTCTAGGATCCATACATTTTAGAAAGCATGTGAAAATAATTAATATCTTTATTATCCACTGCTGTAACTCACTAGATGTATTGAAAATGGTAGATCCCATGGCCCCTGTAGTGTCCTGTGCTCTGGTCCCTCTCCCCTCTGGCCATGCCCAGTTGGCTGAGATCCAATTTTTTCCTGCCCCCTTACAGACCCTAGAAAAGACCTGTGCCCCCTGACCTCGCCCTCTTTTCACTTCGACAAGAAATAAACCTCAGATTCTCCCCAGGTGGGAAAGAGCCTCTTTTGTTATCTTTTATTCACATCCATGTAGTGGATCCCAGAGGCTTCTTCCTAACATCTGAGCAAGTCGGGAACCAGGGTGAAGTCTCAGGGAATGCTACAATCCACTTACTATAATATATTGCCTACTTACAGCTGAAAAGATTAAAAAAGATACCATGATGGGCTTTCAAAAAAAAATGTGTTTTGGAATGAATTGGGGGAAAAAAAGTGAGTACCCTAGCTGTAAAAAGTGTACATTATTTTGAGTTCTTTATGGGAAAAAGTTACGTACTTCAAAGCATGGTGAACAATTAAACTTTTCCTGCAGGAGAGGATACACCCATCACAGAGGTTATCTACTGAGAATTTTTTGTCTATTGAGATGAAGATCATAATTTAAATATATTCAGCAGCTCAGCTGTTTTAATACATGGATGAAATGAAGGCTGCCCTGCTAGTAAGTATGCAATAAGTCTCTGCAAAGAATGTAAGGTTATTTGAAATCATTAAGATTTCATAGGATAAAACTTTTAGTTTAGCATCTTCTTAAAATTGTTCTCAATTACTTTGCACACATAAATAACAGATACAGAAAATAAACAATATGAAAAGACATATAAGGAAAGAAAAATATACGATGAAGTAAATCAGATGGACTACATTAAAATAATGTAACTTGAGGATTTGAACAAATATAGTCATAGAAAGCAAAAAAACCTAACAACAACAAAAAAACCCAAACTCCACAAAAAGCAAAACAAAAAACAAACAAACAAAATTACAAAAACCCACCAAAAACCCCAAATCAACAACAAACATAAACAAAATAATAAGAAGCAATAAAACAGGTGTATTACCCTTTTGGTAGGTAATTCTCCTTTAAACTACTGAAATGGATTTAACATGTGTATGAAGATCTCCTTAAAATTAATAAATTTTTTCACTTATTTATGTCAAAGGAAACTGGGATGGATACTTCTAGGAAAAACAATTCTTTTATACATACACAGTATGTTCTTCACTTCAGTGGTTTTTTTTGGTTTTTGGTTGGTGCAGAAGACACCCATGGCCTACTCCAGATGACACTGAAAGGCAGAGACTGTTTTACTCTGATTTGACTGGGGTGAGATAGGTGTCACATGAAATGTGGTGGCATAAGTCTAGTTTGACTGCTGCTCTTACAACAAGCATGAAAATGTTGCATTTAGTAACAAGGGAAATGTTAATGCAAATTCAGGAATCACATCAATTGTTGACACAGTAACCTTAAATTTAATACAAAAATCAGGGGTTATGTCCCTAGGTGCCACCTTTATAAGTGTAGGTTTGTCCTCGGAATCAAAAGAATGAAAGAGTGTGAAGACCTGAAGAGCCATGAGCAAATTGAAAACTGTTTGTTGCTTCAGAGGCTGACACAACAAAGGGACCATCATGGTTGGACTCGACTACAGGCCCAAGATAAACAGGAGCCTGGTGACAAAGACTTCTTGCTTCAGCTGCAGAAGAAGCAGGCTCCAGTCACTTACCCTGCTGGGAAACTTCAACCATCCAGACATCTGCTGGGAAAGTAGCACAGTGAGCTCTACGGAATCCAGGAGACTCATGGAATGCATGGTAGGTAACTTCTTAAGCCAGGTAATAGCTTAACCAGAGGGGATGTGATACTGCAATACTGTTGGTCACCAACACTATGAGCTAATCAAGGACATCAAGACTGGAGGCAGCATGGGCTAGCAGGGTTTGCAGACCTGAGGGATATAGGTCAGGCAAATATTACTTTTTATCTTTTTTTTTCTCTTCAGTCAGTCGGGATTAAAAGCACAAGAGATAGAATTTCGTGTTTGGACTCAGTTAATTCTTATCTACAGTACAGTGAGTGCTACTGCACTTCTAGCTAGCAGGCTAAAAATGAAGAAATGGCTATGTATTTCACTCACCACAAGGTCTTTTAAGGCTAAACAGTCCAATAAAAGCCAGCACCTAGATTATTTTTACTTTTGACCCAATGACCAAACACCTGTGACTTGCAGTGCGGTATTTTCTATGCAATTAAAAAGTACTACCTAAACCCAAGAAGAAGAAGGACAAGAAGGAAGAAAAAATCTCTGCCCTAAAACCTCCATTGTCACAGTGCAAGCTGGATTGTACTGGGCAGTTAATTTGGCCACATATGGGAGAAACAGCCTGGCCTGATAGACAGGTCTCCAGGGAACAGAGATAAGATAGAATTGGAAACAGATAGGGATTTGACCCAATGAGTCCCAACCTAAGCTGCAGGAGCTATTGGTCAGAGAGCTGAGCAGCCTGAACTTTCAACCAATCACAAGTGCTTACCTGGGAACATTAAGAAAAGTATTTAAAATGATGTCAGAACAATAAAAGCACTTTCTGTCACATGGATCATAGAGTGCTGTGTCTCTGTCTCAGGCACAGTGCCAGTCAACGTTACACTCCATTTTGTCCTATACCTATTACTATATTCTAAAACCCCAAATTCCAAACCCTTCACCATGTAATATTACACACTTCTGTTCAAACTACATGCCAGTGATTCTAGTTCTGTCATTCAGTTTTGGAAGCCTTCTCCAAGGTCTCAGGTCAAAAGCAGTGCTCCTCTGGTGATCAGTGCCTGACAGCACAGAAAGTTCAAAACTCAAGGTTCCAACAGGCAATGAGTAAAGTCAGAACCCTGAATTCAGGAACTGGACAGCAAAATTCCAGCTCAATGTCAATGAGCTGTCAATGGCACCTCCTGAGAATTTAAATCTAGTCTCACAGATAAGGGAGGAGAACAGACCTAGCAGATGCTTAAGGCCCTCTACCATTGTTACAACAGCCAGTGGTCTGGAGACACAAGGAAAGAAGGCAAGAGACTGGCATGGCTGAGTTGGGACCTGCTGGTCAAACTTTAGGGCAACAAGCAAATGTAGAGGAGATAGAAGCAAGGACAGGTATCCTAGAAATAGTGTGGAGGTGTTGTTTGGTTGTGTAGGGATGGAATGAGGAAGCCCAAAAAGGAGCTGCTGATGAACTTGACAAGGAATATAAATAACAAGAAGGGTTTCTACAGGTAGGTTAGACAGAAAAGGAAAAGAAAAGGTGTACACTCACCCATGACCCCCTTCCAGAAAAGAAGGCTGTCAAACTGGGAACAACAGATGAGAAGGCTGAGGTGCTTAGCCTCAGTCTTCAAAGGCAACTTCTCTCCCCATACTTCTTGAATGGGTGGATTGCAAGACGAAAACTGAGGGAAAAAAGTTCCAGTCCACTGGAAATGGCCACCTGAGGAAGCTGATGGCATATGCATCTATGGGACCTGATGAGATACATTCTAGAATCCTAGTGGAACTGACTAATGTACTTGCCAAGCCACTCTCCATGATATTTGGCAATTTATGGCAATCAGATGAAATCTCAGTTGATTGTGAAAGGGAAACTTTGTACATACCTTTAAAAAGGGCAGAAATTGAGACCCTCAGGAAGCTACCAACCTGTCAGCCTCACCTCTGTGCCCGGGAAGATCATAAACAGATCCTTCTAGAAATTATACTAAAGCACGTGGAGAAGAGGGAAGTTATCTGGGACAGTCAGCGTGGCTTCACCAAGGTGAAGTCCTGCCTAACCAACCTAGTCATCTTATATGATGGAGTGACTATTTCAGTGAACAAGGGAAGGGCTATAGACTTCTGTAAGGTCTTTTACACAGTCCTGCACAACACCTTCTCTAGCTCGAAGGAAAGATTTGACAGATGGATTGTTCAGTGGATGAGGAATTGACTGGACAGTCACATCCAGAGGGTAATGCTTAATGACTGTGTTCTGATGGGCCTTGTGACAAGTGGTGACCCTCAGGAGTCTGTATTGGGACAAATTCTTATTGATGTCTTCATTAATGACAGAGATTAAGAGACTGAGTCCCCACTCATCAAGTTTACAGACTACACCAAGCTGAGTTGACATTCCTGAGGGACAGGATGCTATCCGGAGTGCCCTGGACAAACTCAAGAAGTGGCCCCTGGGAGTCTCAAGTCTCAAGTCACAAGGTTTAACAAGGCCAGGTGCTGTTGCTGCACCTGGGTCAGGGCAACCCCTGGTGCCAGCCCAGGCTGGGGATGAACAGATGGAGAGCAGCCCTGCCCAGAAGGGCTTGGGGGTGCTGGGGGTGAGAGCTGGACATGAGCCAGCCATGGGCACTCCCAGCCCAGACAGCCAAGAGTGTCCTGGGCTGCATCCAGAGCCCCGTGGGCAGCAGGGCAGGGAGGGGATTCTGCCCCTCTGCCCCACTCTGGTGAGAGCCCACCTGCAGAGCTGCCTCCAGCCCTGCGGCCCCAGCACAGGAAAGACATGGAGCTGCTGGAATAAGTTTGTAAGAGACCCACAGAGATGATTAGAGGAACAGAGCACCTCTCCTTTGAAGAAAGGCTAAGAGAGCTGGAATTGTTCAGCCTACAGAAAAGAAGGGTCTGGGTTGACCTTAGAGCAGCATTGAAGTACCTGGAGGGGGCTTGTAAGGACACTGGAGAAGGACTTTACAAAGGCATGTAGAGCCAGGACAAGGGAGGGATAGCTGTAAACTCAAAGAGGGTAGATTTACTCTTTACTTGCAATTCTGTCTGTATTTTTCTTGACATTTAGACACTCCTGCACTTCTATACCATTATATCACTTAATTTTCAATAGTAGTTGATAATCACAGTTCGGTTTGGAGCTTCTTACTCCAAACCCAACCAGTATTCTTACTGCTTGTTCTCTAAATGTCCCTTTGTTGGAATAACTATTAAACTTCTGAGTAAGAAGTAGTGAGCTACTCTAGAATGTGCTGAAAAAAATCCATTGACTTTGACAATTCCTAATTCCAATACATGACAATTATGCTAAACAAATATTAAAAATTTAATGTAATAGATTTTCCTAATGCTTTACCCAGTCAAACTATCATAGCTTCTGACATTCTACTTGGAAAAATATTAAATGGATTAATTTATTTATCATATATATATATAAAAATAACTATTTATTTAACGATTTAACTATAAGAAGCATTTCCTAGCACTCAAATATTTTAATTTTCCAACTGCTCAAAAACTAATGAACTCTCTCTCGCACTTACAGTCCACCTTGACTGCTATTAAAATTTCTAACTTTCTCCCTCATTTTCATGGCTAATTTATACATATTTATCCTCCTTAATATTTTTCCTTTATGCTACTTTCTCTGTCCTGATGATAATTTTGTGTTGTTTGCTAACCTTCTGATTTGATTTAATTTGAATTTTCTGGTTAATGCACTAATAATGTTATAGTTTTGATTTGCTAATTTGAATATATTTATTTTTTGTTGTGAGACAGAACCAGGAGCAAAAGCAAGCCAGGCTTAAAACTTAAATGGGTATGAAAAACTTTATTTATTACATGAAGGAAAAAAACAGAAAATAGTAAATTCAGAATAAATCTTCAGACTACTCCTTTCTCTCTAGTCCCATTCCTTCTTAACAACAACATACAAAGACACTTCAGTCAGTTCCCCACTTAAATAATTTTATTCACTTCACTTCAGAGAGAGAAGTTTCTTTTTGTTAGGCCATAGGGATTTCTCTACAAGGACGGAAAAAACCCCAGTTATTTCGTGGCTTTACTTTCACAATTCATATTCGCCTGGGAAAAATCTGCAATTGTGAAACTCCTCCCATCTTCACAGCTTTCCTAAAGCTGTGCTTATGGGCCATGTTAAACTCATGGTGTATTTACATTTAAGAATGAACTGTTCCAAAAAATATATATCTTTATCTCTCTATTTCTCTGTTTATGATTCATCTTCAGAAACAGAGATCGTTTTTTCTTCTCAGGGTGAAGGATTCTCAACACGGGTACTTTTGGTTAATAATCTATTAAATGGAACATTCTAACCCCTGTTACCAAATGATGCACAGAGAGAGAGACAGGCACACTCACTGACTCCGAGGAATCAAGCAGTAAAAGAACCACTTTATTTACATTTCATGTCTATTTATAGAATTCCAGCAATGACCATGGATTGGCCAGTGAGGATAATACCTCATGATCCCATAGGTCCCATCAACAGTCCATCAATTCTCTCTTCCTCCAAAGAGGAATGCAAAACATTCATTATTTACAAGAACAAAGTGTGAGAAACTGCAAGAAAATATCTGACAACAATCAGAAGGCTGAACCCAAGGGCAATAAATCCCCCCATGTATTTTTCTATGGTTTATAGGGATTTTCAGTGCAATACAGTTTATTCTGACAGCTTAGAAAATAATTTTCAGCCAACTTTCATAGCATCTTCTCATTCTCCTTCCATTTAAAGAAACAGCTCTGGCTTCACTGACTTTGATGTCTTTTATTCTTTTTCCCTCTCACTCAGGGGAGGATTTAAAATCTGCAAGTTTTATCTGAGCATTGAAAGAGTTAAGATCTCATACGGGGAATGCCAAAGCTGCATCTTCCAGACCATGCTGGAGCTGTGCCAAGATGTCAGGACACTCAGGCCGCACTGAGAAGGTGGAAATGGAAAACACCTGAGATCTCAATCAGCCTCCCCGGGGCTCAGCTGCAGCCCACACTGCCCATGGTCACTCCTGCTTCACAGAGAGGGGCCCGGCTGCCTCTCCCCTAGGCCACGCTGGGTGAGGGGTGGCTGAGATCTCAGTCAGGTTTTCTGGGGCCTGGCTGCAGCACCCACTGCCCATGGCCACCCCTGCTCCCCAGACAGGGCCTGGTTGCCTTCCCCCCAGGCTGTGTGGGGCTGGGCGGGCTCTGCCCCTCCGAAGCTGCTCCGAGCCAGCAGCAGGAGCCAGGCCATGCCCCCAGAGCCCCGGGCCCACAGGGGAGGAAACAGGGCTAAGGTCTGTAGCCGTGATGTTCAGGGTATTAACCCTTTAGATGTGGTGGAAATAGGACACACAGCTACATGATTGTCTTTCATGATAGGAAAGAGAGACTAATTTTATACAGAAACACACTTGTTTAAATAGAACGACTTGCAACTCTAAGGGCAGAATAAAGATGACTGGTTCAGAGAAATTGGCATCTCTTTCCCAGGTTTGGTCATGCACTAAAGTTATTTTATCTTTGTTGTTAGTTCCTCTCTATTTTGACCAAGTTATCATCCTGGGGGAAATTCTTCCTGGCCTTCAGCTGAGCTAGCTTATCAGCCTGAGAACAGAGCCAAGAAGCTCCGGCCTGGAAGATTTTCCAGGCTGTGATTTTCTTAGCTCTCTTAAGTGAATGTCCACAAAGATCTTATTAATGAGCTTTTTCTCCCCCCAGCCATTGGATCCCCTGGTTTGCAAACCGGCCCCAGTGACCTCCCAAGCCCCTCATGGGAGGGAGCTCGGGCCAGTGTTACCTGCTCAACCAGAAAAAAGAGAACTTTTTCCCCACATCACCTTTTTCAAAATGTGTGTTCACGGAGCGAACTAACTTCTCTAATTGGCTCCTCAGGCTGTCAATAACTCAACCAGCCTCCAATTGGTCCCATTAACTCACAGAGGAAGTTCTCACAGAGAAAAAACCTCTTGAGTCTGCTCTCCCCTAGGTGTCACCAGCACACCTTCTTAGAGTTTAATTACCTCTCTCTTATAATGACATGTCTAGGGTTGAAGAGATTTCCAGTAGTCAAGAGAGCAAGAGAGTTAGAGAAAAAAGAATTCTTATTGTGCTATTCCAGGTTGTGATGTACGGTTTATGAATGTTGCACACCAAAATTATATTAAGATCATCTAAGAAGCTGTCTAAAGCACCAAAGTTTTAGAAGAATCTTGCAGAAGAGTCAAAGCAAAGAAAGTTTGAAAGAATCATGTTTATCCTTGAATTGCAAATCTGTTAAGCTCAAAATTGAATGGCTAACTCAAGGTACTGTTCTGTGTCCCTGCTACAGAGCATTTTCCATTATCATACATCCCATCATGTTCTGACCATACCTAAAGAGATCTGCCACATAGTGAAATTTCTGCAAAGTAGCAAAGGAATCATTACTTCTATCAAGTTTGTGACTTCATTTTGAGAGTTTTCTGGCGTTTGGTTTGCAGATCTTTTTCCTGTAAGTCAATGTACAATTAGTAAGTAGTAAGAATCATCTGATCCTGGAAAAATTATGCAATAACTTACTAAATTCTAGACAGAGAATATAATGCTTGTTGTAGAAATGATGCTGTCACAATCTTTTTCAACCATGATTTCACTCTATCTTCATGACATACATTTGCTTTCAACTGGCAACTAAAAATTGACTAACAGAAATATAAATGAGAATGGCTAGTTCAGTTATGCCTTGCTGTTGATTAAGAAAAATCTAATAAAACTATCATTTGAACTGCTGATGAAGACAGTTTAATCTTTCTGTTTAAATCAGGAGTGATAACCTCAAACCTTTATTTCCAAGTGATATTAAAAGTCTTTTTCTGCTGTTGTCTGTCTGGAAATGTAGTCAAACACCCTTCAGAAAAAAAATTTACTTTGGTATGCATGTACATAATATCATCTATCTTTGTAACACTTTTTATTTGTGTGGGTGAATTCAGCCCTGCTTGTATTTGCATTGTCACATCTTTACTATCTATAGGTCTGTGTAGGAGAGACATATCTACAGAAAGTATGAAGACAAGCAAAGAGAAATGAGAATATGAAATAAGAAGGCAAAGATTCACCTATCTTTTATAAATTATTTTATAATAATAAATTTAAAAATAAAATAATTTGGATTGGGGTTTATTTTTCTGATTTAACTTTTATTTGAAGACTTATCTGAAAGTGTCATCATTTGTGCCGTGGAATGTTTTCTAGAGCTGTCTATGAATCCAAACATCTTTCAGATTTGGAGTTCTTCATTCTTCTTGTTGTTCTGCCTTCTCCTTCCTATCATCTGCACATCATCAGCAAAGCCCAGGTATCCCCTATTTGTCTGATTTTGATCCATATATTAATTTTTGGTGTGAAGAATTACCCTCACCTTCTCAGGTTATCTTTGTTTAATTGAATATATCACAATGTATTTAAAATACCCAAAATGAGCTTTTCCAACATCATTCTTTCAGAACATTTTTTCCTGATATTATTGTTCTTCTAATAAAATGAACTGTTTTGCTTTCCCTACAATACCAAATTTTATTTTTATAAAGTTTAGTTCAAGATAAATACTAAATCATAATTTTTAAGTTTAGTGAATTCTGTCAGTTATTCAGAATTTCGAATTTTGAGAATAGTAGGGATAAATATGTATTAGGAACCAGAATCAGAACACAGTATTTATTTCTCCATTTGAAAGCAAAAAATAATTTCAATTAAAGTCTTTCAGGGCAGAAAACTAGTTAAATAAATATGCTACATTTCTTAATCATCAGTGCAACTCTATAAATTAGAATAACTAAAAAGGAAAAAAAAGACATAGTTTCCAAGGTTGGATAATACTTTGCAAATGGTGCATGTGTAAGACTTTTATTAGGCATTTAATATAGCTGGATCCTACTGTTTCATCTGATCATTACCAGTTAAATAAAGGATGTTAAGACTGACTACTTAATTAACACTATCTGCTTTATGATGAGATGCCAGCCTACCAGCAAATGAGTTGTGAAGATGATATTCAAATAAAACAATTAGGTTGTCTCATGAAGTTTTGAGGCTGACTTTTGGGCAGGTTCTCATGATCATAAAACCACTGAGCACACAGAGTGTGATTTAGCCATGAAATAAATACGTAAACCAAAAATTGTTTTGGGAAACATGTTCGGGAAATTTTACGATCCACTTCAAGGCAGATTGAACACATATTAGTGCTTAAATATAAAAAGAAAATTTAACTAGCTGTATATACAACTGAATTTTATCACATTAAGCTATTTGACATGGAGTCTACCAAGAGGTGTCACACTTTCCTTAAATACACTTCATAGAATCAATTATAGAATCATGGAATGACTTGTATTGGAAGGGATCTTAGAGATCATCTCATTCCAACAGCCCTGCCATGGGCAGGGACACCTTTCATTAGACTAGGCTGCTCAGAGCCCCATTCAGTCTGGCCTTGAACACTTCCAGGGATGTGGCATCCACAGCTTCTCTGGGCAAGCTGTTCCAGGGCCTCACCACCCTCACCACAGTACAGAATTTCTCCCCAGTATCTAAGTCTATCCTCTTTCAGTTTAAAGCAAAGTCCTTTGCCCTATTACTGCATACCCTTTTAAAAAGTCCTTCTTCAGCTTTCATGTAGGCCCTCTTTAGGTATTCCATTCTCCTTCAAGGCCGTGTTTGAGCTTGGAGTTGCCCCAAGCTGGGTTCAAGATTTTGTCCTCTCCTTGTTGAACTTCATGAGGTTCACATGGGGCCACCTCTCAAGCCTGTCAAGGTCCCTTTTCCCGACATTCCTTCCTTCCATCATGTGGATTGCTTGGTGCTTTCAGTAAACTTGCTAAGCGTGCACTGATCCCACTGTCCATATTACTGAAAAAAAAGGTTAAAAGATCCACTCCCAATATCAAACCCCGAGGAAAACACTTACCATGAATCTCCATTTGGACACTGAGCCATTGATGGCAGCTCTTTAAGTGCAACCATCCAGGCAATTCTTTATCCACTGAGTGGTCCATCTGTCAAATCCATGCTTCTCCAGTGTACAGATAAGGATATCATATCCTTATTGGTGCTTGCAAGCAGCACCAATCCTGAAATCAGTTTTATGGGACACCTCAGCCCAACCATGAGTCCATCCCCTGGCCCAGTTCTGCTGCCTAATAGTGGGCACGGAGCTTGGGATCCTGAGTGCTCCCATTCCAGGATGACTACAAGACAATGCTGATGAATTTTATTATCTCAACATCAAAACCTCATTTACTTGCAAGAATCTGTCCTGCCTCTGGCATCTTCCTTCAGCCAGTTTAATCCTTTCTTGTAGTTTGGCCTTCTTACTGTCAGGTCATTTGTGCTAGACCACAAATTCTCACAACTGAGTAGATACAAATAGAATTTCCCTTTCAATCTTCTCGGGGAGTGTTACAAGTGTTAAACACATTAAATCTGTTCAGAAAAAGAGCAGTCTGACAAATCAGGAGCCTGGTATTTGATGGTTTTTAAAGAGTTTCATGCTAAATTCACAGAAGCTGAAGAATCTCAGGGTAAATACCTCTAAAGAAATGCTTAAGTGACTTTGAAAAATCCCTCTGTAGCACGAGTTACTAACTTTGGCAAATCATTTGTTTACCCAATGTAAGAATGGCATCTTACCTCACTGTAGCACTCACTGCTCATTGTGATTGGCAAAGCATGTGCAGTGCTGTAGTACAACTGAATATAAACCAGGGATACCATCTTTGACAGGACATTTTTTACCCCAGTAGGACACAGTTAACTGGAAGAAGAAACAGGAATTATTCTGCATCATCAGTTTCTTCTGCATTTGACATTTAAACTCAAATGACAGAAATTTATCAAAATTAAAATTCGGTGCAATCTGTTTTCTTTTATTTCAAAACCTGCTCCTTTTGTAAAATTAAAACATTTCAACTAAATACAAACTTAACCTAAGTTACACATTTATTTGGTCTGAATTGTTTGCATTGAAGTCTCTCACGGTGCAACCATATTTTAGATCTTCACATCTCATATTCTTTTGCTTCTGCTTTCCTAAAATTAGTGAAAAAAATCCTAAATTTAGTAAAAAAAGAAGTAATTTAAAATATAATAAATTATACGAAAAATAGTACATTCATTGGTTCCACAGCATAATCTTTCCTTTGTACAATACATCAGTCAACCCTTCCCACTCCAGCCCATTTAGATTCAATTCAATTAAGCTTGAAAATCTGAATTTGAAAGTGGTAAAATATCTCATCATACAATAAAGTTTTGTTATGATGAAGGTGCTATCCCAGCATGCTTTCTTTCCATCTCTCAGAATCATTGGTAGTGCATTTCAAAGTGATGTAAATGTTTCTTGAGGAAGTTTCCCATATAGGGTAGAATTTCTAAGAGTCCAACCACTGAGTATGTGCCTACTCTGAGAGAGTGACAGAGTGTTTTAATATGAGAAGACTGAGAGATTATTCTCCAAACAACATTGCAATTAACAGTTAAGCCTTCCTAATGTCCTGTACCTTAAAAAACAAGAACAACAAAAAGGATTTCTAGATGATATTTCAAAAATAGGGTGTAAGAAACATACAGGTGACATTGCGGAAATATTAAAGTGTCTTTTTTTTAATTCATAAAGCCTTGCAGTATATTCCTATTACTTAATTTCTTCCATCTTTCATTCAATTTCTAGTATTATTGACAGATGCACTGGACTTCTTAATCAAACAAGCAGTAGTACAGTACAAGTTTCAAAGGAGGTAAAATCCCAAGCTATACCTGTGCAAAGCACTCCTCTAGGAAACCCAAAGGAGCAGAGTGACCAAGTGAGCATCCATACTCATTAACTTGGAACACTGATCATGAAGTTAACACATGAATAGTGTGTGGCTTTTCCAAGACTCATTTATCAAGGAAAAAAGAAAGTTATGGGCACAAGGAGTCTTGTGGACACTTCTCCATGCATGCAGTTTAACTATGAGCCACTTTATTCTGCAAATATTCCTACCTAACTGAGCATTTGACCTGTCTCTTCTAGGCAATGTGGCTTCATGGGGGTATTCTCCCCTGAGCTGGGAAGCTTCTCAGGGTTCTCTTCCATGTGGAGAGACTTTTTAACAATGGCAGATTTTTGGATGATTCCAGTTGGAGTTCTCTCTCTCTTGTAACTGTACTGCATTCCAGGTCGCTCACTCTTTGAGTAGGGCATGCCTCTTGAGCAGGAGATTCCTTACTTGAATTTAAGAGATTCGTCCATGCTCAGGAAAGAGAGATCCTTGGTAAGAGACTGTCAGCAAATTGAATTCATGCTAAAGAAATCCATTCAGTCAATATCAACTATTTCAAACCTTGTAAAAATAACTCCTTTAGATGTAAACCATTGTGCAAGTCTGTATATTTGTGATGAGGCAGTGAAACATCATCCAAATGCTATACTTCCAAAATAATTTTTTAGATATTGCTTGCAATACTGTTGTGTATTTCAGGCTGCCTGTACTGCCTCAGTATTTTCTGAGTTGATTTATTTTATGCTGTCAGATAAACAGAAAGATAGGTGGGTAGATAGATAGATAGATTAGATAGATTTTAGATTAATAGATAGATAGATAGATAGATAGATAGATAGATAGATAGATAGATAGATAAACCTGAGTTGAACATTCATGAGCATTTCAGAAAGTTTCCACTTGAAAAAAATCAGCATAAATTCTGCTTGAATCATCTGCTATTAATGATTTTCCTTTTTCAGTTTTCTGGTCTCAGCTATCATTGAATAATGAGTGTTATCAAATATGAATTTATTAAGGTACTAATCTGTACAATAGCCTACAGCCCAAAACACCCAATTATAATAATTATTATTTAGGTAATCACATCAAGATTATTTTATTGTGTGATTCTGATCACTTTATAGAACTGTTTTTACAAGTTTCTGCAGACACGCTTGTTCTTTGTACTACCATTCAAAGCACTAGCCACCAAAACAGTGTAACTGTAGCTTTCCATTTAGGCAAAA
Source organism: Sturnus vulgaris (assembly GCF_052056855.1). Lineage (NCBI taxonomy): Eukaryota > Metazoa > Chordata > Aves > Passeriformes > Sturnidae > Sturnus > Sturnus vulgaris. Next base: position 14,884,632 of record NC_142283.1, on the reverse strand, counting down.
ATAACTCATGTAATACAGATTTCAGGAAGACGAAAAAAAAATTCAGTGGGCCTGAATTTTGTATAGCCACATTCTTGAATAATATTTTCTGCCTAGTTTTACTCCAACTCCTGCAACTTAATTGATGCATTTATTAAGATTAGCCTGGTAGTGGACAGTTTATTTTGAACAACAGTTCTTCAATGAATCCAAACCAATAATCAGGCCAGAATGCTTCTGACTACTTTGCTCTGTTATCTCAAATTTGCAAAATAAACAGTAAACATCTGATAATGTGTATTTAAACTGGACATTTGACACCTAGAGAAAAATAAGTGGGAAGGTGAATGAAACAGTGGATACATTTCTGAGGAATGAAGTCAGTAGATTGCAAGTGACAGGTTCAATTACTGGTCTGTGGACCACTGACACATCTGCCTTAAACTCTGAGAAATGGGCAGTGGAAAAGGATGAATAACTCTAAAGATTTTGAGAAAACATGTAACCATTGAGGCAGAAAATTAGCAATTACATTTTGTGCCATCAGTAATAAGTATTTCAACAAAGATCTTAGTTTAACGTCAGACCATGTGACAGTATATCAACCATTACACCTGTGTTCAATCAGCAATCACATCCCTCAATGTGATACTGAGCTGCTTAGTTCACATGTAGCTTGTTCAGTGATAAGTAAGATGGCTGACATCTGCTACAAAAGTATTCAAAAGCAATTTATTTCAGTGTCTTGGTGGTGACTGTTGAAAGATTTTATTCCATTTTTTATACGTATGCATTGATAATTTATCTCTTCATGCTCTTGTTCTGGAATCTCATCCTGTTCCACTCCAAACTGTCACATATGCCCCTCCTAAACTACTACAAATAGATAATTATGTTACACATGCATGCAATATATTTGCTAGTAATAACTATGCAAATGATAAATCAACCTACTGAATTCAGAAAAATGGAATTCTCTTTTCAACTCACTATGAAATCTAAAGTTATCATATGAAAGCTAAGTTCATTATCATTATTGAAAGAATGAAATTTAGTGTAAAAAGCCAATTGAAGACGATCTGATCGATGTGAAATAACAAAATAAGATAGTTTTATAAATTCTAAAAATACTCCTCTGTTTTCACTTTTTAAGCTAAATATTTTTGAAGGAATCTCAAATGCTGCTGAGGATATTAGAAATGAGAATGTTTTCATTACTTCTCACCACAAAAAAATTCTACCTATACTAAGGTATGTCCTACCTAAAGTAAGGACAGAAATTTTTTTTCATGCTGGCTGGTTTTCAGCATTGTTTGGGTGATCATTTTAGGTTTGTTGGGTTTTCTTTCTTAGTGTGTATTTTGGATTTTTTTTTAATTAATTCCTACACTTAAAGTCTTTCAGCACATGTTCTTATTGCTGGTAGAAGTGAGTTTGTAGCTTTTGTCATCATACCAGGCTAAACCTAAACCACACTTCTTACTACACCCATAGCACAGAGGCAATTCCAGCTTTTTGTGTATGGGACTTGGAACACTACTCAGGAATGCCAAACTTCACACCATTGCAGTTCCATTGACAAGAATCTTGCACTGAGACATAATTAAACTGTGTGGTGCTTAGTCTCAGCATATTGCTCTCCAAACACATCTGAGATAGTTTGGCATTAACTAGGGATCACAAAAAGGGAAAAGAAATAAATAAACAAAAATAACCTAAAACAAACCCAACAAAATGTAAGCAGTGAAATGTATGGAAGACATTTATTTCACAGAGAGGTGGAAAAAACTCCAATCAGTAATCCTAATCCCAGTATTTATGTTGCTCATAGATTGCTTCACAGGAAACGTTTTAAACACACACCCCACATTCCTTTGACTTTGGGGAAATAAACGAATTCGAAATGTTCTTTTCCTGTTCAGGTGTAGCAGATAAAATTAAATTACATGTGAGGTATTTCTTCACTTGTACAAACTCCTGCTGTCATCATGTGTGTGAAGCCACAAACCAACGACAATAGCAAAAATATCTTTTTTTGCTCGTATAACAATCCAGAACAGTATTCTGGGCATTATGTCCCTCAAAAAGCTGATTAGGTTTTGACAGATACTGCTAGGTCTTTCCCTCTATAAAGGAAATCTGGATTTTTAAAAATCTTGTTTATTTTTATGTCTAATTGGCTATCTCTGTTTTTGTTTGCAAATGCTATATTGATCAATCCTTTAAGAAAAAAATTTCCCACATGAACATAGTGATTTGTACAATAAATAAGAATTTTATACATGTATATTGAAGTAAAAAAGGAATTGATTTTTGAACAAGTTAAAGTATGCAATAACAACAGGCAAAGAATTTTGGAAATAAAAGCTTTGGCTCTTATATACATTATTTTTCTAGCATTATATTCAATTAGAATTACATTTATATTAAAATGTGTGAATACAAAATGACAGAAACTGTGATCCTTTGAAAAAAATCTTTAAAAATTACTTTTTCTTGGCTTATTTGCTTTGCAGCTTTAGTTTGTTTTAGAAGTATAAAAATTATATTTTTTTCAATATCTCAATTTGTAGTATGTAGCAACTGCAAGAAAAATGCTGGTTAGAGAAAGTAGGTTTATGTCTACCAGCACTAGGATATTCTCTGTCAGAGGTGGGAAGCAGTGATTGGATGAGCTCCACTATTGGGGCTTAATTCCCAAACCACCTTGACATAAGCCTTGAGGCTTCTCTGCCTGATAACATCTTCCTTTACAACATGTGTCACACAGAAATTGGTTTAAGGACCTATGAATTTTTGTCTGTTGCCTTGCTGATTTTGCCTTGCTTCCTGCCACATGTCTGTGTGGTGGGTAGGTGCGGATGAGGGGGACATTTTACCTCCACAGGTTTATAGGTGTCACACCTTTCTACTGGAAATTGGTGGTTTCTTTTTCTACCATTTCAGCAGCTCAAAAGGAGTGGTACCACAGATGATGATGCCATTCACCATTTCATACAAAATCTTTCTTTGTACTTAGTCACTTATTCAGCTTTCTTTTTCTAGATTCACGAAAGTGAATCCACCAAACTGTTTCAAGTCAGACTTTCAGGTTTAGGGCACATTCAATCTTTTAAACAGTCTCCTGGCTGGAAGAGGATTAAAGAAGTAGGTGCAACCTTCCTTTCCATTTTATCCATTCTTACTGTTCTGTGCCAAGGTTAGAAGAAATTAAACAGCAGGTGTTCATATTTCTTCCTAGACACATATCGTTGCCTATTATTATATTTTAGTGCTTTGTGGAACTTTTGAAGTAATTTAGCTTTCTTACACGAAAAAAACATTTATCCAAAACTTAATCTTGAATTATATAGCATTTGAAGAAACTGCCTAAAGCATTACATATCAAATTGATAGTTCCCTTTGCTCACCATCAGAAACTGGAATAGCTGCCTCTTTGGTCTGCACATCCAAGCAGCTTTTAACTTCAGGACCAAAGAACTGAAAGGAGGAAGATTAAAAAATAGAAAGCTATTAAAATCATCATACACTCTAAAAATTTATTATTTTATGTGCAAAAAATTTGGTGGTATAATGGCAATAACATTATATAGGTTGCTATTCAATTACCAGCAAAATGCCAGTGTGTTGCACCATACACTTCTGATATATGCACAACCCTCTCAAAACCTACAGCAATGCTCTCTGGTAAACTGAGTTGATGACACAGACATCTATTTTCTTCTGAGTGCAGGCCTGCATTTCCCAGAGCAGCTAACACCAGGAGTCAACGTTCCAGCCCTTTTCAGGGCATCACCTTGCACACAGATGACCCTGAATGTGCTTGCAGACATTTCTCTGTTCCTCTCTGTAAGTGCCGTTAAGAATCCATGTTTCAACTTAATTTCAACTCCAAACAGTTTCTCTAATGCAATAAACTTCTTTTTAAAGCACAAATGCTCTTCTGTCTGAAATTTTTCTCAATTAACAGATGATCTTCCCATTCTCACTCCTACCATTAATAACTGTGGTAGCAACACTTCTAGGTGTAGACAAAACCTTGCTTGTTTACAGCCAGATAATACAATGAACAAGTTCTCACTTGATTAAACATATATGAGTATGTGACATGGAATAAAACATCTGTCCTTTGATCTCTCCACTGCTGAAAAAATTGAAGGTCTGTTTCTGGTATTTCTGTTGAAGTCAGTGGGTATGAGATTGTGACCCACCAGTAAGTGATTTATAACAGCTTTTGCTAAGATATGTATGATGTCTAGGTAATGAGTGATAATGGGGTGGAAGGACAGAAACACCACGATTAATGCAGTGCACCAAAATCCTGCTTCAGCATGGGAAAATAAGACTAAAACTGACATTATGAAACAGATTTGTGCAAACATGAATAGCTTTTTAACCCCCTTACCCTTATAGGTAAGATATATGAATCTGTAATGTATCTGCTGTTTCTCTTAAAAATTGCTCTTCCATATGACTGTATCAATACATTTTTTTCTTCTATCAGACTTTATTTTCTGGAATCAAAGATGACAATTCTAAAATATTCAAGTTAAAAATACAGTATGTTTTGCTATATAGTATGCTGTTTATTCTGCTTTTATTTAACTTTTTATAAACTAGGACTATGGGATATATTCTGCTTAGAGAATGTATTCAGAGTTTAGGGGAACTTTCTCAGCAAAACCAATTTAGATCTACAGCATGAAGACTATAGCAGACAGAAGAAGATCACACAGAGAACTGTGGTTTCTGCATTGTGTGCAAATGTTCTCCATGAGGTTTTACCAGCTGATGAGATGGGAGAATGGGAGAGGATGAACAGACAAGGAATGCAACACACAGTTTTCCTTTATTCTTTATGGAAAAAATCATAGATTGATAAAACATTTTGGTTGGAAGAGACCTTAAAAGTCAACAAGCTCTGTTTTCCTGGAACACTTTCCACTAAACCACATTGGTAAGAACCCCATCCAGCCTGGCCCTGAACACTTCCAGTGATGGGGCACCCACAGCACTGGGCAACTTGTGCCAGTGACTTACCACTGTCACGATAAAGATTTTTTTTCCTAATATTCAATATAAACCTACTGTCTTTCAGTTTAAAACCATTCCCCCTTGTCCTATCACCACATGTCCTTGTCATAAGTCCCTCTCCAGCTGGCTTGTAGTCTCCCTTCAGGTACTGGAAGGCTGTCCTAAAGTTTCTCCAGAGCCTTCTTGCCTCCAGGCTTAACAACCCCTAAACTCACAACCTGTAATCATAGCAGAGGTGCTCTAGCACCTCCTGATTATTTCCTTGGCCTTCCTCCAGATTGGGTCAAGCAGATCCATGTACTTCTAATGTTGGAGAACTCAGAGCAGCGTGCAGTAATGTAAAAATATATATTTCATCTGTGCAATGTAACAATAAATATAGATAACAAATGGACTTCTTAGTGTGAAATATCTAAATATATATTTTTCCATATGTGTACTTTTCCCTGACAAATAACTTCAAGCATCATTCTAAGAAATTCACAGGATTTTACTACATATCTTGGCAACTACCTTCATGGCATATATTACCAAATTCTTAAAATTTTAATTTCTAGACATCACTAAAACCCACTTTCATGATGATGAGCATGTGTATAGTTTTGAAAAAGTATGTGTGAAATGGCTTTTACGAGTATTTTCATTCAGTACATGTATTCTGGACATAAATTGTAGGATGTTATGCCAGCTCACATGAGGATGCAGCTGAAACATATAGCATACATAGTATAGTAAACAAAATCCAAAAGTTTTGTTAGAAGGCTCTATGAAGGGTTCTTGAAGATTAGTCAAATAAGGAAGGTTTCTTGACACCCCTGCAAGAGCAGAAGACAAAGATAATTAACTGTTGGCTGTGAACAACACATACCCACAGAATTAAGCTTTTCCTTCTAGAATTATCTGTTGCACGATTCTAGCCTCAGGAGGATTACAATAATTAATAAGCACAAATAGGTTGAAAAATTCTCTTAAATCTGTCCCTGTGTTGGAGCATAGAGGCTGCTTTTAAAGCAAGAACTCATATTACTTATGTGTGTAATTTTTGTCAGGTGACCAAATCCTTTTAAGTGTAACTAGCTTGTCATAGTACCCCTATCACTTATAATCTTTCAGATTCACAAGAATGACAGTTAATTTTTTATTCATTTGCATTTCTCTGGCACATTACCATATAACTCCCAGATAGGTCTGGGTATTTCTTTCAGTAATTATAAGTTTTAACTTTATAATCTACCATTTGTAAGCAGGCACTATTAAAAAAAGAAGAGGATTTTGTCCATCTCAACAATTCCAGTGCTTATACTGAGGACCCAGATGTTCCACGAATCCCTATGCTCTTATCATGGTACTTACTTGTTATTGAAATAAGAAAGTGTGATATCTCAAGAATACCTTTTTCCCATTATATCAATCAGTTATCGATATACCCCCTGATTATATACTCAGTGCTTTCTTTTACACTTTGCATTAAGTAGTCATTAATTCTCTAATTTTACTCTGTTCTTAATTTTGTTTTTTATCCGGAAAGGCACTGAAACGTGCTTATTTGCCTGACTTCAATGAAACTACTTATGCACTAGTTCCATCCTTGCTACAAGACCTGATTGTAAGCAGAACAGTAACAGGACCTTCTGGTTATAAGCCTTAAATTTTAAGCCTGCCACAACTGTGAATAATTTATTTTTTTAAATTTATCATTCACTTCTGAGACTCTAAATATGTAAACTACTTCACAGACTCCTGTCTATTTCATAATAAACACAGGTTACTTCTCCTTTTTTATAATACAGGGATTTATTTGCTAGACAAAACAAAGTGTCATTTTCATTGAATTATTTAATAAAGGCATAAATAAATGAAAGGAAGCATTTTTCTTTGATCATCAAGTGGATATGCAGCTCAAGAGACTAGAAACAGCCAAGCATAGTTTTGAGTATGACACATGATGTACTGACAGGAATTCGTTATCATCTCAGTAGCATTTTTGTTACCATTTTAACTGCTTGGCACAAATTTGAAGAAAGTGGCCAGTCTTTACCCAATTTATAGAGGACATGTAAACATCAAAAATCCAACAAGACAACAGATGATCATTTCAGGAGACAGTCCAAGAGCTTAGTGTTTCACTTTTTTATTCACTGCTTCTGAGTGTAGTCAACAACTATAAATGTAGTGAAAGAGAGAAGGAAGAAAATAGTAGTAGGTAATATTTACTTGTTTAATCATTAACCAGAAAGTCATTGATACTTCTAAAATTTCCTATCAGAATTTATCTTTGATTGAAAATGCAAAAAAGCTTATCTTTTTTCTCGTCGAGAGAGGTGATGTGCCTTACTCTGAATAGACTGCAAACACTGCAGCTGGCATGGAACATGGAGTTAGGTTATAAACAAATGTTTTAGACAGACATACTGTAAGTCTCTATTGCTATAGAAACTTATTGCTGTATATTGCTGTATTGCTCTATGCTATATTTAAATATTTAGCCTTCTTTTTATGCATATAAAATAGATTAGAGTCGTCAAAGATTCTCCTCTCTTATAGGCTTCAAGGTTGAGCTTGGAGAACATTTTAAGAGAAGAATGCACCCAGAAATCATGATTTGAAACTGCCGTTCTAAAAGGCCAGGTATTTAATGCCTCATTCCTTCGTGTACTGTTTGAAGTCTACATGAAATCTTCTATAAACTTAGGCAGACGTGTACAGAACATTTCAGTTATGGTGATACAGTCTCCTTGAAATGTCGTTGCTGAGTAAGGTTGATTAAAGCCCCAGACATAACAATAGGTTTACTTTGGGGAATTTTTCTCTTTTATTTCAAGTTCAGGGGTGATTCACTGCCCATGAAAACTGATAACTCAAAGGAGCGTTTACAGTGACAGAAGATTCACTGAGGTCTGACTGGTTTCTATGAGAATAAGAAAAACAATGCATTAATACAAAGTCCAGAGTTCAGTATTTGTCACAGAGATTAATTTGGTATCCTTTTCTACTGCTGCACAGATATGGTGTGGTTTAATTTTTGTATGCCTTATGTCCCTATAAAATCATATGCTACAGAGACAGATTGAGTTAAACCTATCCCCAGAGATGGGCACTGTGTGTCAACAATTAAATTCATGCTTATAAATTTCGGCAGCACTATAAGACCACTGGCCCCTTTCCTTTCTACTTCTTTCAAATTTTCTTTATTTATCTATTTGTTTCTCAAAGAAGTAACTGATCATGTCCTCTGGTGAATTATCTATAAATTATTTACATATTAATGTACTTTGTAGACTAGCCATGTACTATAATGATGGGAGGAATTTATCTTAGTATAAAGACTTCTGATAATTATTTATTTATTTATCTACAATTTAATCAATTTAATATTATCTCTATATCCCATTCTCAAACTCACAAAACCATCAATCTAGCAATTCATTATTAATTAAATATTTAACAAAACATGCGACATCATGTATTTATATTCCAAATTAAGCATGTTTCTAGACTGTATCTGCTGCAACAAAGGGAAAAAAGGGCTATGCTTCAATTTTTTAAGTCTATTTATAAGAGGGGTCTAAATTATATTAATATAATACAATGATGATGCAGAATCAGAAAATATTAGCTCCCACGACTCCTTTCCCCAAGAACAGTGAGCTAATGTTCGAAGTTATGACTATGCAGTTATAATTTAAAACTTAAGGGATACACTTACTTAATTTTCTGTAAGTACAAATCCAAATTATATACAGATACATGCAAGGCTAATTTCTTAAGTGGATGTCGAGTCATGGACATTTGGAATAATTTTAAGTAGTCTCTCAAAAGAAGTGTCAGCAGGGACAGTGTTATTACTGAATTAGATTTTCTACATGGTTTTAGAGCTCCCACACCATACAGAAAAACATTTGTAACATTTGTTACATTCATTATGTTGGTAAATCATCTCTTTAGAGATAGAGGTTTTGATAACTTGATGAAGTGAAGGATTTCAGTCTGGGGTTTATTGCTGGACGTATAACATCAAAAAAGTTAATAAGTATAGAATGCATGAGGTGGGATTTATTTCCCCTGAAAGTTAATTTGTGTAACTCCTGTAAAAGGTAATCTAAGAATATGGGAAACACGCTTTTATTAGACAGTTTGTGAAGGCATAAACTCTGTCTTGGGGAGATATCAACTTATTGTAACTTCTCTTTCAGTTTATTATAAATTAATTTGTCAACAAAGAGCCTTCTGAAGATTAAGTGCCTATTATATTTTTTAAGACATCAAAAATAGCATGAAAGCTCTTTGAAAAATTTACTGTTCTTACTGAGTAATTCTCACAAGAGAAAGCTAAAGCTTTTGGGGGCTATTTAAGAATGGGCTTGGCAATGAACTTTTGGCTCCTTTCACAGCAGACTTTATAAACCAGAATTATTCTTCCATTAAGAAAAATGCATGTGAACTTGATTGAGTTTTACTATATTTCCTCTTTTTCTATTTGCATTCAGTCTTTTAAAATATTAGGTCTTACTATAAGCTTAGTTTGGGAGTAATTATGAAGTAATTTGATTGTAGTTTTCTTACTAAATTTTATGTGTCAGACCTTACTCCTGACTCTATGATTGACAACATTAGAAGTATAAGTACTTATTAATGACTGATAATCGAACCTCATGTTTCTAAATCTCATTTGCAGTTTATGAATTGTTAGTAAATTTAGAGTGGATTGTGAGAAAGTTCATATTTAAAAAGGTTTAATATCTGCTATCCTTGAAAGGGATGCTTGATTCTGTGCAGGTCATCAAACATGTTTGCTCTTGGAAATAGGCAGTACTGAAAAGGGAAAATGGTATATGTAGCAAAGAAAGAATAATATGGAATCACCCAATTCCAACCAGCTGAGTTGGAAGAGACCCAGAAGGATCATTGAGCCTTGATCATTGACTCTTGATTCTTGAGCATGCTTTGATCATTGACTCCTGATTCTTTAACAGGCTTGATGCTGTGACCTCTGCCCTGGAGAGCCTTTTCCAGTGCCCCACAGCTGGTTGGTCTGGGGGAAGAAGCTTTTTTTGATATCCAACCAGAATCTCCCCTGAGTCAACTTCAGGCCCTTCCCTTGGATCCTGACACAGGTCAATAAAGTGAAGAGATCAGTGGCTGCCCCTCCTTGTACAACGAGGGAGCCATAGAATAGGAGGAGGAGCTGTGATACTTGTATGGGCGCCTCCTGATGACTTTGCACATGTTACTGTGGTTTGTGGTTTGGAACTTTGGGATCCAAAGACAACTGAACATAAGCACTGGCTAGAGGTTTTGCTGAGTATGTGCTTAGAAGTGATTAGAGGATATAAGTGGAAGAAAATTTGTATAATGGTGACCAAATATTCTTGTTAAGCAATAGATATTCTGAGAAATACTCATCTTTAATCTGGATATATTCCACTGATTTCTTGGCAGGGATATCAGTGGTGGCAGTGTTCTTCTCCAGGAAGAGAGTGTCAGCATAGGCTAGTTCAAGAGTATGAGAATGTATGTGTATGAGAATGTATGAGTAGCTTAAGAGTATGAGAATGTGCTCTGTGTCATTCTGTGTTTTGTATCACAGAAGACTTCTCTGATTGCTCTGGAGAGGTGATGCCATACTGAACATCAGAGAACATGCTTCTATCACCAGCTACATTTACTGTTCCACACAGCTTTTTATGTTCCATGTGTTATTTGCCTCAGCTTCTCAGATCCCCAGGTAACCTCCATAAAACAACAAAAAAAAAAAGCTGAAAGTTGTGACTGGCCTCTGACTTCCCATTAGGGGACTTCCTAGATACTGGTTGCCCTGTTTGCCCTAAGGAAACCCAGTGAACTATGAACTGATGGACACATACCAAGCATTAATGAATTCAAGAGTAGCTCTCTAATATCTCCTTGAACCATTTGCTTTACTTTCATGCTGATGTTTTAAACCATGTTTCTTTTGTGATTGTTATTTGTCTGTTTAACTAAAGCTAATGTCTCTGCTCATATGCAATAACAGTCCAAAATGATTCTGTATTTGCATAACTGGTAATTAGTACAGGCACTGTTCTCATCATCTTGTTGAAACTTACTAAGAATTCAAAAACCTGCCTGGTTTTATTTAGCAGGAAAAAGTTCAGGTATTACAGCTAATAGCAGTAGTTATATCTGAATGAAAGACAATGGGAAAGAACTGCATATTCTTCCTTCCTCTCTCATTTTTTGCCTAGCCTACTGCTGAAAAGAGATGGAGAAAGTGGCCATTCCTGAGCAGATCCCAGCTACCATGACAGCTTAAATGAATCAGTGACTACTGGACTTCTGTTGTTTTAAACATGTTAGTATATACAATGATTAGCTAATGAAAAACAGATTCTTTTTTTCTTCAACTTACAAATATTAATAATATAATATGTGTCAAGCATCTTACAGCAAAGCTATTTCCCAAGTCCGAGTCTATCTTCTGCTACACTTAAGTTTAAATTTTTCAAAGAGATAAAGATTTTTCACTTAAGCTCTAAGTTTAAGGATAAGAAAAATTGTACCTTACTGACCTACTACTGATATATGGTGTAAATTGTTTCTTTTCCTATCAAGATTGTTTTATTATACTTCATGGCTGAAGACCACTCAGCATCAAAACTCCAAAATCACCTCCATCAAAAGTCTGGACTATCTTTAAATCAGTATGCTGAATCAGTTGGAAAAACTTAAACTCATCTAAAGAAATATGGAATTACATTAAACAGAACTGGAATTTTCCAACTTGATTTCAAAATGAAAAAGCATGGCTGAGAATGCTTTTGATGATTACTTTAAGTTTGTTGAAATCTACTCAGATTCACAAGTGTCCTCACCTTCCAGCCGCAAAAAAAAAGTAATAAATTACCATTCTTTCTGAAATGAAACAAACTTTACTGTCTTTAGCAAGAAAATAATTCATTACAGTGTTTTGTATCATTTAGGGGCTTTAATCTGCTACCTCACACAGCCTTGAAAAAAACGGAGAAAAATCTCTTCATGTTTAGAAATTATGGATGTTTTTCTTCTTGAATTTCTATGAACTATTATATATAAAGGATAACAATGAACATTAGCAATGGGAAAATATGAAGAATATAAATATATGAGCAATTTAGGTCTGAAAAGAAAATTTTTGGTCTAAGCATTGTTAAACAAAAATAGTTTCTGAATTTCATTAATTTGTTTATTCTATAGGGTTGGGCTTTTTGGTATTTTGAATGTTTTCAGCAAAGGTACATAATCACATTATCCATTTACTCTATACTTTTATATTAAATTAAAAGGCAGAACACTTATTTTCAATTGATAATTTTTGAGAGTATATCAAGTGTCAGAGAAGAGCATACTGTACAATTATACCATTCTGTAAAAAAATATCATTTTATATCACATTTGATATGGATTAACCAGGTGGACCTGACTTCATTCAGTTTAAAACCTCCATTTCCTCCTCTAGAAGGTAGAAAAGACTTAAAATGAGAGAACGGTTCATTTTTTTCCTGATAGAAAACATGAAGTGATTATTTTATATTTAGTAATCAGAAAGACATTTCTGTATCAAAAACTTTCTTTGTAAAAAGTGTGGCTAAGTATGGGCAATTTTTGCATCTCTATTTAAGTTGAATTCTCTTGCTTTCACTTCCTCTCTCACTCCTGCTTGGGGCAATTAATTCCCCTTGAACACAGTTTGTTTCTGAGTTTCATTAAAAACATTGGTGTGACCCGAGAACATGGCATGCAACAAGCGTTTTTCTGCATCTGCCATAATTTTATGTCCACCTGAACCAGTGTGATTATTTCACCATTAACATTTTTCATGTTAAATGGATAATTTATATCCTCAGTTCATTTTTTTTAAGAAATAATGGTAAAATATATATAAATTGATAAATGCCCTGATATTATGAGTGTTGAATAGTCAGAAAACCTCTTGCTTATGTCTTTCATGTAACTGGTTAAAACTTTTATTTCTTTTTTTTTTATCATGCTAACTGTGAATAGTTACTATTTATCAGAAGTTTAGGTAAGTTGAGAATGATATAATATCAACAAAAAAATTTATTTTAAATGTGTAAACTTTATATAGGCTCTTAAGTTTAAACCTCACAAGTTACTGAAGGTTAAGATATAAAGATAAAGTAATATCTACATAAGACAATTTCTTTGGAAGCTAATTCTTTAATGGAGTTTCATGCTTGAAACAAAGATGATATAAATTGCCTAATCAACTTGTCTCAACCTAGACTAGCAAAGCAGAATTTGATATCTTGGGTTTATGGTTTTATCTGTCTCAGTACACTGTATCATCAGAGGGAAGCAGTAATTTAATAGCAAGGAAACAGCAAAGGAAAAGAATGGAAAAATAAGAGGTGCAAAAAATTGCCTATTCCAATGAAGGCCTGAGAGGATGCAGTACCAGTGTTAGAATATTAGAGAAAATATCAGTTTCAGAACTAATTTGATTAATTTCTCTGAAACAGAGTCTTCCATTAAATATGAAACTACCTGAAACACAAAACCACTCCTGACCACATGAAAAATCTATATGTAGGAATGACTACTGAGCTCTATAGAGTGCCATAAAAGTTATGATATAATAATATTTAATAATATTGACCATTTTTTCATATTAACATTTACCACTCATACAATTTCTAATAATGCATAAAAGTAATTCTCATACTACTTACAGTCTTAACCACAAAACCTTAGCCAATAACATTAAGTAGGAAAATAAAAGTTGGTAAATGTATGATGAAATTTGGTGGTCATCTCTCAATAACACAAAACGGGCAGTAATTTGGAGACTTAAGTACACAAAAATAGCTTGGAGAGGAGAAGCCAGGTTTAAACTGATTGCATATATTAGCCTGAATGACTGTTTGACTCCAAACATTTGAGTCTACATTTTATTTGGTATTACTCTAAGTAAATAAAGTTTTTTTGTTTTCATGAAAATAGTGGAAGTTTTATTTTCACTCTCCCACAAGTGAACAGAAAGGGAAGAAAGAAGTCAAACACAAGGCAACACAAATAGATCAATCAAAACATGAGGATTTTGGGTTTAAAATTCAAGAGCTTAATAAAACACATTTGCTAGAAAATGCATCATTTTGCATGGCAGATTGCAGTCTTCAGTCTTGCACATCTAGTAGCTGCAAAAAATTCCACCAAATATCCAGAATCCTTCAGAATCTCTTGCACAATGTAATTGGTGTTTAAAATTTCTTCAATTTAAGGTATGAAAGCATTCTTAAGACCTTTTACATGTTGCTTGTCATCTTGATTCCAGGCCCAATCATTACAGAAAAAAAGCTCTCAGTAAGGAGCAAAATTGCTCTGTTCCTCTCACCCATAAAAGATTAAGTCACACACACAGAATCACTGGGTTGGAAGAGACCTTCAGGATCATGGAGCCCAACGCAGCCCAATGCCTTAACTAGACCATGGCACTGAGTGCACATCCAGCCTTTTTTTAAACATATCCAGAGATGCTGACTCCACCACTTCCCTGGGCAAACCATTCTAGTACTTTATCATCCTTTCTGCAAAAATTATTTTTCTTAATATCCAACCTATATTTCCCTTGGCACAGCTTAAGTCTGTGTCCTCTGGTTCTGTCAGTTGCTGCTTGGAGAAAGAGGCCAAGCCCCACCAGACTACAAACACCTTTCAGGGAGCTGTAGAGAGTGATAAGGTCACATCTGAGTCTCCTTTTCTCCAGGCTGAACAACCCCAGCTCCCTCAGCCATTCCTCACAGGGTTTGTGTTCCAAGCCCCTCCCCAGCCTCGTTGCCTCCTCTGGATGTGCTCAAGTGTCTCAAGGTCCTTCCTGAACTGAGGGGACAGAACTGCACACAGCACTCGAGGTGTGGCCTCACCAGTGCCCAGTGCAGGGGAAGAGTGACCTCCCTGCTCCTGCTGGCCACGCTATTCCTGATACAGGCCAGGAGCCATTGGCCTTCTTGGCCACCAGGGCACACTGCTGGGTCATGTTCAGTCGGCTTCTGACCAGTACCCTCAGGTCTCTTTCCATCTGGGCACAGCCTTTCCATCCAGCCACACTGACCCCAGCCTATAATGTTGCAGGGGGTTGTTGTGGCCTAAGTGCAGGACTTGGCAGTTGGACTTGTTAAACTCAGTCCACCTATCCAGCCTGTCCAGGTTGCTTTGCAGAGCCCTCCTACCCTCCAACAGATCAACACGTGCTCCCAGATTAGTGTCATCTGCAAATTTACTGATGAAAGACTCAATGCCCTCATCCATGTCATCAATAAAAATATTGAACAGGACAGGTCCCAGCACAGAGCCCTGAGGAACACCACTGGTGACTGATCCCCAGCTGGATGCAGCCCCGTTCACCAGCACTCTCTGGGCCCGGCCACCCAGCCAGTTCTTAACCCAGCAGACAGCTCCTGTCCAAGCCGTGGGCTGCCAGCTTTTCCAGGGAATGCTGTGGGAGACAGTGCCAAAAGCCTTGCTGAAGTTCAGGTACACAACATCCACAGCCTTCCCTGCATCCACCAGTCAGGTCAACTGGTCATAAAAGGAGACCAGGCTGGTCAGGCAGGACATACACCTCCTAAACCCCTGCTGGCTGGGTTTGATATCCTGGCCATCCTGTAGGTGCTGTGTGATGGCACTCAAGATGATCTGTCCCATAATCTTACTGGGCACCAAGATCAGGCTGACTGGCTGGTAGTTTCCCAAATTCTTCTTCCAGTCCTTCTTGTGGATGGTTGTCACACTGGCCAGTTTCCTGTCATCTGGGACCTCCCCAATGAGGGAGGGTCATTAAAAATAACCATGCTGTATGTGGCATACTGTCTGTGATCTATGTCATAGGAAACACACTCCTATTTTACAGCAGCCATCAAACTTAAGGAAATATTTTCAATGCACTGCTCTTTGTCCAGGTACCATCACTTCACTGGATGAACCCCTTTTCCCTATTTGTATTTTGCCCCAGAAAATTATTCATGCAAATTTGGGTTCCTGCCATGGTTTAATGCTGGCTCAATGCCAGGCACCCACAAAAGTGACTTGCTCACCTTGCCCTGCCACAGCTGGGAAGTTCTGGAAAGAGAAGAGAAGAGAAGAGAAGAGAAGAGAAGAGAAGAGAAGAGAAGAGAAGAGAAGAGAAGAGAAGAGAAGAGAAGAGAAGAGAAGAGAAGAGAAGAGAAGAGAAGAGAAGAGAAGAGAAGAGAAGAGAAGAGAAGAGAAGAGAAGAGAAGAGAAAAGAGAAATAACAGGTTTATGAGTTGAGATGAAGACTGGGAGAAAATGCTTCAAGGGCAAAACAGACTCAAAGTTGCAAAGTGAATTTATTACTAACAGAATCAGAGGAGGATAATGAGAAGTAAAATAAGCCCTTAAAGCACTCTGTGTCCCCAACCTCTCCCTCCTTCCCACTGACAGCTCAGGGAGACATGGCATGGGGGTTTTGCTCAGTTCATCACGGAGATTTTCTTCCTCTGCTCCACAGAGCAGTCCTTCCCCTGTGAGGCCGTGGGTTCACTCCCACAGGAGACAGCTCTCCATGACCTTTCCCGGCGTGGCTCCACTCTCAGGAGCAGCAGCCATGGCACAGCTGCTGCAGCGTGAGCTCCCTGCACGGGCACACAGCCCTCACAAAACTGCTGTGGCGTGGCTCTCTCTTCCCACGGGGTGCAGTCCTCCAAGGCCAGGCTGCTCCAGCCTGGAAGCAGGGCTCCTCTGTGCCTTGGCTCTGCCACTGGATCACAGCCTCCTCCAGGCATCCACCCGCTCCGGCAGGGGCACTTCCCCCACGGGCTGGGGTGGATCTCTGCATTCCCTGTGGATCCCATGGGCTGAGGGGCACAGCTGCTTCCCCATGGTCATCACCACGGCCTGCAGAGGAATCTTTGCTCCAGCGCCTGCAGCACCTCCTGGCCCTCCTTCTCCACTGACCCTGGCGTCTCCATGTTGTTTCCCTCACATCTTCTCACCTCCTCCTCTTCTCTGGCTGGAATTAACATTGATCCCCACTTTGTTTTGATTTTCTTCTTAAATATGTCATCACAGAGGCGTTACCATCCTCCCCCATTGGCCCAGCTTTGGCCAGCAGCATGTCCATCCTCAGAGCCATCAGGGATTGGCTCTGTGGGACATGGTGGAAGCTTCCAGCAGCTTCTCACAGGAGCCATTGGTGTGCCCCCCCCCCATAACCAAAAACCAGACCATGGAAAACTAAACACATTTCTAGAAAGAAACCATATGAAGTCAAGTTCTTTTTTGGAATAATGTGGTTCTTAAAGACTTTCTCAGTGATTGATTCAGCACAATATAATGCTAGACTATTATTTTAATCCATTTTCAAGATGCTGTCCAGGATTACCACATGAAAGCTGCCAGCAGATTGGATTTTGTGATTGAACCATTTAATATATCGTACAGAATCACTGAAATCGTATCTTCGATCATCTAAAGCCTACTGGAGTCAATAAGAGTGATTTTTACAACTTTTGTATCTGGCTTAATTATAACAGATAGTTTTTACATGAACAGGCCATGCTTTCTCTAGATTAAGAGACCATTTTCCTTAGATGATTTGTATTTCTAATTTCTAAATTGTGGTAATCATCTTTCAGGTTCACTGCTAAAGTCATCTGTTTGTCTTCTCTACTTAGTGCTCATGGTCCAGCCAATAGACGTGTCTTCTGTGGGGAGATCTCAAAAAATCTTCTTCAGAGAGTCACTTTTTATAGTCCTTTTCCAAAGCAAGTGGCATCCGGCCAAGATGTGGGGAGATTTATGGGCCAGTGTGAGGTGCTCTGAGCGGCAGGTATACAGAACACACAGTTTTCACTTCGTGCCTGCTCAAATTCATTGTACCATGGACAGCACAGCAAGCACAGTGCACCTGCAAACAGTCACTTGGCAAGTATCCACCTCAACCAGGCCAGAACTCCTGTCTGAAGTGAGAGGGTTCCTCAGGATCTTAGCCTCTATCCTTATGATGGTCGTGAGGCATATGAGGGAAAAATTCCAGACCAACTCTTACAGGAAGGGAGGGAGGGAGGGAGGGAGGGATTCTGCACTGATCAGGTTATGAAGCATTGAAGGTTTGGTGAACAGACACAAATGAAGCATTATTTGGGATGGAGCCTGGAAATTGAAAAGGAGAAAAAAAAATCAACCACAAATAAAGTTCCTGTCTTTAAGATAGCAGCAGACAGATGATGAGTAGCTCATAAGTATCCCAGTTCTGTGTGTAGCATTGGTGGCAAATTAAATCAGAAAAAACATTTCATTGAGGCTTTCTGTGAAAAACCAATCCATCAAATATGCAAAGAAGCCATCTTAAGCTAAAATTTAAGGAATTATTTATTTTATGAATGTGAATATTAATATTTTTCTGATATTTTCAAATTCCTTAATAGATCATGTCAGTCCAATTTCATCAAAAGACATTTCCTCCATATTAATCTTCAAATATTCACTGGCACCACCAGATAGGCTTTAGACATGGTGCTTGAAAGCTCATCATTCACTCCTCATCCACAAGTAATTTATTTGTTGCAAAATGTCTGGTACTATCATGATCTTCCCTCCCTGAGCTTGTCCTTGCACACATATTAATTTATTTCTTAGGGAAAGTAATGTACTTGAAACTGCAACAGCAAACACAGATGTCTCTCACAAATTGTACTCAGTCAGTCCTGTCGTTTCTTTCATGTTCTTTAGTTCAGATTAAAACTCTGTTGAAAAATTGCAGGGCCTTTGTTGCAGACTGTTTAAATCTATTACACACAGAATTTTAAGGATGAATTGAGGTATATAATGTTATGTTTTCTCCTTCCTGTGACTTCTTAATCAAAAAGAGGAATACATGGACGAAACCACATTTTTGAATGCTAAGAGTCAAGTGTAGTATCTTCTGCTCAGTTTAATCTAATGATGTTAGAGGACCACAACAATGTTTTGTGTCAGCATATTAAAAACTAGCTATAGTTAAAATGCCAAGATATGATGCTTAGTTGTAAAAAATATTTCACCCCAGTTTAGACCATAAATAACACCTATGGCGTTCTTGGCTTTATTTAGCACTTTTCTATGTTCTAACCTTTAATGCCTAAGACAAAAATCTCACTTGGTCTTCAAATCTATGCTTCAATTTATATTTCTCAGGCTGCATCAACACCACTTCCTCATCAAAGTGCTGTTACAGATTCCTAGGAAACATGAGCATTCTTTGACCACGAGGAACTGAAAACATGATGTGAAAAATATAATCTCTTCCATCAGCATGACATAATTGTTGTTGTTAAATTGTTGTTAAACTGAGATCTTAAAATTTGTAGAGTACATGAGCAATTCTTCTTACTATTGAACATATTTCAAATTTTAATTAAATTCAACTTGGTAAATGAATTTTAAGAAAGCCTCCTGGAATGTATGGCTATTACCCAAGGAAGGTGTGCTGTGAGGAAAGCATTCCTTCACAAGTCTCTGAGCGACTGTTTTGCACTGAGGCAGTGTCAATTATTTTGATTTCTTAGTAAGAGAGGCAAAGTTACTCAAACCTAGCTAACTAGCTAGAATGGAAGTTACAGGAAAGGTAATAGCAATCTCACATGCCTTATGCTTCTGTGAGTGCTGACTGCTGCAATACCAGATGAGCTCCCCCTCACAGACCCTGAAGTTCTGTGCAGAGTTATCATTCATAATGAGATCAACCAGCTCCAAGATTTCTTGTACTTCTATGGAGTTTTTCTCACAACACAGAAACATTATTCACTGATCACAGACATATCTATGCGGACTTTAAGATACCCTTGAAGAATATGCCCCAATACAATAAAGCTACAGCTCCCCAGAAGGTATTTATTTCATATCAACCAGGCACAACAAAATTTACAGCTTTGCAATCAAGTACACATCCAATTAATATATATTGCTCAACTATGCACTGCTTATGTGTACACTGCTTATTTCCACTGTTCAATAGAGCAGCCATATGCTACTCATTATATGGAGGAACACACCTGATACTCTGGCCCACCTGGCTGGTGAGTTGACACAGGCTGTTTATGGTGCACCTGTATGCACAAGAAGAAATCAAGGATGTGAATCACCAATTCCTTGTACAATAGTCTTGAAGAATGAACTGCATACTGAAAGAGAGTAGCCTAAACACTCATCTTTCTCCTTGTCTGCACATCTAAATCACCACTAATTGATCCATCCTGACTGACTCTTTTAATATTCACTTCAATAATATAAAAGGACTAAAATATCCCAAGATGGATTCAATATGCTCCAAAGAGGAAAAACATAATTTCATAGGTGGCATTGCATATTTTCAAGAAAAGAAACGTCCTTTCCAATGTATCAAAAAGTCTTGCAATAAACCCCATTAATGTCTAAACTATGAACCCAGCTATGGTAGATCTGGTATATCTTGAATTAGGAAGACACCGACCACAGATTTTTCTACACAGACCAGGGAAAGATTGTGGTAATTCAATCAACTGGAATAGGAGACATAAACCTGACACCCTGGCAAGCTGGGCACTGTGAAGATGTTGACTAGCACATTCCAAACTAAATCTTATTCCTAACCCTAATTCTCAATTGGTCTGAAACTTTTTGCCATAAAAGGTCAAGTCCCTTGGGATTGGACCTTTGCCCTCAGGTATTCCCTATGTATTGTGAACTCTATCCCCTGATCCTTGTCTTTGGTCACTGCCCATCCTTGGATACCATTGCTTTTGGACACTACTTCACGGACCACGTGGATTAAAGGATATCTTTGGCAAACCATTGCACCTGCCTGTTTATTAATAGAGCAACGCTATTACCCAGCTAAGCTGGTAAGGTTGTCACAAGGGGATAATGTCCAATTAACGTGACAAAAGATCATGATGAAATAGTGGAATTCATTAAAAATTTAGTCAATGAGTAATTTTAAAAAGCTGAATACAAATAAGGACATTTCGTAGGATTTCACCAATATGCACTTTGCTTTCCACTCCAGAAGTGAACTGAGATTAAAAGTGAAGAAGTTAATTTAGGACAAGTGCGAAACACATGTCAGAAGAGAATCCAAATCCACAACCCAAAAAATAGAATGGCTGCATAGCAAAGCACTAAAGAAGTGTATTTAAAGACCCAGGAACAGGAGTTATAGATCAAAGACTGAAGTAATTTTTCTGGTGGTGTTGCAGAATAAACAAGTTTCATTAACGTATATATACCACAAAACTCAGATTATTGTTAGAGCCGACTCAAAAACAGAAAGCAAAACTTATGATCAGAAGAGTCTAGCAGGCAATAGCCCAAGGAGGCTGAATAAAGACATAATGCTTACAGAACACTCTTCTCTTAAAGGGATGTAAACAAAACCTTTACATGTCTTTCTTTTTCTCTTCTCTTTTTGTTAAGCTTATTCAATATAGCATGGCTGGAGTTACAGTACTGTATTTGGACACCAGATGTGTCACTCAATTTAAGCTCAACTTAGCGTCACTCAAACTTAAGTCCAAAGAAATGAGAAACATATAAAAAGAACATTGTAAATAACTGTGAGAAAACATTGAACTAGGTTTAAAAAAAAGGTAATAAAATAAGAAAAGAAAAAGAAAGCCTGTAAAGGGTAGCAGAGTCTCATTTTTCTATATAGAAATATAAAGGATTTCTATTTTTTAGAAGTTATTATGTGAAGAACGTAAATATTAATTGTTCTTTCTGTCCACTAAAGGTACATGCACTCACAGTAATGGTTACAGGTAACAGGGAAGAAATGGAATTGTAGCTCTAGTTATGCTATGCTATGTTATCAAAGTGCCAATGAATTAAGAAATCCCATTCTCTTGTTATTTAAGAGGGAAGTCATGTGTGAGTCCTTTGAACAAAGGACTTGTCCTTCAAAATGCATTGGTCAGGTGCATGACTTCTAAGCAGGGATCACTGATTAGATAATTTTGTCACTTTATATATCCTTTTCCACTTTCTTTTCTCTCCTAGACTGTTAGTCTTTACTGCTGTCATCCCACTGTCTCATTTGCCCTGTGATTATACCCAAATTTAGGTATATACATTACAGACATTTTAGCAATGCCCTCTACCAAGATTTGCAAAGTCACTTTTGGTTTTTTGGGTTCTGTTGGAGTTCTTTGGTTGGTTGGTTTGCCTTTTCTTTAATATTCCTTTTCTACATTGTGTGGTCATTTCTCATTCTTTTAAATCATCTAGGTTAGTTGTCCATATGGACATCATCTTCTTTTTGATTTCAGGAAGGATTTGTCTTGTTAGCATAAATATATAGTAAAAATATACCTTTGTTCCCATGGCAGGCAACTTATTTGATAACAAATCTTTTCCTTAAGATTTAGATAAACTTTTCTGGCAAAGAATTAGATAACAATGCAACTGGCTATACAGGGAGTTTAGTGATCTAACCAAAAATTATTCAAGTATTTAAAAATGTTTATTGATCCATACTTATCCTAGTCTCAAAAATGATCAAAAATACTTTCAAGACAATAATTCCACTGTTAGAATTAGAAGATCTAACATTTGATACAGAAAAGCAGCTTTATTCTATTTAATTATCAAGCATATTTTCCAATACTATTTTCTTCCCCTTTAAATTCTTCAAAATGGTTTTTTGAAGAAAAGTTTCATTTTTCCCTAAAATGCAAAGGGATACAATTGATAAAATTTTCATTGAGCTTTGCTATATTTACAATATATGCAAGTGAGATATTTCAGAAAGAGAAAAAAATCCTACTTTTTAGGGCAAACATTAGAGTGCAATAAAATAAAAAGGAAACAAGCTGTAAGAAACACAGATGGTATGTCTTGTTCAGATCACCTTATTTACTATGTAGACCATAATTCAGTTACTGGAACAGATGTGCACCCTGCACATAGCATAACCCCCATTTCCACTCGTCCATTAACACTGTCAAGAGCACAGATGAATAAAAGACACCTGAGTTTCTTTCTAGAACTGATAGAAACAAAAATGAAATTTACTGTGGTTAGTCAACTTATTTAAAATATGGTGTTAGTTATGATAGTTTGACCTAGTGCTACTGAACATCTTACATTCCATATTTGTTAGTTGGTCTGTACCAGCTGGTATAAACAAATTTGCTCACAATTGCCTGTACAGTGTACCAAGCTACCTCCAAATTCTGCTCACTGTGATGATGGGAAACAGATGGGTCAAAGTTTTCAGTTAAAATTGTTTTGACAGAAAACTGGTTTTCAGCAGACTAATTCTTGTTTGTATGAAAAATGTCAGCTTCCTGTGGAAAATCTCATCATTTTGACTATAAAAAAGAGCTCTTCAAACATGATGATACAAAATATTTTCCTATAGAAGTCCACAAGCACGAGACATGGGATTTTCTGTGCAAATGCTTTGTATGCTCAAACTTCTGTTTGGGACAGATCTACCAGATGGATTATATCTTCTATGATGACATAAAATTTCATCAAGTTTTCACTGGCTGAAAGTGAAAGGTCTGTAGAACGACATGAAACAAAACATTTGCTGAGGGACTTCAGCTGATAAAAAATAATATATGCAAAAAGTATTTCAACAGCTCTTTTCATAGACTGATTGAGCATTTGCAAATCAACATTCCTCCCCCTGCTATTCACCCATACACTATTTTTTCTCAAAGCTTACCTTGTAAGGCCCATATTCCAGAAAGATACATCTGCCAGTTGAACAGAAACATTGGCTCCTTCTTTAGAAAGAACCTTCTGTCTTACCTCCTAATCACATTTGCATTTCCTTTGTTTTAAAATAATATGACTGCTGTTCTTACATAAACGTGTGATTTGTACATGGATGAGCAGGATCTATAAAATTATACATATTATCATTCTGCTTTAGTTTCCCGAAATCAAGCCTTATTCCAAAGGCTTTCATTCTGCATGTTTTTTTCCTACTCAATCTTCTTCTATTTTCAACAACCTTCTCTTGTTTTACTGATATAGTCAGCAGATTTGATATTTGAATCAGAGACAATGTCAAATAATGATTATTTATTATTTGCTTTTAACAAAAAACCCCAAACAAAACAACAAATTGGACATTTATTTTCAGCTAGTATACTCTTAACTAAGTTATTTAAGAGATATTGGTAAAAAAAGATAGCACAAACTGGTAGCTCATCTACATAGTGAAAGATTCCTTTCTTTTCTGATTTGACGTGTTTCACCAATAAGACTTTAAACAGCAACATTTCCCCAGAATAGTGATATTCTACCATATGCAAAAGAAAGCCAAGCACTTTTATTCCTACAAGCCAATAAACCTGCTAAAATATTTTATTTAGAATTGTATTTCCTCTAAAACTAAATTTGCTAAAGAAACAGAATGAAAAAGCAATAATCTTCCCAATATATGTTTCTTCATAAACTTTCAGTAACCTACGGACAGGTAGATATGAAATATATAGGAGGTTAGGTTAGCATTAGTATTTTCATAGGATAACATACTAGGATATTGAGGGGAAAAAACTGAGAACAGCTGGAATACATTTAGACTGTTTTCATTACATGTACAAGGAATAGCAATTGTGAATTTTAAAGTATTTTTAACTGGTTTGCTTGTTTCAGTCAAATATATGAATTTGATGTCAAATGCTTTTACTCAACCAGAAATAGATGTATTCAATGCTGAATGGTAAGTAGTCACTGAAAGACAGGGTGTAGGGAGACAATACTAAAACCAAATGTAGCAGGTTGACCCTGGCTGGGCACCAGATGCCCACTCAGTCGCTCTATCACTCCCTTTCCCAATGGGACAGGGAAGAGAGTAAGATGGAGAACAGCCAACAGGGTGAGACAAGGCAGTTTTATTACGGTAAAAGAAAGAAATAAGCATGTATATGAGCTAAAGAGAAAAAAAAGTCAGTCTCTACTTCCTGTCAGCAATGATGTTCATACACTTCCTGGGAAGCAGGGCTTCAGCACACATAATTGCTATGGAATTGCTATGGTTGCTATGGAAGACAAACACAGAATAATTTACAAATGCCCCACCTGCCTCCTCTCTCCCTTAGCTTATACATATGAGCTGACATCATATGGTATGGAATATCCCTTTGGCTAATTTGGGTCAGCTGGCCTGGTTGTGTCCCCTCACAGAATTTTGCCCACTCCCATCCCCTTTGGGGAAGGAATGCCAGAGGGACAGCGCTGCTCAGCAGCAGGCAAAACACTGGTCTGTTATCAACACTCATCCAGCTACCAATGCAAAGCACAGCACTGGGAGGGCTGTGAGCTTTACCTCAGTCAGACCCAATACACC
Organism: Sturnus vulgaris; assembly: GCF_052056855.1. Taxonomy (NCBI): domain Eukaryota; kingdom Metazoa; phylum Chordata; class Aves; order Passeriformes; family Sturnidae; genus Sturnus; species Sturnus vulgaris. Next base: position 14,859,305 of record NC_142283.1, on the reverse strand, counting down.
ACCAAAACAAAACCAAGTCAAAAAAACACAAACAAACAAACAAACAAACATATTATTAGTCTTAGAGTAAATTTTTAAAGTTCAGCTGTTACCACCAGAGATTTTAAGACTAACTTAGACTGTAATTTTCTCATCTTCTTTCTCCAGTTATTTATTTTATTATTGTGGTGCATGTTTATTTTATTTTATTCAGTTTATTGTTATAATGGTTTTTTCCTGTGTACCCCTATACCTTCCCCAGTTGGTTTGTCCCCAAGTTGAATCCACCCCTAAAACCACCTTGTGTGGCATTCCCTGCCCCTTGTCTATCATTGTAAATCCTGCCCCTTGTTCCAGTCCCTTCCCTGTCTATCATTGTAACCCCGCCCCTTGTTCTAGCACCTTCCTTGTCAATCCCACCCTGAGCCAATCCCTAGTTGTTCCACCCCTTTGGATATCCCATATTTCTCGATGCCCTATTGGCTCATGTGACCTTTTCTTCTCTCCCTGCTTCCACATTGGTTGTAAACCTGTAAGACCCTGCCCTCCACTCCTTCCCTAAGGATTCCCTATGGGTCAGTTGTTTGTACCCATTCCCTGATCTGTCCCCCATATTTAATTCTGAGCACAGCAGCCCATAGGGCTTTTTGCTTCTGAAGCCCCAACCTTAGTAAATTGTTTGTAGCCTCAGAAACAGAGAGCCTCCCTCGCCTCCTTTACCCAACCCTGGACACAAGCCACACTGAAGAGCTGCTGGCTCTTAAGGTTCTGCCTCCAGGAAAGCTTATCCTGGGGCAGTTCCTGACACCTGGCACAACTCTGGTGTGCACATGAAAAGCTAGCCCAGGCTGTGGTGGCTGTGTTGTTTCTTGAGTAAAAAGATCTGCATAAATTAGGCTAGATGTCAAGTACTTTACAGCAGAACGCCAAACTCACTTGTTCCATATAGTTTATATCATGCTAGTCAGCATGTAAGTCACAATTCAACAATACTAGGTTCATGCACAATAATTTTTTTCTCTGCTGGCAGTACTGAAAGGTGTCTGGATTCTTGGAGTGTTCTGTTTCGGTTGGTACACTTCTACTAGCTATAGCTTTTGATCATTTGGAGACGATTGCTGAAAAAAAAAATACAAAACAAATAAGTTATTATTCAGGGATACAATATAAAGAAAAACAAGATTTTATCTTTCCCATACTTGTGATTCTAACTTGCTAGTTGCACTCATACGTTTTATGGTGGTTTGTTTGCTTGTTTGTTTTGGTTTTTTAAATTTGTTTTTTGGTAGCTCACAGTTGTAGAACCTAGAAAATCAACAGAATTGTACAATGCGCACAGTAGAGCTTATGTAATGGAGAGTTTATTTCTTCAGAAAGAAATCTGAATTTATACATTGGTTTTTTACTGGATTATCATACATTGGTGTTTTAAAAGAGTTCAGTTTCAATTTTCCTGAAAAATGAAATTAGAATAGTCTGTAATAATGAAAATATTAACACAAAAAATTACTGATTCAATTCAAAATGCCCTTGGAGATTATCTTACAGCTATGTTTTTAAACTATATGCACAGCAATCTGTTCTTCTGTCTAATGCAATTTTGATCAATCTAAGAAGAAAACAGAACAGAAAGAATCTAAGAGATTGATGGGCAGCAAGAATAACATCCTGAGTGGCAAAAATCTTGCTACAAGCCGCAATGCCTATGAGCCTTGGAAGCTTGCCCACAGGCGCTTGTTTGAATTAGAAAAAAATTAATTAGAACATGTTGTTAGTCTATTGGCAAGTAGACACAGGTCGATATTCCATTCCTGTGCTTGCTTGCTTTCTCCAGCTCCAGTTTGCATATCTAATCGATCTCCTTGCCTGTATGATTAATCAAAAGAGTGCAGTGCAAAAGGGGATGCCAGAGATGTATGCAAAGCCATGTGCTATGAGAAGTGGAAACTAATGTCATATCATGTAGTAATTTTTCTTGTTGGACTGCATTACAAAATTATATGTCTTGCTAATACATTTCTGTTATGTTTTCTGTTAATTGTTGCATGACTTCATCATTCAGCACTCTGTGATTAGCTGTCTCCTTTGCTTCGTGGGCAGTGACAATACAAGCAGCTCAGCATTGATAATAAAGACATGACTTAGATTGCCATTAAAATACCCATCCTCACACACTTCTAATAGACTGTGTTTCACAGTAAGAGAGACAGCAAGTACAGGAGTTGCAACAATAACACCTTTCTTCTTATGCAACAATCAGAAATTACTCCTCGGGTCCTTAAATCACAGTGTAAATGCAATGCAGTTATTTCAAAGAAAAGACTGCAGCAGAAAGTGTCAAATAGAAAGTTAATAGGAGCAACGTAGGCTCTACCTAATACTCTCCAAAGTCCATGTGAATCATGGATAAGGACTTCCCTGTCGTACAGATAATTTTTTTTAACAGGAAACCTTTTTTAATTTGACATAAAAACCTCTGCACTAAAAATGCACAAATAATTGTTTTAGTTAGGAGAATCTTAACTATTTCCAAACTTACACATTTATGTATTATACCTCCTGAGTTGGCTTTTTTTTCTAAAAGTATGTTTTTTATACTTTGGCCACAAATCATTTCTTCACAAGTTGAAAAAAAAGCAGCCAAGGTAACGTGCTTATGGTTCATGCTGCCATTCTGATAGTGAGCAATCTCATCTTGTCACACAGGATGGCAGCCAAAAATAGACTTTTCTGTGCATTTAGTTTTTTTTAAAATAAAAGCAGGAAAAGTAATCTCAGGAACAATTTTCATGTGAGAAGGGCTATCACATACTCTAGAAAATAAATCTTGTTTGAAGTTTTTACTCACTTAGCAGTAAGTAATGGTATATGTTGAAAATTACTGCAGCACCCTTTTTTAATTGATATCAAAACCTTCGAAATTTTATATAATGCTTTTTATTACAAATATTTCAAGACATGGAAGAATCTTAAAATTTGTCTTCTTATCCACTAAAACAAGTATTTTAAAGTTCTTTTCACATAGTGCTTCACTGAGCTGCAAGGAATGCTGTACTGGAGGAGTGTGAGGAGCAGCAGTGGTGGCAGTGGTGGAAAACAGTATGAGGAATACATGAGTATATGAAGAAGTAAAGAGGCACTCTTCTCTGAGCTAGTCAGACCAGACTTAGTTATTGTCCAAGTCAGCAAAGGATTCAGCCTGCACTGATCAGTTCAAGTGATTTAAACAAGATTAAAAAAATCAGTCCAATTAATTTTAATAAATACATACATATACATTTTCCCAGAGGCAGGTATGTGGCAACATGATGATCACAAAAAAAAAAAAAAAAAGAAAAAAAAAAAAAAAATCACGTTCTCTACTTCTCCAGAGTTTCTAGAACCAATATGGACATACAGACAAAGCACCTGTCAGGGCAAGCAACCACCTAGGTTTTAGGTTCCAGAGTGTGCCTGGAGATGGATAATAACAGGAATGCCTTTGGGAGGTAATAGGAACACCTTTGGGAGGTACACTCAGGTAGATGAACAGTTCTACTTTGTCACTGAGCTTTAGGAAAAGAAGGAGAGACTGAGGAATATTTCAGTCTAAGAAGGAGATAAAGCAATGGAAATATATACCTGGCGTTTCTGATATGCACAGGTCAATTCAGCATGGATACGTCCAGTATCTGTTTTGTGTCAGGAGGAAGATGATATTAGTAAGGAAAAAGAAGTAGTTAGTTTGTGGAGCTGCCAGAGAAGCATCTCCTTACCCTTTCCATCCCTTACCCTTACCCTCTTACACCTTTACAGATTAGGTTTTAGGCTCTGTGAATGGTCAAGGAAAGTCCTGACATGGTAGAAAAGGAAGAATCTGTGCAAGTACTTCTACTAAGGCCAGATTAACCAGACTATTTTGCCAAGAGCTTTATTAAGATAGCACTAAGGTTAGATTAGCACTAAGAAAGGCCATGTTATTGTCATAGGTGGCTCCTACCTGAGCAGAATGGAGGCATCCACCTGGAGACTGGGCTATCTTTTCAGGGAAGTTTTCTGTCTCCCTGGGATCCAAATCAAGGTTGTCACCAGGCAACTGAAAAGCTCAGTACAGTCTTCTGATTACGACACACTCTTGCTCTGCTATATGGATACAAATTACATTGCAATAAGAAATCGATGGTCAACCAAAAGAGATTCCAGAGCCCTGGGAAAAATAATTCAGGGGCACAGGTGATATTTTCCTTAATCTTCCCATTAATGGAGAGAGACATTGGAAGATACAGGCGTACATCAAAACCCAGCTCCAGGACTGGTACCTCTTCCAGAACCTTGATTTTTGTATTGATAGAAAAGGCTTCCATGTGCAGTATCCTGGGCCTGGTGTGATTCCCTGGTTCCAATGGGGTAAATGTCCCTTTGCTTGTAAGATGGCAGGCTTGAGTAACGGGACTTCAACCTACAATTTACGGGGAAAATGAATAACATCAGAAAGCTAAAGATAAGCCAAATTTGGTATGGCCGCATCTCAAGGTGACAATGCTAATGGAGCTTTTATACTGAATCCAGGGAACACCTAAAACAGTCATACACCAAATTATATAATATGAGATTCCCACGAATAGGAGTGGAAGTGTTGGTCTGTTAAAAAATCTGTTTTTCAGTGATGTTAGTGAGAGTTAAGGTAGAATAATCCCATGATTTGGAGTAAGGGGATGGAGAGCTGTTCAAGGCAGCACAGGTGAAAAAAGAATTCCACTATATGCAAGGGAGAGTTTTGACAGCACAGTCCCTACAGTTAAGGGTTATATGGTTGAAAGCCTCAATCTCTGGATGAGGAATAAGGGATGGAAAACAATGCAGATGTTGTAGTGTGTGTCTGTGACTAATAACCAGGCCAGCACTGAAGGGGTATTCTATAGGCAAGAAAAAGAAATTTCTGCACTCCTAAACTTTATCCTTTATGAGTTTTCAACTTCCAAGACATCAGCTGCAAATACTATACTTCTGTGATAAGCAAGTCTGGAAGATCCCTGAAATTCACTGAAGATAATTTGTCATCACAAATATTCAGTGAGACAACTAGAAAATATACTCTCTACAACTTGTTATTTGTGAAAACAGAAGGATTCATGAGAGATGTGCTGGTAGGTTGGCAGTCTTGGCCACAGTGACCAAGAGGTGACTGAGTTAAAAATTTTTTGTTTTAAGTGGGAAAAAGGTAAGCTGAGTTGCTATCATACATCTCAAGAGAGCAAACATTAAGCTATTTAGGCAGCTACGTAGCAGTGTCCTCTGGGAATCTGTTTATGAGGGCTTGGGAGTTCATGTGTATTGATCAGTTTTTAAGAACCACTTTTTAAAAGTAGAGGAGCAGCCAACTGCCTCATGTTGCAAATCAAGCGAGCAGGGCAAAAATAATGAGCTTTGGTGAAGGAGGAACTCCTCTTGAAACTCCTGAGAAAATGGAAATTGCATGATTTCTGAAATAGAGGTCAGGCTTTGGAACAGGATTTCACAGCCCTTCAAGGTGAAGTAAAAAAAAAAACAAAAAAAAAACAAACAACCAAAAGCAATGGTAACTTTTTATCATATTCCAGTCAATTATAACAAGAAAGTTCTTCTCTAACTACCTATTTCAACCATACTAAATACCCATCTGAATTAAATTTGTGTTTGAAACACATATATAATACCAATATGGCCTTTTTACCAATCTGGATTTTAACAGAAGTTCATAAATGTTAATATTTGTCAACCAACAAGAAAAGCTATAAAACTCTAAAACTGCTTCAGATTGTATTTTGTTGTCCTTTCTTCATATTTGACATTACTAGTGTTTTACTCGCCTTCCTAGTCAGCTTTCAAAATAATTAGATTTAAATCTTTGATATTTAGTGAGAAATATTAATAATCCTTCTTGCCAACATACCAAATGGTTAACTGTGTTTACTTAATATTAATGTAATGGGATTTTACATAAAATAATGCTGAAAGTATGAATAGCGTTAGATGCCAAAAAGAAGCTAAAACTGAAAGATACAGTTATGAATACTGACATTTTGATTAAGAAGTATGCAGGGAATTCTGAGTCACAAAATTTAAAGTCAAGTATGTTAGAATTCTTGGCATTGTGAAGGACAGTATGTAACACATTTCCTATTTTGTTCTATTTCTGTCAGATGTGGCCTACTATTTCAGAAAGAAAATCATTACCATCATTGTTTTTCCTGAAGCTACCAAAAAGCCTCAAAGTGTAATGTGGCTCGGAATTTGAAAGGAAAGTATGGAGATAAAAAAAAGATTACTAATCCAAAGTTTATTCCAAAGGAATTATGTAAGTCACTATAACTATAACATGTGGCAGGGAGACCTTTATAAATTATAAAATATACTTTAATCTCTTGAAATGTCTCAGATTTCCCCATTCACTCTGTTCAAGTCCACCTTAAAAAAAAAATCAAATGTTGATATTTTTAAGTCTGAGAAATATGGGCTGAGGGGTTTCTTTAAATTAAATATAAAGAAACTCCTTTAATTAAGTTTAAAATAATTCTTTAGGTATGATTTTTGTATAGCTCATCCATTTAGCTATCAGTATTAAAAAAATTTTCTGAGAGTTTATCTTTAAAGCCACTTAGGAACTAAGGAGGAACACTGAAAACCAAGATGATAACTTATTTTTAAAATTCTATTTCAAGTTATGTAACTGGTGAAATATTACTTATTGATCAGAATTCTAGCTTACCAAGTCTTGCCACAAATTTTACAAAGCATCAAAATAATTCTAAAGCAAATTTTGGCCAAACAGCACATACTCCTCTGTGTGAAGATGGCATTGGAATGACAGAAGTATTGCAGGCTACTCTGCCATTCCTGTTTATAGATTTTTCTCACGTCCAAAAGTCTAAAGCCTTACATATAGGATATTGTCTGCTCAAAGAAAGAAAAATGATGAAGTGAATAGGAAAATTACAGAATCACAGAATGTGCTGAGATGGAAGGCATCCATGAGGATCACTGAGCAGAACTCTTGCCCCCTACAGGACCTCCTCAGGAACCCAGTGTGCTTGAGAGTGCTGTCCAAATACCTCTCAGCTCTGTTAGGTGGGTGCTGTGACAACCGTCCTGGGTTCTGTTCCAGTGTCTGTTCCAGAGCCCAAACACTCTCTGGGTCAAAAGCCTTTTTGTGATACACAGCATAAACCTCCTCTGACACAACTACAGGCCATTCCCTCAGGTCATATCACTGGTCTTCACAGAAAAGACGTCAGTGTCTGCCCCTCCTGTTCATCTCACAAGGAAGTTGCAATGAGGTGTGCCCTCAGTCTCTCTTCTTCAGGCTAAAAGATTAAGTGACCTCAACCACTCCTCACATCCAGGCCCTTCACCATCCTCATTACTCTCCTTTGAACACTAATAGCTTTATATCTTTCTTACACTGTGGTGCCCAGAACTGCCCCAGCACTCGAGATGAGGCCGCCCCAGCCCAGAGCAGAGCAGGACAATCCCCTCCCTTTCCCAGCTGGTGATGCTGGGCCTGATGGCTCCCAGGACAGGGCTGGCCCTCCTGGCTGCCAGGGCACTGCTGACTCAGATCCATCTTGCCATCAACCAGGACCCTCAGGTCCCTTTCCATGGCCACTGCTCATTCTCCAGTCTGTTTATCCATCCAGGGTTGCAGCATCCCAGATGCAGAATCTGGCACTCGCCCTTGTTAAACTTCATACAGCTGGTGATTCCCTATCTTTCTGATTTGCTGAGGTCTCTCTGCAGGGTCTCCCTGTCTTCAAGGGAGTCAGCAGGTCTTCCCAGTTTTGTACTGTCTGTGAACTTGCTAAAGTTGGTAAAAAAAAAAAAAAAAAAAAAAAAAAGCATTCTGGTAAGCATCATGTGGAAAATCACTGTGAAACATATTGTGAAAAATAACAGATACAACTTAATTATATCTAAACAAAATTTTGAAAAAAAACAGGAAAGTAAAAATAAAAGAACTCTTAAAATTAATGTCATTTTGCTTTGGAAATTTAGTCCAGCTCATTTTCAGGCATTGTATTATATATAGTTTGGTCATGGATATGCCAGAGACAACAAAGGGATTATAAGTCGACACAAACTTGACTGTACAGTCCAGTCTCTCAAGCTCCATGACAACAGTTTATATACAGACGTACAGTATCCATCATTCATTTTCTCCATCACGATAATTCAGGCCAGAATTACATCTCATCTTCTGAAAAGAATTCACTACAAGTAGAAAAAAAATAATACGTTTTCAGGTGGATTTAGGGACAGGTATGTGAGTCCTAATAAAGTATAAACTGTTTTTGCTACAATCAGTGAGTTTCTCATGGGTACTCTCTTTTACCTTTCCAAACCTCCCCTCATCCCACCAGTGTAGGCAGTACTGACTGAGTGGCTGTGTGGTGCTCAGTTTTTGGCTGGGGTTAAATCTTAACATCCAAGGAGGGAAAGATACAGGAGTCACTATTTCTGTGACTATTTCTTGTGGAGGAGTAAAATTCTTTTCTTTCATGGTACATGTTTGAGCTTGCAACCATTGGCCACATCTGTCTGTCTCATTCAGAAGAAAGCCTCATCTGTCTCACTGTAAAATATGTTCTTTTGTTTCCTTCACTTTCAGATAAAAAGCGCATTTTCACATTGCTCTTTTTTTCTTTCTACCATATACTTGGCGTCTTAACAGTAATAGCATTCCCACATACATCTTTACCAGACAAAGGGATTATTTAGGAAGAGAAGGTGGGAAATATATTGCCCATTAGTCTTTCAGGAGAAAAAGGAAAAGAGTCACAGAAAATGAGCAGTGAATGCAATAAAGATGAATTAATCAAGTTATGAAAAGAAAGGAAGCCAAATGCTAAAATCATACTAGCTGTTTGTCAGCTTTAGCCATACCAAAAAATGCTGCCTAGAAATAGTGATTCCTAGATTTTTGAACCCTTTCAAAGATTGCTTGAAATCTATTTTGGTAGCTGACTTAAATGCATTTCTCTCCATTTCCTTCTTGGTTTCAGCAATGCCCTGTTGCTTTGTTTTCTGTCATTTAGACCTCCTCATGTTTGCCCTAAGGGCTGAAGAGTTACCACCAGCCCTACAAGGAGAATCCCTCCTATTTTACGTAGAACTCTCTGTTCCTTGGAGCAGAAAGAAAAGGAAGAGGAAAGAGCACTGTTAATGAAGATGTGACTGATTTTTTGTTTTCAGGATGACAAAGAGGAAAGACCCTTGGTACCCAGTAATGCCTGTGCCTCTGCCCAGAAAGGGATTCTGCATAGCACAGAAGCATCAGATAATTTTCATCTGTGGCTGTCCATGTATAACACAAAATAGGATAAGCAGCATGTGGCCTTCAAGGTTTTATAAAAAATGAAGGACTTATGACAATAATGTATGTATGTTTATGTATTTGTGTATATATGTAAAGAGCAGACATTTATTTCTCTTAGCAAGTTTTAGTAGCCCTTAGGCCTCTGAAAGATTCTTTTTTGATGCCAAAAGCATTGTATGCTTAGACTACCAAAATAATTTACTGTTTGATTTTCCATAATTTCTCAGTGATATTACTTAAAAGCATAGTAATGCATATATAATTCTGCTGCATCTTTCTAGGAGGCCACATAAATGTTAAATGCAGTGGACATGATAGCTGGAATGAAAAGTGAAAAATAAACATTTGCAATAGCTTATGGAATAGGATTAAGAAGAAAGTAATAAAAGCAATCCTTAAAGTGTGTCTAAGGTCTGTTCAACTTAGAAATGTCAGATTCTACTTTTCACCCGTGGAAATGTTGGAAGCAAACGTCATTAACTGAGGCAAATCTTGGAAAAAGGAAAACAGACCTTAATTTTAAATAATATTACTGCAGTGAGATCCTGAAAGTAAGATATGTTTTAGTTCAGTGTTTTACAACTGACTCCAATAGTAGAATAACTTTGAAAGGAAAGGATGTTTATTTCCCACATGAATGACTGAAGAGTGAAGATATTGTTAGTTATGAAAGAAGTTACTCAGTACAATGACTATTTTACACATGTTCCAAACTGTAATCTTGCCTTTTTGTTTGAAGGGATTTTTGTTGGTTTAAGGAGAAACAGTAGGAAGAGACAGGATGCCAACCCGACAAGACATTTAGTCCCAAATAGAAACAATTTTTTGCTGCTTGGGATTTTTTTGTTACGTCTTCACAGACAGCAAATGTGATATTTGTGACTTTAAAAGAAACGGATTTTCTATATAGTTTTAAATACCTACTGTTCTCTACTCAAAATGTTTCCAAAAGCAACTTGAAGAGAAGTGCAATAGATTTACCTGAAATTCTTCCTGCACTGGCAAAATAAACTGTTTTCTGTACTGAACACTTGTCTCCATATTTTCATGAAACCTGAAAGAAACCAAGCTAGAATGTCAAGACCTTGAGTCCATTGTGACAGTTGTCCATCAATAGCAGTTTCCATTGTTTAGTGATCCTTTTGCATTTGTCTCCCTATTTTAACAAACAATTCGGAAGTAATCCTTGTCTTTCCAGTTAAAAGTAAATGAAAGTATCAAGAATCTGAAAGTAAAATGGGAGATGATAACCTACTACCAGCATCATAGTGGCTAGCAGCAGTCATCAGAACCTCCTCCAAAATGGAAGACTGTGTTACTGCCTCCCAAATCACACAGAGCAGCTGCAGGTATGTACTGCTGCCCTTAAGCTTACCTGAGACAGTATTTTGGAGCTCTAAGATGTCCCTGTATGCTCCTGTATTCTGGCTTTCAGTTGCATATCATCCAAAGGAGATACAGTGCTTTAATGTTTACCAATGATTTTATAATTGTTTGCAAGAAGCCAGATTTAAGTAAAAGCAAATTACAATTACTTTCCCGACCAAAGTTACAAAGATTTTTAAATAAACAGGTGACATAAAAGAGAAGGAAGTAATTTTCTCTGCTTACTCCAGTGTCAAATCTGGAAGAACACCCTCTCTTCCTGTTTCATCCAGATGAGAAGCTGTAGATAAATTAACTGTGTGCAGTTTTCTTGTTCTTCTTCAATACCGGCTCTATTACCACTAAAGAGAGCAACTGGCTGGGGAAGAATGCCATTGTTTGTACTTAAAGCCTTGCTTGGGATTTATTCCAGGTTTCATTTAGATTCTAATCTTACCAGACTTACTTTCTTTTCAAGATTATTGATACTTAGTTTATTTCAGGGGTCAGTTTCAGCCCTGTCATCTTGGAATACATATAGACAGTTTATCTGCTCGTATCTGTCATCTTAAGAAGTGTTTCACTCTACAAGTGGGTACAACTCTTCTTCCTTTGTTATTGTAATATGACAATCCTGAGTGAAGCCTCTCCTTATACCAATTTACATAAATGTGCAAATCAACCACAATACCTTCCCTGCTAATTATTAATTAAGACCAGGCAAAGGAGTTATTCATTATTCTGGAGCAATAACCTCTTTGAAACCTTTAATCCCTCCTGTCTCTCAAGACAACCAAAATGCAAAAAATACATCTTGGAAAATTCAGATTTCCCACTGAAATAATGTCTGAAAATCCCAAGTATAGAGGGTAAGGCAGCAGGTATCTCATAAACTCTTTAAGATTTCTCTTTACCAGGGCTTTTTGCACATATTTATATATCAGCTGTAAAACCAAATGAAGGACTCCAAAGACTGCACAGATTTGATGAATAAAAAACCACTATAGTCATACACAATATAATAATATGCTTTCATGTGAAGGATAATATTCTTCCCCAAACCATGGGAAAAGAAGGAAGTCAGATGGATTGCAAAAGGAAACAGAATGTGAATTCGTTCAACTTTGAATCTTCCATCTTCTCTCTTTCTCCCCCCACTGAATATGGGACAAGGAAGATAAGCACAATAATGGAAGACAAAAAATGTTGTATCCCAGTTATTGAGATAAATTCTGTAACACCCAAAATATGCACCATTTACTAGTTTCTGGAAATGTTTTTCACCCTATCCCTGCTCCTTAAGAGCAACATCCCATTCTTCTTTCATATGTTTTGCTGAGAGCCTGACAGCATTGTCCTCTGGTCTGCTTCAGCAGATGTTCTGTGACAGAAGGAGACATTGCTGTTTGCCTAAAGCACACTTTCTCATGCTAAGTCTGATATTGAACCTCTGATGTTTACATCAACTTTTACATCATGCTGACAGAAATAAAACATTCTATACCAACTAACAAAATGAATTTTACAAAGAGGATTTTAGGGGGAAAATGAACTGGTGAAACTTGAATGAAAATTGAGCTTTGAAATGTAGTAACATTTGATGAAAATTCCAAATTCCTTGCAAAAAATTTAGCAGAGCAAGTAATTACATAGTACATATGTAATGCACTATTAATTGTAGTTGTCTCATCTAAAATGCATTACAATAGATAGTAAAACTAAGCAAATAGACAGCTCCAAGATTATGCTTACTTTAATGCATGCTTCATCTTACATTTTAAATGACTCAGTAATAGGATCTATAAGTTCTGTTTATGTCTCATTTATTAACATGACAGATTTAAATGGGCAACACTTTTTAAGAAATGTGGTCATGTGTAGATTGTAGCATAAGACTTGCTAACCAGACTTTGAGAAAAACCTTGCAAGTTACAACAGGCACAGTTCATTCTACTGACTTTACTTTTGTTAACAAAATTTTAGCCAACAACAGTATAGACTTCAGCCAGGTTAGGATTTGCTGCTAGTCAAAGGTCAAAATAAATTCATCTGGTGGAAGGACCAGAGGCTAAAGTAAATGTGTGCCTCTAAATGAGCTTGAATTCACCAGCTTATTTTACCAAAGCACTGCAGAATGACTTTTAACTTGGATTACTTCTCATTAGAAGGACTTTCTGTCTATTAAAGGAAATAATTTTCTATCTCTTCTTTGGTGGAAATAAAAATTCCAAGTCAGCTAGTGAATGCTGCTTTGAATATTTGACGCTGAAAAAATGTAATTGCCTACACCTAAAGATAATCAATACTTAGTAAGAAATACTACTCAGTAGGATTGGTTTGCTCTTTGTGTTCTTATCTGATGAAGAGTGGAAATTCAGTGACACTGCAGGAAGAGGTCATTTTCTGCCTTGAGAAGTTCCTTGTTAAGTTTCAATTATTTTGCCAGTTTGTGCAACAGTATTTTAGTCTTCCTTACATTTCTAGCACATGTAGGTGGCTAATGTCTCTTCACATATGTTTCACAGCAGGTTGTGAACTATTAGAGCACTTAGCAACTAAAAGTTCTTTTCCAGTGGAGCACATAAATGTGACCCCTGTTGGGTGATGTTCTTATCGTACCTGATAGGAATCACTTAATCATATACTGCATTGATAGAGGTGAACAGCAGAGGAAACTGTTCTTATCAAATCACATTACAAGCTATAATAGCAAAGCAAAACTAAGTCGGACTGTAAGTGCATTTAAATGAAGATGTATGCAGGGCTGATCATGATACCTACTTCTTTGGCACTATTTATTTTGTGTGTGTGTGGTAAAAAAGGTTGAGATTTCACACTTTCTGTTTGGATTTTTTAAATGGGTAGAAAACCCAGACCAAATCCCCAGCTTTACTTTGTTTGCAAGTTGTGTGCAAAGGGATAAAGAAAGTGTGCCTCCTTCCTAGCTAGAATTCCTGTCTTGGAACTGGGAAAGACACATTCAATGCTCTGCCTAAAACATTGCAGCAACTAGTTTTTCCATATCTACAAAAATGAGATCAATACATCAACCTCAGGAATCCTGTGGGCTCTTTCCTTGTGACTTTGATCTGAAAGGTCAGTCTATTCCTGTCATACACCATCATAACAATAATTTCTCAAAAATGTACACATGAAAATTCCTTGCTAATTCAATTACTTATGTTAAAATTGAGCCTAGAATTCTGATATATATGTGAAATCTTTGTCTGAACATATGTGCATTCACACTTCAGATTGGCATACCTTCCCACAAAAAAACCCCATATACTTTACATTTTAGAGGAGTTTAGTTTTGATCTTCTGTCCTTTGTAAAACACTGATTTTCTGATTGCAAAGGCCATGAACATATTTACTGTGCGGCTTTGGGAGCTTTAAGAAGTTCATGTTAACAAAGTCCTGTGTCATATGCTTCAATTACACATTAAAATCATCCCCAAAGTAAGAAAGAAAAAAAAATCCATGTAAGCTCTTAAAATCATCACATAAGTAATGTGATAAATAAAACAGAACACAATATAATGAGGTCAGGAAAATATATGAAGAGAATTCACATTAAAACAAACCAACCAATAACAAAAGTAAACAAACATTTAAAAAAACCCCCTAAGATGTTTTCCTGTAAAGTTGAGGTAACAAGGATGAATCGTTTAAACCGAGATAAAAATTCTCAGTATCAGAGGAAAGTACAGTACCTTGAGGATGCTGCACTATTCTTCAGCTAGTTTCTACAACATATTGACTTAGACATGTAACAAATCTATCTCTCCTAGTATCCAAAAAACTTGTGTACCTGATTAAGTGTTACAAAAATCTCACCAGGTAAGTTCTGGAAAGCATAAAAATCAGCACTATATTTCTTCTTTACATTTTATATTAAAATAAAAAACACAACTAGCTCCTTTGCAGAGTTTTTATCTGCTAATTTGTGAGCAAACAGGTGCATTTGTCCAAAAATACCAAAGTATCCTTCTACTTTTTTACTCATGTTTAGCTGAAATATCAAGCTAAACATTAAATTCTGGATAGAGACCTAAGAAATGACCCTGTATTTTTTTCTCTATAAACGTATTTTAATTATCTCATGCAGGTGCAGAAAGTATTTCCTTAGATACAATGATAGTAGAATAACTTTTAAAATTATTAGCATATTTTAGCCAGAATTTAGAATAAAGAGAATTTCATTCTGTGCTACTGTTTATCAACGTCCTAACACAATTTTAGCAGCATGTTTCCCTCAGAAAAATGTTGATTCCTGAGCATTAATATCTGAAAAAGAACAGGTGGGGTGGCAGAAGAAGGGGCATGTTTATGTAAACACGTAACAGTAAACTTACATTACAAATACAGGATTTCCTCTGGTTACATTGTTTTAACTTACTTTTGTTTCTCAAACCAACCAACCAAAAAAACCTGTCGTGGCGGGCCCTGGGGCAGTGGTAGAGTGCCGGGACCTTCCAGAGAAGCGTCCTTGGAGGACGAGTCTGGCGCATTGTCACATCCTGTGGCTCGCTCCCGGGCTGACACGGCAGCCTTGACCACCCGAACCCAGGCAAGCCCAGCTAGCTCCACTGGCTGCCCATGGCACGAGTGGGCCACCTCCCAGGTTCCCAGAACCAGCAGTGTGGCTAGGGCTCCAAGCCCCCTTTGGCCACTCACTACGTCCAAAGGAAGGTAAAGGATGAGAGGGAGACCTTTCTAGGTTCCAGGATAGGGTTTATTGGAAGGGCGGGAAGGAGAACTGCAAGCAAGGGAAGGAAACCCAAAATGGTGAGGAGAATGGATTTGCAGCAACTTAAATAAGGGCCCTCCCCTGAGGGTGGGCTACAATGCACCAAGCAATTAGGGGCAACAGGGGGTGTAACACAAGGTGGGGTTACATATTTACACAACCAATAAGGGCTAACATAGGCGGGGACTTCAACATAGTAACAAATCGTAAGCTGAGAAGGGGATGAATGATACAGATTTCTCTAGAACAAAGGGAGGGGCCAGGAGGGATTGACAACTGTAGGGGCAGGGATTAAGGTGAAAGGGAATGTTCTGGATAAAGGGGCAGGGTTTAGGTGACAGGCGAGGGTAGGCACTGGAAGGGGAGAAACCATCTTACAACAACATAGGGGTACAACTGGGAGAAACCATTGTAACAGGAAAATATCACAACCAAACAACCATCAAACAAAACATAAACCACAACACCAGGCAGTGAGTGATTTCACTCTTCTGTGAGCGTTCCACTTCAGCCGACACAGGAGAGAAGAAACAGGAGCTGCGTGTGGGGTTCCAAGGCGAGATTTATTCCTCTTCCTCGCAAGGTCCAGGGACAGACTGGCTGACTGGGTAGGAGTGAGCAGGGCAGATACAGGACAGCCAGAGGGGCGGGGTAGAGCAACAGCGAATGGTCTGAGGGCTCAGGGGCGGTACCAGGGAGGAAGGGCCAAGGGGGTCCAACAAATTAACATGTAACAATAAAGCATGCTGGGAGCAAAACTATAGTTCACATAACAAGGAGGGAGTGCCTAAGGGCTTACCCTCCAGGGGAGAGAAGGAGGCTCTTTTGCTGAGAGGCTTTCAGCCTCCACAAAAACCCACCAAAAAAATCCCACCAAAAGATCACTAGAAAAACAGGTTTTATCTAGCTTAGTAAAATACTTATGTGAGGACACCGGTCATTAAAATGCTAAAATACAAAATTGAGGGGATCAGGCAAAATACCAGCTTTGAAGACTTAGGTTGTCTTACTGTACACTAAAGAAATATGTTCAAACACTCCACTATATGAAAACATGGAAACAACTGGATTTCTGAGGTTGTTGATTCCAAGTATTTCGCACCAAAAATTGTGGTACCCTGAAAGATAGATTCACAAAACAAATGAATTATACTCCTTTGCTTATTTTACACTCCATTCCACTGACTGAATGAGCTACAAGATTTTTGATATTAATCTTGATAAAGGAGGAGTAACTGGACAGAAAGGAAAAACACCTAAACAAAATGCAAGAAATGATGCAAGTTTTCTCAAAAAAACCCCTATAAAAGCAAAAAATAATAAAATACTCCTTCTAGTTCTGAAAGGTGATGTTTTCCATCAGATTGTTACTCCGTGGTAAGTCTAATTCTGTTTAGGCATATTCTTTGCATTTTCCTTCACTTATTATCTCGTGACAAATTTTGCTCTTGAAACTTCACTCTCTGAAACTTGTCTTTTCATTCCAAAGAACTCTGAGATTGAATAAAAGCAGAGCTTTTGTTCAATAGTCGTCTAAAAATGAAGAATAGTCATCTAAAAGTCTTTCTTTTAATTTCTGAATTTATTTCTGTTCCTTATTCCCCAGATACTGAAGAATTAAATATTATTTTTTTCCTAATATTAAGAAGAGTACCATTGACATGCAAATAAATTTTGATCTCTGAAGAGCTTCATCCTCAAAACTGTTGATTCTGGATTTTGTTGTAGAAAACCACTAGAGAAAAAGGCTCTATTAGTAATTCAGATGTAGAGCAAAGAAATATTTTTTCCACTAGTCCCAGTATTTTTCCTACTTCACATTTGGTTCAACGTTATCTGGGTCCAATATTAAAAGTATAAACTCTTAATAGTGAGGTTAAAAATAGGAAATGTTATTTTCTATTCTTCCTAGTGAAAGTGTGTCCATCACTGCTCTTGAATCCTAGGAATAACTTTCAAATAGATAAAGGTACACTGTCTATTGCTGATTTAGGATTTGTTTGGTTTGTTTATTCGTTTTATATTTTTCAGTATCCAGTCTAGATATATGGATCCTTAGAGGGTGGTAAGGTATCATTTGTACTACTCAATATTTCTTATTCATTTTTG
This sequence comes from Sturnus vulgaris, assembly GCF_052056855.1. Lineage (NCBI taxonomy): Eukaryota > Metazoa > Chordata > Aves > Passeriformes > Sturnidae > Sturnus > Sturnus vulgaris. The sequence goes on along the minus strand of NC_142283.1, from coordinate 14,841,770 downwards.
TTAGGCTGCCTTAAAGTTTTTGAAATTCTACTGGTTAGTCTTAATTTGAACTTTATTTGTTCACATTAAGTTTATAAAAACAGCGAGTCTATTTTTATGCTACCAATATTTGATTCTTCACTAAGTTTCAACCATTATTTCAGAAATCTCCTTTTGATCACAGATGATGCTATTTTTTCAAAATATTTTAAATTGTAGATACACTAACAGTTTACCATACTTTAACACAAATTAAGATGAAGATACTTCTTATCTAGACTGTTGCCACCATTTATTTCAGTAAGTGAAACTGAGAGTGGTAAGAGAACTTCTATCATTAGGGGTACTGCTAAGAGTACTGTTAGTTTTTTGTTTGGGTTTTGGTTTTGGTTTCGGTATTTTTCTGTGCCGATTTTCTTAGGAAGTTTCTACCATCTTATTTTTTTATTATTATTTGTTTGGCTTAGGAAACACCACTGAAAAGTTATTTACCTGTTACATCTGCTACTTAAAAGATATACATTATTTCTTGTTTTTTCTCCCATTGATTTAAGTTGCTACAGTCAACATTCAAATGAATAATATGATAGCAACATCAGAATGGGGGGCTGGTGTTGTAAATATGTGTCTTTCAGTGATAGATAAGCAGCCTGAAGGAATTGGAGGCTGTCTTCTTACTGATATGTTAATGTCATTTTGATTAATTGACTCCTTCTTCTGTACTTATTTGGGGCTATTGTGGTTTAAAGGACAAGAGCATTGAAAGCAATCCTTAAAAATCTAGTCATTAATTTCGTTCCTTTTACTGTAGAAAGTTGTAAAATAAGCCTGACTCACCCAACAAGAATTATTTTGTTTCCAATTTATTCTATGTGTCTTTCTCTGGAAAGCTTACTAGCTCTTAGACTAAGAATATTTCTTAAGGCATCATAAATTTTTATTGTCTTGTTGATCATACTTCTCAAAATATTTTTTGATGGTCTAAAGATTATTTTGTAAGCTTTTGCTTATAGTGTAAGTGACAATTATGACAAAACTCAACAAAAGTCTTTGAATCTAGTGTGTTTTATTTAGTTAAACAAGAAAAGCCACTCCAGAATTGCTGAGGGACTGGAGATAAGGAATATAAATAATATTAAGAATTTTATGTCCAATTAACTTTGATAGTTTTAGTCTTCTAACCAAGGTACTATTTTCCCCTTTCCATTAATGTACAAGCTAAATATTTCAGTTTTAGAAAGAGAAGTTTAAATTAAAATAATATTTCCATAGTCAAGGGCTGGGGGAAGGGGGAAGAAATTAAAAGGAAACAGGAATTTAAAAAATCATTCCCCATTTCATAGACAATCTCAAGCAAAATACTGAATAAACTGTACTGAATTGGAAGACTGCTTTTCCCTGATGCTGTTATGCACTTCTACTTGATCTTTTTTTCATAGTTGTTTGCTTCCAGCAATGAACAGAACGATTTGTGGTAAGTGCTGTCAAACTTAGGGACAGAAATGGCATGTTGTTATTTATTCAGTTCAGGTAATTGTGGCTTGGGGTTTTTTGTCATTATCTTTCCTGAGGAAAAGCTTGCCAAAATTAAAAAAAAAAAAAAACAAACAACAACAAAAAAACCCAAACAACAACAACAAAAAAAAACATAAAGGCCCCCTCACCTAGTGTAGTGTAATTTTTTTAACTGTCTGATCATCTCAATAAGCTACTCTTTTGATAATATTTTAGCTAATAGTCTTTTAATATTTCTGATATTTCCTTAGGTAATATTTAGCTCATGAATGCACAGTCTCATAACAAATATGCAGAGCATATGCCAGAAAAGTGTGAATTTTTAATTCATTTTAGTAATTGCACAGACTAGATTTTAAACTAATTTTAATGGTTAGAAACTATTCCGACATTAAATATTAATTCTTTAGTCTTTAGAGACCATTTCCTAGTCTACCCTTTGCTTTCTATCATATTTCAACAGGTATAAAAATCAGTTTCTGAAAAATAAAAATTCTAAAGTTCTCACAGGTTTGTAAATGTTTCGTTTAATAAATCATCAATCCAAAGAGGTATTCAGTTTTCCTTTAATTACTTTTTCTGCAGGAAATATATTTTAGGTCCCATTTTCCTTCCATTGGCTAGGATATTTAAGAACTGCAACTTCCAGAAGCCATATCATCAAAAAAGACATACAGAACAAGAACAATCCCATCAGAATCATGTCCTGTCTGGGTACAGTGAATTAGTTAGCTGCTGATTATGGAGAAAAGCTAATTGAATACTGCACAAATTTTAAATGAATGTTTTGACACAATTTATTAAGCCAAAAGGAATATTCTAAACTATTTTTCCTGTAGAATGGTAAAATACTGCTATATCCAGAGATGCTGAAATTCACGTACCTCCATTCACTTTAGATATTTTGAGGTGTACAGTCTTATCCAGGAGCAAAAGACGGAGGTGAAGTTGTCTATATTATCTCAAAAGTGTTAATAAACTAGTGCTAGAACATACTCCTCTCCAAAACAGAGAATATTTTCTTTAAAAAAAAAAATTTCCTTTGGCGTGTTCTCTGATGATTTTTAGAAGTTCTTGATTTGCCCGGGTTTTCTGTCTGGACACGTTTAGACTGCTTGTAATTAATTACTTTTGTTCTTTAGTCTTTTTAAAAAGTACATTATTAATAAACCTTCGTGTTCTAGATTATAATTTCACATTACATTGGAGTATGGTTTACTCATAGCTGCTTGTTGGATTAGGTGTCCATAATAAAAGCAGTAACCCTGCTTCTTTGTATTTCAAATGCTGCAATTTGGATTGTGTAAGTGTACTTTGTTACTGTTTTGTAAGTTCTGCACAGACACATTTTTGAAGCTGGTTACTGTGTTTTAAAGCTGCTGTTCTTACAAAATGTCAGTTTAAACCTTTCTCTGGAGATAAGTGCATAGTTAAGATCCTGTGCACAGGTATCCTACAAAAGCATCAAACCTATTTTCTACATTCTTTACTGGCTTGCAGCAATATGATTTGGTGAGTTGAGTTTTGCTGGGCAAATGAACCAAGCTGCTTTCTTACTCCCCCTTCTCAGCAGGACAGAAGGAGAAAATGTACTAAAAAGCTCCTAGGTCAAGAAAAGTGCAGGAAAATCAATCGATGAGTACCAGCCTGAGCAAAAAAACCTAGGGAACATTAATTTAATTCATTGGTAATTGAAAAAAGAGTAGGATAGAAATAAGAGAGTGTGAAAAATGAAACAAAACTAAATACTTCTTTACCCCAACACTCCTTCTTCCTATGTGCATCTTCATTTTTAAAACTTCTGCATTCTCCACACCCTGAGGAGCACAGGAGAAAGTGGAATAGGAATTTTGGTCAGTCGTAACAGGTCCTCTCTACCACTTTTTCCCCTCCACATGCTCTAGAATGATCCAGCATGGGATCCCTCTTGTGGGACAAAATCCTTCAAGAACTGGTTCAGTGTGGATCTTTCCTATGGGCTGCAATCTTCAGAAAAAGAGTTATGAAGTGGGACTCCCATGGGCTACAATTCCTGCTCTGACATTGACTCTCCGTGGGCTGCAGTATGAATATCTGCTCCTACACGGTTTTCCATAAACTGCAGGAAAATTTCTGCTCTGGAGATGGAGCAACTCCTTCCCCCTTAATTCAGGAACTTTAATATTGTTTCTTTCACATTTTCCTCATCCTTTTCTCTCACAGATGGTGTGCATTCTTTTTTTACCCTTTATCAAATATTTTATCACAGAGGTGCCACAAACAAGGCTGAATGGCTCAGCTTGAGAAGTACCAGATCCATTTTAGAGCTGTATGAAACTGGTTCTTTCTGACATGAAAACAGCTCCTAATGTCTTCTCACAGAAGCAAGTCCTGCAGATCCTACACTATAGAAATATTCCATGTCACCCAAAACATATTATCGATTCAAAGTCTGTGCTTTCACTTTTTTCCCTTCATTATTTTATAAAAGCATCCAGGATATAAAGTTTAAATGGCAGCTTCACTCTTAGGCACAAAGATTACCAGTATCCTAGGTGTTAAACTCAACTTTGCAATTAGTATAATTTCTTTAAAATTATTTTCAAAATTATTTTTCTCCATAGTAAAAGAAGAAAAAAAAGAAAGAAAAGGTGAAATTTTATACCTTTTGACAGAACCAGATGAATAGGGTTTTTTTTCATGTCTCCTAATGCTGAAAACAGTCTAAAGAAAAAATTAACAAGGGGATACAGTGAGAAAACAGCTAAGAATATAATTTATATACTAATTTCTTGGATACCATTGCAATTACCTGAAGTATTCTGTAGATTTACTATAAAGTCTTGGAATCACTTTAGCATGTAAAACTGATAGTGATATGGAAAAAAAGAAAAATTAGTAAAATTTTCTGAAGTAAATGAAGGGGATGGAGGGGAACTTAATAACTTAAATGGCAAAGACTGAAATACTCTTGCAAGATGCTATTGTGATAAGGAAATAGCCTCACATCATTTCCATTTAGTCTAATCTGGGATTCAGACTATTATTAACTCAAAGAAAATTTTATGTTGACAGGCTCTACAGTGCACACACACACACACACAAATACTGTAAAAATATGTAGCTGCATTTCCCATTTTATGCTAAAAATCAGTGAAAAACAGGTTAAAAGGACTCTCATGTTAGGAAAACATCTCCCAACAAGTACTTTACTTCCAAAAATAGAAAACTTTCCAAATTCCTAGAGCTATGTTGTAATCCTACATATGAGAAGGAATAACAAGCAATTAGAGAGCAACTTGATAGACAAAAGAAGATCCCTTTGAAAATGGGGAAGTAATTTCAATCTGTGTGTTGATCTGAGAAAAACCTGTTAAAACATCAAGCAATCTGTTGAACCAGTGAACAGGCAGAGACACAGAACCATGCATTTAGTCCATCCATATAGTATTTTTCTAGATTAATATATTGTATTTGAGCTAACTAAATGCATCTATTTTTCTTCTCTTGTGCCTGGTGACATTTCTTCAGAAGAGTGATTTCTTCACAGAAACACAAATTTTGAAGTTTTACATTCGTTTGTGTAGAATTTCTCTATATATTGTGATATATTCATACATATAGTCGATCTACTGGGATAAAAAAAAGAACCACTCACATCATTCCTTCATCACTAAAAGAAAATATAATTGGTTGCATGCATTTTTAACTTTCATAGCAGTATTTTTACAATTGGGGTCATCTCTGTTCTTCTGACCCTGTCTTTGGTCTTTAATCACATAACTAGGAGTGCTCACAGTTCTTCACAGCATTCTTAATTTAATTTAAAGATGTAACATCAATATACAGATAAAGAATTTGTGAAGCTGCAATATGATGTACAGTAACTCTGGATGCAAGCAGTATCTGAAGTTTTATTATCTTTTATCCTTGTACTGAAATTCTTAGGGCAAATTGCCAGCTGTTAAAGATTTGGGTATATTGCTCTGGCTTGCAAATTAAGTGTTCTGTCTGATCTTTGGCACAACAGATACCTCTGACACCTTTATTCATTATTTGCTGAGAATGTTTTTTAATCAGCCTTCTTATTTTAAATGGAGACGCTAGTTCAGTGGCTCTGGTTTCCTAGCAACGCAGTGACTTTTGTAATTTCAAAAGATCTGTGTTCAGAATGGTTTTCATGGCTTTTAGTTCTCTGTATAGCCTCACAGACATAATACTTTGATACCCCATATCAGACCTGATTTATTTTACTGTAACCAACAACATATCAAGCACTAGAATAACTTAAAATGACCACCACCTAAATTCATAGCAAACAAAATTCTATGTGGAGAAGAGTTATTTCTTTTTTTTTTTACAGACTGCATTTAAGGTACGTGTTTTGATAAATTTGTGTTCTAAAATTTATCCTTTTGGATAAATAAGATTGGAGAATCATTTGAAAGTCCACTGTGCTTAGCTGTCATCTATTTTCAGAAATTAATCTATCTCACAATATTCTGCAGTTTACGATTTTTAAAGTAAAAGTTACCTTTTTGTATTGCTTATTACATGAAAAGTATCTGCAGTTTTTAGTCATTAGAGATGGTGTGCTAGTTTCATTTAATATTGATTTAGTTTTCTTCACAATGGCTGGTACAGGACTGTGTTTTGGATTCGTGCTGAACACAGGGTTGATAATTCAGATATGTTTTTGTTATTGTTGAGCAGGAATTGCAGAGGCAAGGCCTTTTCTGGTTTTTGTACAGCCATGCTGGTGAGAAAGCTCAGGGTGTGAGGGAGGTTGGGAGGAGACTCAGCTGGGACAGGTTACCCCAGCTGACCACATGGATATTCCAGACTATCTCATCTCATGCTCAGTATATAAAGTGGAAGGAAGGAGGAAGAAATCATTTGGAGTGATGGGGTTTGTCTTCCCAAGTCACCCTTACACGTGATGGGGCCCTGCTCTGCTGGAAATGGCTGAACACTTGCCCAGCTATGGGAAGAAGGGAATTAATTCCTTGTCTTCCTTTGCTTGTGTGCATAGCTATTGCTTTCCCTATTAAATGCCTTGTATCTCAGTCCTGGAGTTCTGTAATTTTCACCCTTCCAGTTCTCTCCCCATCCCTACTGGTGGGGCAGGGAGTGAATGGCCGTGTGGGCTGGCCACTGGCTGGGGTTAAACCACAACAAGTGGGATTAGAATAAGAGTTTGTCAGAAGAGATTTGCTTGAGTTTTCTTCCCCTGGAACTGTCACTACTATAATTGCTGTAGTCATCAAACATGGATTTAACACAAATGCAAATCTTAATGAAATCTGAGCCTTGACCTCCAGTACTTATATTTCTTAAGAAGTTTTTCAAATTATGGAAAAAAAATATTTAAGAGGAAAAACATGTATATTATTAACTTGTTAATTAACTACTTCAGTTATTTTGCAAATGTAGAATTATGTCTCAAGTTAAAAGGGACAGTGTAGTTACAGTTATTTCCACCATTCCACAATTTATGTGAGCTAACCGAACAATACACTCATTTAAATTAAGAAAATGTATGTGAATTAAGTGAAAAATTAATGTGAATAAATAAATTGAGAGTCTTTTCCATAAGGAGACCATAAATAACTTTGGAAAGGGTGGACAATAAACCATAGCTTTTCAAGAAATGATATTATGCTTAAATATAGTTGTAAATCATGTTTCTTGTTCATTCTAAATTATATCATAAAAGACATGCAGAAGGCTTTGGAGCAAATGTAGATTAAAAACATTTAAATGGAGGATCAATGAAATTACTGATTGCATCTTTCCCAAGATTAGGACATACTCTTTTCATATCACAGACAAATCAGAACAGCAGCATTAGAATACCAAACTAGTCAGCAGATGACAGTCTAGAAGAATGCTGCAAAGTGTTGGGGGTTGAATTGTTCCCTTTTCTTTCTGTGGAATTTTTCCCATTGTTATGCTAAGTATTTGTGGCTACACCTTAGTAGCAATAGTTTTCTCTTGCAGGGGGGTGGGGACAGGGGGAGACTGGAAAAGGAAAGGTGGGACAGGGGCCTGGGCTCTCTGGCTCTCTTGCTCGTGGAGTCAGAGGAAGACGGCCAGGGCTCCTACCCAGCGTCTTCCCCGCCATCCCAATGCCAGGAGCCACATTCCCTGCTGTCAGGCATCGCTCTGCTGCCTTCCCACTTCATCCTGCTACCTCCGGACTCTCTGCCGAGCCCCACGACCGACACCGTGAGGGGGAGTCTCTCCTCCATCCCTCTCAGCCCTGGGCCGCCGCCATCACTCCAGCCCTCTGCGACTGCGCGGGCCCTGCCCTGCCCCCAGCACCGGGAACTGAGCGCAGGGAGAGGGAGCCTGTGGCCAAAAGGGACTGGAACTGAGTACACTGCTCTGTTCTGGTGTCAGTTTTATAGCTGTTGTTATTTATTTTGTTTGCCTTGTTAGATATATTAGTCAAGAACTGTTATTCCTACCTCCCATATCTTCTGCCTTAAAGCCCCTAATTTCAAACTATAATAATTAGAAGGGAGGGGGTTGCACTCTGCATCTCAGGGAAGGGGTCCTTGCCTTTTCTTATCAAATATCTGTCTTCCAAACCAAGACACAAAGTTAAAGTTAATCTATCCGGTAGAAAGAGAGAAATAGAAAGGAAATAGTGAAGTACAGAACATTGAATTCAGAGAGATATTCAGATGGCAAGAAAGAATAAGAACCAGCTGAAGTATACTCTAAATGTCCTTCACTACATGTAAGCAAAGAAATTGTATTGAAACTCCTAAAAGAGCAGAGTAATAACTAGGTGGGTGGAAGTTGACACACGGTGAGGGAGGGAAGAAAGGAATGCATACATACACACAGTAAAAATCCCAGGAGCAACAAAACAAGCAATCAAATAAAAAATCAGTAAAACCTCAACAAAGTCCATGATATTTATGGTATCACCTGAGACAAATGTAGCACAATTCAAAGGAAACTGATATTTTTTACTTATTTGCTGTTGGTGGATACAAATCAGAAGTGTAATGATGTACAGGCAAGAATAAACCAGGGACAGCTGTCTGGGCATTAATAGCAGTGACCACCTTAGTGTCTGGCCAGCAAATAGAGATAAGAAATGTAATCTATTATGGCATGTTAACTGCTATATTTACAAAAGTCTGTACAACTGTCGCTAGACAAAAAAAAAAAAAAATACTCACAATGAGTGTTACTGGTTATCTAAAAAAATTAAAATAAGAAAAAGAAACTGGAGGAGGGAATGAAGTTTCTGGACATCACATTTCATAGAGAATTTTCCATATAAATGAAGCTTTAAGCAATAAAAAAATACATTATTTGCAGTAACAAAAAAATTTTGTCATCACTCTCCCAAAAGTAAATAAAATTTACTAGTCTGAGGTATAGATTCAGGGCTCTGTTTTCCTTGTGATATGATGTTATGAATGACATTCTATTTGTCCAATTTATCAAAAAACAAGATTAAAGATAGTAGTAAATTTTTAATATTAAAAAAATTAATACAGTCAAAGTATTAGATACATATATTTGAGAATATACAATATTTGGCAGTAAGTAATTTAGTATAATTGAGGTTCATATAAAACATAAGCAAGACTGACAGTGGAGGGATCCCCCCGGGAAGGGACCCCCTCCCCCAACCAAGGGTATGAGGAGTGGCTCGCCATTCCTCACGTACCAAAGCATCAAAGCTAACAATCTCATTTATATACCACAGAAGTTTCTAGAAAACTCCTCCTAGTTTCTGTTCCTAAAATTTACATCACTATGTGTACAGCACATGCTCTACTAATGGGTGAGGGGGTCTCTCATCCTTTTGAGGGTCTTATTTCCGATGAAGGCTCATCGTCTTCATCAATGACAGAGGTGTGACCTGCAGGTAGAGCAGGAGCACTGTGTGACTGAGCAGATGTTTTCCATAACAAGGCTTTAATTGAGTCCCATGCCTGGAATCATCCCATTTTGGCCCATGTCAAGCTCAAAACTTTCTATTTCTAGATGCTGCTTGTCAGACCTACGTTCTTCTACTATTCCCTTCCAACCTCCTTGTTTGACTCCCAACATCTGGAAGATGTCCTTTGTCCTGTCTCACCCATCTCCCCTCTCACTCTGCAACAATTGTCTTCTATTGATCTAAATACAATTTTGCTAATATAGTTATAATTTAATTAGCATGAATCATATTTATCACAATTACCCTTATTTCTCTTTTAGATCATATTGGTTCGTGCTTTAAAAAGCTTTTCTTGGTATTCTCTATATTCCAAATAATTTTGGTTTTTAGATTCCCTCATACCAGCTTCTAATTTTTCTAACATTTCCTGTGCTGTTTTCAGCTTTTCACACTTTTTCTCAAATTTTATCCACAAATCCAACATTTGGATAATCCCAATTCTATGGCAATTTTTTGTATCAAATCTACAAAAGGGTTTTTATTTGAAGTTGGCAAATCCTAGTCACTATAATGCTGTTTTAATTGTTTATACAGCTCACTCTGCTCCCTTAACTCATTCCCTTTGATCTTTTCCTTATCCCTTTTTGTTTCTTTTTTTATTTTTTATCTATTTTTCTATTGGGCTCCTTTTCATTTTCATCTTTTGCAAAATATAAGAAATTTTTATATCTAGGACAAAGTTGATTGCTGTTAAGATAAGGAGCTCGCCCATTGAATTCTAAATTTTTATTTACTTAATACATATTTTGATTTTTAACACAAATATATAAAAAACTGCTGTGATCATAACAGGCAGCACTAACATGTGGATGTGCCACAGAAACTGATTCCATCTTATCTTTGACCCACAGGGATCAGGAATAGTTTGTTTCTTTACTGCTGGCTCTTGTGCTGCTTGTCTTATGGTAGCTTGCTCGTGCATGGCTTGGTATTTTCTGCTTCATTCAGTTTTAGAGCTTTGGCCAGTTGCCAGGGGAATTATAATAAGCACACCTCAGGAATTTAAACTTTTTACCTTTTTCAAGGCCCCTTGGGTTGCAATCAAGGGCCGAGATGTCCATCTTCTTGGTAGTAAACTTTTTATCCTGGGATTTGTTTCTCTTTGGTTCCCTTGGACTTATAAAGTTAGTATGAGCCATTTAAACTTTTTTGTTCCAAAGATGGCACAAAGTATTTGTAGCTCTGCAGCACTGCTCTATCTCTCTCCCTAGACTGATCAGCTCTTTTTCCATATTTATTAAAGCTCTGGAGATATGCCAACAAGATTTGTTTTCACATGACTTGTCTCAATGGTGTTCTAAAAAAATCACTAACAAATTCTTTTTAAGTTAGCCGTCAACCTAAACAAACCAAACAAATCAATTGTTTCTATTTTTTTTTTCTGCCTTAGTTACTTTCCACCATGAATTAAAACAAGAGGTACAAATAACGCAAATCCATGATCAACACTTTAAACCATGGTTACTATATTCCCAGTGTGTTAATTGTTTGGGACCCTCTCAATAACAGGTGTTATCAGTTTCTTTTTCTGGAGTTGTAGCTCCTCAGATAAATCAGTTAATGTTGACTGCTGGAGGCTCCTGAGAAAATTTTCAGTCCGCCTGAGCTGTTCCCATTGATCCATGAGGTGTCTGATTCTTTCCCATAGGTGTTGTTCTGCCTTCAGGGTTAATGAGGTTGCAGTCGGCAGCCAATCCAGGATGTCTAAATTTCACTATTGCACCTCTCAAAACAACTTCAAACTGGCATTTTAAACAGCAATGCCATAAAATAATGATTTTTATCACACATGCAAAAACCGCATCCCCCCTTGGTCCCAAAGTACAGTGGTTCCATGCCAACTTCATATAGACTGTAGCCTTTTGGCACCTAGTACCCTCCTTAGCTTCACCATGGATTCATTAAAATTCTTCAAAAGGACCTGCCCTTGCTGTATCAGGGTTTATGCCTGAGTAAATTTGCAAATCCTTTCTTAGTCTCTCTAACCATTTTGGCAGGGACTTGTCCTTTCCTTGGTGCTCACTCAGAGCTTTTTCTATATTTTGTCCCCTGGGCACTGCTCCCCGAATTCCTTGGATAATCATCTACTTGAAATCTTTCATATTCTGCCTATGTTCCACCTCCTGATTATTCCAATTTGGATCTGCCGTAGGCCATTTCTGATCTCCCTGGTCTGGCTCTTGATGATTTTTATTTCAAACCCTTATTCCTGACTGTCTAATAATTTCTCTTTCTTCCACTGTAAACAAGATTCCTAAAATAGACTGCAAATTCCACCCAAGTGTAAATATTCAGTCCCAAAACCTGATCTAGTCTCTCTGTTACTCCAATAGGATCTTCTAGCATCCTGCCCATTTCTTTCTTAAATTCCCTAATGTCCCCACTGTTCAGGGGAACACTCATGTATCCAATAGGTCTCTGTCCTGGGGCCAGATTTGCCATTGGAAACTCTCTAAGAGGGTATAATCTATTTTCCCTTCCTACTTCTTCATCCTCTTTGTCACTTTCTTCCCCCGTCCCCTTCTGCCTCTAGTTCTGTGTGCTACTGGCTCGTCCTGAATAGGGGGTGCATTGGGGACCAGGGGCTGAACAGGCTGGACAGGCTGGCCAGGCTGTCTGTATGGGGGTGGGAGGTGATCTAACGGGTCCCATGGCTTTAGCCGGTCCCTTCTTGCTGCCTGTCCTATAGTTTGCAAAGGGTATAACAAATAACCTTCCTTTTCCTGCCTTTGAACTATAAATTCACCCCCCACTTTTGGAAGCTACAAGACAGAATATTAATTTTCCTCCTGGTTAAAAGATTCTTTTGAATCAACCAATAGATTTAAAGCCTGACAAATTCAATCCTCAAATGATTCAGACTTTGGCCAGTATAAATTGTCTGTATGGTTCTTTTCTTTTGTCCACTCAAACATACAGTACTGTATCAATTTTTGTTTACTTTTTTCTCTTCAGGATTCCCTTGTATCCCAGTATTTTAACATGGTCCCCAGGGGGCTGTCCTGAGGAATATCACTCGCCTTCTGGGAAACCCTCTCTCGGTTCCCAGGCACACCGTGTTCTACCCCTGGGTCAGATGTTTCACTTTTCCTCTGACCCATTTCTGGCGGCAGCAGCTCCCTTGCTCTCACTCACTCGTTTCATGGTTCAACTCCTTCGCTTAATATACACTATCTCACTTCTTTTCCAACTACTTGTTTCCCACCTAATTCCTTCTTTTCCATTTATTCTTTCCTCCTTAACTTCTCTTTCTGGCCACTCTCCACAATCCTTCTTAATCACGTACTAAAATTTCCATCTATTATCCTCCAAACAGATAGTTGAACTTGACTCATTCACTCCCTTCTTAAATTACTACTTTGAGCGTCAGTTCCCTTCTCAAAGACTTTTCCCATGAGTTCTCAAGCTGGGAGTTTCCCTCCTGGTCCCTCTCAGGGTCTTCACTTGCTGTCCCCTTTTGCTTCCCTCCTTTTCTGGTTGGGTTTCTCGTGGAGAACTGAAAACGCAGTACTAGGAGGTCCCACTCACTTCGGCTATCCAGCTGTCTCAGACATTCCTCACTCACACACAAGCACACAGCTGCCCCCTTTACCCAACCCCGTGGTACTCACACAGGCCATTTTTGCACAGGCTTCTTGTGCACAAGACGTTTTACAGGTACCTTCCCCTTTCTGCCGACATTCCCACAGGATCCTTCTTCTGGCGTGCCTCCTTGTAGCTAGCTTCTTTTGCTTATGCTTTGTTTTAATTAGTAAATCCTTCTTCAAGAGAGCTTGGTCTAGCCTCAGGACCACCTTAACAACTGGGAGCTCCTTCCCAAAACTAGCCACTCTTCACTAGGACTGGAGTTCCCAGGTTTTTGCACTAAAATGCTATGAGTGATGTTCTATTTGTCCAATTTGTCAAACAGCAAGATTAAATTTCGTAGTAAATTTTTAATAGTAACAAAATTAATACAATCAAAGTATTAGATACATATATTTGAGAATATACAATATTTGGCAGTAAGTAATTTAGTATAATTGAGGTTCGTATAGAGCATAAGCAAGACTGACTGGGGAAGGCCACCCTCAACCAGGGATATGAGGAGGAGCTTGCCCTTCCTCTTGTACCAAAGCATCAAAGCTAACAATCCCACTTATATACTGTAGGCTACAGAAGTTTCTAGAAAACTCCTCCTAGTTTCTGTTCCTAAAATTTACATCACTATGTGTACAGCACATGCTCTACTAATGGGTGAGGGGGTCTCTCATCCTTTTGAGGGTCTTATTTCCGATGAAGGCTCATCGTCTTCATCAATGACCGAGGTGTGACCTGCAGGTAGAGCAGGAGCACTGTGTGACTGAGCAGATGTTTTCCATAACAAGGCTTTAATTGAGTCCCATGCCTGGAATCATCCCATTTTGGCCCATGTCAAGCTCAAAACTTTCTATTTCTAGATGCTGCTTGTCAGACCTATGTTCTTCTACTATTCCCTTCCAATATCTTTTTTTTGACTCCCAACATCAGAAAGATGTCCTTTGTCCTGTCTCACCCATCTCCCCTCTCACTCTGTAACAGTTGTCTTCTATTGATCTAAATACAATTTTGCTAATATAGTTATAATTTAATTAGCATGACTCATATTTATCACATGAGACAAAACCAAATTAGGTATCTGAAATGTAGCTTTTCCAGTCCTGAGTTAGTGTCAGATTTCAAGCATGAAAATTAACTTCTTTTCTGAGACTGAAAAAATTTTGGGGCAAGTTTGTCTTTTCAAATAGGATTCTGAAAAATTTGTCTTTTCTGTCTTCTGACTCCGGTGTGAAAAGACTGATTTCAGTATCTGCTACGCTTCATGAATTAGAATTTTTGACTCCAGGGAATCAACTAACTTCAAATGGTTTAATGTCAAATCAGAATTTATGCAATAAATGATGCAATATCAACAAGTGGGAGCAATAAGCTTCAACCCACACAGTAAGAAACTGTTGGGGGTTGTTTTTTTCTTTTTTTTTTCCCTCTCCTCTCTGTCTGGAATTTTTTCCCATTGACATGCTAAAATGGCTAGTGATGGTGGGGGGGGTTGGTGAGGCTCCCTGTCCCTTTTTTGGGTTTCTCTCACAGCATGGGGGGGAAGAAGGGGAACACCACGAGATCAGGGGCAAGTAAAAAAGAGGTGTAGGCAGTTAATTTCTCTCTCTCTCATTTGGCTTGGAGAAGGACAGCCACTGGAAAACTTCATCCTGTCATCCCAACACCGAGAGCTGCCTTTCCTCAGATGTGGGACCCCGCATCCCCTGCTTGGATGCTATCTTGCTTCAGCCTGTCATCTCCAAGAATCCTGTTGGAGCACCAGAACCAACACTTCCCTCAAGATCCATGCGCAGCGTCTCTCCTCCACCCTTCCCATCGGGGACACAGCTACCATCATCCCCAGCGCCCCTCCATCCATGTGGGATCACCCCATCTCCCCCTGAAAACCGGGAGCTGGCCCGCACTGCCTGCCAGCTAGAACAGTAATTGCACCATAGGGGCAGGGTGTCCACAACCAAAAGAACTGTTACTGGGTTCCTGTTCTGTTTGTTGTTAATTTCATTATTTCTGTTGTTTTGTTTATCCTGGTATTTTTGTGTATAGATATATATATATATATTGGTAAAGAACTGTTATTCCTATCCCCATATCTTTGCCTGAAAGCCCCCTTAATTCCAAAATTATACTAATTCAGAGGAAGGGATTTATTGGCTCCATTTCAAGGGAAGGCCCTGCTCTTTCCTAGCACACATATGTCTTTTCAAAACCAAGGCAGAAACAAAAACGTATGGATGTGTTAGGATAACTAATGGCTTTAGTAAGACCACATTTACTATTGGTGTTATGAAAGTTGTAACCTATTTATAAACGAATGCCATTACTCCTTATTCCATATAGGCTGGTGTACTAATTTTGCCTGGGGCAGAGTTAAATTTCTTCATAATAGCTTCTATGGTGCTAATTCTTATATTTGTAATGAGAACAGTGGTGTTAACAGAACAGTGGTTTAGGAGCTGCTCAACAGTGCTTACATAGCTGTCTTGGTTTGAAAGAGAGGTATTTGCTAAGGAAAGGCGAGAACCCCTTCCCTGAGATGCAGAGTGCAACCCCCTCCCTTCTAATTATTATAGTTTGAAATTAGGGGCTTTAAGGCAGAAGATATGGGGATAGGAATAACAGTTCTTTACTGATATATCTAACAAGGCAAACAAAATAAATAACAACAGCTATAAAAATTGACAACAGAGCAGTGTATCTCAGTTCCAGTCCCTTTTGGCCACAGGCTCCCTCTCCCTGCGCTCAGTTCCCGGTGCTGGGGGCAGGGCAGGGCCCGCGCAGTCGCAGAGGGCTGGAGTGATGGCGGCGGCCCAGGGCTGAGAGGGATGGAGGAGAGACTCCCCCCTCACGGTGTCGGTCGTGGGGCTCGGCAGAGTGCCCGGAGGTAGCAGGGTGAGGTGGGAAGGCAGCAGAGCAATGTCTGACAGCAGGGAATGTGGCTCCTGGCATTGGGATGGCGGGGAAGACGCTGGGCAGGAGCCCTGGCCGTCTTCCTCCAATTCCACAAGCAAGAGAGAGAGTGAGAGAGAGAGCCCAGGCCCCTGTCCCACCTTTTGTTTTCCAGTATCCCCCTATCCCCCACCCCCCTGCAAGAGAAAACTATTGCTACTAAGGTGTAGCCACAAATACTTAGCATACCAATGGGAAAAATTCCACAGAAAGAAAATGGAACCATTCAACCCCCAACAATAGCACAAAGCCTTTTCTGCTTCTCAGCCTGCCCAACCAGCAAGACTGGGAGAGGCAACAAGTGGGACAAATTGCTCCAACTGTGCAAAGACATATCTCATACCATATGGCATCACACTCAATGGGAAAAGCTGGGGTAATGAGAAACAAATGTGTAAATTGAGTTTCCATGCTTGTCTTAGTGTAAGTAGAAATGAGATGAGGAAGACTAAGACTTACCTGGAATTAAATCTTACCAAGGATGTTAAGGACAGCAAAGAAAGACTTCTTCAAATACATAAAAAACAAGAGGTAAACAAAGGATAACATGGGACTATTACCAAATGGGAGGGGGACCTTGGTAACAGAGGATGCAGAGAAGGCAGATTTGAAGGCTTTCTTTGTTTTGGTTTTCACTGTCAAGACTAGCACTCAGAAATCTCTGACCTGGCAGACAAGGGGAAAAGAATGGTGGAAGGAAGACTTTCCCTGCTCAGGAAGGATTGGGTTAGAGAAAACTTGGGGAAACATGGTACCTACAAGTCCATAGGCCTAGATTCTCAGCATCCACAAGGGCTCAGCATCCATGTGGTCACCATGATGAAGCTGCTCATGACCAGCTCTGAAAGGTCGTGGCCATTGAGAGAGGTTCCTGAGGACTACAAGAAATCAAATATCATCCCTGTCTTCAAAAAGGGCAAGGAAGACCCAAGGAACAACTGGCCAGTCAGCCTCACCTCAATCTCTGGCAAGGTGATAGAGTGCCTCATTCTGGAGGCCATCTCATCCATGTGGATGACAAGAAGGTGATCAGGAGTGGTCAGCAACGATCCACTGAAAGTAAATCATGCTCAATCAACCTGATTTCCTTCTAAAATGAGACAACCACCTGGATCGATGAAGGGAGAACAGTGGATATTGTCTACTTCATCTTTAGCAAGGCTTTTGACACTGTCTCACAACCTCCTCATAGGCAAACTCAGGAAGTATGACTGGATGAGTGAACAGTGAGATGGATTGAGAACTGACTGAATGGCAGATTCCAGAAGATTCTAGTAAGTGGCACAGGGTCTGGTTGGAGGCCTGTCAGTAGTGATGTTCCCCGAGGGTCAACTCCGGCCCCAGTATTGTTTAACTTATACATTAATAACTTGGATGAAGGGGCAGGTGCATTTTCAGTCTGTTCACTGATGACACAAAGCTGGGAGGAGTGGCTGATACCCACGAGAGCTGTGCAGCCCTTCAGAAGGATCTCAACAGATTGGAGAGATGGCCAGAGAACAACTAGCTAAATTTTAACAAAGGCAAGTGCAGGGTCCTGCACCTGGGGAAGGACAACCCCAGGTACCAGCACAGGCCAGGGATTGACCTGCTGGAAAGCAGCTCTTCAGAGAAGGACTTGGGAATCCTTGTGGACAACAAGCTATCCATGAGCCAGCAATGCCCTGGGGACCATGAAGATGAAAGAGCTGAGGCTGTTCAGTCTCGAGAAGAGAGGGCTGAGACCAGACTTCATCAATGTACATGATTTTCTGAAGAGGGGGATGTTTTCAGGCTCTTCACAGTGGTGCCCAACAATAGGACAAGAGGCAATGGGCAGAAAACAATGCACAGGAAATTTCACCTGAACATGAGGAAGAACTGTGAGGGTGCCTGAGCACAGGAACAGATTGCCCAGAGAGGGTATGGAGTCTCCCTCACTGGAGTTATTCCAGAACCTAAACACATTCCTGTGCCATGTGTTCTGGGATGACTCTGCTTGAGCAGGGAGGCTGGACCAGATGACCACATTGTGGCTTCTTCCAAATTTATCTATTCTGTCATGCCCTGATTTTGTCATGGACCCTCGCTTTACTGAAGATGGCTTAACTCCTGACTGTTGATCAGAAGAGTTAACAAATTCCTTGTTTGGTTTAAATGCACACACATGTTTTGGATTACTTATTAAAATGTCTTTGTGAACCTACAATTTTTCTCACACTCTTCTGGTCCTTTCTCCAGTTCCTCTAGGGCAAAGTGAGCAATCAGCTTTGTGGGCCTTAGCTGCCTACCAGGGTTAAACCATAATACTTGGTGCTCCATCCTCATCTGATTAATTGGTTTTTACTCTCTTTAAGTCTCCTGAAGATCTTTCTGTGCTGTGGAATTGGTGCTGAATGAAGAGGCAGCCAGTTTTACTGTAGAAGGTAGATAGAATTGAGTCCACTGAAATCAGAAAAGGGTTTTGATATTGATTTTGAGGGGAAGCTGGAATGTCACTCTTCTTAACAAACAGCTTATCACTGTCTTTTCCTTCTAATCACTCGGTTGAAAAGGAAAAAAATAGTCTTTCTTCCAGAATGCTACTTTCTTTGTAGTAAATTCTTTTCATTTTAAGGAAACCATAATAAAAATTTGTACATCCTGATGCCAAGCTGTAAAAAGTATATTCTTAAAGCGTTAATTTGCCACACAAACATGTGGTTTGCTTCTGTGTTAGGTTGTTTTCTTTTTCTTTTCCATTTCAGTGTAACCATGCAGTGTACTCATTCCCCCAAAATTTAAATTATTAAATGCAACTAGATATTGCTTTATAAAATGAAATAATCAGCAATCTATTTGCCATGTTGTCCTGGTTTAGGGAAAATTTGGGAGATAACTTCCAAAGGGCCCTCCAGGAAGCAAACCCAAGCTCCCCTCCCTCAACAGGTTTGGGAAGAACATTTCCTCAGAGAGAAGTAGAAAAAAACCTGTTTATTAACAGGCACAGCACTGCCCAGCACAAAAAAACAAACCAGTACCGAAGAACAGAAGCTGTCAGTGCTCTGCAGAGATGACAAATTCAGAAAGTCTCTCTCCTGTTTGTGCAGCTCGGCTCAGTTTGTTCTCAGTCCCTGCGGCGCTGGAAAATGGCGCTGCCCAGGCCGGGCCCCGGGGGCCGCAGGTGCGAGCTCCTGGTGCTGCCCCGGGCCCCCAGTCCAGAGCAGGGTCAGATAATTCCAGGGAAAAAAAGGAAAAACATTTTCCGGGGAACTTCTCTGCTTCAGTTAGTCAGAAACTAACAAAAAGCAGAGGAGAGCTCTCTGTTGTCCAGCACGGTGACACAGCCCAGGAGGACGAGACGATGGAACTCCTGTCTCTGTGTTTTGAAAACAACCCTCAGACATCCCACTGCTTCTCCTCCCCCCTTCACTCTCAAATCCAGCCTTAAAGGTACAAAACTTATTTCTGGACTAAACAGACAAATGGGGATACAATTCAACATGACAAAGTCACCCCAGGACACATGTATAAAATACTTATTTTAAAATATTCTTTTCAAAAGTTTTTTTTGAGAATTCAGGACAGATGATGTAGGAACTCAGAGTTAAAAAGGCACTCAGAATTTAAGATGTCTAAGTATACTCACAGTTTGAGATTTCTTCCTTTACCATTCCTTAATTTAACTCAGAAACCAAATAAATGATGGCTCTTTTTTTTTAAATGTGTTTGAATTGTAGCTTACTTTTATGTTTTTATGTCACAGAGCCCTGCATATTTTGTTCAAAAAAAGTATTTGCACAAGCTTTGGAATTTTTCTAGAAAGCTATTCTCATATACCAGTCATGATGTAAAACTGTGGAAAAAATCCACTAAAAATCATGACATTACTCACCCACTTAAAAGAAAGTTAAATTCTGTTTCTTCATGAATTAGAAAATTAACCTTAAGGGTTAATATTTAATGTTATTTAAATATATGTGATAAAGGCTCTATAGTGTATGTGGTTAGAGTGTGAAGTTCTGTTTAAGCACATTATGATAAAACCCAGTTTCTTTGCCCACAAAATGTTTTCTCTTTCTTGCTTTGCTTTTTTTTAATAGCTATTATACAGCAATGAGTCTTACCCATCATGCTATTATTATATGCTAATTGCAATCAAGCTTTTTGGAGCTGTGTGGAGATGAGGGTGTATTTGCATTAAAAAAAATATTTTGTGATAAATTGCTTTTGAATATTGTACATTGTCATATGACACATCCTCCAAGTACCTACTAAAAGAGCAATGTGAACTTCATAGTTACATTGTTGAAAAAAGCTAAACAGCATAACAACTTAATGTAAAATAGCTTGGAGAGTATTTTTAATCACACCTTTAAAATTGAATCAATAGTATGCAAATAAGCAGATGATCAAGAAGTAAAAGTAGCATAACAAGATTTTTTTTCTGTTAATATATTTAACATTTTCTACTCTGTGACCCCTACCTGATGTGATTCATTGTGAATCCATTTGTAATTTCAGTCTGTTACTTTTATAAATATGTTACTGACAAAGGAAGATTGGCAAGAGTGCATTAAAGTGATATTTCAGAAACTGAAGAAAAATAACTTGCCTGAAAATGATTCTAAGATAAAGTGATCAGAATCATGGTAATGAGGCAATTTCCAGTGTAACAGAGGAAGGAAAATATGTTTATCTTAAAGGTTGGTTGTTAGCTGTCAAATTCTTTCTGCCTAAAATTCATTTTAAATACTAAGCATTCTAAAATGTCATTTGCTTTAGCACATGAGGAGCTGTGAAAGAACAATAATATTGGCTTTCACAATCACAGCTGGGGGCACTACATCTAACTAATTTTTATGCTTTCAAATGTACATGTCAGTAAACATGAAGTGAAAGTTATTAGAAGCAACATTTTATCTTCAGTAGTGGCCATAACAACTGGAAAAGTGAAGGGTAATAAGTGGTGGTTTCTGCAATTAACCCATGAGAATCATTACAGAAAAAAGTTCTTTCCTTTTCACTTTTTGTTTTCATTTGTTTGTTTACTATCATTTCTGCCTGGTTACTGCCAAGAACATCTGCTTCCTAATCAGGTGGGGTAGAAGAGGTGGTTTTTTCTCTCCAAATCCCTTGACATTATCTAGATTACCTGATTGATGTGGCTTATAGTAAAAATAATAATGAAGTAATTTACCTTGGCTAGTTGGACAAGAAAATAAACTCAGTTTATTAAAGCAGAGAACATAAACAAGATCCTTGTCAGTTCTCAAGATCTGACAGCAAGGCTCTTTTAATCAAGGCACTTCTCTTGTATTAACGTGGGGAAGATAAAAAGGAGTTTTGTGTTTGTCATATTTGCAGAAAGACCAAGAAATCATAAGCCTTAAGAAAGGACTGTGAATACACAGTTGTTCTTATACAAAGGCAACTAATTTAAAACCTACATTTTTAAACTTTTTTTTCTGTTGTGGTTGAGCTTTGAGTTTTGTCTGACATTGTTATTCTAAGACAACTTTTTTTAATCTCATTTCCTACCTCCAAGAGTTACCACGAGAAGAAACTGCTCAGTACATGTAGGTTGAACCAAGTCAGGATCAGATGTCTTTATTGATTTATTAATGACAGGCAATTAAATGGCAATAACTGAACTATGCATTCAGGATCAATATCAATCATGCAACAGGTGTGCCACAACACTAGACTGTAACAAACCATATAAAAATTTCTGCACACCTTTTTGTAACTAATCCTCAAATGATCCAATCACACGTGTATTCACACACACAATTGATCATGGAGGCTTCCTTCCCAATTTCACCCCTTCCCACCAAAATGCATGCATTCCTAGAAGCATTACACCGTGTGCAGCTACAGGTATTTTCAAGCCAACATTATCCTTCTCTCTCAACAATTTTCTCTTTTCTTTCATCCACCTTCACAGGCTAAATTTGGTGTGTAAATCCTCACTTTTTACTCTGACTGATGGCCTAGTTACTCTCTACTATGACCTGTTCAAGAAAAATCTTCTATCAGGCAATTTCGAGCTTTTCATCTTGTTTGTTTTGTCAGCTTGCAGTCTTAGTGCCAGATGTGCACAAAACGAAAATACTGAAAACAGTGAATAAACCATACTCAAACTGTAAAGCATTAAAGTAAAATAAAATAAAATAAAATAAAATAAAATAAAATAAAATAAAAATTCGGTTTTTTTATTTTGTAAGGACATTATTAGTTTTTGAACAAGTTAGCATGAAAATTAATACTATTTTTTTCATTTTTGCAATGTCTTTACAGGTTTTGGAGTGTAAAATTGATTTTAAACAGGTGAATTTGAAATGTTCTTATTTAAATTTATGTTTTTATAGAGACAGAAAATCTGTCTTTGGGACTATGAAGGACTTTTATGAATATCAGGTACT
This sequence comes from Sturnus vulgaris, assembly GCF_052056855.1. Lineage (NCBI taxonomy): Eukaryota > Metazoa > Chordata > Aves > Passeriformes > Sturnidae > Sturnus > Sturnus vulgaris. Next base: position 14,819,420 of record NC_142283.1, on the reverse strand, counting down.
GACAAAGAAGCAGAATGACTTTATGTCTGGCCCATTTTAGCAGCATGGTTGCATAAAATTGCATGGGGGATGGAATTTGATATGCATGATTATAGCAATAGTAGATATTGTTGCTGTTTAATGTAGACATTTGAATTATAAATCAAAGGAATAAATGCAACTGTTATTCATAATATATAGAGTTCTACAGCAATAAATTGTAGGCCTTGTTTTCATTGTTTGCATCTTGTCTTTGTAAACATATGACCTAAATCTGAACGTTTTTTAAAAATGCAAAGAAAGCATTTATTTATTTGGAAAAGTCAAATATTGTTTTTGAAAGATGCATCTATAAAATATGCATTTTCTATAATACAATTTTTTAAAATCTATGTGCATGAAAAAGGTCATATTTAGAAATATGTTCTATATAGGAAAAAAATGCTTAAGGCACGAATAAAAATCTTATCTCAACAAATTGACAGAAATTAGACAGTTTGTATTTGTAAGAAAATCCAATTCTATTCACACAATGGAAATGTCATTATTATATACATAGTGGACTAAACTATAACTGAAGATTTTAAAAATGAAGTTATATATTTTCCGGCCCTTTTTCTGTCTCACTCTATTGAGAAACTTCATAAAGCAATGTTTTTTATAATTTACTATAGAAATGTTTTGTTGTTGTTGTTCTTAAATCTCCCTTTTTATGCTAAGTTTTTTGGTAAAAACTATTTTTATATACAATAAATAACAAATTAAAATTGATTTGTCTTTCATGTGTTGCTGAAATTGAATTTGAAGGATGTATTTGAATGGGGTCCAAAATCATAAATTTGAGAAATTCAAATGTCAGTTTTACCTTTATTCTTAGTGCTTTACACCACTGCTGCTATGGCCAATATAATGTTCTTCCACATGTGCTGTCAAAGTCTTTCATCCTACTTCCTTTTCTCACAGGCATCTTTCCTCGCAGATCAATATTTTTCATTTTTTCCTGGTTTCTAAATGTCTTTTTGCCTTGCCTATGTGTAGAAGCTGAATCAAAAGTGTATTTTCTGACTACCTCATGTAGAGTAATAAAAGACTGTTTACTGTTACTTATTACTGTTTACTTATACATGTAGGAATTTCCAAGTTTTATTGTATTTTGTTGTGTGAAAAATTCATGCTATCCCAAGCACAGAATAGGAGGACCAAAAAGTAAAGTTGTAACAGTTTAAATTCCAGTTTCACTCATTTAGGTTTAGAAGATCCATTGCAATCAGTTGTCTGTCCAAATATTTTTATTTTCTTCACTTTGTCTTCCACTTTATTAAAAGTTGCATGGTAAGGGAATTGGCATTGCTTCTTTTTTCTGTCAAGGACTAAAAATGAAAAGATTACTTGAGGGTCTGTTCATCAAAATCTAATTTATCAAGGGGTGTAAAACAAACCTTTTTCTGGATACATAACTCCTTCATTACCAACATAAAAATTAATGTAGACAAATAATCTAGATGCTGCCAGGAAAACAAAACAAAACTTCTACATACAAACTCAAAAATGGGGGGAAATACAGTTCCTAATCCTGAACATCATGACATCAATGCTTACCCAAGTATTCTAATTTTGCTTGTTCATATTCATCGTTCAGGCACAAGAATTTACTCCAGCAGATGACAATCCCTCTTCCATAAAGTCCCTTCTTAAATCAAAGAAACCCTTCAAACTTCACTCAGTCACAACCCATATTGATCTCTACACTTTTCACATACTAAAGATTTTATAGTTGAACCCAGACATGAAGACTGAGGTAGGAAAATTTTGTGGTTTAATTAATAACTGCTTAAACAGAGCTTCTGGGAAATGGCTGGCAAAAAGCTACCCTCAGCCTTTATCACACATGGGAAAGACAGTTACTGCTGCTACTATTTCCATTGCTGACCCATTAATTGCTGTGCCTAATTAGTGGTTTAAGCCCTGGACCCCACCCCTGGCACACACTGGTACATTGCACATGCTCATATAGAGACAACTGCACAAACACCTGTCTATCTGCTGGCTGTCTGAATCCAAAAAATAACTGGAACCTTAGGGTAAAATGCTTCACTAGAGCCATCTAGACAAAGCTCAATATATAGAGGACAATTAATTGAGGTGTGTTTTGAATTAATTCTTAATTTATGGAAATAAATCTATTATTCTGAAGTGCTAATTTGTTTGACTTGATTTTCAAGGAGATTTGTCACCTCAGCTGGCCTGGATGAGGATCACATATTTTTGCAAAGTCTACCAGAAGTGCAGCAATGGGTGTTCTTCTCTCCACAGTGAGTGATGAATCCCCCTGGCCTCCTGGTGATGGTATGGAACCTCAGAGCACAACTTCACAGCAGCACTTCAGGCAATCAATAAGATTGCTGCCACTCGAAGCCAAAAAATGCAAAGAGTGTTTTCTCTCCTCCATTCAGAAAAAAATTAAATTGTTGATCTTGCTCGGGTGGGCACGCCTAATCGTTTTCCCTTTCAATGTCGTTCATTATTAAGCTTTAAGGGTTAAGCAGTAATTCTCAATGAACACATGCTTTCTTTTCATTTCACTTTCCTTCCTTTCTTGGAAAGTAAAGTCATCAAAATGGTAGTACTTCACTCAAGTCCACATCCAAGGCAAACCAGAAACCAAAAAAAATGTATGGATTTTAATGAAAGTGTATTATTTTTTTACAATAAAATAGAGAGGTATTTTCCAAAAATTAGAGCTAATTCTATTAAAGAACTCTTTCTATGCCTGAATTACTTGCTTTCATGATTCTTAGGAAATATACCACTTTATTCTTTTTAAGAATTAAGAATGTTACTAATATTCTTCAGAAATAGAACATTGGAAGATGGGAATTTGTGGCATTTGGCAATGAATGATAAAGCCTGTATGTTCTTGTTTCTGAGAACACAAAACAAACTCCATCATTCATTTAGGGCACAGCAAGGAACACAATTCAAAAAGAAAGAGGCAAAGGGCCTGCAACAGTAATATTGGTCTTGCCATTTCTTTTTTCAGCAAAAAATAGCAATAATTTATAAGGATGGGCTGTATATGAACATAAGAAATGCCATATCACAGCAAATAAATGTTCTATCCAGGACAATAATATTCTCTCAATGACAGTAGATGCCAGATGTTTCAGAAAAAGGAGCAAAGCCCCTACAAGGCAACTCATTCTGAAAAATGATTTTTTGATTTATGTAGTCTGAAAATGTATATTGCTTTCAGTATACTCCATCTTAAATTTTGCTGTTGTGCCGAGCCAGCAGCATACTGTTCTGAATATTGCTGTAGTTTGTTACAGAATATGCATATTTTGATCCTGCTAATTCTTGCTGTTTTCTTTATTATGATAGCATATTGTTGAAATTCAAAATAAATCTTTTGATATATGTATATGACACAGCATTGTCATAGAAATGTCTGCCAGATTTTTGAAGACTCCAATATTGAAAACATGGTGATTGATATAATCTGAAAAGGATCTGAAAAAATTTTTGTCCCTCAGAATTGCTAACAGTATTTAGGAGAGAAAAAAGCTATACAAAAGTAATACAAAACGAAGGTTTAATTTGACAGAAGATAGAATTTTACATTTTTTAAATAAAGATTCTATACAGTTGGATTTTAAGCCAAAAACACAAACATCTTTAGTTCAAGATGCATGTGGGGGAATACAAGATGATAAGATGAAATTTTTTCTTAAACATGACTAATTAATATTCCACAAATTTTGTACTAGTATAAAGTATAATAAATATAAGCTACAAATGATAAATATAACTATAAATTTTGGTGGAACTACAGATTAATTTTTAAATAAATGTTATGCTGTATTTTCATGCAGCTCAGATTCTCAAATTTCTGCATCTCAAATCCTCAAGTAGTTTTCTTCCACTGGGAAAAACCCAACTCTGTTCTGTTTGCATATAAGGAAGTATTCTTAAATTACCTGCAGGATTTTGTGAATATCAGTCCTATTGAGATTTCAAAATATCATTCTGATATACTCTTCTGTTACTTGTACCACATTCCTAGGCCAGTTCATTGGGAATTCCTTTAAGCTTGGAGCAGTTGGAAAGTATAATGCATTGGATTTAACTGCAAGACATAAATTACTATAAATTATCTAAACAAGAACTGGCAATTCTTTAGAAACTTGATAGCTTAAGTAGAGAGCCAGATGGATTATATTAATTAATCCATACATAAATACATTTTTTGACTGTTAGTTGGTTGGTTGATTGGTTGGGCGTTTTTTAATGCAACCTGTTACAAAAGCCAACCAATACAAGACTGACTAGCAAAAAAATGAGCTTACAGTCCTGCCCCTTCCAGAACTACAAGTTTAGACTTTCTATAAAGGCCATTTCCCCATTGTTACTTCAGTTCACTGGTGTTAGCTTTCTACCATTCTGCATAAAAGCAGAATATAAAAATTCCAAAATACATGAATTGTCTTTGAAAGCTTCTTGAAAGCTTTCAAAGCACTGGTTGAAGTCATGTAATTGTAAAGTGTTACCAAAAGCAGTAGCAAAATTCTGACTGTTTGACACATCAGCCAGTCTATTTCTGAAAATGGAAGCACTTCTTTTTGTGTGATGATGATACTGTGATTATGTTTAGTTAATAAGTTAATAAGACATCCTATATGATTCACTGTATATACTTTATAAATCTCATTTTCCTGGGCTGAATTTTATTGTGATTTGGGTTTTTTTTTCTCAGTAGGAAATACATTGAGGTGAATTGAAATAACAGTCTTCAAGGAGGTTGTCATTGAAGTTCTTGCAGTAAGGAAGGAATACAATATTTTCTTGTTTTTCTGTTGTTCATGGGATGACAATTATGACCTTAAATGGCAGCAAAGGAGATAATGAAAAAATTTCTAATGACCAGAAAGTTAAACACTGGACTAGGTCACCTGGGAAGAGTGTGAACAATCTACTAGTGGAAAATCTTAAGGCTTGAGGCAAAGGTCTCAGGAATTTTTTCATTTTTTCACAGTCCAAGGTCACTATTCTGTTCCATTGTCCTCTTACATAACTTCTCAAACTATTTTTGGGTTAGTCTTTCTAACATCTATTTCAAACAGTGATTTTAAGGTTTGAAATAAATATGGTGTTTTGGTCTTTTTGGTTTTTGTTTTTTTAAATAAAGATACAAAATTTAAAAGAATAGAGAGCATCCAATTTACTTACAAGAAATTGTTTAGGTAAGCACTGTGTGCATCATTGAATAATATCAGTAGTTACAACCATTTTTACAAGAAATTGTATTTATATATAGTTCCATTAAGAGTCTCATATTAATTGTGAGATTATTAGAGCAAAAGTTATTTGGTCATAATTTTGAATTCTGTGTTTTGCACAGAATAGTGTGTTGAGACTGGAATTACATGAAAAGTTTAGAAGAACTTAAGTTTTTTTCTGAGTGCTAATCACTCTTCTCAAGATGTTAATGAGTCACATGACTGATTCATTTTTATAGAGAACCATGGATGTTAATGATTATAAAAAATTAAAAACCAAAGAAAAGCAAACAGGTAAAGAAAGACAGAGATTTTTAAATTTATATAATTGATGCAAAAGATGGAAGGAGGAAATATTAATATCAAACCAGGAAGCAGAAGGCATTATATAATGTGATAAGCTGTCATTCTTCCCTTCATTTCAAATTGTTTTCCAGATCTTGAGATCAAGAGTTTATCCTTCAGAACCTCTGAGAAAATAGAATTGAAGTTTTTATAATGCATTTGATGAGATTTTAAATCATCATTTTCATTTCCCATGTGAGAAATAACACATTACTTTTCCAAGTAGTAAAAAACAGTGAAGCAAAATGAGACAGGAAAACGAGTCATGGCTACCTTTGCTGGGGAAATAGAGAAACTGCATTTGAGACAGAGGAGATGTCAAAATATAATGAGTACAGAAGAAAAGACATGGTCACAATGAAGGAATAATTTACAGTTCTCTAAAATTTTGAAACTGACCATTGTTGTCAACTGTGTCAGATATATACTATTTTCTAGGTTATTTTTGTCTGATTGAAAAAATAGTATTTGGGAGTAAAATAAAAAAATGCACCAGAGGAAAAAATGGAAAAACAAAATATAAAGTTTAAAAATATCATACTTTTTTTATTACAAATTATTCTTATAACATGTAGGCCATAGATGCATGTATCTCCATTTCAGTTCCAGTTGTGATTCTCTCTTGCAGGTCAGATGGTATTTGAATCAAGTACTTATGTTACAAGTAAACTAAATTAGCAAGTTTTGCCTTTTTAACTTTATAATCCCTTAAGTTTGAGGAGCAACAAACACATCATCAATTTAAATTCAGCCCTGAATCTTGTCTTTGCTGTAGCTGGCCTTCAAGGGACAGAGCAGAAATCGGGTGTGGGGGCATTATTTTTATTTATTGAATCTATTTTCTTGGTATTGCTATATAAATCACCCCCACCCCTGCAATTATGAAATACAGAAGTGATTTGTGGAAAACATATAGATATACAAATACACACAGGAATGCAAAACATATGCATATAAATATCTACCTCTGTCTCCATAAATAATCTGCAACAAGAAATAACACATTTTCCCAGTGGAATCTGAGGAATTAAAGGAAAAGTATTTAATTATTTTCTTAGATATAGCCAAGCTTCAACTCTGGTCCTGTCCACGTAGCAAATGCCACAGTTTGGCATATATAATTTGTGCCTCAACGCTATGCCTTAGATGACACAATCTTTTAAAATATATATTTTAAGTAACAATAATGAGCAACCGTTTTTCTGTAAGAGCTCTAGATTTCACAAGGAAATTGTAATATGTTCGTGACTTTCTCAGTCCCCTGATGTAACAATCCATCCAACTTGCTCACACTCCACTACCCTCCAGACAGGTTCGTATTAACAAGCTTGTCTATTGATCTTTTGAATGCAAAAGTACTACTGATGATATTGCTCAGGTTCCCTTATGCAACATTCTAACATTGTATCCTACATTCTAATGTTGAATTTCTGAACCTAAGCTTATAACCTATCTGATAGTGATTTTCATTGATTGTATTCCAAGAACAGACAAGACCTCAACTCCAAAAGACTGGAAAACAAAGTCAGAGTGGGGATATAATTACTTGCTATAAATAAACTAGGGGGTAAAACACTGGGGAAAGACAAAAACTAATTAAGCTGAAGGACAATGCTGGCACAAGAGTGCATGGGTATAAAACTGTCATGAAATAGATTTAGAATTGAAATTAGTTTAAAGTTGCTAACCATTAAATGACTAAGACTAAGAACCAGCCTTTCAATTAGAATAATAGAGAAAAAAAGTCTAGCTAGTTTTAAAATGGTGCTAAGGGGGAAAAACACTGTCTAGTTGTCTGCATTAACAGGAATCTAAATCCAATATCCAAACAACTTTCTCTCAGTTATTTGCCTCTAAATTCTCTGATTTTATACATCAATACACAATCTGTTCATGAGTTTGTGACAGTTTCAAAGTTTCACTTAAAGTTAGGCAGTCAACTAAATTCTGTTTCTTAGAATTTCATGTTATGTTTTTCTTGAAATCATAATAAATTGTCAACTGAATTCATTAATGCAGAGGTAAGCATGAAATGCTAATCATCTTTCATCATATATATTCAATCTTGCTTACAAAAGGATGGCCTTTGAAGAAAAAGGTTAGTTTTACTTCCTGTATTAATACTGATTGCCACTCTGAAATATTACTGCTATTGCAATATTCAAACAACTAGAAAAATATACTGGTTTTGTTGATTTTTTTTATTGTTGGAGTAATCTAGTGATAATGACTATCTGAAATTTAATCTAGACACAATTTCTTAAGTGTTTGGCAAGTAATTCTTAGAAAGGAGGGCAGCTATACTATTGAAAGGGTATATTGCATTGCACAACTTCCAGAAATCAACAGCAAGATAAACAGGTGAGAAGAAAAAATCAGAAATAATTGGACATATACAAGCTACCCTAGTGCCATTCTTATTATTGAAAAGTTGTATTCTGTAAAGTCTGATACAGATTACTAAAGCCTGCATTTTCCTGTATCTAGCAGAACTCTGAAACATGGACCAGACCTGCATAAATAAGTCAATTACCTGATAATTCATACTTTTAATTAGCTTATTTTGCATATATTTATATCTCTTTATATCCTGCTTTCTAAGACCATTTTAATTACAATTATTAATCAGTTAAATGCAAATTGACAAATATATTTACTATAATTGTTTGATGTCCCTGTTCCAAATTCAGTGAATTTTCTGGAAAAATCCAATGTTTTCCAAAACAGGTTTCACAAAATCAGAATTTTGAACACTCATGGGAGCAGAGTCTTAAACAATTTACCCAGAAGTCTTCATATCCATCTACACAAGTCATTTCATCCAACCAATCAGCAAAAATAATAGGAAGGATTCGATTTAATCAGCCATAATTAAATAAGGCAATTTGCAATTAGTCTGAAGAATTGAAATCATGAGTCACAGGTAGCACCTTTTTAAGGAGCATTAAATCTCCTTAACAAGGACTGAGAGCACTCAGCCTGCATTCCTTGTAAAAATAAACCCCTGCACTTTCTTTCATGTGCATCTTTCTGTCAACTGTTGCCAGAATGATTTTTGCTTTCATATGTTCTTATATTCTTTTCGTATATATTTGCTGCTCTGTAACCTATTACTGTACTTGTAGCTAGTCCCAGCACTTTTCCTTACCTTTTCCCTAAGCAGAAAGACAAAACACATTCCAGAGCTCTAGGCCCTGGGGGGTACAAGGTCCTTATCCTTTCTTGGTTCTTCCTGGGAGCCAAGGTTGAAACTACCTCTTCAAGACACATATTCACGAAGTTTAGTTCCTATCTGAGGGGCAGGATTTAGAAAGGGATTGAACCTCACCACATATATCTCCAACTGGGGACTTTTGTTAACAAGTTATGCTTATTTGCAAAACTTATAAAACTGTACTCACCCTATGTGGGGATGCACATTTGGGCATTTTCCCCATCTGCCCCTTGAAGGTGTCCAATAAAGACCAGCCTTTATATCACCGTCTATAATAATATTATCTCAAAAGAGTGTTGTTTTATTTCTGGGTTCTTTAAGGCATCACAAGCTACAGAGATCTATCTGTCTGTTCATAGAACAGAGCAGGTACACACTGGTAAGCAAGAGTACAAAACTCTGATTATACAGCCCTTCATTGACCAAGGCCCAGGGCTTATCAGATTCCATCAAAGCAGTTGGTATCCTCTCGAGATTATGCCATAAGAAGCTCCCATCACCTCAGCAACTTTCACATATGATGCCATAAAAAATATGACCTAGGCACAAGTCAAAAGCTAAGCAGAGACTTCTGAGGCTTTAGACCTATATTTATCACCAGCCCTTATCACAAGCTTTTTTGTTTACCATAACAGCTAGACTAGCTTTCTCAAACTTTCAGGTCTTTCATAAGCTATAGGCATCTAAATTTTTCTTCAGACTCCACTTGGGAAACTTTTTACTGTTTAGTAAAGGGTCAGAGAGTAGGAGCAGTTTTTGTAACCACCACTTTTCTTTAAAATCCTGAACAGAAAAATATCAATGAAGTCATCATTTATACTGTGTGGAAAGAAGATGCAAAACAGAGAGACAAACAATTTGAACTGCGGTTCCATTAGATTTGTGTGTCACAGAGACCAAGAAAAATGAAACAAGCTCCCAGCTGGGAAAACTTGTAATTGCAACCAGCCAGAACATTGAAACTGAGATAGCAAAACCACTAACAAGGGAAAAAGAAAATTTAAGTGACAAATAAAGGAAGTATTCTCATATGTACAACACGAGCTCCAGTAAATATAACAAAAATGTTAATCAGTAGCAGAATGTTAAACTGGCACTAAGAAAACATAAAAGTGATTATTACAATGACAAGTAAAACAGATAACGTAACAGAACAGAAATCTGCTTAGGTGAAAAAAAAGGAAAAGAATGAAAAGAAAAGAAAAAACAGAAGGAAAGACACAAGGGCAAAATTAAGAATGAAAATGTAAATCAATAACAAAAATGCTCAAAGCAACCTGTTCCTCAAATTTCACCCTCAGTAAATGCAATCAAGACTGATGGTAACCACATAACAGAAGAATTCATACTGCACCAGGGATTCCATCAATATGCCTATCTATGCCCTCAGCATGTGTGACATTAAGATAATGCAATCTAAAAAAATAATACCCATTAAAGGAGAATAAAAACAAAGCTATGCAGTAATTTCGAACTGAGTCTGATTTGTGTCTTAGGACATTCTGTGTATTTTATCAAACAATGCTGTGCACCCTGACATGAGTTTCCCATATTCCATTGCAGTCACTCATTAATGCTATTAATTTATGCTTTTGTTAAAGCTAGGCAAGTAAAATGTTAATGAAAATTCTATCACTAGAAGTGCAACAGGCATATGACATTTCTGAAAAAATCAGAATGTATTTTCTCAACAAGGGGCTCAGTCAGACCAAAGGATTTGTAACTTAACAATATTATTGGATGACTTAAAAATAGTTTAGACTTTCAGTATAAACTCACTAGACTTGGAGCAATTACTTAATCTCTCAGTTATCTGCTCTGCCAGATTATACATAACGGGCTCAGGAGCATCATGAAGGTCAACAGTTCAACAGTTCTATTTTTTTCTTTTTTTTTTTTTTATTAGGTGTTTATTGATTTAATAAGCATAAAAAATTCACACTTGCATAGTTCATCTACTAATTCTAGTTACACTGCTGAATTGCATAGTCTGGTAAAGAAATGCAGTCATAAAGTTTAAAAAACAATTGCAACCATTATTTCATTTTGGTCAAATGTTCATGTGGCCACTGACAGGCTGCTTCTCCTGTGATAGAAGGAACTGCCTCGTAGATAATCCAAGATTTTCTTTAGCATTTCGAGTGCTTTTCCAATGAGTGAGAAACTGCACTGTCAAACCACAAGACACTTGTCCATGCAAAGGTTACTTGAGGCCAGGAATTACACATATGGTCAGTGGAAATTAAGAACTTGAGACAAGACTGTGGTAAGGGACAGAAGCACAGAAGTGTCCTAGACTATAGGTGTAGATGATATCTTGAACTAAAAAGATGAGTTTCTAGGTGAAGAGACAATAGACTGAGGAGCTTTTTTTTTCACAGAATACTGTACACTGAAGAAAAAATCCTGAAGAAAACGTCAAAAAAAAGAGGATGTAAATGAGGGAACAGGAAGCTTGAATTCTCTCATCTAGAGTTCTCACACTGCAACAAGCAAATTAGTAATTTTGCAGACTGTGTGATGGAATAGGAAAAGACAATCAGACTCTCAATGGTCCCTATACAGTGTTTACCGGGGTTTTAAAACTCACAGATCCACAGGCCTTGTGATGTACAAAAGCTGAAAAATACATTTATATTCAAACGGAGGTGTTCAAACATTAGATCCCTTTTCACTGGATGTCCTCTCTTAAATATATCTTGTAAAGTTGCTATATCCAGTCATCATTAACTGCAAGCAAACAGATATATATTTGTCTTAGAAGAGCTAATTTTTTTAAAAGCATACCTTTTTTTTTTTCCTTAAAAGTATTAGAAAAAGTGACCAGTACCTTGGTATCCAAATATAATGTATATGTTTTGCAATACAAAAAAAACAATTTCTAGATACAGATTTAGAGTTAGTTAAACAGCAACTTCTCTGTAAAACTTAAGACTCTCTTGCTTTTAATTTCTGTATTGCAAAAGTAAAAATAAAGACATGAAAACTGGTAAAAAATACGGCTCCACAAAATGGAGTTAATTACTGAAACGGTAGAAAAACAAAGAGTTGAAATTCCCTTTTAATCTCTGCGTTACAGCAATAAAATAATTGAAAACCCTTTATTTTTGGGTGGAGGAAGTGGTGGTAGGAATGACATCCCATGGGAACCCAAAAGTAGGAAATGAAATCTTCATGCCTAAATATAACTATCATTGCTATGATAAATAATTAACAGGAAATTATGCAAGTTTACAATTACTTAGGATTTGTTTGTATAAATACACAGGTAATAAACCTGGGCAAAAAACAAGTGAAGTGACTTAGGTCATTATTATTTGAAGCTATGCAATAACAACTGTGAAAGTGAGTCTGTTGGTTAGAATTGAACAAAGTCTACTTACTTAATAACTGTTTTCTATTTCATCAATCTAATTTTTATAGTTTATCTAATATTCTTATATATATAGAATTACATGTACTTCCTCATAAGGATCTCTCTGATAGATATATTTTCAATCTTCCAGGTGCCAATGGGGCATGTTAGGGCTAAGCAGGAAGGAAAATGAGTAACAAGTCTATCCATGTCTGAAAAATAAAAAAAAAACCCATAAAACAAAGATGAAAATCTTTGACTAGACTCATCAAATATTTAAAGGGTGGATATGCAAAAAATAGGTTTGAGTCAATGAATATTTTCAATCACAATTCTTTAAATTATATGGATAATAACCCAATGTCAATTTTTATGAAAAACAACTGAAATAGGATAATAAAACTTCTCTCTCAGTTGCAGTTCTCTCTGAAGTTGTAGTTCTCTAACTAATGATTTTTTTCTGTGATTAGAAGACATTTAAAATGTGTCTATGTTGTTTCAAGTGACTCTCTCTTCAAAAACTGATAATTTCTGAAAGATGGGAGCTGAAAAATTTGCCAGGATAATATTCCTATTTTTCTTTGCATCTAGAAAAATTGTCTCATTTTGCTTTTAAAGTATTTCACCTCATAAACCAGCCTCTTATCCTCAGACAATAATGAAAAAGTACCTCTTTGCTGGCTGCCATAATAACTGGCTCTCTGGAGGACTCTATGTGCACTACCTCATCCAAGAGGAATTTCTGCTGCAATGATGACTTGAAACAAGGGAGCTCTATAGAATGGATTAATAGGAGAAACAACAAAAATGCATCTTTCTGTTAGACTCAGGTTTTCCCATAGTTTGTTGGAGCCCTATCCTGTCCTTTAAATATCTTTAAATAATACAATGGAATATTTCTATATTATACATTCATATTGCTGATTGTGATTTGGGACCAGCTCAGAAGATCACTGAAGGTGTTCTGTGTCTGCTTTATTTTGAAATGATATTGTTCATAATGATTTATAATAATAAAAATCCTTATTCACTTGCACGTTCTGCATCTCTCTGTTTTGTGCTGATGCTTTCTGAAAAGCCAGAGCAAAAAGAAAATAAAAATTATCCATGAAATAAGAATCCATTTTAAGAAATCAAACAACCATGAAAATGACAGAACACTTGTCTTTGAGAAGAATAAAAATAGACTTTAGCAAAATAAACAACAATTTGGAAAATCTGCAGTGTGAATGGAGGCACTTGAAAAACATGAATTTATTTATTGTATATGCTATTCTATATGTATATTATATATATATTCTATAAGCACTACCTAAAAAATTGCATTTTGTACATTCTACAGATGCTAGTTTTATAGCAGTTTTATAGCATATATATGTGATATCAGACTAGAAAATAAAGAAAATACTTAGAGGCTATGTTCAGTGACTGCTATGGGGGAAGTTTGGGATACCAGGCTAGATACCACACTAGTTACAGTATAAATATGGAAGTACTTATATTTCCTTTCCCGATATGGCTGCAACTATATTGAATTTTACTGCAACCTAATTGAATCAAAGTACATGGTGCTGTTTCCCCATTCATAATTGTATTTAAGATAGGTAATAGCTCCTGCCTTTTCACTCCATTAAAAACACGTTGTGTTTTGAAACAATACATACTGAGGCTAAGTCTCTCAAGAAGGCCATTATGCGAATTTTCCGGATATATGCATACAGCCTCAGTAGAACAAAAATAAAATTTTATGCAGATGTTTGCCTTTTGTTTTCCTTGTATGTGCGTGGCTGTCTTACATACACTGTGTAAGTGACTTGGCAGATGTAGGCAGATTTTTTTTTAATGGGAACAGTTGTGTTGCAATGCTTCCTGCCTGTAGCTATTTACAACAAAACCTACCAGCCCTCAATAATGTGAAAATCTTCTTGAGAGGAGCAATGCCATAGTGGTCACTGAACCAGAGAAATTCAATTTGCCTACTGTAAAGTCTGTTTTGTCTGTCACAGAAACTAATTCAATCCAAAATTACTTACTAGATTCAGCCACACTAGTCAGGGAAGGGTGTCCAGTGCCCATCAGCAGAGTGGGGCTGAGAGGTGGGAGCTGCCAGAAGCACTCTGTGTTGTTACTCTATCCAGAGCCTAGATCTGCTCTTTTCGTCAGAGTTGAAGTTCACATTTAAGACTCAATTCCAGCAATTTTCCCCCTCACACTGCAAGATTGAGTTCTGTCAAAGCAGCATAACCTCTAAGTTATTTTTGGTTCTAAAACTGATTTTCCAGTAATATACAAGGAGGAAAAGGGTAAATGAAGAAGAAAGATTAGACATAGTAATGTGTAGGTGTGGAGTAAGACATTTCTGCATTCAGCAGGGCTAAATTTGCAGACAAAAATAAACAAGTGAACAGCAATATGTTCATATGTTTTGAATAGTTTTCCTGGATAAGTCTGACAGAGACATGATAATAAATTTCACCTTTGGACTGTTTTTCCCCCTTCACAGTCTGGACTTAAGAAGATCCAGTTCTTAATTTTTGAGCAGACTCTTCATTTAAAAACTGAGACTATAGACCCGTATTATTCTTCAGTCTTGTCCACATCAGATTAAAGTAAATAATGACACGAGTTTCTTCTGAAACTTAAACTCATTTCAAAGGGTTGTAACTCACCTTTCCCCACTTCTGCAAAACAGGGGGGGAAGAAAATAAGATGGAAAGATTGTGGGCTGAAATGAGGTCAAGGTGAGATCATTCACATTGTCACAGCCAAACCAAACTTAGGGAAAATCAGATAATATATCACCAATTAAAATAGAGAAGGATTGTGAGAAAAAAAAAAAAAAAAAAAAAGACAAAGCTGAAACACTTTCTTTCTACCACATCCAATTTCATTTCTTTATTCCCAAGTCCTCTACCTCCAGCCCCTCACAGGAACAGTTCAGGGGCATGGGAAATGAGGGAGTGGTCAGTCCATAGCAGCTCCTCTCTGCTGTTCCTTCTCCTCACAATATTTCTCTGCTGCTTCATAAATATTTCGCATGGACAGTAGTCTTTCAAGATAAAACTGTTCCAGCATGGGCTTTCCATGGGCTGCAGCACCTTCGGGAAATATTCCCATGCTCTAACATTGAGTCCTGCATGGGGTTCGATGTGGATGTGAAAATCAATTTTGGCTCTGAAGTTGCAGTGATTTACTATCACAGGAGTTTATTTTGCTGTTTAAGTCAGCTGGGATTTATTTTCTCCTGTGCAGATGACACATGCAATATCACAGCCTCACCTGTCAGTCTTCAATTTAATATCAAGTATATGTTTCAGGTGGCTATTTTGTGGTAATAAGTTAACAATGTATACATATAAATCATTCTTTTGCTAGTGTAACAAATGAATAGAGTTTTGAATTACAGAGTTAATTTAAAATTTGAAAACAGAGTTTGTTTGTGTGGTTTTAATATATTTGCCATAGACTATTTCAACAATTAACCTTTTTCAACTTCTTATCAAAGTGGCTTTGAAATTTCAGAGGTCCTAGACCTCATGCTGAACTTGCAGAATTAAATACATAAAACACTTCATGCTGCCATCTTGCTGATTGCCCATTTCCACTTAACCTTAAAATGTGTTTATAGTGATTCCTTTGAAAAAGTCTTGATATTGTTTTAGTCATTAAAGCATTTTATGCTTTACCATTTCAGAAAGGGCAACTGAGATGAGGGGTACAAACCTATTTTTCCTTATTTTATTTTCTGGCTTATTACATTATTTATTTTATTTTTCCTTTGTGACTTTATTAATTTTATTTGGTTACATTTTTGGGGGGTCTTTTTTGACTAAGTACAACTGCACAGAAGAATTAGACCAGCTTTAGCATATGGGAGAAACTATATTCAAAATACTATATTTCCTTTAAGAAATGAAGATACTTGTCTAGTTTTATGGTGAATACTTTTTGCTGATCTTAGCTATAAATGTGAGAATGTTTTCACAGCAAATGTATTTATCAAGGAGATGTCATTTAGTCTTTCCATACCTTCCTCCTTTAACGATGCAAAAAGAGTATATTTCCCAAGAACATCTTCCAATTACTTCTTTTCTGTGAATACTCTTAAACATGATAAAATATTTATCATCTTGATACTATATGCTCAGTTTAATATACAGGTTTAATGTCAGAGAATGTGATATATAACCTTAACAATTAATTTCAGCCTGAAATGCTAATATTTCTTCTAAATTCATGAAGTATAATTCCAACAGGTTGTAGGAAAGACAAGAAAGTCCCATGAATTTGTAGGAAAGAATGCTATCAAAGAGAAGACAGAGTGTGACACTAGGATTTTAACTGATAAGATCTCCACAAAAACGTATGATACTATCAAACTTCATAATAAAAAAAGAGAATGCTGTAACTTTTTTCTTTAAATTAGAACTTAAAAAGATCACCAACCATATCTGTCTATCATTGAAATAGATATTTTTAAAAAATTGGTGGCACACCCTTGAGCTGGTGTCAGTTGAGGCATTGATAAGAACATTTCTAGAAAGCAATGAAAACATGAAATTATTCTGCTTTTTGAAGCTGTCATGTCACCTTATATAGGGTCTTACCCAAGGTCTCCTATTCCTCTTCAGATTTCATCTCAGCTGAGTCTCGAAGTGTTCATTCTCGAAGAATGAACTTCCAGACAGGAAAAGGGAGATCTGGAGCATTTTTCACCCAGCAAAATTAGAAGAGTCTTAGGAAAACATTTCTCTGAGACTGGGGTTAAGAGGCTGCTTTATGAGACCTTTCTACATCGTCACTGGACCTTGGGAGGAAAACTGCACCCCTCTACAGGAGCACTGCTTCAACTGAACCACATCTGTCATCCAGGAGAACTGCAGCCACCATTTAATGGGACTGCTACCAACACCCTGACTGATGGGGTACCAGGTCATATTCTGACTCTGTCTGTGGTTTTGGGTTTTCGTATTACTGCATTTTTATTTTAATTTTCCTAGTAAAGAACTGTTATTCCTATTCCCATATCTTTGCCTAAAATCCCCCTAATTTCAAAGTTGTAATAATTTGGAGGGCGGGGTTTTACATTCTCCATTTCAAGGGAGGCTCCTGCCTTCCTTAGCAGACACCTGTCTTTCAAACCAAGGCAGAGTGGTGGCAGCTTCTGCTGGTAGCAGTTAGGAATGTAATCTGACTTTGCATTTGATGGATGGTGATTTGCTTCCCTTGTGGACTAGGGACTGTCACCAATTTAAAGTGTGTCTAACAAGGTAGAAAACATTAAGGACAGTGTAGAGAAACTATCTCTTTTTCTCCACCTTCTCTCAGATCTAATGTGTATTGGCTTCCATTCTTCAGACTATTAGGAGAAAGAAAGAAAAAGAATGGCTGAATCCCTGAGGAAAGTTCCCTGTTTCTCCCCGTGTTTGGCATTCATTTGAGCACAAGGATTTGACAATGAACTTTGCCCCATGTGTCAATTCAAGGCCAGCTTAGTTATGGGAAGCAATATTTTCCTTCTCATAACAAATAAAGAAAATAAAATTAAGAGTAAAGGAATGGAATGGAATGTGAAAGGAATGTGTAAGTTTTTGCTACTTCAAAAGAACACACTCAAGATGTTACTTTAGGAAGGAATTGTCATTCCTATCTAAAACACCCTGTATCATTTAATTCTGCTAAGTTTATTAAGATATATTATTCTAGATGAACTTTGAACTAAATTCCCGGCTAATACCTTTTTTTCATTATGTGGGTTAGTCATAAAGTTTTGTGGACATCATATAAATAATGTTACTTTAATTCTTTTTGCTTCCATTATATTTAGTATCAGGTTTCACATAAATGCACCCATACATGAAATATGTTATTAAAAACATGCACCATGAGGAAAAGTAGTTATTATAAGAGAAATGCATTGACTCTTTCTGTTCCAATGTATTCTATTCTATTCTATTCTATTCTATTCTAGTCTAGTCTAGTCTAGTCTAGTCTAGTCTAGTCTAGTCTAGACTAGTCTAGTCTAGTTTAATCTAGTCTACTCAGGATCACATATTTATGTAATTTTGCTCTCTGCTTTTGATAGTGATAATAGAAATAGTTATGTCTTGCACATAGTGTTTTTAATTATTTTTCAACTATTTTCTCTGTACTTGTACTAAACAGAGTTCTCTCAGTTTTTTAATCTATTATTCAGAACATTATATGTATCATGTTACCTTAATACTGGAGCATAAGTATACATTGTACAACATAGGACAGGATCTATTCAAAAGGTTTTTGGTTTTTTCATTAAAAATGGCAGGAATAAAGAAAAGTGTTTGTATAAGAGCAACCGAGAAAGAAGAGGCCATGTAGAGTTTTTCTGCTTTTTGAGCAAAACTTGTATACGAGTAAGCATCTAATAATTGCAGTGCTAAGGGTTTCGGTTTGATTTTGCTTGTTTGTCTGGGTGTTTTTATTTTATTTTATTTTATTTTATTTTATTTTATTTTATTTTATTTTATTTTATTTTATTTTATTTTATTTTATTTTATTTTATTTTATTTGTTTTACTTATTTGTTGGTTATCTTTCCTTTTTTGGGGGGAGGATGGGGGAATTAATAAGTGGTTTGCCTCCTTAAAAAACGTTTTCATTCCTATCTCAATAAAAATTTGCTATTCTTTGGCACAAGGAACAGCAATGGGGTTTATAAAGGTCTTTATTGTTATACAGTAACTAAAGGCTACAAATGCAGAAAAATCCTATGTAAAAGTCCCTCCTAAAGTATAAGAATCTCATTTTAAGAAGGATGATTTCTATTCATTGTATTTTCTATTGATCCTTGTCAATCCACTTAAAAAATGTTACTGCATTTCTTTAAGCATATGCAGCACACTTTCTTCATGTGAATCTATGAAGCTGTCCTTTCTGTGTATGTATTCCAAAGTATAAAAAAGAAACACAGGGTAGTATAGATTTCTTTTAATTGTGCCAAAATTATTTATACAGGTTATCTGGTATTTCCAATAGATATTATGGTGCAGGTCTTTAAAAAAAAAAAGGCTATCACAAACCATCTAGTCTCTGCTACCCTTCCTAGATTCTCTAGGGTCTATGGCGAAATGAATATAAAGAACACCAACATAGTTTCAGGATTTTCAGGGAAGGGCCTTCCCTGACCAAAATTCCAACTCTGTATACTGGGAAATTATGTATTTGTCTTGTGAACTTGCCATAGGTGGAAGCCAGGAAACAGCTGGCTTTCAGCTCCTGCCTCTCCATGAATGTTATTGTAGTTCTCTTGGCAGCTTCCCTTTCCTTCCCAGAGTCTCTTCCCTTTGTTGGTTGAAGTCTTGGCTACCAAAGCCCACCCGAGAAATTACCTGTCTCTAAGATTTCCTTTGGGCTATGAAAGAATAACAAAGCTACTAGTCATATGGACTATTTATATACAGAACGAAACAGGTGCTCATATGTACTAAAAAAAAATCCTTAAAAATGCGTGGTTGCTTTCCTGCAGTTCTATAACATTATTTCAGATGGGAGTTTTCTCATTTCCATACTAGTACCTGCCATTTTATATATACTTGTATGAATACTGCTTTCTTTAATTGTTGTGTAACTCACTTACTGCACAGCTACTAATAAAATAATGGTAAATTGCCCACATATTTACGAAAGCCAGTGTTAAGTGTGAAGAAGTTTTGTTTTTTGAATAACTGAGGGCTCTTGGCTTTTGGTTGCTCTCCAGGTGCCACATAGTCCAAGCTGTAATACAGATGTACTGCTCACTTGTATTAGTTCAGACAAGTGCAATCCTTCTTTACCAAGACAACCTCGAAACTGCCATGACATGAATTTTTCTTTCTCAGGTGACACACTTTTCATACAGAAGGAACATTGATGACAGCTGCATTGACATAGAACTGTGTAGGACCGTCTGCCTCAGAAATCTTAGTTTCTTCCTGTGTAATAATTCACAGCAATCATTTCTGAACTATTTTTTTCTGTTTGTTTGGACATTTTGAGAGCCAAGGTATTATTCATTCTGTCTCCCTCTCCCTGTCTCCTTTTCTGTGCAAAATTTTAAGTAATATATGTCATGCCGTTTTAAACTTCTTGTAACAACTGACCCCCTCAAAGCTGAGGCAGGACATTTGTTGGCAACAAATCACTCCACACCTGCATAATCAAGCAAGCATACAAAGTAATCCACAATCAGAGGCAGGCAAGAATCAGGATGCCACAGACAAAGCTAAATCCTGAGCAGGAACTTCAATGTCCTCCTTACTCCCCATATTGTATGTGACTTTAACAACTAATAATTATACCAATAAGACAGTTTTTAATCAGACCTTGTGGTAGTCCTTAACCTATACTTTTCTTGTTAGTTATGAGTAGTGTGAATTCTGTGTTCGTTTCCAGTCCATTTCCCCTTTTCAGTTTCAGCTTTCAGACCACTGCGCAAGGTTGATCAGTCCCACTGAGGCATTCTTTTCTTTTCTTTTTTTTTTTTTCAGAAAGCAATAGTGTATAAAGGAAATTTAAACTTTATTAAATCTCTGTCTTTTAATTTTCCCTTTAATAATGAGACTTAGGAGACTAATAATGAGACTGAGGAAGGAACCGACTGCAAGATATCTGTCTCAAAATTACCTCTATGATGATTTTTAGCTGATTTCTTTAAGCTTAGCTTTGTGTTATGTGAGGGCATATATATCGTCACGCGAGATTCAGGAATTAATATCTGGTTGGTGATCTTGAACTTCCCTGTCCATCAGCTAGCATTCACTCTTGAGAGGGGAGGTGCTTAGTGGCTTGCCTTGCCTCCCAACCTCACCATGAAGTTACATTGACTGAGGTCACTATATTCGCCTTCTCTCTTACAAGAGTCTGAAAAGAACAGTCTGCCCATTCACAGTATTCAGCAGCAGTGCTCAAAAGACTGCACATTTAAGACTGGACATATTATCTACATATCTTAGTGTTATAGTCAACTTATTAAATTATTAGAAATGCCTCTATCCAAATTAAGGTGCAAATGAGACCGTGTGCCAAAGTCAATAGTATGGGTGTTATTTGATAGTAAATATGAGAGAGAGACAGAGAGAGAGAGACAAAGAGGAAGAGAAAGAAATAGACAAGAGGTGGGAGGACAGAAAGAGAGTGACACAGACAACATCCCCATTCTGTGAATCCCACCAGTGTCCAGATGATCTTCTCTCACTAGTCTTCTTGGTGGTGAGGGTCCCCCCAAGAGCACAGAATCTAATGGGTTAATATGGGCTCAGGCCAGGTGGGAATGCCCAGGTAGCTCCCCTGGAGGGGGTGGGCACAGTTTGACCCGGTGTCCTGCAGCAGACTCTGGGTCTGTTGCATTGCTTTGCATCCTGTGCAGTCCTGTGGTGCCTCAGGAGTGAGTCTGGGGAGCACTTTGGGAGTTTTGATGGATTATGACACCCCCTCAGCTGCCTCCCATGTGAATGTCCCTTGGATGTGGCTTTCCCGGGGTTGGGGTTTCACAGCTGGCCTGGTTTGTGTAAGAAGGGAGGATGGGTGTTCAGTGCCTCTGACCAGAAGTTATGCCACACACCTGAAACCTCCTTCTCCTCCCGCCCACATTGTTTTGGGGCAGTCTGTGTAAACCTGGCCTTTGTGGACTGTGGTCTCCTCTACCCCCAAGCCCAGACAGGGGAGGATTTTTTTTGCTGCATTTGGCTTTCTTGTGGATGTATTCTTTTCCCTCAGCTTTGTTTGTTTCTCCCTAGACCTGAGACGGTCAAACATTAGTGTCCCCTTTATCCTATTTGGGTGGCTTAACTCATGGTCCAAAGTTCCAGCTCAGCATCTTCAACAATGGGTAGGCTTCTCTGCTGTAGCTTCGTTATACAGTTTTTGCTATAATGGGCAAATTTTATAACAATGCTTAAGGCATGAACCATCTCAGCTTCTGACACTTAGAAATATCTATTTCATTCCTAGAAATTAGACAGACTGAAGACAGTTGTATAGCCATAAAAAAAAAAGTTTAATTTAGACCGTGGGGAAATCTAGTCTTTTATTCCAGGTGAAGGCTTTGCTTTCCTTGTGAGAGTTAAAACATTCTGATATTCAGGTGTTGGAGTAAATCTTCAGTAATCTGGAGTAAAAACATCAGATTCCAGTTCATGACACCATGGACTGAACTGAAAGTGAGGCCACCAATCCATATAACTATGGATAGGGCAGCACTGATCCAGATAGACAAACTGAAGCTTGATATATGGGAGAGATTTTCTGCCAGCACCTTTTTCAGCTTATTCTTATATTTATTTAACCAGTGTTTTATTTTTACCCCTTCTTGTCCTCTTGAAATGCATTAAGAGAGATAAAGAGAGTGGAGTATTTAAATAATAAACTCTTAAACAAGAGGAACATTATCTAATTAATCAAGTTTCTTCTATGATTGAGTCGTTTTGTCCTGAATTTTGAGGCAGACACTAGGAAGTTTTTCAACAGTATGCACCATAAAGGTGAGAATCTTTCTTAATTACACGAATCACAACTTAGGCTTGATAAAAAAATCAGCTCTGTAAAGTTATCTCAAAATATGCAACTTACAGTAAAAAGACCTACTTTAGGATGAAAAACCTTACTCAAACTAAAATAATGACTATAATGCTGTAAATATTTTAAAACTACTTCACCTATTACAAAAGTTCTCACTGATTTTACAAAACAATTCTAACATCTATAAGGATGGGTCCACATCACAAAAATTTAAACCAAGCATATTACAGTCTGAAAAATGAGGATTTCTGTCCATTGCCAAAACAAATTATTTTGACTTGCTTTAAAAATACATAGGAGCTCCTTCAAGTATTATCATGGATAAGTCATTATAAGACCTGCAGGTTCATACATCACTGCTCTTTGCTGTCAGTATGAAAAATAGGACTTTTTGTTTACTTAAAAAATCGAAATGTCATGATTCTGCTGTTGAAAAATGAGCCTGGAAAAAAGAGTGTCCTCCCATTTTTGAAAAATGTATTTTTTATTGAAGCAAAAGAGATAGGAGAAGAAAGGGATTATGTACACCCAGGGAAGAAGACTGTTCTCTATTGACACAGGATAAAGGGTAGTAATAATTGTAGCTGGGTCATTGAAGACAAAGTGTCCAGAAACAAGTTTGGAGTGGATGAAAACAAGAGTCAAAAATTAAGGTCTCAGCCTAAAGCAGACCTGCCTTTGAATCCCCAATAGATACATAATTAATAAAGGCATGATGAAGAAAGATTCATGTTTCATGAAAGAGTGAGACTCCTTGGTTAGAGTGCATCTGTTAATAATATAAAAATCCCTTCTGGAATGAGAGTTTAATAGTTCTCATTCATGCTTTAAATAGTAGATCACAGCAGTAAATCAGCATTATGATTTTAGAGGGTACAGCTTACGAAATATAATATATGGTTTCTGGCATTTCATTTGTTTTAAAATAATTTTTTAAATATTCTGTAATATTCATTCCCAGGAGGAGATTGATCAAATAATCATGCAAATACCGAAGTACAGCCTTCATTAATCTTAATTTTTTTATTATTATTTAAAAGCCTATGAAAAGTAATTTAGCTGTTGTGATGGGAGGAGGCAGTACTCTGACAGATTCCTGAAATCCATGGAAAAATAAGGTATGAGCATGTGTGTGCATTCATTACATATTCTTTGAGGTCCCACTCTGCAGCTACAAAACTTTGGTAGTTTTTTTTCCTAGACCTATAAGACTAGGTCCATTTCACTGGTACTCAAAAACAATTTACTGCAGAATGAGTTTGCTACGTTGTGTGGTAGTAAGAGTTGAGTTTTGATTCTTCTATTCTTTTGTTTGTTATCAATTTCCTGTAGAAAACAATAATAAATACAGATCTTGAGAAAACCTAATTTTTGTTGCTGAGATAAAACTGCCAATAACACTAAAAAAACCAGAGTTTCACAGTGTCACCGAGTTTTCCAGGTAAGGATATCTTTCTCTGGAAGCCTCAAGTGCAGACAGTAGTGAGAAATGTCTCTATCAGATGATGGGACTCCAACTAAAAGCCTGTAAAACTTTATTTCCTACCTCATGAAGAAAGATAAATTCTGTGCATGCATCTCCTTCAATAAAAAACAACTGTAATTTTAATATCTACTAAGCTCACACCTGTATCATGAATCTAATGATAAGTCAGTTTATGAAGTTACACTATTTATTGTCCTCCAACATCACGATGGAAAGCAAACAAGTCAAAATTATAATCAGGTTCTGAAACAGTGCAAAATAGAAGGAAAGTTCCAGAAAAATTCAGCTCCCAGTTCTAATATAGGTCAAGAGAAAATTATTTCTTCCACCTACGTTCTTCTGTAGTGTTATTCTTCCATTATTTAAAAATTATATTTCTTAAGAAATTTTTTTTACTCTAAACATTTAAAGATAAGTGACATTTACAGAATCCCAACGATCTTTGTAATTAGTCAGAAATATTGACTAAGTTTGTTACAAGTTATATAAATTTTCCTAAAATTAAGTATTATTCCTCCATAGTTGACTTTCTCAATGGGATTAAGTAGATGATGAGGTTAAAGAAACTTATTTTTCTGTTACTCACCTGTTACACAATGAACATGAAATTCAAAAGGGTGCATTAATGAAGACTAAAATAAAAATTAGAAGGTACATCAAAATAGCTTCCCATGCTTTTCTTCTGTTAAACCATGTTGAGGCACTAGTAGGCTGAAAACCTTTGTCCGAAGACATTACAAGAAAAAATGGTTTATAACAAAACTGACCCAAAGTTAAACACACAGAGATATCTCAATTTTTGGCTAAAAAAGTAAGTGTCTAACTGTTCTTAGCAGGTCACTAAGATGATTAAATTCCTTTTTTTTTTTTTTTTTAATATATATTCTGAAGGAGATTCTCCTTGAAATTCTGGCACCTATTTGAAATATATTCGGTGACAGTAGCAAATTGATAAAACCTGGAGCAGTAATGAAAAGTTAAAGGACTTTTCCTTTCACTCTTCCTTGCCTGGCAAGCATTCCACAGTCTACTGAGACCATGTTTGTTTGTGGCAATGCAAGAATTCAGACAGACGATATTAAATTAAACCACATACTCTAGCAGATAGTTGTGGTTAGCTCATAGAGCATATACATTTTGATGTTTACATATTCGGGAAAGTTTAGGGGGGAAAAAAATCTAAAAAATTGAACTACATACTGCTAAACGGACCATTGTCACTCAACAGCATACCATAAACTTTTTTCTACTCAGAGCTTGTGGAAAAGAGCTGAGGCAGAGCAAGGTTTGTGTACCAGGGCTGAGAACAGGTCCTTTAAAGAGAATGGGAGCCTTGGCACTGGAAGATAAACAGGCATGGACATCGAGTTTCAAGTCAGAGGCCAGACTCACATTTGGCAAATTAAAAATTCTCATGGGCTGGAAGAAAGATGTGGAATAGGTTTAAATTTTCTTTCAGATGGAAAGCCTGTATGAAGGAGAGGTACACAAACTACCTGTCAATATAAAATTTGCTGTCCTCAAAAAAAGCAGAAGGAAGATGCTGTCTCCCTTAAGGTGCTTGTGTTGATTTAAGTGAAAGTTTCTTCTTCTGGAGACCTGGTTGTGATTTGGAAAGAAATGCTGTAATGGGCAGGGTTGTGGCCCTGAATGCTCTAACTCACATGTACATGACCATACACCTCAATTTACTACTGTATTTAACAGAAAACTAAGGCTCATGAAAATTCATCTCTGCCTTTTCTTAAAATTCTAGGGATCTGCACAGGTCCAGAAAGCCTCTGATCTACATTAGAATAAAAAATTGACAGCAGTACAAAGTGCTAGCAATGACTGGCAATGACTGTTTGGTATGTGTGCACATATTCCTTAAAAACCATGCCAGCTTCATTTAGGTAATTTCAATAATAATTTCAAGTGAATAGCATTACTTTGGCTCAGACAGAAAGAGTGAAAAAAAACCCAGACAGCATCAAAACTTCAAAACAGACATCTTCTTGTGTTACCAACTTTTCTTTTATAAGGAAAATGAGGCCTACATAATCATTCAAGGAACTATTGTACTTGAACTTTCTCTCCTAATCATTAAAAAATCATATTGAATATGGCATCAAGTATGATGGAAAGGACTTCAAAAAAGGTAGTGTTTCTAAAATACTAGACCAGAGCTGTGCTGGTGGAATTCAGAATAACAATGGTGATCACAAGCAAGCTCTGCAGATTTATCCTTCATGACCACACACTTGCCTAAGTGATAACTTACATATCAAGGGAATGCTAGACCTGGTAAAACTATTCTTTATCCTTCAAGAACAGCAAGAAGTTTTCAATTTATCTACATTATCCGGTTCAATGCTTCTGCACCCAGAACTCCCAGCATCCAAAGGGACATTAAGTTTATTGATGCTATTCTTTTATCCTAGTGTTAGCTCAGTAAACAGTATTTTATATTGTCAAACCAGTTGAACACCATTTTAGATTTTACTTTATGGTGTCCAAGTTTTTTTCTTACTGGGATCATGATGGATCAGAACATCCTAATTTGAGACAGATACTGGGTCAAACTTAATGACAAGTTCTTTTAATTTTCCATTACATAAAAATACTTCATAAACTATAAATATGATGTATCCAAATTCTCGTAAAGGAAATTATAACTAATGGATTATTGAGATGTTACTAGAAAGAGCTAATAAAAAATGGTAAATATAATATATCTGCTTTCCTCCTCAGGATAAGTCTCATTACTGTACAAAATGCTCTCCCCGGACCAGAAATTGTAACAGATGAGCAAAAAACTGTTTTCGTAGGTGTTTTAAGCAATAAACATAATTCATAAAATTCATTTCATGTTCACACATTACTGCTGATGAAGATATTTTTACTGTCACTGTTAGAGCAGAGTAGTACAATTCTTAAGTACCTTTTTCAGCAATTGTAAACAAGTGACACTAAATGTGGTTTTTCTGTGTGCACTATTGTTTGCTCTTCATGGCATCTTCTACTGCACAATAAACCCTATAATTAGCCAGACCTAGTCTTGGCTGTGAGAAATAATTCTGTATATCTATAAACCAGAGCAAATACAAATATGCAATATGCTCTCCATTAAAGGCTGAGGAGAATATCATGTTTAGGAAATAATCATCACAGATCCACCTTCAAAGTCCAGGACTGAATTTCAGTCGATATTAGGTTAAGTTGATAGAACTCAATTCAAAACTAGCAAAAAATGCAATACCAAAAGAGGAAGTCATTAAGACTCAATGCCCAGTGGTTGTACTGCTTTTGAGAAATCACTCAGGTTGTAAGGGGATAAATACCTAGTCTTTTGTCGTTTTTGTTTTGTTGAGTACACAAAAAATGAAACTGCTGAGCTAATCCACAGTATAGCACATATAGACTTAATCACATGCACAAAATACCCTGTCTTTATGTCAGGGCAATATGAACTGACTAAAATACGCAAATTCCTATTGTTTCTGAAAGATTTAAGACCTGATTTGCAGCACAGTATTCCACTATTATTTTACTGTAGTTTTCTAGTCATTAAAATAGTGTCGTCTGTAGCATGTCTTTCTTAAATGTCTTCTTTCTTTGCCTTAAAAACATGGCTACATTTATAAAAATGCATTATTCTGACAGTATCTAGAAAGATGATTTACAACCCAGTGCATTTTCAGATATTTGTGTACCCTACAACTTAGACACTCCCTTACTTTTTCTGCCATTTTGATGCCTGTGGGGTTTAAAGAGGATTAGTAAAGATAATCAATTTATCATCAAAGAAAGGACAATTTTCCGATAGGACTGAACTTGAGGAAAAATTCATTTCGTAGACATTGTTTCGTCTACAATGCAGACCTTTTTTCAGTTCTGAGAATCAGCAGTGCCAAATGGGACAGATCAACATGTTTCTCCTCAGTAATGTCAACAAGTGTTTGACTCCAACCTATAGAAAATTTGGAGGCTGATTTGTTAAACAGAAAACATCTGCTTTTTATAGATTTTTTAGCTTTTCTCTTCAAAATGTATCCTTGTGGAAATGAGAGATATAACTGTTTAGATAAATTTCCTTTAAATAATCATTGACCTCTTGTGAGGCTTAATTTGTGGTCTCCAAGCCTATAAAAAAATCAAAATTATGGTTTCATTGATAAGGATCTTCACATTCTAATACATTTTTTCTTGTGATATTTAAAGAATAAGAAACACAAAGACTTGTCTGCCTGCATTACTGCTTGCATATCCAGTGTTGTGCAACCAGAGAGCTAGAATCCACCATCCTCTTTGCCAAAGGCATTTTACCATGTTTTGAAATTAAACACACATTTCCAAAAGATGGGATCCTGCTGTGCATGTAAATGGCTCTCTTGTACATGTATTAGAATATGTGTATACCTACCTAGCAACCTGCACATATGATTGCCCTGAGATGCTTACAAAGTCATGATGAAGTTGTCCTGAGATGTTTATGTTTTACTAAATTTTGTCACACAGGCATTTTGAAATACAAAATTAAATATAAGAGAAATTAAGTTCTAAGGCTTTGTAGTAAGCTTGGCAAATTATGAAGGACTTTCATATGATAGTGATGATCCTGTGCAATTATTTAAGAACTTGCCTTCAGTTAAATATCAGGGAGTCTGTTAAGCAATTATATAGTGTTTTATTTATCTATACAGAGACCTCAAGCAGTAATAACATAGAATTGCAACACTAAGACTTGACAAAGAAGGATTTTTCTAGATCCTAAACCTTTTATGTTTTACTTTAAATAATTGGCCATTTCATGTCATAGCATTTTAACATGAAACCTGCAAAATATTTGACCAGATGATGAGAGATTATATTTTAGGTTTAGAGGATCCAAGTGAGATTCACTCAGTAGTATACACCTTTCTTTTCCATCTCTCTGAAATGCCAATCTCTGTAAGAAAAGTGATCATCCAAGTTGCAGGATTGAGCAATTATTAAATAATAGGGTTTTAAACTCATTATTAAGGTTTAACTTTTTTTTTTTAATTTGTCACATCTCTAATGTATATTGCAAACCCTAGAAATATATTAATGTTGACTTCTGAACATTATTTTGACATTCAGCTTCTTGAATTTGTCTAATTTAAAAATCAAATTAGAAAAATTATTGTAAAAACTGGATATACATTTTATATTAATTTTTTATCTTATAATCTCAGATAAGTAGAGTGGTCTGATAAAAACTGAAGACAGGACAAGGTTTCAAAAATGTTAGGTCTTTAAAATGTATGGCTTACTTAGTCGTGTGCAACATTCTTTAGACCTTCTGTTATTCTACACCTAGTGATGCTTCTGATTGTTTTGTGGGGAGAGTAGTTTGGTTTTTTCTATGTTTGTTTGCGTTTTTCCTGACGAGGGTCAGTGGTGAGTATTAAAAAGCTCAGACTAAATTTTAAAAAGAAATAGAGAAAGCAGAGAACAGTGTTGACGTGGTTAATAACACAAAAAATTGAACTGCAACACTCCCACACCTACAGATAAATATCCAATGTAAGTTGAATCTACACAGGTATTCTTTATTCCTGATTTGTATGTACCAAGAAACAGAAGATATTTCCATTGTTTCTATTTCTTCCCACACTGATAGAGGCTGTTAATTAGTCCCCATATTTGATATTGTTTTGTTCTTTTCCCATTAAAGACAGGATATTTGTCAATGCTTCTCTTACTTAGCAGAAGTGAAGCAGCTATATATTTTTTATTTTTTAAACTTGGTCGCTGCTACGTTTAACAGAATTATATTATCATCTCAATTTTTTTAAGCTGGCTGAATATCTGGCCTAGGAAACTCAGGGTCTATACATGGCCGTGGACTAAGTCACAGTCATGGAAGATATTGTTGCCCGATGCCCCAAACAGAACACAAACTAACAGAGTGTCAGTTTATGCGGTGCTTTATTCAGGGCCCGGGGAACCTGCGGACTAGCGTCCAAAGTCAGGGTCCCACAGTTCCCTTTTTCGTCAAGTTTTTTATACCTTTTTACAAAGTAGTCCACGTGCAGAGGTACACATTCTTCAAGACAATACAGATACATAAATCTTGTAGATATCATTCCTAAAAGTTATAAATTTTGCATGCTTGTCTATTCAAAACTATAGGCTACCCCCCTTTAATTCCCCCTTGCATGTTTTCCCATCACCAGAACCCTTTATTTATTATTATACTTTAGCCTTATCCTGAAAGTTTCTAGATGTTCTTATATGCTCCACTAAATTCTTTAATTATCTTTAATTATTGTTTCCACAGTCCCCAGCTCATTCCCAGGGCTGGTTCCCAGGGCCTGTCCGAGAACTGCAGTTTTCTAAGCCTTAGCATGACTACTACTATATCTACATTAGTCCTTTTTCTCATTATTTCGGTATCAATATAAAGTGCAAAGGCTGAAGAAGCAGAAGTTTAAATTTACAGAAGCCTGTCATACTTCATGATCTTGATAGCTCAAATTTTAATTTCATTCTTACACTGGGTTGCCACCTGTACATATTGAAGTTGAATCCTTTCAGGTAAAAAGTACTTTAAGATCAAGAAAGTTATCCTATAGAAATGCTTAGGTCTTTTTTCTCTGCAGTGTTGGAGTGTTACAAGTTACAAACATTCAAATACCTGCTCTGTGAAACCATGTCCTGAGCATTGTGTGGCGTGTCATCACTCAGACTTGACACAAGATATATTATGCAATATTTGGTGTATACTTATACTGCAACTTGAGCAAAAACAAGTCTCAAAGTTCTAGTTTGGAAGAAATAACACTGTTCACTTGTGAATAGTCTACAACTATAGTGTCATACATTGAACTAAGGAAAGAAAATTCATTATTTGTTAGCTGGATATGAAATAGTAAGGGAGAATAATAGTTTTTTAGGGATTTTTTTATTGTTTATTTTGGGTTTTTGGGGTTTTTCTTGGATTTCATTTTTTTGTTTTGGGGGGTTTTTTGTTTGGTTTGGTATGGGTTGTTTTTTTGTTGTTGTTGTTTTGGGGTTTTGGGGAGTATTTGGCTGTTTGTTTTGTTTTGTTTAATTGTTTGTTTATGTTTTTAATTATTTGTATGCCCCTGGCGTGTGCTTAATTAGGGAGATAGAAACACAGATGTTGCTCATGACCCAACACTAGTGCCTTACCTCTCAAGGTAATACCCAGTAAGATAAATGTTTTATCTTTCTGTCTTTACCTATTTTCTTTATCACCAGACAGATAATATGAGTTATTGTCAAACTCTTGTCTGTTTTTATTGCTTTTGCTTTCAGTAGTGGTTTTGTTTCATTGTTTGATATTTTTCTTCTTGACCAGACATGTTCCATAAACAACCACAATAATAACACTTCCTGTTGCAACATGTATTGTCTTCAGGTACAAATGAGGAAGATAAAATTTTCCTCCCCAGATTAAGAAATGAAAAGGAAAACGATGGTTAAATTATTATCCTACTTAACATTTTCAACATCAGTTACTAGATACTTGCAGGAAATGGACAGAAACATTTGGAACAAATTTTATAAACTGGCAGCCTTATATAGTATAATAATTAAGGGGTTTGTAGAGCTTGAATTCATACATATTCTTGGTATTTGAATACACAATGATGTTGAATCATTAAAACTGCTGACATTTAAGAAAACAAACTTAAGCAAAATATTGTCTGTCATCATTGGTAATTTTTCCCATAAATCACTTTTAAATAAAATATTCAGCATATGTTGAGCTTAACAGTTTGGCAACTGCTCACAATAAAAACTATGCCAATTTTTTTTTATTTGCTTTAATTAGGAAAGCAATTTGGATTCAATATTTGAAAACTATCACAAACTTACCAAAAGAACAGTGAAATTGTTTTATTGGAAAGTCAATTTTCTGCTATCTCTTTGAGAGTCTTGAAATTTAATATCAAAGTAGAGAGCTTAAATAGCATTATTTCAATATCATTGCTACCAATTGGAGAGCTTAAATATGTCTTAAATTAACTTAAAATAGAGTAATGAATAGAAAATTAAGTTCTCAATTAAGAAACAACAAATTAATTATGCCTTTGAATTAATGCACAACTGTATTATTCTAGTTAGTTTTAACTACATCCTTATTTTTTCTTTTTAAATTACTGTTTTGTCAGATCATAATTCTTAATTTCACCTCATGTGCTAATTAGCTATTGGTTTTATTCACTTAAATCCACATATTCCTCTTTTTAAAGAATTATTGTTGGTTTGATTAAGACAAGTACAAATGGTTATATAATTTTCACCCTTTTTCTCCCACACTATTTAATAATCAGTAATCAGAAAACAGTACAACAGAACAGAATACTGCAGGGTATTGTTCTAATTTAACTAAGTACTGCACATGGTGGCTGAGCCATAAAGAACTATGCAGAGGATGCTGTAGGAATCACATGCCGAGTTTGATAACACATTTGGGTGATAAATGTTGTGATGCTTATTCTTCCATTAAAAATATGTAGAAGCAGATGGCCATTTTGACCTTTTATCAGCAAAGTGTGAAAGTAGTATTTTTAGCCTCTCCAGAGATGCCTTGACTATCATTGAGATTTTATTTTAACATTGTTGTGCTTCTAAGGAAGACTAAGTTATATCAGTTGAGTGACTACAATGGTCTTCTCCTGATACACAACTGAACCATTAGCTCAGGAGCTTAGGTAGACAGTTAAATCAAGTCTATCCAAAATTGATAGTAAAGTCAGAAAATAGCATAGACGCTACAAAACTGTCATGCAGCTAATTGTCTTAAAGCCTTAGCATATGTTATAACCCGAAATTACCATATCTACCACAAAGCAGTTGTATATAAGTATTTGCAACCATATCTTTAAAATTCTATTTTCATATTTTCTCGCAGACCTCAGGAATTACTTCAGGCTAACAAAACCTGCAGGCTAACCTGCTTATTTAGATGGGAGATTATGTGTGCTTTCCCTTCATACCAAGAGTTCAGCTCAAGGTATTGAAAGGGGTAAAGTTTAGCATGTGGGTAAGTGCTCACAAAATGAACCCCGGACAAAGACAATGTATAAAGTATTATACTAATAAATGGAGACATTTTAAACATGTTTTATTATCTATGTGAATGCTTGAATAAATCAAGATGCTATTTTTTTGTAAACCAAACTATTTGTCATAAAGCCAAAACTGAAAATGATGAAAGATGTGGAAACTTTATAGGGTTACCATTATAAGTAAACCTCACACCAACTGGCTACATTTCACTGCAAGACTGTGGAAAATCTATTTTTAAAACTGAATAAACATTATCTGGACTTAAAGGAAAAGAGGGTATTATTACTTTAAATATTTTCACTAATGGAATATCCCATATCAGCATTCTAAGGTGAATTAATTTAGTTCAGTAGTGCAGCATGGAGAATAATGTATCAAACGTTAAACTCTCAAGATTTTGTTTCAAAGACCTCTAGTTAATAAGTCTCTGCTTTCTGCTAAAGTTTATGACACAATTCAGTACAGATATTTTTCTTACCTCTTTCTTCACAAGAAAAGTTTTTTAATGGAAAAATCAAACTGTTAACAACTGGAATGACTAATTTAGGTTGTGCCATAGTATGCAAATAATTTAAAATGTATTACCACTCTATGGAATAAAATGAAGTAAATTTGTCTTTTTACATCTGGAGTACTTTTTTCAAAGTCAACTGAATCAAGACGAAAAACAGAATATATGGAAGAACAATTGTAATTTTGTATAGGACAGTAAGAGACAGAGAAAACAGAGTCTTTCAGGAGTACATCTATGTGTTCTAAGAAGCATATCATAGGAGAATACAGATGTAACCTGGGAATTTTTGTCTCTCTCAGGGAAAGAGAACATAATTATGGCAAAAGTTCAAATATTTGCAGCTTATATTATTTTTCTTTTAATCTCTAAATTTTCTTCATAAAAATGTTTCTTAAATATTTTCAAAGTAATCAATAATATTAGGCATGGGTGAGGGAGAACTTTTTTTCTATTTTGCAGTGTAAGTCTCAGTGAAATCATCCTGCAATTAATGTAACAACTCTTTCTTTTCTTTTTTTTTAATAATTTTGACCATGAAGGTCTCTCATATCTTATTTATGCAGTAGAAAACCATCTCTGGATGTTGTAATATCCACTCCTCTGTTCCTTGATGTTCCTGCTGAGCATTGCACTGTGATTTGCACTTGCCTCCAGCAAAAAGGGACCCTCTGCTGAGGGGACAAGAAAAACATCAATATCCACACACCTCCCCGGAGTGAGAGGGGAAAAAGGACATACCCCAAAGTCACTGAAGCAAGAGCTAAATTTCTTTAGATGGAAGGAGAATGAGAAGATGTTGTGAAGATGGCTGAAAATCCTTTTGTACGTTGTAGGGATGAACTGATGTTACATTGAATATTCCTATAAACCATGGAGAAAGACATGGGGGGTGGAGATGTTCCATTTGATAGATCATTTGACCAAAAGCACCTGTGTTGAGAATCTTTGCCCTGAGGAAAGAAGGGGATCTCGGTTTTCTGAGGATGAGGCATGAACAGACAGAAAAGAGATGAAGAGAACTTTTGCTGTGGAACATTTCATTCTTAAAAGTAATACCCCATGAGACAGACATGGCCCACAAGCACAGCTCTGGGAAGGCTGTGGAGCTGGGAGGAGTGACATGATTGCAGGTTCCTGGGGGTCTGCTATTCGTGAAAGTGAAGCAAAAAGAAAAATGTTTCCTTCCTCCTTTTGGGAAAGAGATTCCTATAGGCAAACAAGAGGAAGCTCCTCTCCCTGAAGTGAACTGAATAAGATTATTTTAGTGGGGAACTGACTGAAGGGTCTTTGCATGTTCTTGTTAATAAGGACTGAGAAGGAGTGGTCTGAAGATCTTATTCTGAATTTGTTTTTTTTTCTTTCTTTGTGTAGTTAATAAATTTCTTTTTATACCCTTTTAAGTTTTAGACCTGAGTTGCTTCTGCTCCTGGTTCTGTCTCACGACAGAAAATGAGTATATTTAAACTGGCAAATCAAAACTACAACATTATTTGGTGCGTTGGCTGAGAAATTAAAATTAAAGCAAGAAAACAAGATAATTATTTTTAATAAAGTACGCTGAATTCAATATTCAAACACTATGAATATTAATTTGGCTTTTAAAAATCATTTAACCACAAAGCATAAAACCTGATCAATATAATAATTTTCCAAAAGGAAGATAGGTATGTTACAAATTTAATCTGCATAATAGATGTGGGTGGAAAAGGCTGTTAATATATATATTAAAAAAAGAGAACTGTGAAAATTCAACCCAAACATAGAATATTGGTTATATACGATGCCAGTATACCTGTAAAAGAAGAGTTGGTACAGGATTATGTTCACATCCATGACACTAGCAAAAAGAAAAAACTAATTAAGTGCAAAGTACCATTCAATTATTCAATTAGCAGAAATGCTAATAAAAGAAATAGCATGGAAGTTCAGTAAATTATGGTACAAAAATAGAAGTATGGAACTAGAATTAATATATATGTAATTTTTAAAGGATAATTTAAGTGTTCTTATATGTTGTAAGTATGTGGCATACTTTTTGTTTTTATGAAGATACATTGATGAATAAAAACCTTTTTTCTGTATATTTATATGTAGATAAGAAAATTTGCAAAGCATTTGCTGGCATATGCAACCCTAGAGAAATCAGATCACTTTGAAATTAACAGAAAATCTTCCATTTGACTTGATCGTCCATATTTTTTTATTCTGCCCTATGCTCAGTTTTGCACCATGGAGGCCTCCCTAATCCTTGATTATTCATTTGAGAGCTCTCAAGGAAAGTGTGGGTTACCTTCAGGCAATGTAGTCTGAGAATGGAAAGTGGCAGAAAGCAGCAATGTTCTTTCAAACCTGTCCTTTGTCTCATCCATTGTTTGCTTCCTCAGTATTGTACACCCTAAAGCTTTAAAATGCAAGTTTATTCGTGGGAACAGTCTCACAGCATCTTTTTGCAGCAGCCTAACCAAACTACTGTCATCCCAAAAAAGTTATGGAAGCAAAAATTTATTCAAGGCAGGCAAAAGACGTATATGTCTAATTCTACATTATGATGAAAAATAAAGCTATAAAGTTCTTCATGTCTCCTTCCACTCACAAATTGTAACTAGAATGGCAGTTAGAGACAAAGATTGGGGTTTTTTTGAAAGACTCAATAATATGACACGCCTTTTCTCTCTTAATACTGCCCTATACTAACAAATGGAATTATGCACAGTAAGCAGGCTAAGAGAGTATTAGTGTCACAGCAGATCTGAAACACTGATGTCAGTCATGGTGAGCTTGTATAAAACTTCAACACTGAAGTATTAATTTTCATATCATTCTATTTCAACAGACAGAGGAATCAGCATTTAAATACAGAGCATCTATGCCTGCAATGTACAATTTCCATTTCTTGAACAATGTACAAAATGGTAGAATTAATCTTGTGTTTGTGGAATTTTGCAAGCAGGTTAGTGATTTACACGTTTTGTGAGAAAAATGAGGGAAATAATAGGATGAAGACATCCTCCATCATTGTTTTTCAGCTATATTTAAATGCTAAAATAGACAACATGTCTCAGTTTACAGAATAGAGGTAGTTGCTTTTGGAAACCTTACCTTAGCAATACAAAGATGATTCAAGAAACAGAGCTAATATTTTGTGCATGGCTCTCCTATTTTAATGTCAAAATGACTAGACATTGGATCATTGTCTTGATCTCTTTTTGAAAGTTGTGAAAATATGACAGCCTGTTTTCTTAAAGTAAATAATAAGACATAAATGCTAGGCGTTTTTATGAACAGGAAAGCTATTTTCTAAAAAGATATCATTTTATATTATGTAGGCTAAAATGAATTTTATTTTTTCAAGAAGGTATATATATGATCTTATGTGGAAAGGGAAAAAGGGAAATTAAGAAATATTATTAGCAAATAGATAGTTCCCAGATAGTTCCTAATTATTTTTAAAACTATAAAAAACAAAAACAAACAAAAAAACCCCCAAAAACAAACAAACAAAAACCAAGACAAATAACCACTAAAAAAGTGAAAACAAAACACTAACAACAAAAAACCCCAAACAAACTAAAAATACTTTAAGTGATTATTTTTATCTCTATGTGCCTTTTATGAACTTCATTTTAGGGTCAACAGTTGAAATTTACACACAGTTTAGGTTCCAATCAGAAAAAAACTTCCAAAATAAAATCACATTTGAGGTAATAGAGTATTTTTAAAGGTCACATCATTAACAAGTACTCCTTTAATGGTATGAAATGTTTCTAGACTTCACCAGAATCTTCTGAAAATTGTACTTTTATGTATCTGTTACACAGAAAGTCTGAGGAATGATGCTGGTAGTAGAGGAAGTGAAATTACTTGAGTAGATTTGCATTAAAACCAACAGTAATTTGGTATTCTTTTAACTTATCAGGCTCTTCTGATGACACTGTAGTGGGGATGGCCAACACTGCCCATGTTCCCATAGCACATACTCATTATCTGAGGGTGTCTCAGAGATTATTAATCTCTCATCTTGCAACTGCCTAGGGCAAAAGTCAGCTCGTTGAAATGCACCCATCACCCAAGGAAGTTACAGAGCTCTTGAGGCTTCAAGGCTGCAAGTCAGCTAAAAAGAGAGAGAAAAAATCTGCAGGAGATATTGTGAGTCTTTTACCGCAGAGCTGCAATGAGTCTTAGAGTGTGTGTCTAGGTCTGGTGGCACATAAAATTTTCCATATTTTTATCACAGGGGAGGTACTGCATTGTGAATGAGCAGTGAACCCAAACAACTTTCTACTCAGGGCCTGAAATGTTCTCAAGCAAGAGTTAAAATAAGTAAATTGATTTTTAAATTTATGCATATAAACATTCACAAATGCCATTATCCAAAATGAGAAACTCAGCATCAAGCTATTCTATTATTTCATAGGTGATTCAAAATTATTTTCACAATTCTTTTCTTGGTGAGACGGAGATCTGTCAGGTCATCATACTCTCCATTACACAGATGGACTAACTAGAATGGTACAATCTTATTTTCACTAGGGCAAATTACATTGGCTCCCTTACCACCAGTAGGCCATGAGTCTCTACATCAGTAAATGTTGCCTTAGCAAAGAAGTCCTAAAGCTACAGCAAGAACTGAATGCAGTTTCTGTGGAGTAGCATCACAAAATGTTTTTTCCAATGATCTTATGTGCTTATCCCTGAACCAATATTTTTAGGTTTCTGGTAGGTTGTCCATTTATGTCTGAAAAATGTAGAGACAAAGAAAGAATAAAAATATAACAAATCAGAAGAATTAGAGAACTTTGGTTTAGGTTCTGCTTAAATTTAGGGACAGATATTGGTAGACTTCTGCTCAACAACAACCAAAGTCATGTTCCTAAAACTGAGATTAAGAAATGCAGATCTATGGCATTATCTTGGTAGCACACTTCTGAGGAAAATGCAATTGATGTTATCATCTGAGAGAAGAGTTCAGTAAAATATGAGGTTTTCTAAACAAGCCTACAGGTGAAGTAATCTGTATAAGAAATTATTCCTTTTGTAAAGGTTCCTTTTTGTGTATTGATTTAGGTTAAAACCAAATCTTAGTCATGAGGTTTAACAGAAATCTATTGATAGTTCAGTGGGGTGAGAAAATTATGCAAAACCTGTAGCTGCAACAAACAAAGTCATTAGATATGAAAATGCAACAGATTATAAGAAGCATCAACATGGACAGGAATTTAAATTAATATTGTGAGAATTAAAGTTTCCCAGATTATTCATACTATATAATTTATTCTATTGCTTTATATATTAATACATTTTTGTAGAAGGCATAAATGGGTTTGCTGCATAACAACTGAAATTTCTTGTAGGGATTACAATTTTAAAAATGGGTTCTAACCTAACAATTTGTGTTTACTACAAATTGTCACATTTATGTGAATAGATTACTCACCAAATAAAGAGTAAGTACATATTTAAAATGAAAAATTGTTCATTTGAGGGGTTTTTGAGTGTAGGGGAAATATAAAATATTTATGGAGCAAAAACCAGGACTGCCTTTAAAGAGAAGAGCTAAACATACAATCAAAAAGCCAATGTGGGATGGTGAATGCACAATCTGAGAACAGCCTGTCAACTCAGGTACAGGCTAAACAGAGCAGCATACCTCTAGTAATACAGGTTTTGTTTTAGAATTAATCATTTTAGAACTGACCAACTTGTCAAGTAGCCTTTCTTAAGATCAAGCTTCTTCACCTCTAATATTATTGGCAGCTACTAAAAAAAAGGCAGCAGAAGAAATCCCTACAAATTATGTTCTGCATAGTATAGCTGACTGCAACAAAGTAGGTGATAATATTGCAATAGTCATCCTTTGTAGAAAAGAAACTCATGCAATATTTTTTTTATTAAAAGGTAAAGAAAAAGAAATTAAATAGAATACTCTCCACCTACACACAAAGACGTATAAAATGTCAACATTTCCTGATGAAATGCATATATTTCCCAATGATATGTATAAATATATCTATTTATACTTTTTAATATTATATTTTTAACAGTACATTGATTTTGGTTACACAAAATGTAAGCAGACATAAGCAAAAGAAAAAAGTTGTATGAGTTGAATAGCGGTAATCCACAAACCACAGAAAAGTTAGTGTCTGTATTAACAAAGACTAGTCTTAGATTTACCAGATGATTCATGCCAGATCATTCTGTGTTTTCACTGTCATTTTAAGGGATCTGGACTGTTAATTGGATCATATACAGTCAGGCATATCAAGTGCATTGGAGCTTCACATATGCTAAGTTATGTTCACATTGGCAATACAGAAAAGGGAGGGTTAAAAAAGGAGAAAAAAAAGTTTGCAAATAGTAAGAAGTTAAACAAAACAAAAAAAGAAAATAAAAGATAATATCTAACAATTCTGTTACAGAAACTGAGAAGCTAAAACTAATGTGCTGGCAAAAAAAGAAATAATCTGATATAGGCCAACATATGGCAGAAATCAGTGAAACCTCTGCCAGAAAGGAAAACATCTTTAAGCCACAGGTTATCAAATAAATGCAGATACAGCAAAATCCAACACCAGACGAAAACA
Organism: Sturnus vulgaris; assembly: GCF_052056855.1. NCBI lineage: Eukaryota > Metazoa > Chordata > Aves > Passeriformes > Sturnidae > Sturnus > Sturnus vulgaris. The sequence continues at coordinate 14,779,087 of NC_142283.1, read as the reverse complement.
AGAGTGTGACCGAGGCAAAGAAAGTTTAGCCTGTATACACTGAAAGATAAAAGCTATGAAAGAAAACAAAATGAAATTAAATGATCCTCCTCTCTCTCAGACTTGCATGCTCTCTGCCTTGAAGGTATATATCAAAAGTCCATGCTGTCAAGCATGGAGCCACATGTATCCACACAGAGATAATTTTATTTATTTTTTTTTATTTCACATATTAAAAAAGAGGCTAGGGGAACGAAAAACTCAGATCCCAGGTTGTAAGTTGCCTCTGGCAATTTTTGAAACTTTGTATCCAGTACAATAAAGAAAATTATAAATTTGAAGCAAGCATGAAAAAAACTTAGACAAAATATTATGAATAACTAATTTCCCTTCCCTCTTGTTTCAGCCTCACCTCCCCACCAATCTCTACACCAAAAAGATCATGTTATTCCATGTAGCATGGAGAGGATATTTAGTCTTATTTCTTGAAGAACAGAAAGGCAGCAAATTTTCTGCAGTCCCTTAAATATGAAGTAGCTTTTACTATCTTTGCAAGAAAGGATAGTGAACACTCAAATAGACATCTCTCAGGCTATTCTGTTTTCCTTTCTTCTGAAAAAACACCTTATGTTCTAGCTGGAAGACAGATAGCAACGAAAATCACAAAGTATTAATGTTGTGTACTCATGGAGGGAAGTGGCACTTAGCAAGTTGGCTGTTAATTTTCTTTTAGTCTCGGCTTTCAGATGGGCCTGAGAAAATGTGCTCTATATTCCAGGCACTCCCATTATTATTCTCCACAGAAACTTGCCTTATGCAGTAAGTAGTCTTTAGTTCTTGCAAAAAAACAATTTTGTAGAAGAGAATCTTCCTCATGTCTCCTCCTATTGTGCTTTAACAGACTAAGCAAGTAGAATTCTAAAATTAATATGGAAATACATAAGTGTATATCAGCCATGGTTGTATTCAAGACTCTCCTTGAATGCTCTTACAAGTGTTATCCACTATAAAAGCTGAGAGTTTTGTTGCTAGAATTTAGAAATTACTGCACCTAGAATCAAGTCTCAGTTTACTATATTGTCCAAGGTAATAGTTTTCCACTTTCAGTAGATGCTACATTTCTGTCTCTCTGGCACACTTTTCACTCTTCATTCAAACTGAACAAACATAAAAGACTGTACATAATGCAAAGGATTCTAAACATAAAAAGGAATTTATTTCTCATTGTGCAACTCAAACTATTTCTATTCTCAAAATGACAAGGAAGTAAAGCAAAGAAATTAAACCTGACAGAATTGCACGTCTCTCAAGAAATGCTAAGCTATACATCTCATTTCCAGATTTCATTGGGCTGCAGGTTTTCTCTGGCATGAGTTGTAAAATGTTGGTTATCCCTACAGCTTTAGGGAAACATTTGATGGATAATCAAACTCTAGCAAACACACTACTTCAAGCTGATGAGTGAATTAATGTTTGCCCGTTGGAGACATTTGATTAAGTGTAGATGAATATTGCTGCATTGAGCCACCAACCCTCCAGAGGAAATGGGGTTTGAGCATCAGAGAAATGAAAAAGGTATTAAGAGTGACAGAGACCAGGCTTAGTCTCAAAGGATGACTTTGATTTTAAAAGTGTATGATTGTGAAAGTAACTATGGCCTTTAATTACTCAAATAATTAAAAATACAATCAAAAGTTACAAAGTGGTTGATCTTTTTCTAAAAGCAGAGTAGTCAATAGGCAATTTCCCAACGTGTTCACAACCTACACGTGTTTACAACCTATGTATGCTTACTCTCCTTGCAAATACAACCAGTACATTTTGGAATTTATAATTTTCAAAATCTATTAATATTGCTTTAAGCAATTTTCTGCTTAGGGCCACATCAGTAAGAATTTCCAGGTACAAATGTATAAATTTTATATGGATTGCTATTGCAATATATAGAGGTAAATGTCTGAAGGCTAAACAGTTCATTAAAATATACTGGAACTATGTCTACAATACTTAATAGAATAGTTCAATGTCAAAAGTTCCATATTTTTCAAGGGATTCCCACTACACATGAATCATCCTTGATAAAAAGAAGAAATAATTAATGTATTTCAAGTTCAATCTTTGTATTTTGAAGACCAATTTATGAAAACAAGGTACTTCAAATTCTGAAATAAAACCACTAACATACATTGTTAAAATCTATGCTTCTATGCTTGCAAAGTTTTGAGTATGTTAAATGATTTTAGTGATAATATGCACTTCAGTGGTGAAGAATGTGTTGAGACCATTACAAAATTTTTGTGTCTAACTACAAAAAATATTTGCCATTAGAATTAACTTCATGACAATATAATCTTCAGTTCAAAAAATGAGTATGCAGAAAGTATGTATGAGTATGCACCTACCTATTCTTGTAGGTGTTTCAAGACAAATAATTATTTTTGATCAAATCGTATGCTGTTTCTTGTTCAATATAAGACAATAAAATGGAAGATGCACTTAGTATATCATAACATTATCATAACTATTGCGTTTTCAAGCACACTGTGCATATATCATCAGGCAGAATGAGAGAACAAGACAATTATATAAACCCTAGATATCTGAAGCATGTTTTAACACCAAATTTTATGATCTACATTCTCCTGTACTGAAATGTTACTTTTGTGCATACACTTTTTGATAAATTACTTATAGTCATGATCTATGGGCTTTGAGTATTTTCCAAACTAATATTAACCATTATGAATTAATTTTCCCCAAAACTATGGCTACAACTGAAACAATAAGAACAGGAAAAAAGCAGTTTCTACGTTTTCTAGTGCTTCTAAAGTAAAATTTGTTCCTTCTTTTCTTGATCTCTTTTCAGTCCTGGGTACCTATTAAATTCCTTCTCAAGCAAATACTTTCTATTTTTATATCTCTAAGTCCTAAACAGAGTTAGTCATCATCTCTTCTCTTTGAACTTTTGTTTTTGACTCTCTTTTCAGCTTGAAAAACATGTAAAACACTTGCTCATGCAAAGGAATGTGGCCCAGTAAGTACAGTGGAGAGTTGTATTAATTAATAAAGAGAAAGAGGAGCACCTGACATTTTATATCAACAGCAACTTCTGTTTTGAAGTGGAATGCCCAACTATTTCTTTCTTCTTCCTTATATTTGCAGAAGCATTTCACAATTGAAGATGAAGGAGACAGAAATGACACTAAGGATACAATCTGCAAATTATACTTACATGAAAAAAATCTTAAGTTTGGATCAAATTTAGATCAAATTTCATTGTCAAAGAAAAATCAGAGTTATCCAGGAAATGTTACATGAGACATTTCAGTTGGTTTTGAAATAGGTTATCCTATTTTTAATTGGGAAAACTATATAAATATTAAGTAGTTATGAATATGTGAAAAGTATTAGATATTTGCAGATTCTTATTTTTGGGAAGTTGAGAAAAACTAGACAAAGATTTATGGTGATAAGTCTGTGGGGAAAAGTTATCAAGGTAAGAACAGAGGAATTATATTCACAATACCATAAGAGAAGTCAAGGTAACTATGACTGTATTTACAGGTACATCCGTTTCCTATTTGCTCTTCCAAAATGATTCATGTACTCATTCTGCCCTTCACTCTTTTTACTTTTTACTCTTTTGTTTCCTCTTGAAATCAAATGTATTTGATTCTCTTTCTTAAAAAAAAAAATAAAATTAATCCTTAAATTTGCAAGTCCCTTTCACTTTAATTGAACCTCTTTTGTGGAGCTTACCAAGGATGTTGTCTTAGATAAATCTACAAGTCAACGGCTCATCATCTATTTCAGAGCCACCTATAGTTCATTGAGAAGTTTGGGGTTTTCTTATAGAATGTGGAGCTTTCTAAATTTGAGGGTAAAGTAATTCAGCAATGTTTCCCCCATGACTACACAGTTTCTCTTTTCCAAAGGACTTATCAGAATATTTGACTAATTTTATGAAAAAATAATGAAATATTAAGAGCTTGACAGAGCATCTTGCAGGCGTCTCTGATTTATGCAAGAGTGCCACACATATTTTTGACCAGAGACACTCACAGGTATCTCACATCTATGTTAATCAAACTAATTATAAGATGGTAGAAAATGTAACAGGCCAAAGCTCATGAAAAGGTCCCGAGGACAGAAGCAAAATTCAGTCACTAGAATGTGTTTGAAACATAGAGAAATTCTAGGGTATTCACTTAACTGCACTACTTAAAGAAAATTTAAATTAAAAATCCAATAAATTAAATTTTATTTAAAGATGACTGTGAGATTAAGGAAAAATCATTTTGAAATATATGTATAACAAAACCATTTGAGCACAGCAGGAAAGGCCTATCTTAAACATCTGTACTCTGAGAGATTAAATAATTGATCTGACAGCTCTTAATTTTATTTATTTATTTAGGTTTTGATTAAATATGTCAAAATAAGAGGAAGGAAGGAAGGAAGGAAGGAAGGAAGGAAGGAAGGAAGGAAGGAAGGAAGGAAGGAAGGAAGGAAGGAAGGAAGGAAGGAAGGAAGGAAGGAAGGAAGGAAGGAAGGAAGGAAGGAAGGAAGGAAGGAAGGAAGGAAGGAAGGAAGGAAGGAAGGAAGGAAGGAAGGAAGGAAGGAAGGAAATATACATGATTTTTCTTTTATTGGCACTCCAATTAATTGATTTTTTAGAATCTCTCACTAATTCTCTAATAGCCAAAGTGAGTTTTCCATCTCAACCACACTCATCTGGAAAACCAAAACAAATTTTCTTTCAATTTGAAGTTGGCTTGCACACTTTTGATACTTAAAATACATATTTTGTCAAGTGTATACTTTAGTGTTTCTTTAAGGCAAATTTAATTACGTTTCCCAAAATCTGAGTGGTTTAACAATGCCAGAAATTTGGGGAACAATTTTCTGTTAATGCTGCAAACTCTTCTGATAACTGGGCTACCTCAAAGTTTCATATTTTGTATGTGAAACTATGTAATCCTAAAATCCTGAGGTGACATAAACATAATTTTTTTTTCCCCAGGAAGGAATTTTCAATTTAAACAGAAGATCTTCTTCCAAATGAACACAGAATGGAAAGTATTCAGACATATTCCAGTGAATCAGAATGAGGGAAACAATTTTTTCATAAGCAAACAGAGGGGATTTTTATAATTTATTTTCTTCTTTGGTTGTGATGCCTTATAAACAACCAACCATCCAACCAATCAACCAAACAAGGTACTCTTTCAATACTGCAGTTTATTTTATTCTGTATTGTATTATTTTGACTGCCTTTGCTTAGAAAGGTGAGCTGGCAGCTGTGTTTTGACCAGGATGCCCAGGTAGCTGGCTTTGACAGCTTTCTGCAATGGAAAATTTTCTTGGTCTGGATTAGTGTCTGCTCCTGTGAATAGATTGGGTCAAGGAGATCCAGACAGAGAGTAGTAGAGGTATCACACAAATGGCAAACGGAAATTAATAGCAGACAAATGTAAATCACTGGGTACCTAATAAATCTGAATCCTAAAATTCATCATATTTAAAAGAAGAAAGAGAAATCAAGGAAAAGGAGAGGATATGTGGGGTATATAAATCAAGAAGATTGGTGCTATTAAAACCAGTAGATTAAACTCAAGTTTCAAATATTGAAAAATTGGTAAGTATATTGAAAATTAAAGGAAGATTGTGCAAGACAAGAGGACATATAATGAAGGATTTTACAGGCTCATTCAGAAATATAAATCAGAGAACACTGTAAGACCATTAAGGGAGGAAAAGACCTTTATAAAAAAGAATGTGTGCTGCCCTTAGGCACGGTGACGTATTTATTTCAGTTTGAGCCAAAGAGAGAGAGTAACAGATATAAACTATTGCAGCAGCTGCATGATCTGGTCCTATCCCTTTTGCACATTCTTGGTTTCAGCACCATGAAAGTTACAGTGACTGCAGATAAATATCCAGTAATTGAAATCATGTTGGTAACACTGTACTTCTTTTAGCCTCCAAGCTAGTTACACTAAAAATTCATTTATACATGTTGCGTCACATTTTCTTTGGCAGTATAGTCCTACTTATGCAAAACATTCTATGATTCCTGTGTACTAATTTTTACTTAAGCAGATTTAAGCTCAGGCTCCAAAGGACCTTGAATTTTAGGGAAGGGACCTTGTACGCCTTATCTTGCAAACAGAAAAAAAAATATATTTGAAGGAAAATAATTTTCAGAGTGCCCGTGGTTGTAGTCAGTAATGATACACAGTCTACATGAATTAGTCGAATGAGTAGAATACATTCATTAACATAATTTAATAAATTTTAGAAATTTATCATCCTTACCTTTGGGATACTAATCCAGTTTTGTAAAATATTTTTACATTTCAGAAAGAGTGCAGTAGCAGCTCACAGTTTCTCCTTTTCAGAATGTAGACTGGAGTAGAAATCAGTAAATATTTGAAATGAACTACAATGGTTGGCTCAGTACAATGGAAAACATATTTTTAAAAGATACATTTTGACAATTAGAATTTGCTTTAAAACCAAAGTTTTGGCTAACACAAAATATACGAGCATGTGCAGAGGTTCTATTCCTAGCCGAAGTGAACAATGACATGAGAAAAAACATTCTAAGAAAATTGCAGAAGGGGGCTTAAGATCTGAATATTAAACTGAAATCAGATTATAAGTTGATTTCAGTGGACTTGGTCTTTTAAGGTGAATCTTGCTTTTCTAAATTACATGAAATTTAATTTTTAAAAAGCCTCTCCATTACTTTAAGTAAATTTGTTGTAGGTCAGTGTGTTTTAGCTGAGAATCTAGCACATAAATCACAAAAAAAAAAAAAAAAGGCGATTAAAAAAACCAATAAAGATCTTCATTGAATTACATTGGCAAGAACACGATTCAAAAACCACTAAGAAAATATAAATTTCTAATACAGAGCCATTTTTTAAATAAAGTCCATCAAAATTAAAATATTGAGATAGAATTAAAATTTCTCCAGCCTGATGAATACACAATGACTCTTTGGGAAAAATGTCACGACACATTGTTTTAATTAGAGGTCAAGCCCTGATGCACATGGTCAGATCCCAGCATGGAGGCTTAGTAAACAACTTAACTTTATTTGATCACTGTTTTGTCTTTTGCCTTACGAAAGAATGATGTATAAAAGAATGGGAAAAGTTTTGGTGGTTTAAGCCATAACCACAACAGCAGCACTACATAATACATACAATTTGCCTATGGACAAGTGCTTTTAGTATGGATATTGCCTTAGCTGTGCTGGATGAGGTTCTTAGGTATGTAAATTAAAAGCAAGTGTACTATTTTCCTGTAATAGAACAGGAAATGTATCAGCAAATGGGTGAAAAGAGTTAAACACTTAAACTGAAATGCTGCTAGCGCCATGAAGCACTTGCACTGCACTCTGTGGCTGATCATGACTATCAGAAGTTTACAAATGCACCTTGTGGGCAGCCTCTTATAGTTCACAACTGTTTCTTGTTTATATTCCATTAAACAATCTGGACTGTTGAATATACCTTGCACAGAAAAAAATGAATTAAATGTGAGATCTAAAGTAAGTAATGTCTCAACATTGTACCCATGAAGTAATACAGTTGTTGCCAAGATAAATATTGTTTCTCTGTGTAGTTCACCTTGCAGTAACTAACTAGACTATAAAACAACTCTTTCATTAACGCTGGCCAGCAGACAGGCTTACCTCATTAGTTCAGATTTGTTAACCTATTTGTCATAGCACTTCAACACTCAAACTGGACCCCCAGCCTCATTCTGCTCCTCACATTTCCATTCCCAGGATACAGATATTCTATGTTTTTACAATTCATGCTGTTAGTATAGGAAAGCAGTGTCATCACTTCAGTATGTTACAATCTGTTGTGGAATACAATGTGATAATGAGGAGCAGTGAATAAGAAAATTATTAACTCCTTGTTAATCATTTTGTAGAGTCAAATTGACCCAGTTTATTATTTGTCTCCAGAGACACCGAGATTTCATAAAAATACACAATCCTGTCCTGGGAATTGGAAACTAAAACAGTAACAAGAAACTTTAACTTGAAACAACCCCAGAGAAAATTGCATAATCTCAGTCAGCATGTCAGTGCGTCACCTGCTCAATTATGTCTTTGCAATGCTATGTCTACATCTTTTAGAAGAATAAACTTTAAGAAACTTTACATTTTAGGAGGGTGCTGTATTACTATTAAAACATGTCTGTGTATCACATGTAGCAGACTATTTATTCAGACTTATCTGTGTTCTCCCTGATTTGACCTCCCCTCCCATTTTTCACACAATGGAGAGCAGTAGGTATTGTTTCTACTTTTCTCCCATACAGTTCAGGTTCTATTCATAGTTGCACAAAAGTATATTAATCGTTCAATATTCTCCTGCATCCCATTTACTATTTAGCTATTTAGTTACAAGTTTCAGGGCAATATTCAAATCAGGATGGTGTTTCCTGGAATTACTTGTGTCTCCTCTTTTTTTTTTTTTTTTTTTTTTTTTTTTCCCCTGGTGCAAAAGAATAGCTACCCATGACAACAAAATGCCTTTAGGATGGAGGGGACTAACCACACGGTGAAGTCTCAGATTGTGGTGTCTTTCAAGAACTTAACCGGGAAATTCTAAATTCCTGAGGTGAAACTCTCTGCCTGAGGTGATGACAAGTATTGTTTTGCAAGGGTTAAGTTGCACCAGGTAAAGCTGCAATCATTGTCATGCTTTCCTCTTACCAAACCTGAGAGCATTTTCCAAGGGTTTGTTATTTACAAGTTGCCAGATTCTGAGTTATTATGTGTTTATCTTAACCATTTTATTAGCTACCGGGGCTAAAGTAAATGAGCTCAATTACCTAACATGATTACCATGTGAAAATAATTATTAATTAATTATTAATAGAATTAATACAATTAATTATTAATACAGTAATGCATAGTAAAGGATTCCATAGCATTTTAAAACGCTGAAGCTGATTGCATATGAGTTTGCATAGGTGTTTACTGTTTTTGTGTGGGATGATATTATCATGTATTCTTTGGTAATGTGGACTGAAACAGACTTTGAGGGATTATTTGTGCTCCCAAAAAAAGGAGAAATTTTTGCATATATTTCCAGCTGCCCAAACATCACAACCCACTAATATCCAAAGATAATACGCATCAAATGCTTTCTGTTTACAAATGTGTGTCAGACAAGGGAATATGGTACTTATATAAATACCTGTAGTTGTATGACAAAACAGTGAGAACTTTAGAGGCTGACTGAGATCTTTAACCATCATTCATAAACACCAGGCAAGGCGTATTGGAAGGATATCCTCTGCTCTTTTAAGGATTAGAAACATCTTTACTTAGACTTCATATGGACCTATATTCAGAGTGGTCTGAATTCTTCTGATACCTAAATCAGAACTTGCCACTTCTGAATCTGCTAGGCTTTTTTGCCTACAGTAACATTTCCCAAAAGTCTGTGTAAAAATTTTTTAGTAGATTTTGCAAGTTCTCCGATTTCACATTTTGATATACACGAACTAGAATTTCTTTTTTGTTGAAAACTTTGTACATTTTTCCCTCCAACTTTGTCCCCAGCAGATGACTAAGGCTGGTGGCTCATATGATGGTTTTTCATACACAAAGTTTTTCCCTATCAATCTTCTGGTGATATTTCCATCTTCTGTTGTTTCCTCTTGCAGATGTAATGTGATTTAGTAAATGCTTTGTGCTACTGTTTTGCAAATAAAAATAATTCATTGCCTGCCTGGAACACTCCTGAGTCACAGTTTATTTGGCATGGAGGAAAAATGCATCTTCGGTTTATCTCATATCAGCAATAGGCAATTGTTACATTCATATAAGTAGGAACATAGTTATGTCTGGTTGGCATTTTGGCTCAAATGAGAAAACCCTAATTTTTTTTATAAAATCCCAAGTGTCATCCATGTAAAAATCTTAATAACAAGACAATTATTTTTAAGATATTATCCTTAAAACAAAACAAAACAAAACAAAACAAAAACCTAACAAACTCCAAAACCACAACAAACAAACAAAAAAAAAACCCAACAAAACCAACCAAATATTTTCCAGTTACTTACTTGTTTTTCAAAGCACAACTTAATTTTGTAAAGGGTGGTCTGTAATCATTCACACCTTCCAGTTCAGTAAAACAAAGCAAAAATATATTGGCAAACAAATAACACAGCCATGGCAGGACATATTCACCCAGTATTATTCCACATATGGCTTGCTCTTAGTATGCAATTTACCTACATTTTCAGTGATTCTTACTCTGCTTCCAGACTCTTATTCATCCTCCACCATAACCATAGACTTTGTTTCTATGCTCATGTATTTATTGTGGTGCAGATTCCCCTGTTTTCAGCTGATTTATTTTGTTTTTGATAGGCTCATGGAATTCTTGGATGATGGGAAAATAGAGATAGAATTATAACAATAGAAATAGACATACAGGAACTTATAACTATGACCTTAAAATATCACACAAATAGAGATAGCAGATAAATATGTAAAATTAAAATTATGTTAAAAAATAGTATGATACATTATCATGGGCTATATATGCATAAATAATGAAAAGAGCCAATCCTATAAGCTCTTTGTGCAATATGAGTAGCCTAAAGTTTGGAGACAGTTTTTGGAGGAAACACTCTGGAATGAACATTTTCTCTATAGAAAAGCAGGTTCTGTCACGCCCTTCCCACATATAGGAAAGGGAATTTCTTGGATGAAAGCGAAAAAACCTGCTTATTTAACAAACAAAATGCTCACACGGCACAGAAAAAAAATGATAGCTGTTAAATATTGAACCTCCTCGGTGCAGAATAAGCTGGTGGATTTAGAGTTCTTTCTTTAGCTGGCTTGGCTTCTCCCGAGGTGCAGAGCAGGGATGCGGTGTCCCAAAACCTCCCCGCTGGTCCACGGCATCCGCCTCCCACCAATGGTCTGGTTCTGGGGCTGAAGCCAAACCGAACAGTTCCAGGAGAAGCCAGGGAAGTCACCAGAGAATAGCTATAGCACCCCTAGGAAAACTTCTTGCCTCACTTAATAAAACCAAGCTAGCTAAAAGCGAAAAAATTTGCGCTCCCAGCACAAGGCGGAGCACACAGAGGATTGAAAAATCTGTAGAAATCTAGAGCTCAGCTGTTTAAACCTTTGTAACTGCTGCTACTGCATTGACCTACGTTCCATGGGTTTGTAGATTTTGATGGTGCTACAGAAAGTCAAAAACAAAATGCTGCAAACCCATTGTCCATGCTGTCAAAGTGACTGTTAAGCTGTATTTTTTATTGCCCTCTTTTGCAGCTGGACTAGATTCTGATAACAGTTTTATTAGCCTGATAGAAACAGTAGTGTCTTGGGCTACTGGAACATTTTGCTTTTAAAATTTTGTAGGATGAATAACAATCATAATACAAATACGATGAGTAAGTGAACAGACTTCACAAGTGTTGGAATAGAACAAAAACTAATGGAAGGGAACGTCTCAGTTTCAGTACATGCTGCCTTAAACACAGTCTGTTCATCTAGGCTGTGAGAACGTAGACTGAGATAGAATCCTAAAACGCTACTAAAACATTAAAATATGAAGATCAACAGCATAGAGATGAAATGTTAGCAATGTTAGTAAGCATGTGAACAAAAATAATGTTGAGCTTAAATGAGATGTTCCTTTAACTGTTTGATAGCTTATGTATAGAAGCACTATCAAACACAAACTAAAATTATGTTTGTATGTGGGAGTACAAGGATTTTCTCCAAAACTTGAATAATATACAAAGACACATACACTTTTCAAAATGATTGAGATTTTTTTATTAAGAAGGAAAGTATCAGATTCATTACTTTGTCATACAAAAAATTTCAGATATTTCTCATACTACTTAATGCTAACATGTCACCCGTTATTTTGGGGGTTTCTATGAGACCCCAAGACTGCCTCAACAGTCCTTGGCAACAGGACACACTTTCAAGCCTTGCCCAGATAGAAGCTGACCTGCAACGAGCCTCAAGCCAGCAGAGTGAAGAGATCAGAACATGAAGAGAGGCACAATTCCATAGTTTATTCTATGAAGGTATCCAGTCTTAGCATATTCAACGGTTGGGGTTTCTAAGGGGTTTTTATATCTTTTGGGGGTTTTACATTTTGAACCAATTACCAAGGGAGTTCTAAATGCTAACCAATCCACCAAGGACTTTAGATTCAAAACTAACTTATTAATACAAAAGAAAAATGAACCACTAATATTACAGAAAGATAACACAGGGGTTTACCAGGGGGGCCTAAATTCCTTTTGGTATTCATCACTAAGCAAGCAGTCTCTTATCTTTAAGGTATCATCTTCCATGGAGCCTGTTCCAGGGACACAGAGAGGTTTTCTGCTTTGGGAATGTTTTCTGCTCCCTCCACATTAACATTCTTACATAAGGTACATAAAATCATGGTTTCAATGAAATCTTGAAAGGAAAACACAATTCTTGAACGGAAGACAGCATCTTATGTTATAGAATCCTAAAATATGAAGGTGAGAAGGGCCTAAAAAACCCCCACATCATACATGACCAATCATATACTGAGTAGGGCCTCAAAAAAAAACCCAACCCAGAATCACTGCCCAGCCACATACTGCATCAGAAATGCAGAGGTGATATAAATTAGGTTTCAGAAGCTTAATAGGATATCTTTTCAGGAATACTAGTTTCAAGAGAGCATATGTAAAAGTTTAGGTTAGAATCACTGCTTGAGCTTATTATGAACCTCTAGGGAACATCATCTTTTCAAGTTATAAACAACGAGAGAGTGGTTTTAATAACCGAAAGAGTGAAGGAACAATATTAACACCCTCAGGGTATAAATAATACTCAATTATTCACAGAACAGCCTTGTTCATTTATTCTAAAAAAAGGTGATTAAAAAATCTGGAACTGAAAAGGGACTTTCTTTGGCTTCTTCTCAAAGTTACAGGCTACAGATTTTTTACAGCATGGCATTAAGAAGTCATCATGTCTCATGGAATAAATGCAGGAAAAGGCATTTGGTAAGCTCCAAGCAATTTTATTTTTATTTCAATGAAATAAGAATAAGATATAAAAATGTCTGTGTACTGGAAAATGCTTTCACATCCAAATTCTAACCTAAAGAATTGTTATTCCTATTCCCGTATCTCTGCCTGAGAGCCCTTTAATCCTAAAATTATAATAATTTAGAGGGAGAGGTGTTTACACTCTCCATTTCAAAGAGAGGCTCCTGTCTTCTTATACCTGTCTTTCAAACTAGGACACTTGGTCACCAGATAACATGGCTTGACAAAATTTACATAATCCCTGATTTTTTCTTTTAATTAGCTCACATCATAATTGTTTAATTTAATCAAAGAACTACAGAATATGTTGAATTGGAAGGGAACTACAAAGATAATTGAGTCCAGCTCCTGGCCCTACGCAGCACCATCCCCCAAGAATAGGTTTTTTTGTATTATTTCATTTAGAAAAAAGTTGAGATGAAAGGCAAATCTTCAGTATGAAGAGTCTCTGAATGTTCCTCTATAATATGGTGAGAGATCAGTTTTACTTTCTCAATATCTTTAGAATTTCAGGCCACAAAGTAATATCAGAAATAGTTTTGACATGAAAACAACAAATTCTACCTTTGTTCTATAATTTTCAGGATTTGTTGGTTAACACAGTAGAGTTTGGGCATGTGGCAATAGTTAGAATAAATAAATCTAATTTGCATTCTGTGACTTAATAGATGGAAATTCTTTGAAATATTTTTAGAAAGAGTTAACTCTGATAGGAAAATGCTCATTATAACATTTCCTTGTCTGATTTAATTTATCTAAGAATTCTAAACTTAAATAATCCAAAGTTTTGTAGTATTTGTATTGGTTAAAATCAAACATTATATTTGAACTCAATATCTGAAAGATGGAAGGCAAATGTCAACAGAAATGAGCTCAGGGTTTCCCCTCCCACCCAATGAACTAATGAAATTCTAATGATTCATTTCTGCATGTTTTATAAGCTGACTTTTTCTTTGAGAAAGGTAAGCTACTGTTAGAACAAAACAACTTGAAACCTTGGAGCTAGTGGGATTAATATCTCTGACAATTTATTGTTCCTAACAGCTTCTATATCTAGCGAGCTAGATTCAGATGATCTCTTTGGCTGAAAAAGAGATATTATCTAACAACCTTCCTTTAAAAACCTGATGAAAATCCACCAAAAAAGTTGCTCTATACACATATGCATATAGATAGATATATGCATATATTTTGTGAATATTTAAATAATGATTTCACAAACTGGTAGAAATTCATAAGATTAGAACAGCAATGTGTTTGAATGGGCTCTTCTGAAAAAGAATTCTAGCTTCTGCTCACCTACTTAAGCCTTAGGAAGTGATTTGTGTATGGGATTACATATTTCTCATCCTGTACAGAGCTGGGTTTTCATCCATTCTTGCAAATCTTGTTTATTTTGTCTGTCCTCACCTACAAACTCACAATATTTTACTGCTTTGCATATCTATACACGCTTTCTGGAGAAAAAAGGTCAACAGTGATGATGATGATGATGAGGAGGAGGAGGAGGAGGAGGAGGATGATTTAAAGTTAATGGTTTCAGCATGTTTTGATTCACCAGAAAGAATTCAAGAAGATTTTTGTACTTAAAAATGGTTATGCTGATGCTGAAATATTTCTGTGGAACACTGATTAAATAAGAGACAATAAGTAGAAATGCTTATTTTCATGAAGTAGCAATACTTTAAAATGCTTTGGATTTCTCTTACTTCTGTTCTCTTTCTCATTATCATAAATTTTCATTTAAGTGATCAGAAGTTAAGATACATGCATTGATCAGTTATTCACTGTCTTGGTCTGGAGTAGGGGAAAACTCTTCATATATTTAAATAACATTAAAACCAGAATTATGAAAAAAGAAAGTGAAAATACCTTCAAGATACCTGTTGACATATAGCAGTCTTAATACCCTTTATTATTGTAGAATTGTGAAACCATCCAACTGTTCTTTAGAATGATGAACAGAGTAATGTGGTTATTATTAGCAGCAAAATATTTTTGCTACCATGATTCAGTTTTATGTGCTCATTTCTTTAAATAATTCAGTATTTTTTAACGGCAATATTGGATTTTGAGCCATCTGTCAATAATCTATTAACAGAGCTTTACATAGATAAGCAACACTTGTTTTGAATTGCTTATACTTTAAGCTAAGAAATAATAACAGGAACAGGAACAATAAGAAAAGAAAAAAGGAAAAGACTATTAAATAGGCTTTTTGCTTTCTTAGAGAATCTCTTTAACTGTAAAATTCAAGAAAATCTATTACATTGTTTCCATTGTTCTTTTTTTTAACAGCAGTCTCAAGTTAAGAGCAGGTAACTGCACCTCACAAACTGCACTGGCATGTGGATTAGCAGCACCAAGATTCATTGCTTGTTTACAGCCCTACTTTTTTGAGCACTGCTTTGTATTTTTTAATTCCAAAATTGTTATTAGTGAGGCCACTGCTGTTACATTTCAACACCAGTGACCATGGGCAAATCCCTCTCACTCAGCCTAAAGGAGCAACCTCGAGGGGCACCCCACTCAAGGGAATAATCTTCACACACACACACCTAGAATGGGTGCTTTAGAAATTAAAAGTGGTGCTTGCCTTTTATAGCATAAAGTGATTCACAGTCAGACGTCTTCAGGCTGGCATCATCAGATCAGCAGCTCTTGGTAACTTATCACTGCTATCACTTTTTGGTTACTTTATCAGGAACTTTGTCTGCCACGTCCTCACCAATGCCAGTCTCTGTCAGGAAACACTATTCGCTGTATCCTCAGAAAGTTTAACTTTGAGACTGATGAATCAGGCTGATCTCACCACTCTTCAATAGCAAAAGCAGCATGAGGCCCCTTCCCCATCCACCACTGATAGCTTTGCAATAAGAGTTTACAGGAGTTTTGTTAATATGTGTTACGTTTGCTATATATAGATATCAAATATCCATTTCTTGTTTGTATAATAAGTGATGATGTCTTTTTTTAAGGTCAGGTGTACCTGTGGAATGGCTTTCCAAAGTCAGAGTGACCTGTTGTGCTGAAGGAAGTAGAGAGGCATAGTGAGGCTGTGCTTATATTATATTGTTCAAGTGTCAGTGAGCCCTCTGAGGATCACTGTTATATTCAGGTTACATTAAGTTCTGTGAGAATTTTATGGTGGGTAGCCAGGCAGTCTTTGAGATCTGTACTTTGTTTCTTGATGGTACTTTTCTCTTGGTAATCCTTCGTGAAAAAAACATGGAAAATTGACATAATTTTGCTTCAAGAAAAGAACACTGATGAACACATTCACCAATTTTATGAAGATTTTTAATGAATGTTATGATCAAATTTTCAAATTTTCAAAAGTTAGTTATTCTGTCATTGCTGCCAGGAACTTGTGCATACATCTTATTTTTGCAGAGGGAAATGAAGCTACACTTAAGGTGAATAATACACTAGGACAGTGTCCCTATGAAACTTTTAATAGATTTATCACCAACAAATTTGTTCACTTTGCCTTCTTCCGAGTTTTCTGCATCTTGATATCCCCCTTTGTGATTTCTTCACATCTGTTCTAAAGAATACAGAGTATTACCCCCAGTGATTGAGACATGATTGATGAATTTTTCTGTATGGCACTGTGCAGCTGAAGGACATGAAGGAAACAGGTATCCTCCTGCTGGAAGACGTATACAATGCCATCCCAAACATGTTGAGAAGCTAATCTTGATACACTTTACTTTAAGATTATAGTCAGTGTACTAATAAACTTTACAAATTATAATTCCTACTACTGAAAAAAAAGGGGGGGGGGAAAGCACTGTACAGGAATTTTCACATTTTATTCAACTGTTTCACTAAATCGCAATGCAGTTCCCAGTGTACATTTATTTCTAAATATTCTGAATTATCTTTCAACAATATCATTGCTTTACAATAGTCGCTGTAAAGCCTTTTATCAGCCTCAGATGCTGCTTTTCTGAGAATTTTTTAAGTCTGTTTCCATCTGTATTTTTACTGGCTCCATTTTTTCAAGTATGGTAAATTCCACCAGGCAGACAAGATAATCTCTTCCAAACCACTGATTTACAAAGCGAACAAAATCAGCTCTAATTTCAATGCTGATAGTACCATTTCAAACTCTGTCACAAACTGTTTGATTTTCTGTGTCTAATAGCCATCTAGATTTCTAACTGTTTCAAGATTTTCAGCCCTCATAGCATGTCAACTATTTCTGTCCGCTTGTCCTGTTTTGTTTCTGAGGTAAACTTCTGGCAGGGCTATTTCACAGGAAGATGTCACAGCAGCCATTGGTATGAGTGCCATGACCTTCCCTGAGAAGTGTCCTTAGAAGGACATCCTGGGGGCTCTCACAGACTGACTGGCTCTTTTGTGAATCTGGGCCATGCAGAAGAAGCAGACGGGGTCCTTGTGTTGGAGTTCAAGGAGAGCCTTTATTGCTTCAGCCTCGAAAGAACCCAGGGATGAAAGACCAAAGAGTCAGGGGAAACGGGGGTTTATACAGGAATAGTGAGGGGTGAGGCAGAACACTGGGACCAACAGGATGAGGGCATAGGGGCAGAGCAAAGGGAAAGGAAAATGGGATGCAAGGAATCAACATAGAGCAGCAAAGGATTCCAGGGACAATCTTTTTGCTCTCCATAACCACAGGGTTATGGATTAGGGGTTGGTCCTCCAGGGGAGGATGATAGGCTTTTCCTTGGCTGGTTCTCCAGCCCCCACAGAAAGACATGGGGAAGAGAGAGAAACTAATGGGAGATATCTAGGATTAGCAAGAACCAAAATTGCTAATGGTGCCTTTAAAGAAAATTGAAAATAAATGTGCTGAAGGACAAGGAAAATGTAGAGGCTTCATGGATCTCAGATGAGACAACACGCTGTTTTGCTCCACCCATTAAATTCATACTGACTTCTATATTTTTAAATAAAAGGTTAGGAAAGTTCCAAAAGGACCGTTGAAGATACAGAATGTGACAATGTCTATCATAAATAAGAGAGATGGATGTTTGGAAAAAGCAACTAAAGCAAGAAAAGAAATATTAAGCCACAGGCCACACCTCACATAGCTGGTGTCATTCCTGCCATCACTTACCAGTGATAAGCTCTGCCACACGCTGCAGCCTGGAGGTATGAAAATCTCTGGCTGGGTTGCCACACCTATTCTGATGAGTGCAGAAAATGTGTTGTTGGGAGTTGGTTTTTCCTTTCCTCTCTGCCTGTGGAATTTTTTCCCATTGACATGCTAAGGGACACTGATGGCTAGGTCCTTGAGACCTTGAGATGGAGGAAAGACATCCTCCTTGCTTTTTTGGGAGTTTGTCTCGGAGGGCAGGGGAAGAGAGGGTTAGAAGATGAGAAGCAGGTAAAGGAGGCTGGCAGGCAGTTGCTCGCTCGCTCGCTCGCTTTCGGAGTCGGAGGATGCTGCTCCCCCCCCCCCCCCCCCCCCCGCCACCATCCCAGCTCCGGGAGCTGCCTCTCCTGTTGGAGCACCGGGACCGACGCTGTGAGCAGAGTCTCTCCTCCATCCCTTTCCCGTGTGGGACACGGCCGCCATCCCCCCATGCCCCTGGGGCTGTGCAGGGATCTGCCCCTGTCTGCCCCCGGCGACTGCAGAACAAGGAAGGTGCCTGCGGCCAGAAGGCAGCTCTGTTTGCTGTTCATTTCACAGCTGCTGTTGTTTCGTTTGTCTTGTGAGATAAAGAACTGTTATTCCTATCTCCATATCTTTGCCTGAGGGCCTCTTAATTTCAAAATTCTATTAATTCAGAGGGAGGGATTTATTAGCTCCATTTCGAGGGAAGGTCCTGCTCTTCCCTAGCACACACCTGTCTTTCCAAACCAAGACAGGTGTTCTCTTCCTATCCTATGTGGACAGCATAGCTGAGCTACTTTTGGGAGGATGACGACCAATTGAACAAATGCTTTGGCCTGGTACAGTGACAATAACCCTCCCCTGTGAGCTGTAGGGCCACGCCCAGTTACACTGAAATGTCCACTCCTCTGGTTTGTGCTTCTGAGGCTGCTCTGTAGAGCAGCGGGGTGAGCTGCAGTCCCTTAGGAAGCAGCACCAAGTCCCCATCAGTGAGATGCCTTATTCCAGCAGATCTCTCTTTCCTAATGCTTTCCTAACAGGCCTGCCCCAGACTTGCTTACCACAATGACTGATTTAACAATACGCTATTTTCATTTTGATTTCATAGCTGTTTTGCATGAAAACAAAGTGAAACGAAGTGGTCAAAAAGAGAGAACTTTAACTCACAGGCTACTCTTCCTCAGCCTTCTGAACTTTTCCCAGCACTTGTTCCAGTAACTTGAGAGCATGCAGCTGTTTGAATATATCATGGTGTAGTACTATCTGAGCACAGGAAGCATTGTTTGGAGTAAAACCTGATACCGTCTATGTTAGCTTTGTGTGACCTGGCTATTTGGTAGTGGGAGTGGGGGCACACAGAAATGGGGAGGGGGATGGGGGAGAGGGACTTCTGTGAGAAGCTGCTGGAAGCTTCCACCATGTCCCACAGAGCCAATCCCTGATGGCTCTGAGGATGGACATGCTGCTGGCCAAAGCTGGGCCAATGAGGGAGGCTGGTAACACCTCTGTGATGATATATTTAAGAAGAAAATCAAAACTAAGTGGGGTTCAATGTTAATTCCAGCCAGAGAAGAGGAGGAGGTGAGAAGATGTGAGGGAAACAACATGGAGACGCCAGGGTCAGTGGAGAAGGAGGGCCAGGAGGTGCTGCAGGCGCTGGAGCAAAGATTCCTCTGCAGGCCGTGGTGATGACCATGGGGAAGCAGCTGTGCCCCTCAGCCCATGGGATCCACAGGGAATGCAGAGATCCACCCCAGCCCGTGGGGGAAGTGCCCCTGCCGGAGCGGGTGGATGCCTGGAGGAGGCTGTGATCCAGTGGCAGAGCCAAGGCACAGAGGAGCCCTGCTTCCAGGCTGGAGCAGCCTGGCCTTGGAGGACTGCACCCCGTGGGAAGAGAGAGCCACGCCACAGCAGTTTTGTGAGGGCTGTGTGCCCGTGCAGGGAGCTCACGCTGCAGCAGCTGTGCCATGGCTGCTGCTCCTGAGAGTGGAGCCACGCCGGGAAAGGTCATGGAGAGCTGTCTCCTGTGGGAGTGAACCCACGGCCTCACAGGGGAAGGACTGCTCTGTGGAGCAGAGGAAGAAAATCTCCGTGATTTGAACTGAGCAGAACCCCCATGCCATGTCTCCCTGAGCTGTCAGTGAGAAGGATAAAGGGGCTGGGGGGGAAAGGTGTTTTTAGGGATTATTTCACTTCTCATTATCCTCCTCTGACTTTGTTAGTAATAAATTCATTTTGTACTTCTGAGCTGAGCCTGTTTTGCCCTTGAAGCATTTTCTCCTGGTCCTTATCTTCACCTCATGAACTTTTCTTTAAATTTCCCTCTCGGCTGCCCAGCTGCAGCAGGGGAGGGTGAGTGCGGGGCTGTGGTGGGTGCCTGGTGTTTGGCCGGTGTCAAACCATGACACTGTCCAACAATGTTGTTTTATCTGGGAGTACATTTTAACCAATGTGCTTGCAAAGAACAGAAATAACTACTCCGTTGAAGAATTGTAATAACATTTTTATACTAAGAAGAAAAATTGTGAATAAGGAGGTCACATTTCAGAGTTCTTAGTGATGTGGGAGTTTACACAGAGGAAACATGAACCATTCAAGGAGGCCCTCTATTTTGATATGGCTTCAGAAATAAACGCATTAATATTAAAAAATTATTATATTTTATGTTAATCAGATAATATTCCTCTTTCTTCCCCAAAATATGATGTAACTAACTAGAATGAGTTTTTGTATAGCTAACTCACACCATCATCTCTGCTGAGGCTGCTCGGGCAAAACAACTCCTTCTCAGGTAATCTTTTATCTGCTGATTCTATAAGTACATACTTGTGTCTTAGCTGCTGCACATGAATGATATTTAAGACTGCGAGAAGACAACACTTAAAACCTTTCCAGCTTTAAGAAACATGTAATAGAAAATGTAGTATTTTTATGTCATGAAAAGTTTTAAATAGATATTAAGATCTATGTCAGCGTAACCTCAGTTACTCAGTTCTTTCATTGTAAATAGCTGTATCATGCATTATTCACTACTTCAAACAATGTTTATAATGCCAGGGAATTTAAAGTTATCTTCAAAAAAAATTAAATTAAATTACAATTATTGCAAATTATTATCTACTTTACTCAAGTGGTCTACAAAGTCTGAGCTAATGATTAATTATCTGCCCTTTTTCTAAAGATTCATATTCCAGGCATCTCAATAAGGAATTTATATCTTTGAAAAAATTCCAAGTAATTAGTAAGAGTGAGATTTCTCTAAGACCTCTATTTTATATAAATGTTTAAATTATTTTGTGCTATCAAATAAACATTACTGGGTTTTAAATATCAGGCATTTAAATTCTGATTTTTAGGAAATTAATTTTCTAAAAGTATATTGAATCTGAGGTTTATTGCTTTGAGTGTAACTTTTTAATAATGTATGAAAAAGCCATGAAAAAAATAATATTCTTTGGCAAGCAAAATCACCACTATTTTATCTGCCACCAAATATTGCTGATGTTTCCAGTACCTAGGGTACATACACGTCAATTTATAATATCTAAATTTCTTGCCTGTATGGATTCAACTTACAGGTCTGTCGTTTTAGGATTTTTTTTTTTTTTTTTTTTTTTTGTAAATGAATTGGAAATCTTAACTTTAACTGTCATTTAAAAGTTAATTTTTACAAAGAACTTTTATACTTTTTGTCACATCCCAAACTGCTTATTTGCACTTTGATCTGTAGATGTTTGATCATGAATTTTGGCAAACCCATCATTCTCAGTGCAGGAGGGAAGAGAACTTACAAAATCATATGGTTAGCAGGAAAAAATACTAAAAATAAATGTTTCAATACTAATAGATGTCCACTTATTTACTGTGGCAGTCCCCCAGCTGTACAGCTTGTAAAGCATGCCTTGAAAAGCTTGCTCTTTCTGGGGAAAGAAGATAATTTAAAATCTGTGAGTTAGATAGGATCATGTTTGGGGTAAAATAAAACTTGGGGCAAATGCATTCATAACCTTCACCATCATTCTTGTTGAGTACATTTTCTGCAACCACAACTTTTTAAAAAAATCCTGTCTGTGCTCAAGTAGCAGGAGCTGTTATCAAGAGCTGTGAACAGATTTCTGATACCTTGCAACTTACTCTTACAAGAAGCTTGTGTAGAAAATCATAGGTATAATTTTTCAGTGTATGCTGCTCCTCTATTTCATCATTAAATGGTTCTTGAAGAGTTAAAAAGAAAACTATGAGCACTTTCCTTCCTCGGGAGCCAACCAGGACATGTAGTTGAATAGCATTTAGGTCAGAGGCCTTTGGGGATAATTCTACTCTACCAATTAGTGCCCCTGCTTCCTTTCACACCATTCTTAAATGTCAATAGGCCAGTCCATCTCTGCTGATCCTGGAACACACCAGTTACGAAAATGCATATCTTTGCACTTTTAAACTGTTCCCTGAAAACACTTTGAGTGATCTTCAGCTGTCTTAACATAAGAAGCCAGATGCTCTCAATTGTCAGACATCTATGTGGATGGTGTTATACTTTTTTGTCTATTCTGACATACAGCCAAGACATTGTTAGGGATCTGAAATAGCTTTAATTGTTTATGTTTAAGCAATGGAACCATAGTAAGTGTATGTAATTACTTGTAAAGTTTTCTAAAATCACAGGTTTTGTTTTGATTTCATTGCAACTATGTTTTAGACGTATTTGTGTGGAGGGTTTTTAATGACTTTGTAACTAAGATGAACCTAGTCATCAAAAACAGTAATGATGTCAATAGAATAGAAACCCATTTTCCTCCCAAAGATGCCTGTTGATTTTCCATTCATTTCCTGGAATTATTTCACTTAAACAAAGAGGTTTTACTACCTGTAAATATTACCCATTATCTTTAATGGAAGCTGAATATGTGTAATGAAGCTCAAACATCTTTAGAGTGGGCATGTGATTACTCTGAATGGCAAATAGCACATAGGGACAGTGGCATGTATGGGCATCACTTTGTTGCTCTCCTCCAGCAAAAGTGACAGTCTCTATAACCATTCTCAAGCAGTGTATGTAAACTGAATGGTCCCATTGCAACCAAACGGATTTATAATTCCTTGCCATATTAACACTACTTTTATACTATTGCAGAGTTTTTCTGATTATAATTGATATTCTGTCTTCCATGCAGTGTAATTAACCATATTGATTGCTCCTTACCCATATCTTCCTTGAATAACTGCCAGACTTTTCCTGGGAAACTCAGCTAAATTTATTAGTGTCTTCAACACAATAGCCATTGGCATCAAGCTTCCTCATAGTCACTTTTTTTTAATGTAGTCTCACATGAGCATTTAACAACTCTGACACTAATCACTGTTTTCTATATATATATTCTTTAGATGTTGACCGTTACCAGCATCTTGTGACCAGCTTATTGAAACTGGCTAGCCAGCCTAACCTGCAAATCTCATGGTGTTTAGTATAATGCTTTGTGATAACTGCAGCCTGGAAAATTCTGGGGAAGATTAGTACAAAGATTTATAATGTTGCTAGTGTGCTTTTGGTATACAATAGATGTAGCATGGCCGCAGCAGCTGTGTTGGAAGATCAGTTGTGCCCTTGTCCTACAAGTAATGGATTTTCCAACAATCAAAATGATCTGCTAAGTTCATCAAATAGAAAAAACATTAAATGTCCATGGCTTTAAAAATCCATTAACACACACAAGAACTCTACCAGTTGGGTACATACAGTACTATACACTTAATAAAATTTTTTGTTCCTTGTTATGGGATGAGTCTTTTAATAATTCCTTCTTTAATTCCTCTATAGATGCAGTTAATGTTCTGTATGACTCAACAGTGGCCCTCAATTTTGCTTGACAATGAAACCTCTGATAAAAATGATATCTGAACACAGGGACACAAAAAACATCGTAATACATTTGGAATAGTAGCATATTTGATAGAAAATCTGTTCTGCTTTTTCAAAAACTCAGTTGATGTTTTTAGCAACCACAAATTATACTTTAGAAAAGTGATTTGGGAAACCTATGGGGGAATAATTATATCTCAATTCTTAAAACAAAATTATCATGGCAGAAGTTGCACCAATCGAAATCTGAATGGTATGCTCAGATATGGAATTTTAAATTTAGGAGAGAAGTCTCTAGGCTGCATTCATTTTGGTACCTACTTCATGCTGTGACTGAAAAAGAAACACGTTTCCACCACTGTTAAAATTTGTTCCTGCCACAAAAATAAGAGAGAGAATCTCAAAATTTGGTTACTTCCACGGAAGGTGCAAAGATCGTGAAATACCTGTGTTCCATCTGTATGAAAGGCATTTTTAAAATCATTCGTTTTGAAAATTATTTGTGCTTCAGGGCATGGTAAAGTGTTACCTTTTCACAATCAGGATAGTATGATACATTTTTCTTTTTTCTTTTTTTTTACACAATCACTGAATAGTGGGATTACTGTGATTTACTGTCCTCAAGGTCAGTCCTCCTCATCTCACAGTGGCTGGGGAGCAAGGCAAGCTGGGGTCAGCCAGGGCAATCTCCTCCCTTGAGACCAGGAGCCTTCACGGGCATGGGGACAAGCTAAGATCCAAAGGTGATACCATGCACCATCCAGACATTGCCCACGGAAACACTGGGGAATGTTTGCAGACTATGCGTGATCTGTCCCTTCAGATTTTATTGATTCAGGAAGGAAGTGGCTCCTGATATGATTTCGGCACGCTTGAGTTACCTCTGTACCCCATGCAGCTGGTGGCCTGGTCCTCCAGCTGTTCACATTGGTGGTTTGCTAGATGAGTCTGCTCCTTTCCGACTGCCTGCCAAGATGCTCCAGGCGTGGGAAGCCTGTGCCACCAGGGTGTGGCAGCTGTGGAGAGCTATGAGTCACAGGTCTTACTCCTGTTCTCTGTGGCTGCAGCTATGTCTCTTGCATCTGTGCCTGGACTGTGTGGTTTTCCTTGGGTACGTATGCTGTGGCATACTTCTGCCCAGCCACAGGCATGAACATTTCCTTTGGGTCACCACAGTCCTTCTACACAGAACAGGGAGACAAGGCCATTATATCTGGAATATTCTGCTATGCTATAAATAATTCTTTATTCATTTATACATTCATAATTTCCTCTACTTTAGAATCTCTACCCTTTTCCAACCTAATGGAATATTTTATAAATTTGAACAGAGTTGCAATTTTTCAGTGCAGCTCAACACTATTCTTGTCCCTAATTGGCAGAGGGCAGTAGTGCATCTGGTAACTAGGACAGACATGTTTATCTAAATTACATCTGCCTAAATTAGGGGATTATATTCCAAGGTGCCTTACTGACACCAGAGAAAGAGAGAAGAAAAGGGCTTTTAAATAGGCTTACACACATAACAGCTGGGGAACGCATGCATTATCTTTCCTCTTAAGTCAAACTGATAGTGGTTTTAGTGTTTAGGTAGCTTACTGCATCTCCAGTTGTATAAAATGCTATTTAATTTTAATTCTCTTGTTATACTCATACACAGAGAAGCTTATCTTAATCTCACTTCATATTGTGTCAAGGATACAAACACCACTTAATGTTTTCCTTCCACAGAAATGCTGGTCACGAGCATAAACAAGACTTACTTGTGTTGAAGTCAGTGCCCACTGCAATCAAGGCTCCCATATTTTTCACAGCAGTACAACTAACCTGAATTCTTTGTTTAGAGTCCTGAAGTCTGTAGCACTCCAATATTGCAGATTGGAGTTCCTCATGGTTACAAAAAGAAAGAAAAAAAAGGCTTTGAAAATGGAGGCTGTGTCCTTGAGGTATTTAATTCAATTACATCATGCATTGCCCCTAGCTTTATATTTCCGTTGAATGACATATTGATTATCTAAAGTAGCAGAATAGTTTTCTGTGGGGAATTTGAAGGTTACATAGATACAGAACAAAAAGAAGAGAATTTTACTTGGGTATGTTTCAAGGATTGCTTGAGAATGACTTACTCTTTGTAAGTGGATAGCACTGAAATAATTGTCAAACCTGGTATTTCAAAATTATCAAACTGCTGACAGAAAAGACACAGTTAATTTTTGTACCTGAGCATCTACAGATTCATTAAACACAATCTGCCTATCACTTGGTGTGCTTTTCTACTGTGACTTTTACAAACCCCTCTTTGTAGTGGCAAAATGCTTGATACCTAGAAAATATGAAACTCTACTGATGTCAACCTGGCACAGTGCACAATGGAAACTTCTGCAATGGAAATATCTGCTGATTGATTAATCAAGTTCAAACACAAAATACTAAGGTATCAGCAAGTGCATTTTACTAACCCATTCTTGATTTAAAAAAAATTAAAAAAAAAGAAAATAGTGCATTTTCTTTCCCATTTTCCTATGATTTCTTTATCTCTTTTGTTTTTCTTTTCCTAGCTGCTTGCCATTTTTCATTTGTAGGTTTTTGCAATTTTCCCTGTTTTATAGAAGAGGCAATAGAATTAGTATTTTCCTGTTTGATAACTAGATGAAGTGAAAGGAGTTACTTTAAAGCTGCTTCAGAGCAAAGTCTGACCTCATTCAGCTGCTAACCACTATGTATCTATGTTCCAATTAAAATTTGATGCTGAATTAGCAGTTCAAGTTGGTGTTTAACATATTTTACAGGACTTTCCATTCCATCTTTTAGTAGTATTACTATTCTAAATAACAAATAATAAAGTAATAAAAATGTTATTTATCTTCTTTTTCTCAAAAAAGCACCAAAGCAAATTTCATTTCCCTGATTGTGAGAAAAATTCAATGTGGACTCATAAATCATCAATGATTTCATTCAAATTCCATCTGGGAGGTATTGCTATTAACATAGTTTCTCTTTATTAGCAATTGAATTGTTTGAAAAATGATATTTTTAATAATATTTCCAGAAGAAAATCCTGGTTTGGAATGCCCTGTACAGCTGTATAAATGAAGTCTTGCATATATATATGTGTGGCTTCACTGGAAGTAACTGCATATTGGAGATTTTTACTCTGGTCTTGGCTCATCTACGAAAACCCATTGAGAGGCTACTGAGTGGGCCATCTGCAGCAGATGCTCTGGAAGGACATTTTGAGTTGTGGTCCATATGTTTCTGCCAGTTTAACTATAGGCAATTGATAATAGAGGCTATCCTTTTGCCTGCCTAAAAATGTTTCCCTCTGTAGGAATGAATCCCCTTCCTTGAGTTCTTCATGAGCTCATTATTTTACTCATTTTTGCCTTCTCTTTTCTTTTCTCCTTGTATCCAGTTATTTTTTCTGTTCTCTGATTTTTAGATTGTTGTGGCCTGTGAAAGTTTTCCTCTAATTGGTTCTATCAGTTACTTAGTCATGTAGGTATAAAACTTCTGAGTTGAACTTTGGTAAAAATAAATTGGTTCCCTACCCTAGAGGGGAAAATTGAAATACTAGATAATGAACATACACTGCCTACTCAGATTTGACATTTCAATTTTAAAAAAATCCCTCTTTTCCTAATAGAGACAAGGCTGCTCTCACAAAGACTCCTTTGGCAATAGTTGCAGTCAAAATGCACATATTGATTAGCATTCTCTATGAAGACCATTATCTGCTTTGAAGACCACTTCATTAAAATGTGTCCTGCTTCTACAGTACAGAACTTGTGAAGACTACTGAGGTGGTAAAGAGTAATATCTTAAAGGTTCCTATAGGTCTGTATAAAAATAGAAAATTTCTTACCACAAAATTGAGCTTCCCGGGGTATTCCAGGGTTTGCTAAAAGTGAATTTGTTGTTATCATTTCCATATGTGGCTGTCATGGAGATCTAGTCTTTAGAAAAAATAAATTTCCTGGGAAGGAATAAGCTAATTTAATGAAAATAACATACAGACACAGAGAAACACACACATATATGCACACACCCATAATGAAATTACTCTTTTTAATCAGTTTTCCTCCTTTTAAACAGGCACTTTTACATTATTTGTCTTATTTTCACAGGATATATGTAGATATCCTTATTTCTATTTAAAGAGGACTAAAACACAGTCCTCTTTATTCTGGTCATTTAAAAATATTAATACTCTACAAGCAAAAAGTCTTGCTAGGGAAATCAACTGACTGAAAGTTGGTCTCACAATTTTAAATGTTACATTTGGAAATCAATAGGTCAAATTAAGATAAACTAATTACACAGTAGTCCCTAAATAAATTGTAAATGATCCACCAGAGTGCTCAGGATTTCAGATGGGATTTTGATATCTCTACTCATAGAGACGCCAGCTCACCCGTGGATAAAATGGCAACTTTGATGATAAAACCAATAATTATTGAGAAAAGCATTCAGAACACACAGGTAAGCATTGAATGCTTCTAAAAGATTTTTTATTCCATATTTCTAAATTTTATTCTACTATTTATCTTTAGAATAATTTGAAAAAAGTCTTGCTTCCTAGTTTTGATTTTTTCTTTCTTTTTCACAGATGGCAAGTAATGATGTTGCTCACACAGACAAATCTGATGCAGTCCAAAGTGGTGGCTCTGGAGAAAGATGGTGAAACTTGGCTGAAGACTGTGAATTACATTTTCATTTAAACGTTTTAAAAATAGATTTTAGCAAATTAAAATATAGTTTAAAATAATGTAAAAAATTCTTGTTTTATTTCTGCTTGAGAACACTCAATTCACATGAGAAAATACAATTAACAAAAATGGCCTGCTATGTATGATGATAGCAGTAAACAAGTATTTAATATGAAAACTAGGGAAGCTAAAATGAAAATTTAGAACTATTAAAGGAAAAATTTGACAAATCAGAATCAAAAGGAAGTATATCACATTAAAAAGAAAGTAACATGACATAATATAGTTGAACAATCAGGAATGTTTAATCAGGATGCAATAGAATATAAGATTCTGATTAAAATCCATTTTTGTTCTTTTTTTTTTAAAAAAAACCCAAGTATATGCATTCACATATTTTTGAGATAGAGTTTTGTTACTACATCAGAACTAGAGAAATTCTCAAACAGGAATAATTAAAGTGGAATAATTGAAAATCAACAGGACTTTAAATTCAGTAATTTCCATATATGTTGAGGGTTGAATTTTCTCCTTTTCTTTCTGTGGAATTTTTCCATTGTTGTGCTAAGTATTTGGAGCTACACCCAGAAGTTCAGATAGTTAACAGTTTCTCTCGAAGGTGGAAGGAGGGGGGCAATACTGCAAAAGGAGAGGTGGGGCAGGGGCTGCTCTCTGGTTCTCTCGCTCATCTGGCTCAGAGAAGGACGGTCGCTAAAACTCCGCTCTGCCATCCCAACGCCGGGAGCTGCCCTCCTTGGCTGTGGGATCCCACAACCTCCCTGCTCGGACACTCTCTCTCTCTTGCATCTCCTGCTGACTCCAGCACATCTTTTTGGAGCATCAGGACTGACATTGCCCTGGGATCCATGAGCAGCGTCTCCCCTCCATCCTTCCCATCAGGGACACGGACGCCATTCACCGCAGCGCCCTCCAGCCCCATGGGATCACCGCATCTCCTCCCTGCTCAGCGAGAGCTGGCAGGCAGCGCCAGAACGGAGCCTGCACCGCACAGGAAAGGTGTCCACAGCCGGGAGAACTGTTCACTGGGTTTGCTGCTCTGGTGCTGTTGATCTCACAGTTATTGTGTTTTGTTTCCTTTGTTATATATATATCTATATATAGATATAGATATAGATATAGATAGATATATATACACACACATATATGTATATGTATATCTCAGTTATTAAATGTTATTCCTCCCCCCATATCTTCGCCTGAGAGCTCTTTAATTTCAAAATTATAGTAAAGTGAAGAGGGGGTGGGATTATACTCTCCTTTCCAAAAAAGAGAGGCCCCTGTCTCTTTTGGCAGATACCTGTCTTTCAAACCAAGACAGATTTTGGCGCCCAGCGTGGGCCATTGCCTGAAGGCATTGAGAGAGGGATGAAAAAAAGAATAGCAGTTCTTGAGTTTCCTAAGCTTCTGTTAGGTGGAACTATGTTGTCCAGCTTACCCTGGTTTGGCCTCCATGTGGTCACCGCTCTCCCATTTGCAAGCCCTTTTTTAAACATGAGTCTCATAACCAAGATTACTGTGGCTATTATCCAGTCATTTTGTGGGTTGATCAGTTGAGGAATTCATGGATATTTAAATTTCTCTGGAAGATGGCCACATGGATTCAGAGATATTGCACTCTAAGTGTGTATTTCTGGGGCTACTTCAATAATGGTACTTACTGTGAGGAAGTGACAGCAGGCGAGATTTTCTCCCAACCCATCACCCAGTTTTTGAAGTCCACCCCACCAGTCTTCAAGGGGTTCAAATCCACTCTAAATGCTAATGACATTATATTGTGGCTGGTGTTGCTGATATCCCTGTTCAACCTGTTCTATCTAACATTCAGAGATAAGGGGAGATTGACTTGGATTACAACCCTGATACCTACCCCAGGAAATAGTGATGCTGCCCCAGAGCCTGACCCTGCCCCACAGCCCACCTCAGAAAGGAACCACCCAGAATGGGTGGGGGTTCTATCAAAGGAGTTATGTGAGATGAGCCAGATGCTGAAGGAGTACCTTTCCCCAGCTGCTGAGAAACCCTCCCCCTGCCTTAAAGAGGGAGACTGATGGTGCAGCAGTGGGACCCACAGACATTACATCTGTCCAGGTTCCAAGTTAACTTCAAGGGCACTCACAGCCAGCAGCAGTTGCCCCTGTGGAAACTAGAAAAATCTAAGATGAAAACAAGGCACCTATTTAATAAGGGTCAGGAAGGAGGACCCTCAGAATCAGCAGGGGAACCAGTGGTTGTGATCATACCGAGTCCCTGTTGTAAGAGAGTCTCTGTAACCTGCGAAAAGACATTGTACGACGGGGCCGTGAGGCTTTTACAACCTGGTTACTGCGGGTCTGGGACCTTATGGGTACAGGTGTGCAACTGGATGGTACTGAGGCAAAGAATTAGGGATCCTTGACCCAGGACTCAGGTGTGGACCAGGTATTTGTAAGGGAGCCAGGCCTCCTTTCCCTCTGGGAGTGGCTTTTAATGAGTGTGAGAGAGAGGTTTGTCCACAGAGAGAAAATGCAGGAGCACCACCATAGAATGCATTGGAAGACCCTTGAGGAAGGGATCCAACAGCTGAGAGAAGTGGCAGTACTGGAGGTGCTCTTTGGGAGGGATGGACAGCATGACAATGACCCCAACAAGGTCAGGTACACAGGGCAGATGTTGTGGAATCTGGCAAACCTGGAGCCATCTCAATATACCACCTTTATTGCAATGATTGATGCTGACAACAACCAAGTGACAGTGGGTTCTGTTGCCAACAAGCTCAGAAATTTTGAGAGTATGATGACTGGCTCAGTGCAGGCTCATGTCCCTGCTGTGGTTAAGGAACTCAAAGAGGAGTATAAGGAGGAGACGAAGGAGATAAGGGAAGAGGTGAGGAAGATCAGTGCAGCACCAGTGCGAGTCATGGACCCCAAAATTAGAGCCCAACGCCCCCCAGCTATGGAGAGAGGGTACACCCCACAAGCTGACCTATGGTTCTTTCTGTGTGACCACGGGGAAGACATGAGAAGGTGGGATGGGAAACCCACTTCTGTCCTGGCAGCATGGGAGCATCAACTCAGGGAAGGAAACACTAACTGAGGGAGCTCCACTAAAGTGAAGGTAGCCTCAGCCTCCCATGACCAAGCCACAGGGTATTACAGGAGGGAGGATGATCTGTCAGATCCCCTTGAAGGAACCTCCACTATGTATGCCCAGGAGAGAAATAATAACCAGGGCTAGAGGGGCTCTGCCTCTAGCCAGGGAGAGGCGCAAGTAAACCAGATCTTTTGGACAGTGTGGATCCGATGGCCTGGCACATCAGAGCCACAGGAACACAGAGCATTGGTTGACACTGGTTCACAATGTACATTAATACCATCGGGACATGTCGGAAAGGAACCTGTTTCAATTGCTGGGGTTACAGGGGGATCTCAGGAATTGACTTTGCTGGAGGCTGAGGTGAGCCTGACTGGGAAAGAGTGGCAGAAACATCCAATTGTGACTGGCCCAGAGGCACCATGTATTCTAGGCATAGACTTCCTCAGGAACGGCTATTACAAAGACCCAAGGGGACTCAGGTGGGCTTTTGGAATAGCTGCTGTGGTGGCAGAGGGCATTAAGCAGTTGAACACCCTGCCTGGGCTATCAGAAAACCCATCTGCAGTGGGACTCCTCAGGGTGAAAGAGCAACAGGTGCCAATTGCTACCTCAACAGGGCACCACCAGCAGTACCGGACAAATTGAGATGCCGTGATCCCCATCCACAAGATGATCCATGAGCTGGAGAGCCAAGGGGTGGTCAGCAAAACCCACTCACCCTTCAACAGCCCCATCTGGCCTGTGCACAAGTCTGACAGAGAATGGAGATTGACCGTGGACTATCGTGCCTTGAATGAGGTGACTCCACTGCTGAGCACTGCTGTGCCGGACATGCTGGAACTGCAGTACGAGCTGGAGTCCAAGGCAGCAAAGTGGTACGCCACCATTGACATTGCCAATGCATTTTTCTCTATTCCTCTGACAGCAGAATGCAGGACTCAGTTTGCTTTCACCTGGAGGGATGTGCAGTACACCTGGAACCAGCTGCCCCAGGGGTGGAAACACAGCTCCACCATCTGTCATGGACTGATCCACGCTGCACTGGAGAAGGGTGGAGCTTCAGAACATCTGCAGTACATGGATGACATCATTGTGTGGGGAGACACAGCAATGGAGGTATTTCAGAAAGGAGAGAAGATCATCCAGATTGTGCTGGGAGCTGGCTTCACCATTAAAAAGAGCAAAGTCAAAGGATCTGCCTGAGAGATCAGTTCCTGGGAGTAAAGTGGCAAGATGGACAGCACCAGATTCCCAGTGAGGTCATCAATAAGATCACTGAATGGCTCCACCAATCAGCAAGAAGGAAACATGAGCTTTCCTAGGTGCTATAGGCTTTTGGAGGATGCACATTCCTGAGTACAGCCAGATTGTGAGCCCTCTCTACCTGGTCACCTGTAAGAAGAACGATTTCCACTGGGGCCCTGAGCAGCAGCAAGCCTTTGCCCAGATCAAGCAGGAGATTGCTCATGCAGTAGCCCTTGGCCCAGTCAGGACGGGACCAGAAGTGAGGAACGTGCTTTACTCTGCAGCTGGGAACCATGGTCTGTCCTGGAGCCTGTGGCAGAAGGTGCCTGGTGAGACGCGAGGCTGACCACTGGGATTCTGGAATCAAAGTTACAGAGGGTCGGAGGCCAACTATACTCTAACAGAGAAGAAGATCCTGGCTGCCTATGAAGGCGTTGAAGCTGCCTCAGAGGTGATTGGCACAGAAAAACAACTCCCCCTGGTACCCCAACTACCAGTGCTGGGGTGGATGTTTAAAGGAAAGGTTCCCTCGACCCACCATGCCACTGACGCCACATGGAGCAAATGGATTGCCCTCATCACACAACGCGCCCATATTGTAAACCCGAATTGCCCTGGGATTTTGGAGATAATTACTAACTGGCTGGAAGGTGAAAACTTTGGTCTTGCCAATGAAGAGGAATAGGAACAAGTGACCCGGGCCAAAGAAGCCCCACCATATAACCAACTGCCAGCAGATGAAACATGCTATGCTCTTTTCACTGATGGTTCCTGCCGCATCGTGGGGATGAACCGGAAGTGGAAAGCAGCCGTATGGAGCCCCACACGACAGGTTGCACAAGCTACTGAAGGAGAAGGTGGATCAAGTCAACTTGCTGAACTCAAAGCTGTTCAGCTGTCCCTGGACATTGCTGAAGGAGAGAAGTGGCCAAAGCTCTGCCTTTACACTGATTCATGGCTGGTAGCCAATGCTCTGTGGGGTTGGCTGGAAAGATGGAAAAAGGCTAACTGGCAACGTAGGGGAAAACCAATCTGGGCTGCTGATGAGTGGAAAGACATTGCCACCCGGGTAGAGAAGCTGCCTGTGAAAATCCAGCATGTAGATGCCCATGTCCCCAAGAGTTGGGCTAATGAGGAACACCGACACAATGAGCAGGTAGATCAGGCTGCACAGATAGAGGTGTCGCAGATAGATTTAGACTGGCAGCACAAGGGAGAGTTGTTCCTGGCTCGATGGGCCCATGATGCCTCAGGTCATCAGGACAGAGATGCCACCTATAAGTGGGCACAAGACTGAGGGTGGATCTAACCATGGACAGTATTTCTCAAGTTATCCATGACTGTGAGACATGCGCTGCCATCAAGCAAGCCAAGCGGGTGAAGCCCCTCTGGTATGGGGGGGCGATGATCCAAATATAAGTATGGAGAGGCCTGGCAGATTGACTACATCACACTGCCTCAAACCCACCAGGGCAAGCGCTATGTACTGACCATGGTGGAAGCCACCACTGGATGGTTGGAGACCTACCCTGTGCCTCATGCCGCTGCCCAGAACACCATCTTGGGCCTTTAAAAACAAGTTCTTTGGAGGCATGGTACCCCTGAGAGAATTGAGTCAGACAATGGGACTCATTTCAAGAACAGCCTTATAAACACCTGGGCTAGAGAACACGGCATTGAGTGGGTGTACCATATCCCCTACCACGCACCAGCTGCAGGGAAAGTTGAACGGTGCAATGGCTGCTTAAAACCACCTTGAAGGCACTGGGTGGGGGAATTTTCAAGAACTGGGAGATTAATCTACCAAAGGCCACCTGGTTAGTGAACACCCGAGGTTCCACTAACCGAGCAGGCCCTGCCCAATCTGAGCCCTTGGGAATATCAGATGGAGATAAGGTTCCAGTGGTACACATGAGAGGTATGCTAGGAAAAACTGTTTGGGTGAATCCTGCCTCCAGCAAAGACAATGCCATCCAGGGAGTTGTATTCGCTCAGGGACCAGGTTGCACCTGCTTGATTGATGCAAAAGGATGGAGAGACCCGATGCATACCCCAACTAGACCTTGTTTTAGGGTGAAATACCTATAGTACTGTGCCTGTACCTGTAACGGCATGTATGTATATAATGTAACGGTTTTAATTTGATGTAGCATATTAGTATGGGAAAAATTCAGGGGTGGATAATGTTGGGGATTGAATTGTTTCCTTTTCTTTCTGTGGAATTTTTCCATTGTTGTGCTAAGTATTTGGAGCTACACCCAGAAGTTCAGATAGTTAACAGTTTCTCTCGAAGGTGGAAGGAGGGGGGCAATACTGCAAAAGGAGAGGTGGGGCAGGGGCTGCTCTCTGGTTCTCTCGCTCATCTGGCTCAGAGAAGGACGGTCGCTAAAAACTCCGCTCTGCCATCCCAACGCCGGGAGCTGCCTTCCTTGGCTGTGGGATCCCACAACCTCCCTGCTCGGACACTCTCTCTCTCCTGCATCTCCTGCCGACCTCAGCACATCCTTTTGGAGCATCAGGACTGACACTGCCCTGGGATCCATGAGCAGCGTCTCCCCTCCATCCTTCCCATCAGGGACACAGACGCCATTCACCGCAGCGCCCTCCAGCCCCGTGGGATCACCGCATCTCCTCCCTGCTCAGCGAGAGCTGGCAGGCAGCGCCAGAACGGAGCCTGCACCGCACAGGAAAGGTGTCCACAGCCGGGAGAGCTGTTCACTGGGTTTGCTGCTCTGCTACTGCTGATCTCGCAGTTATTGTTGTTGTGTTTTGTTTCCTTTGTTATATATCTATCTATATCTATCTATATCTAATCATTAAAGAGCTGTTATTCCTTCCCCCATATCTTCTCCTGAGAGCCCTTTAATTTCAAAATGATAGTAAAGTGAAAGGGGGGGGGGGGATTATACTCTCCTTTTCAAAAAAATAGAGGCCCTGTCTCTTTTGGCAGATACCTGTCTTTTAAACCAAGACAATATAGCATTTAAGGATCTAGAGAAGAAGTGCTAGAAGGAATTTAAATTAGTTTAATTGATCTCAAAACCAATTATTATTAATGGGAATTCCACTGATGAAATTTTTGGAAGTGGAATCTTGAAATAATCTCAGAGTGCTGCTTTAAATTTTTTACCACTGCTTCTTACAATTGCAAGCATAGAAAGTGATAAAGTTCAACAGAGAGGTAAGGGAGATATTTTGTACTAAAACATATATGGTAAATATATAAAAATAGAAGGTATTTCTCTATGGTTGTATTTAAAGTTATGAAGTAAGGTACTCAATGTGACATCTGCACAGAGATGTGAAGCAGAAGAAATCTTCTTCTTAGAGAAGGAGAAAAATCAAGGTTTAAGGACCTTAGCTCCAAAGGATGCTAAAATGGAGGGCGAGCTCTCCTCCATGTGCTCTCTGCTGCTGTGGTGTGTGAGGTTGAGAAGCTGTCCCAAAGGTGTCGTTACTGACATAAACATGTGGAGGGCAGCATTTTGACCAGCACTTTTGGAAACCCGAACACAATGAGTTTGGACAGGTTCCTCCTCCTCTTTCTGGTGAGGACTGCCTTTTCCTACTGAAAAACATGCACACCTTTGCTCTCTCTATTCATACACACATAGATGTTCACAATAACTCATTCTGTCTATTAACCATGCAGAATTCCCTGACAGCTGAAATGTGTAGCTTCTCTCCTTGCTGACTGATCCAAATGAATTTCACTCACAAACTGTTGGAACCCTGGAAAGTGGGAGTTTTGAACTTTCTGTGCTATCAGGCACTGACCCCCAAAAGAACATTGCTTTTGACCTGAGGCCTTAGAGAAAGCTCCCAAAATTGAATGATAGAACTAGAATCACTGGTGTGTAGTTTGAAGTGTGCAATATCACACGAAGAATTTGGAATTTGGGGTTTTAGAATACAGTAATAGGTAAAAGGGCAGATGGAGGCTTTACGGTGGCGGTTTTCTTCTTCATTTTTTTCTTCTTGGGTCTAGGTAATACCTTTTAATTGGATAAAAAATGCTGCACTGCGGGTCATGGGTATTTTGGTCACTGGGTCAAAAGTAAAAATAATTTAGGTGTTAGTTTTTAATTGTACAATTAAGCTTTAAAAGACCTTGTAATGAGATACATTGCCTTTTTCTTTTCAAACTTGTCAGCTAGAAGGGCTGTAGCCCTCACTGTACTTTAGATAAGAATTAATAAACATCTGAGTCTAAACATGAAATTCTGTCTGTCGTGAATTTAATCTGGACTCTGGCTGAGGAGAAAAAAGAAGATAAAAAGTGATAACAATCCACACTTATAGCTGAGCAGACTCACATAGCAGTTAGTGGTGGGGTTAAATTGAAGTCAGGGTGGACTGCAGTGACATAGCAAACAGATTGGACAAACAAGCAGACTGCCCAGCAGCATGTTTACCCACAAGACAGACCTTTTTTAAACCCACCCCATCCCATTTTCCTCCCTGATCAACCTTGATTCCCCCTTTTTCTCAGTTGTGGCCCTTCCCATAAATATCCTATAATAGGTATTGATCAGTTTCACAATTTCCTTGTAACACACTGGAAGAAGTCTTGCACAGTCCACAAGCCCCTGTGGGACTCAAAATAGTTTCATTTCCTTTCCTGATGCAAGGATCTGCTGGAAGACCATATTTATGACCAGTTGTGTGATGTTTTTAGTGACCTATCAGATGAGAGTTCTTTTCTTTGCTGATGTTTCCTTCATTTCCTGTTCCGTAGAGCTTGTGCATCATGTTTTACTTCATTAATTTTACAGTATCTTTTGGTAAGATTTTAGGCTGAATAACTAATAACCACAGACTCTCTGAAAGCAAAAATGCTTCCATTCTGCTTATCTCCACATTAATGATTAAGAAAAAGCTGAGAAAAAAGTTCTCAAATACTACAAATACCTATGAGTATTTGTACCCATAGGTATTTGAGGATGTAGAGGGATGTATGAAAGAAAACACAAGATTTTGATTAGTTGCTTAATAATTAAACATAAGTGGATAGGCAAAGGAGTATCAAGTAATGATATAAGGCAATCAGGGCAGAGCAGTAGTCCTAAAAGATACATAGAAGCACTGGAAATTATTGGTTTGACCACCTTCCTTATTTTTTCCGTATTTTTCCTTCAATGAGACTCCCTTTCTTGTTTCTTTGAATGTTTCTATCACTAAGTCTGGAGTAGTATTTTTTTGAACTTGTACTGTTTGTGTTACAAGAATTGTTTGAAAGATTAATTCAAACAAAATAGAAATTGTAAAAAAATAAATTTAAAACATTCTGGATCTTATTTTTTTGCAAATAACTACAAGGCAGATCACTGGGATTTCACTGCATTTACTGCTTGTCTTTACTGGACTTGATACATAACTCTTCATTTTTTATATTCTTGTGATACTGAAATTTTAATAATGAATTTTTAAGAATGCTAAACTTCCAAGAATCTACTGAGTAGCCTGTGGTTACCAGTAAACGATTGTCTTTATACAATCTGGTTATAGCTTCACAGACTGGGGTTTTTTTGGGTAGTACCTTCAAGTCCACAAATATCTTATCAACCTTCTGTATGTTTTATGGTGGTCATATTATTAGTGTTTTCATAATATCCGTAGTATATAGATAGACATTTCCTTATTTTCAGGTAATTTTTCAATTTTCTTTTTTTTTTCTTTTTTCTTTTTTTTTTTTTTTTTTAATTGTGGAAATTTTTTGTCCCTTTTGCAGTTTCATATTAGTGTCAGATATGAGTCAGACACTTAATTCTCCCCCTTGGATTTGTAGTCCAAATTTTATTCTCACTGAAATTTTTTCAAGGATTAAATCTTAATTTCCCAGTGTAAAATACATTGTAGAACAGTTTATGGTCTTTGAAAATACTTTTTTTTAATATTGTGGGGATTTCAGAATATTCTTTAGATTGAAATAGTTATTTTTATTTAACTATATCATATCAGTCCTTTTACAAAATCTTCTTGCCTTCAGAATGATCCTAATTATTCTGGAGTTTTCCTAAATATTGATATTTGTTTACTGACTCTTTTGATGGTAGGTTCTCTGAGTAAACTTACTCCCATTTATTTTATCATAGTTTACCCAAAAGTTTATTCCTGGAAATCAGCTTGAAAGGTTCACATCACAATCTTGTACCTTTTTAATATTTTTCAACATTTCATACATCCCCCTTTACCATTGTGTATTTCTGTTCTTTATGCCAAGGCCTATTACTCAGGCAAAGAAATTACACTAATTCCTTAGCCCTAGAATTTAGATAATTAGAAAAAGTGTTTACATTTAGTATTTGGTTTGGACTTGTTCTTAGCATTGGTTCTTCTGGTAGGTGAATCTATCAGGTGCATGGAAAGCTATGAGTCTTTCCTGCATAAGAATATGCAGTTTGTGGGAAGGTGTCATTTTTATTAGATTCATGTTTTAAAAAACTGTAAAACTAGAATATTGCAGCTCAAGTAGTAGTGCAGGCTTGCTGGGAAAATTCATTTTGAGGGGCTTATTTGTGCTACAAATAATACAATATAATGACTCTCTTGGGCTTTATAATGATGAATATTAACAAGTGACATTCGCCCCAAAAAAGTAAAACTATTTTAAATAAATCAGTAATTTTAACTTTTGTATTTAATTTTGAACGTTCTGCAGCACTGTAAACTCTGAACTTCAAAGTAAACTTTAACACTGTCTTAGTAGAATCAGTCTTATTCTTACAAGACCTATTATCAAAACTCGAGATGCAGTACTATAACCATTTTGTGTTTCACAACAAAATTTGATATGTGTGGCATTCAATTACATTTTCCATAACAAGTGGAAGAATTATCTGTTGACCATAAAAATATCATTGTTATACTGTGGTTTGCATTTGAAATGTTATGGCACAAATGTTATAGCAGCCATTGAGAATCCTGGTTCTAAACAGACACAAGCAACTAAGAGCTGAGTACATTGATGTAAACTACCAAACTAGATTAAATTAAGCATTTAAATTATTAATAGTACCATTCAAAATATATATATATACAACTTCAAGGTAGTATTTGTAGGGAGATTTTAATTTTTGTCATTTTCTGACCTATATCCTTATTTAACATATAATAATGTCATTCAATGTATTTCTTTGTGATTTTAGTCCTTATTCATTTACCTCTCTCGCAGCTTTTAAATGTGAGTATTCTGCCTGCTGTCATCTGCATCTGGGGCTTGAGCAGTTATAGAAATAGATGCCCTATGCCATCCTGGTTTCCTTGTAGCAAATTTATTTAATGCATACGTGCGTTTACAATAATACTGCTTGTTTTCAAGAAAAAAATAGATTATCTACCAGACTACTGGAGACGTATGCAGCAAAACTGCTTAATTTAGGTAAGAGTCACATCATCATTCTGGTATTGAACAATATGAAATATACATCTATTTTTTTGTACCCTGAAATATGTTTGTTTTCT
This sequence comes from Sturnus vulgaris, assembly GCF_052056855.1. Classification (NCBI taxonomy): domain Eukaryota; kingdom Metazoa; phylum Chordata; class Aves; order Passeriformes; family Sturnidae; genus Sturnus; species Sturnus vulgaris. The sequence goes on along the minus strand of NC_142283.1, from coordinate 14,738,547 downwards.
CAGGACTATTAGAAAGAAACAAATATACAAACAAAACTTGTGAAAATTTACGTTGAACATTGCATACAACTTCTTACTGAAAATCCGCTGACATGACTCCATTTTCAGATATATATTCTAGAATTGTTAATGCATTCCAGTTAATAACATGATTGACCTTTTTATTCCAAACCCTTGGAGGAAAAACAAAAGAACAGGAGCTAAATATAAAGATAACATATGTAAAAGAACGATTATACTTCCTATGTATAGGGTTTATGAAATAAATATATCACATTTACAGTAAGAAAAGTATCTAAAACAGTGACAATACATAGTGTACAGCAAATGTCCTCTACAATATAAAATCTACTATTTATGTTTGTTTTATACTTGTTTATTCTTGCAGAAATCCACACTTTAGCTGGATTAAGTCCAGAGCATAATGCTCCAACTTTGGAGGTAACTCCAGTTTTTGCAGGGAATTGAGCCTACACAGATGACCTACACAGGATACTTACAACATAAATATTTTTATCATTCTATCCTAAACAGAAAAGTCCACATTTCATCAATACTATATCTTAGTAGATGTTTGCAGTTTGGTAATATAATAGATGAGGGCGTTTAGATGAAGGTGCACACAGGACTGAAGTTTGTATGTTCTTTTAAAAAAACATCATTAACAATTCAGCAGGAGCTCATAGGAATCAAAGTGGACGTTTTCAGTTGTGTATTCTGGGAATGTAAGAGATGTGTAGAAAATGCATCAACAACACCAGAAACATCTAAAGATAGGCAAAATTACTTTTTCCTTTATCATCCCCATCAACCTCCTTGAAAATCAAACAAACAGAAAGAAACAAGGAAATCTCCACAACCTTTGAAAAGGTAATAAATATTTCCTATCAAAGTCCTTAAATAAACTGAGACATAAAGGTCCAAATTGTGCAAGTAGGCTTTTCCAATTAAAAAAACCCACAAAACAACCACAACCCCCCACAAAACAAAACAAAAAAAAAAGAACCCAGTTAGTTTTACTGTCATAATGTTCTTCCTGACTTCTTATAGCTGTAGGAGACAAAATTTTGCAAAAATTTTGCAGTGTTTTGATTTGGTTTGGGGTTTTTTGGGTTTTTTTGTCATTAATAGTTGCATTTTTCATTAAAATATCAGTCTTCACAGACAACAACCTTATTAAAAGCCCTTTTGGCCAGTTTCTTCTGGACAGTCTCTACCATCTGCATTTCTGTATGTCTGGACCCCATTCTCAGTATAATTTGTTGGAGGGAAGAATAAAAAAAGTCTACAACAGAACCTCAGAGACAATTTCACACATCTGTTCCTGCAGGTGATCTTTCATTCTTTTTCATTTATAATTAATGAAAAATAATGGTGCTGACACAAGTTAATTACTATGAAAAATTACAGTTTATGCTATTCATTATTTTAAAGGCAAATTACTTGAGCTTTTCAAACACTGTGCCTAAGCAATTAGAAGTGTTCATAAGGATTTCACCTGTGATTTTTTTTTTCATGACTTTGCACTCTGTAGTGAAAGGAACACACAATGTTTTTCATTAACTGCTGAGGTAACACAAGAGATATTAATCACTAGTCCTGTATCTAAGGAATGAAAATTAAGAACAAACTGAGCATATGCTGATGTATCAGAGGTCAATCAATACAGAAAAATATTCATTATAGGTAAAACTTTCTCAACTTATCTACAAGAAATGTTATTAAACCATGTGATTTGAAAAAGATTTAATGTAAGTATTTTAGAAATACTGTCATATCTTTACCAAAACATTAAACATTACATAAAACATTCGATCTTTAAAAAATAGAATATCCGCTTAATTAACACATTACAATTTGAATAATGTTTATTCTATATCTTGCTTTTCTTATAAATATACAAACCAAAAATGTATATGTGATATTTCTCATAGTTATAAATATTGTATATTTGAAACATATTAAACAAGTCTAATGTATCCAATATCTGAGAACAGGTTGCTTTGCTTTTTATTTTAAAAGTTGGATTGAAGAGAAATAGTTTTGTTTTGACTGCACATCACTGGTATACTTTGAATAATGCGTGGATTAACACAAAAACTAGCTCAAGAAGTGCTGTTAAACCTGCTTATCTTTCATGTAATTGGCTTTTAGACAAATCCTACTTCATTATTCATCAATCTACTGCTATATTAACCTTATAGAAATCATATCAGTTTCAGGACAAGGATTATCATGAATCACAAACCACAAACTGTAAAACAGCACTTCAATATAAATTAAACATCTGATCCCCAAAACAAAACCAGACTGCCAGGACAAGATTTGCAACATAATAGAAATCACAGGAAGCATAAAAAGTAGTACATGGAATGAAAAAATAACCTAGAATTCCATACTTTAAAAATATTGTAGACAGTAAGTACTATGATTTCCATAAATATTTTACTCCTGACTGGAATGCCTCACTTGAGTGTATCAATCTGATATACAAGAAGTTACGAAAAGGCAAAAATTTCTAGAGGATCAAAAGCACAGAGGGAAATAATCTGTCGGGAATTAACTAACTTTAACACATTTGTCAAATTATATTTCTTTTGGAATATGAAAATAAGTTAACTGAAAACTTTTAAACCATGTATGTAATACCTCTCTTGATCCAGAAGCTAGGATTTATCTTAATTTATTTATGTATTTATTTGTGCATTATAAATAAGTCTTGGTAAGAGCCAGAGTGCCTATTAGATCACCAGCAAACTGTAAATATAACTGAGCTCTTATTTTAAATTTGTGGCATTGCTGCTAGGCATTTCCAGAGCAAATGTCTGCAAACTACAAACAGATTGTGCCTTTGCAATTCAGACCAACACTCACTGCAGACTATTCCAGTACCACTGAACTCATTCTCATTTGAAGCTAATAAATACATGAACTCAGGGTCTTCAAATCTTGGAGTCTATTATCTAGACGTTAACTATCTGTTCCTCCACATCTCTGTTGCTTGCTTACATTTCATGCAATAGATTAAATTCAGTGGGCATACTCACCACCTCTGCCCAAAAAAGTGAGAAAGGTATTTATTTAGATTCTCTATCTTCTGATCTTGATTGATACACTACCAGAATATAATTTTAAAAATAATTGGCAATCAAGAATATGGGTCCATCACATCAATAAATAGTGTCATTTATGTTACTCTCGTTGATGTAACTAAGCTTGAGATGCCTGTGACTTGTGGAAGATGGGAGGACCCATTACCTTTTACATGTCTGTGATTTTTTAAATCAAAATTGTTAATGGGTATTTTAAATCACTAAGTGTGGGAGTAACAGAATAGGGGCAATGGATAACATATTTTTTTTAAAGTTTGATAGCATGAAAATCTTTCACAAATTATTTCAAACAGTATTCATAAAGTAGGACTCACGGAGTATTATAAAGCTTAATTCATAGTTTACATTTAATATCTTCTAGAGGGATAAATTTGAAAAAATTGACTTCTAATAATTTGAGACTATTTTAGAGGTCCACCTATAATCTCATTACTAAAGGCAATAATAAAGAAGATATGACAGTCAGCACAGTGTGCCTATTACACATTTACTTGCACATTTTAAATTATTTACCATAAATAACTGGACAATGAAAAATAAAATCTTAAAGATTAGTCAAATGATTAACTAAAAAGTGCAAAGGTCAGATAATTGCACTGTATGTAATGTTTGTAAGTAAATGGGTCTGTTAACTGGTTATAGACCCAAAATAAAGAAATCAGTCCCTTATCTATCTACATTTTAAAATAACATGAAAGATTCGGGGAGTTGAAAGTACACCGTGTTTTAGACTTCTCTTCACTATATTTTGTTCCAGATTAAGATAGAAAACAAACAAACAAACAAACAAATCAGTTTTTTCCAGTTTGGTGACTTCTGAACATCCTGGGGTTTGGCAAATGTAGAATGTGTGTAAAACAGGCTGGAGTAATAAAAGCCCTCTGTCAGTGGGTCCCAGAAGAGGGATCTTCATACTTATAGCTGAGGTTCAGCATTTTAAACCCACAAGATCTGAGATCAGATGGCAGTCACACAGATTGAAAGAAATCTGAAAAAATACATGTTGCTATATCTACCTCTGTAAAATAACCTCAGAGCTTTTCAGCTATTTTTCCCCAAATAGTCCAAGACCAGAATCAGGCATTTTCAATATGCAATTTGTCTCATTCTAATGTAATTTTCTAATATAGGTCAAAAGAGATGTGCCCAGAAGTTCATGATTTATCCCTGTGGATTACAAAGTGAGCCCAGGGTAAATAAGTCAGGGACTCAATGTAAACTCATTGTAAATGTCAAAAGGCTGATGAGATGAATCCCTCTTCGTGGCATGAAAAGTCTTCACAGCCCTGCTATAAACTGAGACAGAGACACCAGCAATCAGAAAGAAGCCTGAGAGAAATTATTTGTGATTGCTGGAAAAAGTTATCTATCAGCTGAAAGAATGTCTCCTGCCCCGTACCTGTCTGCAGCCTGGACAACAAACCATGAGCCATCATCAGTCTTAGTCAAAGGGGAGGTTAGCAGCTGGCTGAACAGTTAAGTCTTTCCCCTCCCATTAGCCTCCCTTAGAAAAACATCTTTATTCACTCTTAAATTCCTCTTCTTCCTGTGTTATCTACCTGGAAAATAGAAGTCAAGCAAATTTGTTTTGAATTTCTAGGAGTGATACCAACTGATATTTTCTAGCACAAGACACAATCAAGAACTACTATTCCTTCTTTGTTCTGCTTAAAAGTTCTCACAAAATGATGCTCAAACTAACCTGACTCATTTTGATAGGCAAAACAGGAAGGACTTAGATAAGCAGCAGACACAGAACATCAATCAGGAATTCACAAGTAGCAAGTCACAAGCAGATAGAGAGTATAGTTAAATTTCACTTAAACATATTTGGATAAAAATGCAGTGAAATCATGCTTACTGTCTTGCATAAAATTAATTGAGTCCTTGGCTGAATTTTATGCAGACTGAATTTCTCTGCTGAATTGCAAAATTTTGAATTTTGAAAATCAAACAGAAAAAATAATTCCATTTCAGTATGGCAATTCAGAATCTGTCTGGCTGATGAATCCCATTTTAAACTTGCATTTTGATATTTTCTTCAAAAGACAGAAATGTAGCATCCTAATCCCATCTAAGAAAAAGACAATGATTCCTTGGACCTGTGTGGCTTTTATTCAGTGCTCATTTGTTCTGTTCTGGTCTACAGTTCAGCTTAAGTTTGATGTATCATATTAATCTATTTTGTAGAAGTTGATCAATTAACTTGAGAAAACTCTGTGTAGTGTTGATTCAATCATATAACAAGCATAATTTAATACAAATCATGCATCAGACATTGATTTTTCTCAACTGCTTGGTAGAATTAGCATCACTAAAAGATGCAGCCAAGCTGAACTAACAATATTAAGCATTTCTGCAATTTATCTCTTGCTATAATGAACAGTAAGTGATATAATGACCAACAAGATTAATGATAAAATAAACATGCTAGTTAGATTCACTCCACAGTTCAATTCAAGACAGTGTGACTTGAAATAATAACTGGGAATGCTAATATAAAGATGAACTTATTAGTGAAATTTGAAAAAAAATATTTATCCAGTAGTTATTTTTTAGTTATATAAATTTCAAGTTCCCAGAATTACTGCTGCTAGTGTTAATATCAGTAGATAATCTGGGGAAAAAAAAAAAGCCCAAACATAAAAATTTCAGAATAATTCAAATATTTTTGCTATTTAAAGCCATAAAAATAATTTTCTATTTCTTCACAAGCATCAACAATTTGTTTTGGGTTTTTTTAGCACTTTTTATTTATGTTAAGAAACCTACCATTCACATGAAGCTTTTAGATTTTGGACCAGAACAAAAGGAAACAGAAGTTCAGTATAAAAGAAAAAATGATGGAACTGTTTATGAAAATAAATTATTAGAAATGTCTTCTGTTTTAATTTATAGCAGATATAGTTAATACTGAAAAATCATGCTGACTCCTTATCAGTGGTCAAATTTCATTTGTTACATTTCTGTTCTTGTATTTTTCTGCTTGTGTGTGTGTGTTTTATTATTGTTTGGGTTTAGTGGTTTTTCTGTTTTGCTGTTTTGTTGTTCTTTTTTTTTTTCCCAACACTCTAAAAATCTCGTTCTCTGCTGAAAACACTTGCCACTGGCACAGATCCTGCTCTGCTCTCTAGTGTCATCTCCCAGGAAAGCAGAAGTCAAGCAAATTTGTTTTGAATTTCTGGGACTGATACCAACATATTTTCTAGCACAAGTGTAAGGGTCGGTCCAAAGTTTCCCTCATTTTTTTCTCTCGACCATCTCAAGGAGACCTCGAGGATCCCCACCCAGGCTGACTCCCAACAATGGTTTCCTGGCCTGGCCACGATGGATGCTTGTCAGGTGACTGTGTGCTGGTGTATTGTGTTCACTGGACTGTGCTGTTGTGGCACCAACCAGAGACTGTGTTGTACCAACTGGAGACTGGATGTACTACCATGACCTCACCTGTCTCCTACAGAACCACACAATGGTCCATAAATCTTCCCACTTTTTGGCCAGAGGCCACTCACTTTGAAAAAGGACTATAAAAGAGTGACCCTCTGGAGAAGACCCTTGGAGATCTCCCCACGGATGAAGACTCGTCTGTTGGCTGGCCCATGAGGATGTCTGTCTCATCTCGTTGGTAGCTATTTTCCCATCCCCTTCTTTTTCTCTCTCTATACTCAGTTTCCTATATCTTTCCCCTCTATTACAACTGAGTTGTTGGCATTTAATAAAAATGAATTGCTGTTGTTGAATAAACTGATTTGTCCCCTGCATTTTGCCTGTTTGCACCTCTGAGATCAAACGAACCATCACGACCCCCGCTCTGTATTAATCGCAGATTGTGACAAGTCACAGTTTTCAGAAGGAAATCAAATGTTTAGGTTACCAAGCTGTAAAGAAGGTCCCTTGTGACCACAGAGAGTTACTAGAATTTTGGACTGACCATAAGTCTAGTTTACTATCGTGTTATGAGCTACTGCAGATATTCTGTTTCATGGCATCAATGCTCTCATTGCATTGAAAGTTGCCTAACTGCAGTGTAATTTCTATGAAGTTTAATTTCAAATGCCTAATGGATGAGAAGGACAATGTTGAATGCCACAAACGGAATCAATAATGAATAATATTTTGTATTTGGTGATAGAAAACTGAATAATTCTTGCAACTACTCAGCCAAACCATGTCACTTCGATTTTACATACCAAACACAAAGAATTGTTTTTATACTGGTTAAGACTTTTTCTTAGCAATTTGTTGGCAAGTAATTTCAAAATGCTAATTGCAAAATATCCGAGTGCTTTGTGCACAACAAATCAGTTGCTTTTTTGAGTATTTTTTTGTAAGCGAAGTTTTGAGAGTTTGTTTTCCATATGCTAAAAGAACTTGAACGTAGTGGCAAGATGCTACTGTTTCTGAGATCTTCAGCAATGGCAAGATAAGTCATGAAGCAACATTGACAGCTGTTTCATTAATTTACTATAGTCTGGACTAAAAAAAATTCATTTATATATTTTTAAAATTTAATAAGCAATCATAAATACAGATAAACAGTGTATCTTAAACACCACTCTGCACTACTTCTTTTTGTGTCAATGATATGAAAAATAATAATAGCAAAGTCTTAGCTTTCGATTCCACAGCCTACACAAACTACCTAATCAGTGATAAAATATCCATGAATATTCATTAAAATTCTTTACTATTTTATTATTACTATGGTCATAATTCAACTCCCCCACCCTCCAACAAAACAAACCAGGGAAAAGCAAAAAAGAAGTAAAATTTGAGATAACAGCTTTTTGAAATTTTTGTTATGTATTTCTTAGTTGAGCAAATCTAGAAATTAATCATCTCCACTGAGCAAAGACAGGGAAGAAATTTCCTTTGTACTCAGTCAAATGGTGAAGATTTCAAATGTTCTACAATGCCAAAATTGTTCTGCTTTACCAGCATTGTCCTTCAAAACACAATTTAGGACTTTAGTATATCTTGACAGAGTCTCTGTTTTTTACAACAGTTTGAAAAGTTTCCTCTACCTCACTATAATATCAAAATTTGGCTTGCTTATAGCAGTATGGTTGAATATAGACTTTCCAAATTTTCCCTCTGTAACAGAATAATTCTCATTATCAATTTTCAAATGTAAAAGGTTGGTTTTTTGTCATTATAAATTTACTCGACTTAAAAATATTAATTGAAAGAGGATGGTTTGGTATTCCATTTATGGGATATCAAAGACTGAGGAAGACAAAGCTTTTAAAGGAAAATATCAGAAGCTACAGAGATTTCACCCACCACACCAAATCCATGATGTCACAATTATTCTTTCAGACCTTAGCCTGAGTCCTTAAGACTTAAAGACATTTACAAGGCAGGGTCAAGAATTAAAGAAGCTGAGTGAGCTGTTTGTTGTGACCTGTGAGTGGAGAGATTGGAAGTTACAAGCAGGAGCCAAAATAAAAACAACTCATCTTGTAGTTTGTCCTTCCCAGAGGCAGATATCAAGGACAATTTTTGAAGACTGAGTAGAAGAAATCTGGAAGATTTCTTTCCTGAAGAATGTCCAAACATAGACTGCTTTTCCATTCAGGATTGCATCCCAAAAGACTCTGACAACCAGGCCACTAAATAGTCTAAAGTTTGCCCACCAGAAGTCCAAGGCAGCAGTTCTGCTGATCCTGGTTGTTACTTCTCTGGCCATTAAAGTTCTATCATTTAAATTCTGTGTCCAAGACAACCTCCAGTCATCATACCACCTATAAATCCTTCTCTATTTGCAAAGAGGTCCAGTGGGGCTCTATCTATAAATTTCCATTCACCAACTATGTCAGGAAGTATCTCCCACACAGGAATGCTCCCTCCAGGCTTCTAGATTGTTTCCTCCTACATGTGTTGCATTTCCAGCAAATATCTGATAAGTTGGAGGCCCTCACAAGGGCAAGAACTAGATTTCTACCAGCTACTTGCAGAATATTCCATCTGTCTCTTCATGCTGGTTGGATGCTTTGATAACAGACTCCAACCAGGATATCTGCCTTGCTGGCTATTCCCAGCTCTTCTAAACACTTAACCCTGTTTTCACCATTGCCAAGATCAAGCCAGTAAATACACCTCCTGGAATAAAAAAAAAAAACTCTCCTATGCCTTCTGAGGAGTTTGTAGCCATCTGTTGCAGCATTTATGGTGGGGTTCCTTAATCACCCACCATGTTTCTGTGATTGCAATTATATCATCATTTTCCTGGATTTCAACTTCTCATGTTTGTTGTCCATGCTGCCATGAGTTACTGTAGATTCACTTAAGCTGAGCTATTGGTCCCACCATCTATTTGGGTGGAGAAACCCTAATTCCTACGTGAAAATTCTCAATTTTTTTCCCGTGGTTTCTAACACATCAGCAGCTATTACACCTCTGCTGCTGGGTGTATCTCCATTCCATGGTTCCACTGAGGTTACTATGATGCTATGGACATTCCTAAAGGGATGTTTCAAATGTACTCTTGTGTACCCAGCATATGACAGAACAGACCAAGGGACCTTGACAGCAGACATCAGGCTTTGATGCACTGCCTCCAGACTTTCCTCTAGTGAGCCTGGTTCTAGCTTTTCCCTCTTCAAATCTAGTTTAATGGTCTTTCAACAAGCCCTGACAAACCCCTGCACAAAGATCCTTTGAGGCAGGTGTATCACATCTGCTGCCAGCAGGCTCAGTGTTTTGTAACATGAATTAGACTAGAGTAGACGAGATTAGGCAAGGCAACACCAGAACAGTGCCAGCTGGAAGTGACTTACAGTGATCATCTAAGCTAAGTGTCAAAATATCAAATTCTGCACACTTTTCAAGTTTGTCTTTCTGCACTTGGGACTTCTTCTGGTTGGCTAGTAGAAATTTAACTTTAGTATGTTTGTTTACTTTTTTTTTTTGTGATTTTGCTGTTTGTTCGTTTTTTTATTTTGTTTTGTTTTCTCTTTTTTTCCATGAAAGTAAGAAATTACAAGGAAGGAGAAAAAAATAAAGCTCAGGTTAGAAGTTTCAATAAAAGATATGTATGTCAAAATATATATCCAGTATTTATTAAAATTAATCTGAATGAAAAAGAAGAGGTACAAAAAGCATATTGGCTAACAATAAAGGTTCTAGAAGAAATCTGAAGCTATTGAAACTTATCCTTTTATAGAAAAGAGTCCCAAAGCAAAATTCCCATAATGCACTAGAAAACTGAGAAATTCTGAAAATGGATGAAATTATTTCCTAACCATGTCTTAATTGGTGTTCACATTGCTGTCAGGAAGTCCTTTACTCTTTCCTAGGTTGCTTCACTTGATTTCATGGCAGGAAAACCAGCTACAGTTACTTTAGCCACATACAATTTTTAATTTTGATCGTTTTACCCAGTAATTCCATGCAATGACTATATATCATGTAAGCAATGTCTTTTCATTTGCCCTGGATTTATTTGCTAATACTTTGAGAGCCCCTTTTTTCTGTTATGGTAGGTGACTATTAAAGAGGGATTGATTACCATCGAAACTTTGTGATTTCCTTAATGCATCCAAGTCCCTTGTTTATTTCTTTCTAATTTGTGCTATCTTTTCTTGCATATAAAGCCAAACAACTTCACAATACACCTCTTCATCCCTTCAGGTTTCCATTTATAATTTGAAATGAAGACAGCACATTATCTGCCTGGTTCTTCCCTGACAGGAGTAGTCAAGTACATCTGCATAAGATAAGGGTCTGGCTGTGAGAAAAAAAAAGATTATGCCTGTGTGAACTTCTGCTGATAGAAACCAGTGTTGGTGCTTTTGAAGGCTTTGAGCATCTGTGGGTAATACGAAGAAAATAAATAATGTTAAATTCTGTTGAGATCTAGCCTTTACAAGGCTGGACAGCTGATAAATCTAGGTAATAAATTTTTCCCGTTCTGTTCCCTTTTCTTACTACGTTTTGCCATCTGATGGTCTTCTCACCACTACATTTTTCAACCTGTCATGCATCCAAGCAAGTAACTGATATTCTGATATTCTTAGGTGTGTCTGCCTCTTTGTTGCACACTCACATTTGACCCTATCTATCAATACAAGGACACCTGTGATGTAGTTGGCAGCCAAAAACTGCTACTGAATTCATGTGGTCAGAAAAATTTTGGAGAAAAACTTTTTCACTGATGTTCTGTGTATAATTTAAAATGTTCATGTTAATGCACGTTCCTGGACAAATTGCAACATCTTTCTTCATCGGTGCTTCATCTTTCATATTGGTGATTAATATCTTTTGATCAATATGGTGTCATTTACAGTCATACAAATCCAAAAGAAATTTCATGAAAAATAATAAATAAACGAAAAAGAAAATAATTTGTATTAGAAGTACATTTACAGTAAGGGCTCATCGTAGAGAAAGAATGGCTTGTGAGAGAAACCAGGGACAGGATAATAACTTCATTAAAGAAAAATAGTCCTATTTCTTGCAAATATCCTGGCATACGCTCTTAGAGTGTTTATCATATCTTTCAATATTCTTGTTGGATTATATAGTTTTAGTTTGGTCCTAAGGGAGCTGGCAGAAATCCTTGCCAAGCCACTGTCCATTCTCCAGCAGTCCTAGCTAAGCAAAGAGCTCCCATTTGACCTGAAGTTATCAAGTGTGGTAAGGAGGATCTGGGACCTACCAGCCTGTCAGTCTGACCTGGGTGCAGGGGTAGATTGTGGAGCAGATCATTGTGAAAGACATCTCACAGTAAGTACAGGAAAAGTAGGAGATCATGAACACAGATTTATGAAAGGCAAGTCCTGCTTAACTGGCACATTTATATTTAGAAGTCTTCATTTTTACTTGTTAATTCCTGAGAGAACTGGGGTGGTTTAGCCTGCAGAAAAAGAGGCTCATCTCTCTCTTTTCCTGAATAAAAAGTGATAGGACAAGAGGAAATTACTTCAAGATGCACCAGGGAAAGTTTAGATTTTCTTTACCAAAACAGTTGTCAAGCACTGGAACAACTGTTCAGGAAAGTGGTTAAATCATCATCCCTGGAGGTTTTTAAAACATGTATGGATGTGGCACTCAGGGGCATGGTTTAATGTTGGATCTGGCAGTGTTGGGTTAACTGTTGGACTTAAGGATCTTAGAGGTCTTTCCCACTCTAAAGAATTCTTGATTCTATGATTTTAGTCTTTCTCTTAAGAATGATGCATAAAATATTTGTTCTGTCACACAACATTGAGGAATGCAAATTTTGGGTCAGGAAATATTAGATAATGTTCTAAGATATGGAAAATGGTCTATTAAGAAATGGACCTGTATAGTAAATGAAATGGAGCTGTACAGTAAATGAATTCCCAAAACCAAAAGGTTCCTAATTGATAGAAAAACTTGCAATCAAAATATAAAATGAAAATATGACACAAGAAAGCAGCAGATAACCTTCAGAAAATCTCTCAAGTATTTTTAATATATTTTAATACAATTTGATCACATTTATCATCTCCTTTCAAATTTATTAAAACCAAATTGATTTTTCTTTCTTGTTTCCAAAAGGAATTTATTTTATTGCTTAATTTACAAGCCCTACAGTACAGCAGATCATGAGAACACAGATGGCAGGTCTCAGCAGTCAATGATGTTGTGATATCACTGACTCTTCCTATAGCACCACAATTTGTTTTCCTGTTATGCCATTCTGTGAGCAACCATAGAGAGAAAAACATTACATAAAAAATTTGAATTTAAGTTGAATTTAAATTCAACTCATTATTATATGAATTATAAATGCTAAGAGGGAGAACAGATATGATAACAAGTCTGCATGGATCATCACTAAGCAGATTTATTTTCAATTCTTTTTTGCTGTGAGATTTTTTTGAAAATAATTATGCACTTTAAGTTTACCATTTGTTGAGGGATTTCAGTCCTAAATGCTCTGCTCTTAAGATGCTTTGATATTCACAGAAGGAATGATAACAGTGAGCTTTTCTGTGGTGGAATTCCTAATTGCAGGTGTTAATGCAACTTCACGGGATGTTCATTTCATGTTTTCCAGCGATCAAAGAAAATCTGTTTTGGCTGAATATAATAATGTAAGAAATGTATTCTTCTTAGAAGAAATACCTGCTTAAATTCCATGTCCTGGGTAGTCTCATATTCTACCATTTTTCACAGCATAGAAACTGCAGCCCGAATTCTTGAAAATTAGCAAGGACATATTTCCTATTAGTGTAAATAAATGCACTCCTAGTGGAATCAATGGACAGAAATGGACACAAAAGAGCATTATTCCCGACTAATGACTAATTGTGGTTTGAAGAATTTTAGCTTTTTTTTTCTTTTGATTCAAGAAGACATCATTAGTTTAAAATAATGCTTATCCATCTCTTAACTGTGATGTTAGGAATTGTAGATAAGTATGTGCCTATATTTTCCTGAGTAGGGCAGATACTAGGAAAAAAAAAAAAGGAAAAAACCCCAAGATTACTATGATAGAACTTTGTTCTCCCTAAACAGACTAAATTTTAATCTTTCTTGTATGCATCATGTTACTTTCTTCTCTCTATGGTGATATTTGAGGAACAATTTAAAAGCTTTCAATTTGCAGTTTTTCAGGCTTTGACTCATTTCTAATGGGTAAACTTGTTTTAAAATAGGTCTATAACTATGTATAAACACACATTTTTATTATATAACTATAAATTATTACATAAATGTCCAGTGGACAGTATCATTGCAGGTAGTGTTTTTACATTTAATATTTAATTTTAAAATAACTTAGTATTTTTGTTATTACTTATGATTCAAAATTCTGTATCATTATGAAGCTTCAGGGTCAACTACTGAAAAATCAGTAAACAAATTTCAGTTACAAGTACAATCTTAATCCTATAGTAAATAACATAAAAATAGCCTTTCTTGCCTGGTCATATTCCTTTTTTCCACAGTGTTTTTGTGTCAATCAGAATCAAAACAGATATGAAAGAAGTCAGAACTTTCAACTGAAAGCTACTGAAAAATGAAAATTTCTTACTCTGAATTTTGCAGGACATTGGAAGCAGGTATCTGAACTGTGTTTTTCTTTTTTTCCTTGGGTTTCCTCAGCCTTTCCCAATACATTAATCTCTTTTCTTCAGTTCTGGATTTGAATTGAAGATGGCTGATATTACTCTGGTGTGATGGGACTGCTTCAACAGATCAAAATTACATACTTGCACATTTTTCTGATGAGGCCAAAAGCAGATGTATTAAAGTAATAAATTATGTTCTAAATAAAGTTGCACAGTTTTGTGGTATGAAATAACTAACTACTAAATATAAAATAAAAACCTTGTGTAATTGGTAATTGGTAATGCTACACTTCAGAGCTCACATAATACCTTGGATATTGCTGCTGATAGAGTCACAAGAATAAAATAGGAAAAGGAAGAGGAAAAGAAATAGGAAAAGGAAAAAAGATGAGATAAGTGACTCTCTTGGGAGGGCTCCTAAGTTAGATACACACAAAAAAATTTCCATTTATCTTCCTAGCAAATTTCAGTTACAAGAAGATGCTGACACTGCTATTCTTCGTGTTCATCCAAAAAAAACTGGCAAACCCCCTCTTTTTGATGGATATCATCATCCTGAAATACCTTTCTTTTGAAAATCACCTTCTGCAAATAAAAGTTGGCTGGGATTCTACCACATATTAAATTTCCAACAAGGTTAAGATCTGGCTCAATTTTAAGCAAATTTGCATTAAAACAAAATAAGACAAATAGTTAAAAAAATAAATTCAGTGGCCTGCTTACACTTCCTTGTACATTTTTTGATGAGGTCTATATTCCCCAAAGACAGAAATAATCTTATGGCCTTCAGAAATGTTATTGTAAGTAAGACTTTTTGCACAGGAACTCCAAAAATCTAAAACTCTTCTTCAAAAATGGCAGACAACAGTTGCAAACTCAAGTACAGTATTTTTCATAAAAATTATGTTCACAAAGAAAATCCTGTTGGACTAGACTAAACTGTCTGATATGAGCAGACTTCATCAAAATGGGGAGTTTTTCTTTAACAACCATTGTTCTAGGTTTTCACTTTATTCATGAAGCTTACTTGTTTTATATATATATATATATATATATATATATATATAGTTTTTGAGTTAAAAGAGGTAATTAATTAATCATAGTTTTTTTTCCTTTTGGTATATACATTGCTGCTAATTTTTTCCAGTTATATAAGGAATTCTGTTTTGAAGATGATATTAATTCTGTACAGTCTCTTTAACCTAAAGAAGAGAAAGTCTCTCTGTGAAAAATGTATACTCCAATTACAGTATGGTTGTTTTTATATTACTCTGGATCCTCAAACAGAAATTAGAACTATCATTGAAGGAAACGTTAGAGATGGACAAAGAATTGATCATTCTTTCTCTTTGTTTTCCAGAAGAAATGCTTATGCAAATTTTCTTAAGTAAAAAAAATAGATCTGGCAAATCTGTTACCAGGACATCTATTATCTTAGGACACCATTGATTGATAGATGGATGCTTGTTGTATAAAGGAAGGGTGTTTAAGTTATTTTCTGTAGTCCAGGTCTACAAAATAAGGACTGAATTATAATTCAAATATAATTCAAAGCATCAGAACTGATGAAGTAATTTCTTTAATTTATAGTTTTAATTTTCAAAATAAAACACTTAGAATTAATGAGCGTCCAAAAGAAATACTGATTCTAACTGAGAGGCAAATTTTAAATATTAAATAAGTCAAAACAGAAAAATTATGATCCTCTTAGTTAAATTGCAAGATCTTTCAGAATCATCCTGAATAAGGTAAATGTCAGTCTTGATTAAATAGCTTTTTCTGAAGGAACTCACATTATTCCAAAATTACAGTATTTCTAATTAGAAACATTTATTTCAGTTACATCCCATTTGAAAATGAAATTAATATTTCAGTAAACTTCAAAAAGTGGCACACTGATCAGTGTTAATTATGCAGAAATGAAACATGATTGAAATCAAATTCTTTAATTACCAGTCTCAATATATAATCACATTTGTAGTGAGGGAAAAAACCAAACAAAAGATTAAGCACCCTTTGCTTTCTGTTTAGAGAGCTATTTTTGAGCAAGCGTATATTGTGTAGGCAGGTGTCTCCTGTTCAGCCCACCATGGAAGGAATGCATCAACACAAATCTGGAGTTTGAAGAGAATTTGAAACTCTGTTTCATAGAAATAGTTTTAATACATCAGTACAATTAACAAAAAGCTGAAAAGCTAAGATGTATTATAATATGCACAATGATGAAACACTAAACATGATATTCGGGAGAGATGTCCAGAAGGAATGAAAGGTGCAGAATGATGCTACTAAGACACAAGGAATATTTATTAACCCAGTTTTCATTGGTAGGGCTAGTAGACTGCACATGAATGACCAGCTAGTGATACAAAATATACAAATAACAAGTTTTGTGACCCCACTGACACTCTTTTCACTGTCACAGTACGAAACTTGAAGTTATAGTTGCTAATTTTAGCAAATACTCTCTATAGCTGCAGATTTTGGTTTTTGGAAAGACAATGCTGCATTTGGCATATCAATAGGAGGACCGGAATCTCAAAATCTGTAATGTAAGTTCCTCTTCAGCACTTACTGAAGATACTGTACAGTAAACCTGATTAAGAGCATTGCTAAATTGCACATAGATGTCAAGTTCCCAAGACAGAGATAAATGGCTGTAGCATTAAAGCAAACCTGACTGAATTAGAACTTGTGTGAGGAACAATGAGGAATATTTTTCAGATAAAGAATCCATCATGAATAATACATTGCAATGACAACTTGAAATTATTATAATTTTATTAGTACAGTAACTTTTGCTTTATATCTCTTTCAGTAAACTAATGAGCTTGCTATTTCTTTTTCCAGTTTCTTGGTTTGATTTACAAATCTGGAAAATTTACTAAGGTTTAACACATTAGATGTAGAATGGGGAAGAGCATTTCCTCAGTATTGGTCATCTTTCTTATACTGTTTTGCTTCTGGAAAATGTTCTTTTAATATTTTACTTGATTTTAAAAATCTGTCACATTACCTTCTTAATGGCCATATATGTGCACTTTTTAAATGCTCTGATGTTTTGCACCAAAGAGGAAGCTGGAATTCACATAAAGTGACAGCAAATCTAAAAATATGAAAAATCTGCCCCTACGAAATCTCATAGATTGGCAGTTGGCCCAAGCTTACCATTAACCTGCTGAAAGGAAGTGCTTTTTAATTGTTTAACATTTTTATCAAAGAATGTATGACATGCTTAAAGAATCAGGCCAAGTATCAACAAGTCAAGAAGAACACCGAGGTAAGTGTATTCCACTATCTTTATCTTTGTTCACATATTTACTCATTCAAAGTATTTCAGTGTTCTTCCAAAGACTTTGACATAGGTTTTACTACCCACAACTTGTTCAATAAAATATGGGTTATTTCTAATGTTATTTTTTTCTGTTTTTGAATTGTAAAAGATTTTTTAAAGATACTCTAATGTGATGTGTCATGGGATTAAAAGCAGGTCAGAAGTTAATTACCAGATTATTTCTACTCATTAAATGGTCCCTTTGAGATTTCAAAACAGTGAACTGTAAATGTCTGGGGAACAATTTAAAGATTTTCAGGGCTCCAAGCTGATTTTTTTTTTAACTGACTACTTGCTGGGGGTTGAATTTTTCCCATTGTTATGCTAAGTATTTGTGGCTACACCCTAACTAGTAACAATTTCTCTCACAGGGTGGTGGGGACAGGGGAAACACCGGAAAAAGAGAGGTGGGACAGGGGTCTGGGCTCTCGCTCAGGGAGTTGGAGGAAGATGGGCGGTGCTGCTACCTACCACCCTTCCCGCAATCCCAATGCCAGGAGCCACATTCCCTGCTGTCAGACATCGCTCTGCTGCCTTCCCACTTCATCCTGCTACCCCCGGGCACTCTGCCGAGCCCCACGACCGACACCGTGAGGGGGGAGTCTCTCCTCCATCCCTCTCAGCCCTGGGCCGCCGCCATCACTCCAGCCCTCTGCGACTGCGCGGGCCCTGCCCTGCCCCCAGCACCGGGAACTGAGCGCAGGGAGAGGGAGCCTGTGGCCAAAAGGGACTGGAACTGAGTACACTGCTCTGTTCTGGTGTCAATTTTATAGCTGTTGTTATTTATTTTGTTTGCCTTGTTAGATATCAGTAAAGAACTGTTATTCCTACCTCCCATATCTTCTGCCTGAAAGCCCCTGATTCCAAAATTATAATAATTGGAAGGGAGGGAGTTGCCCTCTCCATTTCAAGGAAGGGGGTCTTGCCTTTTCTTAGCAAATACCTGTCTTTCAAACCAAGACAGATTTTGGCGCCCAGTGTTGGGCCTGAGGGCATTGACAGAAAAGGGTGAAAAAGTAATAACAGTTCTTGAGTTACCTAAGTTGTATGGTAGGTGACACCATGCAGTCTATGGCCTCCACATGGTCACCACTCTCCCATTTGCAAGCCCTTTTTTAAACATGAGTCTCATAACCAAGGTTACTGTGGCTATTATCCAGTTCATTTTGTGGGTTGATCAGCTGAGGAATTCACAGATTTTTAAATTTCTCTGAAAGATGGCCACATGGATTCAGAGATATTGCACTCTAAGTGTGTGTTTTTGGGGCTACTTCAATAATGGTACTTACTGTGAGGAAGTGACAGCAGGCGAGATTTTCCCCCAACCCATCACCCAGTTTTTGAAGTCCACCCCACCAGTCTTCAAGGGGTTCAAATCTGCTCTAAATGCTAATGACATTATATTGTGGCTGGTGTTGCTGATATCCCTGTTCAACCTGTTCTATCTAACATTCAGAGATAAGGGGAGATTGACTTGGATTACAACCCTGATACCTACCCCAGGAAATAGGAATGCTGCCCCAGAGCCTGACCCTGCCCCACAGCCCACCCCAGAAAGGAACCACCTGGAGTGGGTGGGGGTTCTAGCAAAGGAGTTAAGTGAGATGAGCCAGATGCTGAAGGAGTACCTTTCCCCAGCTGCTGAGAAACCCTCCCCCTGCCTTAAAGAGGGAGACTCTGATGGTGCAGCAGTGGGACCCACAGACATTACATCTGTCCAGGTTCCAAGTTAACTTCAAGGGCACTCACAGCCAGCAGCAGGTGCCCCTGTGGAAACTAGAAAATCTAAGATGAAAACAAGGCACCTAGATAATAAGGGTCAGGAAGGAGGACCCTCAGAATCAGCAGGGGAGCCAGAAGTTGAGATCATCACCAAGTCCCTGTTGTATGAGAGACTCTGTAACCTGCAAAAAGACATTGTATGACGGGGCCGTGAAGCTTTTACAACCTGGTTACTGCAGGTCTGGGACCTTATGGGTACAGGTGTACAACTGGATGGTACTGAGGCAAGGAATTTGGGACCCTTAACCCAGGACATTAATACCATCAGGACATGTGTGGGAAGAACCTGTTTCCTTTGCTGAGGTTACGGGGGATCTCAGGAATTGACTTTGCTGGAGGCTGAGGTGAGCCTGACTGGGAAGGAGTAGCAGAAACATCCAGTTGTGACTGGCCCAGAGGCACCATGTATCCTAGGCATAGACTTCCTCAGGAATGGCTATTACAAACACCCAAAGGGACTCAGGTGGGCTTTTGGAATAGCTGCTGTAGTGGCAGAGGACATTAAGCAGTTGAACACCCTGCCTGGATTATCAGAAAACCCATCTGCAGTGGGACTCCTCAGGGTGGAAGAGCAACAGGTGCCAATTGCTACCTCAACAGTGCACCGCCGGCAGTACCGGACGAATTGAGATGCCGTGATCCCCATCCACAAGATGATCCATGAGCTGGAGAGCCAAGGGGTGGTCAGCAAAACCCACTCACCTTTCAACAGCCCCATCTGGCCTGTGCACAAATCTGACAGAGAATGGAGATTGACCGTGGGCTATCATGCCTTGAATGAGGTGTCTCCACTGCTGAGCGCTGCTGTGCCGGACATGCTGGAACTGCAGTACGAGCTGGAGTCCAAGGCAGCAAAGTGGTACGCCACCATTGACATCGCCAATGCTCTTGTCTTTTCTTAGCAAATACCTGTCTTTCAAACCAAGACACTACTGTTACTTTTATGTGGATGACAATTTCTTCTTATCAGAAGATCTTTCCATCTAATGAAGTTTTAACATATGGAAAAAAAGACAACTATCTGAAGAATACCTTAACTTCTTTTTTCTGTTGTTTTTGGTAATACATATCCAGTCTAGAGGAATATCAGCATACTATTAAAAAATTATAGTTAAAAATATTTACCAAAATAAGCAAACCCATTTGTGCAATTAATTGGCTGTGCTTTTTTATTTAATTTTTTTCTTTCTGAATTAATTTGCTGTAATGCATGCAGAAATCATAGAATGTGACAGAATCATCGCATATGCTAAGTTGGAAGGGACCCATCAAGATCATTAAGTCCAATTCATGGCCTTGCACAGGTCACCCCAGAGTGACACCATGAGCCCGGGAGCATTGTCCAAACACTTTTTGAATCTGTCAGGCTTGGTGCTGTGAACACTGCCCTGGGGAGCCTGTTCCAGTGCCCAAGCATCTTCTAGGTAAAGGACCTTGTTCTGGTATTCACCCTTAACATCCTCTGACACAATCTCAGACTTTTGCCCCACGTCCTGCCACTCTGCTCCACAGAGAAGAAATCAGTGCCTGCCCTTCCTCTTCACCTCCGGAGGAAATTGCAGACTGTAATGAGGTACCCTTCAGCCTCCTCTCCTCCAGGCTGAACAGACCAAGGGGCCTCAGACACTCCTCATTTGGCTTCCTCTTAATGCCCTTCACCATCCTTATGGCCCTCCTTTAGACACTCTAATAGCTTTTTTTTTAATATATTGTGGTGCCTAAAGCTGCCCCAGGATTTGATGTAAGGCCACGCCAGTGCAGAGCACAGCAATCATTGACAGGAGTTGCAGTCCTAAAGGACATTAAAAGAGGATGCAGATTGCAAGCAAAATGTAGGTTGGAATAATTTGTTTCAGATTCACTGACCTTTTTTTTATAGAACAGGTATGTTCCTTGAATTGTCAGCCAGTCTTAGAAATTATAACTGTACCAAAAAAAATCCTTCCTCATACTTCTGGCGGCATGCCCCACTAGTTTTCGGTTCTTGCCATATTTTATAGGTTTTCAAAACAACTACTTCTCTTACCGAAAGTGAGTCAATTTGAATGGAATACAGAATGATTCTCAGATTTCAGAAGCAATATGCAAGCAAAGAAGTTACGATTTTTAAGTGAATAATTTGAACCTCTTTAACCATTGGCTGTGTTATTTCTGCATGGGCCAGAGTTGTTTTAACTCTTCTGAGAGATACTTCACACAGTGAAACTCTGGCAGCAGCAAAAAAAGGGATAAGTACACTGGCAATTTTCACAGCCTACTGAAAATTGATTCTTACTTGGTTTAAAATGAATTAAAACTTCTTTGGAAATTTGGCTTTTGGAATCTTACAGTAAGAAGTTAATTAGAACCAGAGCAATTTAATCTTAGATATGTAGAATCTAAGAAGAAAATATAAATAAGGAATCACCCTTTCCCCCTCTATTTCCCTTCAGAGGAAGGGAAATACTATTAAAATGATCACTACAAATACAGAATTTGCTTAACACTCACTTTATTTTGAATGAAACAGATCATGAAGCTTTAATATGAAAACTTGTAGGCGCTTTGTGTAAAAACTCTGCATTAAGCTTGCTCTGTGGGTTTGATCCTACAATGGTCAGGCAGTGTCTCCTGCACAGCAGGAGCTCAAGGAGACATTCTTTCAAATATGCATATTCTTCTGCTGAATTTGTTTCAATTGGTCATTAATTAAAAGGTGAAACATATACTTGCAAGCCAGGATGAAACAGCAGTGTCTGCTAACATTTATACGGACTTGGTAATGGAATATGTTAGTATAAAGTATCAACATTACTTTGGAATGTCATATATCGCATTTCTTCCTTTCCAGAGTGTGCAATAATGCATATATCGATTTCGGTTTCTTATTACCCTCCATTTCATCTTTTCATATTCTTAATTGTCTAGGAGTCTAAGGAGAAATATTAATATAAAAATTACAGTATTTGACACTAGCATCTTTCTTTGTTATTGTTATGCATTAAATACAATGAAGGAAAATTATGTTAGGTTAAAATAGATTTTTAAAAATAATTTTAAGGTAACATACTTTGTATCCACTTTACTAAAACAAGTGTTGCTTTTATGTCTAATCAATAGTACAATATAACTGCATAAGGAGATCTGAGAAAGTGAAATGTTTTTCCTTCTGTTTTTAAAATTACCTAAAAATAAACCCTCTGTACTGCAACCTCACTTAGAACATATGTTACAGTGCATTATCTTATTTTGTGTTAACCTGGTTGTACTCAGTTCCATAATGGTTTATTCCTATGTGACACCCCCAGTTTGATGTATTTTGGACGGTCCTCATTCCCTCCTCTGCCTTGTCTGTCATCCCCAAATCCTTCCTATATTCCAGATTCTTCTCTGCTTGTCACCCTAGTCCCATCCTACTTGGTTGTCAATCTCCCTTAGCCCCTCCTATTTTTCCAGAATATTCCATGTTCATCATCCCCTCCTCAGCATATGATTTGCAGTTACCTTGTAATCCCTGCCTGTTTCCCCTCATTGGTTTATTGTACCTGTGATCCCACCTCATGTTACACCCACAGTTGCTGTGGTTGGATATTGTGTTGTACCCTCCCATGGGGGAGGGCCCCTATTTAAGTTCCTGCAACCCTCACGTCCCTGCCTTTTGTGGTTCGTCCTCCCTGATCCCTGTTGCTCCCCGATCCCTCTCCAATAAACTTATCCTTGGAATTACAAAAGGACTCTCCTGCACTCTTTGCCTCCCCTCGGAGCGGTGTAGCCACAGCGAGAGCCTTTGGCTCTACCCTTATCCTGGGTTTCCAGAATCCTGGGAAAGGGCCACTCTTGGTGCAGGCTTGCCTTGGAGCTAGCGGGGCTGCCCTAGCATGAGTGGGCAAAGGCAAACTGTGTCAAACAGAATCTTCAAAAATTAGAGGTGAAAAAAAATTACTTTTTGGCAAGGATGCTGTCATGACTTGAAATACAAGATGTAACCAAAAGTATATATTTTATCACCATCTGTTGAAACCAGGTGAGGCAGTGATCCTTATCTCTGGAGGGGATTATCTTCTGTTAATGGTCCGTCTTTTAAAACCAGGTGGAGTAGTGTTCTTTACCTTTTCCACAACCCCTCCTTCCTCCAGGAAGATACCGGCTGTTAATGGGCCATTGAGTCCCACTGTATGACTGATAAAATAATAGAATTCCACTGGGAGATGCTCCAGCCAGGGGGAGGAACCAAACATTTTCTACCTGGATAAAAACTGAGATTTGGAATATCAGGGCACCCTTCTTCCACTGGATTCCAGAGGAACAACAGATCCTTCTACATCATCGCTGAATCTTTGGAGGAAACTGCACCTTTCTACAGGAGCACAGCTTCAAAAAACTCAGATCTGTCACTCCAGGAGGACTGCAGCCACCATTTAATGGGACTGCTACCAACACCCTGACTCATGGGGTGTCAGGTTGTATTCTGATTCTGTCAGTATTTTGGGTTTGAGTTTTCTATAATACTGTATTTTTATTTTAATTTTTCCTAGTAAAGAACTGTTATTCCTATTCCCATATCTTTGTCTGAGAGCTCCTTAATTTCAAAATTATAATAATTTGGAAGGAGGGGGTTTACACTGTCCATTTCCAGAAAGGCTCCAGCCTTTCTTGACAAACACCTGTCTTTCAAACCAAGACAAATGGCAGTTTATTTCTGCCAGACTGACTTCATCAAAACATACATAACCTTACTCTTCCTATTTGCACTAGGCTGCAAATAAAATATTGGTCTGTTCTATTGTAATTTAGAAGTCCATATTTGTGTGAGAAAAGGGAATAGTTCTTTCTATATTTGGGACAAAAGAAATATTTATTTTCTTGCCTTCATTCATCATATTAAAGTGATAATGCCCACTGGGTTGGAGAATTTAAATCAAAACTCTCACAGAATTAGTTCAATTTATCACATCTCTGTTTGTCACCACCATGTAGATGAGATGTTTATAAACATGAATAATGTATACCAAATTACAAACACTGTGTATTTGGAGAGAAATGAAAGGAGAAATTGGTCCCCTAAGGAAAATGTTTGTACAAATTATACTGATTGTTTCATAAACACAAAGGCAAACTATTTATAAGAAACAATGTTTCTATTTTTCCTCTTGGTAAACTTTCCCCAGACTGATTTGTAATAATGCATTCAATATGAAACTCTATCTTTATATGGATATATTTGAAATAAACTGTGCTGCTTTAGTAATTTTCTGCATTATTTGATAATAAGAGATTGATTACCTAAATCACATAGTATTCCCCTAATTTAGTCAATGAAGTTATTATCTTGAGTTGTTACATGTCTCTTGAGTCTTCCTCAAGATTCAGTCATGTTGCCACTATTTGGCCATACAATGGAGAGGTTTTCTCTCTAGTGAAGACTAGAAGATGCATTTTCCTCAGAGACGCTCCAGTTTTCTCCGAAAATCCCATGAAAAACAACCCAGGCAGTGAGATGAATTCTACATAGATACCTGGGGGTCTATGTAATGGATTGGTCATCATGTCAGAGGCATCCAGAAGCTTTTGTTTGTGGAGTATACATGGAAAAATGTATTAAATTATCTCAAATTTCCTCATATTAAAATCGCTATTGAAATTAGTCTAATAACAAATTATGCCTTTATGTACTAAATAAAAAACAGATAACCCATCCAAAGATTTTGCAGGAGTGGCCATCTTGAAAAGAAAGGAAAATATTCTAAAAATTCATTTACATTGGCATTAAATGACAGACACAAGATTTCTTTTCCTCCAAAAAATTTGGTAAGCAACCCTATTGAAGCAATTCAAAGCTCCAGTCTTTAGTTCTCACTGAAGACTTTATTGTGTAACACTAAATTTAAGTACAGACCAAACTCTGGGGTTCATTCAAATTTAAGCCTTTCCTCTGCTCCTTATGTGGTAACATTTCTTCAACAGTTTCTTGTGAAGTCAAGATAGAAAAAATAGCTTACAACTTCCTATCCCAACAGCAAGTCATCAGTATCAGGAATCAGTTACTGACTGACTCTATGTTTCCTTAGTCTTTAACAAATGCTTAACCCTTTAAGAGGCATGATGCCTTTTTTCTTCATTAATCTACAAAACTAATATAATTACTATTAAAAGAATTTTAAAATTTCTTTTCAGGGAAGGCAGATAGCAATAATGAAACCATGGTATATTTTGACTTCTAGCTCTGTCAATATTTAGACCTGGCATAACCACTAATCTTATTATTTTGATTGTTATATACTGAAGTCCATAGTAACAAGAATGTCTTCATGATTTTTGATTTTTTTTTTACCTTAGTAATTCCATATTGGTTATTATCATGCAGCCTTCCAGATTCAAAATAACAGTTATATTCATTCCTGAGATACATGGAGATGAATCTAAGTTAAATTTCATCTCACTGATGCACTGATACAAAAGCCCTATAAAAATGCCTTGATAGCAAGTCAAGACCAAGCATTAAGTATGGTTCATTTTGACCTGTTTTTAAAAGATAATATGCCAAAAAACATAACCCAAAGTCATTTTAGGCTTGCTATTATGCTCAGATTGGCCTCTTTTAGCCAAGTTCTTCACAGAACACTCAAGAAAACAGCTAGTTATTCAATTTGTCACATGTTTTATCCAGCTTGCAAGATATGAAGTGACATTTCTACTACATTATTGATAAAAATAACCATTTTCAGTGGAAAAATATTGAATAAGAATAAATAAAAAATCATATGGCTTCCCATGAAAATCATAATTGTAGCTAAGCAAGTGAAAGACATCAGAATTGCGAGCATGTAATCAATTGCAAGTGGCCCACCAAGTCACTTATAAACCACAAATAATGTGACCTCAAGAAATAAGTCAGACCTTATCAATGTTATTCAAGAAAATACTAATCAATCTATTTTTCTTTTGCATTTTTTGACCCTGTAGCTGAGGATGACAAATATAAAAGAGCATCCCAACATTTGTGTTTAAAAAGTACAACTCTTTTTGTGTTGTACCTCACTGAATCTTAAGAAGTAAAATAAATACTTTAAAATGTTCTTATTTTTACTTTGTTTTAATTATTATCATTAATGAAGCAGCTGAGGGCTTTTATTTAAACCTTATAATAAGGCTGTAGTTTTTGGGTTGCTGCAAATGTCAGTAGGAGGAATTCACATAAGAGCTAACCTGGGATTAATAATAATAAATGTCCTCATTGCATTCAAAAATCCTTGCAATGAAAGGTCACTGTTAGCTTTGAGTTCCAAAATTAGAACTGTCTTTTAAAGACTATCAAAACCAATATTAAAAAAGATCAGAAAAGCCTTTGAGAATCTTACCTGTGCGACTTTTGCACTAAAGCAGGATGGATAGATGTAATAACAGTAATACAGAATAATGAGTTGTGCTTTTTAACAAAGATGCCCATAGATAAAAGGATCACTTTCCTGATCAATTGTTTTAATTGAAGGATAAATCTGCTGCATAAATTATACCAAGAAACTCTTTCATTCATCTTCCCTCTCCTAGTCTTTACTACTGAGCAAAGAAGTATGTGGTTTTTGCCATCCACATTTCTTTGGCAGATAAAAAGTCTTCTACCACCTACACAGCACAAACAGAGAAGGAAAAATTCAATTGCATCACACAGTAATAAGAAACATTAAGACAGGAGGTGCACTTGTTTTTTACAGAAGCTAGTCAAATTTTATTGATAGCTGGAATTCTTGTAAAACAGTCTTTTGGTAGCACTGTTAATAAGCATACTGTTAATGGTGATGATAATTTATCTATAACCTTTTGCTTTTCTATCAACTATCTCATGTCCATTTTCTCATAATTGGTAATTAGTGGCCACCATGTAGCAGTTAAATCATAACACTATAGTGAATGACTTAAATTTATAACTTACGCTATTTATGTCATGTTTCAGGAAAGGGTTCTTGGCTCCATTCAAATAAGATGACAACAAAAATAAAATGACAGTAAAGAAGACAAATTTGTCCCATTTTGATTCTAAAGGCCATAAATGAAAGACAGGTTCAAGAGAAGACATCTCTTTATATCAAACTGAGCCAAGCTAAACAAAAAAAAACCCAAATAAAACAAACAAACAAACAAACACAACCTCAAAACAAATAACTAAACTGAAGACAAAGGTCTATATTTCCACATTTCACTTAGTAACAAGGAAAAAGGGACCAGAATGATCTTGCCTCAAGGGAGGGACTACTTATGAAAGTGAAGTAGAAAATGTACTGATCTGAGAAATTCCTCCTAAAAGTTTGGCCTGACCAAATCTCTTGGTAATGGGTGAGTTCGTTGAGTTACAGTCTCACAGACGTTAGTAACATGGAATAAAAAATTTGAAAATATTAAAACCCAGGATACTAGCTAATATAAAGACTGTCTGAATAAGTGAAAAAACCCCATTATTTTTAAAAGAGCATTAGTGGTTGTGTTGGTTTTGAGTTGCCTGATTTTGGCAGCAGGGGCTCCACAGAGGTGGCTCCTGTGAGAAGCTGCTGGAAGCTTCCACCATGTCCCACAGAGCCAATCCCTGATGGCTCTGAGGATGGACATGCTGCTGGCCAAAGCTGGGCCAATGAGGGAGGCTGGTAACGCCTCTGTGATAACATATTTAAGAAGAAAATCAAAACTAAGTGGGGATCAATGTTAATTCCAGCCAGAGAAGAGGAGGAGGTGAGAAGATGTGAGGGAAACAACATGGAGACGCCAGGGTCAGTGGAGAAGGAGGGCCAGGAGGTGCTGCAGGCGCTGGAGCAAAGATTCCTCTGCAGGCCGTGGTGATGACCATGGGGAAGCAGCTGTGCCCCTCAGCCCATGGGATCCACAGGGAATGCAGAGATCCACCCCAGCCCGTGGGGGAAGTGCCCCTGCCGGAGCGGGTGGATGCCTGGAGGAGGCTGTGATCCAGTGGCAGAGCCAAGGCACAGAGGAGCCCTGCTTCCAGGCTGGAGCAGCCTGGCCTTGGAGGACTGCACCCCGTGGGAAGAGAGAGCCACGCCACAGCAGTTTTGTGAGGGCTGTGTGCCCGTGCAGGGAGCTCACGCTGCAGCAGTTTCGGGAGGATTGCAACTTGTGATATTGGAACCACAGTGGAAGGGGAAGGGTGGTATCACAGGGGAAGGACTCCTCTCCCTGAGCAGCAGAAGAACCCCTCCGGTGATGAACTGACCAAACTTCCCATGCTTTGTCCCCTGCGCTGTTGGTGGAAAGAAGGGAGGGGCTTCGACAAGGAAAGGTGTTTTAAGGGCTTATTTTACTTCTCATTATCCTCCTCTGATTTTGTTAGGAATAAATTCACGTTGTAGTTCTAAGTTGAGGCTGTTTTTCCCTTGAAGCCCTTTCATCTGGTTCTTATCTCACCTCATGAACCTTTCATTAAATTTTTCTTTCCTTTGCTCACCTGTGTCATGGGAGGGTGAGTGAGTAACTTATATGGGTGCCAGGCAGTCAGTCAATGTCAAACCACTACAGTGGTGTAACACGTTCATTACTCAATTTAACCACAAAGAAATATTTAATTGTTCTATGGTTTTGATTCTTCAAATAAATAGTAATATTTACATTCTTGTCTTCATCTTACCAAAAAGTGATCTAATGTATTTAGGTGCCTACTGTGATTTAAGAGGCCTTAGAATATCCTATCTGACAGTATTGCTTGCCAGGAGGAGGAGAAAAATGATGAGGAGAAGGAAAAGACAGAAGAGAAGTAGATAAGAAGACGAAAGAGAAGGAGGAAAAGAAAAACAGAAGAAAAATAATAAACAAGATGTGTTCATTTCTTATCTCTTCCTTTCTTCTCTTAGCAGAGTCAAATTTTCTTGTCATCATGCTGGTTTCTCCTCAAAAAAAACACAGCTCCCTTTCATCAGGGTTTATCATGTAGATATTTACCTGCAAGATGTGGAACCTCATAGTAGGTTCCTCTTAACTCTTAGAAGACACAGAATGAACACCTCCACTAATTTTTACCCACCTAACCATCTGAATAGATCACTGCAGAATAATGTAGGAATGAGAAACGGCAGTTAAAATTTAGAGATGTGTTAATGACATAGGCTCCAATTAGAGGCAAAATATAACACTCATCTGTCATGGGGATTCAGGTTATGTATATGATATAATTCTGGAAATCATTAGATTAATATTTATTAATTAGGTCACTAAACTTCTGGGTTTTTGGTTTGGTTAACATTTAATCTCCATTTACTTTCTGAAATATAACTTTTTTTTAAAGGAAAACTGTGAGACAATCCAGAATGCCACCGAATGTATCTTTAAGAACAGTGCAGCATGGCACCGTTTATTAAATTTTAAAAAATGCTATAGTAAAATGTCAGATAATTTGGAAAAAAAAACCCCAAGAACACCAGAGAGTAAAATAAGTTATTTTACTGTAGGCAGCATGGGTTGAAGGAGAGTCAGTTTAATAGGTTAAGCAAATGCTGTGCACACAAGCAAATCTGTTCAATCCTTCCTACGCTCAGGCAGCTGTTCAGCCTTCCCCAGAAAAGCACAACTCCATCAAGCATAGCAATGACTTGGGTCACCAAAACACCATCCCTCTGAATGCCCCATCTCTTCCTTCTTCTCCCCTCAGCTCTATACACAAAGCATGATGCCATGAAGTATTCAATCCCTGTGGTCAGCTGTCTCCTTCCCACTCCTTGTACACACCCAGCCTTCTTACTGCTGGGTGAGAAACTGAAAATCCTTGATGCTGTGCAGGCCCTGCTCAGCAGTAACAAAAACATCCCTGTGTTATCAACACTGTTTTCAGCACAAAACCAACACAGCCCCAACCAGCAAGCTATTACACACAACATCCTTGTCTCTAAACTGGAGAGATATGGATTTGATGAGTGGACCTCTCAGTGAATAAGGAATTATCTGCATGGCCGAAGTCAAAGAGCTGTTGTCAGCTCTGTATCCAAGTGGAGATCAGCATCCTGAAGTGGCATTCCTCAACGACTCACATTAAGACTGGAGTTTTTTAAACATCATTATCAAGGACATGGACAGGGGATGGAGTGCAGCAAATCTGCAGAGAGGGATCTTGACAAGCTGGTGAGGTGGATCAGTGCAAACCTCATGAAGTTTAATAAGGACAAATGCATTCTGCACTTGCCTCAGGGAAATCCTCAACATGGATATACTCAGGGTGATGAGTGCATTGAAAGCAGACCTGTGGAGAAGGCCTTTGAGGTATTGGTGGATGTTAAACTGAATATGAGCTGGCAGTGTGAACTCACAGCCCAGAAAGTGAACTGTATCCTTTAGGACTGCACCAAAAGCAGTGTGGCAAGAGGCTGAGGGAGGCAAGTTTACCCTTCTACTCTGCACTGGTGAGGGCCTATCTGGAGCATTGTGCCAAGCTCTGGAATCCTCAATATAAGAAAGATGTGGACATGCTTGAACAAGCCCAAAAGAAGGTCAAGATGTTCAAGAGAGTCTGAATTACCTCTCATATATGGAGAGGTTGAGAGAGTTGGGATGTTAAGCTTGGAAAAGAGAAGGCTCCAAGGACACCTTACAGCAGCCTTCCAGAAGCTAAAGGTGGTCTATAAGAGAGGGACTTTTCACAAAGGCATAGGGTAATAGAATGAGGGGTAGTAACTTTAAACTGAAAGGGAGTACGTTTGGATTACATGGTAGGAAGAGGTTCTTTACTAAGAGGGTGGAACAGGTAACCCAGAGAAGGTGTGGATGCCCTCTCCCAGTGAGAATACATAACAGTTTTGTGAAAGACATCTGATCACTCTTCAAAATGGCATGAAGTAGGTTTTTGCAACTGGAAACACACCAGTTTTGTATGCTTCTGTTTAACACAGGAAGACACAATCATGAACTACTGAAAAAGCAATATTTTAGACATCCAGACAGTATAAAGAACTCTGCCCCATGTACACAGACTTTTGCCTGATGTCAAAAAAAGAGTAGTATCTAAGAAAACAGAATAGTTGTAGGCAGCTGTGCATAAATTAGGAAACTTTTACATTTAACATAATACAATTCACAAAGCTCAATAATGATCATACTATTCCAAAATTAGGGCAGTAGCCTTGTTTTGAAATTGCAATTACACAAACTTTACAGGTACTTAAAAAGCAACTGTAAATCTGTAAGTATAACAGTAATTTTGGATGATATCTTTGCATTATCAAGGGTCTTGGCCAGTTTTCATTAAAAGTTCATATTCTTCACATTCAGCTGTTTTCAGTGGGAAATTAAATTACAGTTCTTACTTGAATTTCAAATATCCTTGTACCAGTAAACTGTAACTATGGACTTCTAGAAGTATAACTGTGTAGATTTAATACATTTTGCCAGTGCCTCAATTGGTATTAAATAATCACACTTATCACAATTTCTATTAGACTTTGCTCTTTGTGACATTTTAAAGTAATGTTAAGATAACACAGGAAATATTTAACCTTATGATTCTTTCCAGTGCAATATTAAGGTTTTTTAAATGAGTGATATACTTAAATTTTGCCACATCTTTGTGTACTTGGAAAACATCACAGGAAGATTTACATATGCCTTATATATGGTTTGATTCCTTGTCTTATCTAAATGAAAATGGCATTGATTTCATAGTGAGACAGGCCTTCCTCTCTATGTAATTATGAGGTACTAGGGACAATAGATCTAGTTACTGACCCAGGTTTAAATTCTCCAAAATTTACAGTTCTCTTGAATTTATTTTAGTTCAAAATCTCTCAGAATTCTAAACAGGATTTTACTTGTGTTTAATTCTCATATATACGGTATTGCATTTTTATTATATATTTTCAGAAAGATTTAATATTTGATTTTTTTTTAAGTGAATGCATTATAAACATGTGTAGCTCTTTCTTAGGAAAGGTCCTGGCAGCCACCACCCAAGAAACTCTCTCCCTGTCTTGTTTAAACTCAGACTGTGGGTTTTCCCAAAATAATGAAGTTGTGGAAAAAATTTCCCTTTTTCCTATTGCAACAAAATTTAATACTTATTTTAACATCTCATTAGCCTTCTGCCGGGTCAACTGATTGATTGCAATGGAATCAGTAACAGCTGCTGTTTAACCCTGCCCACTTTCTGGACCATTCTTTCTTCCATTTTTCTCAGCATCATGTATTTACAATACTATAATCATGAGCATTTTAGTCACTGTTTTCAATTTTTCTTGAAGATTTTGCATTCCAGAAAGAAATAGTGTTTTATACTCTAAACACTTTCAACAGAAAATGTCATTTTCCAGAAACAAAAATATAATCTTCAACAGCAGCCTTTGGAGCACAGATTGGAACAGGAATCAGACCATCTCTTTTGCTTTGGCAGGTAGTAAACTATGAATCCATGAAACGGGAAGGGATGAGGGAAATAAAAATGATATATGACAAAAATGAGGCCTGAGCTATGAGAACAGCTAGTGCTGAAGCATAGCAGTATAACTGATTTTCCTGAATACACTCAAAACTCATGCTTCATGCACTATACATTTGAGATGGATGTTCTCAATATCAACAGTAAAAGCTAAATGCATCAGGTTTTCTGCAACTAAACAAAACCATCTAGAGTTGGACTAATTATAGGTCATAATTAGCAACTCAGTTCCCTCCTATGCCATATTTCATGCTCAGAAGTATCTGCTCTTCATGATCCTGCTGACAATTAACAGCTAGAGTTCTAAATGGAAGAAAGCCCCTAGAAGGGGTAAAGACTAGAAAGATTTTGCATTTTTTTTAGGGTGGTGGTTTTTTTTTGTTGTTTTTTTTTTTTAACTTGCTAATAGTTTCAGTAAGCACTGAGTATGCACATAGATCAGACAAAACTTAAGTTCTCTTTCCTTGGCTGGTGACAGAAGGAAGACCACCTTTCTTCTGTAATGAGTACTACAAAAATAATGCAGGATACTGAGTTATCATAAACTCAAAATAATTGCACACTGCATTTTAATTGAAATCTGCCTCATTAAGAGCACAGGATTGACAGGCACCAGGGAAGGAATTATTTTCTCTATCAAGTAAGATTTTTCCAATTAAAAATAACAGCTACCAGTTGTGTCCTTCTGAAATCCAGTTCTGAAATCCATGGGACTTTATTTTGAAAGCTCATTTAAAGTTACTAGCTCAATTAATTTTGGAAACTCATCTAGAGGTACTAACTACAGTGAATATTTGCAGTAAAAAGTGCGACTATAAGGAAGTCCAGATAGTATCAGTGTTTCAATCATAACTCACGAGTTAGAAGTCTTTGTGACTCAGAGTACTTGTTTGGAAAAGGACTAATTTGAGATTTTTTTCATGCAAACAAAAGATTTACATCTGTGATAGTTGCCTGAGACCACTATACAATTCATGGAGAGAGATGTATGTAGCTTTGACAGTTTTCAAATAAGTGCAACTGTCCTACTGGACAGGTATGACACCTATCTTTTTCTGTATAGCAAGGTGTGGTCATTTTTAAAGATTTCCTGAGACTTTTCCATGCCCAGACCTGAGCAGCCTCCTTTGGCCCTGACAATGACCAATCTGTGTCTTATTTTTAATATTTGCACATTGCTACACCAACGCTAAAGTTTAAGTCTTTGGGAAACACACATGTAAAGAAGAAAAAACCTGCGGAAAGTTCTTTTATTTCGGGCCTCTCGGAAGGTACCGGGCGCGGCCGTGGCCAGGCCGCACGCAGCCTGCGGGCCGGGCTGGCTGAGCAGCCATGGCCGCGGCCGCCCCGCCCGCCGCGCCGCTCCGGCCCAGCACGGGGAGAGCTGGGCCGGGCCCCGGCCACGGGGGAGAGGAGAGGAGGGCGGCCTCCGGCAAAGCCCCTCCGCTCTCATACGGTGATGGCCGAGCCCCGGGAGCGGCTCCGAGCCGGGCCTGCCCGCCCTGACCCCTGAGCCAGGTTTCCCCCCCTGAATGGATGCAGCCAAGCAGCGCACCACGGTTTCTGGTGACATCCTAGGCCAGCCCAACGCTACTACTGAAAAGACTCATCATAAAATAGCTCCCGGCCCCGGCCCGAAAGAGATCCCACGACCATCTGCAGGCCCGGGCACGGTATTAACTCTTTCGCTGCCCAGAATGAGCCTTGAAGACACTTTGTTCTCTCTCCTGAGTGAAAGAAGAGGACCAAGATAAAGGCACACCCAGAAACAGCATGAAAACACCGAGGTCAGACAAAGGGAAGAGTCAGGTCCCGATGAGGGAAGGAGAGTCGTGGACTGAAATTTCTGGTTTTTTAAGCTATGGAGAAGAGGCTCTTGTTTCCCTTTAACACATAGAGGTGATGGGATGATTTAATGTTTTAATTGTAGATATGAGCAGAGGCATTGGTGTTAGAGTAAGCAGATGTTGAAATGGCTGTGATCCCCTGTCTTGGTTTAGTTCTGTTTCCCGGCCAATGCACAAATAAATGTTATAGTTTAGATTTGCTAACTTCAATATACTTATTTTTTGTTGTAAGATAGATTTAGGAGCAAAAGTAAGGCAGGCCTAAAACCTGGACTTAATAAATCATTAAGTGTTCGACTTAATAAATCATTAAGCAAAAGTACGTGTGTTAAAAATCCTTTGCCCCGAAACAAAGGGGATCTCTGTCCTGAGGATAACATATAAACAAAAAACAAAACCAAAGCAAACAAACAAACAAAAAAGTTTGGTTTTTAAACAGTTCATTCTTAAAAGTAAATACCTCATAATTTTAACATAGCACATAAACACAGTTTGGAAAAGCTGTGAAAATAAAACAAAAATTGTAGAAAGTAAAACCACAAGTGGACTGGTTTTTTTCCTTCTTATGAAAAAAAAAATCCTATAACCAAACAAAAAAAAAGACTTCTCTCTCCAAAGTAAACTATTTAAGTTACTAAATAAAAGTAAATTATTTAAGTTAGTATCTGACTAAAGTGTTTCTGTGTGTTAATAAAAATGCATAAAAATGGAAGAAGGAGTAGTCTGAAAGTTTTATTCTAAATTTATTATTTCTTTGTGTTGTTAATAACATTTTTTTACACTTTTTAAAGTTTTAGGCCTGCCTTGGTTTTGCTCCTAATTCTATCCCATAACAAAAATTAAGTACATTAGCAAATCTAAACTATAATATCCCCGAAGTTTGAAGAGTGAGGAGATGAAGATTCCTGCTGGTCCCTAGGGAATTAGAAAAAGAAGAAAAACTTCTGTTTTCAAAAATGAAAAGAGCTTTTGTTTGAACCGTCATAATCCTTAAAGTGTGCCCCATAAGTTGATATCGTTGTCAATAATAGTTGTAGGAAAGCTATTAGTCGAGGAAGGGATTTTTTCCATTAGTGATCAGATTTCCATTCTCCCAGGCGGCTGATCACTGTGATGTCAAGGCCACCAGAAAACTGTTTCTTGTGGAGAAATCTCCATAGATTGAAGAGAGAAACGCCTCTCCCAAGTGAATTGGTGAACAACCTCTTTTTAAAAGATGTTAAACTGACTGAATGATTTTCTGTACGGTGTAAGTGTGAAAGAAGTGGGGGGGGGGCGGGGGGGAGAGAAGGAATGTTCTAAAAGTTTTATTCTGAGTTTCATTCTTTATCCTTATAGTTTCTAGTAATAAAGTTTTTCTTTGTACCATTTTAAGTTGAGCCTGTTTTGCCTTCCTCCTAATTCTATCTCACAGCAGGAAATAAGTAAATAATTTTACAGGCTGCACTGGTGATTTGCCTAACGCTAAAACCCTCAGCGTAAATTAGTGCATTGGTCAGAAAATTTCAAATTGGAGAACCAAAACCACTACACAAGGCCAATGCTTACACAAGCCACTGATATCAGGTAATTTCAAAGTGAGCAGCTATGAACTTCGATATTAACACCTACTCAGTTGCTCTTAGTATTAGGTACTAGAATTGTGTTCCAATAAATATGCCTTAAGTATGATTATAATTTATTTGCATCTCAGAGGAGGTAGGAAAGCAAGGTAACCAATGTCACTGAAGCACTCAGATGTTTTGGTAATAAATAGAATAGAAACACCTATGAAGAAATTAGAAGTAATTCTTTATATCCCATAATAACTGATAGAGCTGTTCTTATGTGAGATAAAAAGGTGGGGGGAGGATAACAAAGACACACAAAATATTGTATTTTAGATTACATGCAGTAAAATATTGCAGTTGAGCATGTGTTACAACATCTAGCATACATTCAAGTGAGTTTGGCTTCTTCTTCTGATTATTAATAGAAAACATATGTTCCTTAATATATATTTTAAGGAACTGAAAATAATACCAGCAGATCAGATGATTCCTCTTTTGAAAATGAAAAACACACATATGACATGATTACATTAAGATTAAAATAAATCGTTCAGCCTTTTCAAAATACTTAATGTTTTTTCAACAGGTACAAAGGACCAAATGAATTGCCCCAAATATGTGAGATTTTCTACACAAGTTATAGTTTAGGTACCATAATACCATTGTATTTTCGTAGACCGTTCGTCTGCATATACATAAAAATGTGGTAGGATTCTATCCTGCATAAAGTCATAGTAAAAACTGTAGGGGGTTTATTTTACTTGTTTGGTTTTATTTTGTTAGTTTTGTTTTTTGTTGTTGTTGTTTTGGTTTTGGTTTTATTCTTTTTGTTTGTTTTGGGTTTTGTTGTTTTGTTTTTTTATATATTATCTTACTAATTAAAACCTTGCAGAAGACATGAAAACATTTAATTTACAAAAATAAAAAATTGCACGTGGTTTTACACTTCCACTTCTGCAGGTTGCAGAATAAATGTTCTTGTGTCGGAAGTGATGATTTGAATTAGATGCAACCAGAAAAATAACAATAAATAGTGCATGTGTAATCAGTACAAAGACGTACCAGCTTGTTTCTTCAGAAGTGAGAGCGTTCTGCTGTATATCACAAGGTTACAGTAAACAGTAAGATACAAAGTCCTAAGTGCTGTAGATTTTGATGGATTGATGTCATCCCACTAACTCCAGGGAGGGGAGGAGGCTAAAGTCTGCTATGAACATCAGCTAACTTGCAACAAAATTGACAGATAGTGTATTTGCCCTAAAAGAACACTTTAATACCATCTTTAAGAGATAACAAGTACTTAAGAACGCACTCTTTAATAACCCACTCTTTAACACAGCAATCCACAATTTGATGAGAATTCTGAAAATTATTGTAGTTGCCTACTTCACTAATTTTAAAATAATTTTCTGTTTAATTATCTCCCATCTTCCTTGTCTGAGAGACAATTCGAAACCCTTACTGAGTGTCTTCTGATCTGAAAACCTGTTAATATTTAATGCCGCTCATTTTAACATCTTACTTTTTATCTGTTCATCTAGCGAAAAAA
Source organism: Sturnus vulgaris (assembly GCF_052056855.1). Classification (NCBI taxonomy): domain Eukaryota; kingdom Metazoa; phylum Chordata; class Aves; order Passeriformes; family Sturnidae; genus Sturnus; species Sturnus vulgaris. The sequence continues at coordinate 14,700,937 of NC_142283.1, read as the reverse complement.
AATTATTTCAAGGATTAACACTTACTTTGATTTAACTCAACATGTATGTTGTTCATTCACTGTGTTCTTAGGTGGTGAATGAAAAGACATCACTATGAGCCTTTGGACTCACTTATTTACCACTTTCTTTGCAGGAGTATATACGATCTCTTTAAAACTGAATGCGTTTCTGCAGCAGTTAGAATATCTGCAATCTTTCTCTGCAATAATATTTTGCAAAATCAGAGTCATAGATTTATCTACTTCCTTTTAAAGAAAATAATAAAACCCAAATAAACTGAAAGCAAGAAAAAGGAATATAAGACACCAATATGAGTACATCATATCAAATATCCTTCTGAGTCATCCATTGAATCCCCATTCCCAAGGCTTTTCTGGTAGGAAAGACTTTCAACTTAAGGTGATTTGTTTTCTCACACCCCTGACAAAAACTGGATATCCTGAGCTGAGTCACAGACAGATGCAGTCAAAAAAACATGTTTGAGAACACCTTCTTCTGACCTGCTCACCTCTCCCTGTATTTCTACATGTATCATTGTATTCCTAAAAAAAATTTTTAAGAAACCTGGGAATTCCCCCAAAGAGAATAACTCCATTTATCAGCCTCTTCTAGTTGCTCCAGTATCTCCAGTTCTGCTCTCAGAAATTACAGAGGTTACATTGACCAAAAAGTTCACTGATCAGTCTGGTCACCACCAGACTGTGACCTTCTTGAGAAGATCAGATGGCACCTTTCTTTTATCCCACTCTATTCACCATGTTGGCACCTGAATTCACGGTTTTCCTAAGCATCCTTAAATTTCAGTTTTAAAAATCCTTAAGGTCAAATCGGCATCTGGAAAAAAAGCAGTGGCAGAGGATGCCAATAATTGCTAGAAATGCAGTCTCAAGATGTTCAATCAGTATAAAAATTCCTTGCAAGTTTTAGTGTGGGAAAAATCATACTTTCCAGATAAATGTAAAGCCTTTATTTGTGGATGGCCAGGCACCATTCCCAGCAGGCAGTTTGTGTGTGACTGCCCTTTTTGGAGGCTAAGGAAATGTAGTAGCAGAAGTGTATTTTTCTATGCTGATCAGCCATGCCAGCTGACCAATGAATGCTCCCAGAATAATTTAGTTAAGCATGTGTCCAGTCAGTAACAACAATAGTAAAATAGAATTTTTAAATTACTGCTTTGAAGAAATAGCAGCAATCTTATTTGGTCCTTGATTATGATAGGAACCATGGCCAAGTCAACATTTGGAATGATTGATTTGTTTTTCCCTTTTTATAGTTGGCTTTCTGGTTCCTAGATTGAGTTATAGTTTCCTTTGCATTCATAAGATGTCACACATATTTGAATCCTTTCTAAAATGTAGATTCCAAATGTGTCTATGTTTATTTGTAGTTTAATAAAGACACACTATCATCTTTGAATTGACATGGTTCTTAAGAACTAATAATTTAAGGGCATAATTATGCACCTTTTCAAGCAAGTAAGTATGCTGAAAAATAATACAATTTCTTGAGCAAGTGTTGCTGTAATACTTTATTCAATATCATTGTCATTATCCATCAGCTGACGTGTAAATTACACATTCATTAAAGCTGAGTGTGATATGAAGTGCAGGAAACCTAGGTTAGAGTACTCTTCTGAAAAGAAGGTTTGAAAACCTATGGAAGGTTTTGTATCTAAGGTGCTGGAGCACCTCCAAGGAGATCAAGAAGTCCATATGTTTCAGAAGCAGAGAAACATTTGAGGTTCTTTTCTCAGGAAAAGCCAGCATACGCACCCAGAAGTATCTCTGGGACTGCATGTTTCAATTTATGGGAGATCACTTTCATGGAGAGAGTCTGGGAGGAATGACACGATTCTTGATCTGTTCTTCTGTGGAAGCTGAATAACAAGAATACCAAGAAGGGCAGGCCTGTCCACTGATGTCCACTGGAAGTGGTTTGAGTATAGTTTCTAGTACCCTCATTACTTATGCCCGCTGGCATAAAACATGTTCAAAAAACTGCAGGCCTTGAGAAAAAATCTTTCCCAAATTCCATCCTCTTCATCTCTCTGACTCTGCCATCCCACTCCAAATCCCAGCCACTAACCACCCTTAAATTTGAAAGATACCAAATTGGTAAAGGGAAATGAATGTACTTTGTTATCATGACATTATACTGTTAAGCTTTAGTCTTTACATAGGGCTCAATATATTACTGACGACCAGATCTGAAAATTCTGAATTCTTGAAAATTACTGAAAAGCTTTGTGAACTGACTGATACAATAGCTTCTTTTTGTGAGATGAACTTTCATGATCCAGATTGTTCCCTTCCTACATGACTTCAGCTGATATTGCTGTGTCACAGAATGGTTCCCTGAGTAGAAATAGATTCAGCACGGTGAGTCTGAGTCAGCTTATTCTTCTTGGGTTAAAGAATTCCAAATTTCCTTGGAGGAAAACTAATTTATTAATATTTCATCTAAAATTCTTCCTTTTCACCTTATCAACATGATGATTGTTTCCCTGCTGTGGCTGCTTTAATTACATGTTAACAAACTCTACTTCTTTCTAAGCTTATTGGTGATATCTTAAAACACCTGGGCATATTACCCAGACAGATTACAGAGAGATTTTCAGTACAGGTGCATTTAAAAATTGATATAACTCTCTTTGTTCTTTGCATATTCTATTGCAACATTTAAAAGGTCTTTTCAAGAAACAGCAGCATGAGTATTTAACTGAAAAAGCAGATGACCAAGATAACATATGCTATTGTATGTTGTCTGCAGTTTTAGCTAAGAAGACACTTTTAAGCCAAACTGCGTTTTGAAGAAGCATCCGTCAAATAATTTAACAACACCTTTTGTCCAGATTCATAGGAAAAAAAAAAAAGCTCTGTACATAGAATTGATGGAAGACAGATGACTGGTTTATTAAATTTGAGCATATTTAAAAATTAATCAAAACACTTTCTCTTCTACCTAGCAGCCTTTTCCATTCTTCATTACCTTCGAGTGGAATCACAAATCTTTCTCTATCAGCTCTATGATAGCATTCATACAATTTAACAAGTAGTTCTATAACAGTCTTTGCCTTGTTATTGAATGAAATTTATGATGATAGACAATCTTGATTCAGAGGTATCAAAAATGCCCCAGATCCCCATATAAATTATCACATTGATTTGTTACTCCTATTGTTAAAAATTAATGTTTCTTTTCTAGTTGAACGTCCTCTTTTGGAAAATAGGATGCTTTTGTTTGCTGAATTAAAGACAGCAAATAAATTTAAAGTATAATTAAAGTACATTCAGATCTCTTTCTCTCTAGGCAGGTACTCAATGATAAGTCACCTCTTTTTTCTCAACAGTAGACGTAAACGTTTTGAGCCCACAGTTGTTGCTAGAGCTAGAATATCACTTTCTTGAAATGGGATCAGATTAATATTTTCAAAAAGGTTTCTAAATAGGTACTCCACCTAGACATATATCACACTCATAGCATACTCAATAGAGTGAAAAGGCCTGAAACCATACAGCTGAGCATTTTTCATACACACTTGTAAACAAATATTTTCGAATATTTGTCTTGCCACCTGGAAGTTTGCTGACAACACACACTGTTGAATGATTACATTGTCAGGTTTCTGTTGACTTCTGCATCCCCCTTTCACAACTCTGTATCCAGAAAATCAACTGAGTCAACATAACATTGGGCACTTAAACATTTCATAATGCTAGTCAGAGAGAGATGGGAAGCATAAGAAATTCATAAATGGAGACTAAAGAAAATTCAGTGTTGTATCTCTGTGGGCTGAAATCATGAAACATTACCTGATTTTTGTGATCCACATTTCTTTTGTTTATATTTCCTTGATATACAAGACTTTTTATTTTTTTTTCATGAAATGAAATTAGAGATATATTGCCTAATAAGTATACTTGAAGTCACACAAAGATACTCAAACTTCAACGATGTTGCATCACAAAATATTTTTTAGAAGCTCAGGAAAGATTTTGTTCCGGTGGCACAAGCAGTACAGGAAGCACTGTGGTAAGAATCTGCCAGTTTAGGCTCTTCTGTTTTGCAGGCATCTTACTCAAACAGTGTCACAACATGAGGATTCCTATTCTCCCTTTAGTCCTTGAATGTTTTTGGTGGTATTGAGGCTTAATCAAAATTGTTAGTTCCTTGTCTATGGTTTCTTTTTCTATAAAGAAAACTTTTTGTGTTCTGCCAATTTTATGAGAAGATTTTATGGCATGATACAAAGGATAACATAAAGTTTAGTGTCAAGCCTTAGAATAAAGATCAAGGGTAGTAATCAAAGGACAATACAAATAACCTACAGGTGACCTGGCATCAATGCCAATTCAAGGCTGGCTGCTTTGCTGAAATATTTCTGGGTAGTCTTTTATGTGAATGGTAATCTAGATAAAATTTGTCAAAGAGCTGGCTTGTGCAGAAACCTGAGGAAAGATCTATGAATGAAATGGAAAAAAACCCAAAATATAGAGCTAATTAAGACCAAATCATGCTGTTCTTCTAGGTAAGAAACTCTCAAGTGTTTACCCAGTGTAAGAGCCCAGTACTAAATACATTTCATGGGATTTTCTCTGCCTACAATTTACAGAGTTAGACTGAACATCTGAACAAGATCTAATATGTAGAAAAGATACTATTTACCCAGTAATTAAGTAGTTAGAAAATCTGTGTTCTGATATTTTAAAGAGGAAAGTATGAAGTATGATTTTTAACCTGCAGCTAATATAGCCTTAATTGTTAGAACAGCCTATTAGCTCAGATTATTTAACACATCTAGGAATTTTCAGATTGCTATTTTAAATGTAAGACAAATTGGAACAATAAATAATGTTGAATCCTTTTTTTATTTTCATCATGTATAGAATAGAAATTTTCAAGTTCTAAAATCTGCAAGATATGCCTCTAAATACAGAAATAAATTTCAGAAATTCACATTAATTGACTGATTTTTTTTATGTCATTAAAATTAAATTTTAAAACTAGGTAGTCTTGAAAATCATTTTCTTGTGCTTGATGCTTGATATATATATTAACTTTTATCTGGCAACTAATATTTGTGGAGTAGAATGGTATAAACAGTTAGTTACATGTTACTCTAAATTTCCAGGAAGACTCATAGGTTTTCTCAAATTGCAATGGACAGAAAATATATTTGTTCTCTAACAAATGTAATAATTTCCAGGAGAAAAGAAGCATTCCTTGTAGTAAACATTTCTATTGTTTCCCTGTGATCTCCTTGGATTTTGTTTATTTGTTTTGGCTTGTTTTGTTGTTTCTTTGGGTTTGGATTTTTAGGGGTGGGGTTGTGTTTTCTTTGGGTATTGTTTTGAGTTTATTGATTTTTGGTTTTGATTGATTATTTATTTGCTTATTGATATTCTACTTATTTAGGATGCGAAATGTACATTTAAAAAGAAGAGGTGATTCTTTTTTGTTTGTGTTTTGATTGTTGATGTTCCTGGGTTTTTTTCAAAATATTTAAAAGAAATGTTTTGTGTATTGTAAATTTTATACAAAATATTCTCAAATTGGAAATGTATTTTTTAACGTGGGAAACAAGTACTTTAATTTTTTTTAGTCAGCTTTTATGAAATCTATTTATTGATCATATTTTGCAATAGTTTTCTCATCTGAAAATTATTATCTGTCAGTCAAAAAAATCCAGCAAAACCTCAGCATCTTTCAAAAACATCTCTACATCCCATAAAGGTCAATGGAATTAAAGTTATGGACTATCATTAAGAAAAATGGCAACTTGAGAAAGTAATATTTTTTTTCATTCTTCTCATTTGGACTGATGTCTACAGCTGCCTTCTCTCTGTGTGCTCTCTGCTTCCTGACAAAATACGGGGCTAACATTTTTCTCTGAGTGCAGATTCACTTCATTGTCATTGTGACATTTAAAAGGCAATAACCATTTTTAAAATGGCATTTTAACAAATGGCAAATATGACCTCATGTTGAGAACAATAGATGAAAAAAGAGCCTCTATTAGAGAAAATTTGAAGCAATAATCTCTACCAATGAACCAAAAAATCAAATAATGCAAAAACAAGTAATTTGTAATAAAAAAATTTATAATCAAATTTATTTGTTGCTTAGAACAAGAAGAAGAGAAAATACGGTGTGCTTGTATGAATTGGAATGAATGTAGAAAGGAAGGAAGACAGAGCATATTTCTTCAAGGATTTATACAATTAAATTTGGTAGAAGATCTGGGGAATAAAATTCAGCAGTGACTCAGCAAAAAGAAAATTGAAAGAACTCAGAAACGTTACAACATAATCTAACTCGGGGCCACAAAATCCTCCTAGCAATGTGTGTTTACTAAATACTGCAGATACACAAAAAATATAAGAGTGCTTATGTGACTTCACTCATATTCCATACTTTATTAGCACTGGCTTCATCTGAATATGATAAAAAATGTTGTCTTCTTTAAATGAGAATTTCTATCCTTCATGGTTTTTTCTATGTTAACTGATTCTCAGCACTCCTATAAATGAAACCCATCCTAAATTATCTTTCATATTTACTTTTTTCTCTACTTTAGTTGATCCAAAAGCACATTTCGGTATAAAAAGTTCTATAAGTAAAGATACTATGAAATATTTCCAAATTCTTTCCATCATTTTCAGGTTTTAAATTAATTTTATAACTAACGAAATACATTTTTTCCTTTTTTTTTTTTTTAGAGTTACATTGGAAAGAAAGGATGTGGGTGGATTTATTTAAGATAGCATATGCAGAAAAAGACAGGCTACACCCTAATACATGAAGAAGGTGCATTTTACAAACGGGAAAACATCAGAGCATGGTAGGAGGTCCCACTTGAAGGAACATAGTTTCTTTTTGCTGAGTTTTTGCCTAATGGTGCTGGTCTTTAAACATCGACACTGTATTAATCACAGGAAAGAGTACAGGTTGCAGATCAAGTCTGCTGGCTCCTCTCTGGTGACTTCACATAAAAGATGTCCCTCTCATCCCAGTAATTCAGGGGTGAAAAATATTACAGATGTTGAATTTATGTGAGTGCTTGCTCTCTGTTTATTAAGTCATCAATCTTGTGAGAAATAAAAGACCAAACAGGCGAGTGTGCTTTTCTTATCCTGTTGGCTCAACTGGATAAGAAACCCTTTAACCCTTCTTTTAACCCTTCTTTAACCCATCTTACTGGCTGATCAAACCCAAAGCTAATTCGGAAGATTGAAGTTTTAATTACTGCACTGATGCCTTCACATATTTCTCAGTCTTACTATAATTGGTTCTGTCATAATGGCAGACTAAGTGGTTTTTTTCCTTTTTTAATTTGATGAATTAATAGAGCTTGCTCCGTAGAAGAGCATGACTGGAGCAGATAAGCATAAAATATGCAGAGATGCCCTGAGAGTGAACAGACTTTTTTTTGCCATGCAAGGGTTTATTTTCAATTTTGATTTTGATTTACATAAATTTCTCTGTGTGTGTGTGTTTGTGTTCACACAATTTTAAGAAAAATTAGAAATATTTATGATCAACAAAGATGTTGCTCATAAATTTTTCAGGTTTTTAATGTTTCAGGCCTTAATGTGAGTGACATTTCCAAGAACATTCAAAATGAAAAAAAAAAAGTTTATTTCATCCCTATTTTGGTAAATTTCTAAAAACAAATTGTACTTTTAAGGAGTGAGAAAAAAAGATTATACATGTCTTGTTCCTGTTCAGTCACACTATCTGATTAAAGAAGTCTTGTTTTTAATTTCTAAACTGTGGGAAAAAGGAATTCAGGTTTCTTTTGAAGATCACCCTTGAAAATATTAGACATTAGCTCGACAAGTTTAATGTTGGATTCAAGTTTAATGTTGGATTTTAGTCTAAATAATTACTAGCTAAGAGTATATTTAAATAAATTATTACAGACACTGTACTAAGTAGAGTCATACTTTAGTTCCTTAGAATTAAAAATACAAACACTGTGAGTGGCTTTCCACACACACATGCAAAGATTAAGTGTGGTACCAGACCTCTGGATCAAAAAGAAACTGTTGATTTCTAAAGATGAATTCTTTCATGCCTTTTTCATGCCATTCTCGTTTCCTAGGGTAACTTATTCTCATGGAGTTTTGAGTAAATAATTTTTTCAGCACAGGTATTTTAAATTAGGAGTTAATACTAATGTGGGTTTTGAGTCGGAAATTTTTATAAGAATTTTATTTGTCCAATTAATAAAGCTATTTCTGTATATAGAATAATAATCTTGATACGGGCTTTTAAAAAATTGTATTATCATATTTCAGAATTTTTTTAGAAGCTTTAAGTACAATAGACATACTTTATAACTTGAAGTCAGAGGAGGGCCAGATCAATGGACTGGGAAACTTTTGACTTTTTTTTTCACAAATGACATAATTTTTAATTTTTATTTTTAATTGCATTCTTAACTTATTATTCAGTGTAGAAGTTATGAAAAGAGTATTTTAATGTATATTTTGCAAAACCAGAAAGAATAACTACTGGCTAAAAAGTTACTGCCAAAGGGCAAATATTTTAGGTTGATAGAAAGACTAGGAATTTATTCAAATCCTAAGACCACAACTATGGCTTAGTACCAAAATGTCATTCAAAGCAGCTACCATCCAAAACCTATATATTGCAGATGTCAAACTGACCCAGAGATGGAAGTTTTGTTGGAGCTTTTTAGGTAGAGCCCTGCTGTGAGCAGAATTACTTACTTTATATTGAATCATCTTTTCAGTAGCAATCTTAGGTATGGTTGAAGGCTTCTATTAATGTTGTTGTTTTCCTATCTCTGTATATAATTTTAAAGCTCCTATTAATGGAAAATCAATGATCTTTTTATGTCTTACTCTAATCTTTCCCGTATTTGACAAATGTTTCTCTATTTATCTGCAATTTCAAACACTTTATGTTTCAAGAGCATTCTATATTAATAATGTTGTAATTTTTTTAGGTAGTACATGTAAGACTTCTTTTTTTTTCATTTTACACTGAAAAATTAGTCACCTACTGTGATATTGTGTCTGGTGGTCCATATGGAACTTCATTCCCCTTCATATTATGGTAGTTTTATGTTTCATATGTAAAATATTTAACACAAAAAAAGGTTGTAGGTTTCTTTCTGGTCCAAAATACTTTCCATTATGTAATACAGTAATCTAGTTTAGAAACTAATTTTAAAAAAATATACTGAAGTCTGAAGAACAAACTGTTTAAAGTTGAGCCAAGCTATTTTTATAAGTTTTAAATTTTTGGAAATCTATTACAAAACCTAGGACAGCTGTCTTGATTTCACAGACAGAACAATTTTTTTCTTAATTTTTTGTATAATATTTGCAAATAGGAAGATACTGTTATGAATGATTTTCTATTTTTCTCAATTTATCAAGCAACAAGATTAAATTTAATAGTAAGTTTTTAATAGTAACAAAATGAATACAATCAAAGTATTGGAGATGACAATTAAAGTATTGGAGATGAAACAATCAAAGTGCATATATTTAAGAATATACAAAATTTGGCAGTAAGTAATTTAGTATAATTGAGGTTCGTATAAAGCATAAGCAAAACCGACCGGGGAGGGGCCCCCCTCCGACCGGGGATACGGGGAGTGGCTCGCCATTCCTCACGTATCAAAGCATCCAGGCTAACAATCCCACTTATATACTGTAGGCTACAGAAGTTTCTAGAAAGCTCCTCCTAGTTTCTATTCCTAAGATCTACGTAACTATACTGCACGGCGCATGCTCTACTAATGGGTTGGGGGTCTCTTATCCTTTTAAGGGTCTTATTTCCGGTGAAGGCTCATCATCATCATCAGTGACCGAGGTGTGACCTGCAGGTAGCGCAGGCGCCCTGTGTGACTGAGCAGATGTTTTCCATAACATGACTTTAATTAAGTCCCATGCTTGTGATCATTCCATTTTTGACAGCTTCAAGGTTGAAGCTGTATTTCTAGATGCCGCTTATCAGACCTTCGTCCTTCGACTATTCTTATCTGACTTTCTTCCAACCTCCTTCTTCGACTCCCAACATCTGTAAGATGTCTTTTATCCTGTCTCACCCATCTCCCCCTTCTCACTCTGTAACAATTGTCTTCTATTGATCTAAATACAATTTTGTTAATATAGTTACAACTTAATTAGCACGAATCACATTTATCACAATTCCCCCATTTCTCTTTTTGATTATATTGATTCGTGCTCTAAAAAGTTGCTACTTGGTATCGTCTATGTTTCTTTATACTAGCTTCTAATTTTTCTAACATTTTTCATGTGGCATTCAGCTTTTCACACTTTTTCTCAAATTTGGTTAACATTTCTCATGCCAGGGTATTCTTTTTGCATTCAGTCACTATTTTCTCGATTTTTCTCCTTCGAGTGCAAGTGGATTGTGCTTTCAGTACCATCAAGGAATTTAATTTTTTTTTTTTTTTTTTCCTGTTGATTTTAGATCCATGGGCATGGCTGTAAGTTGCATTCCTTGAATTACTGAGTGGATTAGTTTGATTAGATAGGATATCATGCAAGGCAGAAACAATAGACTTAAAACAGAACACAATAGCATGAATCCTAATTTTTTCCACCACACACCCTCAAAAAGATTATTCCACCAGTCAGCTTTCAGGATAGAATTCCATTTTTAAACTGGTACATGTGCCACTTTTTCGCCAGCAAGTTTGGTGATGGTTTCCCCGTGGTCATCCATTTCCACACAGCACTCAGATTCATTATACCTCCTACAAACTTCTCTTTTTTCTGCCAACAGATAGTCTAGGGCAATTCTGTTTTGATATACAAATGCTCGCATTTGTGAATGCTGTTTGGCCAACAACTTTAAGGCGTCTGCTGTGTGGTTTGAGACGACTTCCACTACGGCCTGGAGCCTTATCAACCGGTTTAATAGGTAAATTGGAGTTCTATATCCCCAAGACCCATCCTGAGCCCACGTAGCAGGTTCATAGTATGCTATAATTCTTTCTGCAGGCCATTCTTCATCTTTCCATTTTTGGTTTCCTCCCGCCATCAGAAAGTCGAGATTTAATTCTCTTTTTTTTTTTTCTTTCTAAGGTTTCATAAAGTGGTGTTCCTAGTACATCGCCCTTAGACCTTGGTATGACAAAGAAGGAGGGTCGTATAATCCCTAAGGTACAAGTTCCCTCCCATTTTCAGGGTAGTTCACTATGCTCGTTGCCCACAAATCCAATATATTCCATCAGGGGCTTTCCATCTTTCTTTTGTATTTTCTGGTTGTTCCCAATAAGATTTCAAGTCTTTTATGGATTGGTAGGGGTTAGCTCCAGAACTGTTATGCCAGCACAAATTAGTTTGATTATTCCACTCGCAATTCATTTCTTTTGCTATTCCCCAATATCCAGTAGGACTCTTGGGTCGCCAGGTCTTTGTGTTATTGTCTGAATTTACTACTAAAGTAGATAGGCAAGGAGTATATCCTACCACTTCAGTGTATTTTCTCCCTTCCCGAGTTATACAAACTGTTCCAATGACTTGATGACTCAGGACCCAGCCTTCAGGCCGTCTTAGGGTCTTAGAAATTTGTGTATGATTCCATTTTAAAAATTGTTCTGGAGCCAAACCCTCACCTCTCCATGGCCATCTTTCAGCCATCCTAAGTCCTCCACAAACAAAACATTTAGATAACCCTAATTCGGTGGCAATTTCTTGCATCAGATCTACAAACAAATTTTTGTTTGAAGTTGGCAAATCCCAGTCGCTATAGTGCTGTTTTAATTGTTTATACAGCCCATTCAGTTCTTCTAACTCTTTCTTTTTTATTATTTCCCTATCCTTCATTGTTTCTTTTTGTTTTCCAATTAGTTTTTTCTTTGACCCTTTTCCTTTTTCATCCTTTTCAAAACACAAAAAATGTTCGTATCTAGGACCGAGTTGATTATCATTAGGGTAAGGAGCTCGGCCCCTGAATCCCAAATTTTTTCTTACCCAATACAATTTTGAACTTTTTACACAAATTTCTAAGAAGCTCTTATGATCATAACAAGCTGCACTAATATATGGGTGTGCCACAAATACTGATTCCATCTTATTCTTGACCCACATGGATTGATTGCATTTGTCACAGGGATCAGGAAGGGTTCGTGTCTTTATTTCTGCTTCTTGAGTGGTTTGTCGTCTTGTAATTTGTTCCTGCATGGCCTGTTCTTTTCCATTCCATGCAGTCTTACGGTTCTGGCCAGCTGCTAGGGGTATTATTGTAAGCACCATGAGAAGAATCCTCAGGAATTTTAACTTTCTACCTGTCTCAAGGCCCCTTGGGTTGCAGCCAAGGGCCGAGATGTCCATCTTCTCGGTAGCAAAGTTTTCATCCTGGGATTTCTTTTTCTTTGGTACCCTTGGCCTCATAAGGTTCGCACGATCTATTTTAACTTTTTCTGTTCCAAAGATGGCACAAAATATTTATAGTTCTGCAGCACTGCCTTATCTCTTTCCCTAGATTGATTAGCTAATAATTTTTTTTTTTTTTTCCAATTTAGTAAAGCTCCGGAGATATGCCAACCACAACAAAATTACACTATTTCAATTAAATAATTCTTCTTTTTGGTTTTCTAAACCTTATTTTCCACCAATAGATATACTCGCGATGCCAATTTGCTGGTGAGACGTATTTACTACGTGGCACATAGACTTCTTCTCCACAGCAATTGCCAGTTATGATACTCTGATTTATAATATTTTGGATTGCTTGTTCTTTAGCCTGCACAAAAGTTAATATGGCAAGGAGTAGTTGGTCCTGATTCTCTATTAGTTGTATTGCGGCATAAAAGGTCCCGTTTTCATGTCTTAATGGTTTCCCATAGAAGTCACTAAAAAATCTTTCTGTTGTTAGCTGATCATGCATACGCCCTGAACAACTGAAACAAAGCAATTGTCTCTCTTTTTCTTTTGCCCTAGTTACTCTCCACCATGAATTAAAAACAGCAAGTGCAAAGAATACAAATCCATGGGCGGCATTCTAAGCCATGAGTACGACATTGCCAATGTTCTAATTGTTTTTGGGCCTCCTCAATAATAGGTGTTACCAGTCTCTTTCTCTTGAGTGGTAGTTCTTCAAATAAATCAGTTAATGTTGACTGTTGGAGGCTTTTGGAGAAATTTTTCAATCCTCCTGGGCTGTTTTCATTGATCAACTAGGTGTCTGATTCTTTCTCATCAGCGCTGTTCTGCCTTCAGGTTCAATGAGGTTGCAGCAGGCAGTTAATTCAGGATGTCCAGACTTTGATAATGCACCTTTTAAAACAACTTTAAACTGGTATTTCAAACAGCAGTAAAATAATATTTTTTTCACTGCACATACAAAAATCACATTCTCCCTTGGTCCCAAAGTACAGTGGTTCTATGCTAACTCTATATGGACTGTAGTTTTTGGCACCCAGTACTCTCCTTAGTTTCATTTGATTTATTACATTTTTTTTTTGAGTAATTTGTTTTTTAATAAAATTTTACAAAATGGTCACAAAGTGCTCTCGTGCCCCAGTGAATCCCCCCATGTGAGCTGTCTGAGATCTGCTGGGCCAAAAGTCCTGGCACCGCTCTTTTACTATTGGGCAGAAGAATTTATCCTTTTTTTCAGGGTTACCCCCAGCTTCTTCACAGCTTCCACTTCTGCCAAGGAAAAGCATGTTGCCCCACCCTGTGCTTTTGCTTCCTGAAAAGCCACACTCACACTGCCGTTTTTTCCTAGGGCTCCCCCCTGCTTTATTATCAGCCAAATTGTTTCTTTTTATTTTATGATGCTTGTATCTTTAAATAGTCTGTTCAGTTGGTGTTGAATATTGAATTCTGCAGCTTTAAGACTGATTCCAGGAGTGAAAGAGGAGAGAAAAAGTGCAGAATTAGTTATCAGAAACTACACTGACTCCCCCGCATTCCTGCTCACAGACCTAGTTGTCTGCAGTGGACAGCGGGAGAGAACTCTCTTTTGCTTTTTGGTTAGGTTTTTTTTTTTTTTTTTTTCTTAACCAATTAAAGTAAAAAATTCCCTGGAGTGTGTTTTTCTTCTTTTTTTTTTTCTTGAATTATTTAATTTTGCTCTGGACTGAAAACCCAAGAAAGCACTGGAAGCTCACACCGTAGCCCACCTAGCCTGGCCTGGGCCAAGGCATTTCCCAGTACTGAAGGAACTGATACCAGACTAAGTAAGTTAAGCTGCAACTTACAAAAAAACCTTCTTTTGAATCTGTCATCTTTTTGAAACAATAAGAAGTTTTGTTGTTTAATATTGTTCATTTTTATACTGAAAAGTGTTTTGCCTGTTAAATAAATAGTTATTTTTTCCACTTCTCTCTGAGGAAATATTTTTTTTTTCTTTAACTAATTAAAAAAAGATTGCTTAAATTTGTTTCTCAGAAAAATTCTATTCAAAAGTTTCTTTCTAAATTTACCTTAAACTAAAACAAAGTCCTTGCGTCTACTAAAAATATGATTTCTTCATTTTGAGAATCTACTTTCAGCTTTATCAAGGGGTCTTCTGGTATTTTGGTTCATATTAAATAAATGAGCCCCTGACCCCTCCTTAGTTTTCTTGAATTAATATTTTTTTTTTTTAATGACAATAGAAACAAATGTGTCCTGTACCCCTAGAAACAGGAAAAAAAATTTTGTAAATGTTCTTTTTTGTGACAAGAAAAGCACATAGGTCTTGTGTCCTCAGAAGCAGGACCTGATTTTTCTTTCTTCTTTTTATTCTTTTCTGATAAATTCTTTGTGTTTGTGGCTGCTTGTATTTCTTGGATTGCTGTCATTAGAATCCTGGCTTTAATTTTCTTTTCCTCATCTCTCCGAACATACGCTTATTGTGCTTTCTTTAACAACTCCTGAAGCTCCTATCCTGCTAATTTTTCAATTTTTCTAACTTTTTCCTGATGTCCCCCCACTAAGACTTAGCTACAAATTGTGTTTTCAAAAGGACCTGCCCTGCTGGTGTATCGGGGTCTATGCTTGAGTATAACTGCAAATCCTTTTCTTTTTAGTCTCTTTAACCATTCTGCCAGGCATTCATCTTTCTCTTGGTGCTCACTCAGAGATTTCCCTATATTTTGTCCTCTGGGCATTGCTTCCTGAATACCTTGGATAATCATTTACCTGAAATCTCTCATATTTTGCCTATGTTCTACCTCCTGATTATTACAATTTGGATCTGCCATAGGCCATTTCTGATCTCTTTGGTTTGGCTTCTAATGATCTCTATTCTAAGCCTGTATTCCTGACTATCTAATCATTTCTCTCTTCCACTGTAAACAAGATTTCTAAAATAGACTGCAATTCAACTCAGGTGTAAATATTCAGTCCTAATAACTGATCTAGTTTCTTTGCTACCTCAATATGATCTTCTGGCATCCTGCCCATCTCTTTCTTAAATTTCTTAAAGTTCCTAGTATTCAGGGGAACACTCATGTAACCAATAGGTCCCTGTCCTGGGGCCAGATTTGCCATTGGAACCTCTCTAAGAGGGTATAATCTATCTTCCCTTCCTGCTTCCTCACTCTCTTTGTCACTTTCTTCCTCTTGTTCCCTTTTGCCTCTAGTTCTGTGTGCTACTGGCTCGACTTGAATAAGGGGTGCATTGGGGACCAAGGGCTGAACAGGCTGGACAGGCTGTCTGTATGGGGGTGGGAGGTGATTTAACGAGTCCCATGGCTTTAGCCAGTCCCTTCTTGCTGCCCGTCCTTTAGTTTGCAAAGGGTATAACGAATAACCTTCTTTTTCTTGCCTTTGAACTATAAATTTACCCCCCACACACTTTTTGGAAGCCACAAAGCAGCATATTCACTTTTTTTCTTAATTAAAACGTTGTTTTGAACTCATATATAGATTTAAAACCTGACAAATCTAATCTTCAAATGATTTAAACTCTGGCCAGTACAAATTATTTGCACAAATCTTTTCTTTTCTCCACTCAAACATACAGTACTGTATAATTTTCTGCTTACTTTTTCTCTTTGGGATTCCCTTGTACTTTAGTATTGTAACACTATCCTCAGGGGGCTGTCCTGAGGAATCTCGCTCCCCTTCTGGGAAACCCCCTCTCGGTTCCCAGGCACACCGGGTTCTCGTGAACTATTCTCATAATTCACAACCCCTGGGTCAGAGATTTTACTTTTCCTCTGACCCATCTCTGGCAGCAACATTTCCCTCGATCTCTCTCATTCGTTCTGCAGTTCAACTCCTTCGCTTAATATACCAATCTCACTTCTTTTGCCAAACACTTGTTTCCTACCTAATTCCTTCTTTTCCTTTTATTCTCTCCCCAACCTCACTTTCTGGCCATTCTCCACAATCCTTTCTTAATCACATACGGAAACTTCCATCTATTATCCTCCCAACAGATAGTTGAACCTGGTTCATTTACTCCCTTCTTAAATCACTTCTTTCGAGCATCAGCTCCCTTCTCAAAGACTTTTCTCGTGAGTTCTCGGGCTGGGACTTTCCCTCCCAGTCCCTCCCAGGGTATTCACTCGCTCTCCCCTTTCAGACATTCCTCACTCACACACAAGCACACAGCCGCCCCCTTTACCCAACCCCATGGTACTCACACAGCCCATTTTCGCACAGGGTTCTTGTGCACAAGACGTTTTACGGGCACCTTTCCCTTTCTGCCGGCGTTCTCACGGGAGCCTTCTTCTTCTGGCGCGCCTCCTTGTAGCTAGCTTCTTTTGCTTATGCTTTATTTTAATTTGGAACTCCTTTTCCAAGAGAGCCTGGTCTAGCCTTGGGACCACCTTAACAATTGGTGGGGAGCTCCTTCCCAAAACTAGCCACTCTTCACTTGGACTGGAGTTCCCGGGTTTCGGCACCAAATTGTTATGAATGATTTTCTATTTTTCTCAATTTATCAAGCAACAAGATTAAATTTAATAGTAAGTTTTTAATAGTAACAAAATGAATACAATCAAAGTATTGGAGATGACAATTAAAGTATTGGAGATGAAACAATCAAAGTGCATATATTTAAGAATATACAAAATTTGGCAGTAAGTAATTTAGTATAATTGAGGTTCGTATAAAGCATAAGCAAAACCGACCGGGGAGGGGCCCCCCTCCGACCGGGGATACGGGGAGTGGCTCGCCATTCCTCACGTATCAAAGCATCCAGGCTAACAATCCCACTTATATACTGTAGGCTACAGAAGTTTCTAGAAAGCTCCTCCTAGTTTCTATTCCTAAGATCTACGTAACTATACTGCACGGCGCATGCTCTACTAATGGGTTGGGGGTCTCTTATCCTTTTAAGGGTCTTATTTCCGGTGAAGGCTCATCATCATCATCAGTGACCGAGGTGTGACCTGCAGGTAGCGCAGGCGCCCTGTGTGACTGAGCAGATGTTTTCCATAACATGACTTTAATTAAGTCCCATGCTTGTGATCATTCCATTTTTGACAGCTTCAAGGTTGAAGCTGTATTTCTAGATGCCGCTTATCAGACCTTCGTCCTTCGACTATTCTTATCTGACTTTCTTCCAACCTCCTTCTTCGACTCCCAACATCTGTAAGATGTCTTTTATCCTGTCTCACCCATCTCCCCCTTCTCACTCTGTAACAATTGTCTTCTATTGATCTAAATACAATTTTGTTAATATAGTTACAACTTAATTAGCACGAATCACATTTATCACAATACCAAGTAGATCTGGTAAGTGAGATGAGACTGTGCAAGTTTTCATCACAAATATACCTATTTCAAAAATATAAGACTGTATGCCCTTCTGTTGACTTAAAGTTACTTTGTGAAGCACACACATATCCATGAGGATAAAATACTAAAACAGTGGAAAGAAGTTGCATGCAATGCAACAAGATACCCGCTGTAAGTCAGAAATGAAAAACACTCTTTGAAAGAGCTAACAAGGCAAGGAGGTGAGTACATATCAAATGCTTTCAGGGACTTTTTATAGGACTAGGTAGTAACTCATTATATTGCTTTACTTCAGGAGCTTTCTTGGGTTCAAAATACTTGACGGGCTTAATTTACTGGTTCCTGAAAAACTTGTATAGCATAATCAATACAGACTGAAAAACTGTGCAGAAAATAACATGAAATCAGATTCTCCCATGATTGCTTAATCAACTTTCTTCCACTGGCCATAAATGTGACATTCTTCTATGTGTGTGTATGTGTGTGTGTGTGTGTACAGAATTATTTAGTGCTAATAATTTTAGTATCAGCCACTACAAAATGAGACCAACAAAAATTCTGATTTTTTTTTATTCTTTAAGTAAAATGTTAAGGGTTGAAATGAGTTTCTGAATGATCTTTAAATGAAAGATCCTGTTTGGTTTTGTTTCAGGTCTGTACAAGTTCTATAACTGAAAAACTGTGTTGCTCAAGAACATATTGGAATGTTTTATTTTTTGTGAAAGGAACAAGCTGTGAAAAAAAAAAATCAGCCACTGTTACATAGCATCTGCCAGTTTGGAAAATTGCTACAAATGCCCGTATATGCATATAAGCATTTCTCATGATGATAGCAGTGTCTCTGAAGATAGGCCAGCTTAAAGCTATGCAAGGGGGCTTAAAAACATATGGAGTGAAACTCTAACTTAAGCTCAGTCTCACAAATTAGGAGTCATTGTTTCAGTACAATGTAAATTTCTGGCAGAAAACATCCTACATTATGTTGTAGTACTATATATGTGTGTGCTTGCACACATATATATGCACGTTGTGTTTCAGAGTTTATCCTGAGAGTCAAGGCTTAAAGTCAGGTTAGAAAATCAAGATGTTTTATTCAAATGTTCTTCAGTTGTGATAAGTTCGCGTTGTAATGGTTTGTCCCTGTTACACCCCATTGTTGTTGTAAAATGGTTTCTCCCCTTCCCCCCTCCACCCTTGTCCATCACCCTAAACCCTTCCCCTTTATCTGGAACCTTCCCTGTCCCTCACCCTAAACCCTGCCCCACAAGATGTCAATCCCTCCTAGCCCCTCCCCTTATTCCAGAATGTTCTGTGTCAAGTGTCCCCTTCGCAGTTTGTAATTGGTTGTACTGTGTAAATCCCCACCCATACCCCAGGTGAGGTCCTGTGATTGTATCGCCCCACTCTGTGTAACACCCACTGCTTTCCTTGATTGGTTTTTGCTTTGTACCCTCCCTTGGGAGAGGGCCCCTATTTAAGTTGCTGTACACCCATTCCCCTTGCCTTTTTGGGTTCCTCTCCCTAATGTTTGGCTCCTCTCTGTTCCTCCCCAATTAATCCTTTTTCCTGGAACCCAAGAAGGCCTCCTCCTGGTCCTTTACTTTCTCCCAGACGCTGGAAGCAGTTGGGGGGGCTGAGTGCCCTAGCTGCCCCTTGGCTCCTGGGTGTCCCGAGGGCAGCCCACTCTTGACGACGGCGGCAGCCTGAGGTTAGCTGGGCCCGTAGGAGTCAGGGTGTGGAAAGGCAGTGCCACATCAAAGAAATTTTAGGTTATTTGTTTAGAACTTATCTGCATTAAATAGGGAGTTTAAAGTGTAAGGGAAATCAAGACAGAGTTCTGTGTGTCTGAAATAATCTTTCTGGTTTTGACTAACCTCAGAAGATAGTTATCAGTGTAGAGAGTCTATGAGGAAGCTCAGAACTAAAGTTTCTCGCTGGAGTTGCAGCATATCAAATATGAAGATTCAGGGAGGGTCTTAGAAGCAAAACCAAAACATTGAAATAGTTTTCTGTTTTTTCCACTACGTTTTTTAAAAGTTCTTACATTTCTTTGTGTCATTTTAAAGCTTATTTGATTACTTTTCAGGATCCAGTTCAGCCTCAGCCCCAGACATATCACAACATAATAATTATTCCTTGTAAAATATTAATTAAAACAAGCGTGATTTGTCATCACAGTGTTACTTACCTTCATGCTATTTTTGCTTTAAGCAAATGTCAAAATAACAGAAATATCATAAATATCTGGCAATTTTTTCTAGGTTTTGTTCTTGCATTGTTGTTTTAACAGGTTTTGTAATAAAAACAAAATGAAGTCACTTTAAAGAAAACACATTATTCCGTAATTACCTATTTGGTAGAAGCATCTGTTTTTAACTGTTCCTTAACACACTCAAAATTGTACTAGAATTTTACCTAAATTAACTTTTTTAGGCAGTAATAATTCAAGAACCTATACATATGAATGATGTAGATCTTGATCCTAAAAGTGAAAAGGTAGGGAAAAATGAAGAATTTCTCTGACTATAAAAAGCTTAAGGAAGTCTTCTAGTACCAAAAGGTGGCCTGCAAGAAAGCTGTAGAGGGACATTTTGCAAGGGCATGTAGCAACAGAACAAGGGAAAATGGCTTCAAACTGATATAAAGTAGATTTGGATATTAGGAATAAGTTCTTCAATCTGAGGCTGGTGAGGTACTAGAACAGGCTGACCAGAGAAACTGTGGGTGCCCCATCCCTGGAAATGTTCAAGGACAGATTGGATGGGGTTTTGAAGCCCCCGGTCTAGATGTCCTGGTTTTGGCAGAGGAGTTGGAACATTTAAAGATAATCTTTAAAGTCCCTTCCAACTCAAACCATTCTGTGATGCTACAGTTCTATAAAGATTACAGATTTTTTCAATGCCGTTTATGAGGTGTATGTATGCATATATACATGCATGCATATATAGTTATATATATATATATATAGTTATATATATATATAGTTATATTAATCAACTAGACTCTGATGCCAGAATTTTTTTTTTCTATTGCTCTTGCCTGGAGGAGCTGGGGACTGCTCAAGAAATATTCCTTTGTGTCTCACCCATTTCTCTTCACCCATTAATGAATCCTGTTTGCCAGTCACACTATTTGTCAACTAACTACAGAAATCCCAGACATCTATAATTCATGACAATTGAAGAATTAATGTAACAGAATGTAATTCTTCATCTTGAATAATGGACAATTTTATTTGTATAGTATTCTTTTCAGTAACAACTTCTGAGACATTTAGTCAGTAGAGTTGTGCAGTGCTAAACTAACTGGGTGAACGTGATGGAATTCTATTGGAATTTTCCATTAACATTATGGACATGTAATGAGGGTCTTCATTAGATGCTGTTATTAGCAGGCTTGATGCACAAATAAAGTCAGGCCCTATGTGTGCAGAATGCCTCATTAGAATTCACTGTGGGACATAGACAAAAATGCCTCAGTCTACCTAACAAACATCAGAAAAAAGTTTTGCTAAACAAGAACATACAAGCTATCAGTAGAAAACCTTTAATTTTAAAGTGAGCTTAAGAGTATTGGTTCAAATTTGCCTCAAATTCACATTCATAAAATTTTGCAAAATTTACCAGGCTCATTGCACAGATGAAATTAAAACTTCCTATCAATAATTTGAGGTGTGAAGTGTTAAGAAACAGCAAGATATTTTTGTACATTTCTGCCCTTTTGTTTTCTGTCCCTTCCTAAGCTTATGTTCAGCAGGGTATTTAGAGTTGAGATTAAGTGCTATATTAATGTGTTCATTATTTTTTCCTCCTTTATTGTATATGTCACCACAGATGAAAATTCTGTATGCACAGCAAGTAATTAATTAGAGCATCATAGTACCATAGAGCCATAGAATAGCTTGGGTTGGAGGAGACCTTCTAAGATCATCTAGTTCACCCTTTTCAATGTAGGGGAAGAATCATTTCCTTCAAAATGCTGGTCACTCTTTTGAAGCAGCCCAGGATATGTTTGGCTTTCTGATCTGCAAATGCACATTGCTGAGTCACGTCCACTTTTTCAATCACTAGTGTTCCCAAGTCCTCCTCTGCAGTGTTGCTGCTCTCAATACATTCTCCCTGTTGTGTTAATATCAGGGATTGGGATTGCCCCAATGGTCTTGTTGAACTCCATGAGGTTTGTACAGGTCCACGCCTCAAGCCTGCCCAGGTCCCTCTGGATGGCATCCCCTCCCTCTGGTATATCAGCTACACCACTCATCTTGATATAACCTGCAAACTTGCTGTGGGCACACTCAATCACACTGTCCATGTTGTTGATGAAGGTATTAAATAATGTTGGTGCCAGTGCAGACTCTTGAGAGACACCACCACGCATTACTAGTTTTCACTTGGACACTGAGAAATTGACTGTAACTCTTTGGACGCAGACATCCAGCGACTGCCTTATTAATCTAACAGTTCATCCATCAGACCCATATTTCTGCAATTTAGAAGTAAAAATGTTATGGGGAACAGAAGCAGACTTCTGTTTACAGAAGTACAGGTAGAAGACATTAGTAGCTCTTCCCTTTTGCCTTCAGGGAGTCAATAATTAAGCTACGCTGACTGCAAAACTACATTCCAAGTAATGTTTGTGTGAAAGTCTCATTTGTTCTTCCAGTCAAACTTTTTAAGGGTCAAAATAATTTCTCATCTCTCATATATGGAAATTCTTCCAAGTAGTGTAATAGATAAAAGTAAATAAGAAAAAAAAGAGGAGCCTTTAAGCATATCTTTCGCATCTTTCCATACTACTTTTATTATTTTAATGAAACAATTAGTGCAGACTATATTTTCAATATAGGTTACCACCAAAAAAACCCCCAAACCAATATTCCAGGCTCAATTCAGTAAAATGCTAAAAAAAGCTCATTCTCAGATATAGATATATGATCAACTCAAATGAAGTCAGTAGATTCACTTTTTTCTTTTCGGTGCAATAATCGTTGCAATATAAAAGTGGTATTGTGGAACACAGGCCCTTGTCTTATTCCATACTTACTTCCTCTCTGCAGTTGCCTACATTATTGTTTCTAAGAGATTTACTTTCTCTAATCCTCTGCTAGATTGTGTAAAAAGAGCTCTTGAAAAAACTCAGTAGCTGCTTTACAGAAAACAAGCCTCTATTGTAGGGCTTTTTTGCATAATTGTTCAATTTTAATATAAATAAAAATGAATTCAATGATAATGAGCTGTTTCTCAAAAGAGAAGGCTGTGAATTGTCACTCTTTAAGTTGTTCCTGTTCTTTAAAATTGCTTTTGTTTTCAGAGCCTTTCACTGAGACCAAGATGGAATGTCAGCCAAAGGAATTTAACTTCTCCTTCAGGGAATAGGCCTGAGTTTTGATCTCTTTCATAACCACTTGAATATGTAAACCAATGATTTCCATCTTTAACAGTTTGGCAAGAAAGATTTAGGCAGACTCATTTAAGGACTATTATCCTTTGAAGCATGCACAGTAATTCTAAACCATTAAATTTCCAAGCTGATTATGTTCTTCCCATGTAATACTTCGTTTCTTCTTTTTATAATTAAACATTTTAAACATGATAGACAATTCTAACAGAATATAAAACTCAAGAAATAAGAAGGAAACCATTCTTTTTTTGATGTTTCAATTAAGAATGTTTGAGTTTGTATAGACATTATGTGGATGGTAGTTGAACACTGTTAAAAAAATATAGCTCATTCTATATTTGCCATATAAAACATTACTGCCTGTATCACTAATCAATCAATATGCATTATGTGATCATCCTGAATAATCATAATATTTAAATGTAATAAATAAAAATTACTTACGTTAAAAACACAGTTTCAAAAGTATGCACCTATTGTATTGCAGGAATTCACTTCCAAAACCAAACCTAAACTTTATGTTCTAAATAGATATTAGACTAGCTCTTGCACTCATTTATTAACAAAATTTAGAACAACTGTGAGCATGTTCTTCATAAATACCCTGCCTAGAATCCTACTCCATCCTTTTAAAAAATAGTTCTACAACGTTCTTGAAAAAATGTTGATGTTTTTAAAAAATTAAAATAATATTTCCTGATTGTGTTCTTTTCACAGTAGATTTTTGCTACCGGGAGTCTGAAGGAGCTTGCTGACACAGTTCACCTTTGTCCACTCAAGCTAGGGCTGCCCTGCTAGCTCCAAGGTGAGCCTGTGCCAAGAGTGGCCTTTTCCTGGGATCCTGGGAACCCGAGATAAAAGTAGAGCTCCAAGCTCTTGCTGTGACGATACCTGTCTGAGGGAAAGTAACGAGTGCAGGAGAGTCCTTTTGTAATTCCAGGGTAGGGTTTATTGGAGAGGGATGGGGAACAACAAAAGGCAGGGAACACACACGTGCAGCAACTTAAATAGGGGCCCTCCCGCATGGGCGGGTACAATACAGCAACCAATGGCTACAGCTTAGGGGCGTGACTAAGGCGGGACTAAGTTTACACACAGCCAATAGAGGGAAACATAGGCGGAGACTATAACACAACATCGAATCATGTGCCAAGAAGGGGATGACTGATACAGAACGTGCTGGAAAGATAGGAGGGGCCAAGGGGGACTGACAACCATGTGGGTTGGGGCTAGGGTGACGAGCAGGGAAGAATCTGGAATATTGGAGGGATTCGGGGATGGTGGACAGGGGTAGAGGCAGGAAGGGGAGAGTCCGAAACATCAAACTGGGGGTGCAACATAGGGATGAACCATTGTAGAACTAAGTACAAACCAATTAACACAATATAAAACCACGCGCCGCGACAGCTTGCTCCTGTGAGAAGACATTGGGGGTTGCCCCAAGTTCGTACAAAGGCAGTTTCAGACAGCTCCTAGACCGTGCCAACATTGCTCAAAGCTGAGCCACCAGTTAGGCTGACTGTGCCTCTGTAATAATGAATTTTAAAAGGGCAAAAATTGCTGCACAGCAGCTGTGAGAGAAGAGTGAAAAATGTGAAAAAGACATCAAGATCAGAGAAGAAAGAGGGAAAAAAAAGCGCCAGAGCAAAGGTTCCATGGAGAAGACCATGAGAAAGTTCCATGGAGGAGCATATAGAAGCAGGTGTTGACCATTGAGGTGGAGTTCATGATCCCACAGCAGCCCACACAGTGCTGTGTTTTGTGGGGGTGCCTAGAAAGGTGTTGACAACACACCTGTGCTTTGGCTGCTGCTGAGCAGGGCTGGCACAGCACTAGCACAATCCCCCCAACATTCCCCTTCACCAATAGCTGGGGATGGACAAGAACTGGGGAGAGGATCAGACAGGACAGCAGACCCAAACTGTCCAAAGGGATATTCAATTTGATGTCTACTCAACAACAAAAACCAAGGGAAAGGAAGAGGATGGGATCATTGTTTTTGCCTTATGTGAAACTACTTTTATCTTGACACACCACGTGTTTTTTTCCCATCTTGTTTTCTCCTCCTGTCCTGAGGAATGGAGGGATACAAGAGATTGCTGAGCACCTGGCCATGGCTAGGGCCATATTGCCACAAAGCCATACTGCAGCCAGAGCAGGACCCCACAACACAGCAGGTGAATATACCTTAAAGGAAGCTGCAGCCATGGCAGAATAGCTCCTGTAGAGGGCTGTGGAGTTAGAGTAGAGCCCATGCAGGAGCTGTTGGCCCATGGAGGAACCATTCTGCAGCAATCTGTTCCTGGAGGTCTGTATGCCATGGGAAACACCCACACTGCAACAATTCTAAAGAGCTGCAGCCCATGGAGAGGACCCACACTGGAGCAGTGTGTGAAGATCTGTATCCTGTGAAAGGCACCCCATGCTGGAAGTTGGAAAGGCTGTTAGGAGGAGGGGGATGGCAGAGATGATGACTGATCGCAGCCCTCATTTCCCATTCCTCTGCACTTTTTGTTGGGAAGGAGGTAAAAGAATGAGGAGTGAAGCTGTACATGGGACGAAGGAAGAGGTAGGGGAAAGGTGTTTTTGCTTTTGTATTAATGTTTTACTATCCTACACTGTTGTTAATTGGCAATAAATTAAGAGAATCTTTCCCAATTTTTGTCTGTTTTGCCCCTGAGAGTAACTGATGAGTAAATTCCCTGTCTTTACTTTGACACACAAGACTCCCCATGTTTCCTCACCCTGTCATGCTAAAGAGGATGAGTGAGAGAGCACCTTGGTGGGTGGCTGTCATCAGGCTGAAATTAAACTCACCATGCTGGTTCAAAGACACAAATGCTCTTCTAATAACCACCATAAATGACCATCCAAAACATTCACTTGTTTCCAACAACAATTAAGCGCTAGAATAATCTAAGACAATTAAGAAAAATTTTAGGACAAAAAAAGTTACACATTTAATAAAAGTGAATACTTGGGATTATTTAATTTCCCTCCCAACAGATTATGAGACTCTGTTCAATTTGTCCACAAAGTGCACTGGTGTTATAATCCCAGACCTACCCCAAAACTCATATTCCATACACTTGACTTCCAGTAAGGACTGCTTTTCAAGAACTCCTTATTTCCCACTGCCAATAAGATATGGATTTAAAATGCAGTGAAATATTCATGCTTTGTCTGAGATATTTCTGACTCCTACATCCTTACAGAATAGTGTTTCATACCATCTAACAAAAGGACAAGCTCTGTGTCTTCATCTTTATGCAACAAAACATGTAAGTGCTCAAAGACTATTATTTTATGTTTAAACCTAAGCACACACAGTTTGTTAGACATGAAGGATTGTTTCTTGAGCAGCCATCTCCTCGAGACAAGATCAATATAAAAAAGCTTCTAGTAGCAGAGTCTGGATCATTAATATAACTGTATTAATATAGTGCATGCATTCATATGTGTTTATATAGATACACCTCATAAACTGTATCAGAAACCATAATTTTGAGGATGTTTATATTCATAGTGGGGCAACAATACAGATTTTTCCATTTAGGTTTCAGTAAGGTGTAGCACCACTGAAGCATGTGGCAATGAGAACAAGCAAAAATTTGTACATCAAAGGACATCTGCAGAGCACAAATAAAATTTATTGGTCCTGCATAACAAGCATGCAAATCCTTGCACACTGACTTCTGGGACATGGGTGAGTCATCTCCTATGACAGAGCACTGCCACAGCCAGGAGAGGCTGTGTGCTGTTCCATCACAGCTCTGCACACACAGGTCTGTTTGCCTGCCCCATACTTAGGAAACCAAATTCATCTCAGCAACCTCTTTCCCTAGAGGTTTCCCTGTTTTCCACATGTTATTGCAGCTACTTAAAAACCTAGAGTGGCAGCTAATAAAATGAATGTCTTTTGCTGTATGTGTGATCTCTCACTCAATTTCTATAATTTGTAAAATCTCTCTGAGAACCTCACCTAGTAAGATTTAATGCATTAAAAGAGGACTTTATTAGATTGCTGGTTGTTCCATGGGAATGTATCAAATATTACATATTTTTATCTAGACCTGGGCAGAAGACAAAGCCCTGTAAAACTTAGAAATGATACAAAAGTCTTTGCAAGAAAAATTTTGTGGATGATAGTAGATTATATAAATTTCTAAGTCTCTAGGAGCAATATATTCCAGAGACATTATTTTGTGAATATATAATCTCTAGTAGTTACCTTGCCCCATGAACATGACAGGATTTCACCCTTTTCTTGTTTGGTTATTTGGATGGTTGGTTGGGTTTGGGGTTTTTTGATAGGTTGGGGTGGTTGAGTGTTTTTGTTGTTGGTTTGGTCTTTTTTTTTTATTTTTGTTTTTTCTTTTGGAGCTATTCTTTTAAAAAGATGATTAAGCAGATATTACCAAATTAAAAGGTTGCAGTCATAATGGAAGAAAGGAGCTCTGTAGCTACTGGCAAGGGAACTGAGCTACATGTTTCCCATTTCTCTCACCTCCTGTGCTGGCTATTGACTACTTTGGGGTAGCTATTATTTAGACTTTACAAAAAATTCTCTGTCGGAAAACCTTTTCTGTCAATGATGCTATATTGTGATTGTTCAATTGAAAAAAATCCCAGCTGTATTCCAATATAGCTCTGATGAGAGTAGCTTTCTGGAATCCTATGGTAATTATTTTGAAACAGAAGTGTTTTCATTTTAAAAAATAATCTCTTGTTCCACATAAAACAACAGTAACAACAACAAAAGGACTATTATTTCACTTACACATGCACTAATCATTTTCTATAATGCACTGGTACCTGTTCATTTACAAGGACAATGGAGAAAGATAAGATGTCAGTTTAGAACAAATAAGATATGGGCAAGCTAGCATAAATTTATAACCAAGAAAATGACCATGTAATGAATATGTATAACATAATACTTCAAAACAACCTCTCACAAGGTATGTGTCATTTATTCTTTAAATGAGGCAAAAAGCTGTGGTTCAGACTACAGAATACTTTTCCTTTGGGTCTAAGGCATTAAGATCATTCAGTTCAAAGGCAGAGCAGGGGTTTGTGCATATATATATATGTGTGGGTAATTTCAACTATTATGCTCTTAGTATTCTAGAAATAGACTTGTTCATTAGACTTTATATCAAGTCCAGCTAATCTCTGTATAGTCACTTCTTGTGCATCTTTTATTTCATTTATGCATTACAAGTAAAACTTAGTTTAACAGGTAAAAATGCACATGATTATTACATCTGAGGGTATTTTTAAAGTGGTATAAAATGAGAAAAAAAAGACAGACATTTCAGTTTACATTTGAAAATGTTTACCTCTCATCTACAGGAAAAGTGAATATTTATTTTTTATCCCAGTATGCTGGTATTTCCAAACATGTGAGTTTGCAATTAATGACTACTATATTGCATTTATAGACAGTAATCTAGAAATAAAAGTTGCATTTCTGCAAACAAAAATTGCTTTTCTACTGCTTTTTGCATAAGGTTATCAAGATGGATGAACTGCACAAATGAGTAAACAAGATGTTTCAAATCTCATGATTTTTGGTTATTTGATCTAGTCTGCTCTCTCAAAGTTTCCATTCCTGTAATTTACATTCTTATAATTTCAAGGACGATTGAACCAATAAAACAACGTATTCTTACAAGATAAGGAAAAGACAGTTTTGTTAATTAAGGCTGATATATTACTAAAAGAAGAACTGCCATGTGTAACTTAATATGCTGCTAAATAAATCTTATCCATATGAAAAGAATTTTTTTCATTATTTTATTGCTTTTCTTCTGCCTTCTTCCACTTTTAGTTACAAATTCTGTACATTCATTTATTTTATAATTTTAGTATCTTCTAGTATCTCTTCTTCTTTTCCTGTGGATGAGAAAACTTCTCTTCCATTCCTCAGAGGCATGTGCTCAAAATGGCATTTGTCCTAATGGACCTAAACTTTCCTAACTTCAATTGTATATTTTCACCTCTAGTTATTGAAACTGACAATCTACTAACATAGCAGATTAAAAAATTAACAGTTTTGGGGAAGATTTTTCAGATTGTTCCATAATTAAGGATGCAGATTACCTACAATTTATGCTTAGGCACATGGCTGAAATATCTGCATTACGGAGACAGATACCCCATTTTCCTTTGCAGAGTACAGGCTATTCAGAATTCTTCTTGCTTCGTAGACGAGTCTAATCCTTTCAAGTAACATTAGAAAGGAGGAATGGTAATTATACTGCTAATTTATACAACTGAGTTACACTTCTAAATATAAATGAGGTAGATCCAAGCTCAGGTCCACTAGACCATACCTCAATGTGAACAGATAAATACTTGCAACATTTCTTTTAAAAAATTTTTAACCAAATTTGACTTACCAGATAATCAGCTTCATTCTTATCTATATTTTGCATTTAAAAAGTTACTAATGATGTTCATATAGAAATAACAGACATTTTCTTCAATGAATTAATATTTTCCATTCTCACATTGACCTAGAGAAGTAATAGAATATATAATATAGGAGCTGTAAGGACTTCATGTTGGCTGGTCTTCACAGTATTTATTCTATTCATCGTACTATTGCCCTTATTGCCCTTACACAATGTTTTTTAAAGGACTGTGAGACCCTGGATTATTTTCTTAATTATTTATTATGTTATACAGTTAATTCTTACTATCTATTACCCGCTACCCTAATGGATACATCTGTAAATCAGAACATACTGAAAATATAAAATAGCACTTCTCAAGCTTAGCAAAGTATATGGTCCCAAATTGAAATCTAATAGGAAATTAAAGATCGTGTTCAAATTGTTACATAGAAATGTTGTGAATTCTAATAGAAGCATAATTCATCTGAAAAATTTAGAGGCGTTTCCTGCATCCTTCACAAATGTAAATATGACTGTCACATACTTTCAGAAAGTCTGTGAAATACATCTATGCTGAAATACAACAGGCGATTCAAAAGTTTGAGATGCAAATCCGGTGTTAGAGATCTATGAGGAATTTTTAAGTAAAAAATGATGACCATAGTCCCTAAATAAAAGGATTCACAACAGTTTCTCAAATGAAAAGAAATAAGAGGAAAAACAGGTACAACAGAAGTTGCACACAACCATTGACTTAGTCTCACAAAAGTTCTTCAAAGTTCAATATATTAAGAAGGCCAATAATGAAAATGTAAGGCAGAAGAGAAGAAATAATGTCTTAAGATAAAAATAGTATCTTAAGATAAGTAGGAACAATCAAATTCATTTATACAGTAATATTTAAGATACCAAACTTGCACTTTGCACATTTTTATTTTTCCTCTGAACTTTGCTAGAACCCTTGTCATTTAATTTGAATTTGTGTAGAGCTTAAGAATCTTGCTACTACTTCTACTCCAAATAAGTTTTGTTGTTTAGATGTGAGGTGATGTTTTATTCAGACTTGGACTAGCTATGGGGTGCTTTATGAAAAGCCCTCTCTATTTAATTTAATGTTTATTAAATTTTAAACATAATAGGAAAACTTAGATTCATCTGCACGTTCAATTGATTTTTCAGATCCTTAAGTGATGTAGTTTGAAAGTTCTCTAATAGTTGATGAATGCAAAAAAATCCAAACACTGACTGCATGTTAGCAAAGGTCTGAAACTGCAGATAACACATGGACGCAAGTTTACAAATTTTATGGGAGCCAATGTCTGCCAAAAATGAGTTGCAAGTAGTTGTTTCCACATAGACTGTAAAATTGATGTCTACTTCCCTGCTGAATTCACAATTTTTATTTTTTAAAATTAATTCTCCTGAGAGTAGAAACTTCATCATGTTTCTGTATGTATGACTCTCTTCAGGCTGGATACCCCTTGTGAGCACATTTTCTTTGGTGCCTTTATAAACCAGTGTAGCACATCATAGAGTATTTATCAGTCACCAACCACCAGTGGCATAATCAGACACTCATGTGATTATGAGGTGCTCATCTTTCTCACACAAGTGGAGCATCAGCTTCAAGGAGCCATCCCAGTCAGACGGAAAGGCACTGGTCTCAGAGCAGAGGCCCGTTTGTGGGACAGAGCAAAACCAGGAAGCAAACCCCTCCTGATCCTCTTTTGTCAGCCACACTCCTGTTATGATTAGGTGTAAACCAGGTTTTTTTCCTCAAAGGCTTATATAGCCACTGTATTGACATTATATTCAGGTGTTTTCTGTTTGTCCAGGGCTTTTGTTTTCCCTAGCACATTAGAGAAAAGAACGCAATTGAAATCTAGGGGCATGAAGAATCAGGATTCTCATCTTGGCATAAGCTATAGACAGGGTTTTTTCTCAGAAGTTACATGATTCCCAACCTATTTACTCAATGGAAATGAATTAGTTCATTTAACAATATTTTAATTCTATTTCTTATCAAATAAACACCATGAATAATTTACATTTTATCTCCTGTATATCTCTTATTGCCTGAAGACTGATTTCTTGAGCTTTGCTTTTACATTGCATAGCTGCCTCCATGACTATGAGGAATATAAAATTTATAGTTATATCATATTTCAGAGGAAGGGAAGCAACAATAAATGGTTTTGAGGAAAGATACCAACAAGCTCTAATACATCATTCTACAAAATCAGAATGATTTTGCAAAAATTTGCCTATTGTTTTGTCTGTGACAATATTTCTTCGCGTACTCGAAGAAAATTTGACAGCACATTTTGAAACTGGTATAAATTTCCTAAAATGTGAGTCTTTTTCAAAGTATTTGTAAGCTGGTGGTGAAACCTAGTGTTTGCACATTTCTCACATATTTACTGTTCTAGTCTTGAATTTCTTTAAACTGATACACAGATGAGGAAATTTTCTTTTTCCATTCATTAACATTGAAAGTGCAGTTCAGCTGGAAAGTTCCCTAATACTTGATGTCACAGAACCTACATGAGTAGGTTTCAAAGTTCAAAGGTCTTCAAGTATTTGGTCAAAATTGCAGGAAAGAGAAGTTTGTACATGGATTCCCTCATCTTCACTATCTCCTTTGAGTTTGTGGGGACACCTACTCAGTTTGACAAATATGAAACATTTTGTCACTACTGGTTCTTGTGCAGTATTTGTTCTCCTTGCTGCTAAAGATTCTGTGCTCTCTAGTAGTCAAAGTGCTATTTTAAGAATGATTATTCTGAATCTAGTGTATTTTATATGTTTCTCAGAACTGAGTTTGGCCCTGAACAAGAAAACAAATATTATTGACTCTATTTGCCACCATGTCTCAACAATAGACTTCGAGAGGGGAAATACATTATTAAAAAAATAAACAACAAACCAGAGCATGAAGAAAAAACTTTTAAAACTAATTAATAACTGATCTTAGTCTTTTTAAGTAAATTCTGTAGGCAGTGCTACTTGAGATGCCTACTTTATGTATGCCATATAAGCATTTGTCATCTCAGCACAACTGAGATTGAAAGCTTATGAGGATTTGCCCCCTAAACTAGGATCCTGATTCAGGGCACTATAAATAAGATCTTCCTTATGGGGAAAGTATATTATCTTATAAATATATTAGCAAACATACACATGAATTTCTGAACATATTTTTACTTTTGTATTTCTTTCAAATACATAGGTATCACAACCTTTTCCTGACAGAATATCTACATGCAAAACCAGCAAGATTCTGGATATGGCAAAACCACTGCTAGGAGAGTGGGGGAACAGTCAAGTGTCTGAGTGTTGAAGAGCCTTGAAATTTGTTCTTTCAAACCAAGGCAGGAACTAGAGTAATTTAAATACCCTCTAGGACTTCTCAATTTTTTGTCTCCATCAGGATTAAAACCAATTTGAAACGTCTCTCTGGTACAGTTTACTTGGGTTGGTTTCTCTGCATCTTTGATACTCAGAGGTGCTTTGTTGCCTACACTTTGTCATTTTTCCTCACAACTCAGAAGACTAACTGTTCAGGCTTATACCTTTATCTAATGGGCTACTTTTAGAAAATTTCTTTCTTTCATATTTCCTCAAGGGGATTCAATTATACAAGCACTTCTTTCTTACCTGGAATGTACACAGTACTACAGTAACTTTTGCTGCTCGATGAGTGCTTCTTTTGACTAATTTTTCCATAACTGATTTGTTTCTTCTATCTTTTTATAATTTAATTCACAACATTCTAATAAAATGCATGTAAAGAAATGTAATTATACATTTAATTCATATATCATTTTCTCATAATTCAGCAGCGCATTTATCTCATGATGCATACATACTTTATTCTCTGATTTTATTTAAAATACTTATTCCTCTATTTCAGCTGTCTTTTTTTTCTGCATCTAGCACTGTGTAGTGGAAGTGATCACTAATGGCAACTTGTTTCCACAGTAGTTTTTATGATGTAAAATGACAGGCAGGCAAAGAAGTTATTGTACATTTGTGATACATATAAGGGTATGTGGAAGATAGGGCAGACCAACTGAAGGCATGGAAGTGAACAGCTTTGCATAAAGCTCCATTATAAACTGAAGAGATTATTTATATGGTTAAGTCTAAGATGTGTTTCATAAGTATGTAAAAATGTTGCATCACAGACTTTGGTTATTTTCCCTCAAACAGCTTTTCAATAAGTCTCTGCACTGTAAATATTACAGCCCTGAGCCCATGCCAGTTATAAAGGAAGTCGAATAACCTCTCTTTCTTTTATGTGCTGCTTTTATTTAAAGAGTTTTTCCAAGTGGACTTATGCCAGCATTTCTACCCTGAGGACTTCTGCAGCACATTCACAGATGTCTGGCAAAGAGTAAAAATTTATGCAGTGATCCTCTCACCAGATTGAGGCCATATTCACCACAATGTCCAGCTACTGAATGGTCAATTTACATCATCATCAGGGTGCCTTATAACATTAGATATCAAGGAGCCCCTCCAAATGCTGAAACATCAACATAATATGTGAGACTCTTCTTAATCTGTGAGACAAGAAAACACCAAATTTTTTTTTAAAAAGCCAACACTGAAAAAAGCACTCCCACTAATCCTTTGATGACAACTCTTATATTCAGCTTCACTATACAGGATAAGATTTACACGTCCTGTCAGCAGCCACCCCAAGCTGAAGTGTCCTTATCAGCTAGTAACAGGTGTGCCTCCATCAAGCTCTCAACTGCACAGGAGGAATGTGAGAGAAAAATTAGAGAAGCTCCTGACACAGAAGAGAGGATGCTTCTGTGAATCAGTAGGCAACTTCTCTCCTGACATTAATAAGAGTGTAAACTAGAATCTTGCCCTTGTCATGTCTTTTAACATTTGTCTAACATGTGAGTCCCCACATAGGAGCCACCTTCTCCATAAAGAAGGGTATTAGTTACCAGGGGAAGACAAATCTCCCTTTCCCTATAACTCAGAAACTATTTTCCTGGCAGGTTTCCTTCCTGCTTATCCCTGCCAGCATGGAAAGCTGCACTGTGAGGATGGCTGGACAGGAACACATGACCAAAAATGGTGTCTCTCTAGTGAAAAATCTGTGCTGAAGATGGCCAGCTGGCAAGTAATTACAAGAATCTCCCTTGAAATTCTTCTGCTCCAGTTTTTTTAGTTATTTATTCTCTAAATCTTGTTTCTCTTAGCATTCCTGTTTGAGATAAAGTACTACATCAGTCTGAAAAACTTAACTTCTCTCTTTCGAACAATTACTAAAGACTTCACTCCTGAACTAGAAGAGCTGCTTCTGAATTAGAAGAAGGTGACAAAATGCTTCTAAATGCACTAAAACACATCCCGGGGAGTAGGGAGTGGAGGGGGGATAGGGGTTACATAAGCTAAAAATTAACATTCTTGAGATAATTAAAGCCCACATTCTGTTGTCAGAAATTTGCATTATGATCCCATTTGACTCTAACCAGATCCTACTGGTTAAAAGAGAATTTGCACCGTTATGTTAGGATCAGGTTCATTGACATCAGAGAATGTGTGTCTCTGACATATGACAGCAAAAGAAGAAAAGTTTACTAAACATCAATAAAAAACCAAGCTAAATATAAACTAATATTTCCATAATCTTTCAAATATGTGAATTTCAACTGCACAAATATTTAAACTATGCTTTTTTCTGTATATTAAATTGTCTGGTTGTATAGGGTTCACTTGCATTTGAACCTTTGAGAGGGGAAAGTGCTGATTTCTAATAAAGGAACATATGTTCTGAAATAACTGTGTGAGTCACATGATACCAAATACATAATTTTAATTAATAAAACCAATTTTAAATATCTTCAATTTAGTGTGTGACATTTTATGTAAGCTGATGGAATTGATGTGAATTTTAAAATTATTCATTGAAAACTACTTGCATTTTCATTTATAACTTACACTGAACGAAATTCTTTCATGTTCATCAACCAGCTCAGCAAAACCCACATCAGATCCTTTCTTTTTTAATAGCACACCTATTTAAGTAACAGTGGTCAAAATCATCTACCTTGTTCATTCCACTGATTGGATTGGGTAATTTCTTTGGTTTACTGCACTATATTGTCAGCTTCAGGAAATGAAATCTTTGTGCTCTTGTACTTCAGGTTTTTTCACATTGTCATTATGATCTTTAGAATATCATCCTTGTCAGCTCTGCTCTTCTATCATAACCAAGGTCTAAGCCAGTGTGCCAGTTTCTAGCTAGAAATCTTTCCTAGATGTCCCAGATCTTTTCCAAATCTTTCTCTGTATGATTTAGGCACAAAATTCCTTCTACTAGCTGATCTGCAGAGCTACTCTTAATTGTTCCATGAAATCATTGTTCCAGAGAGGAAATTGACGAGGTGACAATTGCTGGGCTGAATAAGAGATATAGTTCAAGAATTAACCAGATGGGGTGATGAAAATATGAACACTATTGATTTATACATTTAACTCACACTTATCTTTCTCCCTCTCTTTCATTTCATTGCAGTGCAGTGCCTCAAATTATTTTGAAAGAAAGAATTTCTATGAAGGAAACAAAGTGGAAAGAGTTGAATTTACATTATTAGTTGTAGTAGCTACAGGAAAAATCAGGACAGTTTAAATTTCCTTTAAATTCCCTGTCTTTGAGAGTGATTGAAACTTTTCTTTAAATCAGCATAGCCAGACACTTCTGTACTGTATGGGTGGTGAGGCAAGGACACAGGTTGCCAGAGAAATTGTGTCTGTCCCATCCTTGGAAGTGTTCAAGGACAGGCTGGATGGGGCTTGGAACAACCTGGTCTAGTGGGAGGTTTCCTGCCTATGGCAGGGGAGTTAGAATGGCATGATCTCCCTTCCAAACCAAGCCTTTCTAATTATTTTAATCAAATATTAATGGGAGCCAATGTCAGATGCACATACAATGCTTTGAACACTGCTACAATCATTAATATTCATTGTATTTGCAGAAATGCTAATATTTCTGGGGTTTCATTTCCAATTTCTTTACTTTTGAGGGGGGGTTAATGTGTCAATGCATAGTGGTTTTAAGTAGGAGGTTTTTATTTTTTGTTTTTAATGAAAGAGATAATTAGAAATTAGTCACTATTGTGTTCGCACTCATTTATTAGGTGTCAATAATTTTTTTTCTTAAAACGATCTGATATTTTGTTACTGATATTTTGTTTAATAAAAACTTTTCTTAATTTGCTAGTTTCAAATTAAATCTCTGATTTGCTACATATAGAGCATCATGGCATCTGTGATTGGCTGAACATTCACTTCTGCTTTGTTATCTTTCAAATTCATGTAATCGTGAAATTATCTTAGTAATTTAATAATTTTCAATGAAACTAGAATATATGGGCAAGAGATGGATTTGTAATAAAATATGAGATATATATATATAAATATATAAAAATAGATATATACTTAAACTCCAAAAGAAAGTTATTATTACAGTATGCTAGATACATCTGAAAACTTCTATTCTTCATACTGAATGTGTTCAAATTTTCATAGAATTAGACAGGAACCTGGCTTTGAATATCACTTTGAGTATTACCTTACAGACCACACTTCTCAGAGAAAATGTTGTGAAAAAATTGCTTAATATTAGGTGAATTCTTATAATTTTCCAGGGATATTCTTGCAATTAATATTGTCTTAGCATCTTCTATACTAATGAAAATGGTCACCCACACATATTTGAAGGAATGGTGGGACGCTCTTATATTGACTGGTTCGTGATTTGTAAAATAGATAAATTAACACAAAATGTATGAATCAAATTATGTGGATGGTTTTCTCTAAATGAAATGTACAAAATTTTAAGGTGTTTTAAAGCACACGTTGCAAAGGAGTTCTAATTCAGAACTAAACCTAGAAGGAATGATGACGTATCTTCTTACAGTGAAACTAATAACAGCGATTTAAAGTATGTAACTGAATAATAGATTTAAGATCATAATAATTAAAAACATTGTAGTTTTAATTTTTAATTGCATACCCTTCACTTGGATGTTGAAATGTGAAAATTTCTCTTAAACTGAGCCTTGTTAAAGTAAGACAAAGAACAGAGGCACCATAAATATCTGCAGCCTCACACTGGTTATCCACCAATTTAACAGAGCTTTTTCTAAGTAAATCAAGCTAATTGTGAGTACTCACCACCATTTTGGGGCTCTTTCAACAGACTGTTCTCCAAGGCTCTCAGAAATTAATCTCTCCTGCTGTGTGATTCTCTTAAAGAAAGGGAGTAAATTGTTTGAAGACCATTAATAATTTCAGCCTGATTGTGGTTGATGCTAGCTACGTTGTGATCCACAATGGGCTCTTAAAGAATCTCCTATATCAACCTGCCTTTCTTTTCCTTGTGTTTTGAAAGCAATCAGGCAAGAAAATACAGATTTCTTAGGAAAATGAAACTTGCTCAAATTCTTTTGTCTTTTGTTATTTCCTATGACTTTCCAAAGTAGAACTGGTGATGTTAGCAGGTATGTATTTTTCAGAAAGATTTATTTAGTGTCTGAACTTTAAAACTATGAGGAGATGGAACATGCTTTATGTTATTTTGCTAACTACCTTCTTTTGTTCCAGTTGCAATTTTGAAAGCAGTCAGTCAGTAGATACAAGTAAATATATACATTATTTTCTTAACATACAATTAGACAAATACAAAAAAATGCATAT
This sequence comes from Sturnus vulgaris, assembly GCF_052056855.1. Classification (NCBI taxonomy): domain Eukaryota; kingdom Metazoa; phylum Chordata; class Aves; order Passeriformes; family Sturnidae; genus Sturnus; species Sturnus vulgaris. The sequence goes on along the minus strand of NC_142283.1, from coordinate 14,662,721 downwards.
GTCCTTGTCTTCAGGTGTATAACTCAAGATAAAGGGTATGTTTTTGCAGAAGATTAACAAAATACAGTTTGAATTCTGAATCATGTCATTTTAAGAAAATCCTTTATACGTGAGTAAACACCTGTGACATCCATGTGAAATTTACAGGAACTCCCTGACATTAGGGTATGGTGATAATGATCAAAATCTAATATGCATATGAACTCCCAACATACCTGTAGAGACAGTAAATTTAAAGTCTTTCAGTGAAAATGATGATGACTTGTTTCCAGTTTCTGTTAAAGTTGCTTGGATATGTCCTAAGCTGTTCTTGTAAAAGGTTGGTCTTTTTATTGCATTGCTTTAACAACTTGTCCTGTGAGCAAAGCAAAATACCTCATGCCACGATCAAACTGAACTAGCAGTATTTGGAACTTTGGAGGTTCTCATACACGCCATAGCAAATCTATCAAAGATTAGCAAGAAACTGAAACTCTGAAGTTTTAAAAGTTTTTTGCGATGTGTGTGGATGTACACACCTTATCATTTAATATCAAGCTTCATTACAAGTAGGTATTACTCACTGGACAATTTCTTTCATTTCTGAATCAAGATTGGGAAATATATTGCTTGCCATATGTGTGAAGTCTAGGAGCTTGACTAACTAAAAGCTTAAATAAGAGCTTCTAAATATTACTTTAAAATATTATTAACAGATATGTTAAGCCTCAGGACCAAAGCTTCAAATAGGTATTTTGAAAACATTATTTCTGTACACAGGATTTCCAAATCTAATAAAAAAGTCAGAATCATTCTATAAAAGCTTACTTTACAATGCAAAATCTAGACCTAAAATAGTGTCTCACAAGAATTTGTATCTCTAGATGCATATATTTTAAAGTAGGTACTAAAATAAAAGTTTAGTATCCCCAAGTAACACATTTACCTTAATGTGTGTTTTTTAACAGATAAAAAATAGTTAAGTAAATAGAACACTGAAAATATTTAAGCTAGAGAAGAACAAGGAAAATAAATACTTGTGTGAAAATAGTGTATTCATTCTTTAAACGAACAAGAGGGAAGCCAACAGAAACATCTAAATCCAGCAGTAAACCTTGTTTAGCTTCCATTTAATAATATGACAGTACCTACATGCAACTTTTTTCAAGTATAAAAACATTCAATAAATATATGAAGAAATTTCTAGTGATTGGATTCATCCTTTCTTTTCCTTCTTTGAGAACTTCAGTCAAAACCAAGCAGAACCAACCCTGTTCCCACCAAACCCCAGAACAAACAAAATAAAATCTCAAATATTCCATCTGCACATATTTGTCTGTGCCCCTGAATTAAATAAGCCAAATAACTGTGACAAGGAGTCATCGGCTCTCAGCCACATGCTGTACCACTAATGGGGAGCAGAATGTAAATTCCACACATGAGAGGACTTTTTCATGTGGTAACTCAATATTTTTCTAAATTGGATTCAAAGAAACTTCAAGCAGCAACTTAGCTTTTTATTAGGAATATTAATTTTCAGAGCAAATGTTTTTTTCTTCTGTCTTCTTTGGCACTTTTCTGTCATGGGTCTTGTGAACATCACATGAGGGAAGTTCTGCTCTCTCAGGGTTTCAATAGGTTTGAAGAAAATGAATGAACTTACTCCCTTTTTTTTGTTTGTTTTTTTCTGGGTTACAAATTTTGTACAGTATTTGCTTTATGCTGCTTTCATAGATAGTCTTCCTGTGAGATTATGCAGCTCTTTTGCTTTCTGTTGCTGTGCAAGTATTGATTTCCTGGACTAGTCCAGGACTTTGCCTTTGTTCTCCATTCTCAGCCCATTGTTTCACAATATTTTTTCTCCTCTTGCCACCAGTGTTTGCTTGTTTTCTGCACTGGGTTTGCTCACCTGTCCACAGTAGGCACGTGTCCATCAGGCTCTTCAGGTACCTCCCCAGCCATCACCATATTGCCACTAACTCAAAACCCCTTCTGATATAGGGCAGGTCTTTCTGCACTGTGCTGGCATTTCCCTTCCTGCTATAAGAAAAGATAAACTTTTTTTAATCTGATAAGAAATGAAATTTTGGATAACTGCTTATTGGAAGAAACGTGACAGGTCAACTTCTCTCCTTCTAATATGGAGGTTGCTGAGTTCCCTCCTGGTGTTATTGTACAAAGTTTCTCCAGTTCTTTTGATGACAAGTCCTTATGAATTCCAATGTTCATACTCTAATAACAAACATCTCCAGTCATGAACTCAGTTCTTTACTCTGATTGTTCCCACTTTTTTTTACCTTTTCCACAGTCAGTGGCATTGTTTTTCTTGTTTTATTTGTTTCTGGGATGCAATGGATGATGAGTCTGTCCATGACAAGGATTTTCAAAACACTTAATATTTTCTTATTTGAATATAGGGAACAGGGAAGAAATGAACTCAGTACATGGAAAACTTAATCTTTCTGATGTCTAGATTTAAATTGAAAAGAATTATATGTAGTTACAAATAATCTTAACGTGTTTCTTTTAATCTAAATGGCAGTCTAAGGTTTTAACATTATCTTCTTTAAATTATGTTGTTTTATAAGTAATGAAAAGTAATGACATTGTAAAACCAAAAGCTCCACTTTAAAATATCAAGAGGAAATATATCAAGATTTCCAAAATGGAAAACACTTTGTTTAGAAATGTTCAAATTATATAGCTCAGTGTTTGATATAGTCTGCTTTTATTTTGTGCAAATAATTTACAAACCTTTAACTCCCTATGAATCTTTTTTTTTTTTTCACTGTTTACTGAATTTTTCACAGATCTACTGGTGAATACTACAGAAAAATAGCAATGGCTATTATCTGTCACAAAACAGTAGGCTGTTTAAAAAACAAACTGCTTATGATAGACCTGGAAATAGGGTTTACTTATGTATGTCAGGTATATCAACATTCTAGAATGCAACAGAGGTTTAGACTATTTGGTTATATGAAATGTTCTATTCAAAATTATGCTGGTCCTTAGTTTTTAATAAATGCGTAATATATTTATGGCTACTCTCTGGACCCGAATATAAATTTATTGGGAATTTCTATATTTCAAATGTATTTTATAGTGGGTTTTGGGTTGGATGTGGGTTTTTGAGGTATTTTGGGTTGGTTTTTTTGTTGTTTTGGTTTTTTTTTCTTTGTTTGTTTGGGGTTTGTTTTGTTTTGTTTTTGTTTTGGTTTGGTTTTTGTTTGTTTGTTTGTTTGTTTTGATTTAGGGCTTTTTTCTTTGATGGGGGTAGGGGAAATAAAATCAAAACAAAATAAAATTCTCTCCCATGTCCCAATGGCATTTTCAACTTCCACTCATTTTTCTTGCATAGGATAAGCTGTGACAGTATGTGACACTTCTTTAACTTGAACAGGACTGGAAAGATTTTTCCATCTTCATCAACTGGCTGGTCTTTCCAAGTGTTACTTACAACAGGAAGGTCAAATAATTAAACACCCACATTTTTCTCAGACTACTTCTGGCATTTATGTATGTATGAAATCAACCTTCACTTTCAATAAGCTTTTAACAGAAATTTTTGTCAGAAATATTCTTGAATGTTTTAACATGGTTAAAATACCATATTTAACATGGTATAAATTCTGTGTATTGGGAGATACCAGCTACATATATTTGTATATATTTGTAACATGCAAATGTCCACAAGTCAAAACCGTATTGATGTAGCAATGAAAATAAGGAGACAATTTTATCATGAGTCAACAAATTCATTGACTTTTTTAAAAAAATAATTATCCTTTGAATAGCTCCATGTGTGAAAAAAAAGGATAGGTGAAAACCAATCTTCATTTTCCCATGAGCATTTCCTCATCATTGTTTTAGAAATATTTTTAAGAAATTCAAAATTAAATATAAATACTAGGATACAATCTTAAACTCTTAAGAAATGTAAATCCTCATTACTTCTATGTTAGCTCATCAGTCTATTTTACCAATCCTTATCTCCTTATCTTGAAGAAAAGTGTTTTGAGGTTCTGGTTCTAGCCAACTTAATATATTGACAGAACAGCTTGCTTTTCTTCCTTGGAATTTCTAGATACAGAGTCAGAATTAAACTCCTCTTTTTCCAACCATTTTGCTGCTCTGGAGCTGCAGATGTGATAATCACTAAAGGCAGGGTTATAAATAATTACATATTCAATTACTGCCTATGTGAAGATGGAGACTGGGAGAGGATTTGCTTTTTTTGCCTTTGTTGTTGTTGTTGTTGTTGTTTTGGTGTTTTGTTTTGTGATTTTGGATGTTTGGGTTTGTTCATTTATTTCTTTGGCTTTGGTGGTTTTGTTTGTTATTTTGATTGGTTGTTTGTGTTTTTCTTTGGTTGGTTTTGTTTTGTGTTTTTTGTTGTTGTTTTGGTTTTGTTTTGGTAGATTTTGTTGTTTTCCTTTAATAAACTTAAAACTGACTATGAAACCTCAGTTAGCGAATAAGCCGTGATAAAAACATGGTATAGGATGTAATATATCTGAGATCTCTTTCTATGACCACCATTCTGAATGCAAATGCACACATACTGGACATAAATATGTAGTGATAGCATCATTGATATCTCTCTTTTCAGCTTAAATATGGCTGTCTACTGAAAATTTCTGTCTCATTGCAGAGGACTAAATTGTCTGCTTCCACTGAATTTTATCGAATTCTGGTTAGAGATCAAAGACAGTGTGAAAGCTTTTTCAGTTTTATATACCCATATAATCTAGAACGTTAAATGAAAAAAATTATATACCTTGCAAATTTTTGTGCAGAATTGTTGATCGGAGAATTAATTGCCAGTCTTGCACATTTCAAAAAGGAAAAAGAGAACTTTATCCCTGCAAGGTACTACAGGAAGATCAACAAAACTGTACAGTCAACAGAATAAAATGCTGTTGTCAAAGCTGACAACATCAGTGTGATTTCTTTACTCATGTCCACAGCCAGATGGGGATATAAATATAAAGTTAATGTTATTTTCTGGAACTAAGCTCTATCCTCAAACTGAATCAAGACGCAAACAGACTTATCCCAACACTGCCTAGTGGGGACCAAAGTATTGTAAAACAGCTGATATTGATATAACTACGATTACAGCCACAATTTTGTTGTTCAACATATGGGTCTATATTCCCAGCTTGAGGAAGATAGCTCTGTCATTTTGTCGTGTGTCATGCATTTCTGTATTTTCATGCAAACATCATAATAAATCTAATAAAAATCCAATATTTCAGAGGCAAAATATAAAACTCACAAATATTGTGAAATAATTCCACCTGTAGACAACTAGTTCAATTAACCTGTAACACTAAGAAATATTCAGTATCTACTACATCTCTTTTAAGCATATTTGAAATTTCTTATCAGAAGTCCACAAGACCACTTTAATTTCCTTCCAAAAAAACCCCGCATCTTCAGAAATAATATAAAAGTGAAGTAAAAGGAAAGGAAATTCCCAGAAATTCATAATGCCATGGAGCTGGAAAAAAATTCTCCAAAAAGAAAAATTGGTTTCCTTGAAGATAGTCATGCTCAGATAATTTGAATAAAACTTGCTTCCATCCAAGTGGAATCTTTTTCATAGTAGTTTAAGTAAAAAAAAATACCTACCCCATCTGTACTTAATGCATAGGAGTCAGGAAAAGTCACAGGCAAGCCCAAAGCCAAATTCACTTTTTTGCTAAAAAGACTGTTCAACTTTGACTTGATGTCCACTATTTGCTCTGTACGATTTGTATTTCACAGCTCCAAGTTGACTTACTGCATTTCCTTTAATCAGCTTTGTTTTCACAAGGCCAGAGGTGCTCTTTTTTAATTAACATAATGAACAAACAGGAGTTATTTCATATCTTAATTTGTCTCTGTAGAGGGGTTCATTAAAATGACTGGATTTATCCTGTTGAACAGGAATATTTGTTCTGTGCTAACACTTCCTCTGCTACATACAGGATAGAGCTACAGATAAAACAATTTAATTTATTTAATTTCTTTCCCCCAGTATAGTTTTATTTTTTTTTAATTTCTGTCCCCCAGAATAATTAATGGTGAGAGCAGGACTTCACTGTGGGGAGTGTGGGCTGTTATCCCTCCTCTCCAGGATTACCACCTTGACTAGTCCTACAGACTAACTGCACCTGGTGCTGCCTGTTGCAAGGTATTTTCTCAGCATGAGGAAGCATCAACTGTTCAAGACACTGTTAAGGGAGCCCGGAAGCAGGTCCCCCTGTCTGAACATAGCTTTAATGAACCATTAGAGCAAGAATAGTAATTGAGATTCCACCTTAGGCTATTTTGACTTCCAAATACATTGATGGTTATCCAAACCTTGAGATAATAATGAACCTGCAAAAGTAAATCTAAGTTTTTATAGGACGTGAGTTTGATGAGATTTCAATAAGATGTATGCAGAGGAATCTTGTAACTCCTGAAGAGAAAAGACAAAGTATTTCTTTCACCTTATTGTTTTAAGCTAAACAAACAAAACCAAAACAAAACAGAAAGTTCACTCTAAGTTTTTTTCATAGCTTTGACATCATTTTACATCTATGTTTTTAGCCTATGCAGCTATGGATATTGCAGCTGTATATCACTGCCAAGATTTGTGAAGCATTTCCTAAAAATGCATGTTCCACTTTAAGATGCTTCACACAGTAATTGTAGGTTTATGTACAGTTCACTTGAAATCCACAAATGAACCTAAGACCAAGAAGAAAGCTCAATCCCATCCTTACCAAGGTAAGCCTGATGCACCACAGGGTGTGTGCAGGTGGAAAAAGCCTGCCCTGCAGCAATTGCACTGCCTGTTCAAAGCACTGTCTCACAGCAGGAGTACCACAATTCACAACAGGAGGAGGATTTGTGGGGTTGTTCCTTGTCCCACACCAAACCCCTCATCACTAATGCCTTGATGTTCTGTTGTCACAGAGTGGCGAGTTCCACTTTTGTGCTGTTGTTGAAACGGATTGCCTTACAGTGATACAGTCCTCTGTGTTTTCTTACTGCATCTCTTCAAGTTGCCTTTAATTGCTCTGAGGCAGAGCTTTTTCTGAAGACAACTGAAGTCAACTGATTTTCTGAAGTCAACTGTTGAGTGGTTTTCTTTTCAGAGTGTGCCAAAGGTGCCCAACGTATACTTTATTCATAGTATAAAATTGATTTCTGCAATTATGTTCACCAGATTTGCTCAGGGTGAGGAGGGGTTTCTCCTGATATACTCCCATGCAATGCTAGTCATTTTAGGATCAGATAGTGTTTGAAAAGTTTCTTTGGTGAATAGGCTTAAGGTTTTATTAACTTCATAACTCCCACAGAAAAGATTTTCATCCCACCTTGTAGAATTTAAGAGAGAACTTCCCCATATGAAAGCATGAAGTCTGATAGCTTGTTATTTTTGGCATCATGTTTGTATTAATTAAGGTGGCGTGAAATGAATTAATTCTATGGCAAGCACATTATCAGCCTGCTTTGGAAACATTTAATAACTCTGTTCGGTTCACTTTATAAATGGTAGTTGATTTTACAAAGTATAACAGCATGGAAATTCAAGTTTTTTTCCAGGGAGAGTGGGATCTTCAAAGTTTATTAAAAAGCCCTGCCACCAAGTCTGAGGGGCAGAAAGAGCTCCTCTGTGTATTTAAATTCCTCCTCAAAAAGTAGTATAAAGGAAGGCAAAACCTTCCTTATCATCAGATTTTTGCAACAGTTTAAGGAAGTTATAGAGATGCATTTTAATCACTTTCCCCAGCAAGTTCTAGTGATGGCAAATCAGATAGATTTAGAGGAATGAATTATTTATTAAACAGACAAAAAATAACAGATGCAAGATCCTAATCAGAATTATTTACTACATGTATAAAACTAAAAAGAACGACTATTAGATTACAGAATAACATAAAGCAATGCATGACATCAAGGTACCTATATTAAAGCTAGCTAAAGAAATAGGATTGATTAGGAGTCAAATGTAATTTACCACGGTAATGATGATAATGAACACAGATTCCTTCAGTGAAACTCTGCAAGTAACTGTGATGCAGGTGATCCTACTCATAGGAGGAGCACCACACATTTCCAGGGAAATGTATAGAAGACTTCTACTTTGTGGAAGTTTCCTGTGGCTTTTATCATTGTAAAGTAAATGGCTGTCAGTCAAAAATCCAGCTTATCTTGTCAAATCTCACTTCAGAAGTAGGATGTTTTTTGCAGCTAGGTGATGCCAGAGCACCGCGAGCCTCATGGCACCAAAATAACTCACTACAAGATGGCTTGGCACATCCGAGTCATCTCGCAGGTCAACAAGCAACAATTAAGTTCTTGTAGGGGGTGAGAAGCCCTTCTACAAGCTTACAATCTCCGTGTCTCAGAAAATTAAGTGTAGAATTTGACAGTGAGCCCACAGCAACTTCCACAAGCTATTGATGTCCTTACATGCTCTCATGTAACATGAACTATTTATGTTTTAATACAAAAGTTTTGTGTAAGCATAAATCTTGTATCCATATTTCACTATGGTTAGAAAGGACCTTCAAATGTCTCTAAAGGCTTGTTTTGTTCTGTCTGCTCTCAACATGAACCAAGTTAGTGTTTTTTAAGGAAAATTTAGATGGGTGTAAAGGCAAAATCACAGCTACTTTCAAAGAAATTCCAATAGCAGCTGAGTCAATTGAGTCATGAAATCATTAATCTTCACCTGTTCTAGAATCTGAATGTACTCTTAGTAGAAATAGTGTGGTGGGGTTTTTTCTGATTACAGTTTTTTCTGAAAACATAAGGTGACTTTGAGTATATTTTAGAGGCAAAATAATAAAAGGATTAATATAATCTCAAGCTAAACCTTAAATATTAAACTAGAGAAAAGAAAAAAGAAGGGAGAAAGGAAGGTGGAAAAATAATTTTTGAAGTACCAAAATGTTTTGCTCTAAAATATTAATAAATTTTAAAAATCTGTATAAGGTTCAAGGTTCTTCTGAGCACAGTCATGAGAAATTATTTTCTGTATGAATAGAGCTACTATACTTAAATTAAAGTGAAGAACATGTAGATTTTAATATCATTTGAGTCAGAGAAGGTTACTCTTTGTTTATTTTACAATAAATATAGTATAGTAGACAGCAAATAACTATTGTTCCTATCACGGTTTGTTAAACTTTTCAAGATACTTTATTTTTTTTTTAACTTTCATATTACGGAGTCTATCATATTATTTTTATTTTATTACACAGATAAAATGTCTTTTTCTGAAAATTATGCAATCTTTCACAAGGTACTTGATGAAAAATACATGGTACGACCATAGCAGTTCTTTATTGGTCAGGAAACCTAGTTCAGGACAGGAAGCAGTGCAAGAGAAGTAATACCTGGACTGTGAAGAAAGGGCCAGGTGTCAAAGTGCTATCCCAGGCTCCAGACTGTAATACCAATTCAGTCAGGTCTTGGGGTCTTCTGCATTACATCTAAATGTGAAGTTGGGTTCATGAGCACAGGAGACAATATTTTTTTATGTACCTTTACTCCTTCAAACCGAGAAGTATAAGCAGTGACTCTCTAAGATAAGGAAGTCTCTGCTAGGAGCTAACAGTAGTTTACAAAGCGATTTTTATCTGGGACAAAATGTAACTTGTAAGGTAGTCATATATTTTTGTGATCACTGCTGCAGCCCTTAACTTTTCAAAGTACCTTCCACATAATTCAGAGAGTCATGATATATTTATAATTATGATATCTGTTGCAAATAAAAAGTAAGTAGCAAGCTGTTTCTATTTTTCCTCTGGGACAGAACAGAGGCATAAAAAAGGCAAACAGATTTATCCACAAACATGCATGAAAGCCTGAAGTTTTGTGGAGAATCATAAAAAAACCCTTAGGAATATTGGAAAAATCATATTATTGTCAAGAAAACTAGAATTCCATAATCAGATTTCATTATACAATGAAATCCACTGAAAAAAAATTATGCATTTAACAGATTGTGAATTAGGAATCTGCATTGTTTACTGCTCAATAATTTCATTTCAACATTTTTAAGGTGTATTTACAATACAATCTAGTCAACTTTCAGGCGTAATAATACTGTACTCTATTCTGTATTCAGTTACTTATTCCTCATTAATATACTTGAGACTGGCTAGAATCAGAGATTCATAGGAGAAATTCTTTTATGAATGCATCAGGAAGGGAAATTTCAGTATTACGTTTCATTGGAAATTCAACATTTTTCTATTTTTTTTAATTCAATCTGAGTAGATGAACTGGTTCTTGACTTCTTCAGCCAAACAGGAGACAGAAAGAATGTCAAGTGGTGAATATATTTAGTCAACAAATATAAAGTTCAAACGCTTGTCTGCATGCCATCTGCATACCAATATGTAACAATGAAGAATTTTTTAAAATACTTTAAATACTGAGCACATTTTAGGGAAATCATGAAGGACACATAGTCCTTCCCCTTATTCGTAGTAGCACCAAGTAGTCTGGAAATTATCCTGTCATATTTTCTTAGAGAGATTTTCCATTGGTACAAGAAAAGTTATTAAATATGTTGTCAGTATCTTCACGATGAGAGCCAAGAAAGGCTAAGGCAGCAGAATTGACACTGTCTGTGGAGCATGTAAATGCAGAACTCTGACTCACCAAACAGAGTTTTGAGACATCAAACTTTTTTACTGGGAGAACTCATTTTTTTCTTATTAACATTCACTGAGTAGTATTCACCTGGGACATTTGAGAAGCTCAGCATTTGGTGTTTTCTGTATCTTACACAGATATTCTTTTCCATTGAAACTTTGAGTTATTGTAACGGTTCAGTGTTGGAACTTATCTTTCCTTTATACTGTTTCTGAATATTGTATAAATGTTCTTTTGGATAAAATTCATAAACAAGTCCCAAATTTAGGCCTGTTTTGTGCTGTTTGTCTGGGTCATTAGATCACTGAATCAGACTCTTTGCTTTATAGCTGGATAAATAAACCAAGTTCAGAACATTTTTCTTTTTGGAGATTTAATTTACAATCTATTTTTGAAAGCAAACTTAATGGTGTTTCAGAGATGGGTACTACCCTGCACTAGAAAAGGATTTAAGGCACTCTTCCATCCACAGCATTACCTCTTTAGTTTGCTATAGCTAGCTTTAACCTGAACAAGTTAGTTATTGGTAAGTTTTCCCTCAGTTAATTGTTTCTTTCTGGTTGCCTAGCTGTCTTAGAGGCAGGGTTTAGGATTGTAGCCTGAGGTCTCAGAGTGTAATTACTAGAAACTGTGATATACAAGGTTTCAGACTCTAGGTATTTTGCTTTACTGCAGATTGGTCAACTGGCCCAAGGTTCTTATTATGAGAAAAAACATCTAGTTTACCAGTAAGAAATAGGTTTAGTATGTGCAATATTCTCACTACAGCAGCATCCCTGGTAAATAAATACCCCTATCACTTTTTATGTGAAAAGCCCAATGTGGAATACTTGTCACGGAGAAACTGTGTTGGCAGAATCAGGAACAAGGTAGCTTGCATATATGTGTAGCACAAGATCTTTATAATTAGAAAGATTTGTTCATTGCAGTGTAGTTGTTTCTTTACAAATTCCTTTAATTTGTTTGATTACAAAATATATCATCCATTCCTTGTGATAACATTTGCCAAAAGACCATACTGAAGTTCACTATCATAACTACTACCCAGTTACTAGAGATGTCCTAATGTATGTAGGACTCTTTCTAAAGTGTTCCCTACAAAATAATCTCCACTCTTTCCAAAAGTAAGGCTCACATTAGTAAGTGATTATGCTGACTTCACCTGCACCATGCCTAGATCAAAACAGAGGAAGAAGAGATACAAATTTGTCTTAACCCCTTACCTATTATAGAGAAGAGCAGTATCATCTTGTAAACTATCATTTCAGCACTAATATTATGACTTTAAAGAAGGACAGAGCATTGCTTAACTTCTACCACCAACATGGAAACAAATCAGAGGAATATTAGCTGCTGAGGAACCTTCATAAATTGAAGTGGAATTGCACAGCCTGCAAAGAAGATTAAGGGCTGCTTTTCTCTCTCTTTTTCTACTTCTGAAATTCTATTAGTATGGTGGGAAAAGTGATAGCTTCTGGTATCCGCAGAGAATACTTTCATTTTTTTCAATCATGTAAATTTCATTTGTTCAAACATCTATAACGAGACAGAGGTAGCTTACAGTAATTTACATTTCAATCTCCCAAGTGCATGTGAAGTGGAAAACAGTTCTGTGACAATAAAATTTTATTAGCTGAGCTAAGTGTAATTTACAGTTAATATATGAAAAACTTCTCAGTTCACTTCATTCTGTCTGATAAGGTAGAAAGAGCAATAGATTAATATAATGAATCTGTGAAGTGGTTAACACTGTTTACTCAACATGTCTATTACACATGGAATTTTAATTTGAGGCTTTTTCAAGGAAAGTGACATCAAAAATTGACAGTTATTGATTTGGCAGCAAGGTGATTTAACTGTTTTTGCAAAATAAAAATCAAAATCCAATTAAACTTGACTTGCTAGCTGAACTATTTATCATTGACAGAATGGTGGGGGATGACTACTGCCACACAATAATTTAAGAGAGAACCCCTTGCTTTCCAGTTTATCTGCAGATACAGCAGACTCACAGGCATCTAGGTCTCTGTCTTCTTAGTTGATGTGTCATCTGTATGTCCACATCCCTAGGAGTACTTTACAGTTAATATTTTAGAATAACCAATTAAGCATTGTAAGCGTGGTAAGCTGCCAGATGCACACACAGCGTGGTTACCTCCAAGTCTGGTCACAGCTGAGATCCCGGAAACACAAATAGCATGGACTACACTGCAAGTCTCGGCATTTTCAATAAGATTCCACATTCACAAAAAGTGTGATTAATTGGTTATTGCATCAGAATAAGGTTTGAAAATTGCTGTTGATAAATGCATATATATGGTATTAGAAAGCGTTGTCAACAGTATTGCACTGGCACAAGGTTTTTCAGTAGGTGTCTCTGTATATGGGGTATTGCCCATCAATATGCCAGCATACAAAATAGACTCTGATCTCCTTCTCTGAAGTCATCTTCTTTGACGGAGGGGAAAAGATAAATTGACTTAATTTCATTATTGTGTGGAATTTGGAATTACTTTAGTATTAAATGCAAGGAGTGAACAGGTTTCACTTCATCAGCATGTGGAAGGATATGAAAATTAATGTGCATTTTCAAGTCAGTAAAAAAAAAGTTCAGCTTTTGGTCACTGGTTTGGCCATTCCTTTGACTCAGTTCCTGTTTAACTGTATTATTTAAACAAAGCCTAAGTAAAAGACCTCTATGACTTTACTTCCATTGTTTGCTATCTCTCTCCAGGCAGTACACCAAGCTTTCCCAGTGCTCCTGCTTCTAAGGTTTGCAGTTTTGTTCTGGTTGCCAACTTGGACACACCTTCTTTTTCCAATATTTTTCCACAGCTCTTAATAAGTGTTTAGGCCATACTTTAGTATGATGAAATCAGATGGCTTAGATATAACACATTCCGAAGATATTATCTTTTATTTTCTCTTTGTTGTTTGCAGACAGTAGTTAGTAGGTATCCATCTTGAACAAAAGTCTCTTAACAGGTAACAACATGGCTGAAATCTTACATTTTCTAGGGAAAATCAAGGTGGCAAAACAAAAGCTCATATTAAGCTTTTCAAAAGCAGTGCTTCCCAAAAACAAGATATTTTTTTCAGTGAAGTAATAATAATTTAATAATGAAGTTTGCTTCTAAGTTTAATGTTCATTTTAGGTTATTGAATTGTGACTCTGCTACAAAACCAGTATATTACATATGCTATGAATAAAATTCTTGAAAGTTGTACTTTTTGAGCCAATGCGCAACTTAGCTCCCTGTATATATTCAGACACTCACTGCTTACCACACTGATGTTCTGGTGGGGCACAATTAGTGTGGAAAGTTACAAAAGTTAATGAAGAAACAGCCCAACTCATTGCAAAAGTAAGATATCCGTCTATATTTGAAAGATTACATACAGCATAGGTTTCAACTACTCAGGTCCAAAATAAATTAAAGGGTATAGGGTTGAGAGCTTAGCAACAGAATGATGTCTCACACTCTTCCTACATTGAATGGTAAATTGCATTAAGTGGTAAATTTCAGTGTTGGTAATTTCAGAATGAAATATTACTTAGATTTAATAGTTACTGCTAACTATTATGACAGCGTCTTGGGGTGACTTTATGATGCCTGTATCCCCAGTCGTCTGTTGGTGTTGAATATTGAGTTCTGCAGTTTTAAGAGTGGTTCCAGGAGTGAAGGGGGGAAGAAGAAATGCAGAGTTTGTTATCAGAGACTGCACGGGCTCCCCCATTCCTGCTCACAGACTGGGCTCTCTGTGGTGGACATCAGGGGAGAGCTCTCCTTTGCTCTTGGTTAGTTTCTCTGGCTAGCTGAGGCAGAGAAGCTCTCAGGATTGGTTTTTTTTTCCTTTTTCCCTTTTTCCTGGAACTGTTTGTACCTGCTGTGGACTGAAAGCCCAGCAGAGCCCCGGGAGCTCACAGCTGTGTCCCACCAGGCCTGGCCTGGCCGCGGCATTGCCCAGCACAGGAGGGACTGAGAGCAGACTGAGTGAGCCGGGCTGCAACCCACGGAAAAACTCTTCTAAATCTGCCATCTCCTCGGAGTGACCAGAGGTTTTGCTGTTTGGTATGGTTTATTTTGTGCTGGGGAGTGTTTTGTCTGTTAAATAAACAGGGTTTTTTTCCACTTCTCTCCCAGGGAATATTTTTCCCCGAACCAGCTGAGGGAGGGACGGCTTGAATCTGCTTCCTCGAGGGACCCCATGCAGAGGTTTCCTCCCAGATTTGCCCCAAACCAGGACACTTAGTTACAACATATTTTGTTTTTTGGGATAATGTTACTCTTATGAATTATGAAAATGGAAAAATCCTTCCCTATTTTTAGAGCAATTTGATAATGATAGTTGTTTCTCATGCCTTTCTATCATCACACGAGCTTACATGACAGGTTTTTGTGCAGTCTGTAAATGTGATTTGTGGGAACTTTATCCTCCTAACTCATATGTAGTCAACACAAACTTCAGGCTTGTCAGTGGTCTTCAAGCACCACATTTCCTATGAACATGTTTGCATTTATTCCCCAGACTGTTGATTTATAAAATAAACAGGAATAATTTAAGGTTAAAGAAATATATGCCAGAAGTTATTGCAAATATTATAAATCCATTTCATATATACTAAAAATCATGGAAGTTATAATAGAGATAATAAATATTCTTATAATCCCATTGTTGGTCTGGATTTGTCTCCCAAGAATTTTTTTTTCTTTTTTTTTCCCACTTGAAAGGATATGGTATTCAACCCTTTAACATCCATAAAGATACAGGTTTTCTGCAGTGGAATATTTCTGTTTGGAATATGTCTGCTAGGGCAAGGAGTTGAACTTAGAAATGTCTCCACATCAGAAATTCACTTCTCAAGAGAAGTATATGTATATGGGCAAGGGCAGATTCTGTACCAGTAAACCAAGATGAAATTTTTTATTTGTATTCTCCTTTCCCCTGAATAATGAGCTCATTTGCTGCCTGTTGGCAATACTCTTTGGTAGGGGGTGGTGGAGGTGAGAGACAGAAGAGGAGACCCTCCTCTCTTGGATGCCTCCAGCACTGTCCTGGTTGAGGAGAGTTCTGCTCTGCAAAGCTGCAGCACACTCATGTTTCCTCTCATTTATCATTGCTCGTTAAGGCCTCCAGGGTGACTGACCTTTTGTGCTGCCCATGCTAAAACTGCTCTGAAGTAATATAGCCAGCTCCAAACCCCCAAAAAATTGCTCGTTACCTTCTTAATTCAGATGGCAAATGTAAATAGCTGGTATGCTGCCAGAGAGACTAATGTATGAAAACAAATTAAACCTGATAACCCATTGCTGGACCAAGTCAGACCTTTCACTTTACATCAAGAAAATAATGCATCAGGAAATGTATGAGAGCACTTGGCAAGCCAAAGAGGATTTGTTAACATTTCACCAGTTTTATTTAGGGGAATTTTTCCCCAACAAAGATATTCCACTAGTGACAAGCTATGTGTTCCAGAAACTACATGTATGTTACCAGTTTAAAAACATCAAATCTCATGCACACATGGCCTATTCTACATTAAAAATCAGGCAAAAGAAAATGTTCTGATATGTGGGTAAAGCCTGAAAAGCCTACTGATGACTCACCTTGAGGGAGGCACTGAAAAAATTACACTACCAGTGCAGGAACTCTGGCATTCTCAGTACATTTATATGCTATTACCAGCACATATTAGCAATGAAGAAGAATTAAGGACCTTATTCATGTCTTAAACCATTATGTTTGCAGAATGCTTCAACTGATACAAGAGATGGTCTGTTTTGACTATTCCTGTGTCTATATAAGATAAGTATATATTGCTTTCAGACTGATTCAACCGTTGCAATGTTCTTTTCTTTCAGAGCTCTATCGTCACTATGCACTTACAGCAGGATTTATTACATATTTTTGCAAAAAATGAAATAAATACGACATTAGGACTCACAAATGTATCAAATTATGTTTTGTTGTCAGGCAACTACTCAAAGATTCAGGAGAGAAATATTTTATTTGATCCCACCTTAGGTTTAATCCAACACTTTTCTTCTGCATCTTCCATTCTGGTGGAAATAGAAATAGGATTTTGCAGATCTAGAAGAAAATTGCTGCATGAATGTCCTTATCTCTTAATTTCTTTACAGAGTTTATACCATGAACTTGCTTATAAATCCTTGGCATTGGAAAAACGCACTACATCTTATGTGCATCAAAGATAAGAGTATTTCACTCCTACATATCTGTACTCCTACATATTTCTCTTGCTGTAGACTTACGTCATTAAAATAGCAAAGCAACGTTTTCTATCAGCAAGCCAACAGTGTACTGAGGATATAATACCCACCCTTAAATTTTTAGTCTCAGAGATTTCTGTACCTATTAAAATTCCTATTTGCTTATTAAAAACAGCTATAGGGTTGGTATGTACTGAAGCGTCCATGGTTTATGCTTGCTTGCTCCCTGTTTTATAAAACTATGGCTATCAGCCATTACAGGGCTACATGTTAAATAAAAGTTTCTCTATTCAGCACCACAAACAATTTTTCACCTTCTGAGCATTGCTAAGATGCAGTACTGACATAAAGGCTTGCATTATTTTAATATTTTCTTCAAATTTTAATTTACAAGCTGGAGATTGATTATGTGGGACATATAAAGGCATTTTGAGTGTCAATAATTTATAATTTGTTTCTACTCTGCACTACTGAATACTTCTGATAGCAAAATTATCACTTTGCATGACTTTAGTTCTAAAAGAGGTTTCTCAGAAAGAGGCAGTATACATAATGATGTTCCGTATTTTTTCTGGTTTAGAAAAAAACCTGCTACCCAGTCATTTCTGTGATGATAAAAAATTTCAGATTCAAGATAAATAACAACAGACATAACACCAGCTAACCTGCATTTCAATGTAGCAAATATGACTTGCCAAATAAAGTCTGTTATGTGTAAGATGAGATTTATACATGCTATCTGAAGACACTGAAAAATCATATTTTAGAAATTAACATAAGTGTATTACTATTAACTAATAATGTCTAACTTCTCTTGGAACCGTGTTTTGTAGAATTGATAAGTGTAAAGAAACATGTCTTAAAGAAACTTGTCACAGCTTTTTTTAGTAGAAATCCAGCACTCAGTGTGCAACAAGCTAAAGAGGAGATCATGACAGTGCTGCTGAAGAGTGCAAAGCAATCTTTGCAAGGCTGTTAGGCTAGCAGAACTCGTGACAGTCTGCCTGACAAAATGTTTCAAGGACAGAAGTCTCAAGAAAGTGCATACAAAGGAAGAAGTTGACTAAGGAGTTCCACTGACAGGAGTGAGGAACATGCGTGTGTGAAAATGTATGAAGAGAAAGTGGCAATAAACTGGAAAAATATTGATTGATGCAAAACTTCAGTATGGCAGAGAATAAGGAACTACCAAGCAAAGTGCTTCTAAAAGTGGGACTCTTGCAGACCCTTGAAATGGAGCTAATAACATCTCAGCAGGCAACAGTGGGGCTGACCAAGGGAAGCCGTGTAGAAGCAAGAGTATCAAGATATCTGAGCTTATAATTATGATGCGTTTTTCGTTCTCATTTATAAAATTTGCCAGTAAATGCTGTACAATAACCTGAAGTATGTTTTTTTTTCTCCAATACAGCAAACTTCAGATTTTTTAGAGTAATGCTATCAGAATGATTGAGAAAACAATGACAATTTCATTCCTTATTCTCAGATTTTGCAGTGTTATTTTTCTAACTGGAGACTCATTTCTGACAACCAGGAGGTATTCTTTCCTCACACTTCCAAGTTGGTTTGAGTGAATATGAGCAGGAATTTGGAACTTTCTGAGTAACAGAAGGCTTCCAGCTGGTAGTTGATAGAAATCGATTCTCAGCCAAAACAGGAATAATAGAAAGATGCCAAAGTCTGGGGGACTGTATATTAGTACAGCACGCATTACCCATATGTTTGCATACAAAAAGATACATCTGCACAGAGGCGTTCAGTCAATATTAACATAATCTAGGTAAATTTACAAAAAGCTTCTGTAATAAAAATAGAATATTCTGTGGTACAAAAACCGGCGCTGAACTTACCCACCTCCTGAGTTATTCTCCATTTCAAAATAAAAATCATGATACAGAGGATCAGAATGAATGGATAAATTGGAACTTCTACAGCACATTGTGATATCCTGACACAAGAAAAATCTTGAGAAAAACTTTCTTCTGTTGGACAGCTGCATTTACTTGGATTGTGTAATTGTTATGTAACTGGGAATACTACACATCAATTACAGATCAATAGATATTCATTAATTATGCTACAAAAACACATGACATTTTGGGCTTTGTATATTTCCTCCACTATTTGTTATACTTTGCTACAGAGTCAACATCTTCAGTATTTCTCACATAAATAAACGATGTGCTGCATACAACATAAACAAAACCCCACATCAAGCAGTGGTGCTTGCCACAAACAAGAGCTTCTCCTCCATTCCAGACCTGAACCAAATGTTTATTAAAAGAGCAGATAACATTTTACAACCAAGTCATTCACAAAACACTTTTTTTTTTAGTTTTTTTTCAGCTGGAAGTAACGTCTTCATTAACATGCCAGTCATTGATTAGTACTCCCTAAAGATATAAATTTTATTGACTGGAAAAAAAACCATACCATGTTCAGGTATTATTCTAGAAGGCACTGACTACTGCAACACAAGATAATAATGAGTACTTCAGAAAAACAATAACAACAACAACAACAACTGGAGGCAAAGAAAATGGACTCATATTCAATTCTCTATACATATCGAGTTCTTGATTTTATGAGAGCTTTTTTGGTAATTTTTCCTAGTTCCTAGGGCAATTGGAATTCTGGTTTTGTTAATACAATAAAAATTCACTTCACCAACATGATAGAAAGTCACTAACACTATATGACTTTTATCACATTACTACCTTTTCATGGCATTAGAAATTCAGTAGAGGACAGGAAAGTCACTGATCCTACAGCAAAGCCTCTAATAGAAAATAGCAGTTACTAGTGTGCTATGAAAGATGTATTATTTCATAAGACCTAAAGCTTTATTTGTTATATTACCTATTTCTGGTCCAACCATAAATAGCTGATGATTGGTTGTTTTTTTGTTTTCTTTTGTTTTGCTGGTTTTTTGGCTTTTTTTTATAAATTAGGTTTGGGTTTTTTGAAACCCTCTTTTTTTTTAGTTTAACCCACAATTAAAAAAATTAATACCATTATAATATGTGGTTATGTTCTTTTTTAATTTAAAGATTTTAGTCTAAAAAAGTAGGGCCTTATCTAAAGAATGTTTATACAAGTAAAATATCTAAATTTTGTGGATTTAATCCTTTCATAAATACACACCATATACAAATGTTTAATAAAGCCCACTGTGACAGGGACAAAGAAGAGGTGCTTATGTGACTCCAGCTTCCATATTCACATTTATTGCAAAATAACCTTCAAAAGTTATCTAATTTGACATCAGCCACAGAGTGTTTTCAAGTAATTTTCCTGATACCCTGCTTGAGCCTTTGGGGGAGGACTGGGGGGAAGAAAAAAAAAATGCATTTAAAAAAATATTTTGCCTATTCTAATGCAAATTTATTAGTATTTAAATTAATTTTGCTAAAAGTAAGAGAGTTTTCTTTTTGGTTAAATCTGGGTTAATTTCCATCATTCAAAACAGCCTGTTACAAAAAAAAATATCTAGAGAACTCATTAACATATTTTCCAGCTTTAAACTTTTAAAAAAATATTAAGTCCATCTGTTACAAAATACCTACATATTGAGAAGCTAGTTATATGTACAAATGAAACTATGGAACTGAGATTATTATCGTTAAACCAGAACTACAGCATCAATATCTCGAATAATAACACTCAAAATTGAAAATATACTGCAACTAATGGACAAAATATTTACAAATGGAAATATTAAATATCTATACAAAAGTTGTTCTGTAAAAAGTGGCTACACTTTCCTCTGGTGTCAAGACACTGACACAAAAGAATTTTTCTTACAGAGTGGACACTCAGCGTCTTGGAGGATTATTTAGCCATTACAAAGATTACAATCTCTGACAAGACACAAATCTGATCCAGAATAAAAATTCCCCTGCCATTTTCGGAAGAAATGCTGTGCTTCTGGAACAATACTCTCAGACCTCAGTGATTTGTTGACAGTATGCTCTCTATCCCAGAGTGCTGTCAATATACAACTTATTAACTCTCAAAGGAGAAGAGAGTTTGAAGTGGCCTAAGTCTCAAGTTTTGCATTGGGTGTTAATTACTTCATATTTATGCAGCTGTATGAATCACGCTGGCTTCTGGTCACGATTACCAGCTTTTTTATCTTGAAGTCATGGGTATGAATCATACTGGAATGCTTCCTGCAATGTTGTGCAGAGGGAAAAAATTTTGTCTACCCATTTGTCACCACCAATCACTTAGACATTTTTCATTAGCATTCCAGATGTAGACTAGCTTCAGATTGGTAATTATTTCATACTCTGGTATTAATTTTTCAACTGAAATTTCAATATGACAATTTGTTTAGCCATTGATATTATCCTGTCACCTTAAGATCACAAATCTAACTGAACATTTCCTTTGAAAACATTAGGTGGCTAAGCTTGTAAGGAATGGTTTGTACATTTCAGTCAAGTCAGAGATTAATTACTCGCTATTAATAGAAATCCTGATTTGTATTCCATATTTTACTTATTTAATTTGGCAAGAACATCGCACAAAAGTGGAAACACGTGTTTCCCTGACAGTGGTGTTCTAATCCCACGAGTCCCAAAGTGCATTGTGAAATGCAGTCAATCATATGGTGGTCCAACAACTACTTAGAGATGGTTCTTGGCCTTCCCATTGCACTGGTCTTTCTGTTGAGAGTGAAAGTTCAGAAAAGCTCAGACTGTATTGATGATCTCACCAATATTCATGGAATGCTTTTTTACCCAGAACATATGAGTAAAGAATGATACTGTATAGAAAAGATGCCCAGTGCCCAACACCAAATGTATATTCTTCCTAGAACCTATGGTATTTTGATCAAAAACTTGTTTGGTGATCAAATATTGCGGATTTCAAAAGGAAGTAGCACTGTGTTGTGCAAACAGAAACAAGAAGACAAAACCACAACCCTGACCTCCACAATATCAGTCCCTTCAGTGCTGCAGTCTGTAGAGCATCTTTGAAGCTTATTTTTCAAAATTGACTACTTAGACATATACCTAAATGTGATCTGTTTCATTAAGCTAAGCAAGCATGAGAACATCACAGAGTGAAAAATACCATTACTTTCCAATGTAATTACATACCTATGTATGCGAGAATATAAATATATACTTGATGCTATATGCATCAGATAAAAATCTACCAAAATAATAATAAATATGCAGTTAAAGACAGACTCTAGCACTCAAAAGCACACAACTACACCTGTATATTAAAAAAAGAAGAAGAAATAGAACCCAATTACATAAGTTGAATGGAACAAATTTTAAATTATTGCTCTGTATTGCATATTTGACAAATATCAGTGTCTAAATTCTCTAATTAACCTTCTGATAGACAAAAAAACCCCACTGGTTTTATGTGCATTTGCTCTCTGAAACTCTTCCAGACTTCACAGTTTTCCCTCTATTTTCATTTCACCCAAAGATTTTCCAACAAACATCAACCATTAGTAGGCACAGGCATCACCTCTCTTCTAATTTGTAAATCCACAGGTACAAAAGAATTTTTAGTTTCACAATATCTGATATAAAAGTATCAGATTATTTTTGTAAGGTTCATTCATGATGTAAGAGAAATATCCCTCACTGTGGCCAGATTCCTGCTCTAAACCTGAAAAAGCCACTTTTTTCTCAGAAAATTAGCAGTTCTCTATATCAATAGTTGGTCTCTTCCCCGTAGGTACTTGTTGAGATCATAGTGTTGTCTGGAACTGACACAGATAAAAATGATAGCCCTGCTGCAGCAATAATCAGACAACTATCACCTCCAGAAACTGCAGGATAGTCTTCAAAAATAACAAGTCAGTTGGGTATAAATTGCCACAATTTTTTATAATGCAAATAAAAGCACAAGTTAATTCTAAGGCTTAGCATATCCCAATCCATATAGGATTTGTGCTCCTAATGCACTCCTTTCTGCTGCTACAGACACTTGAGCTATCTCCAACCAATATAGCTGATTTTAAAATATGTTTGAAAACATGCCTGTATGTCCAAAGAGATTTCTGTTGCTTAGATAAAATATTGTGAAGGAAGAAAATAACTCTCCTAGCAGAAAAATTTCTCTGTGAATCTATCCAATAGGTGATGCCATTAATTTTAACAAAAATGTTTGCTGAATCATTTTTAGCTTCTCCACCACAAGGAGAGAATGAAAAATAAACTGCGAAGGGGAAATTTCTGGGCAGTAGCAGTAGTAGTCCTGATCATCTCAATAAAATATTGCATCAAAATGACAAAAAACCCCAACTATGCAAATATCTCTCATTTGCATGATCATAGAATCAAAGAATCTCCTGACTTAGAAGGGATCCATCAGGATCATCAAGTCAGTGCACAGCACAGTCTCCAAGAATCCCACCATGTGACTGAAAGCATGCTCTTAAAGCACCTCCACCTCCGTCAGGCTGGTGCTGTGACCACTCCTCTGGGGAGCCTGTTCAGTGCCCAGCCACTCTGTGGGTGAAGAACCTTTCCTGATATGTGACCTAAACCTCTCCTGACACTCCTTCAGACTGTTTTCTCGAGCCTGGTCACTGGTGACAAGAGAGAAGGGGTTTGTAGCTGTGCCCCTCCTCTTCATCTCGCATGGAAGTTGCAGACTGTGATGAAGTGTCTCTGCAGGGCCTCTCTTAGCTTGAAGGAGTTGACAGCTCCTCCCAGTTTCGTGTCATCATTAATCTTAGTATTCATTCGAGTCGTGAATCCAAGTCGCTTATGAAGGTGTTGAAGAGAGCTGGGCTGAGGATGGAGCCCTGTGTAACCCAGGAGCTGACAGCTCACCAGACTGCTTCACTCTAACTTTGTGCCCAACCCATCAGCTCACCCTGTTGCTCACTCGTTGCATTATACATTTATCCATCTGTGGGATGGACATCTTTCCTAGTAGGATACTGGGAGAGACAGTGTCAAAAACTTTGCTGAAGTCTAAAAATCTTACATTAACTGGCTTTCCTAGATAAACTACAACGATATGAGGGTGAGGCACAAACGGAAAGGAGCCATGGTGAAGGTTCAGTGAAGTCAAGCTAGAGTTTTAGAAGTAGACATAAAAAACCCAGTCAGAGAGACTGTAAAAATTGTCATACTCAATTCCTAGATATATTGTTTGTATAACAAAATAATCAAAATTACTCAATAACCTATTCCAAAAAAGGTGAGTATTTCAAATTTTGTTTCAATATCTAAATGTTCTCTGCTCAAGAGACTGTTTGTCCTTCAGCCTGATCAGGCAAAAAATAATGGAAAAGTAGCTTAATGACTAAAAAATTAATAAAACTCAAAAAAATAAAATGACGATTGCATTGTTTCCAGGAACAAAGGTCTTGTCAAACAGTTTGGTTGTCTTTCTCTTGACTAGGTTATAAATCATGCAAATATAACTAATTCTGTTATTAATGTGTATCTGCATTTCTTCATTGCATTTGGCATGAGATTATGATTTTAAAAGCTTGCCTTATAAGAAATTAGTAGGCAATCTAGAAAGTTAATTCAGAGATATTTAGATATTTGCCGACAATGTAATCTGATCATTTCCTAGCAGCAGAGATGAATTTTTAGTCAGAATTTGTTTTTAGAAATCAGTTAAATATAAAGAATTTTTTTCAACTTATATGTTAGGGACTGTGAAGAATGAAAGCAGCTTGTGAAACAGCATAGTTTCTTTAACCTGGAGATATTAATGGACTACTAAATGTTATTTAATGTCTTCTGTTATTATCTGATGATAAAGAGCAACACAGTTTTGGTTATGTATGAACAATTATTTGATTGAAGAGACATTGTCTGGCCTCTTAAAATGGCGAGGTATTACTTACCCAGGGTTCTATCCTCAGGTTCATGGCAACCACTGAAAGTATAAAAGAAAGATAATGGAACTCATGTATTCGAAAAATAATGCATTTTTAAAACTCTGACCTATGTGAGCTATTAAAAGGAAGACTCATCAATATTCCCCTTTAATGACCTACACATGAAAAAAAGTTAGAACTTCTGTGCTTTTCAAGACCTTCTTACTAAATCCACAAAATAACATTATTATATTGCTGGAAGGGAAACTAGAGAAATCGTCTCTAGAGAAGTTTCAAAATTAAATGGAGAAGCTTACTATTAAGGTCAGTTACACATGCAAAAAGTTTTCAAAATATATGATTCAACTTAACATTTCCAAAATGAAATTTAGTATATCACTTAGAGCTAATTTGAAGGAGCTTCAGAAGAAAATGAAGTGCTGGTTCTGTGTGACAGCAGAAATGCATACTAAAACAGAACAGAGCTTTCTGGTAATGGAGTTCCACATTTAATCTCTTCCCTCTAAAGTGGCCTGACTGGATAAACTACATTGATACATACTGATTCCAGATTTCTAATTTCAGTGGACAACAGTGGATTTAAAGAAAGAAAACTCCAAAACAAGGAGTTAAAAATGTTTGTACTGATGTCCTTATTTCTGAAGACTGGGGTACACTGTTGTCGAGATACAGGCTGAGAAGGAATCTCTCTGCTATATCTTGTTTCCAAATTTTACTTGGAGGACCACTTGGATCAGGAAGAGGTTAGTACAGTCTTAGACAACTGCTGTGACCATGTCTTTGCATAACATAATCTTTTCATAACATAATCTTTGCATTTTCTTTGTTGGCCTTTATGTCCCAAAATCCCTTTCTGGTTGCACTAATATCTTGTGTCACTAAAATCTTTTAGAGACATAACTGAGAATTCTGTTAATTAGAAGTGAAGACAAATTACAATCTAAGTGGGAGGCCCTATGAAATACACCTCCTTAATTCTCTAATTCTATTAAATATTTAAACTTGATAAATTCACATAAAAATAATAAAATATTCCAGATTTAATTGGTAATAAGAAAAGGGAAAAGGATGCAGCAACGAAACAACCGTGCCCTATATGAAGTATCCTCTATACTTTGCCACTTAATTTCTAAATAAATGTGTATTCGATTAATATTTTTTAAATGTGGTTATTCAGTATCCTAAGTTTAATGTGAGCAGGAAGCAGCAGTTGCAACAACAAAAGGAACAGCAGAGAGATTTTAACATCTGGAAAGGAGTTCAGCAGGGGTGTGTTACACCACTGCATCTGTTCAGGCTTTATACTGAAATGGTAATGCACATTTATCTTGAGGGTTACAATAGAGGAATTCAAATTAGAGGAAGTAAATTCTGTACTATCAAGTATGCTGCTAATGTTGTCCTTATCACTGAGTCTGAAGAACCACTTTGCAAGCCAGTAATGACAGTGGCTGTGGCTCAGAGTGAGACTATCTAGGAATGCAAAAAAGACAGGGGAGTGACATAGAGGACTGGAAAGCAAAATACTACAAAAATAACAGAAAAACAAGATCTGGAAGTCAGAAAAATAAAGAGTCTTTGTAAGACTTCTTTTCATTGTAGAAATATGAAACCGAGCTATGCCTAGAAGATTTTAGATGAGCTATGGAATAAATAAACAAAATAATTCTGGGAAGAAAATTGAACCATTTTTTATTCCTGATGATGTGTCTAATCTGACAGCAAGCAGTAAGTCATGGTTATAACCTTAATTTTCACTTTTATTTTACTCTCCTGATTTATATTGTTACAAAATACGAGCAATCTTTAGGCATTTTTTGTTTGTTTGTTTATTTGCTTGAATGTATTTTATGACAAAATAATTTGTGTGGAAGGATGATATTTTCCCAAAATTTTAGTGAAAGCTCAACTGAAAGACAAAAGCATAGCAAGTATATTTGTATGTTTTAAAAAACATAATTTTATATTTATATAGAAAAAATCCGATACTATGTTAGCTGACAACTACTACCAAGTAATTAACACAGTTGGAGAATTTGCATTGATTCAAGCTCTGCTTATGGAATATAGACAATTTCCCAAGACAATGACTATCAAACATATCTTTTTAAGAGAAAATGTACCACAGTCTCATATTCTGCGTATTTGAAATAAATTGAAAAGATAAAGGTAACAAAAATGTTCTGGATTAAAAGAAAGGTAAAGAAGAAAAGGTAGCAGAGGTAAAATAAAAGTGCAGGCTATACCAAAGTAAATTAGGCAAGCATTTGTTACTGACAAGTAAAGGGGAGACAGTAACCCACAACTGATACTAATACATGAAATGCTGACTTCTGCAGAATCACATCATATTATCCTGCTTGAAAACCTATAAGCTGTGTTACCTGGAGGAAAACAAAAGGAATTTCGCTTGTTTTTTCAGACTAATAGAGTTTATAACTAAATAAATATTGAAAATAATCTTTTCAGAAAACTACTTATATATTTCTATGGCAGAGTATTAGTGAAGATATGGTGCTTAGAACCATAACTCCAATGAAAAACAATCAAGATTAAAACTGTAAGTTGTCTTGCCCACATTTTCCTCAAGGCAGAATCTGGCATTGAGGCATCTGCCTCAAGGGGATGCCTGTATGTGGCAGCTGTATGCACCATGAAAATCTCATGAAAATCAGGTACTAAGAAATGACAGCCATAATTTCCTGCTTAAAAACTTGAATTACTATACTTGAGTTTTTTTGAAATTTTTCTTTATCTGAGTCAAAAATACTGCATTTTTAGACAGAGGTTATATATGATCCTACACTATAGCCTGTGCTAATTACTTCTCCAAACTGAAAAAAAAATTGAAAAAAATGAAAAAAATGCCAACTCTAGAACAGGAAATTAAGTTCCAGAAGTAATTTTCTACAAATATTCAGTACAGTACTCATTCAACATCATTTTGCTTGACACAATGGCAATTAAATACATCATGCAGTGTACTAAGTGCCAGTAATAATATTTGATTGTAATTTAAAGGTAATTTGAACAAATAGCATAACAACATGATGCGACGTAATTACAAAATAATAGAATGGAATGATATAAAATAAGAACTGACAGGGAATTTCACCTTCCTACAAATTAGCTCTTTTCTGAGTTCAGTTTTAAATTACCTTATATTTCAATCCTTACTTGCACACCTGCTTCAAATAGGGCCTGGAGGCTGCAGTGAGAACAATCAAATCAATTTTCTCTCCAGCCCCACTTTGGCTGACACACTAATATCTCTTAAAAACATGCCATGCATTTTAAACATACATATGCACACAAACATGCGTTGCCATGTAAAACTGAAGAAATACATACAGCTATATTTCTTGTACAAGTACATACAGAATAATTGGATAAGTGCATCACTAAGTTTTCATCTTGTTCCCAATATTTGCAAGTATGTATATGTACTCATATGCTTTGTGCAGCTATATTTAGCAAATACTGAATAGGGATGTGTGTAAAGATATGCATCTATACGTATTTATGTTCATAGGTAGGTAGAATATAATAAACAAAACATTTGGCCAAGAAAGCAATGGTGTTAAAACAATTTTAATAAGGGGTTTTGAAGACAGCCCAAGTAAGAAAGCTCACTAATAAGACAAGAATCATCCATATCAGGTTGTATTCTAGGTTTTTCCTTAATACAGAGTTATATGAGCTGGAATAAGTTGATCTAGAACAGCCTCCATCACTGTGAATATTTATTCTTTCTCATGTTAATGGCAGGGCCCCATTATCAGTAGAAAAGGCCTGAAGATATCTGTACATCTGAAATATTCACTTTGATGAGACAGGTTCAAGATTTTGGATCTTGGGCTGGTTTTTATCTCATGTTCTTTGGGATTAAATATATGTGATTTACAACACATATTTATGTGGCTGAGAAGCAACTGTGGAGGCTGAATTTAACTAGTTCCACATGCAACTTGAATGAATAGGCTACATTCCTATATGACATATATACTCAACATGTCACTTGATAAGAGTGGGTAAACCCAGTCAAGAACCCAGTGAAGAGGTGGAAATATTGAGGTGCACATCACCTTTTCCCCAATATTGATTTTTTCTATTTTCCTCCTTTTGCTAAATTTGAAAGGCTTTGTCTTGAAAATGTCTCCAAAGAAACCAGTAGGTTTTAATGTAAAATATCCTCCTCAATGAATAGATTCTAATTTTTCTTTTTTTCTGAGCATAAATAATTGCTATCTTAACATGAAAGGTCTATTTCTTCTCTTGTTGAAGGAAGAAGCCCAAAAACTTTAATATAAGCCAATTCATAAATCTGATTTTTTTTCCTGCTCTAGGTTATTTCTCCTTGATATTCTCTTTGGTTGCTGAGTTTTTGCAGCAGTGTTTCATACATCCGTGTAGCACAAATTATTTAGCTATTACCTTAGATTTAGTTATTACCTTCGATTTGTATTCATTGCATGTTTGTATGACTTTATCATTGCTCAGCATTATTGCACACATAAGAGGATGGCTTGTATTGCCTTAGTTACAAAGAAATACTTCATCTTGAAGTTAGTATTTTTTCTGCACGCATTCAGGTGGAGAATCTAAATAAGTTATTCTCATTTTTCTAGGCATCATTTCTCTAGAACACTTATTCCATTAGTTTGTGCCCCATTTTTTAACCAACACAAGTACTTTTCAACCTGTCCTAAAGGCATCTCATACTAATGCTAGAAGAAGGAAGATCGTAAGCTCTATGTTAACACATACAGGAGATTCATATCTTGATTAATCTACAGCAGACTCCAAACTACAAACACTAATAGTTTTTTTTCCACCTGCATATTCCTCATCTTTCTCATATGTTGGAACTCGAGGTAAAGCTTCTTTTCAGATTCCTGCTGATGGAAAGAAAAAGCTGACCATTTATATCATGATTTGTTCAGCAGATGTCAGTGAAATATTTATTTTAGGAGTTCTTATCATGAAAATATTTTGGTTTAAGAAATGAAGTTATTTCTCTCTTTGTACCACTACCAAATAAAAGAGAGTATAGGCCTTTCTTATAACCTTTATACTAAGTAGTTTTAAGTATATAGTCCCTTAAGGACTTAACAATCTAAAAATCAATGTGTATCAAAGTTCTCTATGTACGAAATCTGTATTTTCTCATACAAAATCTAGGTGGTAGTAATGTTTTGCAAAAGTTTGTGTTAGTTTGAGCATGTGGCTTGTTATGCCCATCCCCAGAACTCTTCAGAAGAGTCCAATCCCCCTCAGTGAGCATTTAAGGTGGGGTATATTTGGGTGTTGGCATAGTCTACTAAAGTGTTTGGAGACCACATATTAACACTGTGCTTAGTTCTGGTAGGTGATAAGAATGCTGATTCATATTTTGTATCTTATTGAGTAGCTGTGTGACTTGGAGCTCACTATTAAAAGAAACAAAAAATAATCCTTAATATGTCTGTCACATAAAATTTCGTTTTCCAGGCCAAGACACACCTCTTCAGTTCAACAAGTGTTTAGAAACTCATCATAAAATACTTTGGACACAATGACAGACCTATATTCCTAACAGAATTTTACACTATTGTTATGTGACTCATTACTTTGTTGCTGAGAGATTTTAAGCATGAAGAATTCTTTAAAAATAGTAATCTATTGTTTATATTTTTAATATAATAGAAACAGACAACTTTTCCACGTATGAAAATAGGTGTTTAAAGTAGCTTATTACACAAAGAGGTACATAATACTTGGTTTTAAGATAAAATGCATTATCTTTTAAAAGAGTAAGAAAAATGGAGCATGGAAAATCAAATTCTATCCAGTAATGCATAACTTTTTGCCAAGCTATCTCTATATTAAGCTAACATAACAGGAGTAAAAAGTTGGAAACAAGGTAAGAAAAAAGATGAAAAACCCTTGATCCTCTTCAGTGTATTCTTTGGAATTTCAGCATAATGATAAACTTTGAATCATTGTATAAGACCAAAATTACTTTGCTTTCTTCTCATTATATACTTTTCACTGAAAGAGAGATTTTCTTTGCCGGAGTAAAGGGTTAGAAAACTGTGAATTTGGTTTGCTGCTTTGTTTTTTCCGTCTTTCAGAATTATTCATATGTTAAGAAAAAAAAATGGCTATGGAGAAGAAAGTCCCAGTATGTTTTTTAAAGATGCATCATCATTACAAAAAAATGTGAATACATTGCATAATGCCACATTGTGAGATACTTCTTATGTCTAATGAGAAATTTGCACAATATACACGATATTTAATGAGAAAATTCTTTCCTCAAAAAGAGAAAAAAAAACCCAAAAAACAAGATGTCCAACATTAATGTAGCACATATTTCTGACATTTATCCCTGCTACTCAAAATACGTACAATTCTAGAAAATTCTAGTGAGCTGGTAAAGGGTCAGATGGCTCTTGTGACTGCTCCACTGCTTGTGATACTTGAGGCTGATGTTTTCAGTCCAAGCAGGTCAGGTCTACATTGACACCTTTTCAGTCCAGCACCGATCAGAGCTGGTTCTGAACTAACATTAAAAACTCTGTTATCAAACTCTTATACCTACTCATCTATCTGTAATATATGCATTATTCCACTCCTGACAAAGCTGAGGTTTTCCTAAGGTTTCCTTTCACTTTCCTAGACACTCTTTATCTTTTGCATACAATGGCAACTTCTCCTCTCAGAAAAAGTGGTTTTGGATTAGTCATTGCATCACTTGACAAATCCCTCTCCTGATGCTTCAGTAGCTTCAAGAGACAGCACTACAGAAAGCCTACAGTAAGAAATGGCTATTATGTTGTTTGCCCTCTCCACCAAGGAGAGGAGCCTTCAAAAATGGGCTCATGTCTGTCTTGTAGCTGTTTCACAACCAGATCATCACTCTTTTTTATCTTTTAGAATTTGTGAACAGTAGGACTGGTATGTGAGGACAATAGGTCTTTAAAATAGGGACATTTTTCTTATATCTGGTAAGAGAACTATAAGTGGGACAAAAACCGTGTTTAATACCTATTGGAAATATATTTCTGAGGGGGGAAAATGGTGTAACTAATAGGCTTTGCATGGATATCTTTAAGGCATATATTTTTGCAAAAGCCATCCCCTTAGAGAAAAGGTATGCCTTATGGACAAAAAAAGTTTCTTTGATGGTCAAAACAGTTCTCTGAAACAGTCATAAATCATTTGTGGTATTGTTAGGCATTTCTCATTGTTAGTCTTAATCTTTTCTGTCTCTATTGATTAATTTGTTTTCTTTTAGGGTTGCTCCCTTTCTTTCATTTCTTTCAGTTTGTCCATATCTCTAAGTCTACTTCTGATTCTTGAATCTAATAACAAAAAAATAGTTTCTGTTTGATTGGTTTGTTTCGTTCCTCCCCCCAACTTTGAAAAGGTTATTTTTCCCTGTGGCCTCAAACTAATATAAGTTGTAAAAAGTTTTAGCTTTTGGTGTTCAATCAGTAATAGAGGTATCTAAATTATGACACAAACCTATTGCTTTAAGTGTTAAAGCTGTTCACCAATTGTACCTTTCTTTTTTTCTAGTTACTTTTCTAGGATGTTGAGTGAGGCTTTTTTTTACTAAGAAAAATATATTAAAAATATCACTAGAGCACTTTCTCCACTTCCTCATTTCCATTTTCCAACTTTTTATTTATTGGCTCTTAAAATGGTAATTTTAAATAGTAATTTATAATAATTCTGTTATTTTAACATAACAAATATTTGAATACCAATGGAATTTTTTTTTTAAGCCTTTATCCTTTTATTTTGATGGAAAGCTGTTACTGTACTTCAAATGTCAGACCTATGCTGAAGGTAATTCTAAAGGTAAAAGACAGTTTTAAAGCATACAGTAAAAATCTTTCCATTTTTTCAAACACCTATTATTCTTCATCAATTTATGCTGTAGCAACATCCAAGTGGCTCACTGAGGACATATACTTTTGTGTAGTAGACATTGAAAAGACTTAGGAAAATACTGTTTCTCTCTTAAAGATATATCTAGTTCTTCACTGACAAATCAAGTCCAGTTAAATCAGATGTTTACAAGCTTATTGTTGTCATACTCAGGAGCTAATTGATGGAAGAGAACAAGTACAGTCCTATTATCAAAAAGTATGAAATAAGGAAAAAAGATAACAGGATCACACAGTTAAATTCACAGTTTCACAGTAAAGCCACGAAAGGGTCCTGCAGTTGATTAATCTGAATTTCATTGTACTTCAAACTGTAAGGCTCTCCATGAAATATTTTGGTTTGAAATAATGTTTATACTCTATATCACAGGGCTTCTTTCTCAGAATAAAGAATTCACTACTTTATTCTAACACTTAGCCAAATTCATTATTATCTCATTCCACCTTATTTTACATTATTATCTCATTCCACCTTTTTTTGAGTTTGTTTACTGTAGAAATGAAGATACTTAGCTATCTTTCATGACTTCTTTCTACTAAAATGCATCAAAGCAAAATCTGTTTCATAATTAGTTTCAACGTGTTGGCTTCCATTTGCTGTTTTTTGTTGGTTGCTAAACTGAAGAGTCCATTTCAAAAAGTAGTTCTCATCATACCTTCTCAGAGACTGTGATCAAGTTACTCTTTGATGTCTTCTTTGATAAACTAAGTAAATAGAACTTCTGGACTCTTTCATTACAAGATGAAACCTTCCAACTCTTTAATCATGCACACAGCTCTTCTCTGAACTTCCTCAAATATATTAGTATCCTTCCTGATAGCTGGAAGGGTATGATAGGGTTTTGGAGCTGTCATTATCAATTAGCCATTGATGATTCCTTACCGGAATTTTATATATTTTGGCTATTGACAAAACACCCACAATTCACATTTGAAGCATGGAATCTTACTGTTCTTTCTAACTAATAGGAAGAATTAAGGGAAAAAAAAAAAGAAAAGAAAGAAAAGAAAAGAAAAGAAAAGAAAAGAAAAGAAAAGAAAAGAAAAGAAAAGAAAAGAAAAGAAAAGAAAAGAAAAGAAAAGAAAAGAAAAGAAAAGAAAAGAAAAGAAAAGAAAAGAAAAGAAAAGAAAAGAAAAGGAGACTTCATGCCTTGTCAGGGAGCTTTTTTTTTTTTCTTTTAGCATTCAGGTTGCAAGTCAGTGCTACTGCCATAGGAGAATATCCCAGAATTGTATTACCTGAAAGGCAGTTGCCTTAAAATTGTAACACAGAATTAAAAAACATGTTGTTACTTGAAGCACATTAATGTTGATTTACTACCCAATAAATACAAAAAAGCTTCCACTGAGGCTTACAGGCCAATGGAGAGAAACAGCACAAAGACACTTACGTGATTGGTTATTTGCTTAATTACAAGCTGTGGCTGATTAGAGATGTTTAGTGTGACTTTCATGCAATGGTTTCATTCCCTGCATCTAAACCTTTCTGTCCAGAAAGCAGCAAACTAGCCTGCCTGTAGGATTCCACCAGAATTTAAAACACTTTAGCAAAGTTATCACAGCCAGCTCTTTCTCACCCCAAATTTCTATGTAATGGCCTTATAAAAATTCTGTTGCTTCAAAAATATTGATTGGTAATATCGGCTGGTAATATGCTGCCTTGCATGGCAGGTGTACCTACTATGGGATATTGCATTAAGCTAATACTTTCCACATGCTTTGACAGACTTGTATCATCCATCTGAGCAGTACAGCACAGAGAGAATACCTGCTGCTTTTCTCACATATTCATATTATAGAGTCTTCTGCAGC
Source organism: Sturnus vulgaris (assembly GCF_052056855.1). Taxonomy (NCBI): domain Eukaryota; kingdom Metazoa; phylum Chordata; class Aves; order Passeriformes; family Sturnidae; genus Sturnus; species Sturnus vulgaris. Next base: position 14,628,273 of record NC_142283.1, on the reverse strand, counting down.
ATACGTTCTGAGAGATAATTCAAATGGAAAAAACCACGTTTACCCCTTGACCTAAAAAGAACAGACAGGACAGATTATCTATGTAAAAAGCTTTATCAATCTAAGGTTGGATTCAGCTAACTGCTTCTGATGTCACTTAGAGAGAGCTCTTATTTGTGATTCATGACTTCTGTATACATGGATAAGAGTTCATTTAGGATAGAAACTGAGAAAAAATACAGAGAATAAGATTCAAGAGAGCAACAAGGAAGGAAAGACAGCCCTCCTCTCTACCACCCACCCCACCAAAAAAAAATCACAAAATTATCGGGGGAAGAGACGGACAGTTATTCTGTATGTATAAACATTTTTGTTTCTTCCATCTTTTCCACCTTTTTTCCTTCTTTTAAACTAAAGGAACTAAAAGGAGCTCCTTCCTTTTTATCTGAACTTTTACTGAACTCTCCCTCTTTTCCCACTTGTCCCTTGCCAATTTCTTCCTCTCTATCCATAACTTGCCCTCTTTTCTTTCTTTCTGCCTGCCTGTCTTACTGTCTTTTCTTCACTATCCTGTACTGTAGAACCACTGTCAGCCACACTGTTCTCCCTTGCCCAAAAGTAGTTCTGTTACAGAACACTGTTAATAACAGTGGGATGACTTGGGCTCTACAAAACTCAGAGAGACGCCTCTCTCACTTGCTAGGTCAGGCTGATGTTTAGGCTGCTGTTTAAGCTGCTGTCAGAACTGCAGCTGGTAGGAGCACTTGGATCAGATAGCCAAGGGACAGAGAGACAAGGGGAAAAAAATAATGGGTGTAACCTGATAAACCTGAAACTCTGACTGCCATTGCCATAATAGACAAACCCTAAGTGCTGGTGAGGATTTTCAGAGCCGAGTGGACTAGACCTCCTTCCTCCTTACCCAGCTCAGTTCAAAGCAGGGCAAAAACATATATGTTAAATATATGTACATATACATTTGTAGAAATGGTGATATCCACAGCCATGATTACACAAGGATCACGTTTGAAATTTATCAGTTTAGAAATTAAATTGATATTGGTTATGTAGTCTTATTTTTGGTTCTGCATTATTCTGCCTTACCTGTGTGATTCTTGTAAGAGTTTGAGGTCAAGGATAGTACTTTGGTTCTGCAACTCACTTGTCTTTTTTCAAAATAGTTTAAACTGAATAGTTTTTAAAAGCTTCTGTAAATGCACCATTTAATGCCTCTCCATATTCTTCCCAATATCCAGAAAATTATAAACAATTTGGAAATATTTCCCTCCTCCTGTGCTCCCTAAAACATTGTAAATGTTTAGAAGGAACTTAGTCTGCTGGCAGGTTCCATTACCAGCAGCTGTTCCACATGAAGTTACACAGAATTAGTGACCATATGTAAAATGCCTTGTGCTCTCTTAGGTACCCACAGGTTTTGCTATAAGTTCCTTTAAAATTAACAATCTGGTGAATAGTCTGTGCAGGTTCAAAATGCATTCAGGTTAAGAAACAGATGATCTACTCAGAGAAGCACTAGTCCTACAAAGAATGTTATAGCATGTTGTTGTTGTTGTTGTTGTTGTGCCACTGACTGTGTTCTTCGTCTTCCCTCTTTGTAGGTTTTTAACATTAATCCAAATAATTCCACTACTTTAGCTTATTAATAATATTTCTGTCTATAATATTTGATTTCCCGTTTCTACAAGATAATGAATGTTATCTTGCAAAGCATGTTTTACTTCCATTTGAGCAAGTATAGGAGCCAAAATTTATGTAAAAGATTAGAGGATGAAGACACACATTCCCATTCCTATGGAAATGTAAGTTATTAATAGTATAACTTTAGCTATAACTAGAATGATTTGCTGGACCTTTTTATTTTTATTATTTATTTTGCAGAGTCATTTATCTAGACAACTGTTGGTTCAACAGCTCGTTGTGCAATACCAAAAATGCAGAGAATGGGTTTTTTGCACAGTTCTGGCACACATGTGTTTGACCCTGGAAGCACACGATTAGTCTAGTGCATTCACTAAACAGGACTTGGTGCACATCTGCAGATCAGTCAGGCTAATGCAGTCAATCAAAAATCACAGGGACTGAAAAAATCTGTCAATTGCTTGACATTGTTACTCATTTTAATGGAATCTGAATTTCAGACCCTCCATTTGGAAATTAAAATGAAAAAACACAGAATACCAAGCAAGGTTTGTATCTTATTTGTGTTAGTGATAGCCCTAGGGACAGCAGACAATAATCTGAATTGTTTTTGCAGTTTATGGACATCTGTGACCCATATTTCATTCCTTTTGATCTGAGAAACACTATTAAGTTAAGCAAGTTTATAGATAAAATAAAGTAATATCCATGCATATTTTAGGAGAACCTGCAATACAATGCAAAAAGCTTTGTGTTCAGAAATCGAAATAACAGAAAGCTACAGATGCAGATATACCTTAAATATAACATTGCTATTTCACAAAACCCATCTTACCTGAATGCCTTAGTTACTATAATGTAAATGAACTAAAACCATGATAATTTCTATATAAAACACTCAATCTACTTTTTTAGGTAATAAATGTGAATATTTAATTAAGAAAAATATGTACTCTATACAGAAATTTTGCGGATCTCCTTGTATTCTTGGAAATCCTTTCTTGCCTTTCTCTTATTTTGGACATATATGCTGCCATACACCAAAACAAGTTTCTCTGAGACTGGGACCTCTTCTAGTAGTTTAGCCTACAGCAGAAGCCTATTACTGAATTATGAAGCACTGGAAATAGACACTTGTAAAGAAAATGTCAGTGACGCTATAATAACTTTTAAATCCCATTTCTACAAAACATGATCTAGTTCTTGATGTAGTTAGAGCAATTCTGTTCTGTTTCCTTTACTTCTTAGGTTCTCAGCCTGTTCTTTTAGACTGATAAAATCTGCTGAAGCATCTTAAATCTTTATGTCATGCTGTTCTCAGATCACATTCAGTGTTCTGTGGTCATATGGTATGTAGAAATATCTTATTTCTAGAAGAAAGGTGAAGAAATATTGTAGAGAAATCGCTGTCAAATAACATGTAATTTCTTTTTATATCAAAGAATGTATGTCATTTCTGTTACCTGCTAAATGAAAATAAAATCACTCTGTCTGATTACTAATAGCTACATAGTTTCTCAATGGCAATAATCTCTCCTATGAAATCTCCCATGCAAATGTTCAAAAATACTTCAAAGTACTTTTTATTGTTGTACGTGATTCATATAGCTGTGTCTCTGTCATTTTCTCATTGAGTTTGCTGTTGTGAGCTTATTCTGGCTCTTCTGAGTTCATCTCAGCTGTTAATACCAACAGAGTTTGGTGTTACACCCCGTTGCTCAGCCCTTTCAAGTGCTGCAGGTACCATGCTGCTCTCCTGCTACTCCTTAGGGAGTTTACAGCTAGTTAGTCCTGCAAATATTATTCCACTCCCTAGGAGGATAAACTATTTTTAGGTTTTTGTTGTATTTGTTGTTACACTTTGTGTACTGCCTCTGATATTCTGCCATTGCTGAAGTTACAGTAGCTGGATTTAAATCCTCATGATGTTTCCTCAAGGTTCTAAAATTTTATGCTGGCTTTCCTGAAGGGTTGATGTATTCTAAGACTGAGAAGTAATTTTCCTTAGCTGGAGATCCACATAGATAAAACCATTCAAAATCTGGTGATGGAAGAGCATTTGAACAGTAATGTATCATAAGATCTGTGTACTTTGTTACGCTATGGTCACACGAAAATCATCATGCTGGTCTTAACACGAGCTAAATGGATCAGGCATGATTGTGGCACACAAAAGAGGTTTTTATTAAGTAGATTAAAATAGCGAAACAGAATAGAATGAGAGAAGTGTAGTGAGAACCTGACTGCAGATGCATGGATGCAGAGGATAAGCTTTTTGAGGAAACCCTAGACAATTGGTGACTCAATGGATTGGCTAAGAGAGCACTGCATTGGTTGTTGATATGCTATGAAATATCATGGGGATCATATCAGTTAATTAGTACTATTAATACAGTTTTCTTAATTGCTTAGCAAGACTATAGATTACATTTTAACAGGTTGTGTGTCAGACTAAGAAAAGAGAAGTGCATTACTCGACTAGAAACAGCTGTCTTGAGCTCTTTGACCCAGCTGCCAAACATGCAAAGGTGAATCCACTGCAAATTTACTGCTCTCTTAATGAGTGTTGGGATTTCCCTTAATGCAGAATCTGCACCAAGTAATTTGTGAGATTTATGGCTTCTTTCCCAAAAGCAGAGCAAATTTTCTAATATATTGTCTCTGTATAGTTATTAGAGATTATAGATAACCTATTTTCTGGTACTAACAGACAAGGCATTTTCTTGAAATTCCAAGACAGACTGTAATAACACTAATCACAAAAATTCTGTCATCTATTTTTTTCTTTTTATCAAATAATCTTATCCTCATAAATGAAAAGTATATGCACAAAGGAAAAAAGAGTAATAGTTCAGATTATTTATTCCAAATTTAAATATAAAGTCACGCCTTTATAAGTGTATAAATCAACAGAGCTCATACCCTTCTAATTACAATAAGTTTTCAGCCTTCGATCTTAACTAGCTTCTGAGGTCTTTTCTGGATTTAAGCAATACATTTGGAATAGTTGTAGTCCTTATTGATAGGACTGAGATTTTAAAACTTGGTTCTTGCATGAAATGCCAGTAAATCAGTAAATTTTGCTTATTATGAAATAAAACCACACTTGCAACTATGCTAAAGGCCCAGTAACCTTAGAAACTAGCTCAAGATGTCAAGAAGTAGCCCATATTAAAAAGAAAAAAAAAATCAAAGGAAAACAAAACCAAAAACCTGTGATGTAGATCCTTATTATCCAATATTTAATTCTAAATGAAAGTGTGTGCAGGTGTTTAGTAACTGATCAGTATCTGAGAGCAGCATATGTATCCAGATCTGAAAATATTTGTACTATTATTCACACTAACAGTACTGACAATTCTGTTAGGGAGATATAATGAATATTGCCCATTGTTGTTATCAAGTTCAATATAAATTTTCAAAGAATGGAATCTCTATTTTAATATTTCAACTTTTGTTGTCAGCTTATGAGTATGAAAGTGTATGATACTGAAAATATCCACAAAACAAGGATGGTCAGAAAGTACTTATTTTGTAAAATATAAAGATGAGTTGTTTTGATATTTTCAACAGATGTTAAAAGTTTTCCTTTTAAAAGTCAGAGTACTTAACATTACTTATTAATACCCAGAAAAAACTTGTGTGTACTAATGAGGTATGGAATCCATTTATGGATCCACTGAACAGATACTAGATTTGTGATACTGTGCATTGCAGAATATGTCTCAATTTCTTTAAATTCATAGGGAGACAAAAGAAAGCAAACAAATTTAACACTATTAAAATAGCTCTTTTTAAAAAGGCAACCGAACAAAACCCCCAAGGAAACACAAACAAACAAAATTCCACATTTTTTGTAATTTGCACTTTTTCTTCCATTCAGTAAAAATTCCCCATTAGTGACAAGGAAGGGATAAATAGTATCTTACTCTTACTGTACTCAATGCCCTCCCCTCTGTTTTTCTTTTCCTTTCCCTTGTTTTTTTTCAAGTATCACTCACTGCCATGGAATAGCAGAAGGTTTTACCTAAACAACAGCCTGTAATTTTGTGGATACTTAACACAGTTCATATACAATATCAGTAAGTATGAGACATTTGCATTTCTATAGTTTATTCAGCAAATATGAAAAAACATGAGAGACCTAACCTGAGAGATCAAAACTGTTTTGGTTCACTTGACACCTTTTATTTTAAAATTGTGATAGAGCTAAGCCTAGCAGAGCCATTGTAATCAGACAAGGCTATCCCATGCTATTCTTCTATAATTCTTCTGGCTGATTAGATGTAACAACTGCTATGAAACCGAGCACTTTAGAGATGAAGACTTGGTAATTTGACCACTTGAAGAGCACTTCTCTCTTCTAGACAATAGTAATTATATCTCTTCTGGTGAGCTCAATAGGGTGAGAAGTGTGAATCTCAGACCATTCCCATCAGTTCAGTAACACGTACTGCGTTTTGCAATGTCAGAAGTTCACACCTGAGGTCCATGAAAATTAGTCAGCATTTTCACCACGATCTTTCCAGCCAGCTGTACTGTGACAGTATTAGTCAGGGGAGTGTTAATGATAGGGGAATCTACAAGACTTGTAAGGCATTTTACTCCTTTGGTTTCACAGGTCTTCCTCTCTCTTCCAGACGTGGTTTATCCTTCTGCCTTGCTGGAGTACATGGAGTCTGTGAGCCCCTAGACTGGCATTAATCTTCTGTCAGTGCAGCCTGTTTGTTGGGTTGCACACACGAGGCAGCATGTTGCCAGTTTTAAGAAAAAAGGATTTGAAACTGACTAATGAAATTTAAATGGGATTTTGTTTTAAATCCCCTCTAAAACTCTGACTGTATGTCTGGAAAATGGTATTATATAATCTGAATACTTAAAATACATAATATTCTATTTCTGTTAGAAAGTGTGGGCAAAGATTCATTGTTCCTTCACTATGCAGGGAAAGGACTCATAGTTGAGCTCTTCTATTTTCCCTCTGCATTAATCAGTTTCTTTCCCTTAAAATGTACATTTTTTAACGGGGTATTAAAGAAGAAGGGAGGAAAAAGAAGAAGTAAATTAATTTGTCTTGGACTTAAGATACTAAAATTTCAGTCAATTTTTGCTGTCATGGAAATCATGCTGTAATAACTGAAATACTTAAATACAAATCACTTATTTTAGCTAGATATGTTTAATTAAGACCAGGCTGGTTCATTATACTGGTGCAATAATTATGAACTTCTTGGATCACCCTGAGTATCCAAAGATTCTGACATGAAATTGATAAAGTAACAGACATTTACTAATGATTTAAATCTCTGTCAAAAAAATAATCTGGAGTCTAAAAAATCAATTGCTCTTTTATTTATATTTAATTTCAATTTCTGATCATAGATGCTTATTATATACTTTTGCATACTAAGCTACAACTCACACATCATCACTTCAGCTATTAAGATAATAGCAAGTAAAACCCAAGGGCACAATTTTTCTTTTTTCTTTTTTTTTCCTTTTTTTTGCCCCTTTTTTCCTATAGAGAGCCAAATTTTAAAAATATGTTATTTTATCAGTTTCAATTGAGTATCGAATACAATAAATAGGTATTCTGAAGTAAGTGTTTGGGTTTTAATGTTGAAAATAATCAGGTAAGGGATAATGACCCTTTTTGATTACTTCTATTTCTGTTCAACTCTAATGTGAGATGATCATAGAAAAAAAGGAACCACATAGGTTGCATTTATAGGCATTTTCAAATTCAAAAATCCAAATTTCAAAATCATTTAAAAATTACCTGATTTGCCACCAAATTTAAATGCTAAAATTGTATAATTTCTATAAACCTGAAAAGGCAATGTTGTCTTTGAAAATATCTCCAAATGCACAGGTCACCTCCAGTTCATTCTCCATGTCAGGTATGAAAGCTGACCATTTCACAGGAAGGTCTGAAGATTGATAACAAAACAAAAATATCATTGCTTTATGTGAAGAAAAATCTGATTGATCACTGCTGTTTATCAGTTTACCACAGTTCTTTAAGAATGAGACAGCTGGTTACAGCTATTTTAACCTCTTTTTACTCTTTCCCCTTAACTCATATAACTGCTGAAAGCACTTATAGAATTATCATATTTAGGAGAGGAAATAATGTTACTTAATATTTCTTCCAGGCTTTAAGAAGAGATATTTTCTACTAATTAAAACAAATATTTAAAATTATTTTATATTTTTGTTGTATCACATTTTACAGAGCTGGCTTTGCTCCAGCAAAGGAAATTGTATCATACATAGAAGTTTCTGTTCTGTTATTATTGTCATATGAAATTCTTCATACCTAAAGATGCCTTTGATAGATAAGGGAATTTTGGTGGTAATATTAAAAAGCATGAAATCGTGCAGAGTGGAAAAACATGTATAAAGCTTGAAAATAAATATTCTCATGCCATTTTTAAATAAATGCCATCATTTCATCATTTTTAGACATTGAGATACCTTCTCCTAGTCTTCAAATTTTTGTATGGATAATGAGATTAACATAAAACCCTGTAATTTATTTGAAAAGGCTTACATTTTAAGCAATACTGAGTAGTTTAATATTTCTTCTCCCTTTTCCAAGTCATGTGCAAGTTCCATAAGCCTTTACTTCTGCAAAGTCATTTTTCCTAATAAACATTTTTGCACTAGTGTTATGCCCCATATGGTTTTAAACAGACCAATAGTAAGCCATGATTAATAGCAATAACTCTCGTAAGCCATTGATCTAGATGACATCATCATACTAAACCTTCAGCTTCTTGCATGGATTTAAGAAATGAAGCCTGGTTCATAGCAGATAGAAAAAACATATGGTGAATTTTATTAGCCTTCCAAGCCAACTTGAAAATCCCAAGGCCTTCTGTGATTGCTTTTTTTTCCTAATATATTCACAATATTATAGAAATAATGCCTGGTGCAGTGGAGTGATGAGGAGGAGGCGGATTATCCTTGCATGCAGAAGGTATATTATGCAGTTAGGCTGTGGTGCCACACTGAGAGGAAAACTCAGACAATAAATGCTACAAAGCATCAGGAACCAGCAGGGAGGCATGAGTGCAGTCCTGGTAAAGTGCTCCAAAGTGAAAATCAAAGTAAGCATATAAGAGCAGACATTGGTCTGGGCTTTTTAATCAGGTGCCTGGAGCAAAGTAGAGGCAGGGAAGATAAATCTGTGGCTGTGTTATAGCAAAATGGAGCACTGCAGTCGATCAGGTCAATGTTTATGTTAACTGTGGTGGAAGTAACTGAACATTCACCTTTCACCCTTGCAAATGAATCAGCAGGTTAGAAAGTGCTGTTAATTTATAAAATAGCATGCAAACTCACTATGTGAATGGAAACTGGAAGGTAGGCAGTTTGAAACAATCCCTGATTTAGATGGGGTGTTGATATAGTGAAATGTGTAATCTGAATGCAAGTTGGTATTTTGAAACATCCACTTGCAACAGTGACAAGCAATTAGAAGAAACATGCACAAATTTGGATCAATGTAAATGAGTCAGATAAACATCTGCATTTTGAGAAGCTGAACAGGAGTTCAGCCAGGAGTTCTGGTCATTGACTTTGAGATTGTCATACTTGCAGTTTTTATGAGGAAATAATAGTAAAAAACCCCAAACAAACAAATAACTCCCCCATACTTCTCTATTTTCAAACTGTCTTCAGTATACCAGAGCAATTATTTTCCTGAGAATCCCATGAAGTTCTCAGGGAGTGACCTGAAGGATGGAGGTGCACAAATGATGGAAAGCAGAGGAGTCTTCAAACATCTCAGTATGAACTTTTCTCCAGCGTCCATATTTGGAGACCATGCCCTATCAGAGGCCAACTACAAAAGCTTTTATTCACCCCAGTGATAAACAGCAAAATGTCTAAGAGAGCAACTCACAGAAACCCCTTCAGCTACACTCACTAGCACTCTGGGAGTGCTCTCTCATCTGTCCTTCCAGAAGGCTCTTGGAGACTCAGCTTCAATCAGTCTCTCAGCTATCTCAAGTGCTTTCATATTTCCACAAGACAAACTAGCTTCCTCAAGGATGGAGACAAGCAGTTTAAAGTTATGTCAGACGTCTTTGGAAACAACTTACTTCCCTGAAGAGCTGGTGAAGAGCAGAGCACAGCACTCTGTCTCGAAGGTAAGCAATATCACCTTTAGGCACAGGGAAATGCAATTATTCTACAAACATTTGTGGGTGACACTGCATTGTGTTTTGAATTGGTTTGAATTTTTTTTCTGTCTTTCCTCAGATTTTGTGTATTTCCTACATCTAAAGCCAGTCAGCTCTTGACAGTTTCCAAATTGGAAATGTTGATCTTCACAACTGCTGCATTGTTTGCTCTTAGCTGTGAAGATTTCCAGATTTCCTCAGAAAGAGCTCTTAAATTCCCTGCTGCATGCTGTTTTAAAGGCTACCTATCCACAGTGTTTAGATGATAGTCACCTACTATGGTGCAGTACCCTGCCAGTGAGTTAACATAAATGGCATTGTTGTCCAGCAGGAGGCAAAGAATAGAGGTGGTATTAAGCTAATGCTGGGGGAATTCCCTAAGATGAAAAACAGTTCTATGCAATTTTTAAATTCATTATCTTTTCTGCATCATCCTTCCCTGAATGTTAAAAATATAGCATTGAAAAAACTAAAAAGATGAGCACAACCAATAATGCCCACAGAGGAGCTGAGTAGAGTTGAAACTGGTACACAGACTGCTTTGATTCATTTGAATACTTGTTATTTTATTCTTTCTTACTTGAATGAAGGTTACAGTCATTACTCACACTCTGATTTTGTTGTAAACACAGAATTTAATGAAGGGAAGAATCACCTGAATGCAGCCACTGTGGCTACATATAGGAACCCTGTTCCAAGTCCATAGGAAGCTAGTATGCAATGTAGAGAAAAACAGTGAGAGTAATGTGGGGGAAGAATAAAAAAAAAAAAAAAAAGCTTTGAGTACACAGAAATACGTTTTGAGTCTATTGAAAAGATTAAGAGGTCATTGTGTAAATTACAAATAGCATGATCCTGCCAGTTGCAACATAATGATCCAGAAGTTATTAAAGTCAAGAAATACCATGTCTAGAAATACTACAGTCTGATGTGCTGCAAAGATTTATACATCTTAAGACCAAGAATACGATAGCTGAAACCAGCTCTGTACAAGTTTCCATCACCATGTCTGGACAAACATCGCCACAGTTTATTGTATTCACTTTTCTAAGTCCTGAACTTACAAATGGCTAAATACACAAAAAAGACTAAGAGGGCAGGAAGTCCTCAAATGAGAAAACACATGCTGACTAATACCTTCAGTGTTTGTTTGTGTTCTTTTTCATTATCATCTGAATTGGATGATAATGGGCAAAATTATTGGACAAAAGATGCACCAGAGGCTTTATTTATTATAATTTCTGTAGGAAAATCAAACCAAGCCAAACCAGACCAAACTAAACCTCTCCCCTTCCCTGCCCCAGTTTTCTATACTTTTTTTTTCTTTTTCCTTTTTTCTTTTTTTTTTTAAGCATGATTTCACATTTACCTTCCTTTTGCATTCTTCACAATGATTAGGAGGCCCAGAAAGCAGAAGCAGCTGATAAGTGAGAAAGCCCTTTTTACTTTAGCTGGTGCCAACAACAAAGCAGATGCTCACAGTCAGGAGAAATAGGTCCTTCTGCTCTGCAAAGGCATCCTGTCAGGCGTTAGCCTCTGACAATCACATCATGAGTTACATGGTCTTTGTTAGCAATAGACGTTCCTTACAATATCAGTTGCAGAGACAATGCTAGGACTACAAACATAATTTACCACAGAAGTGTTGAAAAGAAAAGGACAAAGGACAGTGAAGATAATGAATAAGTTACCAGTATCATCCTAGTTACTCAGTTACTTATTCATTATCTGAATATTTGTATAGCTCTTTCAGTCTCAGGGAGCTTTATTTGCCAGTGGTTTTTAAATTAATTATGTATCTATTTATTTTTATTTTGTTCTTTTTGATAATTGTCTTGTTTTTCACCTCCTTTTCTTCTCACAAATTTCATTAAAATAACCACTTAATATGAATACAGAAAATGTTATGAACTTAAAATTACAGCAGCCAGGAAATTGAAACACTGATATTTCCATGAAAAGACTAATTCTGATGTAATACATATACTGTACAGTCTGTATGAAAGCATCTCTCAGTATAGACAGTAATCCAGCATGCCACATACTATAAGTGTACTGTGATCGTTTTAGCATTCCTATGGGAATTTTAACACTGTAAACTCTTGTAAAACCATCTGCATTTGATTTCTCACACAAAAAGTACATGTAGATGGGATTTCTAAGTGCTATAAAATGTTATAGTTGGACTGAAATCCTTAGGTCTATATTGATCCACAAAAACTGAAGTTGTACTTTTATGTAATTGGTAACTACTTATGCACCAAAGCACCTCTGGACAATAGTTATGCCATTTACATTGTTGGATCATACACACACAAAAACTGACCCTGCTATTTTGTTAATAAGTGAAAAAAAATAATAGCCTATGGTCCAAGATAGGACAATCTTAATAGCGTTCATGTCACTTAATTTCACTCCATGAATGAAATTATAAAATATGGATTCTGAACCTAAACCTGTGTGGAAGACCTAGTATCTGTCTTTGCCATTAAGAAGATTAAAACGTTTTCTTAAACGTCACCACTTATTAAGGCTATTATAGGGAAAAGGAAAGCCTTTCCAGGATATAAACAGAGAAAATGAGATTCCTGTGGTGAACCAATTTTAGGATAATAAAAGGTTTGGCTGAATCTGGAGATCTGAGGTAATCCACATTGAATTTAGAGTTTAACTTCCAATTGGACATATTCAAATTTTCCAGTTGATGTGGCTTGATCTTTCACACTAGGTAAACATCATTTTCTCCATTAAGGTGTTTTTGTTTGTTGGAATTTTTTTTGTATAAAAAAAAATTATGCTATATAATATAGAAACTGGAAAGGGATCTTTGCAAAGGAATTCATATTCTGTGGCAAAGCAGTCCACCTTTACTCATAATATATAGAAGAATGGAATTTTGTTCAAAACTGGTTGAGTGGTAATCAGCTAGTCCATTCATTTATTTTATACATGAAGAGCTGAGAAATTTTTCATCTCTTGCAGTGTTTTAGCAAAAACTTCTTTCTTGGATTTGTTTTACTTCTAATAGATTTGTACTTTGAACCTGTTCAAGAAATAATGCAACTATTATTGCAATATAAGGAGGACATCACACTAAAAATATGTCCAGAGAAGATATACTTTGATTCAATGGTTCTGTGAAATACTGTAACTAAAATAAAGGTGACTCACGTATAAACAAGTAATAAACTCATTAACTGATTTTTTTCATTTGCTTAAAAAAGGAACAATGCATTTTAAATCCGCACTCAAGAAGTTTTATAGAGGAATAAAGGGAAAAAGGCACTTGGGTATCCTAAGTGTAAAAATGATACAGTCTGAACTGTAATCAATATTTAAAATCCACTCAGCCTACTTAAATTTTGGTCTTTGTCAAGAATCAATCCTTTGTTTAAAAAAAAAAAATCCTTTTAACACCTTGGGTCTAAACGTCCTTATTCATAATCAGACGATAGACATGAGGAAGGAATCATAGCCTCCCTTTTTCAGAGGAAAAGAGGTACTAAATTAATTAATGAATTCCAGATTGAAAATTAAGTGCAACATCTAAACACCAACAATGGGCTGAATTATTTGGTATTTATTGGCAATGCACTAGTAGCTACACGATGACTTCTTCAAAATGTTTTTATTAATGAAATTAAATATTTGTGGATATCTACATTCATGTAGCCATAGATCATATAATAAATTTTATTTGCTCTCTCCTTTCTTGGCTGCCAAGATTCACATGAAAGCATCTTGCCTGCATGTGCTAGGAAAGCTTTTATAGTATCTATTAAACTCTAGATTTATTACCCCATGGCTAAATATACTCATTACATTTTTCTACCATATAGCAAATTCACCATTCTTTCTTTCCATATGCAATACAACAAAAAAACAAACAAACAAACAAAAAAACCAAAAAGTAATTACTTTTTCGTGAATGAAAAAGGGGCAAATTGGAAGAATTTCCAATCATGATTTGGAAGAACAAAACATTAATAGTGATTCTTTATTATTAATTTTAGTTTTGATTTATTATATATGAGATCTAGCTCTTAGTATTAAACTCTTGCATTCCATTGCAATCCTCAGCAACCAGTTTCAATAACTCATGCAAGATAATATATAGAATTAGCAGGTATTTTAAGGATAATATTCTATTAGTAAGGGTAAACATGCCTGCAATTTTTATCCTTTTAAAAATAATGCCAAATTTAACAACCATTTGCAAAACATTCAATAATTTTATCCATAAATGAGAGAGGAAATAGCACTAGCCCACACTGGCTTGCATCCACACATACATATATCCTATATTAGAAGGCTCCACGTCCTCTTTGTTTCACTAAGTGTTCATAGCTCCTTTCCCCTGGAGAGGATTTCTTTTTAATGATCTGGGCGTTCAAAGACAGCCCTAAGTTAAAAAAAGTGCAATGTGTTGTGATTTTTTGTTATTTCTTTTTGCCTGAAAAATATTGCTTGATTTTATTTCAGTTTGAACTGTCATATATGCATCAGTCAGTATATGTTTTTTCCCTCTTCCATGCATTTTAAGTCAGAAAGAACCACTACAGTTGGATGTTTTGTCCCCAGTGTATCAGTCTCATCTAGCAACCTAGTCTGGGCTACAGCACAATGACTTTTAAGATTATCCATAATTCTTCCATAAGAGCTCTACCAGTTAATAGCCATGGCAGTTTAGAATCTGCACCTTATTTCTACTCCCTCTCTGTCCTAGTGTTTTGTGGTAATGTTTATACTACTTGTATCATGATCACTTGTATCATGAGTACAATAGAAACTCATAAAGTAAGTTTTCATCAATGCCTTTAATGTTTCTAAAATACAGAGGATCTGACCATAGGCCTGTAATGAGTTTTGTTTCATCCTACCAGAGATTAAATACTTTGTGACTATAAACAATATGATTTACTCTGGAGATATGTACTGTGAAGTTTCCTTTGCATACAGGATGAATTTTCCTAAGAATTTACTAATAAATCTACTAGTTTCTGGACCATTAGGAAAGAAATTACTTTCTTGTCTTCCTCCTGGGTGCTCTAACCAAAGAAATAACACGGGCAACATAATTTGCATAAAGTTAAAACTAATTGATATTGTTTCTTTTCGGGGTTTTTTTAGGAAATCTATTTGTAATGAGGGAATGATTATTTTTGTTTGCTTTTACTGTTCAATTTTCTTTAATTAAATCATTTTGTTTATCAAATTTCTTTCTGTAACCTGGAACTGTAGTAGCACTGAAAAAGACCACACACTCCTCTGTGGGATATATAGACATTGAATCTGAATTCCCACCCTCTGGTGACTTCTTATCTTCTAAACAATGGTAACTCAAAAAAGTACATTCAAATTAACTGCTGAATCAGACTATTTTTAGCAACAGACTGAAAATACGTAATTTTAATTATCCCACAGGAATGTTGTATTGCTAATAGGCAATATCTCAGCTATCTTTTCCTCCCACCTCCAGCTCAGGCAGAAATATTATAACATCCATGTACAGCCTTCTGTAAAATAGAGATGAAAGTGAAATATACAGAAATATGACATTTTGAAGTAATTTTAACTTTATCGGAAATTATAAACTATGACTGCATATGTACTGCAAAGCATCACCATAGGTCTGAGTAGTAATTTCCCTGAATCCTAAATACGTAAGATCTTCTGTAAGATGGCTATATTTGTATAAAAAAAATTCTACATTTTCCTTTAATTAAATTTTCCTTACAAGTTCAATATTTTATTATTATTATTATTGTTGTTATTATTATTATTATTATTTCCCATGCACATACTGCACTTTAATTCAAATCTCTGCTATTTCCTGCTGAGAAATTCTACGTGTACAATTGTTTAATTATTTATGGTATAACAAATGAGGCATGCCATGTACTTTATATGACACAAGGATCAGTGTGTTTTATTCTAGTTGTGTCAGTAGGTAGCAGCAAAGCATATACAGAGGCATGTTCTGCATGCTGGATATCCTCCTGGTCAGTGTGCTGGTCCCAGAGATAGTCTTGTTATGCATCCCCAGCCAATTTCAGAGTTAACATTCAAGGCCCTTAGAGTCCATGCTGCCAGAGGCTGAATCCATTGATGAGATAAATTATCCCACTCCTCAGGGACAGAAACAAGCCAACTATCACTTGTCAAAGGACCAGCCCTAGTGCAACAGTACCTAATGTCCCACCATCCCACCTGCAGGCAAAGTGGCTGTTATGAAAGTGTAGTCACAGATAAATGTGATAGAAAATATGCTAGGATGAGAAGAATTTAGATAAATGAGAGCAGGTACAATGAGCCTAAAAATGTGCTTGCAATGGCTTTATTAAAAAAACTCTTAAAGCAACAGTGACCTTTTTTCCTTACTGAATTATACTCAGAGAGACTAGTGTGTATCATATTTCTATGAAATCCGTATCTTATCTTTTGCTAGTCAACCCTCTGTTGCTTCTGTTAAGGCTGACACTCATTCAATTTGTGTTTTTCTCAGGTTTGGAGAATGTGCTTTCCATTCAACGGCAAGCAATGAATCAGGGTCACACTATCCTGAACATAGACACTCCTTATCTGGTTTTCCAATTAATCAGATCCAGAAGATTAGCAGCCAGAGGAGTCACAACGATTGCCAATGTTGTATTGGCATTATGAGAAGACAGTTTCAGTGAGTGCCTCTTGAAATTCAGCTCCATTTGTGCTCCACACTAATAATGTCTTCAGTTGACTGAAACCAGCAAAAAAATATCCAGTTAAGTGTCATTACATGACTTCAGTTAAATGCTTTGTTTGAAAAGTCTCTCAGATGATATTAAGTTTCAGTGAGTTTACTGCAACATGATGTGAGTGAATATTTTATTCTAGAAGCTGCACTGTCATTTTAGAGCAGTAGTCTGTGCAGTTACAAATTAATTATTAATTTTATATTCTATTCTTTCTATTTCCCTGAAAATTAAGAAACTTAGTGTGACAAAAATTGCCAGAGAACAAAACAAACAAACAAACAAAAAAATTTAAAACAGATTAATTACAGTGCAGTCTGTCTGTATCACAGCTTCAGAGACATGATATGCCAAACTAAGCATAAGCTCTGTACACTAACTCAGACATGTCATGTATCATTTGTCTTCACATTCTGCAAACACAGACTCATATAAACCAAGATGAGATAGCACATTCCAACATAATATATTTTTGTCTGAATAATAGTTAAACAATTGCTTAATCCTATATTCTACCACAGAAAACATAGACATGATTTCACAAAGATGATAAAGTCTTTAAATTGGTGAATGGTAGGGCATTTAAAACAAAATAAAGAAAGGAAAATAGCAATACAGAATAAAGATGGAAGGTGGTGGTCTAAAGAAATTTGAGAAGGAATTACATCATAAAGAAAGACAATTTTCAGTGTCTATGATTGCACATGCTTGGCTACCCTGCTAAAACCTTAAGAGTTCTTACATTACTTATATAGTGACTAATCCATTTGACATCACAAATCTGTATTGAAATGTTTACAGAGCTTTAATTGGTTTAATTGATTTAATTGCTTTATTTGGTTTAACAGGGCTTATAAAGTAAATCTCACTTGAATATATTATCTGTCTCAATTTATAAGCCTCCATGACAGCCACTTCATCCACCAGTTCCCTCAGGATGTGTAGATGCATTTCATCAGGTTCTGTGGACTTGTGCACCTTCAGTTTCCTTTGATGCTCTCAAGCCTGATTTTCTCCTACAGTGGCTCTTCATTCTGCCTGTCCCTTCCTTTTCCCTTTGTGACTCAGGCAGAGAGGCTGAAGCATTTGCTGGTAAAGACTCAGGTAAAAAAAGTAATTGTGTATCTCAGCCTTCCCCATATGCTTGCTAACCATGTCTTCCCTTACCTTCAAGACAGGAATTGCATTTTCCCTACCCTTTCTTTCACCACCAATGTGCTTTTAGAAGCTTTTCTTGTTCCCCTTGACATCTCTGGCCAAATTTAATTCCATCAGGCTTCAAGCTTCCATAACCTGATCCCTGTCTGCTCTGACAATCCCTCTGTATTCCTCTTGGGGTACTTGTTCTTGCTTCCATGCTCCACAGGTTTCCATTTTTTGCTTGAATTTGTTCACATAGACTGGTGTTTCCATCTTTGTTGGGATACTATCCCTCCTGAGATTGGAGGAGGTGATATTTGAGTATTTGCTAGCTTTCTTGGGCCTATCTTACCTCCAGGACTTTATCCAATAATACTCCATGAAACAAATCCCTGAAGAGACCATGTCTTTTGTCATAAAGACCAGGACTGTGAGCTTTCTGAGGGCCTTTCTTTCTCCTTTAAGGATTCAGATTCTACTGGTTGATGGTCACTGCAGCCAGGACTGCCCTTGAGCTTCACTTTCCCCTCAAGTCCCTCTTTCTTGGTGAGAATGAAGACTAGAAAAACACCTGTCCTTGTCATATCCTCTATCACTTGGAGAAGGAAGTTACCATCAATGTTTTACGGGAACTTTTTGGATTGCCCGTGCCCTGCTGTATTGTCCCATGAGCAGATATTAGGGTGTTTGAAGGCCACCAGGGCTTGTGAATGTAAGGCCTGTCCTCTCTGTCTGAAGAGACACTGATCTGTTTGGTCTTCCTCGTCAGAGAGCCTGTAGCAGACCCCCACTGTAACTACACCTATCCCTGCCCTCCCTTTAATCCTGACCCATAAGCTCTTAACTTCTCATCCATCCCCAGGCTCCATGCACTTCAGCTGCTCACTGACATAAAGAACACCACTGGCTCCTCATCTCCCTGCCTGTCCTTCTAAAAAGCCCCCATCTTTCCACTCCAACTCTCCAGTGTAGGAGCAGAGAAATATAGGAGCTGTCTCACTATTTCTCTATGATGCTGCAAGATCACAGTCCTGCAGGTGTGCCCACATCTCTGACCCCTCTTGTTTATACCCCCATGCTACCTGTGTTTGCATGGAGGAAGCTAAGCTGACCTCCCCATGGAACCAACTTAGTGTCCAGAGGTGGCTGGAATTCCTTTGCACTGCCCTTGAAGTGCTCTCCTGTGGACCTGCAACCCCTCTCCCCACTCTGGGCCTCTCTCCCTGGCCCTGGCATTAAAAACTGGTAGGGATGGGATAGACGTGGAGCTCCCCTCTATTGGCAACTTCTCTTCTATTTCTCTTGTACTAAATCACAAGCCAAACTTCAAGGAGTGTTAAATTAAAGAAGAGAAAGCAAAGGAAGACAAAGGAGTTTATATATTTTTATATTTAGCATCAGGGCGAACAGTCCTCATCTATTCCTCAACATATCCTTTGAATTAATTGAAAAGTTGCAATTGTGAAATTGAAGCTTAGTCTTTGCAACTGAGTTTGATGGAAAACAATTAAAACACCTTGTTCTTTTGGGGAAGAAAAGAAATAATAAAATTTAAAAAGCAAAAAATGAGAATGAGTTCATGAGAAGCTGACAAACAAGGAATTGACCATCAGAAAAAAAGAGAATGGTCAGTTTTGAAAGAATTTAAAGGAGAAGGCCAAATGTGCTTTGCAGTTTGTAAAGCTCCTGACAAAGCACAATGAACCATAGAATTTTCCCTTAAAAGCGAAAAGTGTTGTGTCATAATTTGCTAAAATACACGATTAAACTCGATGTGTTTAGAGGAGCAGATGGCTCTGCTTCCAAGTGCTCTCCCTTTGGGCTTTCAAACAGCAGAGGAAGCATGAACAAGAAATAAAAAAGACTATCAATATACACTCATTCAGCTTAAATTCTAAGCTCCACAATCAAGAATATTTTGTACTGAGTAGAAATTTTCTGCATTTCTTCTATTTGTAAACAAAATGTTTAAAATATTTTCTTTAGCTAAGAATCTCTGATTCTTTATGGAGGTCAAATCTGGTCCCTCTCATCTTCACTGAACCAAGACTCTGAAAGAGATTCTGGGATTTATAAAAGGAAGAGATATCTACAAAAGGAAGTAACAAGCATTTTCCTTTTTATTTTTTTATTTCTCCATTATTGTCTACTGACAATATTTGAGGAAGATTTACACATTTTCCAAGGAGCTAAATTACTGAAAAAAACCATTTATCTACTTACTTTGAAGTGCTTTTGTCAGGAGATATAGCACCAGTCCTTCACAGCTATCCTAGCATTCAACTGATTTATTACTGATACTAAAATGACCTTTAAAAGGTCTAATGGTTTGGTTCCTTGTTTCCTTAGCAGATACCATTTTCGCAGCATGAAACCTCAGAAATTGCAATCAGTTTTCTGTTCTGTTTCACAGAAAGACAGATACTTTAACTTCAGACCTCATCCTGTTTTCTTAGAAGACAGTCTTGTAGACCACCTAGTCTGCTCTTTTCCTGAAGCAAATATAGGCATAGCAACTGAGTAAGAATGGCTTGGGCTGTCAGTCACTGAACAGGCAGCAGAAAGGGTTCATTCACTGACAATGAGGCTATTGCACTGTCAGATTTTCCCTCAGCAGCATATCATTTCAGCTGCAGAGGTGCTCTCCAGCTCATATTACTCAACAGTCCTGTGATGTTACTTTCTCTGAGAACTCCAGATGGGTGCTCTTATTTATAGTGGAATAAATACACAAATTGCCTAAATTTTGGTATACTAGGTTTTGGAAGGTGTGAAATGTTACACTTTCATCAATCCAGGAAGGGGGTGCTTTTAGCTTGTGACGTTTTGTCTCTGCAGTTACATGCAAATGCATGATAAATTCCAGAGGAACAGTCCTGAATGGTCATTGTGTCCATCTTGCACTGGGTCACCTGGTCTCTCTCATCTTCATCATGACTTCAGAAGTGACCATGGAATCTGTAAAAGGAAAAGACATCTACAAATCTCTTGCAAATATAAACCCAGATTTGCAAAGATAGACACATCACCAGCAGAGGTTTCTACTTACTGCAGTCTGGATATATCTTCTACCAACAAAAGGAAAATATAATTTTGAAACATTAGACCATGTGTGTAGACAGAAGTAAAATGCTAATAAGGCTGTGCTCAGTCTGGCCATTAAACTTCTTATGGGATTTAGGTTTTATTTTCTTGCTCCACTCCCATGTAATTTCACATGCCTTGAAATTCACTGTGAGCGTCTTGTGATGCTTGAGTGACTTTTGCTTCAAATATATCTACTGCAAAAAGATATAAGTCTTCCAGAAAAGCATGACCTACTGACTCTTCTGGAAAAGATTTAACATTAGAATCCCCCTCCAAACAAGAAAATATATGTCACTGTCCCAGACAGTGTCCCCTGTACTGTCTTCAGCCACTTAGGCTTGCTTGCTTTGGAGATCATGATGGTTTTTCTCTACCAACACTTTGATATTTGCTTGACCAGCAGCTAAATAGGCTCCCAGTCCTACCTGTTGAAAGTGTGCCTTGCAATGATAAGCTATGGTGCAAACAGGTAGAGCAAACCAAGCCACTGTGATTTATTCCATGAGAGTATATGAGTGTTTCAAGGATGCTACAGAAAGCTATCAATGTAAAATCAGATTTAAAGAAAGCAAGTGGAGCAGAAGAGATATGTCTCTTGGAATAATTTCAGCTAGAATAATCAATCCCAAGGTTTACAGGATTTAATAAGGATTTAATGGGGCTTCTCTGCGGCTACACCTCTGAAAGGTTAGCAAACTATTTAAAGAAGTTAAGCTGGACAAATTCTTTCAAAGCTCCAAGTTTGCAGTGCATTAACCTTGGTATATTCCACCTGCTTTCAGTGTGTATCCTTGTACAACTCATCGTTTCTCCTACTACTGAAAGACCTTCTGAAAACTATATGAACATACTGGATAGCAGTTTACCCTAACACATTATATATCTAAATGGTATTATATGAAATATTAAAAAAGAATTGGAAAATAACACTGAAAAAAATTCTACCTTTATTTTCTCTCCTGACTTGTTGGTATCTGGCCTCACTGACTGACTCAGAGACAATCATAACAGTCTTTTTCCTGTCAAACAAGTAAACTAAGAAAGTAAAATAAAGAATAAATCTATCTTCTTATAGATTCGAGTATGGAAAGCCTGACTCTGTAAAATAAAAAAATAAATGAAATAAATAAAATCCTTATTCTGTAAAATACAGAGTTACTCCAGTGTCTAGATCCAATTCTTTACATCATTCTACTGAAGACTTTACCTTCAATAAATTTCCAAAGGTGTGTGTTGCAGATTTATTTACTCTGAGTCCCTCCAGCAGGAAAAACACTTTGGATATTAAAGCTAAAATTTCAGTGTTGGGGTTTTCTGTGGTTTTGGGTTGTTTGTTTTGTTTTGTTTTGTTTTTCTTTTCAGCAATTGCCTTTTAATTCAGAGACACATTAGTGGTTTTATATTCCCTTTTTAAATTATGAAATGCTATACAATTAGAATTTATGTTACATCTTTTCTCTGATGAATAGTTGCTTTTTCTTGAAAAAGTTATTACCTATATGTTTTCTTCTGCTTTTTTTTTTCTCTTCTGCAGAAAATATATTTGACTCTTCTGCAGAAAATATTTACCTTAGAAAAGGTAATTATAAGCCATCACCTTTATTTTGTTTCCCTGTAGCTATTAATAAAAAGCTCAAGTAGTCTTCCAGGCCTGTCAAAAACACACACTGAAAAGACAGCTTTGCAACCAACATAAAACAAAGGAAGAAAGAAAAAAAAAAAAAGTGTGTACTAATGAAAAATTAAAAAGGTCAACTTGGTGACTGCAAGCCTGTCTTATTTAATAATTTCCCTGAAGAATAAAGACAATCTAAAATAATATATTATACTGGGAATAAATAAAACAAAGTACACAGGTGTAGTCAACTTGAGATTAGGGTATCAACAATAGAGGAATAAGAAGTACAGTCTTACATCCCAGATAGAATTGTTCACATAAGAATTTTTAATTTTTTTCTTTCAAAGAAAATATTTTGGTCTGCAGTGGTAACACAAGTGATGAATTAGGGAGTGTTGATAATATCTACATGGAATAAGCATGCTTCATTTGCCAAAATAAGCAATTGAACAAATTAACTAGATATGTGTTTGTATCAATGATAGTTTCAAAAGCTTAGAAAATGTGGGTTTTTTTCACTTGGCTCCTTTCTGACCACAAAAGCATAGTAAGAAACAGAATTATACTAGTCTTGTAAAGCACATGCACATAGACAAAATTTGGTGTAAGACATTTTACTCCTTTACACTGATTTCTAATATCCTTGATTATTTTCTACATGCACTCCTAATTCATCTCTTCCTGACATGGCAGTGAACATATTCATACCCAATTAAAGAAAAAATGAGTTTTGAAAAACTTGCCCTTAAGTGAACTTGAACTAGAAACTGATTTATATTTTTCAGCAAATGTGTGGGAATACTGAGCCCTTTCAGGAAATTCCTTGCTTTCATTAAGACACTCTCAAAGAATAAGATGAAATAACTTCCTTAGGACTCTGACCTACATCCAGCCCAGCTGGATGATCAAGAGAAAGTTCTGCATGCACTGAATTCAACAGCATGTCTGCCTACCTTAATAAAAGTAACTTGGTCATAGCAAATCATTGATTCATTACAATTGAGCAAAATAGAACTTTTATGTCAGACATCAAATTTAGTTTCTAGTTGTGTGTGGTAAGAGGGAAAATGAGAAAAAACATGGGTTGTAAAGGGGCTCATAAAATACAGAATCAGAATTTGGATTCAAACTTTCAAAGACTTATGAGTGGACACAAAAGAGAGATGAAAATCTAGCAGTCCTTTTCATTAAAAAACTCCAACCCTTTCTGAATGAATTATATGTTGCATAAATGGCGAAAGTATAGAACGTGTTACCTATGAAAGCCAGTCCACTCTGTGATTTATTATACTTTTTTTGCCTGCAAAGTAATACTTTGTTATTATAGCTGAATGGTACACAAATCCAAGGAAGGATAATGTCAACGGGAGGAAAAGGTGGAAAAGAGCACTCTTTCTTTACTTTATAATACACAGTATGTCTATTTTACAAAGCAGAATTTCCAGAAAAGCAGCACATGTAATTAATATATTGTGCCCCTTTGGGAAACAACTACAAATATGTGCCCTAAAAAGTAACAAGGCAGTTATACAACTTTTTTTCAGCATTCCAATAAAAAGCTCAAGCTCTTTTCAGGAGATCCCTAATGTCTCATGTCTCATATGCGAGTTCTAAGACCACAGATAATCTTTTTTACATGATCATAATCTCACACTTGCATGGAAAAACCTTTTGAAAATTTTAGTAGTATTTCAAGGAGGAAATATGTGTTATTTCAAGTAGACACCTTTCTTCCAGGTGGTTTTTAATTTCTTGAGTTAAGACCAATTTTTTTCTACTTAGAAGAGGTCTCTTTTCAGGAATAAGACACATATGAGAAAGCTTTTGATTCAAAAGTCTTTCTTTTTAAACCAGGTAAATGTTTTCCACCTGGTGAGATACATCACTAATGAGCAAAGACATATAATATAAGCTTGGACATTTATTTTGAAATTAAACTCAGGTGGGCTAACCTTAGGTCAATACAGACAGCAAAGCCACATATAGTCCCCGGACACACACAGAAGTTTTAATTCCAATAGATCAAATAAGGCCAAGACTTCCCTGCACACTCTTGTAAGTCCCTGTGCTCCCAAAAGATACAATGGAGAGGCCAGAAAATTTAGGATAAATGGAACATCTTTCATAACTTCTCAGATCTTACGTTGATTATGAAGAATATGTTTATCTCATCACATATCATAAAGTTTTAGCCTCTTGCTGTTCTCTGCTACAAATAAAAAAGTTCCATGCCATTATTTCCTACATGTTAGACTAGAGTCTGTAAAATACACCTTGGAGAAGAGAAACAGGACAGAGGCAGAAGATCAGAAGAATGAAAAAAGAGCTATCTTTAAGGGTTAAAATCAAATTTCCAAATAAAATCTGAAAACTATTTAAAACATTTTTATTTCTTTTATCTCTAGTACACTCAAAAGATGTACAATTTAACAGAACTTACTTAATTTCTTCCATAAAAGTGCATCTGATGTGAAAAACATATTCAAATATGCTAAAATAAGTAAAAGAAAAAAGGTGTCTATCAAATATAAATTGCCCATCAAAAAGTTTCATGTTTTAATGTGGCACAGATGGTTCAACAACCATTTCTATACTCCTCTTTATTCCATCAGTCAAAATATGTGACATTCCATTCTTCTCAACTGATAAACTTATTTTTTTGTTGTTAGTAAACATAAACTCTGGGCAGTATCATCTTCCACAACTGTTGGCATTGCAATTCCTGATACAGAAAATTCACTCTAATAGAGAAGGCAGCTGAGGGACAGTTTGCTGAAGCTAATAGGGATCCATATTCCCACAGAAATATTAAAAACTCCCAACAACTCAGATACTAGAGCAGCCCTTAGTCCTCAGTCTGTATTCCCATACTGAAAAGATTTTTTTAAAATCGCATGACCTGACTCAGGAGTGTTGTATGAGCATAGTTTATCTGCACCCAAGACATGACCTTGATTGCTAGCCAGTTCCAAAACAGAGCTCAGTATCCTATTGCAATCCCTTGAGCCACGCAGCTCCAAAAATATTTTCTACAGTGTGAAAGCTTCTGTTTTTTTCTCTCTTCTTTTAGAATTATTGAGCTCTTGCTAACCCTTGCACATAACATTCCTTTTTCCTTTGCAATGAGAGTTTTACAAGAGCATTTAAGGTGTAGAGTGAGTGAATATGCACAGCAGACAAATGGCCTCAGGATTTAAGAGTCTCCAAGTACGCTCAAACATGAATGGCTGAAACATCTCCAAGAAATCATTGCAAACTATTGTATTACAAACCTCCCTTTAATATGGATAAATTAAGGAAATTTGAGTGTTCTGAAACATAAAATAACATCTCATTTAAAGCATTCTGGAATAAAAGATCCACATCTAACATGGAAAACACAGACATTTTCAAGTAAAAAGAGTGACATGAAGTGTTAAAACAATTTTTTATTCTTACTTCTAATAAAGGTATATTTTTGATAGTAAAGAGTATTATTTCTTATCGGTTTTACAAAACTTTTAGAGAAAATTGATTAATATTTTTATTAATTAATGAGCATACCTAAAAAAAAATAAAGGAATATTGAAACATACTTTTAAAATCAAGCTAATCAAACTAAACCAGGTACAAAATATTTGTCTATTTTCATTCATTTTAATTTTAAATTAAGCTTTGACTTTTCCGTCCCTTTCCATTCTGAAAATCAGAATTAAAATATATTTGCCTCAGCTCTCGAATGTCAACATTGATCACAAATATGTATGTGGTGCATTCTCTGTGTTACTAGTATGATCAAGTATCAGAGAGACAGGACCAGCCTAGAGCAGAATGTCTTCTGGATCACATGAACTTCTGTACAGACAGATAATGGAATAAGTTACATGCAGATTTCCAGGATTAACTCAGAACATCTTGGCCTTTTAGCATTTAACCTAGACCATTACCATTATTTTTAACAGAGTTCTTATGTGTGAATAATCTATACCATCTGTTGGGCATAAAAACACAGTAGAAAAAATATAAGCTGGACACAGAAGTATTACTTCAACTGGTGTATTTTATGAACAGATGCTCAGAATAAAACCTTTATTCAGACAGACTCTGAAGATCAATGAACTTTGATTCTTCGCCCACATCCTAACCCTTCAAAAGACTAAATATGAGAAAAATCCTTATCAATCATGCTCTTTGAACAGCAAAATTACAAAGGAAATAATGACGTTTTCTTTTGCTGTGGTGCTTTTAAGCACTACATGTGAATATTTGAAATGCTAGAATGACAATGGCTAAAAAACCCTGTTTGACATGGTGCGAGTGCAGTAGATAGACTCACAGTGGAATCAGGCCAAAGAGTAAAAATAAAAAGAATGCAAATTAAGTGGTTAGACTCTGTATGTGGATGTTTACTGTCATTTTCACCATTGTGGGAATCCTTAAAATCAGAGGGTTTTGGGGAAGCTGCAAAAACGCAGACCTCAGAGACAGCAAACAGCAATTAGAGCTAAGCAGAAAGCATAAGGCATGTCAGCAGAAAAGTTATATGAAAATGTAGAAAGCAAGGACAAATAGAACAATGGTATGTGTATTAATGCTTGGCTAGAATAACTCTCTAAGCTGCAGGAAATTGTATCTAGCAAGATATTAGGAAGGTCTAAGCTTAATAATGGAGCTCTGTGCATTGTATTTTAAGGCTTACAAGTAGGTATTGTATTCGAAATAAGCAAGCATTGTTTTAACCAAAGGTACGTGTACTTATAGTGGTTGGATAGAACTACTGTCAGTATGTTTTTGCTTTTGTGATTGGTCAAAAAACTTTCAAAATGCGTTGTAACATCACGTTCTCGGGCTGTTGCTGAGGATGTGAGCTGCTGGCATCTTCCCGCTGACCCAACCTTGCAATGAGACTGATGCTTGGGAGGAAAAAATAATAATAAAGCAGCTCGAGATGTGTTCCACAGCAGTCCCTTCCCGTTTGTGCTTCTGTGCATAAAAGCCCTGGCTGGCATTACACCATGGCTGACCAGCCTGTTATTCATCTTACACAGACCTGAATATGCAGTGATTTCTTACAACAGTCGGACACTTCTGTTGGAGAAGCTTAGGTATGGAGTCACAGGCGAGACTGCATGCTGCAAAACAAAGTAAAACATGGCAGACAGCCTTTTGTGCACACTGGTTGCACCTTTTCGAAATTTTACGATTCTTTCATTGTCTATTCTTTCTTCTGTGATTGATCTATAAAAACATTATATTATGTGCATTGCATACGGGATTTGACAAGACCAGGAGGCTAAAACTAGCTTCCGTCACCAGTTTGTGACTGCAAATTTTAACTATAATCTGTCATCAATGTGATGGGATGACCTTGGATGCCAGGTAACCACCAAAGTTGCCCTATCACTCCCCTCTGCAAGAAGACAGAGGAGAGAAAGCATAGTGAAAGGTTCATGAATTAAGGACAGGAAAGAATCCCTCACTGATGGGCAAAACAGACTTCACTTGGGGAAATTAATTTCATTTATTACCATCAGAATCAGACCAACATAATAAGTAGTAAAACAAATCTCAAAAACATCTTCCACTTCCACTTTTCCTTTATAAGTATGTTATCACAGGGGCTTTAATACCTTAGCTAACTGACCTAGCCTTGGCAAATGGTGGGTCTGGAGCCTGGAGCATGGGGAAATTTTGTAGCAGCTTCTCACAGAAGCCACCACTGTAGCTCCCCATCCTGCTACCAAAACCTGGCCATGGAAACCCAATACAGCAACTACATAGGTGATTTGAGTTTCTTTGGAAGATATCCTGTTTAACTATATTTGACATGTGTGATCCAGGGTGTCTTTTCTCTTAGTATGTTCAAAATGATAGTGCAAATGAAAAAGGATTTGGTTTTTCCTACAAAGTTACCTCTTCTTCTTCTTCAGTAAGAAACTGGACTTTTGTCCTCCTATGATAGAAGTTCACACCATCACAGAAAGATATGTTGTTGATATATTTCAACTCCATGATAAAGCAGATGGGGGCTTTTATAACCAATGGTGTAGGCAACAAAGACTTAGGGACACATGAAGTAAATGCATAAACACAGACAGGCTAATTATCTACAGTAGAATATTTAGCAGGGATGCAGTGGTAAAAATTAAATTGCTTCAACCATGGTCATACTGTTTTTGTGTTGTTAGCATTTGAATTAGTGAATCATAAAAAGGACAGAAAAAGTTAAAGTCCTCACCCCTATGAGTTTATGTTATTGGTGCTCAAGAGATTCAGAGATTAGAAAAAGTTAACTTCTTAATGATGAACCAAACATAAGAAAAAAAACAAAAGAAAGAATTCTGACTATTTCCTTTTTGTTAAACTTTCATACAAACAACTTAGATCACAGGATTCCAGAAAAACAAATGTGCTGTTTATGGGATTGCACATTATCTCAAAACAAGATTTTCTCAAGGTTTCTAGACACTACCATGACAGTCATTAATTTAACAGATGAATCTTGACTATGTCCTTAAAGATAGTTTTTTAAAACACTTGTTGTAAGGTACATATGATAAGACAGTTTATATTTTGTGCATTGAGTGTCTTTAATATACCTTTATGATAACCTAGTTTCTGTCCATCTCATTGAGATACCTAAATCTTTATCTAGAAACACAGTTTTATCTCTTAGTGTCATAGAAGCCATTTTTCTTGTTCTCTTTCTTGCCCCAAGACATTCCTGATACTTGCCTTTCCTCTCCCCAGACAAAATAAGTCTTAGAAGTTCTTTAGTTTTATTAATTCATATTTTATTCATATAGAGATACAATGTGAGAACAAAATATTTATGTGTAAAATCACTAATTAAAAGAAAAGGTTGACAAGGTTGACTTACAGAGGAGTTAAATACAAATTTCTGTGCAACCAGAAAAAGACCTTGCTGGATTAGTCTGGAGAAAATTATTTTATAAAAATTAATTTTCTTCCATTAATAATATGTCTGTTAAGACTTTTAATTAATTTATTTATTTGCTAAAAACCATATTCACCTAGGGAGTAACTAAAATTTGAAACTCTACAG
This sequence comes from Sturnus vulgaris, assembly GCF_052056855.1. Classification (NCBI taxonomy): domain Eukaryota; kingdom Metazoa; phylum Chordata; class Aves; order Passeriformes; family Sturnidae; genus Sturnus; species Sturnus vulgaris. The sequence continues at coordinate 14,598,825 of NC_142283.1, read as the reverse complement.
GCCATTTTATCAAGACTATGGATTCTTCAGAAAATTTTAGAAATACTGGAATACTTCTATAATACTATTTGATCTGATAATTTTCTATAGATTATTAGCGCAAAAGTACACGTCATTCTAATGTACAGTCTTTGAAGCTGTCTTTCTGAGGAGGTCAATATTTTGGAGAAAATTTATTAAAGTTAAGCAATTTGATAAAAATTCTATTTGTAAAGTATTTTCTGCAGAGATTCCAAGCTAAAGTATTATTTTCATATATTAAAAGCTAGTTGAAGAGCTCTGATATTTTTATGTGTGTCTTAGGTTGCAATACAGGGTGTGACCAAAAGTATGTATTCTATCACCATCTGTTAAAACCAGGTGGGGCAGTAATCTCTATCTTTTCCACAACCCATCCTTCCTTCAGGAAGATATCATCTGTCAATGGGCCATTGAGTTCCACTGAATGACTGATAAAATGACATCATCCCACTGGGAGATGCTCCAGCCAGGGGGAGGAGCCAAGCCTTTCCCACCTAGATAAAAACTGAGATTTGGAACACCAAGGCAGCCTTTTCCACTGGATTCCAGAGGAAAACTGGACCCTTCCACATCATCACTGGACCTTGGGAAGAAAACTGCACCCCTCTACAGGATCACTGCTTCAACAGAACCACATCTGTCACTCCAGGAGAACTGCAGCCACCATTGAATGGGACTGCTACCAACACCCTGACTGATGGGGTGTCAGGCTGTATTCTGACTCTGTCAGTGTTTTGGGTTTGTTTTTTTTAATACTGTATTTCTATTTTAATTTTCCTAGTAAAGAACTGTTATTCCTATTCCCATATCTTTGCCTGAGAGCCCCTTAATGTCAAAATTATAATAATATGGAGAGAGGGGTTTTACATTCTCCATTTTAAAAAGAGGCTCCTGCCTTTCTTGGCAGACACCTGTCTTTCAAACCAAGACATCTGCATGAATTCATAAGTTCCTAGAGACTTTTATATCATTGCAGAATATTTTCCTTTTGAATTCTGTATTGCACTCTTCTCATTAAAGCACCATAAATACTAAATAACAAAAAAAAGGATTAACGGAACAGAAATATGGAATGTCTTCACTTTAGAAACTGTTCCTGGAGATAAAATTCACTAAAATCTAAATAAATTGTGCAATACAAATACGCCTTTTTTCTTGGTGTTTTACAAAGAAATGTGCAATGAATCTTATGGACCTTCAAAGACCATGCAGGCCAGAATCCACCTGAGCATGAGCACAGTCGCACAAAAATAAGCAATATTTTAATTAATATAAGATGTTTTCACAAATTATATGAAAGTATATCGCTTTGAAAATGAGGCAGACAGTTATTTCAATAACTCAATATATCTCATCTAAATGGGTTGGTGTCAAAGGAACCAAAACATTTATATGTACTTTTAATGAGTTTTATCCATTCAAATAGATTCCCAAAAAGAGTGAGATTTCCAAACGATTAAGATAGTTTTACTCGAAAATATTTCTGGCCTAAGTGTGAGTACTGATGGAAAAATATTTTTAAACTGGGAAATGAAGAGTCCTAGGAAGTTAGTCTAACATATTTTATTTATGTATTTTTATGTCCCAGAAGATGAACAATCTCAAGCTTTATGTGGAACCTACAATTTCTAAGTAACAATACTACTGCCACGGTAAAATTAACCAGATAGGAATGAAATTATAAAAATGAAGTGAATTCTCAATAAGTGAGCTTATTGGTAGCAAGGCAGCCCAGAAACAATCTAACTACATCAAGCTGGGGGTTATTTCTAAGTATATAGCTTTGTTCAGAAATCGTTTTTGGACACTTGAAAAGTTGTCATAATGTATTATCATAATTTGTTAGGAGGTGACCAGTGGACATCTAAGTGTTTAACATCTTCCAAACAGCACAAGAATAGGAGAAGTTTGAGAATGTTTGATTCCAGAAACAAACAAAACCAGCTCTGACACCTTTCAAGCAGAAAGTTTTTATATTCAAAGTCTTAGGGTCTACTAATGCATTCTTTAATAAATTATCATCTGAAAAATCCACAAACAATACACCAGGAGCCCTCAAAGAGCAAAGTAAAGCAGTGAATGGAAAAGACCCTGGGTAATTATCAGATCTCTTTAGGTACCAGAACTACTGGATTGTTAAAATGCTGCTCCTATCCTAATCTTTTTTGGATTTAGAGAGCTCTGGACTGCCCTGGATAGGATAGTATGTGGCATTTGACATGAGTGAAATGTGTTATTCCGTATTCTCACTTAAAATTGCCTATTGCCTATTTCAAGTCAATGGCAAGGTGTCTCTGTCTCTCTATTTTATGGATATTAAGAAATGAAGCTATGACAAAACGCTGTCTCTTCACTTCAAAGGGCAAATTTTTTGTGCAAAGTTTACACAAGCTTGACATCACAAGCCTTACCTGCCATTTTCTTTAAACATTTCCAAGAGAATAAACTTATCAGAGGAAAGGTTAATATATGATATTTTCTACTCACTTGTATCAATTTAAATACATCTCCCAGACTTTATTTTTTACAAAAAGTTATTTATTAATTTCTTTCTTTTTATAAAAATGAAGTCTTCAGTGAATAGCTGGTCAGTGTCTAGTATTCTAGTACACAGTAGGCCAACAGATCACCCAGGGACACATAGTAAGATTATCAGAAGTTAAACATCATAGGAGATTTGCAAAACGAAAGACAGAAAGCCTCAAAACTCACAAAAAGTAAAGGACATGTAGATTGTCCTAGTTGAGATGGAGTGCAACAGAAAGCAATGAAAATTTAATGCACCAGTTAAGTTTTTGTTGAATATTTGCTTTGGCCTATGAAATGCAGCAATTACTGAAAGCACAGAGCACCTTTAATTCTCTTGGGCTCCAGTTCCTCCAGATACTGTTCAAAATCTTACAGAGTTACTTCCTGACTAATTCTCTCTCATATTTACTTTTGTTAACACAAATGCTTGCTGATCCTAGCCTTGCCAAGCCAAATGCAATGACAATTAATCCTACAGCTTGTAAACTTGAAAAATATATTTTTATACAGCGAAAAACATGAAAAAGTTGAAGTTTTCTTTCGCTAAGCAGTTAAGATTTTCACAATAAGGTTGTAAGAAACATAAGGGGAGAGGAAGAGGACTGTTGCTGTCTTTTTAAATGAAGCATTCCTAAAAACAGAGCTAAAAAGCTATTGCCCATATCTGTACATTATTTTTAAATACTTGGGATGTTACATAGAAAAATACTAAAATTATGTATCATATCAAGCATGCACTTTGCAACCACAGCTGCCTGTAAGAGTTGTGTCCACTCCAAAGAAAATATCAGATTCAGTTCAGGCATATGCTTTAAATAATCTAGGGTAGTGTGCAGTCAGGAATAATTTATTATGCACATCTGTAAGAGTGCTACATTTTAAAAGTTTTTATTAGAGCTTAACTCTTTTTTTTTTTAGGGGAAGGACAGAATCCTGACAGTTTTAAAGAATCAGTTTTCTTCTTTAATATAAATAAATAAATAAATAAATAAATAAATAAAATATCCTACACACTCAATTCAGTCCAGATTTTATTTAATCATTCTGCATGGTTTTGTGACTTTTTAACTTTTCAACATGATGAAACAAAGGATTAAAGCTCAAAATCCCCCTCTTTAAATAAAAACAGCTTTTACCAGGAGCAGACAGAAATCTTTGTTCCAAGCTGACAGCAAAGGGCTGCATTCTGCCCTTGACACAGCCACCCACTGCCATTTGGGGTGGGGGAGCAGTGTGCATGGGCTGAGAGGTTTGCTATTCATCAGTTTGCTCTAGTTTCTTTTAATTTTCTTTTGAGGTGTGAGGAGATGGATTCTGTTAAATAAATACCTTGCTGCATGGAGATATCAGTGGTCAAGGCTGATCTTGGTGTACATCACTGCAGTGAAGCACCTGGGCATACTCCTGCTAATTCCCCGTGTTCTTGGCAAGGTGTTGACTCACTGTCTTTCCCTTTCTTTTGCCTCAAGAGTTCCTGGCCAGGCAAGGGCAGGGGCATCCCAAATACAAGTTCTCCACCTGAAAGCAAAAATGTATTTAAGCAGTTGGCAACCTTCAGAAGGTGGGAACTGTGGATTTTTCTACATGGAGGCTAAGTTTTGCTAAGGGATGAGAGAATAGACAAGAGCTGCATTTTGCAGCCTACAGAACAAGCATGCTCAGCTGAAGCTTTCAAGTGATCCTCTGCAATTATTCATAATCACAGCCCTCATGTCCCTGGTTCCCACAACACTCAGCTTGCTGCTGGCAAGAGAAATCTGCAATTTCAGGCTTGCTACTTTTGTATTACCCACAGATCCAGGATGATCGTGCATCTCTGAACACAACAGTCCTAAAGCAGTGGTGTTTCTCTAGTTCGGGTAATATTTCCATCTTCCAGCATTTGTTTGCACCTCACATCTGTATGCAGAGCATATGTTGAATAAACACTTGAAGACAGGACATGTTTTCTAAATATACTGCCAGTGGGACATTGTTGTCTTGTGGAAGTTATCTTTTACTTTTTCAAATTCCAAGTTTTATTCTGTCTGACAGGTTGTGAGGACTAACTGTTCTGCCTTGATTGGAGTTGCACTATAGCTGGATGGCAAAGCCTGGAATAATTGTAGGGACCAAAATCTAATCCTACCCTGATGTTGGGTTTTGCTAAAAATAATGTTATTCTCCGTGAAGCATCATGTTCTTTCTGGTACAGCATTTAAGGTGAGATTTGGAACTTCTATTTGATTGTGTTTTATTGCCTTCTACCAATTTCAATGGATGTCCTAGAAAATATGTCAGAGTATCTCTCCTATCTTTTTTCCTAGTTTCAAAATAAAAGAGTAGCTTTTCTGTACTTTTTGTGTCCATATTTATTTAGGCAAAAATAAAGAAAGTTGTATATTTTATAAATTAAAGGATTTCTAAACTCTTTATCCAAGTGGAATATAACAGATATTTAAAGTTTAATATTATTACATATTGTTATTAAATAAATCCTTCAGAATGGGTAGTCAACCTCAAGTTCCTTCCTACATTTTACAATCAAATAAATTTATCAAACAGCATATTGGAAGATCATTTGACAAATGTGCAAAATTTACAAATATTAGCAAATTTAATTTGAATATACTCATATTTCATAGGAACTACATTACAGAAAACATGAAATTTTATGTGACTGAGTTTCATACGGCAGAACTTTATGAGGGAATTATGTTGCTGACACAACATGACATAATAAGCATATGTGCAATTTATGGCATTATCAAAAACTGGAGAATATAATGCCTACAAAGTTATTGAAATTTGACAGAATGCATTTGTTCACAGAATAACTCATAAAAAATAGAAAGGTTAATTTTCAAATCAATTATTTGGACTAATAATTGTATAGTGCCAGCTGATATATTATTCAAACATATTAAGATATGGAAAATCTGGATGACAATTGAAAACATGTTAAAATATGACTAAAAGACAATAGCAAGAGATGCTGAATGATGAGCAGTTTTGGCAGGGACAAAATTATCTGTTCTATTGTAATATTATTCTTCTCTGTTAAGGAAATATCTTAAGAGAAGCACTGATTTTTTTAAAGCAAAAGATGGCAAGAATTTGACTACAAATATTTCAGAACACAAAGTCCTGCTGGAGAAGCCTATAGCCAGTGGATTAATGCTCTGTAAACATACTTGATACAGCCCTTGTTCAGCATAACATTTTTTGACAAAGCATATAGTACTAATAAAAGGCAAATTAACTGCTTTATGGACTCTTTACTGACTTCAGCATTTTCACACTATGCAAACTCCAATTAATCACAGCTTCTGGACTGAAAAATAAAAGTTACAGAAGCTAATTTTAATCATATTAATTATAGTTTCTATTTTTAGCATCGGTATTTATAATCACCATTTAGTTAGATTAACTAATTTTTATAACAAAAATAATTGATGTAAAAGGCTCTGTACATTCTAATATCTGAACAAAAAAAGCCTTACAAATATACCTTCCTGCTGTGATCCATTGTGATGAAGATCTCAGGATTGGCCCCAAACGCAATTTTAATACAATTTCAAGTTAACTAAAACAACAAATACTTATCAATCATGATGTGAAAGTAATAGCTCTACAGCCTTCATTGGTAAGAAAATCACACTCTAATAGAACTGTAATCATGCAAAGACTGTACATAACCAGTAAGAGGTGACTTTTTGTGACATTCATTAACCCTGCTATTAATAGTAACATATTCCCATGTTTCAGCAGAGTCAAGAAGCTCCAGTAACTTGAGTTTCAAAATTGCTGTGTGTGTGTGTGTGTGTGTGTGTGTGTGTGTGTGTGTGTGTGTGTGTAAAATCTGTGTATTGCATCCTGCCATGTTTAATTTGTATCATGTGTGCTCTTTGGTATGGCAACATGCAGCTAAGTGCCCATAACCTCATAACCTTTAATCTGAGAAAAATTTTCTACAACTGAAAAGTACTTTATTCTTATTTCATATATCAGGAAATTAATGCAGAGAAAATAACTGATTTGCAAAGAATACTACAATCTTTCCTGGAGCAAAGAAATAAAAGTAGGATAATACTGCTATCCAAAATATTGGACCACTTTCTTCTGAATCTTTTCCCATAATCTAATATTTTACCCCAAGTAGGGGGAAAGGAGAAAACTATCATTTCACTTAAAAATATAATAAGTCGTAGGTCTAATTTTAATTGCAATTAAAAATAAAGTAAAAATAAGATAGCAATCAAAAAGCCCAGTACCTTGGGCATGTGCACATTTATTTTAGATTTATTTTTATTGTTAGGGTTTTGACATATTCAAATGTCATGCTTTTTGTTCTTCCCTACATATTATTTGTTCTCTCCCCAGCATTTTGGGTGGTCATTACTAGAGTGAGTCTTTTTTGTTTTCTTGAATGATCTTTCTCATAGCAGATCATGCAGTTATAAAAAGAAATTCCCTCACCAGAAGTCAAAATTTTCTCACAAATGGAGTTGTGCCTGCCAAAGTGATGCTATTAAGGTCACTGAGATATTAACCTTTCATGCAATTAAAATGTCATCCTGATATCCATCTTTTAAGCTTGGCTTATGAAAACCAACATGTGTGCTCTAAAATATTTTTAGAAAAACATTTTTGTAATGAATGATAAAAATTTTCCATTGAAAAAATAAGATTGGTATATTTTAGTGGTGCTGAGTTTTCTATTATTATATCTAAAATTTCTTTCAAGATTAAAATGTTTCTTAAAATACTTAGATTTCAGAAAATTTTAACCTACATAAACAAACAAAAACAAAACAAAAAACAAAACAAAACAAAACAAAAAAAAACAAACAAACAAACAAAAAAAACCACAATAAAATATCTCCTGTTGGTTTTGTTTGTTATTTCTTCTCCAGGTCAGATAAATATTCTTTGGATGTAGTGTAAATAGAATTTGTATTCACAACTATTTTTGAGGGCTTACAATGAGCTTCTTCTGCAGTCAAATGCAAAGTAAAAATTTGATCAGAGGGATCAGGTTAGATTTTACTAATAACATTTTTATTAGTTAATAACTAATAAATGTGCTGCCAATTACGATTGATAGGATTTCAAGAATAATTATATTATTAAATATTAATATTATTAATAATTTCAAGTCTCTAAGCTGAAAAAAAAGAAAATTAGTGATATTAGTGTGACATATTGCATACTTCCAGCTTTCAATTTGTTAATTTTTTAATTTAGTGATCCTCACTACACTAATTGCCAGCTGTTTCAAAAGTATCTTGCATCTGACAATTTGCATGAGCTCCTCTGCAATCCCTGAGGAGATTATGATTTCTCTTTTTATCAAGAACAGTCAAATACTTGAAATTAACTAATGGCAGCAACTTACACTCCTGGAAAATATTTAGTATAAGAGAGCAATAGAAACAAAAAGCATTGTTTTGGAGCACCACTTGGAAGTGTTTGAAATGTGTGGTCAATTCCTGTTGCCATTACATACATTCAAGACATCAAACTATAGTCCGGAATTAAAGAAACCGACATAATGGAATATACCACAAATAGATTTTTGATACAGGTACAAATTAATTCCTTCTTTTGAGAAAGTTTATAATTGTTAGCTGGAATTTTTGATCCTCTAAAATATAATTCATTAGTTAATGGTATTTGTAGCTGCAGAGGCGTCATTCAGGATCTCATTACTCTTGTTCTACTGCTGTTTAGCAGGAAGGTTAAGATTAGTAAGGGACAGGAATCTTACAAAACTTGCAGACCAAGAAAAGGTAAAATACTTATAGTGTTTTTGAATAATCAGCTCTAGGACTAAGATATGAATAAAAGAAAATTTTGGTGAAGGAAGAATGTAGCCATGGAAAGGGGTATTAACCCTTTAGATGCGGCAGAAATAAAACACACAGCAACATGGTCTTCTTTCATTATAGGAAAGAAAGAGACAAGTTTATTCAGAAACACACTTGTTTTTACAGAATGACTCGAAACTGCAAGAGAAGAAAAAGGTGATTGGTTCAGACAGAAGACACCCCATTCCCAGGGCCTGGTCACACACCACAACAGGTGTTCTATCTTTATTATTAATTCCTCTCTATTTTGACCAAGTTGTCATCCTGGGAGAAATTCTCCCTAGCCTTCAGCTGGACCAGCTTATTGGCTGGGAACAGAGCTGAGAAGCTCCGGCCTGGAATATTTTCTGCTTTAACATTTTCCACCTGTAATTTTCTTGTATTCTCAATATGTGTGCCCACAGAAGAAGGCATGAAGTTGGAACTACATGAATTAGGCATTTTAACTAGTAAACAATGATACTGAAATTGCAACTTTTCAAAGCAGAACTGCATTTCAGATGACTTTATTACAAACATACCCTCCATTTTTTGGTGTGCTTCATACATCACTAAATGCCAATTCTGAGGAATGGTGTTTTTGAATTGTTTCATTTTATGAACTGGTCTTCGCTGCAACAGGGAATTCCTTCTACAACACAGACTGATGTTCATATAATTAACTTTTCTCCACTTGTGACATTGAACTACTATCAGTATCAAGATGAGCAATTTTGCCTACAGTTTCCCTCAGAATACTGCAATCAAACTGTGTAAAGCTCCACTGGTCTATGCACCCACTGACCACATCAAGGCCTTCAGATGCTTGTGGTTTTACTGCCTTGTCCTTTAAAAAATCCTGTCCATTTCTGTTGCTTTTGTGCAATTCATTCCAGCACAGAACATCTGGTTCTTTTTCAGCTTCACCCTATTTCTCACAGTCACAGAACCTCAGTTATTGATCTGTCTTAAGTCCCTTTCCAAAGATACAACTGTAACAACCCTACCTGTGTTCAGGACTAAAGCCATGTGCTTAAACTTCCATGACATTTGAAAGTCAAGCATATGTGCAATTGTATGTGTACATATTATGACCACCTTCAATGACATATTTTTCAGATCACTTTTAAGCTGCTGTGACTTTTACAAGGGATGCTGTGATCCTATTTAAAACTAATTCTGTAGAACTTTATAGATCTTTTTTCCATCTTAGATATGATGGAAATTTTTTTTTTAATGTGTCCACTTGCTCACTAGGTACACACTATTCTTGAAGTAAAGTCATTTAAACCCAGTTCAAGTGTAGTACATCAGCATTGAGGAGCAATTTATCTTTACTCTCATTTCATTTGCAAACTTGTCCTCTAGTGACGGGGCTTTAATTCTTTCTCCTTCCATTTCTCTACACTTTCCTGTAACTGTTCTGTAATGATTAATTCTAAAATATTTTAGTAACTCAGCCATGCTAAATAATTTAAATTTAAGTGCCCTCACAACTTTTCTACATCCTCTTTTCCCTATATGATATAAAATCAAATCTGTTAAATCTCATGTTGGCCACCAATAACTCTTTCTGTTTCTGTCATGTCTTAATTACTTTCGCCTTAAGTCTTTCACTTATGTGTGACAATATTAAGTAAAGTCTTTCCATCATTGTTAATTATAAGTGTGACTGTGAATAATTATTCTCCAAGTTTGCAGGGTTTATTTCACATCTACAGTGGAAAGTATATAACTTATTTTAATACCATATTCAGAACTAAATTCACACACACAAAATAGTAAATTATTAAGAGATATGGTGGTGTCTTCTAATAATAGTCATATATGTGGAAAGATCACAAATCAGTTTCTCAGAGATCAGAAGGATTATTCCAGATTTAGCCCATTTTAATGAGGGTGGAGATAGATACAACACATAAACCAGGCAATTTGCAGTGCAGGGTACACAATACAGCTCAATTCACAGAGACAGTGACTTGGTATGTTTGGCAACCCAGATACAATTGCAGACCATCTGAGTCTGGTTATATTTTTGGCTTCATTTGTCTGTAGTAAGCAAGAATAGCACCAGAAAACCACCTTGATAATTAGTAAGGGCTATAACAACATCTGGTTACCAATTGGTAGGCACAATATCACATAGACATAATTCTGCTTCACTCTGCTCACAAAATACATCATGAAGAATGAATCCTACTTGTGACACTCAAGAATAAAACACACACTTAAATTTTTACCTGTTCTAAATTAATTCTATTCAATTGTCTGATTAAGAAATTCTATTTTTCCAATGAGAGATTACTATGCATACATAATTTAATATACAAAAATCTGGATTAATTGCATCCCCATGGCCCATCTTCACATTCTTGAAGGTGTTATTAAAACCTTAAAGGCTTCCCAAAAGTTGAAGTGTATTATGGGTATATTAGCCAAAACTCTTCTCCATGAAAGTGACTTAATAAAACAATCTGAGTACAGAGAAAAAGAGTGAAAAGATGAAAAGGGATGGTTACTTTAAGATCTACTAAACCTGTGCTATCCTGTTGTAACCCATCAATAGGCCAAAGTTTTCTAACCTCTGGCCTAAAGACAAAGTACCTATCAAATAAATTCAGATGGGCAAAATATAGAATAATACTATAATACAAGTAAATAATAATGATAATGACAATGATAATGATAATGATAGAATAAGAATAAGAATAAGAATAAGAATAAGAATAAGAATAAGAATAAGAATAAGAATAAGAATGAGAATATGAATGAGACTATAATTACTAGAACAAAAATAAAAATAATAAATGTGTTAATGTTGTTCTAGAATAAAGCTTCTCAAACAGGCCTATCACTGATGAAGTAGAGACAAGAAAGCTAGGAAACCCCTGAGAAGAACAAGTATTTAATTCTAATGTAGAGTCTGAGGTTGAACAGAGGGCCTGATTACAAACTGAAGTTTTGAAGAGTGAGTTTTAAAGTGAGTGACCGTGGATGAAAGACATAGATAAGTCTACTTGTGTATAAACAAATTCTTTCAGGCTTTCAGGTTAAAAGAAGAAAAGACTGAAATGTTTTGTGGTAGAACAAGAAAATTATGAAAGACAAAAAGATTTTTTTTAATGTGAGAAATGGGTTTCTTAGCCTGAAGAGTTAAAATGCTACAGTGAAACAATTTTTCAGCAGAGATAAATAAAAATTAGCATGATCTTCCACTGTCAAATAAAGTGTAGACCTCAACATTGCTATTGTAAACTTAATACAATATTTTAGTTTTCTATAGTACTAGGGGGGATTTACTCTTTTTCCCCCTGTTTTTCCTAGTTTTCATTTGTGCATTTGTAAATAAGAAGTAATCTTTAAGAGATGTCATCATGAGGAAGCGGTTGCATAGTGAGTTATTTGTGAAGAACATTATTGACCCAGAGGATAGACTGAAATCTCTTATAACAACATTTGTGGGAAAAGTCGTGCATTTGCACTAGAAAGAGGTGGCTATTGATTTAAAATTAATTTACCATCAAGGAAAAAATAACCATGGTACTCTATGACTTCTTTTAACTATATTTTTTTTCTTCACTATTATTGATGTGTTTAGCATTACAGTACCTCTGTGAGGCAAGGAATTACCAAAAACTACACTTTCACAAAGGGAATTGGGACACGGTAGGATTGTAAGCCATTTGCCAATGGTGACACGGGATTTAGGAGAAATAACAGGAAACTGAATGTGGTAGATGATTTGGCTAAAACAGACCAGGATTTAGGCCAGGTTCTTTACACAGAGGGCATAAATCTGAGACCCTGGGAGGCGAGCTGTTGGGAAACAAGACCTTAGACTTAAGGGCAGGCCCCTGCCCTGCAGATGCAGAGTCTCTGGCCTAAAACCATGGGATTTGTAGGAACACGTAAGGGCATGGCCAGACACATTCCTAGCTCTCCTTCATGACTGGGCCTTTGCCCTCAGGTACCCCTTTGTATTGTTAAGTCTGACACCTCCCCCGGGTCTTTGGATGCTGCCTCTTGGATCACATGGTCACGGATAGATTAAAGGATTTCTCAGGCACACCATCGCAACCATCCTGTTTTTTATAGCCATATTCTGATCCAGTGACATTGGGGAATTTGTCGCAAAGGAAACATCCACCACCCCCACTCCAGAGCGACAGCTGAACCCTTGTTTGTCAATTCAATCAACATTTTAAAATCAAAAGGATGGCTTATCTATCTAAGCCTCTAGCCAAAACTAAAATTGTACGCCATTGAGGACTTTTTGTAAACTCTTCAGGTCATTGTTTCCTAACAGGTATTCTTTCTGTATAGTCAGTGGGTGATGGGAAAAATGCAACAAATAAAGTAAAATGAAGAACATTATGTATTTCAAAACTATGAGTAACAGATGTGTCAGTAGGGGTCACAGGCACTTATCTTCCTTATATCATTAAGCCTTTTCTCTAAAGGTCTTCCGCTGCATTCTATGTGACATTTCAGATCATACAAATATTTCAGATTTAATAGCTACTGGAAAACTGTACATTAAAAAAAAAAAAAAAAAAGGCTTTGAATTCAACTTTTATGTACTCCCCATAAGTTAAAAACAGTATTATTCCAAATACTACGGTTCTTTGCTGTCTTTGGTTGCAATACAGGATGTGACCAAAAGTATGTATTCTATCACCATCTGCTGAAACCAGGTGGGACAGTGATCCTTATCTCTGTGGGAGATATTCTCTGCTGATGGGCCATCTATTAAAACCAGTAATCTCTATCTTTTCCTCAACCCATCCTTCCTCCATGAAGATATCATCTGTTAATGGGCCATTGAGTCCCACTGTATGACTGATAAAATGATATCATCCCACTGGGAGATGCTCCTGCCAGGGGGAGGAGCCAAGCATTTCCCACCTAGACAAAAACTGAGATCTGGAACACCAAGGCAGCCTTTTCCACTGGATTCCAGAGGAAAACTGTATCTTTCCACATCACCACTGGACCTTTGGAGGAAAACTGCACTCCTCTACAGGATCACTGCTTCAACTGAACCGCATCTGTCAACCAGGAGGACTGCAGCCACCATTGAATGGGACTGCTACCAACATCCTGACTGATGGGGTGTCAGGTTGTATTCTGACTGTCAGTGTTTTTGGGTTTGTTCTTTGTAATACTGTATTTCTATTTTAATTTTCCTAGTAAAGAACTGTTATTCCTATTCCCATATCTTTGCCTGAGAGCCCCTTAATTTCAAAATTATAACAATAATAATTATAATAATAATAATAATTATAATTTGGAGGGAGGGCGTTTACATTTTTCATTTCAAGAGAGGCTCCTGCCTTTCTTAGCAGACACCTGTCTTTCAAACGAAGACATTTGCAAAAAAAAAGAAAAAAACAAAAACTTATTTTAATGACAGTTTTCCCCCAAAGACACATTTTTGGACTGTATTAATAGAACAGTAAGGATTGCCCCTTTGTCTGGGAGCACTGATGTGGCTGGCTGTGGGTGACATGCAGGAAAGGGAAGAACTTGGTTATCACCTAAATGGAGCTGACACTAACTTGATTTGGGTTATGTAGTTAGCTAGGATCTGCTGTGCAGCTTCTGCTTTGTGGAAGACTTAAAGTTATAATTTATGGCTTAAATACATTCATGAAGGACTTTTGCTTATTTTAGCAAAAGTGTATAAAAGCTGCAGAGAAGACCATCAAAACCCTGAACGAGGCCCTGAATAGCTCACTGTCCATTGATGAAGATAAGAATACATTCCCAGAGAGACCAAGCTGACCACCTTTGCTGTGGAGAGCACAGCCCCAGGGCTATCAGCTGCCAGGCTCACACAGACCCTCACACCAAAGCTGGGGGGAGGAAGGAGAGGTTCTTGGGTGTGTGGTGAAAGCCTCTGGCCCGAGGCAGTTAACACCCATCTTGTGCTGTGCAGATCAGCTCAGCTGTGAGGCCCCTTCCCCCCAGGAAAAGCTGCACCCACGGGAAGGACAGAGGAGGGGGTGCCATGGCCCATCAAGGCCACCTCCCAGAGGAGTCCCAGACTCTGCACCAGGGCACTGCAATTGATGCAGCAGATCCACAGGGCTGCAAGGGACAGGGTCAAACACAGTCCCCTTAGGCTGGGCATTCCCACCTGGCCCAAACGTGTTTTAATCCACTAGATCCTACACTTTTCAGTGGCAGTGGTGGTGGGACGTGGTGAGGGACCCTCAGCACCAAGAAGGCCAAATGGAGGGGACCAACGAGACGTCATTGGGATCCCCAGAAGGGTGACATGTCTCCACCTAATCCGTGTCACTGCCTCCCTGTCCTCCCACCCCTAAAGCACACCTCTTTATATTTCTTTATTTCCTCTTTTTTTCTCTTTGCCTCTTTTACTATTAAATAAAACATATCATTTTTTTGGGTGTATTTCGAACCTCTCTGGTTCTGATCCGTTTTAGTCACAGAGCCTTTGTTTCCTTTGTTTTTGGGGTTTTTTTGTGTTAAACCAGTTCATAAGATGCTTGTGATCAAAACTTTGTTCTCTTTGTTAGGTATACTATCTTTCTAATGTTATTTATGGCCCTAGTTCTAACTACATTTCCAGATGAGAGCAGCTTCAGGAATTATGTTGCTGCTGCAAATGTTAGCTTCATATGTACTACTCATGGCAAGGCTGTGGCACATGGTACGTATATGTTTGTCACTGCCTGGTTTTAAGCATATTTATCTATTAGAAAGACTGGTAGCTTTATTCCAAAAGCATGCACAACTAGAATAAAATCACTCTAAAGGTGTAAGACAAGAAATAAAAAATGTAAACTAATTCTATAAATCCAAGTCATATTTTCTACTTGACAAATAACCATTATCAATCTCATTCTGAGTGTTTAAAATTTTAAGAGTCAAAACAATTGAAAAATGGAATCTTTTATCATAAACGTCAGAAGAAAAAGTCATCCTTCTCAAGTGTCAGAGTGCCCTAAATTCCCAAAGACAATTCATTCTGGAATTATAAAATCAGAAAAGTTCTAAAACCACACAAAAGCTATATTTTCTTTTCAAATGATTCCACACTCTGAAGGTGCATTTTCTTATTTTTAGTTTAACAGACTAATCATGCTATTTTTTTCCCATCTTTACTACAACTTGCAAGACAATGCTGAGACTTAGACTATGCAACACTTTCCATTCCAAAATAAAAACCAGTCGACTTATGATACTATACTTTGCCTCCTTCTGAAATATAAGTATTAGCTGAAAAAGTGATTCTTGGAACATAGGTCAAATTATTCAGATATCTTGAAGGGTTTTTTTAAGGGTAACTCCTTGAAAATTAATCTCTCAAAGCATTTTTAAAAAATAGTAATCTATAAAATTCCTTCATATTTTAAATTCCTCTTTGTGGATGGTATCTCTCTGAATTTATTTATGCTTTCTTAAAAATGTTTCATGAGATGATTCACCATTCTTAATTATCTCCTCTGTGGCTTTTATACTTACAATACTGATGCAACAGAATCATAGATTCATAGAATATCCTGGTTTGGAACAGACCCATCAAGATAATCAAGTCCAACTTTTGGCTCTACACAAAGAAAGCCCCAAGAACTCTGCTAGGTGCTGTGACAATTTCTCTGGGGAGCCTTTTCCAGTGCCCTAACACCCTGAGGGTGAAGAACTTTTCCCCGATGTTCAACCTAAACCTCCCCTGACACAATTTCATGCCACTTCCTTGCATCCTGTCGTGGGTCACAAGAGTGAAGAGTTCAGTGTCTGAACCTCCTCTTCTCTCTTGAGAATGTTGAAGGCCCCAGAAAGGTCTCCCTTCAGTCTTCTCTCATCTTAGATAAACAGGTTAAATGGCACCCAAAGCTGCCCCCAGCACTCGAGGTGAGGCTGCCCAGCCCAGAGCAGAGCAGGACAATCCCCTCCCTTTCCCAGCTGGTGATGCTGGGCCTGATGTCCCCAGGACAGGGCTGGCTGTCCTGGCTGCCGGGGCACTGCTGACTTGTGTTCAACTTGCCATCAACCAGGACCCCCAGGCCTCTTTCTGTGGCACTGTGGCACTGCTTTCCATCTTCTCATTCCCCAATCTATGCACATATCCAAGGTTGTCCTGTCTCAGGTGTAGAATCCAGCCCTTGAAATTGTTAAACTCCATATGGTGATTACCCATCTGTTGGGGGTTGAATTGTTCCCTTTTCTTTCTGTGGATTTTTTCCCATTGTTATGCTAAGTATTTGTGGCTACATCTTAGTAGTAACACTTTTCTCTCTCAGGGGGGTGGGGGATAGGGGAGACAGGAAAAGGAAAGGTGGGACAGGGCGCTGGGCTCTCTCTCACTCGTGGAGTCGGAGGAAGACGGCCAGGGCTCCTGCACAGTGTCCTCCCCGCCATCCCAGCGCCCGGAGCCACATTCCCTGCCATCAGACATCGCTCTGCTGCCTTCCCACCTCACCCTGCTACCTCCGGGCACTCTGCCGAGCCCCACGACCGACACCGTGAGGGGGGAGTCTCTCCTCCATCCCTCTCAGCCCTGGGCCGCCGCCATCACTCCAGCCCTCTGCGACTGCGCGGGCCCTGCCCTGCCCCCAGCACCGGGAACTGAGCGCAGGGAGAGGGAGCCTGTGGCCAAAAGGGACTGGAACTGAGCTACACTGTCCTGTTCTGGTGTCAATTTTTATAGTTGTTGTTATTTATTTTGTTTGCCTTGTTAGATATATCAGTAAAGAACTGTTATTCCTACCTCCCATATCTTCTGCCTGAAAGCCCCTGATTCCAAAATTACAATAATTGGAAGGGAGGGAGTTGCACTCTCCATCTCAGGGAAGGGGCTCTTGCCTTTTCTTAGCAAATACCTGTCTTTCAAACTGAGACACCATCTCTCTAATTTTTTTAGATCTTTCTGCAGGTCCTCTCTGCCCTCCTCTTCCTTTAGGAGTAGATGTTTGAAAAGTAGTCAGCACTGATGGCCCCAGCACCTACAAAAACATTTTCACTGGGAATTTAATTACTAGCTCCCTGAGGAGCCTGAAGTCTGTTCATGTTCAAAGCTGAGGTTTTGCTAATACTTTTCATCTTGTTGAGGTTTTAAGTTCAGTCTCTTCATGATTGCTGTGTCCAAGACAGATGCTAGTCTCTATTTTGCTCATGAGATTTCACTCTATTGACAAAAATCAGGGAGGACATCTTCCTGATCTGACTCCTTTAGAACTTGTTAATCTTCTGGCCTGGGTTGTAGCAGCTGTTTGATGGTCCCAGTTGATCTCAGGCAAGTTGAATGTCTTCCATAAGGACAAGAACAGTTGACTTCGAAGCATCCTTTAGCTCCTCAAAGTATAATCCATAGGTGTCATCATCACAGCTAGGTGGTGTCTTGGGTTACAATTAAGGTGTAACCAAAGTATGTATTCTATCACCTTCTGATGAGTTGTTAGTGGTGGGTCATTTTATGCATCTGTCCAACACACACCCAGCCTAAAGTGGGAGCTGCGAGGCTAATTCCTGCTAATGGGCCATCAAGGTATCAGGACCCCCCGGAATGACTCATAGAATTACATCCTCCCATTGTAAAAGTCCCCACCTTGGGTGAGGTCCCAAGCATTCCTGCCTGTATAACACCTGGGATTTGGGACACCACAATATGACAACTGGATTCCCAGAGGACAAGAGCTTGATAACTACCACTGAGCCTCAAGAGAAGGACTAGATCTTCCTCCACAGGACCACCACTTCGACAACATTTATCACTCCAATGGGACTGCAACCTCCATTCAATTAGACTGCTATCATCACCCCGACCATGAGGGTGTAAGGTCATATTCTGGCTTTGCCTTTTTAAGCCAGTGTTTCTGTACTATTGTCTTTATTGTAATTTTCCTATTAAATTGTAGCTCTGACTTGAAATCTCTAGCAAGGTATTTGCATGGAGTTAATTCCTCCCACTGGTTTGCCTCCAAACCAGCACAGGAGGTCTCTGGTAGATTCACAGTGACATCCATATCATTTTTTTTTCTCCTTGAGTCTTGCCCAGAGGATCTCAACTGTGCCACTGCCAACTGAGAGCTCTATACATTCTATCCTTTCTGTTACATACAGTACCCTCTGTATGTTCTCCCCTGCCCACCCCTCCTGTGGAGCCTGGAGCCATCCATCAGGGTACTCCAGACACAGGACTCATCCCACAGGGTTTCACTTATGCCAGTGGTGTCAAATCTCTGCAACTAGGACAAAGCTTCATCTTCTCTTATTCCTCATGCTCTGTACATTAGTGTGAAAACACTTCAGGTACGGTACTTTTTAGGCAACATCTCATGAAGCAGATTGAGGGATCCCATTAGGGCTTGTTTCCTTAAGTTTTGTCACACTGTCCCACCACTCATCACTGGCTAGCCTGATATCTTCTTTTTCTCCCTTCCAAACTACTTTAAATATCCATTAATGAGCCCCTCTACCTCCTGTGCTAGAAAGCATATTCATCTGTGAGAAAGGCACATCCTATCAGATGTTGAACAGAACATGGTCAAAAACCCAAATAATGTACACCAGATAATCCATGTGCACACTGATTTTTACCAGAAGCGTTGCTTACTTCCATTCTTCTTTAGAAGTGTCTCTATCATGACATTCACAAATGTGGCTTCTCTTTGAACATTTTTTTCCCATCATCACATATTTCCACATTGCAGAGGGAATGAAGTAAAAAAAGTCTCTGTATGTTGGCATACATAACATAGTAAGATCTCACGGGCACATTTCCTTTCTTAACCTTTCAGTAAAGGACCTCTTAGTAAAAAATGTGGCTCTGCTCTTTTCTTCCGTTTCCTCTCTGCCACTTACAGATTTCAATCTTATGGAGTCACAGCTAATACTCAGTGACCTGCTCTTATGTACCATCTTGCAGGAAGAGGAGTAGGATTTTTTGGCACAGACTGAGCGACACTGCTCAACTTCCCAAACTGGCAACAGCAAGTGCTTTTCAGTGCCCACTGGCAGCATCAGGATCATCAGCATAAGCAAGCTGCTTTTCCAGGAACACTACAATCTACCACGTAGTAAACTGCTTCTCCATCCAGCTTTAACATAGTAGCGGCTATTGTTATGTGCCATTAAGTTCATAGCACACCAGGATTTAAGAATCTATGCTCAGAAAAATAATTCATCAAAGCCTTGGCAGGTGACAACCATCAGGAAAGTTTATTTCACCTATAGATAAATAGATTGAAAATGTATTAGTGGACAAGCAAATTTATTGAAATTACTAGGTCTATTACATCACATTGTTTGGAACTGTACACTGCCAATTCTCCCCCTTCAGTTCTTTTGAAGTAACTTCTGAATTGACCAAGTTTCCTAAAAGAACAGGATCTGAACAGATGAAAGTGATTCAAGATAGTGCCCTGAGTAAGAGAAAAGCAAATGAAACTCTACAAAAGCCAATCAGTAGACACAAATGCCTAGCTAATTGTGAATCTATTTTGATTGCCCGGTAAGTGTGTGCACGGGTTTAAACTAGCCATGATGTTAATTATTTATTTCCTGAATATGGGTACTGATGGACAAAGAAGGGGTGTCAGTTCTTTTTTAAATCAACAAAGGATTTTAAACGAACAACATTTTTTCATATATATTATATTATATTATATTATATTATATTATATTATATTATATTATATTATATTATATTATATTATATTTACAGATTAGATTTCACTTTCTAGGACATTCAATTGTGAAAAAGCCTCTAAGACTCCTTCCTGCTACAATCTCTGTCATGGTCAAAAGACAGAAAAGAGAGTTTTCTTGTAGGAATGTCTCTCTCCTTTCTCCTGCTAATATATATACATATATATATACAGCCCGTCTCTGATTTGAATCCATTTGGTCAGTTTATGGAACTGAACTCCTCATGTTCAGTAGTCCATCAAGAGCTGCTAATAGATGAGGGCATACCAGCCCCTACCCCATAGAAAACTGTCATTCTCCCAGCCAGTTTAAAATGGAGATTAAAATTTAATTTAGCACCTAATGAGGAAAACTGCCTGCTCTTCTACCTTAAAGACAAATATGTACTTGAATTTTAAAAGTGACTAACTATTTTGTAATTATTATGCAACCAGAAGGGATAATTTTTAATTTACGAGAATTTTTTTTTCACAATACAAGTATTTCCAAATAGTCGTATTGTTTTTCTCAAATCCCAAACATGAGGATGGGTATATTATGGGTATATTATATACTTAACCCAGTGTGCTGGTTTGACTTGGGAAGAAGAAACTCAGAGAGCAGTTCTTTTTAAGGGAGTTTCTTCTGTGGGGGATTGGGACAGCTTTAACACTCAGAGAAAGTTAGTTCACACCGTGAACACACATTTTGAAGGAGGTAATCCAGAACTGAGTCTCTGTCTCTTCCAGCAGCAGTGCAGGTAACAGGGCCTGGCCTGGCCCCACTGCAGGCCTGTGGGGCTGGCAGGGGGGCAGGGCTGGGCCCTGTGTGGGGAGCTGGCATGGCCCGGCAGGGACCAGGGGTGGCCATGGATGGTGGCCGGAAAAAACTCAGGCAGATTTAAGATCCCAGCAGCTTTTCTTCCCCCTGCCCCTTTTCAGAGTGGCCAGTTTTGGAGATCCTGGCAAAGCTCCAGCATTGCAGCCTTTTTTTTTTTCCCCCTGTTCAAAATCTTAACTCTTTCAATGCTCAGATAGAATTTACAGATTTTCCAATCCTTTCTGGAATGAAAGAGAAAACGGAGATATTCTGAAGTCAGTGACCCAAGAGCTAAGTTTTTTAGATGGAAGGAGAGTGAGGAGATGCTGTGAAGATGTCTGAAATGTCTTTTTGTAAAATGGTAGGGATGAACTGAATATTCCTATAAACCATGGAGAAAGACATGGGGGGTTGGAGATGTCCATTTGATAGATCATTTGACCAAAAGCACATGTGTTGAGAATCTTTGCCCCAAGGAAAGAAGGGGATCTTGGTTTTCCGAAGATGAAGCCTGAACAGAGAGAAAAAAAATGAAGAAAACCTTTACTGTGGAACATTTCGTTCTTAAAAGTAATACCCCATGAATCAGACATGACCCACACGTGCAGCTCTGGGAAGGCTGTGGAGTTGGGAGAAGTGTCACTATTGCAGGTTCCCAGGCGGATGCAAATCGTGAAAATGAAACCACGAGAGAACTGTTTTTCTTTCTTTTTGTGGAAAAAATCCCTATAGCCTAACAAGAGGAAGCTTCTCTCTCTGAAAGCGAATTGAAAAAGGACTGTTTGAGCTGGGAACTGACCCAAGTAATTTTTGTATGTTTGTTTTGTTGTTACAAAAGTTAAGAAAGGAAAGAAAGGAGTGGTCTGAAAATCTTATTCTGAATGGTTTTTTTCCCTCTTTGTGTAGTTAATAAATTTCTTTTTATGCCCTCTTAAGTTTTAGGCCTGACCTGCTTCTGCTCCTGGTTCTGTCTCACAAAAGAAAATGAGTATTTTTAAATTGGCAAACCAAAACCATGACACCCAGGCATATTTTTCCATGCTCAGTGTTGGGAAATTATGTTTATGTAGTTAACTCCCTGTATTTAAGGCAATTTGCTTTTAACTGGCATAACATATAGCAGAAAAGAGATGAAGCTAAATAAAAACAATTTTGATATCTGCCCTGCTATCCAAAATTTTCTAAATTAATTTTAGCACTTGGTTCCCAATAATGTGTGTATTACTTTTGCTAAACCTACTCAAAACAGTGTTTCTTCTAAACAGAAGATTTTTGTCTATTAAGAATATTCGCAGATATTCAGAATCTATGTGTGCTTGCAAGGTTGCTATAAAGACTCCTGTAGCATTCACAAACTAGTAATAAAACCATAAATTCAGTCCTCAGTTCACTCATCTTATGTCAGGGGACATAACCAAGAAACAAAGTGTCACCAAGACACTTTAACCACTGCAAACCTGACTGGGGTGGTAATGCTGATTTGACATAAAGGCAGTTCTGAAAAAAATTGATCTCCAGCAGTGTGCACATGACTGATAGGATAAAATGAGCAGGTACATGGTTTGGCAGGGGCATGTTGTTGATTGGTTTTGAGTTTGTTTTGGGATGGTTTTCTTTTCTTTTTTATTTTTTCTTTCTTTTTTTTTCTTTTTTTCTGTTTTTTTTTTCTTTCTTTGTTTTTCTTATCTTTTTTTTGTAAGAAAGAATTGATCAATGGGCTATTTGAGAAAGTGATTAATATTCTTGGGCTGATTTGAGTCATAATATATATTGGACATATGAGTTAACAATCACTACAAAATGGTGGGCTAGACAGAGATGTCCCTATTCTTCATTAGGAAATGGTTGATGATTCATTTTAATAAGAGCAAGAAAAAAAATATGATAGAGTGGCAACAATTATACAGCATAGTCACTGTCTAGTTCATCCTAATATGTGGCAATATTAAAACATTATATAGTTGAAACTCATTTGTTCTCATTACCTTATCCATGTCATCATCATTATTGACTTTAATAACCACCAGGATATGCTAGTACTTGAAGAAATCATTCCTTCATTTTCCTTGTTTCCTTCATCCTTTTTTCCTTCTGAAACAACCACTGAATCTTATAGAGATGAATGTGCACATTTTTTTAGATGATTAGTGTCTGTTTGTATTTCTTCTGATCCTTTCCTTGCTCACTGCCTGCCCCAAAATATCCTTTGATTCTGTTTTTTGTGTTAGCTAGATTTATAGTCTTCTCTGTAATAAAATGTATTTTTCCAAAACATGGCTCTGCAAGACAACTTCTATTACTTACACGTATAGAATATTTTTCAGGAAGGGATGTAGTTTTACATATTTCGTCACTATCTGCACATAAGCAGTCTTATAGTTGCAAAATTTTCTCTTGGATATCTAAGTAATCATTCAAGAAAGCTCCCTTATTTGAAAGCCTTTTAGTGATTAAATCAGAAAAACTTTGGATTCTAAACAAAATTGTGATTTGAGGTATATATTGCTGTGAAGAATTCAATATTGCATGAAGCCATAATAAGCAATTTCATTTTCCAATAGACCATAAATAAAAGAAAGGGGGAGAGAGGAAGACAGGGAGGGAGGGAGGGAAATATTATTCAAAAGTACATTAAAAATTGTGATACCTTTGAGCTGTATGAAGCTTGAAGAAAAACCGACAAGGAGTTTGAGCAAGGGAAGAAAGAATTGCTGCATATCTGGAGCTTGTCAGTCATCTGTTTTCAAGACAGAAAGCTGTTTCATGTACTACTGTATGTGACTGTGGGCTCCTTTGAAAGCACTCATTACCATCATAAAAGTGACCTCTGGATATGTTAGGTATGTATTAAAAGTGAATATTGTTTTCCAAATCTGACTGAATGCCCACACATAATTCTGAGCACACAGAAAGTTTGCTACATTCCGTATTTTGTAATTTCTGTATGTGTCCCTTTTTACTAGCTAGGGTTGTTGGCAAACCAACAAAAAGATTGACTGTGCAGCCTACTTAATCTATACATGGAAAATCCTAACAGAAAACTCTCTGAATAAACAAATGCGTCAGGGATGTTTAAGACTGCTGTCTCTTCTTGAGTGAGTGTGGGCTGGCAGACTGTCCTCCTGAGGAAACTTTCAGTCTACAAAGAGAAAAGGGAAAAGTCTCTGGGATTCTCCTGCTGTGGCAGACCTGGAGCCAAGCAGACATCCACAAGCTGCCACATGCTTTCCCTCCCTGGGGTCTTTGCTGGGGTCAGAGCTGGTGGAGGGAGAAGCAAAAGGCACCGACTTTGCTGCAGCTCCCGGTCAGCACCAGAGGAGGGAAGAGGGTGACTGAGCTCCCCAGTGAGGCCGTGGTCTCACCACACCTGTCCCTCGCTGGCAGTGTTCCCAGAGCCTGATTAGTCCTTGGTCAAAACACGGCTTCACAGTCCATGTTTCAGCAAGATAGACAGTTGAACTTCTCATCTCTGTTCTGGCACTGCAACACTTTGTTTCAGTCTCTAGCAGGAACAGCAGAGCACCAAATTATAGTCTGAATGCCAAAGTCACAAGAATCAGAAACATTTGTCCAGACCTTTCCCTATCTAAGAAGACATTGCTTCTTCAGATCATACAGAAAAATATAAGATTCTCTGTGCCTGTTTGGAACTCATTGTGCTTGATAACATTAAAGTAGTTTCTGTGAAATAAAATAAAATCTGCTCTGTCTGACCACTGTAAGTAAAAACATTATACCAAACCATGGCATTTTAAGTTTAAATACACATGAACATACCACACAAGCATGAAAATAGGAGTAACAAAATCATGTCACCAAATGGAACTATCTCTCAGGCTGTTGTTTGCACAGGAACTGTTTGTTGTTTTTTGAGCAGGACACTCGGAAGCAAAGCTGATGAGAAAAATTAAATTACCTTCGAGATTTCATAGTAAACTTTTCGGCACAAAGCAGATTGTTGTTTTTTGTTGGTTTTTTTTAATTCTATGAGCTCATAAATAAATAAAATCTTAATTTGCAAATGAGATTGTTATGTAACCTTGAAAAGTTCAAGCTGACCATGACAGGAAGACATCAAACCCTTATTATGTGAGAGAAGATCCATGCACTTATGTTTTGCTATCACCAGCTAAACAAGCACTCACAAGCCTCACCAGGTCAGATATCATTTCCCATTACAGAATATTATGGAAACTAAAAGCAGTAACTTTCTCCCTTATGCATGTGATTCATAGATGTATGCACAGACACCTTGTCTATTTTAGGATGTACATTGTGGGATTTGACAAATGTTCAAGAAATATTACAGTGAACTTTTCTTGTTTTCACCATTTTTCCTAGGTCTTGAACCCTAAAAAAATTGTTGGCTAAGGGGACTTTTGTCTGGCCCTGGAAGATCAACACATTTATATTCTTCTATAACAGATGAAAGACTTAATTGACTTGCATAAAAATTTAAAATGGAAGCTTAAATGTTACTTTCACATTTGAGTCAATGATTTTAAGGTGTAATGACTGGTTATAGATACTTTCTTTTTCTGGTTAACATGTTTTTTTCCCCTCCAGTTCATTTAAATTTATAACAACCTTCTTTGCGTCTAACAGTGACAATATAAAACAGAATATACCATCACAAATGTTAGCATTATGATTCTATACATTTCACAAGGAATTGCATAGCACCTTAGATACAGGACACTGATAAAGTAACTTACAGCCCATTCTTTATCATACAGAACTTTAATGGGATAAAACCACTTGAAATAAAATAAAACTTAGTGGTGTTGATTCACTGTTACTGAGAAAGATTTTCCTAAAGCAATTTTTTTTTATTCAGTGCCTTCTAAATCCTGAGATAGAATATCCTCTGTGAATATTTCTTACATACATCATATACATATACATATACATATACACATACAAGATATACCTGAGAGGAAAATGGAAAACATAATAAATCCTATTTATGAGTACTCTTGAATTGTAGGGTAACATCATAGGAGAGACAGTGCTTTTCAAAGAAGATAAATTGCAGGAGAATTGATATTATTTGTCATCCTTCCCCATTGCAACTTTTGCTCTGTATTTATTACTGTGAATTAGATTTTTTGAGTGAATTCCAATCCGCATAGAAGCCTCTCAAATGGCATTCAAGGTTTTAATGAACTGATCAGAATTAGTTTAACAAATCCTTCATGTGCATAGAGCCTCTGATTACAATGAAACCATTACAGCATATCCCTGGGGTATGAGGATTCTTTGAGCAACAATTAATCTGCTTGAATAAACTGCAGACACAATGAGCTGCTTCAACCACAACTATATTTGGGCAGTTTCTTGGAGTCAGTCAGATTAACTAGCTGATATTTATCTAAAATGATTGAAATGTACCAACTTTAAATTCCGAATAGAAATAAATTGTGTAGGGAACTGAGTAGAGTGAATTCATACCCCGGTGCTCCCTGTTTTGCACCAGACACAGGAAAAATCCTCTATCCTTCCTGTAAGTTTCCAAAAGAAGACTCTTTGTATTTTGCCAGCTGATATATTTTTCTGAAGTACAATACATCTACAAAAGAGATGAACACTGACTCCTGCGTGTTGAAGTTATATAGTAAACATAACTACTATGTAGTAAGTATTGTATATTTAAAAAGACGAAGTCAATTTAATTTCATTGGTTCTCTCTTACGGCCTTCAAAATTGCATATGTTCACGGATAAGAGAAAGAGGAACAAGTAAAAATTTGTGTGAAGATCTAGAAAATTTTTTATTTACAGCAAATTTTAAGGGGCTCATTTGGTTTAAGACCAAGGCTAGCTCCTGGATGTATAAGCCAGAGAAGAAATTAGCATATGAACTTTCAAATGCACATTTCAATAAGTTTATTCACTTTTTCATAGAAATACAGAATCACTTATGTTGGAAAAGACCTTAAGGTCATCAAATTTGATCACAAATGTGTCACTGCCAAGTCCACCACTATGTCCCTGAGTGGAACATCTACATTTACATCTTAAATACCTCCATCAACTGTACTAATTAAAAATACCTATTTTGGGAATACCTGTTTTCAGGACAGTCAGGCAATTTAGCTAGTGCAAATTATAATTAACACTTTTCTGTGATAATAATAATTTCTACTCTGAGAACTTTACAACCATTCATTTTTATCTCTAGGTTTACTCTGTTAAATCCTGCAAGATGTGTACTCCTGAAAAATGATTCTGATTTTAGTAGGTAAGAGTTTTGGGGTTATAGACATGTCATGAATTTAAGGATAGAGGTAGATGGAGGTGCTTGAGTCCTTGAACTAGCTACGTAAACCCTATCTACCACAAAAGACAAAGAGGTAGGTTCTGATCATGGGCAGCAGAACCAGAACAGGTTCAAACACACTGTCTCTGCAGGGAGGTGCCTGAGAGATGGGACAAGTCTCAGAAAACAAAAACCTCTATCTTCTGCAAAATAGCTGAACTGGTGATAGCCATCCTTTAAAAAGGCATCATCTCCCTGCTTCTGAAAATCTGCCTCTGATTTGAGAAGAAAAATGTAATCAAACATGGAATACTGAAAAACCCTGTTGCATGCAATTTTCCATACCATAAAACAAGGAAAGAAAGGATTCTCAAAAGAAGTTAATTAACAAGAATCACTACTATTCTTTATTTTTCTTTTCCTGTGAGAGAACCAAGGGGGTGCTTATATATTTATTCAACTTTGATGTAAAGAAATAAATAATATTAGTCTTTACATGCATATGTTAAATTCATACAACCTGTAATCTCAACTTTCTCCTTACAGGTAATTGTGAAAGAAATCTTGTATTTTCGGAAATGTAGGAATGAACTTTCAGATGTATGTATCTTGAAAAGTAGTCTCTATAAGCATGAGAAACTCTTCTTTGAATATTTTCCACTGTTTTCACCATTACTATGTTGGTTCTGAGTATTGCACTTGGGCAACTATAGAAAGTAGTACATGGTAGAATCACAGGATTCCCAGCATACAAAGCTATCATGTCGCTCTGTAAAGTCACTTTACCTTCAAGGGAATCTATGGCTCCCCATGATTTAGTACCATCAGCAAACCTACTGTGCACTCAGCTTCTGTATCCAGGTCATTGATAAAAACATGGAAGAGTAGGCCCAAAAACTGATCCCTGAGGAGCCCCACTGGAAACTGACTACCAGCCAAGCGTTGCCTCAGTTAGTAGAAGTCTGTGCCTGGCCCTTCTGGCAGTTTATCCATCATGTTTGTGAATATTTCCTGCTGTATGATGGATAGTTGGTCCAGAAGGACACTGTGAAAACCTTACAGTACTGAAAGCTGGCTTCAGGCTAAGAAACATAAAATAAACGCCCAAATATCTTTGAGTTTTAGCTCAAGGACTCATATGCTTTTTGATTTTCCTGACGCACATGAAAGGTAATTGAAGGAACTAATTTTGAGCATGTCCTGTCCTTTTGATGAATCTAATAATTTCTTAGAAACATCCTGCATTAACTATTTCCTAAGAGCTTTATACCATTACATTATGTTCTTTCTCAATTTCAGAACACATGTATCCATTACTGATACAGAACACAAAACTAATTTCCATTTGTCTTCACCCTTTTTTCAGAAAAAATATGCATACCTTTATATTATGCTTCAATTCCTTGTTGCATAAATAAAAGTAAATATTTTCTATGATATTCAGCGACTAAGTTGTGTTTAGAGATTATATTGAAATAAATTCCAAATGAAAGAATCCCTTGCTAAATAAATTTCTGATTACCTACATGTTTCTAGGACTGATAAAATAAAATCCATTCCTTTCTGTCACTAATCAAAAATCAACCAAACAACAACAAAAAGATTGTTTCCAGCAACATTAAATATCTAGAAAATAATTTTAGTGTTTCTGTGAATGCATGATAGGTAATTTCAACCTTTAAAAAATATGCTTCAATAAACCCTAGAAAATTAGGTGCTAATCCAAGAGTTGAATCAGCTGAGCTGGCTGAAAATTTCAACAGACCGATCCTCACAGAGGTCAGGACTTCTGTTTTCATAAGGTTATACCAGGGGGGAAATAGTGCAGCCATATTTTTTTGAACTTAGTAAAGGACTTGATTTTGTCCTGTAGATATTATCTAATTTATGTTTCAAATGGAACTTAAGATTAATTTGTTAGGGAATGGGGTTGGGGAATTTAACTAAAACTGGCTCACCTTCAAGTTTTTGTGGATTTTCCAGTCCAATAAATATTGTTAGACTTTGCAACTAACTCCAACTAGCTGCAGTGTCACATATCAGAGATGAGGGGATTATTGCTTCGTACAGAATAAGAAGGGTCTGTGAGTCATATATAGGCATTCATATATTGGTTGCTAAGTTCTGAAGGATTGCACTATGCAGACAGTTACACAAACATAACTTTTAAATGTATTTGAGGAAAACAAAAAATTAGGCACTAGAATACAATTTCTTGTATTATCACAATTAAGTGTAGCCTTTGGGACTATATTGCACAGAAAATACTAACACTGTATTTCAGGAATATTTATCTTGTGAGCACAGCTTAGAGTGGATTCAAATCATATTCCAGTGCAACTCCTCTCTTGTAAATCAGGAAACATTCCACTATGTATGCAAACAAACAATAGGTGTTCCTATATTTTCTAATGTTTAAAACATTTAAATGAGTCAGATAACATCTAGGTTATTTCCTTACAAAATATTTATATTACTTCTAGTTTTCTGTGGGAAGTCAACTAGTTGGGATGGATGGTGGGCCGAACTGTGACAGTTTCTGTATCTTGAATATAATGGTAGATTAAATTATGGCTCGGATTTTAAAGCATGGTGGTTCAATTCAATTACAGAGGCTTACTATATTGTATATGAAGTAACACAATACCACAGAGCAAGAATGCAAGGAAACTACCTCAGCTTGTGCTTGTAAAATGAGTAATGCTGAGGTTAAATAAACATGGGCAAACTTCAGGTACATGTTCAGTTACTTTTCTGTTATTCATAACCTTTTGTTTATATCTATTG
Source organism: Sturnus vulgaris (assembly GCF_052056855.1). Taxonomy (NCBI): domain Eukaryota; kingdom Metazoa; phylum Chordata; class Aves; order Passeriformes; family Sturnidae; genus Sturnus; species Sturnus vulgaris. Next base: position 14,568,928 of record NC_142283.1, on the reverse strand, counting down.
GTCTCTTACCATTCTGTATCCCTTGACATTATTTATGTCAAATCACCAGAGTGTCTGACACATTGTTGTGTAGTCTGACATGAGGATGTAGTGAAATAATGAACTGCTGAAGAGAACAATATTTGTCTTGGCAAACTGGAGTCACTTCAAATATAGATATCATCTAAGCACCATGCAAGAATAACATTGTATGGAAAATAGTGTATTTATATAGTCCCATGTTTTCTTCTGCAGCAACTTGGATGTGTGCTAGTCACAATCTGAGAGGACATTGAATTGTTGAAGTTTCTCAGTCCACCTTCTGCTGAGATTTCCCACCTGAACCCCAGGCATGCTGTCACAAGTCATACTAGACAGGCTGAATGTCCATTTTGTGTTGAAATCTATGTATAATTCCATTATGCAATCTCTATGTAGTTCTAAATTGACAGTATAAATGTCAAACATAGTTAAGTGCAGCAGATCTCTTTCCAGAATCAGAGACTTTTGGTACAAGTAACGCAGTGCATTCAAAACAGCATATTTGAAGTTTCTTTAAGCTGAGGACAGCACATCTGTGAACTGAGGAAGAGAAAGATAAAACAGGTTTAAATACACAGATGGCTTTATTTTAAAATACACTACTCTTTGGTAACTTCTCAACAGAAAAACTGGCTTGGTAAAAAGACTTAGTGAAAGATATTCTTTTTGATTGGCATATTGCAGCAATCTTCAGAGTAAATCTCCTAGGTAAAATAATGGAAGGTCAGAGTGCTTTTTCATTATATGAGAGCATTACTTTGTTTCTTTCAAATTAAAGAAAACTGCAACTTCTTTCTATGAAAATACACATATTGTATCTATTGTTATGCTAAAATATAGAAAATAATTATGGTAGTGAATATTCTTGAAAGGTTATATACTGGTTTAAATTTTATCCTTCCATTTCAGGAAGAACCTTTGAAAAACAATCAACTCACTAAACATCTGAAAAACTTCAGTCCCTTAGTTTCAGCTTGGTATAAAATCTACTGTCCTCAGTTGAATTCTATTTATATTCAACAAAAGTTTTGGACATTTATTGGGCCTTGAGGTCAGCCCACTGAAAAAAAATTATGGGTTTAACTTAACCCTTATTTTTATTTAATCCTCACTTTTATTCGGGTAATTTCGATTCCATTGAAAACATTACTTTTTGGGACATAAGTCTTAAATATAAATATTTCCATTTTCTCATCTTCACTTCTTATATTTCACAGCAGGACATTGGTGATACAGAAAACAAGACTGAGTTCAGTTACCAACATCATAAGTAACTGCTGAGTGTATATATTCCTGCACAATCTTTTTTCAATCTAACATGCACTTCAAGTGCAAAAAATGCAAGTTCATTAATGATAATTAATTGACCTGAAAGAACCTATCCGTTAATTTCTGTATTATTCAATATAGATAGAAATTTGACCTGATTTACTCACTTGGAGGATGTTTTATTCTGTGAGAACAACCTGTGCCAAAGTGCTTAGGCCACCTTCCATAGTCCTCAGAGCATTAACTCACACACCTCAGCTTAACCATCAGGGCTTCCATTATTGCACACTATCAAATGAGTAAAAAAATGAGCCACTTCTTTGTCCTTGCATTTGGTGAAAGACAGATCAATTACCTGAGTCATGCCTTTGCTCAAAGCTATAGTCAAAGGCATTATGCTTGTATTTTTCACTCTTAATAAAAGCCCTGAAACCTGATACTCGGTATTGTTTCTGTGAACTTAGACCAATGTACTAATACTGATTTTTTAAAAGACTTGCTATTTCTGAAAGGAAAAAAGGTTTAAAACCCATTTGTTTTGTCTCAATTTGCATCTAATCAAATTAGTAGTCACAGTGTCTCAGGGTCTCAAAGCAGTATGTTTTAACTCTATTATCAGCTTGTTGAAATTGTCAAGTCTATAACACTTTAAAAAAAATACTTTTCATTTCAGACAATATTTAAGATTAATGTCACAAATTATTTGCTGAGGGTCCTTGTATTCAACTATATATTTATTTGATTTTAGCTGCTCCTTCACAGATCTTTTCACAATAGAAGTGAGTTAGGAAATTAGAGAAATCATATAAAAACCTCACTATTAACCTACTGAGAAGGCTAGTAGTGTGTTTGGAACTCTATCTATCAGTGGAGACTCTTTTAGAATAAACAAGTTACTTACTTGGTACAAACTGACGAGACAAAAATGGTCCTAGATCCCAGCAGCCATAACTATAATTAATTAGCATTCAATTTAATTTCAGTTCGTCAAATTCTTGAATGTGACCAGACCCAATTAATGCCAGGAGTAAAGTAGGCTTGCTGATCACATCATGAAAATAGTGCAGTGTCTGCATGTAGGGCAGCAAACATTTTATACATGTTGCATCAAAGTCAATTTCTTATACATTTTTCCTAAAACTTTGAATTTAGAGAAGTGTACATTTCCAGGTAAAATAGCATATTTGCCTTTACCAGTAATTAAGAAAAAATTAGATTTCTTCTCATATTAGTTACCATTTTAAGTGACTATTATTTCTTGTCCATGCTGTTACATAATTGTCTGGATCACTTAATCAAAAATACACACAAAAAAAAAGCTGTATAAAACCCTTTCCAGAAAAGGAAAATGACTAACTCAATTGCTAACTTTGAAATTAATGAAATATATATTTTTGAGAGAAGCATAAACCTGTTATGATTTATCTGACCTGCTTCCAGATGGCGCACAACTTCCTTGATTTTTCTCTCACATGCTTGTTCCTTCCTGCCTGAAAAGTTGCTTAAATATCATAATGATTGATACCTTCATGTAGCCTAACATCTATAGCACCTATGGATAAAGCACATGCGTATCATAAATCTAGATTAAAAATTGAATTATCACCTGTAAATGCCAGTCCTCTTAATTTTGGAATATAATGTCTTTATAAAATTTCCTGTGGACATTACTTTGATTCCAGCACCACTTGTAAGTGCACTTAGATAACAAGAGTACTTCAGCACCTACTGTTTAAGTAATTTCAAGAGTTTCAATACAAACAAAATCTTATAATGCAATAGAGTATCTATGAAAAACTCATTTCATACCTTTGTACAGTTTATTATATAGACTTTCAAATAAGTTGTAGGAGCTTCCTCTGCTCCAGCTGGATCAGGGTATCCCATTTCCTTCTGCAAAGTGTTGGCATTTTTCAAGCAGGGATAACATCCTCAATACATTGTCCGTCGAGGATGTAGCAGTGAATGTCCTTAATAGTGTTACCTTCCTTTCCTTTTCTTCCAAAGAGGAGGAAAAAAGGCAAAGGAACCTCTCATCAGCCTGTGAGGTTTCTGAATTTGGGAAGTATCAGTAGAACAAAATTTGATCTGAAATGCAAATGTGGTACATAATATACAATAATGGTTGCAAGCAGGGACATAATAATTACTAATAGCAATAGGAAACCTGCTCCCATTTCCTGCTAACAAATCACACACTGATCTGCAAAATCTTGTTTTCTCAATGACCTACAAAATATAGTTTATACTATCATTCTAAAAAAGTGAACTATGAAAAAATCACTTCCCCTTTTAAAACCAGACATTCCGTGAACTACTCTCTCTAATTTACTGTAGACTTCAGCTTTTATATCAAGTCATCATATTTGGTGATTTCCAAAAGCCAGAAAATCCCAGCATTTAAAATTCAATACTCAATCTATATTTCTTTATGAAATTTTGTTTCCTATATTTTTCTCTATTCCACTAATACCACCCAAGTCTTCTACCAAATATTTCTGTTTGTTCTACTTTTGTTGGATTACACATAGGCTTTTCTCTGAAAACAAGAGGGAAAAGTGCAGTTGCTGCTGTCTCCATCCTCTGCTATTATATGAATTGGCACATCCACTAATGCTTGATTACACAAATGCTAAACCCTCTCCATGAGCTACTGGGTCAGCTTGCAGACTTCCTTATTATTCTCCTTAGGTACATGCTTCTAAGCCATGACTTCTTTTTCTAAGTCCAGAATCTAAAATTAGAATTTTACATCACTGCATTTAACAATTTCTGTTAATTTAACCCTCTTTGTGTCAAAATTTTTGCATAAAATTAGATTTGATTTCAAAAATTATCAGAATACTTTTGGTTGGTCGGTTGGGTTTTTTGCTTGTTTGGTTTTTGTTGCTTTTTTATATTGGAGTTTGATTGTAGTTATAGTGGAAAACAAAAGGCTGATAAACTTTATTTTGAAAGAAAATCGTGTTTGCTTTGCCTAAATGAAAAACAGATGTAATTTGAACTATTTTAAGTGAGTTTGTATAACCCCAACAGCTTGATAAGCTATTTGTTTTAGAAGTGTGATATGAAACTTAAATATCACCTGTATTCTCTATTAACTCCAGATACATCATGCATTATCTTCAATTAACCAGTTCCTCTTTCTAAGCTGCATATGACAATATCTAAAATTTGATTTAAATTTCCTCTAACAAAAAAGCCCCAAAAGACAGTTTTATCTTTTAGTGAAATTCAATTATTTAATGAAACACAAATAAAAGCTGATTTTATTTTTATTGAAGTGCACAGAATTACTTATGCCAATTAAAATACTATTTTGTAAAAATTAAAGTATTTCATATGCAAGAACTTGCTATTAAATACTTGTATTATCCAAACTGTTCTTTATGTACAACCAAAAGTAAGTTTTAGTCAAAACTCAAGTGAATTTATCACTAAGGTGTTTTCTCATTAAAACTCTATTGTTTAGTAGCTGTAAACAGTCTTTTCCAGTCCTAAGCTAAAGCAAGGCTCATATGCCTTGCATTGCTCTTTTGACTAAATCTGTTAGCATTCTGTTTGAAGTCAAATATCTAATTAAAGATAAGAGGGCAGGATGAGGCAAAACACATTCTGTGTTTAACTGTGAGAAATCAGAACACTGCAGCTTGTGGGATTCAGTCCAAAATGGTTATCTTTATCTTTAAATTTGACTGTTTTCACTCTTAAGTAAAGAGTCTTCAACGTGGTTTTTTTCAGCTGCTTAGACTAGCTCTGAAGTGCAGCAAACCAAAACTAAATCTCTACAACCAAAGAGACAAAGATCCTGTCCTATTTTCATGATGTACAACTGTGCAACATGCAAACTGTTACCTTTGACCATATCACTTTTCTCTAACTAGAAAATTGGTAAGTATTCCTCAGAATAAGCAAGGTAGTACTTGCTTACTTACTGAATACAGTAGGGTCTGACTTTTACCTACAATCCTGTAAATTGTAAGAGAAGTAATTCCTGGTTTTGGCTAGAGACATTGCAGTGAAGGATAGAGAGGTGTAGCTCTCCTATTAGCGCCTTCTAGAGCAGTTATATGACCTGCAGCAGCTAACTGAGGGTGTACACCTCTCTCCCTTTCTCCCTTCTTCCCCTTATTCCTTCTCACCCTAGTCAGATAAGGGCTACATTCATCCTGACTGTGTTCTCAACTGTAACTGTCGTAAATTGCATGCATTACAGACTGATCTCTTTTCACTTATATTGATAAACCAGATATGTATAGGAGGATTTCCAGATCTCAAGCATGATCCTAAAGAGTCCGTTTAAAAATATCATTATGCAACATTATCTTCAAGAAATCTAAAAGTCCTTTTCTTTGGACCTACGCTGAATTAGGTGTTTGACTAAGGTTGAATATAAAATAAGATAATGCTTTAGGCATAAAAATGGATTATTATATTTGGAACACAGTGAAAAAAAATTAAGACATGGAATCAAACGAGCCAAAAATTTAGAAGTCACATCATCTTTCCTTTATCCTATACTTGTTAGAAGAAAAGACCAAACGACATTATACCATAAAGATACTACTTTCAGTGAATACAGTTTCTTTCGGCTGAATTTATTTTCTTCAAAGTTAGTATCTCCACAAATGTGGTTACTAAAACAATCTATGGTGGTAGATTTAGATACTGAGAAGATCAGCTGGAATTCGATAGAAAAGAAAGGCTTTTAATCAAATTAAGCTATTTACTTTATAAGATCAGTTTACTTGTCAATTAATTCACAAGTTTGCTTCTATTTATGTTTTTGTCCTTTAAAACAATTAGCATAGGTTGTCTTCTCTTCTTGGCAGTTCAAAGCACTATCTGAGTTTGCAGAAATTAAGCATATGACCTACATCATCTCCAAAAGTCATGGGGAGAAAAAAGAGAAATTTATTTAGATAACTGAGTTTTCAGCTGTCAAGTTACCCGAGTATAACTTCCTTGGATGTTCAATACCTTGCATCACCACAGTTCAGCAGCAGTGTCTAGGCAGAATCACACCTTGATGAATCAGGCATGCTTGCACTATACATTTTTCTTCCTTTACAAAAGGAAAATATATGATTGATTAGAAGCTGATGAAGCAAAACCAGCATTAACATCTGGGAGAATTTCATTATTACAATTGCTGGTTCTTAATTCTGTTCCTGAAAGTCGCTTCAAAGTTGATCTGAACTTGAGCCTGGGAACAGGGTACATTGCACACAATATGTTTATGCTGGGCTAAGGACTTAATCAGCATCTGTGTATAATTCTACTTATATTTTTTTACTTAGTTAATTTATGGCATTTTCTAGAAAGTTTATGAGGAAAAGGCAGCTTGGAAGTCCCATAGGACAGCCGATCCCCAGGATATCATTGCTCATGTTAAAGAGTCAATGTATTGTTTTAATCCCTTTCTGAATTATAAAACCATTATTCAAAGATGGAAAATTTTGTGCTTTGAACTGCCAGACATTTATATTATGCTGTATGAATTCTCACATTTTAAATTGATTCTAAAGGAATCATGTCTGAAAATCATCTGTTGTTTACATTTGAAAAGAAATTTAACATTGTGTTTACCCACAGATGGGATGGATTGAGCACTGATTTCTACTGCAGCTCTGTCACTGCCTTTCAACAGTGAAAATATTTATCTTTGGAGGCAAAATTCTTCTTCCCAGGAAACTAGCAAGAAAAAACATTGGCAGGAGGATCCCTGCTTCAGATTTGTATGGTTTATGGCCATTGCAAGAGCCAGCATAGTGAGGATGCTGGGATCTCTACAGAAGTGAGTAGTCAGAGATAGGAATGAATCAAAAAGAGAGTATTATGAAAATAATGCTATTGTTCAATCTAATCGTCTAAAAACCCTGAAAAAATAACAATAATAAAAAACAGAGGAGTGCCTATATTTTTATCTTTGATTTTCTTAGAAAGCAGAGTACTTTCAGCACTGTATTTGATGCACATTTCTGGGCTCTGATCCACTGATTTCAGGAATAGGTGATAGACAAAATAAGCCTTTGATGCATGCTGAATAAGAGGAGTTTTAATCTATTTTTTCAGATCAGTACATAATTTACCTCATAAACTTTTTTCAGAGTCTTAATCATATTTAGTTCTCTAAAACTAGGGATACATATTATTCATATATAAATAATATGTTTTTGTGATTCATGTTTTAAATATGAATCACACAGCTGGTATAAAGCACTTTTCCCTGAACTTCTTTTCCTACTTTTGCCAGCTCCTTAAGGTTGCAGCCAAAGTCAGACCTAGACCTCAGAAGAATAAAACAAAGGGTTTGCTGATGTGACTAAACCACATCTTGTTCATAAACAGGGCCGTTTAAAAGTAGCTCTGCATAACAAATCAGGACCAGCTAGCTCTGATCTTCCAGTCTGGCCACCCAGCATTAAATATAGAGATAAAGCATTTTCTGCAGCTTAGTTGAGTTTCCAGAACCCCACAGTGTGGATACTGGCTTCAGACAGCAGCAGTACAAGTCAGAATTGCACTTATACCAGCCAGGAACTGCTGTGTGCCTGAGGGACTTCTTAGCTACACTCAGCTGTGCAAATGAATCCAAATTAAAGAAGAAAGCCAGCCAACTAAGTTGTCATAAAATTGCCATTAAAGAATTATACAATTCTTCATTAAATCCTTGGCTTCCTATTCATATAGAGATGTGTGGGTTAGTTTGAGAATTTGCAGCTGAGTTATTCCAGGTGTATTAAACTAACATGTAACTGACATGTAGCATATTGCTTACTGTCCCTTAGGAACCGCATGGAGAAAATACGTTGTATCTCTGTGGCTAATAAGATGGGGAAAACATTTCAATAAAAAAAAGGGAACAGTTTTAAGTAGCATTTTAACACCATAATCAAAACTATACCTCTGCATTTTATCAAAAACAGTTCCTTGCTGTGAGACAGAAAATATAATCAGGATATTTGAACAGGTTTTGCCAACTACCAAAATAAAAAATGAGTAGACGAATGGACATCTGAGTGGAAGGAATAAAGGCCCAAAGAGAAATACTCACAATAAGGAATATCTAGGCTCTTCACAAAGAGCATGCCAGTTGCAGGCCTCCATAAATGTACTTCATTCATTAAGCAGAAGAACAGGTTTGAAACTGGGGGAAATGAACAAAACTAATGCATGTTTTGTGCTTGGTCTGAGGGATGATGAAAACACAAGGAAAGACGAGCCCTGAAGGAAGCTACTGTGGCTTCATGGTGTGCCTTTCTCGAAAAGCATTAAATTTTTAAGTACTCCCAGCATCAAAGTGCAAGAATTATTATTTAGTCTATTTATTTCACAGCTGTAATATCTGGTCTAAGACTGGGTAAAGTTTGTTTGAGGAGCTATGGACAAAATGTGGAAAGAGGAATTTGAATTAAGGAAAAAAATAAAAAGGGTAGAAGCTGAAAAAATCTTCTGTCACAAATCATTGTAATTAGTTTACCAAAGCATAATTATATTGATATACTTCTTAACTTCCCCTGGGAGTATTTTGGATATTCATTATTAATGTTAAATGAAATGTTACCATACCAATTTGTAAGCCTAAGAAACCATCATGGTTCTTTGAACAGGGCTCTAAGTTCATGCTCCTGCTACACCTTGCCAACACATCAAGGGTGAGTTGTGCTGAACACACCCCTGTACCCACATGCTTTTTCTGAGGGAAAAAAAAAAAAAACAGAAGAAATTTAATTAATCAGAAAAGGTCTCCAAGAGTTTCTTGTCATCCTAATTTGGAAACAATGGTAACAAAAGACACACTAGCCAAGTTGCACAAGGTTCACACAGATCGTGGAAGATATTTCAGACTTCTGTCAGTGCTTTATCTTTTCTAAACTCATTCTAGAGTAATTTTGCTCTGATAGCCTGATCCCAACAATAAAGTGAATATCTGACAAGCTTCTGTTTCCATGGTCTGAAGTCTGTATTTCAAACCAAAAAATATAAAGTAAAAACTGTCTTTTACTTCTTTGAATTGAGAAATCACATAGGCAGAACAAAACCAGTAAAAATTATATCTCTGATGGATTTAGTACAGACAATTAGTAATTGATGGATTAAATACTGCCATGATCTCCCATGATTAAAATATCACCAATTCTGGTCATGTACTGTTAAATGCTTACATGCTAACCTTATTGTAAGGATTTTAGTGTCAAATAGACTACTTAGCAACACACCCCCATTTTCTTTAGTCCTTTTACAGAATATATAATAAAATGAAGGGATCTGCCGTTAAGCTAGTCAAAACGGTTATGTATAAGAAAAGTTGTAATTTCAAAATAGGGAAATTTAAAGGAATGTGTCAATTTCTATTAAAATGTCAGTGGGAAACCTAGAAATTCAGAGAAGAAAAAACAAAACAAAAACTGCAGAATCTCTGTAGGCAGTACTTATATACATGAGAAATAAATAACATGAATCCATGCTCCTGCTTTCAGTTAGCTGTAATAAGAACTGATTCACTCTCTGAGTCCCACATAAGTACCAGTGTCATCAGTGCATTTGTTATTCCAGGAGCTACTTTTCTCTTCTACATAAAAAAATACATGTTATGTAATCTCATTTTTTGGCACAATTGAATTTCTAAAGCCAAATACCCTAATCTTTTATATCCTTTGTCCAAGCCTGTAAAATACAACTACACAAGACGGGGAAAGAAAGGAAGGGTGGAAGTCAACAACTAGCAGTTTCTATGTACAGCTGTTATTCTACCTAGCCCAGCATGCATTCCCACAATGTGCACATTATGTATGATCTTTATTATGATTTCTTCTCACGTGTACCCAAGTCTCTAAATTCTGGGTTTTGGCTCCTTTCTTTACCTTTGGCCATTGTGATGCGTTGCTCTTGGCTGGATATGAGGTGCCCACAAAGCCAGTCTATACCTCCCTCCTTATCAAGAAGAGAGGAGAGAAAATAAAGATCAAGATAAAGACAGTTTGATAAAGTAAAAGCAAAGGTCATGCATGCAGAAGCGAATGCAAACAATTATTCTTTACTTCTACTTCTAGTTGATGATGGCCAGTGCCTGCCCTTCCTCTACCTTTCCCTTGGCTGTTATTGCTAAGCAGACTTCATACAGGATGGAATTTCCCTTTCATCAGTTTGTGTCAACTGTCCTGGCTATGTCACCTTTCAGAATCTTACCCACCCCAGCCTACTGCTCAGTGTGGGAATGCTGGAAGGACGCCCTTGATGCAGGGCCAGATACATTCAGCAACAGCCCAAACACTGGTAAGTTACAGAACCTTTCAAGCTACTAACACAAAGACCTATAAATTATTTTTTTTCCTCCTCACTGCTGTTACTTCAGTCTTTATGCTTGATCTCAGTGATTCCCAGTCAAAGAGCAAGGCATCACCTTTGTGGTTCAAACACCATAAAGGTAAGGCAGAGTACTGAGCTTAAGATAATAAATGCTGAGGTACCTGCACTGGGTTTGTGAAGTTTAAAGAAGTATTGAGCATTTTTATCTTCATTATATGAGACTAAGTCACAAAAAGGTTGCAAACATCTGATCTACACCAGTTTAAAAACCAGTTTAAAAATTGACTCTTTCTTTCTTTCTTTCTTTCTTTCTTTCTTTCTTTCTTTCTTTCTTTCTTTCTTTCTTTCTTTCTTTCTTTCTTTCTTTCTTTCTTTCTTTCTTTCTTTCTTTCTTTCTTTCTTTCTTTCTTTCTTTCTTTCTTTCTTTCTTTCTTTCTTTCTTTCTTTCTTTCCTGTCTTTCTTTCTTTCTTTCTTTCTTTCTTTCTTTCTTTCTTTCTTTCTTTCTTTCTTTCTTTCTTTCTTTCTTTCTTTCTTTCTTTCTTTCTTTCTTTCTTTCTTTCTTTCTTTCTTTCTTTTCTTTCTTTTTCTTTCTTTCTTTCTTTCTTTCTTTCTTTCTTTCTTTCTTTCTTTCTTTCTTTCTTTCTCTTTCTTTCTTTCTTTCTTTCTTTCTTTCTTTCTTTCTTTCTTTCTTTCTTTCTTTCTTTCTCTTTCTTTCCTTTCTTTCTCTCTTCCTTCCTTTCTTTTCTTTTTTCTCTTTCTTTTCTTCCTTTTCTTTTTTCTTTTTTCTTTTCTCTTTTCTTTTCTTTTCTTTTCTTTTCTTTTCTTTTCTTTTCTTTTCTTTTCTTTTCTTTTCTTTTCTTTTCTTTTCTTTTCTTTTCTTTTCTTTTCTTTTCTTTTCTTTTCTTTTCTTTTCTTTTCTTTTCTTTTCTTTTCTTTTCTTTTTTCTTCTTTCCTTTTTTCTCTTCTCTTGTCTTCTCTTCTCTTTTTCTCTTTCTTTCTTTTCTTTCTTTTTTCCTAAAGATCATCTTCCCTGGTTGTGGTGCTCTTCAGTCTGGTGTCTAAATTTGCTGCCTAGCAGTGAAATCCCCTTCAAGAACAGTGTTATGATTTTATTTACATTGTGCTAGAAGGATGACAGATTCAATTGTCAACACACCATCTCCCTTTTAATGTTATCATTACATATTTACGTATTTGTAATGGAGAAAAAAAAAGGTGTATGTTACTATTTTGGTTCAAAACATATAAACTGCTCTCTAGCCAAGCCATTAATGTGAACCTCAATAGAGATATATTCACTGTTCCTTATTTTTAATACAGTCTAATTTGCCAAATATATATATTTTTATTCAAGAATTCTGGTGCCTGTCTACATATAATCCAAAACATTTAAATATTTAGCATCACATAATAGCTAAAAGTTTTTGTACACGTACAAGTAAACTTTGAAGATTTTCACCTTGAAATTTCTGTATGTCATCAGTGCTTCTGGAGAGTTGTATTTTCTTTAAATGTTAAATGCAAAATATTTCACATATTCAGACTTTAGATTCTGCATTATTTAGCATTTAATCAGTTTCTAAACATGTACAAAAATAAAGCTTATAGCCCTTTGTCAAAAGCAATTCCAATAATTCAACTTCATGTAGTAAATATGACTTTTATAGAATAGTTTTAATGAAGGAGCAATCAATAAAATAAAGTTTTGAAAAGTAAAACACAACTCTGTGTCAAAGAGTTTTATATGTGACATGGATCCATTAAGTAAGTGAAAAGGCCACAGCTCACTTTGTCCCGTACTCACTAGTTTCCCAAATTGTTCTCCAGTCAAGGGAACTGTCACCTAAAAAATTATTACGATAGGGAAATATTCTCAGTATATTTCACAGGCATAACTAGGAGCTGTGCAGTCCTTGAGAAGTATCTCTGTCTCTGCATGAAGTCCACTGGAGTATTACAGTGCATTAGTATTTATTCTGGCACAGTGATCACTACTGGATCCATCTTCAGGGTCCCACAAATTTGTTGTAACAACTGAGATCATCATTTAGAATAAGGATGTGTTCACTGGGTATAGCAGTGAAGTTTAATTCTGGAAATACTGGAAACTAGTATTTAAATAACAAACGAACAAACAAAAAATCTATGTTTCTCACTTTTGTGGTAGGTTGGAAACATATCAGATTTAGCACATATTTCGCATGTTTGATTTCAGCAAGATGAGGAGGTTCAGTTAATGAATGATTCAGGATTTGTAATAGCAGATTCTTTGTAAGAATAGCTGATGTTCTTGACCACAAGACTTGCTTGATTCTCTTTAATGCTTAATTCCTTTTCATATTACATCATACATCAGTTTGTTCATTTTCTGCCACCTCACCAGGGAACCAGAAAAGTTCTCTTTCAAATTTTGGCCATATGTATGAGTATATTATTATCCATTATGTACACAGACCACCTGAACTATCATCTTTCACTCTGATAAATACATTCCTAATGCAGTCAATACTCCAATTGTTGCTGAAACAGCTACACTCTAAATCATCTGTATTGTGAGGATTTGAGGCACACTATTTTGTGATTATCTACTCACCTCTGTCATTTAAACTATTATACCTCTTTTGTTGTCATTGGAATGCTGTGAAACTAAAAAAAAAAGAGAGAAAGCCAGGTTCATAATGAAATTCTGTGTTAGAATAAAATGTCAGGTCTTGATGGTCTTATTTTTGAGGAGGAAATAAATTATAATTTATAGTGATGTTAGGTCAAAAGATAATGTTGAAAGCATGTATACATTTACACACACACAAATCCATGTATTTGATATAGTTTTTATCATATACACACCAGGAGAAAAAAAAAGAAAATATTCCATTTTTTCAGTTGCACAGAGTACTTCTGCCATAGCTTGCTACATTGTCTACTTTAAATGTATGGGATGGTCAAAGAAATGTTCAGTTTCTGAGAGCCTGTTTTTCACAGGAAATGGATTATCAGAGGGTAGGTATAGAATGAGTTATAACTGTTTCCTCACACAGCTATATTATCTACATGTAAGTAGGAAATATACTAATGTACATCACATAAATACAGAAGTTTATCTCATTTTCTTTCCCTCTCCTTCGTCATTTCTTTTCATTCCTTTTCTTTCCTTCCTGGCTGTATAGGAGAATTTTCTTTTATGTGTGTTGTATCTTACTGTCTCTTCAACAAGGACTCAGTACCACATTTTTCTGGACTTCAGTATCTCAACAAAACAGGGTTAATTCTGCTAAGACTTCCCAACTGAATTCACAAGTTATATAAATCCCAGTATTTAAATATAAACCCTAGCATGCAATAAATATGCTGAATAGCTATTAGATAATACAATTAACTTCATTTATCTGTTAAAAGAAGTAAAACATTAGTAAACAAGATGTAGCCAATGTAATAAATGACTGCCACATTACATTCTGGAGGTTCTTGTCTTTTGAAAGTTAATTTTTACCTATAATTTTCTTTTCTTATTTTGTTTGCATTTTTGTTTTTTGAAAGTGCACGGCCTACAAAGTCCCAATTTACTGAACCTCCAGGACTGTCACCTAATCCTTGGGCCACTCACCCAAGTAAGTCTACTGTCTGCCATGTTAACTGTCTAAACACTGCCAACAGTGCATTGCCATGCTTCTTCTGTTCTGTCTGCCCATTTTGTAGCTATTAAGCTGTGGGCAATTCAGGTTCATGAGCCATCCAATTTATATTCTTATGACAAGATATTATCACATGAGGAGACTTCATCTTCTGAACAATCCAAAGCTGCAACTATGAAGTAGTAAATACTAGGAAGGGTGAAAGGGTGAGGACGTGTGTGTGCTTCTGTGTGTGTGTGTGTGTGTGTGTGTGTGTGTGTGTGTGTGTGTGTGTGTGTTTGTGTGTGTGTGTGTGTTTGAGAATAGAGAGACCTTCCTAATGTCGTAACACAAAATTTCCCTGAATTTCAGATGAGTGTCCTATCCCATTTTGGACCATAGGCCACCATAGCTTTGTTCATCTCTGTCCCAGTACTGTCCATTTCTTCACCCCAAATACCAGGGTAATAGGCTACTCTTGATGAATTGCCCTATTTTTTCTGCACTGTCCTTCAGGAGTGCAGTGGGACCAATGTTACTAAAGATCTTCAGCAATGACACAGATAAAGGGATCAAGTGAACCCTCAGTAAGTTTACAGATGACACCAAGCTGAGTGGTGCAGTTGACACTCCTGAAGGACAGGATGCCATCCAGAGGGACCTGGACAAGCTCGAGAAGTGGCCCCTGGGAATCTCCTGAGGTTTAACAAGGCCAGGTGCTGGTGCTGCACCTGGGTCAGGGCAAGCCCTGGTGCCAGCCCAGGCTGGGGATGAACAGATGGAGAGCAGCCCTGCCCAGAAGGGCTTGGGGGTGCTGGGGGTGAGAGCTGGACATGAGCCAGCCATGGGCACTCCCAGCCCAGACAGCCAAGAGTGTCCTGGGCTGCATCCAGAGCCCCGTGGGCAGCAGGGCAGGGAGGGGATTCTGCCCCTCTGCCCCACTCTGGTGAGAGCCCACCTGCAGAGCTGCCTCCAGCCCTGGGGCCCCAGCACAGGAAGGACATGGAGCTGCTGGAGAGAGCCCAGAGGAGGGACACCAAGGTAATCAGAGGGATGGAGCTCCTCTGCTATGACAAAGGTCAGAGAGAACTGGGATTGTCCAGACTTTAGCCTGGAGAAAAGAAAATTTAAGAGTGCCTCAGTTCCAGTCTTCCACTACCTGAAGGGAGGTCACAAGAAAGATGGAAAGGGACTTTTTACAAGAGCATGTAGTGACAGGACAAAAGGGAGTGGCTTCAAACTGAAAGAGGGTAGGTTTAGATCAGATATTAGAGAATTCTTTGCTGTGATGGTGGTGAGGCACTAGAACAGGCTGCTGAGAGAAGTTGTGGGTGTCCCCTCACTGGAAATGTTCAAGGTCCTCTTGGACAGGATCTTGGAAAACCTGGTCTAGTGGAAGATGTCCCTGTCCATGGCAGGGCAGCTAGAACTAGATGATCTCTAAGGTCCCTTCCAAGCTAAGCCGTTCTATGATACTATCATTCTTTGATTCTTTGCTTCTGTGATACAGAAGAAGCTGGTTCATTTTGTTGATAGACTGCACTATTTGAGAACAATAACAACAACAAAACAACCCATCCAAGACCTTAATCTTAAATCCATATTCTGAATAGACACGTGCTTCAACAGTAGGTTCATTTCTGTACTTTGGTTTACAGATACTCTCATTGCGATTTCCCTCTGTCTCCTGTGTCAATCTGATCGCTAACCTAATCGTCTCTGCCAACTCATCTCAAAGTTTTTGATAATACCTCCTCTTAGTCACACAAATTCTGTCTTCCTTTGTTCCACCCTGCAAGTACCTAATTTTCAGCAAGGCAGCCAGCCCCCTGCACAGGAGTTACCAGACAAAGCAACCCGGATCAAATTCCAATTTAAGCTTCCCCGCTCTCAGTATTATACTGCACAGCATCTCCTGACAACCTACAGGGGAAAGAAATGACAGAAAAGGCCTTGCTCAACTCCTGAACAGAAAATGCTTACTTCACTCAGCCCATGACAGTTCTGTGAAAATTCAGCATGCTCATGACAATCAGCATCATAGAAGAATCTAGTAGTCATTCTCTGCTAAGTTTTTATGAGGTATCTGAGCTGCAATTTCAGAAAATTATGCTTTTGTTAAATACAGACAATAGTTTCATAATCTCAAAGGACAGTTCTTCTGTACTCAATAGCTTGAATTCTAGCAAATGCCAAAGTTTTTAGTGAACTAATGTCTGAAATGGCATAATCACATGGAGTTTGGCTGTTCTTTTATGCTTTTTAAACAAAGGCATGCAACGAGCAGGAAAATTCTGCCCAAAATGCTTAAAACTTGGCAAGCTTAAACTGAGGTCAAGGGTCTCATAATAGAGACGATTACCAAATTAACATTAGCTATCATTGCCAGTGCCATCTGCTTCTTAAAGCACTTACAGGAAGAAAAAATTGTACAATGCTGATGAAGTATTATGTTTTAAAGGAAAATACATTATGATAGAAAGGATAACTAAGAACAAATTTTTTTTAGGTATTTTGTTGCAGTTTCTTTTTCCTTGCTCTATGGAAGCATCATACTTTGCCTTGACAAGTGTACATCTGCCTCAGGAACTTAATCATTGAATTCTTTGCCTGTTACTGCACTCCTGCACAATCCTAGTAGTGCACTCCTCTACTGGAGGTAACACAGATAGAAGGTCAAGTTTTCTGACCTCTGCAGCTTCAGTTTCAAGAGGATATGTCTTACCTATGAGCTCCCAACTCTAAACAGAATGAGCTACTTGAATGTTGTCTTGTGCTGGATTTTCCATGAGCCAAACAGAACTAATTTACTTCTCTTTGTCTTCTTGGAAACAGAAAACAGAAACACATTAAGCCACAGTGTTTCGAACTTGAAAATAAAGGGAGAACAAAACTGGATTTATTTACTAATTTTCTCACAAATGTATAATTTTCTTGTTTCAAATGTTATTTTTACTGCATTTAGAAACCAATTGCTCAACTCTAGAGATCTACAACATACACAAAACAAAAGCCCACTGAAAATACCTATTAATGGTAACACACAGGCGTGTGACTACCTAATCTGTGTTAGGACTATTCTCACTAGAAAGTATAACCCCATTTTTGCGTTTAACCAGACAATTTAAATGGTTCTGTAGAGAACAGACAGTTACTAACATAACAGAAAAAAAAAGGCTCAATTCCTTCAACCTAGCATCCTTATTAAACATAGGAGTCTAATCAAATACTGGAGACTCTTGTAAATGAACTAGCACAGACTAACCTGGGGTCTTATTTTAATAATGATTAGCAGCTGCCTGGAGCCTCCAGAAAGAAAACTGAGATGAACTAAAACCTTTCTTTAATTCTACATTTTCATTGTGAAAATTGAGGTAACATGCTTTTATCTTTTTGTACCTAATCGAATACAGGTGGAGAGGAGCCAAAGGGGAAAAAATGAAAGCAAAAGAGATACTACAGTTCTAGTGTTTATGTAAGACAGTCTCATAAAACAACACACACTGAGTCACTGGATTTTCATAAACTGTTGCATTGTCAAATTTTAAAATATTAAGGTTTTATCTTACTCCCCACTGTCTTTTAAAATAATTTCATATGTAAGTATGTAGTTAAAGTCATATGTCTGTAGAAAGATTGTTTTACTGAAATAGCTTAGGTTACTCTGGTTAATTTCTGAATGACAAAAGACACCTTGACTAATTTTTTTTTTTTAAATACTCTAAAGGAGAATTTTTCTTCTGGAAAAATAAAGCCCTTCTCCTAATTGGAACCAAACATACTTCAATGTACTTATGAAGGAATCAGAAGAAATTTTACATAATATGTACAGCTAAATAATAAAACCAAAAACTGACACAATTTTATTAAGATATCCCTCTAAGTCCTCCCCTCCCCTATTTCATATTCAGCGTTGTTGGCATGCAAAAATGAATACTTATTCATTGCAATGAACATTCTACCAGTTCCCATATATTTTATTTAAGTTCTAGACAATGATGTGTTTTACAAGGCTAAATAGTGAGACACCTGTGTATGTGTGTTTTATAAAATGTAAATTACTCCCACCTCCTTTGAACAGATGTGTTCTGCCTGAGTACAAACTTCATATTACTACAAAATACAGATGTAAAAATACTTCCACTTATCTATTATCCAGGCTACTTTCTTAGAGTAAAAAAGAAAAGTGATAGCTCAGATTCGAAAAAAATCAATGTTCACTCATATCAGTGGATGAGAGAATGGCAAGATGCCTTACAGGTGACACAATTAAAGCAGCTCCACCCCTTTACCAGGTCAAACATTAGTCATTGATGTGTTCAGTCTGAATTCTAAATACCCTACTACCATTCAAAATCTCCTCTCCCAGGTTTGACAGCAGGTCCTGATCTGGGCAGAAGCTTCCAAGAGATACCTACTTTGGAAGTAGTGGTGGACTTGGATGTCTGAAAACACAGCTACATGCGGTTAAACATCTAGTACACAGAAGACAGCAAAACTTTTTAAAAAACATTTGAATTCTTACTTTCAGTTTTTCACCTTAGTTTCTGTAACAAAAATTATTATAACAGAAAAAAAAGTGGCTTGACAGCTAGTGCTCCAAAGTGCCTTCCTTTTTATAATTATCCATTAAGTAGAACACTTAAATAGATAACGTGCACTCAGAGTAGATGAGATTATGCTTCATCTCTGATTGCACTGGAACAATGTTTAGGAAACTATCAAATCCCTGCGTCCATGGGCTGGGACACTTCAGGCAACGAAATTTCCACAAAGAATCTTTCAAGTCCTTACCCAGGGCATCTTATGAGTTTTGGACCCAGCGATGGCTGTCAGGCAGCCAGTGGAACACATCTGGATGATTGAAATACAATAGAACCCCTTCTATACAAAGTTCCAGCTGAACATAAGCAGAATTTTCTTGCATATTAGCCAGCCATCAGTCAAATTCATAGTGGAAAAAAAAAAAAAAGAGAAAAGCCACAAAAAGAGTAAATAGCTTAAAAAATTGTGCAAGTCATGTGTATAACACATGGATTTTGCACTCTTAAGAATATATATGAAGAAAGATAATACTCCTGATCACTGGACTGCAAAGAAATAAAGTAGAAAAATGAGGAATTAAGATGAAGAAAATAAATTTCCAGGACCAGAGATTGCTTAAGTTTGAAAATTTATCTGCATTCCCTGTAAGAATTCATAGAAAGACTTCTCTTTCTTAGGAAGGATAAATACTACAACTTCAGAGGCAGAACAAAGCAAAGTTAAATGGATTACTCACAGCACTTAAATTCTTGCAAGTATACCTGAATCCAGTTCTGTGTTATGCAAGTGAAATTCAGAGCTGATTTATGTAAGTCCAGTTCTGTTTAACAAAGTTGTTTATGTTTGATTTTAGAATTTTTGATCACTATAAAACAGTTACCCTGTGAAACCTAAAATGAAGAGTGTTTTTTCTTCTAAGTTCTCCCAAGCAAGAAACTGAAAATTAGTGGCCATTACATGGACATTAACATATGTGGCATGTTCAGAGTCAACTTTGACTCCTCACTTCCTATACTCCTCTGGAACCTGCACCTTTCATCTAAAGAATTAAAACATACATTTTATTTTTGTAAATTATTGACCACACCACCCAAAATACTTTTTAAAGGAGAAACACATCTCAGGGTCTGTTGTGGTGTTCAGATCATTTGGAAGGATATATTAAGGGAATACAAGTTATGTTTGGAAAGGAAGGAATAGAGAAATTAAAACTGGGTAAAAAGAGAAAGATTTAGATACAGAAGAGACGGAAGTTAGGTATTTTAAGTGGAAAAATAAAGGGTTCTGGAGAAAAAAAAGTTTGCAACGCTACGATGACAAAAGTGTTTTGGTGGCATTTTTTCAACGACTAATGAAAGCAGTATGTAGCTAAAATGTCAATGTTTTTGCCCCAAAGGCCAATGTATTATGCTACTACTTCACAATGCCTTCATGTATAAAGCATATTTGTACAAATAAGTCACAGCAGACAACCTAAAGGGCTCAATTCTTTGCTCCTTGAGGCTGATGTAAATGATAACTCTCTCTGACTATAACAAAGAAAGTTCAGGCTTCCAGTGAACTGGGACCATAAATCAATTTACACTCAATGTGATAAGTTAGTGAAAATACTGGAACAATACCATATAACACACAGCAAACTGGAGCTAAATTTTAGCCACATAACTGCTCAGAACATGCTCTAAAGCATTCTATCTTTCAGAGAATTTCTCTACTTTAAAAATTTCTTCTTATTTTTGTTTGCAGAAATGCATTTCTTAATGTTATAGTAAATTCAGCATATTTTGCATTTAAATCCTGTGAGGTAAACTTATTTCCACTCAGCCATATTTTGTTGGCACTGTTAATATCTTATTAACCTCAGCTAATGTCTAAATTCATTGTATTGATTTACTATTTTATTTTTGTATAAAAGTCTTTACAGAATGCAAAGAATCCTTGCCTGGCAAATAAAGTGTTATGAAGGACAAAAAATTTGATAGAAGACAGTGCCTTAAAACTGAGTTTATAAAAAACAGGGGCATTCTCCCTTTTATTAGTCTCTCTAATTAGTTGTGTTCTCAGAATTTATGCAATTGAAAACAACTACACTAGATGCGTGGCTCATGTTCCATAATGCAGTGACAAGAAAAAAAATTAGTTTCATGCAATTTGCACATTTTTTTTCTGTCTTGCAGTTATACTGAATACTTTTCCACTCTGGCTACAGTTTGCACTTCCTCCTTTGTCTCAGGGCTGTTTTTGCATACCAGCTGTAATGCGTGTGAAAACAAAAGTGTCATGTTCTTGCTGTTTGAGTAGGACAGAACAAGTTAGAGAAATCAATGTATTTATTAGTCTTCCGCACTCTTGACATGATGAGTATAACACCTTGATGTGTGGCTTGGCTTGAAAAAAAATCATATATTTGCTAAAATTAATTATTTTTTTCACTGGGATTTCAATAATCAGTTCAATCTATGGCTTTTCTGTAGTAATCTGTATTTAATATATGCAATTGTGGATCTCTTTCATTCCTAAGATGAACGTAGGTGATCAAGTGAACTTACATAACTAGCATGAAAATTAGTATCTAAGAGCAATTCCATCTGAGTTTTATGAAATCATTTACTCTTCCTGACAATAGCTGTTTTCTTTTTAATAAGGATACTTGATTTCTTGAAAAACTGGAATAATAACTCCAACATTTTCATTTAGAAAAATTAAGTTTTCCTTTGTTAGCTGTGCTTTACAAGACAAATCTCTCTCTTTACTAACAATCTCTCACTACCTGACCAAATGGTGAAATTATAAGCAGACATATAGACAAGAGGCAAAATACACATTTTGAATGACATCAAAGAGAATTTGCATTGAAATACTATTGAGAACAATGAAAAAAAGCCTTGCAGATGGTGTGAATCACAGCAGAAATTTCAAAAGAAGTTTCAGCCTGTTCTTCATTAAGTGGTCAGAACACACTATGTAAATGAATTCATCTTTTTTATCTCTTGTTTCTTCAACATGATCTACTTCCTCAAAGAAGTGACTAGTATATCCCAGAGTTGTGTAGGAACCAAGGTTCTCATTGTTATGAGGTCTTTTTTTTTTTCTTTAAGCTGTCAGAGCATCATCTGTTTTGGAACAAACAAAACATTGAGCCCATTGAGCCCTCAAAATTTATAACAATTCAAAAGAATTAACTTCGGGTCACTTTTATTGATGTCTTTTGAAAAGAAAACCATATATTGCCATTTTATTCAAACTCTGTACTTTGAATAATGAGATGAATTCAAAAGTATTTCAAAACAGGAATGTTCTGTTCTAAAGAAACATAACTGAAGACTTTCACTTTTTCTGAAAACAATTTTAACATCAAAGGGAACTGTTACAAAACCTGTTGCTACCAAATTATCATTTTCTGAAAGAATATTCCAATGTGAAAATTGCCAGTTTCCTCACCATTCATTAATTTGCAATGACATAATTCAAATGAAAAAAAAAACAAAACCAAAACACTAAGAAAAGGAGGCATATTCTTGAACATAAAAGAAGTATTTTTTTGCTTTCCCTGCCTTCCACTTTCATTCAAGGAAAAAATAAACATAATTGGGTTTAAAACAATTCAGGTTAGACCATTTATTTTAAAATCTTTTAATTCAAATAGTAAAGTCTATATTTTTTTGTCAGTCTGTAAACATCACTTGTAAGATCAAATATTTTCAAAAGTTCCGAAAAGCTAAAGTTCTAAAAAGAGTGTAAATACTTTTAAAAAATTGAAAAACAAAAACAAATTAGACAAAAAAGTTAAATGTTCCCAACTCCAGAGCTTAATTTGGGAATAATTTCAAATCCAGAGAAACCCTCCATGTCTCTGTCTCTAATAGGAAAAGTTGAGCTTTCTACTTATGCATGCCATTTGAGACCCTAATTTCTATAGTAATAGTAGTAAAACATTTTTATTGCAACCTTAGAGCTTATAAAGTAGAGACAATGAGCTGTGGAATGGTGAACTTGATCATTATTTTATCCCAAAAATGTGATGCTAGAGTCTTTTTCTCTTCTTGAAAGTTTTGAAGGTACAAATTTTGTAACAGGACTCTTTTGGCTTTGAGCCTTTCAGTCTTAACCTTTCTTTTGTATAAAAGCAGATTAATACATTCAGTATACTTTTAAGAAGTCTGTACCTGAGTACAAGATTCATTGTGCATAATGAGATGACTAATTAAAATGGCTCTTACTACTTCATAATTTGCATCTTCTTTTTTGTGACCCATTCTTTATAACACTGACGCGAGTAACTACATTTCTGAAGAACTAACCCATTAAGTGTATCTTTTAACATTGCACCAATTCAGCAAGATAATTTAGTATTTGAGTGAATGAACTTAACGCTAAAAATTTTCCAGAGAAGAAAGGACATATTTAAGGGTCCTAGAGTGTTGTGTTTATTCCATTAGATGTAAGTAGGGATGCCATTCTCTATCCATTTCTCCGATTATACACTCATTATTAGTGTCAAGTAAAAGCCTCTACATTTCTGTAATATTTTCTGTCCATTACAAAGAGCTGAGTGTGATTTTTATGAAACAAAACCCTGCAATTCTTGTGACTGAAGACCCTTACTAAAATGTATTTATTTCTGATGTGTTAAACTGGATCATGTTATTGTAATCAGTTAGTCGATTATGTCCACTGTAGATTTTAGACACAGAAAAACCATCAGTACGTGACTGTCCACACTTTAATCCTAAATCCAGCATTTCCTCTGGAAAAATTTTTCCTTTCATCTTCAGTGGTCAGTCTTCTTTGTTAAAGTTACAGTGAAATCAGATATAATTACCTATCCACAGTTAAGTTGTTCATCTATGTTTTACATATGGAGGACAAAAAGAGCAGGCATTGCTGGGCTCTGATTTCTTCCTTGCAGTGTTTTGATATATATTTGGTTCAGACCTTAAAATAATAACATGACACACAGAGCCATGCACTGTCTCCCAAGCAGCTAAACCTTGGTATTCTCTAGAAGTAAAAGCACATGCTGTTCATGTCTATATGGTTCAGAGCTATGACCACAGTAGTGAAATTACAGGCCGGCTAATTCAGTTTCATTTTTGTTTGCAAAACCTATAATGATTTTTAGGCCAAGATCTGTGTAGAGAACTCGCCTGCATTTTTTATCTTTTCACAAAGACAAATCATTAAATTTACTGGAGATAAAATCTCCAAATCAGAAGATTTTACCTGGCTGGTAAACAATATCCAACGTCTATTTTTTTTTTGTTTTGGTTTTTTTTTTTTTTTTTTTGTTATGTTTTTATCATTAATACTAAATTTTAAAGTGTCAAGAACAGATTTTATACATTTTCAGCTTACCTACCTTCCAAACAGGGCTGTTTCCTACCTCATTCTAATTCTGCTTCTCTTAATTTCCTTCCAATTTTCAGTATGCTGAGGATACTCTACATAGACAGCTTCACCTCCTCTGCCTCTTAAAAGTTTTCAAAGCTGGCTCTTCTTTGATTCAGCTTGAATGTTTTATATCATCTGCCTCTTTTGCCTTGTTCTGAATAGAGACTTGGTGTAACAGAAGATGCTCCTTTAGCAGTACCTGGCCTTATTCAGTATAATGGAAAGCTTCCAGGTTTTTAAGGGAAACGGGAATTTTAATCAGAATTTGATGCTCATTTAGAACTGAAGAATATGCAGAAATCGTGCACATATATGTCTACTAAATCTATATAAAAAGATGCGAATGTTCAAACTACAGATAAAGAATATAGTAAAAAGTACAAGTTGCTAAGATAAGCAAGTTGCAAATAACAGTGTAATTTGTAGTAGTATAATATGTATTTGAGATCTGCAACCATTGTTCTTCACAATTAAAGTATCAACAGGACTATACACAGGATGAAATGAAGAGTTATAAAATCTACTCCCAAGTAGCTACCTCAAATGGTGTGTTAAAGTCCTGCACCTGGGACGGACTAGCTGTGTGCAGCTAGGACCAAATAGCTAGGGTTGTATTTTTTAAAAACGAACCCAGTCATCCTATTGGCTCACTGTGAGCTTGTAGCACTACCTTACAAGAACATCCTCAGCTGCTTTAGGAAATGCAAGGCAGTAGCTTAAGGAAAGCAATTACTCCACTCTAATCCACACTACAGAGACCACATTTGACATGCTGCTGTGGATTCCCCACTGCCACAAACAAGAGAGCTCAGCAGATGGCTGGCAGAATGGTTAGAGAGCTGGACCACGTACCTGAGGAGGAAACATTTCTGCCTGCTCATCCTGGAACAGATGTTGAAGGGGAATCTTACTGCAGCCTTCTGCTTGTTAAGGGGTGTTATAAGGAAGACAGTCAGATGCTTCTCAGGCATGCACAGAGAGAAGACGAAAGGCATCAGTAACAAGTCAGTACATGTAAAATTTCAACTAGATGGAAGAAAAATAACATTTCCACAATGTGAGTAGTCAAGTTCGTATCTCCCCAAAAGACTGTACAATGTCTATCTTCATAGATCCTTTAAAACAGATGCACTATGTGCTAAGCAACCTAACCAATCTTTGAAGCGAATTCTGCTTAGAGAATTAGGAAAAGCTCTCTTTCAGACTGGCTTATTATACGATTCCCTGTTTTACTTGGATGGAAAATCATATTATTAGAGAGGAAAATTTAAAGAAAAATCAGTTCAATGTTACCCTACACTCTGTATTGAAGAGCTTTATAGGCTTTAATAGTCAAAACAGGCAGAATCACATTCTTGCGTTTCTGGTTTCTTCTTCGGTTTTTAATAAACTATGCAGATACCAAGACTGCACTCTCTGAAAGCATTTCTAATCCAAATCAAAGCAAAGAAAGATACATCTTAGCACATGATAGAGCCATTTCTCAATTAATACAGCATAGGGTATATATACAAGTATACATTCAAAATAAGCCTCAGGACCAATGGTAACAATTGGCTTTCCAAGACTTCCCCTTCAAAGGGTGAACACTTTTATTGCACTTTTTTTTCTCTGATAGCACCACTTTATTTATCTTGAATGGAAAGAGGGCTCTTGTCATTGCCTCAGAAGGCGGAATGTCACCACACAGTCCTTCTCTCTCCAGGCATGAAAAAACTATACCCAGCTCTCCAACACTGCTGGAAACACAAAATACATCCTACAGTGCCATTTACAAAGCAAGACCAAGAAACATTTAGCAGTGAAAGTATGGATTCATTATGCCAACAGAATGTCAGTGTTCAAGGCAGCTTGATACTACATAATATAATTGTGGTGTGAAGAATTTCTACGTACCATTACTGAAAACGTTGAAATCCATTTCATTAGAGAAACAGTAACAAGATAAAACTGGAATGCGTATATGTACATGACCTCAAAATCACCACATCTTCATATTATAAGTGCAAGGAAAGTTGAACAAAATATCTTGTATCTCATCAGTAAAACTCTTATGGAAATTAGCAGTTCAGAACTGAGAAAAACAGGAATTTTTAAACTTCATGAGCTGACAATTCTTACCATTGCTTCTTCCCTTTTTCCATTTCCATCTTTTCCATTTCCCAGCAGCAACCTGTCTGAAAGAATTATTATATGTGATTAAAGAAGGCAAAAATCTTATATGGAAAGCTGACTGCAATGTAAAAATATAACGTGTAGTTTAATCCACTGCAGAATGGGACACTTACAGCTAAATTTTAGCTTTGTTATTTGAATATTTAAACATGCCTAAAAAAAAATCCTTGAACTCTTCCACAGCTCTTTTCTTTTCATGCAGACTTCGTTTTGGATGCTTGTAGACATGCATTGAGTTAAAAAAAGAAAATGTTATTTTCAAGCTGTTCAACACTTACTATGTTAGAGACAGATTATAATGTGGATTTCTTTCCAGTAAGGATAAATATTACTGTGTGAGACATAAAAATTTTATTGGCTGTCCTTTGCTGAATGATTAGTTAGAGTTTGGTGCATTTTCTAGACTTGAAATACCTTATATTTAGCAAGATAAAAATCTTTTTCATTATGAAAACAAAGATAATTTATTCAGCCAACATGAAAAATTCATAACTAGAAGTTTTAATAAAGAATTCTATTTTTCAGAATTCTAAAGGAAGACAGAAAATGACAACCTAAACATAGCAAGATTTGAAAAACAATCATAAATTGCTAACTGAAGAAAGTTAAGATCTGCATTTCATATCCTTTTTCATTTGTTAGTGTTCATTTGAAAGTTGAGATACTTCAGTGAAATTATCTCCTGTTTTTATTATCTTTACACATGTTAAGCCTGGAAATAAATCAAAACCTCCTCCATATTTAAGGGAAAAAACATTTTTAACCAAGTGTGAACTTGCAGAGCTTCTGTGAACTACAGAATCTTACACCAATTCAAAGTCTGACCAAAGCAGTAAAAATAGAAACTATTTCAAAACTGTTCATGTGAAATTGAATTCAAGACACTTCTTTACTCTAGTAAGAAAAAAAATGGTACAGTGTTTGGGCTGGTTAGTAGCTACACATATTACAAAATATTTTACCTACTTCATGCAAGGAAATTTTAATGAAAGTCAAAGCAGACAACAACAACTTGCTACCCAGATTTGAGGAATATTTTCCTTACTACTGGCACAAAAGGCTATAAAGTAAATAATGAAATCATAATAATCTACAGGAGTTTAGAGAGTCACTGCATTATTGATGTTAGTATTCTAAATTGGATGATAAATTGACTTAGTGGTGTTGCTGACAGCCAAAGAAAAGTCTTAAAATGGACACAGATGTAGCAGAAGGGTGACAAGTGGACTGTCAGTAGGATCTGTCCTATGCCTGTTCTTGTTCATACAGTACTGCATATCACTAATCTTCAAATAAATTTTTCATCAGCTTAGTGATCAACAGATAGCTTGAATCCATTCTGTCATTTTCATAACTCAGGCGCAGTATCTACTGAAATCTTAAAGTTGCACTATTTAGTAAGACTCTGGTTTGTTGTTTTTTTCCTGCCACTTGGCAGCTAAAAAATATTGAGGAAATAAAATGTAAATAGAATTATTGTATTTGCAACTTACATTAAATTATTTAATAATTTCAAAAATATGTGATAACATTATTATAGAAACAGTTTATCTATATACTTTCTTATTAATAAAAATACTGAAAAGTGTGAAGCTAAATGTCTTTCTGCTGCAATTCTCATCTGATATTATTATTGAAATAAATTGGTACACTAGGCTATTTGTTATATGTTGTTCTCATCCAAGCTTGTATGAAGACAAAGCCAGTACGAGCCAACATGTACCTGAACAATGAGCTGTTTGAAGAGAAGGTAGCATCTCTCTCTGTTCAATGTAAAATCTTTTCTGTGCACTTGACCTAAGATATTCAGGTCTATGTGTTCCAATTCCTCGGTTCAATCAGATCCTGAGATGATGCTAAGTTGGTAGTTCAAGAATTAGACTTTTCCTAATTATACCAGATGAGAAGCAACCACAAGATAGTACTATCACCAAAATCTCATAAAGAGAGAGTCATCATGTCCTGGGAGATGCTAAGTACACTGGAGCATGGATAGTGATCTACAATTGCATCAAAGGCAGTTATAGGAGAATATCTAATAATGAATTATCAGGAAGGCTACAGGAAGACCACCTATGGTCAGAGGAATCAGGCCAGCTGTGAGAACAACTATGCAATAAAGCTTTGTCATGCAATTCTTCCACTAAACTCATTTGGACAGAGGCAATCTGGAAACTATGACCCTAACATCTGACAGGATTATTTAGTCCAGGTCTTCTGTAGCTTAACCTCCAGAAACAGCAGGTTATTGAAAATGCATGGCTGATTTTTGGAATCAATGCATCAAAAGTCTATAGTCTTCAGCAGTCAGATTATCTCCATCATTTGTGTTAGAATAATTGTTCATTTATTGCCAGCTGATACCATCTTGTTTGTACTGTCCTGTACCTAATAACAATTCTGTTTGGTCAGTCGTTTGTCTATTGCAAGAACAAAAGTTGGTATAGAGGTGTCAAGAACAGAAAAATAAGACAACAAAACACATTGGATGAATTAAACTTCCTCAAAACTAGAGATTCCTACTTTGGCAGATACAGCCGAAAAGTTTAAGGTGACATGATGGACAGATCAATAAGACTTACATTAGTCTGTAGTTCCCAGTGATTGAAGAAAGTCAGTTCTTCCACTCCAAACGTCTCTTCCTCCTCTTAAGGATTAGGGCTTAATCTCTTTAACAACAGCTGCTAGTGCAGTTGAGCCAGACACGGTCCCGCATTTTTGCTTCTTCTCCATTTATTCAAAACTGTAATATCAAGGTATGTGTATAGGGGCCTTGTTCTAGGCAAATACAACTTTCATTGTCTTCATGATTGTTATTGCAATTACATGTAAACTACAGTCTATTTCAAGTATATTGCATAGTATTTTGTATTTCTTGAGACCTCTACAATCTCTTTCAATATCTGTCACAAGCTCAGCCTCATATGTACTGTATGGAAGCATACTTTTTAAAGGAAAACTCTGAAAATATCCATAAAAACCCATTTTATTACTCACTTAGAATGAAATTGTGTCCTAGTCTTTAAATAAGTGTTAATTCTGCATCTATAATTTCTCTGATAGTAAATATATTTTTAATGATTACAGCCTTCCCTTGGAACAGCTGTTTCCTGAACAGTTTTGTAGCTGTTTTTGACCACTAGACCTCTTAAATAAGTTGGCAACAATTTGATCAGTTTTAAAAGAAAATTGGCCACCGGTGCCAGTTTTGTTCTGACATAAAACTTTAGTATACTTGGCCCTAAGTTTCTCCCATATGGAAGAAAAGTCCTCTATCTTGAGGCTTTTATTGTTTCATTCAACCATAATTTATGTGCAGATGGAAAATTCATTCCTTGACTCACTCATTCTGTATTAGTAAATAACTAATTCTCGTACAGCCCTAGAGCTGTATAGTCCTTCAGGGTTAATTTCAGAGGCAAAACAGCTCAGTTCCCAAGCAATTCTATGGGAAAGAAAACTGCTGTGGAGCATTTGGGCAGTTATAAAAGCAGATTACAGACAGATAATTTGCACAGTTAGTACTACTGTGATTCTTACAAAAAAGTTGCAGAAATGTGAGCAATATCTGTTCTTACATAATTCTATAAAAGCAGAATAAAAATTATAAAGAACAAGAAACACACAAATAACTGCCTGATGATCAAGTCCTTATCACAGGGTCTGAAAATTATTTTCTCTTAATAGGAATCCATGACTAAAATCTAAGTTCTGATTAAAAATAAAATACATTGTGTTTTGTAGACTATATCTATAACTCTGTAGACCTGACACTGTTTAGCAATGCAATGTAAAGTTGATCAAGATTTGTCATTGCAAGACAGCTTACTCCTACCATTAACTAATTTGCTCATAAACAAGTTAGCAGAAATTTTACAAAATGTATCTACCTTCAACTACTATGCTACCTCTCAAAGCCTTCCGGGCTAAATATCAAATGAAAAAAACCCTTACATTTCATATTGTGTCAGAAGTGTTACCAGATACTAAAATTAAGGCATGTGCACAAAAAAAGAATCTGTATTAAAGTTGAAAAGAAAATCAAAGAATAATTTTCTATAACTATTTGCATCTTTTTACATTTTCAAATTATACCAAGTCTGTTTTGAAATTGAAAGGCTGATCCAGATCCTTCCAGAAGGAAATCCAGAATCCTTTAGAGTTTAGGACTTCCAATGGAAACATTTACTATTATATATGTCATTTGATATTGCCTTCTTTGACTAACAACTCAAAACTATTCACTTTTTTCTCTCCTTTTTCTTCTGGAGTTTCCCCATGAGAGTTCTTTTTTTGGTGGAGAGAAGGGACTTCATTTCTGCATCTGTTAGATAAGCCTTTAAAAATTATTTAAACAAAAATTTTAAAAATAATTGCATGCCTTAAGCATTTTCATACAAAGAAAAAGTACGGTATTGGAAAAGTATGGTATCTGCTTTAACGTCTTTAATTTAAAATAATTGTATCTAAGGGAAGTGTAGAGATAGAAGGAACTTCAACAGATCATCTAAAATATTATTAATTAATATTATAATTATATTTATTAATAAAACTGGCTTGGAATCCAGCACACAAGGACCAGACTGGTATTAGTTTGCCCAATCTTCTCCTGATAGACCCTAGAGAAGATGATTACATAATTTAATCAACAAGGACAATGTGTTCCAGGGATTTACCACAAGGACTGTTTTTTCTGGCTTGTAGGTTTTTCTCTAATACCTAAGGTGTAAATTAAGGTTTTAAGGTGTAAATTTGCTCTTATCCTTCTCCAAGCAAAGCTGATGTACATCTTTATTAACATGTTCTTCTGTGGTCTTCTTTCATTTTTTTTTTCTTTTTTATTGACTTAAAAGAAACCAATAACTTTTTTAGTGTTTTGCTGTTATTTTCAAAATGCATATTTTCAAAATCTCTATTTTCTTATTCCCTCTTCTTCGATGCTCTCAAATTTAACATAAAAGGTATTTCTAGCTAGCCAGAGCATAAAAAGCCAGAATCTCACAAAAGGTCGCATGGATGGAATAATTACCTCCAGGCCTTTCATATGACTTTGTTGTTAATACATTCCAGAACCACATTTGTGTTACTTTAAAAATCAGTATTAAGAGTTCAAGGTTCCCTAGATCTTTTTTCTGAAGTTCTGTTAGACTTGGTAATTTTCTAAAACTTAGTTTTGTGTTCTACTTTACCTATGCCTTTACAGTTTCTTGTTGATTTTTAGATGGCTTCTTCAAATTACAGAGATAATTTTAATTTTAATCTTATTCTCTGACTTTGGCATCACAGATTTTATAGACACGCCCTACATTCCATCAAGAAAATCATTAATGAAAATAACAATTTTCATTATCTGTCGAGTCCATGTTTTCTTCCCAGCTGAAGATTTTTACATGATCATTTCCACACCAACCAGTTTTGATGTCAGAAATAAAATTAAGGTCCCATAGACGTACAGCTGGAACAAATGGGCTCTTAGGAGCCAGATTTCATGCATATGTGCATAGTTAAGCAGTGAAGTGTCAGGAATAAATATAGCATTTATATACTATATAAACAGCAGCCAATAATTTTCACTCATACAGAATTCCTGCTTGAGCAACAACAGCATAATTAGCCCATGCAGTTAAAGAGACTGTTTCAGAAATACTTTTTAAAATGAAACTTCTTCTTTATGTGTTAAACTCACAGTAATTAGGAGTTGTAAAAGTTTACCATATGGGATCAAAAGCAAAATCATTAAATTAACACCAATGTGAAAGCACATTTTGTGCACCACTGACATTTCACTAAAACGTCATTTGAGGATGTGGAAGACATGCATTAATCTCTTGGCACAACATTTAACTTTAGAAGATAGGAAGCAGTGGGATATCCAGTCAGAAAAAGAAAACCCTTATGAGCATAGGTAGAAGAAGCTTTCCTTACACAGCTCCAAAAATATTAACATGGTGCACAGAGCCAAAGCAATTAAGATTGACTCTAAACTTTCCAGTGAAACACCATTCTACACAAAACCCAGATTCTACAGAATTTAAATACTATACTTGTAAACTAGAAGCAGAAAGGAAGAAAGCCTATGCACGTATTGGAACTGAAGATATGTCCTTGAGAATGTGCCTGACCATGCTGGCCAAATCTCCAGCACACCATCTGCTTGGGAAAGCAGGTTTCCTGAGAAATCAATCAGATTTCAAGATCCCAATATCAAAACCCGAAAACAAACAAATCAGAGATTGGCATATTGTTACACACCCACACCAACCTGCCCCACCCCCCACCGAGGTTTGAGACCCTTTCTTCACACTAAAAAGGTGACATTTCCTTAACGAGGTGAATTCCCATTTTAGCCACAGGTCCTAAAAGCCACTAGCAGTTAACGAAGCTGGTCTGTTCATAGCCTTTTGGTATGTCAGATCATAAGGAATACACTTCTAAGAGCTCCGTTGTTCCTTTCACTTCTTTGAGACACAGCTGCTCTTATGAAGCACTATTATTGATCTGTTAACATCTGTGTTATATAATTCTCTCAGAGATCTTACACAGAAATATTATAATTATTCAAAAGGAGAGGAGTTTTCTTTACAACTAAAATACCTGGTTAAGTGTTGCTCTGATTTGCAGATTTGTAGAATTGATGTCAGTTGCACACACACCTCTTTAACTGTGTTTTTCTGTCCAACTAGAGCCTGCATAATTACTCTTTCTTTCTACATCCTGATGTTACACTAGCAAAAAGTTGACAGTGACACTAACAGGTCAGCTAGTGTTCCCAGGATCTCCCCTAAGTTACAGCAGTTGTAATCTGCATTTTCACATAACAGAATATTACCTACCTACAGATAAAGGAAGAAATTATTCATTATGATCCACATCTTCCTGTAAGAGTATCTCTCTCATCACTAAAGACTCATTGCCCTTCATAATTTTAGTGTTCTTATCCAGCATTGCAAAGTCTGTGGTCTAATTGCTTTTATCATCGTGACCATTTATTAAACCTCTCAATATACGTGACAAATGATGCATTTACTAGCCAAGAGCTATTTTAATGAAGCTTTGTGGAGACACACTTAGGAGTCCTTCAAACGTTCTTACAGTTCTTTGTTTAATCTTTCTTCTAGTCTTGCTTTTTCTTATCTATCTCTAAAATTTTAGTAAATAGTCTCAGGGTCATCTGTTGCCATGGATTTTCCATCTTTACTGAATAAAAATAACCCCTGACAACTTTCTTGACAACTGACAAAGCAATAAATAAACTTTTTGGGATGAACCAGTGTGACTCTACACAATCTCTTGTTAATACCCTTTCCCATGATAAATAAACAGAATTCTGTGTTGTTTTCTTTTCTTGCCCTCCAGCCAACTTTTACCATAAATATCTCACTAATATGAAGCAGGGATTGTATTATGAACCTTATAATTTGGACAACCCTCTACTAATAAAAAATATTCTTGTGCATGAATGCAACAAATACTTCTGATATGCTTAGCAGGGTTTTTCTATAAATCAGGAGTTGAAGTATATCAGGAATATCTTAAAGTTGGGGGACTAGGGATGTGAAATGTAGAAATTATGATAGCTGAAGAACTGTTACTGGAAAATATAGTAAATAACAACCCAGAAATTACTTACCAGAAGCATTTCCCTTTACACATGTAGGTAGCTCCATGGAAAT
The DNA here is from genome assembly GCF_052056855.1 of Sturnus vulgaris. Classification (NCBI taxonomy): domain Eukaryota; kingdom Metazoa; phylum Chordata; class Aves; order Passeriformes; family Sturnidae; genus Sturnus; species Sturnus vulgaris. The sequence goes on along the minus strand of NC_142283.1, from coordinate 14,534,930 downwards.
GAAAAAGATTGCTTTCTGATGTAGTGAATTTATGTGTTTTGTGGCATATATGGTCAAAAATGTTATTTACTTTAGTTACTATATAAGAGTCACATTTATATCTGTAAGGAATTATTTTTTTAAGAGTTTTAGTGCCCGGAAGAGGTTCACAAACATCTTCAAATAGATACCTAAAAATTCTAATTGCATGTCCTAATTATTTAATAAAATTAGTAATGTACACGAAATCACATTATTAGAACATGTCATTAAGTAAAAATTGCAATTTGTATTTAAGTAACAGAATGTGCAGTAAGTGGGTTTGATTTATAAGATATATGAAGGTTGATTAATTATGTATTGCACTACCTCTGTAGATCAGATTTAAAATTAGGCTCAGCCATTTAAAAAAAAAATTCTTGTCAAAATGTCAAATGATTTCTGACCTGTTTTTAAAAAGATCTCACATATTTTCCTTACATATTTCCAAATTAGAGAAAACCTGGTTTTCTCCATTTTTTTGGCAAATATGAGTCTAAAAACCAAGCAAGTAAAGTTTTAGGTTACCTCTAAGGTAGGAGAATGTTTACTAAATCCTGTTGTGCAAATCCTTTTGGGTCTAAATATCCATCTAAAAAAGCTATCATTGTATACTTTTAGGTCAAGCCCATATGTAGGTAGCCTTGACAGGATTTTAACTGAAACTGAAAAATGTAGTAGCAGCTAATTCTCCATCAGACATCCCATTCTTTACAAATATCTTAAACTTGAGGATAATATGTATTTTTTTAATTTAGTAATTTAATTTACTCCTTTACTTTACTTCTCCATTCTTTTGAATAACACAAGTTTATTATGTTAATGCTCCCAGACACAAGAAAATCTTCAAAAATAATAACTATCCAAGGTACATCTTTCACCAGGTTTTTCCTATTTCTCATAACGCAAAGGTAGTAAAATATATGTGGAGACATGATGGAATCTTAATTTTTTTCCATAACATAAACAACCTCCAGCTTTTATTTTACAGTATTTCTTATTAAAGTGGATCATTTTCTGCAGATTTTATAATTTATTTGTGAGATTTCAAGAGATTTTAGTACTTGGAAATTAGAAAGAGATGTAAGAATTTATACTCACTTCGGACTACTGAATCTAAAAAGCACTCATATGAAAAGAGCTGCGGGTTGGACTTTTTCAGCAGCACTAAGTTTGGCTACTTTTTCTTCATTAATAGATATCAGCTAACAGTTATTGCTAACTTGAAATTCATTTTTATTCCTATGATAACTATTCCATAAAAAATAATGTAAATTACTAATGCAAAGAGTTCACTGTAAAAACCTGGGATCCATATTTTCTGTGTTAAAATGTATAATTGAAGTTTTATTTCTAACTATAAACATTAAAATCTTAGGGAATACACCATTTAAGATTAGCTATGAAATGTTACTTTACAGCATTTAATCTTAGCTTACATTTTTATTTGGCCTTAAGAGACTTTGGTTTCTATAAATCTTTTCAAAGATCGATCTTATTCTGGTGTCCATTTGCACTTAACCCCTAACTGTAACTCTATCACAGTTTTTAGTTTTCTTATTGGCTTGGAAGTACCATAATAATCAGTCCAGATTATGAGAGTTTTCACTTACGTAATGTACAAAAATCACTCATTTTCATATATGTAAAGGTAAACTTTACTCTGAACTCAGTTTTGAAAATCAGAAAATGCTGTTGCATAAAAAACATATAGTGTGATGGTACTACCCAAGATCAAAACAACTACATGTAAGAAAACGCCAATTAGAAGATTTGAAGTTGGGGAAAAAAATCACAAAACGCCAAAAAGTGCCAAACCAAAACCCTCCTTGCCATGTTACGAAAAACAGAGAAATATCTTTTCTAATCTGTCGTAAAAAAATAGTTCAATGTATGATCCAGCTCTGCAAAATGGATAGTCTACTCTAAATCTCTGTAGTTTTATCAGAAACTGCAGGGTAACTGCTACAGAAGGAAGTCTTTAATAAATTATTATTTTTTTGAAAATCAGTTGAGGAGTCCTTGTACTGAGTAGATCTGCTTAGGCTGCTATACTGTTCTATAGTCTACTTCCTAGTGGCCTCCAAAAACTAATTTTAAGGTGCTAAAGAGAATCTTTATCCATTTAGCTGTATTAACATGCTTCCTTCCTAAGAGGATGCCTCAGTCAAACAGTTCCTGCCTAAGCAATGATTTTCTAACCCTTGTCAGAATTTACTTAAATCTATCTCCACTGAGAAGTTTCATGATCATTGCAATGCTCACTGCTCACCAGAATACAGCACAGTCAAAGATATGACCAGCCACACTTTTCTTTTCAGCTGAGAAACAACCATGTGAAGTTTATGAATTCTAGAAAATGTTCTGCCTTCCTGGTTCCAGGAGCTTCAAGAAAAGTAATGCCCTCTTTGTCTTTCTGGCATGGGCAAGGCCACAGAAGGACTCTCTGATTCCATTACCTAAAACTGGGAACATATAAACTACTCAACAGTTTAAACTATTTCACAATTCCTTCCAAATCTCAAAGAGAAGTTTGCCAATGTTAAAATATGGTGGTCCAGTATTACATAATTATAGAATTCTTGCACTTTATGTATATTTTAAGCAGCTTGACTGGTATTCTTTGAAAATATCTATTCGGACATCCTTTCCCAGTGTGAGACTAGTTTTGTCAAAGTTCAAAATCAATCACAATATCAGGAATAATGTATTTGTATGAATTGTTGCAAGTAATACATATCACACATTTTTTTTAAAAAAGCTATAACCAACAGTATTGTGATTCCACAGCTCACCCAAGTTAAAATTTCAACTGCATATGTAAAACATTTAGTGAATGGTAGTTGAAAATATCCCAACTACTTCAAAAACTGCAGTAGCATTTTACCACATTTCTAGTCTGAAGAGTAGTCCATACCAAAGAAAATCATTATCCCGTTACATGTTTCTAAGTAATTCTCCTGACTTAAGCATTGATATGAGTGTGACAACCATGAATTAAATGCTTAAGTTTCATGAAAATAGCTTTTGTAGTTATCAAAAGCCTGTACCACAGAAACACAGCTAACTCAAATTTGTTAGAACAATTTCACTTTATAATAATGATAACTTATTTATGCATAACCTCATATAAGCTCACAGTTGAGCTACTCAGAACTGTAAGCAGCACTATCTCTTTCACACATTTACTGTCTTACATATTTACCAGAATGGTTTTTCAGAATGCAGTTTTCCCTCGTGGTTTCAGATTTTTGCACAAAGAATTCTGCTGCTTTCAAAACCCATAGAGTAACTCTAAACATGGTGAAAATTGCTCCTCTCTTCTTTTTCTCCTACGTATTTTTGATCTTCAAGTTACTGTGAATTGGGTATATTTCTTATTCATTCATTCATTCATTCATTCATTCATTCATTCATTCATCCATTCATCCATTTACTCATTTCTTAATTACTAATTAACAGAGTTCTGCAAATGCTAAAAATTTGGATGAAAGGGTAACTCCCATGCAATCATTTTAAATCACACATATCCATATACACGTCTCTCTTCAAGGAATGATTAAACTTGTACTGGTTTCAGTGAGATGGGTAGTTATGCAACAAATGCAAAGAGGATATTGTAAATATTTGCAGTTCATTCCCCTGAAGAAGTCTAGCCAGGTCTTCTGCTTGGGCTGTAGGGTGTGAGAACCATTGTCAGCATCCTCTCTTGCAGAGACCAAAATGCCACTGGAGAACTCCTCCCACCTCAAACAGCTGTTATAATAAAATTTAAACATTTCTCTGCACTACGAAAATTACCAAAGTATTTCAAATGTTAAAAAAAAAAAAAAATCCCAGATATTTTCCTAAGAAGCATCTTTCTAATGTGCTGAAACAGGGTTAGAATAGCAGACATTAATAGAAAAAGTTATTTTTGTCCCATTATAACTACACTTAGCAGTAAACAAAGGAGATATGAAATAATGCAAATTAGTTTTTCTCATATCAGAGGTGTCTTCATCCAAAATCATCTCTTTACCTAAATGTTCATTGCATCTGAAAACTAAATTTTATCTAGTTTGGGGGTTTTCTAATCTTTTTCAGAAATCCTGTTTTGCCATGTAAACCTTGTTTTTTTATACTTAATAAATTAACTGTTGTTATTTCCAATAAAAACAAACCAGTCTGTCTTAATACATACAAGAAAAGGCAATTTCAGTGTATGTGACCACTCCACATCCCCTCAGAAAAACAGAATGGGAAAGTAGTACTCCACACTGCTGTTCACAGAAGACCTTTTTTTCCAAGTCCATGAAATGACTGAATCACAATATCTGATCAGGATGTCAGCATTTTTCCTTGTATATGTAAATTAAGTAAGCAGTAATCTCAACATTGACTGAGGATTAAGTAAACGGTGAGAAAACTGAGATTTCCTTGTACCCAGCAGTCCTTATAACTGTTAATTTGCTACATGATGCTAATTAAATGAGGCTGGCTTCATAATGGAAATATATGCTGCCTGAACAGAAAAGCTGTTAACATAGTTATATCTGTTGCATGGGTGTGTAGCAGATTGCAATTATTAAAGTCTGAGTTTAAGGCTATCTTAAACTCAATGTATACTCTGATGTTAGGATTGACTTTTATACTCCAGCTTGGCATTAAATCTCTTTTTTTCAATTTCAAACACATGCTTTATGAAAACTAACTTACTCCCCCCTAAGCACTCAGTTTCCAAATGCAGTTCATTTTGTAACAGTTATGACAATTGTGAATATATCCCTGGGCATCTTGTCAAAGCATTACAACAGCTCCCCTTTAAGTGATTGGTTATGTAAAAGCCCCATCTTATGACAAGCACAGAAAGAGAGAACAAAAATGCAGCTATAACCTGCATCAATCTTATCTGGTGCCATATCTGTCACTCTGCTTTTGTTGCTTTCTCAGGGGTACATGGCAGATCATCTATGGTGTTTCCTAAAAGTCAAAAATTTTCTAAAGCAAGTCTGCATTACCTAACTTTATTAGAGGTTTACATTACATTAGGGGTTTTCTTTACATCTATCTTCAGCACTGATGATGGACCAAGGGTGTCTCCATTACCTGAGCTGAAGGGCCATGAATCATCAACTCTCACTCAACCCTGAAACTGTGTGGGTTCTGCTGCTCAGTTTGGATTTCTAGAAATCCATGGGACCTGATGAGATTCATCCAAGAATCCTCAAGGAGCTAGCTTCTTTCAACAATTTTTGAGCAGTCTTGGGAATACAGAGAAGTCCCAGCTGACTGGAAACTGGTAAACATTGTCTTCATTTCCAAAACGGGCAAGAAGGAGGACCCTGGAAACAGCAGGCCTGTCAGTCTTACTTTAGTGTCTGGTAAAATCATTGAAGATTAGATTCCGGGCAGTATTGCAAAACACCTAAAACACAACAGAGTCATTGGTTCCTTTGCTTTCATAAGGGCAAAGTCCTGCTCGTTGAACATGACTTCCTTCTACAATGGGGTAAATCAACTAGCTGATCACGGAAAGCCAGTTGATATAATCATTCTGGACTTCAGTAAAGCTTTCTCTACTCTGTTTGCCAGGATCCTTCTGGACAAAATGTCCAGCCCACAGCTGGACAGCAGTGTTACAGGGTGGGACTCCAGTGGGGTTCCACAAAGGCTCCATCCTTAGCCCAGTTCTCCTCAACATCTTCATAAATGACCTAGGTGTGGGACTTAAAGGAATACTAAGTAAGTGTGGTGATAACACTAAACTGGGAGGAGTTATGGACTCCCTCAGAGACAGAGAGGCCCTGCAGAGAGAACTCAACAAGTCCGAGGGCTGCACAATCATCAACTGCATGGAGTTTAATGAGGGATTCTTACCTGGGATGGGGCAATCCTGGTGAGAGGGACCAATCTGATTTTTACTTATGCCTTGACATATGTTATACGTGAGGTGAAAAATTACTCTAGGGGCTATATACATGCTGGGAGCCTGGGGAGCCTTCGCCTCACAGCTGATCAGGAGAAAGAAACCTTCCACAATGCGGGTTGCAAGCAACCCTCCCATTTGCTGGCGGGGCAGACACCTGGATGCCCCGGAAAAAAAAATGCGGGCTATGGGAGAAGCCTCAGCACATAAAAGCAGTTAACCACAACATTACCAGCACCATTTTTCTTTGGGTTTCATGGAGGAAGCAGGAGCTCACCCGGAGGTTTAGCTTGGCCTCCTCGCCTTTTTCTCCCTGTGGTCCTGCTTCCCCGAGGCAGCTCATCGCTGCGACAACCCGGTGCTCCCGTGTTTCCCCGACGGAGCAGCCGCTGCCTGCACCCAGCCCGCGGCCATCGCCGCCGCCGCGTTTCCCGAGTTTCCCACAGCAGCCGGTCTGCGGCCGCCGGCGCTGCCCGGACATGGCGCCCGGGCGGCCACGGCAGCTGCGCGGCCTCATGGCAGCTCCCGGCTCGCCCGCGCCTGAGGTACGGCCGTGACGGTTTGTCCTTGTCTTCTGTGATAATTGCTAAAAGATTCGTGTTAATCACAAAAGCGTTGGGGTTTGTATATAAACCAGAAAACTAAGCTCTGAAGGGAAGCATGGACACTAGATAAAGGAAATTATGTGATAAAAATCTTTCTGTTTAAAATCACCTTGTTATGTTATATTATGTTACGTTTTCCAGATAAGTTGCATCTGCTACCAGCTTGCAAAATCAGACTTCCCGATAGCCCTTCCTGCCTTTGTCTGATCAATGCTGCCTATCTTAAGGACCAACCTTCCAGAATTTCGCTGGTCGTTATCCACAAAGACCAGATGGTTGTCTGTGAGACTGACTGTCGCTGGAGATTTTGTGAATTGGGATAAGGATGTTAATTCAACCACCACTGCTTACCTGGCAAAATTGGGACTGCTAAAAAACCCAAAAATTATTGATTACGGTGGGAAACCATGGTATAAGAAGAGGCTGCAAACCAAGGTTCTATGGGGCGTGCTGTGGGCAGTGACCCCTCACATTCCCCAGCGCTGCTTGCTCTATCTATATCAAATAAAGCAATCTAAATTTTGCTGAATATCGATACTTTTGTCTCTCATTTATAACACTTCTGTTTTTCTGTCTGTCTTTCTCCCTCTCTGCTCTCTTTTCTATCTCCCTTTGGCAGGAACACTTGCCCTTCTTTTACAAGAAACAGTTCTCAGATATTAATATTGCCGTGTTTGCCCTTTATTTTCATCAGAGAAAACTATCAAAAAGAATCCTCCCCTACTCCCCCTTTTACAGACGGACAGGACACCTGGTGGTGTGCACAGACTGCGGAATGAGATTCTGGAAAGCAGAGATGAAGAAAGGGATCTGAGCGCTCTGGCAAGTTGGATTTGAGTCAGCAGTGCCCCGGTAGCCAGGAGGGCCAGCCCTGTCCTGGGGGACATCAGGCTGGGAAAGGGAGGGGATTGTCCTGCTCTGCTCTGGGCTGGGCAGCCTCACCTCGAGTGCTGGGAGCAGCTTTGGGTGCCACAATATAAAGAACATATTAAACTATCCAAGAGGTCAGGGGGATGATGAAGAGTCTGGAGAGGAAGCCACTGAGGAGCAGCTGAGGTCACTGGCTCTCTTCAGCTTGAAGCAAACTGGGGGAGACCTCATTGCAATATGAACTTGCCTGTGAGGGAAAGAGGAGGGGCAGAAACTGATCTCTCTCTGTGGTGACCAGTGACAGGACCCAAGGAAATGGTATGATGCTGAGTCGGTGGAGGTTTAGGCTACATGTCAGGTGGAAGTTTTCCACACAGAAGGTGGGTGGGCACTGGAACAGGATACCCAGAGCCGTACCAGCCTGACAGAGTTTGAGAAGTGTTTGGACAATGCTTTCAGGCATGTGGTGGGATTCCTAGCCCTGGGTGGGGCTAGGAGTTGGACTTCAATAATCCTGAAGGATTCTTTCCAACTCAGAATATTCTATAATTATATTATTCCCCAGAATCTTGATATGCAAAAACCATTAAATACTCCATATTCTGTAATCAGGGGACTCTCAAAAACACAATTTGATATAGCAACACGTTATTGTAAAAGCAAATATATCAATGGTTCAAAATCAATTCAAGACCTTACGCTAAAATAATCCAAGGATAATGTTCGCAGTGGAGGAGTAGTCAGGCTTTAAAAATCTTTGTGGATGATTTTGAAAAATGAAGGGATGCCAAGGCATTTAACAACCACAAAAGCTGGGAGTATTTTTCAGCACCATGAACACGATGATGATTAGACAAAGAGAAAGAAAAAAAACCCCACAGCAAACCTCAAAGTCAATAAACAGAAACATTTCAATAGGTAACTTTTTTTTTCAACTTCTCAACACATAAAACTTGTCTTTTGTCTGCTGCTACAAGTCCGTTTTGAGGGGTAACAACCCCTAGCCTTTCCTTAGGAAATATGCATTTGGAAACTCGTTTTTCAGTGCCCAATATCCAAACTGCATTTGCTCTTAGCCCACTATCCTTCCACTTCCAGGAAACCTACATGAATACCACAAACTACCATAGAAGGAAGATATGAATGAGCATGAAGTATCTTCACAGCAGTGTACTTTCCTTTCTTTTTATTTTAAAGCATAAACAAAATATCTGAATGTCTTATGAAATCTTCAGTATTATATAAAGACTTTTTTCTTCAATACTTAAAAAAAAAATTCCATTTGCTTACTATTCTTTCTTTTTCTACTCCTGCATTTGACATTCTCTCTTGTTCGTTTTACACCTACATTCTTTCCCCTTTTGTCTGTTGTCTCAGCCTTCCTATTCCCTGTTTTTTTTCTCAAAATCTTTGCCACTCATTTTCTTTGCTCAGATCTTTATTCCAATTCCCTGAACTCCCTCATAGATCTTGCACGCAGGAAGTATTTTGCTACAGGTCTGAAAAGAAAAGTGACATCTGCCACTGACCATGTTACCTCTCCCCAGTATACATTCACTTTTTCCTACCTCAGAACAGGAAGAGATATGAGAGAAGAGGAACGAAAGCCCAAGCAGCTCAGAAGGATTGAGAAGGAGCCAGGAGCCCGTGACTTCTCCTAACAAGGAGCAAATAATTTCATAGTCAAGAACAACTTGCCAAAACTAGTTTTGAGCTGTACCTCTCGCAGTCTTCCAATGCTGTCAGACAAAGGTTACTTAAAAGAATTAGCCAACTAAAGCAGACACGAGGGATGGTTTTAAAAATGTTTAAGAATAAACTTGAAAGAAAGTGTATGTGTACAACTTTGTGCAATCCAGTCAAAGAATCAGGTTCACTTTGCAGCCAGTCCACTTGTTCAAAGTGGCTTATCTCTTTACTGGTGTGGCACTCAGATTATGAGAAAGCAAGCATTTGTCCTGAGATTGATCATGCCCAGATCAATGTCTGAGCTTTAAATAAGGCCCATCACTGCAGGTGAGTATCAATTCTTAAGCTGGTTTTGGACTACATCTCTAATTTTGTTATAATGAAGTGATAAAGTCTAGCGAGGACTCTTTTTTTATTAGAAAAAAAAAAGCAATAGGGTGTTTCACTCTGACCGTGAGCTTGAGAAATCTGAATTGTGAAGGTTACTGGATGACAATGCTATAGAGAGCAAATCCACAGATGGTGAGAAGCTGAGAAATGTGTAAGCATTAAAAGAAAGGTTCCTAAATGATGGGCTAAAACATGTGAACTGGGTTTGCATGGGCAGGTTTTGGTAGTGGGGGGCTGGAGGGGTGAATTCTGTGAGAAGCTGTGAGAGACTTCACTCTCGTCCAACACATCAAATACCAGCCAGCTTCAGGAGTGATGTGTTTCTGGCCAAGGCTGGGCCAATCAGAAATGATAGCAACATCTCAATGAGAGCATATTTAAGAAGGAAAAAAAGATTGATGTGTAGAAGTAATTGTGTTCAGAAAAGGGTGGGTTGAGAATACGGGAGAGTGTAGAGAATACTCTACAGACACCACGATCAGTGCAAAAGGAGGGGCAAGGGTGCTCCAGGAGCCTGATCTAAGTCTGATCTCTGCAGCCCGTGGTGCAGGCCATGGTGAGGCAGCTGTGCCCCTGCAGCACATGGAGGAGCCCCACACCAGAGCAGCTGGACACCTGAAAAGAAGGATCTGAATCCATGAAAAGCCCATGCAGGAGCAGGCTCCTGGCAGGGACCTACAGACCTGTGGAGAGAGGAGCTGGCACTGGAGCAGGATTTGTGGTAGGAGTTGTGACTCTGTGGGGTGCTAAGGTGGAACAGGCTGCTCCTGAAGGATTGCATACTGTGGAAAAGGAACCCACACTGCAGTGGTTTGTGGAGAACTGTTGCCCGTGGGATGGACTCATGCTGGAGAAGTCCATGAACTGTCTCCTCTGGGAAGGACTCCACACTGGAGCAGTGGAAGGATTCCTCTCTCTGAGCAGTGGCAGAAACCACATGTGATGAACCATAACCCTCATTCTCATCTCCCTGCACCTCTGTGGAAACAAGGTAGAGTGTGGGAAGGAGAGAGGGGTAAGAAGGTATATTTAAAATTTATTTTACTTCTCATAACCTTGCTCTGATTTTATTAGTAATAAATTCAATTAATATCCCAAAAATCAGTCTGCTTTGCCTGTGATTGCAGTTGTTGAGTGATCTCTCCCTGTCCTTATTTCCACTCATGAACCTTGGTTTATATCTTCTCTCTTGGTTTTTATCTTCTCTCTAGGTTTATATCTTGCCTGCTTGTGGTGGGGAGTAATTGAGCTGGTTTTTATGGCTACCTGGCAACCAGCCATGGTCAACCCACTACAACATCTCAATCCTCAGCATTGTGTGACGTGTTTGTGACAGTTCACCTTGTCTGTTGTAACCATAAACAACTGTTTTCCCACCAACAAGTGGTGTAACATAAAGGCTGGGTACACAAAGAAAATTCAAGTCATGTATTATCTATCAGTCTCTTAAAGAAATTTTGCTTTATTAACAAAAGCAGAAGAAATTGAAATACCAATGAAGTACTGGAAAAAAACCAAAGAGGACTTTTAAATTTGTACAATTTTCCGTATGACAGTCAACTTAAATATGCCTGATAGATTCTTCTATTATGCAGGCTCTTATTGTTACATCAGGTTTTTAGTATAAATTATAACTATATCATTAAAATAAGTGATTAGCAATTGCAGTAATTGTATCATGACCTCCTGGTGATTGGGCTATGGCCATCTAATTGCCTGTAAGTGTTCAGGGACCCAGATCTGCAGATGTGCCTGAACATTACAGCTCAGGGGAAGAGCTTGTTCAACTATGAGACAGTTCAATTTCATAGACTTTAATTTAGAATTTTAGGGGGTGCAGGAAAAGTGAAGCTGCAATATACCACGTGGCAAGTAGCAAAACTATTCCTTGTGTACCCTCACCTAACCCTTCTCAGCACATGCGTTCTGGGTTTAGGAACAAAATTTGCACCAAGCAAGACTTGCAACATTGAAAATCTTCATTGTTTTTCCTGCAGCAGGGAAATAGCTTCTTCAGTTTAGTGCAGCGAAACTAAGAGCACTCAAAAATTCACCAACCAATTACAATAGCTAAGGAGAGAGAATTTAAAGTTTACAACAGCTACATTTATAAAAACAATCTGGAAATTCTTAGAAAATCTTAGAATTTCTTCTTTTTTGAATATTAATTCTTTTGACTATATTTAGCTTTTTTAAATGCCAGCAATGATTTTGTAAATAATTTTACAAGCTTTCTAATGTGAAACTTGCACATTTTAAAAACAGTTATTAGGATATTTAAGTACTCTAAAATGTTTCTGTTTCAAAAGTATTTGTACACTATACAAAACAATCCTACAACACAAAGAGAGTTAGCAAGGATTTTCTCACAGACCAACGGGATCAATTCTTTACAAATAATTCCTGAAAAAGGGGTAAAAAAATCTCCAGGTAACTGTCTATATAACTGTCTATATAAATAACTCAGAAGCACTTCTAGTCAAACAAGAGACACTTTTCCCTCTAAGGCAGGCAAAGAGACTGTGAGATCCACAGGGGAAGTCACAGGGTGTCTGGAGTATCATCAGCTCACAAAAAATTCAGTTATTAACATCATCAGGCCTGCTCATTCACCCTACCCCAAATTGCTATATAGGGATATAAAAATAGCATCCTTCTAAAAGCATATTAACAGGATGATATGCCTGGCTCACAACAATGGCAGTGCTAGTAAAATTGATAAGAAGCCTGAATTTTTCTGCCTTCTAGCAGTGCACACCTAGCATACTGATTGCCTTTCCCTAAACCTCAGCAGACTTACCTGTTCCCTGCTCTCCTTCTCAAGGATCCTGGCACCATCAGACAATGTTACTTATCTGAATGATTGGCTCCTTCACTGGGTGAAACAGGGAGAAAAACAGTAGAACCTTCAGTCTGAAGGGAGTTTGACTGTCCAGGGGCATCAAGTTTTGACAGTCAGTGGTGTTTGATAGACCAATTGTTGATGATTTTAACAAGAGACTTATTTTTCTTACAGTAAACAGAAGATCAGACTCAGCTTGTTCAATGTTCAATGCAAATGTTCAGTTCAAATCTCAGATTTGAAGAGAAGAATGAAGAGATTATGTTTCTAAGACACTTCCATTCTACTGATCTCCTGTTTGATTGATTTCCAAGGAGAAAGCATGCTCTAAGTTCTGTTTCAGATGTGTTAACATGATAACAGTGGTTCCCCTGCATCATCTGTACACCCTAAAGAGATTGACCTCTTAAAAACCACCCTCATTTATCTCAGATAATTTCCTCTGTCTAGTAATGGCAAAACCATTGAACAAAACCAGTCTCAGACACCATGTAGAGGAAAAGAGCTGTTATTTCTGTTTGTAGTTTGTACTAGTGGAATAAGTCAGACAAAGCAGGTGAAGGTCAGCCTAGAAACTAACAAATATTTTATGAAACTTCCGTTTTGATACTACTTTTGTTTTCAGTCATTGTAACTGACAGTGAACGTACATCACACTCACTATTTAACTCAAGAATAGCATTTTTTTTCTCATTACAAATACATATTTTAAAATCATTGGAGTATTTATTCAAGAAACTTCTCAACATTCTTAAAAGTACTACAGACTTTTTGGCCTTGCATTCCTGTGTAATAACAAAAAGTTTGTATTTTCAAAAATACTTTGCTCAGGTAGTACATATGAGGACACTAAACCACGAAGATCAAGAAAAGCTAATCAAGACCAAGGTAATAACAGCTTATTCCATTTCCTTTGGAGTTTTCTGAGAAAGTGTTGGTTTGGTGCTTCAATATTTCAGCTGGTCACATAAACCTGGATTACCCATATCAGCTCTATTCTGTATTGTCCTAGTAGTCTAAAGGAGGGAATGTTTAATGAAAGACTCACAACAGGAAAGCAGCCTCTGGTCTGATTGCTGAAGTCTGCTACTGTCTTCCATCCTGTTAGATCACTCTAAACCTTTAGAAGTTAGTGAGTACATAAGCCTCCTTATTTTTGCATTCCAAAAAAACAAATCACAAATTAAACAATATACATAGGCAAACTCTCCATCTTTTCTGTTTTAAATAGGATTTTATATATCAAGTACACATATAACAGATATAAAGACTGACACATGTACACAGAGAGATTATGGATCTCCTGTCTTTTAAGATGTTAATACCTTTTTTAGGGGGAAGACAAGCCAAACAAAATAAAATGAAACAAAACGAAGCAAACAAGATAAAATAAAACCAAACCCAAACAAAAATAAACAAGCAACAGAAGAGAGCACAGCTTTCCCTAATGAAACATCTAAATAAGAGAAGAAAAAAAAGTCTAGCTTTGCTTCATGTTCTTTTGGTGTCTAATGTTAGCACTAAACTTCATATGGAGAACCTTTATTTCTTTTATTAAAACATTTCTTACATAAAGTCTGCTCTGGGGAATGAATAATAGGCACTAAATATGAACACGCCAAGGGCCAAATTTTCAGTCTCTCAAAATTCCATTCAAGGACACACTGCCTTTTGCATTTTCAGAACCAATGTTTGAATAAAAAGATTGGGTATTCATGCATGATGTTATCAATATTTGAACAAAACTGCCCAACTGTGCATACAAAGCTATTTTGGGGTTCATTTGTATACTGGAGTATTTACTTGTACCAAATACTCTGTTGTAATATATCTCAGTTTTTGAACTCCTACCCTTCACTACAGAGTCATGGGGAGTCTGCTTCACTTTTTCAAAGCCCACCTAATTCACCATCCTCCTACAGGGGTAGGAAATATATAACACAGTTTAATCAAATAAACATTCCTCCCTCTTCTTTGGAGACAACTGGGACAGCAACATGGGTCTTTTGCAGGTATGTACCCAGAAACAAACAGTTACTCATCTTGGCATGCATTTATACTTAATTTAAAATTCAGATAGGATTAGAGTGTCTGTTTCTGGGAGAAGATATCTATGGCACACTGTGCTTTTCATGGCTCAAACTTTAACCTTCAAAACATCTTGTGTGAATTGCTGAACATGGGGCTAATGGCCTTAGCCAGCCGTCCTGCAAATGTTGGGTTCGGTACTGATGTCCTTTTAAAATCCATCATGTATGTGAAGTAACATTATTTATGCTAATGAAGTTTGGCATTATCTAAATAGTGCAACAGGCAATTTTTCTCCTAACTGTATCACATTTAGTGTCATCTACTCTGTTCTTATCTACTGAATAGAAGCAATCGGAAATTTCAAATGAATTAAAGTACCTCACATTCATATAATGAATATATTGCTTTTAAAATAATATGTGTTTACTTCAGTTTCACCTCGGACGTATTTTAATTCTCTATGGTCAAAGAAAAAAACGAGAAAAAAAAGAAACAAAAGCAGAACTGCTGGAAAAGTGGACAAGAATATTTGCCTTGTAATCATACATAAGGGTAGAAAATTATTAAACATCTTTTAAAGCTTTAAACTCTTTCCAAAGTTTCAACCTCAGCTAAAACTTTCCCTTGAAACTTTCGGTATATTAGCTCAGATTCAGTCTATGTGAGCTAACATTCAAACAACAATTGCAATATAAAAGTATCACATCTATGTTATAAATCATGTTCTTTCCACACTGCAGGAATCTTTGGACTCTGTCTCAGGGACTATTTCAATGCATGTTTTGTCATTTTATCATTGGCAGGTACTTAGCACATCCTTGTTTGAAACCACACTGTCTTAATTATCTCACAGACTCAAATGTTTCATGCTCCTTTGCAGACACTGTTACTTGAGCTGTAATTGGACTGCAGGCACATAGCTGAAACCCAATAAAGAATCCTTTTTGGGTGCTGCCTAGGATGTTCTGTTATACCATATGAATACTCTTTTCATGGTCTGTTTATTTTAGGCTTTTCTGAACAAATAAGTGGAAAGAAAATGCATCTTCAGGTTCAATTTCAATCTCAGATGAACTCAGGGCAAATTTTCACAAATGCAAGTATATTAGGTTATTAAATACTTTTGACACATTTTGTGTTTTGCCAAAATTCAATCAGATGAACTGTGCATGCTTTGAAAGGTTTCAAAAACTGTCTCATATATATGCAAGTGCAGGATCTACATTTATTTAAGGTGCTTTGTGCACAATTTTCCCCCCAAACATCCTGGAGCTTGTCCTTTTAATTTCTTTAGTATTATATAATATGTACCTTGTTTACTTACAGTTGCTATAGAAACTGTATATTGCTGAATATCAGACAACATATGGTAAACAGGATATAAAGAACACAAACCATCACTCTCTTCAGCTAGGTATTGGATATATTTAGACTTTTACAAAGTACTGTTTGTGAAAAATAAATTTAATCCTACTGTTTCCTGCATGAAAGTTCTTAATGCTTATCTGTCTGTTTTTTCCACAAGCTCCCTTGCTGTCAACTCTATAGCATTGTCCTCTAGAAGAGAAGTTAATGAAACAAATAAGAATGCATATTACTTGAAAGGATACTGCACAGGACATTCACAGAAGTGGATTAAATATGGGGAAGAAAACCTGCACCTGTATTTTTTAAAATCCAACCCAGCAGGCATGGCATATTATTGAAATTACTTTCTTTCTTTCTCACTCTGTCTTTCTAAACTATTAGATTTTCCTATATCATGCTCATCCTCCTTATAGCCCATCTTAAAGAAAATATGAATTCATGAAAGAAATTATGGCAAGCTACATGCATTTAATTTGTAAAACTGGCAGGATTTTCTTGTCCGTGAAGCTTCCTACCTAAGGGAAAAACACCTTAAATAACTATCTCAACATGCTTGTCATGTACTCTCCTGTCATAAGATTCAATGTTGCTTTTGTAAATGTAAATGTTCTTGATTAAATAATGTGTAATAAGATGCTGAAGTCAACAACACCTACAACAGTACCAATGTGTTGTGTTCCCTACAAAATTACTAGTCGTTACATTACTAAAGAAGAATAATTTTGATCAAAAACTAAGAATTATTCAAAAATTAGTTTTAGGCCATTTAGAAGACTGCAATTGCTATGATGAAGCACTGCTAATTCTGTTTCTAAAGCCATGAGTATAAAACATCCAACCTAAAGATAGCTTGTGCTGGTATATTACTGTCTTATCCCCGTTACCTCTCTCTGACCTGCTAGTTTACCTTTTCTCCAATTCCATCATCAGCTGGTCACAATGCAGACAAACTTAAGACTTCTTTGCCTCTACTTCATGCTGACATGGCATGAACTGGCTCTTATTCAAATGTTTCTGTCTTGGTCCCCAAAGACAGGAGGTTTACCAGTGAGAGAGAAATAAAATTTAATGTATTTTCTATTAATTCAGGGCAGCCTTGATTCCCTAATCTTAGGGAAGCCCCAAGGCTATGTCAACAAGTATGAAAGTCTCAATAAGCTTCCAGGTACTTAGAGAATGCATCAAATAAAAAGTCCCTTTGAAACAGGCTATACTCTCCACATCTCCTCCTGCATCTGAGGATGGAAGAGAACAGAGAAGGAGCTCTGCTCAGAAATTAAGTTTTTTTACTGGTCCTTTGTACTTTGTTGTGTTCTCCTGAAAGTACATGGAAAATATGGTGGTTGGTCCTTGGTATTTTTTCTATCATTAAACAAACATGATTGAAATACAACAAAACTAAACCCCACATACGGTTAGTACCTCTAAATAAATTATATAATTGATATCTAAAAGTATGAGATTTGATTTTTATTAGTCTTTCATCTCTTTTTCTCCCCGATCTCTCTGTCTTTTTCTGATATGACACAAGAAAAAAAGTATTCCATTAACAAAGGAGAAAACAACTTACCAAAACGTCTTTTTACAAGAGGTTTACTGTTATCAATCAGTAGGATTTTATTTAATTTAATTTTATTTTATTTAGCTATAAACCTCTTGTTTTGAAGAGGCATTATCATCCTCTGTTAGGCATAAAATGTTATTTTTACTTACGGTTAGTGAAGAGTTTGGTTTTATTTTTCATTTCCCACATGCTTTTACACTCCGGTATATTAAGTAGCTTCCTAATTTTCTCTTTTCTTTCATGAAAATAGTGGTTTGTAGTGAAACATAAAGTGACTGAAGACTGTGAAAGTAAATATACATACCATTTATACATAGGAAGTGATGCTTTTTAAATTAGAGAAATCAACTCCAAGTTGCAGTCTTCACAGCAGAATTTGTCATGGAATGCTGATGTCCAGATTCAAAATGAAGGAGACAGAAGGAGAAAAAAAGGAAGGGAAGAATATATGAAGACTACTGGCATCATTCTGTAGTGTTCAAATGCAGAAGTTATAATGTATAAATAGTAAGGTACCAATTTCCCCATGCATTACTTTCAAAGCAATGAGACAATGACAAGTCAGGAAGGAATATTGTCTTAGCATGGCATACATGTATTTAAAACATTGGCTTGTGTATTTCTTATGACTATGTAATTGAGCACATGAAAATATTTGTTGCTCAGAAATACCTGAAAGTTGCTGTTGGGAAATTTTAAGCTGAAGTCATTGAGGAATTGGGACATTTTTAATATAGAAATTCAGACCTAATAAGTTTTCAAAATGACTCAGAGCGGCTTCCGGTTTACAACATTTTTGTCTTGTATGCAATTTCATTCATTTATCTCTACAGTTCCCCATTCTTAAGCAAGCAGTTACATAATCATGCTAGAATCTGAAATCTTCCTATTGAGCTAATCTCAGAACATCTCCATGCTCCCTCTGCTCTTTGTATTTTTAAAAATTACTCTATTGCAGTGCATTGTGATTCTACTTGAGAGGTACCATCAATTATTTAAAATTGGATATTGTCCAGTTTGACTGATTTTAACATCTCATCTGATGTTATATGCCTATAACTTTTAAAAGTCTCCTCCATTAATACAGACTTAATGGGCACGAGACAAGTGTAGACAGGATGTCTGAAGTTCTTTTATCACACGAAAACATTGATTAGGCTCGCTGAATTTGAATGCATTGAAATGAGGTTTATCATAATAACAGCAGAATTTTCAACCTCAGGAAACAGGAGTAGGAGTGAATTAAGAGATAACCTAAATGGCTTTAGTAACAAAATTACCTTTTTTTTGCATTTTACAGCAGTTATTTACAGCTTTAGTCATTGTAATTTTCTACTGAAAGCACAGGTAGTTAATCAATAGTTCCACTTAGAAGAAAGGGAAGCAAATGCTCTTATTGGATGTCAACACACTGCTAAAATAAAGTTGAACTACCAAAACCATAGTTTTTATCTCTGCGCCTTAAAAGCCGGTACCTGGCCATCACAGAAGTGGAGCTGACTTTTTTAATAAATCTTTGCTAGCCACTTAATAACAGATTCCTCCACAACAGTGATAAAGATGAAAACAGGAGCACAGAATCTTTATCCACATGATCAGAAGGGTCAGTAATATGAGTTTGCATATATCTAGTATTTCAGAAACTGCAATGTACATGACAGCTTTTAAGCACAGTTTTTGCAGTATATTTTCAGTATTCCTAATTTATTTCCTATCTCCCTGTGCAATAACTTGGATGACAATTAACCATTGGATTACATAAGTATAAATGCTATATATTAGATATATTAGTAGATTAGTATAGATTATAACTATGCATAATATCCATTAAATATCAGATACTGGGTATTTATAAAATACATACCATTAGATACATACATATTTATACCATAATTTAATATTTATAACAATTACTATGGTGATTGTGTCTTCTTTAACTCTTCATTCATTTTGCCCTAAAGAGAATTCAAACTATGGTGACGAAGGAAAAACATTATTATGCCATTTCAGAGGATTTTTTTTACCACATAGAATCACATGATCACTGAATTTCTCAAGTTGAAAAAGACAAGTAAAGATAATCTCCCTGCCTCTCACAGAATTACCTAAAAGTAAACCAGGAGCATAAATATGACCAGAAGCATTGACCAGATTCTGTTTGAACTCTGACAGGCTTGGTGCTGTGGGGAGCCTGTTGCAGTACCCAGCCACCCTCCCAGTAAGGAACCTCTTCCTAATATCCAGTCTGAACTTCCCCTGACACAGCTACCTACCACTGGTCACCAGAGAGAGGAATTAAAACCTCTCCATCCACTGCCACTCTTTGAGGAAGTTGTTGATCACTTCTTTAGATGAATCATCTCTCCCCAAGAGTCATCCTACTACAAAAATACACCCAAACACGCATACGTACACACACACACACAAAAGAACCCCAGAAGCTATTCTGATGTTTCAGGGGTTTAATCCTGGGTGAATTCAGAGGTTATGCTCTTACCAGTTCATTCACTACTTCATTCACAAGACTGAACAGAAATGGAGCGGTGCCTTCATGGAACAGATGGGGATCTTCAAACACAAAGAACAGAAGGTGAAAGGCAGGCAAGCTGTTTAGATAGACACCCTCTTGGGAAATCACACAGAAGTTTAATCTTGCGACAAGCCAGTGCTGACCAAAATGAAAAACCAGGACTCTCTAGCTGAAGTCAGGAACTCATGTCCTTGGTGGGTCATCACAGAAGGTTGCCTGTAACAAATGCTCAGCAATAGAAGACAGATTGAAAAGATCATCAATCATTACATGCCTTACACACAGCACAAAGGAGCTGGAAGTGCCTGAGCTGATAGGGACAGCAGTCTTATAAAAGGCCTTGCACTCTAGTCTGTCACATAAAGATCAGAATATTATCTTCTTAGAGCCTCACTTTCATGTATATTTGTCACTTGTGTAATACTGAGCTTTACTGAGCTCAAATATTGTCAATTGTATCCTAAGGACATAAAAGAAAGCTTTGCACACCTTTCCCTCCACTCACCGAACAAACAAACAAATAAAAATCCCCAAACCAAACAAGACAAAGCAAACAAACAAAGAAACAAAAAAGAAAGCAACTCAGTTCAGCCCTGGTTTACTAAACAAACATGTACATATACATATCTTAAACTAAAATGCCTTTTGATGTAGAACATCATCCACTGCAGCATGAATGGGTTCTATTGCAGTCACCATGCAGTGGATCCCTTACTGTAATAAGCATCCACTTCAAAACCTTCTCAGAAAAACATTATTATGCAGAGTCACAAATCATTATTATGCAAACACTACCTCAGGGCTAGTGAACAAAACAGAAAATAGGACCTTGATATCATTTTATGCACCATACTGTCATACTTTTTCATATGCACTGGAACTCTCTACAATGCAGAGGAGCAGGCATTGAAATCCCTGCCTTCAATGCAACCTAATTTAGATCCTTTTAAAGCAATGAGTGTAGATTCATCATCAGGGCAGCAGGGACAGCTTTGGAGCTCTGTGCAGTGTAATTTGAACTGCCTCCCAGTAGAATGCATACCACCATTAATAACAGCTCCACTGCTCTGACACTGCTCAGGCATTGCACACTTCAATTGTATTTCAGAAGGGCAAACAACTGTATATATCAGTCGACTACATTTCTTTTTCATTATTATATTACACCTCATTGAAAAACTCTGATCCATCTAAAATGAAATATTAATTTCCCATCTCATTTCCCAAATCTCAGGGACAATATGGCCCTGAAGTTTAAGGATTATAGTGATTCAACCTATGAATAAAAGTAAAACATAATTTTGCATAAGCCATTGTTTCCTAATGCACTTACTTTGTCACCTTTGTCATCTATACTGAGTGCAATGACAAATATGGAGTTGTGTGTCTATTTATCCATTATTTAAATAGACAGAGTACTTATGCAGGGCAGGTCAAAAAAGTCAATGTTGGACCCTGCAGAGAAATACTTTATGTATGCAAATAGATCTGCATAATATTTACAGCATTACACTGGGCACTACTCTAACAATTTTTCATATGTTTTCTAAACTGGCACTACTCCCTTGGATTCAGAGAAATTACTCCGTATTTATATGCATGTAAGTAATATAAGAATCAGATCTTCTCTCTTCCTTTAGATAAAAAACTACTTTTAGTCCTCCAGTTAATCTGTGGAGTGAGTGGTTCCGTTTTGCAGTTTCCCCAAATAATGAAGGGAGACTTTTATGCAGTTATTGAGCTTTCTCTGAAAAGCTTTCATCAGGTAATTTGGGAATCCAGAGTTAAAGAGCTAGAAATTGCACCTGCATTGGATTTTACTTTCTTCCTGTTTTTTAAGGGAAAACATTTACTTGGAAGTAATTTACATATTTGTCTCAATTTCTGTGAGGGGACCATCTATTTTCCCAATACCTTTGTGAGCATTATCTAGCACACTATCAGAAGTAAAACCCACGTAAAACAAACCTGACATTTACCTGACCTCATGATAAAAGTTCTCTCAACATCTGTTCATCTTAAATCTTTCATTTTTGCCTCTTTCTCATATGCTGGTAACATTAAGATAGGCTTTGTACACCTCTCTGAGGTAACCAAGTACCAAATCTCTTAGGAATGAGACCCTCAGGTTAATTCTAGAAATATTAACCAGCAGCAGGCAACTTAGCACTAGAGTTTTATAGGTTAAAAATAACCTCCAACTAGAAAATATCAAGCTTCTAGTGCAGCACACACACTGATTGATTACATGAACATGAAACTGAAAAGTGGATATCCTTACTCTGAAACAGCTTCAGTTTCCAGATGGTCTTGTTAAGATATAGCCTCGAGTATTGCTAATTACATGACTATAGTCTTTGGACCTCAGATGGCACAATCTCATAGCTAGGATGGTGCTCTTTATATTTTAATAGAATTTAAATGACAACAAATCTTACTAATTCTGTTCTTCCTTAAAGGAATATTAACTTGGAGTTGTTTCTGCTTACTACTGACTCCTACAGGAAAAAGCACAGTGTCAGAATCTCCCAGATAATTCTTCCTGAAATGCTCATGTATGTACAGAAACATAAAGAGCAAACATAATTCAAATAATGTGTACTTAAATTCACCAACTGTTATGTTGTCTTCAATTCTGACACAGTGCCATAAAAAGTAGCACCGAATTCATCCTTGAAAGGATGCTGTATTTCACATCTCTCACAATATAAAGTTTTACCTGTGTGTCTTCTAGCTGGTTTTGTTTTGTTTTGTTTGGGGGGGGTTGGGGGCGT
This sequence comes from Sturnus vulgaris, assembly GCF_052056855.1. Taxonomy (NCBI): domain Eukaryota; kingdom Metazoa; phylum Chordata; class Aves; order Passeriformes; family Sturnidae; genus Sturnus; species Sturnus vulgaris. The sequence continues at coordinate 14,512,341 of NC_142283.1, read as the reverse complement.
TTTGTTTGTTTGGTGGTTTTTGGGGGGATTTTTTTTGTTTCGTTTGTTTTTATTTTGTTAGTGCCTCAGAGTCTAGGAATTCCACAGAAAAGTTGTTCGAAGGAATTATCAACATGATGTTGGTTGCATAGCGTGGGGGATGGACACTTCTGGGGATTGTCCCATCATCTGACCACATAAAACGAGTACAGGGAATCTGGAATTGAGAACACAGAAAGATCTCTGTAGACATCTGCAAGTGGTCCTGGTCAGCCACAGATGCTGCAGGTCATCTTCAGCAATAGATTCAATGAAGGTGAACCTGTAACAACTCACTAGAGCTCATTAGATATTCCAAAGATAACTAAGGAACAAAGGAAGCTGAGAAATATTCTCATATGTGTAAGTACAGTCTTACTATAGGTTCCTGTAGTTCAGTTTTCTTGTTAATCCCTGCCGTGTCAGTTTCAAATAGTCTTTTATAATCTTTCTGATCTGTAAGAAAAATAAGTAATGTAAGAACTGTTCCTTTTCTTTGTGGTCACTGGGATATTCAGCTGCTTTTGCAATACCCCACAGCTCATTTTTCTAGGACGTGCACAAAGCTTTTTAGGAGCTGGTGGCAGAGGAGAACAAGAAGTGTCTTACATGGACAAGCCTTAACCAAGTACAGCTCCAAGTACTGCAGAGAAATTGCCTGAATCCTCAGGGTTTATGCAAGGGATTTCTAAGTGTACTCTTGGCAAACTTGACATACATGAAACCACATAGGTCACACTGAATTTTGTGCTTTCTTATCATACACAGGGCAATGACTCAGTTCTTATGCTTTTCAAAGCCTAACTTCAGTAATCTTGAATATTTCCTCTTTTAAATAAAACAGCATGGCTTACAGTCATACCAGAGAATTCATAGCCAAATCTGCCCTAAATCCCAGCAGTCTGGCAGCTTCCTTCTCTCTTTCTGTACTCCCCTGGAGGACTGCAATTTCTGTATTACTATTTTCATTGATAGTTCCAGCTTTAATGAGCAAAATGACTCATCCAGTGTTTAAGTTACTACAAAATCAAGTTTTAGGACAGAGAAGCAAGAATTTATTTCTAACTTGCACACTGTAAAGGCAATTCTCTATCACAGGAACATGGTATTTCTTCCATTCTTTTTCATAGTTAACAAACTGTAAAGGAGATGTACTGCAGCCTCAAAAAGATCACAGGCAGCCTGAAAGTTCCAGCTCTGTAACATATGTAGCTAATTGTTATCTTTGTTACTACAAGCTAACTACTTAGTACTGCCTGTAATACAGAAAATTAAAGGCCATATATAAAAAGAGGATATGCAAAAGCCACCCACTTCTGCAATAAAGAAAATGTGAATAATCACAATATGTGTTGCCAAAGAAAGATTTGCTTGTGGTAATTATAGAAAAATATAACCTTCCATGGGCAGAAAGGAGAGTAATAAAAGGAGAATAAAAGTAAGTATTGGAGTACAGCAGATGCAGGTATACTATTGCAAAGCCTTTAAGTTATCAAAGTGCCCTTCCTGGCTGCTTTTTCCAATCCTTCCTAATCAGTTGGAGGTTTCTGCTTGGAGGTGTAGAGGAAGAGATTACAGGAGACCTTGCCCCTGATAAGTCACCTTAGTACTAATTATGAAAGAAGAGAAACAGCCTTGCCCTTAATGGGTTGCAGATGTGATTGACAAAGATGTGTGATAAAAGAGATGGGCTGGCTGGTCAGGGGGGACCTTGATGAAGAGGACCTGAAGGAGGTAGAGGAGCTCTGAGGAAGAAGGAACAGCTAGAGAGATACAGAAAACGTAACAAGGAAGAGAGTTGCTGAAGTAAAAGGTCTGCTGTGAGGTCATTCTGGGTCTGATGGACTTAGGAGCCTGCAGTCATAGCAGAGCTGGGCGAAAGCCTGTGTTCAGAGTCTGCAAACCAATACTTGCAGTCATAATCCAGCAGGAAATAGCCACCAGTCAGAGTCTGCAGTTGGCCCCTACAGTAGGAGCTTGCTGTAGTCAGAGTCAGGATGGCTAAGCTGTAAAGAAGAATAAACTGGGATCCTTTTCATGTTGTTCAATGAGAGTCTGTTCGTTTCTACCTGGAACAAGAGGTCTGCTGCAACATTTGTTCACTTATTTATTTCCATCCGGAACAATGGTTGCTATCAAGGCCAGCAGGCCCAGAAGAATACTTCCTTTAAATAATAAATATCTTTTCTTAGCATGAACTTGAAATTGCTGAAAGCTATTGTACCTGATGTCATTGACTTACTGAGATGCTTTGAATTTGAGATTGCACAAAAAGCTGTCCCGTCCAAAGTGCAGAGGCAAAAGCAAGATACTACTGGATTCAAAGACCAAAAAAAAGTTGTTTTTTATTTTGAAACAAAAAATAATCATCCTCTTATACTTCTCAAAATCTGAGAATAAAATTGCTAATGCCGTGGCACTATTAATAATAGGCCTTCCAAGGCTGGTGAGATGTTACTTGCACTATTTACATATCTTTTACCATACAGGATTTGACTCCAAGGCTAGTGAATTCATGTTTCATTTTAAAAATAAAGTAGGACCTAGCAGTGGCAATATGGGAAAAATGCATATAGACCAAGGACTTATGTGTGGTGTTGTTTCTTCTGAAAAACTGTTCCTGATAGCAAAGCAAGACTGTGATACAATTGAATTCTATAAATAAAAGTTCAGCATGAAATACTGAGATTCTTTTTTCATGAAGTCTTAAATGGATAAAAAAAGATTAGGTATGTGTGACAAATGAATCATCACACACATACATTTAGTACTTACAGAAGGTGTTTATAAATACAGTCAGCAGAAAGATTTTGAGCATTAAATTGCACATAAAATTAAATGCTTTCAATGCTGTTATCATTTACTGCAGCCTCCAGATGTAAAATTAAGGAGAAAGAAAGCAAAAGTTTTCTAACTAAAGATGATTGTGGTTTAAATTGTGGAGCTATAATACCTTGTATTCTTCCTATGACAATATTATACCAGCGTTTCTCTTCAGAATATTTTTATTCTGTGGTCCCAATGCTGACTTCAGTCAGGAATTGCTCTAATGAGCTCTAACTTTAATACAATAGGACTTGGCAATTTAAAATCAAAAACATGATATTTTATTCAGGCTGCTCCAAACCACTTTCTTGATAGAAAAACTCTCTCATTTACCAAGAATTCTGCTTCTGGTTTTTTTTTTTTTCCTTAAATAATTTTTAATGTTCCAGCCAACCCTTTTTACCCAGTGTGGTCTTTTCACATCCTTCCACAAGCTCTAAACTTTGTAGTCTCGAGGGCTATTCCTGCACAATGAGCCTTTGGAGTCTTAGGACTCTCTTCATGAGTCACCAGAAAAGTTAACTATCAGAGACCTGGGTTTAACTCTGTGAAACTGCTAACACACAGAGAAAGCTAGCTAGATAAGGGCATATGAAACACTGCTGCACAGCCCAAAGAAATAGAAAGCAAAAATCCCATGCAAATGCTGACGGAAGCAGGCAAGATAGGACATCCACCCGGATACACACAGCCAAATGGATCAATTCATGTCTGAAAGTGCTAGCCGCAGCACACAGACCACTTATGAGATTCTGCTATGTTGAAATATTCTTAGGCATGCAATTGGCATATTGGATATCTGAATACAAAACCAGATTTTAAAAATGTGTATGTTTGGAACTAGACACTGTTCTATGTCTAGTTCCCATAGTTCCTCAACTCCTATTACTTCATTATAAATCTGTGTAGCACTGAAATATTTGAGTTACTCATCATCAAGCTTGGACTCCAGAGCTATTTTACAGTTCATACTTTGTGTAATTCCAAATACCTCACTTTTGGGTTCAGTGGACCAACTGAATACCTGTTTTCAGAACATACATTATTCAGAATTTTGAAAATAACAGGGACACTTAGTTACAGGCCAGGGAGGAAAGGCAGGATATCCAAGGAAATTCTGATGGACACTCACATGTTCAAGAGAAAGGCTGTGCAGGAATACAAAATACAGATAAAACACAAGAGGATGGGAGTGTAACTGAGCAGTGACAAAGCTTGTTGGGAGGCCAGTTGTTAGAGATACAGATGAATTTCAGGGAAGTTACAGAAACCAATAGCCTTTGAAATCATTTAAGAGAAGTCAAGGAATGGGAAGAGAAAAAGAGGAGAGAGAGAGAAAGAAAAAGAAAGAGAGAAAAAGAAAGAAAAAGAAAGAAAGAAAGAAAGAAAGAAAGAAAGAAAGAAAGAAAGAAAGAAAGAAAGAAAGAAAGAAAGAAAGAAAGAAAGAAAGAAAGAAAGAAAGAAAGAAAGAAAGAAAGAAAGAAAGAAAGAAAGAAAGAAAGAAAGAAGTAAGAAAGAAAAAAGAAAGAAAAAAGGAAGGAAGAAAAAAGGAAGAAAGGAAGAAAGGAAGAAAGGAAGAAAGGAAGAAAGAAAGAAAGAAAGAAAGAAAGAAAGAAAGAAAGAAAGAAAGAAAGAAAGAAAGAAAGAAAGAAAGAAAGAAAGAAAGAAAGAAAGAAAGAAAGAAAGAAAGAGAAGAAAGAAAAAAGGAAGGAAGAAAAAAGGAAGAAAGGAAGAAAGAAAGGAAAGAAAGAAAGAAAGAAAGAAAGAAAGAAAGAAAGAAAGAAAGAAAGAAAGAAAGAGAAAGAAAGAAAGAAAGAAAGAAAGAAAGAAAGAAAGAAAGAAAGAGAAAGAAAGAAAGAAAGAAAGAAAGGAAAGAAAGAAAGAAAGAAAGAAAGAAAGAAAGAAAGAAAGAAAGAAAGAAAGAAAGAAAGAAAGAAAGAAGAAAGAAAGAAAAAAGTAAGAAAGAAAAAAGAAAGAAAAAAGGAAGGAAGAAAAAAGGAAGAAAGGAAGAAAGGAAGAAAGGAAGAAAGGAAGAAAGGAAGAAAGAAAGAAAGAAAGAAAGAAAGAAAGAAAGAAAGAAAGAAAGAAAGAAAGAAAGAAAGAAAGAAAGAAAGAAAGAAAGAAAGAAAGAAAGAAAGAAAGAAGAAAGGAAGAAAAAAGGAAGAAAGGAAGAAAGAAAGGAAAGAAAGAAAGAAAGAAAGAAAGAAAGAAAGAAAGAAAGAAAGAAAGAAAGAAAGAAAGAAAGAAAGAAAGAAAGAAAGAAAGAAAGAAAGAAAGAAAGAAAGAAAGAAAGAAAGAAAGAAAGAGAGGAAGGGGTCCGAATGAAGTTAAAGCAGTAAAAGGAAAAATAAAGAGACTGTATAGATGAAGATACTAAAGTCTTAATATTAAAAAAAGGGACATATCTATCCATGTATGTATTCATAATTCCAAGGGATCTCTGAAGACATCATTTGTGTCCTGTCTCCAGAAAAAATACAAACCTCTTTAGCAATCTCTACCTGTAAGGCAGGAGTGTGAAGTTCCTTATGAAGTGTCAGAAACTTACATAAATAATGGTTGCATGGTATGGCAGCACAAGGGGTTGGCCTATGGAAAACATGGAAGAGAAAGACTAAAACTAAAAGCACAGAAGAAAGAAGATAAGGAATCTATGCCACTAACTGGTAAGACTTTCAGCAGTCTGAAGAAGTGTTCCCAACAAGGGGATATAAACAACAAAGGTGTTCCCAACAAAGGGAAAACTAAGTCTGCTTCTTGCATAAGTTGCCTAATCCTAGAGAAAGATGCCTTAAACCTTCTAGGCTGTGCAGAAGTGTGATGAAAAAAATTTTTGCTATACTAACCTCATGGTAAAGTATAGCAGCATTTTCCCTATTCAAGTCAAGATAAGTTTTCTGTTCCAATTAATTCCCATTCTCTTTTATGAAGGATAGACTAAGAGACAAATCTGTTCATAATGCTGAATTGATGATGTATCAGTCTAATTGTTTATCACTTTTAATTCCTCCAATATTTAAATATTTTAAAAATATATTCTGTTGAAACATCTAAAGTGAATATCTGAATACTAAGTTCCTAAAGAATGAGAATGTCTTGATGTTTTTTGTCAAAAATGATATAGTTAAATACAAGTCTTGCAAAGGCAAATAGTTTTAAAAATGTAGGACATATTTTTATCTAGAACTAGTTATTATGAATTTCAACTAATATTTAGAAAATCAATTTTAGAATTCTCTTTAAATCATGATCAGACTGTAACATAAAAAAAAAGTAGCCTGCTGCTTATTACCTTGACAGTCATCTGTAGTAGTAAAAAATAGGTTACTGCAGTAAAGGTGTTCAACATCACTGAAATCAGCTTTGTACTAAGAACCCAGGGCTTGAGCCCCAGTAGCTTCTTTTGTATCCTTATTTTGAGTCACTGAGAGCACAAGAAACAATGAGTAGCTTTCTCAGGGTAGTGAGAAATAGGAGCACTAACAATTAGAGTGATCTAAGACATATATATTACCTATGGCTGGAAATCATAGCACTTCAGTACTTCATTAGGGTGAAGGTTTTCACCCTTCCAGCACATTCAGTGAAAAACCTGCTCCTGGGTGTTGTCCCATTCCCGTATGTATTAAGAACATCAAGGATAATGGCTGCCATATTCAAAGTACAAAATATTGTCTATGTTTGCCTAGGTCTCTCACTATTGGTGCTATGGGGTTAACAAAAGCCAGGATTCTGTGCAGCATACATACTCTTTGTACTCCTCAAAGGATCAGTGGGAAAAACAAGACATGTACTTGAGATTCACAATAGAACCAAAAGCTTTGCAAAGGAGATGTAGTGTTATTGTGTTGACACATGGTCAAGCAGAAGGTGAAAAATAATCTTAATGGTCACAAAAAAACCTCATTTATTTCTTGCCATTGTTGATTTGATTAATTTTAAATTACTTCTGCTCTAAAAAATTCTATGAAAAAGGTTAAGAAATTTTTTGTCCAATTTTCTTTAAGCAAAAGGTCTGTTTAGACCCCTGCCACAGCAAGAAATAATATTAATAATAATAAAAAAACACACAATAACGCTCTTGTATAATGAAATGGAACTCAGAAAAAGTGTACAAAATGTCATAGCCATATATTATATATCATTATGAGGTAAATGGGATTTGAGAAATCTTGGCTGCTTATCCAAAATGGTTTTATACAATTGCATAATGGTTTGAGGCTTATACAGAAAGTAAACATTTGAATTCAAAAAGAATGTGTTGTTTGTAGCAATTTCACAAAATGTTAAAGAAAAAATGTGGAACCTAAAAATCATTTAAGCAAGTTAGTTTACCCAATGTACTCCCCTGCCAATCAGAAAAAATTTTAAAGCTTTTCTAACTTATTGATTTTTATCCACTCATTTTGTTTCCCTATCCTGCCTGGCTACATATACATCTTCTAAATAGCATAGATGAGGGTCTAGTGAATATTTGTCCATCAAACCACCCTGTTTGTCCCCACATCGCAGTAATTTTAATATTATTGCTTATAATTCTTGGTTTAGGCCCTGTGCAGAGGTACTCCTACAGCTGGAAGAGTTGGGGAAAGGAAAAGACAGAGAAATCACTTTGGGTCATAATAATGCCATTATTACAGGTTATTTCCACTGCGTCTAGAAGCAATTATGCCAAAACAGATCTGTTAGTATCACTGTGTACACTCCCAAATGCACACCTAGTGCTGCACTGCAAAGGAGGGAAAGGCAGTGTTAGGCTCTGTGAGGACAGGGCAGCTCTTTTCTGATAGAGAGCAAAGCATGAGTATATTCAGGTATACGTTTTTCACTTTTCTCCAGTACTTGCATGTGATGAGCAGAAACTAACATTAAATATATAAAAAATGTATTTTCTACAATTTTTTATACATTTAAATTGAAAGATGATGAGGAAAGATACTAGGGTATTTTTTCTAGTCTAACACTAATAAGTAAAAAAAAAAAAAAAAAAAAAATTTTGGGGGGTGGTTTGTTTTGGGGTTTTTGGGGTTTCTTTTGGTACCTTGACATATTGTCAGACTGGCAAGCCTGGAATTTTAATGTATGTGTATGTAAATATATGTGTGTTTGCGTATGTTAAATGTTCTTAAGAACATTTTAACGAGGAAAGTGATTCTGGAACTGAGACAAATACCATATTGTGATTTCCTTTATGATTCACATAACTGTGATTTTTTACTTTGGCAAGTTGTACAGATATGTTTCTTGGACCCTTCCTCCGAGAATGTTTCCCTTTCATTAGCTGGCTTTCTGTCTTCTCCACTCCCAACAGCATCTAGCTAAACTTTAGATCTATCATAAACAGGAGACTGGGACAGATGGCTGCAAACTAGAATAGTCTGGACCTAACAAAGAGGATTTAAGTTGGCAGTCCTGCCATAGGAAGGACTAGCTGTGAAAATTTCCATTCTGCCCATGTCAGAGTTCACTTCTGTTTGAACAGGAATGACTTAATAACTGTGCCTTGAAGTGTTGTTGTGTGCATTTCTCTTGAGAACTTCTGTGGAATTTTAGATTAAATCAGAATTTATCAGTGGCCAGATTCCTAATATAGTTAAACAAGTAAAATTATTCATCAGCTGTTATTCAAGAAATATTCTATTTTAACACGCATTCTTCAAACAGAAACGTTGAACAAATACTCCTATATGAAAGAGAGGAAGTGTTTTTTTGGTTATAACATGAAAACTTCAAACTTGTTTGAATGCTTGAACTTTGAACTGATCATGGTAATACATGGTGGGGTAGGAAACAAAAAAACCGTATCACAAAACAGAAAAAAAAAGACCCAAACCAGAGGCAGAGTAATAATTTCATTGGGGTATCAATTCTAGCATCTTAAATCCCAGAGTCATGTAAAAGCAAAAAAATTGCTGGTTTCTCTGTGAAAATTAAGCCTAACTCCAGCAGAAAGAATGATTCCTACTGGGATCTGAAAAGAGCCTGTAAGACCACTTTGAAGGAGAAAAACAGACACAATAAATCTCACCTCTTTCCTAACACTCTTTTCTTTGATTGGAAACAGAAGTGCCTATTGCCAGATTTAGTATTTCTTTCTTCCTCTCCTACATATGTCATTGGAAGAAATATAAAGATGACTGTTCCATACTGTTTCCTGTAAGGTTCCTCGGAGAGCTCATGGTGAAAGAGAGTAACTCAAAGGTCAGGGACATGTACCATGTTGGGGTGCTAAGGAATGCAGTCACTGTTACCCCCATGAGAGCATAATATAAATTTTTCACGAAATCTTGTGACTCAAAGGTGAATCTGCTTCAAAGATGAGACTATTTTGATAAAATATATTGCAGTGAGAAAAGAAATGGCTATGCAGTTGGTACATAGAGGGGTAGGGATTTGGACTCCAAAGACATTATTTACATTTCTTTCTCAACATATATTATCAATTATTCTAATGAAGTCCTTGATTTACACTCTGACACATAGGAATATTATCTCATGTGAAAAAACTATGTGTTTGAGTAGAAGATATATATATTTATAATGTGATAGTATTTTCATTTCGTAGAGATTGTTATGTGTTTTAGAAAGAATAAATCCCATGAGATTTGGAGATTTGTGAGCTAAAGAAGCCTCACAACAATTTTGTGAGAGAAATCCACCTGCATTTGAAAAATTATTAAATTATCATTTTAAATTGTATTTTTAATATATTATCAATATATTTTATAACAAAGGAGTGTATATCAAAATAAAGGGGGCAAGACTCTCAGAAAGACATTTTTCTATAGTACTGTAGAGCTGTCAAAAACATCAGTGTAAGAAGACTAAAAGTCCTTGACTGTGACTGTCTTTCCAGGCCTTCAAGCCTCTATATCACAAACAAATCTCTCCATACACCTTCATCTCTTTTCATGTTCTACTCTATTCCTTATGCTTCACTAAAGGCTTTAATTGTAATAAATTAATGCTTTATGCATTTCCCACACAGACACTAATTTTGGTGCCTCCGGAGTGGTTTTCCCTTTATATTGTGACTAAGCTTGTTCATTAAGTTACAGTTTTTGCCTTTTCCAAATCTACTTTAAAATCTCATTTATGCTTTGCTGTTCATAATAATAGAAAGGAAAAATAATCAGTCCCATTGATAAATAAGCAGTAATTAAATGTTTACAACGTGTATATTCCTCAGCTAGCAGGCCACTAACACTTGACATATTCTTCCTCTCTTTCTTTTCCTCTTTTCCTTTATTCAGGTGATAATAATAAACTGAGTTTTGACATAACAATCTTTCAGAGCTTGGTTTTGGTTTTTTGGGTGGATTTTGGCATATGAAATACTTCAGTATCCTGAATACAAATTGAATTATTTAAATTTCATGTTGTCTCAAGACAGGTTAGTTGTACCGAACTCACACTCTTTTGCTGATAATGTACTTGGAAAATTTATCTTTTCTAGATTGCCATGGTCATGATTTGATTCAGTACTGCTCATCACATGGAACTACTGGGGTGTACCAAATGTCATTACAGTCAGACAGCTGTCATATGACAAAAAGCAGGACCCTGAGACTCATCTTTGAACCACCTGTTTATCTATTTATATCCTTTGCTCATTACTTAATGAACTTGATGACCAAATAATGACTGATGTGTAATTTTTATTATTTGTATTGCTTATTTGGCTTCCCTGTGGTAGAACATCTCAAGCTTACAGATATTTATATATTCTGATAACTAGTTAGGCAGTACAATGTGAGAATAAAAGTGCAACTCACAGAGTGTACTGCAAAGTGCAGCAAATGATTAACTCAATAACATACTGGAACACATCCGAAAAGCAGCATCAGGCACACTAACTTCTTGTTACCACAATGGTATTTTGCTGCTCTGTATCAATCATGTACTCCTAAAGAAGTTTATAATTATTGCTGTTTTTTGAATGAACTTAAATTGGTCCAAAGCTTCAATATATATCAGATCCCAGTTGTAGAAGATGTTGTTATGGAACTGTTTAAAACTACTGAATTAATTCAATATGAAGTAAACATATTCTTTTGTTTATAAGCATTGTTTTGCTGTTGAAAATAAAGCTGAAAATTTCAAATTCTGAGTGTCATAAAAACTCCTTTCCAGAGTGACTCTTTCTAAAAGTAAACAAATAAGAAACAGTAGTGCTTAACCTGATGTAATAATGCAAGACCATTGGCTAATCCAGGACATAAAATTATAATAGAGTAAAACATAATAAATTGAGCATCAAATTGGACAAGGATGTAAGAGGAGATCTGAGATCATAATTGCCACCCTACAGAAGAATGTACCTTGGTCATCTCCTGATTTATAAGCCAGCAGCAAAGCAATTTCAGAACTATATGCATATTTTTAATTCATTCTTGGCAAGTTCACTTCCATATCTGCCAGATGCTCTGCATTTTGCAGTAGCAATCTGAATCTCTTGTCTGTTATAATATTTCCTACCATGCTAAACAGATCCATTCATGCTAAACATCTATATGCTTGTTGATGTGCAAACGAGCAATCCAACAGGCTAAACTGGCAAGATCAGACCAGCAAAAAAGTTTTTATTACAGATTTTCAGATGGACATTTTCCGATTTCTCTAAGTAGCTCATCAAGGTAGAAATGCACCATTGCAGGCAGCAATGGCTTTGCCTTTAGCTGAATTGATACAATAGCATTTTGTGCCAGATTTCTCCAGAGGTTCATGCTTTTTAAAGCTTGAATCGTGGTACTTCTGCCATTGCCGTTGCTGGAAAAAGCTAAGCAGAGCGAGAAGTGAAAATTGTTGGGGCAGCTGCCACCTGTGCTATATATGATTGAGCGGAAGCTGCTGTCATGTCAATTTTCTGTGCTTTTTTATATCAGGAGACTTTTACCAACCCAGACTATCAGGTATTTTTTCCAATGTCTCAAAAGGGCTTTGGCCCTTGGACCATTGTTAGTGTTCCAGGGTCATGGTGTGAAAAGATCTTTATAACCCAATAATAAATTGTACTCGTGGTAGCTTTCACTGTAGTTTTCTGAGACAAAAGGAAAATAAGTTGGAAAACAGAAAAGTTGGAAAACCTTGACTGAGCCAGGTTTTTTTAGTGTTATATATTACATCTTTTGCTGAAGTAGTTTAGAAAGTTTTGGCAGTGTCCATTAATGAAGAGTGACAGAAAGGCCTTTCAACAGAACTAAAGACTGTTTCTAAGATTATTTCTTTTGCAGACAATCTAGCTTTACACCTAAACTCTTGTTTTAAATTTTGTTGTTTTGCAAAGTATTAAAAGAGCTGTTCACAAATAGCTTGCATTTAGAAATTTTATCATGTCATCTATTAGTTTAGGTTGCCAGCTTTAAGCAACCCCACTTGAAAATCGTGACTTATTGAGGGTTGATTCGGCTGCAGACATAAAACCACAAAAGAAATTTTCTGCTTCCTGGTTCATGTTGACACTTGTATTTAGTTATATCAATCTTGATGGAGCCAGATGAAAGCACTGATGAACTTTCCTGTGTGCTGCCTGAAAACATATACATTTCTAAATTTCTGAAAAAAAAAGTAATCAATAATGCATTCAATACCTGCTCATTGCAATGTCTTGCTAAATACTGATTATCATGTGTTTTCATTGCCATCTCTAGAAAAGACAAACAAACCTCCTTAATGGAAAACAAATAAAAAGGCAGGAAGAGCATACAGCTTCAGTGGGGACGACTGCAAGAAAAACAGATTAAATATGAAAGAAAACATGCCAAATCACTGGATTTTGGTACTTTAGATGTTACAAAGCACGCATCAGAATCTTAAGGCATCTCTTTTTATGCGGGATCCAGGTTTCCTGTAATCTCAGTGCAAATGGATGTAGAGTGAAAAATACTGCAGGAACATTTTTATTAAATCACTGATCTTAGTATAATTCAAAAGGCCATGACTATGACTATGAGGATGAGACTATGATGACATAAAAATTGTCTCTAAAAATTGTTTTATTCAAAAGAATAACAGAAAGAAGATTATTTGAAACCATGGTGTGGGTGCTGTTTTCCATGAGAAAAACAATATAGACAATCATCAAATCAAGATATTCTTCATCAACTCATTCCATTTTCATATTCTATCTCTTATTAATAGAAGAGATATTACTTCTCACTTTCAAGTTTTAAGTTTTCTACTATTAGCATGATACCACTCTATAATCACAACAACAAATATTATTATGTATGTGCCATGCTGAGATGTGACCATTTCTCTGCTGGCTGAAGCAATATCCCAGCAAGTCACATAGAATATTTTATTCCTTAGGGTTATAAGTACTTCTTATTCACCATTAGGAGACAATTTCATATTTTGTTTGTATGAATACTAATGGATGATGCTAGATTTTGAACAGAACACTTGAGTGAATGCCATTTGGGAGTGGTTTTTTTCCCTTCTCTTAGATTTTGGCAATTTTGGGAAGTTAATTTATCTGCAGCACATTTTGAATTTTTACATCAGGAAAAAATAGTTTTATGGACATGCAAAACTGATTTTCTGTGGAATTTCATTAGGGTGCTAACGTTGATATTTTGTGTTCCCTTAAAGCAGTCCCCATTATGCTTTCTGTGACTTTACTGCCAAAACCTGTCCAACACACAAGATTGAATTTACACCTTGGCAAGACAAGGACATCCTTTAGGTCTTCCAAAGAAAGGCAAGACACAGGAACTCAGAGGAGACAGCTCTTTTATCTGTCAGGTCTTCAGGTCTCCCTCAAGATGACTTAATAAATACTATATCTGTACTCCGGTGTCGCAGCTGTAGAAATTCAGTTTTCCTAGCAATAGATGTAAATAAACTTGAAGCATAAATGTCCACCTGGTAAAAGAGTAAGGAAATAAGCTCTAAACTTTTCGACTTCTAAGACACACTAGAGAATATTTGCTTTTGGTCTGCTGTAGTTGGGCAGTTGGAGAATATATCTAAACCATGAAAACATACTTTCGCTATTGCCAGTCAGTCAGATTTCTATTCTCAGGTTGCAACATCAAAGCTCTCCTGGTTAGACCCTACATACATTTCTATTAAACACAAGTAACACTGTCTTTTCCACTTGTTTTTTCTCTGCTAACACAGATTAGCTGCTTTCCTCTTTATATAAAATTCTTTTTCCTGCCTTAACTGTGTTGTTGATAATATTGTTCGATAAAACATCTTACAGAACACTCACTTGAACATTGCAATTTGGCAAGTGGTAAAAAGTTTGTAGCAGTGAAAATCTTACAACACCACTTCAAAGAGTGAGCAATTTGAGAAGCATAATGATGAGTGAATAAAAATAAAAGCCCATTTAATAAATATAAGTATTTACTTTATAAAACTCTCTCATAAAGCCTTCTGCTTTAGGTTATTTTCTTAAAAAGAAAAAAGAAAAGCAAAAGTGGGTTTAGAAGGACTTTTTGGCATACTGTAAATGAGAAAAACAGCTCAGTTCTGTGGAACTCAGAACTCTTCAGCTCTTTCAGGCAGCAAATAACAGTTTGTATTGTCTTATCTGAAAAAATAAAATATTATGCTTTCAGATTTTTGTATTCAGATACAGATTTGCACTGGGCTTAATGCCTCCTTATTTTCCATGTAAATAGATTTTCAAAATTGTTTCTGTGGAAAAGTGAGGGCATTTTTTTCCATTTTTCCACTTAATATCATTGAGCTGGCATTTGAGTGAATTATGAAAAATCAAGAACCTGAAAGCTATGGCCCTGCTGAAGTCCATTGTACAGTCGGAAGCAATTTATGCAGAACAATGAGAAAAATCCAATAGATCTGAAAATGTGCACAGAGAAAGCAGCAGTACTTTGCTTTATTAATAATTTATTTCTCTTTTTCATCTTAATTTTTCATATCTTCTTGGGTTTTGCCCTCTTACAGAAGCAGCCACAGCATGAAAATTATCCACTAGCACTAACATTTTCAGACAGTATCCATTATATTCATACTTGAGTTTGCTGGAGTTTATTTCAGCAGAAACTTCAAGCCATTTGCGTAGGCTCATTTTTCCTAAAGGCAGTGACTATGCATGTCTTTGGCTAAGAGAAGACAAGGGAAGGAACAGGTCCAGTTCAGCCAAGGTATTCCAGTTCTAATTCTTACTCATGGCTCTAATTTTCACTGAAATCAATGACAACTGTACATGAAATTTCCTTAGTTAATATCAGCTAAAGTTGTTTTAATAAACAACCGTATTTACATAAGCAGACACAGTGACCATAGACTTTGTAGCAAAAAGGTTGTGGCTATTAGAATCTGCCTCTTGAAAGACCTAAGTGTTTACTGATTTTCTGTTATGTATATTACAATACAGCAGAGGCCTGGGAAAAAAGGGTAAATTAAAGCTATTACCAAAACCTCAGTCAGTTGACTTCTGTTGGACGAAAAGACATGTGTATAGCTGTCTGTATTTGAAGTAATTCATACTGATTTAATTTTTTTTATTTGGTATTTTTTATAAGAGAAGCAAACCATTCTTTCTGAATTAAAAGTGAAATACATATTTATAGCACTGGGTTTTCATATGAACCCAAATCATGCTAGAATCACAAGGAACAGAAATAAAGGTAAACATAGCAAATTCCTCAGCCACTGGAACTGGCAATTTTTGCAAACAACAGGACATCTTCTCATGTTGGAATGCTTTAAAAGTGTCTGAGTCTAGGCAATACCAAAGACTGGTAGACTGTGCACTGTCAGAATGAGACTTCTGGAGGCTAACAGGGACACACAAAACAAACATACTGATTAAGTTTCAAGATTTCCAACTGCGTTGGTTTTGCATGGCCTGGTTTTTGGTGATGGAGGCTCCACAGAGGTGGCTCCTGTGAGAAGCTGCTGGAAGCTTCCACCATGTCCCACAGAGCCAATCCCTGATGGCTCTGGGGATGGACATGCTGCTGGCCAAAGCTGGGCCAATGAGGGAGGCTGGTAACGCCTCTGTGATAACATATTTGAGAAGAAAATCAAAGCAAAGTGGGGTTCAATGTTAATTCCAGCCAGAGAAGAGGAGGAGGTGAGAAGATGTGAGGGAAACAACATGGAGACGCCAGGGTCAGTGGAGAAGGAGGGCCAGGAGGTGCTGCAGGCGCTGGAGCAAAGATTCCTCTGCAGGCCGTGGTGATGACCATGGGGAAGCAGCTGTGCCCCTCAGCCCATGGGATCCACAGGGAATGCAGAGATCCACCCCAGCCCGTGGGGGAAGTGCCCCTGCCGGAGCGGGTGGATGCCTGGAGGAGGCTGTGATCCAGTGGCAGAGCCAAGGCACAGAGGAGCCCTGCTTCCAGGCTGGAGCAGCCTGGCCTTGGAGGACTGCACCCCGTGGGAAGAGAGAGCCACGCCACAGCAGTTTTGTGAGGGCTGTGTGCCCGTGCAGGGAGCTCACGCTGCAGCAGCTGTGCCATGGCTGCTGCTCCTGAGAGTGGAGCCACGCCGGGAAAGGTCATGGAGAGCTGTCTCCTGTGGGAGTGAACCCACGGCCTCACAGGGGAAGGACTGCTCTGTGGAGCAGAGAAGAAAATCTCCGTGATTTGAACTGAGCAAAACCCCCATGCCATGTCTCCCTGAGCTGTCAGTGAGAAGGATAAAGGGGCTGGGGGGGAAAGGTGTTCAAGGGGCTTAATTCACTTCTCATTATCCTCCTCTGACTTTGTTAGTAATAAACTCATTTTGTACTTCTGAGCTGAGCCTGTTTTGCCCTTGAAGCATTTTTTCCCGGTCCTTATCTCACTTCATGAACCTTTCATTAAATTTCTTTCTCGGCTGCCCAGCTGCAGCAGGGGAGGGTGAGTGCGTGGCTGTGGTGGGTGCCTGGTGTTTGGCCAGTGTCAAACCACGACACCCACCCACATTCCAGAGGAATCAATCACTGCCAATTTCGCAGTGCCTACTCTGTCATGTTATTCATTTCAATTCACAAGTCACAATAAGATTCCAAAGAGTACTCAGTCTGAATCGTGGACTCTAGTGGAGTGAGGAGGAGAGAACTTTGGTCATGTACAAGTTCACAGAGTTCACGTTTGGATATTGTGTTCCTGTGTGACAACTGAAAGTACATTTATAGTTTCATCCTGAAGGTGACGGTAGGACCAGACTAGTTTGGCAACTACTGTAAGATTGCAATTTATAGTTACCAGATGGTCACTTCAAATTTTTTTTTTATCTTTATATTTTCTTCCACAACTTTGGAGGCCTGCAGTTGTCCATAAGTCATAGGGTAAAATAATTTTGGTTACTTCAAAATACCTTTTTTTTTTCCTCACTGTGGCAATGAGTGTGGCTGAAGAAAAAAAAAAGAATTTTCAAATATTGCAAGTGGAAAAGCAAAGACTGGATGTATTGCCATGGAAATCAGGAAGATAGGTTAAGAGAGGTTCTAGAATGTTGTAAATTACCACCAAAATCTTGAAAAAGCACTCTAAAGCATCATACTGGAGAAAAAAACAAAAGAGAGAAAAATATTAATTTAGCCTGTGCAAATCCTGAGTGTCCTCCTGGTGCTTTCAGGATTGTGAGCATCACTGGACCTCAGCACTGTACTAAGTAAAATTTAATGAGCTTTTACAAACATCTAGGCACTTGCTTATCACATTTTCTAAAATTTATTTGGGAGTGACAGATTTAACCTTCTAAGAAAAAATGAAAAAATGAGGAGCCTGCAGAGTTCTTAGAGAAAGAGCTTTGGTAATTCTGCTGTTTTGGCTTGAGGGAAACTCTCAGAACAGCTTTTTTTAGTAATGATGATGAGTGTACCTACCTCATATCCAGCAGTTAGAGCAGTAATAAAGTTTGTTTCACAGGATCCTCTCAAAGGATGGCACATAAAGAACTTCAGAAAAGTGTCTCTTTTCACTGTCTGTCTGAATTTCAAAGCAGCAAACAGGTGTTTTCAGCTAGTGGCTGTGATCTCATTTAGATATAGCATGAGAAAATGCCTCAGAAACAGGAAGCTTCAGAAGTCGTTGGCCTTTATCATGTAGAGGTATTATACATCATATAATACTCTTGATGTTCTCTTTACAAACATATCCAGGTTTTAGGGATATTTTCTTGTGAAAAAATAGGGAAGTAAATGTTCCCAAGTGCTTTCAACTAAAGGAGACAGAAAAGAACCTAGGAATAATGTCCACTTTGTAAACTCTATTATAGAGAACAACAACCAATACTCTTCCATGTAAACTTAGACACTGCAATTGGTGCCACTTCCATACACAGTTATTAAAATCTGTCTCAGTGACTGCCTTCTGTTCCTGATTCAGAAACACTGGCACAGAAAGCAAAGCCTACCCATGACTGCTCTGAGTTGTGCTAGCTGCAACTCAAAGATCATCTACAATTCATAAAGGTTGCCCATTGCTTTTCAAGGTGAATTCCAGGTGCAGGTATCTGAGATGCTGTGTGCACACATCCTGATATATTGCCATGACTAAGATAAGAAATTGTAACATAGCTCCAGAGAATGTGAATAAATTTATATTTTGTTTTAATTATTTAAGATTTGCCATCTAAAATTCTTCCACTGTTATTCTATTTAAAAAGAAGGAAGTAGAAACAGTCTAAAAAGATAGAACTATAATAAAAGACAACATAGTTTGTTGTAATCCCATGTTCTGTTTAGTTCTATGGTATATTAGAGGTAACTGCAAGTTTTGTACAAACATTTACATATTCTATTTACTAGTGGTGTAGAAAGCAATAAGTTATGTCATGTCCATTTAAATGTGAGGTGATTTATAGTGATTATAGTGATTTATAGTTATTCATGGAATTGGTAGATATCTATCCTTATTTCTGCACCGTTAACTGTATTTTGAACTAGCAAATGTGCCTGCTGCCACATTTTTATTCTGCTTTTAATGGATTCTTGGCTGTCCAAGACCAGTTGTTTTTTGTAGGTTTTTTTTTGTTTCTGATGAAAGTCTAATCATCTTGTCCTTAAAGCAAAGCAGTAATTAATATCAACCAACTAATACTCTCCTGAAACTTGAGTTTACTTCTTACCAGGTCTCCTAACAGAAGGTTTATGACCTGAATAATGACAACATAAAAGCTACATTTACTTATAAGTCCCATGAAGGTAGATGCTACTGGAGAAACGTGGTGTACACAGCTAATGGGCTTTCATCACAAACACCTAAGGAGCACAGCAATCAAAAAATCAACCCAAAAAGGCTGCTGACAATATGGCTTTTAGATATCCATGACATTTTCTCTAGGTATTGCGTTCATGCTGCTCTTGAATGTGTCTCAGCCAGTAAGATAGGTCTCAGACCACAACTATATCAGGTTAAATTCTTAGTCATTATGGTATTCATTGGTTTTCACAGACTAGTCTGTATTTTGTGATATAAAACTTTCAAAGAGCTTACTTGGACAGTTTTGTAGTAGGAAAGTAAATGCCTCAAGAAGATCAGAAGTCTTGATGTTTTGTCATTTAAATAGCTCTGAAAGATACATTTTTTAACGTGAAAATGCCTCTGTAATTTTTTTTTAGAACTCCCCATGCTTCAACACATAAGCACTTTTTCTTCTGTTGATATTCACTTGTGATCATAATTTTCAATATATTTGTCTTGCAGACAAATTGAGACCCAAATCTCATTTCATTTTGCTGACACACCTTTAATGGGTTTGACTGGAGTTAAGAAAACATGTATTTAGTGGTTTAGTAAAAAATCTGGAAAAGAAGGTTTATTATTGGAATTGCTTCTTTTTCACCAGAAAAATATGTATTTATGTATCTTGATATATACAGGGCAAGAAAGTTCATTTAAGAGGCTTGAATTTCCAGACTGGTGCTATAAAGCACTGAAGTGTACTGTCCAGGAAAATACTAAATCTTCTAAATGAGCTGAAGTAGTTTTAAAATAATCTGCTAACTCAGAATGGAACCATCAGAGGGCCCTACTTCCTGGGGAAACTGTGGTTTCTAGCAAAGCAGTTGAAGAAGCAGAAATGGAAATAAAAATTCATCAGAAAAGAGACCAAAAAGGGTTCCATAGAATTGCTTCATTTCATTTTTCTTTTAAACCTAATGAATTTTTAAAAGAAAAAAAGTTTTTAAAAAGGAAAGCGGGAATGAGAAGGGGAAGGGAAAAAGTAGGAAATGGAATGATAGAAACTTCCACAGATACTGAAGGGCTTGATTTGCAGCCTTGGAAGAAGCTTGGATTGATGTAAAAATAAAAGTACACAGACATTAAGCTAAAACTTAAGGCATCACCATGAAAAAACATGTTTTCTGCCTCGTAAACACCTGTTAGTCAATCTTAACTCTTTTACGGTCAAATGACATAAATTTATTTCTTATATTCTTTTTTCATAGTTTTTAATTTCTTATTCATGTCCCTTTTTTTTATTCATTAATCTTTTGAAAGGTCAGATGCCCCAGTTATTGTGTCCTAGGCTTTAATTAACATTAACTAAAGAAAAGTGCAAACATTTCATCTTGCATAACCTTCAACATCCAGAATTTCCCGCTCTGGATATGTCTAATCTTTTCTATCTGGGATTCTTTTCAAGAGGGGGTAAAAAACAAAATTAAAAACAGTGTGAAGAAAAAAAATATTACAACAGCTCCTGTATGTTATTTTCCAAAAAAACATGATAAACCTGTTATTATCACAACTTTTATTCCTGAGTTTTAGGAACTTCTTTCTCTCAAAAGGTGCAAGCAGTTTATTAAAATATGATTTATACAGCCCGGTGGGATATCATTTCATACAAGCAACATATGAATGATGATAAACGAGAAGGGAAAGTATCTCCTGTGAGAAGGTAGTTTAAGTAGCTTACTTACTCAGTAGCATTCATGAGAAACAAATTAACCAGTCAGACACTAAAAAGGAAGGATACTTATGAGTGGGACAATACAAAATACACTGCCATGAATATTGCTGTATGAGTGTCACCCTTTTTCAGGGTTTTTACAGCATGATTGAAACTAGGTTAAAATAGACCCATAAATTTGAGAATCTAGATCAATTTTCATTTGCATAAATAGTCTTCAAGTAACCAAGAGCTAAATGCAAACAGTACTATTGTCTGTAGTTTATCCCGTGATAAATAGGAGGAAAACGGTGTAATAAAAAAGATCATAATTATCCACAGCTCTCAGTTTACAATTAGTTTTCTTTGACAGTTAAAGTCATAAATGCCAGCTTTAATCATGTGTTCAGGTTGATTTAGGCGCTGCCAACTCTGCAAGAGATCTAATCCTCTTTCTTTCCTTCTCATAATGAAATAATAATGCAAATTCACCACATTGATGGGATGACCCATGTGAATTTATTATAGGCTTGGAGAAGTCTCTTGAAAGGGATAAATTCTTTCTGGGTACAGACTTGAGGTAATTCAAACCAGACAAGAAAAAAAATGGAGCTGTCATCAGAGGCCAGGATATGGAATGGATTTAATTTGTATGAATAGGCTTTTTAATAAGTATAACAGGGCTAAGCTCCAGCTTTACTATGGGAATATTACTGCTGTCATTTTCCAAATCTGGATGCACTAACTTTATTTGTGGGATGAAGATTAACTCCAAGCCTCAATTCTTTTTACACTGCAGCTTGCAGCAGACAAAAAGATGCACAGTGGACAGGCTCAGTGAACAGATCTTCTAATTATTTGAGTTAGGACAAATGGAACAATTATCTGCTTGTAAAACCATTTGTGGTACTCTGTGACACATACCAACCTTTCTTGTAGAACAAACTCTACCTTTTAGTTAATGTTCAGATTTTTATCAGGTAAGGTTTGTTGTCAGGATGATAGAATACTTAATTATTTTAACTTCCAAGGGTCTTTTCAGCTATTGAAAATATATAACACTAGGTAAAAGGGTAATTGTTCTCAGTAAATAAACAGATCAAGAACATAGAGATTGAAACTAAAAATTACACAATACAGATGTAAGTTTTAAACATGTATTACATCACCACAAGATACAGCCCAATTAGTGAAATAAAAAGATTTCCAAGACAAAAAGAAAGTCTTAATTTCACTAAGAAACTGTCAGAAGTTTCAAGCTATCTCCATGGGGTTCACAGACATCATTACCACTACTCTGTTTTATGAAACTACTGTTCTGGCCACAGCAGGCTGCCCACATTGCTAACATTAGGTTTCCCCTGAAAAGACAAGGCAAGACCAATAGTAAAGATTTAAAGAGACATGACAAAATGAACCCCTTTCCTTTTGCTTTCTAATTGTATAAATTATCCAAAGCATGTTTTCAAACAGAACTAATATTCTCGACAAAGATAATGAAAGCAGTCTTTCTCATTTGTCTTGCATACAAACAATACCTCAGCACAAAAAATAATGTTGCTCACATAGTCGTGCCAAAACTTCTAGTTTCTTGTTTTAAGAGCTATAAAAATGGTCTTGTTGGACGACCAAAATGAAAGCCAATGCCAAAATATGTGTTACCTTTCTATGCTAAGTAATATAATAATTTATTTCACCTATAATTTTCCATTTAATATTCTGCTCAGCCTACCACGCCTTAAAGTTTCCTCTTAGTTTTTTTGAACAAGAATGTATAACATTTCTGCTGCATGGTGTCAGACTTTTTAGCAGCTACAGCTTTTTTTCTTTATCATTTAAAGTCTTAAGTGTTTTAACATATTATATTAAATACTTAGTGCAGAAATTTTATTATTTAATTAAATTAACATTTAAATTCAAAACAAGAGATAATGAAGGGTACAAAGCAACAGATATGCTTGGAAGAAACAACTTTCTGCTTAACTTTACTCCTCTGAACACTTAGTTATGTGAACTATTTCATCTATCTGTAATACCTGTAGACACAGTCATTTTGGTCACAAAATAGTTTTGATGCATAAGAATTTGCAGGAGAAAAAGTTGGTATAACAATGGTAAAGTAATAAACTCTGTTAAAAGCTAATTGGAGCTTTTTCAAGATCTGTATTTTCAATCTGCACTGCTGTACCAAAAGATATGTACGCATGCAGACATGTTGATAGGATATATGTTTAAAACAGGTAATAAAGGTCAGCGAACAGAGCTATTTAGAGAAATAATTTTATGATTGTCTGAAAATTTCATATTTAATAATAATAGGAGTGGGTAATTCACCAGGTTGATACATGAACTCTGTGAATTCCACTACTAAATCATCATTTTATACAGTATCTAGTACCATACATGGCCAATAAATTCAACCAGAATGAATATTAGGATCATAAAGATGTTGCAATGGATTAAACAAGCTCTTGAAGCTGACAGTGGAAAATATTACCTGATTGAATGGTCGCCTTGTAAATAACCTTCAAAATATAAAGAAAAATTAATTTATTCATACTTTACACAAGCGTATACAAGCGTGTCACTCACTATTTCAGGAGTTTTATACGATTTTCTTCCTACAGAAAGGTATACATCATGCAATATTGAATGAATCCATGCTCTTCTGCATCAAATGCACAGCATTTTGTGAAAAGTTTGTTTCAAAAAGCTTTCTGTAATTCATTTCTATAAACATAATTCTACTCTAAAATGTCTTACACTTAGTCTTTGATGTATAATTTTACATCACACTATTCATCTATAACCAACTTTTTTGTAAGTTCCATCTGGTAATTTTTTTTTTAAATCTCCCTTGTCCTTTCTAATTCCACTCTTTTGAACTGAAGCTTTTGCTGATGCCACTCAAATGCACATCTACCTGACAGGAGATGCCATAGTCTGATCCAACAGTGTTCTCTGACTCTACTGGAATGGACTGCATTCTTATATGCAATATGTGGTCCCCTCATCTTTCACCAGATGGGTCAATATTAATATTACTTGAGGGTGAGAAGTTGCAGTGCCTCTATAAGAGAACTAGGGAAACAACAACTGTAAATTCTAATGGGAGATTCAGATCTAGACTTGCAGCTTTTCCAAACCTCTGCCAGTTTCCTCAGATTTTTGAGTACCAGGCACAAAGTTACATATGGACCTTTGGAAACTTAAATTAAGGTACTAGCAGTCTGGCATCCGGGAAAAACAAAAGCTTCTAATCAATTTTTTCATTTCCTAGATCCAGGCTAGGAAAAGATTTTGGACAGTTCTAGAATAATCAGTGCATTTGTTATTTTAGCAGTAACTTTTACAACTACAATGCTTTCTAGAGAAAGTATTAAAAGGAAAAGTCAAAGTAGTCTTTATTATTTGTCTGGTTTTCACATATATTTATTTTTAGTAGCTCTATTATAGTTTTGTTAACATTACTTTTTCATATTTGGATATCTTTATCTGGATATTTGTCTGCTTTTGCTTAGGTTTTCATAACATTCTCTAGATATCTATATTTCATATTTTTTTCATTCCTTTTTTGCAACAAAGGTTAAAGTAATTTTTATTTTTATTTTTCCCTCCTAACTAATGTTCAAAAATTATGTTTCCAAATGTATCTCTTCTTCATGCTTTCTAAAGTTTCTTTGGACTTCTCACCTCATTCCCTAACCCGTTTTCTAGTGTCTTTCCACAACTACAACCTTCCACTGAACTACCATATGTACAATGGCAAGATCAAACTTAATCCTCTTTTAAGAAAAAAAGCCTTCAGAAATCAGCCACTGAATGTTGTCATTAATCAGAACAAAATATGTATTTGTTTTCAGAATTGTATAACAAAACCATTGTACAAACAGACAATTTGCTCCTTGTCTCGCCCTCCTACTCAGTATGTCAGTGTACTCAATTTTAATTGTGAACAACAAGTGATGTCCTGAAGCAATTTTTCTTTTAAAGCTAAGTTAGAAATCTTTAAAAAATAAGTGCTAACACATTTAAACTTCTTGTGAAAGTGTTACTACCACATTTGTATTTTTCCCCAGGTAAATCAATAACAGTGCAATACAAAAATGTGTTTCTATTAGGAGAGATATCAATTGACTTTGTATCTCAAACTTAGCTTCAACATATGTAAAATTGCCTACCACATGAAATTTTAAAATAGAAAGATTTCTTTCTACAGCTGTGAAGAGGCCATCAAAATGTGAGGTCCTAACAGGGGGATTATAGGTTCATCAAAGTTGAAAGAGACCTTTAAGATCACCCGGTCAAACCGTCAAGCAAGAAAGCAGACAAAAACCTGTTGATACACTTGGTTCTGATTTTTTTTCCCTTTTATATGAAGACAAATTAGATTTTGGAACATTTTGAAATGATTAATATGTGGCACAAGCAAGCAAAGGGCATAAAAGGTGAAGCTGCTTTATTTATATATGAAAAAGGTACTATACATGAATAATCAATGCAAGTTTTTTAACTACGCAGAGGAAAAGTGGGTAATATTTTAATATTGTGAGGACAGGCATGTTTCTGATGTCCTTTGCCAGAAAGTAAGCTAGAAATTTGAAATATTGAAATGGTGTGATGACAGATGTCTTAATTATTATGTGTTTTATACCTCCGTAGTATTTCAAAGACCACAAGGGCCTCATGTGTTCCTTCTATCTCTGAAAATAATCTTAAAGGATAAAGTGTATTGCTCCAATATGAAGCTGGGCTGTATAGGGGACTCATAGCAAAATATTTTGCAGGACGCAGCCCTCTGAGAAAAATACTTGAGTTTAGTGGCATGAAAGGTGTCAAGTTTGATTCCACTTTATTTTTCTCTGTCTTCATAGTTTCACAGCAGTTTAATTTCAGCCTTCTACACATTCATTTGGTAGAATTCATCAGAGGTTAATATATCTGCTATCACCACTCCCATGCAAGGAGGAGTTGACCATCTTGACAAAGGAAAAATGCACTATGCAGTGAAAAGTTTGTACTAGAATACCTCCCCAAGCAGGGAAATATTTTCACTGCTTAGGCAGGTTTTCCTGCATATTGTTGGAATCTTCAAATGGATCAACAGACATACGGCATATGGGTCAAATAGGGGGAGGAATGTACATAGATCACATGGCATTTGAAAGAGCAGCAGGAGCAAGATCCATACATAAATGGTTTGCCTATATTCTATCTTACTTCGATTCCCTGATCTCACACCACAGACTTCCTTTGTACTGCTACAAAGAAGCTTGCCATGGTGACCAAAGGAGAGGCTTAATTTGTGCTCACAAAGAAAACGCATGTAGTGCTCTTAAAATTACACACTGAAAATGTACATTAGTCATTACAGGAATATTTATATGAGGAAAAAAAGATCCAACACCTTTTTTTCTGGTATAAAGAGACATTAGCTACTTTGACTTCTGTGCAAATCACATTTACCCCTTAAAGGTAATCTGTCACTTTTCATGTGATGCTCTTTCTGAAAAGATGGCTGTGTTAATTTCAATGCTGAATTATTTGTTTCTCCTCTACAAAGGAGTAAAATTGCTTGACTGTTTTGTAAGATGCTTTTCTCCTTTCAAGTAAAATGTCAGCGGTTAATCATGGCTCCCTTAGTGCACGACATTTTTCTCAACATTAAATACATAATCAACAGTTAAAACAATTGAGCTGTGTTCCTTATGTCTTGTTTCATGGACCTAGATTAACTCCACAAAACGTCTTTCATTATAAATCAGATAAGCAGCATTGCTGCATTGTTTCTCAGATGACAGTTATACAAAGTTGAATATCCATCGGATTACTTTAGAATTCTTACCTTTTTATACTAACATTTTACCGAATTTTGAAATAATTACACAATAAGAGATTGAACCAACCAAATCCCATATTGCTGAATAATAAAGAAATGCGTAATTGCTTAATTGCAACTGCTAACACACACATCCAGTATCTTTCTAAGTAAGAGTTTTATTTATAAGTACAATGGCATAATTCATATGAAGGTGATGGAAAATAAAAATGCTATCATGAGTAAGGGTAGCCTTTTAAACATAGACAAAACCAAACAAACAAAAAACAAAAAAAAACCCCACAAAACAAAAACAAAAAGCAACAAACAAACAAACAAAACAAAACAAAACAAAACAAAAAAAAAAAAAAAACAACAAAAAACAAAACTAAAAACCCCCAAAACCAACGAACAAACAATCAAACAATGGAGAGATATCAAGGATAGCAGTTTTGGTAGTTACAGTCCAGGCACATGAACGTATCTGACAGCCAAAGGGTAAAAATTTCTGCTGTTTTCACACTGAGATTTAGAGGAGGAACCCATGTGCTCTCTGACAATCTTTTGTGTGGAAGGATCTCCCTATCTGACCACAATGCTTTAAAAGAGTGGGTTTATCATTATCTTTGCTAGGAATATCAGGATTTCCCATTTAACTGCTTGGTTGAAAGATGTGAGAGACTTAGTATCGTCTAATATGGACCAACCACTCAAAAAAGACAGTGATATTCCTTTACTACTTTTGCAAGGGCAGAACAGGCTTTAGAAAATATTTAGCAGAAATTGTGTGAGTGGAAGCACTACCATGCAGTCACTATAAATTACATTTAAATTGCATTCTCTGCATCCTATTATGAATTATTAAATAGGCAAGGGAGTGGAAGGGAATGGGGAATTTTTGATGAAAGGAGGGGTGGGAATGAAGAATTAATAACTTTGCAGAGAAATTTTGCTTTGCAACAGAATATTACAGTATAATCTTCTTTCTAGGTAGCGGTATGGGAAGTAATAGTATTTCTGGCATAATTATAATTAGAGGATATATCTTGAAGTTCCAAAAATACAAACCAAGGTGCAGGTATGTGAAGTTATCTGTTAAGGTGCATGGTGACTGATAGTTCTCTTAGCATTGCCATTATTTTCTGCATGCCTTTGGTTGTGCAATTCAGGCACATTCTCAGTGTCAGTTTTGATCCATGGATCCTCCAGTGACTTGCTACCTGAAGAAGTCTCTAGGACCATAAAATTCCACAAAAAGGTTCCCTAAAAGCTAATTGTTTCTATGCCCATATTCTTGGAATCATTTCAGTGTTGAATAACCTGGTGCGTCTCATGACCAAACATAGTACATTATATGTACTAAGTATTCCTCCATCAGCATCTTCTTCAACAGAAGAACTTTCATAGAGAGTATTCAGGAAACTGGAGTGAATTCGAAACATGAGATCCAATCATTGGTAATTACTCTGTGTTATATTAATTGTTATATTAATTGTATATGTTAATGTTGGGGAATTGCTATAGCATTCACACATAATATGCAAGACCCTCTCTTGGCCTTTTTACTCCTAATTATTTAAATAATTTATATCAAGTGTAATATTTGTGTGTTCAGGAAGGGAATCTTAACTCCCCTCCTT
Source organism: Sturnus vulgaris (assembly GCF_052056855.1). Lineage (NCBI taxonomy): Eukaryota > Metazoa > Chordata > Aves > Passeriformes > Sturnidae > Sturnus > Sturnus vulgaris. The sequence goes on along the minus strand of NC_142283.1, from coordinate 14,484,234 downwards.
TTCCTCCCTAAAACAAAGAAAACCATATTCAGTTTGAGGGAGACCTTGCAAAATTATCAAGGAAAAAAGAATTAAGTGAGCATTTGTTTGGTGAAGGGGCAAAAGTCTGATGTGAGACCCCTTTTGCCCCACTAGTGAAGGAGCCTGGCATGCTCTGCAATATTGTTCTTTAAGTATGATCAGTCTTGTTTGACACGAGTAGGAGCTTTGCCAAATTAAAAGCCAAATTTTCACTCTTCTGCACTTGTTTTTAAGACCGACTTTTTCTAAGTTTATTACTTGTGTGTATTGTGAAAGTGATGATAAGGTAACATAAATTTCAGGGTCTTTCTGCTCATAGTGAGTGTATCCTTATTCTACTACTTTTACACTTTCTCAGGAAACCAGGTTTTGTCTTTCCCCAGCTCTCTAGTATCACTCCATGGAACACTGGAGGAATTTCTGGTCTCAGATGTGATAGACACCATGGCAGAAGAAAGATGTGCTTTGTTGGGCTTTCAGTAACTCTTTTAACACCATAATTGATTTTTACATGTGATGCTGTGACAACAGAAAAGTCATAGCTTTCCATAAAGTTACTTTCCATATTTTAAGTGAAAACAAAATATGCTTTTAAAACCTACCATTCTTTCACTTCATCAGGAAAAAATCTGCTTCCTAGTTAAATGACCTTATGAATGTTACCTTTGCAGTTATATTTCTTTATAGTTATAGGATATCTGCCATGTATGGCATCTAAAATTATCAGATGTTTCAGTCTTGTAAGGAAAGTTTACAGTGAAGTGCAAAATACTTCTTCATAAGAAAAAATAATTTAATAAATTTCCAAAACAATGTTCAATTAAATGAAGAATAAATAAATAGTTAACAAAGGATATAAACATCCATATTTATAGTAAAATTAGCTTTTTCCTATTAAACATAAAGAAAAAACCCTTTTGGCTAAGCAGACTTAATAATAATAATAATAGACCCAAAGCATAACCTTAAGACTGTTTGGTATCTTTGAGGGATAACCTTTAAAGACAGCAATGTGCATTATAAAATATTTTCAAATATGATGATCTTTGAGGGAATAGAAAGAGTAACCTATGACAATATGTCAAGAAAATACTATTCATTGTAAATCATCACTGAAACCTCACCTGCAGTGCTGATCCACCTCTGAGATCCCAGTAGAGGAAAGACATGATCTTGTTGGAGCAAGTCCAGAGGTCGACAAGATGACTGGAGGGATGAAGCTCCTCTGCTATGGGGAAAGGCTGAGAGAGTTGGGATTGTTCAGCCCGAAGAAGAGACGGTTTTGGAGAGCTCTTAGGGACCTACAAGAGAGCTGGAGAGGGACTTTTTACAGGAGCATGTAGTGACAGGACAAGGAGGAATGGCTTCAGAAGACAGAAAGTAGGTTTAGATATTAGGAAGACATTCTTCACTGTGGGGCACTGGAACAGGGTGCTCAGAGAAACTCTGGCTTCCCCATCTCCAGAAATGTTCAAGGCCGGGCTGCATGGGGCTCTGAGCAACCTGGTGTGGTGGAAAGTGTCCCTGACCTTGGCAGGTGGATTAAGTTCAGTGATTACTAAGGTCTGATTCAACCCAAACCATTTCATGATTCTATCACCTCTTGACTTGGTAATTTATCTTATAGTTATTAGAAACTCTGATAGTTGAAACTTTAAAAAAATTAATACCCAGCAATAAATCAACTCACAGGGTTATAGTCTCTCTAACAACAATATATAAAAGATGAGGGGGACACTGTCTTTGTTCAACAGATTAAATAAATTTTTCAAAATAAACACATTTAGCTATTATCTAGTTATTATCATAGTAAATGCAGTGTTATTAATTCTCTGATCTGTACTTCCAATCTTCCAACATCTAAAATCAAAGAACCTCATAAAAGAACACAAATGCACCCTGCATTTAATAGTTTTTTTGTTGTGTAGAAAACATGTATGTGTAACAAACATGCTGTTCCAATTAATTTGACAGTGTCAAAAATATGCAATGAGTTTTTCCATTCATGTTTTCCCCAAAAGCATGAGTTTTTTCTTATGAGCCATTGATTTCACCACATCTGAAGGAAGTTATGTTCTATTTTCCTGATTCAGCACCACTTTTGTGTCTAACAAAATGTGTATTACAGAAATTTTTTTTCAGAAGAATCAATAATAAGAATAAGTAACTTTCAAATGAAGAGCACTCAGCAGAATAAACTGTATACAAAAGTCTTGCAAGGAGGGATTCTCGTAAATATTTCCCTAATTTCCATAGGTTTAGATTGCTCTTTGTGCTGATCAAAATTCTAAGTCACTGCTCTTAGAAAACTACCCTATATAGTTTACTGTATCTTCTGAATACTGACTGGTATTTTTTACTCTTTTTTTCATACTTGTTTTTATACTGTGAGTCACAATGAGCCCAATTTCTGATTGAGGTACTGTCAAATCCCTCATCATGAGATCAGTTGGTAGGAACCACAAAGACACAATCAATTTTTGACAATCCTAAATAATTTCTTTAAAAAGAAATTAAGCAATCCAATAAAAAATTATTTTTTATTTTGTTTTTTAATGAATACTCTTAGGGTAGGGTGTCTGATTCAAACAGGAGGCATATTCCCTAATTTTTTGAAGGATTTATTTGTATTATTAAGCACCTCACAGTTCTTCTAATGACCATTTTAGATCTGATCTACTAATATGTCTGCCATTTCTGCTTGATATATAAGCATGCCAAAATTTCAGTTGTCTCAGGAGAATTGCAAGGGATCAAACTTTTTTTCACAATAGGGACCCTCAACAGCAAAGTATAAATGAACATGACAAATTCACAAAGCTAGAAAGCATAAATTAACAAACACAATACTGCATTTTGCACTATGCATGTATATATAGAGTTTAAAATTTTGTCTCTACGTAAAATTAGAATTTTTTACACACACACACATGCTGCACAAGTTGCAGGACTGCTCTACATCAAGATTTCTCTGAATAGTCTTGCACGTGTCTCTCTTGCTACAGTAGAATCCCAACCTTAACATAATTTTTCACACTCTAAGGCATGATATTAGTCCCTTTGTTCTCAGGGGGTATCAGTAATATAAATAACTTAGATATAATCCCATATTTATTTTCTTTAGAGTAAGAAGAAAAATGTGATTTATTTTCCAGGTTTTCATAAAAATTATCTTTTCTAAAAGCAAGTTCCAGTAAGCACACACTGTGCCTCTGAAAAAGTAGACAGAGAGCATGTACACAAAAACTTCAACAAAAGATTCTGTACACAGCTGGTAGCAATCAAATGCTGAATATTGACCTATCACCAGAGGGGCCACTCATCAGGGCCGCCCAATGACAAATGGCAGAGAGAAGAAACAACTTTATTTTTTTCTTAGGAATATAGAAAATATAGAAAATAACTTGATACAGAATATATAAACAATAAAGCAAGTACTTTCATTATTTTAAAATATATTAAACTGTCAGTTCAGTATTTCAATCCCTGGTTCAGTATAATGCTTTTCTAGGTACCGTAGCATGCACTTTGTCAATAAATAGTGGTAAGATTGTTAAAACATTAATGATGAGTAAAACGAGAACAGTTTGGGTTCATAGCTCTGAAAATTGTTAGAGTGAGCATTTACATTCATATCTCTGAATTAACAGAACACAAAAAAAAAGAGAGAAGTAGTAGTTAAAGATATGATGCAAAAGTATTGTCTAGATAATCATGCATTTTGCAAGTGTGAATGTATAGGGGAATGAGACTTATTTTCTACAGTAACAAGTAAGCTTAAAAATTCCTAAGATGCAACAGCTCTAAAATTCAGAGCTCCAGAAAACCTGGTAGAGCAAAGTACAGAGAACTGAGTTTCTTCGAACAAGATCTTACAATTAATTTCACATTTTAATCTAGATGCTGAAGACAAACACTGAGATCCTTTCAGCAATGTACAGGTGACATCTAAATCCACAGATGCATGCAGTCCTGCTGCATGTGAGCTTTCATATCATTTCAGTTTCCAAAGGGGATCATTGACAATCCCCTCTTAAATCCTAATGCTCTGCAGTCTCCCTGGGGGATGCATAAATCATATATCACTTCAATTTCAGGGCTCTGATTAGCAAAGAGCATTGCAGCTAGTGTGCTTAACTGCTATTATACACAACCACTCTGTATGTGATTTACAAACCTGAGTGTTCTGTGATGGTTGCATTATGCAATCTGGGCTTTAGAAAGCATCCTTTAGACTTGGATCAAGAGATGGAACTAGATTTCTCACCTATCAGACAAACAGTCATATTCTGTTCCAAATCAAAGCAGATGATATTTTGTCACTTAGAGCAAATCTAATTGCACACCTGGGTAACACAGGTGATGTATCTTTCTATTACTGTACTTTACTGGAGATTCTAAAAAGACGTGAGGTTTGAAATCAGTTGTAATTTCTATTGCTCAGCAGTGGTCTGACCTTGCACATGTCAGCAGCAGAATACATTGAATGGCATTGAAACATAAGCATTCAGTTTAAATGAAAGCTTGGGATACCTTTTCTGATTCTTCAACAGGGGCTAAGTGCTTCCCTTGCAGCTTACCTAGAGATTTGGCCCTCTGAATCTCATCTATTTGCCTATATAATGTGTATAATGTTCTTCCCTACACAAAAAGCTTTCTCTGAAAAGAAAAAAATTCATTATTAAGATCTCAGGAAATAAATTTTCATGTTATCCACCTACAGAAGCCAGAAAGCTTGCTTAGTTTGAACCTGCATTTTTGATCTAACTAATAACAAACCCAGCAGCGGCTAATTTCCCATCTTTCAGTTCATATCTACTTTATTTTGAGTAAACAAGAAACCACACTTGGTCTTTATAAAATTCTAAGTGCTCAGAGAGAAAAGTTTCATGGGCATCAGGATTTATATTTATACCTATTTGCAGGCACTGACTGGACTGGACTTTGACATCACAGGGTTATGACCCTGTTTTAAAGATATCAAAAAGCAGCATGGAAAAGCTAAGAGCAGACAATAGGTATAAAAAATGGATGCTGCTTCAGCATTTTAACAATCATGCAAAGCAAGGAATAAAACATAAACCAAGGAAATTTCCTCAAAAATAAAAGCTCAGTATCCACAGGGAGCAAAGTATGAAATGATAATATTGTCCAGAACTGTCCTAGTTAATTAAGTTCAGGAAGGCCAGCAATAATTCTTTCTGAGAATCCAGAACATCTTTAAAAACATGCACATCTTCCCTTTCCCCACATTGACATATAAAAGTATAAAAAAAATAGGCAATTTAATGTAAACTTTATGTAATAAAATAAACCCTCAGTGTGGTTGTCAAGCTTGTCAAATTTTTAACAACAAAAATTTAGGGATAAAATAAACTCGTAACTTAATGCAAAGGATTATGCATAAGACTTCTAGCAGTGGCCATACCTAATGACCATAGTAATTATCTAGAGAGGTGAGTGACTTGCAAGAGCATCATATTTATGCGATTTATATTCTGCTGTCATTGACATATGCTGGAGTGAGCAGGAGCTGAAATTGAAATTTGTTACCATGTAGTTTTGTGTATTTAACCTCAAACCTGGTCTAAACCTGATTACAGATAACAGAACATGTTCTGAACAAAGGATCTTTTTAATCAGTCTGGAGACTAGACTAATTCAATACTGTTATTCGCTTAAAAAATCCACCATGTCTGAAGAGATTTCAGTAGGAGGAAAGGCAAGTAAAATTCTTTTACAATATCCCAGAGACCCAAGAAGAAAGCTAGAGGAACACTATATCACAAAAGAATATAAAATTAAAATCTATAATATCTAGTTCTCTTGTAGAAAGAACAAAAATAATATATTCTTGCATTATGTTAGAATTCATGAACATTATGTCTACCAAATAAATCTACTTATGTTCATAAGCATAATATTTTCTGTCAAGGATAGTCTGTTGAATCATGCCGATGGCCAACTTTCCAGTATCCTTTGAAGCATATATTGTAATCACAAAGTAATTATTAAACAAAGCCAAATCTGTTGATTTATGCAGTTTCCAGCCCAAATATGAGAGAATAATTGTATCAGTCAAAAATATTTCTATGATCTTCAAAAGTAAAATTGAAAATATCTGAACTGTTGCTGTTTGTTTTTTACTCAAAATCTAGATTTCAGAAAATACTTCTCTCTGCTTACAGCCACTGGAAAGACTTGTCCCCAGTCAGTGTCACCCAGGAACACTCTTGTGCTGAATTCTTCTAGTGCAAAGTCCACCTTTAGACAACAAAGGAACCCACTACAATTATTGAAGTAGAAAAAAGTCCAAAAGTTAGGGTGGGACTCTTCATTGTATAAATGTGTCTGAGATAGTAGCTTCCAGAGATGTAAGTAAGCAAAAATATCAGGTGATATACCTCTTTCTCTCTAGTCAATATTTAGTAACACAAATTCCAAAGCAAGTCTATAATTACTTTCCTGATGACCAGCCATACCGAAAAAAAACCTGAAAGACCTGTGGATATTTCCAGAGAAAAACGCTGCAGCTGTGTTTTCATTTTACATGGCAAATCTTCCAAAAAACATCCAGGCATACATTTTATAGATTGTAAAATATTTATAGATCAGATATTAAAATACTTAATACATGATCAAAAATAGTAAAGTGCGCTGTAGTATTATACCCCCAAGATTCAGTTTAGCATAATGCCACCATATAACCTCCACTTAGAAATATGTATGTCCTCAATCTGAATGACATCTTCCATTTTCCTCTCAAGAGTTTTCATTCTGAATGGTGAATATCAATAATACACATTCTTTTCAAATACAGTATGAGCAAACAATAAGATTGGTGAGTATAAAAGATTCTTCTTGTTCTCACATAAAAGCTACTTAGAGAGGGGGTGGGTCTAATGGTAAAGTATTTGGAGAATTTGCTCTACAGAAAGGCAGATAAGATCAGATTACTTCTCTCAATGCACAAAGCTAAACTGAAAGTCCAGCTTGTCAGCAAATGTTTAACTACAAGGAAATTCATGCCTGCCTACAATACACTAATTGGGTATTTCATCATTATGTAAGTATGGGAAATTCCGCATGGTAATCCTATAGCAGGCTTACACTAAGTGCTCGTCTGAATATAATTAATATTCTCTGGATATTTAGTGTCAAGCTTTTAGGAAGTCTCCTGTGGTTGAAGCAGAAAGAACTTCAAGTTGGAAGCAGTTCAGAAAATGTGATGCTGGTAAACAAATACATGTTAGACCTGTAAAAAAATGGGGTAAGAAACTATTACCACAAACCAGAATGCAACATGAAGTGAATTACCTACATGAAAATTTAATGCAAATTATATTGGAGCAAAGCTAAGTTTTATGTGGTGTTGTTCAAAGAAAGCTGGTAAAATTACAATTTATAGAGCACTTCCTCTTTCTTGCTTGCCACAGGATATAGCACTAAAATGAAGGACAGGCTTTTTTGTATTATTACTTTTGCAGAATATTTATATGTTTACAACTTGAGGATTGTTTTTTCAGAGTAAAGTTTTCTTGTTGTAAAGACCATACCTATTTTTTTCCTTATATCCTTGTTACCTTCTTCAGGGGCAAACATCAATATTCCAAATCCTGCTCTATTACACACCAATACCTGTAACTCTTCTTCAAGTTTCATGTACGTTGAATAAATATGATTTTTTTATTGAGACCACCAATCAAAACTGTTCCATAAGGTGAGCAATAGTACCTAATTTACCCTACTTGGTAATAAAGCTGTTGTGTGGCTCCCTACAGGGACAGGATAGGAGCAAATACCTACTCTGAAATGTACTGTGAAACACTAAGTCTGCACCATAATGAGGAACTGTCTTGAAAAGTCTCAAAGCTATGTGCAGCATGATGTTGCACCCATTGCCATCCCAAGACAGATATCAGAGACAGGAGCCCATCTAGATATGTGGTGGTTTTGCCTTGGCTGTCAGGTATCCACAACCTGCTCTATCACTTCCCACCTTTGTCTGGGAAGAGCAAAGAAAATGTGATGAAAGGCTTATGGTTCAAGATCATAAGAGGGAAAGATCACTCACCAATTTTAGTCACAAGCCATATAGACTTGGAAGTTAATTTATTGCCAGTCAAAAGCTAAAGCATGATAATGAGAAATAAAACTCAAATCTTTAAACAATTTCTCCCCCCACTCCTCCTCTTCCTCCTGAGATCCTCCTCACTCTCAGCTCTTCTACCCCTTTCTTCCAAGTGGCACATGAGAATGGAGAATGGGAGTTGCCATCAGTTCATTACACATTCCTTTGTCCTCACACTCTTCCCCTGCTCCAGTGTGGAATCCCTTTGACCTGTCACAGGGACACAGCTGCCTCACCATGGTCTGCTCCACAGGCTGCAGAGGGATTTAAGGTCCAGGGCCCCGAGCACTTCCTTCCCCTCCTGCTCTACTGACCTTGGGGTCTGCAGAGCTGCTGCTTTCATTCCTTTCTGACTCATGCTGTGGCAGTAACTTTTTCCCCTTATTAAATCAGTTATCCCAAAGGCACTACCAGCAATGGTGGTACTCTTTGGCCAGGGACAGGTCTGTCTTGGGGCTGGCTGGTGTTGGCACTATCACTTTTGGTCACCTTCTCACTGCAACCACCCTTTTACCATGCTTGGGTTTCTTTATTCTGTATATATCAAGGTACTCTGCTTCTTTACTATTAAACACGACTACTCCCTTTATGCCCAAATTTTCCTCTCTTTAATAGTCTCCAAAGACTCTTCAGTGAATGTGTGTATTTGAGGTATAATCCTGCTGGCAATGAACCATGTTGAAAAATATCATCAAGATTTTAACACAGAAAGAAATCAATCTAGTGATTGTAAATGGTCTGTTGTCTCCCAGGGATAGTCTCATTTGTTTAAAATTTCAAGCTATAGAAATGAAATATACTTTCTCTTTCTAGAGAACTTTATGAGGAATTAAGGTATAGGACACTTAGAAAACTGCAGTTTTCTGGGCTGTCAACTACATGAACAAGTAAAATTAAAGGAAATTATTTAGTGTAATAAGTGCTAAATACCTAGCATATATAATTTTTAGAAGTTATATGAGTAATATATCTAAGCTGTTTAATCAAAATTTAGATGGTTGATTGTCTTTTTTTTTCTGTAAAGGAAGATGGTTGGCTGTCTTTTTTTTCTGCAAAGGTATGCTTATCTAAATCTCTGGGAATTATTAGTTTCTACAGCTCACCTAGTTACCTAAAACTTACCGATATTGTTCTTCTACAGTCTTGTTTTCATAAGTTTTCCTTTTTTGTCTGTTTTTCTGGCTATCATATATGTTCACAGTCTATTGTTTATATTCTAAACTAAAATTTACAGTCTGAGCTGCTAATTAGATTTTCAGATCCAAGAGGCAAGCCTTGAACTTCCTACAGTAAGGGTGATATTCAAACAACAGAAAGAGAAATAAAAAGAAAACATCTGGGGCATCTTTCTGAGATGAAAATAGATTAATTAACCTAATTTTGTTCCAGCAAGTACAACAGAAGATCCAATATACTAATTCTACTATGAAATAACCATAAAATTTTCTAACTCAGCAGATTGGTTTCCTCAAGAATGTCAACTTTGTAAAAAAATCCTCTCTGCAGCTTAGTCCTTCTTTGCACATTTTATGATTTATAGTCTTACAATTTTGCAGACAAATAATGGAAATTTTGTATCTTTTTTTTTCTTTTGGGGCACTGTTGAACCTTAATGAGGCCTTAAAAGGAAGGTAAGATAAAACCTATTCCATTTTCAACAGGGTGATTAATTTACCTTCAGTTGCAGTTGTCCTCAGTTAAATTTACTTAACCTCTACAAAGTTTTAGCACGTGTCTACCTATGCAAGGCTTTGTAGTCCAGAGATGTAAAAGTTGTCTGGGTAAGTTTAGTTATGAGAAGGAGTTTAGGTGTTTGGCATTGAGATTCTCCAGAAGGTATTTGCCCCACTGGATAATATGCTGTATCATTGGATTCAATTAATTAATTATTTAATAAAACATTAGAGAATACCATTAAACTGATTCCATGGCAGCCAGCCTCACATTACCAGTGACCATGACATGTTCACTGACTGCCACAAAGAGTCAAGTACTACTGTGCTCCTTCTTCTCTGCCTCCTTGTGGAAGGAAGCAAGGTCAGAGGGACAAGGATTTGAATTTGCCTAAAACCAGGTATTTACTAACATTTGAGACAGTGTGAGTTCCCAAGATGTGACAATGGTGCACACATTTGAATCAGGATTGGAGCTGACTGGAATGTCCCACTGCACCAAAAGGGATTGCCAGCATATGCTTGGGTCACTGGTGCCCTCGTCCCTGTTTTCAGGCAGTGTTTCTCATTCAGGAGTGTGGAGGTCCTTTCTTCTGTGCAATCTTCTTGGTACAGCTCTGACTTTGCATGCTTCTGCATGTGTTCAGGCCTAAATCTTCATTCTGGATTTTGGCTTCAGTCTTATCAGCACTATTTCACAGTTCCCTTTTCAACTTCCATTCTTACCTAACTACTGTCCCTGCCTTACAGTTATCCCAAGTGTTTTCCCAGTTATACTGTACAAACAAGTCATAACTCTAAGTCTGTGGATTAGACTAGATTCATACCAATAAAAGCCAAATTTAGGATTTTTTGAGTATGTAAGTCACACCTATGTCTGACAGAATTCTCTGTGCTGACAAATCTAAAAGCATGCATTTTATTGTTAATTAGAAGAATGACTGCCTAATAGTAATTAAGAAATATTTTTCTTGTGATCCATTAATGAAAGTGGATCATGCAATAATTACCACCTTTTGTTGAGTTATTTTTGAGTCAAGAACTCTACTTTAATCATGCACACCATAAACAGCCACAATTACAGAATAGCTTATCCTTCATCCCAGCACAGAAAAAAAATTTGATTCAGTTAAATTGTTAAAGGACAAAACCAACATTTTTTTTTCAGATATCCTATATAATAACATCATATATATACTGAAACAGGAAGCATATTTCTGGTTTCTTTGTTCAGATACGGTTTGTATTTTATTGTCCAGGTTTAGACTTAAAATGAGCATATGAAAAATATTCTTATTATCCAGTAAGACAAAACAAAATAGACAAAATTTTGGTGCAGCATCTGATTTGATTCAAAATCAGGAATTTAATTTAGCCAAGATCTCTGCTGGGGATCCTGAGGAAAAACTCTCCAAAATTTATGCCCCTTATTCCTCCTTACTTTTTTTCTTTCACAGTCCTCTAAGTATTCTGTCCAGAATCAGAGAGAAGTCATCAAACAAGCCTTTTTTTGTTGTTTATTTGCTGTCTCAGCTTAGAAGTCTGAGTACACCATATCTGTTATGGAAATGAGCCTCAGTCTTTCACACTGAATAAAATAAACTCCTGATTAAGCCCTTAAATTCATTAACATGATGGTGACCTTAGAAGGGAAAATAAGGTGGGGTTTGGGTTTTTTTGTTTGCTTGTTTGTTTTAACTTAAGTTGTTGTAATTCAGGTGTAATGATTTAACAACAAAGCATCTACCAAAATACCTCCTGGGTAACTTAGGACTCTCAAATTTCACAAAATTCGAGTACATGATAATGTCACTTTCACATTTTATCTCATGAGAGAAAATGGAAAACCTGTACCAAGGCAGGCAATAGTTTCAACTGGATTTTTTTCTATGAACAATGTCTTCATCGTACAGACAGAAATCTATCAATAAAAATTAGAAACAGGAGGCAAAGCCAAAATAACATTTAAACTGTTTAAACTAGAGGTTAGTTTCTTTGTCAATCATATCCAACTTAGTATGGTTTTCAATACCTAGCCAATAAAAAATTTAGAATAAGGGACTGGTTGTCCTGAATTGGAATAATCTGAATCCATAATATTCAGGATTGTGACTATTTTATGATAACCACATATCCTAGAATAACCTTTTATTGCCATTGCAATGAAAAATGTAATGTTTATAGATTAGCCAAGTATGTATTTTCCTTGTTTGTAAAATTTAAACTGGCAGTTTGGTATGTTTAACAGCAGTTCCAGCTGAGACTTGAGGTTCATGTGGAATAAACTGCCCACTCACTCTGGAAATTAAGCAACCAGTACAAACTATGCTTTGATATAAGTAGGTTTTTTAGTCTGCTGTAATGAACCCCACACTGAAATTTGCATGCTGATCTGCAAACTGAAAATTATACTAGTTCACTATGCTTTTTGATATGTATGTGTATAGAAGCATGCATGCAGGGGTATATTTGCTTGACAGGTCAGCAGACCTGTAGGAATGATGGACTCATTCCTCCCTTTCTGTGAAGATTTCTAAACACTTTGAATCCAAAGAAATAATAGTAGCATAAAATGACACTGGAAGAATTCAATTATTGTTCTATAAACCTCTTAAGTTCCCCAATCATATGAATGAAAACTGAATCCCAGCTCTGAAAATTAAAATAAAGACCAAACATTTTCTAAAGCTGGCACTTTGCTAAACCAATATAATTAAAAAGCTCAAGTTTTGAGCTCTAAAAAAGCTTACTCTCTGTAATTGTGGCCGGGCATGGTTTTACAGCCCTAAATTATTAGTTACGAAAAGTCCTTTTTAATGGTACAAAAAAGTAATCATTTTTAGGGGATATATAAATATAATTATAAGGAGATCAAGTAGCAAGGAATATGAGATCCAAGAGTTAGAGATATTGAGAAAGCATAAATAATTCAAGGCTTAACATCTTGATTTAATATTTTTCTATGAGAAAGAGGTTTCACTAAATTTCTTATGAACTTATCCCTTAGTCTCCACCATTTTCTAAGAGATTGTCGTTTACCCACAAAAACATATTTGCAAGAGTCAAGGCAAAAAAAAAATAGAAGAATGATTACTTTTTTCCCTTTGGTTCCTAATCTCAGACTTGCTTAATTTGACTAATTTGGCTCATTGACCAAGGAAGTGGAATGATTTGCTGCACTCACGTTTACAAATTTTTATTTAAGGCCTGGTATACTTTAAATGCAAAATTAGAATAAAAAATGTGCAACTTTCTTGTAAGTGAAGCAAAATTTTAAACTAGGACAACTGATGTCTGAATTTGAACATTATTAAATTTCCTTGATCAGGTAATTCTCAAGGCTCTTAACGGATACTTCCAGGGAGACTGAGAAGATTAGAAATGTTTAAAAAAAATAGCACTAATTAGGGTTAAGTCTAGTCATCAAAAGCTTCTTATTTGAGTAAAATTATTTGTCTTACATTTCATTTCTGAAGTCAAAGGTTGTTATTTTTCATTTGTATATATGCATTAGTTCAACTGGTTTGGAAACACAGCCAAGGGATGCAAAAACCAAACATAATGAAAAATTTATGAGGGATTTTCATAATTTATGAATTTTCATAACTTAGGAAAACTCTGATATGTAAACAGCAAAAGAGAAAAAGTTTCAGGAATGTGTTTAATATCAACCATCAGACTAGTAGGACAAATTTTTCTTCCCACATTACTGCTAAAAAACTCATAACTTAAGAGTTAGCAATTGCACATTCCTTCTATAATACTTTAAGTTGCTGTCAAGGCCATGAAAGAACCATAAGTAAATGTACTGAATTAATATTTTGGGCAACAAGATGTAAATATACACAGAAATCTTTTACTTGATAATCAGTGAGGAGATAATAGATCCTTGAAATCTTTACTGCTCTGAAAAGTTCTTTTTATATTTAGTGTAACAGAAACTTTTAAAAACAAAGCACATTTAATCTATCTGTCAAACCTTTTTGTCCCCCTAATGGGCAGTGTGAACATATTATCAATCCAGTATTTCATTAGTGTTCATGTGTACCAGCTAATTTAGACACCCTCATGTTTTTGTACATGCCTCATACTTGGGACGTCTGGGATGATAGATATTCTTGTAACCAACATAAAACTTGAGGAACCTCCCATTTTCTGCAAAAGAGTGCAGACCTCTGAAATGCTGAAAATGCACATGAAGTTCCATGGAAATTAGTTTGCAAATAAATTAAATTGAAAAAAAGCCTTTCTGCTCTGGTTCTGAGAGAGAGAGAGTAATCGACTAAGGAAATACAAGAGTTCAAAGAGCAATATGTTAATGTTCACCAGAAGTGAAATGGGGAAAGAATTTGAAGGAAGGAAGGAATTTGAGCAAACTCACAGCAATAGCACCTAAAGCCACAGTAATCATGGAAAAAGTCCATGGAGAAAGTTACTTAATATATGTGAACAGCATTACCACAAGCAAAGAAATTTGTGTTGAAAGACATGGCCAGACTTTGTCTTTATTTCATCAATATGACATAGTTATGAATGAAAACTTTCTGCAGAAGTACAGTGAAGGATGATATTTTACATCCTTTCCATGTAATAATAGAGGTATCCTGTGCCATACCCATTAACAAAAAGGTACCACCGATATCTTGTATTTAATCATAAGATAAAACTGAAATAATAAGTAAACTACATTATTGTGAATTTGTTTTCTATCCCAGATCACCTCAACATTTCTCACAGAAATAAAAACTTTTCAGCCATACTGTAGTCACTATTATCGCTGTTTTTCAAGATTTTTCTTTCTGTGTTTTCTTTATCTTTTTTATTTATTCTTTTTGCCTTTTATTCAGTAACAAACTAGAGAAGAGGCCTATGAAAAGTTCATAATTGCAGAAGGTGCTTAAAGGGGATATTGCTTTCTCTGTTTAAGAAATCAGATTGTCCATTTGAAGGTAAAATGACCTGACATTCATGAATATTTAAGCAGATAGCAAATGAACTGTAGAAGCCGAAAACATTCATCACTATGAAGACAAACTCGTTTATAACTGTGAACCACTTCCCATTAGATATACTAAATAACTGTAACTTCTTCTTTAATATAAGTTATATTCTCATCCAAAGTGATTTTTAATCAATTGAGTTTTGTTGAACCAAATATTTTGGGCTACATGTTTATTTTATACTATAGAGAAAAAGAAACACGCTATTAAATATGTCCTATAGCTTGAAGAAGACTCCTGTTCATGAAGCTTCAAGTATGTTAATTATCATACATGTTTGGATACAGTTTTTGTTTTTTATTTCTCCAATAAAAACTCCAATTCCCTATTCATTAAAAGTATTTTTAAGGTAGTGCTAATGTAAAAGGAAAGTGTTGTTGATAGGTTCTCTTCTGAGCTACTGTATACTCTGCAATAAAATGTACTGTGAGCCTGCTCCAGTTTATAAGAGAATAATTCAGCAGCATTTTGTAATGTTTTGGACTGTGTCTAATAGCTTTTTTCAATGAGCTTTCAATAATAAAATAAGCTGTTGGCTTGTGGCAATATTTCACTGTGTGTATGTTGGGGCAAGTGAACTTATAGCAATGTATTGAAACAGGAAAAGGGTGAATTTTACAGGGTTTGCTTTATTAGTAACAATTTTCATCTAGGTTCACTGGCCACATGGGGATCCATCTGCTGAAATTAGTCTATGAAGGGTAAAGCTACAGCCCAGCCTGTCTAGCTGTATTAAGGTAACAGACTACAAAAAGGGTTGGAGCAAGAAATTTCCACTTCAGGGCTGGTGAACAGTAAAAGAATGTGTCTGCTGTTGGCAGTATCAATCCTTCATCTCATGACATGTCATATAAAGTCTGTACAGCAAAATGAATGTGCCTGTGTAGCACAGCATTGCTGCTCTAGCACAGAGAAGTACTGTGGTGAGATTCTGTGACTACTGGTATTCAGGAAACTAATTCCTCCAGGATACCTGGCTCTATATTCAACTTGCAGGTGCATAGTGACACCTTGCTGATTCTTCTTCAATTTAGTTGGCACTCCTGCTACCTAGAGAAAGCTGGCACAAATATCCTGCTTGCACCTTTCTATTGCTAGCAAGGAAGTTCCTTTGAAAATCTGTCCCAGGACCTTAAAGGGGCTTGGCTTTGCATATAAATTTACTTAATCCTACTTGCAGTTTTCTCTGAGATCACAGAAGTAGTAATGCCTTAAATTTTGCCTTAGAAAGTCAATTATATACAAATTAAAATGCATTAAGATTTTAAATGCCAATGAATCCTGTTATTTGCACAGTGTTCTTGTTTTCTTTTACAATAGAGAGAAGGGGTCTCATTGCTTCAATGTTATCAATACAAATAGTATAGCCCCTGAAAATGTTTTTTTTAATCTTTTTTTTTAATGTCACCACAGTTATTATGGACTTCAAAATGACCCTAATTCTACAGGAAGTACTGGTTAGATTACTTGCAGATCTCTCAGTGTGTCAACAGTATTCTCTACAGAGCTACAGTACAATACGAAGGAAAGAGAAATATTGAAAAAATAAGCAAAACCAAGAGTTAAACAAACAAAAAAGGTAACTGAGAAAACACAAGATAAAAATGAACCTATGTTCAGAAAATGAATGCATTACAAAATGAAGTATTTTAAGATCTGTACATCCTAGCAGAGACAGAAAATGCAGACAGGAACTGTGAGCCAAAATCACCATCAGTGAGGCTGTGATGAATTCTTTCCAGGTTTTACAACTGCACTCTGTAAAGAACCCTAAAGCAAGAAGAATTAAATATATATATGGATGGAATAACTCATCCACCCTCACATGAATTCATCCCTAATAATCCACTGAAACTCATAAAACATAAACCACATCAATCCCCCTCAGCATATAACTAGTTATTAAATGCAAACCCCAATATACCATAAAGCTTAAAAGAAAATGGGAAAAATGACACTAGCAATGTACTGTGAATGTGAATGTTATAGCATATGGAGGACAAGTTTATAAAATAGCAAGACATGCAGATCTAAAATTAAGAGACTTCAAACTCCTGTGGAGATCATACTAGACTTCAAAAAAGGATACTAATTATGTTTAAGAGATTCTTAAGAATCTTGGGGACATAAATAATAAGCAATGTGTTCCTGCAGTGCACTTAGAGGTCCTGATTTTGGTGACACTGCAGTTTAAATTCAGTGGAAAATGTCTGCTTTCCCTGCTGTTCCTTTCTCTTTGTGCTTTGCTACTTTGGGAGAAACTATTCCTGTTGAGCAGATGACTCCTAGGGGACATGTTCCCCAGAACAAGAAAACTATTCCTGTAATAGTCAGCTCCTCTGTAACAACTTATTGTGAAAACAATAAGATTAATATGTTTGCTTATGGAGATTTTTAATCCGTGGTTGGCAAATACTGCTGCTCCCTTGTAGTGGAGAATGGAAAGAACACTTTGTACCACAGTACGAATCATAGCATCTGATTTATAACATACATAATGTTACAGCTCACATTCATTTGAAAATTAAAATGGCTACACAAAAAAAAAAAACAACAAAAAACCCCCCAAAAAACCCCCAAAACAAACACAACCAAAAAACCCACTACGCTAAAAAAAAAAAAACAACACAAAAATATCACAGACATCCTGACAGATGCTCATCCAGGAAATCAACTTCATTTGTAATTTTGAATGGTCTTTTGTCACAGTTGCACCAAGCCCTATTCTAACCTAGGTGATGTTCAGACAATTTGCATACTGAAGTCTGAAATTGAATGTTCTCTAATGTTCTTTGGCTGTTCTCATGCAATTTCTTTTGCTGTGGGTGAACTGTCTTCCTAAAATTGTGTGACCAGTTTCATAAGAGTGTACTTAACTTTCATGGCTGTTTGGGCTATTCCTTGTAAGTTCCACAAAAATGTCAACTTCCACACTCAAGCTTGTTTTGAATTCAAAGAAGCAGTGAGTTTCATAAGTATTACAGTTGTAGCAAATAACAAATTATTTACTAGAGTTCAGTTATGTAGCTGTTAGACTGTGCACTGTTTCCTTAGCTTTATAATGAAGGTCAGCAGGGTAACAAAACCACATGATAAATTTTAGCCACAGTCAGTTTGTGCTCCTGCCATGCTTCAGTTTCCCCATTATTTTTCTGAACAGTATGAGCAAACAATTTGGAGCAACACACAAACACCCTAAACACCAAGTGGTCTGAGGAGCTAACCAGAGTGGAACATTTTATTCTCCTGTTTGCAGACAGGCAAACAGCAAGACCACAAAGCCTTGCCACATCTCCTTCTTCACAACAAGACTTGCTCACAGGTGTTCAGACAAGAATATTTTCCTTCTTGCTGCACACAGGGCTTCCTCAGTACACCTGGAGTTCACCTGAGTGCTCTCATTCTGCTGCCTCTCTCATAGGTGCTTACTTTAGCATCTAACTAGTCCCTCAGTTGTGAGCAGCTGTTTACTTTTTGTACTGAAAATAGTACCTTCAGTGCATTTTTGCTAGGGCAAATCAGTACTTCAGTATTAGGTAATTGTCAGTTCAGAAATTCTTTTTCAGATACTTAAACAAATGAGTTACATCAGTTTTTCAAACACGTTAGTTTTGCATTGGATCCAAATTACTGAGATATGGAAAGAAGCATTGTTTACAAGACCTTTCCTCTCAAAAACAAATGTTCCTGGTTGAGCTGACATTTTGAGAGTTATTAGCAAGAGTTAAAGCTAGTGTTTTTTCAACTCACTCACCTGCTTAAACCATTCATATCACCACTTGCAACATTACTTTTGTAGGAGAAAGTTGATTACAAACTCAGTGTAAGTGAGCATCCCTTGAATATTTCACATTCCTTTCATTAAATTAACTTGGATTAAATTTAGGGTATTCTTCCTTAACTGACTACACAGTGATTGATTTTAAGAGTGGCACTTCATTTTCTTATTTTTAGAAATGCTCCAAGACAAAAAGAAATGTTTATTTCAACCAAAGCTGATTATTTCCTTCAGTAAAAAATTTCTCAACAAATTAAATTTGTCTAATCTAAAGCTATTTTGTTTCTTCAGCCAACCGGAAAATCAAGGATTCAAGCAGAATCTCTTTAATTTAGCTGAAAGGGGCTGAATGGCACCCACTCAACAAAAGTATAAATGATATCTTTTTAGTCCCCTAAATTTTTGCAAATGTACTTGCACTCATTGTTGAAAGTAAAAGTCAGCTTCGATTCCTCAGTGTTAAATATTATCCTATACATTTTGTCACATTTTTCCTAGTATTTCTAATAAAGTAAAATGATACGTGAGGCAAATCTGAGCAGAACCATCTGGTGTATTCAGTGTTATATCTGAGAGTATCTGGTACAGATAATGTTTTAGAGCAGACTTCAAATTAATCCACAATAACGTATTGATAGAATTATATTGTCTGTTACTAAGTCAGTGTAGCTAACGTGGTCTGTCAAGAGGCCGACTGGAAAACTTCGACTTAAAAGGAACGAATATCCAAAAGCAGTGGCAGAATATGGAGAAAAAATGTACATACACCCCCACACACACTGCTTCAAAATCCATGGACAACAGACCATTAACAGGGAGGGACGTGGAACATGTCTCTTTTGCCAGCTACATGTGATCTCATGACTTCAGCTTAAAATTCCCAGAAACCAGAACTGTCTCATGGTAGGGGTAGGTGATCATTTGATACCAATACAATCTGTTTGTTCCTGAATTGCAACACCTCTCTGAGCTGCTCTTGAGGAGAAGAAATTAAGGGTCACTACTTTCTCAAGCCTAAATTCAACTAGAATAACCCATTTTTCTAGAGAACAGAATTTTACTGGTCTTTGCAAAGTTTCATACTCCTTTCAATTAGTATATGTTTTATTAAATTATCAAAATAGAGCTCAAAAATAGTGCCTCTTTATGATCAAGATATTTTGATCCTGCTTCAATTTTATTTTCAATAAAATTTAAACCTAGGAGGGTCTATCCCCAGATAGGAGATTATAATATAAATACATTTTCAAGCTTCTTTCATTAAAGTCAAAAATCACCTTCAGATTATACATGCTGGCTCACAATGGCAGGAATTGTTACTTTATTGAATTAAGTTTATCCATATGGAGACAAAGTCATTCATGTTGTATAAGTGCAGGAAGAGAAATTTAATATGTAGTGCGGTGCTGTAGCAATCATAACCAAGGATATCTCTCTTAGTACAGAATCATTTACATTTGTTAACAAAACAAGGACAAATAATGAAGCCCTAAGTCCTTCAATAAAGACATTTATTTTCTTTGTTTAAGGATAAAAGGTCTGATTCCTCATTCACAAGCTCACCATTGAACCCAAAATCATGGCATAGAAGAAACCCTGCAGACAGACTAAACGTATATATCCTATTGATTTTATTTCTTTCATCTCACACTCCTGCAAAGAACATACATGTTCTTTTATTTTTTTATTAGAGCAACTTCATCCACACTTAGGGACTGGGTCTAACAAGATGTGTTTTGTTACAAGAAGAAACACTGAGTGTAGAAAGAGGGCATCAGGTGTTCACTTCCCTTTGAGTACAACTCCTTGTGATGACAGAACATGAGCAGTCTTGGACTACTGCCAGGGCAGGACTGGCACTTAAAACCACAGCAGCTGCATTTGGAGGAACACTGGAACCACTCATAACTCAGACCAACTAACAGAAAAATGGGTAGCCTACCTGGCATCCTTGTGTAAAGGGGGCATAAGATCTTTTGTCCTTCCTTCATTTGCCACAAACCTGTGCTTACCTCTGTGATGACCCCTAGGTCCTGGGTGCAGAGGTAAGTTTCCTTCCCTTCACATGGGAATGCAAAGTGGTTTTACAGCAGGTGAAACTAACATGGCCAAGTATCAGGCCCTCATGTGATTTGGGCTGTTCAGCAAAGAATGGCTGCAGAAGTACACAGAAGTTATAATGCACAGTTGTGGATATGTTTTCAGGGATGCACTTCAGCAAGCGTCTATAGCATTCTGCAATATGACTAAAGAATTTCTAGCTATGGCACAGCATATAATGCATCATCAGGATTAAATTCTTAGTATTCTCTTCATGACCAAGCAGTTTCTAAGATGTTACATAAATTCAAAAGTAAACATTTATCAAAGTAGTCTACTAGTGATTTCAGCATTTATTATTCTCCATAGAGTAGTTGAAGCCCTTATGCCACCCCAAACATTATTTGTAAGTTTTTACCGTTTGAGAAATCTGAGGTGGTTTAGGCAATTATGGCACCAGAGGACTTAATGTGCCTTAAAACCATACACTGCTCTAAAGATTTTAGGCAATTTAAGCACTTATGCCATAATAAAGCAGTTTAAGTGCTTAGACTATATTGAGTGTTTAAGATGGTGTATAAGTTCACACTACATCTAGGATGATTTGAATACTAAATCCTCCGTCAGTATACTGTTTGAGCATAATTTCTAAATTGCTCCAACTTTTTTAAAGTGAAACTTTATCTTATAACTAGACAAATCTTCACACAAATTATAAAAATGCTTTTACACTATTGTTCAATGCAGATGTAGTTCAATCCAACATTAGCACATTACCACTGCTGATCAGCACTGTTCTTTAAAAATATAGCACAGTCCTTAATTTTTAAACACAATATTTCTGAAATCATGAACCTAGCTTATAGTGAACTTTTTAAACTGATAATAATAAAGTTTCCAGCATTGATTATAAAAATCACCAGATAAAATCTCCTAGCTTTTGTATACATAAAAATTATAAACTCTATAATACCTACATCTTCTAAAATATGTCCACATCTGGTTCGAATGGAAACATTAAATTTTAGGCACACAAAAACAGATTTTTTTTTTAATGGAAACAAGACGTGCTCCATTCATTCATTCATTCATTCATTCACTCATTCATTCATTCATTCATTCATGTCCAGTTATCTGAGTCAGCATGACATGCTATTACATACCAGTCTGTCTCTGTCTCTGCTGCCATCAAAGCTATGAACTTTCATGAAAAAATATTATTATCATAGGCTAACCTTATTTTCAAGTGGTACAGACACAAAAATTGCTATAATTAATACTTTTGACTGTGTTCTGGATATTCAGTGTGATTTCATTGCCTTGTGCAGCAGATGTATAAGAAACCCTGTAAAATTTGAATTGTTTTCTACTCAGGTCTTACTAGGCCAATAATAACTTCAAATAAAAGCCTAAAATCTCGTCTGTTTGACCATGTTATTGGCCACATCATAATGGGATACAGAAAAGGGCCTAGATGAAGAGAGCAGGTTTTTCAGTTGTGTTAGTGACTCTATGTGGTAGGAGTGGCAAAAACTAAAATAATACAGCGCTTGCAGTATTTATGCAGTTAACTGAAATCTACCAAGAATACTGGGGATTACTTTGCTATAATGTGCAAACATAAAATATTTCAGTCTCTTATCTTTCTTACTTGTTTCTAAACTTCCTAAATTGGGCATTTTCTTTCATCTTTGTATTAATTAGTATTAATTTGTATTAATTAGGTTTTTTTGTTTGCATCTAGCATCTAAATAAAATTCTGACTAATATGATGATACTTGTTCAGGCACTAGTCCTTCTTTGAAGACTAGTGCCTAAAAGAATCCCCTTCAATCTAGTATACAAGCTACTAACTGGGAAACCTTCACTGAAGCTCCCATCATAAAAATGAATCTGATGCTGTTTTCTCACTCATTCACTGATGTCTTCTCACCAGCTCCCACATGAAACATGTAACAGTAAGGTAAATACAAACCACTCAACATTGCCTTATTATGCTTTATTTTTATATATGCTAATGAAACAAAATCACTCTAGTAAAGAATAGAATATTTACAACTCTCATGACTAAACAATAACTGTGTACATTTTTGTCATTCAGGATCATGAGTAAGATTTGAAGTCTTACTGGCAAAAGTGCATTCCTGCACACACAGAAAGACCTGATCAGATTAAAAATTCTGTTCCTAGTAAAATAATATGGGATGTACTCTAAGCAGACCTAATTGGCATTGATACAGGAGACGAGTATCAGTGTACTACTCCACAATTAGTTGTGCAGATCTGCTCAGTCTCCTTTAAAGGAGCAGCTCAGTGAATAGCTTCAGGAAGTAAAACTTTAAACGACATTCAGAAGGGATTCAGCATTATTCTTTAATTATTTTAAAGACTATAGTGTAGGGGAAAGAAAAGCAATGCTGAGCTAATCACACTCTTATTCTAGTCTCCTGGGGAGACATCATTTGTGAGCTTCCCAAAACGGATGACATAGCTGTCATGGGTTCATGATTCCCACAATGCATTTCTTTTTCTCTTCATTAATCTGTCGCTAATTCAATCTGTGAAGGTTGTGTCATAATCATATCTTACATTTCTCTCCATTAGTGTGGAACAAATTACAACATTTTTCATTTCAGAAAGTCTTAACTCTTACTTCCGTTGATAACAAGTTCATAGAGATCTCAGTCCTTCTTGTCTCCATCCCTAACTTAAAACACATTCTTGAAAACATAGAAAAAAACATTATACAGAAAATACTAGGAGAACTATATTCTTCATAACTATTAAAAGGATTCTAACTCTTGATTTTAGGAAAATAATCTATTTTTTTTCATGACACCGTTCCTGTCATAGCTGTACTTAAATCTGCTTTCTGAAAAAAATAAAACAAAACAAAACAGACTATTCATACTGAAAACTAAATCCTGAAAATGCATGTGATCTCAGCTAACAAAAATAAAGATCTTTAGCTTGGTGCAGAACTAATATTGTTAAAGCTACTTCTGAGACATGATGGCTCAAAATATTTATCATATCAGACAGTTTAGCATACGGAAATCTTTTCATATTCATTGGCAGTTGTCAAAATTGTTACCATCTGACGACTGCTTCCCATTTGAATATAATGGTATTGGTGGTCTCAGGTGTCATTTCAGGAGGCCCTGATTCACTTCACAAAATGAACTGCATTTGACACTGGATGACGAAAGAGTCAATCCTAACTATATAAACAGACCAAGTATGTCCTCACTCCTAAAAATACCAAATTTAGGCATGTGTTGTTCAGTGCCAGGATGTAGAATCGCCCACTATACTAAGGTTTTGCTGGTGTAAAGTTTCTAATCTCTGTGGCCACAAGTCTAAAACTGAAATATTACCTAAAATGCAGCAGTGAATTTATCACAGAATAATAATATTTATGCCACCTACAAACTGATGATGGTAACATATTAAATATATACTTCAGACAATCACTTAGACTTGATTCCATTCATTTATTTCTAATTAGTGATCTTCAAATTCATTTTGCAATTACAAGGAGTGAACCTGACCATCCCAGACATATTACTCCAACACCAGAATACTTGGGAGTTATTAATGGCAGAAATTTTAACTGTACCTCAATCTATAGTTCACTTCCTGATTTGCTTGGTTACCTAGAACTGTCTCGAGTAATTCTGGGGTGCTGTGTTATGTTTACATTACTTCAGTGAAATTGAAGGAGATCTGTATGTTGAAGCAGCTGGTGCCTGCCCCAACTACATTATTTACAGCTCAGGGCCTTTTCTTCAAACACACTTAGTCTGGTCTCCTGGTACAGCACAACATATAAGTGTAGCAATATTGTCCAAAAAACCAGTAAACTCTCAAATGACAGTGAAACACTGGAACACATCTGGTGCACACCTGGAACGAGGTTTGCAGTTTCAGGGGTTTCTTTAAGAAATTACTTCAGGCACACCAAAGTTCTGTGAATTGAAACAACTCTCAGTAACTGGAAATGATTGAGAGATTCATTTCAAAATGCACTCCAAATAAAATGCTAACTCTGACAGAGCTAACATTGATTTCTTTCATGTTTCCGAAGTGGATAGTGATAGATTTAAGTGATGCAATGAATGTATTCAGAAAACCAGCAAAACCAAAATATAACTTCATGCATTCTGAAGTGGTTGCACAAAAAGTAGTTTTTGCCTTCTTCTTAAGCAGTCAGCTATCAAAAGAGAAATTCCATCATCTGTTCACTGTTAGCTTGTGTAGCTGCTTTATCCCCAAACAGTTCCTCACAGGGTATACAACCAATTATTAACGTTTTACTATCCTTTTAAACAGGACTTAGATGTTTTGAAGAGCTGTTTTTTCTATTACTCTAAAATCTCTCACTGTAGCAGTTCCCCCAGGGTAAATGTCTCCTTTTCCTACCTTGCTTTGGTTTTCAGTGTGCAAATCTACAAAGGAAGCCGTACCTTCAGCATTGTTTTAAAAAGTCATACATAAACAATGTTTGCTTTTTATTTGGCATTGCAGCCAGTGTAAGGTTCAATTCTGAAACTGAAACCCTAGAACTGTAATTCACTGTTAGTAGGTCATGCTGTCCAGAAGGGCTTTATTCTGAAAGGTGATTAAGCAAACAAAATATTCTTATTAAATATATTTTCTGAAATTGGTATTATTCAACCTTGTTAAAGCTAGTATGATAGCAAGAATATAATTTTTTATCCTGATTTATTCCTTGCTTTATTTTATTTTATTTTAATTTCAAAATAAAGTTGTCTTCCACAGCAGAATACTAGCTAAGTCTTATATCCACTGTGTACCATCATCAATAGATATTTTTCAAAAAACAGGATTTCATTGCTATCACTGCAATTTCACGGTAGTCTATTTCTGACCTGAAAGTTTAGATAGGTAGCTGTGCTGGATCATATTTTGCATTACTGTGACTTATCTATTTATACAAGGGATAAGTGAATACATATCTCTTATACCTCTCGACACATTTGTAGCTGCTGGTTGATGTTTTATTGAAGACAGAAATATCGGTATGTAGATTAGAGGCACATAAAAAAACCTGGATGTATCTACCCTATCTCCACATCCACAGTCACGATATATAAGCAGACGCAGTGCAGGAAGCTGTCAGCATGAACAGATGAAAAAAGAATAGGGTAAACAAGAATTTTCTATGTAACATATTTGTTAGGGAGCACAGATGACTAATGATAACATCAGCAGTAGAAGACAGTTCCAGAACTTCATATGCTTACCACATCTAGACCTCCAACATACAGACTCTCTCAGGGTAGCAGACTCTCCACGGGAAATAGAACAACATTTTGATCATTGATGAACCCTGCTTTAGTACCTGAAGTTATCTCAGAGAGGCATCTGGAGTCAGTTTGTCTCCTTCCCTACCTTTCCTGTTTTGCAGGTGACCTTCTAGGTCTAGGGCAAAAAATAATCCCTCACTGTATTTAAGGTTGCTATATATCTGTCAATATCAGATATTACTTTTGTTTATATCTGCCCTTGCCTCAATACCAGAAAACTTCCTTCTAAAACTTCTTCCTCTGATTTTCTGGTTTACTAATACATTTTTTCCAATTTCCTGTTTTATTTATTGTAACTATAACACTACTGGCAGCATCTATAATTGAAAGATTAGTAATTTGAAATGTGGAAACACTAAGACAATTTTCACTTCTTTTTATTACACAACTTCCTATGCATTTGATTTTTATTGGATTCAGAGTCACAGAATCACAGAATTGTTAAGGTTGAAGAAATCTTTTCTAATATTCAATCTAAACCTTCTCTGGCATAACTTGACACTATTTTTCCTTGTCCTTTTGCTAACTGCCTGGGAGAAGAGCCCAACCCTTACCTCACCAGAACCTCCTTCCAGGTAAGGCCCCGAGCCTCCTTTCCTCCAGCCCCAGCTGCCTCAGCTGCTCCTCACCTGGCTTGTGCTCCAGAGCCTTCCCCAGCCCTGCTGCCCTTCTCTGGACACACTCCAGCCCCTCCATGGCCTTCCTGGATTGAGGGGCCCAGAGCTGGGCACAGGATGCAGGATGTGGCCTCAGCAGTGCCCAGCACAGGGCACAGGTCACCACCCTGCTCCTGCTGGCCCACTATGGCTGACACAGGCCAGGCGCCCTTGGCCTGTTTGGCCACCTGGGCACAGCTGCCTCATCTTCAGCTGCGTCTGCCAGCACCTCCAGGTCTTTTTCCTTCAGGCAGTTTTCCAGACACTGTGCCCCAGTGTCTGGGGCTGTTGTGACCCAAGGGCAGGACCCAGCACTAGGCCTTGTTGAACCTCACCTCCTTTAGTCTCAGACCACACGTCCAAGTTGTCCACATTCCTCTGCAGAGCCTTCCTGTCCTCCAGCCAACCAACACACCCACCCAGCTTTTCTCAATGAAATACAGTAAGGAGAATTTTTTTCTATTCTGCTAAAATAAAAGAAATAAAAATCCTTGCAAGCAAAGACTTGTTATTGTGAGTTCTTGTTTAATTTAAGGATTCTTTGTTCATTGTCTTCTTTTTCCATATGCCATTGTAAAAATTTGTGTTTAAATACTGGTCTGACAGACCTCTTTGTATTGTACAGCATTTGTCATCCAAATATTCTTAAAAGCCACAAAACAATAGGGAAGATTAATTTATTGATCTACAGATGAAAAATTAATAGTGTTTTCTAAGCAAATTTTAAAATACTGAAATATGCTGTATGAAAACATGTTGGACATCAGAAAGAAATTTTCATAATTGTTTCCATTTTTATCACTATCTGCAAATTTTTATAAAGCTGTCCAAAACAAACAAAATGGTGAGAAAACAAGATTCATTAACCTAAATTACTAACATTATACAGAGGTGTTGTATTGTTGAACTGGTTCTTTTTATGCTCTGGTGGACATTTACACGTAATCAACATTCCTGTGGAAAGCTTGAGTAAAAAATGCCTTAGGAATTAAAGCCAGATATATAACATATTGTGTTGGTAGGGGCTTCATTTCATCGAACAGTTCTCTGTACATTGAACTGTAAAGATAAAAGGTATTTCCTGACTGTTTGCCATTGTAATTACACTATCAGATAGTGTTAGAGAACACACCATGGCTAATTGTCCAAAATGTAATGCATAATAGGCAGCAAATTAATTAGTTATCTAGCATTTCAATCACAAGGGAAGCAGTGTTCTTCAGGCTACGTTCCTGACATACTGACCTTGTGACTGTAATATCACTTTGGGCCATGTTGCTGCATGTATCAGAACAGGCACACAAGATGACAATTTGACAGATCATCTTGATATCTTCCTTCTTCAACTAAAAAGTAAACCATTCTTTAAGGTGCAAGTCTGGGGAGAGAAATAACTTCAGCAGTCTTGTTGTGAGTTTCCCAACATTAAATTTGTGAAAACTTCAGATTCTGCTCTCCTAAAAGTATCAGTCACAACTTGTAGTACCACATAGAATTCACATATGCACACATGACAGGCAAACATGAAAGTGTTTTAAATCTTGTCCTGACAACTAATTCAGTGACAGTGTCTTATATTTCATTGAATGCTACTTACTAATGCTTATAATTACAGTTTTAATAACAGGAATATAAAATGGTACTTTATCTTGTTTGTAGCCCAGTTTTTCCAAACAGTTCCACCTTTTCAATACAGTTTGTCTCATGCTAAGTCAGTATGAGAAAAATAATTCGTTCAGGAGGGAGAAAATGGAAAGGACACATAGCAAAGTCTGCCTTTTTTTGTACTACCAATGTTTTGGAAGTTTGAAGGGTTTGATAGGGTTTTTTTACTGAGAAGTACATAAGTCCAACTTCTCTTGTTACTACTTTAATCTTCACCTGTAATTACCTCTGAAAAATAGTGTAATGTCTCAGCTAAGAGATGACTACAGATTGGACATAGCATCAGAACACTAACCTGGATAAAACTCTCTCTAATTCTAGCATCTCCATTAATAAAAACTTGAAAGAAGCAGGGGTATATAAGAGCAGTAACTTTATGAACTTTTGCAAATAGGTAACATTTTGACTGTATTCTGCACCAAAATATTGAACTTCAACAGAAGAAAGGAATTGACTTTTCAAAGTGTAATATGCAAGTAACAGACATTTAAAATCTAAATAATTGCCAGACATATGCAATTCTAATGATAATTGTCTTTATTAGAACATGACTGCAGCTTTTCATGTGCCCTAGACTTTTCCTAATGAAAACTGAATTGCAGTGCTTCAGTTATCCCCATTATCCCCGCTAAATGGAAAATTAGTTGAAATACACTGAGAGGTACACTATCAAAGACACTTTCAAAGCAGTGGTAGGCTTTTTAAAGTGACCACTGCTGGAGTTTGGAAGAAGTGTTTTCTCGGGAATAACTGAGTCGTTCTCAGGGGCACACTGTACTCTGTCCCGGCCTGGGATGTTGGATGTTAAACACCTACAGTCCTACAATACGAAGCAGATAAAGTTACCAGCAAGGGATAGATATTTTGTCTCTTTAGCAGTCATACAGATTCCTCTGAGTTGATTTATATCTTTCTAAGATGCACACTGGCCACTCCTGCTCCAAATTTTTAGTCCCTCTCTATAGGAGGAACAACCCATAGTGGTTCAGTCTGGTGTTAAATTTTCTCCTACAGACTTTATAGGTTGTAAGGCAAGCATATCCCAAGGCCGTCAGTAACTGATATAGTACATGCTGGTTGTGAGCCATTTTCTCCTGGTAAAAGAACACAAGGCAGTTTTCAAAACAAGGTAACATAAATAATGATACACTCATTTTCACAGATATATATGCAGAATCACTATCGACTGCTGGTGTATATATATATATATATACACACACACACATATATATATATATATACAGAGGCATGCTGATTAGCATTAGTTCTAGAAAAACAGGTTTCATTCAATTTCTTGGTGCCAGTAGTGGTAGACTATTTTAGGGTGAACATTATACTCAAATGTAGACACTGGTTTATACAAGAAATGGTGTTTGATTGAAATCTTACCTATTCCCCCTACATACTAAGAAGACAGGAAGAAAATTTCATGAGAAGATATTGAGGAGAATCAAATTCATTCTTAATATACTGCCAGCAATTTGCAGTCAGTGTTTTTCATCACTGTGTTCATAGAGAAAGAAAAAACAATCCAAGAACATGCCATCCCTAAATAAGAAATTGAAAATATAACATAACTACATATGGTTCTAGGCTGAACTTTAAGATCAAACTATTTTGCCACTCACATTAAGTCTATTTTTATTTTCAGTTTTAATGGATTGAATCTCAAACCACTGATTATCAACATTTTGTCTCTCAAGATCTGCCATTTTGAGATAGAGACCAGGCCAAACAGTACAATCATACAAAGGCTCCTTCTTGAAATCCTTCTGCTGTTTGCTCATGTACATGACAAAAGAGTTTTGGGATTAATTTCATTGCACGTAGAAGTCCAATCTGGAGATATTCATAAGCAACTTGCTAAAAACCCAATAAATTAAATATTCTGATAGGTTTTAAACTCAAAAAGACAAGCAAAAATACTAACATTCAGATACAGCAAGATAAGCCTAATTAAATACTGAAATCAAAGAATAAATGCACAGATTTTTTTCTTACCCACCCTTTCACCCTTCCACTTTGCCTATTCTTTTCCGTTTCTTTCTCTAGCATCACTTTAAGCATGATACATACAATATTTAAGTTGATATTGAGTAACAAGTAAGTTCGAGATTTTTGAACACAATGATGAAGCTTCTAATAGGAATGCTGAAGGATTCCTATAATTCTGAAACTCCTTCTAATAGGAATTTCAGAAGGATTTGTTACGATACTCAAGTCCTAAATGTCAAATACCTTTAGAAGAATTTTTTCTTAACCAAACACAAGGACCTAGAGTGCTATTTTCAAGCAACAAGAAGGAAAAATTTTCTGCAAGTCTGCTAATTATTTCAACGGATCCCAGAAAACAGAGGGGATATGAAGAAGTGATGGAATAATTTCATAAAGAAGCTTTCCAGTTTTGTGACAGGTTGGTAAAATGACATAAAAAGATGCATCACTGAAAGAGTAGGATCAATCTGGATGGGGAGATGTCTAGTAGCAAGAAAATAAAAAGTTATTTGTTGTTTGTCTCACACAGTCATGTGGAATCCATTTCTCTGTCATGTTCCACATGTCCCATAAGGAATGAGAAGTTATATTTTAGGTAACAGGTACCAGAGATCCATTACTCTTCCTTGCAGGTCAGTAATCCACTCTGTGGGTTGGCTACAGAAACTGTTATCTTGTAGTGGAATTTTCCTCTCTCTTCAACATCCAACCTCTAGAAGCCACACCTAAAATACTATTTGAGTGATGCCTGGGTTTTAGCTTTTATATTTTTCAGATTATCTGCAGCTTGGTGTATAACTCTTAAACTTCATATTAGGTGTTATTAAGTTCTCTTCACAGGGTAGTTAGACAAAACAATCCCTTCCCATCTAGAGAATCAAGGACAACCATTACCCAAAAAGCAGAAGCTTTTTAACAGTGAAGGGGAAGGGGCAAGCCAGTGGTTTGAGACTTCATGGCTGGGGCTGGTTGGACAATTGACCCCAATATGTAGATGAACCAAAACTTATAAAAGTGTAAAAACTCATGACCGTGATCCATCTTGGATTGGACTTGGGCGCAACCCTGGCCAGGCTCTTGTACTGCCCAAGGTGTATCCTTTTAAGGTGTCCTGGGGTACAATGCAAAAATGTGTATTCTGTCACCATCTGTTGAAATGTGGGAGGGGTGGTGATCCTTATCTCCATGGGAGATATCCTCTGCTGATGTGCCATCTGATAAAACCAGGGGGATGATCATCGTTATCTTTTCACAACCCATCCTTCCTCCAGAAGATATATTCTGTTAACGGGCCATTAAGTCCTACTGTGTGACTGATAAGATTACATCACCCCATTGGGAGATGCCCCAACCAGGGGCAGGAGCCAAGCCTTTCCTACCTAGATAAAAAACTGGGGTTTGCGGCGCAAAAGCAGCCCTTTCCACTGGATCCCAGAGGGAAGTCAGACCATTTCCACATCATTGCTGGATCTTCGGAGGAAAACTGCACCTTCTACAGGAGCACTGCTTCAACAAAACCACATCTGTTATCCAGGAGGACTGCAGCCACCATTTATACGGACTGCTACCAACACCCTGACTGACAGGGTGTCAGGTTGTATTTCTGACTGTGTCGGTGGTTTTTCTTTTGTATTATTGCGTGTATTATATTTTTTCTCTTTTTTTCCTATTAAATTGTATTACTGACTTGGAGTCTCGCACTAGTTTTGCTTTCAAACCAACACATAAGGCCTTTCAATAAATACCTATTTTATTCGTTTTACTCTGCCTAGTCTCTGTTCCAGGTCACCTTTTCCAGATATCAGTAGAAGCAGAATTTATAATTTGCTATGATCTTCTCTGCAACATAAACTAAGGGCATAGAAACACAGCAAATACCTACCTCCTTGCCTCTGTTGCACACAGGTCACTGACAGAAAATATTCTAAGCTTGTTTTCCTGAGGCAAGTCAAGACACACCAGGTGAGTCAGTACGGCTGCAATCAACTTCCAAAGACTGTGATTTTTTTCTGATGTTTTTCAGCTTCAGTATTTCCTTAGGTGTGCCCATGGCACAGTGGCACAGTATCAAATCAGAGCTGACACAGCTAAATATAAGAACTACATATCTAGAAAAATACACTGCCAGTGACCAGTGCTAAATCAAGCCCTGGGGATAGTTTAGCTTCATCATGATAATATTATACCTAAAGGTGTATCTCCCAATTCTGGCATGAAGCGTCAGCTCTGTGTGGCTTCTGGTGTGTAATCAACTCAGTCAGTACCAGGCCACCTGTTATACTGGAGAATGCTATATAGCTGTGATAAATAATGAGCAATACTTCTGCATTAAAATTCATGCTGATTGTTTTTGAAGATAAGGTTCTTTTTAGTTTTTGAGATGACGCTGGGGATCAGAAGCAATTTATTCTGTGACTTTGACACATTTCTGTAATTTCTTTGCTATTGGCTGTCCTGCATCGGAAGGCTTACACAAAAAATAATCTAGTTGGATAATCTCATGTTTTATTCTATTCTAGACCAATCAAAGTGCATTCATGCCAATATTAACCTCATCAAATTACAAGGTAAGCAATTTTCCTTCTACTCCTGACATTACAAAAGTCAGCCTTTCTGCATTTGCAAAAAGCTCTATGACATACTGACATTTTGCTGTATGCAAACAGAAAGACAGCTAGACCATGACTTCTAGTTTGTCCTTCACATTAAAAGGGTGAATGAACAGCTCTGTCTTTGCTCAGTCAACACAGTAATTTCATTTCTCTGTTAACAGTTATACTTCTATGCCTCCAGTTCCTTTGGATGAGAGCACAAGTGCAAACGACATAGGAGAGCAACAATAAACTTCTAATGAGAACAGTAGCTCATTCCAAATAGGAATTACTTATTCCGCACACCAGCGCAATAACGTACGTTTCCTTCATTTTGGAGAAAATAAGAGGCATGAGAAGAAAGAAGTTAGGATCTCCGCATCAACATTAATGTTTGCCACTAAAGAAATTAGTCTAACAGTTTATCACATATACATGTCCCTGTCAAGCACTCACCTTTATAAGGTCTCTGCTAAAGAAGGAAAAATAAACTGTTCTAATTCTTAGTTATGATTTTTTTTCCTAGTAGACATTGTGGTGAGCTCAATGTTTTCTAAGTACATGCAAAACCAAGAAAAAAATTGTCAAATTTGATTTGTTTGCTTTTATTTTTCAGGTGTTTAAGAAACTTTAAATAAGCCTTTTATTGCAGACTGAACATCGAACATCAAGTTTCTTCTGCCTTCATGACTTGTTAATTGTGCTGCCAAAAAGAGCATGGTACTCAGAATCACTCATTGATTTTCAAAATCCATTTCATCATTACACCACAGAATAAATACACCAAGGAGCAAAAGCAATCTGACATAACAGCTGAAAAACAAAACAAATGAACTAGACAAAGAGTAACTACAGTTGTTTTGCTAATGCCAAATTTTAATACACATCTTACATCAATAGTCATATTCAAATTAGTTTACCTACACAAGTGTTGCAGTATGTAATTCCCTAAATAGATTTATCTCCACGAAGGCAAAATCTAGGATAAGCGCTAAAACTCTTAAACATCACACTGAATTACAATATTTAAAACCTAGACTTACAATTTTGGCATTGAGTGTCTCAACTTGACTATATTTTTCTTTTACTGTTTTTTATACATTATGAATACCTGGGCAATAATAATAATATTGGCTACCAAATTACCATAAGCAACTTTTCCACTAGCTGTTTTTCGAGAAATTTCTCAGTTCTGTTGTTATTCTTTGCTCTCCACGGAACAAAGTCAAGAGCATATGAGCCATACATTTTTAAAAGAAGTGCTCCTTGGTTTATTGCCTATAAAGGCTGAAGGAGAAAAAAAGCCACAGGCAGGGTCATTAGAAAAATGAAATAGCCCAAGTGCTGCTGCTGCTATGCAAACTGCATTTCTAACTAGAAGTCTTCATCTTGAATATTAAGAAAAATGATGGGCAATTTGAGCATATGCCTTCTCCTGGAGCAAGTATGTATCTATAAACCTTAATGCAAACAATGAATAAAAACTAGTTCTTCATGAACAGCAAGAATTTAAGAAAGGAAAAATAAGCAAAAACCCAGAAATGCAATCTGAAAGCTTTCTACCTTCCAGCAACACATTTTTTTTTTTGCTTAGAATTCAAGGGTTTTCCCCTTTATAAGGCTAGAACCTCATAAATGATGCTTTCTCCTTGTCTTACATTAAAAAAAGGAGCTATATTTATGCAGAAAGTCTTTCCCATAGAGTTTCACCAGGCTCAGTTTGACTTATGTTTCCCTACATCTTCAGTATTTCATAATCACAGTGAAGTTCAAGCAAGTGCAAAAATCTTGCACAACTCTTGATTTTAGCCATAAGAAATGTCTAAAAAAGCATCTTTTATTCTGACTTTCATTAGGAATCTGATGTTTTTTATTTGGGAAATGTTGGCTCATCCCTTTAACTACTTTAGCTTGGGGCAATACTTACATGTTTTATAGACAGTGCTAAACATCTGTTTGTACACTCTTCCTCTCACAAAATGATTTCACGTTATATTTCTACTAGAATCAGCTCTTCTGCTGAGGAGATTGTTACCTCTTGTGGTCCGGTTTTGTGAGGGCATTTTAAACTTCCTCTTCTTTACTTTTACCTTCAGCTAGATATAACAAGGACATACTGGATGCTAAAGTCCACTCCCCCTTTTCCATACTTAAAAATACAGGAGCACAAAGCTGCAACATTGTGCAATAAATACTTTGTTGGTAAAATGCACATTAGAGATCAAAAACATAGCAACCAGGAAAATGTACTTTTTTCAGGCGTTTATGTGTCTCTAGCTCTTAAACCATTAGATACTGAATGTGTCATACAGATGGCACACTCAGTCCCTGTGGAGTGATGTTGCTGTCAGAAACACTGTACCAGATGTACAACTAAGGAACACCAGCAATCATGGCTGGAATGAAAATTCTGGGAGGCAGAGAGAAGTACGAACACACACAAATGTATCAAACTTAATGGTTATTGTGACAGTCCTTCCATAATTATGGTAAACAAATTTAATGAAAATGAGTCTCTGCCATCTAAAATCATAAAAATAAATTTATCAAATGTATGAAAGTGTATGCAAAAAGCAAAGATGGCTTACCAGTTTGGGGTTTTTTTTCTGTGCTCATCAATCTGCTCTTTGCTTAATTAAGCATTGGGTTACAGGAGCTTAATACTACTATCTCTGGAAAATTTAACATCTAGATTATTTTCTTAAATTTTCAATAATACATCTATAAATATAATTTCAGTTCACCATAACAAAATCCAAATTATGCTTTTCCCTATTAGAACAACTGTTTAGTTTTCCATCAGTATAATTTATATTTCCTGCTTAAAAAGCTTGGTAGCCATCAGTATATGAAAATTCTGTTATTCACCAGTCAAATAAGTTTGTTGTACAATTTTCACAGAGAATTTTACAAACTTGGTATTATCTATGCATTTTCAAGCACTGTATCTGCATGGAATACTCCAGAGTTTATTTATTTCCAATATATCCTTCTGTCGATATTTTCTTCTTCTTCTTGACTTTAGTAACACCGAAGACCAATATTAGCATATTAATTCACAGATTTCTTCACTTGATATGTTTAAACAGAATAAATTCTAGTCTAAGACAATACTTTTATGCGCAAATCTATCTTTTCTCCTCTTTTTCTCCTTTTTTTCCTGTCTTCCAAGTTGCACTTGATGGAATCTCAACTGTAAAAGGAGTTTATTTAGTACTGAAATCACTGCACCAAGGGATATTTGTGACTTTTCCGACATGAATCCTTAGTGTGCCAGTTCTCCTGGGGGTTTTTTATGTAATTTGAAGACCACAGACTATATCAAATCAAGATATAATGATCAAAAGAGTGTTCTCTGGAAAAGGATGACATAGACAAAATAAATCATAAATAAATAAGGACAAGAAAGTATGGGAAAAAATATGCTAATATTAGCACTGTATACAAAGTTGAGTTCATTTTATTTTTAAAGTATTATTTCAGCATTTCCATACATTTTGGTATAATATGGGAATACACTTCACTAGACTGTGGAAATACTTGGCCTGACTATCAAGTCTAATTAACAAAACATTTTTGTAAGGCAAAAGTGGTGTTTCTCCAACTGCACTGTAGAAAAATTTTCTGATTCATTGAAAACTTGTTAGCATCAAAATAATAAATCTCTGTACTTTAAAAACATTCCCCAGAAACATTTTGAATTATCAACAAGCTGTTCTTAAGTAAGCTGGAACGAAAAAGTTTTTGAAATTATTTTTCCATTGTGAACTCCTGATTTATGCCCCTGATTTGGCTTTTAAAAGCCCGAACTTTTTTTTCCATTTTTTCCCCCGTCCTTTCTCCCTTTTACAACTGACTCCAAATCATGGATTTTGTAGAAGAAGCCAGTTGTCCAGTCAAGATAATAAAGTTTCACTCCAATACTTTGAGCTTTTCTGATTATCCTCCTTGAACTTTCAGTGTAGAAACATTATTCCCATGGTATCATTAATATTTATTGTTGGGGTTTAGGGTTCTTCTTTTTGTTTCTTTCTCTTAGGGAATTTTCTCCCGTACGTCCCTAGGAGACAATAACGACCGGGTGCTTAAGAGAGACAAAAGAAGTGGACAAGCTCAGGGGAGGAGGGCACCTGGCTGCACTTCTCTTACCTGAGGGTTTCTCTCGAAGGGGCAGAGATACCTGAGAATTGGGCTGGGAAATAAAGGGCTGGGGCAGCTGCTCACTCTCTTGTGCTCTCAGCATTCGAGGCTGCAGCCGCTGTGGAGAGAACTCGTCACCACACCACAGGATTCCATCTCTGCTGCCTTTCTTCTACGGCGAGCAGATCTCTGCTCCTAAGAGTGGCCTTTGCTCCTGGACCTGATTAACACGCTACCTCACCAAACAACGTGCCATTCACATCCTGCTCAGGTGCCTCAGGGACCCCCGGCCCTTCCCCTTTCTCCTTGCCATGTTTGGGAGCCAGGCTGCTGCTCCCAGCCCTCCCTGAGCCTCTGCCCCTGCTCCGGGGCTTTTTATTACAGCCTAGCCCTTCACACTCCGCCCGCCCGTCCCACTTCCAGCTACAGGTGCGCAGTTTCTGATACATCTCCTCTACCACTCTGGGACTCCGTTCCTCCCTGCTGTTCCAGCTTCCTGCTACCGAGAGCCCTGCTGGAGCAGCAGGACCGTCCCCGCCGCAGGGCTGCTGAAGCAAAGCCTCTCTTTTCCATCCCTTCCCGTCTGGGCCCAGCCGCCATTACCGCCTGCTCCCCGAGCCCGCGCCACAGCGCCCCCTGCGGGCGGAGGCGGTGAGTGCCCCAAGGGGACGGCTCGGGCCCCGTGGGGTTTTCTGCTCCTTCGCTCGCTGCCGCCGCCGCCGTTGTTTGCCTTGCGGTACATACACATACTAGTGAAGAGCTGTTGCTTTCAAAGTTATAATACTTCAGACGGAGGAGGGGTCATATGCTCCATTCCAAGCGAGGTTCCCACTGTGATAAATGTGATTCGTGCTAATTGAATTGTAACTATAGTAACAAAATTGTATTTAGATCAATAGAAGACAGTTGTCACAGAGTGAGGGGGGAAATGGGGGAGACAGGACAAAGGACATCTTCCAGATGTTGGGAGTCAAAGAAGGATGTTGTAAGGGAATAGTAGAAGGACGGAGGTCTGACAAGCAGCATCTAGAAATAGAAAGTTTCAACCTTGACATGGGCCAAAATGGGATGATTCCAGGCATGGGACTCAATTAAAGCCTTGTTATGGAAAACATCTGCTCAGTCACACAGTGTGCACACACTACCTGCAGGTCACACCTTGGTCACTGAGGAAGACGATGAGCCTTCATCGGAAATAAGACCCTCAAAAGGATGAGAGACCCCCTCACCCATTAGTAGAGCATTTGCCATACACATAGTGACATAGATTCCAGAAATAGAAACTAGGAGGAGTTTTCTAGAAACTTCTGTAGCCTACAGTATATAAGTGGGATTGTTAGCCTGGATGCTTTGGTACGTGAGGAATGGGAGCCACTCCCCGTATCCCCGGTTGGAGGGGCCCTCCCCAGTCAGTCTTGCTTATGCTTTATACAAACCTCAATTATACTAAATTACTTACTGCTAAATTTTGTATATTCTTTGATTGTATTCATCTCCAATACTTTGTCATCTCCAATACTTTAATTTTATTCATTTTGTTACTATTAAAAATTTACTATTAAATTTAATCTTGTTGCTTGATAAATTGGAAAAATAGAACATCATTCATAACACCGCTTTCCTTGGCAGGCACCTGTATTTCAAACCAAGCATTTAAGTACTTCCTGTTTGTGTTTGGACTTGGAGCTGTAAAGAACTACATTTCTCCATACCTCCACCAGCTGAGATTGTGTGCAAATAGTTTTTAAAAAAAGGACAAAAAATGAAAAAAATATATGTAATTTTGGACCTTTTAAATTTCAGACAGAATTTAAGAGAAAGTAAATATTTGTTCCAACTTTATGATAACGTATTTTATATATCTATTTAATAATAAATTTTTCATCTGTAAATCCCCCCTAAAAATACTTCTATTCATTCAACAAAACAGTTTTATTTCAGGTGCTCTGGAGATTTCATAATTTATAAACAGTAAGACTAAAATCAAATAAACTTTATTAGTTGAATTACACGTAAATGTGCCTCAGGGATTTGAAAGAATTACATCTGTAGTAGTCCACATCATGGGTAAGAGTTTCCTAACCAGAATTCTAATCTATCATTTTTTCTACTTTTCCACCAGCTTTCTACTTCAAATCCTCAAAAGTCACAATTCAACTATTTTCCTAATTCTTGTAAGAAAAGGAGTTTGAGTAAGAGGAGGGAAGGTGTGGCCTGCATAGACTTGATGTACTTGGCATCATACTTCATGTCCTTCCCTCTTATATTTCATTTTGGTCTTACTGTCAAAAACTCACTTCTGGCCTTTAGAAAGTTGTGAGTTTTGTCAACACTTATCCACTGCTGACTCTCCTTTCTTGAAACAAAATTCGACTAAGGTGAGAAAACTGAAACCCAACCCCAAAAAAACATATATTTCTCCCATTCAGAATATGTTTTCTATGAACAGAGGCTACTGTTTTAGATGGACTGATTGGCTTTAATTCATAAATAGTTAGTTTACCTGTAAAATAAAAAACTAACAAAGCGTCAACTTGTCCTTAACGGAAGAAAGATAATTTTCTTTTTTCTCATGGTGCTGTATTTCAGTAGAAGCACCTACAGGAAATTCTATAGCTTACAAAGATGTTGAATATGGATACTAGATATTCAACCAAATTTAATTCAGAATTGTTTGACATTTAACAAGTGTGTCCCTGAAAATAGGACATATCTGCAAGCTACAGCTGAAAAGATCTTCCTAATTGAATCTCTAAATTAGCAAAACAGTATTCTGTTTTTATAATCTAGCATAACTAATATTTTACCAGCTAATCAAACTGATTTGTTTAAACTGGAGAACAACTGCAGAATCCAAATAGTCTTTCTTTGCACATGGATTTCTGTGCAGATTCTCCATTTCTGCACTTTTCTTTCAAATTGGATTTGTATGTGCTTTGGAAGAAAGAAATTTAAGTTTTAGCATAGATCTTAAATGATCTGTGCAAATAATGATCACTTATCATAATAGACACTCCAAGCGAACAAAAGACTCCTTGTTATAGTATTTGCATTAGACATGGTAGGCAAAGTTTAAGATTTGTGTACTGGAGACATTTCCTCTGGTTTGGAAAGCATTCTGATCAGCATGATTACTGCATTTTCCCATTAATTTCAAGGACTTCCAGATCATTCAAAAGTGCCATAGATAAAAGGATACTGCATTAGAATTATTGCCAGCTGTAAACTAAATGTATATTATAGCACGTAGTACTGTAACTCTGTGTATTAAAATAATAGAAAAAGTGACTGACATGTAACACACGTGCCCAATATAAAACTTACATAATTTATGAAAACTTAATCTTAAAATGAAACTATATATATATATATAATGAGTCTTTGAGGATTTAATTGTTTTATCATTCATGCAGTTCAAATCCCATTCTTCTAATTGACCCTTACCATCCATTTTGGAAGACAGAAGCAAACAATAATTTTTCTGACAATAAAAGTGTCAGCCAAAAAAAAGGACATTTGTGAATGTGCTTGACGTCTTAATCCTACAGATCATAGGACCACTTTAAAAATATATTAAAATTTGAAACTACAGTAGTTAAGATTTTAACCAATAGGAAATCAGAGGAAGAAATTATGGTCATAGATGAAAATGGTTATCATTAAAAATAAGTGCTCTCATCTTCACAAAGAACATCCTCACCAGGTTTTCTTTAGAAAGTAAAAAACACCCTAATTTTGCACATTTATCATGTCACCTGACTGTAGAAGCTTTCCAAACTATGTGACTTCATTCAGTTTTTCTGTTGGAAATGTCCCTGCCTTATGCTCTTTCCTGAATCAGTCTGAAAGTTGTTTGGAAAAGTGTTTTTTTGTAAACTGTATCAATGAGGACTAAAAGTGACCCAGTGACCAGGAACATGCTATGACAACTCTTTAATTTAACAATGCAAGTATAGCCAAAGTCATTACAGTAATAGACTCATTTCTTATAATTTCTTTCCAAATTAAAGCAACCAGAAGAAAAAATATAGAATACAGGGTTCAAATATTTTCAGTCAAAAGCAATTGTTAATAGCAAAAATCTGTAAAATTGATATATCTAAAAGAAAAGTGCTCTGGAAGTTTCTTGGCTTTATTGAATAGACAAAGAAGAAAATTCCATTAATATTGTAAGCCAGACACTCAAAGCCTCTGAGTCTCCAGACAGTGTAACTCTGCAAGGATTAATGGAATTTTCGTCATCACCAGCATTTTGAGATATGCAACATAAATAAGCCTGAAAACTATTCCAAATTGCATCAGCCAGATTAGTGTCTCAAATATTCATTTATAATTGAGTTAGATTTTTACTTCTATTTAACAAATCAGAACTTTCTTTGTAATGAAGGGGGAAAAAGGAAAAAAACAGTTTTATAATCAACAAGGTATCTATCAATAAATGCACATTTTGTAATTGTTAAAACTACTGGTGAAGGTTGTTTACATCAGTGGCAATTAGTTGCAACAACTTACCCTTGGACAAGCCCAGGACATTTTTGAAGCACTATTATTCTACATTTAAAAAAAAAATTAACAACAACAAAAACAAACAAACAAACATAAAAACCAGCAAAACAACCCTCACAATCTTCAGTACTACTAAGGAAGAAAATGCACCTGGATTCTACATTTTCTAAACTTCCAGGCTATCATGACCTTCAAAATTACAGACAAGTCTGAAGTCTGTTTAATTCACTACCATTTGACATGCCAAGTCCTTGTTTACTGGCAGGAATTCTTCAGCCATCTACATACAAGATATAGTGAACTTAAAAGATTATAGAAGCTAATCTTTTCATAGGTAAGCAAACAGACAGAAGGTAAAACACAGACTAAAGCTCTCAGAAGCAGATACAGTATCAGTTGCCAAGAGTGAAGGATGTCCTGAGATTCCATATGTTAGGTATTACCTGGACTTGTGGTACTGCTTGTGAAGTTACATTATAAACATTAGTAGGCTACATATATACGAAGAACATTAATTGGGGAAATAAAGTAAATATTGAAACAACTTTTTTTCATCTTTACCTAGACAAAATTTGAATTACATTAGTAAAGAAAGAACATACAGATATATTTAAGGACTGAGGAGAGAGATTATAAATCCAGATGTCTGAGAAATTTACTTTCAACACCGCTCACATTAAAAGAGAAAGCAATGAGGAAAAGTAATTCAGATTTAAAAATAAACTTTCATCACAGAAACAATCACAACAGAAAGTTGGTAAAGCAAGAGAGTTTGTTAAAATGAGATCTAAAACTGAAAAAAATAAGCCAAACAGAATCTCAGTTATTTGCAGGAATAGATTTGTGCTGTCATATACACTTCAACTTCAGATAATAAAGATAGCATAGCTTCTCCGTCGTTAACGTCTTCTGTATGATGATTTAACTGAGAAGTGAATATTCAAGATGGAGAAAAATCTACAGGAAAACAAAGTTGCTGGATGAAATATGAGCAAGCAGTGCTCTTAGATCACAGTAACCCAACAGAACAGTTAACAAAATTCTGTTAGGACAAAAAATGATTTCGTGATTGGCACAAAGTGTACTTACTTATATCACACTGTCATTCAATCTGCTGGGAAGTGTTTATTAAAAGTACAAACTGAGAAATACAAAACTTGTTGTGTGAATTAACAGTTTGGAGAGTCTAAAAATCAAACTACCCAGAAATGAGGATTCCTGTCAACTGACATACAGTTCACAAACCTCATCAGATAGGTGGAAAGAAAATTCCAGCTGTCAATTGCCTAACTGCTTTAAAACCCTTCATTGTAATACACCTGATTTGCCCATACTGCAGTGCTTCATGCAACCCTTTCTTGGAATCTTCAAAGAATGGTAAAGGCATAATTTTTTGTCATAACTTAAAGATTTTATTTCAATGCACTTAGGTTTCTTCATTGAATTGTAATATCACACTTACTTCAGAAAGAAAACCTCCATATTTATGCAAAAAGACTCACAGATTTTTTTGTTAATTGAGAGATTAAATTGATTGGTCGTTCTTCAGGGTTGATAATAATTAGATAAAATGATTATTTAACACTGTAGGGAACAATCCTTTACTGATCCCTCAAAGGACAGACTAGGTGACCTAATTGGTCTTTTGCATTTCTCTTTTGTCTGTTTTAACGTAGGTCTGAAAGACTACAAAACCTAATGAACTGTATTTGAAATAAACAGATTAAAATTGGTCCTGTAGTCTTTCAATAGATCACATCTCATTATTAAAGGCTGTCTTTAATATGCTTGAAAGTATGCTGTTTTTACTAACCAAGATGTAAAAATTAAGATTCTCTGTTCAAACAGTACAGAAATTCAATGTACTGAAGCTCTCTTCATTTCAGTATAAAAGAGAGAAAACATAGCAGTGTTTGTCAGAATCTGGTGATGCATGTTTTATCCCCTCAGCTGAATGTGGAGTAGTCCAGGTAATGAGATAAAGAAAGTTGAAGATTTAAATTTAAAAAAAATAAATTGAAAAGTAGTACAAGCTTTGTCAGCAACAATGTCCCTACTCATTTGTGGTCAGCTTCTCCAGTCATCAGCCCACAGAAGGTCATTTCAAATTTGCAGTGATATAACAGTTCTCAAGAAAAGATAAACTAAAAATAGAAAACGAAGAGGTAGAAGAGAAGGCTGAGGACATATTTTCATGTCAGTACAAGGAAGTAAGAACTCAGTGTGAGGTAAAGTTACCCCAGCTTAGAGCTCTTCTAAATTTCCTCTGACAAAATCACACTCTAGTTGTTGTTTATTAAACACTGACAAGTTTCAGTAGAAATGGTTTATTGTGAAAAAATACATTAGCATTTCACATAATGAAGACATTGCATTCTTTTTTAAAAACATAAAATTTCTCTCAAAAATTATATGTATTACTTTTCTTTCTGTGAGAAAATTCTCTCTAGAAATTTTTTTTCTGAGTCTGTATTCATTAACCACAGATGGACCTCAGGTTTGCCCTAACATAGAAAATATGGTGAAAAAGATTCCTTTTTTGTTATCTCTGTATTGGAATTCATTGCTTGTCTCACCCTGAGCACATTAAACCGATTAGCTATGTTTATTAACATAATAGTTGCAGATCAGGATGCATGTTGA
This sequence comes from Sturnus vulgaris, assembly GCF_052056855.1. Classification (NCBI taxonomy): domain Eukaryota; kingdom Metazoa; phylum Chordata; class Aves; order Passeriformes; family Sturnidae; genus Sturnus; species Sturnus vulgaris. The sequence goes on along the minus strand of NC_142283.1, from coordinate 14,440,065 downwards.
GAAACATTGTATGTCCTATTTATAGGAATTATTCTTTGTGCACTGTCACAAGGACTCATAAAGTTAAAGCTTCTCAACTTCCTCTTCCATTATTTCCACAGTATGAAAAATGTCATCTTTGTAAACTGCTGTTGGCTTCCCTGGAAGCTTTTAGAACATTTTAGCAGTACTAATAGCATCTGATTCCCTCACCCTTTCATTTTAGTAAACAACAGAATAAAGAAAATAGTGAAAGCATTTTATTCCAAATTTAGCTTTGAGCTTAATGAAGAAAAGACAGATGTTTGGGTTTAACTCTGATTCATATAACAAATAGGGAGGAAGATGAATAGTTACATACCTAAAGAAACTTCGTAATTTTTGTTCTTCCTTTAAGCTTGTAATGAAATTAATTTATTAGTTTTTCATATATAATGCAATTCTACAAAATTTAAAAGCTTTTGCATAGACATGAAGCCTATTCAGTAAAATTGTTCTTGTTTCAAGCTATGTTATCCTGATATCTATGGTCCGTATAGATACAAAACCTGTAAAAGGCCCATTATTGGTATTGGTGAAATTTAAATTATCTAATGGACATATAGTAATAATTTTAAAAAAATCTAAATTCGGAATTCTAAAATTTCCCTTGCAGAGTAATTAATTTTTACTCTACCACCTTACTTGGAAGAAAGTTCTTTTCCATTTCTATTCTTAAGCATTATTTAAAAAAAAATGCAACAGTTATACCTTAACTGTTACCTTCCAAGAAGTATACCAAGCTATGCATGTCATTGTCACAAATTTACAACAGAAAACCAAACTAAAAAACAAATCCAAAATGGACAAAATGGACTGTGAATATAGAGCTATATGCCCCTATATCCATACAGAGTCAACATATGAAATCTTGATAATTGAGTGAATACGTTGGTGCAACATAGAAAGCAGTAATTTCTCAGAATACCTACTTATTTGTGGAAGATTTAAGAAACAAAACATTTTTCATCTTGAAATAGGCTCTAGAGCTCCTTCTAAGAATAGGATTTTGGTTGACGACAGCTTTATTCATCTAAAATACAAAAAATGCAAAAGACTCTCATAGTCTCAGGTAATTTCCCTCTGAAACAATTTGTTCATAAGAAATCTAGTATCGCTTTCCTACAGCTTCAAATCTTGAAATTTTCCTTCAGTACCAAAAATTCCTCACTACTCCTACTACATTTGCAGTAGCAAGATATAAAGGACTGTAAATAAGTTTTAAGGCAAGATCAGAATTCAATTCTCTCCTATCTTACTGGAAAACTGATGAATAAATTTGAAAAAATTAAATCAGTGAGGATAATTGCAACGAGTAAAACAAACTCGTAGGCAGCTGCTTGTCTTGGTTGGAAAGACAGGTATTTGCTAAGAAAAGGCAAGAGCCCCTTCCCTGAGATGGAGAGTGCAACTCCCTCCCTTCCAATTATTATAATTTTGGAATCAGGGGCTTTTAGGAAAAAGATATGGGAGGTAGGAATAACAGTTCTTTACTGATATATCTAACAAGGCAAACAAAATAAATAACAACAACTATAAAAATTGACACCAGAACAGAGCAGTGTACTCAGTTCCAGTCCCTTTTGGCCACAGGCTCCCTCTCCCTGCGCTCAGTTCCCGGTGCTGGGGGCAGGGCAGGGCCCGCGCAGTCGCAGAGGGCTGGAGTGATGGCGGCGGCCCAGGGCTGAGAGGGATGGAGGAGAGACTCCCCCCTCACGGTGTCGGTCGTGGGGCTCGGCAGAGTGCCCGGAGGTAGCAGGGTGAGGTGGGAAGGCAGCAGAGCGATGTCTGACAGCAGGGAACGTGGCTCCTGGTGCTGGGATGGCGGGGAGGACGCTGGGCAGGAGCCCTGGCCGTCTTCCTCCAGCTCCACGAGCGAGTGAGAGAGAGCCCAGGCCCCTGTCCCACCTTTCCTTTATCAGTGTTCCCCCTCTCCCACCCCTCTGCAAGAGAAACTAATACTCCAGCTATCTGGGCTAAGGTGTAGCCACAAATACTTAGCATAACAATGGGAAAAATTCCACAGAAAGAAAAGGGAGAAATTCAACCCTCAACACTGCTCTAAATAAAGGATTTTAGAGAGGCAGTGAATCACAAGCAGAATACCAGTACAGTAACTTCTTTACCAAAAGGGTAATGTCTGTACAATCTTGCTGAATTTACAAAGTAATCTCCCATGCATATTTCTGGGCCCTGAAAAGATGTTTTTAGTCAAAGACTAAATGTAACGGATCCAATGTAACGGATGCCAAGGAAAATTATCAGGTTTTCCTTATCTTGTGATGAAAATCTGAGAATCAAGATTTGTTCATCCTCAGGAAGAAAATACTGACAGTGGAAAAGGAACAGACTAATAGGAAAGGCAAAAGTTTGTTCTCTATGGTGATGAAGGTATTTTCATAATGATATTTGGCTGTCCATTAACAAAAATCTTCTGTCAGCGAGAGCTGCAAATTATTTTCTTATATTGCCTAAAAGACAGCAGCCTTCACATTTGTATTTCTTTATAAAAAAGTTAAAGATAACATGTTTCCTCTCTCCAGCTGACAATATGCATCTTACTTCAGAAAAGGAGAGCTTAGGCAGCTCTTGAGAACCTTGACAGCCTATTTTTATGTGTCTTTATCATCCCTGGTAGTGTGAGCATAGATGGCCAAAGAGTTATACACCGAATTCCAAAACAGTTTACTATCTTTGTCCCCCTAGATATTTTCAAAATCACCTCAAAAAAAGTCAACTTTCATTTATATTATTTTCAATAAATTGTCATGACTTACTTTCCATTTTATGTGTATGTGCAGTCATAGGAAGGGGGAATGGTCAAGGGAAGATAACAAGCTGATCCATAAGGACATCCATTTTTTTCCTTCATGGATCTGAGGAGATTATGATGGCTGTTGCAAATTTCTATCAAGATGGTAGTGCTCTTTCCCCTGCCCCTTTTTGCCAGACACTACTCAGGCACAGACAGGGAACAAGGTGAGAAAGAAACCACAGCAATGTAGCTGCTGTTTGCCCATGTCAGCTGGAGAGCATGTTGAGTCCAGATCATTACAGGGACAGGAGAGTACACAGCCTGCTCCCAGCTTGGAGCCTGCTTTCTCTGCTTCGAAAGCAGCCTGCCCAGCAGGAAAACTCTAGCCCTGCAGACAAGCATTCCATCAATAAATACACTGGATGCAGTTTAGAATGTTGCACAGAGTAACTTGTTCTGTGGCATTAAAAACATCAGGCCACTTCCACAGCTGGTGTAGCTCAGTAGTCTCATTGTTTTAAACATATCAGAGCTGATTTATGTCAGCTGAATGTCCAATTCACACAACATTGGTTCTTTTGATCTTTGGATTCTTGCAGCATTACTAAGGCTGAAGCTCTGAAGCAAAGCTGAAATTTTAAAGCTGTTATCCTCATTCTTTTAACAGAAAGCTTTTCGAGCTCAGAATGCATGTATAAATATGCCAGATTCACAGGTCTAAACTTACACTCTACTGTGCATGTTATCAGTCTGTGCAAACTTTTTTCTTTAAATTACCTTTTTCATGAGTTTACTTCCCTAAATCTTTGTCTTATTTAAACTTTCAATGATTTAAAATGTAACTGATCTTGTACATTTAAGATACCAACAAGCGTCTCAAGCGTTAATTCCATTTTTGTGTGGAATTTATCTGTTTATAATTTGAAGCTATTAATTTAAATTAGGAATGAAAGAAGTAGAAAACCATCTGTAAGCAAAATTACTGTGATCAAGAAAAGTTGCAGAAAGGTGTAGTCTCTCTAGTAATTTAATTTTGACTGATATAAAAATGAAAAGAAAATTTCTGACTACTGTTTTCACACAAACTGCAAGTAATATACATTAGCAAGATTGGCTTTTGACCCAATGAACTGGAAACTAAATTGCATTAGTGCCTGTGCACAGTAGGAAGAATACTGTGACAAACTGAAACATATTTTTTATGAACACTAAACACAGAAAGAGTTTTCTAGATCAGAAATACTCTTAGGTGAATGCTAGCTGATATAACTTGATATAAATGAAGAATGAGAGTGTTGCAAAAACCACGAAAGGAGCTAAAAGCAGTAAAAACAGCTTTACACAAATTTCATTCCCAGTTGTGCAGAGATGGAGCAACATGGTTCTCTAGAGTTCATGAATCTCAATGCACTTTTCGTGTACCAAAGTCCTAATTTTTATCTCTTGCAAACTGTCTCTTTGCTATATTTATTTTCATATTCTTATAAGTAGTACTTTTACCGTCATCCCAGGGACAAAACTATTGGTTATATCAGTGTTATGACATGCAAGTTTTTACAGACTGTTAAAAATGCACCCATATTCTGAAGCAGAGGAGAACAAGAATCAAATAAAAGTCTTTGTAAAGCAAATTTCAAGAACGAATCTCAAGTTTTCACATTTTCACAATGTTGAACATCTCTGTCTTTGTAAATGCTGATCTCATTGGCAGGTGGAAGTACATCAGGAAGCAAGAGAGTCACATGCCAGTGACAGCAGTACACAGGCTGCAGTCTGAAACATGGCACAGGAGCAACAGGTCACTCTCTTGAGACCAGAAAAGAAGTGTTCTGGGCTTTTAACATCTCAAAAATGTATCATTCTTTCCTCTCATTGTTTAGTTATAAGTAGAAAAAGAGTTGGCTAGAGTTACTAACAAAAATGGTAAAGTGTACTGGTAAAGTACTTCACTAGAATAGTTCCCTCTCTATTAGTAAGTGTTATTTGTGCATTCTTGTATCTCACAAGCTGTCAATACTTTGCATTGAATCTCAAATCTTAAATGGTTCCCATTTCTCCATGCAGTTGATACTTTAAGAAAAAGAATACAAATTCATACAGCTATCAGATAAATGAAGAAGTAATGACTACTGGATGAAATTAAACTTTCCAAGTCTAACTGAAGATGACAGGAAACTACGTTTTTTGTGAATTTTTTTATTGTCACTTAAGGCACCAAGGAGAAAGTTAGAAACAAATAGTTTGCTTTGGAATGTAGATCTTTTTTTCTCTCTGTTGAAAACAAAACTTTCCCAAGTATTGAAGGATCATGAACATCATGTAATTACCTTCAGTAATGTATTGGGCTAGTTTCTAAAGAAGCTATAATTATTCCAATTAGCTTTAAAGGATTATAAACATTTATATGATTCTTATCTAAAATGCTATAATTCCAAAAAAATATTGCAGATATTTTGTAGCTCTATCTTCTAAACAATATTTGACATTCCCAAAAGGCATGTGGAGGAGAGGTTTTTCTGCCAGTATCATAGTTATTTTTTAAATATTTGGGATGCTCTACTCAAAAGATATGACTCATGAATACAATTCTTTCAACACTGTCCATTCTTTTTTAGCCGTTTGCAAAACATATGTCCAGTTTGACTTCAACAATGACAAGTTACATGCCTGCATTTCTTGGCCCATAGGGATAGATACTAGGTATATGCTTTACACACTTGTTAACTTCTCTGGCCCATGTGAGATATGCTTTATTACTGGATATTTGGTTCTTGCAACACATGTGGAACCCATATCTGTAACTGTTGAGGATGTTGAATTTGCAAGAAGAACCATATGCATGATGTAATCTTTTATAGTGGTAAAAGATAAGTTAGCTGTGAAGAAACCTGAAACTTTACTAGTTTTTGGAAATACCAGGTATGCAGATGTCTTCTACACTTAAAACTCCTCTACAGTGTAGAAACACTGTAAAAGAAATCGGCAAGAAAACGTGAATAATACTGCAGAAAATTTGATAGGCTATGCTATTAAATTATTTAGAAAAAATATTCAGATGAGTATCAAAATAGAACAAATAGAAAGGAACATTACAAGATGTGCATTAATTAAAGGAGAAATTGTGCACATAGACTCACCCCTGGTCTCAAGTCCTAAGCCTATGTGATATACAAACATTAGCTGTTCCTATCTGCTGGATGTTCCTATGTGCTCTGTGAAACGGAGAAGAGCACAAAAAAAACCCCAAAAAACAAAAAAAAACCCCAAAACATTCTTTTCAAGCCATTTTGTCACTCTCAAGCACTTTTTGGAAGGATGAGGAATATGACCATTTTTTCACTGAGGAGGAAGAAAAGGTCCTCTAAGCTAACTTAAGAACTTGAATGGGAAAGAAATATAAGAGTGTTGGTATAGTTGGAATGCTACTTCAAAGTTGGGTTGCTATGAAATAGAGACATTAGAGTCTATGGAATATCAGTTGAAGGACTACCTTATAACCATGCAAAATCCAGAGAGCAAAAACAAAGGAAGATTGCTGAAAAGTTTCTTCTGACAAGTGTATTGTTGGACAATAGATCAACATTTCTGAAAAGGTAAAGTGAGTTCCACATTCATTCAAATCATTTATTTACTGCTGTTTTTTACTGTTGTCTTTTATTAATCTGTCCAACCTCAACTTTCTAATCACAGAATCACAGTATCACTAGGTTGGAAGACACCTTGAAAATCATTGAGTCCAAACTGTGCCCCAACACCTCAACTAAACCATGGTACCAAGTGCCACATTCAGTCCTTTTTAAACACATCCAGAGTTGGCGACTCCACCAGCTCCCTGGCCAGAGGATCCCAGTACATGATCATTCTTTCTGTAAAAACCCTTTTCCTAATACCCAACCTATATTTCCTTTGGTGCAGCTTAAGACTGTGTCCTCTCATTCTGTCAGTTGCTGCCTGGAGAAAGAGACCACCCCCACCTGACTGCAGCCACCTTTCAGGGAGCTGAAGACAGTGATAAGGTCACATCTGAGTCTCCTTTTCTCCAAGCTAAATAACCCCAGCTCCCTCAGCCGTTCCTCACAGGGTTTGTGTTCCAAGCCCCTCGCCAGCCTCGTTGCCTCCTCTGGATGTGCTCAAGTGTCTCAATGTCCTTCCTGAACTGAGGGGCCAGAACTGGACACAGCACTCAAGGTGTGGCCTCACCAGTGCCAAAGATGATACATCCTCTTTTTATTCCTAAGTTCCTTCGAAACCTTGTTGCACATCCAGGCTGGACATTTGCTACATTGACTCATTTTTTGGCACACAGGGACAGCTTGTTCCTGTACCCTCAAGACCTCTGCTTTGAAGCAAGCCCATCTTTCCTGAATTCCTTTGTTTTTAAGGGCTGCTTCCCAAGGAACTCTCTGAATGTCTCCTAAATAGGCCAAAATCTGCCCTCCAGAAGTCCAGCGTAAAAGTCTTATTGATGTTCCTCCTGATATCACCAAATATTGAGTGAGAACTCTATAATTTCATGATCACTATGCCCCCAGCAGCCTCCAACTATCATATCTTCCACCAGCCCATCTCTATTTGCAAACAACAGGTCTCCCCACTGGTGGGCTCACTCACCAGCTGCAACAAGAAGTTGTTCTCCACTTATTGCTGGTGACAAAAGTGCTTTGCAAAGATTTGGGTTCTTACAGGTCAGCAGTAGCAATATATATTTTACTTACTGCTCTGTTCAACAAATGTTAGTAAATTACATCTCAATACATGAAAGATAGTAAGCCAATAGCTTGATTTATACTATTAGTGCAGCAGTGTCTGGTTCTCTAAAAGCAAGCAGTACTGCATAGCTTACACTCTCATAGGCAGCACTTCACAATGAACACCACCTGCAATGATATAATTAATTTTCATTAATCTCACCATTATTATTCATAAGTGGTCTTATATTTATAAATATGAAAATTATAGAAATAGATAAGTAGATCATAGCATCAGTAAAAGGCTGACCATCAAGTGTTTTTTTCCATATCTCTCCATAGTCATTACGTTTTTAATGGATTTAAAATTAATTTATGTTTTTAAAAGGCCTCTCACCCTAAAAGCTATTTTATTTATGCATTTGCATGAAAACAGGTAATCACTAAAACAGGCTACAATCAGCTACCTGATATCCTTATGTGTAGCCAGTCATTCAGCCCAGCAGAAAAATTATGTCATAAGTGTAGACTTGTTCACAGCTAGGAATGTTCCACCAGTAACTGCTGTGAATTCTAGATTTGAATAATTAGCACATGCTAACTTTGACCTTGTGTTTTGGGCCAGCAGGAGTCCTATATAAAATTTATAAAGTTAATTTAAATTTTTGCAGTTAGACTTACATGGAGAAGAAGTTCATCCAGAAAGTCTGTTAGGGATGCTTTCACCTGAAAGTCTTGATTCTGCAAAGAGATAAACTCATGATTAATTTTAAGTTTCATTGATTTCTGCAAGATCAGCTGATTTGCAGAGCTGAGTGTCTTCTATGTTTTTTTATGATCTTATACCATTTCTTTGAAGCTGCATAAAAACTAGCATAAAATATTTCTCACTAAAACAACAGTTCTCATCTGAAAATGTCAAATAATTATTCCAAATGTTGAACAGCAAGCCTTGCTTATCTACAGAATACTATTCCATATCGAAAATTAAGCTGAAGTACTGTTTAATGTGTGACCAAAGCTCTATTTTTTAAGACAGACAGATTCTTAACCTATTATTTCTGTTTTCAGTAAGAGGTCATGTTAATACATTTTGAAAGAAAAGCTATATAATGTTCTTGGTTTCCAAACTTTTTGCACTTCTCATTTTCAGCCTAGGACACTTCAGGACAGAGTGCTGGCTTTATGTGTACTATTTGTAATCTCTGCTTTTCATTCTACTTGTCACATATCTCATACTGGTATTTCCCTACATATCTCACTTCATGAGCTAATAACTTCAAATCCATTTCTAGTATAATACTAATGTTTAAGATGTCTACTTTCTATTTTACCACACTGGTAAATGTAATTAGAGAAAACAAAGGACAGGAAAATAGTAGAGAAAGAAGAGGACAGAAAATGAGAGGAGAGGGGAAGAGAGGACAGGGCAAGACAGGACAGGAAAGGGGTTTGAATCTCTGTTCTTAGGATTCTATTTCAGCTAATGAAATATCCAAATGAAATCATCAGATATAGGTGAAGGCCTAGTTAGAACCCAAGTCACAGCCCTCAGCTTACTCATAAAAAAGAGCAGTCTGTAATTTCTGTCTGCTTTGCTGCTGCTGCTAGTATTTCAACACTAAATAAGCACATACTGACACCACTCTGGTTTTTTTATCATCCTTTTGCAGCAAGGCAGCAGATCTGGGGGATACAGAGCACCAAAGACTCTTTGGATACTTTCTCTGGTCTGTGGGATAGTCCTTCTCATATCTAAACTAGAATCTGTTCTGTCTTCCTTTGTTAAACCTAAGCATTTTTATTCAGCTCAGTCCATTATTTAAGACATCAGTGACCCATGACCTACAGCTTATCTTGCATATTTTTTATGTCTCTTCATAAGTAAATCACAATAATACCCTCTCGTGTTTCACATACCAGTATGCAAATTCTGTAGGAGTAGAAGTAAAAATTGAAATAATGGAGAAATCTTACATTTAATGTTAGTAATGCAAACCCGTTTATAATTCTTCAGTTCTACAAAAGTAGAGCCATTTTTCCAGTTTTTATTACCCTAGGCCTTAGATTAATACAAACATGAGTATTCTCACCTCAACTCCATTAGTGTCAGGGCAACCTGCAAATGTCTGAAGTACCATGAGCAAGTAAGGTGGAAAATGTGGGGGTTTTTTCAGAGAATTCTAGTATTTTATTCACAATATGAAATGAGTCTACAGGACTGGCAAATTTTATCTTTCTTGAAAGAGCCAGAATCAAATGAAACTCAGCTGTAAGAGACATATTGGTCTGATGCTTACTCCCAGGAAGGATGTCATGACCCTTCATCCAGCATCAGTCAGTCCAAAACGTACTGGATGCTGTATTCCTGCCTCTGCTATGGTTATAGGAAAAAGAGTAAAGACTATCCACATGTGCAGCTTTTGAATTGCATTCAAAAGAGATACACTGTGCACACAAGCAGAAAATGTTGTTAAATGCTTCTAAAAGAAACACAGAACATTTGTTGTTTTCTGGTTTAGGGCCTAAGGCATCAAATGAGAAAACACAAGCACAGGAAAGAAATCCTAAATTACTGAGATGGTGATTGACCTGGAGTTTGCACATGTGGGACTGATGGGAGAACAAAACAGTATTAAACGCCTGCTTTCATCTTTTTTTCCTATCACCATAGAGCTCAGTGGAATTTATTGCCTGAACATACCTCTTTTTTGCTTCTGTTGTCTTCTTAATTTCCTTATGTTTTAAATGGCATTAACTACTCTAAACAGTTTTCCACTTTCTTCCCATAGCTGCAGTAGTAGACTTGGTTTTTCATCCTATTGAGTTCTTTGTTTATGGAATTATAATTAATTTTTCCCAGTATTCCAGGCTGTCAAGGTCTCATGGTCTTTTTCCATTTTATCTGCAGTTTCAGGAAGTTTTCATATGTGGTGAAAGCCATAGTCATGTTCAGTGAATGTCTGAAGCTAGCTCTGAGCATTTCAACAGTTTGGTGAAATCAGATTCCTCCAATGATCTCACTTTCCATACACACACAAGTCTTCAAGAATTTCTAAGTGTGCCAAGTTGCAAAGGTTTGCACAGAACTATCAGTTGTATAATAGTGTGCCTTAGCTAGTATGACTTAGCATACTTTGAAGCCTGTGAAAGAACCACCAATAAAAAAAATAAAAGTGTGCGTGGAGAACTGCTCTAAATTTTTTATTTTCTACCACTTAAAATACCCTTTTATATCTTTATTTTCACTCACATATCCTGAACAGTGAAACACATAATCTATAAAGAAAGGAGAGGAAAAAACCTAAAACTTTGAGCTATTACTTATATCCATATATTATACTCATAAGGAATATGTCTTGTAGAGAAGGAATATACCAAAATAAGTGTTTTAACTAGAAATAACATGCAGAGAAAACATGCATGGTGTTTGAAGGTATCTCTGTTTGGCTACCACTGCCATTAAACACAATTTGCTAAAGATAGTATCCCTCAGATATACTCTTTCCTCCATAATTATTCTAGAGGACGACCTTGTTTTTCATAAAGAGGAACAAAATTTTGTTGCAGTCTGGTTGGATATGAAAAAGGGAAATTGCACTAATGACAGCTGGTCTGTTGCTCTAGATTAAGATTCTCAAAGGGAATGGGAAGATGATTCCATCTTGTTAAAGAAAGCCAAATTACATCATACTGACCAACTGTACTGGACAGCAAAGCAGTTTCTGATTGGCCAGGGAACAGTCTGTCACTTGGCCATGCCAAAAAGTCTGTCATTCAGAATATACTTGAAGACTCTTTATGTTAATTTGTGTAAATATATGAAGGGATGCACTTCTAATGCATTTTACTTTGAAGACAGGTGTGACGAAGGGAAAACTGATTAAGCAAGTGGCATAGCTTTAGAGGACAGCTTCTGAAGGGAGAGGAAAGCATTAAAATAGGCAAAATGGTAATTTGAGAGGTAATTCAATTTTGTGAACGCTATATGACTTGTGAGTCTCCACATGAAATGCTGATGAGTGTCCACAGCAAGACTAGGATAGGAGTTGGAGCCTCCTGCCTGTTTCTGTCTGTCTTTTCATTTTAGTCTTGTAAATTCAAAATACATTCAGTTGTGAAGTGGCACAAGTAAATTGAAATGTAATTTAATACCTAAAATAATGTTCTATTGCTGTCTTTGTGTTAATATTGTCAGCCTTAATATTTCACTCCCTTACATGCAGCAGTCCAAACAATTCCTGTAGTTAGAATCGAGTTTCCATGTTCTTTTTTGAATATCATAGAAGTTTCATGAAGTCGAAGAATGTTTTATTTCAAAAAAAGAGAGATATATGGGATAGGGCAAAAAGATTACAGTTGGGAGAGTGGGAGGCAGATAGAGGGAAAAGAAAAAAGAATTAACAGGAAACCACCCACATTTCAATACATTGTATGGTTGCACTGTGAATATATTTTGTATTGGGAACAGGGGATGGGGGTGGAAAAAGTGGTAAGCAAGACAGGGAAGGACACCACATCACAGAGGAGGAAAACTAATTCCTTGAATTTAACAGTTAAGGGAAGTAAAAAGTGAGGAAATCTATCCTCTTTTATCCCCCTTCCCCCTTAATCACTGTTAAGTTAACATAGGATCTTTTGTTGCTCTCTGAGTTGTATCTTTGTATAATATATATAATATATATATATATAATTTTATAATACATAACTAGTTATATAATTTTATTGTAATTAATTGACTAAAATTTGCTATCTAATCAGTAATAATAACCTTAAATTACAACCACTAAAAGCTTTAACATATCAACTACTAAAGTGAAAAATCTGTATCTTTTGCAAACTTAGTAAGGAAAGTGGGACTCAAATACTGCTCATATGTAACTAGAGATGCTCAATGAAGGATACATCTGCTCATGGAATTAGCTGTTCCTTCAGTTACATCCCACATTGAACAGTTCTTGATTGTTCATATTCCAGGAGCATCAGTGTGTCAAAATAACCATGTTCTACTGCTGTCAGACTGATCACAAGGTAACCCTACACTGAAATGTGCATGTCGTTCTCAGACCAGGCACTGAACCTCCTACTTGTCTTGACTGCAGTGTTCAGTGGGCCCAGCTCAACTCCCTCTCTCTTTTAGCTTCATGATTCTACAAATCCCATGTTTAGAGGCCAAACTTTCTTTATTTTCATAATTCATTTTTAGTGGTAACAAAATCTTGTGGGCACCATGCACTGATATGCCAAATTCAATCTATGACTTAATTTCCTGTACATAGTCCTGTCAAGTCCTGGGGGAAAAAAATCACACAACTAGTGTACTGTAGAATTTCCCTACCCCTTAGGATTTGCCTAACTCAAACACTATGCCTTCATACAAGACAGCATTCCTGTGATACATTTCTTAGTAGAATCATAGAATCACGTAAGTTAGAAGTGACTTCTAAAAGTTATCTATTTGGTTCTAGTTCAAAAGGTACAGTCAGAGCAGATTGTTCAGTCATGTTCAGTCAAGTTCTGACAATCTGCAAGAATGGTTTTCCTACATCTCTCTGAGCAAAATCTCAGATTTTCACTGTGTTCATGCCAAATTGCTCAAGGTAAAACAAATGAGCAGAATAATGAATGTTCTTGTCTGAAAGTCTTTTAGCTTCTATTTATGAGAAAAGCCAGTACCTGTGCTGTTCATATTTGTTGACAGTCCTTAACTAAGTATCCCCTACTGCTTAGCACTCTACCAGGATAGACTCTTTGACTTACCTCCATGCTGTTTCCAGTGTCAAGCCACACTGTAATCAGGTTACACAGGATACTGATGAGTTGGCCTGGATTAGATTTTGTTAAGATGGGTATTTCTAAATGCTAATGCAGTGTGTTTCATCTGATGTGACCATATACTGTGTTTTATACACTCTTTCCATACAGCTGATGATTATAAGAAATGGGGGAAAGAGAACAAAAATAAAATAAAATAAAAAGCAACCTTGCCTAAACACTTGAGCTCTGCTTTCCGCTTTCTGGTACTTATTTTAATACTTCTGCTTCATACTTTTCCTGCTTATTTTTTTAGAGAGAAATTGATGGGAAAAAGAGAGCTGTCACAACATTTTTTCATCACTTGTGACTCCTGCCATACTGCACAAACAAGCAGAAGATGCCAGTTATCAGGATCTTCTCTACATCTCTCTTTTTCCTGCTCATTGTAATGGTAGGCATCCTGAATTGGATCATTCCTGCTTATTCAGCAGCAGCTGAACAGAAATTATTGTGAGACAGGCTTGTAGGGACCGCTTCATAGTGGAGTTGTTTTCAGTGGTAGGTGGGTGGGAATCTGTTACTACAATCACAATTATTACGTACATTCAGAAGTTTTAGCCCAGTGGTAACTCTCCCACTTGTCATCCCCATTTTCATTTTCACATTACCTCTGCTATCCTGATGTACCAACAGCCTTCATTCCTTAGCAAGCACAGCAGAGGAACTCTCTTGTACAGTAACTAGAATTGACAAAGAAAAATTAGATCCTATATATTTAATAACTGAGTGTAAAGAATAGAAGATACTGTATCAGTTTGTATAGCCATCAAATCTTCATGCATAATTGGGGTCTTCTTTCATCTCTGCTGATAGTTTAGTTCTCTTAACTTTATAAAGTACATTTCAAAACATGTAACATACCATATATTCCAAATATCTTAAAAAGACAGAGTAATTTCTACTGCACTAATTTATAGGAAACTTTTCAAAATAAATCAGTTTAACAAACATGCAGAAATGCAGAAATACAGAAATACCTGTCAATCATCAAGACCAAATAGATGCAAAATATTTTTTATCACAAATGGCCTAAAGAGTGCTCAGAAAATTCCATCTACTTTGACACAGTTTCTGAGTATATCTCATTTTTATGGCTCAGACATTGTAAGGAAGAAATGGTTGCTGCTCATTCCAAGATCAATGTTGATGCCTTGTGAGGCATGTAGAATGCCAGCTGGGATCATTCAGCTGAGTAATATCAATGAGCATCTTGCAGGATTCCCTTTAGCTTTTCTAAACATGCATGCCATCAGCTTGTATTGGTGTCAGGCAACTTGGAGAGGAAGGGGGAAGAAGAAAGGGGAAGGGGAAGAGGAAAGGGAAGGGGGAAGATGAAAGCTTTTGCAGGATGAATTTTTAAGTGTTAGATGATGCCTTTCAATGCACAGCATGCTTAGCAATATCCACCCTTAACTGGAGCCAGCTGGAGAGACACTAAATCAGGTACCAAAACCAGCCCTGTTTCATAGACACAAAATACAAACTGGGTGAATGTCTTGAGTCTATTTCAGATACTCCAGAAGCTATGTGTATAAGTCACATACAATATTGCACACCCTTATTTAGACACATGAGTAGTCAAGGACAAACTCAGAAATGAATGAAATTTCCCCAGGGAAGAGATAGAGAGAGAAACATAAGTCTCTAAGGTAAGAAAGTTTCCAATGCAGCCATGGAGTTCACATATCTGTGAGGTTCAAGATAATAGAAAAATCCAAAAAGCAGTTAGCAGATTTCCTAAAATGACCCAGAAAATCCAATACATGCTCTTTCTCCTCTCAGGAAGGGCAGCATTGTCAAACACCGCTTACTACAGACTTCAATGACCTTGAAGATCTTATCTACCAAGGAGAGATGTTTTAATAAAGACTTCTAGAAGGAAAAAAATATTCCAGAAAGTGGAACTCTCACCAGTGCACACACCAACTAATATTTATCATTAGACTGTGAATTACTTTATCATGGCAAGATCTACCTTTCAGAGCCTTCCAGCTGTACCTTCTGTGAAAAACCTAAAAACACCTCTTTCCTGCAAGAAAAAAAATGTTTTGAAAACAAATTTTGAAACAAAACTTTTGAAATACCTTTTTTAACAGGCTAATATTGTTTTCTCAATGGTTCTATTGCTCTCAGCATGATTAACATTTGATATTAAAATAATTGAAATAAGGTAGTTGAAGCTGATGATTTGGCATGGTGCTTTTCAAATTGTTGTTTTCACTGCTTTAAAAACTGTCTCGTTACCACCACTCATATTCAGGGCTACTCTTACTTCAATTACTAAGACTTTTTGGGTTATCTTATTTGCGTTTTAATGAAAAGAATTATTCTAATCAACTGTGATGAACAGCACTCATAGTTTACAATTTTCGTGATTAACCCAGCAATAACATACCCATATTTCATGTCTTTTAAGTATGAGAGTCCCTAGAAACAGCATTTTCAACAACAACAAAAAGTTGTGGAAAAGATAATTAAATTTTATTGCATATAGAGAAATCATACTACTAGTTTTTACATCAGATCAAATAATATTTTATATTTCCAGGTAGTATGTAAAAATACTACATACAGCACAAGGAAAATGATATGTCCACTGAAATTTGTCTGTGAAATCAAAAATAATAATAATAGTTCCACATTTATCAGCCCACAACAGTTGATCTATAATCTATTGCAATGGAAGATGCCAGTCTCACAAGACTACAGATTAGGGCTTTCAGGATAATATGTTCTTGTGCATCAGAAAAATGTGAAAGAATCAATCCAAAATCCTCAAAAAATATTTCATTAACCATTCCAAAACATTGTACATATTTCTGCTCCATAACACAGCTTTTTGCACTGTTCAATGCTTGTTTTGTGAGTCCATAAACATTGCTGCACTAAGAAAAACCAATCCAAGAAACTGTTTAAAGCAGTTGGTCAGCATCCTTCTCATTCTTCTCATTGTCCTCACATTGCAGCTGTAGGCATTTAACTACTGGTGGTCTTGCCAAAACCTTTGCAAAAGCTGCTTAGTTGTTGGCTGTTGGCTTGAAAAACTGAGACTGATTGTCAGCAAAATGTCAAATGTGACTCCACAAGCTGCAGTTGCTTTAAAGTGACCACCATCACAGCATCGACCTTGAAAATTATGAAGGCTAACTAATAAGAGTCAGATCACAGAGATTCATGTCCTCTAGGGCTTTTAGATTCACATCTGCTTCTGCCCAGTTTTGGGGGGAAAGTAGTACACAAGCATCACTGAAGGTATAACATGAGAGAGTCAAGTGAAAAAAATATATTCCTTATACATTGGCTGCATAGATACAGTGACATTGTAGCAGCATATCATCAAGCAGTATTCACCTTAGCATCAATTAGATATGCCAAATATAACCGAGGCCTAAATATTTCCAGGACTGTAACACACATTTTTAAATTATATTTTTTATAATTTCCAAGTACTCGGTGCTTTTACACACCTTTGAAAGTGGCCGCAAATGTAAAACAAGTCCTTACATCACAATTTGACTCTTAGATTCATATTTTCTGTCCTCTTCAAACCTTTCTTTATCCACCTCCGAAAACACATTCTAGTTCAAATCCCATTTTAACTATTTACCAGCATACTTACAATTGTGTCTTAAGCCTTACACATATAACAGAGCAGATTTGACCAAGGCTTGACTAAGAAATAAAATTTATATTAAAGTAAATGTATTATTCATAAATATTCTTTGTTATTCTTTGTAAGCTCTGAGAGAAACCAATATTCTAGCTAGGCTAAACACTGCTTCATGAAGCGATGACACCATGCTAAATTAAAATCTGTTAAAAGAATATTACTGCTAGAAGGAAGTGCCATTCTTTATCAATAAGACTTTGCATTTAATAGGTTTCTAGTTTATCTTTAGTCTAAATACTTAGAGGCTCTACCCTTTAATTTAATGTATAAATTGATTCTACTCTGTCTCACCACACCTAATGAGCATATTTGGTTCTTTGTCAATAGAAACTAATGATTAAATGAAGAAAGGTAATCAGATTGAAATAAAGATAAGAGATATTTATTTTATACCAGACTGGAATTGTCAATGCCTTTATCTGTGAAAGAAAAGTTAGATCCAGTGTCTTGTATCTTGTTTGATACCAAGAGGTAAAGCTTCAATGGTAATGCAAAGGTATTCACAGATATACTACTCAATTTGTGAGACAAGACAATGGTTTTACTTTCTGTATAAATGCTCATTATACATCAAGGAAAACAATCACATCCTGTCCCTCTTTCTGCAAATGAAAGCTATTTTTAGTGCCGAAAGTCCTTGAGAAATACACTGCAGCAGAGCAGAGGGAGCTTTACCCACTTTAACAGAGCTTTAATGTATATCTTCAAAAAATATGGAAAGTATGGAAGCATAAATTTCTTTGGAATGTGAGTAAGAGAACACAGAGACTTTGGATGTTTTCACTAGGGAATAAGCAAGCTAACTAAAAGAATGCAGCAACAGAAATCATTACTCTTTTTTCCTTTCTTTATGACTGACAAATTTGTATAGCAGATATTAACAAAATTCCACACTGAATCACACTGAAGACTGTGATTAGAGTATGGCTCATAATTTTTGGTACAAAGTGAGCTCCTCTGTGAGCTCATATATCTTAACTAAAAACAAAAAAAATGCCACACATCTTGTATTAGTACACAACAGTCATAAAAGAAATGGAGTATGTACATACATTAGACAAAGAGAGAAATTTTTTTTAACAAAGTGTTGTTATTACTATACTGTACTTTCAACCCAGTTCGCCATATAAACTACTTTCATAGTGGAAGAAATATATTTTCATTATAAATGGTGTAGACAAAATTTATAAAAACAAATTTCTGTATTTTTTCCCCTCTCATTTCAGAGCTAAGTGAAAATAAATATCCTTACTCTTAAGCACAATAGAAGTTTGTTGAATTATTAGTAATTTGGATTGCATATTGATTTAGTGGAAATCATTAATTATATAATAAAATCAAAAGTATGTGAAAGAAAATTGTGTAGAAAAAGGAATTCAATCACTGTGACAGTTACACTCAGAAAAGGAACAAAATGTGCTTGTACTGTTTTTCAGTAAATCTAAAGTGGTAATTTTTTCAAAAATTCAGTCCAGTTTTGTTTATTCAAATAAAACAAGCAAATATAATCTGCAGACACAAACTTTTTCACCTCCCTGCTGATCTCTGCTTACATTTTGGGCTGAAAGTCTAACTCTGTAGTGACACAATGGGAATGCAAGCCTTGGAATTATCTTGACAATGCCTCCAGTTGGAAATAACTGAAGGATCCACTTCGTGGATCCACTTCTTCTGTACCTGGTCCTTTACATTGACTTGTAATTAGTCCTCAAGTATTTCAATATCATAAAATAAAACATTCATCTTTTCTTGACACCCTGGTGATGTGCTCCTCTACTCACCCTCACCATAACCTCATTCTCAGGATACCAAAGAGAAAGCTTCGGACTGGATCTACAGCTTAATGCTCTTTTTTTGCTCATAAAAAATGCTGAAATTTCTAACAATATTTGTGAAGTATTCCTGCAAGTGACCATATTTCCAGCATCCTTATCTTTTCCCCAATGGGTGTTGTCTCTAGACCGAAACAGAGATAACCATGAAAATAAATAATGTGTTTGTATCTAAACGTACCAGACCCTGGTGAGCACTGCCATGGCTAACCATTCTCTTACCCTATTGTTTGAGTGGCCCTCTTGAAAATAGAAGAGACTCAAGAGTGAATGATTTCACCATTTCAGTGAAAAGCAATCACATTTGTGACTAGCTCATTTGGAATTCAATCTGGGGATATTAAGAATAAAAAGAAAGGCCTCTTCAAATGTATCAATAACAAAAGGAATATATTGGGGAGAATGTGGGCTGGAACAGGCACCCTTGCAACAGAAGCTGCAGAGAAGACTAAGATACTGAATGCCTTCCTTGCTTCAGTCTTCACTAAAAAGGCTGGCCTCAGGAATGCCTGACCAAAGAGACTAGGAAGAAGGTCAGAAGAAAGGAATACTTCCCTTTGATTGAGGAATATTAGGATAGAAACCATTTAGTCAAGATTAACATCCACAAGTCTGTGAGCCCTGAAGAGATGCACCCACGAATGCTGAGGGAACTGATAGACATTATTGCTGTTCCACTCTCAATCATCTTTGAGAGGGCATGGCAGTAAGGAAAGATTCCTGAGGACTAGAGGAAAGAAAATGTCACCACAATCTAGCAAAATATTATCTTCCAGAAAATTAATTTAGTCTTTTCTCTAATAAAAATATCAGAATTAATCTATTTGTTTTCCGTATTTACATAAATTTTCCCAGTTTTTTTTTATTATTTGGTTTTGGTCACTCAAAATGAAAAGTAGCATTTCTTTACATCCCTCTTTAGATGATTCTTTATATGTTTGCTCACAGCTCGGACATGTGCACTCTTAGGCAGGTAAAAATCTGAGAGAGGTGGTGAATGAATCCAGCTGGCAGCCAGTCACCAGTGGGGCTCCCCAGGGTCAGTGCTGGGTTTAGTCCTTTTTGTCCCATCTGGCTGAGGGGATCAAGTGCACCCTCAAACAGTTTGCAGATGATGCCAAGTTGGGTGGAAGTATTGATCTGTCTGAGGGTATGAAGGCTCTGCAGAGGGATATTGACAGGATAAATCAATGTTCCAGGGCCAGTGGAATGAGATTCAACAAGACCAAATGTCAGGTCCTGACTTTGAATTACAACAACCCCACAGAGCACTACATACTTGGGACTGGAAAGCTGCCACTGCTCAACAGCAGCTGAACATGAGCCAGCTATGGCATGTTGGCCAAGGAGCAGTGACCAACATGTGGAACTGTGGCCTGTATGAGGAACAGTGTGGCCAGCAGGACCAGGGCAATGACTTTCCCCCATTTTCAGAACTGATGAGACTGCACCTCAAACCAGTCCAGTTCTTCCTACAGGAAGGGCATTGAGGGGCAGGAGTGTGTGCAGAGAAGGGCAACAGAGCTGGGAAGGGGTCTGGGGCATAAGTCTGGTAAGGAGCAACTGAGAGAGCTGGGGCACGTTAGCCTGGAGGCCACTCAGGATGGACTTCATCACTGTCCAAAACCACTTGACTGGAAGTTGTAGCCAGGTGGGGATTGATCTCTTCTCCCAGGCAGCAAATGACAGGGCAAGAGGACATAGTGTCAAGCTGCTCTCCAGGAGGTTTAGATTAGATATTGGGAAAAATTTCTTCACCAAAAGAGTAATTAAGTGCTGGAACAGGCTGCCCAGAGAAGTGATTGAGTCACCATCCCATGAAGAATTTAAAGTCATATAGATGTGATGTTTACGGACACAGTTTAGTGGTGGACTTGGCAGTGCTGGGTTAATGTTTCTAGTCAATTATCTTAAGGATTTTTCTAACCTAAATTAATTTCTAACCTCTGTGATTCATGATTCTGACGTACATTTGTTACCAAAAATATTCTTGTTAAATGTACATCATCATCTGAGTTACAATTCAGGTAATTTTAAGGTCTCTGATTGACATGATTCCAGTGTGACAGAATGGCAGTCACCTATAACAGAAAGTCTTTCATATTGTCTAATGTAAGATAAGGAAAGGAAAGCTCCAGAGTTTCTTAAATATCTCTCTGGATAAAAGTAGTTTTCCCTTATATCACAAATGAGGACATTTGAAATATATTAAATATGAAGCCTCCAAATATTTGTGTGAGACTGCCACCTCTTACTTATTATGTGGACTACTAGAGATATAAAAGCATATGTGAACATCTTGAAGCACACAAAATAATAAAAAGAAAATGGAAAAACTATAAACATATGTTTGATATATTTGCAGAACATATTAGATGCTTTAAACATAAGAATAAAAAATACAGATGGGTTGGCCATATGGTTTCACTAGGGCCAACATACACAAGCAAAAAACTAATTCTTTGATGTCTTTCTGAGTACAATATTTGAATATAGATTAAAAATACCTAAGGGTTAATGGGCATTGCAGGTATACAAGGGTATTTCTACACTGGTATACAGGGGCAAACCAGTGATCTCATTGGCATAACAGTAGGTAAGGATTTGTCCTACATGCTCATAAACTGATAATATCATAGCACACATAATCCAAAAAAAGTAAATTATTTCTCATCCATGACTAAATATCAGTCTGGAACGAAGACAGCAGAGACAGCACAAAATAATCCCAAAATATAACTGCAGAGTCCAACTCAGTATGACTGGCAAATCCATGGAATAATGCATGATTTCAGCAAATCTCATCATCCAAAATAAACATTTGAATATGGCATCAATTTGTGACCAACAGATCAAGGTTTTTGCAATATAGCAACCCAGTCTTCCAACCCATCAAAAAAATAAAAATTCTCACAAGACCAGCAAGAGTTAGTGGGAAATGGTCAGTGAGATAAGAAAAGGATCAATCAAGGCAAATATCTCTGACCAGCAGAAGCCCCATGTATCACAGATATATTATTAGATAAGAGAATTCTTCTCAGTTTCTAATATTATTTCCTGCATTTGGAGATTTAGTCACATACATTGCTTTATGACTTTTTTTATATAAAAATAAAACCTGAGAGTCCTGCACGAAGAACAGTCTGGCAAACTGCATGTTATAGTGGAAAGTGCAGAAAGGATAGAAAAGGAGATCACAAAGGTCAGTGCTTTAAGGAACTTTCATAGCTCAATATATTGTTTTCTTTAATACTTTTTGCTTATTTCTTTACTTTTTTTCCAACATTTTGTCCTGTATATTGATAGCAACCAAATAGTTTTGTCCTGTTTCTCAGCCAAGTCAGCTGGCAAATACTCTGGCATCATGTTTAAATGAGCTTACCCTTTATGGGCAAAGCAAAGCTTCTGCTGACATATGAGAGACAGAAAATGAACATTGCCTTTTGTAAATGACTCTTTTAATATGCAAGTTATTTTTATTTCATAATATCTGTAGTCAGTGTTGAAAATATTTTGGTCTTTATTCAGTACATCATGAGACAATTGCTGAATTTTAAAAACGAGTGTAAACCTTCATTATTTTCAAATCATATGTTTATGTTAAGTTCCATTAAGGGAACAAAACTAAAAAAAAGTCGTGCTATCTGTTGAACATGATTGGTCATAGTCACTGTATGTTGATAGGTCTGTGTACAAATCTACGTATATATCTTCAGATGTAAACATAGACAAAAAATGTGATCAATTTTCTTCCTCTGGATTAAGTACCTTTATATTAGAATAACCTATTTCAAGAGCAAATTCTTTGAGGAATAAAACATATCTTAGGACGTTTTACTTGATTTTCTAGTTTGTAGCAAAATCGGAATATTTGTACTTCCAGGCTTGAGTTTTCATTTTAATTATTCATATTAAAATGAATAAACCCTGTAACGTTGAGGAATTAACAAAAGTCACAGTACTTGCAATGGGACCAAGGGAAAAAGCAAAAGCTGCCATTGCAGCTTTTGAAATTAGAGAAACAGTCAGATAAACAGCGGAATAGGATTAACATTAGCAAACAGTTGTTTTTAGTTGACCTTTCCATCACTGATGACACTAACACATTAATTCAGTTTAGCAGCTGACTGACATGTTGTATACAAGATGTTGCGATATACCAGAATTGTTGATGAAGACCCAGTTTAAGCTTCTGAAAATATATTCTAACCTTTACAACTTTTCTCCACAGACAACAGTTAATATGAACAATAATAACTGTTCGCTGTGGAGACTTATAACAATAATGTCCTGTCAAAGCCTGGCAATCATGAAGATGAGAAGTGTTTGGAAAATATTTTCATCTGTTACAGAATTTCTTCTAAAAATCTGTCAGACCAGTCAGTGTTGGGTGACACAAAATCACAAAGAATTTGAGCTGATACTGTAAGTAAAATTTACTCAGAACAGTAGAAAAACAAGGCAGCTGTTTATTCAGCCAGGTTCAGGAAATTCAAGCAAATAAGGCATGAGATAGTGATATGATACTTCAGATTTCAAAATTAGTAAGTAATATTTGTGTTTATGCTAACAATCTTGAAATCAACTATTTTCTGGTGTTAAAACAACAATGCAGCTATCATATTGCATGGCTGGGTCCAGTGACTCTAAGGTAGTACCTGGGATTCACATAGTAGCTTAGGAACAAAATCAGTAAATAATTACCAATTTTTCATCTAATATTGACATTTGTTCAGAATGTAATTTACCAGTAATACTCAAAGCATTTTATACATATGAAGCTAATCTTCATAGTATTGTTATTAATAACTCAAAGAATTTTTTGTACTCTTCAGTTCAAAAACCACTAGGCATAAGCCCTCGCCTGATCTTGTATCTACTCTTTTAGCAAATGCAAATGTCAGAAAATGAATAGGTGTTTCTGCTAAGAGAATCACTTGTTTCTTATTCTATATATTTAAATTGGTTTTAATCATCAACCCTTCATATATAACACATCCTTTATCCCTCCCTGCTGCACACATGCTCTAAATTTAATTAAAATAACTGAAATGGAACTACAGATAATTTGTTTTTTAAATAGACTGCCACATGCTCCATTTACATAAAACCCATTAGTTTGCATTAAATACAAATTAGCTGCTGATATGAGTTAAATCACATATAAATAGTTCAGAATAGCCTCAGACCCACATGTTTTAATTAATATAAGAGTTAACCAGATTTTCTGTAAGGTAATCAAGACTCTCACTCATTCATTCTTCAGAACAATAGGGCAGAGAATTAAGAGCTGTCCTGTAACACTTATTTTACCAGCCAAATAAAGGCACACAGAAGGTAGGAGAAATGCACCGATTCATGCATTTATAACAAATAAACTGCTTTAAAATGATTCTGCAACTGTCATACTAAAGACAATATGAACAAAATCTACATTGTGGGGAGAAAAAGATGCTGGAAACTTTTAAGTCATGAATGTCTAGTTGTTGCAGAATATTGGGGATATCATAAAACAACGGTGAAGACACTCTTTCTTCCTACCCCTTCTGAACATAAAAGCAAAATATAATATGACAAAAGAAGGATTTCAGACACTTCTTGAGGAATTGTTATATGATGAAAATATGACATTTCCCTCCAACAGCTAGAAATACCAGCAAAATATCAGTGTCACTCCTAGGTAATCATTTCCTCATCTTCCAAAATGGTTATAACACCACTTTGTTCACATGTGAGGTCTGCAATTTTGCTAAAACAGAGCAAAACACTGCCAAAAGCTCATCTTAATGGCACCCTACTAGTAAATGTTTTCTCAAGCTTGTACCTACACGGATTCATAAACAACATTTTGACATACACCTCAAAAACTTTAAAACTGCAACATATTTTGAGAAAGCATATATGTAAAGGCAACAGAAGTGGTATCCCTGAGCTCTTTATAGAAATTCAAAATTCACAAGATTAGAGGGATCTTTAAACAGTGATGTTTAAAAAATCAAAGAAACAACACCCCCTGGAAAGCAAAACACAACAAATTCAGTACCACTGTAATGAAAGAAAAAGGGGGGGGGGGGGAAGTAATTAAGTAGGCAGGCTATAAAAATTCTTTGGCAGAACAGAGAGCAATTGAACAATTGAAGTAGCAGTAATGTAGGAATTGTACAGCCATTACAGGTTTTGGACAAGTTAGATTATCAGAGGTTGCAAATGATTCATGTTGTTTTGCTGCTGTGGTTACACAAGGGCAGAGACAATACTAAAAGACTGGACATCTAGTTTAATATCAAGGGTAAGAAGCTGAGCCAAATCATCACTCTATGAAAAAGTCAGGTCTGAGTGATGCACCATCTTGCAAGGTCAAGCCCTATTTGTGCAAAACTTGGGCTGAAATTTGTCTTCCATCCAGACAGTAGAAAAGTTCATTCCTGAATGAATGTGATAGCATTAAATCTGCTCTTTGAGTTGCTTAATGTTCGCAGGATATGGTCCTTAACTGCCATTTTTTAAGAAATAAAGATATTTTTTTCTCAGTTCCAAACAAAGGTGTATCTATTACAGACGAGTTGGACAGAAACATCAAAACTAAAATGCCCTAAAACTGATTGTAGAATTCAACATGGTATAAAAGTATTATATTTAACAGAAGGAGAATTTGATCTGATGTCTCTAATTTGGCATGCATATACACTCAAAGTAATTCTATTCTGTTCAGTCAGGAAGAACAGAGCATAATTAGCAAAGAATTAGTCATCCTAGATTCACTGATTCATCTTTGCAGTGTTTTACATAAAATATTAATATACAGTGCATAATATGCTATGTGTCTTAATTTTTAAATTATTTAGGCATTTTAAATGAAAGTAAGGTTCTCTAATGTATTAGGATTGACACTAATATTCCAAAGAAATGCACAAGGATTACAATCAAAACCAATTCTTAGACATTTAAATTAAAATGAAGAAAATATGCTACATGGTAGCATCTTTGAAAAGAAAGAGGAATATTCATTATTCATATTAAAACAAAATATATATTTAGTACCACATCTGTTTAACGTGGATGTTCACTCACACATTTTGCTACCCATAGCAATGGAAGAGTCTTAATTCTATTTGCATTCCTCCAGAGAGGTAACTATCCATAAAGACCGAGTAATTTTACCCAATGAATGTCAGTGAAATAAAGAGTGCCAAAATGGCGATTTTGTTTCTTAAAAGCCAGATTTTTCAGTAAATTATTCATAGTAAGAAACAGCAGGATAGGCTATGTCAGTTACATCAGTGTCGTATTGTATCTGTTCCAAGTTACATCAGACTATAACAGGTGTGATGGATCACAACAAAAGGTGAAGCATGAACAGACAAGTAATGCCCAAAATACCCAAATATTTTCAATAAGCCCAGTAACTCAATGTGGGAACATAAATGAAACAAAGTCTAACCTTTTTAAAAAACTGCAATCACTAACCAAAGATTCAAGCCTTGAAAATTTTTAAGTACAATGAATAAGAGAAGATTCACGAACACATCATTACTCAGGACTAAGATTAAGTTAATTGAAAAACATTTTCAACTGTTTTGCTGTATTTCATCAAATAAATATTCTCTCTGACTCTAAAAGCCCAACAAAAAATATTATATGCTGTGGCAGAATGGTTACATAGAATTGTTTCAGATTGATTATTTTCTATAATATAAGGCCCTGTGAAAATTATTAAAAGCAGATGTTTCTTATAAGGCTATATAGTCCTGTAATCAAGTACTAAGTATTCTGATCTATTTTAAAAATTTGATTCAGTGCAAATTCTTAACACTCCAAATTAGCTTCTGAACTTCAGAGGTTTTGACAAAACAGGACTTCTAACAGTTTTTTCTTCTCCTCCCCCATCATAAGAATCCCTTTTTGCTATTTCACTGATTTTCCTAGAATATGGTAAGACAGGCTTCTCAAAGACAATGAAAAGAGACACAAAAGTTACTTACACACTGGCATTGACTCAAGGCCCTTCTATTTATATAGGCAGCGTTGAAGTAATATTTTAGTCAAATCTGGTTTCATTAAATGACATTGTAGATATAGTTTGCTCAGTTTTGAACAGCAGTTGCAGTGTAATTAGTACCACTTAATGGAATAATGTAACTGAGGGGCATATTGTTATTAATCAAATTCCAATATCAAGTTGTCTGCTGTAATAATGGGACTGATTATTGACTGATGAGCTGTTCAGCCTGGAAACTGACCCTAACTGAATCCCGTCTTTCCAAAAAGGAGCAGACAGGCAGAGACCTAAAAAAACCTTTCTTCTAGCACTTCCATGACAGAGATCTATGCCCAGTACTATAAAATGTCAGACATTACATTTTCAAATAAAGAACAAAAGAATGTAAGAATGTCAGGATCTGGAAATATAACACAATTGAAAAGTTTTCTTTAAACCAAAAATGCAAGATTTACCCTCTCATAGTCAAGAAACTCTGTAATAAACACTGAGAACTTACCCAGGGTGTGTGGGTAACTCCTACCAATGTAAAAATATTTAGGTCTTCTGTTTAGAATCTAAAGAGATCATGAATTATAGGTTTACACAGGCACCCAAGGACAGACTAAAAATTCATGTGATTCTTAAAATACTGAGGTGATAATCTGCTCATCATTTGATGGTCTTTGTGCCACGTACATCACATTATTATCTCCTCTTAATTCTGGAAGGAAAGCAAAGCAAAAACAACAACCACAACAAAGATAGAGAGGAGAGTGCTATAGGTTTTTTTCCCACCTGGACTTCCTAAAAAAGCAATGTAACATTCTTATTGACTTTGAATGCCTTCCCTCCCATGACTTTCATTCTGAACTGGCAATTTTCTGTATTGCTCCTGAGTTGATCAGGGAAGGATCTAAAAACCATATTCAAGCAGAAATTCAGTCTGCCATCTAAATCTCTTGGCTGCTGCAGCAGACCAGAAATTCCACAGAGGTGACAGCTCCTTCACAAGTCCCTGGGATACATGCAGCACTTTAAGGAGAGCAGAGTATGGGAAGAGCTTTATAGTAGCAGTTACTGTAACAGAGAAAATCAAAACCAATAAGAACAATAAGATTATGTTGTGAAAAATATTGCCATTATTGAACCAACTGCTACGGGAAAGTATCCTTCCCTTTCTGCCACTGGGAGTAAGTATCTTAAATCCAAGTGCAGTTCGACAATTAAGTATCCCATTCTATCTCAATAATTAGGGTTACTGTTTAAGTAAATTTGGGTACTCAAATAAATAAAGTCTGCAGTGAGAGTATTGACAATATTGGTGCTTAGATTATGATTAGTAGATGCCTGTTTTAACTTGCATTTACTAAATCCTTGTTCCTAGCACACATGCTGATTTGTACAAACATGACATAATAGTTCTATTTTGAATTACTTCTATTTTCTCCTTCTACCCCCAAAAATTAGAGCAAGAAGGTATTTCTTAAAAAAGCTAAAGAACACATTCCAGCATAAAATTGTCTGGCAGAAGATTAATAAATGGTAAACTAATAATCTAAACTTGTGGTTTCATGGTCAACTGAAATCTATCTAAATTAGTGGTCTCTATTCATCCCTGACCACAGTTCAGTAGAGGTTTTAGGATGTTCCATTATGTAGGATTTGTGATGTTGACTCAAGGCTGGATTTGAAGATTTAAGGGGAGATTTATTTTTTTTAACAAATCAGAAATTACTGGGGTTGATAGTGATTATCTCTAAGGGTTTCTTTGCTAGTTAAAAGCAGAACTCTGGACTATTGTCAAAAAACTAAAATAATATTTTCAAGCAGAAAAGTTTTAGGCTAGATACCACCTCCATTACAAATATGAAACGATATGATATTTAGATATATAATCTACAGAAATATGCTTCCCCTGATTATATACTATGTATCCAAATTACAGCTACATTTAGACTCACTAAACGGGATTGGCAGACTTTGCACATATTCATATAGACTGTTGGTTCAGACATTAAACTTGGGATGAAAAATTAAAGTAGAAGTTGACAATGAGGTTATTTATTCTTATGGATTTAATCACTTTATGTAATACAGAACCAATTGAGAAGAACGAGATCACGAAGGAGAAAGTATCCAAGAGATCTTTCAGGATTTCGCAACAGAAGCAGTTTGTGTAGATTTTTTTTTCATTTCATTTCATTTCCTTTCACAACATCCAGACTTCTCTGTTCAAGTTTTTAGAAAGACCTGTATTTACACTGCATTATTTGAACAAGGACTGATTCTTCCTTCAGCTCTTTTGCAATCCACTTTTATATTTCTCTACAATAGGAATTGGAATGGTTAGAGGTTATTGGAAATTTAATTTGCATTCATACCTGTTTCAGATGTTTTGAAACTTGATCTAATAACATTTATTGGCTTGGAAAATTTGAACATTTCTTTTACTAAGGACTATGAATGAATGACTTCTCACTTCACAGCAATCCTGGGGACTATGTTAGTGATTTTGGTTTGTCAGGAATTCACTTTGAATTTACACATATTCATATAAAATGAACTCCTAAAATACTAAACACATCACCAAGTTATCAGATTGGACAAACTAGGCCAGCAAACTATGGCCTGAAGGAAATGCAAAGCTACCTTACCTGTCCAGAGTATCAGGCACCTTGGCCAGGGGAGGAAATGAACCACTGAACTCAGCTGGAGCTTCCTATATTAAAAGCCATCCTAAAACCCTTGAAATATTATCCTGATATTTGGGCCAAAGCTAATTCCCCCACCCTACAGGAACATTATCCTGTTACAATCGTGGCTATCCATTGGTAAATTAAAAAAGAACTGAAAATTCTTCCTTATTTAAATAACTGAATTCTCCATAGCCAGTTGATACAATTTTTATCTAAAGCATTTTGCAGGGAAAGCAGTTATTTCTTTGATGTTCCTCCTTTTATAAACCCATGTATTCAGCCCATACAGTTTATGAAACATATACAGCACTTGGCATGGTCAGGCAAGAAGGTGTTCTTAGTTCCACTGTGCTCTTCTGCAATATGGACCAGGTGAGTAGATTAGTGAAGGCTGTTTGATTAAAGAGGTTAATTGAACCAACTGAAATTTTGAAGTACAAGATAATAAGATTGGAGCACTGTAAATAAAAGCAGAGTATATATTTAATTCTTTTTTTTAAGATAAAGGGATAATCAATAAATTACCTTTAAAAATCAAGAATTTTAAAGAAATCTTATTAAATGGACTCACTGAATAATGTGGAATGTTTTCTTCCCTCTATTTATAAAATATATTAGTTAATTATTATATCATATGAACCAAGAAATTCACTCTCCTGTGAATTTCTCTAGTGAAGTCAGATGGACATGTTCTTTACCTACTGACCTTATATGTGAACAGTATTCCACTGCATCCTTGATAAGTTAGATAAACATAATAATTCTATTCTAAATTCATTCTGCTGCTGCTCAGTAATTGTTACATCAGGTAAATAAATTTACAGACTTCTGACTAGAATACTGCCATGCAGTCCCTTAAAATACAAATTGAAGCTGTTCCTTAACTGCAGTTTTAATCAGCAGTACACATTTATATACAACCTCTGTCATGAGAAACACCAAAAGAAAGAATTCTAGATGACAGTTAATTAGAAACTTATCCTTAAGTGTAGCAATAATTCCATTTCAGTCTTTGGTCATGCTAAAGGCTTTTATATTTAACTAAAGATATTGCTAAAGCCTTTTCTCCTTTTAAAAAAATACCTTTTTCTGAAGTTACTTGGAATTCATAAAGGTAATAACTACTTTTTCATTACATTTTAAAATTGCCTTTTGCATTTTACTTGAAGCTCTTTTAAAATCTGTATTTCTCATCTAGTTTCTTAGTAAAACCTAAAACTATAGTTTATAAGTATAAGTATATAGAATATCCAACTTTTAAAGTGATGCAAACTTCAGAAAAATTAATCTTTTTAGGGTTTTTAACCTCTTCACAAGAACCATACAAAATAATTACATCAGTCTCATATGGCATGCCACACACCAGTAAATTTCACTGGGTTTAGTTTTTCAGATCACAACAGAGATTTTCGTGAAGAAAGTAGATGATGTTCAAATAAAGGCACAACAAAGTCTGATACTTATTTCACACTATTGTAAATGAGGAATAATGTTAATGAAGGAACAACCAAAAGCCCAACAAATCTGTTGTGGTAGAATAGAATTTACTGGTTTTTTCTTCTTCATTGTCTATCTTTCAATATTCATATTCTTGTTGGACACATTCTATTCTGATCAATCTCATTCACATTATGAACAGCATTGAGATATGGAAATTATCTGCTTTACCAGAAGAAATATTTATCAAAGTTTTTAAAATCAACCATAAATTTGGAAGATAAATAGATGTGTAAAAAAAAAATTATGCATAGCTGAATAGAAAATTTTTGCTTATAAAAGTATTTCAGCATTTTCTTATCACAAATAAAGAATTAAAAGCTTAAAATAAGGAGTGTCTCCTTGAGACAGAATCTGTATGACCTAGAATTAATATCTCCTTCTAGCCTTTAAATTAAAAATGTTTATCTGCTGAGATAGAGTTCAAAAATATAAGTAATGCCACAATCTTAAAATTGTGCTGTGATCTAGCCCACTCATCTTTAAATTTCCATCTTTCCATACCAGCAAGATAAATCTTTACTGAAATTGAATCTTCAGAGGATGAATAGAAATTTTCCATATTCATCCAGGTCTTAGAATTTTCCTTATAATGTGAATTTTTATGCAATACCTCTAGGTTCTTTACTTCTCTAATGTACAAGCCTGAAGCGCACAAGTTTATGTTTCGGACTGACTTTTTAATTCACACTCTTTTAAGTGTATATTATATCTACCCCTACAGTTAGGCTTTGATTTCAACAGCTTCAATTTTTTCTTTTAGCCCATCCAATAGAATAATTATGCAAGTTCCAGAGCCCAACGCATTCCCAGGTGTTGTTCAACTGTGTACACAATGTAAAACAATGCCTGAAGATAGTCCACTGATAAGTAGCTTGTAAATAACTCTATGATCCAGAATTGTGTATATACCAATATCTCTCGACCAATTCACACACAACCGGTTTTATGCATTTGGTCAAATACTACTGATGAGAAAGGCTACTGCAATTTACCACTATTTTACTGCACAACTACTTTCAGATTATAATACTTTGGTGAACAAAATACATTTTGTTTCAAAGAAACTTGCTTGTGTTTTGTCATTTATTTGTGTTTTGTCGTGTATGTTTTGCTGAACACTTTATATAATATGTTCCTAATGAGGTGATTTATGTCACAAATTCCATGTTTTGATGTAAAGACTGCTAAAGCTGTAAACAATTTTTGTCTGTTTCAGATACTGGCAGTAATGAAGTTGATATCTAATTTAAATGGGTTAAACCAGAGTTTTCCTAATGTTGCCATATTTGGAAAAATACTTGACATGGCCACATTTAGATAAGCATCTGTCTCATGCTAAAGTAAAGAGATACTAAAACAGACAACTGCAGTTTCTTACTTGCATGAGTCTGTTGTGATTTTCTCAAAGCATCAGAG
This sequence comes from Sturnus vulgaris, assembly GCF_052056855.1. Classification (NCBI taxonomy): domain Eukaryota; kingdom Metazoa; phylum Chordata; class Aves; order Passeriformes; family Sturnidae; genus Sturnus; species Sturnus vulgaris. The sequence goes on along the minus strand of NC_142283.1, from coordinate 14,407,692 downwards.
AAGTGACCACTACTGAGGGAGGAGTTGGCCTTATTTCTTTGGGACAAGGAATTTTTGCCCTCACTTTTTAAAGACAGCAGAAACTGCAGACTTCAGCCTCTGGCTCTTTCACTGGCTTTTCCACCTGCTCCACCCATTTCCCCAGAAGTTCCAGATCTTTTCCTCCTGTAGGAGATAACTCCAATAAAAATGGGGATGATCATGGCTTAATGCTGTGGGAAAACCCTTTGCACTAGGGGTGAGTAAAAAATCACTCCCAGAATCCTCCAGTTACAGTATGTTGATCATTGCCAGAAAGTTTTCTGCTTCCCTTGTTGTCATTGGGTCCTTTTTGCTGCAATAATTTTAATATTCCTAATCGCCTTTCCTATTGGATACCCTCCCTAAACTCCACCCTAATTCCTCCCCTCCTCCAAGTTTATAAATACCCCTGCCATGCCCTAAGATTTACTTTTTGTCATTGTGCATGAACAAGCCTCCCTGTACCAACTTTCCCGGTTCATTCAGAACAAGCTGTTCAGCTTGCTGTTTGTTGTCTTCTGTTATTAAAGCTTTTTAGTTCCCAAACAATCGGGTCAGATTTTCTTTCTGCATTAAAATCGCTGAGTTCAGTGAAGCCACTGACCCTGATGGCTGGGTCAACTGGAGACTTCATCATCCCCATTGTGAAGTCTTCGTGCCACTCTGTTTCGCGCATTTCCTTTTGCTAACCTTTAACTTGGCAAATTCTAAAACATTTTGATAGGTTATGTGTCCTTTTATAAGCAAAAAGTATGAATCTCCTCTTCTGTCTTTGTCAAAATATGCTCTGCTTGTCCATTAAATGTCCTGCAAAACTGTAGCCCAGCTTCTCATAATATAAATCTTTGAAGTGTAGGATGAATAATATGATAGGTATGACTCCTGTCAGGACACTTCAAAGAATATGCCATTGCTTATTAGTGATATAAAGCAAAAAAGCTTCCACGCATTTCAGAATTTGTCAGCAGAAACTCGGTTTTATTTATTCAATACTGACAGTGTTTAAACAGAAACTTCTATGCTAAGTTTTTATATGAGCTATAAACCCAGTCTTGTAGTTACTGATGAGATTGCATTTGTTTTATCCCTGATGGCTTAGCCTAAATTTCAATTATACAACATCCACTTAAAATTCATTTTATTACCAGGTTAGCTCACCAATTTAGTGTGAAATATTTAACCATATCTCTTCTTTAAATTGCTATGAAATGCCCTGCATTTCTTTGACAATCTTGTTGCGCAGGACTGGCTGTTTTGTCACAATCTTCTACCAGCCTCATTATAACCAACAAAATCACCTGATTATGGGACACAAAGAGGATTCCATAAGGGAAAAACCATGAGCAGCCAGCCACTAATGCATCCCTCTCACTGTCATATCTGGCCTCTTGAACAGGTCATCCCTTGGAGGTACTGACTTCAAGAGCAGAGCAATATTTGGGATAACTTTATCCCTACCTACCTTAGTATCTTTAAGATGGTCACACTTACACCTGCACCGCTACATGTACTTACATCAACTGTCAAGGTTTTGTCTGCATATGTCTATCTACAATGATCCAGGCTCACAGTCTTTTAGAGTCATGTCATATTTTTCCTCAATTGCCAATCCTAACTCTCTACTGATATACATGACATTTCCTAATTTTTAGCTGTTTAAACTAGAAAAGCATTGCCCTTCTCTTTCAACCACCTGTTAGTGGAGCCTTTATCATGAGACAATTTTAAAACATTTTTACAAAGTTTATTTTATCTCCAGATCTGTATTTCTAGGTTTTCATAGAATCATAGAAAGGTTTGAGATGGAAACAACATTAAAGATCATTAATTCCCAACCCTTTGCCACGGACAGGAGCACTTTCCACTAGACCAGGTAGCTCAGAGCCCCATCCATCCATTCCAGGATTGTTCTCCTTTTTACCCTACTCTCTGTCTTCAGAATCTTTAACTCCACTATTTCATGGTCAAGGCACTCACAACAGACCTGGAGCTTTACATTTCTGTGTTGGTTTTGCATGGCCTGGTTTTTGGTAATGGAGGCTCCACAGAGGTGGCTCCTGTGAGAAGCTGCTGGAAGCTTCCACCATGTCCCACAGAGCCAATCCCTGATGGCTCTGAGGATGGACATGCTGCTGGCCAAAGCTGGGCCAATGAGGGGGGCTGGTAATGCCTCTGTGATAACATATTTAAGAAGAAAATCAAAACAAAGTGGGGTTCAATGTTAATTCCAGCCAGAGAAGAGGAGGAGGTGAGAAGATGTGAGGGAAACAACATGGAGACGCCAGGGTCAGTGGAGAAGGAGGGCCAGGAGGTGCTGCAGGCGCTGGAGCAAAGATTCCTCTGCAGGCCGTGGTGATGACCATGGGGAAGCAGCTGTGCCCCTCAGCCCATGGGATCCACAGGGAATGCAGAGATCCACCCCAGCCCGTGGGGGAAGTGCCCCTGCCGGAGCGGGTGGATGCCTGGAGGAGGCTGTGATCCAGTGGCAGAGCCAAGGCACAGAGGAGCCCTGCTTCCAGGCTGGAGCAGCCTGGCCTTGGAGGACTGCACCCCGTGGGAAGAGAGAGCCACGCCACAGCAGTTTTGTGAGGGCTGTGTGCCCGTGCAGGGAGCTCACGCTGCAGCAGCTGTGCCATGGCTGCTGCTCCTGAGAGTGGAGCCACGCCGGGAAAGGTCATGGAGAGCTGTCTCCTGTGGGAGTGAACCCACGGCCTCACAGGGGAAGGACTGCTCTGTGGAGCAGAGAAGAAAATCTCCGTGATTTGAACTGAGCAAAACCCCCATGCCATGTCTCCCTGAGCTGTCAGTGGGAAGGATAAAGGGACTGGGGGAGAGAGGAAAGGTGTTTTTGAGGACTTATTTTACTTCTCATTATCCTCCTCTGATTTTGTTAGTAATAAATTTACTTTGCAACATTAAATTGTGCCTGTTTTGCCCTTGAAGTGTTTTCTCCTGGTCCTTATCTCACCTCATGAGCCCTTTGTTAATTTTTCTCTTCTCTTCCCAGCTGTGGCCTGGAAAGGTGGGTGAGCATCTGTCTTGGGTGCCTGGCATTGAGCCAGTGTCAAACCATGACAATTCCCCTCTAGCCCCTGCTCTTTACGACAACAAGGTCCAGCACAACACCTCTGCATTTTCATTGTTTCTTCTGAAGGCTGGCCATGACTACCCCATGAAACAGCTATGCTGAGTCTTCCCCATTATTTTTATCCCAGTGTCTGCTAATGGTATTCTTCATCATAATTTTTTTATCATAAAATAAATCATAAATTTCTCGGGTCCAGCATGCAAACTTGATGAAGTATTCCTTTTCCTAAATTTTGCAGGTTTCTGAGGTTTTTTTTAAGACAATGTGCTTGCTCTTTTTTTTTTATGCTGATAGCTCTGTTAGAACATACCTTGCTTTTATAAATTTTAATGGAATTAAATGTGATTGTTTTATAAATTTTAGGTAAATATCATAAGGCAGCAGTTTGTTCCTCTTCCTTCTAAGCTCTTGTTCTAAATCCTCTTCTACTGACACTGCATAAAATCCTTTCCAACTCATGTCTTATAATAAAATGCTGCAGCATTGAATTCCTAAATCTCCTTCAAACTAATTGGTGAAATAAAGAAGTCTCTTAACTTTTAGGTAAAAAATTTCATTGGCCATATATAATTTCCATATTCTTTGGCAAGAGTCTTGACTCTACTGTGTTTAAAAGGATTTCATCACTAGATTTCATGGTTACCAAGTTGCTTGCCAACTTTTTAAACTTTCATTATGTCTAAACATAGTTTAACATTTGACTTGCCAAATTATATGCACTTTTTCCTCTGAAAATACTACCACTTTTTGAAGATTTTTTAATAGGTTTTACTACATTGCTAAATCATTACTCTTTTGAGGTGGGACTTTTAAAAATATATATAATCCTTATTACCTGTAAACTGTAACGCTACAATTTTATCACTTGCAAGTAATAAACTGTTTTTTTGCTGTGCATTCTAAGTTATTTTAACAATTCTTTCAAGGAGCTCTCTTTTCACAGCTCAACATTATTCCATGCGTCTTCTATTTTTTTTTTCATTAATGCATATTGAATTCGATTATGTGCTCTTCAAGGTCTTCATAAATGATTTAGATGAAGGAGTTGAAAGTATAACGTTTGCTGATGATACTAAATTGGGAGGAGCTGTTGAGTCTCTCAAAGGTAAAAAGACTCTGCAGAAAGACCTCAAAAATTAAAGGGCTGGATAATTACCAAATATATGAAGTTTTAATGACTCCCGAGGGGCCAGCACCAACCTCTTCTCTGTGGTGACCAGTAATAGGACCCAAGGGCACAAATGGCACAAAGCTGTGTCAGGGGAAGTTTAGACTGGATATCAGGAAAAGTTTCTTCATCCAAAGGGTGGTTGCACACTGGAACACGTTCCCCAGGAAAGTGGTCACAGCACCGAGCCTGACACAGTTCAAATTTTGGACAATGGTCTCAGGTACATGGTGGGATTCTTGGAGTGTCCTGTGCAGGGCCAAGAGTCAGACTAAATGACCCTTGTGTGCCCTTTCCAGCTCAGGATATTATAAGATTCTAGTTTTTCTGGTATTTGGAGCAGCTGTAGGACAGTTCTTAATTTGTAACTTTTTGAGGTAAGCCATGTATGTTGTGCACAACTGGTGGACTAAGTCAAAAACAGCTTCTTCCATTTGTGTTTACTATTTTATTACTAGACTCTGCTAATTTGTATAATTGTGATAATTGGGACATTTAGCTACTTCTGTGGAGTAGGCTCCACCATCTTTTTTTGTCTCACACTGTAAATTGTTTCTGACAATTATTTGCTGCCTTCAACATATGCATATCTATAAACTTCTTATTCTATTCCGTGCAGTAAACTCAAAGTGCTAGTCCTGCCTTTGTTCTCTTTTTTCTTGTTGTACTTGCCTTTCTTTGACTATCCTGATTCCTAGTAATTTTTCAATTAAAAACAAGTTGAATGAAAGAAGGCATAGGTCTATTTGTGCTTCTTTTGTCTTCTCTTTGTAAGGAAAACACACCACTTTTCCTCTGCGATTTCCTTCATTAGAGGACAAATAATTAGAACTGAATGAGTAAAATATGCATAATATTTTTAAAGTTTGCTATTTCAAATGTAAGTTAATGCCTTTGAATTACACAATTATATTGTCCTATAGCTGTTATCCTATTAAGGACTCTCTGCTGACAATTAGCATGCCTCAAATCATAGCCAAACCTACTCAAACTCAGAATAACTTCTGAACTTTGTCACCATTTGCTGAGTGACAAATTTCAGATTCTGTTGACTCAGAGATGCAGTGCATTATTTTTTGACCCCTAAATATTAAGGTATAAGCTATATCAGAGTACAACTATTATTATATTAAATGAAGATTCTCATCCTTATGCAAAAGATCTGTGGTTTGACTCTGCATTTTCATTTTTCCTAACTTTTTTGAAGGAGCCAACTATCAATAAAACTTTTGCAGTATTTTCACCCCCTTGTTTTCTTGTGGAAATAGTCCCGTAGAAATAGTGATAACAAATTAAATGAGAACTCAATTTACTTTACTCTAAATAACAGCAACAGTGTAAACAGTCCTCTTTTATGTTTAGAAAATAAGCGACAAAGGAAAGTCACAATGTTTTTGTTTTTAAAAACATGGAAAGAACAGTGAAGACAAAATTGGACTTATTTGAAACAACATTCACTGACCCCATTATATATCTCACCCTTATTATTAAAAGAACAGAAAGAGCTCCTTACTCACTCGGTCATTTGACCAATTATTTTTGTATACTTGTGTCTAAAGCCATTATGCATTTCTATATCAACCTTGAGTTGCAGAGATTAGTGCCACAGCATAACAACAGAGAAGATCATCTGTATTGTTAGTGGATTTTTTCACATACTTGTACAAATAAGATTAGATGCAGTATGAAGAGCAAGCTGTAAGTATAATGTAAGTGGTTTTCATTATATTGAAGCATACATAAAACTCCTGCCACATCAAATTTTGTAACTCTGTTCCATGTGTCACTTAGGATTTGAGCTCTGACAGTACCCCACTTTCCTGACAAGAACCATAACTTCTGTTACAAAATATGTTATTTTTTGCATACTGATCTATTTAACCATGCAAAATACCCAAGTTTAGATATATCATGTTGGAAAAAAATCTTTTGAAGTTTATGTATGCTGAGAAAAAAAATCTTTTGCTGACATATTTGTCCTTGAATAAGAAGACGTAGATTAGGTCAAATGTAATCAGGTATTTGTTTTCACACCTGTAGACACTTCACATTCAGTCCTTCAGATCACACTTGGGATTAAGTAGAAAGCGCTGCCATAAAGACCTATAAAATATTTAAAATTATGAAAACAGAAGCATATATAAATCAGTCATAATCTTACAGTTAACATCAATTTTGTCCTAATAACATTTACAACTGAGATGTAAGTAAAAATTAAAAGCTTTTCCAGGATAAATGCACAACTATTTGTCCACATGGAAGGCATCTTTCCTTAACTTGGAAAAAGGTACTTTCATTTCAATAAAAGGATATCTTGATGAGGAGATGTTTCAGGGTAACTACCACAATACAGTTATATTAATATGATTATAATATAATTCTCTGTGGAAACAGTTCCTAAGGCACTTTCTTATTATAAATGAAACTTCATAGAATAATTGTTTCTTTTATCTTTTCTGGTTTTCCTTTCTAAATATATCCAAAATATTGCTTTATGTGATATATATAAAACCCTAAGGCTTGGGAAATTATATCAGTATGATTAAAATAGTCCAAGATGCACTATTTCGCGTGTACCACTCCCAATAAAATATATCATCATGATGATATATTGCAGTATGATTCAGAAGATTAAACACTCGTGTATTTATTAATGACAAAAAGACTACATTTATTTTAGGTACACTTTAAATAAAAATGAGTAAGGACTAATAAACCTCAATGTTTAAGTAAATCATGAGCACTGGAAAAAATAGCTTAATTCATTCTATGGCTTTCTACTTCAATGAACTTATTTCTGCTGTGAAGTTTCTAGTACTTATTTAAGTCAAGATATTTGACTAGACATACAAATTTTTGATCCAACATACTCTGACATATTGTTTTGCAGATTTGTGCATGTTATATAGTTACTATGCTACCTTTGATTCGGTAAAGAAATTTACCCAGGGGTGTTAAAAAAAGTAGTTACCTGTAAAATATTTTAGCAACAAATATGAAATTTTTAAAAATTCAGTAATTTTTCCAATCCCACTGTGTGCTTTTAACTGCATACAAGTTAAACAGTTTTGTGATGAAAAATAGCAAGGAATTCTGAAATTCATAATGCTATTCTAGATGTTTGTAGCAGAATCACAAAAGTAAATGCAGCATTCGTTATTCAGTTATCAATGCAGAATATAAAACTCACTTGATTTTCCAGGATGAAGGAGTATGTTTATTCATCTGGGAAAATAGAAAGCCATTGCAAAATAATCTATTTTGCATTTCCAGTTACACAGAAACTAAAAGACTCTGGTTTTGGTGTATTCTTTCTTTCACTGGCAACAGGCTATAATAATATCATAATTTCATTTTATGATGGACCCAGCAGTTTCTCTGCCTAATAGTCGTCTCACGCTTTCAGTATCATTGTAATGATTGCAAGACATTAATGCCTCCTGCAGTGTTAAAAGTGGCTTCAGTGTGTAACACAACACATTTTTATAAGCAAGTGACACTGCCTTGTGTTTTCTGTTCTCCAAAATAATTTCAAACGCACAGCACTAGTTCAAGTAAATGTGTTAACTAGTAAGACTGCAGTACTGCAAAAAGAGATTCTAATTTCTGAGATTCTTTGTTAAAATTTTGTTGCATCTCCTTTCAGTGTTTAAAGAAACTAATAAAAGGTAGTAAGATGTAAAAGAGCATGTGAAATGAGAAAATTTCAGATACTGAGTCTTCTACTTTTTTTCAAAGGGAATATTTGTTTTCCACATAAAGAAGACTTCATATTTCTAATCTTGAGATTCTATTATCAAAGTCCTAATCCTTTCCTTGATAGAATGTTTGTAAATCACAAAACTAATGTCTAAATTATGGTTTATTTCCGAATTCTGGTTGTGTCTTATCATGACAATAGAGAAAGCAGTTAACTTTCCCCAGGCAGATAGCTGCTCAATTTTTCAAACTAAGAAATTGATAATGGGGTGCAAATGGCCCATTTGTAAGCATCCACCTTCTCTAGGAAGCTGCTTGTGCAAGAATACGAAATCCATCGTCAGTTCCTGGGAGTCCATATTTTATGGATTCCAGTGAAAAACAGAAGAGAAAAATATCAAGTTCTCAAAATCTGATATCTTAAACTAGTGTCAGTTTACAGGGGAATTCTACTGCAAATGGTCGTTGAATTTGTAAGTCAAACTGCTAATGTTTCATGGCACACCTAAAAAGAAATAAAATCTAGTCTTCTTTTTATCTTGAAATCCAATGTAGGCAAGTTTCATCCAAATAATCTTTCTGAAAGGAAAGGGGAAGGGCAAGACAGGGGAGAGGGAGAAGAGGGGGGAGAAGGAACCTTTTCCATGATGTTAACTTCCAAGCTGTAGAGTTCTGCTTCATTTTTCTGTGTTTCAAAAACTGCAGTCAAATTTACCATGGTGCTACAATATTACACTTACTAATAACTGTTCTAAACTTAAAGTTGTGTCAGATACTCAGGACTCAGTGGTACTGCACGGTCTCTGTCTGACATCTAACTCATTTGTCAGTTATTTAAGTCTCTGAATGCTTTCATCCAGTCACTACTACTATTAATATTACTCAGTAATGACATATCTATTGTATAATAGTTACTGTGCTGAAGCTGATTACTATGCATCATATATCACATATCCCAAACAAACAGTATGTGTTTCAGTGAGGTGCTTTCAGACATTTAAATTGTCAGATACTTAATTTAGAATTCTACTTTTATATCAAAAGGAATTATTACTTGAAGAGAAAGCAAGGTCAAAAAGTTAAATAATGCGACAAAGAAAATAGCTGCACTGCTAAAGACACCTGAATGAAGTCTTTTAGAACCTGCAGGCTATAAGAGAAGAGTGAAGCAAAGTTAGATAAAGGAAAAGAAAGTGACAAAGGTGTGCATTGAGCTGCAGTCGTCCTGCACTGGGCTGATGATTTATGTCTATTCCCATTGTCTGAGATGAAGTATCATTAACTGATAAACTGTAACACAAACAGAAAAGGTCCAGAACTAAATATGTTCCGTTTATAAGAATATGACCACCAAGTGTATGGGTAATGACTTTTAATTGTCCTCACTTAACAGCTCTCACTTTGGGGGGTTGGTTGTGAGTGAGGAATGCAGGAGGAGCAAACAGCTCACTGCCGTAGACAATAGGCGTTAATAGTCTCTATGTGATGATAAAAGCAAAGAACAATATTTCAGAATGTCTGCTGCAGGCCACCAAATGAAGATATATTAATTATTAATTAATTTAAAAGTAGAAGCCTGATAGCTATGAAAAAGATTGGAAGTACAGCAAGTGGAAACTTATTTACATATTTGTTGGGAAACACAAATTTGAATAGGACAGCAGTGTTTTTGAATGTGTTCCCTGTAAGAAAGGAAAGATGAAGAAAAAGACTGAGGGAAGACTTTCTCCAAGTGTCATTTTTCCCAGCAGTTTTTAAGTGAAAAGCAAGAAATTAGTGTAGATAGACTAATTAAAATTAGACCTTAAAAAAGGAGAACTTCTAGGAATGATCTCAAGGGACACGAATCTAACAAGGGAAAGGGAAAAATAAAGGAAGAAGAAGAGGCGGTAATTCCTTAAAAGAAGTTGGCAGATGTTAAAAAAGTCTCTATATTCAGTATTAAATGTAAATTCTCCTAAGGCAAAAGAAGATAGAAAGTGTAGCAAATTTCCCCAGTAAGCTATTCAGTGTCTGCACACTCAAATAGGAATCACCAAGAGAGTAGCAAAAACAGTAAATATTTAAGGACAGGCAGAAAAAGCCCAGAAGAACACAGGCCCAAAATTAGAAAGGTCAAGCCTCAAAATGAGATACAACTAGCAGGGAACATAAAGGGCAAGAACAAACCATATTACAATTAGATTAGGAGGAAACCCAAGCAAAGAATTAGTGCATGACATATAGATACTGGAGGCTAATGACAAACAATGTCGAGAAGTCTGACATGTTTAATGCCCTCTTTTGTTTCAGTTTTCACTGAAAAGGTTAACTTTAATCAGACAATTAATTATCAATGACAGAAGGCAGTAAGAAGGAAAACAGAACTAGTAAGATTTTCACTGTTCTCCACTTACCTGTGTCTAATGAAATTCTCCCCAAATTACGTGGAATAATGCCTGTGGCAACTTCTGATTACCTTTGAGGCTGACTAGGAACCTGGAAGCTGGGGAAAGGCAACGAAGTGAAAAAAAAATGAAGGAAAATAAAGGGAGAAAACAATGTTCAGTCATAAATTAAGTTCAGTTACCTAACTCACATGGTCCAAGGTTTCTGCCTAATATAGTATCCCTCTCCACTGATAAGACAAGGAAGGTAGTTCTGTCGGAACACACCTCATTTGCAACACAGATTAAATTAATAGTGCATATCTTAAGAAAAATACTAAAGTGGACTATGAATTATAGATTACTAACCTTAATTTCTTATGGCCTCACATGATTTTCTGAACGATGAGAAAGAATATTCATAGAGTACAAAACTCTGGAGTTACAGTTGCCTGTGTAACTGAAATTACAATTTCAATATAAACAAAGAGGGTCTAAGAAAGCTTTTGCAGCAGTCAATACAAAAACTAGCATTGTTCAAGGGTTTCATCAGTAACTGTGATGACAAAATATAAACTACAGCATAAGGTAAGTGATGAACTAGATTTGAAAAACCTATAATGTTTAATTTTTTTGGTTTTTCTAAAGTACAAGAATAAAGTAAGGATTCACTAGTGACAGGTCTACAATCCATTCATACCTTAATTTTTCTTATAACAAAATGGATGATAAAGTATGGTATTCTCATATTATATTTGCAGGCATACTATGCTGGATATAACTACTTCTAGAACAAATTAATTTTATAATCACCTTGAAAAATTTTAAAAATAGCCTGAAATAACTACAGTTATGTAGTTTTATGAGCACTAACAAAATCAATTGAACAGCAACCAGCTAGCATGGCTTGGACTCAATTCTACAAAAGCTAACCTGGAAATTAGGGGGCATCACAGCCTGAACATGAACAGCTGTGCTATTGTTTAGTGGAGGAAAAAAAACCCCTAAACTAATTTAATATATAATTTTCATATGAAAGCTGAAAAAACATGGATGAAACTTGTGAAATACTGTTTGCTTTCTATGGCAACTGAGTGTAGTGAGGGCTTGTTTGGTATGTACATCTTTATTTTAGCATTATGCTTCAGGTTGGGTATAAACCAGGCAGAAGGAGAAGAATAAGAACTAGAAGTACAAAGAAAACCACAAATTTACATATTCTATAATTCTATGTAAAGTAATGTGAGTGGAGGAAGGTCAGGACATCCTAGGAAGAGTTGGAGAAAGTGAAGACTGAAAGATGACTTAGCATTCCCACACTTGTGTTTTCCATGTTAATGTTGAAATAGGGCTCAGCAATTCAGTCAACTTTGTTTTGGTTTCTGCACTCTATTCTTGGAGGTCTAAACACACGGAGTCCTCAAGAAGAGTACTTAAAACTTTTGCAATAACTGGAAAACATTTGATTGAAGAAGTTTGCTGTGATAGTTAAAAGATTTTCCAATTTCCAAAAAGAAGAATTAGGATTCTATGATAACTCTACCCAAAACCACTAGTTGAGGTAAGAATGTTCTGTGTCTTTTTCCTTGGATAAAAGGGGGCCATCCTGTCACCAGGTAGAATTTTCTATCTTATATATAACATGGCAAGAGTTTATGCTAATTACAGCACAGTAAGAACAGGATGACAGGGATTTTTTACCTAAATAGTACAAGTGTTTCTGTTTATTTCTTAATTTGTCACTTGAAGTACTTTGGGTTATTAGAGCACAGAACCAGAAAATTCTGGATAGTCAACTCCTTGAGAAATTTTTGGTTTTATTCATAATGTGCTTCCATGGGCAATTTCCTGACTTCCACAGAAAATGTAAGGCTTATGAGCAGATGATGTAGGAGAGAAGGGCTGCCAACCAGAAAGCATCTGGATAGGCTTGAGTGGGGGTGCAAACCTCATGCAGTTCAACAAGTCCAGGATCCTGCAGCTGGGTCATGGCAATCCCAGAAATGAACAGAGAGTGGGAGAAGAAGACACCCTGCAAAGATGGACTAAGGGCTTCTTGTGGGTGTAAAGCTGGACATGAGCCATCCATGGGTACTCCCAGCCCAAGAAAATCAGGTGTGTCCTGGGCACTACATCCAAAGCACCATGGGCAGCAGTTGAGGGAGGAGATTCTGCCCCTTTGCTTGGCCCTCAAGAGACTCCTCCTGGACTATTGTGCTCAGCTCTGATTTTTTCCAGCATATGAAAAATGTGGACCTGTAAGAGCAAGTCTAGTGGAGGGCCATGAAGTTGGTGAGAGGGATGGAACACATCTCATATAGTGAAAGGCTGAGAGCATTGGGGCTGTTCAACCTGGCAAGAGAAGGTTTTGAGGAGATCCCATTCCAGCTTTCTGGTAGGGTTATAAAAGAGTGGGAAAACAACTTTCTTAATGGGCAGATAATGGTAGGACAAAGAGAAATGATTGCAAACTGGAAGATATTTAGATTAGATATTAGGGTGAAATTCTTTATTGTGAGCATGGTGAGGCATGTAACATGTTGCCCAGAGAGGCTGTGATGCTCCCAAGTCTTCAAGGTCAGATGGGCCATTGCACAACTTAGTCTAGTGGAACTCTCCTGCCCATGGAAGGGGGGTTTGGACCTAGATCATCTTTGATGTCCATTTCAACACAAGCCTATTGATAATTCTGTGATTTTATGAACCACAGTAAGAGAAGTGTAGCACAAGGCAACCTGAAAGAGGACCCATGATTTTCACACTTCTTTAAAAAAAGTTTTTAAATTATTTAGAAATAGTTAAATCAACACCAGAATATTTTAGCACAGTAATTTCATTAATTTGTGCAGATAGTGAATACTTCAGGACAAAATATATTTTGCCCTCAAAATAAGCAAAGAATTACCTTTAAGTTGCTACAACTTAATTACATCATGCAGAATTAAAATTGCTTTTTGAAAGATTAGTTTCCATTTTTCTGAAAACACTAGATACATTCCCTGACCTTTTGGGTAATCTATCATAGCCCAAAATAACACAAGAAGCAATATCTTGGGTTTTCCTATTACATGAGTCATTTCACATTTAATTTTTCTTTCTTTTTGACTGTTGTTTACAGGAGAATTGTACCGAGTGTGCTTCTGCATATAGTCCAAAATCAGTCCATGAGAACTCTGCGACAGACTGTGTTTCAGATTTTTGCTGTTTGTAAGTTCCTCCACTAAAGTGAACAAGCCCTCTATCAAATGGAGATTGATACATGATCTTCTTCTAAAAATGTCAGTAGCTGAGCTTTCAATATAAATTTTGTGCAGGTCCATCTGAGATATCATGTCTTCTGTGACACCACGAAATGTATCATGTTGGTATAATTTAAAGACAATGATGCACCAACTAATTTTCCATATGGTGTCTCCCCCATTAGAATTAACATGAATAATATATAAGATATATACATATACACATAAACTACAGAAATCCACTTGCCTGTAATATATGAAAGAAAAATAGAATTAAAAAAGTAAACAGGGAGACCTCTTTGCCTTGATGTCTATTTGTCCATATTTCACTCAGAATGCCTTGTTAAAATAAAACAAACTTTAATGTTTGCAAATATTTTTCTTTGCAGGCTTCTACAGTCAAATGATATCAAATCATTAGCGAACTCAAAGACTCTGTTTCAAAGCTCTGTAAGAATGTTGGCCACTAAAGAATTCAATGTCTGGCAGATGCTCAAGAGTAATGATATGCTCCTCACTACAATTAAATTCTAACATCCTCACAACTAAAAATGGGCACAAAATTATATTCTAATGGGTGCCAGCTACAAAAATAGCTCAAACAATTTAACAGATGCAAAGCATTTTGTATGTTTTAGCTTTTGATTTTGAAGCATCTTATAAATTGATACCAGACTGCAACCTACATTTCTTGATTCAGGAACGTGTAGGTACTAATGACTTTGTCCAATCAAAATAGTGATCTCAAAATTCTATGAATTTCTCATTGCACAGTTCTTCAAAACAGTGAAGAAAATGTGAACAAAATTATTCAGAAAAAAAACACAAGATCAAAATGTTTTCCAGTATAAGAAAGCAGAAGGAAGAACTTCTACTAAAACTCTTTAACTGAATTCTGTCATGAAATCTTATCTACAGTCACAACCTACAGAAGACAAGTAGATCATCCAGCCTTTCATCCTGGAATATGCCCACTGCTGCCAAGAAGCACTGGGATTAATTCACAGGCAGTAGAGAAAGATAACAGAAGATTGCACAGAACAGATACAGAAGTAATTTTGTTGTGTATTTTCCATATATTAATCACCTAATATAGCTAACAAATAGAAAATAATAAAAATTTGCATAATCCTTTTAGACCCAGGTCCACTCTAATGGCATTCCTCAGCTACAGCTGCTTTACACACAAATCCAGCCTCATTTATGCTTATCCCCAGTGAAATGGCCTTCATTCTTTAACAGATATGTCAGGTGTTCTTCATCTTTGACACTCTCAGAAAAGTGACTGAGATAAGTTTGGCAATAATTAGAATTGTTGATGCCGAGTTCATTCTGGGTACATTTTCCATGCACCAGTGAAAATGCAGAACCGGGTTTTATGTGCCCATTATTGCCAACCACATTTTAGATTGGACCTGCAGTCTCAGCCAGATACAAAACTTGTAGTAAGTTACTGGACTTGAAAGCTGAGTCATACTTCATTTGAAAAAGGAACAATTTCAGACTATGCAATTTTGAATCAACCTATAACCTTCATGTCACTGTAATTTCCCAATGTAAATGTATGACTGGACTGTTTTCAACTACACTTGGAGCATAAATTGCTAGAACAGCTTAAAAAACCTGTAGCAATGGATGTGCATTTTTAGATTTATTTGGTAATGGACTGCTATAGAGATTTAATATAAAACTAGAATTATCTTCCTATATCTGATTAAGAATTAAATATTATACAAGTTTTGTCTGAGTTAGCATTTCTCTCATATATGTGCAGTTATATAGAAAACACATTCATAGTAAACCACTTTAGGCATTGAAGTTGTTTTTATAGAGAAAGAAACAAATATTGAAACCTATTTTTAGGTTTTCCTCAACTGTTTTTACACTAAAAATAGGACAAGATGCAAATAATTTTCCTACTAGAATACTATAATATCTATACTAGTAATTTGCTGACAAAGTTATGCATGTTGATATCAGAATAACAGGCAAACTATAGAAGAGAATGCATGCAGCAATCAAGTATTTGAAGACAAACAAGTATTTCCTTCCATCCAAAGAAAATTATTTAATAAAAGCATATACAAAATGCAAGGTGAATTGCTCTGATACTTATTCCTACCACACACAAAGAGAGCAAAGTTTGATGTGTCGTGTGTGTCTTGTGCAGTAGCAGATTCATGGGCCTATGAGAGTTGGAAACATGTAAAATGATCCCTATTCATTAGCATACTGTAGTCACCTGTAAACTACACTGGTAAACTGTGAAATAATAAGTTAATTCCTTGCTTCTGTTCTGGAGAAATCATAAAGGAAGTGGAGAAGCAAAGAAAAATCAAAACAGAGATAAAAAGCACAACACAGCATATCTATTACCCTTGCACGTCTCCTCATTCTCACACCAAACTAGAGCAAAATACCCAAGAATGCAATCCCATGAAAAAAATATCTGTTTTGAGTAGACCTAGGAGACACTGCACAGCTTGCATACAAAACCTTTTCTGGTAGTCCTACTGAGCAGAATAACAATGCAACTTTTGTCCCAAGTTGCATAAAGTCAGCCAAGGTATAAGACCGCATGTACCACACAGAATGCACCACACAGAATGTGAGCACCCCACACAAACTAAACTACATATTGTGAGGGTTTGTAATATTTTCTGAGTAAAATAAAAGGAAATAATGTTGATAAAGAGTAAGATTAAAATTCATTCAAGTGTCACAGATCTTTTGGTAAAGCGTGCCTAAAGAAATAAATGAATGTTTGCAGGGAGAGTTAATGGGTGCATGTTTTAAATAGTGATAAATAAAGCAGAATATTGTCAATTTGAATTAGTCAGTTTACTTGAATTACAGCATTGACAGTATGAAATCATTAAAGAAATAAAATACAGCATACTGAAAGTCATATTTCAATAATATGCATGATTGGTAGAAATATTTTGACACTGCCATTCAGAGCAAAGCTTGACCTCTTGAGACATAAGTACCCTTGGTTAAGACAACAATAATATAAAATGAAATTATTTAAAATCAATTAAAGTATTCAGTTATTTAGAATATCTAGGTCAAGTGAATTGAGAACATATGGTAATAAGGTTGGTTTTGTGATTAAACAGTTCCACAAGGATTTGAAGAGAGATTACCTACACATCCTGTAAAGACAGAGCCTTTGTTAAATATACATGCTCACAGACACGTATCACCTTTCGCTTCAAGCATATATAAATTGTTTTTCTCCCCACTGAAATACTTTCTCCCTCCCACTTGTTGAGACTTTATATTTATGCCACCATATAATCTCATTCTCGCTTTCACACTCTTCATCTGACAAAAAGTTCGCAAGTGTGGTGAGAATTGTTGGTCTTCAACCTGTGGCCATGGCAAGAGTCACTTCAGGCAATGTGAAAGTCAAAAATAAAGTTCTTAATTTACAGACCTAATTTTGAATGTAATCCAGAGATCTAACCTACAATGATTAGATTTTTTTAAATGACAAAAAGTGAGAAGCTGACACTAAAATTAAAGACTTCATCTCCAAAACAATAACAAAAATTATTATGATGCCTAAATTTTAACAGAGTTCTAGATTAAATATTGCAGTAGATTGAATCCAGATGGTAGCCAATCATTCTCCCTTTCAGTCATGTCCCCTTCCCCCAGGGGATGGGAGGAAAAATAGAAAGAAAACAAAAAAACCCATCAGTCAAAATAATGACAGTTGGATAAGGAGGATAAAAGCCATGCATGCAAATAGGACCAAATAGAGAAATTAATTCACTACTTTCCATTGACAGGCAGATGTTCGCCCATTTCCAGGAGAACAGCACCTCAGCACACAAAATATGAAGACAAACACCACAACATCCAATAGTCCAATTTCTTCAGCCTTATTGCTTGGGCACGATGCAGAACGTGTGGAATGCCTCTTTTGTCAGCTTGTGTCAGCTGTGCCCACTGTGCCCTGTCTCAGCCACTTCCCACATCCAGCCTGCTCCTGTTTGGGCTGAACAGAGGAAAGAAAGCCTTGACATTAAGCTCTCCAGCAGTAACCAAATACTGGCATACTATCAACACTGCTTCAGCCACAAATGCAAAGCACAGCACCACACAAGCTACCATGAAGAAAGCTAACTTTGCATCTTCATCCCAGACAGACCCAGGACAAACATTAAAGCAAAAAAAAAAAAAAGAGAAACAAAAATCTTCTACAGATAAAAACTGCTTAGCATTGGAAACCTCAGATCAATTAAATCCTTCTCTGTCAGTTTTGCCAGCTTGGCCCTAAAAAGGTGCTGTAAGACTCTCTTCTTTGAAGTACTTCCTCTAGGAAATAGCTACAAAGCATTTTGGTCAGGAGAGCATGGGTTGAATTCAGTGACTGCAAATTCTGTGCCAATCTCCTCCTGTCACAGGCAGGCACCAGTCTCTATCACAAAACATCAATATCATGTCACATTACTCCTTTTGGAAATCTATTCCAAAAGATCTGCTTTAACTGCTTTTAACTGAAGATTAAGTTTGTTATACTTGCAGGACAGTACATAGGCCAGGGTATACACACAGAAGTTCTTACGAGTCATTAAAATTTCAGACAAATTTGAGGAAAGGGTTAGCAAATTATTTTAAATGAGGCAGAAAATATTATAATATTTCTTCTTCAGGAAGGCTCTAACAGTCCAGGACTATCTCACCTGGAGGAAATGCATCCTACAACTCCATGTTCTATTCTCTCACCCAGTGAAATTTGTATTCCCTTCTTTAGAGAAGTACATCTTCATGTGGCTGAAATAAGGAACTTGAGATGGATTTTAAGTGTCCCTTTCTAATCAGCAATGATTATTTGTGAGCTGTGAATGGGATAAAGTACCTGCTAAAATACTGCTCAGGTGGGTTCAAACTTAACACCCATATGTTTCCCTGCGCCCAATGACTGATTGTCTTTTTATGCAGTTAAACCATCAGGCAAAGCCTGAAAAACACAGGGACAGAGACTTTTTTTTTTGTGGAATAGGACTTATTGATACTACCAGCAACAATAACAATAGTCACAAACGTTAACTTAAAATCAAGAGTTGAAGGTCAAATGTTTGAGGTGTAATTTTGTACTTGAGACAAACATCTCATCTTACTGTTTTGAAAACAGATGTTTATTGTATTGATTCACATAGAAGTTGCTATGGAACACACAAGGTGTGTGAATGAAAAGTGGGACACTAGACACCACACTTAACTGATGATGATAAAAGAATTTAGAAAAGAGCTGAAAATGCCCCAAAGGGCAAACTTAGAGCCATTAATCAGCTTTGGAAACAGTCCAGGAAGGAAACAGAGAGGACAAAATTGGAGAAAATTCTTTGAAAAATAAACACAAAGATGTAGAAAAAAAATTATAGGAAAAAAAAGGAGTCTGGGAAAGACAAGTGTACCCTTTCCTGTGATTACCTGAGAACTTTCCTCTGGAATCCAAATCAAGTTTACAAATCACAATGCCATTCCTCAAAAATTTTCAGAGCTGCAAACACTGCAAGTGAAGTCACTGGGAACTGTGTGTTAAATACCTGGAGAGCTGGGTAGTACTGAAGATGACAATATTAAGGGAAGGAAAAACAACCAACAAACAAAACCAACAACCCCTTCACTCCTTTCAAATGCTCAAAAATGGGAAGATACCATTTTTCTTAATGTGTCTGTATCTCTGCTCCTCATTCATCAATCGAAAAATCTTTCAGAAGAAATAAACCCACAGTGCACAAACATACTTGTGAAGTCTTTTGTTAATTTAATAAGTAATACAGTAGAAAATAAGAAGGTTAAAAACTGTGTCTGCAAAGCAGATGGTGAAGAACATGTAGTTTTGCATCACACTTGTGGATAAAAAGCTGAATAGCTGACCATTGAGTGACATCACACACCATTTGCACAGAAAAAGTTGTGGGTCCAATAGCAATATATAACATAACAAGAAACTGCTCCATTGTGTAAATGTATTACCATATTACTATTTTCATGCTTTTTCTAGTTTTTCCGCATTTGACTTTGAAACTTCAACAATCTTCTTTTAATATGATTTTTTTCATGGAGAAATATATTTGTCAGGTCATTTTATTAAAATGGTTATAACCAAAGAAATACATCTCAGCCTCCCTATACACTTTATCTGCATAGACTTTGCTTAATCTCCCTGAGAGCTCAGTTTCAAATATGTATTACAAACCTGCTTTCATGAATGGATGTGCTAATAATAATACAGCCATTTGTATTCAAACTCCAGCTGTCTCACCTTTGGGGACTCTTTGTCTCTGAGACTTGATTCATTATTAGTACAGCTAACAAGGTTCCAGTCTCTCAATATCAGTCTCCTATTTAGTTCTAATTTGTAATATCACAACCTTTGCTTAACCTCAGCTGCAGAGAAGTCTTCCCGATTCTACTCTAGACAGCAAAGTTACATTAATTCCTCAATGAAGGTTTAGATCAATGAAAAATATGATGTTAGAAAGTGTCTCATGCAAAGAGTTCTATATGTTTTTAGTACCAGCACTTCAGTATGTCTCCAGAATTTAAAAAAAAAAGAAAAATCCCAGTCCTTCATCTCTTTGTTGCACATAAAACAATGCTTATATTGGAGAGATTTCATAAGTATAATTGTATCGTGAACATTTCCAGCTTATTCCTTCAGCAAATGTACTGTTGATATCTGAGAAACAAAAGATAATATCTCATGCTGGGGACATACGCTATATTTTCAATAAAATAAAAAGCTGTTTTCCCAATCACATTTATGTTATTGTACCATTATAGAATATTGACTTGCTTTGTTAAAGTCATTTATGACGACATTCAAGACTGAAAACAACCTATTACAACCTATCATTTCTAAGAGTCATTAGGTTGGTAAGTCTGGTACTGAATTATTTACAAGACCAAGCAGTCATAAGTTTTCAACTGTGATTATATGTAAGAGAGGTTTTTGTTCAGCAAAACAAAGTAGTCTAGATGTAAAAGGGGAATTTTTTTTTTCATTGCACAATAGAAAGAATCAGAAAAAAATAGATTATATGCATTGATCACCACCATTGCTCAGTATTGGAGAGTTACTTAAATTTAGAATCCAAATATTATGTGAATTCCTTGTCCTGCCAATAATAAATACTTCACCAGATCTACTCCGTTTAGACAACATGGACTCATATTAACCTGCAAGAACATAAAAAAATCCTTTGGTCATGTATTGAAGCTGAGTACTTAATGATCATACCATGTGAAAAAAAAGCCTATTAATGGAATACTCTACAGCACTTTCCCCAGCAAAAAAGCAGGGACTAGGTCTTGGTTGCTTTAATGTTTAAAAAAAAATTACAGAGTAACTATGTATTCCTTTCTTACATTTGGCCTAGTTGCTTTCAAACACACTTTCTTAAAGCTAAAGTGAATTAATTTTTTATGCATTTAGTTGACATATAAATGGTAAGCATAAAATTTCAGTCAACTTCCACCTCTTCTCTTACAAAAGAACCTCAGAAGGAAAGGGAAATTTTATTCTTTGGTGCTGAAACTCCAGGTTCATAGGCTGAACTGACACATGAGACAGCTCTTCTGTACAAAGGTGAACACTGATCAGCTCTAGGGTTCATAGCAAATCATTCAGACAAAATGCCAGAGAGAATCCTCCAGTTAGAGAACAAATTCAATATCACAAGATGGAGTTGTCAAACACATCTGCCCATTTCTTTATGTGGTACTAAATGTCCTATTTTGGGGAAAAAATTGCATTTTTAGTAATACAGGGCTCTAGACAAAGGACATTTTGGTCTCTGATGGAAGTCAATGCATTCAACAGACTGAGAGCTTAGAGGCAGGAATTAGCATTGAGCTGGAAGGTCTTTAAGAAGTATTAGCTTCATTTCAGGGCTGACACATTCAAAACCAGTGGAGTATTCCAGACATATTTATACAGATATGACTGCTGAATTTTTTAACAGTCATCTTGATCAAGGATACTCTTAGAAACTTTCCTTTCTTACTTTCCATGTTACATTAAAAATCCATGAGAATCATTTTCAATGCTTAAAGGATGCATCAGTTCTATTCCAATTGTTCACATTATGTGACAAAAGTATCTAAATGTGAAAAGGAATTGTTTATTAGACTACCGTTGAACCCTCAACACATTTTTCCTTAAATATACTGTTACAATTGTTAGAAAAAACATACAGCAAAAACCACATCTAATTTCTTCAAATAATCTCATATTAATTTATCCTATAATATCCCTCTTCAATGAAATTAAAAGAACATGACTACACTCTGAGAAATCTTTTCTTAAATATGTGATTTTCCTTCTCCAGCAATTTCTTTTTTTTCTCCAGGTTTTCAACCCCTTATTTTTATATGGGGACTTCCAAATTATCTGTGTTGCCTACCATCAAAGACTGTCTATCACCAGCATTCCAGTCATCAATAGATACTAATTGTTTCTATTTATCTGCTGCCAAGCCCTTACATATCTAGCTGGATTGCCCAGTGCTAGAAACAAATGAGAAGCTGAAAATTAAATACATACATAAGAGCCATACAAACCATAAGAACCATACAATCCATTCTTATTTGAATAGTAAATATAATCTGAACTCCGCTGAATAAATAATCATCAGCTTGTGGATCAATAAATTGTTAACACTATTTTAATACTGTTAAGTTTACAGAGTATCTCCATTCTTTTCTCCCAATAATAAAGCGTGGAAAAGCAATGCTTTGGAAGAAAAATCAAACTGGATGGATTTCTTCCTGTGACTTGAAGCAGGTTGAGGTAGGTTGACTTATAAACTGGAAGGCTTCTATCACTCCTTGGAGGTTTCACTTCAACTTTGTTACCTCCATCAACAAAATCATTTGTTTGACTGATTTTTTTTCCAAAAGATGCAGAAAAATATTTTTCAGGTGTCTTGCAAACAGTCTGGATTTAAGAATTTGCATCATTATTTTCTCTGAAATACTACCGTTTTTATACAGAGTCATCAATGTCTACAGGAGACATAGTGAAAGCCACAATTAAAGTGATTTCATTAAACATTTCCAGCCCATTAAGTAGTTCAATTTTGCATTAAAATCACTGGTATCTGAAATGTAGCAAAAAAAAGACGGTGACAGTTGTAAATATAAAATAGGCATATAGGTATTTTTATCAAAAATAAATATCCAAATGTACCTACTGAATATGAGAATTTGTACAAAGCTACTCCTTTACCTTATGTGTTTCCCACTTCTTTTATATTCATCCAAGTTTCCAACTTTCTTCATGGAAAATTATTGCAGCAGGTTATGTTTAATAGTTGCAATAGCACTCTAGTGCTATCACAGTTTAAAGGTTGGCCTAAATCTAGTAACTTACCTTCCAAAATTACCCAAAATTAATCATGCTAGATAAGCTGTTTTGACTCCAGTTTGAATCTGCTTACACCTAAGAACTGTTACTTATGACTGTGAGAGGATTTAAACATAGAAATATCGATGCTGGACTCACGACTGATGCATGCATCAGCCTTTTTTTATCTTACATTAAAACTTTCATACCTTCTCTCAGTAAAGTTCCCCCAGGCAGCACCACACAACACCAACTCCTCTCTTCCTTCTAATACTGCAGGACCAGCCTCCCCAGTGTCATGACACACATCCTCACTGGACATAGCTGCAATCTATTAATGGCAAGGCTGCTTCCACTCTTTGTAATTAGCACAGCTGCAACTTACCAGGGGCGAGGTTGCCTCCAGCACCGTCTCTATTCTCTTACAATCCGTTCTCCCACAAAATATAAAATTATAGAATGGTCTGAGTTGGAAGGGACCTTAAAGATCACTCGGTTCCAACCCTCCTGATGTGGGTGAGGACACCATTTACAGACCAGGTTGCTCAAAGCTGCCTCCAGCTTTGCCTTGGACACTTCCAGTGATGGGACATTCAAGGCTTCTCTGGGCAACCTGTGCCAGGGTCTCACAGCAAAGAACTTCTTCCAAATATCTGATCTGAACCTACTCTCAATTTTAAGCCTCTCCCCCTTATCTGTCTCTGCACGTCCCTGTAAATAGTTTCTTTCCATCATTCTTGTGCTGTCTGGGCTGGGAGTGCCCATGGCTGGCTCATGTCCAGCTCTCACCTCAGCATCCCCAAGTCCTTCTGGGCAGGGCTGCTCTCCGTCTGTTTATCTGCTGGCACCAGGGGCTGCCCCAACTGAGGTGCAGCACCAAGACTTGACCTTGTTAAGAGAAGCTTTGGCCTTCACAGTTTTTACTGCTGGAAGCAGCCAAACACCCTCCACTGTAAATCCAAAATCTGATTGTTTTGTGTATTTCTCAAGCAACAAAAACTGGCCTCAATCTTACTAAAATTATCAATTGAAATACATTATTTGCCTACTAAAATGAATATGCAATCTGTAAAAAATGCCTTTCTACCATGAAAAATTATAGCAATTGTACAAAGAATGAACTGGCTATAAACAGGACTGGAAACATAAATTGTTCTCCTGTGAGCTCTCTAAATTCCCTGACCAATCACACACTGCACTATTAAATTGCAAACAATTTATTTTTATATAAATTTAGTCAATCAAGTCCTGGAGAGAATTAGAAAGAAAAAACTATAGGTCAAATTCTCCATGTTCTCATTGAGCAAGAGTCCAACATTTTTCTGTTAGTTTCTCTGAAACAACACCACACAAAATCTAGCCTCAGAATGATGCCCAGAACTTTTGTACACTGATAGAAATTGTACCAAGAAAATGTTATTTTCTCTAATGCACTCTTTATAAATGATGCAGTGCTTGTTTCCTCAAGTAATAATTTCAGCAGATATGTACTTTGGTCCTTTTCTATCTCCAAAAACAAATTCACAACTTTGGGATTGAACTCTGCCTCACACCTTGCTCCAGTAAAGTGTCAGAGGTCGTGTTCATATCTAATGAGGTTGGTTGGTTTACAGAGACAGAAAGAAAATAAATCTCATTTTTGTTTTTTTATTAATTCTTATGAAAATGTAGCAGTATACAGTAATTGAAATTAAAAGTAAAGGGTTGAATGTTCTTCTTTTCTCCAAAGAAAAATACCATTAAGGAAACTGCTTAAAGAGGTACAAATGCAGAATCTGTACAAATATTTTTAGAAGAGAATGAATACCAGCTGGACTGCCTACATTGACCACGCAGTCAGGAGAGTGTGTGTGCATACAGTCCAACTAGGAAATCAAATCCAAACAGTGTACCTAGGGATGAAATCACTATGTTTAAAAAGGGTCAGCATATCATAGAAAGAACTTTTAGAGGTCACTTTTTCCCACTCTTTGCTCTCTGTCATTATACCTAGATGATCTTGACAGACTCTCATCTATCATACCATCATATTTCCTTGAACAAAGAGGAATATGCATTATTCATTACACAGTAATATAAGAAGGTACCATACTCCAACCAGTATTGGATTCTCACCAAACTCGGTTTCTCTATATTCAGCACTTCTTCAAGGCAACCCATTAGCTGTCTGCCTGTTTTGAAACACTGGAGGTTTTTATGCTGATAGACTACTCTCATCACCTAGTTTTTAATTCAGAAGCTCATTTTCTCCATTTACACGTGTTAAATACAAATAACAAAGTTTGATTTCAATGTAACTCACTATTAATGAGTGTCAAATAACCAGTGGTTTGTCAATGGGACATTGTTTCCATCTTTGCGTCAGTAGTCTTCCTTCTCTGACAAGTTATCATATAACTGCAAGCTCTTACTCAGCACACCAATGACTTTTTCTTCTAAACGAAAACACGGATAGAGTTTGTTAAAAAATTTTCAGCAAACTATGAAAACTATCTCAAAAACAAGCACACAGGAAATCCTCGTGGAAGAAAACAGTAAAATGTTCTGAGAGGGGAAAAGTTCTGACAACAAAATGAATGTATCAGAGCTAGATCCACACAGGAAAAGCAGAGAATTCTGTATTTCTTTGCATGGAGTATGGATCATAATTTTAATTTTCACTTCTAAGGGATTCTTCAACCACAGAAGAGAATACTCAAAGAAGATAGGTTTTCATTTGCTGGGGTGTTTTTGCCAAAGCAGTTTTATTGTTCATAAAAGGCAAAGGTAAGGGAAGATTGATTAATAGTCTGGTCTAGCACTGTTTGTTCTGTAAGATGGAGTGCTCAAAAGTTAGTGGCTCTGCAGACTGTTGACATGTTTATACAAAGTAGATCAATGTCTGCATGGTATTTCCTGTCCTCCAAGAGTCTGTTGATTAAGGTTTTTATTCAGAAAAAAAAAGGCATATAATATGAAAATACAAACTCCGAATAATGTCAGTGACAGGGAACCAACAGAAAAACAACATGCACTTAAAAACTAGATCTGGAAACTGACAATTGGCTAAACTGCCCATGGGAGTCTCAGTTTCATCACCTCAATATAAATATTTTTCTAAAGATGCTGCTGCAAAGCTACCCGATAGAACAGATCTTCAGAAAGTAATAAGTAACTAAGGGTCCCTGTACACTTTTTAGTATCACAATTGCTCTTGCTGGGAATACCTTGTTTTCCTGCATTTCATTGCCACTAAAGAAACAATTGTACTCCTTATTTCTCACTGACAGAAAAATCCGTTTGCAGAAAATTAAAAAGAAAAAAAAGTCCCACAGAGATCTCTGGTGTAAAAACATCTGTGAGATGAGCTATATTACAAGCCAGAGAGATTTGGTAAGGAAATGTCACCAGGCAAATCAACAATAGGTGAGATTGGTTTCCTAATTCGAATCTGTCTCATGACAGTTTATAAAGTAGATACACGGTGTGG
Organism: Sturnus vulgaris; assembly: GCF_052056855.1. Classification (NCBI taxonomy): domain Eukaryota; kingdom Metazoa; phylum Chordata; class Aves; order Passeriformes; family Sturnidae; genus Sturnus; species Sturnus vulgaris. The sequence goes on along the minus strand of NC_142283.1, from coordinate 14,381,275 downwards.
GATGGGGATAGAAGATTCTGAATTTTTTAGTAAACTGCTAACCAATTTTGTGAAAACTGCTTCATAAGCTTTAAAGTGAGGGATTAAACATAGATAATAAAGATATTTGTAAATTATTTAGCGGTAAATATTTTTCAACATCTAAAGAACATATAATGTCTCATGATTAAAATATTTAACACCTTGATAAGTCCAATGATACTGCTTGTCAGAGCACTTTATAGTTCCTACATGCACTATCTAGTTCTATCATTCTGAAGTGAAACTAATTATGATGAGAATACCATATCTCCTCTATTTAGGAATTCTAACAAGAATTGATACAGCTTATAGAGCATGAAGTATGAGTGGAAAGGACAGAAAAATTACTACCTGAAGTTAGTATTTCTATAAGAAACATATTTTTCATAAGCCTTCAGGGCCCAACTTTTTTCACTTTATTGAATGAAAAACAATCCCAAAGTAACATTTTCCTACTGTTTACTCATCCATCCCCAAGAAGCAGGTGAACTTTGTTTGTTCTGATCCTTCTCTGCCCACAGCCCATCTGAGGGCATGGCTTCCCCTCAGTGACTTTATACAAGGCAAGAATTGACCACACCTTTCAGACAAGGGGTGGGCTGTAAGGCTGAAAACTCAGACTGCCATTGCTGCTCTTCCCATCTCAGCCGAGGTTTCCCAGAAAGATTAATGCCCCAGAAGGGAATTTTAAATAGATGCCACTGAAACACAGACCAGACTTTGCAATGTTTACTTGGCATAGGCATCAATAAAGTCAAAAACCAGTTTACATCTGCTGAGTCTGACTTCAATATAACTAACACTATATGTAACAATTTTTTTAATTAAATATAAAAGCAGATGTCTATGCATTACCCACAATGCTTCTTCAGTGCTCTTCCCTCATAGCTTGCTACCACTTTTTGTGTTAACTTTTCAATATAAAGTTGCATCTCACAGGAGATCTATATTGGAGGGTGGTACTAAGTTATTTATTTGTATTCAGGAAGCATTTCTTCCTGCAATTTTCTTTCTGAGAAGAAAAATAAAAAGGGCACCAAAACAAGGTGATCAAATCTTTTTTACGATCCATATCTGTGCATAGAGTGTTTTAGAACACTGTCACGTTTTGTTATTCTTTCCATCATGGAAAACCTTTCTATCCTTTCTCACAATTAACGACAAGATGCTTTAATCACATATCATCCCAATCATGTTGCTCTTCTAATCCTCTTTATCTTGCTATGCCATTCTGATGTCTCCCTTTTCCTGGGGGTATGAAATGTGTGCTATTATTAGCTCATTAGGTCTTCTAGCCTCTGGCTCAGTGGAGAATGATTCACTATATTTCTTAACCATTGACAGTTTCAATTCCTTAACCTCTAAATTTCCCGTGATATATGTGTTGCCCCATCTTATTTCAGCCTTTCAGAATATCCCTTGGCACTGCATTCTGAAGTAAGACCTATCGTCCCATACATAGCAAAACTAACAAAGGATCATTTTCCTTTGCCAGTCAAACTTTTAATTCCATCAATTTGTTCTTTGTTCATTATAAATTCAACTAAATGACTGAATTGCTTATTTAACATTTCCTCATACAATGAATAAGTTCTTTTCCTATGGTTCTGCTTCCATTTTTCAGTTTGGATTTTTGCATTTAGAAACGTCACTGCAGAGATCATTAACAGTTTTTAAAACGGACTAGGAAAATATTGACTTCCCTACCTAGGTAAGTGTCTTCTAATTTGCTGCTAAGAGCTTAAGATCCCGTATGTTAAAACTTCCTTATGAATTTAAAACATTTCTTCAGATTATGACTAAAATTTATGCACTACAAAATGAAAAGCCTAAGGTGATTCCCCCTAATTCAATTGGAAGACTACACTAGTCTAGTGTTATGAGGCCAAGATTGTTAGCTGTCTTATTCTTTAGATGCTTCCTAAGATTGTTCACACGATACCTCTCTAGTTGCCATAGAAATGGGCCCTTATGGGAAAGATCTTTTGGTTAATTTTGGCTCCAATAACTGAACTGCTAAAGCATAGTCTAGCTCAGCCAGACCAATTCAGAAAATCTGCTTTCTCATTCTCAAAGTTATGTGCAAAAAAATTTGATATTTGTATTAAAAAATGTATATTTTCTTAGACCTTTCAGAAGCAAATTTCTTTTTCTTTTTATTCTGTTCACCTGTAGGAACCTGTATGTAAAATGTTGGTTACTGGTTTCAAGCTGGCCATTTGGCCTCTCTGTGCAAAGCATAAGCACTTGTCAAACACCCTACAGTGTAACAGCAACGTTTGACCACTCTGTTCTGGAAACTGGGTTCCCAAGGTTCCATATCTGCCAGACGCCAAATAAAACTGATGATATTCTAGGCAATCTGTAGTTAGTAGCAGCATAGATTTTCAGCATGTATTCATTTCAAGCCAGAACCTAGCATTTCAGTTTTTCTGCTCATAAATTAAAAATGTCCACCTACTCATCTGTGTCTGTATAGACACATATACCATAACACTCCTTAGAGCAAACATTTCTATTACATTCATTCTATTTTAGATAGAACCATTGTGACCACACGTGTTCCCAAACCATTTGTAGCACTGTCTCTATCAATACACTGGAGACCTTTTACAAAAACAGTGTGCCAGTTTCTCTAAACTGCTAGCATAGAAAGGCAGGCTAGCAGGAGGCAATTTTTTTAATACACCTTTAAGGAGATTTTACCTAGAAAAAGACTAAGTTAAATCTAGGCTTTTAATAATTAAAGCAATTAAAGTACCACAAAAGTTGTTGTGTATCTCAACAATGAATTTTTACAGAGGGAATGAAAAGGTTTTTATACCAATTAAGAAGGATTTTTTTAAATCCTTCTTTTAGTTCTGAACAGAAAGGGGGTTTTTGTTGGTTTTGTTTTGGCGGTTTTTTGGGTTTTTTTGTGGAAAAAGGGGAAAATTAGCTTTTCCTGTGGAGAATTTTTAATGCTTCCTAAGACTTCCAGAAACTTTAATTGAAAAAGTAAATGGGAGAACCTGTTGTTATATTAAAAAGGTTGGTTTATGAGTGGAAATTACTTGTGCCTATTTAGGTCCATACATTTTTTGAACTACAAGAAAATCAATCTACCCGATGTCCTTCAAAAAAACATAACTGGTAATTTTTAACATCAAGTCTTAACTTACTGTTTGAACACATTTTCATTAACTGGTAGGGGCCAGTATACTTTCAGGTAAGTCATTCCACTTGTTGAATGCCCCTGCTGCATTTTTTTGGAAATGTGAAATACTTTTCCATTTTCAGATATATATTCTCTAGTTTCCTGTAGGATACTCATTTCTCAGTTAAGCCAAATAGATTGATCTGTAGTTCATGACTGACACTTCTGGAATCTGGCATCAGGAATGGGCGTGGAGTTTTATTCATATTTTTTAAGTGTCATATTCAGATGTACTACTCTTTCTTACTAAATAGCCCATTTTTTACATTTTCACTTCTCTGAACTTTGTATCAGGCCTTCAGCAACTCAACCTGTCTTTAATTCTACCACCCATTGCCACAACTCTGAACATTTAGTGTTCTTCCTCTGAATCTTTTATCAATTTTCTGTTCAAATTGCATAGTTTTGCTATTGCAGAGTGTTCAATAAATCCTTATAATGCTTACATTTGGGGAAAGTCCTTTTCACAGGGAGATTATGCAGAAACATGATACTCTGTAAACACAAACTGGTAACTTCAAGGTGACTCTACATCCAGAAAAGAATTTTATAGTTGTTGGTCCTATGCTGGTAACAAGATGAGTGAGGCAGAGAGGAAAGAAGGAGTGTATAATTTCTGAGGAGACTGGTGTCATTAGATGGCCCAGAGGATTTTCCCACCACCAAGTATGCTAGTCCCAGGCAAAATTCCAACACTTTATTCCTTTCTATTGGATCCATTCAACCACTTCCCTAGAATTTCCATATTAGGCATTAAATAGGTCTGCAAACAAATCAAACTAGGGAAAACAAAATGTCTAAATTTGCCAGTGCCTAAAACACCTCTCAGTGGTACTGAGAAGTATAAAAAGATATAGAACTCTCTTTTTTTTTTCTTTTTGGCTTTTCAGAGTTGATAAACTACCTTGGATTAGCAGTCCAAAAGTTGATTGATCTCCTATGACCTACTACTTAACTCATAATAGTACATTTTTTAAGTGTTCATTTGAAAAAGAAATCTATAAAGTGCTAGATAGGATAAGGTTCCTTTAAGTATACACAAGAAGCAAGGAAACAGATTTTTCTTCTGTTACACATAATTTCTGATTTATTTTTTATTTCAACAAAATCCAGCACCTTGCATTTTATCTTAGCTCTGTAATCCTATCCTTCATTACAAAGCTTTCATAAAAGATACCTTCCCTCAAATCCTTTGCCAATCTATCTAGCTTCTTAAGAAATAGAGAAGTTACATTTGCCACAATATTTTACTGGTACCGTGGCCTTTGTAGAGAGTCACGAGGTGATTTATACACGTTAATCTTACAGATTGTCTCACTTCATAGATTTCCTCAAATCTTCCAGTAGAAAAAGTCATTATTAAGTTTGTATTGAAACTTCTTCACAGACAACTATCTTTCACTTTTTCGCTTGCATATTATTGTATCCTCTTTCTAGTACTAGTTTGTGAAAATAGTCACAAAAGATAATTCACAAGCTTTTCCATCAGATTTCTATTATTCCCTTCATTATTAAAGGAATCCCAATGTATAAATCATTTTTATTCCTAAGACTTCAGATTGCTGGTCACAGCAGATGAAGTAGCATGCATGACTGTGGAGTTATGGTTACTGACAATATATGATAAACAGGAAATTATGTGGTTACCTATCTATCATATACTGTCAGTTTGTTACTAATTTTAACAATATGATTATCGCTTTTTATCTTCTTTTCTCTCTTCAGCCAGATTCGGGATCAAATGCACAAGAGACAGAATTTCGTGTTTGGATTCAGATGTTTATTAATTCTTATCTACAGCACAGTGAGGGCTACAGCCATTCTAGCTAACAACCTAAAAATGAAGAAATGGCAATGTATCTCACTCACTACAAGGTATTTTAAGGCTTAATTGTCCAATTAAAAACTAATACCTAAGTTATTTTTACTTTTGACCCAATGACTAAATGCTCATGATCCACAGTGTCACATTTTCTATCCAATTAAGAAGTACTACCTAGACCCAAGAAGAAGGTGAAGAAGAAAGAAAACCGCCACCCTAAAACCTCCATCTTGCCTTCCATACATTGCTATATTCTAAAACTCTAAATTTTTCACATGTGATACCACACTTCTGTTCAAACTACACACCAGTGATTCTAGTTCTATCATTCAATTTTGGGAGCCTTCTCTAAGGCCTCAGGTCAAAAGCAATGTTCTTTTGGAGGTCAGTGCCCGACAGCACAGGAAGTTCAATACTTCCAGTTTCCAGAGTACCAACATATGATGAAAATTCAAAAGGCCCAGAAGTTATAATTTATATCTGCTTAATAGATTAAAATTCCACTGGAAAATACCATCTCTCTTAAAACAGAGGGATCAGGTGTTTCCTAAATCAGATGCACCTGCAAGGTCGATGCATTCCTCATAATGCATTATTTTTGCAGAAATATTAGGCATTGTACCATAATCATCTATTTCAGAGAGAGCTAATTCTGAAGGCAGAATAATTTTGCTTTTAGCATGAATGCATTTAAGTTCCAACAGAGAATGAGACATATATCCCAGATGAGAAGGTTCATGCACAGCAGAGCTGAGTAAGTATCAGACAACAGTTAACCTACATTTACATTTTGAAATCAGTCTTTGCTCATTGCATCCATCAGAAGCTTTTAAACTTAGAAACTTCTTTTTTCCAGGGAAGAAAGACGGTGGTAAAAAAATAATAGTTCCCTGGAGCTGTCAAGTGAATGCTTCTGCTAAATTCAAATTTATATCTCTATGGTGAAGGTCTCTTTTATGACTCAGACTTGCTCTCGTTACATCTTGTTACATCAATATCGAATGGATTTTATATGTGCAAGAAATAAATGGCCTCCCTCTGAGGTATTTGCCAATGTAGTGTCACTGCACTGTGCACTATATTAGTGATTAGCTTGTTAGCAGGAGAGGGAAAGTAAAATTGAGAAAAGTACAATTAATACAAGGTTTTCTGGTTTTGTATGGCATGAAATTTTACTTTTCTCACTTCTGAGTTTGCAATGTGAAATGTGAACATTATACACACAGAGTCTTTCTGGTCAACTAAGAGCACAGTGGAGCATTTACCAAAAATTAAAATCTCAAAATCTTTGCAGTGGAAACTTGTTAAGGCAGAACTAGTAAAATTATTGTACAAAGAAATAAATCCAAATAAATCCACACAGAGTTGTAAAACTATTAAGTAGCATAATGTGTATTTTAGCAAATATTCATCAAAAGTGAAGTCTTTCTACGTGTTGTGTACCCTTGAACTTTAGAACTTTATTTTAAATATGCTAGAGAACACTAGAGCAATCTCAAACACTAGTATTCATTACTGTGACAGCTTAGTCAGAACAAATCACAAACAGCTTGTTATCTAAAGAAGAATCTAGGATTGAAGATGGCTTCAAAGAGAGCTCTGGGGAGAAAGCTCTTCTGGACCCACAGAAATCATTACAGTATGGTTTTATATTTGCTGTTCACATTATTAAAATGCAACAGGCTACTAATACTGCAAAAAAAAGTTTGTGAAAACAGATGAATCAAAGAACATTTTAGTCCATTTCCTGAGTTGTAAATAAGGACCTCCATATACAACTTCAGAAGGAAATGTGAAGTGCAGTGTATATGTAACCTTAATTAGGTCACTCCGAACAGCTACCATCAGAGGCTGTATAAGTTAAAAATAACAGCTTTGATAGGAAAGTGACCAGCATCTAAAGAGAGTGTCTCTGTTCCCTAAGGTGATACAATTAGATTTAGATATTCTCTGGCAGATCTTTGATTCAGTGTACATTGATATAAAAATCTCACCTGGAATATTTCTGGAAAAATTTTCTAACCAATTATCTGTATCCTTTTCTTTTAGTGCATTAGACCAGTTGATGTTATTCCCCCTTTTCACTCTGCTTACATCCTACTGATAGGTGAAGACTTCAGCAGTATTAGATTAATGGTGCATCTTAGGATACCATGATGAACCTTTACTATTTTCAATTTAGTGTAAGTAAGTAACTACTTAAGTAGTTAAGTTACTTTAATTAAAGACTTACAAGTGGTCCATCTTTACCCAATATATGTTGCACTTCGGTTAGGGAGAGTAGCTGCTAAATTTGCTACTGGCAGTCAAGAGCGTGGTTATACAGTTGGTTCTAGAGAAAGATTTTAAAGAAAATCTTTATATTCTAACAAGAAACTTTTTTTGCCGTATATTTGTATATATTTGTTCTCTCAAGACACTCCATAAGAATCCACTGCTAAAGTGACTGTACATGAATCATGCCTTAAGCCATTTCTTGTAAGGTTAGGTGGTATTTAATATGAAAAGAAAGTATGAAGGCCATTCTACACAGTTTAAGGCGGTTGTAGAGAAGATAAAAATTCAGCTTATCCTCTATCTTAAAAATTTTGTAAAGCTTAATTAAATAAGGCTTACAAAGTACTCTGAGCTACTGAATTCATGAGCTGAATTTAGACAAGATTTCATTCTATTTTAACATTAAAGACAACAGGTCTAATTATATTTAGCACATACACTAATAGTATTTGTACAGGTTTCTGAGACAAAGAGCTAAATCTACCAGTTTAATACTCTTGAATAAAATAACAGTAATTTTCTTAAAAATCTGCATATCGTATAAGTTCTGATGTAAAACTAAGTTTGTTTTGGATTTGGAGTTTTGGTCATTGTTGTGAATTTAAAAAATTATTGTAATATAATGGCTTCTGGCATTCATAAACATTTAATAAGAAATCTAGAATTAGACTTTTCAAAGTCCGACTAAACAATTCCTCATGTGACGCAGGTAACATGGGAGTTCATTGATTATATTGTATACAGGTAAGGATATACCACTATCACTTCTTTCACTGAAGATGTGCAAATTGAAACTCAAACTTCACAAAATTGCGAATGTGAATTACCTGAGGCCAGTGGGTGTCCTCTAGTTGCCTCCTCTCCCATTACCACCAGCTGCTTTGACTCACACATGTGTAGGGCAGAGTGGTCACAGCAGTGCTCCCGCCTAAGGGATCACATCTGGTCATTCAGACCAGATCTCCCTCTACATTTTTGTTAAACCCTGTGCTTAGAGACTTTGGAATATCTCGTAATGACAGATTCTGACAGCAAGCTCCTACGAATGGTTTAAGCTGTTGCCTAAAATCAGGCTGTGAAAGCAAGCCTGCTTAAAAATGTACAGTCGCTCTGCCCAAAACGATGTTTTTCAATAGCTTTTCATTTCTGGCATACTCACTAGCAAAGGTGGAACACCTTCATAACAACAGGAATAAATAAATGAAAAGGAAGGTTGCTTTCTTGTCAGCAGGCAAATACTCCAGCTTAGCTGGGAGGTTACCATTCTTAGGAGCAGGACAGGGCAACTTTAAAGGGATGCAAATAGTGTGATCATGCCCAGGTCAGAAGTGACAACAGATAAGATAAGCAAGCCTCTTTCATATTGTGATTGTCTAATAGAAAATATTGTGGTCACAAAAAGAGACCTTCACCACAGAAAAATACAATTAAATGTAGCTGAACCATTCACTTGACAAACTCCTGGGAATTTATTTTTTGTATGACAACCTTATTAAAATAGAGGCTGCCCTCATGTCAGTGAGTAGTTTACTATTATGAATTTTTGTTTACTAGGTAGTTTACTATTATGATTGCTATTATGAATTCAAGTATTCTCTTTCTCTTTTGGTCTCAGCCATACTATTTAGAGAAAGCTGAAATGATAAAATACATGCTAGTAAATATTACTCATTAGGTATAAAAACTACGGTGTATTTAGGAGACCAAACAAAGGCAGAGACAAAATTCCTTTGTAATCTGAATAACGTAGTTTTCATGATCTTGTACTGTCTTTATTCTTTACTTTTGTTGACTGATTTACTAATTTCCTGATTAAAAGACCAATAATAGACCTCCATCTGCATTGAATTCTCTATCTTTACACAAAAGAGCAGTCAGACTGGCAGCTCCATGGGCAGTGATTCTTTTCTGGTCTGGCAAGTGAGACAGTTTTCAACGAAGCCTATTTGAGTAAAAATTTTGGGATTTGAGTAAAAATAGTGTTGTCATGTAAATACAGCAGCAACAAATGCAAGGGATGCATTTTCATAGGAGTAGGAATTCAGTCTACCTAAATACCCTGCAGATTGCAAGCAGCACAAACAGAAAGCACAGAGACCTATTGAGACAGGTTACACTGATGTGTCAGGCAGTCTGTCTTGGCTTGAATGAGTAGATTTCATTTTGAAATTTGGAAATACTTTTATATGAGAAGCTTTCAGCACTCCACTTTGGAGTCTAAACATTTTTCAAAGAGAAATAAAAGAGCAGTAGAAAGTTCTCTGATTCATTATCATATATCAACACAGCAATCATATGCAACTCTACTGATAAAGCAGTTTTGGGATTTTTCTTACAGCTGATGTTTCCCGTGGACACTTTTCAGTGTAATTTGTTACCAATGTACATACTTTGCCAAAAATCAGATTGATGCCCTCTCAGTAACTGGTAACAACAGAATTTTATATTCATTAAAGCAGTAAGCCTTCAGTATTTGAATGAGGGACAAAGAACCTTTCATTGTTGTAGAAGTTCATAGCAGCTTACTTCTTTAAGCAAAATCACCACATTTCCTGGGAGACCATAATTTCATCAGATGAGAAGATAAAGTCCAGCTTGTAAATCCTTTCAGAAGAAGAAACATTAGTAAATACATCCTGTACCCACAGATTTGATGACTGACCTCCCATTTTCACTCCAAGCCAAGCCTACAACATAAATGCCATCTGTCTTGGCAGAACACACAGTCTGCCCTCTAGCACATACTTCTGACATGCACATGCCAATTAAGTGTGCATTAGCCTATCAAAGCTTCCATCTACTTCAAAGTAAAAAGGACTCCACCAAACACTTTTAAGGACGCTCAACTTCCCCTAAAAGTACAACAGTAAAGTGGAAGGCTCAGATGTGACTTTACTGTAATTTATTTCAAGAATCTCTGTTGTCATTAAATTCAAGAGATTGTTATTGGAAATTTTCTTCACATTCTCTCTTTGAGATGTTGACCTCAATTTAATTTAGACAATGAAGTACGACTAGCAAGAAAACAACTGGTGCTGCCTTTGCCTGGTGTGTTGTTCCTTTACTATCTAATTTTGCAGAACAGGCATCAATGTGACAGAAATTGCACTGATGACATCCAAAACCTCATCACATAGCTACAGTTGCATAATGCCTCCCATCACAGCCATGGTCCCTCGAGAACAAACCATCCTAATCTTGCTGTAAAACCTCTGACTTCGTGCTTCCATTCATCTATCATGCCTGCAACAGCACTCATGGGGCTGCGGGAGTTACTGGAAACAATTTCTGCCTGTACATCATGTGGAGTGTGGCTCTTCTGATGGAAAAGTTAACCGAGTGTGCTGAAGAAAATACACAAACTGCAAGGAGTGCCCTTCTCACCTAGGGGAAGGAGGAGTCAATGCAAAGGCAGAAGGAGATCAAGAAGTGCCTCAGACTCCCTAGGAACAGTTATAAAACAGGACTGAGCCAACCACAAGGGCTAAGGAAAAATTTACTGATTGTACATGAAAATGGAGCTACTTCACAAATCCATCATCAGTAAGTGATGACACTGCTCTGGCCAAGACTGGGAAATATTTTGATCCTGCAATGAGGCTCAAGCTTTGGGAGCTGTGCTGTATTTTGCGTTTACATAAAAGGAAGGATTTCCTGACACCCCAGAGATCATTTTTAACAGGGTGCAGTTAAAGAGAGATACTCATGAAACAGAACAATGTGTCATTTGGGACAGCAAAAACTTCAAGCACTTATATAGATATTCTTGCTTAAAGATATACCGATTTATTCTGACTTGCTAACAAGAAATATGCAATAAACAGATTATGAGATTCCCGTAAGTATGCAGATTTAAGGAATTGTCAACCATGTCACTTAGGATTCAAAGTTTTGGTCATTTATGGGTTTGTTTCAGCATGTTTACTGATAAATTTACTGGCTTTTCAGTCAACTTCTGCACTGAGAAAAGAGAGGCCAATCTGAACAGCTCTCTCATTCTCTGTATGTATCCATGAACAACACTACCATGGTCTCTTTCTCACTGACATATTTCTTTAGGAAAAAGTTTCAGTTTTAGCAGCTCTCTTTCACTAAACTCTTAGTGGTTACTGAAAATAATTTTTAAAGTGCATTTATACATAATCGGCATGTTCACACTGAAGTGCATAATAACATTAACAGCTCTCTAAAATTCAGTATACCTTGAAAATATTATCTGCTGTACCTTTTCATGACCAGGTTTTAAGTTCTACTTATCTGCTCCATATTTCCTTATGTTACCTTGCTTAAACACTGGTTTTTATTGCTGGTAGGGCACTCCAGGTAATAAGGCACCTTTTGAGCATAGCCAAACAATAAGTTATCACTTCAGGTGTTTTTAATGGTAGATACTAAACTTTTAAATTCAATGAACTTGTGAGATCCATATCTAAAGCATAATTTTGATGGGACACAAAACCCACTTAGAAATTAGCCTTTATAAAATACTTAGACACTGCTTTAAAGACTGGAGTTTCTTTTTATTATGAAAGAATGTTTATGTGAAGAGCAAAATACAAAAGAGAAAGTAACAACTAAAGAATTCTTGATGGGCATTTTAATCTTCTATTAATATGCAAATGTTGTGCTTTAGGACTCCAGGAAGGGATTAGGTTTTTTCATAGGTTATTTGAAAAATATCTTACTCTCCTGGAGGTGTTTCTTGTATGAATCCAAGTGAAACACTGTATTTATGGTAATCCCCAGATACTCTTCTATGCACCATTTTCTTTTTGAAATTATATGGAGCTTACTGAACCACATTTATGAAACATTCCACAGCTGATTTCATTCTAAAGATTTCCTTTAATAGGGCTGAATGCCCTGTTAATCTGTGTCATGTGAGATGACAAGAAAATCATCTTCAATTACGAAGGAAAAAATGAAAAAGTCTATGAAAATTTGAATAAGAGTTTCTGATGAAAATATTTGTAATTCTATTTTCATAATCAATTTCAGTCATATGCGTGTCCCTGGAAATGCGCAAAAATATTTTCCTTATTATATGCCACTCTTCAGAGCAAAAGCAATTTTACTGCTGGAATAACAACTTCATTAGTACATATTCAAAAGTGCATTTCCTGATTTCCTTTATACCTAATCATAAGCACTACTTTCATGAGGAAAATTGAAAAAAAAATCTTGCTTGCTGCTATCAAAAGAGAAATTACATTTTTTTGCTTCTTTTTGTTTTGATTTTGGGTTTTTTTGTCATAAAGTTAATAATGTTCTCTATTTTTTGTGAAATAAATGACAGAGCAAGACAGTGAGTTGAAGTCTGTTTCTCTTGCAAGAATTCCTCACCTTCTGTGGTTTTATTCATGACTAAGGAAACCAGGTTAAGCTCTAAAAATTGTCCATGGAATTCAAAATTATGATGAAGTCTAAACAATTTTGTCTTGTTATTTGAAAGGGTGTAATGATTTGATCTCACTTTTCACTGTGAGTCTTCTTTGATCCCACATGAATGCCTTCTTGCTCAGATCCCTCATGGAATGAAGGTTTTAGCTGTGGGTTTCTTTTGACTTTTATGAACTTGGGTGTAGCTCCATCACTGTGAAATGCAATGTTTCTGTACAGCTGTAAAGCTGTTGAGGGAGGGAGACTTATGCACTGGAATCTCATTAAGAGATAGTATTATATTACCTTTTCACTGGCACAATATGGAAAATAAAACAGTTCACTAAAATCATGATCAACCAAGAAAAAAGACAGACTTTCAAAGGACTACAGAAAACTGTTAGAGGTAAATTTATTTGGTTTTAATATATTCCTCTAATATTTGCTGTTTGCTATTATAGAGAAGACATAAATTGCATACCTCTAATTGAGCTGATAGGTTTGAGGTCATTATTCTTTACAAGGACATGGTAAAAGAATTCAAATTTAAAAAGCAATGTAGATTTTTACCTCTGAAATGTATATTGAATCAGACACAGTTATGTTTCATGTTACATAATGTATATGAGAAGTAACAGTAAAGAGAAAAAAAGTTAACAAACAACACATAAATGTGCTGCAGGAAGTGAATAAGTGTTTCTTGAGAGAGCACGTATGTAATGTGAAATGTTGCATCCAGGGCCAGGTACTGCAACATTCGCTTGTGAAATCTTCCGAGAATTTTTCCTGCTTCTGCCACCCAGAGGGGAGCTTGACACAGTTATAGACGTCATTCTGCCTTTGGAGAAAATAAGTGGTAGGTTTATGGAAAAAAGCAAAAAGATGAGGCAGGAGAGGCAGTGCAAATGCAGTATTATGTAAGCTAAGAGCCACAGATGCTGGAGAAGGGTAACTTTAACAGTGGCAGTAGCTGTTGGGATTTTTTTTTTGCCTAAAGACACAGTGTTAACTAAACAAACAAACAAACAAAAGAGGAATAAAAAAGAGAGAGTGGGAAAAGAAAAAATATGTGGCCACAATCAAATAGTTTAGTTGGCATTAATTTTTTAAATCTATTTAATCTGACTAGACATTAGTAAACACAGTGAATGTCATACCCTGAAGGGAAGGATTTAAATAGAAAGCACAGAAGTGGACAAGAAGAGGGCATATGGTAAACCAAGTGATCACAGCCAGTAACTGCACTGAGAGCACATAATATACTGTCAGCTCCCCTCATTTATGAGCCCACTTTGGTCAGCATCCAGAGGTCCCATCAGAAAGGCTTGGTATGCTTTGCAACCTCACACTGGGGCAAATTTTCTCACCTATTAGTCCTCCACACTGATGCTCAAACATGAAAAAATGCTTCCAATGTTCATGTGTGTTTTCAAAACTGTTGCAGTGAGGATAGTGGTCCCCAGCTGGATGGAAGCTGAAGTGGCCTCATGTCTGTGTGAAAACAGACCTACCTTGGCTTTTTTTTTCCTGATCCCTTACTCAGTGAGTAATTAATTCAATCATATATGCATGAAAGTTTAGTGGTCACATACAGCCAAAGTGTCTGTCACTTTCCACCCAAGAGCTGTTTCCAAAGCACCAAAGTGGTCCATATCTTAAGCTGTTACTCTCAGTATTATGTTAAACTAATTTTGGCTCAGTTTCTGACTGAGAATACAGTGGTTAGTAAAGTGTAGCACTTAGAGATTGCTTAGGGGGCACAAACTGAGGAAATCAGCAGGACAGACTGTGAAGTTATGTGACAAAATTTGGGTCAATGTAGCTTCAAGTAGCACAGAGACAATGGCAGGAGTGGGATCTCCAGCAATGTTCTGCCAGGGTAATCTAGGTGCACCTGCATGGAAGTCATCAATCCCTTCACTGTCTGCACAAGCCCAGAGGAGTGCAGAGATACAAAGACAAGTGGCAACCCAAAGATTCCAGAAGGAAAGATGGACACCCATTGTTCCAGAAGAGAAATCCACTCATGTGTGGACAAGAGGAGTCCTGAGCAGCCATGGGCAAGGCAGTGAGTAAGGTAATCTGTACCAGTGTATTGGTTTGGCAGAGCCTGTTTTTTGGTAATGGAGGCTCCACAGAGGTGGCTCCTGTGAGAAGCTGCTGGAAGCTTCCACCATGTCCCACAGAGCCAATCCCTGATGGCTCTGAGGATGGACATGCTGCTGGCCAAAGCTGGGCCAATGGGGGAGGCTGGTAATGCCTCTGTGATAACATATTTAAGAAGAAAATCAAAGCAAAGTGGGGTTCAATGTTAATTCCAGCCAGAGAAGAGGAGGAGGTGAGAAGATGTGAGGGAAACAACATGGAGACGCCAGGGTCAGTGGAGAAGGAGGGCCAGGAGGTGCTGCAGGCGCTGGAGCAAAGATTCCTCTGCAGGCCGTGGTGATGACCATGGGGAAGCAGCTGTGCCCCTCAGCCCATGGGATCCACAGGGAATGCAGAGATCCACCCCAGCCCGTGGGGGAAGTGCCCCTGCCGGAGCGGGTGGATGCCTGGAGGAGGCTGTGATCCAGTGGCAGAGCCAAGGCACAGAGGAGCCCTGCTTCCAGGCTGGAGCAGCCTGGCCTTGGAGGACTGCACCCCGTGGGAAGAGAGAGCCACGCCACAGCAGTTTTGTGAGGGCTGTGTGCCCGTGCAGGGAGCTCACGCTGCAGCAGCTGTGCCATGGCTGCTGCTCCTGAGAGTGGAGCCACGCCGGGAAAGGTCATGGAGAGCTGTCTCCTGTGGGAGTGAACCCACGGCCTCACAGGGGAAGGACTGCTCTGTGGAGCAGAGAAGAAAATCTCCGTGATTTGAGCTGAGCAAAACCCCCATGCCATGTCTCCCTGAGCTGTCAGTGGGAAGGACAAAGGGACTGGGGGGAAAAGGTGTTTAAAGGACTTATTTCACTTCTCATTATCTTCCTTGGACTCTGTCAGCAATAAATTCACTTTATTACTTTAAACTGAACTTGTTTTGCCCTTGAAGTGTTTTCTCCTGGTCCTTATCTCAACCCATGAACCCTGCAGCACTGGCTATTTTCTCTCTTCTTCCCAGATGAGGCATGAGAGGATGAGTGAGTGACTTTCATGAGTGCCCGGCACTGGGCCAGTGTCAAACCACAACAACTAGCAAAAGGAAAGGACCTGTGGTCTCAGTGTTCACCCAGGTGCCAGCAGCTGGGAACTCTGGGATCCAGGGTCAGATAGTGGAGGGATCCACATTGTGTCTATGTATACTCTCATCATCCTCTTCAGACAGAGAGGGGAGCAGGACGAGGGCCCTGATGTTGTTTGAGTTCACGTGAGTGCTAAGTGTGTACGCCTATGACATGTGTGGCCAGGCATGTATATCTGTATATGTGTGGTGTGCAAAACTGTTCTGTGTGGATGCACCTGGCAAGAGGACATTTTCAGCCTCACTGCTGGCTGAGCCAGGGGACACAGAGCTGAGGCAGCCTCACTTCCTCTGGGCTCTTGGATCAGGCTCCATAATTTCACCTCTTAACAGAAAAAGTGGTGTGGATGGAGCAGAGACTCTAGCTATGGAAGAAGCTGAGACCTGAGAGAGGGCCCCTTGGAGAATGATCCCTTAGATAAGAAGTTGTTTCCTTAGAATGACTAATACTAAGAAATATTTTACCCCTCTGCAAACCCCTGGTTTATCTCTCTGTGATTCTGGTCCATTTTCATCCCCTACATTATTGGTCCATTTCCAAGACAGAACCCTAACCCTACAAAAGTCCCCTTAGGACCCTACCCATTGGATTTGCTGCCTTGGACTCCTTCATAGAAGCAATAAAGATTCTGTGGAACTTCCTTTGTGGCTCTTCCTGGTCTCTTTCTCTGCTGGCTAAGAAGGTATGCAGCAAGCTGAGGAGAAATCACAGTAACAGTTGATAGCCTAGATTTTAAGCATTGCTTGCATCCTCATACCTTGTGGCTGAAATCTTCCTGAGACACCAGGAAAAGCTGTTCTTTATGGGACATCTGATCCGGGCTCATTGTGGCAGCTCGGGGCCAAGCCCAGACTCTGACAGCTACAAAATGGAACGTTTCTTGTATGTCAAAGGGCTAAATAGGACATAACAGTTCACCACTAGGCAAACCCAGAGTAAGGAAACACCATATAATTTCATAGCTACTGCAAGCAGGCTGTGTTGGCCTGTCTTGTGGACAGCTGCAGTAAGACTGCCACACTGGTTTCTGTATGCAGATGGCCAGTCCTATCCGGGTGTCTCTAGGTGCAGAGAGACCATGACTTTTGCAGCACTTTCTTGATCCACGTCACACAAGAAGGGGAAGGCGTGCAGGGCCAAAAACAGTACAGCGAAATTCTGTTGTCTCAGTTCAAAAGACAAGTATCTGCTAGGGAAGGCAGAAACCTCCCCTGGATTGGAGATTGTAAAACCCCCTCCCTCGGATTATTAGGATTTTGAAATTCAGGGGCTGTCAGGCAAAGACACGGGGATAGGAACAGCAGCTCTTTGCTGGTGGGTACAGCAAGGCACCCAGACAGCACCAGCGGTGTCACTGACACCAACCAGAACAGGAGCCCAGCTCAGCCCTCTCGGCCGCGGGCACTTTCCCCTTGCTGCAGTTCCCGTCACCGCCGGCAGGGGGCGCCGCTGGCTCCCGGTGGGCGGGGCAGGTGCGCTGATCCCCGCGCGCCGGCAGGGGGCGCTGTGGCGCGGGCTCGGGGAGCAGGCGGTAATGGCGGCTGGGCCCAGACGGGAAGGGATGGAAAAGAGAGGCTTTGCTTCAGCAGCCCTGCGGCGGGGCCGGCCCCGCTGCTCCAGCAGGATCCCTGGAAGCAGCAAGCTGGAATGGCGGGGCGGCCTGGCAGGGCAGGGCTGCGGGGTCCAGCAGCAGCAGAAGAGGCAGCTCCCGGCTGGGCTGTGGCGGTGGGTGCAGTGACCCTCCTGCTCCAGAGCCAAGAGCGAGCGAGAGCAGCAACTGCCCCCCCTGCTCTCCTTTCACCTGCTCCTGATCTCACAGTGTCTCTGTCCTTCCCTCCAAGAGAAACTCCCAAAAACCAGAGGAGATCCCCCCTCATCTATCTCAAGTACTCAGCCATTGGTGCTTCTTTAGCAAGTCAATGGGAAAAATTCCACAGGCATTGAGTAAAAGAAAAACGAATCCCCAACAGCTGTGCTTCCCACATGCTTTTTGACTTGTTACTCACAACCAGCAGGTGAGGAGAAAAGGTGGACTACTCAAAAGTGTTCAAAATCCCTCTATAACTTCCAACCATTACTGCTTTATGTTACAGTAGTAAGACATGGTGATATGTCTGTTCACTGAAGCGCACAAAGATGATGTATTGTGTGTAACCAAAGAAATTAAGGTTCACCAGCTTAAGCCAAGCTCTTTATTGCTCTGGTTAAGCAATACCCACAAGAAGCTCATTCACAGACAGCTCAGCTAGGTCAGCATCTTTAAACAGAAAGAAAAACATATAGTGATACAAACAATATGGTAGTAAATCAAGTTTCAGAAACAAGAGATGAAAAAACTAGGAAAAAGATCAGCAGAATGTCAAGGAAGACTATAAATTCTCAAGATCTTCTTGTGAAATTATCAGCATCTGAATTACCAAAAAAGTTTCCTCACTAGTAGTGTACAAGGCAGCATGTGTGCCTGCGTGTGTATATGTCTGTGTCTGCGTGTTTGTTTCAAAATGAAAAACAAAACAAATTATAGCATAAACTGAACTGTGGCAAAAATTAAATTAACTTCAAATTCTCAAAAAGACAGTCTGTACAAAGGCAGACGTTCCAAGTGACAAAAATGTTACCCAATAAACAGTTGGCAGAAACAATTAACAAGAAAATCTCAATTATGCAGAACCCCAGTCAGGCAGACACTTCTGGATTTTTCTCTCCATTAATGTATATCAAGTTAGTAATTTCTAGCAAATTGAAGGCAGTTAAAACTCCATCAATTCCCACTCCCTTCCTCTGTGTGTGTATATGTGAGTATATCTCAGTTTGGAAAGAAGTTCACTGACAAAACCACACTGTTTTAGTTAGATATGTACCAACTTTGTTATAATGTATTCATCTTCTGGGTTGTAATCAATTTTAAAAGTAGTCCTCTCCTTCAATCCTGCTCACTGTCTTCCTTGTCTAATAGTCACAGTAAAAATGTGACTAGGACTAGAAGAAAAGTCCATATTCCACTCCAAATGTTGGGTATGTGTGCCCAACTCCCAATAGGTTAACTGCAAATAGCTGAGAAGTAAATGACCATAGAATGGAAATATAAAACAGCAACACATGAGAGACCTACCTTAATTTAGTCTGTGTAAAAAATGGGTAACCACAGAGTAAAAAGGTGTAGCGGAAGATAAAAATGTTTTAACATAATGAGTGGTTTTATGCTACTTATGTTTGTTCTTATTATGAAACTAAGTACCCTACAGAACCAGGAATATTATTTGCTTTTACAAAGCAGACTGCAATAGTTCTTCGGCTTCCAATCAAATGCAAGTGTGCCATTGCTCCAGCCACAGAGACTGGGGTGCCTGATTAATATGAGATTCTGTTTCAACACATTTTGCTCTAGAAATCTCCTTATTCTGCATGTCTCTTCTGAGGAGTCCAGTGGCATGAAAGGGTTACATTCTTGTTTCACTAAATTGAGAACCTTATTTGATCAAGACCCCTCATGTGAAGGGTCATGAGGATTGAGGTGGGGTAATGGGCTGATGTAATCTTTGCAAAATGCAAGGAATAAAAAATTGGATGAAAAACCATCTAATTTCCCAATTATTCCTGGCAATTACAAGTACCAATATATTTGCAAACTATTTTAACATGGATTTTTGTATCTCGTAAGTTGACAAAACAATTTGAGACAGATGGAGCTTTGCAGCCTTCTAACATTTACCATGACTATGATGTCCCACCTCAAAGATGAAGTAATATTATATCAGAGGATCTCTGGTCTCCCATTGATGGCATGAAATAGTCTAATGTTATTCAAAATGATGCCACAACAATGGAAAAAATATACTCTATTGTTTTATAACTGATAAGATTGTTTTAGTCTGACCTCCTGAGGCCTGTGCATAGAACGAATTTCTCCATGTATGTGGGACATCATTGGTGAAAGCAGCTCTTTCAATTTATCCATGCTTGCCTTCTCTGTGAATACTTTCTAGCAAGTGCAAAAGATGTGAGATTAATCAGTATCAGATTAATCTGCACTATAGCAAGAACGCTTTAAAGCATCTAACACACTTCTTCCAAGCGTACTTTTAAGAAGATCGACTGTGCTAGTGCTAATGGCTGAACATGACATTTACTCTTCAAAATAAAATTAGTCTCAGTGATGCACTAAATCTTCAGTCAAACTATCCCTTGAAAACAGTGTGAGTGGCTATGGGAATGAATTAATCTCTTGGGTCATCAACTCCACTTCCTCGTCATCTCCTAATCCCTTTCATAGGCTTACTGAACCTCATCTTAAAATTTACCCATTGCCCCAGCTATTTTTATCAGAAGGCTATTCAAGGAGTTTAATCCTTTAAATTATGGATCTTTTATATATATTTCCAGCATAAACTAACATAGGGCCAGTGTTCCCCCTTCTGTGTCAGTGTCACTTATTAGCACAGCCAGTGTAGCTTCCATTGCTGTTGCTGTCCCATCTTTCACTCCCCACCCTTTCTCTTTCATCTGCCTTTTCCAATGCTCCTTTCACTGGTCTACACACTACCACTACACCTGAAAATCATCACCTTATTTGTTCTTGTGTTCTCTTTTCAGATAGCATGGTAACTAATGGAAAGCAAGACAGAGAAGCTGCAAACATTTCGTTCTGCTATTCTTGAAGAAGGAGCCGCAAGTTTGTTGCAGTGGCCTAAATAAGAGAATGGGCGCTGTAAAAATCCAGAGGTTGCAAAAAGTAGGCAAAGAAAAACAGAACAATGTCATTGCCCTCAGCACCAGCATCTCCCCACATCTCTACCCATGTCTGCATTGATTGCATTATTTATCTGTAGTATATATTAATTCAGCAGAGAACTAATTGAGTCTGAGAAGCAGTCCATGAAAGGAAATACTTCTGGAAGATCATATTCACTTGCCTTTATATTTTTAGTGGTACTGCCATCATCAGGATAACTGCATTTGGTCTAAAGAAATCTAGCTAAGTTCTACCCAAATGACTACACACCTTTGTTTTTAACAACATTGCTAATTCCACAATTAATTGCTAATTCCACACTGAAAAATTGAACAGCAAGAATAATTTCAGAGTATATTCCTTGCAAATGTTATTTGATGGAATTGAAAAGGGTCAGGGAAAACCAAACTGTTTGTAGTTTTGCAACAATTTTGCTGAGATTTGAAGTATTTTATTAAAGCTCTATTTTATTATAAAGACCTCCTCTAGACAGGTAGTACTATACAATTCTGTGTGGTCCTCCTGGATTTACCCAGTGAAGCTTCTTTTAGGATGACCTTCATTTGGAGAAAACTATGTAAACATTTGCCAATTTAGTAATGTCTCAGAAAGCTGTAGTGTAAGAAATAAAGCCTCTACTCTCATTGGTTCAGATTTCTAAGTCTGCTGTGAGTTATAATACTCATGGGATTTGCTACTTTATAAAGTAATTTATATTTTAAAATATTGTCAAATATTGTCAACATAAGAAGAAAAGTCATCAGGTTATTTCTTTGCTCTGCACTGAGAAAATTGTGCTTTGGGCTCTGAACCTCAGGATACTTTAGAAGACTGGCATAAAACACCAAAACAAACCCAAACCTTGCTATGAATATGTCAAGTTTCACACTAAAAATATCCAACACAGCACTAAAAGGGCTGTTTTAAAGCATGCCCAGCTCCTTAAAATATTTGCATATGATATTGTAACTTCTTATTTTAAAGGAAAATTTCAGTATACTTAACTGAGTTTTCAGATATCTTCCTCACTTCTGTAATGTAAAACTCTCAGATTATAATAACAATACTTTCAAAATTATACATGTCAGATTGCTTTGAGAAACAGAGCATAGGCTGTAGTGTGATGGTGGTGGTGATGCTGCTGATGGACAAAAGACATAGAAAAAAGCTTGTCCTTATAGCTAGATAATGGCTTATATATTTATTTAGTTTTTTTTCACTTGTAGTAATAGAATGCCTCAGATAGAGTATTATTGTTATTATAATCTGAGAGTTTTAGGAATTTTTCCAATCCTAGAGCTCCACTGCTTTCCCATTTAATTTTTAAAATCACATTTCTATTTATATAGTTTTAATTAATACATTCAAAAGAAAAGAAAAATATGGACTAAGATTTTATTTCAATGATTAATCTTAGAAATCTGCCGTTTTTCTTCTTTTAAACTGTACAAAAAGTTTTGCACTTTTCTTCAATTCCTTTTGCTGTTAAGTTTTTTTCAAACTGCAATGGTTAAGAATAGAGAGATACCAGCAGGTAAAAGAGCTAGGGATGCTGTCCTTTGGCTCCACAATGCCCAAGGTGACATTCTCCAGTGTTATGTCCTAAAAATCGAAACCTGACTATTTTCTGTTCAAAGACTGACAGCCCAGACTGATTATCTGCCTTCTGACCCTCATGAAATAGCATTCCAAGGTGCAACAAAAATATAGTTGCTGTAAAGTATAAAAAGTACAGTGGTGTTTTCTACTGTCTACAGAGCCACTCAAAAGTTATGCAACAATAGGCAACCCAGGTCCTTCAGGGTGTATAACCTGCTCTGCTGCTCACAGAGAACCTGTCTCTGCCACATCCACACTGCAGCCCTGGCACAATCACAGGAATCACAGCCAGGAATGTTTCTTCAGAATTTCCAGGTTTTCAGTTAAGTTTTTAGCATGTTTAGTTGGCAGCCCCTAGGAAATTCATCTACCCATCACAGCCTCTGCTCCCTTGAAGGACCACATAACTCCTGATTTTCACATACGTAAGTTAATATCATAGGAGTTTCTGCTATTCTCAGCTGTCACAAGCAGCACCTAAACATCTTTGACTGACACTTGAATCAATCATGCTGCAAAAGTTTAGAAGTCTACATAAAATGAGTGCTTGTTTGGTCATGACTAATAACACATTATTTCATCACAAACACTAGAAATGCCTAAAGCAGAAAAATATTTCAATAGTGCATCAGGCTTGGGAATTTAATTCCCTTTTTTTATTTCACAGCTTTATCAATGACTCTAGCAATGAAGCCAATTTTCAGTAAGTCAAGCTTCCTCATTTTCTAACCATAGCACAGGTCTCATCTCATTTTTTCTGTGTGATACAAGATGAGAAGAATGGAGACATTAATGATCTTTTAACAATAGGTTAATGAAAATACTAGGTTTGAGAATCACCCTTGAAAGATAGAGTAATTCCCTTCCTGATAGCATTCTATCCTGGAAAAACATGCTTTTACAAAAATTTAATAAGAGTAAATAGCTTATATTTACCACTTTTTTTGAATCAAAAATCAAAGTAACTTAGAAGACACATTAGAAAAATTTAACCATTACATTTTTAGTAAACAAATTTAATCTGCACCAGAAGGTGAAGTTGTCATGCAACTATATAAACATATAAATATTTTGCCTCATCTAATATTAATCTGGAATATATTTGAATGTGTTATGCAAAGAGTAGAAAAAGGGAAAGAGCATATTTTAAAAAAGGGTAAAAGACAAGGTGAAGTCAAGATGCAAAGCAAGTCCCAGAAGTCACCCACAGCATGGATTAGTCAAAATGTAATGTCACTAGTGTTGAAAACAAAAATTATTTAATTATTTCATTAGCTGCAGCAGAGATGGGGACAGGTGGAACCACAACAAAAATAGCCCACCACCAAAGTTTTTTGTAGAGCATAAAAATACTGACACAGATTCTTCTTTTCATGGTAACAGAGTGTACTCTGTTTGCTACGTGTGGTAAGGAAAACCTAGCAGGAGAGAAAAGATAAAACGAAAACTTTAAAATATAAGCAAATAACACAAATTCAGGAAAGTTTGGTTGCATGTTTTTGTTCAGTCACCAGTCAAATGCTGTAATGTATTTTTTACATTTCTTTGGATAAATTAACAGCCATTTGCAAAGACCTAGCATAGCTCTAACAAGCACTGAAACTTCTGATACACTCACAAATGCTCTAGGTAGCAGTTTCTTCTCTTTTATGCTTTCAAGGATTGATACATATGCAACAATAAAAGATGAGAACAGGTAGAGATTAGAGGGAATTCAGAGGTACTTAATTAAAGCAGTTACCCTGCCAACATTAAGCAACAGTAAACATTACAGTACAATACAATAACTAGCTTCTTACAGTTTTCCATTTGTCTAGACATGCTCTGTTTCTGTGAACTCATGCTCATTTTCAAAACTACAATTATAAATCTTTCTTACATGCAATCCCAGATCCTTGCATAATTACTTTGATTTCAGTGGAATTAATACCAGATGGAGATCTGGGCAAAAGATTCAAACAACTAAAAGCTTCTTGGCACTAGAGATTCCTCTCAGCTTTGTCCTTGGAGTTTTTCAGCCTGTACCCCTAGCCCCCTAAAGTCTTCTGTAGTTTGCTGAAAATCCAGACCTGAGAAATAGAAGTTGCTCTTATTAGATCCTTCCTTACTCCTTCCTTTGATGTCTTAGGCCTTGCCTGCAAACACCTAATTTCACACTGACTTTTTGGACTCTTCCTCCAGCATTAACCTCCTCTTCAAAGAGGAAGTCACATCTGGCCTAACTAAAAAAAAAATAGGTAATTAACATTTTATGTCCAGCTGCCAATGTAGGTGACTGAGAGCAAGAGATGGTTTTGAGTTTTCTAAATATTTAATTCATCCTATGTGTTCCATGCACACACAAATACCCAAAATATCTCTCGAAGGACAGAAACCAGCTCTACACAGATGAAGGAATCTTTCCCTTCCAGATCACCAGCCTAGTAAATTGATGGATGTACAAAGCTGGAAATGTTCATGCAAGTACAACTCCAACTGTTGACAGCAAGCCACTGTTTGTAACAAGGATTTTCAATGGTTTTAAACAAATCAATGACATTATTCTTTAGGTCAGCTCAGTTTTCTGCTTCTAGACCTGGTACTAAGAGTTTCATAGCCAGGGAGCATTTTGAGGACATTGTTGTGAGAAGTACACTTGAAAGGGTATTTAAAACCCTTTCTGACATAAGGAATAAGCTTTGCAAATTTTCCAAACAATAAGCAGACTCAGGATAAGAATTCTCTACTGTTGAAACATTTACAGCGGTTTTTAAGTAGCTTTTCAGGTTAGCATCTCATACTTCTCCATAGCTTTTAGCGAGTAATAGGATTCAGTTATTTGCCATGCATTTCATAGTAATTTCACTCTCTGCAGCTGGACCTTGAATGTCTATATTATAGTAATATGGCACAAAGGAACTGAATTTTTTAATTAAAGTGAGAAAGATGCTTGTTGATTACACTAAAGACAATATGGTACTAGTCTAATTATCTTTTTTTTTTTACTTTTGCACTACGAAGTGCAGGAAATATTAGCTCACTACTACTTCTCCCATGTTTATAAAAGAATTATGCAATGACAAATTCAAGTTCTCAGGCAGAAGGATATAACAAATTATATAGAAGATTTGTTTTTTTCCCTCCAGTTTGTTCTTTCCAGTTGTAATAGATTTCAACACACTTGTTTTGCCAATGTTTCTGTGAATCTTTGTTTTTCATCATATAGCTAGAGATGCCAGTAGAGCAAAAGTTCCACCCAAATACTATTAGGCTAGGTAGACTGTCACATTTTCATTAGTCATTTCTCTATGTAACTGTCAAGCAACAGAAAACTCAGAAAAGGACAGCAGTCCTGGTGCTTGCACTTTTCTAAAATATTTATCATCTGAAAATTCAGACAACTATTTCTAACAAAAAAAAAATATTTGTTTAAATAATTTTTTAAAAATTACTTTTTCCTGGATATTATCATTCTTACTGCATCTCCCATAATAAGAGTTCATGGTTTAAACTGTTTGCGTAGGGGAGTCAATAAGATGCAAAGTTCTGTAAAGAGCTTTAATAAACCTACAGGGTGGAGGGATTCAGGAGTCATGAGTTCCAGCTGTGTCCTTGTTATATAAGGCTACAGCTAATATTGCTTCTTGCTTATAGCTCAGAAATACTGCACCCAAAATCAATGCAATAGAATTTTAGAATATTAATGCTCAAATTATTAAATTATTTTCACACAAAAAAAACCCATCGTCCAGGTGCAAGTGTACAAGTATCCTAGTCATTATATTAGCAAGAAAAATCCCACTAGCACTTTCATTCACGTATGTTCTTCTCACCTTTACCCTACTCATCATGCTGCAATTACTTTGATCCTCCAGCCAAGAAGAGACCAAACCTTTTGGATGGAAAAGGCATTAAAAAAATAATAATTTTGCCTTCTACAGTGGAATCAGTGATTTCCTATATCCTTTTCCTTAAAAACAGTTTGCACAGCATGAGGCATTGAATTCAAGTTGCACTAGTAAAAAAATAAAACCACACCACTTTTATGCTTTGACTATTTCTAAAGTAACCTAGAGTTATTTGCTAAGAAAATAAAAAAAAAAGAAAAAAGAAAAAAAAAACAAGACACCAAACAAACCCAACAAACAAACAAAAAAAAACCTGCAAAAAGAAAAGACTAAGAACATTAGACTAAGAAAATTTCTGAGTTAAGAATAAGGTAGACCCAAGAAACAGAAGGGCAGACTTCAAACAGTTCTGTTCTCCAATAAAGCTTCACTTAAGAAGCAGTCTTTCATTGTAAGCATCAACATATCTTTGTACCATGCTCCTGCCTCCTTTTCACTCTCCATTTGCTTCTTTCAGTGCCTGGACTGACTATTTCAATTCAATAAAAGCAAGAACATGTTGGAAGTGAGAAAATACATAAAAATTGGTCAGGTGTGTCACTGTCTCTTGCCACAGACTATCTTGCTACTCCTTACTAAACCTACTCTGTATTACTAACTTTCTTACTAGAGAAAATAGCACAAAATATTAGGCATCAATCCTAAGGCCTCTCTCTGTCACTCGATAGGTAAGCATCTTGTTCCTTAGTGCTTCCTGGTGTATTTGCTTTCAGATAAATTCTGCTGGTGAGGCTGACTAAATCTGCAACAGATTTTACTTATTCTCAAATTTCATTCTATGTAAGAATGACTTTTTAATTTTTTTTTTATAAAACACAGAGCTCCAAACTAATCTCAGCAAGCAAACCCCAAGACAGTTCAGATATGAAATTCTGTGACTACACTATGTTATCACAGATCTTCAAATCTCAGAAAATGTAATATCTCTAGCTGGTAGCTAGAGAGGAAGGATTTGTCTAGTAAGTTTCAATATACCTTCCCACTTTTCTCTATTTACTTCGTGTCTTATTATATTCATCTTTTACTGGCTTCCAAGCTTCTAGCTTTTTTCTCCCTATTGCAGAAGAAGATGAAGTCTTTGTACTTTCTTCCAATTCAAGAAATTTAAATATATTCATAGAATTCCCTTCCTAAACAGGTTTAATTTCATTTTAAAGCTGATCCCTACTAGAATGTCAGCAGAAATTTGGGCAACTAGAGTATCCATTTGATCTAGACTTTGAGAAAAGCCACAAGAAAACACTTTCTCGTGTTACATTTCAGACCTTGCAGTGGTAATGCAAATTTCACCTGTGTATTATACTACCAGTTGCATCTTGTCTAGTTTACCCTGTAGACTCCTCCAGACAAAAATCAATTTTTTTTTTCCCCTTGGCATATTCTTCTATGTACTTGGGCAACATCAACTTTCCTTGAATACATTACACTTGAAATGCCATAGTACAGCACTTTGGGTGATCACTGTTTTGTGACATGTTTAGTACCTTGAGTTCAAACAGTTTTGATTCTAAAAAATCTACACAATTGGAGTGGCCAGTAATAACCATTATTCCTCAGCACAAGCACTTTCTAATTTGTTTCATGTAGCCCAATGACCCAATAGGTCAGATCCTTCATTCTAATTCCAAGGTAGAAGCCTTAGGCCTCATTTAAAAAACATTAGATAACTATCAGGTCATTTCATTCCAACCATTTGTTTTTCAAGGGTCTCTTTTAGGTGCAATTGATGGCTTCATAGCTCTTTTGAGTTATTTGTCCACCTTAAGAAAGCTTCATTACTGTAAAGATCCTTTAAAAGACACTTCTTAGATCAAGCTCTGGGTTAGATATTTATTTCATCTGGAAATCTGATTAATTTACTGGTCCAGTTTCTCAGTTTCTACAAGTTGTCACTTGTACTGAGTATAACAGTTAAAACACTTGTCTCCATCTAAGAAACATCCCAATGTTCTTGTAAATTCAGGATTCATCATCAGGTTCACCACAGTGGAAATAGAAAAGCTTTTCTAGTAAGTATTAAACTACATCAGCAACAAAAAGAACAGTATCAGATCATTTTGTGTTCAAAAGCATCAGGTTGCATTAAACACCACTTCAACCAGGTTTCAATTTCATACCACAGTCTCTAGGTAAGCAGTAGCTTAATGCAGGTATTTGTGAGAACATTCACTACTTTTTAAAATAATTTTAGAAATTACTGTGCACTGGGGACAAAACCAAAACCAAACAAAACAATCCAAAAACAAACAAACAAAAAAGATTGCCACTGCCATAACTCCAAATACCTTTTTGTGCATGGTAGCAAGCCTAATTCCTATTACAAAGACATTGTCCTATTTTTATCAAGCTTTACAAACTCTTTTGGACCTCATGAAGATAGCATCAATACCTCAACTTTTTCTCAGCTACTACTGTACTTAGAACTCTTGCTTTTTGAATGGAAAAAATAGATTAAAATCAGATAATCTGCAACACCTCACATGGCCCATATTTGGATCAAATTAGAAAGAGACAGCAAAACAACCTGCTTTCTTTCCTTGAGCATAAAGAATCCTAAGAGCAGAAAGACAAAAGAGATGCACAAGTAAATATTTTGGGGAAAAGGCAAAATAAAACTTTGAAGAGAAGGCAATACACAGAATCAAGAGAATGTATGAGAAATTATAGGGTCACAGAATACTATACACTAATATGAGAAAATTAACTGGTGCAACAGGAGAACCTCTATTTTATATAGTTTTCAAATTCTTTAATCTTAGTGGATTGAGTTGTTTTGCAGAAAGCAAGGCAGAGAGCAATGCAGAGGAAATAACAGCTCTACCAAGCCTACTTGTAGGAACTAAAGTGAACTTAACAGCTGACTCCTAACTAAGTGCTAGAGACTCTAAATGCACACTTTGTATTGATTGGAAGAGAATGTCTTCCTGAAGACTGCAAAAATAGTTTTCTCTCAGAAGAATAAAAGGGCAAGAGAAGAAGAATGAGAAGGTGAACAAAAATAGAAAGAAACAAAAGGTTATCATACAGAGGAGACAGATATTTTTTTAAATATTCTTAGGATCATTAAATTTTTCAGGATTCTTGAAAATGTGGAAGTCAACTAAACACAGAAAACAAAAATATCCCAGCTCCACTAAAAATATCCATGAAAGAAGATTTTCATTCTTTGGAAAGGAAGAATAAGTTGCAAAAACTTTTCAGGGTCTTCTTCCCATCACCCCAATATGGTCTTTCTATCATTTCCCTCGTTTTATGAATGAAGTAGAACAAAAGGCAAAGTATGTGTCAGAACTAACCAAAACTTAACTAGACTTAAGAGGAGAATTAAAGATATTCTTAATCCTTTTGTATATAACTCTGTTACATTTAAGGGTCAGTTTATCTCCAATAAAAATATGTGTCCTGAAGTGTCTGAAAATTGCTGCCCAAACAGGAAAATACAGCATCTTTCCCATTTCTTCTTATGCTGCCCAGAGTGCTGGTATAGACCCTGCTATTTGGTACTTTAGAAATCTGTACTGTAACAACACACCAGAGGGGAGATTCAAGTTAGGTGGGAATGGAAGGAATTCTCTTCCCGTTCCTCTCCCTAATTGTGGGAGAGGAAAAGTCATATCCTGAGACAGGCAGTAGGATGTAACAAAAGGCTTCAGAGATGGCTGCAGTTCCCAGCTCTGCTTTGTCCCACATTCCTTGTTACAGAGTCAAGAAAACAGTATGGAGAATCTGCAAAATGCCTGAGTGAAAGCAGAAGACACAAGCACTGCAGAACACCCTTGGATCTCCTCTGACCCCTAATAAGTTGGTGTGGTATAACAAGGTAAGTTTTTATCCTTCTGCTGAGTCAGTTAGGCATTAAAATAATATTTTGAAGACATTATCTTTATAAATTCATCAATCTGCTCTGAGACAAAAAAGTGACCAGGGAAAAATCACCCTGAAGAAAAAGCAGCACTGCCTCATCAACAGAATAGTTCAGAGGTTTGGATCTTTGCTTTTAAGGCACTACCACAATTCATTCTTTTCACTGAGCTATGGTGATGTGTCAGCCTTGACCACTCAAAGCCCAGAAAGCCCAGCTAGCACCAAGGGTTGCTGGCGTCAAGAGTGGGCTATCTCTTAGGTTCCCTGAACCCAGAGTATAGCTAGGGTTCCAAGCCCCCTTTGGCTGCTTCCAACGTCCAAGGAGAAGTAAAAGGAAGAGAGGGAATACATCAGGCAGCTGAGCCATTTTGGCTGGCACAGACAGAGCGTCCACTCTTTGATTGCTTTCGGCAATAAAGCCTGGAAGGTCGGTATGCAGTCTCACATGCATCACGTAATATGGTTGCTCTCGGTGGGAGACGGCATAAATTAGTCTCAAGAGCAATTGATGGAGGTCCAGATCTGAAATTTCCTTTAAAACTGAATGTTCCGTCCTAGATACTGCACCTACCAAGTAAGCGAAATCAGTGACCAAATTAAGCAGCTCGGAGAACCTTTCAAAGGCCCGAACAACTGCATCCAATTCAGCTATTTGAGGGGAGCCCTCAACAACTTTAATCTCCGCCTCCCACTCCTGAGTTTGGGGGTTCTTCCAAATCATAACTGACTTGTGAGAAGCCCCAGATGCGTCAGTAAACACTGTTAGGGCCTTGAGTGGTGTCCAGCTCAATTTGTTTTTAGGGACCAGATTAAAATTTGAATTAAACAATTTGTGGCTACAGCAATGTATTGATACCTGTCCAATGTAGCTATCCAGAGTGAATTGGAGAATCTCATTCTCCTGGAGCAAATACTCCAAGGCCTCCTTTATGAGCTTACCTGATGTTAAATGTAAGCAGTACGTAAATACATGAGAAATCGCAACCCCCCAGCTCTCGCACACGGCCTTCCTGATCAGCTGAGCCATCAGCTCCTGTGGCCGGGTGATACTCTCGGACCGTTGGTGACTGAGGAACACCCACTCTATAATCAAGAGGGGGTCCCTCTGGTCCTGGTCCCACTGGTAGATGAGGCCATGGAGGTGTGGCAGATTCCCTAGGATGACAAATTCAAAAGGCAAATCCAGCAGGTAGTGATGGGCCTGTCTAGACCCCATCGCCCTCTCCACCTTCTCTAAGGCAACCTTGGCCTCTGGGGTCAGTGCCCTAGGAGAATCCAATTAATCTCTCCCTTTCAATAAATTGAAAAGGGAGTCTAGGTCTTTTGTTGTCAACCCTAGCTAGGCTCTGACCCAATCTAAGGACCCACACAGCTGGTGGAGGTCTGCCAAGGTTTTTGGATTATTGTTTATTGCCAATTTTTGCGGCACAATGGTCTGCTTGGTGATTTGAAGCCCCAAGTACTTCCATGGGGGCATCCTTTGAGCTTTGTCCTTCTGGAGTTCAAACCCTGCAGAAGTCAGAACTTTGATCACCAGGTCAAGGACATGCTGCAGCATGTCGTCCTTGGGGGCACAAACCAATACGTCATCCATGTAGTGCAGGATGACGGCCTCCCCTGCTTGGGCACGAACCAGAGACAGCAAGGAGGCCACGTACCACTGACAGATACTGGGGCTGTTCTTCATGCCCTGAGGCACTACCCACCAATGGAAGCACCTCATTGGGGCTTCCTGGCTGGTGGAGGAGAACAAGAAGGCAAACCGTGGTGCATCCTCAGAGTCCAGGGGAATTTGAAAGAAGCAATCTTTTATGTCTATTACAGCCAGATTCCAATTTTGTGGCAGCATAGAGGGTGATGGCATGCCTGGTTGTAGGGACCCCATGTCCTTGATTATTTTATTAATTTCTCTGAGGTCGTCTCCTTCCCCGGCTTCTTGATCACAAATACCAGGGAATTCCAAGGGCTGGTGGTTGGCACAATGTTTCCTTTTGCCAACTGCTCCTCCACGAGCTCGTTGAGCACCTTTAATTTTTGTTTGTTTAGCGGTCACTGATCTACCCAGACTGGATCATCAGTGAGCCAATTCAGTTTTTGGCCACTCCACAGTGGCCACTTGGAAAAATCCTGCAGGGAGTTCAGGATTTCAATTCTGACTCCCCACTGAGCCATGATGTCCCTACCCCACAAAGGCGCATTGTATTCCATCACAAAGGGACGGACGTTAGCAATGTGGCCATCTGGTCCCTCTAATGACACATTTTGACTGCCGAACCAATTTAGCCCCCCCGACTCCTTGTATTTTTGCAATTCCCAATGTGATGGCCAATTTTCTGTTGGAATAATTGTCACATCTGCCCCTATATCAAAGAGTCCATCAAGGTAGAAGCAGCCCTCACCCTGACAGAGTCTTCATCCAGTGATTGGTTTGTTCTCACCAACTGCTTCTGCCCAATAGACACAGGGATCTGCCAGTTTTGCCATGATGTTATTTGGTACCAGGATCACCTGTGCTATTAGTTGACCTTTGGGCAGGAAGAATGGCAGCTGGATGCATCATGCCACAAGAAAGAAACCATCTGGACACAAAAATTTTGATCTCCAGGGGAGTGTGTTTTGTGTCCCCAAGTACCACGTATGTACAGTCGAGTCCGGCAAACAACCCCGGATACAGGGGTCCAACTGGCACGCTGCGCCAATCCAGTGTCTCAAAAAGTGTGCCCTCAGTCAAGATCAAACCCATGGATGGGTGCAGGTCCCACCCAGGTGCTATGTATTGTGTTTGATGTTTGCTGTCCCATCCAGTAGTTTCATCTTTATTATTTCCCCCTGTGTCCCCCTAGGGGCCTGCCTCATTTTCGTTCACATGCGAGGCAGGCCCGCACTCTCCCCCTAGTTCTTTTTTTAGAGTGGTGTTGTTGCCGGTGTTGTCCTGTTGTTGGTCCTGAAGGGCTTTCAGGTCTGGACAATCATGGGCCATGTGCCCGATTTTCCTGCAGACAAAGCAACACAATGGTACCAGCCACTGTGATGTTGTCATTGCTGCTACTCTGGGTGTCCCTCTGCCTGCTGGAGTCGGCTGGACTGGCACCACTGCACGCTTGGCACAGGCTTCCACTATGGACCTTAGGGTTGGCTCGGGGTGCAAAGGTAGAGACGTTATTACCTTTTTACAGGCTTCATTAGCGTTTAATCTTAGCATTTAAATTGCTATCTCCTCCCTCTCCTCTTTATTAGTCACCTGCTTTCCAATCTCCACCTTCAAGCTCTCCACGAACTGTATGATTGGCTCCACCGGCCCTTGTTTGATGGTGCAGTAATTTAGTCTGGGCTCCTCTGTTGGCAATATCGCAAATGCCTTTTCAGCAGCAGCTTGGATTTTAATAATAGCAGGCTTTGGGTTTTTTCTGCCTGTATCTCCGCCTGTGACCAATCCCCTTCGCTGCACAGATGTTGAAGCATCTTTGGCTTGTTGTCTGCGTCAACCACGCAGTCAGGTGTTTGTAAGAGCTCAGGAAGAAGTCTTTCCAACAAACTCTTCCATGTGTCCTCCCACAACTCATATTCAGTTGAAAGGAGGAGGCATGAAAACAAATCTTTGAGATCATTGGGGACTAACACGTTTGAGGAGAAGGTAGCGCGCAATAGCCCTTTAAAATACTCACTACCTCTCCCAAACTCTTTCTGGACCTTACAAATCTCTTTCTTACGGGAGTATTCAAAAGGCCGCCAATTAGGAATACCCCTCTGTCTAGAATAGTGAACTGGTGCGGCTGTTAGGGTGGTCCCTGGTTCCAGGTTCCGGTCCCCTGGCCCATCACATCCAGTTTCCTGAGCGTGGGAACCGGAAGGAGGAGCGTGGGAACCGGAAGTCGGAGGCGGGTAGGCGGGACCACTTTCCAAAAGGGAGTGTTCAGCAACCCGACCCCATTTGCGATGGGCGGAACCACTCGTGGGCAGGAAAAACCTTGGAGGTGGAGTTGGAGGTGGAGTTCAGTGACTAGAGATGTCCTCCAAGTGGGAGGGACCAGGGGTTGAACTAAAAGAGGAGGAGGGGAATAGGAAGGGGTTGGAACAGGGATTCAGGGGCAGAGCTGAGGGAGGAAGGGGTGGATCAGGGAGAAAGGGATTTTGGGAAGAAGGAGCACAAGAGGATGGCCACACCACGTGGCTGACACCATCTTGTGCTTTGGGGGGTTGGGAGCCATTTTGGGAATTAGAAGAGGTGGGTAGGAATCTAATAGATCAGGGGGTTTTTGGGGTAGAATCAGGGCTGGATCTAGGGGTAAACTTGGAAGTCGACCTCTGGCTTCTGGAATTTTTTAAAACAGACTTGGAGATGCCAACTGGGGTAGAACTCGGGGAAGAGGGGCATCGGGAAGAGGGATTAGGGGAAGGGTCCCTGACGGCTGGCGCCTTGCTGACAGGGCTGGGGTATCAAGTAGAGCTCTAGGGGCCAGGCAAGCAGTGGCTGGCCACCCCTGCCAGGCTCGCCTGTGACTTCTTGCGGGATGCCCCTCGCAGATCCACCAATTTTAGGGAAGAGGGTCGGGAACGAGGGATAGGGGAAGGAACCAGGGAAGCTTTGGTTGGCTTGTCTCTCAGAGCCTCTTTTTCCTTCACGAGTGATGTTACATCCACCAAGAGGCCGAAAAACTTCTCCACAGAGGTGTCACCCTGGGCACGAGCATTTGTGAGTCTCTGCCCCACCATGTTCCAAAACCAAGCAGAATCTACCTGTTGTGGTGACACCCCAGGGAACTGAGAGACAAGCCACCTAATAAAACGCTTTAACAAACCCTCTGAAAACTTCCTTCCCCCTCCCTCCAGGATACCCACAACTTGGAAGTAAATCCCTCTCTGTTGTGCTGAAAGCTTAGCACCCATCTTTCCTGATCTTAAACCAGCACAACAAATTCCATCCCCACACGCAACAAAAGGAAAACTTAAAGAACTAAAAGTAAGGGCTCAGAGACCACTAAGAGCCGGGGAGCTCCTGCAAACCCTTCCCTCCGGGGTAGCACTCCCTGCCCTACCCGTGGGGTGGCCAATCCCAGTAAGCTCCCCTTCTCCCTTGGGGGATACTTACCTCTCTAGTGGTCCTGAGTGTGGTGCTGCATGCAAGGTCTTCTCCCCCGAGGACAGTCCTCCGGGCACACGAGGATTGTTGTCCTCTCCCCCGGGAGCGCTGCCTTGCCAAGCCTGCTTCTACCAGGGGTAGCTGACGTCCAAGGCTTCTGGATCCTCAGATCCCTGGAAGTTCTTTTTGAGGTCACCCACTCAGCGTGGCCCCATGTTGGGTGCCAAACTGATGCGGCAGCCTCGACCACTCAAAGCCCAGCAAGCCCAGCAAGCACCATGGATTGCCAGCATCAAGAGTGGGCTATCTCTTAGGTTTCCTGAACCCAGAGTATAGCTAGGGTTCCAAGCCCCCTTTGGTCGCTTCCAGTGTCGAAGGAGAAGTAAAGGAAGAGAGAGAGACCTTTTTAGGTTCCAGAGTAGGGTTTATTTGGAGGGCAGGGAGGAGAACTGGACACAAGGGAAGGGAACCCAAAAAGGCAGGGACCAGTGTGCATCAACTTAAATACAGGGGAGGTCCAAAAGGCGGGTACAACTCAACTACCAATCAGAACTTCTTGGGGGAGGTACACGGTAAGGGGAGAAATACATAATTAACCAATGGGGGATAACATAGGCGTGTACTTATACATAACACCAAATCACATACTAAAGAGGGGATGACTGACGCAGAAGGTGCTGGGACAATAGGAGGGGCCAGGGAGGATTGACAGGGGCTTGGGAGGGGATTAGGGAAACTGGCAGGGAAAGCTCTGGAAGAATAGGTGGGTTTAGGGTAACAGATAGGGGTAACCGCGGGAAAGGGTGAAACCATTATACGTTGAAACAGGAATAACAGTCAAAGGAAAAACCATTACAAACAGGGGGTACAACAACTCATACAACATATAACTAAAACTCTAGCTGCAACACTATGGTGTATGATCCAAGCTTCCTACTGTGCTGCAAAGCATCTGAGCTGCTGGAATAATGCTCGGCTTTTCTCTCCACTTCCTTCTCAGGACATAATTTACCACTGAGAGAACATCTCTTTCAGTCACTCCTCCCTGCTTTTTTTAGTGGGGAAGAATTACTGGTATCTCATGGGTTTATTGTTTATGCCAAAGAGAAAACCAACAAGGAATGGAGAGCACCCTTGGCATAGACTATGCAATGGCCTGACTGCTAGGGCATTCTTTGGGGAGTTAAAATCTGCTCAGACAGAAGGAACTTGGCTCTCCAACAACCTGGCTAAGAGCCCTAAACACAAGGCTTGCAGAAGAAATTATCCTGAATTTTCTAACAGTATTTTTAAACTAATCTTTCATTTCTTTTCTTTCCA
The DNA here is from genome assembly GCF_052056855.1 of Sturnus vulgaris. Lineage (NCBI taxonomy): Eukaryota > Metazoa > Chordata > Aves > Passeriformes > Sturnidae > Sturnus > Sturnus vulgaris. The sequence goes on along the minus strand of NC_142283.1, from coordinate 14,344,881 downwards.
AATGTCTACAAATTAAGTGTTTTCTTTCATATGTAATAGAACATTTTGAGAAGACAAACCCAAATAATTTTGTTTTAATTCTTAGTTTGGTTGCCAAAATGCCAAAAACTTTAATTACTTACACAGCCTTACAATTCAGAAAATACCATTTATAGGTACTTCACTAATACCAACTAGATGTGTTGCTTCTTTTCTTGTATCATTTTGTTACTGGAAGCAAAAGTTTGACAGTCTCACAGAAGGATTGCTGAATCTTTTTTCCAGCTTTTCAAATTAGCCATGGCAGCATATTGGAAGATTCAACATGCTTCATCAACAAAGAAAGTGATTCTCTAAAGAAGATTATAAGCAGAAACCAGGCAAAATTCAGCATTTTTTCCATGTAGACATGTCAACATATCCAATCTGATTATGCTGCTGCCTTTTACAAACTATAATAAAATAAAAATTTTCAAATATGTAGTGTCTTGCACAGTCTTGTCTGCTATTGAAAATACTGGCTATATAAACTATCCAGTTTATTTCTATTAAATCTAAATCATTGTTATTTTTGTTTCCTTACCTATTGTACCATGCTAACAGGAAAAAAGAGCAGAGTCTACATTGACTTATTGCCTATTGACTTTTATTTCTTGACTTCTTTCATCGCTTTCTGAGAAACTCAGACTTCTGGGTGGGTAATGCTACCATTTTAGCAATTTAAAGTGATTGAGATGGGAAAATCACAAAGGCGGCAAAAATTGATTAGACTTTCGTCTTAAATGCTGAAATCCGACATAGTTTTATTTTGCCTTTTTCCAAGCTCTACTCCAGAAGAAAAAGAATGGGAAAATGATTATTCAGCAAATTATGATCTATATCATTCACTGCATGAGAGGATCTCATGTCTTCTGATTCAACATAATTGCACATTCTGTGTAGGACTCACACTATCATGTATATTTTTGTCAATTGGAAATGGCTCATCCCTCCCTAGAAATTACTGTACATTATTAATTATTATCACACAGGCGTAAATCATGAGGGAAGAAAGATATCTATCCTACACCAACAAACTGAAAAATTAAATCTTAGCAGCTCTAATTGCACAAACCTGTGCAAGTTTTACCTGACTCACAGCTCTTTATGGATCAAATAACACCATACTGCATAGCTACTTCAATGCAATCTGAAAATAAAATGGATATAGAGCTAATTAATTACAGCAGGACCTAGTTTCTTCGTTGATGTTCACAAAGTGGCTTGTCAAGGGGCACAGAGCTGAGGAAAATGTGTATATAGATATACCTCCAGTTAAATAGCTCAATAAGTCAAATAGGTCCATTTTCAGAGAGCAGTACAAACTATTCATGTACTATAATTCAAGACGGGAATTGATTCAGCTGCCCATAAATTATGAAATGTAAAATACCTGCTATGGTAAGTAAGTAGTTCAGTGTATTTACTGTGTCTGTGAACTTGTTAAGCACTAACTCTCTTGTACCTACAAGGTTAAAAAAAAAATGTAATCAGGTTTCATGTTAAAGTACTTAATTTCTTTCCCAAATTAGTTCTCTTCTGGAAGATAATGCTCGATAGTTATCCATGTAATACTTTCATTATAATGGAATGGAGAATAACTGCATTAGGTGCAAAGGAGATACGAACTGTAAAGGTCGCTTTCCAGATAATGGGATTCATCAAGGAGACTGAGAAGGTACTGGGCAAAATTCACAATGAGCATCAATTTCTTTCCTTCACTTCAACAATTTTAGGTGGAGAGAAGAAAGTCAAACTCACAAATTCAAAAGGGGTTTTCAGCTGTCGAAGTGAATTTGCTCCATCACTGTATCCTTTGAATAGGCTTTTAGTACAGCTGTGAACAGGAGATGGTAACCAGCAAGGTGTGAATGATGAAGGAAAACTCCAAGATGCTTTTGATTTTTGCTCATACATACTCAATTCATTGTTTTTACAAGGAAAATCAAATTCTCCACTTCTTTACACAAGTTTCTTTTCCATGAGTATATCTTCCCTGTATTTTACTTCAGCCTCTTTTATCTCAGAACATATTAAGCAGTTATTATTTGCATTTTATACATTATAAAATACAGGAAGGCTAAGGACCAGTTTCTATATCATGTGTAAGCCTGAACCATCCCAGAGAAGCAAAAATTTTGGTTGAAACAAAATTATTCTCAGATCACCCATGCTTTCCTTGCATACAAATGAAGCTAGGGGAATAGGAAAATCCACCAATTTTACAGTTTCTTTTTTTGATCAAAAAGAACCTGCATGCCACTGTCCTCTTTTGACATTGAGAACTGCAGGCACAATAGTCAACTCTCATTTGAATCATACCCACATAATCATTTCTCCTTCTGCCAATACAAACTCCTAGCCGTGCTCAAAACAAGCTGAGTTTTCATCTGCAATAGGGATTTCTACTGAGAGCTAAGCAGAAAATCTCAGCATTTGTATTCATTTGATTTGTCCACTTTACTAGCCAAACTGAGAAGTCTGGAACACACTAGCAGTATTTCCTTATGATCCCAGCTGGCCTGTTTTTCCACTTCTGTTCTGTATCTTGGCAGGTCTTTGTTGGGTAGCAGTTGACATTGTCACTTTGCCTAGTCCTACACTAAAACTGCATTTTAGCAGTTTTCAATGTGCTAGAGAGGCATGAGTCCGTTCTTTTTTGGTGAACATCTTGAGAGATATAAACTGTATATCACTATTTTACGTAATTATTAAAACTTTAAAATACAGTTTTCCAGAACTATCAGTACATATTGCAAGCACCTGAGAAAAGAAACTTGTCAATGCACCATCTTGAACAGGAAAAGGGGGAGTCCATTTTAGGATTCTTCTGTGCCTTATGACAGGTGGAAGAGTAGCCAAGAACTGTTAATAGCACTAATCAAGCTAACAGGCTTGATTACATAATGGGAGCAAAGCCTTGAACAAGCCATAAAAAAATGTATTCTAAAAGGTGCTATTACTGCATACTAATCCCTACCCACTCCTTCTCAGAAGAACAAACTTTTCCTGGTGTTATTATGCCAGTTATATTGTGAGGCTGATACTTCACTGTCTTGATCCAAATACAAAAATATATGAAAGGAGCTCTTACACGTTTCTAAGCTCATGGTCCAGCACTAGCAAATATTGCATATAATGAAATTCAGAAGTAATGACAGAAGATTCTTCCTTAAAATATATCTACTCTCAGCTATTCCTATTTCCCATAACTTAACTTTCAAACAACTAGAAACCTGACCTAGTCACCAAATCATAATAATATAGTAGTATTAGCTTTTTTCTTTTTAGTGCATGGCTAAATGCTGCAAGGCAAATGAAACTGCCTTAGAGACACCTGAGACCAAATGCTGAGCAATTTTATGGACACGTGCTGTTAAAATATCCCTGGGTTATATGCCAAGCATTCAACTACTCACAATTCTGAAACAGAATGGACCAAGGATCTGGCTCACATTTTTATTTCTGCACAAAGTGCTTCTTAACCTGACACAACACAACGAGTGCCTTTGGCATTTCATGTTAATGCTAATCAACACTTAACAGTTTTCCATGAACCTCACAGAGAAGAGAGTTGCTGGTTTTCATGAAAATTGCACTCTGATTATAGCCTGGCACTCTGATTATAACCTAAGCTGCCAGACTAGTCACATGGACTCTTGGAGAAGGGCTTTGCACATGTGCAAAGTTATTTTATTTTTCAGGAATCTAAAATGCATCAGATATTCATATATTCATGAAACATTACTCATGACTAACTCAGGAGAGCTGGTGATGCAGTCAAATATTTCAAATTAGTATGAAAAGTTTAAAATTTTTCTAAACTCCCCAACCGAAACAAAATCCCTAAATCTTTCATTTCTACTAAGCACTGGCGTGGGATTTTCACTAATTCAATCTGTTGTTGGTGTTGGGCTGGGAGGACTCATTTTAGATTTAATTTCTCTTCAGGCAAAAGCTAATACAGTATTTGAATGCTTTGGTGTGTTCAGAATAGCTTTGTTATGGACTGAAATCCACCTGGATTCTGCTTGAAACGGATAGTCAACTTAGTGGATTAGCTGAGAAGGTAATGAAAACCTTTATAAATCAGTAGTCAGTAGACTATCTAACAGATCAGAGGAGCTTTTTGATCCATCTCTAATTCATTAAAGTTAAAGTAAATCCCACTGAACTCTGTTACAGTTAGCTTTATGGAAACTCTAGTGAAATAGAGAAAATTAGCAAAAAATGTTTCCAGAAAGAGATACCTACAAAATGCTAATGTATTTTGTTTCTGTATTTTCCCAGAACTGACAAAAGATGGAGGGGAAAAGTCCTTTCACTTACCTGAACAGCATGTTTAAGCCCTGGTAGCTATTATGAAGACTGAAAATAAGTCGGTAAACAAATTTGGTTGAATGTTTATTTCTATATAAAACATGCATGACTATTTCCAAATACAGCCCAGGCCCTACTAGAACCAAAATCCATGGTCCAGAGCCCACTAAAATCGAAGGAATGACTCTCATTAATATCAATGGCTATTAGATAAGGCCACAAGCAGGGAAAATCCCCACTGAAAACCGTGGGAGTTCTGCCTGCATAAACTCCCTTTGGAAATTGCTACTGTTTTTTTCTTCTTTCATTTCTTCATAAATATTTTATAAATAAAACTCACTGAACATAGAACTTGTGCATATAACATAATGCAACACTTTTGTTAAGGTCTTGCTGGTCTTTAGCAGACCTTTCTTTTACATAATTCTAAGTCACTTCAAGAGCAATCTGAAGATAGAATCTCCTTTTGGAAGCAAATACTGTGGTTTATTTTGGCACTGTCACTAAATGGAAGGTAGGGTGGACTAGAAAGAGCTGTTAATTTAAGTTAATTTATCCATTAAGATGTCAGTCTAAGTACATTTTTACTCCCTTTCTGACAGAAGAAAGCAGTCTTTCTTTAAGAGTTCACTAAAATGAAACATTTTTTCTTGTTTCCACGCACAAAGAAACATAATCCACTAAGCATGGTTTTTAGCCAAGTTCAGTAAGTGTACTGGGAGATTCTGTTAAATGTCAGTTGAAATGTCTGCCTCAGAATGAGAATGGTTTTCCAGGGCTAATATTGCAGCCTTCCACCAGACCTGTGCAATTAATGGCACACAGAAGTAAACTGATAAACAGGCTTCTGTCATCTGAATGCATTTCTTCGTGTCACACAGAGAGCCAAAAGCTATTTTTGGGTAAATAGATTTTTAAAATTTCTTTATCAATTGTGGATTTATAAAATGTCACCAGGTAGCATAAAGCTCCTTCAGATGCATTTTTTAAAAAAAATATATGTGGGAATGTTTATGCTTATATTTTGAGACTTAGCAAAAAATTATTTAGGCATTGCCTAGTTAATTGTCAGTGACTCCCATGTGACCATTTCCTTTACCTACACCATTAGACCTTCCTGAAAATAGCTCGAAATATTAGTTTCAGTGTTATGAAAGTCCATAGCTCTTTTTATATCATTTTTCCATCCACTTCTGAGAAATTCAATCTTTAACAAGCATGAGAAATTATGCCACATGCCAAAAAAATTGAAACAATTTAGAAATCGTGTGAAAAAGCTAGAAAATATGTTAATTGAGCAATAAATAAATGCAATACAAAGCTGCACAGGAACAAGGAAAAATAAATTGATAGTATCCAGACCTTTAGTAGGTCTTTTTCTACCTCCTAGGTCAAGTCCTGGCACTGACAACTTGTTGTGGGCAAGACAAAGTGGAAGGGGAAAAATGTTTAGCATATGATGCTATAACTATTTCAAAACTACTGACTATCCCCAAAACTCAGATTAGTGATCATGTACGGGGCATTTATAGGCAGTATTTTTTGACAAAACACCTCACAAAACTTAACTGTGGCTGAGACAGAGAGAAGAGCAAGAGACTAAGAAAATATGAAAAACAAATGCCAAATGAATGATAGAGGAAAACACTGAGAAGCAGCATATGGACCTCTTTCCAACCCTAAGGCTAATCTTTATATTTCTATTGCATTACTGCTTAGGATGATCTAATGGGAGAGCTGAGCTTAACTTTTCTATACTGGTCATGCATAAGCAAAAATTACACTCTAAATATGAAAAATCAGCTTGAATATTTACAGTACTGTTTTGTGCAGGATTCCCATCAGATTTTTTCAACTGTGCAGATATACGAATATACTACATTTATGCACAGTTACAAACCTTTTTTTTTTCTTTTCCTTCAGGATTGTTTTTGTTTTTAACAGGAGCTTAAAAATTCAAGCCGTTCATATTGATTTAAACTGGAGGTGAATTCTCAATGAGAATAGGATTATGTTCTAAATTCTTTGCACCCTTCTATAACAGAAAGGGATGGAAAATTATGGTCTCAGCCCATCTGAGCATAACCAGCTTACTTGCAAGTCTTTTTGATATCTCCCACTCAGGACAAGATAGATTACACTCAAAGCTTGATTGTGACAGGCATGAAAGCTATGCAAAATTTTTCCAGGTTTCAGAAACACGGTAATTCTCCTTTTTTTGCTATTTTTTTTTTAACCCACGTAAGATTTCCAGAAGGAAAAGGAAACAGTACGCCTAGGGTAAATTTGATATACAGCAGTTTTAATTACACTAGCAAAATCTGGTCACACTGGGGAATGCAATTTTCAGTCTTACTTCTGTCCCTCTTTATTCTACTGATGATGGATGTTAATGGATGAAGGTATCATAACAAGAGTGTAACTTTTCACACAGCCTATGTAAACTCATGTCCCAGACTTCACATGCATTACAAGTGTGACTGCTCCGAAGTATCTCCACCTTTTAAAATAGAACAGGAATATATTTCAAATGTGAGTTTCAGGTAAGTTACTGCCATTTGCTTTGAGGAAAAGTGAGGAAATCTGGACCCACAAGAGAAAAAATTTAATTTATAGGCAACCATATTCACTCAGATATGTCAGTCACAAAGCTGATTAAACAAAGTTCATTTTCAAAGCATGAGAGATCACTCAAATCCTGCCAGTATTGCTACTACCACCATCTTTTGGAACCTGAACATCATTTAAATATACTGTGACTAATTTATAGAGACAGGATGAATATTCACTGCAAACTCTGAATATTCCTCATTGTTCAGTTTGGTAACATACATCTTGACACAGACAAATATAGACTCTACATAGTAAGCAAAGCAACCATGCTTATTGTCAGGGGAATAAGCCTTATACTCTAGCTTTTGGGTTATTATAAAAAGTGTCAGAAAGGTTAATCCAATTCCACACTATAGGATTCCCTCAAGACTCAAAAGCAGAACTTAAAAATGTATTATCTGGTCTCCTGTGTCTGTTAATCCTTTGCACCAATGATTAGTTCCTGTTTGGGTTAGCAAATAAAAAAAAAAGATTAAATGAAGGTTAAAGGTTCTCTAAGCCTATTTCCTTTGTAAAATTATTATTATTATTATTATTAATAATAATAAATCATTATGCTAACAAAACTTAGGTAGGGTTTTAGAGCAGCAACTGGAAATCTTCTTACGATGAAATAATGTGCTCCTTGGATACATAAAATGCATTAGGTACAGTTTCAAATAAAATCAAAGCTCGTGGGTTACAAAGGTCAAACAAATTAATCTTTCTTTTAGATTTGCATCACCATCTGAGCCCAATAACATGCTTCTTAATTGAATAGTAAGCACTGTCAGTCAACCTCAGCCAAAGCAGCTCTGATTATGTAATGGCTTTCAATTGTGATTATTTCAGTGTAGCATATGGAATATTTCACATCACACGCTGCTAGCTTTGCTACTGCTGACATCTTAATCTGAAGTGGAAGCTGTTTAAAGTCCTCTGATGTCTCAATTGTTCTAAAATATGAGCTATTTAAATACCTATTTCCCAGAAATTAATGCCTATCAGTAGCAACGTCCAATTGTTTTTGCACCATCTGTAAGTTTATGGAAAAGTAGTTCTGCCAAAAATTAAAGTCTGAAAATACACTCCCCTTTTATTTATCATCTTTTAGGGCTGGTATACTATATTTCTGGTTCAATAAATGAACAACTTTTGTTTTGAACATTTGTGGAGTGACTTCTGTAAGACATTCATCTCTCAAAGCTCTTAAGAGCTACCTACAGGAATAGGTAAAGATTTGTTTTTGTCATGTGTATTGATCTGCACACTTATCCTATCCTTCTACATAAAGTCAAAGCTACATGAAAACATATACATAAACTGACAAGATGTGAAATTATTGCATCATTACAGGGAGATTTTCCTTTTAATTATATGTTTCCCCAGTGTTCATGTTTTGGGCTACGTGGGAAAAGTACCTTTATGTTGCACAGTACCTGACACATCGTGAGCACTACCAGCAAATACAAGATAATAGAGATTACAGTAGCAATTCCAGTAGAAATCACAGTATTAATTCTGCCAGTTCTGCTGCATCAGTGCATTATATTTCCTAGAAGGAGCAACAGGGTAATTTCTTTCCCAAGGAAAAAAAGGAAAAATCCTGCCATAAACTACAAGTCAAGGTCTGTTTTAATGCTTTGATATTTGCATATCATTTGACCAATACCTGATGTATGACAGCTTCTACAAATCATCCATGAAGGGGAATATGTAAAAATGAACTTTAAGTTATACAACATATATTTCTATTCATGCGTAATTTTTTATTTTAGAAATATCTTATCATTTCTGTGCAGAGGTTTGGTTTTTTGTTTTTTATTTAATGATGATAGGTGATGTATGTGACAGAGAATGAAGCCTTTGACACTCCACATAAAGGATTACTGAAATGATGTGCATATCTCTTTTTTAGAGATCTTTATAAAAGCCAAACACTCCTACACTTTTATTTTCTATGGCTCCATTTTTAAAATTTGCACAGCAGCAGAGAAATAGTCCAAAAGCTCAACAGCATTGGAATGCTTTTGATGTAAACACTGCCATCAAAATGCATGGACTCACGAGGAATTGTGAGCTGATGAAAACAGGAACCACAATATATGAATGGTTTCATTTACCTGTGTACTCTGTGGAGCTGGAAGCTGGTCTATTGCGCTTTCTAGGAGCAGGAAACAATATCATTCTCTCTGTAATTTCCTCTCCTTAACTCATTCTAGCAGAGACTTTAAAGAAAAGCAATCTGTTAAGGGCATAATGTTCAGAAATCAATCAAAAAAAAGTCAGATACTAGTCTCATTTCATTCAATAAATGCTTTGCCAACGGCAGCAGCTGAAGCAGGGTATGAGTCAAAGATTGTAAAATGCTAATCTGGCATGCAGTCCATTCCATTTTAAGAAAAAACTGAAGTGTTCAAAAGGGATAAAACTATGGCTGGAAAGAATACAAAGAACATATGACCATCAACTCAGTTTGCAAATAATACTCATTTGTGTATGTCATACTTCTCTTCTTACATATGCAAAAGGGCAAGATAGAACCAAGAATCTAAACCAAGATGTTGATCTTCCTTGTAAGTTTCCTGCTTTTGTCACTAAAAAAATTTAGTCTTAGATTTCTAATTAAAAAGAAAATCTCTGATTTGCTAGCAAGCAGTAATATGCCACGTAACCGATTTCTTCCTGATCCACTGCTGAATATACTGAGTCCTAACTGACTTTTTCTTAACCTTAATGGTACACCAGCATTCCAAGTAACATGAAATTCCAGTATTTCAATCACTTTTCACTGAAAATAGTATTTTTCAAAAAATTCATTGTCTTTCCCCATGCTAAGACTCAAATCCAATACTTTGTTCTTCCTCTGTAAAAGCTGCAAAGTGCATCGTCCTTTGCAGCTGAGGTTTTTCTTAGAGTATCTAAGCCTCTTCAGTATCTCAGCACAATCTGTCTCTTTATTCTTTGAAAGAGTACTTGCACTTATGCAGAGATGCCTACTTACTATTTGAAAAAATCTCATCTGTTCACTCCTCAGAAAGCAATTTTCTTTATCCATTAACAAATATATTTTATCAGTGTTGGGGGGGTTTGATCATTGTTATTAATTCAAGGCAAATGTCAAACAATGATATTTATACTCCAGGGGCAGCACCATTTCATTGCAAACTTGGTGGATATTATTGTGCTGGGTGCAGATGCAGTGACTGCAGAGGCACCTTTATGAGAGAGGCTGGGGCTGCCCTGAGCTGGACCCAGATAATTCCAGCAGCTCCAGCTGACCCACCAAAGGTCCTCGCAGCCAAGGTGATGCTGCCTCTGGGAAAGTGCATTTAGGACAAGGGAAAAAATGCTCACGGAGGGTAACAAAACAAGAAAACGTGCGAGAAACAGCACTGCAAGCACTAGGGTCAGAGAAAAGAGGCAGAGAGGAGGTGCTTCAAGCAGAGATTCCCTGGCAGTCGACGGAGAGGGCCCTGCTGTAGCAGAGAAACAATGTGAGGCAAAGACGAACTGGAGATGATCTGTTATGGATGTACTACAGCCCCCCTTCCCCACATCCCATTCCCTATTCCCCTTTAATTTTTTTATTTTTTTTTTTTTTTACCATCTGAATCTCTTTTAATCAGTGAAAAATTAAATTAATTTTCTCCAAGAGTAGCCCAGTTTGCCCATGACAGTAACTGGCAAATGATCTCCCTGTCTTTACACACAAACTTTTCCATCTTACTGTTTCTCCCTGTCCCAGTGAGGAGGGGGAGGAAAAAAACCAGCTGGGTGGGGACATCTGGTAGCCAGCCAAAATCAATTCACCACCACTATACATCAAAAAAACTATCTTAAGCACCCAACCTGATCTTCAACTTCATTTTAATATCTTTGTTAATTTTGTCCAAGTCAGAAACAGAAAATAAAATTATCTCAGTATCTGCCACTTAAGTAGAATTACCAATTTAAATGGAAAATTCATCAACTTCATTCTTTTTCCTCAAAAAAACATTTCTAAAAGCACAAAATATGCAGTTGTCAGTTTTGCATCTCACTTTCCTCTTTTCCAAAGCCACATGAAGACACCCATTATCATCTGTGACCTGATACTAAACCCGAACTGTTTCAGAGCAAGGATGGAGGGCATTTGGCAGCCCTGGGACAGCTACTGAGCTTTGCCCACCACCCCTGGTCACTTGTGCTAGTGGAGATTCAGCAGCACTGTCTCTGATTATGGCAAATGTATCAAGAAAGGCATTTTAGACACTGAGCCTCCAAGCTATCTGCTGGCAGCACAGGTATTTTGTGCCCTCTGTGGATTTCCCTTCTTAGTGAGGGCATGGCCACCTTTCATTTCCCAAATCAAGTAAAGCTGCAGGTCATGATGAGCTGAGAGGCCATCTAGCAACTATTACTTTCATGTTTTTTCTTGGATGAGCAAATACCAGCTCACTGTGGAAGACTAAGCTTACAGTTTTGGCTGCAAGGCAATTACATTACAACCTCGTGGCATTTGAAAGCCTTGCTGAACCATACCTACCACCTATTTGTATGACTGAAAGTGCTTGGATGCACTTGAAAATAGATTTGCCTACCTACAGCAATCATGTCAAGAACAATAGAGTGTTTTCATGTTGAATCAAGCAAAGTTCAAAGCCCAGAAAACATTGACTGTGCTACCTGAATGCATTCCATTTCATACTGCCATGCCATTAATTTTTAGGCACATTTTCCCAATCCATCATTTTGCAAACAAGACTTTATTAACAACATGCAGCCAAATGCTTATGTAAGACTTAACAATCATAAATATGTTCCTAACTGTGCAACAGAGGGAAATCCACATTCACAAACTCTACTCTGCATGGAGCATTCTGATATTCAATCAGATTAATGACTGGTTAAAAAAAGGTCACAAAAGAATAGATGGCAGTCAGTAAAGACTGACTTATCACAGACCTCACAGACCTATCTGTTGCATTCTGTCATTGTATGAATAAGTGTAGGATTTTCAGTGGAAATCTCTTTTCAGAAAAAAAGCTCTGTCTGAATATTTACTAGCAGATTTTCCATCATATATGAAAATATATAGCAAAACCTTCCTTCATTTTAATCACTCATCCTTTTCCTGCCTGTTTTCTTCATGCTTTTACTTATGATTTTGCCTTTCTGATTTTTAATAGGAGAAAATTAGACGAGTGGAGGTAATTCCAGAATGAAGTGAAGAAAAAGGTAAAAAAAGCAGTGATAATCAAGATATGGTTTTTTGTACCTGAAGATGAGAAATTAGTTATTTCAGCTGTTCATGAGTATTACTCTTCTTTTTTTTTTCCAACGTACAGCATTCAAATATTTTCTGTTTTCCCAGATCATTATTTAGTATGATTCTCCACTCAATGAACTGAATGTCACTACTACTAAATGTGTATGAGATCAAGCAATATTCTCAGATTGTCGGTCAGACAACTATAGACAAAAGGTTAGATAACAATTAGAGCTGAATTCAGTCTGTTCTGAAACTAATATGCAGTATTAAAATATGCTTAGGTTTGGGGGATTTGACAGGATTTGGGGTGATTTCATTTGTTGAGGGTTTATTTTCTTTTTTTCTTTTGGGTGGGTTTTTTAGTTGAAATTATAATGGAAGTTAAGAGAAGAAAAATATCTGGGTGGAGGGAGTCTAGGTTTTAGAGAGATTTATTATTTTTATACTATAATTTTATCTCTTTAAGGAATAAAATCAACAAATGACAGCTTGCTCCCCAAAAGCACCTATTGTCAGCCGCTGTGTTAGAGAGCAGATTTACAGGAAGAGAAAGACAGAGAAAGGAAAAGGAAAAAAGGAAAAAGAAAAAAGAAAGAAAAAAGAAAATAGAAAAAATAGAGAAATAATGAGATGTTTTTCTCTGTTAGTACAAGGCTAGGAAAGCTCTGCCCTTTTACAAAGTGTTTATGACTAGTAAGTGAGCAGAAAGGTTTGAATGTTTGATGTATTTATCAAGCTCATCATCTCAGAGCATCTCAAAAAAAGATTAAACAGACTGGGTTAATGCAGAACATGCATTCATCCTCTTTATTTTTTTAAGGAATAAAATATCCTTCTCCCTTTCCAAAAGAAAATTTTCTCATTTGTTGTTTCACAGACCTTCCCTCATACATGTCAACAGCTTCCCAATCTATCTTTCCATGTAAATGGATATCCCTTTTATTGTTAAAACATATAAATTTCCCTATTATAGAGATTATCTTGTGCTTACATAAACATGTAGTGTGTGGAGACTACTATTTATATGTCTGCATACACACACATGCAGACACAAACAAAACCACAGAGGACCAATACAGAATGTGAGAGACAGAGAGCCAAACTCATGGATAGATGAAGATACACTATCATCTTGGCACGTATGATGATAATACCCAATTACACTGGAGTTAAGCAAATTAAAATCTCACCAATGTTATTTTCAGTCTACATCTAAACTACAGCTTCTGGAACCTGTGATGCAGAGAGTAGGGACTCTACCCAATAGGGACAGTGTGGGAAGCGTGGGTAACTTCATCAGCCAGAAAACTGCAATCATAAGGAAAAGAAACTCACTCTAATCTAGGGTTTGCTTGTTGTCTGGAGGTTTTGTTTGTTAGATTTTTTTAATGTGTGTTTTCTTGGGGTTTGGCAGTATATGGCTTTTTTTTAATTCATGAGGAACAAATGGACTGCAAATACAGAGATTTTGTCCAATACTGTCACATCATTCTCTTTGATGATGCAGGAGAAATGGGATAGAGATTTATGACTTCATGAGCAGCACATTCTTGTATTACATGTCACATAGTAATTTATTGTTTATTGTACTCAAATGTGAAATATTTTGTAATACACCTATATATATGTGTGCACACGTGTTTTTTCTATATATCTGTGTTTTTATACAAATGAACATACACACACAAAAAAAAAACCCGTGAGTTTAAAATTATGTCATTATTAATAAAGAAAGTAGCAATGCCTCATTATTTTCAAAACCATACCATTCCCTGTAACTATACAGTGTTTCTCTGATTTATGTATTTCTGAATAAGTTAGCTCTTCAGGGAACCAGGAGGATCTTGCAGAGACATTTTTCTTTTCTTCCCCACACACAAAAATTCGTCAGTTTTACAGAGGAATATCTCTGTATTTTTTCAATGAAAAAAACACACCGAATGTATTTATTTGATGCAGATTGTATAGAATAAGTGTCTTTACACTGTACTGAAAATATCTGGTATGAGGAACGAGAGTATGATCTTCTATTAAAAACAAGATAGACAAAGTTATAAATAAAAATAAACAAAACAAAACAAATCCCCACACATTCAGATGTCATAATTACCATATATTTAATGCTGTTGATAATCCACTGACTTATTCTTTTTTTAGAAGAGAAACTTCCTTTGTAAATAAATATTTTTTCATTTTCATCTTGTGGTATAACTAGCTTCCTGGCAATACAGGATCTTGTACTCTTGACTAACGAAAAAAAAATGCCATCCAAAAAGAGTGGGAACTTAATCAACATGGTTAGTAAAATGATCATATAATATTGCATTCAGTCCTAGAGTGAACCTACAAAGGAAGTACCTTAGTAGGCTTTTCTATTACATATCAATTTTCTAAAGAAAATATGGTTTTCTGCAGTATTATTTTAAAATGGCTAAAATGCAGTAAGGTTTTTTAAAGAGTCAATTTAAAAGTCTGCCCATTTTTGTCAAAAAATCATATTAATAAATTATAAATTTAATTTAATATGCATTTAATATGGAAAACTGATAATTTCTTGATTAGGAATTGCTCCACTCTTTTGGTTATAACTTATTCATCTTTCACACACAAAAGAGCTGTGAGCTTTTATTTCACAAACATGTAATGCTGCCCTCAGACAGTGATCAGAAAATGCTCACATTTCCATGTCTAGCACAGACTATGGATCTCTGGTTCCTGTGAAAGCAGGAGGGGGAAACAAAAACCAGGATCTCTGGGTACTCTCTGGCGAGGCTAATAAATCCACACAGAGCAAGGATTATGTGGCCATAAAATTCATGACTCACCCCCCCTGCACCCTCCTCACCCTCATGCACTCACACCCTTGCTATGCCATGGCCTCACAGTTTTCACAGGATAACAGTGACAATTCCCTTCCCAAACTGCCTTTGGCAGGCATGAGGGATACTTGGAGGTGTGTAGTACATATCCAAGGACAACTACAGTCATTGGGTCTTCAAAAACCTTTCCCCCTCTTGTCAAACTGTCCACCAAAAGCAGCTCAGTGCTACTGCGGTGTGAATCTCTTCACCCCTGAGCGTGCAAGCCATCATGCTGCAGAGCGTGTGCCCAGGAGCAGAGTAACAAATTAAGGAATTGCTCCAAAGTTCATTAAATGGCAGTAATTGGCAGAAAAATGAAAGGCAACGGAGTCTACAAAATCAGAAGCACTGTCTACATGCCCAAAATATAAAATCCAGCAAGAATCGGTATGTATAAATAAGAATCAATTATCTCTCAATACATCCTCCTTTTAACACAGCAACTCTGCATGTCCAGTTGAATGATATTCCATCAAAAGATTACAACCCTATGTTGTCATAAAGCTGCGTGTACTCTCATATGCTGCTTTTGCAATTTTCCTGTTTTAAAAGAAGATACAACATTGTGACAGATAGCCCGAAGTGATGGGTAGCTGAGAGTAACAAATGATGTAAAAAACAACAAAATACTTTTAAAATATTCTAGTTCTAAGGTTCTGGTATTTAATTTGTACTGCAAAAGGCATGTGGGGGGTGTCTGAAGAGGGAAATAGCTTTCTACCTACATTCCATTGTCTAGTAACAACGTTTGGCACAGCTTTGCCTCAGTGCTGCTTCAGAATAGATTTAAAAATAAATCATAATGTCAGTACAGTATTCTTCTCCAGTATTTTTCTTACCTACAGTTCTGGTTCTTCTTTGGCAAAAACCTGGAGGTAAAGACAAAGGTCTTCATGTGCCACTAAGATTTTACACCAAAAAAGGGAGTTTTCCATTAACAAAAGATATTAAGACTAAAATAAGGCAGAAATACATCCCTCTAGATCAATCTAATAAGTTTTAAATTTCTTTCTGGACTAGACTGTCTTCTTTTACACATTTCTTTTCAAGTAAAAGTGTGCTTTCTTTTAGCAAAGGGGGAGAGTCATCATTATGAAGAAACTAACCGCAACATATGAACTGCTATTTGAAACTATTCCATTTAAACTACAGTCAAAGGTAGTTCACAAAAAGGTAACAAAAACCTTCCAAATTTTGTTCATGTTGTTTGCTGAACTAAATTAAATTCTAAATGCATTTTGGTCATCTAGCTTCTTTCAAGAATGTCACAAATGGACATATGTGGACATATGACTCCATCTGGACTAATATTTCTGGCCTGATACACACACAATAAATTGGAGCACAGCCTGGAAGGAGATAAATTTCTGTATCACAAAAAAACCCAAAACAAAGCAAAAAATGAAAATTTAAAAACAAACAAACAAAACAAAGGAAAAATACTATCACCTTATTTAACCTATCAATTAATAACTACTAAAAGATGAAGCATTCCTTCAGTATTAGTGTTACACACCACTTAAAAGGATTGATTTAGGTGTATGATTAGGAGATATTGCTAATATCAGGGCTGCAAATACTAATGAAGATTGGGAACTGTAGTTTATACTTTATCTTCGCAGTAAAACACCTAATCTTTAACATAAAAAGTCAGCTAGCAAAGACGAAACCCCTTTTTAAATGCCCTAGAACTAAGTACATCAATCTATTTCAAGGATTGCCTCAGGTGGAATTCTAAGGTTGGTATGGAAATAATGCTTTGAGCTCACCTTAGATTCTCCCCAGTTAAAAAAACCCCAAAGAATTTGGTGAATTGAAACGCCTACTCCCTTTGTGTCCTGGTTTAGGGCAAATTTGGGGGAAAACCTCCGGAAGGAGCCCCCAGAAAGCAAAACCCTCACGACTCCTCCCCCCGCCACCGGGTTCGGGAAGAATTTCCTCAGAGAGGAGTGGAAAAAAACCTGTTTATTTAACAAGCAAAACACTCCCCGCGCAAAAAAATGAACAACACCAGATGACAAAAACTCTTTCACCGCTCTGAAAGGATGACAAACTCAGAAAGTCTCTCCTGTGAGTGGTCTCCCAGTTATCAGTCTCCGGCGCTGGGGGTGGCTGCTGCAGGTGACAGAGTGCAGACTCCCGGTGTTCCTTGGTGTTTCCCAGGTCCCCGTCCAGCACAGGTTCAGATGGTATCCAGGAGAGGGAAAGAAAAAAAACAGTCCAGGGAAAAAATTGGACTGCCTAGCTGAACTAACTAATAAGCAAAAGCAAGAGCAAAGCAAAGAAAAGAAAAAGAAGCAGAAGCGAGCAAGCGAGTAAGCCAAAAGCAAGCAAAACCATCCAGGCTCTCCTAAACACAGACCATGGGGGAGGTGAGCCGGCTGATAACGAGACAAAACAAACCTTCACTTTTCAGAGTCAGTCCTGAAAGCGCAGGACGTAATACCCAGCACAAACAGAACGCACGATTGGAGATACAAGCACCATCAGGCCAGCCCAGGACACGTTGTCCTTGCAGGGCCTCAGGGGAGCAGGCCGGCGGCGCGCGGCTGCTCAGGCCCCGGGGCTCCAGCACTGCCCACCAGCCACTGCCCCTCCGGACAGCCTGCTGCCCACCCCATCCACCCCTTCCCCCCTTTCCAAAGGAAATCACTCTGTGCTGCTGGGAAATTCTGCGCCTTTATGCTACCTCCTGGTGCACAGTGAAGTGCAACACTGCAGGCCAAGCTTCCCGCAAGGCTGAAATTCACTTCTTTATCAGCCATGCTTAAAATCTCCACTACAGCTTGAATGGGAAAGGTGAGAAGAGATAATTTTTTTCCTCCTGCGTTATCAGCAGACTTTCATTATTGTCACATTCCCTGGACATGTTTTACCCTAAGTACAGATAAAGCAAAGCAAAAAAATCATGGAGTGAGCACGTCAGGAATCTATTTGGAAATATTATACTACAAATACTGGAAAAAACAGGCCCTCAAGGTATCCTCCTAATCTGTCTTGAACACAGCATCAACTATTGAAACAGGATAGCAATTTTTCACAAAGGAATTTAGAGGTTCAGTAGATCAATAATACTGATATAAAAAGTCTTTCTAGATAATGCTATATACACAGTGTAAAAATTCTATGCTGAGCATCATTCCAGCTGTTTTCTGAAGAAGACTGTTGAAAGTCTTTATTCATATGAATAAAGTCTACATAACTGGAACCATATCTGATACACAAAAATTTTTGTAGAATTCGGACCCCTTCTCATTCAAACTCCATTGGTGGGCACTACGACCTGTTATTAGAGACGTTTGCAGAAGGCAATTGACAGCAAAATCAAAAGGAAATATCTCCCATCAGACATCCTCAAATGCAGATGGAAAATCAATATCTATGTATTCAGGACAGTATTTCAAACAACTCCCAGTGAGAAATTCTAATGGTTTTGCATTGTTCACTGCAAGAAGCAGGGGAATATTGAATGAACAAATTCACTATGGACTTCAACTCATTTCAGTTACTGGATATTTCTTAAATATCAGAATAAAAAATAATTTGCAAAAAAGGTTTCAGATTTTCACTTTTTCCTAAAGCTTTGCTATTCACCTGAGTTAGCCAATGAAGTTTTCAAACACTTAGTGAAGACACTGGATTCTGGTGAATGACCCTGTTCGGAGATACCTGTATGAAACACATCTTTCTATTAAGTCTCTGCACAAAAATAATTTCCATCTAATTAATATAAACCAAAAAAAAAGTGAGATAAACTTGGGTGGTTTTTTGTTGCATACATTTGAAGTTCCAATTAGCATAAATTCTAAGCACACAACAGACACGTTGGATGCTTCCTCTATAATTATTGCCCAGAGAAAGCCTTTAAAATTTTGCTGTATACAGATGACTATCATATAACTCTAAGATTTGAGTTCCCTCATTTGTAAATGTATCTCCTCACATTCAGATGAATCATAATTGATGTCTTATTACTATCTGCCTTTTCCCCTAAAGATAGACCATGTTTTGTGACAATCTTATGTAAAATAATGCCTGACATGAATTCTGCTAGCTTTAGAAAGGCAGTATAATAACATTCTATCAAATTTGTCTGGACATCAAACTTTAATTTTTTCAGACCCCCAAATTTTTCCATAACTGCAAGCATGAATTCTGAACTGTATTTATTTTTATAGGAGCCTGTAGAAGTAAGAGTTGAATCAAGGAAAAAAAATTAAAGAAAAGCACTGCAACTTTGAAATAGGATAATTCTTTCTAGGTGAGGAAGTTAAAAAGTCAAAGAAGTAGGTGAGTACCCAGATGTCAAATTTCCAATCTGTATCCTAGGCCCCATTACAGCTTTATTTATACCTGATATTTTAGCCTATCCAGCTCTGCACAGTACAGCATAAAATCTGGAATGCTCACGCAAAGACAAAATTTTTCATAGATTTTTGAAAAGCTCTACTTTGCAGCAACATATTGTCTTCAAATGAATGAATCATGACATGAGCCTGGGCACTTAGCTATGACATCTGTTATCTAGTAAATTGCATTGCATATCACAAGCATAATGAAGGGAAAAGAGAGATTTTATCTCCTAAAACACACTGTTGTGTTGCACTACACAGTTGTTTGCACTAAATGGTCTGTTCTGTACTCCCCAAGGGTGATGGTTTCTCCTTTCCCCATCACCTCTCCCCTTAGTGGGTATCCCATTGGCTGTGTTTCAGTTTCTCCCCTCCCCTAGGGTTTAAAACCTCCCACCATGTTCTATACTCCCTCTCTTCTTCCCTTGAAGGAGTTCTACATTAAAGTGGGACTTGAGTCCCGCGAAGAAAAGAACCTCCTTGGGTCTTTTGCCTTTGTCCTTGCCAGTATCCTCATCCCCCACAGTCCAGAGCTAGCCTAGAGGACCCAGGGAGAAAGAAAAACTGACAATATGCCTCATCAGGTGATGGTGCACCAACACAGACTGTGACGCCCAGGACATATGGAAAGGCTGAAGTGTCATAAAATGTATAAATAACGTTGTTGTTTCTATCATTGAGAAAATGGAGATGTTAACTCTCTTGAGGATAAAAAAAGACAACTCTACACTGAATAAAATAGTAAGGGTGGCAAGTACAATGATAATTAAGATCTCTCTTAAAAGTTACTTGCATGAATCTGCTTGTGAGAAGGTATTTCACGAGGAATATATTTTGTTTCTTTAATTCTCGCATTCCTTTCTTGGTGGCTTGCATTTGAAAAGCAGTGCACATGTTATAGACAATCATAAATCATTCAAATGTTGAAAACTCCACTGAAAGATAAATTAGAAGACGAAAATCTGTTTTCCAGACATGCAGACTTTTACCTATCATTATAAAATCTATTAGATTCATTAAACACAAATTAAACTGCACAACAACAAATTTGCAGGTGAAATTTTTAAACTCCAACCCACCTCCATTACTAAGACAAATATGGTGCATACATAATGCTAGTACAACCCACGTAATTACTAATGACTTCTGAATGACCTACAAAGACAAGTCCCCAGTAGTGTAATTTTTGAACTTAACATTAAAGTGCAGCTGCCTGTGTTTAGACATTTGGGCTGAGGCTCAATATTTAAACAACTGCTCTGAGCACATAGACCAATATGCCTAATGTAAGACTCACAGGCTTGAAAAATGTGGCCTAAATCATGTGAGGAAAGAGTTATAGCACTCGTTGTAAACAGTAAGTGATAAAGTGGGGGAGTCTGTTAAGGAAATATTTGGATAAGGTTAGGAATGTCTAACTAAGCTGTTTTTTATTGCTTGGGGATCAAGACGGATAGAATAGGACTAGGATATTTATGGTGTTCCAAGAAAAGAAACAAATGAAAGGAAATTCTTAATTTAACACACCAATATGGCAATTTCCAGGGTAGGCTCAAGTTGAAAACATAAAACAGGTATAAGGAAGTGATTATAAAGCAGATTAATGTACATAATAATTGCTAAAAATCAAGGTATAGACAGTTCTTCTAATAAATCTTTAATATTACATCAGAGAATGGAAAAAGATGTCATTCCTCAAGATAGTTTTAAAAAATTGTAATTTTAATCACACCAACAGAACAAAAGTTTTCCTTCTTTCTTATCCATGTACTGACAAGAAATTGGCATTGTCCATAAATGAAACAGGAACTCTATTTTTCTGGACAGAAAAAAAAAGATACTTCAATTAAAGCAGGAAAGCAGGTAATATTATTATTTAACTGGGAACTATTTAGGATGTACTAAATTCCATTAATGAAAAACTTTAAATGCTAAAGTATTTTATGTTAAAAATTCTATTACAACCAGCTTTAATTACTTCCATTATCGTTGTAGGAATATTCTAGGAAAATCTGCAAAGAATTAATAGATTTGAAAATCATTTAAGAGATAATTTTCTCTTGCTTTATTTGTGTAACTTACACAGTCAAGAAAGCATAACCTTAACAAGGTATTTTAAAAAATTTAGGCAGAATGATCTTGCTTTTTGCCTGTGTACTATATTGACAGATACTTATTGCTGCAAGGTAATTGCATTTGCAAATCATTGAAGAAAGCCACATACCTCTAATCTGGTTTCCCTGTATTTATGTGGGAAATCAGAAGAAATTTTATGAGATCTAGCATGAAAGATGGTAGATCCAGATATGGCGCAGATCTGAAAACTGGAAAGTACTTTCAGCCCACCTTCCCAACATTGCAAAAGTTTGTAGGTATGTCTGGAGAGAAGAACAAATAAAACTGAGTTATTTGCTCTATTCCTCAGTTCCAGCTTGGTTCTTAGAGCATAAATGTAAGTGTAGTCTCCTAACTGACTATAAATAGCATAGCATGAAAGAAACTTAAAGATATCTTTTTTTTACTTTCCCTACACTGACAATTTACTTCAAATAAGAGCAGAAGTACAGCATTACAAGAAGAAAATTACTCTTTTTCTTTATTCAAGGAGACTAAAAAAAAAAAGTCAATTTAATTATCCCAAATGTCTGTCAATATATTTATTGTCATTTAAAAAGACATACTGTGTATTCTCTTTGTCATCTATAAGCACTAAGAGTAGCAGTACATATTAATAGTAGTCAATTTTGTCACATTTTAATCCATTTGCTTTTCCCCTAGGTGGTACAGGGGCAGACATGGACTTACATGCCTAGATTTACACCAGGTGCTCGATTTATCTGACAGATGCAGAGCAGTGGCGCTGGCAGCAGTGGGCCATGTCCTGTGTGTGCCCCTGTTCCCTGCCCTGGCATCCTCCTCCCTATCCAGGCAGTGCAGGTGGGTCTGACAGCAGCCTTTCAGGGAGGCAGGAGGAAATCTGGACGTTCCAACATCCTTTCTTTCAGGCCAGGAAAGCCAGGTTTCCAAGAGGCAGAATTGAATACATACAATTATTTCATTTTGGAGACAATTGCATAGCAACTAGCATGGCAGCTGAGAAGTGGAAAGACTGCAAGATTGCAATTTAAAAGGTAGCACGACTGCATTCAAATGGTCTTGAACAGCAACTGCTGCTGTTGGATGTTTTTGTAAAGTCTGTTTTGTTCAGGAGCCTGCCTGAATTTGCAGACATGAGACTCCCCTATGGCACCAAACAGCAAAGAACATCAACATGACAGCAGGCATTTACTGACCACATTTGTGAACTGAATGTGATTAAGATCAAACAAACACCTAAGAAGAAGGAAACAGGGGATACAAATAGACTTGTACTACCCGAAGACTGTACTTGCTGATTGCAATTATCCCAAGAGTACAGACAGAGCAGGAGTACCAAATGATTTCGCCTGTAAGTCTGACAACAGAAGAATCCAGGAAGAGAAATACTTAATAACTCTATGGGAAACTGTTATGAGAATGCAACAAGAAATAGCTATAGGGTATAATATTAAAACAGGTGGTAAAAGTGTTTCATAACTCAGAACGTGTCTGTAGGAAAATGTCAACATTCTTTCCTATCTGCCAACAGGAAACACAAAAATGGTAGCTATTGTAAAAAAATATATACCTGTCTATAAGCGGGAAAAACTTTACTATTCATGTATAATTTCTCCTTCCTAAACAACTGATATTTGTCTTGAAGATGAAGTTGTTGAAACAAATGTAACAAAATTAAAAATAATATTTCCAAATGGTAAAAGCAGCTAAACTCTTCACAGAATGTGTAGAAACAGAAGGCAAGAAACAAGAACATATTTTTTGCAGCCTGTAATTTTCTCATAATGTCATCTCTTACATCAGCAGGTCTCACAATATCCTATAGAAACAGCTATTTATCACTACCTGGAAACCAGGAATGCCTCCAGCAACCCTTGTGTTGGCAGACCTGACAGCCATTGATTGTTTATGTTTGTGTTTTCAGTAGCACCCGGGCCTGGGTGATGCTCTGTAATTCCCAAACCTGAAAACACATAACACAAAAGCCAACCTCAAAAATCCAGTTAAATTCTGTATTATTGCCCAGCATGATCAATGACCAATATATTGTATTAGCTCATCATTACCACAAACTGAAAAATGCAAAATTTGTGTGAGAGGGGAACGGATTCTGTCTCAACTTCTTCTCTGCCAGTTACATCTTTAAAGAAGTGAAATATAACAGCAGCAAGAGACTACAAGATGAAGAACATTTGAGAGTAACAATGGACATTTTATTTTTGCTGGAATTTTCCACCTTTCTCCATTTACTTACTTTCCTCTTTCATTAAAAAAAAAAAAAAAAAAAAACAAAAAAAAAAAAAAAACAAAAACAAAAAAAACACCCAAAGCAATCTAGACTGAAAGTGCATGTTTTCCCGCTGGTGTAGAAAAAGTATAATGAGAAGTACAGGATTCGTCACTCGACTAATTTCTAGATGAGAAACCAAACTCTATTAAGCTATTTTACAATAACTACAGATCTTCTGTACCTTTAAGAAAGCAACATTCTGGTAAACCCATCATTTTTAATGTGTGAACAGATCAATCTATGCCAAACCTTCATAAGTTCTTATGGGGCTATTTTAACACTTTTCTATAAATGCTTTGCCTTTATTTCTTCCCTGTCCTTCTAATATCTGAATGTCTATAGTATAAGCATCACACCAAGACTACAAGTTTAAAGCACTACAAAGAAAATCTTGCACAATCTTTGATAAACCAGCCCTTTTTCTTGAAATGCATTACTATTTGTATTTCAGAAATCTTTTATTAAAATTACTATCATGGTCCTGTGGTGGTCTGCTGAGTGCATCAATGTCATTCTTCTCAAGTAGATGAGCATGTACTTACGAATTATTTATCTAAAAAAAATTCTTACTTCCTTAGCACCTGTAGCTTAACCAATTCTTGGACGCGTGAAAAAAAATTATAATGAAATTTTATTTTTTTTTTATTTGTCCTCTCTTCAAGTTTTTTGATTCGATTTTACTTTAAAATTTTGCTTATATTAAAAGCAACCATATATTCTAATTGAAGCATGAATCCTAATGCCAGAAGATATTAATCAGCTGGCAAGAGATGTGTATAAATAGGTTTCAACTTTATGTAAATCAGAAGTCTCACAGCTCTTATCTTTCAGGAAACCAGTGAAATTGCAGCAAACATTACCAGCAAAACCAACAACAGGTAGAACAGGTAGAAGGATCTTTGCAGGTAAGGAATTGTAAATGGTAAGGAGATGGACATTTAGACCTATAGCACAATGTCAGACTGCATTTAATAAGTTTTCATGAAATCTCATTTTGTATTTTGCTTATATGCTCAAGACTACAGGACATTCCTCAAAAGTAAGAGAATGACATTAATTAACATCAGTGAATTGGTTTTTTAAAGACAATGTAGCAGTTCTGCTGAAGGAAAGATTTCAGATGTGTACAATTTACTGGAACATGACCTTGCTGCAAGCTGCAAACTTAGAAATATTCTTCGTATCTCTTTAAAGGACATTTCTGAAACCTCTGGGTCTTCAAAACTTGTGTTTACTGTACTGGAGTCTAACATAAAACATTCTGTTAAACACATTCCTATGCACTTAAAACATATTCAAGAGTTTCACGCTTCTCTGATCCAGAGGAAAACGAGTGAATATTGTCAGTCTTGCGAACTCTTAACAGCAACATAAAGAATATTCAGCTGAAAAATACCCCACAATCATACAAACTTCAAATTCAAACAGCAGTCCGGGAAAAAAAAGAAATAAAGAGAGAGAGAGAGAAAGGAAAAGAAAAAGCTGGGTTACAGAAAACAAAGACTGGATCCACTGAAATGGTTTGCAGGTGCAAAAGCCTGGATAACCTCGGTTTATTTCCAGCCTGAACTCTAAAAGGAGGGTATATATTCAGAGGACCTTCATATGAAGAACCAATTTCTATTACAATTTTCTTTTTCTTCTCTTTTCTTTTCCTGTTTTAGCTCCCTGTGTTCTAAATAGAAGCTGAGGTAAATCCCTTTTTCTCCTCTCCAGTCCTCCAGCTAGCTCTGGACTAGAGAGGGGTGGGAAATCCTCATAGACAAAGGCAAAAAACCAAAGAAGGTTCTTTTCTCCCGTGGGAAGGTGATCAACGCTTTATTCTGCCAACATGGTGAAAGAAGAAAGAGAGACAGAACATGGCGGGCACTTTTAACCTCAGGGAAAGGGGCGGAGCAGACCCGCAGCCAATGGGACGCTGCCAATGGGGCGGGGCTAAGGGCGGACTGAACCAACTTCACAAGCTCTGGGGGGATACAGGGCAAACCATTTTCTCAGTTCAATATAAAACATAACCGTGCAATAAGAACCATAAACAGCTCAACTTACGAAACAAACAGCACAATACAACAAAAATCTAGTTGAGAGAATTTTATACAGAAATCTGAAGAATTTCTCCTGCTGGTTTCCCTATTTCTCCATTCATCAGCTATTTTAGCCATTGAGGGGATCTGTAAGCAAGTGGCTCTGAAGAAAAATTAAAAATGTAAAACGTAGCAAAGTGAGAGGTAACAGAAACAAAAAACAATTGAGAATCCCCGTGAAGTACCAATACTTTGAGGATTAAAAAGAGGGTGAAGAAAACATTCAAAAGCTTTTCAAGAGTATTTCACCCTGTGAAAATTTGAAGCAGGAAATGTTGCCAAAGGCAGACTGCAATCTGTCATATAAGCAGCAGTTAGAAATATACAGCTGTCTGGAAGCATCTTCAAGTTGCTCAGTTGGCTTTTGTGGGGGAAGAGAGAGTTTCATTCATAAATCTAACCTTTTGGGTGTCTTTTGAATTTTCTTATTTTCTTAAAAATGCATCCTGAAAAAAAGAAAACCACAGAGAATAAGGTAGCAAGTTTATTCAAAACAAACTACCCAACTAATGAAGTTTAATATTTCTACAATGCCTTTTATTAATTTGGCCTTCGGAGTTCCAAAAATTATGCACATAGGAGGTGCACAGCAATAATTTGTATCTAGCAAATGCATACATTAAGCATAAATACGATTTTTTGTGACGTAATTTTTTTGAGTCTCATTGAATGAATCAGAATCTATGTGCCATGTGTCATAATGCAGTAGGTAGGTAATAGTAATTCATTTCAGTAAAGCACCAGATGCAGTTTTGCATGAAACATCATTATAGATCAAAAACCATTATATATCAAAATCAATAAAAGTTTGAAGTGGTAACAAATTTCTCTTTATCTAATTAAAGTGAGATAAACTCTTGTAGAGCAAATCAATTCTGATATGCTGCATTACGATCACTTGCTCAGTACAATAATCCAATTTGAAGCAATTGATCCAAGAAGATCAGATCAGATTTGCTATCAAAGGATTTTAATTTAGATTTAGAACCAAAATGTCTTTACTGAAGTTTTGTCAGAACTCAATACTAACCTATTAATAATATGTCAGATCTTCAAAGAGGAAGCCATGTGCTGTAAACGTTGTTGAATTATCCAAAGATTTCCTCATGCCACTCTCATTAGCAGGAAAATTAAATTGAAATTATTAAAAATTCTTAATCTGTGAAAGCTCTAGAAGGCTTGTGAGTAACACAAGGAAAACTATTAGAAAAACATGTCTCGGTTAAAATTACACTCATGAACTACCTGCCTGCCACACATTCCTGTTTCTTCAAGGTGTGAAGTGTTTTTTCCCCACTATGAGTGGCTTAGTGATGGCAGTTTCTTTGAGCCACACCTTTGGTTGTCTGGGACCTCTTTTTTAAACCCCCATGATGCTTATGTGTATAAGAAGCATGGACTAGACCCCTACTCTGAATGGCTAATTCCAAATCTCTTCTATGTACTTCACTGGCAAGTTGGATTCTTTTAAATCTGAAACTAATTTTCGGTTTTAGAGATTAAAAAAAAATCTTCCTTCTCAGTTGTAATGGAAAGAAATTTAAAATTTGAATCAAATATTGAAAAGTTTCACTGAGGAAAGAATTAAAATTTCATGCATGGGTTTGCTCCTTATTTCTTCAACAGGCAATGTCACACCTTATGTAAATCCATGTTTCAATTAAAGCTATCCAGTAATTGAGTTTAATGCAAATTTTATACATATTAATGCACATTATGGCATGCACATTATTTATTATGCTTTAATTTGGATTTTAAAAGAAAAAAATGTTCTAATTTTATTGCATGTCATATTTTGACTTATTTTAAGCCTGACTTTATCCCACCCATCACTTCTGAGATGATATAGCTGACTTCAGTTATATCTTAGATAGGAAACAATGAATGTTGCCTAAAGGGTATGAAATATATACCAGATTAGCTTATTGTTCTTTCAAGCCTTGCATCCCACCTCCAGAGGTGATCCTGTTTGGGCCAAGGGGAAGGCACAGCACTTCACAGGAGGTCATCAGATTTGTCCCAGGTTATTTCTCATTAAGTTACACAGCAATAGCTATTCCTAGTGGTCAAAAATTATTAATCCATTTTGTCCATCCAGCCAGTAGCTTGCTTGTTTTGTTAAACTCCTGTAAAAAAAGTGAATGCTGGTTGGAATAATCAATGCATGTATAAATAACTTGTTTTATCAGTGTTACTATCAGAAAGAGCAGTGCAGACTCCCGGAGTTGTTTAGTAACCTGTAGCACTCTTTGGCTGTTGGCATTTAGATAAACTTTCACAGCAAAAATAAATGGATTTTCATCCAATTCATAGTGAGAAGGCGTTGGTTTGAGAACCGGAATCTGTGCTTCTTACATGGACGTTTAAAGGAAACAAGGATTAAATTAAAATTAATGGCATTAATCCTTTGATTTAGCTAGATGGTCCCATAGCAGGAGCCTCGAGGGCTGAATAGCTCTGGTGTCACCTTCCACAGAGTCTTGGGCAGAGCTGGAGCGTGTCCCTGCCCCTGAAGCACACAGCCGTGTCAAAACACATCTGTTTTAGAGGGTCAGCTCTTACCAGGAATGCTTGGAGAGGCACAAGTCCAAAGCTGTGGGATTTCGGGACTGGTCCAACAAAACAGATGCTCAGTACTGCTGCTAGTGCAGCAGAGAATGAAAAGGTTTCCTCTAATGCTTTGCTTCCTCTGTTACCAGATACTTTGAGTACTGCCTAAGGAATAATTAAAGCTCATGGGAATTAAATATTACATTGTTCTGCAAGTATATTTATTTCAAAGTTTTTCAGGCTGAAACACGTGATATATTTAGAAATGTCCTTTATCTCCTCACTCCTCCCAAAATAAAAGGCCTTAAGACCATGGAACCAGAGAGAATGGAACAATACATTAAATGTAGGTGAAGGTGCACAAAGAAACACTGAAATTATATTCAGACTGCAAAAAATGTGCTTTCTTGCTCCTGACAATTTTTACTGGCAATAAGCAAGTCATTGAACAGTTTGTTTTAAAGAAAAGCATTAATAGAGGAGATGAAGGCAAATTGAATGCTTACAGGCAGCTTTTTCTAATCATGAGGAATACTGGCACAAGTAGACATAGAAAAAGAAAGCTGGCATCCCAGCCAGGCTGGAATTTAGAGTCAATATTTTGACAATGAGCTGATGTGTAGTAAGGCTAGGTCAGGGAAGCCTAGGAAAGTTAAAGCAGACAACTTGGGTGGAGTAGAGCAGATAACAAGGAGCCAGATGGTATTCATGAAAGTGTACATATACAGAGAGTGTTATGGTCAAAATGACAGACTGAAGTGATGACACAAAAATGGTCATTTTGTAAGCATTCAGGGTGGATAAAAGCAGGAGAGCATTGTGTTCTTGAATCTAAAGAAGAGCATTTAGCAGGGTTGAGAGCTTTGATGAGACTTTCAGCTTTGTGGGTAGCTAAGGAGCTGTTTCTTGATGCCATTAAGCAGAAAGGATCAATAAGATATAGAAATAGCTCAGAGAGGATGCTTTAGAATGTAAAATGTCACTCCAATTAAGTGTCTTGATTTAACCATAAGAAAAGACTGATTACCAAATGTGTAGATTAGATTCAAGATTTCTAAAACAGAAAGACCATGGCAATAATTTCAAATGGCATGAAATCTCATCTCAGCAAAACAATAATAATATTAATGATATTAATTTGGATCTTTTCTAATACATTGGAGGAGTGCTATAATCAAATCTCCATCCTCTAGCATGTACTTAAAAATTGAGACACGACTTTTTTCTGCTGGAATGAAACAATGCAGGGAATGGGAATAAGGAAGGGAAGGGAAGGGAAGGGAAGGGAAGGGAAGGGAAGGGAAGGGAAGGGAAGGGAAGGGAAGGGAAGGGAAGGGAAGGGAAGGGAAGGGAAGGGAAGGGAAGGGAAGGGAAGGGAAGGGAAGGGAAGGGAAGGGAAGGGAAGGGAAGGGAAGGGAAGGGAAGGGAAGGGAAGGGAAGGGAAGGGAAGGGAAGGGAAGGGAAGGGAAGGGAAGGGAAGGGAAGGGAAGGGAAGGGAATACAAAATTTGCAAAATCTTTAAAGGTTAGATTCAGAATTACTGGTTTTCTGTTCTTTGGGATTAGTTTTTCTCTCTTTTTTAAAAAAAAACCTACTCCTGAAGACGTATGAGGGATAATTCAACTTCTATTTATAAGACATTACAGCACAAATTGCCTGTAAAATGCTATTGGGGAACATCCAAACCCAGAAGCCAGTGGCCAAATAAAATATTCCCAAAAAATCTTTTTATAACAGCCGTAAAATTATTTTTCAGATTGTCTTACAAGTAAAGTACTGATTTGCATGTTTAACACTTGAAATCAACAAATCTGTCCCTTGAGCTCCTACTATTAACTCTTCTCAGCATGGCTTTACTGACTAAGACATGGGTGTAGGAATGTAATTGTTTTTGTATGGCTATAACATCTTCATTTGCCCAATATACATCCAACTTCAACAATAAAATTCACTCGGGTGTTTTGGACTGCAATGTCCCCATTCAGGAGGCTGCAGTGCAGAGCAGGGACACAGGGTATCCCCATCATTCAGGGTGAGTTCTGCTCACTCCAAGTATCTCAGTGGAGCCACCCGTCTGAGGATGGCTCTGCAAGCTTAATCCTCGCCACAGGCAACCCTCTCCTCCTGGGTTTTCATGGCAGTGCTTCCCTTCTCCTCACAGGCACTGGTGCCCAGTTGTAGCCTCACATCTTTATTCAGGAATCCTTTAGCCCCACAATGATTCACAGACTCTTAGCAATCAAAAAAAGTAATGCAGATTAGTGGAAAGTTCTTCCAGAAATGCAGATAAATCGCATTGCCTTGCAACTAGAGTGAGCTGAAAACATCTGCACAGGCAGTTAATAGCAGTTACCATGGCACCACTGATGCACAGAAACGTATTAATCCTCTACAACTCAGTTGTGTGCCTGAGCTGTAGTTCTCCATTGTAAGTAAATTGACACACTTTACAGCTATAATGATGGACAATCATTACAAGGAAACACAAATGCAGTGATCAGACATAATAACAAGCTTTTGCCTATTTTAATGAGAATTGCAGGCTGTTACTTCTCTGAAATGTAGTGTATCAGAGTGAAATCAGAATTTACTAGATCTAGAGCAAAGCATTACTTCAATTCTATCTTATCAGCTGAGTAGACTTCCTTCCCTGTCCATTGCAAGCACCTAGACCCTTCACTTTATTCTTTGATTGACACTGCTAGGTAAAAAACATGAGGACCATGACCATTGTAATCTGACAGCTTTAGTAAAATTCATTCATAGCTTTGATATCCGTGGCTTTAATAGTACATTGTTCTATTCTCCACACAGATGAAAATGGCCTGCAAGATAACTTTCGTGGCCACAAAACAGCTAAGAAAAGACTAAGATGAAGACTAAAAAATTGAGAGGAGGCACAGAAAAGTAAAGAACAGAGCACAAAACCTCCTATGGTCCATAAAATTTCTTCCATTCAGAGAAAATCAAGTCAAGCATCCTTACAACTAATGCTAGGTGAATTTATGTCCCACACTTATCTGTGCTCTTTTATACCATGTCAGACAGAATTCTGTCATTCCTTAGACATATGGTTGGTTCTTGAAAATAATGTCATGAAAAAGACATATTTTGCACTTATATTTTCTTTAATATACATACATATTATACAAAGTAATCCAAAGTTATAAAATGCATTCTCTTAATTACATAGTGTGACACAGATGATAATTTCAGAATAGATTACAATTTCAAATCAGGGTTCCATTAAAGAGTCTAAAATTTTAGTTTTATGATATCCCATGTTATTACTACAGAACAGCATCTTAGTCATGTTGCTGGGAAATGCTGATTATAATATTTCTAGCTGAATCTTCTGTACACCAGAGTTAGATATCTTCCAATTGATTTCACTGGGATTTGGATTGGACCCTGTACACCATTTTTTATTTAAAAAATAATTACTTGAAGTCAGCCTAGCATGCTCAAAACATTCACACTGCTATTCAGATTCAACTTGCAAAAATTATTGCCTCAAGTTTTTAAAAGAAAGTGTGCAACAGAAATTCTTCCCATGGTGCTCAGTTCATCCATAACTTGAACATTCTTTACTTGTACCAAGTCAGACTGGTGCAGTTTGCCATGCAATTCTGGCAACGTAAACATGTCTAGTGATATATTTCTATATATATTAGCATTAGGAGGAAAATTTTCCCTTCCTATTTGAGTTAAATCTAAGTTTTAATAAGGGCAGGTAATCTAATTCAACCTCAATATAAAGGCCTGGAAGCTCTGGGGGTCCCACAAGGCCAACACGATTAGTTAATAATAGAAACTACCAGTTACTGGGATGAGCAATAATCAGAATTACAGTGAGACACTATAATGGAATCCAAGAGAGTGGCTAAAATGATATTGAGACCTGACAAAGGAATGACCGCATATCACCTGGCAAGGATACAAAATATTCTCATGCTCTGAAGCCTGTGCTGGAGCAGGCTCCCAGCAGGGTCTTTCAGACTTGGGGAGAAAAGTTTTGCTTGCAGGACTTGTGACTCCGTGGGAGATCCTCACTGGAGCAGCGTGTTCTCAAAGCATTGCACATAGTGGAGAGGCTCACAAACTGATGCAGTTTTTGAAGAACTGCAGCCTAGGGGAAAGACTATTCTGGAGGAGTCTGTGGAGGACTGTCTCCCACTGGAGAGCAGGGAAGAAGTGTGAGGAGGCAGGAGTGGCAGAGACAACTTGTGATGCTCGTACCACAGCCCCCATTCCCCTTCTTCCTGGGCCACTGGCAAAGGGGAGGTAAAAATCAGGAGTGAAGTTGAGCCTGGAAAAAAGTGAGGAGTTGGGCAAAGATGTCTTAAAGCTTGGCTTTATTTCTTATTTTTCTACTTTGATGTGATTATTAATAAATTCCTAAGTTGAGTCTGTTTTGACACTAATGGGTG
The DNA here is from genome assembly GCF_052056855.1 of Sturnus vulgaris. Lineage (NCBI taxonomy): Eukaryota > Metazoa > Chordata > Aves > Passeriformes > Sturnidae > Sturnus > Sturnus vulgaris. Next base: position 14,312,033 of record NC_142283.1, on the reverse strand, counting down.
AATCTCCTGGACCTTATCAGAACAGATGAGCTTTCCATGACAGTTTCTCTTCCCTCCCCAGCTGAAGAGTGGGAGTTGTAGAGAAGCTTAGTGGGCATCTAACATCCAGACAAATCCATCCATCACAAAAAACTAAAAATTAAATTCTACTTATTGAGGATTACAGCAGTCTAGCTCTTTTTTACCACATTAAAAAAGAAAAAAAAACCTCAGACAAAAAATAATTTATTAATATGCATGAAGACCTCAAAGAATGCTTGTTTCCAAATCATTGTGGTGTTTGCTAGGTAACAGTCACTTTCACATCATAATCCTGAGGTGTGTTGAGAACATTTAATATTATTTGCTAAGGTGGACTGGGCTCATCAGACATATATATATATGATTAGATACAGATTATATAGATAGATATAGATATAGATATAGATATAGATATAGATATAGATATAGATTAGATATAGATATAGATATAGATATAGATATAGATATAGATATAGATATAGATATAGATATAGATATAGATATAGATATAGATTAGATATAGATATAGATATAGATAGATTAGATATAGATGATATGGAGATAGATAGATATAGATAGATATAGATATAGATATAGATATAGATATAGATATAGATATAGATATAGATATAGATATAGATATAGATATAGATATAGATATAGATAGATAGAGATAGAGATAGAGATAGAGATAGAGATAGAGATAGAGATAGAGATAGAGATGATAGAGATAGAGATAGAGATAGAGATAGAGATAGATAGAGATTGATAGAGATTGATAGAGATTAGATATAGATATATAACTCTTCGACCACCCACACCCAGGTGGCACATTTGAACAGACAGTGCTCTTCCTTTTCAGGTTTCAGAAAATTAGTACAGCTAAGGAGCTACAAATGCATAAGTGGTATGTCCAGAGACAAGCAACTTGGGGTATCCTGTAGGGATATAGTTATAGTTGGTGTACAAGTTCAGAGGGGTGGATCTGATGTTTAACTGTTTTACTGAGTCCCACCAGGGTTCTTCTATCTGCAAACTGCCAGGCATGGATTCTTGTTTAAGTGTCATCCTCCATGGTTCCCACTTGGATTTTGAGAAAGGCCTGGATGAAGTAGAAAAGTAGAGAGCTAGAAAAATCTCTTACATGCTTGCTGTCCAGCCTGATAGGTAACACAATAAATAAAATGAATCCTTTGGGACTAATTTAAGGGAAACTATTCATGTTGGAGGGTGGGAAGTTCTTGCAGATCGTAAATTTAAAAGGATGGTGCTCCTTTTTTACAAACTTGAAATGTAATTCAGATCAAATTTCTGCTTTTAAACCCAGATTGTACTAGACAATATTAATATTTCATAGGCAAATACAAGGATATTGAAACTCATTTGGGAGAAAAAACAAAAGTTACATCAAGTCAGAAAAGCATTCCATAACATTTGAGTCTGGGCAACAGGCTCTAGCAAATCCATAAATCCTATTTGCTTTCATTGACCTGATGGAGTTTCTTTGGCTCATCAACAGGGATGTCTGTGCAGAAAGCAGTTTGTTTCATTTGTTTCCAGAAGCATATACATATACAGAACCCCTAATGGCCTAAAGCCCAAACTTAAACTCTGTGCATGCCTGCAGTGTGTCATATTCCACCAGGAGCCAATGTGCAAATAACATATTTCCATTTTTAAAGTCTGAAAAATGTCACATAAAGCTTTGGCATTTACATGACTCAGACAATCACACTTACACTCTCTAATTCTCTCTGCAGAAAATTTCTAATGTTCGCTATATAACCACAGCATGAAATCAGTAAAAACTATTAAAGTAAAAGAGTTCTGCAGCATAGCCGTTAAAGTATGCCAAGTTAGAAAAAGAGAGAGTATTTAAAATTATACTATTGACAGTTACTCCTTAAAAAGGGAAATCAAAATATAATGTGCTTAACCAAAAAAATGGTCTTAAATACAAAGGGTTTATTTACCAAAATTCGGCCCTGCAACTTGATAAAAACTCGTGAATTTGCATAAGCAAGATTTTTACCTGTGTCATTATGAAAAAGAAATCCCAAAGCAGTTTTTTGTCCTTTTTCCATGTTGCATTTCCCTAATTATTTTATTCAAAAATATGTGATGGACTGTGTTTTTAAAATAAACAAGTTAGTAATACACAGATTTCATACATGGATCTGATATAAAGACAGCGCAGTACCCATACCTGCATAAGTCATGTTTTATATGACATTTTTGTGGGAGCCACCTGCATGAACTCACAGTAACAAGGAAAACAAGCCCCCAAAAGCCTGAAATCTGTCCTGATGACAGAGAGGAAGCATAAAGGAGATTTGTAACTAGCAGAAAGAAGAATGAGGGAAAAAGAACTGCAAGAAATATTCATTTCTTACAGGGCTGTGATTCCAGGATGGGCTGGGAAAATACCAAATGAAATCTGGTCACTCTGTTTGTGAAGAATTTGTATGTAACAGTGTAGTCATGATTTCTCTCCAAGAAAAGATGGAACTAGAAAACAAGAAAATTATTGAAATGAGACTGCAAAATGAGTGATGGTAATGTTCATGGTTTGGTGTGTAGCTGTATGTGCACATACAGAGAAAGGGGGCGCATGACAGAAGGATGAGTAGAAATTCATAGCTGCATTGCCATTACCACCAGTCACCAAGCAAAACACAGCAGGCACACTTCACACAGAGCAAAACTTCAGTTTTCCATTCCTCAGCCCACCTCACAGATCCTCTGCAACTGCACAATATCTTTCTGCTGTCACTCACATTTTTTAAACTAAAAATAGGATATGGTGTGTGTATATATATATATATATATATATATATATATATATATATATATATACATATATTGTAAGTCTCACACTGCTGTTCTGGATTTTTATGTGGTACATTAAAGGAGGGTGCGTTTGCTTTGAGACAGAAAAGGATTTGAGAGAATTTTGGAAACCTAACACTTGCTTTAAATGCCTGGCAAGCAGAAAATCTGTTTGTATCTGAAAAGGAACAGCTCAGACTTTTAAGTGAAGTGTACTTTTTATATGTAAGAGATATAAGGCATCAATTAACTTTTTAAAGGCTGAACAGTGTGGAAGAAGCAATAGAAGCATCAGGAAAATTAAATTCCTTCAATGTTTATTCATGTAATTTATTTTTAAGATTATGTATTGGCTAGCAACACAACTATTGTTAGCTACTGGCACCTGAATCTACATAGAAAACTAACCTGGTTTTTCAAGTTCCATGGGAACGATCACCATTATCCTCAAAATGGAAGCATGAGAGAAAAGCTAGGATAAAGTTTTCGAATGTCAAAATACCAAATGAAATCACTGAGTTATTCATCAGCCATTTTTTAACATTCCCCAGAGACTGGATTTCTACTTTCCTTTTGCACTTGGATGACCCAAATCAAATTTTTAAAAATCCAGTTTTTTGCAGTTACACAGCAAATACCATAAAATCTAACCTTTCCATAGTTGATGAGTTGATGTTTTCTGTATGGTTGCTGAAAAGGCAGAAAAGCTGGAACATTTGTGACTAGGAGATATACCTCAAAAAATAGCACAGGGTAAGGCAAAGATCTTTTTAGCTATATAAGGCTATAGTTATGATAGCTATCTCATGAAAACATTGATAATTCTGAAAGAAGCAAGAGACTTGAAAGGCTTTAGAAACTAGATTAAAAATACCAGGCTCCAGGGTCTCATCCTATTCTGTTAAAAATGTACTATGTTGCCAGTGTCGTGAAGACTTTCTCCACATCTACAAACTAAAGCATACTTGTTTTTTATTTATAAGAGACAACAAAATGAATATGAGGCATTTTGTAACACAAAATGAAAGTAATGAATTCAGTATTAAGCCTGTGAGATAGCAAATGTGTGACTTCTTGAGTATCAAAAAAGCTATGTATAAAAATAGGTCAGTTTCCAAGACAGCATAAAATCACAAATTAATAAATGTTAAGAGGCAAAAAAGATACAGAAATTGACACTATCCTGGAAACTATAGAAAATTTGCAGCTATGCAGTATGAAGCATAAAGATGTCAAAGGATGTGTGGTAAGAAGGTTACTTTAGAGAATAAAATAATGGTTTTGATGTAATTCTTTATTTACTTTACTATGCAACATACATAACAGACTCTTTTCATAACGTCTTTAATTTTTTAGGTGTTACCAAACACATATTCAGAAACAACAGTATAGTAAAAGGACCGCATAAAGTTTATCATAATTGTGACAAGAATGGATTAAATTAATTTTTGTACACAAGTGAGCACACTACTCATAATATAACATAACCCCAGATGCTTAGGCATGTTAAGCCAGAAACACAAAACTTTTTTGGTTTAGGCTTTTTTCCCTTCATAGGGATAAATTGCAGAACTGTTGGCTCTTGTAGAATGATATGAATAATTATTATAAAGTCATACTGCTTTCAAATAATACAAAGCCCTGAAATAGCACAGCTCAAAGACACAGAAGTCCAAACTGATCATTAGTCCACATTGATTTATAGTCAAGCAGGTAGATATTTAAATGGAGAAAGTCAGTTGCCTACAGTTTTTAAGGAAATAATAGCATGAATTTCAGAAAATAGAACAAACTCAGTGGACTTAAAGATTGCATTAATTATCTGAAGTTTTGAGGCTTGATCCTATAAAAACAAAAATAACATCTGAATTTTACACAGGTGAATACTTCTAGCCAAATGATGTGCACATTTGTATTTGGGAGGATGTAGCGTTCTAACCACACCCATGAGCAGAGGCACCCATGTTGAAGCAAGCAGATGTTGAAGTAGCTGTGATCCAATGGCAGGCTTGAACAGAGAGAAATGAGAGAAATGAAAAACCTTGCCCCAGGAATGGAAGAAGAAAACCTCTGTTCCCAGAGATAAAAGAAAAGAACTTTTGTTTCTATACTAGAACAGCTCATTTTAACAGTTGTTAAAATTGCACCCCAAGAAGCTGAAATGATCCGTGGTGGTAGTTATGGGAAAAAAACTACCAAAATGTGGGAGAGACTTTAAAATTGCAGATTTCCGGGCAGCTGCTGAATTGCTGTGACATTAAAGCCCTAAGAGAACTGTTTCTTGTGAAAAAAATCCCTGTGGCATGGCAGGAGAGACTCCTTTCTCTAAGTGAACTGAAGAAAGATTATTTTAGAAGTGGTAAACTGACTGAAAATGCCAAATTTTGTCTCTTTACATTGTCAGTGGGAAAAGAAAAAGGAGTTGAGTGGAGGAGACGTGTTCTGAAGGTTTATACTGATTTCTTATTATTTTTCTTTTAGTTCTGTTAATAAAGTTTTTTTATACTCTTTAAAGTTTTGAGTCTGCTATGCTCTCTTCCTAATCCTTATCTCACAGCAAAAAAATGAGTAAATAACTTTAGTGGGCGCACTGGCGTTTAGCCAGCATCCAGACAGACTACATTAACTGATGGGTTGGCCAGGAAACTCGGATTGACAAACAAAAACCACCATACTTAATTGAGTTCAGCTGAAACCGCCACAACATTGAAGTCAGAAGAGTTGAACAGATGACCTAGGATATTTGGAGCAGGTTTCTAAGGATCCTGTACATACTAGAGAAGAAAGAGATGAAGTTTATAATACTCAGTCATAAAGCTACTACTTTTCCAGCATTATTTCTTTAGCTGTTTGTAAGCATATCTCTCTGTCTGCTACCCACTAACTTTAGAGTGCAAACTCATCCAAACCCATCCAGTGAATTAAAAGTGGAACAACAATGATGGTCCTGAAGTCATATGGAACTGAGCATCCTGCAAGAGAAGAGTGAAGGATTCATGTTCCAGCATCCACAGGAATAATGTGGCAAGGACTGAGCCATTCTTTCACCCTGAAGCCTGGTTGTCCAGAAGACATATTTACATGACACTAGGTATCCTGAGGTTATACAGGAGGGGGGTGATCAGCAGCAACTTTATAGAAGCAAATTAAATGCAAACTCATATAAAATCAGATACCACTAGACTCGACATACATGGAAAAGCTATCAAAGTCTATCTATCTACTCTTATTTCCAAATAGGAACAAACTCTTCAAATTCAGACAGATTAGCAAGCTCAGATATTTACCATTAATGTAAGAGACTAGTTCTAAATATTAGTGACAAGGTCAGGGCTAGGTCAAGAATTAATCACTACTAAGGAAATGCTCAAAGTCACTGTCTTTGGCATTTTTACTTTGGTTCTTGTCTTTCTTTTAAACAAGGGTTACATGACAAAGTCATCATTGACTGGAGGTGTTAAAATGCGCCTTATCAAAGCAAAACAATTTATTATGTTTCTGACATTATTTCATATGGGAAAAATGATAATTAGCTGTACCAAATTATCATCTGTCTCAGGATACCAATTTCAGCTGTTGTTGTGTGCTTGTCTCAGTTGGCCTTCCTTTCCCACATTCTGTGAGTGACAGTTTTTAAATTAATAGCAACTTTATATCATACATAAAAGACAACTGAAAAAAATAAAAATTACATAAACATGTTTCTGGCTGAAGAGTTTGGCCTTACTTTCATTCAAAATAAGAGCAATGTACAGCTTCCACATCCTAAGGGTTCTTAAGAAATTCAACATTTCTTACTCCTCAAAATCAAGCAACAATAATTCACAGCTTAAAGCAAGACAGTTGGAGGCTTTCTCACACAGTGTTTGGCACAACATCCTAAAATACTGGGTTTGTCTATTTTTAATGTCAACTTGCCTAAGAATGAAGTTCTTTTCACAATACAAAATTTAAGAGCTGACAATATTTTTTTTTTTGCTGTACTTTGATGTCTTCAGTCTCTGCTCGAGTTTAAATTTATTATAAGTTTCAAGGTGCTACATTTTAGCACTGAGTACCATAAGTTAACACAATACATAGAAGCTGCCAACTCAATTTCAAATTAGGTGAAGTATTTTTTCCATATATTTTTCTGGTGTAAAGACGAATATATTTTTCAAAACAAAATATCTCAAGATTTTGTGATTCATAAGCAAGATTCTAATGAACAGATATTTTTTGTCCAATGTGCATCAGGCAGGGTTGGACTGAAATGGGACATCAGGTTTAGTGGAGAGTTTGAAAGAATTTGCAACAAGCTTGCGGTCACTATGGTGAAAACCATTTAAAGCAGTAAGTTAAGGAAAGAAAATAAAAGAAATTACAAGACAAATCAAACAAACTGAAAGTAGAATGGAAACTTCTAAGATAATCTGAATCTCTTTGCAAAAACAGCCATGGAATGCCCCACTTGGAACTTGGAACTTGGAACTAGTGTGGAATATGTGGTAGTATTTGTTATAATTGTTAAGGCTTGTGTTTACTAGAAAGCCTTGTAGGAAGGCACAGCTGGAGGCTGGATGGTTGGGAGTTGTTTGGGGGATGAGAAGCAGCTTTGAGGAGGAACACGTGGACAGCAGATGAAGGGGAAGCTGATTGGGTGGAAGGAGCATGGACAGCAGATGAAGGGGAAGCTGATTGGGTGGAAGGAGCGTGGACAGCAGATGAAGGGGAAGCTGATTGGGTGGAAGGATGTGTGGACAGCAGATGAAGGGGAAGCTGATTGGGTGGAAGGATGTGTGGACAGCAGATGAAGGGGAAGCTGATTGGGTGGAAGGATGTGTGGACAGCAGATGAAGGAGAAGCTGATTGGGTGGAAGGAGCATGGACAGCAGATGAAGTGGAAGCTGATTGGGTGGAGGGATGTGTGGACAGCAGATGAAGTGGAAGCTGATTGGGTGGAGGGATGTGTGGACAGCAGATGAAGGGGAAGCTGATTGGGTGGAGGGATGTGTGGACAGCAGGCTGCAGATAAGCAGTCAATGGGTGCCCTTCTGTTAAGTTTTATGTCTGGTGGAAGTTAGAAGTATAAAAAATACTACAATAAAGCCATTTCCTTCAGATGCATAAAGGGGGTCCCTGTCTCTTTGTTCCTCATTGATACAATAGAGTTGGTTTTGGGGGGTTTTTTTCACTCTTTAGGAGAGGAATGTGTGATGCAGATGTACTGAAGTAAAAATCCTGATGCAACTGAGCTGCCTTTTTCAGCCACTAAAACACTGAGCATTTTATTCCTGTCTCCTTCTTTTTCCCCAATGTGGACAGCCACATTCTACTCAAAAATTTGAAATGTTACATTGGCCAGTAGTGATTACAGAAAGGTGTTAGAAGAGAAATATCACTTATTCTGCATTGACCAAGAAAGTTTGATTACCTAGCCAAAATGACAGTTTAGAGTAACACTATGGCTGCATGGATGTCAAAATATTTTTAATGGATACACTTTGACTCCACCCCTTGTGCCCAATGAGTGATGGCCAAAGTGGAAGCCACTTCAGCCATCCACTTTCTCCACTACAAAACAGGAAATTTTATACAAATATCAACCTGTATTTTTATCACCTTTGTGACAGAAAAGGCACATAGCTGATACATATATGCTGTGCAAATTATTCTGCAGACAATACCAGTATGGGTCATACAGTGTTGCCTTAGCAAAACTGTAACCAGGTTGTCCCTGTATTTGCCATGGATGAAGCCATATCTGGAGTGCTTTGCACAGTTCTGCACCCTCCAGGCTGAGAAGTTCATTGACTCACTGGAGCAAGGGCAAGCAAACGCCACAAAGCTGTTTAAGGAGCAGGACTGCCTGATGTAGGAAGAAGACTGAAAGAAGTGAGGGTTTTAGGTTGGTGAGAAGTCTAAAGGGCACCTGGAACTACCCAACGGGAGGATATAGAGAGGAGAGGAAAATAGTGAGATGCACATCTTAGAGATGCAGATTGAAAGGATGGGAAGCATAATCACAGCTGCAAAAAATTAAATTCTGATTAGATATTAGAAGTAAGGCTAATTAACAGTAATAACAATGAAGCTGATCAAACACTGAAGCAAAGGCTGAAAGAAGCTGTGAAATTTTAGTCCTAGGAAATATAAAATTTTATTCAGCCCTGACTTGAGCAAGAGGTTGAACTAGGTGATTTTTGGTTATCCCTTCCAACAAAATGTAATCTGCATATATAAACTGCCTAGGGGCAATCAGCAAGTGAAAGAGGTTTTGTCAATCAATGTAATCATATATAAATATTTGCCCATCTGTGTGATGGCCTCCCAGTCTAATCTCACCCTAAATGAGTTTCAAGATATGAATTCTAAATCAAATCAAGACTTAGAATCACTTCAGTCTTGCCTCACTTTAAGTAAATAGTGCTATGTTATTCATCAGACTGCCAAAGCTTGTAAATCTCATCAAGTCCACACATGATTTGAACATGCAGGGAGTTATGATCTTATCAAACACCATCTATTGGACCTAATAATTAAGACATATTAATCAATTTGGAAATTAAGATCTGGTTCACTTGTCTTATGTTTTCTAGACACTATGAGTTCCCATTGTGAATTGTGTGATTTTAAACTCAATAAAGCCATCTTCTTAAGAGGCAGAAATAATGACATGTCTGTTCCAGTCCTATAAAAGCAGATCCTTTGGCATTGAGGCTGAAATATTTAATTAACAATCGATGTGCTACCACCATAGGCCTTTGAAAGAGAATCTTGTTTCTTGTTTCCTTTCCCAGTTAGATGGGCAGGGTGCTTTTTATTTTAGTTTGCCTGGCAGTTCAGCAAACTGTCTTCATCCTAAACTTGGTCTTCACATTTTATGCCTACCGCTGTCCATCCATTCCTATTATGATTATTGCCTAGGCTTTTATGGGTGACTCATACAGAAGGAACATCAAGCATATGCATTCATTTGTTTTATGAAGAATCACTTTTTTGGATGTTGACATAAAACATTTGTGACAACCTGTTGGAAAATGAGATTTGCCCAACAAAGTTCACAAAGAAGAGTCTATCAAAATAGCCATCAACATGGATGAAAAGCAAAACAAAATAAAACCCTTATGGAATTTTTTCATACATTTCAAGGGATAGAAAACTCTTTCAAGTCTGTAGGTCAAAGGCAACATATAGGGAGCAGCATGTCAGTTAGGCAGAGGAAATGGTGAAAAAATTCAGAGAAAACTTCATATTTCCCCTTTCCTCACTACTGATCCTCAGTTGCTGTTTTTTGACAAAGTGATGTAATGGGGCACAGCTTTAACTGACATGTAGAAGGAAGGTACAGCAACAAAAGAAGTACGTGAAACAGGACCCTGAAGAATAGAAGAAAACAAAGAAAATGTTTTCTTCCACCTCAGTAACCCGGCTGGGATGCCATACTGCAACAGCACTTCAGATACAATAGGTGGTTTTGTGGTTTCAACAACTTTTTGTTTCTCCTCATAAAATCACAGAGGCCAAGCCTGTTCTCAGCCTAAATTATAGATGTGTGCAGTTGCTGAACAAGTGTTGCAGTACCTAAGATACATAAGAAAGAAAGATGTAGCCCCCTCAAACCACATTAATTATTGGGGGAAAATGAAGCTTTAAATATTTACTATGTACAGTGTAGTCGTTTTTACAACTTTTTCTCTTCTTCTGTTCTTTATGACTTCTTTCAATTTTTGTCTTGCCTTTTTCCCCTGTATTAGTCAGAGTAATATACAGATTTACAGGGATGATGAGCACTCAGACCAGTAGAAACTAAACGCACATGCTATCAACTGCAAAAATGTTTCTTTATCTTTCCTCTGGTTTAATTCATGCTAAAGATGAGTTTTCATGGTCACTTACATTAGCTTTCATGTCTGATAAAGGCAAAGCTTTAAAAAGTCATTATACTCCAAAGTTTTCTAACAGATTTCCACCAAAGTCAATGAATATTAGACATATGAAGTAATAGTCCTTTCTGTATCTGTCCAGAAAAAAAGTTGCATGCCATTTTAGGGATATTTTTACCATATCTTGCTAGCAGATTTAATCAAACTTAACATTCATTAGGAGGGGCAAAAAATGAGATTTTTTTTCTTTACATATCTACATGAAACATGCAAGTGTTCAACAACTTGGTAAACCACACATCTTTTGTTCTGATATTTACTTTGACAGCTGATAAAAAGCATAGAACGTATTTATTTGCTTTCACACATTAGTTCAGACAAATGGCTTTTCTGATATAGTCCTGAACTGCATCTACCAAGCTTCAGACAATCCACAAATCTAATCAGGCTGCATATTAGTAGTTAGAAAATGCTATGGACCACTGCTGTAGTGTTGCATCAATACCTGCATAATAAAGCTATGAAGTCATATCAATACAAATAGAGACTATTATTCTGAAACCACATGGATTACACTATACTAAGTCAAATAAATTGTATTTCATATTGTTAGAGTTAACTCCAACATCACAATCCTACCTGTCATGCATGCTGTTCTAAAGATTTATTGAAATCAAAGTGGAAAAACTGGTTTTAATAGATCGTAAAACTATCACTCAGTTTTTGTCTATTTGTTAAGCATTTTTCAAGAGAATATCACACATCAAATATGCAAAAATAATTTGAAAGTTCTCAGAGTGTCTGACAGTGGACCACATAATGTAGCCTTGTATCAGTCGCAGGGCATACCTAAGCTGAAAGAATTTCATTAATTTCCTTACTTAATTGCATGAGCAAATAACTCATAGAATGAAAGAAGAAGGAAACCTAAAATGTGATATTTAGGTCACAACTTCTGAAATGGCCTCAATGAACACAGTGACACCTTCAAATCTATGCAAATGTACGTTCATCAAACAACAGAACAGTATCAAGTAACAGAACATAAAAGGAAAGAACAAGTTAATTTTTCATCTGAATTCTGACATTCATAAAACTTCAGCTAAAAACATGAAATTCAAAGAAGCAACGTAAAATTGTTTTGAAGCTATGAATGGCCTTTCTCTTCACAGAATCATGAATAAGTCTGAACATATACATCATAGTCACTAAACTTGATGACTCGTTGCAAAATTTGCATTTGATTGTATGGTGATTTAATTGATCCCCACAAGTGCCCTACATTCTTGCATTACCACTGTGTTTTCTCAATGCATTCCCAAATTTCTGAAATCTACTACTAGGAAAGGAATGCAGGTGGCAGAAGGCAGATTGTTTTTAAAATTTCCAAGAAAGAACTATAAAAACAAAGTAAATCCAAAGTAAATTCAGTAGCCCAGTCTCATATGAAATGTATGGTAACATGCTGAATCTCTGAGGGAGGATTTTTCACATCTCATTTTTCCCAAGTAATCTCTATTTTGTATATATTTTCGGACATATGGGTGAGTACAGAAATATGCATCTATATATAAAATATATTCCAAGGATGCACATGGCTAGTTGAGCTCTGGCACAGAAGTGAACTGAATGGCTTTAGACAGGGTTAGTAAGTGAAAAAACACCCAAAATGCAGCATTTTCCACATACTTTTAGAAACAAAAGAAGCCAATATAAATTATGCAGCTCTGTGATTCATTCAGCTTGAGTTTATGCTAACCAAATCAAATATTAGAACTTCCAAAACTCACAGGGTCAGCTTGCAAATTAATGAGCAATACACTGCCATTTAGTACTTTCTTGTGAGGAAAAAAAACCCAGAAAAAATAAAAGGTGAAGTAAAGTTGTCATAAATGTTTTAATGGGCTTGGTATAAATTCCTTTGCAAGCCAGTAATGCTAAAATAAAATTTCTAAGCTGTTAAATAACATAAAGAAAACAATAGTATATTTCTCCACTTTTTCCAATAATCAGCATGCAAGCAACCAAAATATGATTGCTGTTACTACAAGAATAGAAGGGACTCTAAAAATCTGGTGGTTGTACAGTTTATTTCTATTTTGATCTTAAGTAAAATAAAGCATTACATGCCTGTTGATAGGGTGCCAGGCATTTGCAGATAAATGGTAAGAGAGGTTTCAGAAATCCAATGATCAAAAAAGATAGCTTAACCACCCCTAAGCACTGAAGTCAGAAAGACTGGAAAAGTTCTGCAGGCACTGCTTCGTCAGTTTAATATTCTGAAGTGTCAAATTCTGAGGTGTATCCTGATCCACATATTAGGATTATGCAGATTCAAAGTAAGCATGGCATAACTATTCCTCAGAGCACAGATGGTCTCACTACACTAATGAAAAGCAAAGGTTGTGGTTAAGAGATAATGTTAAATGTTAACAGGGAACAATAATTTCAAGTAAAAATGCTGTACTGAGAAATTTTCTTTATAAGGAGAGGTTAGTGAACTTCAAAAATTTTGCAGTTTCCATATTTGTTTTCCGTGAGATTTATCCCCAAATTTCAATTTTGTGATATAGCCAAAAAAATCCAGTTTATGCTGGTTTGTTGCATATTATGTGAGCAAGGATGCATGCACAATGTAAGTGCATCAGTTTTGCTGTACAGCTAAGAGTCGCAGTCTAGTCTTCCAGCATGTTCTGGTCATCTATCTATTGCTTAATCATGCAGAAACTGCCCTTCTTTCTCAAGAGACATGACATTCACTCTTGGGGCTGCATAAAATGTATGGATTAAGACATTAGGACAGAGTGATCTTGGCTATAGCCTCATTTGCATCACACTCAGGGAAACTCAAGGAAATCATCATCACCACAAGAGAGTCAGGAGGAGGTACTGCTCCTGGTTTTGGTTTCAGACAAGGGATTTCACTCAAAAAGCAGAGGACTGGGCTGAAATATATCCAATAGCTGTTAGCCCATTTTAAGAACTAGAGAATCAATTAAAATGCTTTGTTCATCAAATCCTGAAGGACCTACTAATAAAATACAGCTGGGAACATTACAGAGGTAATTTTGTGCAGATTTAATTATATATTCACTGCTATGAGTAGCAGAAATAATAAGATTTTTCTCTTCTTAAAGATATACCTGGGCCCTATTACGTTAGAGGAGAAGGTGTAGCATCTCTCTTATTTGTTCTTACTTGAACACTAACGCCTAAATTTTAAAGCACTCTTGAGAGACTTTTTGGGAAGAAAAACTGATGGAAAAGGAATGAGTTCAGCAATATGTCTCACTGAAACATCAGTAGAGATCAAATTCAGGCTGATGCATAGCAGAGCAAAATTCCTGTGTACATACCTATGAAGCAACAGGTTTATCTAAGCAACAAAAACTATTCATACCTTTCCAGCCTTTCAAAACCCATGGTTTCAGACACCATGAACTCCTGCAGTTCTTAATTCATTAGTTTCATCATTAAAAAAAAAAAAAAAAAAACCTGACCAATCCACCTTTCCTAATTTGTGTAAATGGTCCCACTATAGGGACCCACCAGGTCTGATTTTTACAATATATGTATGAGACAAGACTAAAAAATTATTGTTATTTTCCTACTGAAGTGTTTGTGGCTAAATTACTTCCTTTACCAAAGTGAATGGGAATCTCTGGGTAATTCAGGGAAATGGATTTTGTCATTATTTTACAGTTCTCTGCAACAGCTAGTTTTTCCAGAAACTCCTACCAGGAAATTCTCTCCATTCTCAGGACATGAACCTGTGTTTAGTTGTCCTAAGAAACTACAACAAACTTCAAGGGATTAAAAAAATTTAACTGATGTTAAGTACATAGACACTCAAGTATCAGTATTAGAAAGATATAAGGAATGGAGATCTCAGTTTTGCCTCATATGAATAGAGAGCCACAATTACGATTGGTCTCCAGGTCATGAGGACCTGGGTAAATGATGGAGCCATGATTTTAATTCTCACATACACATATCACAAGTACAGATTCACCAGCTGTGACAATTTCTTTGCAGCAATTTTTAAAATATTTTTCTTCTGTTTTGTCATACAGTAGAGCTAAACAAATGAGATCTATACCATTCTGTACCTGAGGTGAAAGATTTATACAGCAAAATAATATAAACTATAAAAAATAATATGAAGAATTATATAGGCTATTTTGCTGGAGTAGATAGGGATCCTGACAGCGAATAAGAAATTTTATTGCCCTATTGTCTGGATAAATGCAGAGGAAAAGAGACTCTCTACCCCAAACAGCTCACAGAAAAGGGCAAGTACATAACATCAAGCAGACTCAGCAGACACAGATAATATAGATAATAGAAACCTTCTTCAAACCACATTTTGAATGTTTTAAGAAGAGATGTGAGAATTTAGTGACCTTACTTGTTGCAATCACACAAAAGAGTGTCAAAGGATAAAACTAACAGAATCTTTGCCTTTTTATTAAAGACATATTGAATTTCTCCTTCACTGCTGCTGTTTCCCTCTCAGCCTGGTCTTACACTTCTCATAAAGTGACTATTTCCATCATCCTTCTCCTGATGGATCTTAATTTTTAATGGAAAATGGTTAATGATCTCTGTAAATAACAGAGAAGTCTTGGCTTACGTTATGTTTGCACTTGTAAAGGTATACAAACCACGTGTGCCTACAGTGTAGACTGTGGCAGATGCTGAAATCCCAACTACTTCAGCTTAAACAATGAAAGGAGCTCTATAAAGATCTCTGAGTTCCACAGGGACTGAAAGGAATGCACTGGAAGAGACAGTCTCAGTTGCTGTCCCAGTGCTTTCAGTTTTGCCAAGACTTATCTTTTTCTCTGCCACCTGACCTTAGAGGAGGGACTTTGCAGGAGCAGACCTGCTTTGGCTTAATCAGAAGGACCTGCCATTCCGGGCTTAATATTGGATGACAGGAACACTCACACTGCCAAGTATCTTTTGTGAATATCACTGTCCAGCCTGTTTTCCCGTAGGCACATCTTAAGGCACAGATCTTTCCATTTGCATTCTTTTTTTCTGTGAGTCATAAATTCCTTTGCCAAATGAATGGAACTTCATTCTTCATATTTAAATACAGTTTGATATGGTTAGAGTGAAGGTCAGATAGCCTGGCCTCAGCAGAAATTTCCATTTATCTCACAATGATGTATACCAGGTCTGACACCTTAGTCTATCATGTCACTGACTCCCATCAGTACCACATCACCAGAAAGAGTGGATGATTATTGATAATTCTTGTGTTTCTGCTTACTATATATACAAAGCTGAAATCTCTCAGCATCTTCTTTCTTCTATAAGACTATACTGTATTTTTGCCAAGAACTTCATTGTGTAATCACTTTCATGATACTGCAATTTTCCAGGGAATCTACCCTAATGAACAATAGCTTAAATATTATACAACATGGAAGACAATTCTTTAAATTGTGGTTTGCATCATTGTAACTATCAAGCTGCTTTTGTCTTACTATTTTTCCCCTCTCTTTGCTTCTTAGCTTCCCTTCCAACTTTCTTTTCAACAGTGTAAAATGTTCTAAAGAAATGTTACAGACATATCACTGGAACAGTGTGATTTTTTGAGAACAAGGAATTTATAGAATTTAATACATTGCCTGCCATGTTGCAAATCTGCAAAGTTAGAATATCAGTTTCATTAATGTTTAAAATAGAAATTTCTCTAAAACTTAAAACTAATATTGGTGCAGCTGAGATGGGGGAGATAACAAATTCAGATATTCAGCTAACTTAATCTGTTCAATATTATCTATTCAATATCAATATCTGAATGTGGGGATTAAGTGCCCTTCAGGTACTTCATGACACCAAGTTTGGTGGAAGTGTTGACCTGCTGTAGGATTGGAAGGCTCTGCAGAGGCACCTGGACAGGCTGTGACCTGAACATAACTGTGTCAGGTTATGTCTTGGTTTGAAAGACAGGTGTTTGCTAGGAAAGGCAGAAACCTTCCCTGGATTGGAGAATGTAAACCCCCTCCCTCGGATTATTAGGATTTTGAAATTCAGGGGCTGTCAGGCAAAGACACGGGGATAGGAACAGCAGCTCTTTGCTGGTGGGTACAGCAAGGCACCCAGACAGCACCAGCGGTGTCACTGACACCAACCAGAACAGGAGCCCAGCTCAGCCCTCTCGGCCGCGGGCACTTTCCCCTTGCTGCAGTTCCCGTCACCGCCGGCAGGGGGCGCCGCTGGCTCCCGGTGGGCGGGGCAGGTGCGCTGATCCCCGCGCGCCGGCAGGGGGCGCTGTGGCGCGGGCTCGGGGAGCAGGCGGTAATGGCGGCTGGGCCCAGACGGGAAGGGATGGAAAAGAGAGGCTTTGCTTCAGCAGCCCTGCGGCGGGGCCGGCCCCGCTGCTCCAGCAGGATCCTTGGAAGCAGCAAGCTGGAATGGCGGGGCGGCCTGGCAGGGCAGGGCTGCGGGGTCCAGCAGCAGCAGAAGAGGCAGCTCCCGGCTGGGCTGTGGCGGTGGGTGCAGTGACCCTCCTGCTCCAGAGCCAAGAGCGAGCGAGAGCAGCAACTGCCCCCCCTGCTCTCCTTTCACCTGCTTCTGATCTCACAGTGTCTCTGTCCTTCCCTCCGAGAGAAACTCCCAAAAACCAGAGGAGTTCCCTCTCCCGCATATCAAGTACTCAGCCATCGGTGCTTCTTTAGCAAGTCAATGGGAAGAATTCCACAGGCAATGAGTAAAAGAAAAACCAGCCCCCAACAGGTAATGTAAGGTGAAGTGCTGGGTCCTGCCCTTGGGTCACAACAACCCCATACAGCGCTACAGACTTCAACACGGTGTGTAGAAAGCTGCCTGGTAGAAAAGGACCTGGGGGTGCTGGCAGACGCAGCTGAAGATGAGGCAGCTGTGCCCAGGTGGCCAAAAAGGCCAAGGGCACCTGGGCTGTGTCAGCCATAGTGGGCCAGCAGGAGCAGGGCAGTGGTTGTCCTCTTATACTTGGCACTGGTGAGGCCACACCTGAAATCCTGTGTCCATTTCTGAGCCACTCACAGCAAGGAAGACATTCAGATCCTGGAAGTGTATCCAGAGAAGGGCAGCAGGCCTGGGGAAAGGTTTGGAGCATAAGTCTGATGAGGAGAAGCTGAGGGAGCTGGGGGTGTTCAGCCTGGAGAAAGGGAAGCTCAAGGGAGACCTTGTTGCTCTCTACAGCTACCTGAGAGGAGGTTAGAATGAAGTGAAGATCAACCTCTATGCTTGTGGTAACAAGTGACAGGACAAGAGGAAACAGCCTCAAACTGTCCCCGGGCTAGTTCAGGTTGGGCATCAGAAAGAATTTTCTCACTTAAAGGTTTGTTAAGCATTGGAATGGCCTGCCCAGAGAGCTAATGGAATCACCATCTTTGGAGGTATTCAAGAAAGTGGAGGTGGTTGACAAGGTGATCATTAGTGAAAGGTTAACGTTGATGATCCCAGCAGATCTTTACCAGCCTAAACCACTCTATAGCTCTTTAGTTCCACTCTCTCTGCAGCTGCCTCTTCTATAGCAGCTAGTGACAGAACACCATCCTCCAGACACCCCTATCCTGCCTCGAGTTAGTTCAGGACATATGTAATAGAGTATGTAATTGCCTGACTGTCCACCAGCAGAGGGGATCCTATATAGCATGCTTCATGCAGGGGCTGATTTCTCTCACAGGAAGAAAGGAGAGCCTTGAGCCTTGCTTGCAGTGCATTCTAACTCATAATAAACGGGAATATGTTTTCATTTCTCCATATCATCCAAGAAGTTGTAAAGATGACAACCTATAGTGTAGCACTCTTCTTCCATCTATCCTTTGTGTTGCTGTCAGAATATAGTCTTTGGGATACCCAGCGCCAAAAAGCATACTGTATAAATGTTTATATAAATGTTTCTAAAATCACAAAACACAAACGCATCACTCATACTAAAAGCAGTAGCAGTTATATGTTAGAGAAGTTGATTTGATCTTTTGGAAATGGTTTAGTATCTAAAATTTTGTATTCCATATATGAAGAAAAGTGCCAGCAGGATATTGAAAACCACAGAGAGCTCTGTAGGAAACATTAGGAAAGAACAGGGCAACTAAATGAATACCCAGGGAAAATAGATACTAGAAAATTGGATCCCTGCTGCATCAACCTTTGTGGATGATATTGCCTATTTGGAGAACAGTGGATTTCAGGGGGTTTGGTAACCAGAAGTTATGTGGAATATTGCTTAGGTCTCTATTTTTCATTGGAAACTACAACACTTTAAAGTATAATAGAAATAATTCTGTCTTCCTAGTATCCAAGAAACTTGTTGTCTCAAACTACATTATCTATTTGGATTCACAGTAAAATTGTTGAAAGATGAAGCAGTACAGAAACCTTTTGTCAGCAGAGACTGAAGACTAATTGACACAATTTTCTTAATATATTTTACACTTATACCTCATGTGATTAAACAGTGCATCTGTTGCACTTATTTCCTGATAGAATAAATAGAAGGGAATAAACATCACATAAATATAAATTATGAGTGAGTTGTATGGGCAAATACAACTACTTTATTTGAATTCTTCAGTTTCATTATGTTCAAATCAAGGTACTGAATAACTTTCCATGATTGTTGAAAACTTAACTTTGACAAACTTTTCTGGACTCTTAAACCAAAACTTTAAAATTTAAAATGTTGAAAACATAAGCAATTCTTCAAGAGTTTATCTTGTTAATCTTCCTGGTGAAAATCTCTTTGCTAAGGAATATTTTTTAAAATAATAACTGGCAAAACTTGAAGCTGGAAGAGCCACTTTCTACCTGTTAATTTCAAATTCAAAGAAAAGAACAATTATCTAGAAGGAATTTTTTTCCCCCTATCTTTTATTTAGTAAGTCGGTTCAGTAAATAATGTCTTATCACCTCTCTATCTTCCAGGGGCCTGTAATTCTAGGATAAGCAGCCACTTCATTTCACAGGAGGTTTCTTTTTGATTTCAGAAATCTGTTGCATCACACTGATTGATTTGCACTCAAATGTAATTGTTGTGAAAGGCAATGAAACATTGACTCTTATATGACAAAAAAGATTTTTTAAAAAGCGGTTTCCAAAACATACTTATTTGACATAAGACAGCCCTGAAATTCAACATGAATAGTAAAAGTATCATTTGCACAAATATAAACAGGGATACATTTACCAAGGTCAGAAAACTTGGGAGCTATTCAATCTGGATTAATGATGTACAAAAAATGAGTTGCACTTAAAGCAGCTATGTTGTCAAAACATTGCTCTTTTAATCCCTGATAAATTATGGAGTTTATGAAAGCAGATTTTTTCAGATAATTGAAGATTTTTTAAACATACGTGAAAGGCAGATTAAGTGTGAATCTAGTGCTGCTAAACTATTTGTCTGTCATAAGTCTTTGCACTTCACCATTTCATAAATCCACAGCTGGTTGAGTATATATTTTTACTATAATCCAATTTTATTTTATGTCTAGACTTTTCACATTTAAAAATTCCATATATCAACTCAGCTTTAAGGTCCTTTCAGTGCATCAGATCAGAATGTATTAGGTTTTAAAACAAAACAGATAACTTCCAGATTGGATGACCTGTTTTCACCTCTCTCCACCTGCTGTAAGTGGGAAGTACAGAAAGAGCTTTCCTTGAGGATGTTTACATAGATCCTTTGTTAGAATGCTTGTGTCTTATTTAAAGCTGAGTGGTATTTCTTCTTGAATTACAGAAAAAACAATCTTACCAGCAACCTACTGCTTCTCCCCAATCCATCTACAAATTACAAAAGCACAGAAATTTACGATGATTTATTTTAAAAATGCAGGTATTATTTCTATCTTCTTTTTTTATGATGGGTGAATGTCTTTTTCTAGGTGATTGGTAATTTCATGACATGATGTCAACAGCAATGAGATTCATCTTCAGGCATTTTTTAAAATATTTTTTAATTTTATTATGTTAAATAAAGCTATATTAATAATTAAAACTGTAATTTAGTAGTAAGTGTGTTCTTTGGCTAGCTCTCCTCCTACTGCCTTCCCTTCCACCAGCCTATGCAGTCTATTTTCTCAGAAAGAACACCACAGACCTTGTTGTGATTCTGTATCTTGGAGTAGCAGCAGCTGCCAGGCAGGTGCTTACAAGCTTGAAAAGTTGTCCACTGAGCACACCCAGCAGAGTGGCTCCATCACTGTTTAACCAAGGCCAGCCAGAGTCACGGGTAGGAGTAAATCAGAAGAGGTGAATGTGGAGTCTGCAATTAGTAACGCCCAAGGAAACCATCAGCAGTAATCCTGGCTCAGCAAAAGCAACAAAAGGCTGAATCCTTTTCGATTCATAATCCTTGCATTATGTAAAGGGCCAGCTACAAAATTGCATGCAGTGGCCATTTTAAACTCAAGCATAGTAACTTCATTTAACATTTCAGATTTTTGCAAACCAATACACGCAGGGCAAGCCCTGCTTCTTGCATTTCCATACCACTCCCCTGCCAAAAGTGGTGTTAATGATTCTTTTTCTGCCAGTAGTTTTCTGATAGTGTAAGCAAAACAGACAAATCAACTTCGTAAACCTAGTAAGATAAAAGAATATACTCCAAACATCATTTTTTCAGGAGCTCTGAAATTAAGAGGTTGATCTTAAGCAGTAGAATATTCTCTTGGCTTCTCTCCATGTCAGCTTTGTGGACTTTGCCAGCAGCTGTGCCCAGTTTGTTGCCTTCATTGCAAGACCAGCATCATATGAATTTACTACATGCCAAGGAGTAAAAACAGAATTGATGTGAAGATAAACAGCCGTGTGTCTGCATTTAATCAGTAATGATGAAATTATGGGCAATATGAAGGGGGTAATTTGCAGATCCAATCCCCTTGTAAACCAGAATACATGATAAAGATGTGTTTTTACTGCTGTATATTTGAAAGTAGAGAATGCTGATACTATTCAGTGATCTGGCCAAAAAATCTCATGGTGAGTTGCAAACCAGACACAGTAATACATAGGTAAGGAAGCCAAAATAGTCCATCTCTTTCCTGCTGGGAGTTGGTTTTGTTTTCAAACTAGTATTAGGTAATGAGACATATTCTTGCCTTCAAAAATTCAAAGTTGGGTGTGCATTGAATATCCTTTTTTTTTTTTTTCATTTTAAAAGACTTCATTTGGAATATCAAGGGGAAAAAAATCTAGATCTGGGTAATAACCACTTCTATTTCAGACAACAGCTGATGCAATATTCTCTAAGAATAAAAGGCGGATTGATTCACTGATTGGTAAAACTGCAGTTTCAATCCTTACATTTCCATAATTTTACTGCCTTTTGCATTTGCAGCTCTCACCTTTGGGATACTTAGTAAAAGAAAGACCACAGTTGTGATCCATATTCTCTGTAGAGTAGTCTAAATAATTTATCACTATGTGGTGATGGAGTAACATCCCATAAACTCTTCAGACTAAAGAAGTCAGCACTTTATGGTAATATTTCCCTTGCATTTACATCCATAAATCCAGTCCACTGTTACCATAATTGGGTGAGCACTTAAAAAAATACCGAAATACACACCTAAGGGAAAGTAAAGTCTAGCATCTTTCCTTGTGTTTATACTGCATGTTGATGCTCACTTCCTACAAATATTTAAACTGTCTAACAAAGTGTTGCAAATTTTGAATGCTTGAAAATAGGTTCCACATGGTGCCTCATATGCAAACCATCACTTCCAGATTTTACCAGTTTTCCAAAACCTGAGCTGTACCTAGTTTGATTGTTCATTAGTACTTCCCAGCATTTGAAACAAACACTTTCTAAGATTAAACTGAAGCCCTTGTGCTTAGCAGCCATTCCTGTGCTCATCTCAACAGAACCATCCTAGGACAGCTACTTCCCCCAAATTAGAGGGGAAATGCAAACCTGTAGCAGTAGCAAAGCAGCTGATTTCCTGTCGGGGGAGGAGGCAGAGCAGTAGGAACTATTGGACTGGGCCATAATGAGCCTGTGGGAAATTTTTGGATTGACTTTTCTATCCTCTTAAGGTCTTTTTTACCCTGGGCTGCTACTTTTTTCACCATACTTTCAACTTCTTACCTTTCTTTTCCTGGTACAAATGAGGATTTCACCATTTTCCTCACATTCTTACCTGTTTCTAAGAGAAATAATGCAATTTTAGTGGGATTTACATTGTACTTCCTTTAAGTTATAAAATCTTCATTCTAACATAGTTGTATCTGCATTAGGATGTCTGCACTGATCTAACTTACTGCTCTAGCAAAACTGGTCCCTCCTTTTTCAGACAGGCAGGAAAGCCACAAAAAAATGGAGTTATAAAATGTAATTTCTGTAATATGTGACATTTTGAGTACTGTCTCCATGGATATTAGAATGTATTCATGCATTCATTTGTACCTGGGGTGAAGTTATTTATTAAGTAGCTAGATAAACTTCTCTAGCAGTGAATGATACGTGGAGTGGCAATGTACTCAAAGAGCATAGGAAGCCTGACTTATCTGAGTTTTCTGAGACTGTAGGATCACAGATTAGCAGTCTTTTCACAGTGATGTTATTCTCAGACTTTATTCAAAAGCAACATCAAAAAGTAAAATAAAACTGACCTTGTTTTCCCCAGATTAAAAAATCACAACAGGCTTGTTTGATATAGCAATGAAATTATGACAGTAGGTAATGGGTCACTGTGCTAAGATAAATCAGAAGTTCCTCTTGAATTCTGCCCTGTAGTTAGTTAGATTACTTATTCCCACTGAAGCTTCCTAAGTTTGACAAATTTTCTACTTTTTAACAAATTGTATTTGTAGTGTGAGAAAATATTTTTCCAATATATTTACTTAAGTTAAGCCATTAGCTTAGTTTAAGCAGTTAGCTAAGTAGTTAAGTAGTTTAGTTAAATTTTAATTGTAATTTTCAGGTGTTTCTTAGAATGATTTTTTTTTCTTTTTTGAAAGTAATAAATTCTACTTGCAGGCTTTTATCCTATCAGGCATACTAAATTTTACTAAATTATTTGGAAATTCTTCCTCACTGCCTAGATGATCCCTTGTAAGATCACCTTCAGGGCATGGCAGGGGAGAATGGCATCATGCTGCCCCAGTATGTGCTCTTAATGTATCTTCTAGGCATTTCAAAAACACTTTCTTTGTTCCCAGCTCATGCATGATCCAATGTGATATGTAGAAAGGAAGGACAAAGCAGCTGGGAGCTGGAGAAAGAAGAATAAAGTTATGCTTTCAGTGACAAGTACCTACCTTCTGCCTTTCCTTGCCTCAGGTGCCTCTTACAATGGTTGCAGCTCAGCCTTCCACAGCTTCTCATCTTCTGTGCCCCACTCTTCAATGCGCCCTTCACTCATATAAAGGTAATAACATTTTCCCTCAGGTCCCAGCATTATGTTCAAACATTTACTCGAGTGCGTATACACTCCATCAGCAGTAAAAACAGCCACTCCCCTCATCTACAGCAAATTGTTTTGTCTTTTGGTGGGCTTGCCACAAATAATTTTTCTTTATTGCTCTCTCACTTCTTCTCAATCTCCTTCAGTCACTCTAAGGAATGGACAGGTACAAGTCCCAAAAGTACACTCTTGCTCTTATTTCTCCCCATGGCCCAAGGATACCTCAGATCTGTGCCTGACCCAGCCAGGACCAGGGAGACTGTTGAACATATTTATCAGTATTCTTAACCATTGTACAAATGCTGTGTGTATAGTAAATGGAGATCCTTTAAAAATTTGGGATCCTACAGATATTAGGCTCAAATCTCCTCTTCCTTTGTTTTTCCCTTTCCTCATACCCTTCCTTCACCTTCTCTGCTCTTTTCACAGTCTGGGTCAGGTAAGGCAGGTTTTGAGGGGGCATATTAGCACAGTAGTTTTCTGACAAAGTCAGCAGCTCTGTCTCCAGTTACTTTTTTTTTTTTAGTAAGACAAATTTTATGCCAACAAGATGATCATAAAGTAAAATTAATCCATTTTTAAGAGTACAGTTATATTTTGTAGCATAAAATTTTAAAAATTTTCAATATATCAGAACAAAGAAGTGTTGGTTCTCTACAGTGTTTTGTCTCCCCTTTACTTGGGTTTATGCTTTTCAGTGGAGTTGAAAAGCTTGGCTGACTGGGTTCCTGAGATTTTCTGAAAATAAACACAGGAAAAAAATGGGTAATCACAGATACAGTTGTGTCTCAGACATTTCCAAAGATAGTACTATGATTTGGTACAAGAGATTTTACTTTCTAGCAGAGAGACTGTTCAGAAATGCATTGTGGTTTCTAGGTTGGGGTATGTCTATGTAACAAATTGCAGTGCCAGTTCAGGATACTCCTGATAGCCCTAAGGATGAGCTCTGGAGGCTGGCAGAGGTCCATCCACATTATCTGGGGTTTGTGGAGGTTCACAAGCTGCCAAGGGAGGGATCTACATCCCAAGGCAGGGCACTGCATGAATGCCAGGCTGCCAGACTCCCAGCCAGCTCATTCAGGATGTTATTGTTAGGTACTGCTCTGCACTACGTGTCTAAGTGGTTCTGCTGCAACTTGGTCTCTTCATGCTTTGGTGGGAAAATAATACTGAAAGGCAGATACCCAGTGTACAGTGAACTGTAATGGGCTGGCCACTCTAATGACCAGTGCAGTCCCATGCTCCACCTGTACTACTCTGTGACACAGGCACAACTAAAAGAGCCAAGCACACTAGCTACCAGATGCATCAGCATTTTACACTTGCAGCATACTATAAGGATTTTGGTTTATATGCTTTTCTACAAACAGAATAATCCAGTGATTAAAAGTCATGCTTGAACCTTTACTGTCTTTTCTTCACAGAGAAGCAATTTGTTTACAAGCATTAAATACAAATAGACATATGTTCAAGTGTATTGAAGTCATTACAATCCCTGCTAGTGTATAAAGAAAAAAAGAGATAATAGAGGCCCAGTCTTCCTTGTACTTACATAAGTAGTGCTGACACATTAATCCTTTCACTCTGAGAAGAATGAATAAAGAAGTCTGTAAAATTTTAGGGACCTATTCTACCAATAGAAAAAAAAGATAATAGAGAGACTAAAAGGTAAAACGTAACTGACAGATGTAAATCATTCATCAATGTGTGAGCTTTGACACGCCTACTCTGTTAGATGAAATTCTATTTTTAAGCTTTGAAGAGTTGCCAGAATTCTGAATACCTTAATTTGAAATTTAAAATGCCATTTTTTTACTTCATTTTTGTTCTCTGCTAAATCAACTTTTTTTTCTCATAGGAATAAACAACTTTTAACTCATATTTTATGGCTGAAATACACATAAAATCTAAATTCAAATATAACTGGTGTAAGTCACCATCAGTATACTGTGTGGAATTAAGAAGCACTTTTACTTATCCAATTCACATAGATAGATATATAAAGTTTAAAATCTCATATGTGCAGCTAATCCATGACTGTATGATAGAACACAAGTGAAGCATGAATTAAGAACACACGGAAAGATCTTTATTCAGAGGTTCCTGCACCTCAGCTATCTTCAGTTTTGATGCTGAACCCCAAACCATGAAAGCTTC
This sequence comes from Sturnus vulgaris, assembly GCF_052056855.1. NCBI lineage: Eukaryota > Metazoa > Chordata > Aves > Passeriformes > Sturnidae > Sturnus > Sturnus vulgaris. The sequence goes on along the minus strand of NC_142283.1, from coordinate 14,285,752 downwards.
ACTGGAAGAAGTCATGAATCTATGTGAGCCTTGGTTAAAATCTGGTCTGAATTTGTAATAAAATAATAAGCCAACTGAACTTGTATTTCTTACTTTTTATAAGCATTTCAGAGATCAGGAGTTCTTATCCAACTGTTACACTGGTGTGAACCTTTGTCAATCATAAGGAACTATAACTATGGTACAACCCAGATAAACGTCTTAGCGAAGTGTGCTTCTGTTAGTTAGTGTAAGTGATCTATAAAAATAAATTTACTGAGGCAAAACTAGCTGGGGTTAGCTGGCATCTTTTGGCAATGTTCAGAAAGCAGCAAGCTTTCCCATAATATTATCTTTATTATTCTATCTGCATTACAATTGTGTCTATAAATGCTTTCTGAAAGCTGTTGTAGTCTAAATAAAGATCAGGGATCTCACATTTGTTACTTTTGCTGCTAATGCATCAAATTAAGCACAAAAACCCAAATATACTTAAAGGAATTAGGTGACATGTGGAAAACAATGCCAGCATCCAGCTACTTTCCCAAAACTGTTTCAGTTTTTAAACACAGGCAGATCGAACCATAAACATTACATAAGTATGAATCATTGCCAGCTGGACAGAAGGGTGCTGTAAATCACAGCCAAGTGCTCTCTCACATAGTGTTAGGAGACATGCATTCCAGAGACATTTTGCCTCTTCACTGTACTTGAGGCTGGCTGGGAAGATCCTCACGCATGCTGGAGCCTATGACAGCAGGAAATCCTACAACAGATGTTGAGAAATACAGCCCCTGAGTTTCCCTCTCATCTTACAGAACTATTTTTAAACATGCATATACATGTGCATTATTATATGTGTTTTACCTTTTTCCTCCACACAAGCTACAAAGGCTATGAAAGATTTACATAAAGTTCTTGAATTATAGTTAATTTGCAGATGGGTTCAATTGCTTTTAGGAGTGAAGATGAAAAGAAGCATCAAGGACACTATTATTCATGATTTGTAAAAATCATGAAATCTTCAAACAGAAAAATTCCACAGCTTAACCTTTCCTGTGCAAGGGTTTCCATTAGAGCAACAAGCTTATAGCATCTGATTCTCATTTAAATGAATCATCCAATTATCCCACAAACACCAAGGAGAAGAATGAGCGAGGAGCTGAGGATAATCTTGGCCATTGGATATGCTCTAAAAGTATCTAAAATCTTAAGACTTGTCAACAGAGAAGAGAGATTTATTACTGTGTTCAGAAGAGCATAACACCACCCGCCTTTATATGAAGCTATGAAAAGTTGGTCCATGCTGCAGTTTCTGAATTGGATATGGCAACATTCATTCCAAATACAGGCAAAGAGGATGGAAGGGAATACACTTTGCTCTTTATGCCCTGCATCACACAGTAAGTTTCATATGTTTTCACAGTAAACACACTCACAAACAAAACAAAAAGAAGACTGAAAAGCAATGAAATTGAATTAACTATTTCCCGCATGAAAGCACAAGTCTTTCATAACTAAGGACTACAGATCTGGGGATCTGTAGTCTACAGCACTGCTGATATTAAAGCAAATGAGTGCAGTGCCACTGTGAGAACCAAAGGACTGGAATATGAAAAGGAAATAAAAAAAGAAAAGGAAAAAACTTACCACACTTTCATGCTATTTTGAATGCACAAAGTACAATCTTACTCCTACTATTTAAGGTTTATGAGGACCAATAGGCAAATGCAAAATCTTGCAGCTGAGCACAAAAGAGCTCAAAATCTTTGCATCAGTTTTGCATCAAACAGCCGTCCAGTTTAGAAGATTTCTATGCCTCCAGCTACTTAGAGCATGTGGAGACGACACTTGGATAATCACCACGTTTCTAACATGACAGCAAAGGAAGGACAAACTCCCTGTGATCAACTGACACTTAGCCATGTCAGGGAGACTCCGTTGATCACCATCTGTATGTTGTTCATATAAAAAAAAAAAAAAAAAAAAAAAAAAAAAAAAAAAAAACCAAAAAAACTAAACAAACAAAAAAAAGTCGGGATTCTGGCTGCAAATGGAATGTAATTTTTACATTTAACACTTCTTTGCATGTTTGCATCTACATTTGTATAAGAAAGAGCAACTATATTACTTATGGTAATCTTGTTTCACTATTTTAAGTGGCATTAGTTTGTGTGGGTGCTTGCAGCTCTGCATACATGTGTGCAAACAAATGGAAGAAAAAACTGAATGCCTGCCAAACTGAAAAGGAAATAAACAGCAGGGAATTAAATGGGGGTTTTTTCAGACTTCTAAAAAACATTTACGAAGAAGAAAGAACAAAACCAAAAGCATGAGAAAGCACTTAGCAGTAACTGATGCTTCTTGGGACCTGGATCATGCTAACGGATATGTTCAGGTGTAGTCAACCTTAGTGTATTATTGTAAATGCATAGATTTTTTAAAGTCCAGAGGGATCAGCAGTTATGATTATCAGTTGTCATCTACCACAGCTACAAAGAATTTCTGCCAATGAGGTCTGAATAAAACCTGATACTTCATGAAGTGGGAGAACATATTTTAGGGCACAGCTAATAATAATATATATATATATACATATATGTATGTATATATATATATATATATATATAAAACCTTTGGTCTTGCCCAGCTCTGTAGGTTCTCATGGACATTTTAACTATATTCATCACAGGACTGTCAGGAGACATCCTCTCCCATGCAGAGTACTTGAATAGAAACAGGAAGCTTGGATGGGATGTGAGCAGTGGTCAGGGTCTCTTCACTGGAAGGAATTTTATCCAATTCCAATGTATATCCACATTAAAAACAGTAATCCACAGGGGAGCCAGCAAAGCATTTCACTAGCCATTGATGGGCTTTATTCACATACAAAGGTAAGAAAAAAATCAAAACAAAATGAAACAAAATACACTTAACATGAAAGAAACAATTAATGCTCCAAATGATAGGATAGGAAGAACTAGCAAATAGAGAAAAACTGTGTAACAGCCCAGCTGAGACTGTAACACAATTTGCTTCTGTTGCTGGGTCAGATATTGTATTACCCACAGCCCTTTTTTTCCGTGCATGTCCTTTCTTGGTTCTCTGGTCTGGATTCTCAGCAAATTTGAAACCATTGCCTTGTACACCAGCCTCCTCTTTCATCAGCAAAAAAGCCAAGAGGAGATTACCACACTACTGCTGGTCCAGTTTGTGTGTTGCACATATATATAACAAATTACTTTATTATAATACCAGGAATCTTTGGTGAACTAGAATCCAGAGACGTGGGAAATTTTATTTAGCTTGAATAAACAACAAGTCTTAACATTTTGCTTCCTTGTTTGAACACCGAACACCTCCTTTCTTGGCAACAGAGCCTTTCTTAAATCTCCTTTAATTCAGAGAATAACAATCACAGCTATAACCATAACCTGTGATTCATCTGTAATGTGTAGCAGCTACAGAAGCACTCAGGGTAGGTTGATGAAATACACAATAGACAAGGGATGAAGTTTGCTCATAAGCAGGGATAAAGTTTTAAAAATCACGTCTACTGAGTCCTGCTTTCTTCCTGACCAAGCAGAGGAGCAGTAACTGGTATTACTGCAAGAGGGTACAGTAATCCCTCCGAGGGGCTGCATAGCAGTTGTTTCAGGAACTTGCATTTTATCTCAAACCCCCACACAGGGCTCTACCTCACACTGACAGTAAGCACTCTGACTTTCTGCTCAAGGAAAAGTATTTCACCTGGGAACACCAACCCCCTACATAAATGGCTTTTGTATACATATAATACAGGCCAAATTTCTGTCTCCAATCTGAGAACAGAAGATGTCCCACTGTGACTAGAGGCAAAAAATGAGAAAAAAAAAAAAGAAGGAAAAAGCGACAAGAAGCCATAATCATTTTCCCCTAAGCTGTGAAGGTTACGCTTTCACCTTTGCAAATAGGTTGCACTTTTGCTAGCCTACTGTTACTACTCTGTGCTCTGCATGTATCACACCAGGATTTTAAATATCCAGTACTGTATTTTTGAAATGTTTTGAATTACATGAATATTTTTACTGAAAAGCATATCTGAAAACTGAGCTACTTCTGAAGCTCAGTATGGAAAGACTTCAAAAAGCATCTATTCTGAAAGAAAAAAAAAATAATAATAAAATAGGAAAAGAACCAGCAAATATCTAAGCCCTGAATGCTTCTGTTCCATTTTATCATGTATTTCATTATTGTTTTTTTTCCTTTCTGTCAATGTTGCCTTAAAGTTTTTTTCTGGTTATTTCTAGAAAAGACTCATCCTAATTTCCAGATGCAAAGGCACATCAGGACCAGTTCAGAGCTAGTGAAACTTAGAATATAAAAATACAAACTCTCACCCTCTTTTAAAGCTCTTAATATTAGACTAAATAAAAGTTTAATAAAGAGAAATTCCAAACAGGTAAATTACTGCTTGTCTTTCTTATTAGGGTGTGGCAAAAATTAATTCCTGTGCAGAAAGTACTCTGAGATCTTTGCATGTAAGGCATTACTTTGGTTGAAAGCAAACTAGTATTATTAAGTGTTATTAAAATAAATTGGAGGCAGAGAACATCATAAATGTTTCCTGCCAGGTTAAATCTGAGAACTGGTCTCTCTTGCATTGTAGCTCAAGTTTAACTTTTAGAGGACAGACATCATATGCATCTCGTTTACAGGGCAGAGATAAGGCTCCCCTGGGCCTTCCAACATCCCAGCCATAGCCTGAACACCCAGTTGATAGTCAAAATACTGTAATTGACAACGAACTTTGTAAGGTAAATTTGGGCTACAAAAGGAAACAAATCATCATTTCATGTTTAAATTAGTTTTGCTTTAAAAATGCACAATAGTGAATACACAACCGTGTGGATCAAGTCTAAACTTCATCATTTATAAATTATAATTATATTTATAATTTATTTATAAAGCACATAACTTTATATTATGACCTTCAGATCAGTGTCTACCCACAGACAAATTAAAATGCTTTGAAGGTTTTGCTGCAAAGGAATTAATAGAATACATCAGAACTGTGAGATTTCTTTCGATTCTTGCTGTTGGTTTTCATGCTTTAAGAAGCCAACTAAGACTATTAAAGTGTCAGCCCTGGAGACCTTGTATAATTACAAAATAAGCATATCACAAAGCAGCATCAATGCATACTTGCTAAATCATCAGTAGTGCCCACACTCAGAGGTCTGACAGGATTGTACTCTTCATGAATTTCCTGTTTCAAAAATCAAGCTGTATCTGGATATAGGTAATCATATCAATTTAAGTCACATTCATTCAATGCCTTATGTCCATCCAGATTTTCAGCTTTTAGGACTTAGGCTTATAAATACAAAGCAATGGTCATAAAGCCTGCTTAGAGACATTCTAACTCAGAATGTGAGGAGAGAAGACAATATAGCTGACGAAAGCCAAGACACTTCACCTATTAGCTCTGACATTTTTTGCTTTTGATTAAGATGTCAAAAACAGAGAGAGAGAAATGTTTCGTTTACAAAATTGTTACTATTGACATAAAAAAATTTAGAGCTTTAAAAATATGTAAAGTGGCCAATGAAATAAAATTCATTTTGTATTGTTCTCAAAAGGGTTATTTGGAAAGGTACCTTGGCATAGGCAAAACCGTGTATCCTCTTGTGAACACCTGTGAACTATTGAGTTTAATTGGGCAACAGCTGGTGCTGATTGTGGGTTTTCTTGCTGTATCTCATTACTGGTTTCCCCTTTGCTCTTTTCTGATTCAGTGCTGTGGTGTGCAGCTTAAACAGCCCCAGCAGAAATAAAGACAGTCAAAGAAAATGATTGAAATAGTTTCTGTGTACATCTGTGTGTTTTTGAGCTTTCTCAGACTTTTGCAGATGGATGGTGTACGTGGGTGGTGGTCTGAGGATATCACACACTGGCTGACAGTCCTCACAATATCTTTCAATTGCCATCTAGGCATCAAGTTTGTCAGCAGAGGTTAGGAGAAGCTGTAATTTAAACTATTTATGGTCTAAAAAGCTCAGGGAAAAAAAATTAAAAGTACCCTTAATAAGCTTGTCATTTTGCAGTGGAATATATTGCTTTTCCTCACTTCAATAAAATTATCAAGACGTAATCATGTATGTCCTACTGCATTATCTTGCTCAGCATTCTCAGGGCAAAGCTGCTGATCCTGAGAGCTAAACTACCATCTTCTGCAATGTTTAGGAGAATTAGGAGTTCAGAGAGAAGACATTTTGAGTGCTGACCTTGACAAAAGAAGGAAAACTCGAGAGTGCACAAAGTAGAAGAGTAAGTGGCAGATGAAAAATTAGGGGTCTTTGGAATACAGCATTGAAAGACAGTGAAATAAAAAGTCATTTGCAGTGAAATTATCACCCAGATGCCTATTTCAAAATAAGAACATAATCTTGAGAAAGTCTGAAATTGATAACAGAAGAAAAATACCAAAATACTTTTAGAAGAGAACGTATTAATGGCTTGAGTGCGACCAGTATACTAGACTGAGAATACACTCTTTTGAAAATAGAAATTCTCCTCTCTTTTCTTGATACATAAGTTCTTACACAGAGAGAAAGCAGGATCAAAACTAGCCTTTGAGCTAGTGCTGTTTAAAAAAAATCCCAAGTCATCAGATCCAGTGGTCTGAAATAGCTGTTAATTGAGTACTCATTTTAGTTTGAGATAGCAAGTTTAAACATAGGTCAATTATGCTGATTTTAATACCACAGATACTCAATTGATATTTATAAACTAGATTGCTTTAAATTTGTATAGCACTACAGTATATTATGAACATAATACTATATGAATTGATAATATCAGCATACAATTTACATTAATCTACCATAGTATAACCACATGAAACCATTAAATATTTTGTCTTTCTAATACTGTTTTGATTTCCAAGGCCTGTAACATTAACATTCTTTTTTTTTCTCCTACCTTTAAGTACAGAAAAAAAAAAAAAGCAGGCGACAAAGATCATAAAGCTGCATATAGCAAGTGCATTAAGGTTTTAACAACATAAATACAACGTTGAGGTATAAGTCTATAAGTCTATTTTACTTATATATATATAAAAAGTTGAAAACTTATCAATAACTTAATCTCTGCACACTATGCTGATGTAAGGTCTCCTTAAATGGTGTGGTTCAGATGTATATTTTGACTTATTTTACCTTTCTGAACGGGGAGAAGCTTTAAATATACAGATATGCTCAGAAATACTTATACCTATGAGAACACAGGGCATTTATTAATATTTATAATCCTGAATTGTGAAGGGATAGAGTTATATTAGTTTTCATTGTCATTGATAGCTTTAGATTTACCTACTAGTGCTATAAATGTGATTAGCAGAGGTAGCCTTAGCAATGTGCTTTTACTATTTCTGCAGCTGTTGCAACAGAAAGAATTTAGGTGGAACAATTTCCAGCTAGTATCTCTGCATCTAGAATGACATATTTCATGTGGTATTGTGATTTATTTCTTTATTAATGCAGTACTAGTGTTGTTATTACCTCAGAAGATAATTTCTACATACATAATAGCTAAAAGTGAAGAAATAATTTATTTAGTGGTCCATGTTAAAATTAGAGAAATATATATCAAGTTTACTGTTAGTGTTCTGTTTCTGGTAACTCCAAAATTTGCAGACAATTTGAACTACAACATTTTGTTACTAAGACTTTGTTGGTCTGCTGGGCTCCGAGAGAAACCACCTCAGCACGAGGTGGCAGCTAAGTTCTGTGTTTAGACAAAAGAGCTCTGATCCCCACCCTGATCACTGATCCCCATCCTGCTTGTGGTAGCATTTCCCAAAAGGAATTGTGCATAAATCCATCCCATCTTTGTCAGACACACCCATTTTTCTTAGTCAGATACAATGATAGACACACAACAATATCTCTCTTCTCTGCTAATGGCTTCTTCTCAAGAGGAAATATGATACATCAGTTGACAAGGAACCAAGGATTCCTGTTTAAGGTGCAACAAGACATGAAAGTATGTCTTTTTTTAAACACCGGGCAAACAATTCTAGGACTGAAGCTTTTAAAAACATGTAGATAAACTTCCTGAAATTCACCACAGTAAAAATAATACATCTTTCCTAAGCTTGGTTGCAAATAAGAGATATTGCCCTAAGCAGCTTACAGCACTATCAAACAAAATCAGGTTATGGCAAGACACCTCGGTTTCATCACTTATTTGCCTACATCTTACAGTTGCAATTTATATCAAAACAAATGGCATATTTCTAAAGGCTACAGATTTTTACATCAAAGGCATGATTCTTGGCAGACACAACTATCCATTTAGAGGAATCATGTTACAAGTGCAGAAATACTAGTTAGTTATGTTCAGAGAAAGTAGGTTAAAGACAGTAAAAGGTGCCAAAACCTTCACAAACACCTTTCTCTTCCAAGGCAAATCACACCATTTTTTGCCACTCAGATAGTCCTTGAGAGGTTTCCTTTAGTTCAGTTCCCTTTGAGCTCTTTCATTAACTGATTTTAATATGAGATTTACGTGACACATATTCACACAGAGTGTTTGAGATTGGAAGGGTCCTCATGAGGTCACCCAGCTCAGACAGGGTCAGCCAGAGTCAGTTATCCAGGATCATATCCAGACAGCTCTCCAACACCTCCAAGGATAGAGAATCCTCCACTTCCCTGGGTGCCTGTCACTCTCACAGGGAAAGTGTTTATTGACATTCAGAGAGAACCTCCTGTGTTTCAGTGTGTGCCCATCACCTGTGGTCCTGGACCCATCCTCTTCTCACCCTCACTTCACTGACGAGAGTTTCCTGAGCCTTCTCTTCTCCAAGATGAATAGCTTTAACTCTCTCAGCCTTCTCTTATGGGAGAAGAGTAGTGTAGAAACCAATAGCTACTAACTATGATCATGATTCTGTATTCACATAAAACAGGGCCTAAGAGCTACATTCAAATTTATAAACTCACTCAGTACATTGTGTCTAAAATTAAATGGCCCAGCTAGTTGTAGACACATATTTGTGCCAGAAAAATCTATGATGTGTTAAAAGATAGAAAACTTATCTCCATTGGGGAATAGATCAATTTCAAAATTGTGCCATCACTTTTCTAAATATCTTCTTGCCTTGGGAATCTTTAGTCTTTGAGTATAACCCAGGTGTATGGGGTTCAGAGATGTCTGAAAGTTGAATCATCACTTCCTGAACAGAAGGAAATGCTATGAGGAGAAGTGATGACTGAGCAAGGAAAGATAAGGACTTGAGATGTGGGTGTTTTTCATGCCCACATGCCAACAGGTAGAAAGTTACATGTAAATGAGTTCAGGAACCTGTTGGGTTGCATAGGAGGATGGCCATATATTTGGATATGTCAGCAGACACCTGCAGAGGCAGGGTATGTGACCTAGCAGAGACAGCCACTGAGGGCTTGAATCTGTACAGTCTAAGTGGTATCATGTCCAAACTCATCAGTTCTGGTGCAGAGTGGGTTTAATTACCATTAGAGCCACCCCACCCTGATGGGGGCCTGCACTGCTTTTGGATGCAGTTTAATCATGTTTTCTTGGGTGTTACTGATATGTTCCAAGCATCTACAGATGCTTTGTAACTAAGTCCGCTGGATATTGAGTCAGGTATGATCAGGAGCTCAACTAACTTCTCCGTCTGAGAGATGAAAGCTGAATTCTATCTCTAAATCAGCAACCAAAGCCCATTCTTTGGAATACTTAAAAAAAGACTATGGACAGAATGGTATTACTAACAGAGCTCAGGAATTCATCTCATGTCCATGCAGCATTACACATACGTGTCAGTACAGTGAAAAATTATGAAGCATCCAGCAATGAAAGGTGCCATTGATCAGTTTCCATTGATAAAGATATCAATTCTAGTTTCTCAGACATTTGATCTGCCAATCTCTCTTCTGATTACCTGAGTGGTTGGAACTGAAAGCAAGAGAAAAATGAGTATTGTTCTATATACAATTTCCTATTTAGAGTCTGATAAAATTATCCATGCCAACTATTAAAACAATTCATATTATCACTAAATTCACAGTAAAAAACAACAGGCATATAATTTTCTTCCTACTCTCCACAAGCAGCTGGGGACAAAATCAGATTGTTTTCTCTTCTCTCCCTTTATATATCTTCTTTTTTTCTTTCATCTTTTGCCTTTGTCCTTTTTGCCTGGGTATTTTTAGCAGCAGCTTTGGAAAATCGAAGTTGAAAAAGTGAGCCGTAGACATTGTTCTGAAGGCAATGAGATTTGTGGTCTTTATTATTTCCTCTGATAATGAGATCCAAACCACTTGCCTTGGTGCCAAGGAAGCCCTATCTCCAACTCCCACAGGCTTCACCCTTGAGGCTGACAAGCTCATAATTTCTGAAGGAACATGGTTGCTAAAGCATGTCAGCAAGGGAGAGGTCCTCTCAGGGAAATTCTGAGTCTTGTTCACCACTGGTCTTGAAGATTAATCATGAGACCTTGAGTTTGATCCAATATACTCATGATTTCATAAGAAATTTATTAAATACATTAGTTCATTTATTTTTTCACTTTCTTTCAGCTATGATGTGAAAATAGGGTTATAGAACTGAGAGAGAAGAAGAAGAAACCTAGTGACTGCCACAGACTCTCTTTGCCACTTAGCCCTCATTGGAGGTTTATAATGTAGCATCTGCCTTCTTTTCAATCCAGGCACGACTTTTTCAAAGTTTTAAACTAATTTGTTATTTTTATACCAACTAAGAGGAAAAAGCTAAATATTCATGGGTTTTATTCTTTCTTTATATTTTTCCCCTGTTTCACATCTGAAGGAACTGACAGGCAAGTCTTTCCATAGGAACTGGATTTATGTAGTACTCTACTTCAGCTGCTTGTCCTGTTCGTCTGCTGAAATTACGAGAAACAGGTATAAGCCAAACTCTCAGCAGCTGTGGCTTACAGCTCAGTATATCAACTTACACTGACGGTGCAGGTGGTTTAGACTCACATACCAGGCTCCAGGAGGTGCCAGCTGAGCACAGATTCACTGGAGCACTGGACACAGATTCACTCCTGCTGCCAGCCCACTGAGTCATAGAGAGGCACGATGAACTCACTGCATATGAACCCAGGACTTTACACATTTAAAGTGCGAGAGTGGGTGAGTGTTTAAAGAAGGTCAACCTCAGAGATGGCTGACAATTTCTACACAGATTGTCTTCTTTCTCTATAATGCAGGACATTTTGTGGACCAGCGGCATACAACTCCCTAGCCTTCAACAAATGTAAATATTTTCATCACTTAAATATTGCTAACATCCATCTTAAAATACTGATAACTTGAGTATTAGAAGCATTATTATCTCACATGATCATCTAAATTCCAGATTCTGACAGTTGCCTCTGCCAAGCAGGCCAGGGTCTGACATTTATGCCTGTGCACTTTGGTGAGCATCTACAGCTTCAATGTCCTGTTGCATTTTATCAGCTCCAATAAATGTGCATGATGTTTAGATGAAATTTTATAATACCGATTGATGGTCTTAGCTCTATTTATGGCAGCTCTTACAAGACTGCTCTCTAAACTGACTCATTGTTCAACCTCTGCTACAATTTTTCAATGTCTGTTTGACTGAAATGGAAATTAAAAACTGTTGTACTACTATTACTACTTTCTTGTAAAAGAAAACAGTTTCTCTGGGGGAAAATGTATTTCCAATTTATGTCTTCCATATTTATTTTATCATTCTACCTTACTTTTTTCCTGTTGTTTGAGCCCACAACAGAACTGCTGAGCTGCTTTTCCATGTGCTCGACTTCTACCTGAACTCCTAACAACATTTCAAAATAATGGATGAAAATATTTTTAAATTCCTTCCATGTTTCCCTTTGAACCTGTTGCTTTCACTGACAGCTATAGGCTGCCCAACTGCAAGGTGGTAACAAGAAACCATGAGTGAGATGGGAGAGACAGGAGGGTATAGTGTCATTGAATTGCCCTATTTCCTGCCTGGCAAGAAGCAGGAAGCTCTCCAGGACAATGCTGAAGCAAGAAATCTGTCATATACAATGGGTTTTGCTGACTCGCTTCTGGTACCAGTTTCTTCATGATTTCTTTAATTTGGCCTTTTCCTGTTCCTTTCTGTGGTGCTGTCGGCATTGCTGTTTCTTGCCCATTTGTCAGCTTTGATGTTTTCAAGTTGTACAAAGCCAATGCGTCAGCAGTGCCAAAAACACAGTAATAATAAATTCCATCTGATTATAATTCAACAAGAGCTTGTACCAGCTTGACTGTCCTTTACCTTAAGGCTACCTGACAACACCATAAGGCCAAATTCAGAAATAACATGTAGAGGAGCTTTAGTTCAAAGGCTTTGAGGCTGGCTGATTAATCTCCCTGGAATGTCAGGGCAGCCTCCTGATCCACAGCCCAAGCTCAAGTAGAACAGGTGACCATATTCTCACTCCACCCTTTCAAAAACATTACAGAGATCTGAGAGGAGAAGGCAAAGGAGGCAGTGGCAGCATGTGCCTGAGGAGAGGATGTGTGGTGGTAGGCTGGAAGGACAGCAGAACCCCATGAAGGTACAACATTTTAACTTTACCAGCCTGATAAGATCTAAAATTAATGCACTTAGTGCCATATTAATTTTCCTCTAAGACTTGTCTGCATTAGAACACCACCATTTAAAGCTGGCAGACCCTAGTGAGAGCTAAAGCCAAAGAAGAGCCTAAGGAAGTTACTCTTCTGAATACCCCAAAACCAGGAATTCAGAATCTAGATGAATTCTGGAGATGAACTGTGGATTATTTTGTCTTCCCATTAAAGCACTCCAGGGGTTCCTTTATATGGATAACTTCTGAGTTCACTCAACCATTTTTCTATTTGGTTGTTATTGTTGCTGTTGTTTCACAAAAGAGATAATTTTCTTATAACCTCTCCTACTTTCTAAGGTCAGTCAAAAAATTGCTTACACATAACCCCTGAACTTGAATTTGTAGTATCTGTCCTCCAGTTACCATGTTGTGGATTGACAACCATGCTGCTTATGTCCAATACACCCATAGAAACATCTAATGGACTCGACAGATCATTTAAGGAAGGACTCCCTGCCAGTTTCATGCAGATCAATATAAAAAGGAAGGAAGCATTGATGGAAAATGGACAGATTAGTATAATATTTTATGAGACTGAAAATGAAATTTAATTTACAGAAAAAAGCATTTGAATAAATTTTAGACCTCCACATGGTTGCAGAGAAATATTGATAGTGGTGGAAACCTAGCAAGAGGAAGGTGACATCAGAATCCTCAGGCAAATCCTTTATGCAATTCACCTCCAGCCCAAAGGTAATACCAAGTGTTTATTCAGGAATGGTAGGTACATCAGCATGAGAAACAAGAAGTTCTGATGCTGGGTACTTCATCCAAAGGTTGAGGAAAAGCCAGGACAGGGGACAGTGGGACTAAGAGGGTGCCCACTGAAGTTAAACGATTCAACCAAGATTACACAGAGGAGGAGAAGGGAGGAAAAAGGATGAAACATGTAAGTTGTTTTTATTAGTGGCACAACTGTGGAGTTGAAAGTGACCTGTCAATTCCCTTCTCCCTTTGCTAGCAAACCACAGAGGAATGGGCCATTTTCCAGCATAGAAAGACCAGGAAATAGCATCAGGTAAGAGAAGAACAAAATGGATGGGGTTGAACTAGATGACCTCCAGAGATCCCTTCCAACCCTAATCATTCTGTGATTCTGTGAAAATTGAATGAATAGTCACAATAAATGCACTGAGTAACCAGCATAGCTCCTGAATCTTACTGCCTTCCTCAAAACCTCTCATAAGTTGTTGCTTTTGAAATGTAAACTCTGATACACCCTGGTTATCCAAAACCACAAAGAGACAGTGTCAGAATCATCCATCTACCCTCCCCAAATCATGTGATGTTGCAAATGTAAGATAGGTTGGAATGACTGAACCTGTGTGGCACAAAAAATTCCCACACAAAAAAAAATTGCTAGAAAATCTTCCCCGCCCATCCCAAAAGAGGGGCTGTGGAGGAGTCAGCTATTAAATTGAACTTTGTGGTTAAAGTACACAGGAGAATTGTTTGGAAGAAAATTTAATTTTGAAAGTTGCTGTCTTGTAGCAATAATCAAAATGACAGCACTGCTGAGAGTTATTCATTTCTTGCAGATTATCTTATTTGTGATTATGGTAGCAATATATTTCTAGAACCTCTGTGAAGCATTAGCTAGGGGTTGTTTTCCCCTTAATTTTGTCAAAGCAGAGAAGTAGAGATTTCCAGCCCTTTTTTCTGTTTCTACACTTACATCTTCATTCAGAAACCAAAATTGGACTCCTCTGCCCTGTGCAATTACATTTCTACAACTCAAGATGGGTGTTTGTGCTTTCCTCTCTCTCTCTCTCTGTGTGTGCCTCGCTCTGACTGTGGAACCAACAAAACCACAGCATACTGATTTGCAGAATAAAGACTACCTTCACAGTCACTGGAGAAAAAAATACAGAGATTGAAATACAGGACTAAGCCTCGCTATTTGCTTAATAATTTTGGATAGTCAACTATCCTGAAATTTCAACATCTAGAGAGACATTGTCACCTTAGTAATGGGGTAATGACATTTAAACCACTAATGAGTCTAGCACAGTTTGCATTATGGTGCAAATAATTGTGATTATGAAGTTTCCATTTAGCATCTTCTTAGGGAAAATAAAAAAGTATGTGAAGCATCTAACTTCTTTGTAAGGAAAACATCTCCCTGGGTTTCAATATCTGCTGACTCCAGTATTTATTCTTATTCATAAACCAATAATGTAATCCCTATTGTATTTCTCTTTTCAGAATGCAGCACTGATAAACGAAATCTAGTTAGATTTAAGTGTGTGTGTGGGTGGAGAGTGTTCACCACAATGAGTAATTGTAAATAAAGCCATATTGTGTCTACAGCAATTGTCCTAGCTCAGCTATATTAGTCTTATTCAGCAGAATGTAATTTACATGGGCTTTTGGAACAGTCTTTTTATATTAGGTTAATTTTGGGTTTTCTGCAGTAACAGAGAAGCTAAACTACATATCAGACAAAAAAAAAAAGTCAATACTCTTTGACCTGGTAAGCTGTGGAAGTTCTCCCATGATCACATTTAAACCAGACTACACTAAAAGCAAATAAGGAACAAAACGGAAATAGCACACCACCTAAATTCTGGCTTTGAGCCATGTGTGGCTCATTAATTTCCTCATAGAAAAAGATGCTTCATCATTACTATAGAAGCAGAAAAATAATACCCATTAATTTCTACAACACTCTCTTTCCTTTTTTTGCCTCCAGAAAATAAGAGGCAGACATCCTACATCCCCATGAGAAGCCACCAGATGGTTTATAACAGATCATAGAGATCAATGATTTTTTCAGTGCACTGCTCCAGGATTTAATCAGGTAGTGAATAGGTAATGTTGATACAAGAAAGAACTGTTCAGATTGAGTTATGGCAACAGATTAACAAGGCATTTAATTAATCTGCTTAACACTACTGAGGGACAGTTAGATACTGTTATTGTTCTAGAGAGACACAAGGAGTGGGAGACAGGAAGGATTTGCCCAGGGCACCCAGCAGGTCAGTGGTGAAATTGTAATCAGGACTTGGAAACTCCTATATCCCTGCTGCCAAGACCAAACAGCCTAATGAACAGCACTCTGCACTGGTTTGCTTTTATAAGGTTGCTCCTTGCTCCAGATTCCTTGTTTTCAGTTTTTTCTTTGCCACAGTAGAACAAAAAACAAATTAGTCTTATCATTGAGCATTTAAAATGCAGTGGACAAGCTGGTTGAAAGAAGTACTTTCAATAGGAATAACTTGACCTATTACACAGTGCCAGAAGCACTAATTTCCTCAGGGATGATCAGGTCACCTTGCTAAGGCAAAATATCTGACCTTCAGACTGGTTGTTAATCCATTTGGAAATTGGATTATTTTTACTAAACCAGGAGGATTCCTCTAATTCTTCCTTAAGTACCGCCACAATTTTTTCCCCAAAGCAATAAATAAATCTTCATTATTGACTATTACTTTAAAAAAATAATCATGAAAATCATCCTGGTAAATTTCTGACACTGTTGGTTAGAGAGAGAAATCTGGTTAAATTTAGCTAGTTTCAAGTTTTCTGCTCTGGGACTTAGTGTGTTCTGGATGGAATTACCTTTGTGTGAATCAGATATTTTTTAATTATTTGCGTTTGTAGGGTTTTTTTCATTGCTATCAGACACACATCCCTTCAGAAGTATTTTCAGGAGTGCAAAGATTTAGACATCATTACTTACTCTTCACATTAGATTTAAATAAGGACAATATGAATCTGAAAACTCCTGTTTCCTGACCGTTTTAAAATCCTTTTTTCCCTCTACGAAACATGAAGAGAATCAATATTTCACAGCAAGTCTAAATAAAACACAAAAAGGCTACAAGCTATGTGAAGTATGGCTACATTTGGGCTAGAGTTTTGACATTATTTGAATAAAGAAATCTGGAGCATTTCGTCTTGATTATAAAACCCTGAGGAATGCCCTGGGTGTTTCACCACATGCTAGGAGAGATGATGGTAGAAAACTGGCAGAAGTTATCTCTTCCCACCCAGTTTAACTGATTCAGACAGGGCAATTTTGTTGGAAGAGTCTGCTGGCAATCAATATGTCTCAGCTTGCTCTGATGTGCCTTGCTGAGAAGAGAGAGAGCTGTTGGAAAAGAATCAAGACATGAAACTTTTTCTATTCTAGTTTAAAGCTTATGAAAGCAAATGATCTCCAAGGCACTAATCCTTTCACCTTGGTAAACATGCAACAAATCTAAATGGAAGAAAAACAGAATGACTCCTCTCTACTCCTTCTCCTTCTGCAACACTGAGTCTTACAGGCTGCATATTGGTATCTGCCTCGCCAGTCTACTGCAGCTATCCATAAAGCTCAAATGTGTAAAAAAAGAAATAAATAAATACATAAAAAAGAAAAAATACCAAAAAAAATCTAAAGAGAACAAAGGAAAAGGAAGACTATGCATTATCAGAGAGAAAACCAGCACTTTGCCCTACATGAACAAGTTTCACAAATATGAATCTTTTCTGGCAGCATCTTTGTTACAGGCAGCCATTCTCCTGATCTGCCTGTCTTTCTTGGCACTAATTCTGTAAGTAAGTGAAAGAGCATGGCTTTGAATAACAAACAACTTGAGATGTTACTTGTTCCTAAGTATTTACTTAGCAGTTTCCTTATTGACCAAATATTTTTGTACATGATATAAGCAAACCTGATTTACTGAGCCCTGGAGGCAATAAATACAATCCGGATTTTTATGTGAGGTATTTTTTTACTTACTTAATAATATTAATGGATTATCAGTAATTTAATCTGGCAGCTCAGAAGACACAATATGCATCTGGAAACATAGCATCAGGTCAAAGTAGAAAACTTTCTCTTTGTTCCCTTAAGGAGCAAACAGTATTTTTAAAAATAGTATTTTGTGTATAGCCTCCTAAGGTTATAGTGAAACAAAAGAGTAGTGAAATTTACAAAAGCTCTAGTCAAGTATATTATACTTGGATTTTAATCAATAACACTGCGTGTTTCTTTACTGAAGCTGTTTGTTAGCAAACCGTCCCTGTCTGTCTTAGAAACACTTTTCTAAGAGCTGCCAGTCCACTCTGCCCCTTTCTAAATCCATCGATTTCTGAGGAAAGATGGCTAGATATCAGTTGTTTGCTGGCTAAATGATACAGACCATGACCTGATGCTCTGGCTTAAATCACCATGGGCTGACTGTGATGACAGGCAATTGAATCATAGAATCATAGAGTGGTTTGTATTGAAAGGGACCTGAAAAATCATCTATTTTCAACTCCCTTCTATGGACAGGGACAGCTTCTACTAGAGCAAGTTGCTCCAAGCAACCCCACTTTCAGGGATGGGGCATCCACTTCTCTAGGCAGCCTGTGCTCATCACCCTGAGAGCTGAAGATCAGTCCCAAAAGTTCAGCACTACATGAATAGGAAATGGAGAGTCAGATTAAGTTGAAATTAGTCATTGTCCAGTATTTTACAGGATAGCTGATCTATCACATTTTTCTTCTTGGTACTGGTTTGTGGTAAAACACTGATTGTCACAGCTCAAGGTAAATTTCTCCATGCTTTTGCATTTTCCTTCAAAAAATTACATATCTCTGAGCGAGAGACAGGTGTTCCAGACCTGCTAACCTGTATCCATCGGATTCATACAAAGACAGAAAGATAATTACAACTGATGCTGCAGGCCAAATTCAGCAAAATCCACCTAATGTGTGGTAAGAGGCACTGCTCTGCACCAAACATATTCCAGTGTATAGATTTCCTCCTAATGTTCGGCCAACAGGGAGCCTGCAGGGGAGCAGTAGGAACCTCTGTTTTTTGCCAGGATGCTCTGGTGAAGAATATTTTCAGATGCTTTTTCATGTTTCCCTTGCACCAGTCAATCCAATATAAGGACTGCAATGGGACTGTGGCATATAATATAAATAAAGAAAAAATAAATGGGGCAATTGATAATACAAGCATAGGGTTATTGGCTAGGCTAGTCTTCAGTCCGTGCATTTCTCACTTAGGCTGCAGTCAGATTTGTCTGCCTCATATTGCTCTCCCAGTGGCATTTCCATTACTAGTTTACTCTGGAGTTTCAGTCAAAAAGGACAGGCTGTTTCTTGGGAAATGTGAATGAATTTCCCTCTTGCACATTTAATGAGTTAAAATTAGGTGGTACAGAAAGTCAATAGGAAGCTCTCTGTCTCATCTGAACTCCATAACCTGGGGTAAAGCCTGAGATCAGGAATGGCATTCTCCATTCATTTGCATGGCATGTTTGGGTGGCTGGCACAGGTCAACACACGCCAGGGAAAACTTCTGTCAGAAGACCAGCCATGAGGTTGCAGGACACCAGACTCTCCCCAGAAGTGGTATTTCAGGAGCCTCAGTGAACAAGACCTACAGCACAATCTCAGCCTCCCTAACCAGCTTGGAATTTCTTCTTCTGCGAGCCTTAATGCAGCACAGTCATGCAAACCTTATTGCTCCTTCACCTACATTAAAAACAAAGGAGCTAGGCAAAGACTCTTCTGTGGGCAAAATGATAAAAACAAACCACTGGTAGATTTTACAACTAGTCACTCTGTTTCAATGTGTACCTGAAAATATTTTCCTTGCTGTACGAGGGCATGAAACCACAACAAAGGTACTCAGTATTTGCTTGTAAAGCATGTGTACACACAAAGAGCCTGAGAATTCCTCCATGTCATCTGAAATCCTGGAACTGTGCTTAATGCAATCTGCATGCTGAAATACCAAAGCATGCTTGGACTAGCTGAGAGAGGCAATTAGGAGTTTCCTCACTTCACTGCTTCATCAAACACTTTAAAGGAATTTAGGGATTTTTCTTTTTCCCCTGCAGAATGAAACTGTGAAATGCTCTCACTTAAAAAATGCTGACTAATTCCAGAAGCCATTCACAAACATCATCAATCACCTGAGTAGGGGGAAAAGGCAAAGAATCAGCTTTGGAACATTTAGAAAATGTCCCTACAATTCTTTGATATGATAATATTCTATGGCATTACTACTATGATAATACCCTTATTACAGTAAGCAGAGGGGACTCCATCCATGATCTTACGTCAGGGTATGGAACTACCACATAATTATTTCAAGTGTAACAGCAGCTACTTGTAATGGTGAACAAAAAGATTCTATTTTTCTTATAGTGTTTGGAGGAAGAAAAAGGAGAAAAAAGTTGTTCAGAGAACTGCATGAAAGTAAATGTTTCTTTTGTGCTGAAGATTTAATTATTTAGATACAGCTGAATTTAATCAAATTTTTCACCTATCATATCACAGTAACCTTGGAACTTTTATACAGAACACAGAAATGTGGTCCATCTATCCCAGTATTCTGTCTCCAGTGGCCAGCACCTTCTGAGGTAGACAGCTATTAGAATATCTCTGCCCATGACACAGTATCTACTTCACCCTCTCCGGCTATTAAGGCTTTTTTTTGGCCTTAATACCCAAAGACAAACACTGAAGTATAAGTATTTTCTGTAAATATAAAAGTTCCCAGGTTTTGAATTGTGGTTTATATCCAAATTAATTTAGTTTTTCAATCCCAAATTGTCTCTGATTTCTGGGCACCAACAGCAGCCCGTGCTAATGAGAGCTAACTGCAAGAAGGAAGTATTTCTTTTTCTGTGTTGAATTTGCCATCTTTGGCGACATTGGGTGGTTTCTCAGTCTTGTTATTTTTTCTTGCCCTTTCAGACTTGGCCATTTCCCCAGTCATTTTCCCCAAATGTTTCAGAGTTTGAACTAAATTACAGGCTTAGCAGAATGGTTAATGCTCAGGAGCCTAGTGTGCTGCTAGGAAGAAAAACAGGAGTAACTTGTTACTTAATGCATCAGAAGGAGTGGAAAGACATTACAACTAAGATGACACTAAATAGTGAAGGATGAAACATGCAGAAGTGTGGGCAAACAAGTTGTTTAGGAAGCATATTGCCAGAAAAGGGGAGATAACCCTGCTTAACCACGGACTCTTTCCTGCTTTGCTTGTGCTGACAAAGGAGATAGGAATGAGAGGAAATGGAAGTATTGTCTGTCAGAGACAACTCAGTTGAGTCAGCATGCAGGGCATCATCTATAACTGGAAGGAAGAAATCAGAAGAGACAAAGCCCCAAAGGTTTGACCCTAGGACCATGTTTTCTTCTAGCAGAGACTGACCCTTACACATTGTACCTTCTCAGTGCTCAGTTTTGCCCATTTCCCAGCAATCCTAGCTTAAATTCTTCTCATCAGTGTTCCCATTTCAAGACTTTATATGACAGTTGAAGAGATGGATGACACAGGCTGGTCTAAATATAGTAATGTGAATGATTTTTTTTCCCCCACAGAAATCATAGACTGTTAAGGGGTTGGAATAGACTTTAAATATCATCTAGTCTCAACTCCCCCTGCCATGTGCAGGGACACCTCCACTAGATTAGGCTGCTCAAGGCTTTATCCAATCTGGCTTTCAACACTGCCAGGGATGGGGCATTCCCAACATCTCTGGGTAACCTGTTCCTGTCTCACCACCCTCAAAATAAAGAATTTCTTCCCAATGGCTTGTATATTTTTCCTCTCTTTCAATTTGTACCTATTATTCCATGTCCTATCACTGCAGTTCCCAATGAAGGGTCCCCTCCTTTTTTCCTCCTTTTCCTCTCCTTGTTTCCTGGTTCCTCTCTCCTAGTTTCTCTGTAGGCCCCCTTCCAGATACTGGAAGGTTGTTATGAGGTCTCCACACAACCTTCTCTTATAAAAACTCTTTCAAGTATTAGAAACGTGATTTATATAAAAAGAAATTTAATGGTTAGCCTACAAGAGATATTATTTTCCTAATTTGCACTGAAAGCAGTATATATTGAATATATTAAATATAATATCCTTTTGCCAGTACTCCTTGCAGTCTGAGCTAGTGTCCAACAATGTTTCTAAATTACTGGGAAGACTGTAGAGAAACATCCATTTTCTTCTATTTTCCAGCAGCCATGCCAAAATCGGAAGTTTAAATAAGGCCCTTAAAACTACAAAACATGTTGCAACTAGTGGAAACTTTTTGGATATGCAACTTTAATTATCAGCTAAGAGATTGCAATAAGGAGTCTGTGCCAAAAGGAACCTTCCATTAGAGTGCAACTGATGATGTGATGAAGGACAGCTGACAAATCACCTCTGAGGAATAATTTCTCTTCCACTGAAGCCAGTTAGGGCATAGTAAAGCATTTAGAGAATCTATTCCTTGCTCAGTCCAGTTTTCTTTATGGAGCCACAAAACTGAGTTCACACTGTAGTTTTGAAACCCAAAAACTGCAGACCAGGCTCTAAGGGTAGGGAGCTTTGGTCTCTTTTGGACTCTGATACATCACTTCTGAGAGTACCAGGAATGGTCTGGGGCTTAATTGCCCCACACAGAAAGGTGCTGCTGCCTTCTGAAGGGAAGAAAAGACAAAACACTCAGGAAGACAGACTATTAAAGAGCCTTTGTTCATAAAATCCTAGGAAAAAAAAAACAACGTGCCCAAACCTGACTTAAGCAGAAAGCTAAAATCACAACAAAACTGTATCAAACTGCATCCCAGCCAAAATCCAGAGGGGTTTTCCCCCATGCTCTAATGAAAAACAACTCAGGTTCTGAATATATTGTGAGAGCAAAGGCGGAGCTCCCAGCACACCATTTAGTGCAAACATCCCATGCCAGTGGATTTTGCAGCTGCTGGTGCAGACCACTCAGGCAGCCTGCTGGGCTGTGGGTGCAGCTCCAGGTCAGTTCAGACACGCCAGCTTACCCTGGGGGCCTCCTCTTCCCCAGGCTGCACAAGCTTCTGCTCCTGTCAAAGGTGCTGGACAAACACCCCTCGCCCAGGACAGGTGTCCCTCCCAAGGCAATTCCTGCCGCTGTGAGGGAGGGATGTGTGTCCCTGCTGGGCACACATCCATCCTGTGGCAGCATCCCTTCCGTGCAGCACAGAGGAGACCCCTCACAGGCTTCTCCCCCAGTGAGCCCACCCAGCCTCTGCTCCTCTTCTTGCCAGGAAGGGCACATTTGCAATAGAAGAAACCCTTCTTATGATGGCAAATTTCATATTCTACACAAACAGGGGGGTTTTGTTTGGTGGGGTTTTTTTGTTAAATAAGTGGTTATTACATTTCTATAATCATGTTGTCAATAACACAATTAGCCACATAGACATACTGAGATTTTTGATACTGTAGATAGAGGTGGAGTGGGATTTTCAAATGCATGGGAATTTTCAAATTTCAATGGGAATTCATTTCCCCTTGATATCTCCGTGTCCCCACAGACCATATCCCCATTTATACCCATGGATATAAGCAGAAAAAAGTCTTATTGTCTGTCTGCATTTCTAGCTGCTAAGTGCTTTTAAATTCTGGTTCTTAAAGACCAAGACTAAAATCCCAGATCTGTTTAAAACTACAATAAATTCCCATTGATTTCCACAGTCCCAGGATATCTTCTTAAATCTATATTCAGGCATCTAAACAGTCTGCTTTAGTAAGTATTTAAATCCCTAACAGCTCTCATATTTAGGTAAGTATGGATCCCAATGTAAATTTTGAAATTTAACAGCAGACCCATATTTTTAGAAATCTTGCCTGTAACAATACATGTGACAATTTTCATTACTTTAGTAATTTTGGAAATACAGAATACCCAAATATAGACCATATTTTGAACATTAAAATAGGGTAAAAATGTCATGTCTTGTACTCCTGGACATGTATTTTTCTTTTTTTTTTTTTTCCAGGATAACACATGATCCAGATTAGAATGTTCTACAGCAAAATTGTATCTGCAGAATATTATAAAGGTTCATTTTGGGGAGTTGCAAATTTGATTTAGCTTCAGTGTAGGGTGTAAAGGTAAGAAAAAAACCAGAACAAATATACAAAACTTATCAGTGGAACAGCACGACTACTACAGGAAAGATTTGAAAACATTTTTGCAATATTGTACCTAAACCTAGGGCAGCACAGGGTGAGGTGGTTTTGTAGCTCACATCAGTTCTCTACTAAGACAGTAAAACATTCTTACAATTTATTTTTTTTAAATACTAAAAAAGGAGGAAAAAAAGAACAATCAATACTTGAAACACCCAATCTGCTCTAGTAAATAGATATAGTCATTTGTAAATTAATGAGAGTTTTTAATAATTGATTTTAAAAATTGCTCTTGGTCTGACACCTCTGTTGGAACTTCTGTCCAGATCAATTTTTACAACTGAAATAGCTCCTGAACTATAACATCATTACAAGACCAGTCTCAGATCCTAAACTATGATCAGGTTCTTCTACAAAGGAAAGTATAGAAAACCTAGGAGTACTGCATTTTTCTTTGTTTGCTTACAGTCGTATACAAAACAAAACCCAAAAAACTCCACTGAAGAGAAATTCATTACTGTTGCTTTCCTCCTGCAGAGCATTAATAGGTTTTAGAAATGAAATTCTTTTATTAATTTGATTAAGTCAAAGGAAAATCCAAGGTTTCCATGAATAATTCAGATTAACATCATATCTTCAAAGGTCACATGTAAAACATTATTATACATCAAAAGTTCCTCACAGTCTAACGTACATTTAATTTTCAATAATGTTGATTTATTGTTTTATAAAGCAAAATAATAAATATAATAAATTTCCCTTATGTCTTCTGATCACAGTCACTATAAAATAACTGCTGTAGTTTTACATTTTCAGTGTGAAATATTAAATACATAAATCAAAACAAGATTATTTTTCATCTGGAACTAGCTGGAAACTAGTTTCTGAAACTGACAAATTCATTTTAGATAAATGAATGTTTTAGGAAAGAAGATCTTTACTGAGTCCATAGCAGCTCTAGGAAAACAAGAATTCCATGTCCTAATATCCTGCTGTAGTTGGCTTCCCTGTGACAGGTGCTGAATCTTGCAAACGCAGTGGCCAGAAGCAGCTCCACGTTTCTCAGAAGTTCCAAGTTTCTCCCCTTGCCAGTATTCTTGCTGCCTTTGCCTTCTCAAAGATCATTCTCTTCATGGTGCCAGCAGCATTGCAGCTACACTGACATCCTTCTTAGCTGAAAGTGCCGTCAGGAGATGTTTGTATGCATATGTATGTAGGTGTGCAGCCATTCCTAAAAATAATTGTGCACCAAGAAAGACATTAGGAAATTATAAGAACTATTCTGATATGTAAAAGTAGATTCAGCCGGTTTTGCACTGGTTTTGTCTCAACAGAGGCTTCATTGAGAGCTAGAAATACTATTTAACATCCTTGATTAAAATGAATAAATCTAATTCTAAGGAATCATTATAACATTTAAATACCATTCAGCCCTTAGTGCACTTAAACATTCAACCACAAGAAGCTTTCAAAAGGAGTAATGATTCTAGAATACTAAAGAATTTCAGGGTGAATGAGTGAATGGGAAAGGAAGGAAACCAGGGTCTACCTGAGGCTAGATATTAGACTGTTCCTGAAAACAGGACCTTACCATCAACTACATGCCCGCCCCAGGGCCTTGTTTGAGAGCTGGGACAGATCATATTTTGGCTGCTTTTTTGGTGAGGAATACTGCTTGTAGTCTACACACCTTTTTGTTGTTGTTGTTTTCTTATTGGCAATTTTAAGACAGTTTTAGGTTTAGCAACAATACACTAAAAGTCCACCTCATAACTTAGTATGGAAAAAGCCAAACAGCTTCTTTTGTATCTACTTGCTTACCTTTCCTTTTGAAGAGAGCACTGGATATTCCTTGGTCAATGCATTTGAGAAGTACTTGCACGGACACAAAGAATAAAAGCTGATAAAGGAAAATGCCTAGCACGGGCCAGTCAGATCTTTCATCTTGGACTGTTTCATGTTGGTTTTTTGGTGTGTTTTTGCATTCTTTCAGCCTAATTACTTCAATTTTAAGAATCAAGGAAGAAAATCTCAAGCTCATCTGAGCTGTTGTGGAAATGTATATCACATCCATGTGACAGGCTCCTGAGGGGGTTTTTACACCTGAATTTTTCCATAAGCTGGTCGGTAGCTTACTGAGTTATGTACACAGACAGGAAATCTTTCAAGCACGTTTTTCATTTTTCATTTATTGCTAGAAAGGTAAAATTAAAGAAGCATTTATGAACAGAGAAGAAAACAAAATTTTGCTACTGAGTTTGCTGCTTGAGGAAGAACTACTATTGGAAATTTTACAAATTTTTCTTCAGTAACATTACTTTTGTTACACTTCCTTAGCCTTTAGTTCATAAGTGTGTTTCAATAGCTCTGCTGCTAGGTGCATTTAAATTCTCAATTTATCATTACTCTTCACAGTTGAAAATAGATCTTAAGAAAATTAACTTATATTTGCAGTATTTTAGTGTTGAGAGAGCAAGTTATTCTTTCCCCTTTTGAGTTATTGGGAGACAGAGGCAACTGGATGCCATAAGTTAATTAAACTCAGCCAGCCAGGAACTTCACTAATGGTACCTGTAATTCTCTGAATTGATGTAGAGCCAAATCTCAAGATCTTGATGCGACTCTCATTAAGAAAAAAATCCGCTCAGGTAGCTAGGAATTTTATTTGCTCAAGACCTAGGGAAGGGTTTCAGTTTGGCATGTTGTGGTTTCAGTCCTTCAGCCAAGCCCTTACAGACCAAAAAGGCAAAGAATCTTGATACCATCCAGTTATTTGCAGACTAGTTTGATCTGACAAGAGAGGCGGTATGAAATCTGAACTAAAACAAAAGAGCAATGCACAACATACACTGGCTGAGAAATCTCTTTGCAGCGTTTTAAATTTTTAATCTTCTGGAGTCAAAGTGCCCAGTAAACCATGAGTAGCTTGCCCACAGAAAATACTAAATTAACAGCTATAGAAAACTATGACCAAAATTTAAAAAAAAAAAAAGGTATCTGACTATTAGTTCTGGCAAGTATATCTTAAGATAATATGAAAAGACACAGCCATTAACTTCAGTTATTCAGTCTTGGAATCCTGCTGGATGCTTCAAGGCAGTCCATGATATACCACAAGGGCTGGAAAAAGGCAAGCATTCGCTGCCATGTGAGGCAGAGATGGAGCATGCAAATGATCCCAGAATCCATTTTCTCTCTGTCTTGCATTTCTCTATATGCTATAAAACGTGTCACCTGCCTCTCATTTCCCAGTAACCCAGATCTAGAGGAAATATATTTTCCTTCAATTTTCTTTTACAAAATGAGAAACTATACTAATCAGCAGTTACCTCCTAGAAGCAGAAAAAAGACAAAAATTTAGAGGATCAATAAATCCATTGACAAAAAACCATAGATTTCTAACACCTCCAGAATCCTGTTCTAAGTTGTACGGCTGTTTACTTCTAAATTCTCTTGGAAATTCTAGTCCAAACCACATTTCATAAAATTTATCAAATCAGCAATTGTGTGAACTGGCTTTGATGACTTTTAAAGTGCATTGAGCACCGTAATTTATATGTATAGCTAAGCAAAAGTCATTGTTTTGTTCAACTCTAAGCATTTGCAATTTAATATTGTATGACTGCAGCATACTGTATGATTAGAAAAGTATGTGTATATTATGCATGTACAGACTCATATTAAGCAACCACAAGAAAAATTGTATTGCAATATGCTATTTCCCCCAAAATTTTAAAAAGCTCAGAGCAGTTTTGGGTCTTTTCTTTTCTTTTCTTTTCTTTTCTTTTCTTTTCTTTTCTTTTCTTTTCTTTTCTTTTCTTTTCTTTTCTTTTCTTTTCTTTTCTTTTCTTTTCTTTTCTTTTCTTTTCTTTTCTTTTCTTTTCTTTTCTTTTCTTTTCTTTTCTTTTCTTTTCTTTTCTTTTCTTTTCTTTTCCTTTTCCTTCCTTCTTTCTTTTCTTCCTTTCTTCCTTTCCTCCTATCCTCCCTTCTTCCTTTTTTTTTTCTTTTTTTTCTTTCTTTCTTTCTTTGCTTTCAACTGTTATCTTCTGCTGACTTCAAAGAAGGAAAGGTGTACAGCAATTCTTTTCTGCATATATAAACACTCGTTGAGGTATCAGATCATCTCCATAATGTGATTAATTTTATTACATTTAAGTTCTGTAGTTTATTTGTTGTTTCAAAAAATCGTGGTGCTCCTTTAACTGTCACTAAAAATGTTTTCCTTCATATTTGCCTGCTTTTACTTTCCAGCTTCATGGACATGTCTTCATATATTTAAAGTACTGAGTTCTTTTTGCTCTTCATGATTAACTTTGAATTTTTATGTCCTCCTGTTGTTTTGAAATTTGCTTTAAAAGTAGAATGAAGCTGTCAAAGGAAAGACAACACTATATACACATTAAACAATGCATATCTGTCAAGGTTATGAAAATCATCTGAGTCAAATTTTGCTCCTATGAAGCCCAAAAGATGATGCATTACAAATAGGTGAGATGGAGATCAGATGTAAAGAACTTAGAGAAAATAGAAAAATTAACATCTTGGAACATGCAGAATTGCTGTAGTACTTTTTTCTGCTGCAAAAAGTCTATGTTGAAGGAGTTAAGAGTGAGAAAAAGACTACTGGACTACAGGGGAAAGAAAAGTTATGATAAATTGAAAATGAGGAAGTGAACAAAGATGAGAGTTGCTAAAGAGCAACATATAAGGAGCTGTAAATTAGGAGATATTCGCTTAACAGGAGAAAAGAAAGCTGACTACAGAATAGTTTCATGAGGGGAGAAGTCTCAGTGGAGTAGCTCCCAGGACAGGCTGCCAACCCCATACTCTGAAAGAAAACCCGTTTTGGAATGGGCATGCTCTGTCTCTCACAACAGCCTAATCTTTTTTGACATCTTGGTCATAAAGATGACAACTTTGTTTAAATTGTCTGGGATCAGTCTGGCAGGGTTTACAGAAAGGCATTTGTCACCCAGATATAAGAAAGAAGGGCCCATTGCATCATGGTGGTATGGTGTCATGAGCCTTGGCAAGTGACTTGGGTGGAGAGTGACCAAAACCCATTTACTCCCATGCACATATTTGTCATGTGTAAGAGAGAGACAGTACACCCAAGAAAGGCAATATTGTTATTATAACAAGTCAGAAGGGAAAAAAACCTTGCTCGAAGTGAGTAGTTCACATGGTTCTGTGATTTCACTTTGCCCAATAATAAATCCCTTCTATGGTTTCTGTCTCTAGGTAAGGCTCAAGGCTGATTGCTCATTAGTTACCTGTTTTCAGTCTTTTGCCATCAAATTTTGACAGGCGCCATCAGGCAATTCAGCTGTGAATTATGGTCTCCTTAGGAATTGCCAACATCCAAGTGAAGTGATTTCAGTTCAAGAAGTATGGTCTGTGCAATGTCCTCAGTGGAGTGCTTCACCATCCCAACCACCTTTAGTCTCAGAATAAAGATTTTTAAAATAATAACAATAACGCCCTTATAACAACCATTGGATTAATGTTTTTAAAAGGGTGTAAATGTGAAGACCAAGGGCATTTAATTCCAGGAGGAGTGCCAGCTGAGTGATGCTATTTGAATGGGCTCCAAGGCCCTGACTCAGTTCCCATCCCTTGGACGTCTGGTGCCACGTCAGATGTGATGCCGTATCCCCCGTGGCCTCCATCTGTCTCTCCAGAAGGCTGCAGCCCTCCTCATGTGCTGCATCTACCACTTCAGGCAGATGTCTTAGCTACTTTAGGGCATCTAAATATTTATGCAATTAAACAAAATCAACCCCCAAACCTTCAACTTTGTTCACCTAAGAATGCAATTTGGCTCGAAAACACAAAGCATAAAGTGATAATATTGTGAGTCACAGCTATGCAGAAGGCTTGCTGTCCAAAATCCCAGTATGGTCAAAGAGAATCTGGTCAACAGAATCTGGAAAGCCACAGGGACTTTACTGTAAGCACCTACTTCAGGTCTACTGTTCAAAAGCTATTGCTCACAGCTAAACTCAGATATTGTAATCTGAATATCAATCCTACGTTACATATACTAAGAAAAGAATACAAGGACAGTAGGAGCTAATGCACAGGAACATAGCCAGAAATCTCTGAAACTAACCCTTAAGAATTCAGAGCACAAAACAGAAGTAGAGTGAGTCCAAGACCAAATGAATAGTTTTCAACCCAAAAATTGTAGGTGTTCAAAATTAACAGGGTAAACAGAACAGAACGTGTTCTGATTTGTTCTGGAAAATGGGAGAACACAAGAACAAAAATGCTTAATCTGATACATATCAAGTTCTTACCACGCTCTCAACCTTCTCCAGTACTTGAACTTCAATGGATTTGCATATTTATCAGCTGCTAAAGACTACCTATGCATTGATTCACACATTAACTATGTAGGATATGTAACAATAGCATTTCCTAATCATGGCACACCATGAACCATTTTGATAACTAAGACTAATCTGAATACCAAATAATGCTCACACCTATTTAGACAGAAACTTAAGACCTTAATAAGCTCCAACACTTTAAGCATTTAAAATGTAGATCTAAAGAACCGTGAGGATTTTAAATTACCAAGTAAGCATCACATTGGTCTTGGCAACAAAATGAATCACCGTGAATCACCTGGCAGAAACTGCAACTCAACTTCAAAGCAAAAATTAGTGGCTTGGACCTTTGGGTGGAGGGACCTATAAAACACTAACATCAGCTTTTGTATGTAGCAAGCTTATTAGAGAAAGCTAACCCTGCCCAGTACCTTATATTACTAATTTAAGGACTCTTCTTGCAACTCACCTTCTTTTCCTATGCTCTTTCACTGCAAATGCAAACGCAACAGGTCATACCACTGTAGTATATGAACACATTTTCTCTCTCTGCAATAGTCTTTCCCCTTTTTACTTACTTTGCTCTCTGCAGCAGCCTTCTAAAAATTCCTATTTTCAGGCACAGCACTCCCAGAGGAGGGTTTCAAAAGAATTCTCATGTCATTTGACCAGTCTTGTCCATATACCTCTTCTTGCTCTGTTCAGACCTCTCATGATGTTAAATTGTGAGGACTGAACTAAAATTAATAGATGCCCTAGTTTGAGTCTCTGAGAAGTGGGCATTTGGTGGAAAGCTACAGGGCTCCTCCCTTGCACTCTGCTCTTCTAGCTGCTCTCCAAAGCAGATGAAGAGCAAACTTTTCTTTGCATATGTCTGTTTGAAGACCCATTGTTGAAAACAGTCTGGAGACACACCACCCAGAAGAAACAGTTGATTAAAAATTATTCTTCAAGTACCAGAAAGCCAAACTCTTGTCTACAATCAGGCCTTTTCCAGTACTCTGGCATGTGCAAGATAAGTGTTAGAGATGGTTTTAATCAATTTACACTCAAAATTACAGTTGAAACAGTGTGTTCAAATCTTCATTATAGATGAGAATCAGACTCAGGGTCTCTCAGTCTTGTATAACTCAGCTGTGGGTATGTCTGCATGCATGAAGAAAAGAATGAAAGTGGACTAAGAAAATGCCACCCTACTTAAATAGAACTAATTAAAAAATGGAATGCAAAACAAATCAGCTAACTCATCTTAAAAGACAGAAAAGCACAGCCCACGCAGGAGAAAGAGCCGAGCTGCTGACATCTCCTCTCCAGAGGACAAAGGAGGACAACTGTGAAAAGTCCTCCCTTCAGTTTCTCCAGAGTAGCAAGTGCGAGAGTTCAGTAGACATTAATCACATTCCACCCTTCGTGTCTGATGAAAAACTCAGGAGGGGGCGAGGGGGAATAATATGACTGAGAAAAACCACCTACCTTTGGGATCAGATTTTGTAATGAAATATAACCAGCTCTTTGTTGAATTCCTGGGTCTGTGTAAGTGGGAAGTTAGCTGTGTTTATTTTACAATGGGAAAGATTTCCATCAAGCCTCTCTGTCTCAGGATACCTTCCACCAAGGAAGGTGAAAATATGTACTTCTTGCAGCATAAGTATATTCCAAAGCTGTCCTTTCAGACAGTATGTAAATTCAGACCTTTGATGGTCAACACTGGTGCCAATACCCAATTAGAGGCTGTGTTATTAGGGCTCTCAGATGTGTGGGTGCTCTGTAATAATTTCATTTTCATATGATTAATATACTTCACTTTCTGGTTGAAAATGATTTCTTGTGTTGCTTTGCAGAGTCAAACAGTTTACACCCCAGTGGTGGTTAAACTTCACAGGGTAGGTGAAGTGATTCATACATATGTTTTGTCTCTAAAAAGACTTTGGCATCCTACAGGACAAAAGACATATTCAGAAATGCAAGTCAACTTTCTCATCAATAAATTAGATGTTGAAACACAAAAGCCAGATTCAGAGGCATGAAAATTATTTAGTTTCATTTATATTTAAAAATATGGGAGATATACACCACAGTGCTCATGAAATTGTTCAAGCTGGTTTTAATAACAGTCATTTTGTTAAAAAATGAAACTTCTCTTTGTGTCAGAGATGAACTGGGAAGAAACAAAGGAAGAGAAGTAACTCCTGCAGCACCTTTGTGCCCTTTTAGAATTGCTGCTCATCATTCTTTCTTTCAGCAGCTCCCTTGCTCCTTTTGTACAAAAGGTACCACTACCTAATGAAACAATTAAGGCCTGACAGCTTAAATACGCTCCTCTGTTCTTTTCAAGAATAAGTGCCAGCCATCAAGAAAAACTATACCCACTGCTTCACTATCAGCAGAGTCATTGTTATCACAGATAGAGTGCCCTAAAAATAAAAGCCATTCTGTATGTGCAGCTTCATCAAGTCAGGTCATGCCAGCCCTGCAGGGTAGACAGCACTGTACTAATTTTATTACTCTATTTTTAAACATGACCTCCTTAGATCTTCTAGTGTGTCCCATATAAGAATGAAGAATTGACACATTGTATTCAAGTTCCTACTCCAGCCACCCCCAATTTCCAAATATCTTACCGGGTTAGTACATTTGCTTTCCAAAGCTGGGAGGAAGTGGTTGTATTTGCTTAGTGTCACCTGTTGTGGCATTTATGATGGCATAATGTCATCTATTGGCTGTTCAGGAGTCATGAGATGAAATCAAAATTCACGTCTGCAAGGTTGATCTGTGTCACCAGTTTAGTGCCCCGGCACTGTATTTCACAGAGGGTTCCATCCCCTAAAAAAGCTGAATTTTACAAGCCCATGAATGTAGTTGCAAAGGGAAGGTTTCATCCTGTGTGGCTGGAAGCCACACACGTATGATTGTCTCTCAGAGATAACACAAAAATTCTTAGGTTTTTCTGGTACATCTGAGGAATTTTGTCCTCCATAGCTCTCCTACCACAACACCAAGGTCATGCAGACTAAGAGGTATAGTGCTAGCAGAAGACACAAAAATGAAGGATTGCCTTTATTTATCAAGGCAAATTGACAGAACCCCATTGGAACATAGATTTACACCAAGTTGCAGCTCTTAGATTACCATTCATATTTGGATTTTTTACAGTAGCTGACACTGGCCAGGTACATATATTACAGGACAACTTTTTCAAACATAAACTGAATAAAAAAGTACTTTTCCTTTCCTTGCATCTATTCTTCACCTGAAACAGTTTCAAGGCAAACAAAATACATTTCAGTTGGTGCCATAGTGGTGGTTTCAGAAAATACTGAGAATACATTCAGTGTTCTGCATGTGCACAATAAATAGCCACAGAATCCTCTGAGAGAGAAAGGTAAGGAAGGGAAACCAGACGGTATTCAGCAGTTTGCTGCAACAAATTACTTAGACATTCAAATTGTAATTTTTATCATAAGCAATGCCATATTGGCAAGGGTCAAACAGGAACATCTGGTAGGAACTTTAGGCAGAATCTGTGGACAGCATACCCAGTACCCTGTCACAGTATGCCTTGAAATACCCATACTGTTCCCTTGCAGGGGTGGATGATGGTTTGGGTTTGTGTGGCAAGGTTGTCACAGCAGGGGAGAAGGGGCTTACAGGGATGGCTTTTGTGGGAAGTTGTCACAAGCTTCCCTTGTCCATTGATGCCAATCCTAGCCAGCACCAGGGTGGAGCCACTGCTGGAGTGGAGTGAGGAGTCAGTGATGGCAGACAGCTCTGTCTCTGAGATAACAAATTTAAGGAGGGGGAAACATTACTGTGCAGAAGCAGCTAGGAGAGCCAAATGAGACTCTGTGAGAGGAGCAGCTCTGCAGAGCCCAAGGTGAGGGCAGAAGGAGGGGCAGGAGGTCCTCCAGGTGCCAGAGATGGTTTCCCTGCAGCCCGTGGTGAGCCCCTGTGTGCCTGCAGTTGTGGGACATTAATGGGGAGCAGAGAGGCACCTGCAGCCCGTGGACACCCACACTGGAGCAGGGGGATGCCCCAAAGAGGCTGTAGATCCTCGAGGAGCTCATGCTGGAGCAGGTTTTGTGGCAGGACTTGTGTCTCTGTCCTAAGCTGGAGCAGGCTGTTCCTGAAGTATTGTCCTCTGTGGAAAGGACCCACATTGGAGCCCAAGGGAAGAGCTCATGTCCTGGTTCTGAATCCTCTGCTGGAGCAAAGGAATAGTGTCATGGGGAAGGAGCATCAGTGTGTGGTAAACTGATTGTAGCCCTCATTTCCTTCTTCTTGTGCCACTGGCAGGCAAGAGATAAAGGATTTGGGAGCTAAAGTGAGCCCTGGAAGAAGGGAGGGTCTCAGAAGGTGTTTTAAGAGTTGGGTTTATTTCTTCTTATTTTACTCTGATTTTTTTAACAATGAATTCAGTTAATTTCACTGAGTCTGTTTTGCCTGATCACAACTCTCCCCTTGCCCTTCCCTTGACCCATGAGCCTTTTGTTGTTTTTTCTCTCCCCATCCAGTTGAGGAGGGCATTGAGTGGCTTTGGTGAGCATTCGTGTCCCACCACCACAGCTGGTCATACCATCTCAAGGAAGTTTAGAGCAAGTTAATGAGATCGTAGAAGACACCAGGTTCTTAGGAAGGTCTGGTGCCTGCTGCACTGTTTTCCATTGGCTAATCCCCAGCTGGGCTTGCTCGAACTTGTCAGGGTGCAGAGTTGTTTTTTTTTTATTTTGCCTGATTATGTCTTGGTATGCAAGGGTCTGGAGCTAGGGTTTTTTTTGTTTGTTTCTTTTATTTGTTTGTGAGGAAGGAAGGCAGGAAGGCAGGAAGGGAGGGAGGGAGGGAGGGAGGGAGGGAAGGAAGGAACGAAGGAAGGAAGGAAGGAAGGAAGGAAGGAAGGAAGGAAGGAAGGAAGGAAGGAAGGAAGGAAGGAAGGAAGGAAGGAAGGAAGGAAGGAAGGAAGGAAGGAAGGAAGGAAGGAAGGAAGGAAGGAAGGAAGGAAGGAAGGAAGGAAGGAAGGAAGGAAGGAAGGAAGGAAGGAAGGAAGGAAGGAAGGAAGGAAGGAAGGAAGGAAGGAAGGAAGGAAGGAAGGAAGGAAGGAAGGAAGGAAGGAAGGAAGGAAGGAAGGAAGGAAGGAAGGAAGGAAGGAAGGAAGGAAGGAAGGAAGGAAGGAAGGAAGGACTTTGGTTCAATCTTTGACTAGCACATTAGAAATTACTTAATTTCTCTCCCCACATACTTCATTAGCTAAGAAAATAGCACTGAAACAGGATGTAGTGGTGGCTATTGCCTCCTCTGCTTGACTACTTCCACAGAAATGTATACACCTTAGCACATGTGAGTGATCATCTAACACAGTGGAATAATGACCTGCTGGCAACTTTGTTTATCACATTTCCAAAGGCTTTTCTGCCAGAACAAAACTGGCTTATTGCTATAACAAAAGACTATAGAAAACAAAGAGCATTTTTTCATAGGAATAGAGCATAGGGATATAGCTGTGAGCAGGACAGTTTTAGGCACTAATATGTGTGTGAGAACACAGAGTGTCTAACATACAGGGCTCCCAAGACATTGGGACAGTATGTTCAGGTCATTTTTTTTTGCTGCCCTAGAACAGCATTGCTGCCATTAACCCATTCAGCCAGATGGCACAGAACCCAGTATTACATCATGTGAATATATCCGAGGATATATCCAGTGTTAATTGGTCAGATGCTGAAATTCAAACCTGACAAAATATGCACACCCTCCCTGTTTCTCTCTGCTGTTCTGCCTGCTTTCATTCTGTATTCTCTCTCTGTCCCATGAATGATCAAGACAACAACGAACAAAGAAGGATGAGAGAACCAAGGTCTGTGTTTATCAGACACAATCTGAAAGACTTACTGCTCTTTTAGGAAGCAACCCTGATATCTTCTCTTGCCATTGGGCAGTTCAATCTGCCAGTGACATCTGTGTCACTAACATTTTCTCAACTTTACCTCTCAGAAAAATGGAGAAGTGACACACTAAAAATTTCACAGAAATACTTTCATAACTTTTCTGTTTGGTTGTTTCTGGGTTTGTTTGGGGGTATTTTTCGTATCAATCAGAGATTACTTTTGTCTGTCTCACTACAATATGCTTATGCATCAAATCCTGACAGACTGAGATGCCTCCTCAGTACAGCTTTTGGAGTTTGAAGCCTCCACACACAGAAGCCTCTGAGAATTTTGTTCTGTCAATTCATGTTCAGCCATCTCTGCTGATGTGAGGTTCAGAAGTGTTGCTAAGTGGCAATTCTACTGGAAAGCAAAGATGTATCTGTGCTGGGAGAGCTTAAATCCTCCCAATAAAAAATGCAGTGAAATGACCTTTTCTTCTGTTTGTTCTGTTGCAGCAGTGTGTTCATGTAGTGATCTTCAGGGCTTGTAGCTGACTATTTCTGCAGGACAGTGACATTCACTGCCTTCTTTGTTTCTGCATGAATATGTAAAAAACAAAAGTGTCATGTTGTTTGAACAGATTTCTGGCCAGCCTTAATTTAGAACTGCAGTGTGTTCACATAGTTGGCTATTTCAAAATAGCAGTCCACTCCAAAAGGTTTGCTCTGTTTAGTTAACAGGCAAAGAAAAAGAGTTGGTGACACTAACTCTTGGAGACTGGAATTATCATATCAAACAGTGTTCTAAACTTGGGACATCCCATGTCTCTTCATCTGGTTCAAGTTTTTGGAACAAACAGTGCATGACTTAGACTCAGTTTTCATACACATCATAAATTCCAGCCAAAGGGAAAAATAAAAAGAAAACCCTACATAGTTGTGACATGGCTATAAATACAGACATAGAATTATAACAGTAAAATATGTTTTTTCAAATTGCAGCTAATTTTAAAATAGCCCATTCTGACTGCCTACAGAGTGTAGAATTATATTGTGTTGATCAAACTCTTAGTTAATTTTTGCGCCTTCCAGCCATTCCTAATATTCCAAGTTTTAAGTTCTAACAGCCATTGAAAAAGATTTATATTGCCATGTAAAAGAAGAAGTGGGCAGATTTCCAAAGCACCCTAAGTTACTTGTTTGCTTCAGGTGGGTAACTGGTGATTGCTCCTTCTTCTGCACACAGCTTCTGGTGTCTGCTCCCTTCTGTCATGTTAGGCAGCGAGATCTAAAAAGATGCCATTTGGCAGGATATTTTAGAGAGATTTGTTACGAGTGGTTTTTGAGTGCGAGGCATCACAAGTGGTTTTAGCCTCTCAGCTGTGTTTCTTAGCATATGGGGCTGGCAAAAGCTGCACATGATGTGACAGCAGAGAATTAAGTTTGGAACAATACTTAAAGAAAAGGCTTGAGGAAGAAAGCAAGGTCACTGTCCATCTGATGGAAATCGCACTGAGTAAAAAAATTCAGTGAGAGGTCAATGAATTTTGGTTAAGGAAAAAGGCCAGATCTTTGGACTGGCAAGAGACAGTACAGAAGCCATTTGAAGAGACCACATTATCTGTCACTGCCTTTTTCTGGCTGTGACTGTGTTCTACTCACATAAATTACATCTCACAAGGAGAGTTACATCTTAGAAGGAGAGTTTTCTGATTTGGGGGATATTTACCTATACGACAAAATGCTCCATCCTTTCCTTCACCATCATAAAAATGCGGCCAAAGCAAAGTTAATTACAATGCATCAAGAGTTTCAAAGGAGCAGGCTGGGTGGGGAAAGGGGAAGGAGAGGAAACATAATATGGTAAAATCTTCCTGGGAACCAGCCAGGGAGTGATACCAACATCAGATCATAAAGCTAAAATATGTTTATCTTAGGGGGTTGTCCTGTCTCCCTGTTTCTGTGTGGAGCGCCAGGCTGACTTCATATGGGAAAACCTCAGTTTGGGATGAACTGGAAACTTGGCAGTCCATGGAATGGCTATTGCCTTCTCCTCACCTGCATGTCCCCAGCGGGCCCTCATCCTGTCACAGTCAACTTTTCTGGGCAAAATGGACTCTCTTTCCTATATCCAATAGCCAGGCTTGGCACAGTGTCGTTATGTTGTTCCTTAGAGCCTGAAGCACTCTTACTGATAAATACGTACTTAGCCACAGCCGTGGTCACCTTCCTGCATTAAACACAGTCTATCCAAAGCTCCAGTGTGAGCTTTGCTTGTGCAAAGGTTTCTCAACCACGTTTGTATCTACACCTTATGCCCCGCCCAAACAAGTTTGTTACAGGATCTCTTCTTGCCACCTGTCCTGCAGCATAATGTTACTGACAGGAATTCTCCCGAGCTTGTTTACTAAGAAGTGACTGGTTGCTGGAGCTGGGCAAAAAAAGGAGAGACTACACTGTCTCACAAGGAATAACTAAAGTATTTCCTTTATTCTGCTGTGGTTTCCTACCTATTCTTGCTCCCAGTCCATTCAATAACTGTGTTTCAAAATATTCAAATTCTGCCCTTAAGTTTTTATTTTACATCTTACTGGTAGAATTAACAACTCCTTGAAAATAAATAGATAGACAATTTACACAGCTGGGTACATACATACAGTGGTGTGTGAGTGTATTTGTTAGTAGCTGGCCTAGGACTTTTTACCAGACACACTTTGTTTGATGATACAGTGCTTAAATCTGATTCTTTCCAGCATGCCCTCTAGACAGAATTCCTCCTGGATACACTACCTTCTCTCCTAATTTGGTTGAAGACACATGAGAAGTTCAAAGCCAGGGTTCACCACACAGCACCAGGTGACCAGTTCAGAAAGTTCCTCTCTATTTATTGCTAGATTTCAAACACTTGCATTGTTTTTCTCTTGCCCTTTTTGTCAAACAGTGAATACTCTGAGGTTAGATGAGGCATGATAGTTTCCAGACTATGAGTATCACTCATTCTGTATATGCAATAAGCAGAGTATTGTGTTGATATAAACAGTGCCCAAATCTGGCGTGCTAATCTTTCTTGCCTAATTTTTCCAAACGGAAACTACTTGCCCAGTGAGTCACTGTGTGTTTTCTTTCTCCTTCAGATGATTCTTCTTGGGAATCTCCACACCCTGATGCTCCACCACAAGAATGGTTCTCTTTTTTCATTTTTCTGTAGGATGTCCAATTAGGACATTCTTTCATTTCTAATCTCCCCTGCCTCTACCCCTCCTAATTTCATTGCAAGTCTACATGTATTTTCTTTTTCCATTAACAGAACCATCATTTTCCAATTCCTCATTCGCAGATTTAGTGCTGGGATATATATTATGAGGACTTGTCCTGGATTATATATGTTGTTGCTCCCACAAATACAATAGGAGCTTCACATGGCAAAGATGTGTATTTTCATTCTAATCTTGTCCACAGCAACTTCTTCATATTTCTCATTTTATCCAGAAGAAGAGGAGAAATACAGAGACTTGTAAAGTACTCAGCCTACTGAAGCAGAAGCAGGTAGCAAACTGTGCTGCATCTCTAAATCTCTCTACAGAAGAGGTTTATTATTCTTTAGTGTATTAAACCCCACTTTAAGACAGCTATCTATTGCCTAAGAGAGCTGAAACTAGGGAAGCACCAGAGGTTTTAACTTATTCCTTTGCAATTTTCTTGTTTTAATTATATCTGTTTGAAATAAAGTAAATGGCTTCCATAGTGGCTTCCATAGTGGTTTCTGGGACAAGTGTTTACTGAAAGGATGCAAAAAAAAGCAAACAGTTGACAAGAGCAGTGACAAGATATCCAGATAATTACTATCAGATAACTTGCCCTATGATACTGTTTGTGTGTCATGTATAAACACACAGGAAAAAAAAGGATCTCCTTGTTTCATAGCAAGCTTATTGCTCCTTAATGGAAGTTCTAAAAATAATTTTAAAAATGTTTTAGTTGTTTAAAATCGGAAGGATCTTTTCCTTCTCAATATGCTGGATGTAACACCAAAGAAACCTGTACATGCTGAAGATGGCAATATGGTTATTTATTTCAATCTGCATATAAGATTAAAATCTTCTTTTATTTCCCTGATCGTTCATCCGTTAAATCAATAAAATTAAGACTTTTTAAAAGCATTCATCTGTGACTTCAAGTCACTGTTTTGCTTCAAATTTTATTTCCTTTTTTTTTTCTTTTAAGAAAAGCAGATTTATTTAACTCCTTTTTTCTCTCAAATATCTGTGATATCATCTGCCTGACTTATCTAGACTGCAGTACCTCGCCCTAGGCAGCTTTTCCAGGCCAGCTCTTACCTGAAGAATCTTTTAGCTCCTACTCTGAGGGCAAGGCTGCCATCAGCAGCCCTGTCTGAGGCCTGACCTTCACAAGATGTGTAGTGAAATGTGGGGGGCAACCTTGAATATCACCTTGAAGGGCAGGTTTGGCCAAAGATCAAAGTTCAGGCAAATGGGTTTTAGCATCTTCAAATGGCAAAAGTACTGAATGGGGAGCGTTTATCCTGGATCCTCACCAACACCTGCATTGAGCTGGGATGGCAGCAGGGCAGACTGTCAACAGCACAGGGAGGAGCTGAGTGAGAAAGGCTGAGCATATCCTCTAAGTGGGAGTTTGCTGCTTTGAGGTTGCTTATCTACATGTGCATCACCTGACACCTGTTCCCACACGTCCAGCACAGCAGGGTATAGGAAACATGCAATAAACCCTTGCTCTAAAAAGCATCAGAGGATAAAATGCTCAGTGCCGCCTCCAAGCACAATGCTGTCATCAGCTTAGAGCACATCCCTTTAACACTGAAGAGATCAAGCTTTTAGCAGCTGCGGATATCGGCAAGGAAATGGGGTCTGTGGTCTTCAGGACCCTTCAGCTTCCTTGTTTGTCACCATTGACAGACCTTAAAGCATCGCCCTTCAGCATCACTGAGATGGCACAGGGCGTTGAGAGGATTACCCTTTCCTACTTCAGCTCATGAAACCGTGCTGCTTTGACTTGCAGCCCCCAAACTTCTGAATCATGCTAACACTTGTCAGCCAGTTGCTGCTGAAAACACCAAGCAAAGTGGCAGCTTCAGATTCAAATGCAAATGCTGCTGGAGAGCATCTGAAATAAAAATCCTGTTCAAAAGTTGAAGGTCCTATTTTAGTCAAAAACCCTGAGCTTCCTCAAAGCAAGCATGCAAGAGGTGGCATAGAACCAGTTGTAGATAAAACACCTGCTTTCTGCAAAGATATCTGAAGGATTTGCATGTCCCATCAAACTAATTTTGGTGCTAGAGGAAGAGGAAGGGGAGGAGGATTGCTCAGTCTGCTGCTCTCAGGGGAACCCTGAAACAGAGAGGTTGCTATATTACCCACTTCACTGTTTTGTGCCAATCTTATCTGTTCTTGTTAAAACCTTTATTATTCATGGATGCAAAAATCTTATCATTAAAGCAGCATAAATATTCATACCATGTGCATTTCATTTAGCTGCTTGGCAAAACTTCTCTGGAGTACAAGAGTTTTGAGGAAACCTGGCTAATGAGACCAGAGCACGGGAAGTATGCATGAGTTTTCCATTCTTTTTACGTGCAAATAAATGCAGAATAAGTAATGAAATAAATAACCACAAAAGGGGCACAAATTCACCAGGAAGGATGATATGCACGCTTGCTTTGGCTTCTGTGCCAAGGAGAATGCAAGGCCTTTTGTAATGCAATTATGTGCAAGAACCAGGATATTGTAAAACTAAACTAGAAAGCATGATAAGCATCGCTGCATGGGTTTATCCAGCTTTGCTTCACATTTAAAGTCTAATCATTAATATTGCGCATGGTCTACACTCTTGTTCAATCCTTTCTTAAGGTAAACTGCCATTCTTCTCTCTGCAGCTGTGCTAAATCAAAATGTACCTGTATTTCACCCAGCGAAAGTCACTATATCTACACTCTTCACTCATGCTCCAGCTTCAAAATCTTCTTGATGGCAGAGATAAAACAAAAATTTACTTCCAAAAAATATTCTAAAGACTACCATTAAAACATCTGCTACACAGAATGCACAGCAGCTGGGGAAGACCTCTCATGGGGGCCTGTTTCATCAAAGCCCTGAGCTGCCAGCTCTAAGTACAGCAGCGCTGTGAGAAGCCTTGCAGAGTGCAAGACTTCCAAGTTATTCCTGTTTTAGAATAGCAAGGTGAGGTGTGTATTTGTGAATGCTAGGTGAGTTTTCAAAACTGAGAAGTATTGGCCTGATTCAGTGAGAAATCTTTCCTTGATTTTTGCAAGCATAGACCAGAGAACACAATCAGGCACTTTCCAGGTTTTGAATTTCATGTTTTTACAGATTTCCACAAAGGAGCAAGTCTACTCACAGACAGTTTACACCAGTAGCTACCTTCTGGGCTTAAAGTCTGTCGTATACTTCCCACTGCTGCTCAGCCATCTGTGACTGAATGAGCTCTTTTTTCCCCACCCCTTCTCCATGGTCATTGTAGTGAACAGAGCATTGGGATACATGCAGTGCCATGTAATGCACAGCATGCCAAGTTTCCACGGAAGCATTCACACCCAGCCCAGGGCTTGATTCTTCCGACCTTCCTCAGACAAGGATAGTTGCTGCAGGATCACAGTTTGTCATCTGCAGTATGTAACACTCCATTTTTTCCCGATACCCAGGTGTAAATGGATTGGGACTTCAATATCACATCAGGCCTCAAGATGCTTTGCTTCTGCTGTGCTCAGTTTCTAGACTTCTTCCTGTTTTGTTC
This sequence comes from Sturnus vulgaris, assembly GCF_052056855.1. Taxonomy (NCBI): domain Eukaryota; kingdom Metazoa; phylum Chordata; class Aves; order Passeriformes; family Sturnidae; genus Sturnus; species Sturnus vulgaris. The sequence goes on along the minus strand of NC_142283.1, from coordinate 14,243,261 downwards.
AGCTATAGGTAAAGTGGCAGTGAGGAGAGAAAAAAACAAAGCCCCATTAACTTCTTGGATTGGTGGTCAGTGATTAGTCAAGCAATTAGTTGAGACACCCTAACTTACAGTACATGAGAATAAAAGGCATAATTCGTTCTCAGAACGAGGATCAAAGGGATACTTATACCTTCAGTATCCTATTGATTTACTTGACCTTTCCTTTTACAAATACCATTCAGACAAAAAACTTCAGTACTATCATCAGTGCTTCGACTGTGGATAGATAAATGCATTTAAATGCTAAAATTGGTACTGAAAAGTATATTTTGGCAAGTGGGCAAGTGCCAAAAAATAGCACTTAGAAACAGTAGGCTTTGAAGATAAGAACTGAGAGACTGGCTGTGTCCAAGAACTGTGACACTACAGATCGTAAATGCAGCAGGAGGAACATTCCATCGTTCAGAGATACATTACAAGGTGGAGAGGCATCTAGAAATCGCCCTATACTCTTGAACTCACTGTATGCATTCACAAAGTGCTAGGAAAACAGAAAATTCTTCTTCTTTCCCTCCAAACACACATCTAGCTTACCACCCTGCAATTTCTCGTCTTTATACTCCTCCTCGTGTAATCAAATGCCGTGAGAACTTGCTTGAAGAACCATCAGAGGAAAAATGAGTGTTTCAAGATGTGCTAGTGGCTTCAAGAGTTATCTTGTGGTTTGAATTCTTCCAAATGATATGTGACTGACAGTATTAGTCAGCTAACAGATTTATCTGGAGGAAGGGAACCAACAGAAAACCTACTTAGCACAGCAATTTTTGAAGTATCTGTTCTTTTTGAATTTTTCTTAGTTTTTCATGCGACAGACTCAGCTTTAAAAGCTTCTATGTGGTCTAAGGGAAAAATTTAACAAAAATTCAAATTATTGATATTTCAGGTTGTTCAATTAGCAGAAGCAAATAAAATGTGCTGAAAACAAACACAAATTGCCACATATAAGACTTGTCTGCACTGCAGCCTTTACAGTAAAGACTCAGTCTTGGTTTGGGCTCTTATGCATACACCTGTAATATAAAGTTGAAACAGGTTTTAAACTAAACTTCCCAGTAAAGGCAAATGCTAACAAAAATATGAGTTATAAGAAAGGAGGCACTTTTTCATTCCTGTGCTGTTAAAGCCTGTAAAAAATTTAACCATCCCAGTTGGTAACCAGATCTCTAACCTGTATAAATCAAAGTTTTGTTTTAAATGAATAAAAACACTTTGGCACACAACCATATTATAGCAGTATGATGCATGCCTGAATATTCCTAAGAATGCCCTCAGAGGTACACTGTGAGCAGGAATATTCTGCAGAAGCGAAGATGAGGGAGTACAAAGGCCCATTGTGCACACTAATGCAGAAAAATGAAATCAAATACCATTCTCAGCAAAAGCAGAGTGTCTTCTGAGCAAAGGCTATTAAGTGTGTCAGACTGTAGGATATTTTCTGGACATGACTATTATGTTAAAACATACTGAACATGTGTCACTTTTAACCCTGTACTGGTTGTAACATCACAGCTCCAGAGGAAAAAAACGGTGCATCAATTCTTTGTATCAAATACTCAGAAACACTTTCTTCTCACTGAGCTGTCATTTCTCATTTTTAAAGGTTAGAATAAGTTATAATTAGTATTTGCTGCCCTGTCAACTAATAAAATATAAAAAGCTTTCTGTGAGTTTAATGCTTACACAGTGTAATTACAGCTGTTTTGAATGTACAGTGCATGTACTACAGGTTTTGGTATGTGCTCCCCACCTTTTATGACCTAAATTCTCAGGTTCAACCTATATCGTATGAGTAGTGAGCAGACACTGCAAAAGACAACTATTTCAGACCTAAACACAAGTCAACACCAATGCAGTCCTGTACTTTTTGAGAGGCATTACTACATCAGCCTCTGGGGACAGGAAGGAGGAGGAGAAAGCCATCCAATTTCTTGCTTCCACTTTTCTTCCCCTTCCCTTCAAGAGGAACCCTTGGTCAAATTCTCCCATTCGTTAGGCTCAAATGCTCTGAGGCTTTTTGGTAAAGAAAGATATGGCCAAAATTTCAAAGCCACTTCCAACCTCATCTTTTTGCCAGTCTGAGAGACATCCTGGGGAGAGAGGGACTGCAGCTGCCCTGTTTGCACAACTCTGGGGCTGGCTCTACTCTACAAGAAGAGTTGTACTTTACAACCATTTGTTACCCAGGGATGGAAGATCGCTTGCAAGATTCAGAGTAGGGCAAAGTGATGATAGAAACCATGTAGTGCACCATCACTTACCTGACCCAGCTCCTTACCCCCCTAAGTATTTGGAAGAGCTTTGAACACATTAAAAAGGTGAAGAGCAGAGATCTGCCAGGACACTGGAGTTACAGCTCTACGTACTCAGTTGTTGTGTCCATAACGTGCATTTTTCATCCATTCCCACTCATACTCCTTTCATTGCCTGTCCTGTCCCTGGAAACATTCAAAGTCAGTTTGGATGGGGCTCTGAGGAACTTGATCTAGTGGAAGATATCCCTGCTCGTTGTGGGGGCATTGGACCACAAGACCTTTAAAGGTCACTTCCAAAGCCAACCATCCTATGATTCTGAGTAAGGCAGGTACAAAGAGCCCACAAAATGAAAATGCACTTAATTAAACCAAAATGTAGTCTAAACAAACCCATTAAAATGATGAAAATCTTTAATTTTATTTAAGTATAGTTGTACAGACACGTGTATATACAAATACAGATCTTATGGGGCAGGGGGTTTGGGTGGGTTTTTTTTCTAACATTTTCTTTTAAGTTTATATAATGTAAGCATTTCAAAAACAGCACTCAATGAATAAGTGCAAAGAAACTGCAAAGCAGGGCAGTACAAGCACAGGACCACACTGAGCTGAACTTTCATACCCAGATGCATACACAATGAGTGTCTTCAATGGTGTGTCAAGAGTAAGCATGGTAAGCGGATTTCGCAGACTCATGGGTAACCTCCAACATGCCAGCATCTATTAAACTGTACAGACAATGGCAGCAAGCCTATTGTAGGGAGATTTGTCTCACATCTGAGAAGCTCAAGGGCGAATGCATGGGAAAAACTCAGTGATGCCAGACCAGAAACAGATCTGCCCATTCACAGCTCCAAAATAAAAAAGGAGGAGAGTGGGAGAGGAGGCAGGGCAGGAAGAGGGCAGAGAAGTGTGGAGGGTTGTACATTAAAATTGGTGATTACAAAATCCAAGTGTAATGAAAAGAGAGGGAGAGTTAACACTCTAAACCTCTGAAAGTGACTGAACCATTGCGCACCTAAGGCAATGGATTAAGTTCAGTTTTGAGGGCTAGGGGTGGGAATTAACAGGTATAAATACAACCATTTTCCTTCCACAACTATAGAGGAAAGGAAACAATCTACTCAACTACTCTCAGTACTTCCCAAATTTGTTTCTAGTTCTTTTGGAACCAAGTACATACATATATCACACATGACACTGGCAAGATCCCTTCTGGAAAAAAACTATTCATGGGAACAAATCCAGAAGAAAAACAGGAGGAAAAAAATACAAATTAAAAAGAAACAAACAAACAAAATAACAGAAAAGTTGTTATATCCCCAAAGCCTTTTTAGAAACAAACATGATACAAAAAAAACAAAACTAACACAGAAACCACTGGGCTCCAACATAAGACCTTTAAACACTGAGGACAAAACATTGATCATCAAAAGTCATGTTGTTCCAGGTCTTGACGTTGTGAAGTCTTGCAACAGATGAACAATTTTCAAAGATGAGTCCAGTATGCTGCAGTGTCATGGCCACTTTTCTCTCAGTTCTTAGCCATGATCACACTTGATGCTTCAAAGCTCTGTCTTGTAATCAACACGTGATTTTAATATCCTGAAAGTCTATTGTTCTCACTTACAAAAGACATAAGAATCAAATTAATACTTTATTATCAAACACTATATACAACAGAGGTTGCTAATAATACAGAATTTAAAGAACATAGCTTTAAGTTTTACTTGTCTTTCCTTTGCCATCCAGGTAAGTACAGTAAAAAACAATATTCTAAACTAACACGAAATGTTACCTTCTCTATTGAAGGATACACAGTATCCACTAAACTGATTGATCCCTATTTTGCCTGCTTCACATTGCAATGCCCTTGGCAGCCAGGAGTGCAGGTCATGGGTGTAAGTAACCCATTTAGTCTGGGGAGAATCAGTACCGCAGACTTGAGCAGGGGCAGATGAAGGGTAAGGAAGCAACAAACTACTTGGTTTTCAGCAACATCTGCATTTAAAGCATCCAGAGGTTTGCAACACAACACAAAACCCACCAACATTTATGTACTTAGTATGACTGGGATTGCCTAATGCCATCAAGTATGAAAATGGCAGTGCCTGGAACGCTGCTCCCAGCCATGCTGGGCAGCCCGGGGATCTTTGCTTGTGCTGTCCCTCGCCTAGCAGCAAGGCTCTGGGACAATATGAAGAGGTGAGTTTCATCAGGAGTAACGCTACTGACAATCCTTTGCTGTGGGTAAATGTACGCCTTCAACATCATTCAGAGACAAAGGATGACAAATGAAGTCACCATTTCTACATCAAATTTGCACTACTTGTGTGACTGCGTGCAATTACTATAAATCATTTTAATATGGTTACACATCATGCAATATTATCTGTACTCTGGTTAATAATCCATTTGATAAGGTGCATTCTGATTAAGCTCACCTCATCCAAAGCTTTTTAATTCCCACCTACAGAAACTATTAATGTGTGTATCAAGTATATACACCCTAAAGAGAGCAAAGTATCAGACAACCTGTAATGAGATGATGACTTCCCTCACTGTTTGGATTGTGTATCTTTATCCCATGCACTTCACACTAGAGCAAATTTCCTGCATTCCTCCTGTAAGTACAGGCCCTGTCTTCATGAACATGTATGATATCAGGCAAGCCCAGGTCATAGCTCAGCATTCATAAAACCTCCCTTTGCATATCAAATTTATTTTCCCCTCTCCTGCTTCAACTTCTGGAAGGCCCTTCTTCATTTAAAAATAAAAAGCCTTTGAAGTGGTGTCCACTAATGGCATCACTCAATTTTGTTACATCAGAATTTTTCTTCATAATTAATATAGAAAAATTTTGTTTTGTTTGAATATGGTCCATGTTTTGTTTACTGCAGTTTTTGTCAGAAAAGCTCTGTTTCAGTCTGGGTCTGAAATTTCGCTGATAATCCTTAGCAGTCCAAATTTCATGGCAAAAAATAGCCAAGCCAAAAAATACTCCAAGGCTTGCACTTCCTGGCAAATTACTTTTAAAAGTTTTGCTAGCCAAGGCTCAAATTCCTTAAACAGGGTCACTCCTAATTCCATCAAACAAGACAGTCCCATTTCCTAATTGCATCAAGGGTTACCGCTTCTCTCACATGTTTAAATAGGACAAGCATATATACTCACTCTCAGCATAAAGTATATCTAAATAATGTATTTTCTATTCTAGTGGATTTTTAAAAAAATATTTTGTTAAGTCTTTGGGAGCCCATCTAGTTTATCTCCAGCTGATAAACACGTTTCCTCTACTCTTGAAACTGTGCTGGAAGGGGAAAAGATAAAAAATCAACATTGAATTCATATTCCACACTTCTTTTCTTTCCCCCCACCAAACAATGCTATTAGACTGCCCTGGCTTCTTCTACGGGTGATTTATTCCCATGATTGAGGAACTTACAGGAGAGACAAATCAAGAGAACACTGGAGATCCTGTGTTCCAAACACGTTTCCTCTAGCCACCGATGTCCTCTTTTAGCATGTATTAACACCCAGAGCAGCATCCAAGGCTATCAGCTACTAAGTCAGTGCTGGGGAAGGTCACTTTATTCTCAAAAGTGCCTCTGCATTTCAAGAAAAAAATTTTAGCACCACGGTGATTTGTTTTAAAATAAAATAAGCCGGTGTGCATTATCCCCTTAAAACGAAATAACAGAGGCACTCACACCCCCAGTGAAGTTTCCTAAATCTGACCTTGCCTGCTGTGTGCTAACATTCCTAAATACTAACGTTTTCCTCTCACCAAAGACAGCATTTCTACTTGTGAGCAAAAATTTTACTGTCAAAGATGTTTCAAGACAGTCCTATAAGAAACATCACCTTCCCCTTTCAGAAGCCTGTTCATTTAGAAACTTCTGGAGGAAATGGTGTTATATTATGTCTATTCTTAATATCTCCCCTCCAGTCCTGACATGGTGACACAATGCCTTGCATGACCATCTTACAGTGCTGAATGAGAAGGCATAAATATTCTATCACAGAGAAAGACTCTCCCAGGTTTTCACTCACTTTCCTTATCCCTCACTGACTGCATCTGCCACTACACTTTCTCGTCCACATACAGATGACACAGTGAGCTAACAGAGGTGACTTCTTAAAGGAGAATGCAGAGGAAAATAAGAATCACTAGTGTCACTATTATAGTTTGGCATTTTCATTTGGAGTCCTTTTATTTATATGGAGGGGTTAAGAAAGTCACAGAGTAGGTAGGGGTGGGTGCTGAAGCTAGTTATCCCCTTCAAATTTTTGCTGAGTTCAGGCTAAAAGGGAGAAGAAAAGGGAAAAATAACAATTTGACATCTGCAAAAACAATAAAGTCCCTTTCCTGGGATGAGCAGTTAGGTGGATCTTTGATGTTCCAAGACCCTGATATTTTCTGTGACAGGTTGCCCGAGCATACTGTGCTATAATATCAAAAGCATTGCCAGGAGGAACAATAGAGTTGCCAAAAGCCGGCTGGGTATCCTTGGTGTCTGTGCTGCGTTCTCGCCACGGGATGGCTCGGCTGACTCATGTACGGTATCATCTGTTCAAACAGAAAGCATACATTCCAATGAGATGTTGCATCCTTCATAAACTCTCACTGAGCCGACAACTGTAAGTAGATTCCAGTGCCTTTATGAAAGCGTGTAATACCTCATTATGTAACCAACTTGGGGCCAAGTCCTGCATTTCTTACTGGCAAAACTCCCACTGAAGACCAGAGGAGCAGAAACTAAGTCTGATTTCAGCAGATTGAGGAATGAAAGATTCCTCTTCAGTAAAACACTGTGACTGTAGCTTTGGATGTCTCATTAGAGAGCAACATCAGTTGGGAGGCAGCTAGATAAAAACACCTGATTCTCCAAAGTGTTGCACGTGCCCGGAATTAATTTTGCAGTTAGTCCCCTAATTCAGTTACAGATTTTAGCTCCTGAATTGGAAATGACAGCCTATAAACCCAAGCACAGGCACCCCTTCCATGCACAAAATTGCCACTGAAGTATGTTGTATCTGGGGACGAGCAGGAGACGTAAGATCATTCCTTCTTTCTTGGGACAAAAATTTAAAGGCTAACGCATGACAGTCGCCGATTTTATAGCATATATACTCAAACTGGAAAATCTCACTACCTTTCATGGCACACAAAATAAAGATTTACATATATGCTGCTAGAACTAATGAAAAAAGAACCAGCTGAGTTAGGAAAACATGCTTATGCATTAGTGGCAGAAAAAAACAAGGTAGCAAATATTAAACTTATTATACACAGCAAAGCCCTGTTTAGTTTTTGCAAACTTAAGATCAGCCTAAAAGCCACAGCTTGTAAGAGAGAAAAGGTAGGCAAAGTCCAAATCAACTTTGGTGTTTTTATAGCAGTGGTATTTTTCTTTGCAAAGTCCTCCATATCCTCCATATCTAAAGCTATCTAACTTAGCTATTCAAAAAGCAATCAGTCTGAAGCTTGACATAAAAATTCAGCTCTTGTTTTCATTAATAAATGAAAGGAAAAAGCCAAACCTTTTTAGTAAGTGTGAATTGGCCTCAAAACCTATCTGTAAGTTTATTTTAAAACACCAAAGTTTCCAGCAAAATTAATAGTATCTTACCTATTTAATGCAATAAGCTCCTTATTTTATAAAAGATGTCAATGTGTCTATGATGTTTCTGTTTCATAGCTCTCATCTCAAACAATTGCACTGCCAGGATTACATTGGGTGAGACCTGAGCAGTTCCAGCTAGTGGCACTAAGGGAAGCAGGAGTCAGGACACTGGGATCACCATGCTTTGTCATGGAGCCTTTTATGTGGCTTTAGCCACAAGCAAGCTCCCTCCCTTTCATACCCTTGACACCTAGCACAAAATCAGGAGAGCACTTAGCATAATTTAGGTTAATAGGCTCTTCAGCCCCAGCTCAGTTACACAGCAAGATGCACAGTAAACTGAATTAGCAATTTATCACGTGTACTTTCTCCAGCACTAATTGATGCTATAATCACATAAGGCTTATCAACAGGTTTCAGTGCTGCTCAAGGCAGAAGTATGAAAAGCAAGCACTGATTAGCTGTAAATATGGTCATGTTTGTAAGAAAGAGACATCTCTTCTTGGTGGTGCCAGGCAATAGTGGAAACTGATGCACAGAAAGTTACACCTGAAGAGGAGGAACTTCTTCACTATGTGGGTGACTGCACTGGAATAGAGCGTCCAAAAACGTGTGGAGTCTTCCTCACTGGAGAGAGTCAAAAGCCATCTGGACATAATCCTTGCTTTAGGGGACTTGCTTGTGTACGGGGGTTGGATTAGATGGCCTCCAGTGGTCCTTTCCAACCTTACCCATTCTGTGGGATCAGTGGGAAAGTCTGGATGGAATGGCTCTGCACCATGTATGGCAAGGAGACCCTCCCAGGTATATTGGGCCCTAGTATTTTTCCTTCAGAATTATTCCAAAGGATTCTAAAAATATCAGTGAATGCTGGCTTCTGAAAATGCTACTTTCAGTAGTCGTCAATACCAAAAGTTGTTTCACATTTCATTTCTGAGTTACAATCTTGTACTATGGCGACACTGCAATGAAAAAACAATACTTCAAAAAATTCACTCAATTAAAACATATTTTAAAAGTTACAGGGAAAAAATACACTGTGTTGTCAGTTGTACCTCCTTTCATATATTTAAAGTTAGGTCTTCCCAATTTAGAAACATTTACTCATTGCTGATGAACTAAAATTACAGAGGAGAATGATGTGTATAACCTTCTGCCTCTAGAATTGCAAATAAGTCTGAATTTGCAACACTGAATGTCAACAATTTTGGCCTAATTACATCAGTGAGTCAGCACTAAAACACAATAGGGCAGAACCAGTGTATAGCAGTAATAAATCCTCATTCTCTCTAACTATCAGATACTGCCACAACTGGAACACTGGCTACTGCTGAAAAACTCAGTGAAAAAGCACTAAGCTAAAAAGATTACTTCTCTTAAATGAAAAAACGGAGACACTCTATGATGCCATTTTTATAAAGCCATTCTTCACAGAATAATTAATTTCCATGTAACATTAAGGCATCCCTTTTGAGAAATCATCTGGGTTTTCTCTCAATGCTGTTGCAAGGTTTCTGCACTCATATATTAGAACACTATTCATCTGCAGTCATGAAAATCACATTTACAAATATTATTTTTTTTTGGAGGTCCAGAATCATAGCTGCACAGCCTGTAAGGCTTGAGGAAAAGGGTTTGCCTCATTTAAAACACTGAAGACAATGGATGAAGAGGAAAGGATTCCTGAACAGAATCCAGACGGTCACTACTAAACACTGGAAATACCAGCAATATAGAAAAAATTATTTCGACAGTGATTTTTTCTGATCACACATCACATACTTCAGGTATAACTTTCAGATATGCACAGCTGCAATTTTTGTTTAAGGATTTTTTCTTTTTTTATTATTAAGGAGAAAGAGAGGGGGAGGAATAGGAATAGAGCCAACTACTTCCACTACTTGTGAAAGTGCAATCACTAGATTCCTGTAAATTTCTTAACAAGACCAGTGAAATTACAAGGGTTCAAAAATCATATAAACAGTGATTTTCACAAGAAAGATGACAGTGAGTAATCTCTGAACATGACCCTCCTGCCTTGCAATTCTTCTGTCTATTGTGGAATAAGATCATGGCAGGCTAGGGGAGAGCACAGGAGCAGAAGATGCTCGTCAGAGAAATGCAAATTAGTACATGACACAGAACACATGCAACAAGATACTCCAAGGCAGCAGCAAACCTAACAGACCAACAACAGAGAAATGTGACAGCAGTTGGCACATCTCAGAGTGACTGATTATCTAATGGTGACTGGCCTGATTAATAATACAAATATACATTGGTATCAGGAGTGGATATTTTGTGGTACCAAACCTTCTCATTAAAGTTATTATTTCCCCCTGGTAACACAAACAGTATTTAATCCCAGACTGCAGGATGCTCTTTGTTTGATTTTGCTTGCCTGGTTTGCCTGCTGCTTTCTAATGATGTGCTTTTTGTGACAATGTTAACTAGTTATAGCCAATCACTAGGAAGTGATAAGCACTGCTGAAACAAAAATTTAGCAAGTTTACTAAAATCAGGCCTGTATTACTCAGATGATCTCTTTTGCAAGTGCTATCAGACACAATAAGTACGCCATGTTCACCAAATCACAAAATATAAAAAAGTGCACTGAGTTTCAAATTCATAAGTAGAGATAGTGAAAGAACATTCTGATGTCTTCTGTAGAAGAATGCTGCTAATAAACGTATAAATATAGCCAATGTAAGTGCAATAGCCTTGCATTTAGATTTACTTAAACAACATCTTTGATTTGTAAACTCCAAATTTTTAGGAAAGATCTGCAAATTATTTTAAAGAAAAGTAATAAATTCTACTGTTTATCCATAGTTAAATCGTTTAAATCAGCTAAATTGTAAAAGCTTTATTACATTATGTATAACTAATGAATTTTAATTAAAGGATCTGCATATAAAAGAGAGAAAATAAAAATATAAAATTTTTTTTAAAATAAAAATTAGCATGTTGTTTTATATGCAAATGTGTTAATATGGTTTTTATTCATATTCAAATAGCATAAGAGGAAAAAAATCTCAGTAATATGTTCTTTAGGGTATGTACTAAACAATATATGTGCAATATTTTCTGATATGATTGTGTATTTGACTGTTTATTTTAATTATGGAGGCTTTAACACAACATGTGAGCAGTGTGTAGGTACATATGAAATGAACAGGTCTACCACTGTTGCAAATACTTGTCCTACACACCTACCCAATTTTAACTCCTTTTAAGTTGTTCGGGTTACTCATACCCCTAGAAACATATACAGTTCTATCTGTCACAAGCTTCAGCCACACAAACAATACCCATGCACTTTCCACATGGAGACATATTAGCTTGACTGATGGTGGAGGTTAATGGGCAGATGAGGAGCATCATTATTCCTAAGGCAATGTAAGAAAAGCCCCCCAAGACTTCAATTTGCTTCAATAAAAGCAGGAGAGAAATTTGTATTTATACTTTTGTCTATACATCAGCGTGTGTCAGTGTATGTACATGCACATATGTAAAATGATACTTTGCCTAACCAAGTATACACACAACTATATATAATTCTAAAGGACTAACTTCTTTATAAACAAAAACTCAGTTAGTTGCATACCTGTGTCCTGCACTGGCATTCAAGAAGCAGTGGTCCTGTTTTTCTGAAAGTCTTTTGAAACCACATAACACAAATGAAGTGTGCCCATTGACTTTATTTCTAAAACTTTGGGCCCAATTAGTAAATAGAGTGTGCTGCCAATCTGCTGAGCCTTTGGCTTGGGTGGGCCAGTGGCTCCAGGATACTGGTGGAAATTTTACACTGGCATACGCCAAATTTCACTGAACCATGTCACCCCGAGAAAACAAATAAAACAACATTTTTACTTCCCTGCATTAAACACGGGTACAGGAAATACACCATAAGCAGTATTAGCACTGCTAGAAATGTGCAAAAGCAGGGCAGTTTTACCATGCAAAGCATGCAGAGAGAAGAGGGAATAAAGTACTGAAGCACCAGAGGGATACACGCATTTGTTAAAAGAGATTCTCTAAGCATACTAACCTGCTGGTTCTAATGAATTTTCTACTTTGTCGTTAACATCGAAAACACGATCATGAACACCTATAGTTTTCATACAGCTGTCTATAACAAAAATAGAGATAACAGCCAAATATGTTAGTGAAACACCCTTATACTCCCCACTTTCCTTTTTTCCTCTCTTTTTTTCTCTCTATTTACTATACATAATTAAGCATATTCATATCTTAAAGTCTATGGCATTTGTCCAAATGCCAGTACAAGTCTTCCATTTGTACAAAGTTCAAGACACAAGCTAGCAACTGCCAAGTAATTCAAACAAAGCTTTATGAAAAATGATAAGAAAATACAATGAAAATCATAACACAAACATTGCTCTTTGTACAGAACAGATACAAGATTCAACATTAAAAAAAAAATTGTTTACTAGACCACAGAGAAAGAAGGCACTAGAAAGCCACCCTTAAAAACTTAATCTGAAGAACTTACTTGCTGGTCGCACAAACACCTTAAGCTTTAAGCAGGATCTCCTTCCATTATCTGGGATGGCAGAAGCTATAAAATTAAGAAAAAGGAAAAATTAGCAGAAGAGTAAGAGAGTGAAAATCCAAAACACCCTTTGTGTTGAAATAAAATATTCTTTCTCTTCCCTTCATCTGAAGGACTGGACACATTTCAATCCCTGAATGAACATACGGACTTCAAGTGCACGAAGTAGCTAGATTATGTAAAAGCATATAATAACTGCAGGTGTTACTCAAATCAATTTCTTTATTATTTTACATTGAAGGAGTGAAGCACATGCTATTTTCAATGTTTCATTACTTCCTTTCACCTTTCCACACCTTTCTTTTGAATGCTTGTTTAATATGGTTTTTGTTATAATGCATGTGTCCACATTGAAAAAATAGTTCAGAATATAGAATACTCAGAGAAAAACTGACCTTGAAACATTAGGCCATAGACTTCAACAACCCAAAAACGGATGAAAAAAAATTACACTAAAGATGACAGTGGTAAAAATGGATCTATATACTTCCAGCAAAGTAGAAATACACATCATTAAATTTTACAGCAAAGTCAGACTCCATATGCATCTGTCTTTGTTTAGAAAATATTTATCTCGCTACAGTCAAAACATGATTTTCTATATTATACAGCTAACAAACCAAAATCAATTTATTCCTTCTTTCTGCCCTACTTCATAATTTCCCATTCAAAGTATTTAATTTTTAAGTTTACTATATTAGGAGAAAAGAAAGTAAGTGGAAATATGTCTAGCCCTAATGCAAAAGGTCACCCACAAAGGTTGTGGCAGTACCTACTTTTCTCACAGAAAAAGGTGCTCTTGTGAAAACTTTCTATAACCGTTCTTGCCTACAATATAATAGGGAAATAGGCCTGCCTCTCACCACCAAGGTATCCCTTGAGCACTGTCTCCCAATATTTACACACTGGTATATTTCCTCAATATCTACAATTCTGATACTCTCCATTGGCCCACAGTTCAACATACACAACCAAACAACTTGACTTGGGCATGAAGATTTTCACTTGTGAAAGACCATTGACCTTTTTTTCTTGAAAAAACTCCTCAAGAGCTACTGCTAAAAATATTACCTGAAGCATTGACGGGTAGCTTTTCTTTCATTGCATTCAAAATCTATGTATTGGGGCAGAATGAGCTGCATTTCGCATTAAATGGCCACTACTGGAAAAGATGATTGGGCTAACAAGATGTTAGTTTCCTCTGCTTACCCTTATTTCATCCACTTTTATAAATTCTGTCCTTGTATGTGACAAACAAATAAAATTAATTACATATAGACATATGAACTCTTTGTCTTCATGTTAAGCTTACACCTGAACAGCTCAACAAATTAGAAATAAATTTCCTAAGACTCTGATGATGTGCTTTGCAGGGAAGGCATCAGATTTTTCCTAGAACTTACCAAGAACTAGCAAATTCTGTACAAACACAAAAGAGAAGCAACATAAAGAATCTAATACAGCTCATGTTGTGATTCTGCATCATCAAAGTTCTTGAAAAATTGTTCCCCTCTTTTAGTCAAAACACAAAAGCATGTAGGAATGATGCTCTCCCCCCACAATGCCAAGCAGTTAAGAGTTAACAACTATCTTTGACTATAGCATCTTACCAAGTCAGAAAATTTCCCTCCATTGAGTTTACAGTAACAGGTGTGTTATTTAGGGCAAAATATTTGCCCTCTGTGGCTATCTTCAGGAAATGATGTCCTTTTGGTGGCCCTCACTGAATATATGCAACTGACTAATTACTTTGTTAAGACTAAACAGACAGTTGTAAATTTCTCAAAAGAAAAGAATCCTATAGTCATTACCAAATTACTAAGATAGAGGCAAAAATCACATTTGCAATGTAAGACAAAACTGAATCCCTACAGTTAATTTATCACTGACAGATATTTTCTGCCCAGTAATTATTTCAGAAGTGCATTATGGCACATATTTATTTAAAAGCAAGTTTTTGCTTTGATGTTTGCATGCTCCTGCTTTTGTCCCTAAAATAAGCATGTTTTGCTTATTTAAACTGCTGTTTATTAGAATACTCTGTTAGTCAGTGACTAACTAGGATACCACTGGACCACTGACTAGCTAGAAGAGCTAGAAGGTAATAATATCCCATCTGGAAATATAATCTATTCTTTCTGGAAAAACAGAAAATTAATGCATTGTACACTGAAGTTCATATGTTCACATAATATTTACACACAAGTAGGAGCAAATAGCAGCTGGTGATTTGCTATAGTCTTGGGAAGAAAAATATAAAAATCCATTGACTGTTGACATCTTTTCCACCAGTCTTTATACTCTCTTGCAACTATAAAGTATTTAATGTAGAACTGTCCTACTGCAATCATAACAATTGCACTTAAATCGTCATTCCAGAAACTGCCATAGTCTTAGTGAGAAATATGAAATTGCAGTTTTCTTCTTTCCAGAGAAATTATGTATTGTCAATGTTTGCCATAAACTCAGAAATATTCCTCTTTAATCAGCATTTTACACCTTCGGAATGAATAGTAATAACTACCAAAACAAATCAAGCATTATTTTTCAGCACTTCCATCTTCCTTAACAACCAAGACCAAGGTGATGAAGGGATACATTGAAATCTCTTTGGACTTCCTGAAAAATTAAATGCTGTTTGCCAAGATGCATGACTGCAATTTTTTTCTTCCTTTCTTTTACTTCCACTCTCCCTCCTCTTCCTTTCTCCCTTTCATCTTACAAGAAAAAAGCATACATCAATGTTAGTTTTTGTTTTAAGACCAGATGTATCACCCTTTGGAAAGAGTCAGGAAAGGAGAAAGAGAACTGCTCCTTGTCAGCTGGGATCTGTTAAAGCTGCTTCTCAAGTAAACCATTACTGCTGTTGCTACATTCCACTGATATTAGTTACAGTGTAAGAAAAGATGTCCTTTCTAGGTGGTACAAAAAGAAATTTCATTCTCCTTTCTGAACAAAATCAGGTTAGACCCTAAGGCTTTGCTACAAGGCTTTTATATTTGCCCATTTTAAAGGTGATATTAGCTAAAAAATACAGGCCAGTTCTGAGAGCAAGAAGCCTCTAATACTAATGGAACCTGTCCCAGGTAACACTTTCCATTTCCAAAGCCAGAATTCCCAAGGAAAAAAAAAGGCAATTGAATCCTTGCTGCAAAACAAAAAAGAAGCCTTTGAAAAGACTCCCAAATAAGGAGCAAAATAGGTCATATCCACTTCTATTTTCATTAATGATATTAGACTAGAAAAGATCTGACTGGTTTAGTCTGTGTCAGGAAGAACCACAATTGAAAGCCGAAGAGGAACTCTGAAGTGTTGCTAGTTCCTACAAGTTATCACAATTCCTATGATACTTCCCAACTCCCTTGCCCTACCTCACCTTTACCAGCAACTTCATGAAAATCTCCTGGGTCCCTTTCTTAAAGAAAATGCTTTTGACCTCATGGTTACACAAAGATCTGGGGTGAGAAGAAAGTGAACACTAAAATCTCTCTAAAATCATAAGACACATGAAAACATCTCAATGATTATAAAAATAACTGATTTGGTCTCTTCATTATTTTTTTAATAGGAAAATTCCACAATTGAGAAGAAATATAACTCATGAGAGCTGTATTCTTCTGATGAGAATTCCATCTGCTTTAGTTGAACTAGGAAAAAAACCATACAATGAACTACTGCACACAGGATTAGGTCCAAGCTGGATCCGAAAACACCCTATTATAGACAAATTAGATGGGAAAAATTCTCGACTCTGAACCGCTTCTGGTTACCATTTAATACCCTGTAAGGAAAGGAAAGCGAGTGATGAAAATTATTCTCTCCTCATCTAGAGCCAAACCATAAATATTTCTGTATTTGCTAGCTATTTTTAAATATAAAAAAAAGTTATACAACTCCCTCATCTCACTCCTAAGTATTTCTTGGCTAGAAAACACATGGTACATTATTAATATATTAGATATAAATAACAGGTTAGGTCCTTCTTCAGCCTGGCAGCAATTAGCAAAGTTATTCAATTACTTCAAACAGAAAACAAAAAAGTAGCATACACAGGAAACAGTTATGCAGTTCAATTTACTACAACAGATCCCAAAATCTCATTAAAGGAGTCATCAAGGTATGGACTAATTAGTATACAAACTAAGCTAATTTATAAGTAAATGTAAAAAAAAAAATAAATTAAAATTTCAAAAGCAACTTAGTTATCAGGACCTGCTATTGTGACAAAAGCAGTAATTATTTCCTAAGAGAGGCAACAGTTTGGCTGGCTGAGGCTAAGTTTCTAACCTAAAAGCAAGTTATCAGGATGCAACATTTAAAGTGTCTCAACCATCCTATTTATTGATATTCACATGTAATCAATCATTACCTCTACTTGCCTCCTCACTCATTCTTAACTTTCTAATTATAGGATTGCACTTTTCCCTAAAATGCAAGTCCAGATACAGAAGGAAAAAAGGAATCACAAATGCAGTTCAAATCCTCCTTTAGCACTACCAAGACATTAACATTCATGACAGAAGCCACTGTGGGCCTTATTAGAAAGCGTAACTGGTTCAGTTGGAAATAGCACTCCATTTATCTAAGGCACTCCAACAGTGCCTTTATTTAAAATGGGGGGACACTGGTAAAAAGTATTATTTTCCTATGCACAACACCCTCACCATGCCTCTGCAGATACTCTGCAGATGGCAATTCTCTCACTATTTTGTATTTCAATTTCTATTACCAGTTCACTTGGAGTATTCTCTGAAGGGATTATAAAGCTCTGTTTGTGAAATACAGAAGACAAGGCAATGTTCTCATTGCATTTTTGAAAAATGTGATGAATGTTTTCTTCTGATGTCTGCTAGGAAATCCATCAAAGAGGGTCTCCTTGTAGGCAAGAACTGAGAAGTCATGCCAAAATCTCACCTCAGTTCACTGCAGACGTACTACTGCCAGCATCCTCTGTTACACAAACTCTGGCACTGATAAGTGCTTCCCAACCACAACTGTTGAACAGAAGTATTGTTTCAGACTGGGAAGCCAATAGAGGATCAATTCTGAACTTTTCAGCACAATAAATTGAGATGCCGCATGCATACAGCTTGAGTAAATACCTAACACTTAGTGCCCAGTCAAAAGGATTGCACATATAACTTCTGCAAGCACCTGGAGAAACACCACAGAGAACCTGCAGCAACCTAGTACACAGGATGACAGGATGCTGGGTGCTGTCGATCAGAAACCCACGTTTACACAGTCCTTGCACTCTCTTAGACCTGTAATTTACAGAAAACCTCTTCAGGAGAAAATATTTGCAGCCGTGATTTTCCTCTAGTCCTTTCAGGCACAATAGCACTCCCATTAGTCAAATCCAATGCCCAGGTAACCTTATACAACCTGAAAATCGTAATTCCACCAGCCTGAAGTATTTTAACATCCAATATCTTGTGTCAGCTACAGAGCTTTAGAAAGTTTTATTTTTAAGAAGATTCATCTGCTTCTTTCTTTGCACAGAAATGAGTATGTGTGAGAGCATTAAAAATGCAGTTTTCCATTATGTTTGCCACAGGCAATATTTCTCAATTTGTGCAAGTCAGAAGAAAAAAAAATAACCTATTAGTTGTTAGAAGAGCTCAGCCTTTCCCCTGTAGGTTTTCATGTGATTTACCATACAACACAAATGTATGCAAATTAGCCAGGTAAATGCAGAATTAGTTATTAATATTCTTCTCACAGTTTAGATTGGAAAAAAGCTACAAATTCGCATAAATGGTACAGCTGAAAAAGTCAGCTAGAATTAAATCAATCAATAAAGCACTCCTCTGTGTGCATACATGAAGTAAGACCCATATCTAAGGACAATAAAGGTTTTTTTCAAATTTATTTACCAAAAATAAGCTACTTGACAGGAATTATAGATAATTTTCTCCTGTACATGATAAAACAAACAAAAAAATTAAAATAGTGGTCCTACAGAAACCACTTCTTTCATCAATACTTGAGTTTAAATTAAAAGTCTTTGCATGCCTCTTTCATTCCAACCAACCAGCAAAAGCTTTGTTCTGGTAGCACACACATGACTTCATTCTGAGAAAATCAAAATATTGAATGACTATGTCTTAGTCATTCTTCAGAACTAATAATTAAGCACAATTCCTCAATAAATCATGACTAAACTTACTGGTAGCTTTGTTCTAGTCAGTTCTACAATCTCTGTATTTAGCAATAACCAATATGAGAACACAAAAAAACATTACTGAGCAACCTAAAGATTCAGAAATCTCTACAGAAAAATTCAGAAATCTAAACTGAAAAACCCCTTGACCCAGGACTGCTGACAACACCCATAAACTAAAAAACAAAACAAAACAAAATAAGCAAAACCAAAAAAACCCAACAAATCCCCAACTCCCCAACTTAAAATGGAAACAAAACAAATAAATAAGTGAACAAATGTGAATGGTGACAGCTAGTACTACTCATTGCTTAATACACACAAAAGTGGTGTGGATACCAGCATTTCCAACTGCATGTTTTAAACGCCACAGTATTAATAGGACACCTAATACAAATGCGTGTTTTGCACTACTCTCGCATGCTCAACTAAATTTGTATTTTATTTTTGCACTGATCTCTGCATGTGTATAGATACATGCCTACACACGTACACAGACTTATATGCTGCATTTCGTTCAAAATATAAATGACAAAGTACACAGCATGGAGGAAAAGACTTGATAAAAGCCATATCCACAACAAACAGATTGTGAAATGCTACGTTTATTTCCTAATGTCTTATACATAATTTGCACTGACATTGTACTGTGTAAAGACACTGGATTATTATGGCCTATCTCACAAGTGACTATATTTCTCAGACCTACTAAAAATAGCCTTGTAAATGGAAATGAGTTGCCAGACAAATGCTATTTTAGTAAGAGTTCTTGGAAGAAAGCAATACAGAGTTACTGTTTCTGCACTTAATGCTGAATTAACTATCCCACTGCAACTGCTTGGCCAGGAAGAATACAATTTTTCTTGCATTTTCTAATCCATTGCAGCTTATATATCTGGTTGAAGGCTGTAGAGACTGAAAATATGTTTCGTATCGAAGTAATACAAAAAAAATACAGCCATGTGTGTTAGGAGACATAAACCATGGACTTTCAGTTTTATTAAGCCACTTGTTTAGTATTTCCTCTTAGCATGGTCTAGCCTTATGTCTCTCTCAGGCAGGTCCCTTTTCTCCTCTAAGGGGGAATTTAATGACAGCTGGCCTGGCTGGTGTACTGCAGTCAGAGTTTTCTAGTGTAGAACATCAAAGCAACCCAAAGCACAGTTCTTCAGTGCTGGACACCACCAGAGGTGAACAGCAGCTGAGGGCTCATATGAGGCAACACTTTGAATCCAGTCCAAAGACTTTTTGTAGACTTTTATTATCTGTGTTCCCAAGTCACTGAGTCCAGTTGAGTTCAGCCAAACCTTAGAGCAGGCAGCCTGTACCCTTTACACCTTCAAGAATCTGAAAAAACAGGTGTTTCAGATATTGGAAAATCCAACTCTGACTGAACTGTTCCTCTGGTTCCTTGAACCAGTTAGAAAACAAAGCTCAAAGTTCTTTGCAAAGACATTTGTTTCTTTTCACAAACGCAAGAGCATTTGTGCATGGAGTGGAGCTGTCATCTAACACGCTCTAGCTTGAGCTTCTCAGCAAATCAGTTTAGCTTCTGTGGTGTTTCTTCTCATTAAAAAACTAACAAAGCTCTGCTGGAAATAAATGAAAAGCATATCTTACTTTGAATGGACTTTTAGTTGCATGTAAGTTCCTGTGAAATATGAGGTAGGAATGAAAAATAGATCATATATTTGCTTCCACATTAAATATTTGAAGGTGTTTCTCTCATATAAGCAGGTTCCTCTTTCATAAATGCAAACTGTATTACATACCTTAAAATAAGTACTAACATTTCTGCACTAGCCCAATATAAATGACTGATGTCATACTTTCCATTGTAACAAACCAACACTTATTAACTAGAATGAAATAACATCCTCAGATCTCATTACTGATTTCAGTGGTATTAACAAAACCAAACACAGTTATTGTACTACATTAAGACTGTATTAGAGCAAATTGCTAATAAAACAAGTTAATACTATCAAATAAAGCACTTAGAGAAAAATATATCCTCTTATTTTCCATAAGCTCTTTTGTACTTTGATTTTCCCTTGGTATCACTAGAAAGAAAATGGTTTTCTTCAAGCAGGCTATACAGTTTGCTAATTTCCATCTCTAAGAACCAGACATAAGTAAATCCTTTGAAGAGACATTATAGTCTTGTTAGTAAAGTAAAGATCTTTTTAATCTTTGAAGCAACATGTTCACCCACATGGAATTTGTGGGTATTGTATCATTTTACTATACTCTATACTCTAATGGATTTCATGTTATCCATTACTGGCTTTACCACTGCTGACAATATAATGAAAGAAAAGGGAAGAATTCTGTTCTAACACATCTTCATGGGCTTGCCACTGTCTTCAAAATATTTAGAAAATGTTCTGTCCATACTATAGTTGTAAATTCTGTCAAAAACCAAAAAAGTAATTTTACATGTTGTATTTTTCTAGGGTTGTGAACACTAACATAGACATGAAATGTCACTTTTGCTATTCACTTAAGTATGTTTATGTCTTGTGGAGGAGGGAAAAGACATAAATATACAAAAACAATCTTCAAGAAGTTTCAGGAGAAATTTAGGGGAAAAAGTACAAAATGGGGATTGTGGGGAGTTTTCAAATTTAAATTTAAAAAAATGAGAATAATGCAATTTTGAATGTTTGCTTGAACATGCAGGGAGGCACAAGAGTTTGCAAAAACGCTGCTTACAGATAATACCTTTGCTCAGAAGATTTCAGAAGGTTTATCTCTTGGAAAAGTTCTAATAGCACCTTGGTACCACCTTCACTCAGATAAACCTAAAATTTTGCAGAATGGAAACCAGGTATGAATTAGGAAAGCTGAAGTTTGGAAAACACATGGTAGTCCACTGTAATTGAAGCTCTTGCTATGACATTTCAGGATTGTCAGGGCAGAGACCGTTTACTTCATTATACCTACTACAATCCCATGCAACGACTGAGTACGGACACAATAGATGCCAGCACTGTATTAATAACAAACAGTACACCTTTATCATGTGAATTCCTAGTTTGTTCAAGTCCTGTAGAGGGCATGGCTACTGAATCATTCCATCATACAAGCCAGAAATTTATATCCAGTCCTTAGAATGGATATAACCCTTCAATTTGTGACCTTTACCATGAAAAATTCAGGAACACATCAAGCTGAACTTTTCTCTTTAGTCAAAATTTGTCCAGTATACGAGGTAATAGCACTTTTATTTAAACTTCTACATCCTCGCTTCTGTCTTTCACTCATCTAGCCTGTGTTCAATACCACAGGTCTTACTCATGTTTTGAAATCCATATTTTAAAAAGCCAACCTACGTGAGAATAACCATAGGCTCATCAAGGATAACTTGTCAGGAATTTGATGTGTCCCATTTATGCCAGAAAAGGACTATAGTCTGTTGTAATGGTGATTGTGGGAAAGACTAAGACACCCATCAGAGAGCTAACCTTTCATTTTTTCTGCCACAAATTATTTCCTTCTGAGCCTTTTTTTTTTTAAAGAATAATGTATACCACAGGACATTTAGCCCTATTCCCAGTGATCATTCCCAGATGAACTCAAAATTAGACATATATGTGTACACTTTTCCATAACTGAGACTTAAAAGTCCTGGTGGTTTGGAAACTATTTTAAAAGCAATGAATACTGCATCAGACTTGAAACACATGGGTACCTCTTGAGCTTTTCTCCTCCTGAATGGTTTAACAACCATTCTCAGAAGTGAAGAGAGAACTCCACCTGTCTACTGAAAAAGACACTGTTTCACACTAACGACCTGACTAAGCAGATTGAGAAATTCTTCTCTATTTTCTATCTGCTACTTCCTGATCTAAGCAAACACCACTGCACAGCAAGCTTATTTCTCTACTCTTTACATGTTAACCAGTTAAGGAACCAGTATAACCATGCTGTGAGAAGTTTCTAATGGTGTTTTTCTTATGTAAGACCATACATATGGAAAACAATATTGGGACAACACAAAAGAATTTACTGGAAAATCTTGCTGATAAATACTAACTTGAAAAGAGATGGACAAAAATTCTCCCAAATTAACTTCTCTCAAACAAGTGTCCATTATTGTTCAATTTAAGTGCCTCTAATCTACTGTGTGTGGTGTCTCCACTCCTCAGAGTGCAGAGAACTCAAGCCTCATCCTACTAGAGTAGCCCTGCCAGTCCCTATCCCACTTGCTGTGATCATGAAGATCCACTTACACTTCTGTGTCAGCTCCAGGCTAATCTACATCAACAAATATTTGCACTGGATATAGTTCTGGTAGCTTAGAAGAATTTCATGACAGTGTGCACCAGGTGCTTTTTCCCTTTCACATTTAAAAGATGGTTCCATGTCCTGAGTTTCTTCAAAGAAATCTGGATACACTGTCATTTACCTCAGGAAAAGAGTAATTGAAATTCATGGATTTTCTCCCTGAGTTGCTTCAGCAAAACTTTCAGAACTCAGAAACGGACAACCAACCAAACAAAAAAATCCACATCTGAGATTACATCTCTCACTTTGAGGTGTGGGGAAGCACCGTATCTGCAAATATGTGTGTACTATCTGATCTGGAGTCTTCAACAGCAAGGATAGCAGACGCTTTCATACATATCTATGAATTATACAACATGGTATTGTTGGCTTGAAGGCCAAACACACCCCTGAGTATGCCTACACAGATGCTGCAGTACCAGCTAAGGCAGGTCAGACATGCCTGCTGCTTGCCCATCCCACTCTGACAGCTGCCTCAGGCGCCAGGCGTCCTGGAGCATAGAGAGGTGTGGACTCCAGCACACCGCAGCATGACATCCAGCCAGGACAATTATAAAACCTGGGTTCCTCAAGGCTTCTTCCAGAGACTGCACATCCAGAACCAATGACACAGAAGGACTCTTCTTGTTCCATGTTCCTAGTTAATTTTTAAGATCTCTATAAACTTCCAGTTCACCTCTTAGGGGTCACTGAATAACATGTTCTTTAGCCAAGTAAAAGTGCTTGTGGTACAGTCTTGCATTTTTCTCTTCTGCCCTTGTGAAATATCCTGCAGAGACAAGAATATTTTTTTCTTGGATCAAAATGGATTTTTTTTTTCCTGAAAGCCCACGAGGTGTGTAATCAAAGCTGGCACTGGAGCATCCTAATTATGGAACCCAGCAAGGAACTTTCACACACATTTTGTGGACTTCAGATTTCTTGTTCACAAAATATTCTTGTTGAGAAAGAAGATAGCATGAGAAAATTCAGGAAATAGAACCCAGACTGGTAGGTAATATTTTTTCACTTCTGCCTCTAATACAATGGTCAAATTAAGAAAAATTATTCCTGTATTTGTAACACGTTTTTTTGAATAAACATCCTGAACTCTTCAGATATAGAACTGACTGATGGGATGGGGGACAAGGAAGTCGAAGAGAGGAGGGCTTATGTTTTTGTTTTGTTTCATTTAGAAAAGATATGCATTTTCATAAAATCACAGAATGCTTTAGGTTGGAAGGGCCCTTTAAAGATAATCTGGTTCCACTCTCACCACCACCCCTCCATGGGCAGGAATATCTTTCACTAGACCAAGCTGTTCAAAGCCCCATCCAAAATGGCTTTCAGCAATTGGGCATCCACAACTTCCTCCAGTGCCTTACCACTGTCTCTGAGTAAAGAGTTTCCTCCTAACATCTAACTTAAACTTGCTGTCTTTAATTGAAAACACTTCCTCCTTGTGCTATCACTATATGCACTTGTAAAAAGTCCCTCTCACCTTTGCTACTCACTAGGTACTAGAAAGCTGCTGTAAGGGCTCCCTTGAGCCTTCTCCAGGCTAAACAACCCCAGCTCTCATGGGGAGGTGTTCCAGCCTTCTTAACCATCTTTGTGGATTCTTCTGGAATTACTCCAACACATCCTTATGTTGCAGCCCCCAGAGCTGGATAGAGTACACCACATGGGATCTTATCAGCATGGATGAGAGGAGGAGAATCACTTTCTCAAACCTGCTGGCCATGCTTCTTGTGGTGAACCAAGGAAACAATTGGCTTTCTGGGCTGCAAGCATACATTGCTGGGTCGTATGGAACTTCTCATTAACAAACACACCCAAGTCCTTCCACTCAAGGATGCTCTCAAATCCATGCCTCCATTTGTGCTTGGAACTGTCCTGATGCAGCTGCAGGACTTTGCACTTGGCCTTGTTGAACCCCATGATGTTGGCACAGACCCACTTTAGGCCTGTCTAAGAGCCTCTGGATGGCATTCCCTTCTCTCAAGACCATTAACTGCACGTGACATCTGCAAACTTGCTGATCTCATCTGTGTCACTGACAAAGATGTCAAACAGTCCCAGTCCTAACACTGAGCCCCAAGGAATGCTGCTTGCCCCTGGTCTCCACCTGGACATCAGAGCCCCTGAAACACAGCCAGAGAAAAATAGCAGGCCTGAGGTGCTATCAGTGCTAGCTGCTTTCTGCTGAGCTGAATTGACCATTTTCAGATCCTTTCAATCTGTGGTGAAAAGATCATTACCATGCTAGTCCCGGGAAGTCAGTCCTCCTGCAAGTAAGCTCCTTTGTTATGAATATGGAACAGATGGAACCAAATCTATCTGCTCCATAGGAACAAAAACACTTACAACCTAGCTCTCTCTATTAAAGACTCTACTTAGCTCCTTTATAGCACTGGCTTTCTGTGCACTGCTGTGAGGTTTTGACTTTTTAGAAAAAAGTGCTTCATAAAAGCAATAGTTCTTAGTTCTAAACCAAAAGTAGCCTAAGAACAGTAGAAGATGAATGCTGTGGACCCGCATGGCTCCTTGGAGATATGCAAATATTCAATTACTATTTTTTTTAAGCTACAGAAAGGATTTTTTTCTGGGGACGAAAGCCAGCCATATGTTGCAAAGATTATGCATCAATGGAAGTGAAGTACATAGACAGTAATAGGCTACTTACTCTAATAAAGGTTGAATCTATCTATGCTATTGCAAGAAGTAACATGGATTATTTTTGTAGATATGTAACCATGGGTCAAAATGACACTTCTGCAAAGTGAAATGTGTAAAAGAAATCTGCATCAATCTTTGAAAAAACTGACCTTTTTTGCAGGAGATAAAACCCCCTGAAATTAGGTCCCTATGAATACAAGAAAAGATTTAATGCATCAATTTGTCTCCAAATATTGCATCACGTAGGGCCTGTTTCCTAGGACTTTAACAGATATTGAATCAATATCACAATTAACTTTGCAAACCGAAAATATGCACAAATGGTATCTGAAACTGATAGATTTACTTACCGACTCTGCTCATTAAGCAAGTACACATAGAGGATTTGTCACTTCTCTTACCATCAGAACAATAACAAAAGCTTATTCCCAGCCTCACAAACACTTACATATTGTTTACATCAACTTCTTACAAAAATCCATACAACAAAAGTCAGAGGCCTCTTTTACTCACAGATTAATAAGTTAATACATTTATTCTTTGGCTGCTTTTCCAGAATAATTGAAATAAGGATTTCTGTGGCAGAATGCTTTGATTCTGCCTAAATCAAGTCTTCAGGAAAATCTCCCCCCCACCAGCAAAGGCACAGCTTGCCTGAAGTCATAACCTTTGTTGGCAGAAGGGAACTGGCCTTGAAACAGATCATGAAGCAGATGTTTTATGCCAAATCAGAGTCTAGGGATACAGAGGCTACTGCAAATAAAACTCTTCTCCTGTCTGCTCAGTCATTTCAATCCCCTGCAGTGTGAAATATGAAGTTGCCAGCAAGCAGCCAGTGCACTACACAGCATAGCAGGGAAAGCAAGTGCCACAGATGCACCAAGGGCTGGAAAACTCCTCTGTTAGCTCTGCTTTTCAGCCCAAGCCTGAGTGATGACACTGGGCCATCCAAAGAAAGGCGATGGCACTTGTAAAGACAAGTCTCAATCAGTCCAATTATAGAAATTGTGTGCACTTGCTTGGTGAGAAGGAGTTTCATATGGTTGCGCCACAAGCCATGGTTATTAGTGGCTCACAAAAAAATGTGGACTTATTGAATTACTTTCCTTTAAAAATTTTGCACCTAAGATACGCAAGCTGACAAAATACCCATTACAAAGAATATCCCATCAACTTGATGTCAATTCAGGATTCTGCTGAATAATTTGTGACAGAAGACCTACAGGAAATCCTGTTGTTAAAGCAGTGGGTACCCTCACATCAGGAGAGGGTACGAGCCCTGCTACCACCATCTCTGTGGAGGTGGTCCTTGAGCAAAAGACGGAGAACAGGGCAGTATTCCAGTTCCCCCTATTACTGGTCCCTCCATCTAAATATTTCCATCTGATTAAAGTATTACCTGTCTAGAGATCCTTAATCTTGAAAGACAGATATTTAAAATATAGTTTGAAGACTCTTTTTCTTCTTGAAAGACACCTTGTGCTTTCAAGTCAGTTTCCATCCACATCAACACTACAATGACTCTTTCATGGGTTTCTAAGGTGAGATAAATTTTGTGAAATGAAGGAACAGCTAACAATACAAGACAATCTTAGGCCTTGATTATGGCAGATCAGAAATGGGGCTCAAGTTGATGATAATATTGTATTTGCATTTAAAACACACAAATAACACAAAAAAACTAGTAAAAATACAAACATACAATTCAAAAGCTTTCAGGACGCTTACAATCCACAACAGACATCACATTTTCAGAACTCTGTGCTTAATGTGCAAAGCATTTTAGAAATAAGGCCAACCATTTAGATACTTAAGTGACACCTATGTACTTCTAAAATTATGACTGAAATTGGCAATGCTAAACACTTCTGACATATGGCCTGTAATGAACACTATTTATTTTACCTACTTTTGACTGGGATCAAGGAAAAATAGAGTAGAGGACACATATGTGCAATTTATTTAAAAGAAAAAAATACAGAAACTGCATTTACCCTGAGTTTAGGTGGTGGGTTTTGCTGGGTTGTGATTTTTTGTATTTGTTTTGCTTTGGTTCATTTTGTTGCTGTTGTTTAATTTATGTGTTTAGGTATATTTCAGATCAGTGTCCTAAAGTCTAGACAGAGTCCACTTAAATGGACTCTGCACCAAAACCATTGTCATTTTCTGAGGTTCAAGTCAAAATAGACTATGAATAGCAAAACATCTGTATGTACAGTTGTCAGAATTTTTTTTCAGAAGTCCAGTGAAAGTGAATAAATTTTTTTTTGCATCCATATATTTTCATTTCAAATTTGATGAAAAACTATCAGTAGGAACTTATGGCTAGAAATTCAAAAAGCTGTTTCTCCATGAAAGGGCACAAAAAAAAATTAACACTTTTTAGTCCTTTGTCCCCCTTGCATCACAGAAAGTTATAATTTCAGAACCTGCTTTATTTGGTCTATAATACATTTGATTAAGAGAAGAGCCAAGGCAATTTCAGGGGACTTTCTGTTGCTATTTTATTTGTCCGTCTTTTATTGCTGGTTGTTTTTTGGTTGGTTTTGTGTTTTGGTTTTTTTAAGAATGTGCATGTTCTTATAATTTCACCTCATATTTATAAGAGTGGAGTGCAAATTTTCATGTACATATTAGTACACAGAATATCATATGCTCTTCACAAGTACTTTGAGGAACAGCAAACGTCCTCGTGAAAATCCAGTTGTATTCACGTGAATACTAGGAGTGTAACTTTAATTTACATTTCTAAAGCATCATGTTTCTCATTCTCCTAGTCAATACAGTTCCAAAAATTTCCCTTCCTTTTCTTTCCAAAACAGTAATGAGGCAGCAGGTTTCCCAGAAAATTAATTTTTGGATTAAGATTATATTTCACTCAAAATATTCTATAGTATAAAATGAAAAAGTCTTAGGCAGAAATATCTCTTCTCAGCTAGATTAGCATATTAAGAAATATTCTCCCTAGGTAGTCCTTTATAAGGGTTTTCCCCAAGCTAACTCTTAACACACACCTTTTCAAATTAATCCATTGTTTGGTTAGAAGCAATGTTATTGTCTCTGATAAGAACAAGCAGCTGGCATTTCCAAGCAGGGACTGGCTCACAGGTCTGGGACCCTCAAATTACAGCAGACACTGACCACGCCAGGTAACTGCAAAGCTGCTGGAGAATTCACTTTGTCCTTCAGTTAAGAAGGCAGAAATAGCATGGCTTGACAGGTAGTTGGGAAAACTCCAGGGAAAATGAACACTTTATATTTTGCATCCCAATGATTTGGGTGGCAAACTTTTCTAGAAGTTGGCATATTTCTGTAAGGAAGCTGGATCACATTTTGCAGAGAATGACTCTTTCTGCCATTTTCTTCAACAAGTCAGATTTCAGTGGGAATGTCTCTAAAGCACATTGATTACCACATTTGTTACCAAGAAGGGAAGGGGAGCTAAGCAGAGAGGAAGCAAAGTTAAAGAAAAGACCGACACAGCTCTACCCCAAGAAGTGTCACAAATTTATCTTTAATCTCATTTTCATTTTGTGAAAAGGTATAGTGATTATGGCAATGCCACATCCAGGACAAGAAACAATAGTTGGTCAGATCAACCCATACAGGAGAATGATAATGTATAGTAATCTTCACTAGCACTTAATATTACAAATATCTTGCCCCTGTTAAAACATCTTAGTTTCTGAAGATTAGCATTTTTATAATTACAACAGCTAAAAACTTTACCACTTTTTTTTTTTTTTTTGTCAGAGAGCTAACCAATATCTCCCAGAGAAGTTGTGGAGTCTCCTTCGCCAGAGATATTAAAAAACCAACTGGATTCCAACCTGTACTATGTGCTCTGGGATGACCCTGTAGAGGTGGGAGGTTGGACCAGATGAACTAATGAACTACTGTGGTCCCTTCCGACTTTATATTTTCTGTGATTCTGTGTTTCTATAATATGAGACTTTTTCATATTATTATTTTATAAATATTCATGCATAGATATACACATGCATGTATATCCATACACACGTGCATGCTAAATTCACAGCAAATATAGGAAAAAGGGTCAGTCAGTTGAGAAGAAAACATTGTTACAAATATTTCATCTTTTTGGAAGAAGATGATCTCTAAGACAATACTCATCCTTAGGAAAAAAATCTTGTAATAGATTTTATGCTTATATTAAGCCAGGAAGATAATCAAGTGTTCAGACCTATTCATCAGCTGCCCCATATTGATTGAAGAGAGGGCTCATTAATGTCACGACACAAGATTTCAAAACCTCCATGGACCAGAATCGTCCTTGCAGAAATCTCTTTATGTCTGTGGTTGAAGAGAAGCCTTCCCTATTACATTTGAGTATTAGCCACAGGAAGTTTCTCAGGGGAATACCACTACCTCTACCAATTTTATCATGCCCTTTTCTTGTGAAATATTTCCCTGGAAATAATTGGAACCTAATGATGCTTCAGAGGAGTCTCTACACGAAAGAAAGAAATAATAGGAAGAAATGTTATGTTTGAGACTGCAGTTTCTTTTCATCAGATCCTTAGACATCCAATGGGAGCTGTAAGAGACACTAACCAATCAATTTTCTAATCTCTTTGTAATAAGTTTTTTCTCCTTCAACCCTTGTTTGTCTCCTTTGTAGCAAACAAAAGATTTTTCACTTATGTTTTGATTATGTTAATTTTACACCATGATAAAATGCAAAAGTAGAAGCAAAAATGGAGATATCATGACAAAATATAATATGTCTCTCTTCTGGTACCTTGAAACATGATAACGTCAAAAAGTAGTATGTAGGAAATTGATGTTGTCTGTCTAAACCACATGAGTCTGAAGGTCATGTTGGTGGTCTGTCCTGCATTGCTGTTAAATCCTGCAATATTAATTTTGACCTCATTCTTATCATTCTAGTAATTTCTTCATACTCTGTGCCAAGTTCACAGGCAGTTCCTACAGTGATCCACAGAACTACTTGCAGAACATTAAGAGGTCACCTGTAGTACTTTTTTCTGGAGATCCATATAGGACTCATAAATCCATCCTATGGAAAAAAAGGCAAAGAAAAAAGAAAGTATGAAAACAAAATGAACCAAATGTGCTAAAACTGCAGGCAGACAGACTTCTCACGTCTCCTATTGGAAATCTGGACTTGCCAAACAATTAAGAAATGTGGGTCTAGATTGTTTTCTATCATTCGCTTTGTTGATGAACCTGTTTCTGTTCTTAAAATTAATTACACCATCTTGTGTCTCCACCGTACAATTTTATCAAGGACGCAACAAATCATGCTGGCAGTGATGGTCCACATTGAAGTGGCATACATAGGAAAATACAATTTTCCTTAAAAGATTTGCAGAAACCGTTAATCTTTATCTAAATGTCCATAATAACTGTTTTGTTCTCTGTGACAGTGGGGAGAAAAAAAAAGGTCTTATGAAAATAATTCTGTCAGCCAAGCTGCTTGTTAATAAAACCTGGAGAAACATTTGTGATTAATATAAATTACTAATTCCTCTTTTAAAGCCTAAACATGGCAGTGACTAATTTGCACAGTTTTGATTGAGCTGCCACTGAGTATTTCAAGTGGGACTGTGAACACAAAAATGCTGTAGCACTGGTGTATGTTTCTATGCAAAGCTACCACAGGTGCAGGCACTACAGATGAGGAACTCTATCTCTGGCAATACCTCTTGCAACCACACTGGTTGATTGTTCTGCTTGGGACTGGGTGAAAGAGCCAGCAGTGAAACCTACCCAACACTCCCATACTATAAGCTGCAAGTGACGCATTTTGTACGGGCATGGAACATGGGCATGGAAGTCTGGTAAAACAAACTGCTCTTTTTGCTACCTGGTGGGCAGCACTTTACAGTGTTGCAATGAACGACTGCTAGACTCCTCCTAATTTAATTTTGAAACTCATCAATGCAGCAAATCACGTGAGCTGGAATATGGGTACGTTGCAGAACATCTCCAAACAGTTGTCAAGGAGATGCTTCCTTCCTCAGAGGCAGCCTTACACACATCATTCAAGTGAGAGCCATGTAAGAGTGGTTTCACACTGCCACTCATGAAAAATAAATAATATCCATATTTTAAAGCTTCAGACAATTGGTTCGACAATAACTATCTTTGTTATATACAACACTCTTTGTCTTGTGATAAATGTTTAAAATGTATTTTAACAGTTAATAATTTGAAACTCCAGTAGCATTATAATTTACCTGCTTATATTTAAATGCTAATAAAATAACTTTAGAAGCCTTGTGAAATACAAGAAAATTTGACAAAAGACATTGTTAAACAGAAACCTACCTTATATCATTGCTCATGTATGAACTACACAACACTGTTATCGTCATCATTTTCACTGGATCATACCTTTATTTCTGAAAAAACACATGCTTTGCTTCTGAACCTGTCTCTGAGAAAGATATTTTGTACCTCACTGATGTGTCTGTGGACTTCTGACTACGCCATTCCTCCCTTCTATTTTTTGATGCTGTTTACTGATAGGACCTCAGATCCCAGGTCCACAAAGCACCAATGAGAACTGCATTGACAACTTCATGCCCATGGGGAAAATTCTTCACTTATCTGTGCATCAGTAGCCAGAAGTAAAGAGGTGCTCTTACAAAGCCCCCTTCAAGAGGACAGGCTGCAGTCTTTCCAGTCCTCAAGAAAGGTACTGCATTTAAGGCAGACAGCAAATCCTGCTGCAGCTGCTGTTACAGATCCTGGCTTCAGTCCTAATACAGGGCTCTTTGCTGTGGGATAACAGCGTAGTCTTCAATGCCTCATACCTGGACGTCTTCTGCAAAATCTCAAAATATTACAGAGAAGTACTCCACATGCATGACCCAGTATTACCAAAAGTGGATGTGTAAAAAAAACTACTTAAAAAGACACCCAAGATCATATATTCAGAATATCTTCACCTACAACTCTTAAGACATAATGTATATGAGTCAAGCTGTTCTGATTTATTTTTGTCTGAACACATTTTGAACACCACTATGACTGAATTGTCAGGGCTCTTTAAGTTGATGAATATATCTCCATTCTGTTTATCTTTCAAATAATTAAGATCATTTCACCCCCAAGAGATCAGCAACAGCAATGTTATTCTCCATAACTATCAAAAGGAGCCTGGTTACATTTGTGCATAGAGGTATGACATTAGTGAGATTTTGATACACCTTCAAGCAATTCTTAATTCCCTAAAGCAGTGCTGTATCTAGCTGGCTATTACTCTTGATAATTTAAATATTAAATATCCACGATGTTAAAGGAAGGCCAGGGAGACTTCAGAGGCAGTAAAAATCTCATTTGGCCAATAACGTGGATGACCTACTGCTTTTCTGAGGGAAAGTGAAAACGTTTGGAATGCTGAAAACATTTTTCTGTAATTTTTCAGAATAAAGCATTTATATGCACTTCTGAATCCCCTTGTGGAAAAAAAAATTCATATTCTACATGATTTATACTGACTTGCCAAGAATTTTGGAGATAGAAGTATCAACTGCATGTGCCATTTTGAGTCCAGAGTCCTGGCCACCCTGTCGGAAGAATACACATTACTTGGAAATAAGAACCTTATTGAGAATTCTGTAATGTTTTCCTTTTTCAGAGCCTCCTCTAATATCAGAGGGTTAGGCAGATTAGAAATAAATTTGCTTTTTTCAATTTCAAGTATTCAAAAAAATATGGAGTTGAATGTTAAAAATTAACTTACGAAACAAATTCATCAGCCAGCTGCTCAGCATGTGGAAGTATTTTTTCATTGAGGGAGTTTAGTTTTGGTCTAGTGGTTGCAAGCATGCGTATAAAATCAAGTTTGTACCATGACACATACAGTATCACCTAAGAAAGTGCAGCCTTGGTGATTTAGTCTGAGAACAGAGAGGCTTAACATGCTGATGACATGGAGGCAATGAAGTACAACACTGTTATTCCAAATGTCATGCTATGCTATTTTCATTTCTGTTGGCATCTGCTTCATGTTACAAAATGCATACTTCCAATACAACAGCTCATTAAACAGGTTTCAGTTTGCTCAGAAATAAAATTAGAATACTGTTACAGAGTTACAAGTCCTCAGATAATTATTAATATTACTCTCTGCTTCTGTGAATCCTTTCACCCACAGAATCCACGTGCTTCAGTTTATTAACCTCATAACATTCCACTGAAGTATCACTGCAATGAGTCTCACTCACCAACCAAGTGCTGCAGCCTCTGAGATGTTAAGCTGTAGCTGTTGAACATCAAAACTGATTTAAAGTAAGAAAAGATGAATGGTCCACCAGGAGTTAAAGAACTGTGAGCAACTCATTCAATTGTACTTCCAGCAGAACACTCAAATCTAAGCACTTACTCTTAAGAAAATTGCAATTGGATTTTTACAAGAATCACAAATGCAAAAAAAGTACAGTCACCAGTAGGAAACATTTAGTTACCATTTGTCTTAAGGCAGGTGCCTCACACACGGATTCATCAAGTTTCTAATGGTCCCTAAAAATTTTGTATCCAAGGTCTAACCAATCTATCTTTTTAATACTTGTGATTGGATGAACAAATAACATTCAATACATGCTTTATTTTTCTACAAAATGAACTGGCCTTTGTCAAGCAGCTTAGATGAGAAAGAAAAAAAACAGAGAAAAGAAAACCCTGTCATTCACTTTTCTGTGGTCACTCCTTCACTATTCTAATGACCACAATCACTACTTCAGTAGAAAGTAACATGTCACCGAACTCTACAGGAGGGTGAAGACCTTCTAAAATATGCTATAGACAATGTTCAGAAATGCAAGGGTAGTATAACCTCCCTGCTTTTTATTTTTCTGTTACTGTCAGGACCTTAATGGCACTTCAATTTTTGAAGCATGTGAATCCAAACATTATTTTTAAACTTGCTTTCTGAAAGATATTCATTCTCTTTTAAAAACTCAGGTAATGACCAGCACTTCTGTGGGTTCTCTCTTCATTCTCCTATATTTATTTCTCCCAAGTCCCAAATTATTCAACAGCTTTTAATGTTTCCTTTGAGGATTCTAAGAACACAAACAACGTCAACATCTATTAGACATTGGTGTTTATTTCTGCTTTCTTTTAACCAGGACCAGTACTTAATCTTTTTCTGATGCTTTCTAACAGAAACCAGTCCTTTAATCTACACACCAGGCTAAGCATGAATCCCCTTTAAAGGTCACCTTCCTTGTCTGTCTAATGTTATCACAAAAAAGTATTTTTTAAAGTACACATTTATCAAACCCTTTCAATTGCTTTGATTTCATTCAGAACATCTCAAGTGATTCTACTAAACCAGCTATCAAAGCAGGATTTGTAGTAGAGTGGCATGTCTGATCCCACTGCTGTCAAAGCAGAATCAGTGTTTATGTTGATCAGGTCTAGACTGAAAGGTTAATGGGGAACCCAGCAATAAACAATGTTTATCTAAAAGAGAAGTTCAATTAATTGCTGATTCCCTCAGCATCCTTTAATAATGTTCTTTAGTTAACCTTCATTTTTCAGTTTTTGGTGCAAACTAAGATATCCAAAGAGAAAGTTCCAAAAGCGATCTTGGTGTTTTCAAAAAACAATGAGGAAATGTAAGCACCAGTAGTACCTGAATTAACTAACACCTGTTGAATTGCAGACAGGCTGCCTTTTTTCACCTGATGAAAGACAAATCCCATCTTCATTTTCAAAGCAATATATATGCTGTTTAGGTCAATCATTCGACAACTAGAAATAATTTTTAATAGAAGTTTAACCTACAAGTGAATAAAATGACTTCACTGTCCCCAGTATAAGCTAAGTATGGTATAACAAGATTTACAGTCATCGTGCCCTACTCATTCCTCTAATGCTCACACAGCTCTCTAAAGCTAAATTTTGTCCCAAGTCAAATATTTGATTTTGAGTCCCAATATTTACAGATTTAAGACAGAAAACCATTCAAATTAGGCCTTTTAAAGCATGTAAGTCATTAATATGAGAAGACAAAAACCCCCAAAGAGAAGTTTTCTGTAAAATTTTTTCATACAATTACTCAGTGAAAAGATGACTGCTTATAAAGAAACCATATATTTTATGTATCAGATGATTTAAAAAAAAAGTAATTTCTAGAGTAATACTAGTTAAATATTATTATGCTACCTCAGCTGGGATATGACAACAAAAGCACTGACTGACTTACTCTAAAAAAGTAAGTATTCTAAGTAATCTAACCAAACTGTTAGTCAAACCGCCTATAGTAACCTCTGATTGATTCTCATACTCTTCAAGATTCACATGAAAAGTTCCACTAATTTCTTTAAACTATCTCCTTTTCCAGCAGGAATTTCCTTAGGTAAGTCAGGCTCAAAATCTGAGAGTGTACTTATGTCCTCAGACCTCCTACTAACAGACCTACAGGCAGCAGCATAAACTGCTGTGCTGATGACACCAACTGGCTCTGATGAAGCCAGATCTCCAGGTTTACAGCAGGATGATTAAAAGAGCGAGAAGTGTAGGTTTTTTTGGGGTGCTCACATTTACATTTTCTGATAAGACAAAATTGCAGTTCACAGACTTTCTCTTCTTGCTCCCACTACATCAAACTAAATCTCTAGCAAACATGAAGATCTCTAAATCAAATAACCATCTTACAGTGAGTCGTGTCTGCTCATGCAAAACATTGATATCCACTAATATTAAGCTGGTGCTCGAGCAAGAGCAATGAGATCTATGCAGCTGTTTAATATCATTCTTTTCGAGCACATGAAAAATACCAGTTATAGCAAGTGTTACAATCAATTACAGCGAAGATTCCTCAGTAGTTTTCTCCTATATAGTATCACAGACTATTCAAACTTGCCTTTGCAAAGTCACTTTTCTTAATTCTTGCTATATTGAGCCCAATCCTAAAAGAATAATAGACAAGCTGGCAATCTGGAAGCTTCCAAGGTCTTAGTCATATCGTCAGGTCCGTGTTAATTTTCATGAAAAGCGAACACCTCACTTCCTATGCTAACTGCTGATTTATAGAGGGATATGTGCAGTTCTTCCCTGTGAGTTAGGACTTCTAAATTCTGCCAATAATTCTTCACTAAAAATCAAGAATCCGTAAAGGACCACCATCAGCAGCAAGCAGTGGTATTTTTGAGTCCTGTCCATTCCCAGCAATTCAGTGGCTAAGACACTCGGAGAGACCATTTCAGTATAGGTTCTACCACAAGCATTTTAGGTGGAAAGCAGTGAACAGGCACAGGGCAAGTCAACAATAACAATAATAATTATGATTATATATTGAGATAAAAAGAAAGTAACCCTCCCAAAAATCAGCCTGACCACGAAACATGGAATTGCACAGAAATTGCAGAAATTGCAGAAAAATTTATAGAGAATTGTAGCAGAGATTAAAGAAAAATAATAGCACAAACAAACACTCAACTCTTAACGACTCACAAAACATGGTAGAAGGGGGTAAAGAGAGCAAGTTTAGCTTAATTGTCACCAGGGACTGCTACTGGCTCAACAAGTGTTCACCCAGAGACCTTATTAATACAACAAGCTAACTACCTAATTAATAGGCAGCAGTAAGAGGTGTAGGTATTGAAACTTTTTTTCCTGTTACTGTTTTCTCCTTATAATCCTTAGAATCAGAGAAGCCTATAGATGTCTGCAGAATGACTGCCCAGCTACCTGGCAGCTATTAGAGAAAAATGACAGCAGGATTCAAACAGTTCCACAGTCTTTGGAACATGATGAGGACAGCTTCCAGAAATGGAGGTGGAACCAGCTAACAGAAGACACAATTTTTTAATCAGAAATAATGCAAATTACATGTTTTCCTATAGAAGCAGCAGCTAAGATTATCAGGACGGAATATAATTTGAATAAAAACCATCAGAACCAGAAATTTAAGGAAAAGAAGGAATGAGGTCAGAGAAACAAGGGTCTTGGGGAACAAACACAAACAATATCAAGGGAACAGGTAACAGCAGGTTTCTCGGGAATATATTCTATGAGAAAAAGGAATATAGGATAGTTATATGTTATTAGGAAGCATATGTACAACCGAAAGAAAAACTTCACAAACTGCTTCTTAATTTAGCCTTAAACACATAAACTATTTAAAACTATTATTTATAACCATAATTAAATTAAAATCGTAACAGCACACTATCCAGATTTGGTCACAAGCAATACAATTTCACCAAAGCTTTCCCATTGACAATCAGAAGCTTAATTCAAATAAATGGTGGTAGCAAAGGTACAGTGACAGTGACACATTAAAGGTGAGACAAAAAAACAGCATAAGCATTTTGAAATAAACTAAGAAAGACACGTGCAAGAGATAAAACTACAAAGAAACAGCAGCAAAAAAAGTTTATACAAATAACTCACAGGTTTAAAACTTTTCAAAAGGATTTTTAAAAGACAAAAGGGGGTCCTTTCACAAGAAGAATGGAGAAAAAGCCCCACAAGTTATGTCTAGATATATAAAAAAATATATATATATATAATTAATATATTATTATATTATCATTAATATAATAATTAATAATATATTATTATTAATATATTATTATTATATTAATATATTATATATTATTTATATATATATATATATATTCCTGCTTAGTGTTAGCAAAAATTGTCAGAATCTTATGGAGAACAGAAGAGAAGCAGGAGAACTGTGAATAAGCAAATCTACGTGGTCATTCAAGGAAAGAGGTATAGGCTTATATAAATGAAAAGATTCACAGTGATCAAATGATTAAATAAAAAATATACATAAAATCTTGGAGGATATGATAAAACACCACAGATATTTTATCTATAGATAAGGATAAATTACTGAGTTCTTCTCTGAAATAACTGGGCTGATGACTCAGAAAAGCATATACCACACCCTAATATAACTTTGGACAATACACTGGTGCT
Source organism: Sturnus vulgaris (assembly GCF_052056855.1). Classification (NCBI taxonomy): domain Eukaryota; kingdom Metazoa; phylum Chordata; class Aves; order Passeriformes; family Sturnidae; genus Sturnus; species Sturnus vulgaris. The sequence goes on along the minus strand of NC_142283.1, from coordinate 14,204,720 downwards.
TTCAAGAAAATAACAGCTTTTAAGCTATGGCTTAAATCAACAAAACAGCTTGGTTTGACAACTGAGGTCAGGATTCTGCAGAAATCTGTACCAGCCTGCTTCTAGACACATCTTCCTCTTTTTATTTCAACAGCCCTGATGTACACTTGCCAAATTGTCACTTTTACTGAACACATTAATAAGGTATCTGCAATTAAGTTAAAATAATGGAAATTACATGATCATTTGGAAATATATAATTATGTAACATACATTTTAGTATTTTTTTCCCTTCCTAGCTTTGGAATTCATCTCACCTTGCACAGTACCTCACCTTAATCTGAACACCAAAATTTATGTTTCCTTCTAAAGGACATTAAAATCACTGTTATGATATTATTTTCTTTCTGCTTCCTCTATATTTTATTTGCTTCTGTTTCAGTAGTAACACTATTTTGTTTGTTTTCAGGCTGGCATACACTGACCTAAGCACCTGGTAAGAACTAAGTAAAAATTGAGACTTCAGGTCATGATTTATTATTTGCTTTCCCCAGCCCCACACTGTGCACACCCTAACTAAATGAAAGTTAATTTCTCTGTAAATATTTAATAACCTTTTCCTCTTTCAAAAGCAAACTCAATCAGCACTTTTGATTGCATGACTGTAATGTTGAATTCATTTGCTTAATGTAAATTTGATAGCAGATGGATAAGATTTTTTCCTTGCATTATCCTAGAAGGAACATGCAAAGAATGGAGATCCAAGTTCACCTGAGCAATACGTTAAGGCAACGGCATAACAAAGAATGGTGGTATTTTCCCAAACAAACAGTCCAGACAAAGAGATTGTTCACAAATTATTTCATTTTCTGAAGCAAGAAAGAGTAAGCCACATCCTTAAAGGTAAACTGTGAAGAGTTTTGACAAAGCACCAGACACTAATAAAGCTAACCAGCCACTTCATATTTCTGTCTTTTCAGAGGTCTAGACTACACAGCACATTTTGTAACCCTTTAACAGAACATGCAGGCTGATCCTATATAGTCAGTTTCCCCTTTCTCCTGCAGAGAGGGCAAAGGTTTCAGATCTGCTGAGCAAAGGAAACCTTTCATGGCAAAGCAGTGATTTCTTTAACATGCAGATGCAGAAAGGTAACAAAAGTGATCTCCACAGCCCGACCTAGCACCTGCTTACAATTTTGATAAGGAAACAAGGAACATTTCACAATCTTCTTTCTTCAGCACAAACTAAGAGAAAAACATTCCAGGATGGACAACTGTGCCCTGAGAAGGTCTGCATATTATTGTTAACTTATTGTACAGCTCCTAGAAATTTCTGCAATGTTGTTGCCCTCGTTAATGCCCTTAGCAAAGCAAAGGGTGAAGGAAAAAAAATACTTACACAACAGAAAGAAGGAAGAATGCTTTTGAGTCACTAAAACACAACTAAAAATTAAATTTCAGCTAAGCTTATCTTAAACTAATACTTTATTTTTTCTCTTTGTTATTTTTTATTATTTTACCTCCCATTAAAAAATTCCATATAAATGCAGTTGAATATCATAAAGCTCTTCAAATTTTGAAGTTCTTCAGAACAATTGTTTTGAAGGGAGCCCTTGACAGCTAAATGAATGCTATAGATTTTTAAATGAAAGATATATGATTTTTAGTGACATATTGAATTTGAGCACAAATGAGGAAAACCAGGCATAAGCAACCTCAGTGTATTCAAATTACAATATCTTGCTGAGAGTTCAATGGATTTTGTATGTTCTAACAATAAAGCTATTAGACAGCCCAAGCAGTGATTTATCTTTTTTTTTCCTTCACTTTCACCTTTGGTTTTCATCTTTATCTTTTTTTCTTTTTTAAAAATTTAGAAAACCAATTTTTTTTTCCAGACTTGCAGTTACTTATGCCATTCCAGTGCTACCTTTTTTTGCACCTTGTGTTGATAAGACTGCATTCCTTAGCTTAACTATTCCTGCTTATTTGACTGATGATGCTCTGGAACTGAACTTAAAAAAACTAACAAAACAAAAATCCACAAAAAAATTGCACCATTCCAAGGCAGCCGGATATCAGAATTTTGAATTACACTCTTGCTGAAGTGACACAAATAGGACTGGGCCTACACAACACAGATTTTTTTACCCCTGAACATAATCTACTTGACTCTGATGTCTTTATACTATTTTAAATAACATTATTTAAAATATTATTTTTAGTACCATTTTTAGTACTGTGTTTCAGCAAAAGAACAATGCATAGTTTTTCTGACGAAAATGCACTACTCACTAGACGTTTTTACTTGATGGAAGAAAAAGAAATTAATGGGTAACTATCCACTAAGACTGTTATTTCCCTGTAGATTATGGAAGGGAAAACAAAAATCTCAATGTTGAAGAAATGAGGCTGAAAGCAGGGATCATACGTACTCAGTTTCTCTGGTGAAATGAGGTGGAATGACTGTTTCAGCTACACATATGAAAGCAATATTTAATGGGATCTGCAGTCTATTTAAAGCTTTCAACTCTGTTACCTAAAACTAAAAACAGGAAAAAAAAAAGCTGGAGCAGTCAAAACTTGTTACAAATGAAAGCTACAGCTACAAAATGAATTGATGAAATAAGATCTTTGTTGGGAGTATTAAACACATGAGATAGTTGAAATTATACGACCTGCACAGTGGAGTCAGGGAATCAACTGGCTTAACCCACCGGGTTTTAACCTCCTGGTGTTTTCACTTCCTCAGACCCTCGTGATGTCTCCTGTACTTTGTCTGGGTGCCTGGAGCAGTCCTGATGCAGATCTCCTTACCTGCTTGCCTCCTGCTCCCAGAGCACTCCCATTGCTATGCTGGCAAAAACAGCTCAGCCATGAAAAAGTTGTGGGAGTAAGGAAGATAGAAGAAAGAAGCCACTTGGCTAAATACTAGGATTATTTAGCCTGAGAAATTACAGTTTTAAATACCACTGAGCTACTGACATTTGCAGCATAATATCACTTAAGAATTACACAGACCCCACTTTCCTTGGGTCATAAGTACTACAGAGACAAGAGCATTTCATCTAAGCATGTCTGAAAATCAAAGTACTCCATATAAAAAGCATTAATTATTTTTCCTCATATTTGGGGACAATTTCTGTCCTCCCTTTCTTGCCCCACCTCAGAGTGCTGAAATAAATGTAATGGTGCATTTTGTTTTAAAAGTCAGATGTGGTTCAGTGAACAGGCTGACATGCTATTTCATGAGAGAAAAGAAGCTATGATTCAATATAATTTTCCCTAGCTAGATTCCTAGCTAATGTATCTGGGGATAGTTTAAGCCTGTGTTCACTGTAAGGCACCTGCATTATATACCGTTTGCCCCTCTCTATTTTCATAGAGTATAGGCGAAAAATTATCTGTATTTCTTACACCTGCTGTGCAACAATGGTAAATCTCTCTATACTCACAGATGTAGAAATACTCCCGGCCTGGCCTGAACTCAAATCCCAGCGAGAAAGGCGTGAAGAGCTGGAACTTTTCTGAGAACTTCAATGGTCCATTTGGGGAATGTGGCCGATTGCACTCCCACCTCTTGAACCCTTTGGAAGTGTGATCACAGGAGCTGTAGCCATCAAAGTTCACCATGTACAGCACATAGCGTTCCGTCTTATCTTCTGGCACCGAATCTTCATAGTGAGGGCAGAACACATCCAGGTAGTCATTGATGCAGACATCGATGTGGTAGTCACCTCGCTGGAATCTGAAATCACAAGAAGAGTTCAAACGTAAGCACAGTTATCTCAGGATGACCCTGCTGCAGGGTGACATTCTCATACGAAAGGGCATCTCTAATGGCACTTCATTTCACTCCAGCCATGCACATTCCCTCTCAAAAACGACCCTTACAATTCACCAGAGCTATCAGAGATTTATTATGCAGTAATATGACCATACAACCTTTTGGATAAAGGTTTTGCTCTACTCTTTTACAAAGTAAGCCTGTTGCTATCACCCACCCATTTATAGGCTATCTTTCTCTATGGTTGATCAAATAATAAAGAAAGTATCTGTCTTGTTTGGCTGAGGGTTTTTTTAATTGAAGAAAGATAAAAGAACCAAAGAAACCGAAACTGTATCAGCTTTCCCAAATCAGTGTCTGTATAAACATCTGTATATGCATGCAAATAAATAACCCAAACATATCCTTTTCTCTGAATCGCACAGTAATCACCCCTGTGCTGAAAGCTGATGTACTTATAGTTACTACAAGAATACAAACAGGTTACTCTTTCATCGTAATAAGCAACAGTTTGTCAAGATGCAAAGAAAAGTCTGTATCGCTTTTTAAAAAGACTTGAAAAGCAGTGCTTCTCCTTTGCCAAAAGCACACATTAAAATGTTGCTCTGTTCTGATAAAAGGATTCTGGGATACAAATTATCAGCACTCAGCCTAATGTGACAGATCTGAATGAGTGCCAGCTGAGAAATGCAGTGCAAGGCACCAACCCAGATGCATTTTATTATTGCTGTTATTATTACTGATGACTCCTTAGAGATGTGGGATTCTTGTTTGTTGGGGGTGGGGAGGATTTCCTTGTTTCTCCCCTGCATGTTTTGCTTGCATTACTTTTCTAATGCCTGCCATAGTGTCTGGAAGAAACTATGGGGACAAATTCACTGCCTTCATGAGAGCTTATACCATGATGGATTTAACGATTCGATAAACCAGGTCTGTGCATTTATTAAACTCCCTGGGGCAGCCAAAGAAACCAACCACTGACCTACTCCACTTCAGGCTGACTGGGCTACTTGCAGCTTCTCTCTTTCACAGCTGCAGTTGTCAAGTGTACCACAGAGCAATAAAAAGGCCATGACAGATTTAACTATAATACTTCTTTTTAGCTGAGGGGCATATTTTAAACACCTGATGGGCTTGAAATCTGCCATCTGGATCCTTCTGTCTAATTTCAGAGAAAAAGCAATGATTTTCTGGCCCTCCAAGGATAAATTCAGAGCAAACGACACCTTTTCATATCCCTACAATAATTTAGCTTCAATAAAATAGTTTTTAAAGGGGAAAAACTGAATACACATCAAAAATGATAGATCTGTATAATTTCAGTCAGTGCACAGCCTCACGGTTCCACTCTGTAACATGGAAAAGCCTTTTTTAACCAAGGTTCTTCCAGGAGAATTTACATTGATCAAAATTGTTGGTCAAGATACATATTTTTGTACTCCAGTGCTTTCAAAATCTGTCACCTGAACAGATAATGTCTTAACACATCTGCAAAAATTTATTGTTTTTAAACTGGCATCTGTTCTCTGAATCAGTTAACAGTATGCTTTTCTTACAGGCAGTGAAAAAGAATGTAAGATACAAATAGAAAAGATGCATTCAGGCAATATTATCTCTATTTATTTTTTCAATTACAGTTCTAGTAAGTAAAAATTGATACATACTTATATATAACTGTGTTTGTGTGTGGACAGTTTGGGGGTTTTTTTGAACTATGTAGGTGATAAACAACTCAGTTTTCTTAGAAGATTCTCAAGGTTACCTCTTTTATCAGCCTGTGCCTTCACCATAATGCCCAGTTACAGTTCTGTGACACAAACTACATGCTTCCAGAATTATACTTATGTAATACAGTCAACAGACTGACCCTCTCTAGCATTAGACTTTTACAACACAAAAGATTTTATATGAACTGCTTTTCTATATTCTTTTAAAAGTCAATGGAGAGCAATAGGAACTTCTGATGTTCAATCCATACAGCCTCTTTACTACTGTAATAAGATGGATCACACTTTCAGGAGCAGCTAATTCTCTCCTTTAACCAAAAGGAGAGTCTAGAGAGACCTTTCCCAGACAGTGTCTGTACTGTAAATAGCTGAATTTGAAGAGAAAAATCCAACTGCACACCCCACAATAATGGAGATGATACGTACAGGGAGACAGACAACTAAATGTGTGATCACACCTTGATTCCAATTCAGCAATGAAATCAAACTTGTAATCTGCATTAGTGAGATGGTGCAGAAAAAGAAAAATCAAACCTCATCTGACTCCCTTTTAGCAAAGTTTCCCTCCGTATTCTTGTTAAATAACCAAAACCACAATGTAACCATCCTTTTTGATCCCTGGTATTTTAGTAAATTCCTTCTTGTTTCTTTTTTCCTAAGTGTTGAAACAGTTGAGTGTCTTCATGCAATCCAGCACAACCCAGACTCTGAAGTGCTGCCTGCAAAGCAGGTCTGAGAATGAAGCACACCATCAAGTCCTTTTTATCCCAGTGTCCTTTCCTCCCTGCTCCCCTGTTTTCTCAACAGTTTCATTCGTCAGTCATCTGCCACAGGTAGGAAGTGTTTACATTTGAAAATCTAAAAAGGGAAGGAGATTGTGCATATTTTAAGTGATCTAAACTGGCCTTTAGCCAATATTGTTGGCACAGGAGTGAAACTCCTCCAGGGAAAATATGTACTAAGGTATTTTATCAAGCAGCTCTGAGTGAAGTCTCTTTACTCCAGGTTATTAACCAACTATGAATCAGAGAGAGAGATAGAGAGAGCAGGTATTTATTTCCCGTCTTGCCATATCCTAAAGAAGTCAGTAACCAAAACCACAGCAGATATGCTAAAGACATGTGGAACTAATTTTTTGTTTCCAAAAGAGACTACATCTCCAAATTTTCTGTTAGAGTGAGCTGAGACCATTCGTGTTTCTCCAGCTACAACCAGCACGTTAAAAGAAACACTTCACAAACACGTTTTCAAGAATTTATAACCATATTTGAGTGGAAAGCACTTAACATTTATAGGCTGAAAAACTCTGACTTAGTCAGGTGAAACAAAAATTCAATTTCAAATTAAAGTACTGATCAACATTTAGGCATTTACATACACTGAAGATTGAAATGTCTACAGGGAAGATGGAGTCTATTAACAGACATATTTGGAGATACGACAGGAACAGCAGATGTCCTTTCCTTTTCCAGTCCCATTCCAAACAGAAAACTTCCTAGTATATTACTGCTACACTTTCTCTTTTCCCAATTAGGTCTTCATCCTGTTCTGGCAGGTCCTCACTCAAACTCCCATGTCTTTTGGAACCATGTGGTTAACAGGATCCGTAATTTAGGAACAAACCAGCTTTGTCTCGATTTTGCATAACAGAATATGGTGTTGTGGTAGAAACTAACCAAAAAGGCTTCTCCAAAAATTTGACAGAATCTACACACCTTTTCACAAATAATGTCCATGCACTCTAGCTTACACACAGCAAAATACTGCTAACATAATTAACCTTTGGTTTTTGTCAGGTGGCATGCAAACAGTTTCTTGGGAAGATGCACACTACAAAGGCAGCTATTAGGCAGTAGCGTTATAAAAGCCATTTTGAAGACAGACAATTAAGTAGTTTCTATACCTAATATTTCCATAACCAACAAATATCAGCTTGCTACACAAAACTTGAACACTGCTTCCAGCAAAGCCTGTCAGAGGAATATTTCTGTGCTAAAGTACTACTGATGAAACATCCAGGTATTCAGGATGCAGAGAGAGAGCTTCATGGCTATTTTAACCACAGAAAAACAGGACGAGCAAAACATTTTGTAAATAATTAGTGCCTTCTGTATTCTGTTTATCCATTAACAAAGGGAAAGTACATGGTCTGTGTGCATGCTTTTCTTCATAATTTTAAGTTCTGGAGCCTAAGTGACTCATCTTGAACTTAATAACTTTGCTGGTCACTGGAAAAAGTAACAATTTATTTAAACAGATATTTAAAACAAAGTAACAATTTTGTTTGGTTTCTCTCTTTCTTCTGTGGAATAAATGCTACAAAAATCTAGTTTAAGAACAGCATAAACACTAATTGTTCATTTAGATAGATAAAAAATTGCAATAACTTCTGCTTGCTACTTCCCCTAAAAATCCTATTAATTATATTCTATTGCCCTTCCTGTAAAATCAACACACCAGATGCTCTACTTCAAGATAAGTGTACTGGAAAATTTGCCTTTTACTGTATCAACCTTTCTTTATTTGGAATCTGTTCTGTCAAATGCATGAAGCAAGGCTTCACCGTGAAACAGAAATTACTCCAAATGACTGCTATGACAACAAATTACGAAATTCTGGTCTTCAGTTGGAAGTGATCAGATGCAATGGCCCCCGTACTGATGCCTGGTGCCTACACAGCCTATTGACACGAATGTGCAGAGGACACTGCCACTGCCAAATGCCTTACCCCTGTCACCTCTTTTCTCAAATGATAACCTGAAATGTAAAACAACAACAAAATTCACCAAACTGATATATTCTTGGGGTAAATACAAACTGCAGTTACCCACAGTTCTTCAGAACAGCACAGCAAAATGTTACTTGCTCTGTTTCCTAAGGAAAAAGGCTTCTGTCAGCAGCATGTGCATACCCCTATGAATGCTGGTCACTCAACTGCTCCGTTTTTACTCTCATGGACGCTAAGCCACTTTTTAATTAAATTTAATGGAGACTGACCTTTCAGAGAGAAGTCCATTCCTACAAATACCATGAAAAAAACAGGCCAGGTGAGAAGATCCCATAGGTATGCAAACAAAGGCTGAATCTCCAGTAGGTTAAATGTTATTAGACAACAGAAACACCTCTTACAAATGCTCTAGGCACAGGAAAACTTGAACTGGAAAAATATAGAAATAGATTGAAATTTTTTTGTCAACTGCTTATGAAACTATTTGCTATTTATTATTAACAGTGATATGAGTATTGGTAGTTATTTTCACACACAATACACAAAACCCGAACATTTTCTGGAAACTGTTAACATCATTTAAAAGAACAATATTTTAGTTGCTCTTAGGATGTCACGATGCAGTTATTCACCATTCCACGGCACTGAGCTTTCCCATAGCGTCTGTGTTTAGATGGCAACTGTAGTGCATTAGGACTATTCCAAGCTCTACTTACATGCTGTGACTGGAACATAACAGCATAACTTGTGCCTTATTATTCTTTTACACACTTCAAGCCCCTTCATTTCAACCAACTTAACAGCTTTAAGTGTGATGGGGGAAATCTTGTGGTTGTTAATTATCTGAGGGGTTGTGGGATTACGTGTACCATTTTACTGCAGATAATTTTAAAGATGCTATTTCTGTGCCATGGAAAAATAACCTCTTTAATGCTTTTCTGCTCTTTTTACTGGCTTTTGTCACAACATTTCATAAACTCTGTTCCCATAGCTCTGCTGACATCAACAATGATTCTGATGCACAAACAATGAAGCAATCAAAGAGCTATTTTAATTTTAGCTCTATTCAAACCAAAAGAAAATTCAACATTTTCCAGATGCTAAGAGAAGTGTGTTTGCTAACAGTAGCAAGCCATTGACATTTTAGATCTCTAGCAGGATATTGCTACCCTGAGCAAGCAAACAAAAAACCCCTCTAATATAAAGAAGCAGTCCATGACCTTTCAGTCCTCAGGTTACAGTTTCACAAGTTAAAACAAGTTCAAGACACTTCGAAAAAACACTGTGTTAGGACACAAAATCAGGGCTGTTGTTCAATAGAACAGTATTCAAAATTATGCCTAGAAAAGACTGCAAGCTAAACACACAATGCAGAAAGAAACTTATTGTCTTGTCATTAAGTCCTCTATTCAATTAGCATTTATTGGAGTAATTAAATACTGGGAAAGGATGCCAGGCTAATTGTTGTTAGATTATGATAATTACACAGCTTTGCTGTGCTACAGCTGATCAAAATAAGATGTGGTCACACACACTTGGCTAAAGCTTCTCTGCAATCGCCAGGCTTCCATGGGAAACTTATTACTATAATAAGGCCACTTATTACTAGTTCATTATCAATCAGGCAGAGAAACTTATTATTTGTACCCTTCCTTCTACTCTCCCACCCAGTCTGCCGAAAAAAGCCTCCCAAAAGGTTGTGCCCAGGTCTCTGCCTTCATCTGGCTCCCTTCCATCATAATTATACAGCTGAGAAGAATCAGACTTCAGATTGCTGTTTCACAGCCAGCTGCAAGCATCTTGAAAGAGACGAGTGATCACCCTGCATTTCACTTCACTGGTGTCTGTGGGAAATCCACCTTCCCCTTTTAATATTGCTATGTCCCCCTTATCTGGGAGATTTTTCACATTACTTGGGTGGGTCGAAAAGCAAAAATCAGAAAGAAGTGAGCTGCATTAAGATGGACTTCATGAGAAAACGCATCAGGTTTATGTGGCTTGTCTCCCTACAGAATCTCCTGCCTTTACCCCTTCTTACCAGCTAATAGTACAAGAGAGACGTGCCTTCCTGATATAAGGCTGGGTTTTTTTCTTGTTAAAGAACAGGGTTCTCATTAAACTACCATTGTACCTGGTACTTCATGCTGCCTATTTAATGGAGAAAAATAAGTGATTTACTATAGGGACTAGAACATGGCAAAAAACATTAAACAAATCAGTTTGACCTAGCATTCAGGTTTTCAAAGAAAAAATCTTGTTAAACACTGAGTAACTTAGAAGAGTCATAGAATGTTCGGGAAGAACTAAAGAAATACAAAAAAAAAAAAGTCGTGAAAATTATTTTTATTCTGTGCTGATTAAAAAACTAGACCTTTTGAAATGTCAGAAGCACCTACTTCTACATCAGCAATTGATCTGGAAACTTCTTAGATAAGTCAGGCCAAGGTTTACAACACTGGTAAAATAACTGATCAAGCTTCATTTTCTCAAACTTATTTTTTCACATACTATTGAAGTTTATGGCTATGCAGCAGGTGACCACTTATAAACTTTCAATTCTCTTAATTTCCAGAGCCAAGAAACCTCCTCGAAACCAGTATGACAAAAGTCTTACGTTTCTGAACAGAAAAAAATGTTAAATTTTCCATTCTTTTTTTCCTATTTAATAAGGCTGGATTGTTAAAAACTTCCTAAAGTGCCTTAGCAGAAACATGTTGTTTGCAAAACAAAGCAAGTCTATATCCAGGAGTCTTCTACTATAATCATGGCAAAAAATGACTGCAAAACACAGGAGGGAAGAAGGAGGTTTTAATGAGAAAGGGAGATGTCCTATTTAAAACGTAAAAGTTATTTGAATTACATATCTTGTGTTAATTCTATTAACCTGAGAGACCTGAAATACCTTTTTATCTGGTTCTAATGGTTAATGAAAATTTCAGTTGCATCATAATGGTTAACAGTGACAATTAATTTAGAGACACATATTTTATTTATTTTCATTATTTAAATAATACTCTATTATTCTACAGAAACGTGTTTACTCTACTTATTGTCTGTTAACTTATATTAACTTATGGTTAATAATTTCCCCTTACACTCAACTCCGTTTGTAGAGTTGGGTCCTGTATTGACCTTTTATAGCTATCACTGCAGAAAGAGATAGACTCAATGATAACACAAACATTAAAATATAGAAAGTAATTACTCTTCCATGAGTAGGTATGAGGAAGAGAATTAACAAATCAACATTTATTTCCCACCTATAAATCTGAGTACTCCAGAGATTCTCAATTACTGCAGCAGCCTTACCCACTTCACATCATTCTGCATCTCCTAATCAAAGAGCTGGACTTTCTTCATGTGGTTTATTAAAACTGTTTCCTCAGACTCTGCTTTTGTAAAATTCCTTCAAAGCTGGCACACATGACTTTCACCAGATCTCTATTAATTTCTCTTTTGCTGCAACTTGTGAAGTGAAGAACTCATTGCATCTGGGGGGCAACAACAGTCATGTTGTTGATGGTAAGGGTTACAATGGGGTGCAAAATGTCACAGCTCTGTTCTTAATGAGGTCAAGCTCTCATTTCCCAGCTGTCCTAATTCTGATCGCTTCAAACCCCCTGTCTACAGTCTCTACCTGACTATTTACTTTCCATTGCTGTGGGCATTTAACTTGCAAAGATGGATGAAGAGAGAAAGGAGGCAAAGGTAAAAGAAGAGCTACTGTTCTGTCAAAGGCGTAATTCAGAACAAACATCATGTACAAAACAAACTTTAGTGTTGAAGCCTAGTAACATTAGCTGAAAGGTACCACACCCAATAAGATACTAAAGGTAGCCCCTGTTTTTGGAGTCTCTAATCACACTTTGAAACCAATATATATGGCTTGAAGCCAGTCTCTTTGTTAAATTCATTTATAGATACAAGCTCATTATTTGTGCTCACATTAGTACTCTTCTGTAGTTCACCAGCAACATATATCCCACTTTATCTGAGGTGGAATAAGGAGACCTGATAATTACTGCCCACATATTTTTAAATGTGGTCATCAATATCCTGCACGCCTGATCTACATTTGTCTGCTTTAGGCACTAACCACATACAAGATGTCAGCTTTATCTTTTATTCCATGATTTTGCTTGAAAATACATAACCTATCTCAGCCACGTCTTGCCTAATACCAGAAAAACTGCAGTTTGCTAATTCATTTGTTTACATACCTTTCTTAAAAAAAAACAAATAAATTTTATCTGAGCTCTGCTGTGCTGACACGTACTCTATTATCAATCACATTTGGGAGAAAATAACATTTTAAGAGTCTAAACTATTGAAAAAAAAACCAATAAAAGAAAAATCCCACAGGTAGGAATACTACTGAAGTGTCTGAACTGGACTCTAGCAACATGTGTTGACCATGCGTCTGACCCAGAAGACAGTCTATCAGCCTTGATGGAATGTGATTCTGTGGGTGGTATTTGCTAACCCTGCCTAAGGCGTGTGCTGACATTTGTTAATGGATATGGAGAACAATGCCCTATCTGCAGAAAGGTCTTGCTTCTCACACTCACAAAATGAAAGAAAAGAACATTTGCCCAACAAGCATGTTGACCTGCACACGGAATAATTGAGATAAACGGCAGTCAGCTTCCATAAGGAAGTATATATACTGCAACTCAGCTTCACAAATTTTCTTTCCCACTAACATATAAAAAGCAGAGTAACGGTTAACTTGTATAAACTGAAATCTCCATCTCTTTCATACTCCTAGGGGGAAAAAAAAAACTGCATCAATTTCCACCCATCAATATATATAGACAGCATTTGAGAAGAAACATACATTTTGATAAAACTGCTTGTCTGTTGCACATACCCACACTTGCTTTAGTACAGAGATGCTTTTTCTCTGACATTAAATTGTAGCTGTTTATTATTTATCTCACAATCTGAAAACACAATGAATTTTAAAATATTTTATGATCAAATTAGAATTTGGCAACTCAGACTCTCTAATAACTTGCAACTTGTAAAATCTACAATTTAATTTCCCAATATGCAAGAGTGTAAAATGAAACTAACCCTCGAGATGTTTCACAGTATTTTTATGCTTAATAAACTGTGTATATTTTAACAAGCTCTGGTCATAATCCCCATCCTTTAGCTAAAGTGAATTAATCTAGACATCATATCAAATAGGGTGAGCAGAATACAGAAGACAAAAAAGCCCCCGAAACATCACAAACCACTACAAACAGACCCAGGAACATAAGAAATTTCAATATGAAACCATAGCTTGCTATTAACATGAATAACCTATACATTCAAATACATTATCAAAAGTAATTTGAACTTACTAACATAAAACCCAAGTTAGAATAGCTAGTGAGTACATAAATTTATTAGGAGACAATTTGCTATCCAGGAAAAGGACTTCAATCAATGAACTTTTTTTTACTGTATAATTGTCTTGTGTCTATTTAAGAGACCCAAAGGAAAAGTATATTCCTTCTTGACATGGAAATGGCGTTTTAGAGGAAGTGCTATAGACAAATTTAGTAATTTAACTTTCTTCCTTTTACCCTTCCATATTAGTCTCTCTCTTATGCATTGGGCAAGCCAGCAAAGGAACAACTGGAGTTTCAAATTGCAGACTGTAGGAGCACCGAGTAGCACAACTATTATCAATGGTAGAATTATTTCATTTTCATTCCTATAATTTCTTCTAAAGACAGCATATGGACTATAGAATTTTCCATCAGGCTTACTCTTGATGCATATTGTCTCTGAACTATAGAGCTTAAAAGAATTTTTCACCTAGACATATTTATCTTTGTATATCATACAGACAAGATAGGTACGGATCTAAATCAGTTTCTTTCTTTACAAATATGATCTGAAAAGCTTTGCATTATACAATGCCACTGGTCTTTAAAAACACCCAAGAAATTACAGAGATTATGTTCTGATGTGCAATAATTTCTTTTGACTGAGTAAGACTGACAAACCACAGAATTTAATGTAGACTTCATATTATTCCTCCCATCGCTTTTCAAATTATGAAGCTCCCATAACATGGTTCCTATTAAAGAGTTTTGGAATTCTTACTCCTTCAAGAGTGACAGGAACAGTCTTTCAATATGTATAAGTAAAGACTGAATTGATAAAATGTGCAAAACCTGCTCATTTACTTTTTTATATATGTGCAAGTTACTGACATAGGAGAAAAAAGAAAAAATTAACTAGTTTCAGATCAATCAGACATTTCAGAGAGGTAAAACTGAAGCTATTTTCTTAATTTCCCTGTTGCATTTTTCTTAAAACTATTTCCAAATTAATCTTAAATGAATTCCAATCTTCAACCTGTAGTGAAATTGTATCATTCACAACTGAATTATGATCTTGTCTGCCTCAAATATTGTAACTATTTTTCAAAGTGCAGACAGCATTACGATAAAAAGCAGAGAGTATCATAGCAAAATTAAACTAAAGGTTTCTTTTCCTGCACCTCCCTTCTTCGTCTTATTTATTTTAAAGGCTCCAGATGGCAGGTGTGAAGAAGGGAGTGCACAGGTACGGAAAAACCATTCCTGTCTACCGGGAAGCCTTTACATTCTTCCTCAAATGTTAAAAATTCTTTACTAAGCATACAAACTATTTCTTCCTTTCATTCTTACTCTAAAATACTAATTCAGCATTAAAGAAACAAAACAAAGTCTAAAAGTCAATAATTAACTGTTCATAGCTCAATTTGAGAGTTGGGGCATAAACATAATCAGGTGCTAAGCAACACCAGATAGAATTTAGGCTACTTGTGTGGGCAAAATCCCAGTCAGAGCACATACACGTGAAAAGCTAGAGAGCAGTCATGCTGGGCCAGAGAAACTGACATCTAGACCAACAAAGCCTTCCCAACACTGGCCAAAAGAAAATATCAATACCACATTAAGTAAGTAATTTCCCCTTAGCATAGTCTCACAATAGCCATCTTTTGCATAGTCAGAGGTTTGGGCTCTTCGTGCTTAATGAAAATAATGCATTTTTTTAATCAGTTGGTCTAGCTGTCTTGAAGATCAGTAAACTACAGTCTGTAGTGACTTTACAGTCTAAATATGTGAGGGGCACAGCTTGGTTGCCAAACAGAAAAGTATCTGCTCCTATGCATTTCTGGGTCTGAGACCTGACAATTTCTATCAGTCATTCAAATCGTACCATAATTTTCATAGTAAAGAAAGTATTTTTTATCTGTAATGGTGCACTCTTCAAGAGTAATTGATAATCATTGCTCAAATGATTAACATTTGACCATTTTCATCTTTGCTACCTGCAACAGTCAGAGGAAAGAATCTTCTTCCTGAACCACTCAGAGATAAGATTCTTTTTTGAAGAGAAATTTACTCATTACAAGAAATGCAAATCTTGTTTTCTGCTATCTCAAACCATCTAGATCATAATTTTCATCAAAATAAAGAGTTTATGTAAAAGAATATATTATAATCTCTGTTCAAATGCACCTGACCAGGTCTCCAGAGTCTTCCACATAAAAAAAAATCCTAGATAAATGAAGTAGTTTTCTACTGTCTGCAATATAAGTAGCTAAGAATTAACTGAAACTTAATTCAGACCTCAAAATTTGTCCTTTCTTCTTGTACATTTTGACTCATAACAAAAAAATGCAACTGAAAAATCCTGTACCACACTTCAAAGACATCTTAGGCTTTTATATTGTCCAACTGTCCATGCTTTTAAGGGTGCACACTTCATAACCTATTTCGTCAGGAACACTCTTCTTTTGTTCAAGCTTTCTCTTTAGGTTGCTGAAAGGTTATCTAAGTACAAAAATGCATTGCAAGAATGTTGACTGCAAAGAAAACATAACCAAACTTGGTTTACACCTGCTTTTTCCACCACATGGCAAGAAACGTGTAGAGAACCCCAATTCCTTCTCTCAAATAAAAAAATCTTTAAAATTATGCCTTCCCCACATAATTTAAGGAGCCACAGGCAATTGAGATCTTTGGAATTCAGCAAATTTGCAAATAACATGCTGCAGATGGGGGTCACTTTCTTTTGTTTCCTAACTTTTCTCTTCATAGATTAAGTAGGGGAAAAACAATCCTAATTATTTTGTACATTAAAGATGTCAAATTAAAGAAAAATCACGATTTTAAAAATATTATAAATAAGTTTTAATTTATTAAGACTCTAACTTAAGTATAATAATGCATCTATCTGCATTAGCTTTTATATCAAAATAACAAAGCAGCCTGAACTTTAGAAATCCTTTTTAAAAAGGCTAACCGTTCTTTGAACTACAAAAAGAAATAAGCCAACAAAAAAATTTACTGCCTTTTGGTAAACTACAATACTGGTTTTGATGAGTTGTTGAAACAAGCTGTTTATAACTGGGGTTTTTGCCATTTCATTTGAGTCATTTTGCCTTTGCTTAGTTCTGTTAATGATCAAGCATTCTGAGCTTTTTTCTGCATTTTCCTCCTTATTTACATCTTGGCATTTTTTAACTATGGCATTTGAATGCCCTTAAATATATGCTAAGAGATCTTTTGTTAGACCACAGAATAGTCTGAGTAACAACGCATTAAAATTTATTCTTCATTTAAATAATGGCTATGACTGATGTAAAAAATACATCATGACACAGTAACTCCAAGGTTCCTAAAGGTTACAGACATGACTATTAAGGCCCTCTATTCTAATAAGCAGCTCTGTTCAAGAAAGCAATTAAACTGATGCTTTAGAATTAAGCACACACAAAGCCAAAGGATTTAGGTAAATGGTTAAATACTTTCCTGAAATGAGGCCTAACTGTACAGAAGGCACTCTACTAAGCAGTGAATCTGCATGGACTAAATGTAAAATTATTCATTATTGTGCTAATGTCAGAGGAAAACTACCCCAGCCAAAGAAGAATGTGTGAACACAGCATTTTATGATATGAAACATGATAATGAAGAACTTCATACTGAGAATCATTTATTACCAATATTATTACAGTAATTCCTCTTAAACCTTTCATTTAATTACTCTATCTCCGGGAAACTGAACTACAGATATCTCAGTGGTCAATACTTGACTCTTAATCCATAGAGGGAAAGAGTTAAAAAGCTTTTACTTTAATGAGTGGGCACCTTTTATAGCAGAAAAAAAAAAGTTCTTACTGGGATTAACATTTTAAATACGGTTCTTCGGTCCATTAGAAGGTCATGACATTACCACCACTATCTCCACACTAAGCAAGATAAGAAATGATCTGAGACTTTATCAATACACTATCATTGATCTTTACCAGTAATCTGAGTGTAGGTGGCATCACATAATTCCTATGTGCTTAAACATTAATTCGATTCAGCCATGTAATTTTCTTGCTTTTATATGCTGAGATGATGCTCTTGATTAAATACTCAGGCAGCAAAGGACTAAAAACACTACTGAAACTCCACTGGTTAGTATCAGCTCTGTGTGTGTGTGTGCCGTGTATCTGTATTTGTATTTGTTCAAATGCTGTGCATTTGACCACAGACTGTTCAAATGAGTGCGCTAGTAACACATGAGGTATGGAATATTCTCTCTTGTTAATGCACTACAAATGAGTAAATTTGTGTAAAGGCTAATTGAAACCTGTTCTTCCTTTCAAAATCAATTACTTTAAACTTCTGAACCTGAAATACAGAGATAATTTTCTGGTGCAGCACAACAGAGATACTTCTTAATGTGTTGGGGTTGATTGGCTAGACATTGTTTTGTCATTTCTATGGTCTTAAAATTAGATATTTTTTATCTGCTGAACATTGCTATTTAAATTCTTCAAAATGTATAAAACTCAAGAATCTTCATTCTGCTGTCTACCACGGAAAAAAAATGTTTCCAAAATTTTATTAAACGTCAGCAGTCGCAATTTCACATAGCTACAAAACAAACACTTAGTAACCTGATGTCTTCCACCAACGAGTGCAGAAAAGAATCACCTTGACGTGACTAATTACTTAAAAAAATAAATTTTAAATGGTGTAAAACTCCCAGACTGTCTCAAGAATTAATTCTTATCTTCATTAATAATGGAAAGAATCTGTATTCTGAAATTAAAATGTGAATCTTAAACCCTTTTTGTTACTCCATACTCTTTTTTTATGTTACAGAAATATTAAGAAATCTACATTATTAGTATTAATTTAGACATCAAGTAGACCACTTCGGCAGACAACCTCTGGCTAAGCCGAACAGCATCAGCTGTGTACAAAAATAATACAGGAAAACCAGAATTAATGACTGAAGCAGGCTGCAGGTAGTAGGAGCATATTGCCATTTAAAAACACAAAGGCTCACTCCATGACATCCTCAAGTTGTATATCTGATTACATAGCTGACTGTTTAAATATATGGGTTGATGTATGAAAATAAATATTACTGATAGAAATACAGAATTAGGTACACATTCACAACACATGCATGGTATACCAAAATAATGTCCACAATTTCATGCTACACACTAGGAACTAAAATTCCATTTATTGCTTAGGTAAGCTTTCTCTTTTGAACACAGTTCATGCTTTCTGGAATCAGAGTAATTCAAATAAGCATGAACACAACCTAGCACTTCAATAGAAGAAAAGAGGGTCTTAATGACAACAGGTGGAGCAAAACAGGTATTACTCAAATACTTGTTGATAGGATTCAAGAGTGCTCAAGGCCATCTGATGCTTAGAGCCACAGGAGAAATCAGCAGAGACCTAACCTAGCTAATTGTCTGCCTTGATTGTGATGGTTCTGATTAGAAGAATAATCAGCTCTCAGCAGCCCTTAGGCAAAAATGCCAACTGAGGTCTTTTTTTTTCTTCCTGTCCGAGATGGTGCACTGCAGAATGAATGCCAGATCACATCATTAAACCACTCTTCCAAATATTAAAGAGCTTCCTATATGAACAAACCCAGTAATTCCTCTTGTAATTAGCTTGAACATTCTCCTTCTGTCATGTTGAGACTGCATTCATACAGGCTAAAAAAATGCTGACCTCCTTGGATATAGAGAACCAGTCACACTTTATGACTGAAAAAGAAGAGCTGTATCATTGCAGCAGTCCTAGACCAGCAAAAGGCTATCTAAGGCTTAATTAAATTATTAACAGTTGGCTGCATATGACACAAAAAATAATTTTAATTCTTTTTTACTGTTGTTTTGACTGATTTTATCTAAATACATCAATTCATAACAAAACACTCACTTTCCTTTCTCCAACTGACTACATCATCTCTACCATTTTTTCAGTACATGATTTACATTCCCAGTCATTGGGAAAAGTTAAAGCCAGATATATTCAAAACAGATTTCATATCATGTTTTCCCAATACTGCTGCCTTCTGTATTATGGGATTTTTGGTTTCTGACTACAATATTTTTACCCTTCCATTAGTTGCTGCTGTAAAAAAAAATGTAAGTATTCATTTGAATGCAAAGTAATATGTATTGACAATTACATTTCCAGGCTAGCAATTTTAAGATGCCCATTCTGCCACTATTTTTGCACTCTGGTACATTAGTTGATTTAATAGCTTCTAAAACAGTTAAGAATATCACACACAAAGTAAAAGCAAAGGAACAAAGGAGCTCAAAACAGCTTTTCATAACGATCTAGCTATAACACACACAGAAGGAAAGACTTAGGAGCAGCTTTCAGTGCTTCAGCTGTGTAAGAAGATCGAGACATCCCTCCACGTAGCTGACTGAAAAAGTGGACCAAAAGCATGTCTGCAAAACAATTATCTACAGTGTGATACTGGCCATTTAATAAGGGAAAGTAAAGTCTGAAACCACTCATCTTTCATGTCCTCCCTTTAAGAATGTCCACATTAATAAAATTAAATACCTCATTGACAACAAGTCATAAATGTCTGAACAGCAAAAAATATTAAAATCAACAGTCACTAAGTACATTTGACACCTGAAGGTAATTATATGTATGGGAATCCTGACAGGAGCGATTTCTCCTGTTCCCATTTTGAGCTATCTGTCTTCTGGAAAGTTCACCGAAAGAATGTGTCAAACTGTCTATTAAAAGGACAACCAAAATATGCAATAAACATATCCATATTTTAGCCTCTGACCCTTGAAAGCCAGCACATTTTTTACATTCTTCTAGTCAGAATAAACAAGAATCAGCTAGCTGTGCATATCTGTGCCCAGACCTGCTCACACGGCTCACAGGTCTGCTCCGGGGGGAGATGTGCAGAACCCTTACATTTACAGCTGTCAAGCGTGCTGCCGGAAATCATCTAACCAAAGAAGGAATGGGTAAATGTGTGAAAGAGCTTACTGCAAGCCTAGTTATAGATGTGTCAGGAGACCATATGTCTTTGCCAAATAGAAATCTTCTTGAAACAGCAACTGTCCCCAGCTCTCATAATTCGGGGCAAGTACCAAAAGAGAAAACAGAGGGGCTTTTTTCCCAATCCCAGCTTCCTCCAGCTGTCTCTCCTCAACATTGTAGTTGGGGCTCAAAGTATTCTAGAAACAAAAACTTTTTCAGATGGCTCAGTGTGAGCTGCTCATTTCACGAAGACTTCTAATGAACTGTAAACCCAACATTTTGGTTCAGTTGCATCCCACCTCCCATAATATATGACAGCCCTGACTTTACAGAAGCAGAACCTCCAGTCTTGACTCTTCAGTGTGTAGTTTCACCTGTATATTTTTGTTTTGCTAGCAGGATTTTCAGTCCATTTTAAATGCATATATACGCACATGCACCTCCTACATCTTACCTTGGGGTAAATATATACTTTTATATATGACTGCAAGTATTCTTCTGATATGAAATCCAGTAAGCCACTCAACAACACTGTAATTAGAGCTAATAGATAATTAAATCAACTTTTGATTGCATTACTGTTTTCACTTATTAGCCCTGTTGATGCCTGCTGGTTTGCATTGATGTGACTGATAGCAGAAGTCAAGGGCATTGTCTGTACTCCTACAAAGCCTGGCCACTGCCAGAATCTGAGCCAGCCTTGCTGAGCCAGAGCTTGCTCCTCTGTTGATCACCTTGCTCCCAGTCTCCAGAGAGGTACTGGTGGACCTGTTATGCAAAATTGTTTGTAGCCTTCTCATCAACTCCAAAAATTGGGCTAAAGGCTTTCTCCAGCTCCCAAAAGCAGTGTGCAGTATTAGGAGCGTGCAGCAACGCTACAGACAGCAGAAGAGCAAGCTGCTCTCACAACTGCCATATAGCCAGGCAAGGTTGGCCTGAACAAGTAGAACATGAAGCTGCACTACTTTCAAGGTTTGTAGCACTCAATGTCTGTTTCAGCTGAAAGACACATCCCAGACCTTTCAGTACCCATTAAGACTGCAGAAAATTTAAACATCCTCTTGGTACAAATAGTAAAAGTCTCAGTGTAAACAAATGTTCTTATGAGCTTAACCAAACCACTGATGACCCATAAGTAGTCTCATACAAGGGTCAGCGCAGAAGAGTTTCCTTACTCAGTGACTTATTACAGCTTCAGGAAACAACTTGGGTTTTTGCACTCTAAATCCCCTTTGTCAGTAAGGCTAAGATTTACATCACCAATAAATGTTCAGCAGAGACAATCTGGATTGGGCTGGCTGGGTTACATCCAATATCTACAAAACTCTTACATTTTTGTTTACAGCCTACCCTGATGGATTTTGCAGATCAAGCATCAAGCATATTCATTGACAGCAGAATAACTGTGCTGAGTTCTACTGAATCACTATTTGCAGCGAGGGGCTGCAAGATACCATGCTTCTAATCTTAGGATAGAGACAATAGTTCTACACTCTTGTCTGTTCTGGTCTAAAGCTCTGACAAATCAAGGCTGTTATTTTCAATCCAGATGACATTCTCCACAGCAGGGCTCTTTTGGCTTAAACACAGCTCCCACAGCAGGAAAGGTAAGCAACAGCAGACAGCTTTTAAGCCTTCACCCCTCTAACTTACCAGCTGGGAAAGTGAACAGAAGCCTTTCACCACACATAGACTTCTCAGCAGGATCTTGAATACCCAGACGATTGCACCTCTCAGCCACTTAGTACCTGATTAGGTATTATTCTGAGTAAGACCTATGAGGTGATGAGCACTAAGTGTCACAATACAAAGATGAGATTGCTACCACAGGATCTCCCTGTAGCCCTGTTTTCTCATGCAAAAATCCCCAAATTTCTGCACAATGCTGGCATAAAGAAGAAGAAGCTCATCAAGGCATTTTGAAACACTGAAAAAGAAGAATACATTAATAAATACATGAAGTTAGACCCTACTTTGATTATCCACCTTATTTCCTTGTCTGTTATGGCTGACAACAAAAAGGCAGGTAGACAGCTTCCATGAGAGAAGACAAAGCACCAAGTGGTAGACAAGGGACCTGACAAATATGGTTCAGCGTCGGCGACATAACAAATTTCCTGCATGCAGTCCTACTTCAGGTTTTCTCTGGTAAAAACAGCAGTATATCTCTGCTGTGGGAAAATAACCACAGATGACTGAGCCATTTGAATACCATGAGGACACATAAATATCCAATTAGGAAGATGAGAGGACCAGTATGGCCAACTTTCAGATTTATTTGCTATTCCTACAATTTCAACATTCAGTTTTGTTTTCTGCAATGCAATTTGAATAGCTGCACAGACAGGAGACTTGCCAACATCAGGAGTAGTTTCTGCCACCTGAACTTCACCCAAATCTCCTCATACAGTCAGAAGATGTAGAGGCTCTCACATAAGTCTATTCTCTTGCTGAAGCAGTCACCACAAGCATCAGCTGGAAAGAACTAGCTGTGGCATGTAGGATGAATAAATGTATAAGCATTATTGTTGTGCAAGTAACTTTCGGGTTTGAACAAGAGAAGCATTTAACTCTTACAATTTAATTAACATTTTCTAAAATTTAGATTTCCTTTTTATATGCTGAAATAACTTACTTTTTGCAACTGTTTTCCCTACAACCATTCAAAGAAGTGAACATGGCGTTATGGATACCTTTAGTCCACTTGAATCTAAGTTTTTATTATTATTTTCAGGCAAAGAAAAACAGCTGAAAAATAAAAATCTGTGAAATAATTTTATTTTCTTCTTCTCTCAATAAATACTAAACAGACACTCCAGGAGCAAACATAATAAAGTCCACTCCTTTCACAAGAACGAATGAAAATGTGTGAAACAACAAACTAGTGTTTGGGATGCATAGTAGTGTATGAACATAATACATAGAAGGAGCAATGAGAAGATGGAGCATAAGATTATGTTAACAAAGGACTAGAACTTAGCGTCACAGAGATCAGTTTCAGCTGGGCAAGGACTCAGAGGCCAAAAGGAGTCCAAAGAACCCTCCTCCTCTTTCTCCACACCTTCTTTTGCACTGTGTTTCATGCCAGAAGTGATTCCTGAGGCTTACCTGTGCCCCAGCTGCCTTCCTGCTTCACGGCCACGGACCCCTCCAGAGGGCAGCAGCCGGCAGAACGGCACTGCTTGGTGGGCAGGATGAACGACAGGGGAATACTCGCTCCTCCCTGCACCGTGTATCAGGTCTCAAGGACAGACTTGCCAAATGCATGTCACCAGGCATATGCAGCACCTGGCAGCACTCCCTAGAAACCTGGCTGGAAGAGTTTCTTTCTCCTTTAACCTATTTTACTACTATTACTTCATTTTGTTTTTAATAACGCATAATGTTTTGTTTAGGCACTTTATAGCCCTGCTGCCACACTGTAAAGTCTCAAGTGTGCACAGTGATGAAATGCCTCAGGGAGCTAGTTTGCAGTACATGAGGTAACATCAGCTTTGTAATTTAATTCCCAGTGCATTTTGCACACTTGAGAATTAGAAATAAAATCAAACAAAGTTTCAGGGAGAAAGTTTCATCAGGTTGTGATGGGACAAAAAAAAAAGAAGGGACAGTGAAGTCCATGCCAGAGAAGAAATGCATCAGAGGCAGGTGACTGTCACTGAAGGAATACACTGGAATTTGCCCTCAGTGGATACATTTACAGCATCAGCTGCCAAAGGTCAATGAGTGTACCTGTGTACCTTACAAGGCAAGCAAACAGGACAAGGCACAGAGGAACAGTAACTGCCCTGCATCCAACAGCATCGACATAATTGAAGTAATTCTGACATCCTTTTCTGATTGATTTCATATCTCGATCTTTTAAGTTAGTTCCAACTTGTGAAATAGTGTTCCAGAGACCATTTAGGAAACAGAGCTGGACATTAGGAATGTGAATTATCACAGAGCACACATTCCCCAATTCTTAAACACATATAATACACCAGCAACACCTTCTAGATTTCTTTTTCTCCATATTTACTAGGCTTGTAACAACATACTGTTCCCTTCATTCATGCTATAAACTGCATCTCATCAACACAAGAAATACAATAGAGCCCAGGGTCTGGAAAGACTGTCTTGCCAAGTCAATGGCTTTGAACAGAATTACATCCAATAAGCAATTACAGCTTGGCATGGCCATTTTCTGCCAATCAGTCAAGATAGGGACCTTTTCCTAACCTCATTTAACTTTTTCCCCGTTACAAAGTAAAAGGAGTGATTTATAAAGAACTCGGACTGTATCTGCTTTTTGACTTAGCACCTGCTTTGTACATATTGATGAGACAAGGAAAAACCTGAAAGTGGATCAAAGAAGGTCCCCGTGTCACAAAGAAAGAATGTGTAGACTCCATCCATTTTTTTGTCATGCCTTCTACTACTACAAGCTGCTTACTTTTGCTCATAAGAGTATTCAAACTATCCCTAAGTGCAAAATGCATACAGCATAAACAGATTTGGTAACATCACATAGATATGTTGTATGAATAATGAGGTTCAGTTGCAGCCTGTCACACAGAAAGCATATCAGCGTAACTGATTTTCTGAACAGTTTGAGTAAGATATAATTCAGCAAAGAAAAAATGCAAAAGAGAACATCTACGCTCGATGTAACATTCCTTTGCATTTTTAATACATTATTTGCTGGGGAAAACAGTAATTGAAGTTACATTGAATCATATTCCCCTTACAATGAACTCTGATCACATCAAATGAAAAACCGGGATCATCTTGCCCAACTAATCTTTATTACCAGCTAAGTGCAAGTACTTCTAAAAAGAGATTGTTGGTACAAAATACTCCAGGAAAAGCAGCATATCCATCTGAATATCTCCAGTTTTTAAATTTCCAGCTATCTAGATCTCCACAGCTATTTTGAAACACAGACAAGTCAGACAAGTCATTACTCAAAATGAAAATGGTAAGCAATTTTATCACTCTGAACAATTCACAGCATGTGCACAATGGACACCAATTTATTCTTAGTCAAGAATGTAGTCCTTATACATAGTCATGAGTAGTATTTTCCTCTGACTAGCCATTCAAACTGTTCAGGAGAATTGGGTGACTACTGTCATCCCCAAATTACCTAAGGTAAGAGGCAAGCAAATACAATGAGTAATAGAAAAGTCTGGGTAATGTACTAGTGGATATTTTACTTCAATATATTCACTTTGGTTCAAAAAGTTCTGCTATCTATGCATTAGTACAGCCTTGCCAGCCATTACATTCGCTGCAGACACTATCTCTCAGGTCTTAGACACATTAGATAAACTTGAAGGCAGGACAAGTGTCTTTTTTCTAGTTTCTAGCCCCTTGGTAGCTCATGGGTTTTAAGTACTGACTAGCCTTTCTCCCTCTCCCTCCAGAAGAAAATGGCCCATGGTGGCACAGGTTCTTATCAGCCTCCCTACCCTGCAGCCTGGTCTGGACTGGGAAACTGACTTGGCTGTGACCCCCCAGCTTCAATACCAGGAGATCTGCTTTCCCTTCACCTCCTGCACCTCTCAGAGCTTCCCAGAAAGGAGGGGACACCCCAGGCCATGCCAGCTGCTGGTGGCTATGCCTGCATCTGGGCAGTCCTACACTGACCCCTGGCTCATCATACAGCTGAAAAGCGTAGTGACAGTAGAATCCAGGCTGCCTTCTTGGGCAGCAGACAACAGTAACAATCAATTTGAACCACAACAGACATTAAACAAGTACAGCAGTAAGCTGATTAACTGATTTAATCAAGCTGATTTGTAAAAAAGTCAATTATCTAATACAGGCAATACCTTTAAATAATCATCTAACTTATTCAATGGCTCCGACAATACTGTATAATAGAAAATTAAACTGATTTCTGAATTTTTCACTAAATACTTAAAGGTTTGAAAAAGCCTAGGAATCGAGAAAGAACCATCTGGTTCAGGCAACACAAATTCCAGTGTGTCCTACATGCAGTAACTTCCTGATCAACTATTTCCTGCAATTATTTCCTTTTCAGAGCATTCTTTTTTAGGTTTGCCTTAATATACTTTGGGTATATCAGAAGAACAATGAAACTACAGTAACTGCACTTCATGATGAAGATCTTAACTGCATGCAGTTATTTGACAAGACAAAGACAGAAGCTTTTTGGTTCACATAATAAGCTTTTGGCTGAAGCATTTAGTCTTGCACCGAAAAATACATCAAATAAAAAGAAAACAAAAAACACCTGCTCCACTGACGAGTTGGTGTTAGTACTGTAAATTCAACTGAGAGCTTTGTTCCAAGTATGTTACCCACAATGCTGCATAATAAACAATTTAATACAGAAAGTCTGAACCTGTTTGCATTAATATCACTGGGAATTCTATCAATATCTTAAACTAGATTTCACAAAGCCTCTTGCTTCTTGGCTACAGATTTAGAAATTAAATCTTTTTAGAAAAAAAAATTAGCACCTGAGTAGCTAGGCTTTCAGTCATGATTTTTCTAATAAGTCTCACATATGCTTTTAAAAGCTCTCTTTTTTGAGGTTTAGATTAGTCTCTGGTCACCTTACAAAACAGAAAGACTTCTGTTTACAACAGAAAACTTCTGTTTCTACTATAACAGCTTCAAGAAAAGGAAAACAGAAAACTAATATAACCTAAGAAGTTCAATCAAAACAGCTGAATACTAGCACTGTGCCTGAAAAAACCACGGTTTTCTTAAACAAATACAAGGAAGTATTAACACTGAATTGCTTCCCTTAAGGAGTGGTCCTCTATCTGTATCTGTTTGAGATTTAATGTTGCTTTTAACTGTATGACCTTTTTCTGAACAATCCCAAAAGCCTCTTCCCAGCCAAAAATTTCAGAAATGGATAGAATACCTCTCAAATCACTATGTAGCAAGGAAATAGATTAAGGTAAAAATATGTTTTCTAAAAAAGCATTCAGAAATAAAATCACTAGGGATTAACACTGCAAACAGAGTAAGAATATTTATATTGATATAAATCGGAACTGTAAACAATGGAATTACTAGATCTAGAGAATATGGCTGAGAAAACTCCTGCCAGAATTGATCAACTAGTGATACAGGTAGATAGGTTTCCCCACACAACAGCTGAATATATGCTTTACATAGTTTTATATAAATTCACAAACCCCTCCCCATCCCATTTTCTCCTTTCTTTTGAGGAAGGGGGAGGGAAGCAATATGGAGAGAAGGGAGTGAGAGGCTCTAATCTGAAAATGCTATAAGTGTGTAGAACTCATGATCTGTTAAATGTTTAAATATATGAAGATGCAGTTATTAACCTATATATCCGGGAATGAAGTGTTCATCTGGCAAACCTCTTCTGATCACAGCACTAATTTTCTTATGCAGGGTTTACTTTCAGTAAAGCCTCAAAGCAGGAGGGGACTTAATTGTAAAGGAAAGTTACTCAAAGCAATACATTAAATTTAAAGAGCACTGAAGAACTTTAAGTATTAAAAGCTTTTAAGATACAGTAGAAGCAATTACTTGCTGATACAGCATCTGGAGGAAATTTATTACACACAATTTCACTGAGAGACAAATAAGAGGCACTCTTGCTCTGAAGCAAGTTACTGCAAAATATTTTGGCCCCAGCTTTGCCAATAAAATGCTGCAGCTTTCCATTCCCTGTCTGGCATGTAATTTCACTTAACTGAGATAGTAGAGTGATACAATTCAAGTTTCCACCGTACTCCACACTGCTCTAAATTTGGAAAGAGAAGTTGCTCCAGGTTGCACCTCCTCAACAAAACTGAACCAAACTTTAGCTGAAATCAACTTGCTTCAATATCTCAATTATTACTTTCTTCAATGGAACCTGGAATTAAATCCAATACTGTATAAGGCATGTAGTTGTGTCATACACAAAAGAAATGTACACTGAAAATATAAACATCTGGAGAACAGTTTACTGCTTCTCATTCCAAGCTCTTTTGTTTAAAGGATAAGCTGCATTTCATGCCCACCTGTGTCCCCTTAACTCAAGGACAGCACTTGTAAAACTCTTTTTTTTCCCCCATCTTTGATGTCAGTACATGGAGCACCATAAGGTTTATACCTGTGACCCAAACATAACCAACCCATTTTTCCTTAAGTGACCACTTTATAATACACATTTTTGCTTGTTCCACCAGCTGTATTTTCACACGACAAGCAGGTGACTACATGTACTCTGTTGTAAACAAAGGACTGTTGTTAAATCTGTTGATTTTCAAAAATGCATCTCCTTTTTTTTTGCTTGCATTCCTTCTATTGTTTAGCATGGTCTTACACTGACTTAAGAAGTACTCAGAAATGAAGTGGCACTTCTTTCTATCCTGCTTCCTATTCCCTTGAAAACTTCTTCAGCTTGTCTTTAAAAAGAGAGAATGAAATGCAATATATTTAAGATTCTCTTATGATAGCTATTTAAAACTGAAAACAAAACCTTGGGCAAAGAAAATTCATTGCTGTATTCTTTCTGCAAACATGGTTTAACGTATTGGCCAAGCCCAGACTGTTCTCATGTCATAGTAACTACAGAGAGAATTCAGACCTCTCCAGTTGAGAGGTCTGAAAGCAGATAAAGCAGATAATCAAAATAGTTATTACAATTTGCTCCTAAGTAAATTCATCATAGGTACAGAAAAAATTCATTGAACACTTAACCATGTAGAGTTCCCATTAATTTCTATTTCAGTTTTTCTAAGGGGACTTCCACTTAACGAAATTATTTTGTCCAAACACATCAACCTCACAGCCTGGGGACAGCAAAGAATGTAGAGAAAAGCCAGAGCAAGGTCATGGCAAAACAGTCCTCCCAGATTCCAGAGAAGGGAATGCATAGCCATGCTCTTTACACTCCCTACCTCCTACATGGTGTGCAGGACAAAGTCACACAGACCATATCATCTATCTTGTGACTACAATAACAGTCACAAAACTGTAAAAGAAAAAAACCGGGCCCAGAAAGAGAAGTTGAAAACGCATGAATGAGCACCCACATGTATCAGTATACATGGTATAGCAGGGAACCTCATACTCACAAAGTTCTTTAAGGGTACAAAAATATCTAGTCAGGGCCTTTGAACAAGCCGAAGCATAGCCAAAGTGAAACTCAACATCCCACTTAGATGTCTTAATTCAAATAAGGAAAGCCAAAATGTGTTTGTAGCGATAAGTCTTTTTTGAACATTTCTTAGCAGGGATTAAGTATTTTTCTTGTCCATTAGGATATATTACACTCACACACACACACACACAGAGGCACATAGAGGACATTCTTCTAAGACTTGCTGTGACAATCACCTGAACAACTGTGAAGCCAGCACAAATTATAATTTGCATGGACGCTTGAAGGGTATGTTTCAGCAGACGCAACAGTACAACACAAATCATAAAAAATTAGGAGGAAAAAGAAATGAATGCTTGTTTTATAGACATGGATGTTTTTCCAGACTGCAGAGTAGACAAGCACTTACTAAAGCTGGAAAAATTTATGGTGCTTGTTACTTAAATTCTCATTTCATCTCTCACGTGGTTAGCATCTACTTCTCAGCTCTTCATATCTATATTCTGTAAGAAACAGATTTGCTAGGTTGTTCATATGGGACTATTTGCCTCGCCTGGTTTTTAGATGAGAAGGATGTGTTTCACTATTTCTCTTCTGGTCTCTGTAGAATTGCACTTGTGTTTGCCTTGAAACAGAAAACTAATATGCATGTCAGGTGCACAGCTAGCACAGATTAGATGGAAAAAATATATCTACATAAAATCTGTCTTGAATGATATTTAAAGGAACATTAAAACACAGATGGTTATTTATTTAAGTAGGAGGACTCTTGAAAATGCTTTTTTCCAAAACTTGAAAGTTGAAAACCAGTTAATCACCAAATAAAATGGGATTATAACAAAGATTCAAACAGGCAAGATATATATGAAAAAAATAATTAAAATTTCATTTTAAACAATCTTCCTTAAGCAGAGAAGGAAAAAGTTGCTTTTAATGACAGTCTTTTTAGCATGTACTTCATGTACTTTCAAGAAAAAAAGGAGAGAATATGTTTTTGAGAAAACAAACCAATGGCTGTATTATGAGAACAGAAGAAAATTAATTCTATAGTTTCTCACTTGTCAGTAAATTACTTCATAAGATTTCAGCTCGTGCTAGAAGTGATCCTTTCACAGACATTCCAGAATCATAATCATGCCAATCAACATTATTTAGAGGAGTGGGCTCATGTTGCAAAGGTGTTTTTGAAATACTCCAGTATTCAACTATTACACTCCTATGTTTCAAAGAGTTCCCTGGGGTCCTACAATAAAAGCTCTCCTCCACCTCCTCCTTCCTTTTGCACATACAGGTATTTTGTTTTTTGGAACCAACTTTGAATCAGCAGCTCTGACAGATCTAAGAACTGAAGTAGTATGTTAAAAGCCAAGATTAACCACTTGCGCTCCAACAAAACATAATACAGATGTGGTGTGCTTTAGTGATTTAATGAAAATGGACCTAAAAATATTATTGAAATAAAATTAAATACTAGTATGCACTGCATTACGGAACACTGGCTCTGGACAGCCAGTGGACAAAACCTCTTTTATATGACATTAATATCCACACGATACAATGTCTGCTAATCTCCAGCTGACAATGGAAGGAAGTAAATAGAAGCAAGTAAGACAAGGATGGTTTTTCCCTCTCTGTGTTTTCTTTTCCTTTCTTATTCTGCCCTGTCCTGGAAAGCTCTGCTCCTTTTGTCGTTTCCTCATCTCAGACAGTTATGGGAGAACCTCCTAGTGACAGAAATAAGAACTTGCACAACAGAATGGTACTCTGTTCAAGGAACTCCTTGGACCAATGAGGTAAGGCAACTCGAAGCAGAAGGAAAAAGTTTTTCCAGTCAAGAAATCCTCCCGTCCTACTTTCCACTTACCTTTCCAGCCTCCCTAAGGCACTCTGTCAGGTTGGAGAGAAAGACTCTGATTTTTGACAAATTTTCTTTTGAAATAGCAAATAGAAGAGGGAAACATCAGTAAGTTATCATACATTTGTACTTAGTACTAGTTTGGCACTAAACTTCCACCTTGGCTGCAATGCAAAAAACAGCAATGCACTGGCACAAAAACGTGAGGAATATGGTGCTCCACTGGCATATTCATGAACATTCTCTCTACTGTACTTAGGTAGTGTTAAATATGTGTTGTTTTGCTGTGCCTCTACTTAGACTTACAGACATTTTCTCTTTTGCCCAGTCTCACCAGACAAAATGGCACTTGAACCAGCCTCATGGTCATTGCTAAGGTTGATGAGATGATCTTACTACTTTTAACCGTTTTAATGACAAAAGATACTAATCCTTCAATACTTTCAATGCATATATTTGTTTGCTTTGATAAAGTGAAGAGACCATTGTTGTAACCATTCTTTCGTTCTACAATACATCTAAATGCATAAATGTTGGTGCTCAGTGAACAGTCTAAAATAGACTAAGGGCTGTTTGTTTTCATAAAGAGCTTGAGTCTGGTGCAAAAGAATAAGGTGCAATCAAGTAATCTGGAACAGTAACACTGCAGACCACAACTATCAGCTTGACCTTTCTCCTGTGTAATTTTTCCATCCATACTAGTATGTCTTCCAGCACAAGACAGAATGCACAAATAAGAAAAAAGCCACATCCCTTGTCTGTCAGTGAACACCATTATATATTTCCATACAATAAACATTTTTGTCTGTGCAATTTAGCCTCTAAAATAAGTTTGACTAACTAATATACAGTAGAAACAAATTTCAAGGATAAAAAGAAGTGTATATCTAAATTATACCTTCCCAGGAAAAGATGTCATATGTAGTTCTTCCCTCACACAGTGATTCCAAGTGCTATTTCAATGTAATAACATTCTGTAGTCATGAAATATGAAGAGATGATGATTTCCTCAAATTAGGAGGACATTAACAATTAAGTGTTAATGTGAACATTGTTATATTAAGGCAATTATAACTGTATTCCATGAAGAGCCATAGGAAATAATTACTCTTATTCTCAAGTGACAGATCTAAGAGAATGAGATTCCCAATCTTTAATTCATTAGATGGGCAGTTCTCACTTCCAATTGTAAGAAAGAATCAGCCTTTTTTTATTGGAAAGATATCTCCTATCTTTCATTTCTGAAGTGTGCCTGTGCCTTCACTTCTGTTTGATAATATCAAGCTGCAAGCTGAAGACATTTTCAGGATATCCAGCCATCTCCAGGTGCAATATCCTTCTAAACAATACTGGTCAGCTCTTCCAGGTTCCTTTAAATGCAAAGTTCACCCAGAATCAAGGAGCAGTCATGCTCATACACCACAAGAGATTTCCCACATGTATGCAAATACTCCCCCAGTTGATGGTTCTCTGACTCAGTCTGAGAAAAAGCCGTAAGTGAGAAGAGGTGCATGACATAGCACACTCAACACTTAAAATCTGCTGTACAAAGAAGTTGGCCTATGTTAACTTGCATACTAATGTTTGGCTGCCAATGATCTTTCTTAATCTAAATCTTCCAAGAAACAATGTCACAGTCCTTTCCATGGGATAATTGAGCTTTGATAAATTACTGGGAGGAGAAAAATGCAGGAAATCTTGTAATCCTATTTCTGACTTTAAACAGCAAAGCAAGCCTAAGTGCAAGCTAAAGTGCAAGCAAAACAACGCAGAAAATAAATGAAATGCCTCAATGGTTCTAACCACCAAACAGATAGGGAAATCTTTCCATCCTCATAAGCCTGCATTCTTTGCTGACTTTTATATGCTATCACTCCATACTCTCCATATTAAGCACAGAGGTACTAGTTGGCTGTAATAATTAGGAAAGCTTGCCAGAAAGATGTTAGTACAAGGAATGCGTCAGGTGACACACCAGTGCCTCCAAGGACCCTGGGACCTGTCAACCTCTGTAACTATATCCTCCTGGCCTGCCACAGTAGAGTTAATTAGAAACATCTGTAGTATAGAGACCATGCAGAGGCAGTGGAGGCAGCTTATTTGCACAAGAAAGGTACAAGTCATGTGGGAGGTAAAGAACGTGGAATCACAAACAGATACAGATCAGTTACATGAAACTGATCAGTTATCTGAGATATACACACTTCTGAAATGAAACTGCCCACGTAATGGAAATGCAAAACTGATGAAAAGCCTTTACTGCAACATTGGCAAACTGACTTACTGGAATCTTTACACTGAAGTCTTCACCGACATGCAAAGCACCGTTTATCTATTCAGCCATTGTATCTGCTTTACATGTTCCTCTGAAAAACGAACTGCATTACCATGACCTTATATTTTTGCTAAGGACCTTAAGAAAAGCTAAAAATGGCAATCTGCTTTATCAGAGTTCTTGCTGCACTTTATGGCAAACAAGTTCATTTAACTATGCTTCCCTTCTTCTCCTAAAATGAGCTGTAGTTTGGAAAAATTCTGTTAAAGATGAAACTACAGATTTTTGGTTTTCTCATTCCCCAAGCACAGATCTTTCAGTCTACAATAATGTACCATAATTTGGGTCTGTATAAATAAATAGTATACACCAAACAAAATTCCAGAAATTCAAGTGGTACAATAAATTTATGGCTGGAAGAGAATTTGGCAGAGTTGTGCACGTGCACAAATACATCTCAGAGAACTCTGCATTCCTACAACTCCATCCTCCTACTTCCCCATTAGAAATCCAGAGCTTTTAATAAACTAGTACAGCATCACTGCAGATGTTCAGGCTGATCCCTCCTCTTTTCAACTGCTGAGTTTTTCTCCATGCCCGAGCACATCAAAATTTGTCAGAGAAAATAAAGTGGAAAAAAAATCATAAATTTTGTTTAATCTGTAGGATACACAATTTTTTAAAAATGGGTGGAGAATCCTCAATATATGCATAAGGATAGGCATAAGCAAGCCACGTGATCAAAATACAAATCTGTAAACAATATTTGGTGGCATTTTCTGGGGCAATTGTGCTCTCCTTACTTTTAATTCAATACTGTGCTGAGCTGGGCCCTCAGCAGATAGTCCCCAAGCAAACAGTTGCAAGTGGAAACACTTCCCATGAACCAAAGCCCCACACTTCAGGCAGATCTCAGGGGCTGCCTTAATGAAGTCAATGCAGGGTCCCCAGTGCATCTTCTGTCACCTCCACTGCTGCACCAGCGCTGGCAGAACATGTGACAGCCAGCACTGCACAGCAACACCTCAAATCCTCAAAGCTACGTTTGTTGAAGGTGATTTGTTAGAAATACTGTTTTCCCTGAGGAATTTTGTGAAAAGATGATAGTCCCCAAAGTTCCAGAGAAATGCTTTCTTCCTGACTGTAGTCCTCCTCATGCCCTCATGTTCAGCAGTTCTATTTCAAAGCTAAGTTCCTGATCTTAAGTCCACTTGTACTTACTCTTTCAATGGCTCCTTTTTTGTCTTTCAATCCCAATTTCTTGAGTTCAACTACTTAGAAATTCAGAAGGTTTTTATTACCACATTCCCAAGGAACAATTTATAATAATGGTACTTAAAAAAATAATTATCTGGTATTGACATTTTGGCTTAAAAATAAAAAAATAGAGCGATTTTTCTTGTTTGTTTTGTTTTGTTTTTAGTAAAAGAAAGGCCCTCTGCATTTAAGAGCAATATACAGAGTTGCATGAAATAACAGCAGGAAGTAGTCATGTCAGTGCTTGGTAAAGCTGAGTAGATAAAAACTTAGGACAGTAAAAGTTTACCTGCTTTGGTTACTGATAAGTCCAAGTGTGAGTATTACTCAGTTCTATAGTACAGCCTGCAGCAACACAAAACTGCTGAGTGGTTAAATAGAATGCAAAGATTATGACTTCTAGTCTTTCATTTTCATACCAAAAAGTCATCAGCAGTTTTCTATGAGTAAAAATCTCCCTAGTTTATTCAGACTTCGGAGTCTGTGGTCCTAAAATCTCTGGCAGGAAGACAAAAACGGACTTTAATATTTAGACATTTATTTTATATTGTATTACAGGCAAGGTACGTCATGGAAGGAATCTAATAGCAGGTGCTGAAATGTCACAAAGCTTTCTTTTTCTACATCATTTTTTCTGATCTGAAATGTCTGTATCATATACCATTGCAGATAGACTTAAACCAGCAAGGATGTCAGTGTGTGACTTAATAGGGTATCTAAACAAGACACTTGCTGATCCATAGGCTACTGTAAGCAAAGACATGGAAAAGCAGCAACAGATTTTTAAGGGGTTTGTTGTTTTCTGCTTTTGTTTGTGTTTGCAGTTTTTCAGGGGGGAGAGCTAGGGAGGTTCCTTTTCTCAAAACACATGTTCATGATGGAAGGAAAATCTCTTTTCTCTCACACCACTTTAGACTGCTGCATGCTTTAACTTCTTTCAAAACCTGTGTCTGTGGAATTATTACACACACACAAAAGAGAACTACTATTTATGTGTCTCTTCTTTAACAGCAATTAGAAAATAGGCATATATAACATTTTTAAAACTTGCAATATAGGATGAATTTCTGACCAAAAGAGGAATTAAAATTTTGTTATGTGTTCAATTACACACATTTTTAATTGCAAAAAAACAATTATCTCGATGTAGCCATGGTGCCATCCATTCTCTTCATGTCAAGTTACGGCTGTGTCCACACAGTGTAGGCTGAGATCCCCATGGCTTCCTAACTCAGTTTAACAAGCCATCAATTAAAGGCAGATATTTAGACGAAGCAAAAGTGATTGGTTGCAGAGGGATTTCTGGACATTTTAACTGATACTCACTGAAAATACATGAGAAGGACTTCAGACGCAGAAAAAAATTGACTGCCAAAAGCCCGACAGACATATAATGCCATGATAGAAAAACTACACATTATGTCATATCTAATAACCCATTTGCACCACATTACACAGCTGGTTTTCTTACTCTGCAGTGCCAAATACAGACCCTTTCATCTTTCCTTCTTCCTCACTTCAAATTAACAAAGAACAAAATTTAACCAGCAGTTTTTTGAACACTACCTCTATGCAGAACACAAGTTTTACCCTAAACTGGGGCTATAAAGATGAAGTAAGTAATATTCTTGAGAAGGAACTAAAATTTTAGTTGCTTTTCCAAAGTTATTAAGAAAGGGTTTGATTCCCAGAGGTTTACCCAGGATAATTAGGAGAAATGAACCCTGGTATGGTTTCAGTGTGCAGGTCAGCCTTTGAGATTATTCAAAAAGGTTTTGTAAATTTCAGAACATATCTACACAGATGTATGGAAAGCAATAAAAGGAATTATTATTATTATTATTATTATTATTATTATTATTATTATTATTATTATTATTATTATTATTATTATAGTGTTGTTGTTGCTGTTGTTATTATATAATGGATGAAGTCAGAACCATCAATTTCTGAGGATTCCACAACAAATATATTTTGTGGAAGTCAGATGGTAAAAAATAGCATAAAAATTGCAAACTTTTAGACAGCTTGTAAAACAGTGGCAATGCAAGAGGGAAATGGTAAACATATTAACAAGGGCTCATCAGTCTTAATAAATAGGACAGGGTCACATGGGTTTACTTCTGGAACCCATAAAGGTCCCTAAGTATCTAATTATATCTGAAAAAAAGCCTGAGGTTTTATTCCCTTCTATTCCTCAGTAGATTAGCTCATTCTTCATCACATACCATTTTAAACTGAAATATATTCCTTTTAAGAAGCTACAGTTTGTTTCTTATTGACATGATAGAATACTATGTACCACATGCTCTTCCAAGGGAGTATTACTAAGCAATATTAAACACTACATCCTAACGGAAGGAACACAAAATGTGTTTCTTAGACATACACAACAAAATCATTCATGGCATTGGGCCATATAGTAGCTCCAGATTTTGAAGAAAATGTCAGATTAAGACCAAGAACTTTCATTCCTATATTTCTTCTTTACTGCCAACTACAAATACATCTTTTCTATCACATTTCCAGGGAAAAGATGGGATTATATTGTCACCTTTACAGGGAGGCAATTATGCTCCTCACTAGGCAGATACTTAGTTCATTTGGTCTAATATAAAACTGACAAGTGCTTCTTGTTCATGTTTTTGTAAAAAAATGTTTTATAACTTTGCTTAAGTTTTCAACTACAGAAATCATAAGTAACAAAATGTACCTTTATGACCAACAAAACCAAAAAATATATAACGCATCTGTAACTGCAGGGTATATATGTAAGAAAATGCAATATAGTGGGTAAAAAATAGCACTTTGTTCTGACTGTGGTGCTAATTAGAATCTGATTTGCCTATATAAAAGCCATAATTGAGTAGAACCCATGCTACCAAGACTCCCAAGCTTGTTTTACTTTTTGGGAACTAATATACTGATCCCACCAGCTGAAAAATAAAGGAGCAAGTGGGAATAAGAGGTCTGAAATATGAACATACCCCTGCCATCTGTTATTTTGCCAAGAAGTCAACTGTGTTCAAGTGACATGCTTCTTTGCCTCTGCAGAACTTGCTAGGTACCTCTGATGCCAAACTGAACATTACAAGGGAGCTTTAGAAAGTAGGACACGACACAGTAATTGATTTACAGTGTCTCTACCTCCTCCCTTTCCCGGGTTCATTTTTTTCTCTTCCAAATCCATTGCTGTTTTTCAAACAAACCTCTGTTCCATTGAAGCACACTTAAGAAATTTCAACCTCAAGTACATCATCATGTGATTGTCTAAGACATAACATTTGCAAGAAGATTTTTCTTCATGGAAACATTACAGGGGAAAAAAAAAAAGCAGCTAGTTAGACAAGACTTCTTTTCATAAGTAATAATGTAAACAGGGACAGCTTCCAAATTCTGCAATAGTTACATACAACAGAATGTCACGTGTCCATGGAGCACAATGTCATTACAAAACCCACGGGAAAAATTCATATCTCCTCCTCTCTTCATCTCCAGATGATGAAGCCTCATCTAAATGATGTATCCACTATGTCCTTATTAAGTTATTTCTGCTATATATTCAGTGCCCCTCAGATATTACTTAAAAGCCCCTGGGCTATTGTCTAAATTGAAATGTTCATTGTCCTCTGTATTCCAGTACTATTAAAAATACAACATATAATCTCAATGGGATTTCTCCCTTCTCATTTTCTTTAAGCAAAACTATTCTTATACTTGTGCAGGCGCCCCCAAGCATCACTCTCTGACATTCTCATCTGATATGACAGTTTATGTAGATTTCCATATGGTCATATCCCACATAATCCTACATTCCTCTAAAAAGAGGAATCTATATTGCTGTATTCCTCTAGGGTGGCAAAATGCTCAGTAT
Source organism: Sturnus vulgaris (assembly GCF_052056855.1). Taxonomy (NCBI): domain Eukaryota; kingdom Metazoa; phylum Chordata; class Aves; order Passeriformes; family Sturnidae; genus Sturnus; species Sturnus vulgaris. The sequence goes on along the minus strand of NC_142283.1, from coordinate 14,165,834 downwards.
CAGGAAGTAGAAGTGACAAACACTTAGAAACATAATAATATTGGACAACTCTGATTAGGTGTTTAGGTATGGTGTGCAACAAAAAAGATTTAACAAATTCAATACAAAATCTCATGTTACATTCATCAAATTATAATGATAAATAATCATATTTATTGAATCTACAACCTTCCTAGTATAAAGCCACTTCAGCACATAGATAAATGTGTGTTCTAAAGAGTATCTGGAAACTTGCACAATCTGTCCTGTTACCCCATTCGTGTGCAAACTGACAAAGACAGAAGTCCAGAGCTGCTGAAACACTTACCATGCCTAACCCCTGTCATCGCTATTCCCCAGTCCAGCCAAGCTCCCGCCACGCACTCAGACACAGCCCGTGCAGTGTCCCCGTTCGCCTGCCTCTCCCCAGTCACCCCGATGCTGGCTGAACTAATTAGCAACTTGTCAGCTAGCTTGTGCATAGCTTAGCATGGAGTTGGGCACAAGGCAACAACAGGAATCCCTCTGGGCCTCATCACATCATTTCGGCAGTGGAGCCTATGATAGCAGAAAATTAAGCTGGTATTTATACATGGCATTAGAAGGGGGCCCTCCTGTATCAGGCTTAAGATGGCAAAACGTCAGCTTCAATCATCTGACAGGCTTTAGTCTCTCTCTGTAACCTCTTTCTTTTTGGCTGCTCTTTTTTTATATACACATACGACATTAACAGAAAAATAAATTGAAAAGAGCACTGAGGCAGGGTATATTTCATGCACTGGTGCCAATGTTTCATATCTCATGAACCTCAGGAAAACAATTCATTGAACTAATTAGTTTACAGTATTTAAGCAGCTTGTTTCCAGTCCTTAATCTTCTTTATGTAATACTGTGAACAAAGCCATATTATCTTCTGTTGGTTTTTTTTAAATATAGTTTAACAAATATGATCATTCTTTTCCCCAGAGATTACATCATTTAGACCTCAAACTACCCTACCCTCCCTTAATTTCTTTTCTTTTTGGACAAAATAACATAAAAAAGCACCTATTGGTTTTCCAAAACCTTCAAGATTATGCTATCTATATATCTGGAGGTATTTCTTATTCTTATCCAATTCATTTAATTTCTCTTTTTCAGCTGTTCCTCAGAAAACAGCTGTGTTTCCTTTCCTGTGAAAATCAGATGACTTCTCCCCCATGGGTCCAAGTAATCACTGTGTCCATAGCTTACAATTTTTGTACAACTTTGTTTAAAAAGTACTGGATAATAATTAGTTAAAAATAAACCGAGCAAACTTCTAAATCTGAAATAGGTTACTCTTTTACTTTCATCAACACTGATTGCTTTGAATTAGAAGAAAACATACAACCAAATAAATAACTGCTATTCATGAGCCTGGCAGCATGTCTGTGTCCTAGTCCTTAAAAGTGTCTTTTCTCGTGTCCAGTACTGGGTGTCTGAAGCCAAATTAGAACACATTAGCGTGGACTATCACTCTCCCTATTTCCCACTGGGGCCCAAAAAACGTAAGCAAGTCCTCTGGGATTATGAAACCTGCAGAAGGACAGAACATCACTGTCCCCAGCTGGTGATTCTTCCTTCTGTCATGATCAGAGAAAAAGAGCCAGATGCACACTGAACTGCATCTGCATCAAGCCAGTGATGCTAACTTCAACAATATTGAAATTGGGTTAAGTAAATCTATAATGAAAGCTTAGATTTTCTTACACAGCTAAGTATATTTTCATGTATGTTCGAGTCAAAGCGTATGCTAAAGTGAACAGCTAAAGTGTATTAATGGACAGCTGGGGACAGCAGCTCTTTAAATTACTTCTACCAAGGAGGGACATGGGAGAATTGGCTTCCATAATCAACACATACAGAAAAGATTAGACTGCCTGCAACAAACAGTCATGGCCACTGTCTTTTTAAAATTTGGTCTTGGTTGCAATGCAGGATGTAACCAAATGTATTCTATCACTATCTGTTAAAAACCAGGTCGGGGAGTGTTCTTTACCTTTTCCACAACCCATCCTTCCTCCAGGGAGATATCTTCTGTTAATGGGCCATTGAATCTCTCTCCATGACTGATAAAATTGCATCATCCCATTGGGATTTGCTCCACCCAGGGGGAGGAGCCAAGCCTTTCCTACCTAGATAACAACTGGTATTTGGAACAGCAGGGCAGCCTTTTTCCACTGGATTCCAGAGGAAAACTGGACCTTTCCACATCATCACTGGACCTTTGGAGGAAAACTGCACCCTTCTACAGGAGCATTGCTTCAACTGAACCACATCTGTCACTCCTGGAGGACTGCAGCCACCATTTAATGGGACTGCTACCGACACCCTGACTGATGGGGTGCCAGGTCATATTCTGACTCTCTCAGTGTTTTGGGTTTTTTGTATTACAGTATTTTTATTTTAATTTTCCTAGTAAAGAATTGTTATTCCTATTCCCATATCTTGCCTGAGAGTCTTTTAATTTCAAAATTATAATAATTTGGACGGAGGCGGTTTATGTTTTCCATTTCAAGACCAGCTCCTGCAGACAACTGTCTTTTCAAACCAAGACAAATATGAAAAGGGAGGCTAGGTACATGCCTTTTCTCCAGTAGTTTAAAGGCATGTTCTACCACTAACATACATATTACTGGAATAACTCCTCAGGTATTATTTCTCATTTTATACGAAGGTATTTAAAATGCACAAGCCATTCTGGAAACAAGAAACCAATACTTCAGCCACAAAGCAAGGGAGAAAATATATTCTGCACTTTTTTTAAGGCTTTTATCTCTAAGCAGTATCTATAACTGCTTATACAGATACTTCCGTGTTTAGCTGGTAAATGCATAAATCTTTTCTTTGATACTGCTCTCTCACAAGGAGGTATCAGTTGTGCTTGATCAAGTCCTCTCCTTGGACTTTTATTTCATGCAAATTGGTGAAGTTCACATGGTCAGCATTGTTTTTCTTTCCAATTTTTGCTTGCTTTAGAACTATCTGCCGTCCTCCCATGGTTATCCACATTAAAGTTGATTCATGATATCTTTAGTTGTCAGACTCCCAGCAATTCTTAATTCGAACAGAGAGGTGACATTGGTGCAGCTTCAAGAGCACATGAGCACCATTGAGAGCTCTGTTCTGTTGTGCTCAAGGAATTTGTCCCTCAAGGTCAATGTCTCTGATTCCTCTGGGAGCTGGCAACTTAACTGAAGATGCCCAAAATCTCCCAGCTTCTCAGGGGTTTAGTAGGGACTGCTGACCTTGTGTTATTTCTGAATGCCTGAAATGTTACAGGAACAAACTTTCTAAATGAATGAAAAGCATGAAAAATATGAATGCTGCATTTACTTCCATTAACCTTCAGTTTTGATCCTAAATTACTGGGTTAAAACTTTATGGCTTGAAGTTTTGCTTAAAAATTTTCTCTTTAAGAATATGTGCAATTCCAGAACTGTCTAATGTTAATTATATGCAGACCTTTCCAATCAATACAGACTGTGGCTGGGAGTAATGAAAGATGAAAAACTGCAAAGTTGCATTAAGCACAGAAATCTTTAACCCTTTATTTACAGGAAGATTTTGCTTCCTAATTTTTATCCTCATTTTATGATATAGTTTTGTACTAATTTAATGAGGAAAGAGAGGGATGAAAGACATCTAATTGCTCCCACTTTCTTTCCCTCATCTAAAGCAAAAAGCATTTATTTTTTCAATTTACATCTAATACTTAGCAATATATGAAGCAGATCTGTTATTCTTCATAATGACTCATATTCATAACCATCATGTATCCCAACATGCTCTAGAAAGTATTAAGTATTTAGTTCACAGTTTAGTTAGACAGAGAAGAGTATTTTTCCTAGAAAAGTCTTTGTGACCCATGGAAGCTGATGAAACAGGCAAAATTTTGATGTTTGCAATACTACTTAAGAGAATTAACTGCATCAACTAAGACTGGAAAAAAACAGTCTGACAAAATTTTTTTCTGGTCAGCAGGAAAATATGATCTGTAGCAAAAAAGTCAATAGGGTCTTTTCACAGATGAGTCTAGATTCTTTTTTCTGATTTTTCTGCAGCTATTATCGTGATTCACAAAAGAGTGGAGCATCATATTAAATGCATTCAAGTGGGAAATATTCTCATACAGCATTTCATGCTTTATTTCTCTTCTTCATCTCATCATATTGTTGATGATCTAAGAGTAAATAGCTACATGATTTCCTGTGGCTAGAAAACATCCATGCATATGTAGAAGAGCTCTTCCCCCTCTTCAGTTCAAGCCCAGAAGAGATTTCTTATTAAATGGCCATGTGACAGAAGTCTACCAAACATTGTTCCTACTAAATGCAACCCCCTCAACCTGTCTACTTTGTGATCAACCAAAAATACCATTTAATTTACATATGGCTTACTTCATGTTTTGATGAGGTTTTTACTTGTTTTTTTAAAATTACTATCCAAAGTCTGGCTCGATTCTTTGTGTGATATCCCACTACCTTTCCTTGAAGTTGGAGAGTTTTCCCTCTTAAAATTTGTTTGTTTGCTTGTTTTGTGGTTTTTATCAGATGACATCTTGCTCTACTGTACCTGCTCTCATAGTTTAAATCACAGTAAATATGCTGCACCTGGAAGTCCTCCAGGCCAGCAACAGACACTGCTAACACCTCCTCACTTGACTGACTGTTTCAAGACTTATTCCAGTAAAACTGTAATTACTAAAATACCTACAAATACAGATTAAGTTGAGAAATTGTATTCCAAAGTGAGTTGTTAGTATAAGAGATGTATCCACCTACAGCTATTGCATCTACTCTGATCCAACTGAGAGTTAGGAAATACAACATAAATTCAATGATGTAGCGCACAATTTACTTGACAGGAAGGATTTCAGCCTGGATTACACTTGGAAAAAAAGCAGAAGCTTTTCCCTTAAGAAATCCTTTACACAGCTCTGCATTACAGATGTTGTGTTATAGCTTCTTTCCCAAAGGAATTCTCACTTTCTTTTCATACTCATACACATACACACCTCTGCCTGAAAGAGCAAATATTACAAGCTCTGCTTGCCCTTCACTGGAGGAGATCTTCCCCCTGGCACTGCAGGACTCTTGCACTCTGCACGTCGTCAGCAGGTGAGGCTTCTGTTGCCAATTTCAGCTCTGAATGGTTTCCTACACAATTCAAGTTCTACACACACCTCAGTAAATCCCTGGTCACTACTGGCGTGGGCAAGTAAATGGAGCTCCTCAAGTGCATTAAAAAAAACCAAAAAACAAAAACAAAACAAAACAAAAAAAAACCAACAAAAAAAAACCCCTACAGATATAAAAAACATAATTGGGAAATAATTGAGAAAAACTGCAAGGAACTGTTACTTGTCCTCTCCTGATGCAGCTTTATCACAAAGCAGCACCGCTGGGGTTTGCACTCTGTGTTTGTGGGGATCATATTGTTAATTACTAATCAGGCTGGTTCACAACTATTAGCCAAAGGTGCTTGTTGAACACCAATAAAAATCTCACACTCATAATTATCTTTAGCTTATTGTAGTTTTACCTACAAGAAAAAAAAATAGATGTTATTAGATGTACCTTCCCCAAAGGATTATGAAAGCAAAAAGTGTTGGAAGATGCATTAGAAAAACTTACTTAATTTGAACACACAAAATTCCCATCTACTGCTGCTCATTACCTATCTGTACAGCTTCATTTCAGCTTTGCATTTTGTATCAAAAAAATATTTGGTTTTTACAGCAACTATATATTAAGTTTTGCTTCCCAAAGCTGTATTTTGATCTTTAGAAACATTATGAAATTCACCAGTAATGTATCATCTTTGCTATTCCATGAAGTCCCTCTTATGGAAACCATTATCATAGAGAAAAAGACCAGGACATGAACAACTCCTCTTCAAAAACTGAGACCTCAAAAGATAAAAAACGAAATCAAAGTTGCTGCTATGAATTGTGTTTCTGGTTGAGCTGATGGTCTGAGTTTTTTCAAAAAAAGTGATGGCTGGTATTTTTCCTACCTTAGTGAAAACTGTTAGGTCATAGTATCAGTGGTGGCTAGTGCAGGATTTATTGCATATATCTGACTACTTTTACCAACTCATGTAGTAATTACTGTAGCTAAAAAGAGATTGTAGGTCTCAGGCATAAAGAAACCATAAGCTAAAAATATTGAGACATAAAGAAAGTTTATCTAAAACAAGCCCTCTAAGCATTTTTGTGTCAAACACCTTACGTTTCTTTGTATGGTTGTGAATAAGAATAGTTTTAAAAATATTTTAAAACTGAAAGAATGGAAACAGACAATAGGCATTTTCTTAACATGAAATGCTTGACAGCATGAATGTAATGAGTCTAGTGCAGTAAAAATATGCCACAATTCCTTACTGTGGCAGTGAGCAAGCCACAAGAATAATATTACAAGAATAAGTATTTCTACTAGCCTTCACCTGTGGCTTCAGTCAATGATAACAATGTTCAAAAATAGTATTTCTACCTTAACACTCAATGAAATATAACATCAAAATCCAACATATGTTTAGATATGCATGCATTTTTAGTGTTTGATTGTAATAAACATTTTCTTGTTTAAAAAAAAAAGTAAAACATATTTTGTGAGCCAAATTAGATTATTGTGATCTGTTTTATGATAGCATGCATCCTGTAAGTTGGTACTTCAGTGTATAAATATTTGATCACAAAGATTCTGGAGCAGTAATTCTGCAAATTTATTTTGTGTTATATTGACTGCATCAGCTATAGACTTTGCTCTCATATTTTCTCCTTCTTGGGAACATTAAAAAAAAAAAAGTGTAAGTATATGAACATGCTGTTTCCCAGTTACTGTAGATACTTTTGATTCAATGAAATTTCCTAATCTCTCACCTTCTTTATATCACAACACGAATTGGAAGGATTCAATTTGACTCTAATATTCTGTCTCGTGGTATTTCATATGATTGAATCTGAACAGTATCTCTTGCACATGATAGACAGCTGAAAAAGGATTTAATCTTTTGAAAATACCAAATAAGCATGTACTGCTTAGAATAAGTTAGAACATTTACAAGGCAATTTAATTTCCAAGTTACTTCTCGAATTATCTGGACCATCTCACTCCAAAGACATTCTAATGACACAGAAAAATAATTTGGCCTGGTATGTGAGTCAGCTCTATGATAACTATAAAAAAAATACTGCTTTGTCTTTTTGCATGTGTTTCAAAGTCTTCTAGAGAAAGCCTGAGCAGCATGCATGCTAAGCAGGTATTTCTTCCAGAAGCTAGCTGTGTATTTAGCAAGTTGATCCTTATACCACAGCCATCATCAGTAGGAGGAAACAATAGGGTGGATACTATTGAAGCACTTGAGTGTTTTTACTGTCAATACACAGGTGCTTGTGACAGCAGAAAAGCAGTTGTGAAATAAATTTTGAAACCTTATTACCTTTGATCAATGGCAGAAAATAATTCAGCTCTTCTCTGGTCCTGCTTGTGTTTGCAAAAGTAAAGGTTGGGAAAGCAGATGCAGTTATGTGGAATGCAATAACAAAGATGTACTTTTCTTTCTAACTGCAGCTGCACAACTTCTAAAACTTCAGAAGGAGGCAGCAAGAAAGACAAAAATTGGTAAAGAAGCAGCCATCACATCACATCACATCCAAAACAGTAGGTGAAAAGAGTCAACTGGCTAGTTAACACCTATGAATCTATACTCTCTACAATCTGACTATTCCAACAGCTCTGTAAAAGAAAGAAATACCTCAACCCTTCAAGAGAGCTACAGTGTTCTCTATGTGGTAAATTAAAAAATTACCTAACTGCTTGTTAATTACATCCTTCCCCACTCATCATCCCAAGTATCCCCGCAGTATCACAAGCATCATCTTACCGTGTAAAACAGGAAGATTACATGATAACTGTAATCATTATTTTCCAACAACAATGACAAAAAAAACCCAGGTAAGTACTCTTATTTGAAGCCATCAACGTGCAGAGAATCATAATTAATCTTTATGTAGCATTGCAATTTCTCCTCTATTACTTAAGTATTGTCATAATTGCAGGTCCAAAACAGGAACCCCTTGGCTTTGCTTAATGATGCTCTCCCGTACAGTTCTCCCAAGACAAATCACTGATCTGAGAGCAGATTTGGGAACAAAATTAAGTTAATGCAAATGAGAGCAAGACCAAGGAGGTACTAAGGCCTCACCCTGAGATGGGAAATACTGGTTAACCTTAAGTAACTCTTTATTGGGCTGCTAGAAATTAAGACAAGCCCAGTGACAGGAGCAAAATGTGGACAGGGCCAGAGACCAAGGAACAGACATTTTAGCCTGTATTTGCTCTTACTTGTGACTTTTGTTTATTTAGTACAAACAGAATACTTTAAGGTTTTTTAAAAGATGGTTTACAGTCAAACACTCTTTAGAATAAGCTGCCAAAGGACAATTAAACCTCTCTTCCTCCTCCATTCCACTCCTTTAAGATCAACTTATCTACACAATTCTTATCTCAAGTGGATAACTGATAAGAAAAATTAAAGGGCTCAGAAGCACCATGTGTTAAGTAATTGGACCCCAGCACCCACACCTCTTTGTCTCTGCTAAATCTCCTCTGTCTCTCAGCTAAACCAGCCTACTCAGAATATCAATCATAGTTGAGGCTGGAAATCACTGTTGAGCAAAAGAAGTCATAGTAATAAAATTTTAAAAACCCGAAAAACAACAACAAAAGAACCCAATGAAACAAAAAACCCTAAGCCACCTGCTACAAAAACCCACACAATATGTGCAAGGGAAAAATTTTCTCTTATTTCACTGTTTCACTCCTTCATAGGTTTATCAATACCTTCTGATACACAGTAGTTTCCCCACAAAGCCCAAATTTACTTTGTGCCAACTCAGAGGTAAGTACCTAAAGGCACATCTTAATAAAGCATCTCTGCCAAGATAGCCACTGTTACAAAAGGAGTTATTTATCCAGAAAGAACATTACATTCATATTTATCTGTATGAGGTTATCAAATCATGCCACTGCAACAGAATAACCAAAGAACTATGGCAATATCACAAGAAATTTCAGTACAAAGAGCTTCAGAACAGCAGTTTGGGATTTGGGTTTTTTTTGGTGTGGCTTAAACTGCTTCCAGGACAATAGGGAAATTAAAGTAATCCGTTTTATTCTACTATTTTTAATCTGCAGTAAGAATGTTTATCAGTGAACCAAAATCCTGTAGACATTCTCACAGCTGAGCCAACAGAATGAAAAGTGTGACTTCTTGTCCTGCAAAGTCAGCTAAGTTTTCTTGAATGGCCTAAATCTGGTGCATTTTATATCAGTAAAATTCCTTGCACAAACAAAATCTAGCAATGTCAGTGGATCTTTCTCTGCTGATATGCATTCTGAATAAGAGGGGCTTATCTCATGACTATTCAGAATCCTCCACAACACTTCTTTTGTTAAAGCTTTGTATCAAGTGTTTAAGAGACTACAAAAAATGCAAAGAGGACCAACTATAAAACTGTTAATATTTAGCAGGCTGTAGTACTGATGTGATACATATTTATTTTAACAACCCAAATCAAATTTCTACATTTTCACAGGTACAAACCAGATCTGAAAGCTGCTCCTTAACTTTCAGTTAAAATTGTCACTGATTTTTCTGTTCAAGAAACTGTGTACATCTCAGACCTCCCAGCTTTTTACATGAGGATGATATCGGTGGGGAGAGAAGAACCCCCTGGTTCATAAAAAGCTGTGTTTCAGACGATTACATTTGGAGTTTACGAGGAATTCTCTAGTCTGCACCTGGATCAATATTTGTAAAGTGTCTGTCCAGCATGAAGAATTCTGAAATCAAAGAAGTATCTTCCTAATCGTATGGGTAAACTGAGCAGCTGCTTCTATCCTCCTTGAGTCCTGTCTACATGGAAAAATTATTTCCAAATATGGCAGGCTATGAATTTGAAGTGCAATAGCTGTTCCAAAACAGCTACTCACAGACATAGTTACTGCAGTCTAAGAGCATTCAAAAAGGCTTCTCAAATGACATATTCTTTCTCCCTTTTTTCTTCAGGGTGCTCTGTTTGGAGTACAAAAAATTTTACTTTTTATTTCTGTTGGCACGTATGAACTATGTTACTACTGTAAAAGTCATACATAACAGACCTAATACTCAGGTTTGCCAGTTGCTCCACAAAAAGCATAACAGCCATTCTAGTTTTGTAAAATTTTCTCCAGGTTACAACTCCAGCACACAGGCTCTTTAGTAGCAGTCTGATTCTATGATCTACTTTAAATAGATAACTTTACAGTTTATAATTCAGACTTTACAGCTTATAATTCAGAATACCTGCTGACCCAACATAGTATACAGTACTTCTCTAAATCCCATGACAAAAATCACATGCTGTTAGTGCTGAAGAACTCTGTTTCTCACTCACCATCTACTATTCACTCATAGAGTCAAGTAGGATGTAATAAGGGAGCACTCAACAGTATCCAGGGTAATTAATATATAAAAAGTTGTGGTATATATGAAACCAGAAGCTTATATATATATACATATATATATATATAGCAAGAAAACACAATCCGCTTTGCTTATTTTCTATCAGCACTTGTTTGTACTTCTCTTTTCTGAAGCATTTTCTTCACATGTTCATATCACCCATACTTTATGTCTTTTGTGGGGTAAAATTCCTGACATGTTTTCACCCTGAAGCTGTGATCATCACGGTTTGAAATCAACAGGCATAGGCAATGACAAAAAAAACCCCATAAATCCTTACACTTAAGTAAATGCCTGGTAAAAGCTTTAGCTCAGATGTATACTAAATATAGAGGTATCAACTAATGACTACACCAGGAAAAATAGAGTGTTTTCTACCTTCAGTTAAAGGTTCCATGACGGGGAGTTTATTTCTTCCACACTCACTCTTTTCCCTGTCAGTGTAAGCCATTTTTTTGTAAAACTTTATTTCAACACAGGAGAAAAGATATGAATGCCCTAAGGTGCAACTATTACCAACACAGATGGATCAATCTTCAAGCACAGAATAACACACAGACCACCAAAACCACAAAAAATACCTGGAGAAAGCTAAATAAACAAAAACAGGTCAGTGACTCATTTCTGTGGTGCTCCACAGCCATTCTGGTAGAGATAATTTGCCTGGTGAAATCATCCTGATCAATAGCTCCAAGGCAGCTGTGAGCTGGCTCTGTGACAGTCTATTGACTAGAGCCTTTTCTCCTTTCTTAATTTAAATGGCATACTTCTGCAACCTGACCCAGGCAGCAAGGTCCCATCAGCAGATGTTGACATTATCTCCTCCTGATTGTAACAGTTTACCATAAACAAGTAGTCTGCTTTGTGAGCTTTTTTTTGTTTGGGTTCTTTGAAAAAGACTACATAGGGGAATAGCTGGAAGAAAGAAAGATTATGAATTATAAATTGGTACAGAATCCATATTGATATTTCTGTCATGTATTTCCATTACGGTGAAGAAATCAGGCCATCATTAAATCTGTATTTTCCAATCTGACCAAATGACCTTATGTTTTATGCTACCATTATGTTACCATTCCATTCAATATACTATCTTTAAAAATGTACAAAAAATGGGATTTTGCTGCTGTTGTCTCCTTACATTTCTAAAGTATCCTTTTCTCTCCCATATCATACTGCCAGGCATAAAAGCTGAATTCAAATATGCTAGACCTTTACCCCTGTTTAAGGTCAGTGACACATGCATTGTTTGTTTACTGTTTTACACCATCTTAACAGTTGAGAATTTGAGGAGCAGTTCTGTGCTACATCCATGATCTTTAAATATGTCAAAGTAAGTGCCATGCTGCACCATGCAACCTTGACACTACTCTGTCAGAAATGAAGACTGAACTGTAGTTCTCTACCACCAAAAGAGACCAGAAGAACAAAGTACTACTGAACATCTCTCTTGAACAGCCATCTGCCATGACCTGGAAAAAAACAATTCCTTTTGATTTGCTAAGAGACATTTCAAGCATGGCCAGGCACACAGATTCATTCAGATGTCTTTATGATTTATGCTATTGCCTATAGAGACCTTCTAGGAAGCTAGGGAGTACCATTGCATAAGGATCATTAGCTAAAACTGACCTCAAATACCACAGTTAAATCTACAAAGAGCTTGACTAGCTCTATTCAAAAGTCAAACAATTTTTATGTTGACATCAATGAAAAATAAAGTGGGATTACTGGGGACATACAAACTGAAGAGTCACATCTACAAATGCCTTGTTTTGGAGTCAGTGAGTACAATCAAAGTCTAGTCCCCAAAATGTGAACTCTTACAGAGATTTTGACTATTTCTCTATTTGCCTAAAGTACAACCTGATAGCAAAAGCACATCACCTAGCAAACTGGCTTCCAGTTTCAGTTTAGTAATTTCTTTTCAAATCCCAGTTTGATCGGTAACATGCTCTACGACCCTGGATGATATGCTGTTTTCCTCACCCCAGGTTTTGTGCCTTTCCTGCACAATGGCCAGCTCTTACTTCAATGCTGCATGCTAGCCACAAATCCAGTTTATGACAGCAAAGGATATAATTAAACAAATAATTCCTAAAATTTGTGAGGATAGGGTTTTTTATAAATTACTGTCTGTCATAACTATATGCAAGACATTTTTTCATTTAATTAAGTAAAATGAAAAGAATATTAAAAAAACACCAGCTCCAACCAACACGTTTAACTCTTAACTCACTTCCTTCTGTGGACACTACACACTTACGTGCATGGAATTATACCCTTGTATAGGGCTGTTGTGCCAGAAATTGTGTCATTTACTGGACTAGGGCAATCATCATTGAAGATTAAATCTTGCATTTTTTAAATTACAGTATTAGAAACAGAACTGTCTTAGCCTAATCAGAAGCACCAAGTACTTTCACTTCTTACTACCGTCAATAAGGGAAAATATTCAATACTGAACTACTGACAGGTGATACCGAATACAAATCAGCAAACTTTGCAGTCACCCATTTTATATTACATATGCACTCATAAAATTTCATAAACCTAAATTGAACATACAATTCATTAATTTTATTATATCAGTAACTTCTGGTAGCAACATATAGAATTAGTGACTCTCATCACTTACATTTTCCTAAAATAAGGATACCTGGTTCTTAAATGTATGCAGTGGGCACGGTACAGAAGGGTTTTGATGGATATGCAATTCCTTCCTTGTCTCTTTCTCCTGCCTTTCCTGGTTCACAAAAGGTGAGAACTAATGGAAGTGACCAGACTATATGGTTCATCTACAGAAACTGTGGATCAAGTGGAGCTGCAACAGCACACTCTGTTATCTGTGCAGGACTGGCAAATTCTACTTCCACCTTTGCTGACTCAGAAAGGGATTTAAATGAAGCTGCTAACTCTAATGAGCAGCACACTGCTGATTGTCTGAAGTGAGCTGTACACCACTTACAATCAAACTGTAAACCAGTCATTTCACTTCACTGATCTTGTTCAGGCTTCCTAGAGTTTAACAGACAACCCATTATCTAGCCCATCACACTGCCTGTCCACCTCTCTCCAATTGTTTCAAGACACAGGATGAAGCTATCTTACACAGCCTGTTTTCCAAACCCCACTGCTCACAGAATGCTGCTGTTCAAAGTGATATGAAGAAACTTCTAAAACAAAACCAAAAAAAATAACACAACAGCAAACTTAGAGCACCTTTAGCAGTGCTATCAAAAACAAGCAGTTATAAATTCTCCAGCATGTCAAGGACTGATTTCCTAAACATTATCACCTAAAATGGTGTATTTCTTCCGGCATCTTAAGTAAATTAACTACCAGGAACCTCAATATTAAAAATGAACTTAAAATTGCATAACCTTGACAGTTTGGGGTTTATTTACTTCGTTGTGAATAGAAGGCGTATGTGATGGCAGTCTTTTGACAGCCCACTGCTCTAAAGCATACACATGGTCTTGTGCAATTTGGGTAACAGTGCAGAAGAATCAGGTCTTTTATTCTGTTCATACACAAAACTGTGCCTTCAGAACTCTGTCTCTTTCTCTGTCCCAGCAGAAAGATGTTATGAATGGGCCCCAAGAGAGCACTTCTCCTTGCCTCCGGTTCCAATGGCTTGCAGGCATATGACACTCCATCAATACCGAGAGCTGGCAGCTTGAAAGGCGGGAAGGACATTCACTGATAGCATGCATCTGCTTAGTAACAGCATTGGTGCTCCACTCTTTTTCCCATTCATTGCCTGCAGGAATGACTCCATTGAGAGGCTCACCATCAACAGATGGTTCCAGGCTAAGGTGTAATCAGGAGCAGCTTGCTAAATTTGCCCCAAACAAATAAAATTACAGGCTTTTGTGGAATCTAGAATTATTTGGGAACCTGGGTGGTACAGAGAGTGTTAATGTGAGTACATCCCAAAACAAAAGTTGCCAGTGAAAATCAGCTCTGCCCTGAAGTTGCATATTTATATTTATGCTGCTTAGTGCCTCAGCTTATACTATAGATGTTTATTTTGAGAGCATTTTAGCTGCATCCTAATTAAGTCATTTACCTCCTACAGGCTTCTTTTCCCCTCAAGATATACTCTGCTGAAAATGTTTTAATGCAAAATCTACACTTTCATCACCTTCAGCTCCTGAGTATTTCATATGTTGACTTTTTACTCCTTTAAGAAAATAAAAACTACTATTAAAATTGAAAAAGTCTTTACCAAGGCAGAAAACTGTGTTAAAACATAGAATTGGATGTGTATATGCCTTGAAAGCACTACTACATCTAAGTTATTTGTTGTTTGGTTGAATGCAACATTTAAGTTTGGAATCATACTCTCTTACAATCTACTAATAGCAATCCAAGCAGAAATAAGGGGAAAAATACTCATTTCAAATGCAAGTTCTGTATCAAGATTTAGTATTTTAATTTACAGCTACTGCATAGAAAATAAGAAATGTATTTTCAAAAAAAATTATACAATTGTACCAGAGAAAAATAAGATATATTCCACAGACTGGCATACACACATAGAATGACACCTAGCATGCTAGTGGGCTGCACTAGTAGAACTGTGGATCTAATTGCAATGAAAGACTGCATGCAAACTAATGTACATTTGTTTGTTAGATTCATGCTTAGCAAAACTGACTATAATCTTAGGTATCAATTTGATCACTTTCTTGTCTAGGTGACAAAAAACTCAGCATATGAAAGTTAGGAGTGTCATTGCTGAAGACGACATACCAGTACTGCTCCAACTTTAAAAAACTACACGTATGAAATGAAGCATTGCTTCATTTTATGTTATCCTACTCCCTTCACACGGCAAAATACAACTGAAGAGAGAAAGCATAATAAATGCTCACTTCTTCAAACTATCTTTGAAAAAGACTAGGTACCTTTTTTTTACCTTGTAAAATTTAGACCATTTATAAAATTAATAAAAACAATCCCCTGAGGCTGTCATTCTTCATCAACACAAGGCTTTCAGCACTTTTTTACCTAAAGGAGTCCCTATACTTCTGACTCAGGGCAGTGTATTGTCCCCAATTTTACCAAAATAACTGCTTTTGGGGCTGTGAGACGGATCTTTACACATGTACAGATTTGGTTAAAGAAACACCAGGCGGACCATAGCAGAGCTGGTTTCGACCCTGATCAATCCCCGGATCACAGTATCCAACCTGTTATCACAACAGAGAATCACAAATGCCTAACTACAGGGAGATCTCAGCAGTCAGCCAAGGAAGAAACTAGGACTAAAATCAGAAGATCTGCCGAAACCCTTCATACCATGGAGCTGTGGTTTAAGGAAGAACTAGGCTGGGTCATACATCACAGCCTTGAAGTTCACATCACCATTTGTACACCCACCTGCTTAATCCCCTTTTACCATTGCTGCATGTAAAGCCTTAAGTCCGAACTTTCTACAGACCAGAAACTCCTGCATAATTAGAATCTACAATATGTATTTGCTCTATACTTGCACTGCATATCACTACAACTATGGATTTATTTTTTTAAAGCAACCTATGCAAGCCTTTTTTTTAACCTGTGCCAGGATCACAGCTACATTCTTCTTGAGTTTAATTATATCATAAATATTGGCTTTAACCTAAATATTTCCCAATGTCAGAAATATTCTTAAAATCAAATCAGAAGAAGTACCTAGTACCAGACTTCTTGCTATCTAGTAAGTTCTTCTTTTAAAAAAAAGTAGCTGCAGATATTTAAAAGCAGTTGAGATGTAAGTGCTATGATTTCACTGATAATTAAGCTTTATCTGTTTAAAGTCTGAGAAATGCTCAAATACTGTGAGAGAAAAGGTGAGTTGCATGCAAAATCCCTCACAGAGCCTGTGATCCTTCAGGAGTACTAGAGGCACACCTGATAGCTCCTAGTGAACTACTGAAAAGGAGATGCTTCCAGAAGAAGTTCCCAGATGGGCAACAATTACTATTGTCCCTCACCCCACAGCTTCACTGTGGCCAAGATGGGTTACCGTGCATGTCCATTACAAACACATGGTTATATACAGTTGCAGCTTTGGGTAACACACTGCTCTGTGTAAAAACAACAAGTTTTCTATGCATTTCAAAAAATTTATTAATTTACCAGGATGTTAACAGTCAGTGACAAAGACTGAAAAGGAACCAGGAAACAGACACTGTAGAATGCTATGGTAATCTTTTTCAAAATAGGACAGATATATTCTAGAAGAACAGAAAATAAAGCTGAGAAGTATACCTTCCTTGAAAGATAGATATTTCAGATTTGGATATATATTCATTACTGTAGAATATTTTCTACATCTATCATATAAGTATTTTTTAATTAGCATTAATGTTCCGGCTTTAGAGCAAAATTCATTTTATATGGACAAAACTGGTGAATACCTACATTTGGAGAAGACCCTGTAAGCTCTTATCTGTCTGTACCACCAGCATTATCATGTAAATTTAATGGAGCAAAGTAAAAAGACCAAGCTCTAAGTCTTACCACTTATTTGAAAAAAAAGGTAATAAAGTAATAACCTCAAGACTACACAGACAAGCCTGAGATGAACTGTGTATAAATTGCAGATCATGTACTAAATCCATTTAGAGAAAGTGTAATTTGTAAATGCAAAACCTAACATCCATCCTCTCGATTACAAAATCTAGATGATAAAGCTATTTCATAAGTGACTCTTTGGTGGATTTTTCCATAACTTCTGTGATTTTTTTGTTCCCAAGTCAAAAAAGAAAATTAAAGTGTGCTCTGTAGTATTTACTAAATTTGGCGTTGAGTAATTTTCCCTCTTTCAACTTCGTAAATTTGTGAGGGTTAGCAAGCCTATGTAACCATTAAAAATAGATTTTACTCTTTGACTGAAGCATGTGCCAATATACAGAAGCCAGAAAAATTGCACAAAGTGACTTATTGAAAAGCCTTCCATTTGAGAAAGTAATTAAACAAACTGGCCTTTTCTCTGGGAAGTATGGCTTGACTTCATAGCCTATGATAAGGAGACTGCTTAACCTGAGGTGCTCCACTGAGCAGCTGATAATAGAAAATCTTCCAATCTAAAGTAAAACAATTGTCACCAGCCTTGTATTAAGTTCCTGGTAGGTGGGTCTGCCAGCAACACACTGCAGCCTCTGGCAAGTTCAAAAGGCCATTCCCATGCTAAGGGTGCAGAGATTCCCCTTTGTCCCTTCTTAAGCCGCTAAATCCGTGAGATAGTTGGCATTTAGGAAGATATAAGGGATTGCCTAATGACACACCAATCTTGTTTTGTTTCCTTATTCCTTAGTTCCTTAGTGGGAAGCATTTCTTAGCAATGTCAATCTCTCCCTATTTGCATTCCCTGAGGTCTCACAGGCGACAGGACCCAAAAAGGCCGCAGCACATCAGAGGCCCTTCTAAACTCCTCTGTCCCGCCCTGCCCCCGGCCCTTTGCGTGGCACAAACCCAGGCTGCTCCGTACCAAGATGCAGCGTGTGAAGTGTCCCTGCGGCGTGTGGGGGACACCTGTGTCCCCGGCGGGGCCCGTGTCCTCATCGGGGAGGGAGCTGAGCCCTCCAGGGCCCTCCATGAGGGCCCCGCGCCGGGGCCGCCCGCTCCGGCACACCGACAGCTCCGCGCTGCCAGCAGCAAGCACAGCCTTTGCTTCTTGTTCTTTATTATCCTGACGTCAACGTAAAATAAAGGTAATTTGGGCCCTGGTTATAAGCAATATAAAAACAGAAGGAGGAAGCTGGCAGCAGCAGCCTGACTTCAGGCTTCAGAAAGCCTGTGAGAGCCTGCCAAAACACAATCTTAGCTGAAGGCATTAGCACAACTGAGACACCTCCCCCCCTCGTCCCGTCCCCCCACCCCGGATGCCTAAAAACAAAAACGCAGCAAAAACAAAAATGCTTTCCAACAAAGCCACCGTCTCCATCTCCTGGAGGAACGTGTGGAGAGGAAGCAGAGCCTATGCACGAGGTTTGGCTGATAATGTGGGAGAGAACAGTAACTACCTCACCAGATGAAACTAGGTATGACAAGCTCAGCTTGCAGCGAGTCTGTGCAGTCAACTTATAAATCCCTCAAATAGGGTCTCATAATGAAAATGTGAGCACTGCCTTAATGGAAGGGCACCTTGACCCGACACAAGTTTGGCCTCCAAGGCAGCCTTGAGACACAGAGACGAGCTGTCCCTCCCCCCCGCAGGGCGTGTGGGGAGGCAGGAGGGAGCTGATGGATGGTTTTGTGGACAAAGGAGAGAGGGATGAAGAATAAACCGCAAATTGATCTGTGCAGCAGAATAAAAGCAGGATGTGGCAAGGTACACCTAGGTCAGTGTCACACAGGTGCAGGCTTTGGAATTAGTTTCCTGAACATCTGCAGCAAACATAAAAAACAACTGCCAAGGAGGGAGGAAAGAAAATAACACGTCTCATGTTGCATGGATCAAACCAATGAACAAAACAAGAAAAAAGGAAAAAAAAAGCTTTTTCCATCCCGCATCACTAGATGCTCTGGTCCTAATTTCCTAGTTTAAGCTGTATGTTTTGCTGCATCACTAAAGAAAATAATAATCCTTGTGATTTCCCTGAAACTGTTTGAAAACATTCCCCTGTTGAGACCTTAACAGTCCTTCCAGACCTAAACAAAGGAGGACCATTGCACAGGGCTTCTGGCATGCCCCTCCCCCAGCCGCCGCTTTAGACTAAATACAAATTGGAGTTCCCTCCTAGGAATCCACAAAGATCCATCTTAACAAATGTCCATGTACGTGATAGGCAAGGAGTAATTTGTGTGGGTTTTTTTGTCTATGAGAACGTCTGGAAGAAGAAGAAAAGGTTACTGTTTTGCCCATAATTATTTCTCCTCCCTCTTTTATCCTTGCTATTCCCAGGGTAAGCAGAGGGAAGTGCATACCAGTTCTGCAAACTGAATTAATTTACAAAGCTTCAATTTTTCACTTAGCTGTGTACAAAGCAAAAGTACAGAGGAATGACCATTCACATGTGAAGACCCAAATTAATTTGCCCAAGAACATGAGTGCCTTCAGAGCTTAGAGAAGTAACACAAATGGTTCTCTTACCTTGACAGTAAAACAAACACTTTGCTCTAAGAAATTAAATAAAAAGTTACATAACCTAAAAATTCTTCAAAGCTGTTTATTGAACATGATGTATCCCAAGTGGCTGACTGCCTTTTAATGTTGAGAACTTTTTTTAAAACAGTTTTTTAAAAAAAGTTTATACAGCTTAAAATTTTGTTACTTTTCCTTTATATGGCTGCTACTGCCTTTTTTAACTATTTATTTTAAATGAAAAGAATTACCTCAGTTAGGAAAATCATAAAGTTCACAAATAAGTATTAGAATAATGTATTTAAAAAAAAAAAGCCATAAAGAGACTGTTCTGACAAAATGAAAGGAATCCCACAAAAGAGTGTTTTAAAAACACAAACATGGCTTAGCTGTCTAACAGAGGCTGGTAGAAAAAATTGTACATTACTTACTATAAAACAAAACAAACCAAAAACAATTGAAGGAAGTACTAGGGATAAAACAACTATGTTGTGGGAGGAGACTGAAAGCAAGAGTTATTCAAATTACCTAGTGGTTTAGGGAGCTGATATAATTTTCTCCCTCGAGATAAAATCTCAGGCACTGAACAGCTCGGAATAGCTCACAGTTGCTCTGAAGTCAGTATTTTTATGGAAAATGTCAGGGAAAGAGCATAAAAAATTAACAAATCCTGTGGCATATCTGTCTCGATTGATAAACTCAAAGAAGTAGCAAGGGCTATTGTTATTCTACAAGCACATCTCCTCCACAAACAATAGCATGCTTTGAAGAGTCCATCTCCCCAGGTTGGTGCAAGTCTCCTCCCCACTGTCAGCCTCACCACAGCCTGAAACTACAGCACCCTCAAAGCACATAGCAGGTTCTTCAAACAGCTCCCCTCTTCCTATAGCAGCTGTAAGCTTGCACGTACATGCAAAAATATGTGTG
Organism: Sturnus vulgaris; assembly: GCF_052056855.1. Classification (NCBI taxonomy): domain Eukaryota; kingdom Metazoa; phylum Chordata; class Aves; order Passeriformes; family Sturnidae; genus Sturnus; species Sturnus vulgaris. The sequence continues at coordinate 14,145,319 of NC_142283.1, read as the reverse complement.
GTGGAGGCAGCCACACACTAGCTAATTTGATATTTGCCCACTTTTGACCAAAGAGTACATTTTCACTCTCCTTTCACTTTCCTTTCTCAACTCAACTAAAGAGAAAACAAGGCAGCACAGATTTCCTCATGCTGTAAGAAATGCAGCACTGATAACATAGTGGAAAGACAACATGACACTACTACTTCTGCTAGCAAAGTATCCCACAGAGAAACCTGCACTTGCTCAAACTGCAGTATGTCTGAGCAGACCAATCCAGATGGACAAGGATCTCTCCTTTTCTGCAGCCAGAGTTGGCTCAAGCATCTTACTGTATCTCAGCGGCCAACCAAAGAGGGAAAAGAGGAAGGTCGATTTGGAAACAGAGGCAACATTTCTTCACACAAGCCTTGCCCTGTTGTATCTCCCACTTCCCTTATCCTGTCTTGCATAAAAGACATTTATTTAATAGCAGTAACTGAGTTGTGGGAAAAAGCTTTTTAAGTTCAAGAGTGGAGTAAGGGTTGAAGGAAGACTGAAGACGGTGGGGAACTTATGTGTCATTCATCTTAGTAAATGAAGCCAGGGACACTTCATGCTGAATTTAAGCCTGGGAAAGACTCATCTATGGCTAGATTGTCTTAAAGGCTTTTTTGTGGGTGGTTTTTGTTTGGGGTTTTTTGGAAAAAGGGGTCTAGATGGGTGGTTTTATATAATAAAAAAATGTAACAAACCAGAATGCAAAGAAAGTATACAATCCGGATAAAGGAATTTTTAATGAGGGCACTGCAAATGACATTTCCCCTCTACTTTAGAGTGCTGCAAATAGCAAATTAGCATATCTCAGAGTGGAATTTCTGCTACGGGAGAGATGAAAGGTTAACTGTCTAAAGAGTAAAGAATATGTTTGACATGTATTTAGAAAAGCAAGAGTCTTCTAATAAAAGTAGAGGCCCCACTTGATGCTCCTAGTTCTCCTTCAGTGTTTGCATACACTTTCAAATAATTAGCGAAACTCACTCCAGAAAGCCTAACTAAAAAATAAGCAAAAAAAACCCCAACGCAGTGCGGACCTCAATGCCTTGTTTGCTGGGCTTGTTAGAGGGCTGCGGAGGTCACAGTGATTGACAAGCCTATGGTGCCTGCAGGAGAGCTGCTAATGCATACACATCACTGGAGAGGCAAGCTCAAAGTACTGACCATGCCTAATAAGAGACTGGGGGCAGCCAGTAGGCTGAACAATGTAACAAGCAAACCTTCATGAACTTAGGGCTGCTGAAAGCCTGCAAAATTACGTTCTCCTTCAATTAGTACCAATTAGAAAGCAGGACGGTAAGATACATCATGCAAACAAAGACCTCTTCCCACTTCCAAGGCCCCATCATAAAGCTAGCTTTGTTGCCAGTTCTTAGCACGCACCTTACTGCTGCACACACATGCCTGCACTCCCACGCGGGAATTTGCTGTACGTGTTACCAGAGCAATAAAGTTGTTGAGAAAAGAAAATTGGGCAAGGCTTGAGTTTCTAAATCCTTCCATAACTTAAGTGCTAAAATCGGGGTTTCATAAGGTGTGACAGAGACGGGAAACCATAGCCTAAAGCTAGACAAGGCTCCTTCCAAGCAGATCCCACCTGCGCTAACTGCAGCCTCGCACAAACAGGGCTCAGCGCATCGCTGGAAGACCAGCAGCTCTCCGCGGCTCCCCATTCAATCCCCAGTCCCACTTGGGCAGTGGTAAGGAGGAGAAACACAATTAGGGAGGCAGATGATTCTCCCTTTTTCTAGCTCTTTCTGAACCATGTCTTGTGGAGTCTGGGTTTGTTCTATGTACGATTAAATACAGCAAACTGCTTCCACAAGCATGCTTGTAACAGTGGTTTATAATGTCCATGGATTTGACCTCCTGTGTATGAGCCTGTATACTTGTGCAGCTGTTTTAACTTCTCCTTGCAGTATTGAAGGCATGGTGTAACTCATTACATTACACCTCAAGCTCCATCCAAATTCAGCTACCATTTTAAAGACAGCTGTGTCTGTTTAGCAAAGGAAAAGCAGCCCTATTCAGTGTTCAAATGTATACCTTCAACAAACAGAACTATTGACAAATAGTATTGACTATACTTTTCAAGCCTTACTGAATCTCTACACAGGCTACAGGGATAATAATATAAATGTCATTAAAGTTTCAACAACGGTAGATTGCAAGGAAAAAAGAATCAGTTATTATATTTAACTTAAGACACCTTAGGCATCAGACTTGTAATAAAAATGATACTTGCATCTTAACGCTTTCACTAATACAACTCTAGAGTATTTTACAAAGGAAGTGGCATCACCATTTACATACAGGGTACCAGTACTGCACAAAGAGCTCTTGTTTATTTCCTTTTTTCATGCAAATTTCAAATGAGAAATTGAGAAAAAAAACCCACAAACAAACAAACAAAACCCCCAACAAAAAAAAAAAAAAGACTAAAATCACAGAGTCTTGGCACCTTTATTTTCCAAAGAACTACCTCATCTTTTTCCCATTCACCAACAGGTGGCCTTATCAGTCCAGAAAGCATCTGGGGCTTGGTTGAGTATTAGAGACAAGGGCAGCACTGCTGTTTTGTGACTGTACTGTGTGAGCAGGGCTTTGTCTATTTCATTTCACCTACTGTTGTGAAAGACTTGTGTGCAGTTCAGATGTGATACGGAAACAAAGCAGAAGAAAGTGCAGCAACAAAGTTCCACAAAAGAAAGCATGAGTTTGCTACTATGAGTAAACTCATGCCAGAGACAGCAAAGTCAGGGTGCTTTTCTATACATAAAAAAATATTTATTTATACATATATATATACATATATATATATTCAGAAAACTTGGCCAGTTAGTTATTTTTTGGCAAAACACAGACTTTCCTGGAAAAGCATGTAACATGGGAAAAAAAGAAGAATAAAATAGGAGTGTATCTCTTAAAAATGAAATTAAGATCTTAAGTAAGTGCCACGGTGATTTCACAGACTTGCTAAAAATGCTTGGGGTTGAAGAAAAACAGCGTCTTGCTTAAACAGAACCATTTTGATATTTTCTTTGAAAGCAAAAACAAACAAAAAAAGGTCATGCCTGAGAAGCATTCTAATATTATAGCAGCTCTGGAACTAAAACTAAATGATACCAGAGTAAGGACTGCTTTTCTCCTTTGAACTCTTAAGTACTGCTCAGCTTGTGTCAGGCGTGATAAAATGAGTGCAACTGTGACAAAACACAGTGACTCACTTACCCGGTCTCTCCCTATTTCTCATTCATAGCTTGTTTTTCTCCTTCTTGAAAGAAAGAGGTGTCTTCCATTCATTTCCAACATGGCACAGAAATATTTCAGGAGGTAGAGGGACAGGATGTCACCAGGACAACACAAGTAAGCACAAAAGACAGATACAAAGAACAGACTTCTTCAGTGGCACATTTGTCAGATATTTTCATAAATCATAGTGTCACTGTATTACAACAGTGACAGCTCTCTTGGAACATACTCCGGGTTATCCCTCTCTGTATGGGCTAGTTGATATAGCTTGCAAATTCCACAGCTGGCTTGTCACTAACTACTATAAATGGAATAAGCCAAGAGATTGTTCTTCAGTTCTTGATATGCACTGTTACAGACAGCTTTCACAGACACAAACCACATGAGATATTACCAGACTTGATTACCAGGTTCAAGATAATGGTTCAAATCACAAGACCTACCCTCAAGAAGGTACAAGGCCTGTTTCCTCTGTGTGCTCCACACCACACTGACTACCGTGGACCTGCCCCACCGCACTACCAGGAGCATTCCTGACAAGGTTAGCACTTGAGTCTGTTAGTTTTTAAGAGGTTTAAAGCACATTTTTTTCAACATCATTTCACCCAATCTAGTTTGCCACTGATAAACAATGGGTGGGGTTTGCAATACTTCTCCTAAAAGTTCACTTTTACTCCAGTTCCATACCATAAGTAATCATGAGCAACAGCAGGTTAGTTATTCAAGCAATCATAACGCTTTCAAGTTTCTGAGTAAGACCTTGGTTTCCCCTCCTGCCAAGTCTCTGGCCCACACTTCAAAATATTTAACTGTATTCAGCTGATTTAAAGGTTGTAGTTTAAAAGGAAAACTTACCTAGGTTTGTAAACATGCTGAGGGAGCACAAAAGAAGAATTGAGATAAAAAAGAACCCCTTTCCAAAATCCTTCTCATATTTCAGCAACAAATGACAGAACTATTTTGAGGCAAAGTCATTTAAAAAACCCACAAAACTTTTGTCAATTTCTGAAAATGGCATTTTCTAGTTAACTTTTTATTTCCACCATACTTCTGTTGTTCTCCAGGTCTTGATTGCTTATTTACATATATGGTGGTCATGTTGATGCAGTTAATTGAATTCACCATTCATTTCTGAGTACTTCATTTCTGGCCTGTCCATTAATCCCAGCCATTGTATCCTTCCCTACATTTCAAGTCTCTGAGTAGCTTCAAACCACCAGAAAAACTTGTCTTTATTTCCAAATACAAAAAAAAATCCATTCCACGTTCTTTTAGTGTTGAACCCAACCTAACTTCATCATGTAAAAATAACAGATTTAATTATTAAATTGATTTCTTGTAATCCTTTGCAGCTAGAAATTTCAATGGCACATCAAAAACATCACTTTCTAATCCCTGGATAATTTAGAGAAAAGGGATATTTTTTATTATTATTTATTTCAGCTATCACAAATCCAATTACAGTAAGCTCACGAGAAACCAGAAAAACTTCTAAAATTATATAAAATTTCATTAATGTAACTAAAAACTACATGACTTTGCCCATTAGCTGAAGCTTCCCCATAGCCACATTATTTGATTCTGGTAGCAGTGGCTGGCAGACATCACAAAAATATTTATAGAACATATGTACACATAAGCATACCTGTTTAGAATTAAATAAATAAAGGTACCTTATAGGACAATTGATGCAAACTGAATTAGATACTAATGTCTCTTATTCTTCTGACATTACCAAATGACTCCTGCCTTAATGTACAAAGTGGTTTTAGATATCATTTTATCCTATTTCTACAATTAGTAACATTTGCACATGTATTTTATTGGGCATTTAAAGCAGGTGGACTAGCTGAAGCAGAATACAAACATATCATCTCTGCAAACAACTTACCAGTGCTATTTTGAAAAAGAAAGACTGCAAAGACACACAATCAGTTATAAAAAACTGCTTAGATCATGTAACAAATGTTGGTCTGAACCTAAAAATAACAGCAACTGACTACAGTCATCACTATTTTCAAACTGAAAAAAATACTGTTAACACAATAGAATATATACATACATAATTCTAGGGAGTGTGTTAAATTTCTTTGTAATAACCCTAAGCTTGTGCAATGCACTTCTATTGAACATCTTTTTGTAAAATTCATGCCAGCACTTCCTTTTCTTAGTTGCTTCGGTCAACTTATGTATCAACATGCTTATTATTCTCCATACTACCATTACCCAAGCACATCCCCTCAGAAGATTCATCCGTTTTTTAAAAACAAAATAGATCAAGTTGCGCCTACACAAACGCAATATTTGGGATTTTTTTCCATTCCATAATCAGAACAAGAAGTTACTTGAGGTACTAGAGTAGGTGCAAAGAGAAGAGCTTGGTTTTTTATATTTTTCTTGGAGCTTGAAATTTAGATTTTTTTAGAAATATGCTCATCCTACCAAAACCATGTGAGTGATAGTAATGGCTCATTACACAGGTCAGTTGCAGCATGTCCGATTCTGACACGGTAGAGGAAGTGACTGAATATCAGCTACAATGTTTCTGAGACTACTATGGAAAGTCAAAAGTTGGTTGCATGAATTTCTCTTTTTTATATGGATCAACCTATGAGATGTTTTTGTCAGTCACTTAAATTTGCCTACTACACAGAGAGCTTTGCAATGAAGAAATCTCCTGCAAATCTCAAAACGAGAAGCAACATTAAAAAAAAAACCAGCCAAGTTCTTACATGTGTACACTTGAATGCAAAATGTATACCATAGATTATGTCACTGGAAGCAGCACGTCCTTGTTTCCAAAGGTGAGCAGAAGGAAATCTCAGCAGTACACCTGCAGACCAGGCTTTCTGCAAGGATCGATGCTTCCAGGAAAGCATGAAAGGAGACCACAGACCAGGCCACATCATATTTTCTCAGCCTCTATCAGTAACAAAGAAGGCAAAGCTTATCGTGATCACTGCCCATATTCTACAAGTTTGCTGTAATGCTCCAAGGGCTTAACTGCCCTTATCTGCCAACCCCCTACTTCATTTCTCCATTGAAATAAATCTCTTTGTAATAACAACTGAGACTTGCTACTTAGCCTGTATGCAGATGAGAAAGGACAGAGCTGCTTTTACTCTGACATAGGTAGTATGGATTGTTTAGGGATTGCAGACAAAATTAACAAAATGTATCTCTCTTTGTCCTCTTCCCCCATAAAGTTCTTTAACCCTTATGATGAGAGAGAAATTCCAATGCACAGTCATTTAAAGTTACAACCTTGTACATCATTTTGGTGACTATGATTTTATTTTCATTAATTGCACTTTCAAGAACATATGCCTGGACTCAGAGTGGATGGAAACAAGGAATGAGGAGAGTGGTTTCTGATTATTTATATAGTGCCAATTCCTAGTCTTGCCATAGGCTATCAAAGGCATAAGTCCTTTACAGAGGTCAGGATATCCAGGAATGCTTTAAAAAATTGGCTCTGTAGGGGAGCACAGATGTTCACTGTAGCTATTAGAAATAAAAGGAAGAAGGAGCAAAAGCTTAATATAGAAAAAGGGATTTCCTGAATATATTTATATATTCCTTAGATGGCAATTTATAAATAACTTGTTTTTCAGTGAACATAGAAATTAAAAAGTTACAAAAACCATATTGGAATATTTTTAAAAATCGTTTTTAAGCTACAGAAATAGCCAGAGATTTCATTTGGCAAGGGCACACAGGCCTTGACTACATCTGTGATTCCTATCATGTGGGCCTTGAAGACCAAGAGAACATTCATATGTGTAAAGATAGTAAAGAGTTAGTTCCAAAATGCTGTACTGTCTACTTTAAAACAAATTTTACAAGTTTCACCTGCAATTATGTTTTGCATACCAACAACTCAAAATTAGTAAGTCACTCTTGTGTAGCATATGCATGCTCAGAATTAAGTAACTTCAAAAGCACCATAATTAAGAAAAGCATAAACAAACTTGAGAGATAAACATGGGGTCGCTTTCCTTTTCTTGAGTATTTATTAAGTATTAATACAAAGACTTATGCAGATTATCAACCCAAATTTGTGTTCTGGAATTTATTTCCATTCCTTTCTTTTCCTACAAGATCACTCTGATTATTAACATATTTATGGGAAATAAATCCATAAGATTTTTAGTTTATTCTCCATGCTTTCTTAGTAGACTTCCTAAACTGTCCTTCAGTGCACTGCCTATGTACCAACTTTACTCCCTGCAGTTCATAAGCACTAAAAATATTTAAAGATGTTTTTTCTTGTGACAGTTGGAAGAAACTTCACTTTCTATGTCTTTTCAGGCTTTTTTTTTTTTTTTTTGCAAGACTGTTGATTAACAAGAGCTGTGATTACTGAGACAGATGCAAACACCTTACACCTCTGCAGTGAAGAGTAGCTCAGTTTCTGAAGAAAAAGAACGGAGAGGAGAAACAAGGATGAAGGACTTATTTTCAAAGGAAAGTGCTGCCCATCTTACATAGACCAGTATCTCTGAGACCAGGAATTACCTATCTCCAAAAAATAAGCACTTTAATTCAGATTTAAGTTGCCCTTTTGTGTATTCCAATACAATATGTAAATAAAATAAATCTAATCCTTAAAACATCATACCATTATTTGTTTGCTAAGGGACTATGTAAAAAAAATTGGAGGTTGTCAGCTTAACATCAATAGTCTAAACATAAAAGATGCCAACTGGTTCAATAATGGGCCACAGTGGTCAACAACACATTTCCTCTCAATCAAAACAGCATATAATATCTTATGAACACAATTAATTTTTTTTTTTAAATAAGCATAAGCAAGCAGAGGAATTGTGTTGCTAAAACACCAGAACTCTATCCATTTCTTCTTACCTGAAAATCATAATTAAAAGGGTTGACTTTAAGAACAAATATGACAGCCAATAACTTTAATCCTGCCTGTATATGGTCTTCTTTCATATGACTAAACTAGAGCTGCCTAATTGTTTCAGTAATATTATTGCTGTGAATAGATCATGTGAATGCTATTTCATGTTGAAGCTGAGTCAGCCATTAAGTCCCTGCTTCCAGCTCTCAAGCACAGGAAAACTCCTCCAGCCTTCCAGCCTAAACCTGTATGCAGTCACTAATTCTTCAGTACCACCTGGTTAGTTCATGTACTTACTAGCATTTCAAAAAACAGAAAGATGTAGGTTGGAGTGTAGCCACACATGCAGAAATGCCAACACCACAATTAGATGAAATTACCCCGTTAACCTCCACCAGGTACAGTTGGAACAGCACATCTAGCCTACCTTCCATATATGCTATCTAGAGTTTAATCCATTTATATATTTCCTTCCCCCTGTACCCTTGTAATTCCCGATAAAAGTTCAGGTCAATCATATTTTATGTTCTCTATTTTGATATCTGCACTTCCAGATACAATTACACTGTTTGAATATTGAGCATATTCCATCTGGAAAACATTTAGAGAAATACACTGGTGATCACCTCCCTCTCTGATCAAATATTATGACTATGAAAATACTCATATGCATAATTATCTAACAGCCAGCATAGCTGAAAAACTTTGAAAAAAATGCAAACATTTTTCCTAGCATACTGATCATTATCAGAAATAAAATACAGGGGCTAGACAACTGTCATAATGCTCATATCAGAAGTCACAGAATATGCAGTTACTACAAAGTTGCCCTTGGCATCAGTATTTTACAGAAATGTCCAACAGGTGCCCCCTTCTCCACATCAATTTCTTCATATTTTGAGAAATATTAAAAACGTTCTCTCTAGAATGAAATGGCTGATACTGCAAAAATATTCTTAACCATATCTACCAGAACAAAATACTGTTCCATTCCAGTAAAATTTATGTCCTTAAAATAAACCAAACACAAGATGAAATATCACTGAATCTTCTTCAGGAATTAATTTTGTTACCACTATTTTTTTCTAATATTTTTTTAAATTAAATTGTTTATTTTTTCAGCATTTTCAATTGGTGTGGTGATATCAAAGAAAGACACATTAATGCGAATCACCCCAATTACAATATTCTAATACATAGATTTAGTAACGTGAAAATTTGACTCATTGTCTTCAATCAAACTCAAACTGTATAGAGAAGGTGAATTAAACCCATAGCCATTAGTTCAAAAGTAGCAGATAATTTTTTATACTAAAGAGTGCCTTTTAAAAGGCTATTATATGCTCCTAGACTGGAAACATCTCATTAGAATGTGATATTTGAGGCTGTCCTAGAATTTTAGTTTCTAAGAACTCAGACATGAAAGCAATCAAGCCTGTGCTGCTATATAATAGATTTTCACTTGTGAATATTAAGAGACTCTGAACTGTGACACAAATTGGTAACATGTATTTTAAATCTGAACTCTGATGAAATTTCTCAGTACAGCAAACTTTCTGAAGGGTGGAAGGATATAACTGAAGCTGTAAAGCCAGTGCACAATGAATTCCCAGCCTTCCAGCAGGGGTGGTGGAAGGGTACAGGGATGTTTTTGCTCAACAGTGGATCAAGGAACATTTTCTGGTCCCCTGAAATATCACGAGCATCCTAACCTAACCTTCCTGAAAGCTGCAAATGCATTGCTTGAGAGTCTCTTTCTCACATGAAAAGGTAAAAGTTCATAGTGTGTATTGCAACGACCAGGCAAAAAAATCTTCAGAATTGACAGGTTTGCTTCTCTAACACGGACTCTTTTTCTACACAGCAGATCTTACAATTTAGTTGTATCATGACTGAGGAGAATGGGGCAGTTCACAACTCAGCTACAGACTTCAGCAAACACCAATGCTTTGAGACTAATGCTCAGGCAAATCTTTTTCCACAGCCATGAGGGGCAAATGTAAACACAGACTGCCAGAAGCTGAGACCCTCAGAATCTCTGTGCTTTAGCCCAGTTTAAAATAAACATCATAAAGTTAGGAAAAGCAGATATATTTAAAAAAGAAGGTCAATAAATTCAACCCAGTCTCCCCCCACCAAAACCCACAGAGGAAGAAATTTCCACAAGCTCAGTAAGTACAGGCAAAACCAGTATTTATTCCTCTAGGAATAAATGATATTTATGGCGCTAGGGCCACAAATGGCAATAACCAGATTTCCTGGAGACATCTACAATTCTCGGACTCATTTTTGCTCAGTTTGTCATCCTTTACCACACAAATAGCAAGTCTTAAATTCCCTGGACATTGTTCTGTTCTCCTGTGCTCTCAAAGCATTGGAGCTTTCGTCACCTCTCTTTGTGGAACACTGCTCTCAGCTATAGAATTTTAAAGATTAAAGATTCGCCATTGCTTTTATTTCTTCCACAGCATTGTCCTAGGCACTCAGAAGCAGAAGTTAAACTCTGAAGTTTGCAAATGTAACTGGTAGGTCATGTACATTGAACTGGAGCTCCTAAAAACAACACTTGTAAGTGTCATTAATCATTAAGCAAGTCCTGCACACAACAGATAAAGTAAACACAGATTTTGGAGGAAACACTGCTCACTTCCATCAACAAGAGTATCATCTTTCCAAAAACAACAAAAATATTACACCCCAGCAAGTATCCTCTGTTGTCATCAGAACAGTCTAGGCTTCACAGTCACTGGTGCAATTAAGTTCTCTAAAATGTACACAAAAGTTGAGATTGATGACACCTTCAGAATAATTTCCTGAGTAATTTTTTCATATTCCCACTCTACCAAAATTCGATTCCAGAGAACAGCACATTATCACAAATAAGCATGGACAGTCCTTTCCATTTAAATTTTTTTACGAATAAAAATGGCAGTTAAAATTGCAAATAAGGAAAATGGAACATTATTTCTCAGGAGAACAACTGAAAAGGGAAAGCATGAACAGAATAAAAATACTGGAACCAAAACAGGATTACTTGAAGTATTTATTAACCTGTGAAAGGTGTGTGTTCCCAAGGATCATGATCAGAGCTACTTTATCCTATTTTGGAAAATATTCGTATAAGCAAATAAAACTGGTTGACCGAAATCTGCTAGTGTCACCTAATATAATGTCAAATCATCACTACAGGGAGACTGCTTTGAAAAATGATAACACGAGGTCTCTCACAATAAAATCCTGAATTTTAAATAGATCTTTCCTTGGTATAGGAAGCTACAGATAAACAAAACAAAATAAACAAACAAAACAAAACAAAAAAACCCCCAAACAAACAAAAAATACCAGATAACCACAGCATTTCATAGAAATAGAGAGGAATGTATTGAACAGCACAGCAAAGCAAAAAATGTCATAATTTTCATGCTATATGCTGCATGGAGCAAGTGTGTTCTGCAAGGTAAACAAAAAACTTTTTTATTTTGCACTGCAGTCATCATTAAGTGAATTTATCTGCAGCCTCTTCTAAGTGCACTTGCAGAAGAACACCACACAAATGCCTCCAAAATGCTTAGCTGTAATAAAATTATAATATTGATTTTATTTTGCAGCTGAGCTAACGTAAGATGGAATGTAGGCATATATATCTAAACTGAATTTTTAAACACTTGTATTTAGGATTCCTTTCAAGATTCACTATGAAAACTCAAGTCTGAATTCCCAATATGGAGATTTTACGCTTTTAATAGGCATATTTTTATTTGCTCTTCTGCCATAAATTTGGTTTTGCCAATATAAATAGTAATAGAAGAGAGATTATATTTAATCTTGTTAATTCTCTTTTGGAAAGAAACTCTGTAGTATATAAAGGGATCAGTAATAGTTCTCATGGTAGTATATTAAAAAAAAAAGCTTAATATTTGCCACATATATTATTACTAAAAGAAACACCCTTCATGTGTGCTTAGAATAGCACCCAAGACAGTATTACACATAATAATTTGAACTTACAGATATAATATTGACATGTAAAATCCTGGTTTCATACGTGGATTTAATATTTGCATGCTTTTTTATTTTCCAGATTACAATGCTGAAGTCCTTTTTTTAATATGCTAACTCTTATCAAACTTACTTATTAGAGTGGCACTGCAGAAGTAGATGCATGTTACCTGGAAAACAGCATTGCACTCAGCTGAAAAATATATTCCAGTTCAGCTGAAAAACAGGACAAAACCACATACAAAAATACCTCACTTTTATTACAACTTTTTTATACTCCACTGAATCCACATGCTAAACCATAAGGAAAGAAAGACAATTTTTACTGGATATCAGGTTTTTCATGAGAATATTCAGTGTAAATATTCTAGTCTTTACCACCTCTTCATTATAAAATCATTGCAAGGGTCTAACTCCAGGACAAATTTAGCCTAAACCTTACCTTCTCCAAATTTTTTTACAAGAGGAAATGTTTGGATTTTACTAGCCAAGTCTGAGTTATCTCGTTAAGAGGTTTGGGCGTAGATGTGCCTCAGAGTGGGGTGCAGAGAGGAACGGAGGATGTTTCTTTGTTATTTGGGTTTTTGTTTTAAATAAAGACATTTCAAAATTTAAAATTCAAAAGCTCTGAGTCAGTACTGCAGAATACTGCTTACTGCTGTGGCAAAGGAGTGGTTTTTTGCTGGGACTGTCTCTTCAGTATCTCATATTTAAGATCATCTGCGTATTTGGATAGTTCCATTCTCATAGTCAGTATTCAATTACCACAAGCATCGATAAACTGTCCCACCCTATTAGTGAGGGGAAGGAATAAATTAGCGTATTTTCTATTTTGCCAGACAGAAAATTGAGAAACAGATAAATAAGTGGCTTGTCCAAGTCTATGGATGAAGTCTGCTACAGAATGCAAAGTAAAATAAATTATTTTTAATATTGTTCTTGCCAAAGGACCCACAACACCATCCTTCTGTTCTCTTTTGAGCATAAAGAGTCTTAAAAATGAGAGTGTAACATGCACCATGCATATCGAATGTACAATACTGCATGCTGCAGCAAAAGTCAGAGAGAATACAGTTAGGAAAAGAAGAATTACACAAAGGTTGTCTTTTCAGACCGTGTTTGGACACCATCCCTGGGCCTTAAAAGCATATCAGAGGCAAGAACTCACAGAGTTCTGTGAGATCTCAAACATCCACACAGAATCTAAACTTGTTATGCTAGGATACTATTTTTGTTCATATTGTTTTTATTCCTTTTAAGGTGTGCTGCCACATCCGTATATGGTAAGTAACAGAGTAAGTGAGGCCCCTCAGACTAAGGGACAGGTAGGAAATGCAGTGATAGCAAGCAAGCAGTGCTCAGGCATCCTTAGTATATGTTTAGTATATCGAGTAGGCTCAGGGAACATGGGGGTATAGAGTATGCAGACAGATTTAGTTTAGGGGTCCTGGATAAGAAAAAATATTGTTGAAAGGAGCACAAGGAATTTGTTGGTGTTTAGAAGATAAACTTAGAAACCAAAGCAACAGAGTGTGAACACTACATGGTACAATTACTGGTGAGGACCCCCTTCTGAAACTGAGCAGCCTGTTGGGATATGTAGGACATTTGATAGGTAAAATCACTCTTGCCATTTGGGTTAGAACCTCATTAACAGTCAAACAGCAGTGCTGAAAATTAATGACCTGCATCTGACTGCCCAATCAAAATCCACTCTTCATAAAAATATTTACACCTGAGAATGGATCTATCAGGTGTCCATTACTGTAGACTATTTGAAAATAACTAATTTTACCTAGAAAATATTAAAGCAAAAGGAAAGAAAGATTACATTTTTTGGAACTTCGCAATTTGTAATGCAGAAAATGGAAGGATTTGGACAGAAATGCAAGTGTAAAGTTCATGAAAGCTCTTTTAGACTCTACTCCTCAGTGCAGAACAGAGAAAACCACATATCATGTTCAGCTCTTCATACACTGGCGCACACCAGCTAATTTGTAAAGAACATCCAGAGGTCTATCCAGCATATCATTGTTAAGAGTACACAGAAAATTGGGTGTTTTGCATCAAAATGTATCAAGAAGCATGAGGGAAATGAAAACAATGTATTACAATTAACACAAAAAACACCACATCTTTTTGGCATTATGCTGACATTAAACTATTTAAACTGCTTAAGGTTCAATGCTACCACAGAATCATTAACCTAGAGGATGAGGAGACACAGAGATGTTTTCTCACCTCTGGAGTCTTCAGCTGTCTGCCAGGGAAATCTTTCTCCTGTGAGTTCTTCCTGAGGTGACCTAACTGCACTGGAGCATGGACTTTTACAACATTCCACAAGATGGGGAGCGTCAGGACAAAACTGTGTTATTCAGCCTTCTGCCTGGATCTTGTGCAGTGCAAAGGGGTGATGGAGAGTGCCACTCCAAAAAATATCACCATTCAGGAGCAGGGAAGGATTTCTGAGATGAACATCAGGAAAGATTCATTTTGCAGCCAATATCTATGTCATTTGCTTATGTACTTTACCTAAGGTGACAGTGAAATTCCAGCTGGAAAAACTTGGTAGGTGTAGCCACCACCTTCAGACACAAGTGGACTCCTGAACAGTCACTAGACTCTCATACCAGTCATTTAGAACTGCTCTGGGAGGATTAAACTGTTTGTTAGTCTTCTTAAAGAAAACTGTTACTTTCTTTGGCTACAAGAGAACTGCAGGGCAATCAATTCTATTAAACAAAACAAGCAGGAGGATCTTGTTACATGTATGTGAATGTATCTTTTCTTCCAAGAAAAAAGTGAACCATCGAAAAAGATGGTTCAAAGCAAAAGGGAGAAGTTTAGTAGTTGAGAGCAGCTAGTATCTCAAAGGCAGAGCTGCTGAGATTTACCTCCATGTGTTCAGGGTGTAGAGTAATGGATGGTGTATGGTTTGTAGATCTATGGGGACTCATCTCAATTGAATTCTTTAACAGCTGGTATGACAGAGATGTCCATTACCCAAATGGACATCACTTTCTATTGATCAGTGCTCCACTTAGCAATCTCGTTTGTGATTCTTTTGTCTCTGCCCTCATCTACCCTAGATGAAAAGAAGGAAATAATCAGGCTTCAAAATAGTTAATCCACCTATTAGGCAAAACAAGCAATTAAAGCACCTGAGGCACAGAACCTTTGGTATATCTACCTCACTTTTCCATATGACAGGCAAGCAGAACAGAGAAGCAGTCTTGGTATGAAAGAGAAGATAAAGAAATGCTACAAACTCTATTTATGTAAAGTGTCATGTTCCTTTCATAGCGTCTTGTGAAATGTTTTTGTTTCTCTTGACACATACTGGGCAAAAAAAGCCGACAAAGTGGCTACCTTACCTAATAAACTAGTGAATCACCTGGGGACATGCAACTGCCTTTAATTTGATTTATGCAGTTAGACTACAATTGCACAGTATGTTTGTTACACAGTTCTCATATGAAAGATTTGAGTAGACATGAGAAAAACAACATTGAAGCATTTAATTTCTCCTTCACAGTACATATAAACACCCATGTCATGGAGATAGTTTTTTTTATTCCTTCACCAAGATCAGCAACAGAAATAATTAAAAATCTCCTAGATCTGAACGGCATAGTCATTAGCATACAGTCAATGATTTGAACCGCCACTAGGGCTTGAACTGCACTTTGCAAGGCTTTTCAACCCGTTTCCATTCAGAATGCCTTCCATACCCAGATTTCCCCTGAGAAATTTTTTATGATGCTAGAAAGATGTCAGCCAGAGACAAGAGTTCCCTGGCACCTGAGCCACAGACAGGACTATCAAATAACCTTTAATTACTAGATGACACTGGATGTCTGAGTTTGAATTCTGATCTCCAAATATTATCTATGCAACTGTCTGGAGAGATAAGACTGTTATGATAGCAGCAGATAAAATCAATTAAAATGGGGAACAGTGAACATATTGAGACCCTAACTTCCACCACAAAAACAGTTTATGAGAGAACAGAACAGAACACACACAAGTGGCAAGATGCAATGTGCTCTCTTCTATAACAAAAACACTGCCTAGGATCTAACCTCCTTCTGCATTGGAAGGAGGCATGCACATGGAATAGCATAGTTTGAGTGAGGGAAAACGCTGCATACTCAAGACTAAACAACAATCCTATAAACACTGCTGGATTACAAATGCTGATACCAGTAGCACACATAGGTTAATTTTAAATTTAGGAAGATGTTTACAGCTTCAGCCACCAGCATGAATATTCCAATACAACTGCAGGGCATACATTTTTCTTTTGCCTTATATCTGAGCAATTTCTCCTTTCCATTCATGCAATTCTGCAAGCATCTCTGTCTGGTATTGCTCATAACCTAATCTACTTCAGGATTTATCTCTCATTGTTGCTGCCAAAACCCCCTGATAAGGCTGTAAGCTTTAAATTTTTACACATTCAACAACTAAGAAATATAGCAAAGATGTTGCATGTAAAAGGGACCATGAATAAGCATTTCTTAGTAAGCACATGAAATTTTCTTCATTTGGCAGAAAAAGGCAAATACACAGGAAGAGAGAAAAATAGGACGGTTGCTATCAAATCTATCTAATGGATCCCACAAGGCAAGACTGTGACTGCTGGAAACTAGTGTTAATAAGGAGAATCTGGTTAAATAAATCACGGACATTAAGAAATAAAAACTCAGTTTTAGCCAAAGAAAGGCTGAAACCTACAAGCATGCAACATAGTGCTGCTTAGAACATCTCCCTCTCCCCACCCAGTTTCTATCAAAATACATTTAGATATATATAAGTCATTAGAAAAAGTACTCAGTAAAGAGTAAAGCAAATAGGAAAAGGAATACTTTAAAATTCATCCATCCATTATTTTTGTGGTGCTACTAATCTCTGTTTGACTCTTAGGATTCCATATAAAATTGGACTACCTACCAGAATGCAAAGTAGAACAGAGTCCTGACTCCCATTTTTTTGTCTTTCTGATTATTTCCTTTTTTTAATACTGCATTTGTTTGATGGTGATTTAACCATTTAATAATGTAATTTAAACTTTGTGAAGTGATTCTCCAAGTGACATCATGTAGACCATCTTTTAACATGGTGTTTCAATTTCAGAATTAGAAAGTAAGAATATGCACTTTTTCTCCCCTTTCACACACACCCTTGCAAAATCTCAACTTAAATATCTAAATGAAACACTTCCCTCCCCAACCCCCCCAAATGTATCTGTTTTCTATAACTGAAGTTTCTATTTGTCCAAGGCTACCTAAATGGACATCTGCTGAAGCCTTCTTATTATACTTCCCTGCTACTCCATGAGCATAACTCACCCAGAAAACAAAAACAGAGGAAAGAAGAGGGGGAAAAGGAGCATGTTATAATTGGCTTTAAATTTAATTGAGAATGTTTTTAAAAACTAATGACATTGCTTAAAGATACTAGTCATCTCTTCTTAAGTTATTTTTAGCCTTCAAGAAAGCCTTTTCAATATCAGCATTTTCGTTGAGTCCATAGAAAATGAATCTCAGATGAGAATTGAAGAAATGTTTAACCAAACTATATTATTCAGAAATTCGTGCCATATTTGAGCTGCACATTTTGCTACACAATATAGTTGACTTAAAATGCTCTCACGTATTTTTAGGCCATTTCTTAAAAAAAACTGCTTTTCCTTAGAACCTCCTTTTGACTTAATTAAAATAATAGCATAATTCTGGTCTGTAGGGGTACAATTGCTCTTCGACTCTGTTTTGATCGTTTGGTATGCTTCATTTAAATCAGTGAAGTAATTTTTGGATCACTATCTCTTTTCTCAAAATATGGCAAGCAGAAAGTCTTAGTGGCCTATTCCAACTACTTACTTCATAATTCTAATTTCTCTTATATAACTACAAAACTATGGCTGGTACTAAATATGGAGTGCAACTCTGAGCAACGCAGTATTTCAGATAAGTATACTACCTCTCTTCAGCATTCAGCCATTGTTTGGCATCTCTTTGAGATCGATGGCTTGCTCTTCTGAGAGGATTAAATACTCCCTTCAGAGCAAAATGAGTTTCAGAAATGAAGATAGTTTGGGAACTAATGTTTCCATATTACTCTCTAATGGGGGGGGACACAACTCATGTTTTACTTCTTTGTAACAATAATTGCAGGTTTTACACCTTTACTGTTCACATTCACTTTGAAGTTTCCTCCCTTCAGGCTTCTCCCCTTTCTGCCCTCTTCTCGATTGTTTTGATATGGCTTGCACATTTCCTGCTATTACAATTAACAATGCACATGCAGAAACAATAGCCACTGTCACAATACCACTTTAAAGCTCTCTCCAATTTACAAGACATAATACACAGAGAGGACACTAATGAAAAGGCTGAATTTAAAATCCCATTTATCCTGAAAAGGTCATGCCACATTGAGATGTCCTTGAGAGTTTGCTGGGAGACACTGGGATCTTTCAATGTTGTGGTGATCATTTTCTCGGCAAGAGAATTATGCTTTACATGTCTGGACTGTTTAAGGGTGCACACATGCTAATTTAATTTATGTTTTTAGAGTTGAAGTCTTTAAAGAGAAAATGCAAGGGGCTATAGGTTGCACTGCATGCACAAGGGATTATGCCTGTCTCTCAAGAACACTATTGGCAGAGCTGCAAGATGCAGCAGTGAACATAAGTTCAGTTACTTAGTAGTGCTCTTAATTCAAAATCACCATCTTACAAAGAAGCTACACTATACAAAAAAGGTATTTAAGAAAAATCTCCCTGGGGTTTATAAATATCTTGAAAATTTATAGACTGTTTATACCCTAAATAATCAGACTAACCTACACCAATTGTATTCCTACAGGCAGTGGGTGGGCTACTGATGTTTTGTTATATGAACATCTTCATGTCATCAGTGTTCAAAATAATCTTTAAAAAAATTAGTCTGTAAGTTTAGTCACTTAGAACACTTAGAGCAGGCAGCAACCACAGCTATTACAAGGAATTTCAGATTGAAAGACTCATTAGCTATCTTAGGAGCAAGACTAGTTGTTATACACTATTTTAGGAAGGCTAGGAATTTCTGTGCGCTGAGACAGATGGCCTCACAGACTGAGATGAAACAACAGAAACAAGGGAATTTCATAGAACAATTATTTTAGCCACATTTTATACTAGAGATTATTGCCTATGATGAAATAAAATTCCTGTGTATGTTGTTATAAGCAGAACTACAATCACACACTATCAACAAACTATTCTTTGCAATTACAACACCTGAATTCAGAGGTTGTAAGTAGATTGAGATAATAAATGTCAATAAATGTCACAATAAATCTTTAAAAATACTACCTGAAACACTCCAGATCATCTTGAGGCTCAATTTATTATTATTATTATTATTATTATTATTATTATTATTATTATTATTATTATTGTTATTGTTATTATTATTATTATAATATTCCTAAATTTGAAGAAAGCAGTGTTGTATATCCCAGCTCAAGGCTAAGCCTGAGCACTGTTATTTTAGACCCACATTACACAAATCTCAGTACAATACTGGGCGTGTGAAGACTGGTGTAAATGATGCTCAGTAAAGTAGATATTAAAGCACAAATTAATGTGTACCAATTGCTAATTACTAATGTGAATTAAAATTTCCACTTTTGCTAGCCATCCTTCTTGTCTTCCCCATACAGACACTTCTGTCAGTATCTTCACAAGTCTCTGCTTTAACAAGGTATTAGTCAGAGGCTCTACACTACAACTCATCACTGAAAGAAAGGATGAAGGAAGAAACATGGTAAGAGTGTACTTTATATCTCAGTTCTTCCATTTTCTTAATAATTTTCTTCTGAAAGAGCAATTTTGTCTATGTTTTTGTTTTCTGACTGGAAAACCTGTAGGAAGCCAAAACAAAAGCTCTCCGGTAGTAAAAATTTCTTTCACAAAATAATGTCATGGTACTGACAAAGAGAACTGAACATAAAGTATCTTTTTTATGTAGTTCTTTAAGCACAGCCTGAGCTTGCTGTGCAGAAAACCAGAAGTGTTCATGTCCAAAGGAGGTGGGAAAAAAAAAGGAAGATGTGTTTTACAGGACCTGGCCAAGTGAAGATAGGAATGGTAAACTCAAATTATATCAAAAGCCTACATATTGCAGGCAGACTGAAAAAGATACCTTCTCAACTAGTAAGAAACAGCCTTCATGTGTCTTTGACCAAGGAAAGAAGAATTCAAGCCAATGTTCTCTCAATTACAAGACAGCATGATTCAAAACCACTTAATATATTAATGCAAGATTCAGAAACCTTGCAGCAGATTAGAAAATACCTAAGAATTCACATCACTAATTGATATTTTTTTATGTACTTCAAGTAGGTGTCATTTCATCCTAGGAAAGGCAAGAAAGCATTCTTTACTGTCAATATTTGGGACTGAAGACTTGAATTAAAATGGTCTTCCCCGCTTGCTTCATTCTGTCTCACTCACAACTCATCAATGAAAGAGTGAGTGTTGTGAGTTTGTTCATGTAACAAACTTCAATGCAACTTATTCGGAAAATATCAGTCAATCTCATGCACAGATTGCAGGAGGACCAAACGTTAAGTCAATTAGAATGGATACTAAAGGGAAAATTCCATTTTTCATTCATGTACCCCACACGAAATTAAAAAAAAAAAACTAAAAAACAAACAAACAAACAAAACAAAACAAAAATAAAAACAAAAACCAAAACAGCAAACAAACAAAACAAACCAAACCCAAAACAAACAAACAAACAAAGAAAAAAAAAACCAAAAAAAACAGGAAGAAGAAAAGAAAACTCAAAGCAAGCTGACATCTGACTGTTTCTTCTCAGGAGAGGTCCAAGATGAAAATAGCTGGAGAGCAGAATCAGCATGCATTTGCAAAGGTGTCTCTTCAACACAGGTGTTCTCTGTCTCTCACCTTTCTGAGTACAAAACTAACTTACACATATAAAAATAGAAGACAGGGAAAAAAATTACTCCCAATCTTTTGCAAGTAGCATCAGCAACTGTATGATTTATTTTAATGTGTCCACATAGTGCTATTCTCCACTTTATCTCTGTGTCTACATGGTGGTGGGAAGGGAGAAAGAAGAGATTTTAACCAGCTATTTCATGGATTTTATTAGGAAAATATACATGGTCTTCAGGTATATTAATTGTTCTGATTCTGTCTATTTTTTCAAATTTAGGACAAAAGATGTTTGAGCATGGCCCCCTCAATAATTCAAACCACAAAACAACAAGCCAAATATTATGGATGACTCAGCTACTTCCATAGCAGGAAGTCAGCTACTACTTTGCAGATGGAAGCATGGTATCTGTGACTACCATTCATGTCTTTATTCATTTTTTCCTCATTATTACTATAATCCTGGCACCAGGACTCACCAGTAATGTATAGAACTAACTACTGCAACTGAGAAATACATCAGATCTTTCAGCAAAGACATTTATATTGAAAGTAACACTGGAGGCAACATCTAAAAAGATATTCCAATATTTCCCATCTATAAAACCCCATTTTTCATAACTTTCTTATTTGTCTAACTTCCCACAACTGGAACATTTCTGTTGGGTGTTTTAAATAAGAAAGAATCCTGGCACAGGACAGTACAGATGGGAAGGCAGAAGGAAGGACAGCAGAATCTGTGCCTGTTAGAAAATGCTTCCCTACGGAGCCTGGCATGGAGACCTCCAACTCCACCACTACCCTGCTGTCAGAAGATACCAAAGCCCATCAGCAAATCCCTCCCTGTGTAGTGATACTATGCAGAAGATGACAACCTGCTGCTGTTACCATTTATTCAGTTAGCTGAAATAGCAGAGAATTATGGGATGAAATACAAATGCCAGCGTTCCCAGTGATCCCTGACACTTTGATTTGTTGTGAAAGAAGATGCATGTGAACACTTTAGAGTGTTAAAAATATTTGTCGGGTTGCAAAGTCAAATTTTCAAAGTCAAGAAATGCTGGAAAGTTGTCATTTTATCCTGATCTCAATCTGCATCTAGTACAATACAGTGTGATCATGGTACTATTTGTTCTAGGGGACTCCTGCATCATTAACTCAGAATGAGAAGAGTCTGTTCAAAGAACAGTTACTTTTTTCATTTTCAGGAGAAAGCATTTCAATTAATAGATCTAAGGGTGTTTTTCCCATTCAAAAAGTCTGGCAATAAGAAGCTTCTCACTGCCTCTTACTCAAGAATTTATTTAGGTTGCAAATACTGACAAATCTTACAAATAACACTTCTGTCAGCTGAAGAATATTATTAACTGTATGGTAGAGAAATTGAATTGCAGCAGAAAAAGGTTAATGCAAGAGTGACCAACAATTTGGGCTTCCTGATTTGCAGTGGTTCAGGGTGTTTAGCACTTTATCACTCATGTTCAAGGCATAGTTCCCATTGACTACAATTGCACCTGTGAGAATTCACTACTTTTGCAGATCAGACCCTGTAATTTTAACTCAAGCCACCCAGCAAATCAAGAACAAGCTGCAACTATCTGTGCAACATCTAGGTTAAACCATTTGCCCAAAACCACCACGGAAACTTTTGAAAAAGTTGACTTCACTCAATAAATCGTATTCTTTCTATACTCACTGCATCCTGAGCGTTGGGGGAAATTGGGTTTTGGGGATAATGTAGCCTATTACTGTACCACTTTATGTTCAAGAGAATGCTCTTGCAACGAATTCTACTTTCTAAAGGAAATCACTAAAATAATAAACCATTCAACAACAAAATTTCTAACCAAAGCAGCATTTTTACTTTTAAAGAGAAGGACCCAAGAATCCTTCAGATAACCCCAAGCATTCGGCTATGACTATTAATCTTTGTGAAAAGTCCTTAGATAGTAAGGTGAAGAAGAACAGTAAAAAAGGCAAATGACAGCTAAGATATATAGGGATAGCTAAGACATATAGGAAAGAACACAAAGAGAATTTGGTTAGATGACTAATTTCCTTTCTCTTTAACCAGGTCAAACTGACTAACAAAATGTAGAAGACATAAGGGAAAAACTCAGCAAAAGTAAGAACTCCTATCAGCATATATATGGTACTTCGCAGGTGTAAACTACTTTAAAAATTAACTAATTAATCCTCACAACCTCATATTCCCATCTGATGCAGACAAGTATTATAAACGTGGCTTTTACAAGAGGAAATTAGGGCACTGAGATTAAAAGCTGCATTTCCAAAATGTCCATTAATTCTGTGTGTCAGTCTGGAGTGCCCAACTTGAGACATTGAAATAGAGGACATTGGATATTCTGAGGACCCTCAACTCCTGTGAAAGCCAGCAGCAGTCATAAAGAAGGCATCTGAGAAAAATATCTGAAGTTTGGCAGTGTGATAAAAACAGAAGAGCATTAGAATTTAGAAACATTCTTTTAAGAGATTGCTATTAATACACACAAGTTTGAGGCAGAGCTGGGCCTGATAGTAATTTAAAACTGAATTAAAAATGCATTCATTAATGCAGTCAAGCATTGAAATAACCTCTGAATGCAGCACCTGTGCTAGACAAATAATGTAAGGAACAGAGACGGAGGTCCAGAGAGAAATGAAAGAGGGCTAAGTCATGGCCAGTCAGAACAGTTCATCCAATGCAGACTGAATCTGGTATTTGTTGAGTTAGAAATGCAGGCAAAGGGGAAAACCTCAATGCTTGTGTACACAAGAAGCCTTTCTACCTCTAGAGAGCACAGCAGTAAGGAGTACACAGGTCCTGAATTTGGCATCCACAGCAGCCTCCTGGAGGCCCCACTGCTGGTCAGACCACAGATGAGCTTCTTCCTCTGCAACCTATGTGGATATCAAACCATATCCAGCCCTCTCTACACATGAAAAGATCCACTCCTTAGAGAGACAGAGAGACTCTTGCAATTATTTGCAGAACCCCAGGTTTAAAAACAGGCAAAAGGAGTGTAAGAGAGCATATACTGGGGGGTTGTGAATTTCAAAAGTAATTTCTTTTAACCTTTTAAAAACTGGACTTCAGATGAAAGTAGTACAAATAAATCTCTTGAAGGACTCTATTTTCCTATGCACAGGCACAATTCCTAGAAGTCACACCCAGAAAAACTTCTCTTAATTTTTAAATTGTAGCATCACACAAGCTTGCCTATGATGTTTATCAGTGGTAATGAATGCTCTCCAATACATGGGTAACAAAGGCAATTAACAGTGTGCAACAACTCGAATGCCAGGCTTGGAACATATGTTCTTCCCTGTCATCTAAACCCCTTCTTCACTTCACAGTAAATGAGGAAATAAAAACCATGCATTGAACCTGTCACGTTTCTCACTGCATCAAAAACACATCTTCCACAAACATTACCGGTCTGTCAAGGCATCAAGACTTGGCATGCCGAACAATGCATGCCTTTCCTGATC
Organism: Sturnus vulgaris; assembly: GCF_052056855.1. Lineage (NCBI taxonomy): Eukaryota > Metazoa > Chordata > Aves > Passeriformes > Sturnidae > Sturnus > Sturnus vulgaris. The sequence continues at coordinate 14,120,750 of NC_142283.1, read as the reverse complement.
TCAGCTGCTAGCTGTGTATATTTACTACATCAGCTACTGTATCAAAAGCTTCATCTTTGTGTCTCTTCAGTAGAACATGAAATATAACTGTTATCAAAGAAGTTAAGCAGATCAACTTCCTTTCTGGCATAAAGAAGAAAACCATTATGGAAATAAAAGTTCCATGCTGCAGAAAATATTCAGGCCTGTATTAAACGAACAACTATGTATGGGATTTCTAGTTTCTAAAGGAAAAACATACAACTTTTTCTAAGCACGTTTCTTTGACCAGTCTTGTTTGTAGAGCACTGAACACAGTGTGCTCCCTCATCTGCCATTCTGACCAGGACATTTCACAATAACCCCTCTTACCCCCTCCACAGTCCATTTATAGAGCTTACAAAGAAATAAATTTCTGCCCTTAGCTCTCAATAAAAAATAATGTCTGCTTTCAAACCCTGCCATTTTTTGGAAGAAGGACAGATATTTTATCTCAGCAATTCTTACTGAGCACTGCATCATTCCAAAGGCCGTTGTTAATTACTTAAGGCTGGGGTCAGAAACCTGCGGTTTGAAAGCCACATGTGGCTCTTCAGGAGCATGTGTTTTACTCTTCAATCCTCTGGCAGCAGCTCACAATTTTCAACAACCCACAAGCACAAAAGGAGGGGTTTTTTGGCAAGAAAGGGCCTTAATAGCTGTGTAATCAACACAGCTCCAGAAGTTCTCTTCTATATTGGCTAAGAACGAATCAAACTGGAAAGTCGATTTTGACAAGTAACATGTTATCCCTAGCCTGCCATTAACTTTGCTGAAAAATTGATACGCATGCAAAACAAACAACAAAGTAAATCATCATAGCATCAGCTTGGTGAAACAGCAAGCAGTATTGCCTAAAGAGTTATAATTTTGCATTTCGTAGGGATTTCATTTTGTTAAAAAAAACCAAACTACCACCAACATTAAATGCTCCTTCCCTGATGGCATTATAGACTGGTTTGCAGCAGAGACATTTCAGTACAAACTCAGTCTTTGTCGTCTTTTTGTCTTGTATTTCATAGTGTTTCTCCAAATAAAACCAAACTTGTCTACACACACACACACATACACACATACATACACTAACGAACCAGGTTTTTCTTCCCTCCTGTAACTTTCTGCAGGGCAGTTAATGACTGGAAATTAGTGGAAAATGGAGGGGCCAGAACACGAGAGAGATATAGTTTGTAAAAACTGCCCTCCAACATTGGTACTGCTGTTCAATTCATCCTTGTGATCAATTTGGTTGTCTCTGGAACATCTGCTCACAAGCTGACAAATGATGAATCCCATCTCAGAATCCATAAGCAGAAAAACAGCAGTCTGATAAACAGCTAATAGAAGAAATATATGCACCTTTCATAACGAAGACAAATCACTCATTCTCACCAAGTGCTTCCAACAGGAACACTAATTCTGTATTTATTTGCAGAGCATATGTACTGTGTCCAAAGCAGTGCATTAAAAAATATCTCCAGCAGCCAAATGGCTTGATTACATTGCTCTTCCCCAATGTAACAGCAGCTCTGAAACAATAACAATATTAAAAGACCCTCTGTGAAACAAAAACACTTCAACAATATTTTGTGGGGCTTAATTTTCTCATTCTTGTTGTGGAGTAGGGTGATTATTGTATTGAACACTTTTATCCTGGAAATATCCACAAAATATCAAGGTCACCCAACAAAGGCTTTCATGCATTTTCTCTTAAACACAGCTGCTATTTTAATTAATAACTCAAAGAATATACTGCAGGATTCACCTTGGTTTAGATCTGGTCAGATGATTTTCTTGACACCAGGGACACTAGGTAAATTGCAATGCTCTTCCCAAGCCACAGAATGGTCTTTTTAAAAGCTAGGATGTTGATGAATTGTTCTTTGCCATGGCCTAAGCAAGCACAGAACACCATATCTATTCCTCCTTCTGTTCTCTCAGGAATGATGAATGGAAAAATGAAGTAGGAAGAGCAAGAGACCAGCCTGAGCTGGAAAATCTAGCAGATATAAGGAGGAATTATTTTAATCAAACTGGAAAAAAAAGCAGCCCTGCATTATTCTTCTAGTTCTGTCCTCTGATTGAAAACACAGAGCATGGGAATTATTGTACTGCATTTCTGTCCGAAAATGGTTGACACGCTGAAAATAGCAGAGTCATCCTTCACACTCTGACACACAAAAAAAGGACTCCTTTAATATAGGCAGTTTAAACCCTGACTTATGAGTTATGATATGCTCGTAAAGTCAACAAAGTTGCTGTAGTGCACACAGATTCTTTAGTTTGCAAGTGCAAAGTAATATTTATCTCCTTTGGAGTAGCTGGATGACTTATATCCTACCATCCAGTGCCCACACCATACATATTCCACATTGTAATATTTACTCACAGACCATGGATAATAGAAAGTAATTATCAGATATGCAAGTCTTCATGAATTTAACAGGAATATTTATAAGATCCAATTAGCTTTTTCCCACAAGATGAACTGCACAGGCCACTAAGAGTATGCATCCTCTAATTCTAACGTGGATCAGATAGACAGTTCAACATGCAATTAAGATGGACCTGGAAAACCTTGAGGAGTGAGCCCATGTGAACTGTGTGATAGGTCCCACATATGGGTTAGGGCAACCTCTGGTATAAACACAGCCTGGAGGAGGAAGAGACTGAGAGCAGCCCTGCACAGAAATTCTTGGGTATGCTGGTGGATAAAAAACTGAGCCAATAAGGTGCACCAGAAGCCCAGAAAGTCAGCCTGGGCTACATCACCAGCAGCATGGGCAGCAGGTTGAGAGAGGTGATTCTGCCCCTCTGCTCTGCTCTGCTCTGCTCTGCTCTGCTCTGCTGAGATTCCACCTACAGTACAGAGTCCTGTGCTGAAACCCTCAGCATGGACCTGATGAAGCAAGTCAAGAGCTAGACCCCAAAAATGAGAGGGGTGAATCCCCCTGCTGTGAAAAAAGCTGAGAGAATTGTGATTTTTCATCCTGGAGAATAAAATGCTCTGGAGAGACCTCATAGCAACCTTTCAATATTTAAAGGCAGTTTATAAGAAAGATGACTTCTTAATAGAGCCTGTAGTGATAAGACAATGGTTTTAAATTATGAAAAAAACAAGGCAGATTCAGACTAGATATAGGAAGAAATTATTTACAAAGAGGGTGGTGAAACACTGGCAGAGATTGCCCAAAGGGGCTGTGGATGCCACATCCCTGGAAACATTCAAGGTCAGGTCAGATGGGGCTCTGATCAACCTGTTTTAGTTGAAAATGTCCCTGACCATTGCAGGGACTTGGAGTAGATGACCTTTGAAGATCCCTTGCAATCCAAAACATTTTATGATTCTTTGAGAGCAGAGAGATCACTGTTCAGCAGACTGGTGGTGCTATATAGCAGGCAGGCAGGCAGTCTCTGGGGGATAATAAATCTGTCTTGACCCAGTGTCTTTGCTTCACCCAGGGTAAAATCCTGCAAGCACCTGTTTGTTCATGCTGGATAGGCAAGTTTCTGCTGCAGCCAGAAATGTTTTCCAAGGTATACTCTTTCAAGCACACACACTTAGCATGGAGGAGCAGAAGATGCAAATTTTGTGTCACCACTATCAAGAACTGTACTGCTTTTTGTGTCTTCACTGAAGTAAGTGACTATACAGTAATGGCATGAGCCCTGGTATTTCTTGAGACATGGGATTATGGAAAATTAAAATTTCTTAGCTGCTGCAGCAGTTCAGAAGTGATACAGAAGTGGTTAGAAGCAACACAAAGTTACATTAAGAAGTTCTTCAAGCCCATTGACAAAACATGTAAGGTCACCTATCAGCTGACACATCTTAGTGAATACAAGAATTAAGTGGGTGGTCTTCATCCATGCATGCAGGTACTATTTCACAGGAGCTATCATTCCTTTTTAAATAATTATAAGTATTGCTCATAGTCTTCTGTAAAGAAGTCAAGACAGGAATAAACTTAGCTACCACTTCCCTGATCCAAGTGCTTTAAAAGCCAGACAGGAAAGTTGTTCAGTGAGTTGAACCTTTTCAGTTTTTATGATAAATGTAGTCTGTGAATAATAAAGTAGAATTCAAGAACGTCTCCTGCAGCTTCACCTAAACCCACTTCAGAGGTACTTCTAAAAACATGTCAACAATTGGTTAACTTTTAACAAACTTGACTGTACACACAATATATGTAGGCATGCAAATAGCAAACCATTTATTCCTGTTGTGACAGAAGTCACAGCTGCAAGTTGAGCATGCAATTTTATATAATTGAGTTCCAAAATCCTAACAGAATTGGGATTTAGATGGCAGAGCAGTTAGATGCATTTAAAAAGGGTTTAGCACACAAGGAAACCATTAAATTCTTCAGTCTGCCTGTATATTTTAGCATTGATTAATTAGTGCCAACCACATAGTTCAGTGCCCTTCCACAGCAACTTGAACATGACTTACCGAAGTTAATTCAAAGTTATTAAAACAGATGTGTATAGTGCTGCATTGTTACAGAGTTCTCTCTCATTACATTTACAACTGAAATTTCCATTACACAGATGATGCTATGCTAAGATGGCATTGTTACACTGCTTTTCTTCCCACTCCAGTCCTATGTATTCTTTGTCTTCAAATAAAAGGGTTTCAAGGTTATTTTGGTTTTTTTCCCTTTGTTATAGTTTTGACTTGCCAATTTAAATATACTCATGGGTATATAAGTATACTCACTCTGAGTCTGTCCTTCCCCAGGTGAAACCAGCACACCCTTGCATGAAGTTAATATGGATTTTCCTCCAAGAACTTCCTGCACACTAATAAATTTCTCAAAATTAAAAAAATTACTGTGAAGGAAAATAGGACTTGTACATAATAATTCAATAATAAAATGTTTAAGAAATCTTGGAAGAACATATGCTGGTTTTATTTCTTTTCTAGAGCAGTGATTGGTGTTGTTTTATGGGTTTTTTTTAAAGACAGATTTAAGGAAATGCTACCCCCTTTAGTGAAGAACAACAGGACAAAAAAACCAGAAAAGAGAATAGACTTATTTTGCCTTTCTCCTATTTCACTATATTTTTTATCACATTTCACTATGGTGGGATTCTGCTCCTGCGATCACTGTGCCACAAAGGCACCTGAAGTCATTACTCACTCTGTTAATCACTAATATGAATGGGGAAGAAGGGCCAGAACCTTTTCACACTGCAGTCTCATACTGCTCAAGGGGAAATAAATAATCCAAGTGTTGAAAGTGGATGAAATATAAAAAGCCCTCTTTATAAACTTAACTTAAAGGTAAAGATGTCACTTATTTCTAAACCTTAGCTACCCATGTAGACTGCATTATCCATAGTCCATTGTACTTCCAGAGCAATTGCTACTAATTATTTCCATAATTTTCCAAAGCCTATAAATATAAGAAAGTACTCAAATACAATTGTGTCAAATTTAGGCATTGTGGTTTCCCGAAGTTTAGCATCATTGCTCACGCAAGTCCAAGCAGTAAAGTTTGACCATAAGAAGTCAATTCAATTACAGAGTACAGAATGTGTTTATTTTCTACATGCTGCAATAATGTAAAGAGCTTCTTTCTCTTTGTCTTACAAATAAACAAGCTAAACGAAAATGTTGTAATGGCAAAAGCACTGAGGTAAAAATACTTGCATGTCCATTCCATACATTTACAGCACTCTTTTCTTCCCTCCTTTGTAGCCTAGTAGCTCTGTTTTCATCTCTTCTACTGAGCAATGTAAAAACCACTGTGCAGTTCAATAGACCTGTTTCGGGGACAAAATTTTCACAGCTGTCCAGGAGGTAAGAAATGACATTTCTTTTACAACAAAGGAAACTAATATATTGCATCAATTTCATTCAGTGAGAATTGAAAACAGACCCGTGTGATCCTGAATGACAAGACCAAGACCCATGCCCACTACCCTTCAGAATAAATACACCAAACTAATCTATAAACCTGCAGCTTAAACTATGCTGCTCACATATGGAGAGCCTCAAGTTCCTGGCAGACAATACAGCCATCCATTTTCACTACAACTCACAGAAACGCTTATTGTTACCAGCAATGTTTTCCTCTTTATTGTGTAGCCAAAAGTTGCTCCTTCAGTACAAATTAATAGTACACTTGGGATAGGAAGGCCTTTGGGAGACCATTACAGGATTTCAACACCATTTATGTCATCACCATGTGGCGCCTCCTTCACAAAAGGGTAGGGCAGCAGGTTGTGCCCGTGTGCTTGGACAACTATAATGCTGCAGATTCCGTTTGTATACACAGATAGAGGAAACACTTGCCTTTACTGGCTTTAAAAAAGGTCAGTGTTTGATTTAATAAATTCCCTGCCAAGAAAGCAGACTCCATTCTCAAAGGTTTAACACTAGTACTCACTGGGTGGCTGGGTGTCTCAGAGCATTTCTAGCAAGCTACAAAGACTTTAACATCTGTGGATTCCCCCAGTTTGAAACCAGCCCAATTCAGCCGTTTCTATACTTAGCAGTCTCTGTAAATACATGAGAGACGAGTTTGGCAAGCCTCTGTTCCAGCTCTGCATTACAAACTCATCACAGTGTCCTTTAAATACAGAGGTTAAAAACCCACCTATGGGGAAATGCACATTTTAAATTCAAGTTAATAAACCTGTCTTCCTGTCTCAGTAAAACATACTGTAGTTCTATTGCTTAATATCCAAACCTTTGCCTGTTCAAGCAGTCCTACTGACTTACTTCAGAGAAACCACTCATATGGGTTCAGTCATACACATGCACGATTAGGCTAAAGCGACTAAATGTGAAGCAGACTGTCAAAACAATAATTTAAAACTCAAGTGCATAACACTGCATATACTGCAACTGTATATAAAGCTGAAAGTCTTGCAATGTCAAAGAAAATTTATTTAATAAATACTATAGCAATACTAACATTAGCAACTACACAAATGCAGTACTTTCTAATTTCAGAACATCACAGTAACAACAAATAATACCGATCAGAGACAGCACCTATGTGTGGTAAGTATTTGTTCCAAAGTCCTTTTAACAGAAGGGTTACAGTCTCATTTTTTTCAAGCAGATTATGGCCCATACTCATGTATTCAAATTATGCACAGATGCTGCCCTTTCATCTCTGCCCTCATGAATCTTGAAAACAGATAACTAATAAATAATGTATTCATTACAGTAGCAGAGTTGCACTCAATCAGATCCATCTTAAAAAAGCAACAAAACTCAGAACCAAATAGATTTAACCTCCATAAATACTTTTTCAAGTGTTATTTCCTCGGTAATACCTCATGTCCCAAGGATGATTCATCCCCCTCCAAAAAAAAGTAAAAATCAAGATATACTTTCCCAGTGAAAAACAATGACATTCTGTATGTGCTCAAATATCACTGCACTGATGCAGTACTTTAACTCTGCTCTCTGTGCCACATCTGAGACATGGCTCCTGGTTGTCTACCCTAACAGTCAGGCTGTTACCAGCATGCAAGATGTGTGTGCTCCCTCTGTTGGCTACCTTGCTCTTTGGTAGGAAAGAATTCACATAAAAGGGGAAAAAAAGCCTTACTGGGAAGGAACACTATTTTAAGCTTCTGACTAGGACATAAAAAATTATCTCCTGTGAAATGGAGAATGAATTTAGAAAGAGAAAAAACACACAAACAACCAAATATCTGAACTTCACCCAGCACTTGATCAGCCTTAAATTTTGCAAGCATAAATATCTGGTCTCAGACTTTTCTCTTTGTAATGAATTGGTGACCAGTATTACTAACACGATCAGGTTCAGGTATGCAAAAAAGTATTTAGATGTCAAAGTACTGGTATATCAAAGCACAAAAACCACTATGAAAAACTATGCAGCTGCTTATTTGCTTGCAAACACCAAAGTTATGCCACAAAAGCAGATTTGGAAAAATACTGGACTATCTATGCGTATTCATAGTGTGTTATACCAAGAAACTTAAATCAAAGTTTCAAATTTTGCACCAAAAATTTTGCACCAAATATCCTTTCAGAAGGTTTTAAAATAACTCTTACTTAATAGAAGTGAATGCAAACAGCTATTTCATTCAGCAACCCAAATTAAGTGCTCTGGCTTCGTGATTATGAAGACCCTAAGTGGTGATATTGGTCACAATACCACCTCCACTTTCACAGGTAATTAACTTGCATGACGCCAGCAGTTCAGAGCTCTTCACTCAGTAGCACCATTGAACAACTGCATCACAAGGGCAAAAGAAACCCAGGCACATCTCCTGCCCAGGCCCTTTGCCCAGGAGCTTCTGAACCCAGCAGAGCTCTTCGGCAAGGAAAAAATAATAAAACAGGGAAAGACTACAATGTAAACAGGGCTCTCCTGCAAGGCTACAAGCTGTTAAACAAAAACATACTACGTAATGACAAGGCTTAGAGATCCAGTGACTTATTAGTCAACATAGGGGTGTGTAGCTGGCTGGAATTCCCAAATCAGATTGTCTGCCAGACAGTCAATTCCATTATGCTGCTCTGATAAAACCTGCAAAACCTTCAGACAGCTATCCTCCTGCAGCATCTAGCAGGACAGCCAGTAAGCAGATCTACGTGGTCCCAGGAGCAGAGGTCTATTCTCTTTTAGCTCTCTAGCTGGTTTCATTGTGACTTCTTTATTTCTCTCACCCACGGTAAACTGAACGCCAGCATGCAGAGCTGCACTGGGTCACCAGCTGACATCCCCTACAGAAAAACAAACGTGCCTCTTAGACCATCATGGCAACATTGTACTTAAAGTATCAATACCTTTAAGCCTTCCTACATTAGATTATCATGCTCAGTTTGTCATTAGATGTTGCGGCTGCAGTACTCAGTACTGTTTAAAATATAGCAAAATCAAGCAATAGTTTTTGCCCACTGAGGAACTGGTGTGTAGAGAGCATTGCTGAGGAGTGGATATGAAATATCAATGTATTTGTCTCTTGACAGCAATGAAGGGAAGATATCTTGGTCTTTATATTGCACAAAAAATGTTACTAGATCTCAGCTGTGACTAATGGCTAGAAAAGTTTGTCCTCACTCTGTCACCTGCAGAGGTGAAGATCATGCATGCCCCTTGACACTAATCAAGTTAAGACATTCTCTCGCCTTCTTTTTTTTTTTTATTTTTTCCACCTTCCAAAAGAAGGAAATAAAAGCACTCTATTCTGTTTTATCCTGATTATTCCTGATTATGTGAATACTCCTCTGCCTCCATCAGGATTCAGAAAATAATAGCTGCATAGTTTTTGCTCTATAGGGCCCAAGCTTGGGTTGCTAGGGTAAAATCCTGATATCTGCTCAACTCTTTACATACTAAAATCGATGAGCATTCTCTTTAGCAGGACTTTTGGTCCTCATTACTCTGGCAGAGGATATAGGGCAGTAGAAAGCATCTCTGTAACTTCTCTTTTAAAAGTGTTCTGCCTGTGGCACTGAAGAATCTTACAGGAATCTGGGCTGAGGGCATGGAGTGGACATGTCTCTCTGGAAAAGATTTTGGGGAATGATGGCAGAAGACAAGAAAAACCCTGAACGCTAAAACTCTGGGAGTAGAATAACAAATAGGTTGTAACTGCCACTTATTTTTACCTTCCCAGCTCTGATTTTCATATCAGCATGTTTCTTGATGAAACATAAGCACTGCATTAATATCAATACTAAGCACTTTAGACAACAAATACAGAAAGTAAACACAGCCATCTAGGCATCCACCGATGCTATATGCCATACTGAGTAGCTTTTAAAGATAGAAAAAATCTCAAAGAGTTTACCAGTTAAGAGAGTGGTCCATTAAATATCCAGAAAAACAGCATACAAATACTATGTATGACAGTCATTTTGAATCTGGGATTCAAATTATTATTATTCAAATTACATTAGCTAGTGAATAGCTCCCCTCCAACAATTCCTGTATTTTATTAAAGAACTGGTATAATACAGCAACATTGTCTGCAATAGGGAAGAGGATATGAGAAGGTCAATTGTAGTTGTGTGGGGGTTATGCTCCGTGGAGTTGTAATAAGAAGCATCAATGTGCTTGTTTACAAAGATTTATGAAACCAAACGTGACTAGGTACTTACAACCACGGCTTAAAGCATATTTAAAAATAAGGGTAGAAATATGGGCCCAGTGTTTTCAGAAAATACATACACCATGAATTCCTAAGTCTCCTTAGTCCAAAACCTAGTAGTAGTCTGTGGTACTACTGATCCATCTGTGACTAAACACAGAGTAACTGTCTCTCAAGGATTTCATCAGCATGTACATTGAATTAAATAACTTAAAAGAATAGAAATAATATTTTCTCTCAAAGCAGGGCAAATAAATGATTGAAAATAGTTTTTTTAAAACAACTCTTTGCTGAAGAAGGAGGTTTCTGTAGTGATCTCTGCAGTATAATGAGTGGCATCACTGAGAGAGAATGTCAGTCGTATTTTAGCTCAAACATAAACAGCAAATAGTTGCTGATACATCTAGAAAGTCCATTATCCTTTATTAAAGAAACTTATCTAAATTTTGAACTTCAACATAGAAAAATCCAGAATGCTTTAAACTGAAATGCACATGTATATAGCTTAGCTCAACATACATTTTGAAATTAACAAAATAAATAAACCAGCTTTTGATATAATGTACTGAGATTGGTTCTAGTCACTAACCAATTAACATGAAGTACATTGAGATACAAAAAAAACCCCAAAAACTGAAAGGTGCTATATAAAACTTTCTTACATTATGAAACAAATGACAGTACGAATCTATCTATTAATAAGAAATCTATCATGTCATAAGGAATATTTGTATAATGGACAACAGGAGAGAATAGGGCACTCAGCTCATATACTGCATTGGTCTCTATGATACCAGCCAGTTTTAATATGGCAGTACACAGAAGGCTCGCTGCTGAACAGCATTCCTCTGACTTCGAGAGAATACCTGTGCATATCTATGCTATCTCAGGATCTAGCAGAAGCAAATTTACTTTTGCAAATACTAGAATCTAGTAGTATTATAATTAATTTTATGTAATTTAACTAATTCGTATATAATATACAAATAACAATAGTTTTCTTATATAATAGTTTATTATATAATATGATTATATTGTACATTTAATAATATGATTAAATATAATAGGAGTATGATAACTAATTTTATATAATAGAACTAATTTGTATATAATATAGAAAAAAAAATCAATGTATAAATGCATGTCATTGTAAAAGAGCATTTCAGTTTTAACTGCAGTAAAAAACCAAAAACAAGACCACAAAGTAAGTCACTCCTCAGCCTATAAAAAATGTATGTGTCCTCTGATAGCTAACAAATGATTATATATCTGATACATTTTTTCCTAGCCATACTGAAAAAAAATAAATCCAAACAAAAAACACCAAGCAACAACAACAACAACAAAAGCTAAACAAACCTTTCAGAATACGTGAATCAAATTCTTATGTTTAAACAAAGGAGTTTGAAATAATAAACATTCTCCTTTCCTGCACTTGAGACGATGTTGGACTATTTCAGTAGCTATTTATACCTTTACTACAAAGAACACTTGACTTATGAAGTAGGTTCACAATCCCTTTGAACTGGCATAGATCCACGCTGCTGCAAACAGATGTTTCTGCTGATGCAAAGAAGAGGTAATGAGAAATGAGAAGATGGCAGAAGAACAGATAGCTTTTTTCAGTAACAAGACTTTGCAGACAGAATTGGTACCAGTTTTCCATATTTTTTTATTAGGAATTTTAGTTCATCAGTGATCAAGATTAGTATTTTATGCCTTTAGTTCACCATCAGGGTTTCCACATGGTTTTCTGAATTCTAGTTTCTCAGCAAGTGATAAGAAGACTAGTAAGAGCTTGTGATAATATGAGTGGTCAAAAATAATACATGGATAGAAAACAAGACACAGTTGTCAACAGCCTTGAGGATGAGTGCAGCTAAGACCTTGCTCTGGTGACAGAAATATCTATTAGTTACCATACTGCTAGCTACATCTTAGACAGCGACAAAAACAGCCTTTCACTCCTTCAACTCATGTATTTCTCCCTAAAACAACACTAGATTTGAATTTGGGATAAAAAAATTCTGTACCTACACAGGTGATGGTTCAGGGCATGGTTTCAGATATCTGTGTCTTTTGGTTAATTCTTTCGGTTAATTTGGTTAATGGAGTAACTACAAGGCACAATTCTCTAGCATTTTCAACATTTCAGAAAACAGTGACGCTCACTTGGTCATACAGTACCATCCACAAGCTAATTTCAGACAGAGACAAAAAAAAAAGATACACAGAAAAATGTAACAAAGCACCAAGTCTCTGCAATTCTTTTATCTACTTCCTCTTTTTTCATGACTTCCTAAAGGGTGCTTCTTGAATATCAAATTATGAATATGATAGGGACAGCAAGTAATGTGAGACAGCCATTTGTTTAACAGGGCTAACCCCAAGCCACTAGCACTTGCACAAGCTGTTAAGCTCTGTCATTATACCAGAGCTTTCCAGAGGCCAAGTGCAGAAGGGGTCATCTCTCTGAGAAACTATATACCCTTTACTCCGTGTTTTGCTCTCTGGGGTTAGCTGTAATGTGACCTTCAGAGTGACTTGAGGCTAGAGGTTGGAAAAGTACAGATGCTGCAGAAGATCTGAAGGGCAGCAGCAGTGTGAGAGGAGTTCCAAGGCAAAGCCACGAAAAAGTCCATGATGCTGCAGGGCAGACGTGGCCCCCTCAGCCCCTACCTTACACTGCAGGCTCTGTGCGTTTTCTATGCATAGAAAAGGAAAGAACGAAGAAAAGTACATGTGATGCAAAAAACAAAGATTATGAGGATTTAAGAAAGAAAATAATACAAAGTCTGCAGCTCAAGAACTCAGGCTGCGCACTAGAAATTACTTCCCATTTAGCTAGGATATTCAGTGATCAGACAGAACCAGAAAAAAGAATGCACACTTGATGCTTTGTATTTATTATAATCTTTATGTAAATGTCATGGTATCTTTAATTTTCTTTGCTAATACAATCTCTGGCCTTCCACAGTAAAGTCTGTGTTTGTCAAAAGTACAATTTTTCCATTAGACAAGATTTTTTAGCATCTCAGGGTAAATGTTTAAACAAAAGATTAGATATAACATCATTCAATTGCAGTTTTTTGAGGAGGCAAACACCATGTTTTCAACACACCCTTTAAAACATCTTTTAGCTACTGTTTCAGTTCATGTTCACTGTTATCATAAACTATAAATATAAAAATTATGTATATGTTCTGACTGGTTGGTATGCATCTGCTTTCACACATGCACTCAAATAGAAACTGCTTCTGCTCCAAAGAATTTGTACTCCAAGAAACAAAGGGGCTCAGAAGTTCTCTATCTATCATCCCTTTATGTCCAAGGATCTTGAGGAGAAGGGAGGAAAAGGACATCAATACCCTTCTCTTCAGATTTAGCATTACAAGCATGGCCCAAAGAAATATAGTAATTATTCTTGCAAGTATTCCAAATGAAACTTGGTCATGGGGTGTTTTGGGGTTTTATTCACCCTCCTGAATTATAAAAAGAGTATGTTTCAAAATTACATCAGTTTTCGGATAGAAAAAAAGAAAAGAAAGACAAGACCAGAATGCATAATGTCAGCCAATTCGTGGACAACTTATAAGGAAATTTTATGCACAACTAGGTACGGAGAAAAAAGTAATTATAAATGACACTGTACACTTCCTATCTAAGAATCCTGAGGACTGCAGAAGAAAAGGTTATCCCAAAGTCTAATAAAACATTATGCCTGAATGTCCCTTTCTCACACACCAAAGGGTATTGCTATTGTTCCCCAGCAAGGCAGACAGCTGGCACTGTGCTCTGAGCGCCAGCACGGCTGTAGCCAGCAACTCATTTACGACCCCAGCATCAGTCAGTCAAAGTAGATCATTTAGCAGAATACCTCCCAGGGCTGGTAGTCTTCCCATCCCTCACTCCCCCCACATGGCAGCAGACAGGTCCGGTCAGGCTGCACAATTCCCGGCCTTCAAAAGCCCAACATTTTTCATGTTCATTTGAGAGGTTCTTTCCCTCGGATTCAAAGTGCTTTCACAAACGTGTTAGTGGGTGAGAACTTTCTATTCTCACGCTAGATGTGATTAATTTGTGGCATTCACGTGGCTAGTTCTGCACAGACAATGGGAATGGACTGGCTCACACCCCATCTACAAGCAATTTATGCCACAGAAGTTCAGACTTAAAGAAAAAAGGCTTTGACAGTAGCAAGTTTTCTGCTTGTTATGAATGGTGGTGAGTGAAATACAAGCAAGTATTTCTGCAAAAAGAAAGAAGGTAGCTATATTACCAATAGCACAATTATTATTAGGACAGACATGATAGAACACCTTTTTTTCATTCTTACACAGATGACAACAAAACACATCAAGAAAGCAAGACCTGATTAGTAGATTTTGTTTGGTTCATCCAACAAACACTACACACTAAGAAAGCAGGGTCAGGAATAAATACAGGTTTAATGAATAAAAATAGGTTTAACCCAGATATTCAGATCTCCCTCTTCCATTTATACTTAAAATTGCAGAAGGGTATAGTAAAATAGCAAGAGAAATATTTTTTTAATCCTGTTCTCGTGGTATATTATTCTAGCTAAAGCCCTCAATGACAGTCCTATGCAGTTCTGTAATCAATCTCAGGGCTTACTTTTGATGGACTAAGATAGTAAGAACTCACAAGCATTTGCAATTCATCTCTGTCACAGAATACTTGAATTTTCTTTACTCCAGTTTACCTTCTGTACAGACAAGCGTTGAAGATCACCTCTCAGCCCTCCCAAATAAGCTTACTTGTACCATACATCAGAAAGACAGCACTGACTCAAATTCATACATAGATGCATAGATACAAGAGTGTGTTGGACTGAGATTTTATCTTCTATATATATACATTTGCTGGCCTATCAAAACACCTGAAGTGCATTATCAGATGCATGGGGTAAACATGCAGGTTCTAATCTGCACCAAAAAGCAGCCCTCAGTGTTATTCATAAAGCAGCATGTTTTGATTCTTCTGAATGTCTAACATAAGCTAAGGACATTGTGCACAGCAGTCTCAGACCATGCTGCCTATCATTATTAGAAGTATTTAATTGTTTGCTGCCTCTCTGGAAAGGTTTAAGAGAAAATTGAAAGGTACAAAACAGGAAAGCTAAAAATAGGCAGAGTAATGGAAGTCTACTTAACCATACTAAACAGCATGTGTTTAAAATTAAATGGACCAAACAGCAAAGAAGGAGCTGGTGTATTCCGAAATGCAATATCAGTAAATGGAAGGTCCTCTTAATTTCTATCAATTAACCCAGTATCTTAAAGTCAGCAATTACATACGGAAGCATGCTCTGCAGTGGCCTTGAATTTGTTTCATAGCCAATGCATATAGTTAGTCCTGATTAATATCCTGCATTGCACAGTATCAGCAAACCTGAATGATCTACACTGCTGCTGCCACAGGAAGCCTTAGTTGTCTCATCAGTGCCTTTATCAAAGCACTTTGCCCAAATGAGATTGAGGGCTGATTTGGCACCCACACTGCTCGATTTATTAAGAGAGAAACTGTGCTGCCTTCCATGTAATCATATTAATCCCTTGCATCAACTAATTAAAACACAAGGAAAGATTTTACTTACGTGTAAGCAATTACAGCAAGTTCCTGGTTGACATCCAAATGGATTCATGACATCAATTTGTGAACAATAAGGCCTTGTGTATCAGGGAATTTTAACAGGTGAGTTTACACACAGTATGCACATTTCCATTAATTGTGAGCACATTAAAAAGCAATAGGTGTGAACCTCATCTAAACTGAAGAGTATTCACAAGACTGTTTCTAAGGAAAAACAATTAAAGCAGAATAAATTTCCAAGGATATACATAAAAATTTACAAAAAAACCTCTGCAAGAGTAGTTAATTGTCTGAAGCATGTAATTTCAACTGCTTCTGTAGAATGTACGTTTTGCTAACATTAACTTCTTGGATTAGATTTGCCTGTAAGTGAAAGTGAATGACTAATGGTAGAAATGGTAGCAGCTGTTACTGGGGATCACTCCCACTTAAAGTGGTCTTGTGCAAAAAGCTTTGTCAAAAGCTATACAACATGCTATGTAGCTTTTGTTCCTCTGGTTTGCCCCAGTCAGAATGGGAAGTGCTCCAGTGTGAGGGATGCAAATAATCCAGCATGGGGGTAGCACACAAGAACCCACAGGGTCGGTCATTCAAGCCAAGGCACTCAGAGGTAAAGCAACACACTGCAGTTACAAGCTTGAAGTGCACCATCAGTGAATGTTTCACTGTGCAGATGGCTTGTTTTCTGGGTACAGCATAACACACTTAAAGCCAGTAAAACATATTTTTAAAATTTTATTTTATTTTATTTTATTTTATTTCACTCCATTTCATTTCATTTCATTTCATTTCATTTCATTTCATTTCATTTCTTGTTTAGTACTTTTTTTGTATATTTATTGGGTTTTTGTTATTAATGTTTTGGGGGGATTATGCTAAACGATGCCACCCACCTTACAAACTGCCAATTAAAACATAACAGTAAACAAATACATGTCAGCACTTTGCTTTCCAAGCAAAATCATACCACAACTGATAATCCACATTCCCCTTAACACTACAAGAAAAAATACAGTGGGATTCTCCTGCTAGAATTTCTAGCATGTTTCAAATGCAAGGGCCATCAATGATTCTCATACTAACAAGGGAGTGTACATACACCCTTGTGTGTGGAGGAATACACAGCAGAGGTACAAGCTTCCTTTACTCCCGAGAAATGAAAGGCTTGACATATTTTAGCAACTACATAACATAACTTGGGAGTATTACTCTCTGAAAAGTAATGGTTGTTCCCTAAAGATGATATTTATTATTCATACACAGCAACTTCCCCACAGCCCAGCAAAATCTCTGTGAGAGCAGTACCACAGAAAACGTAGCTAAGGAAATGCATTTTGAACAGACATAGAATACTAAATATTATAAATAAAGTACAATTCCCTGGCTTCAGTCAGGAGCATAGCAGTGTCTTTGGGGAGGGTGAGGAGCAGAGGTGGTGCCAGAGTTCGGGTTGGGGAGGGGAGGAGTGGAGGGAAAAGGGGTGAGAAATATGGCGAAAAAATCTAGAACTGCTTCAGTGCAGACTAATTTAGTAAAAGGAGAGAAATTTAAGTGGATTGTGTGAACGCCTGTTCTCTCTGCTGATCCAGTACTCTTCCCACATCTGTCTTTAATTGCCCAAGGCACCTCCTGCTGACTTCCTCAACACTGGCACTCTTCCTTGCCAAGGAATCCTTAACCTGATCAACTCTATCCTGATCAACTGTACCATTATAAGATCTTACCAAGAGATAGAATAGAAAATGGCTCAGTAAAATAACAGACTTTAAGCAGCAATAGTGTTCCAGTCCCAGTTCCCTACAAAGTTTGTACAACCCAAACTGGCAGCAGCAAGTGGCTGCAGTCTCACAGGAGAGCAGAGCCACAGAACTAAGAGAAATACATTTCCTTAACTGAAAATTATGAGCAAATGCTGAAATTATGTAGGCAAATTATGAGGCACAGTCATGAAATAATTTTGCATCCTGCTAGACAACTTTAGAGCACATTATTTGGAGCTTTTGTAATACAAAGAACTCTGAACATAAGTGTTTTGTATCTTACTGTCCCTTCCATCACACTCCTATTCTTCATTCCACCTTCACACTTAATTCAGTCCTCCCTTTTCACATTGTTTTGTGACTGGGGTTTGACAAAGGTATTTCATAGAAACAGTTTTGTGCAGCACCAGAGTGGGGCCCCTTTTATCAATGCCTCTGTACTACCTCAGGGTTTTGACAGAAAATCCTATGTAACACAGGCAGTGAGCTTGTCCGCCAGCACATTCCCACCATCATCAATTGGCAACGCTTACTTAGGAAAATCTACCAGTATGTTCCACTTGGCTCTGCCCACTCCTACAGCAATGCTGATGCTGGAAACGAGCACCAGGCAACTAACTCTGAGAGCTGCCATGGCCAGCTCTGAAAGTTTCCCTTCTCTTAACTATATTACTTCAAATGTGCCATACGGGGTAGCGGGGGCAGGAGGAAAGCCTCCTGTCTATCCCCTGTGGGAGAACATGTCCCAAGGTAAGGAAGTGCTGGCTGCTCTGGGAACCTTTGCCCTATAGCTGCTCTCCCCCACAGAAAACATCTTAAAGAGAAAGTGGAATCTACATGTGAGTGGAGTCATAATGACTAAAGCAAACAAGAAATCAGAACAACCATTAGTTTGTCTGTCCTTGGTTTATTGTTCTGCTTTAGATAAGGTATTAATCATGTGGGGAGTGGGAAAGGGAAGAAGAAAGTAGTAGTAAAAGCAACTATGCTATTCTCTTGCATACACTTACCTCTGGCACAATATTCTTGATGCAAAGTTCCTGGCAATAAAACATTATAGTTTCCTTCTATTAAGCCATTATTCTCAGCATGCTGCATTCTGTCTGCTTTCTGTAAAAGAAGTCTTTGAGGGTTTCACTGGTGAAATGTTCTAGACTATCAAAAGTTTTAAAACAAAGCTCATGGTTTCTCTTTTTTTTTTTTTTTTGAGGATTGGAGAAAAGCTGTGAAAAAAATTCTGAAAAAACAAAAATCAATACATATCAACTTTGGTAGCAGCAGCTGTTGGCAAGTGTACCTTCTTTGAATAAAGCTGTCAATATAGCTAAGAGCTTAAGGGCTATTTCCAAGGCAGTTACCTTCCTGGACTAAAAATTAATGATTATAAACATTCTTTGTTTCTGCCCCATCCGCACACTCTGTATTTTCCCGTGGTAATGAGTCAAGCTATCACTTTTATGTGCATGTTGTGAGCACAAAGAAGGGAGTGTGATATGATGGCAAAACTACTCCCCCCAGCCTGCCTCCTTATAAAACAAACAAACAAAAAGCAACAGCAAATACCACAGTAAATCCTTCTGATGAGGGGGAAAAAGGAAACCTTAATTTGATTGATTGTGCTTAAGGCTGTGGACGAATCATCCACACATAACTACCACACTGGATCCTGGCATGCATTCAGAAATTTGAAGCACTAGAATTATATATGGTGGCATGTGTCAGACCATTTCACTGCACCTAACAGTTGTCTCCAGCTTCATTTCAAACTAATTAGCTGTAAAAGTCACTTGAGAAAATTCTCCCCTTCATGGGGATTTCACATTAAAGGCTCTAAAAGATATCATCCCCTACTGCAGAGCTGAGGAACGTGGAAAGACTAAGAAATGCTGCACTAAATTGAGATGATCAATGTTTACCACAAATCAGTCAACACTATCAAGTACTAATAGGTTAGAATCAAAATTAAGGGAAAAAAATGAAAATAAAGAAACAAAAAATCCATAAATTAGTCTGGCCAATGACAAATCTCATGGGTTTAACTTGATATGCCATTAATATGAAAAGAATTTGACAGTTTACATAAGGGATGTGACCTGGTGCCAACAACCTCTGGCTTCTACATTTTCCAGATGGCAAGAGATTAGGCTAAAGTCTTTATTCTCATAAGAAGATTTTTTTCCTCCATGGAAAAACTATAAAGGACAATTCTGTTCACAATTTCAAGTCTCCTTCACAAATGTCTACTCAATTCCAGGCCTTAACTAATGCCTATTAGATGAAGTCTTTGGGTCTGAAGTAGTGAAGAACAAAAAGAACAGAAAATAATTAGGAAAAAAAAAAAGACTAAGGCAAACCTAAATTTTATGCTAGCCTTTAAAAGATATATTGACAAAAAGCAGTGGGGGAAGAGTTTGGACTACCATTAACTTTAAAGAAAAGGTTGGCAATTTTCAATTGTGGATGTGAATGCCTACTTGAGTTTCATCTCGATGGACTTAAAACAGGGAAAAAGTTAAGCCTACTTACGTATTAAAAAATACAGTTTTGTTAAATTCAGTATGCACCATTTTTTTCACTTTGATTTATACCACAACTGACAAAGACTTTGAAGGACATTCCTGTTTAATATGGTAAAGAGCCACAGCACAGGGCATTGTCTCTGCTTTGCAAACATTAATATGAAAAATCATCCCTTGACAAAGCATGACACTATTTTCCATTAATCCCTGAAATACAGCAAAGAGGGAAACTGGAGTCTTTCATTGCCTCTCATCCAGGGGAAGACATGGATGATTAATCAAAGTGAAAGGTGAAAATATATTGTGTGAAATGTAACTTTTGCAGACAGAAATTCATAACCGATCAATCAGGCTAAACATTAGAAAAAATAATCAAAACATATTTTTCAGTGCCCAAGGTATCAAAAAAGTCATCTGTGAGAGTTGTTCACTTCTCCCTTCAACCACTAAAAAGTATTACCTCATTTTTTGCTTTACTGGCGTCACCATAGTAACCCTTCCCCTGCAAGAAATACTCCCCAAAGGCCACCACCCCCTCCAGCACATGCCTTCAAGACCTTGTATCTTTGTGCCTTATAAATTGACTCGGTCTCTGAAGACTCACAGTAAATTCAAGTGCTGAACACACACCAAACCTCAGCCATTAAAGGATCATCTCCAAATCTAAGCTTAACAAGTGCTCTATGCAAACCAGATTTTAAAATTATCAACGTTTTGGCTCAGTTCAAAATGTGGAGAAAGAGAGCAGCTATTGCCAAGACATTGTTTCCTTAACTAACCCCCTCTTGCCTCCCGCCATTAGTAAGTCATTTTACACAAGATCATCTTTCATTTCCAAACATTTATATTGGTAAAGATAAATTTATAGTACTTTCCACATTACAATTGTGTCAATCAGATTCACAGACTAGAAAAGTCCAGAAGTCATATAACTTTAGAATGTTATATAAGGAAGTGAGTTAAGAAGATTTAATCATAGTACCAACCAGGTTCTCCTCAGTGGTCTTGGGGAAAAATATAATATACCCAGTAAACACTTTATAAGCTTCCTCTGGAAGGAGTAAATGATACAGTTTTGTTTGTAAAATATTTTGAGGAATGGTCAAACACTGGAATTAGTATTAGGGCTCAGGGATGTAAAAGTATCTGTCATAAAGTGTTCTCTTACAAAAGACAGTAAGGTTTTTTAGCCAAGTTGTTTTACCATTTTGCACCAGTTCTGAAATCTGATTATCAAATTAGATAAATGAGGGGTTAAACACTGCTAAGTAACATTTCTTTCAGCCCCACACTTGGGCTGCCTCGGGCTACACTGCAGCAGGAGGGGACAGTTAATCATCCCAAAGACTTTTCTCCCCATTCTCACAAGCAGAGAGCTGCTCTGCACCTGCAAGTAACAGGAGTGAATCAGTTCCATGAGGACTCAGAACTAAACCTGTTCTTTGCCCATGCTGCTGCTTCAGGCGACAGCCATGCTGCTACTCTCACTGCACCATGACACCTCGTCTGCTTCCTCAGAGCAGCCTGGTATCACCCTAGTAAGCCAGGGCATATTTGTACACCTTTACTGGTAGTATTTAAACTCAGATTATGGGAACCAAAGCTTGATCATTTATTCTAAAATCTTGTTACCTGTACCTGTAGCTGAAGGCAGTAAAATTTTCTGTAAGAATATCAAAATACTCTTTTTGTTGCTTTTGAAAAGCAACTGGGAGAAAAGCAATCCCTTCAGCTTTATAAGCCTTAGCTAAAAACAAATCATGAAGCTCTTGATATTTCTCAAATTCTCAATTATTCAGTCAGCAAACAAGGAAAATTTAGAAGAAGGTTACTTCAGCACAGCAGAGGATGGAAGAAAGCCATGAAGATCTAACTGCCTTTTAATGTTGAACTTATGTCAGCAGCTCCTTTTTCTGCTTTCAGTAATATATTATCTGCCCAATATTTCTGAATGTCCTTCAAAAAGACAAATTTCTCCAGATCCTTATGAAGACTTGGCTCCCTCTCTATAAATAGTGTGATTTCCTTAAGTTCTTGCCCTTTTCCTTCTCATGTATCCCTCAGTTTCTATTATATAAAGTTTTGGTTTTTGTTTAGTTACACTGTACTGCATTTTCACTCTGTTCTCTAATTCATAATTGTTTATTTCATATTTTCCAGACATATTCAGCAGAGAGCTGCAAAACCAGAAGATAAGGAGTCTGAATTACTGTATGTCTTTTAGGAATTTTATACGGAGAAAAAATCTGGTATTAGACTACTATTGAAGGAGTACTAGACTCTAGAGATGAGTGGGACAGCTAGAAATTGCTTACACATATTTTGCTTTTCAGTTGCAAAAAGCTAGTCTCTTTTAGGATTAAATCATTAAATCAGAAGGTTCTACCTTGACAGGAAGAGCTGTAGATTGGTTTGTAAAAACAAAACAAAACTCAAACCAAAAAAAAAAAAGAGAGAGAGAGAGAAAAAAAACAAACAAACACACCCCAAAAAAGCAACAAAAATAAAAAAAAAACAAAGAGCAAACTAAGGTTCTACCAAGAACCGTGATAGTATAGTATAGTATAGTATAGTGTAGTATAGTATAGTATAGTATAGTATAGTATAGTATAGTCTAACAAAAAAATGTGATAACTCAGTTTATCAATGTGATTAGTATGCACTCTGTCATGCATGATTCAAACACAAGTCCTATGCAATCTACACAGCAGTGCACACATTATCAGTAACAACTAACTAAAAACAATATTAAAAGTAACAAATTTCAATTTTTCTTTTGTAGCTTGTGGTGCTCCTTTTAATAAAAGCCAGTTTACAAGTATCTAAACCAAATTTCTGTGATGTTTTGTTTTTTTTGTTGTTGTTGTTTTTTATTTTTGTTTGTTTAGGGTTTTCTTGTTGGTTTTTGTTTATTTTGGTTTTGTTGTTGTTGTTTGTTTTGTTTTGTTTTTTCTTGGAGTGAGGGAGCTGAGGGTGAGGCAGAGGGAAAGATCTTTACAGTGCTGGTAACATGTAATGTGTAATGTGTCATTAAATATATCCTTGCAATTTTGCATCCAGTGGCTGAGATAGCTATGCAGTGTACCTTGCAGACACAGAATTCTTGTCTTTTAATCAAAATGAGACTGAACAGCTACAAGAGCAACAGAAAAACAGAAATTATATTTGGACACCATTCTTGGTGTGTCTATTTCTTCTCTACGCCAGTAGATGACATTTTCCCCAGATGGTATGCTAAATTGTGTCCACAGATCAAAAAGACCACAGGCCAACCAAACAGGTTTTCACCTTTCATTGCCAGCACTTCTTTTCAGGTCACAAAACCTAAGCCAAGATCCTCACTTTCAAAGCAGGACACAGCATTCACGTTTTGTTCCTCCTTCAAAGTTCATCTGAACCTGCAATTCATATTTGGTTATTGTTTTCTTGGTAAGGGGGTGAAAAAAAGCACATGTCTTTGCCTCAAGGGTAGTGACTCCTATTAAAATCTCAAGAGATAATGCTGACAGAACCAGAGCTGCAATTTGTTGGAAATTAGAGCAACTCTTCAGAATAGCGGGACTTTTCTACTGTGAACCTAACATTCCAGATGGACTGAATCCAAATACACTTGTTCAACACAGAATAGGAAAGAATATCGTTACAAAATATAAAGTGATATTAGCTTGGCGTCTTCCTCCTTGAAAGAAATCTGAGCACAGTGTTCTGCCACATTTTAGAAAGACAAAGACAATTTTTATTTCAAATTGCTGATCACCATAAAAAGCTGTTTTTGTAGACACCTTAAAGGAGACACTAGTTGTTTAAATGTTTAAAAGCATCACTCAGTAGTTTCAATCACAGAGCTCATCCTTCCTTTCTGAACAAAGCCGTATACCCTGCCAAAAGTTAAATTTTATCATCGATGGAAATCACAGATCTTGTTTACCATCCAAAAGCTGAGAAAAATCTCAGCATGCTGGAATTTAAAACAACCCAAGGGCCTAATTTCAAACTTGATGGCTATGCCTTTCATTTGGGATTTGGCTGGTGCAGAGGGTGGGGACACAATCTTTTAAGTGCAGATTTTAGATATGCCTTTGATTAGAGAAGCACATTTCTCTCACATACAAGCATTCTGTTTTTAAAGGGGTAAAATGGATTGCACTACTCCATCCTGTTTAGCAGACATCTGTACTAAATGTTTTGCAAAACTCTAGTCAGTGAAAAGACAATCCTCAAACTTGGAAGAGGCAAACAAATTAATTTTGCAGAAGCCTGCACTGGAGTAGAGTGCTTACTAGCCAGCTAATCCGAGGGGAAGTTAAAGTTCTCACTTCAGTGGGTGAGCTGTCTGGCAGAAAGTAACAGGCATTCCTTCTACCTTCAGTGATAACCAAAGCAAAATGTTTTGTTCAAGGTCAGCTCATTTTCAAGCTTTCTTTGTGCTCAAATGGCTCAGCTGGTCCCATGCATATCTTTGAAAGATCCCTGCAGTGAGCTGCAAAAAGTCCTTCAAATCCTCACCAGACTAAAACTGGGAACTCAGGATAAGGGGAAATTGAAAAGGAGCAACAGCAAACCCCAGGAGACTAAAGGAGCACCAGCTGCACTCTACCTATCTCTTTTAGGCGACATGGTTTCTGGTCTCTCACTTCACATGTAAGGCTGTATTAAACTATAACCCTGTTGCTGCTTTGTTCAGTAATTTTACGTGACGGTTTGTTTCACTCATTCCTGGCTTATAGCAACTGTAACTTGTGAGAAAAGACAGCTCTTCGTTAACAAATCTTCACTTTTCAAATTCTCAGAGAGGCATTTAAAGCATATCATTGACTAGATGGAACATTAAAAACATCTTACATGCTCTGGCAAGACATTCAGCAATATCTAAGTTCCGCCATAAAGATGACAAACTCACAGTTCAGAAGCTGCAAGAAAGTATTCAACACACGCAAAAGTTTCTGACACATACAGCAGGTGAAGCAATGCCTACTATTGAAGATCAATGAATCTAAAAAGCAAAAATAAAATACCTCTCAAGTGTATTAATCTCTAGGTTAACGTTGTACTGAAGTTCTATTACCCAGCTGTTTTGATTTTAAAATTACATTCATAAAAATGTAATTTTCAATATTTAATCTGCTTCAACTACTTCTTTCTTCTCTATATTTAGAGTATTGAGTTTCAAAATATCAGTATCTGTCTACTGATTTGCTTTAAGATGAAGGTGCATTCATACAGTGTAGCATTATTTCTCAGTTCAGAACATACCTTGGTGAGATAAACATATCCCCACTCCAAAAGAAAACAAGATATGTGAATAGATTTACAAAAGACTTTGCATATACACAGCAAAGCACATAGTAAGAGTAGTCAAACGGCTCACAAGAGCCCTAGAAGTTTCTCCTCCTGTTCTTTTAACCTAAAAAAATGATATTGTAAAATACTCGTGTTTAGAGAAGTGAGAAAACAGAGAAGAAACTTAGTGTATGGTAAAAAATCAAAGGGAGTTAAATGTTCCCATATCTTATTCTTAACCAACATTTTAACTGAATCTCCACCTCAAGTATTTCCTTTTTTCTTAACCTAAGTTGCCAATTGCCAAAAACCAGGCTAGCACACCAAGGAAGAACACAGATTTCTATTTGCAACATTTTTCTGAACTTTCTTAGAAGCCTTCAGTGTTGTTATCACCAGAATTAAATATCTGATTCTCTGCGAGACAGAGCCAATACTGCTGCTCTTACTATCCAAGCTAATTTGTGCATACCCAAAGTAAAAACAAAACAGAATAAAAAATTGATTTGCTGTGAAAGTATCGACAGCGTTTCTTCCATAGTTACAAACAGATGCTTAATGACTCCTGCCTTGCAAGTTTATAAAACTTGCAAAGCAATTGCAATAATGCCAGGTGCATAAGTACAGACCAAAATTAGCAACAAAAGAGAGCAAGCTGTTATTACCAATTTTGCATAACACAAGAGTAGCTAGAACAGAACTAGGCTCTTCTGAGCTCCTTTCAAAGACCTCAGTGATATCAAGTAATTTGAAAATAACCCTTCCACAATGTTTTTCTACCTTTACCAACAGTCATGCTCAGGACTTAACTTGCTCCCCAGCTCAGTTCAAAGACACTGTTTCCCATTGAATTGGAAATTTTATTGTTTATGGTGCATGCACTCAATTCTAAAACAACAGCAAGCTTAACTGCTTGAGAGATTCTGCTCTGGAAAAAGTAACTTCAGTAAAATCATTGCTTCTTTGTTTCCATATTGCAAAAGAGAATTACATTATAGCCACTGTTTGCTGTATTAAAAGAGTATGATAGAAACAAAACAAAGCTCATAAACAGCCATCCAGTGATTTTAGAAAACAAAGGGAAACAAGAAACAAAGGGTTTTTAGGACAAGCAGTTTAAGGAACTTACAGTCAGTATTCTTTTTATGGTTCCAAAGAATAAGTAGAGTCCCCAAGTTATATTTACCTTACTATAAGCAAGTAGTTGGGTACCTCCTGAGATGCAGGGTAATTATTTTGTATTTAATATAACCCTGCAATAATTCGGTGGAGAAAAGGAGACACAGAAAATATTTATCATGTTCTTTTCACAGCTCTTTATTATTTGGGTAAACATATTCACATCTTTAGAAAATAAAATGGAAACAACAGCTGAACCACAGCTTTTCAGCTTGCCAAGATCTACAGTGTGTGCCAGAAGATTAAAATAAAATAGGGTTAGTAAAGTTAGAAGCTGATCCAAAATACTATAGCTGAAATGCCCCATTTCTTAGTCTGCATCCATTTTTATAGGACGAGAGAAATGAAAGAAATGTATTGGGATGATTTACATTTGCAAAAAGGGTCAAAATGTAAACTGGGGGGGACTGAAAGCCACTGTTAAAAAGAACTGATCTTTCACAGAAATCTCTGTGAATTATGTGAATGCTGTTGGCTGAACCTGCTTAGAAAGCACTGCCAATCAACATGCAGCTCCTCAGCAAAAAGAAGCCTTCTCCCAGAAATGTTTCATCCCAAGAGAAACTCCCTCCACAGTACAGCCCTGGAGAACTTATGAACTAACAATCACTACGAAATGGAATCTGGAAACACACCACTTTCGATAGGAAGGATGACATTAATCAGGTAATAAATCAATATATAACCCCACTTAATATGAAATACATTTATGCCTATCCTGAATTACACAGTTAAGGAGCAAGCTGAACCAGTAATATATTCTACGCTTTTCAATGAGCTGCTGCAAGTTGGCACAAACACATCATTACTTCAGAAATCCCACAGAAAGCTTTGCCTCTTGCTAATCTTTTGTTCCTGAAGGCAGAACCCCAGCTATCAACCCCAACATGGAAATCACAATGCAATTTCTGAGGGTTTCTTTTTCTTCATCATTTCAAATGTGCAAGCCCTCCGTTTTTTTACAAACTTCATTCTCAGTTAATTTTAGAAAGCCATTTAAAAAAATTCATATCTGAGAGAGTACTAAGAATAAGTAAGCTGTTTGTAAAGGCCATTAAATTAGATTTCCAAGACAAATTGTACCTTTTACTGTTTTCATGGATAAAGATTATTTGGAGAAGGAGAATATTCAGATGCACTGTTTACTTAAGAGAATAAAAATCGTTAACCAGTTTCACACATCAAACCTGCAGCAGAAACCCATTCAATCACACATCACGTTCTGGGCTATCACCATATAGGTGCAAAGGGTAAGACAAAAGTTAGAGATGACATGAGTCCCAGGCTGGTCAGTCAGGTTCTCAAGGGTAAATTTGCAATAACATACAATTTTTTATCCAACTCACTGCTGCAAGCTGAGTCCCAGCTCCTAGGACCTCTCCTAAGTACCAAAAAAATGCACTTGCAGCCCAAACACAGCATTCCCACAGGAAGGCTACAAGATAGATTCTAAACAAGAAAAGGTCTCTGCAGAAGGATTGACATCCTAAGCTTAAAAAATCTCTAATAATGTAACAGGTACAAAACTCTCAAAATACGTTACCATGTAAGTTTTTTCTTTAATATATACCCTCATATATGTCCTCAGCCTGGTCATCAATCAACCATGCTTAAAACGCAAACCCCAAGTTGATCAAAAACAGGACAGCAAACCGAGCGGCACCTGGGAGGAGCACTCGGAGCAGAAACCTTTCCTTTGGATTTGTAGTCTTGCAGATATGGAGAGACAACAGTCAGTGCTGTGCTCTACTTGACTGAACTGGAGGCCAGTTCTCCCTTCACTTTTGTTGCCCTACCCTAAAAGCACAAAAGACTCATGAGACAGGACAAGATTTTGGAACTGCAGAGAGAGAGGGAAGGAAATAATCCCGCGCAGATTTTTTTCTTTTTTTTCACAAGTGACACTCAAGTTCTCCCTATACTCATACTTTACTTATCCTGTTTTCACTGCACTGACACTAATCCACCTTGAAATTGGTTGATTCTGCCCAAGCCATGTTTACACGGAAGCAAGTTTCATCTGGTTGTCCTCATTCAGACACCAGTTTCTGCTCTGTGGCAGGAGAGATTATTAAAAACCTTATATTACAAGCACATGCTTTAAAGTGACTCAGCCTGGAAAGATAACTGTATTATATCAGCCTTCCACTCCCTAGGTCACAGAGAGGGAGAGGTAGCAGTAAAAATCTCAAATGGAAATTGCTTTCTAAATATATTATCCTCCATAAAAGCCATTTACCAACTGCTAGTACTCACAAGACAAAGGGAAAAGATAAAAAGTACATGTGACATGGCAGAGTAGGGAGCAGTGTGGAGGACTCATTTGTATTATCACACTGAACATTAACCACAAGGACGAAAAAAACTAAATGCTCCCTGTTTTGCACAAACATCAATTACGTCTAGTAATTTCACTGATCATTCTTGTGAAGCACTAATGCATACAGCATTCTGGCTTTTATGGCACAGGCAGTGTTTCATTGTCTGTCTCTGCCTCAGAATTCCCTTTTGTTGGGAGAGAAGAGGAAAACATTTTATTTTCTTCTATGATAAGTAACATCTGCAGCCTAACATGAGGCCTGAAGATCACACTACTAACCTGCTAGCTTCTTTCATGGCAGAGAAAAAGGATCATGAATCACTAACGTTGGAAAAGACCTCTAAGATCGAATCTAGCATTAATGCAGCACTACCATGTTCACCACCAAACCATATCTCCAAGTGCCACATCCACAGGATTTTTTAATTCTTCCAGGGACAACAATTCTACCACATCCCTGGGCAGCCTGTTCAAACACCTGGCCAAGGCTTTCAGTGAAGAAATTATCCCTCATATCCAATCTAAATCTCCCTTGGTGCAATTTGAGGCCATTCATTCTCATCCTGTGACTTCTTACTTGGGAAAAGAGTGCGACCCCCTCCTCACTACAACCTCCTCCGAGGGAGGTGTAAAGAGTGATAAGGTCCCCCCTGAGTCTGCCCAGCCAGGCTAAACAACCCCAGATCCCTCAGCCACTCTTTTTCAGTCTCGTGCTCCAGACCCTTTCCCAGCTCTATTCCCTTCTCTGGAGATCCTTCCGGAATTGAGAGGCCCAGAGCACCACAGCACTTGGGGACTCAGCATTCGAGGTATGGCCTCAGCAGTGCCCAGAACAGGGCACAGCTCACTGCTCCTGCTGCCCCACTATGGATGACACAGGCCAGGTGTCCTTGCCCTCCTCAGCCACCTGGGCACAGCTGCCTCATCTCCAGCACCCCCAGGTCTTTTCCACCAGGCAGTTTTCCAGCCCCTCTGTCCCAGCCTGAAGCACTGCAGGGGTTGTTGTGACCCAAGGGCACTTGGCCTTGTTGAAACTCAAACCTTTGACCTTGGACCATGGGTCCAAGCTGTCCACATCCCACTGCAGAGCCTTCCTGCCCTCCAGCAGATCAACACTCCCACCCAGCTTGCAGTCATCTGCAAACCCACTGAGGGTGCACTCAGTCCCCTCATCTGGATCGTGATAAGAATATAATACAGGGTTAGCCCCAACACCGGGAACCCCAGTGGTGACCAGCTACCAGCTGGATTTAACTCCATTCGCCACCATCCTCTGGGCTTGGACATCCAGGCAGGCTTTTTACCCAGTGAACACTGAACCTGCCCAACCCATGAGCAGTCCGTTTCTCCATGGGAACTCTGTAAGAAATGGTGTCAAGAGCTTCACTGAAGTGCAGACATACAACACTACAGCTTTTCCCTCATCCACCAAGCTGGCCACACTGTCATGAAGAAAACTAGGTTGGCCAAGCAGCATCTGTGTTTCATAAACCTGTTCTGGCTAGGCCTAATTGCCTGGTTGTCCTGCATATGCCGTGTGATGGCACTCAAGATTATCTGCTCCACGGTCAGTTTCATGCAAGCACACTTCAAAGCAACAAAAACATACTTCTCCTCCTAGGGTTTAGATAACATCTTCACGCTTTACAAGAACTCCAGTGGAAGGAAGGAGGGGCACTTCTTGCATTTGTTGAGCAAGGTAGCAAATCTTTTGATGTTTTTCTTCATTATCATTTAAAAATTCTAAAATGACCAGCCTTTAAGTCCTTGTTTATTCATCACTTCCACAACTGCTACTAATCCCCCTAACAGCAGGATTTAATTCCAAATGCCACCAGTCACTTTTGTTGGGGTCAACCCCACCACACCTTCTCCAGTAACTAGTCCAAAAATTATATTAGTCTTTCTCAGCTGCTAATTACCAATTTTCTAGACCTGTGAGTTAAGTCAGAAAAAAAAGGGTTATTGTTTTGCTTCCCATCCATTCTTCTTACACAAAAAAAGGAAAGACACCAGTCACATAAGAGAGTATTAATCTATGCCTTCTGGTATTCTACATTTCAAATTAGACCTCAATTGCTGTCATTTTCAATTACAAATAAGAGGTACGTAAAATTTAAAAACCCAAATGATTCCCTATTCCTTTATTAGTTCAACAGCTTTTCAGCCTTCTAAGCTATGGAGCTGATATCTCCATGTCAAAAAACCAATCTGTAGTTGCTAGAGCAGCATCTTGAATTCAAGAACATAAACAAAGCCATCAGTTGCCTACATACACATGCACTGTACTTGCTCCATTCAGTAAAATGGGTAAATCCACAGCAGATTCTTATAAAATTAAATAATAACTACCACAAACTGAAGATGGAAGAAGACATGCAGCAAAGTCCAAATCCTAAGCATAAGTGCAAATAAGATGATGTAGAAATGTTGAGGCACTTTCTACTTACTCTGTGCCCCCCAAAGAGATATTTCCTAAAATTATCAAAATTCGAAGAGGTCACTAAAGGCAGCAAAAGACAATGGAGATAGGGATGAATGCAGCAATGATCTTGGCAAAAGATGAGCAACAGATACTTTTGACAAATCCGTCAATGGGAACCAAATATACTCTGTCCACTGAGGCCTGTTAGATAAAGAAAATGTACTGCTTAGTGTCAAATATCCATGTCCCAGGGCTCTCTTTGCAAGTGTGTGTACAATTTATGCTACACAAACAAACTTACTGAGCAGATGCCTCACAGCTCCTCTACCATTGGCAATAGACTCAAAAAAACCCTATTACCAAAAACTGAAATTAAATGTGGTCTCATTTTCAGCTCCCATAATAAATTGCTACTTTCAGAAATAGATGTCAGCATGTAAATTACACAGTTGTGCACATTCTCTCAGTTACATCAAGAGTTAATTAAACGGCAACACAGCTAAGATTATTTCTCCAGTACCTCAATATTTGAATAGACTGGCATATCAAGTATACAAATCAACTCAGTCTGCACTCCATAAATACACACTTCTTACCAGTTTTAAGTCATAGACAGCAGTGATGAGTATATTGCTGCCTGCCTCTGTCAAGAGCATGGCAGGCAGCATGGTAGGGAATCAACTGAGATGTAAGGTAGACCGAAATAAGTGTACATCATTTTCAACTGCAAAAAGGGTATTAACAGTAATTAAAAAGTATTTAACCCACTTTCCTCCAGAGCTCCCTGGCCATTATCAAATAACATGAAGCTAAAACCTCTGAAATAGATCCAAACAAGAATACAGACAGGGGTTGAGCACTGTAATTCACCACTGCAGGCAGGCAAAAAATTACCACCTGGATAACAAAAGACTGAGGGCACTGACAGATGTCTCTGGCAAACCATGCTGGGACAGCTGAATACCAGCTGCCAGCCTGCCCCTCCATTACAGAGCAACCTCTCAGCCATCTTCATACAGAATCTTCAGTGTATTTGCTATCCTCAGCAGCTCAGCCTAACGCACTGACTTGTGAAGGGAGAAGAGGCACATATTACCTTTTAGCACCTAGGTACAAAGCTGGTAACCTCTGGCACAGGGATAAGTGAATACACAACACTGAACAGGCAATAATTTTGAGTGAAGGGGTGATGCAGGTTGCCAAGGGAAATAAGCTATTAACATCAACCAGAGAAGAATTGCTTGACTGCAACTCTCAAATCTCTGATTTGCAGGAATTGCCTGATGCTCATGCCAAAAATCATCTGTCATGCTGCACATTCATTCCAATCAACCTAGAAGCAAAGTATATTGCACAGGACTGCAGACTATGAGAGGAAAGAGAAGCTGGGGCAGAAACAAAGACAGCCACCCACTGGATGATGTGGGGAACCACCCACAATGCAAGACACTAAGCCAGCTTCTTGAAACAGAATTTCAGACAGTGGCCATATTATCTAGGTATCAGTGGAACAAACAGGTAATCCTAAAAAGAAAAGGACTATGTCCAGCAAGCAATCAACAGATGTTCTTCTTTTCTTTCTTCCAGCAAACATACTATCATTTAAAAGAAAACAAGTGTAAGCCTAGATCAGAAGAAATGGATGACTGGCAAGCAGATGAAAGTAAGCCTTATCTTCAGATAGTTGCTATGGACTAAGTAAGAACACAGGGGAAAAAAGCACAGAAAGGTAAGAGTATGTGCATGTAAGAGAGAAGGAAAATTTAACCTTCTGCCGAAGACTGCAATGCAATTATATTGTAGCTGCAGGTTTTGTACCTGAAGTGACATGCACATATAAGATCCTCAGCTTTGCTCTTCATGGGAATAAAAATCATCACTCAATCCTCACATAGTATTCATCTTGGTCTATTCAGGCTTTCTTCTCAGATTTCTTGAGACAGAAGGCCAAGGCTGCATGTTCATGCCAAATCCACTCTCAACTAAATACTGCTATATATTTTTAGGCATTCAATTTGTAATACCAAGCAACAAGATTCTAAGCACTACAGCTTTAGAAGAAGGCCTAATATTAAAAAGACTTTCATCCAGAAGCTATGGCAATTTGTGTTTGGAAGCTCAAGTCTGTATGAGTTTTATTGAAATACAGACATACTTCTCTTGGCAGGATGGTGTATTTCTTGCTGAAAGTCAACAGAAAAGCACTGGCAGGACTTGCCCCACATGATCAGCTTGCCTGTCACTGATGGCAAAACGTATACTGAATAAGGCATAATAGAGGAACTTGGCTTTTAAATTGTTTTTAGAGTTCTCTTACACAGCTGGGTGATTTTATGAATATGGTAATAACTATAACCTTTAGAATTCAAGACAAGAACAGCAGATGGAACCTAATTAAGAGAGAAAAATTATTAATTCATCTTCATAAGGAATGGGAAACGCAACAACTCTTCGCAAAAGGAGATCCTCTGTGCCACTTAATAAATGCAGACACAATCAGGT
Source organism: Sturnus vulgaris (assembly GCF_052056855.1). NCBI lineage: Eukaryota > Metazoa > Chordata > Aves > Passeriformes > Sturnidae > Sturnus > Sturnus vulgaris. Next base: position 14,087,048 of record NC_142283.1, on the reverse strand, counting down.
AGACCAGGGACTCATTGGAAAACAGCTACACCCTGCACTGGAGGCCAAGATCTATTACTTGCAGCTTAAGACACTGAATAGACAAGAAACAAGACTAACAACCAACAGTGGCAGTTTCTTTCACTTTACATGACTGCTGTGGTCTGACTGCATCCTCAGCTTTAGCTTACACAGAAAAAAACACGCAGAAAATTGTTTTTCTTTCAAGCTGCTTCAGGTACCTTCACTTCAACTTCATGAAAATCCCAGAACTCGCATTACTCTGTTCTTCTTACAAATAATGCAATGCAGTAGACATGTCTTTATGTCCCCTCATACAGCTCAGGGTACAAGATGGAGCAGGAGGTAGGAGCCATTCCCAAGCTATTTAGCAACTTGGGAAGAAGAAGGGTGTTGTTTTTTCTGCAGGAAGAAAGGACTGGGAATGGGGAGAAGTACATGAGGGGCATAAATACCATCTTAGAAAAATCTAAAGAAGAGGTCCAGTGCAAAGATCCCAGCAAATACTCAGTTCTCTTATTAACCTCTGTCATGTCAAGAATGAAATTCATACTATGTTTCATTTGTAAAAAGCTTAAGATAATTCAAGGCAGGGAGTGGGGGTAGAAATATAATAACAGAGCAAAATATCTCATTCCCAACTAGGTGTCTCACATTCCTCTTCTCCAAAATCAGCCCACAGTATCTGTACCTCTTTTCTCAACTTTAGCACAGAAATTAGTAAATATGTATAGATACAGCTGATTTATTTCTCTTATTCCAGCAGTGCTGAATTCACTTCTAAGGCAACTCAAGAGAAAGTAGTGATTCAGCTGAAGTAAAAGCATGTAAAAACAGGTGAGAGATGACAGCTACTCAAGGTCCTTCCTCCATTTCAGGCAACATTTTTCTAATTGCCATTTCACCAAGCTGGCAGGGGGAGACTAAAAACAGTGAGGCTAAATACATACACACACACACATACCACGCAACTTCTGCTTCTGTTTACTCAGTCCTTATCCAGGCCTATTAAGCAGCATTAGCTGGAGATGAAAGGAATGTTTTGAAGGAGACAGGCATGCGTTACTATACCCAGTCGGGCAAATAGTGGTGCCAGTGATACAAATCCCATAAACTCTGCATTGTTGATATTTTTTCAACACCTACCCCTGTGATAGCAGCATTAATATAAACCACCTCTTCACAGCGGCATAAACATACACATTTGCATAGACACATTATGTGCACATGTGGTGTGTGTGCTGTTTTCTTGCTCTGGCACAACATAGTTGCTTTTGTGTGCCTTCCTATTGCTACAGTCCCCAGCTCCAGCACAGGACTCTTCCTTCCCTACCCTTCATCAATTCTGCCCCCCTTCCTCTCACTTACACTTCCTTCAGCTCATTAACATAAGTAGGGAAAATAGCACATAGTTCATAACATAACTTGTTCATTTAGACATAAATGTCCAACAGAAATCAGAGAATCACAAAATATTCTGAGCTGGAAGGGACCCACAAAGATCACTGAGGAAAACTGCTGGCCCTGCACTGAACAGTCTCAAGAATCGCACAATGTGCCTGCCTGATTTGTTGCTGTACTTTACCAAAATCCCACTTCTTTGACCAAAACAAATACTGAAACAGTGGCAAAACACTGTGAGACCAGAGAGAAATATGGGGTATTTTCCTTTAGCCAGATGTCATGCCAAAAGAAACACTCACAGCAACTGCTGTGAAATATGTTAGCTTCACCAGTCATGCCAAATAGAAAGAAAAAACAAACAAATAAATTCCTCTTTAAAAGCAGAATTAAATTAGAAATTGGTACTGTTAACAGTGCACAGCATACAGATAACACATCTGCTGTCTATACTGAACTACAGTTCAACACCTCAGTTGCCCCCACCCTAGAAAATGCCTGTATTTGTCTCTAAGCTCAGCCTCTCACTAGCATCCCTGCAGCAGTCATCACAGGCACAAATCCCAGTGTTTCTTTGACGTTTCAGAGAAATGGAGAGCAGCGCAATTTCATAAAAAAAACCCACACATGAGGCACCTTATGCCACCTACAGGCTCTACTGCTTGCTTTCTCTGAAACTCAGTGTTTATTTAAGCTTGCCTCAGTCTGCTTGCTTTCAACCCTCTGTGCAAAAGTATTCCCAGAGGTGTCCTGACCACAAGCTTCCTCTAACCTGCCTTTTCTTTCTCACATGAGATGGCAGATCTTAGGGTACATGTCTGCCATACGTTGCTCTCCTCAGTTTCAGCAGAACTAACTTTTCCTGGCAAACATTTCCCAGTGAGATAACCCTCACTATGTTCCTTTTCTACAGCAATTCTGTGAGGACTAGAGTTTATTTTACCCTTTAGGAGCCTAAGTCTCCCTTGGATCCCACTTCTCCCTGAAGTTCAGATGAAAACAACAGGATTATTTTCTTGAAAAAGAATTGGTGTTCAGAGCTAATTGCATTATTCTTTATCAATGCAGAATTACTTCACTATTAGTTATTTCCACATAATAGTAATTGAAGAAAATAAAAATTAAGACACACAGCTCACTTGTTCCCGATATATCACTTTCTCTAAGAAATGGGAGAACCTGCACAACGCTGCACTAGGTCCCAAGAGCTCCATTACAAAAATATACCACATATCATAGCAGCAAGAATCATCTCTCTGAAAATCGTTCTTATAGAAACTGCGCAACAGGTGAAGTAGGGGAAAAATATCCCAACATGTCACCAAAGCAAGGTAATAACAGGAGAGGTATAGACAGAGCTCCAAATTTCAGGAGAAATAGAGCATCAGTCATAGAGTGATAGGTTTTTGCACAGCCATAGATAGCTGATGAGAGAGATTTTACTCTAATACAGGAAGGCAGCTGCAACATTTGCATCCTCCAACAGGTCTCTTTGGAATGTGCTGTGATCTCATGAATTTACAGTAAAATGTGATTTTTCATCTTAAGTCATGCACCCAATGTATTTTTAATCTAAAAGGCATTTTTAATGAAGAGGTTTGTACACATGTTAAAAAACACTAATGAGCATCCCAGAATTTATCTCCTGGACGTACTGTGACCATTGCATTAAACAGATTTGACCTGAATATACTTTTCTGGTCCACAAAGGTATCAGGTTTCAGTACCATTTTCCCTTCTTACCTTCAAAATAATATGCCCTCTTCTTCCTGTTTGAGACACCTGAAAGCTGATGGTCCATTGACAGCTGTCTGAATTGGTTTATTCTTTGTTAACTGTTTACTTTGGATCAAATGAAAGCAAAAAGGAAACGGAAAACAGCCCCACTGGGAGAAAGCTCATGTGGGACAAATTAGGAGCCACCATAAGATTTAAAAGTCTGGGGGAAAAAACAGGACTAACTGGAGGCAGCTGTCAGGATGTGGTTTTTCTGTTTATATTCTTCTCCTTCCCTCCCTTAACCCCCTAAATTATGAGAGAAAGTAAGCATGTGTATGCGTGCATGCACAAGCAAGTGAACACTGTTCTCTCCTCTACACACAGCACACATAAGAATATAATGGAATCCATATAAGAGAGACAACTCAGGCATAGAAATAAACACAACTGGTAGAGCAACTTATTCAAGAAAAAAACCAAACTTTTTCCCTTATCCAAGTATCATACTATACTGTAAAACTGCAATTTCAGAACATCAGTTTTAATTATTAAGTGAGTTACAAACTGGAACTGAAGGTCAAATGCTCCACTACAATCAATCTTGTGGATGGTCATTCTGTTGCTGGATCAAACTTCTCTTGTATTCCATCATCCTCTCTAAAGTCAAAAACAATGCTTAACAATGCACATCACCATGTACAAAACCTTTGCCCATCCAGAAAAAACACAACCAAACAAAAATCTCCATAATCTGAGATTTAAATTTAACATACAGTAAGTAAAGTATGCATGATACTAAGAATCCAAAATTATATAAAAAAAAATTCATGCCCTGGAGGAATTCTTCCCTTTCACATCTTCTCATGACTATCTCCCAACTCATTACTGTAATACTCCACGTAATGCACTCGACGATGACAAGTTCAACAGCTACTGTTAACTAATAGCTAAATCAGTACTCCTGGGCATAACAGCTTCCTATCCCTAACCATCATCTTCACATTCATGCCAAATCAGCTCAGGTCATTTCAGGGTGGGATGAAAGCCAAAGTCACAGATCATGGAAGAGGAAACAGAAGGAACCAGGGGATGGGACACAGTACAGGCTGTTCCAAACCACTGAAGCTCTGACAATCTCCAGTGCCCTCAAAGATAGCTCTGCCCCTTCCCGTTTTATTATTCATCTCTTCTCTGCCTCTTGTCTCTCCCTCCATGCTCATTCCACCAAGCCATAATTCAAAAGGAAAATACCTGGACTTCAAACTTCCAGACAAATCAGAATCTCTTAGAAACCAAATTACACAAGAGCTGAACATTCCTTCTAAGAAGGAATCTATCAGAAATGTGAACCTGACTCCATAGATGACCAACACATTTAGAGACAGAGTAAGATAAAAAGTTTTAAGTGCAACCACCGAAAAACAAGAGTTCCTGTGAAAAATAGACTGATGCAATCGAGACTGGTTTTGCCTTAGCTGTTCAAATGGTTTGACTTTCCCTGCTGGGAGAATGAATCAGGCATGTGCTTTTCACAGTCCAGCTTTTCTATGTAATTATGTGCTCTGGTCTTGGCTTGACAGATTATTATTGCAGTAAGCTCCTCAACAGGTGATGCTAGCAAAAACAATACTGTAACAATATGCCTTTCTGCAGTCTAACAGTCATATAAAGGTAGGTTTAAAGTTATATGCACCCAAAAAAAAAAAAAAATAAAATTTGTCCTCCAGTGGGAAAAAGTTCTAAATGTAGTATCTCAAACAGCAAGGTATTTGGGACCCCAATCAGAGGCTGCTCTACTCTGTCTTTTACTATTCGTGATTAAATATATTCTCACCTCTTTGGAAACAATTCATAATGTCTTACAGTTGTCTTAAAAAGTAGAATATTTAAGTTAAAAAAACCCTGAAGACAATAATTAAGAAAAAGGAAGGCTAGAAAGATTTTTTTTTAATGTTTTGCTTTTGTGTTCTTTGTAGTAAACACCAGAAAATATACCCAAAGATTGTATTTGCATTCATCTAATTTATGATTTCTTAAGAAAGTTACCTCTCTCTCAATCCCACTGTAACACCCTTAATGACTTTAGGCAGGAGAGGTATTTTTCCTTGCTAAGAACACATATAACATAAAAGACTGGTTTTCCCAAAAATTATAGGTTCTTCTAGCAGTAACTACCATTCCTGTTGTTATTTTATGATGCAGGAGTAATTCTAAAACATCTAAATTTGTTTTTTGTATGACCATTCTAAGGTGACATCTAATAACCTCTGGGAAGAAACAGCAGCACTTTTCTACATACTCATACTGGAAAACACCATGCACTCTCAGTCTATTTTAGTACTATATACTATTCATATAATGCTAGTATTACATGAACCCATTCACCATCACATCATGCAATATTCAATAATGCTCTCTGCCACAAATTTAATTAAGAATTGACTGAGTCTAAAAAGCCAGGATGAAAGCTAAGCTACTGAGCTTCCCCCTGAGCTACCCTCAAGGGGGGAAAAAAAACCAAACCAAACACATAAAAGAAAGGAAGAAAACCCAACAAACCCTCACACAGCCAAAACAAAACAATAAAAACTCCATAGCTGTCATAGCATTGTTGTCACATGTATTTATTCTCCCAGCTGTTCACAGGAGCAGAGGCTGTAGAGACTGAAACTTGAAAAGATTTTGTCTTGTGACAAAGCAAATTTAAATATTTATAGACAGTCATGCCCATTTGTTTTTACATTAAAGTACCAATTATTCCTTCTACATATGAGATTAATCAGAAAGAAAGTATTACTTAGTGTCACTTAAGGTGCAATAGGTGAGAAAACCAAATATTTTTCATGCGCCTTTGAATGGCCTTTAATTGGCAGTATCTTAGAGCAGGCTTGACCTCCTAATATTTCTTGAACTGCTTTTCCTCCTGAAAAGCACCAAAGCAGAGTGAAAGGGCGGGCTGTGAGTTTCCCCAGTGCTTACTACTGTATTTTTTCACTGCTTTGAAGGCAAGAGAGAAACGTAGGAACTAGAGGTAGACAGGAAAAAGACAAAAACCCAAAATAAATATCTCCAAAAACAGGGCAGGAGACAGCAGATAAAGCAGACTTTAGCACTCTCTTTCTTCATTGAACAAAATACCAGCATGTGGATGGCAAACATGGCACATTTTTTTGTAAGTTACATCTACAGAGGAGGGTTAGTGGATCAGACACTTAAAATTAAACTGCTAACACTCTGTTTTTTATTACCTAAGTGTCATTCATTAAATATGTCCAGCTGGTCACCAAAAGCTAATCTGGCAAGAGTCCAAAGCTCAAGAATCAAAAATTACTGGCTCCATGCAGACTCTGTCGAAGCACATTTGCTCCCCCCAGAACAGATTTCTCCTCTCAAGGAATATTTTCATGCTGGCCTGAGTGCTGCACAGCATCAGGCTCTCCTCCCTCAGCATGCTCCTCCTGCCACATGATGCCTTTCAGACCCAGGCTCTGAAATGAGACTCTCTACATCACTATTTCCCATACGGACTCCCAATATGGTGCTGATGCTTAAATTCACATCTACATGCTTAAATCAGAAGCACATTATTTAAAATCCATTTATTTCCCAAGTGATTTTTTTCGGTCAACACATGGACACTGTATGGGGGAGAGCAGTACATCCTTACACCAGACAAAAACTGCAAGGATGCATCTACTGCTTTCTATGAGTGGGAAGAAAAGGGGGGAAAGAAAGAGAAGAGACAATCCTGCTTGTAAGTGAAATAAAGCTGCAATGTTTTGCTTTACTGCCATGCTGTGGAAAATACAGTACAGCATCCCAGCCAGGCTTCTTTTTCCACAGCGTGGCAGTAAAGAGAAGCAGCACAACTGCAACCCACCTTGGGATGCAGAACAACTGGAGAAGGCCAAGGAATTGTCCACTTTTACTACTACCCAAACAACAAAGACACAACTTACAAAGGAAACTGATCATATCACTCACTGGAAAGATTAGGCCTGCTAAATAAAGGCAAGGATCCCCATCTTCTTCCAAAGAAGGCAGCTCTTCCTCTTTATTGTGTCTCTGTTTCTGATTTTGGCTCTAACCAAAATATTCATTCCACTGAAATGCAAACTTCAGACCTATGCACAATAGCATCTGGGACAAATTACTGCAAAAACAAGTACCTTTCTTTGTTTCATGTTAATCTAAAACAGTTACTTGAACAGTTTTAGCTAAAACCCTTGCTCCTTCACAGCAAATATTCCAGTATTTGGTACGTGCATTACAGGAAAGCCTGCCTCTTTGGTAGTTCCAGTGGACTGAGCCCTGTGACAACAACTGGTTGTGTTCAGCATAGCACCTGGTCTGAGTCCTCCTGTTCCCCCGTGGGGATGCCAGCAGCCCTGCTCATACTGCTTTCAGGACTGGGACAGGGCTCCAAGTCTCCATACAAAAAAACTATTATTCTTAAACACTCGTGATTTATCACTGAAAATACTTACTTAATTCACACAATTTCCATTACTGAAGGTCTCTTACAGATTAAAGAAATAATAATTCTAACAATTATAATTAATTGCCTTTTGTGCCAGTGAGGACTGGCCTACTTCCCCCTTCCTGGGGTTCTGACTCCTTTGATCTGTCCATCTCTGTTACAAACATGAGCTGCAGGAGTGGCAGGTTCAAGTAGGAATGAAGCAAGTAATTCCTCAGTGGAATAAAACTGAAACTGGCAAGGAGCCGAGATGCTAGCCTGAACAGTTAAGAAAAAATAACAGTGATAACAAATAACAATTTTTGTAGTTACCACTCCAACCAATCCCAAAGAAAAAGGTGGCTCGGAGATTCAGCCTGAGATTCTTGCTGAATCACTGGCAAAATGGCTTTCTGTCAGCATACAGCAAAACACAGTCACAAGAACAATCACAAGAAACATTCTTTGTAAAGAAGAACGCAGGGGCATTTAAAGACAAAATACAGATAAATATTTAAGGAAAATAACAAAAAAATAAAAGTTTTCAGTAAGGTTAATGAGAGTAAAGGACAGCCAACACCCGTAATGATGGCTACATATAAGAAAATAACAAAATCTGTTCAAAACATTGGCTTCAGTTATATTCTCTGTTTCTACACTTAAATAGATTGATAAAGAATGGAAGATCACAGCAAACTAATATTTTTATAGAAGGAAACAAAATGCTTCAACAATTTTCATTTGGAGAAAGAAAATGATAGCACTTTGTGCCAACTGTGCTGACTTTCAGAGGGGCTTTTTTGTTTCATTGCAATACGTCTTCTGATGTTCAGATTCTTCCGTTTCTGAAGATAGAAAGAAAATATAATTCACAGAGAGATTCTGCTGAGCACAATAAACTTAGGAAGTATGACATATTTTTTTCTTTCAGGTTCAGAGGTTACAATACCCATTTCATACAGACTAGTAAACACTGCATCATTGGTATTTCCATATTTTCCAATAAATCAGGCTTTGAAAGCCTAAGCATTGCAGCAAATACATGAACTGGCCTCACTATTCAAAGAGAGTCTTTGTAATGAAGTCATACTAACAAATCTAGGTAGAAAGCAAAACAATCCCTGAAACTGCTGAGCTATTAACTTTTACATCTTATTGTGTAAAAATGCTGAACCACTCCCTTTCCTCATTGCTTCATGGGTGCTTCTTCCCAGTGCTTTGGGTTTTACTTTGCTGAGAGTTGCACAGATGATAAAAAAACGCACAGCTATCAGAGAGCTACGCTCTTAGCAAGAGTGCCACAAAAAAGACTGGCTGCCATTTTCAATGCAGCACGCAGATTTCAGGCATTGAATCTAAGACTCCTAAGAGCCAACTGCAACAAAACACAATTACAGACCGACTGCTGCCGTCATCCACATTTTATCAATGTTCCGGCTGGCACTTTTACAGCGCCGATGCTGTCGGCGTTCCCCCGCCCTGGGATGAAGGAGGGCTTGGCTTTGGAGAGAAATTTCTGGAAGGGCAGATTTGGGACGCGCTGTCTCTGCTGCACTCCCCCGAGCATTGCGTGCCACTCATGGCACAGGAGCATGAGGAAGGCACTGCTGGTGGGCAATGCACCAAGCCCACAACCCACTCCCCACTCTGTCTCCAAACATTTCCATACCCACAGAGGCGTGAAAGAGGGGCAGTGACAGGCACGAAACACCAAAACCTTGCATGAAACACTGCGGAGAAACTCCTAGCAGTATTCATTGGAAATTAACTCCTTACTGACTCATGTGATAGTCACACAAAGCCCAAAAAAAGGGAGAAGAAGAGAGGACTGACAATGGGCTGTGAGCCGTAAATCAGACTCACAAACCACTGTAGAATGGAAACACTGGAATTGAACTGCACAGAATAAAGGTGTAGGGAAAAAATAATCTCTTCTTCAGTTATACACTGAAATTATTTTCACTTGATGGCTCACTCACTCCAAGGCATGCCTTTGTTCAGGACACCACATCACTAGCACAAAGGCAAAGCAAGAAAAAGCAAAACATCTGCTCAATCAAGAAGTGCTTTTCTCCCTCTTCTGCACAGTGTTGTGTCTGCATTTTGGCTACAAGGAGAAGTGGAAGAAAATCAAAATAAAGATTATTAACAGAGTGTGGTTTCAGCTCTACTTCCTCTCTCTGAAAAGTTGCCATATAAGCAGTGGTCATGATTTTAAAATTATTTCTATATTTGCAAATTATTTTTATTTAAAGTCAGTGCCATTGCATTATTGGGAAAAAAAGGGTTTTGCTTGTTTTTTAAAAAAATAATATATACATATGCACACAGATCTGAAGAGATACAAACACACGCACTTGGGCAGACATATACGCATACCTACAATGTAAAGATCACAAAACTCAACTAATCACGAAGTCAAAAAAGAAAATAAGTTAGATAGACGTTTACTTTAAAAAACAAAGAAAGTACAAAATCTAATTAAAAATCTCATTCAAATATTCTTCTGTGTATTCATTTTTTAGATTATTTAAATTTTGCTAGGCTACTTTGTATGCATTTTTGCTCTGCTCACCTTCACATTGTCTTCTTATCTGATATTTACTGAGAATTAAGTGTCACATGGTTAATAAAAGATAATGAATGCAAATTACAGTATAACTAAAAAATTTGGGACAAAAAGCCACCTGTCATAATGCAAAATATCCTCTCATAAAACAAAGGATTATATATCTCCTGCGCCACACCTTACTGAAAAATCTTTACATCACCTTTCTGCATTATTTCATCTATTATACTGGTCTATTCCCAGACTGTTTGCAAATAAAAGTAGGCTTCTTATGACTATAAAGTGCATACTATGGGAAGTGATCCAAATGAGCACAAGAAAGGCACATAATAAGGCAAAAAATGTTTTTAAAAAAAATTCCATTAGATAAAAGATCAGTGGTCTTTTAAGTCAGACTTCCATATTTCTAAGATGACACTTCCCTTTCCTTAGAGTGGAAAAGAAAAAAAAGAAAAAAGAAAAAGAAAAAGAAAAAGAAAAAGAAAAAGAAAAAGAAAAAGAAAAAGAAAAAGAAAAAGAAAAAGAAAAAGAAAAAGAAAAAGAAAAAGAAAAAGAAAAAGAAAAAGAAAAAGAAAAAGAAAAAGAAAAAGAAAAAGAAAAAGAAAAAAGAGAGAGGGAAAGAAGGAAGGGAAGTTCTGGGAAGTTCCGAGAAGGAAAGGGAAGGCAAGGCAAGGCAAGAGTAGGGAGAAGGAAAACTATTGCAAACACAAAAGAATGTAGGGGGGGAAAAAATGGGGTATAAAAGTCATGATTAATATTTTCTGCCACCGCACAAGATAAAAACTGACAACTGTGCAGCAAAGCACAACACTCTGCAGAGCAGAAGTGACTGGGGCACATTATATGGAACTTCAACTCTGATATTTATACTCATCACAGTATTATTAAAACGTAATAACTGCCAAAGGAAAGGAGCTCCTAGCAAACTTTCTATTTACTATCCTATAAAATGTACACTGTGCTTCCAGAATCCTCTTAAGGAAAAAGCTGCTAAAGAAATGAACCTTCAAACGCACATCAGACAATAGAAAATGAGGAATCAAAGAAATCACCCAGATTAAATCACTAAAAAGACGCCTTTTCCTTGTTCACAATCTGCAAAACAAGCCTCATTTTCTTCATCAAGTCATAAAAGAACATAAAACTGGTAAAGAAAATTTCCATCATGCCTAAGACTATATAACCCTAACAATTTTCTCTGCAGTATAAAAAATTAAATAGTAATAATGGAAAACCTTGGGAAATGTGGAGATTTTATTAGTTTTATTAACTCAACAATATAAACTTGAATTATCTCAGTTTGCTTATTTGCTAGTTACTCATTTCAAAGTGCCTCTCAGTGCTAATGAAAATAAAATCTCAAGTGCTTTATAAAATAAATGGGGTTGGCTGTAATGACTAGAGATTTGTATTTTATTTATGTTAAGATGTTCTCTCTTCATTTAGTAACTAAATTGTTAATTTAGGAAGCAGTAGTTACATTTTTATATCTCCTGTATCAGTAATGTCATCAAAAAAATCAAAGCCAAACAAACAAAAATGCTAAGTATTAAAGTAAATATTATTGGGCTGATTACTCTTTATTTATTGTCACTAGATATTTAGTAATACCAGGATGCTAGAAAGGGATATGTTTAACCTTTCTGTCCCATCTTGTAGTTCTTTACCTAAGGCACACTGTATTTATGCTTAATCTCTTTTTTCCTCATCCATTTATTTGTTTTCCTGCCAGTTTGTGCTCCCAGCCTGAACTAAATTAAAAAACTATTTTCAACTGCATCAGAGCTATTTAAACTTATTACTCCTTCAATGATATTTTTACTTGAAACACTTCAGGAGTTAAATTGCTAAGTTAAAATCAAAGTAATGACCCCAAGCAGAGATAACTGAGTTGCGGTGTAAATTCATATAAATAAAATCGGACAGAGAGGCATTTTCTGCTGAAAGATAGTGTCCCGATTTAATCTTGTACTGGCGCTAAGCATGCCTCATGGTTCTAAACAGCCCATCAGTTGCATTAAGACCATCACAAAGTGAATGAATACCAAACAAACCCAATCAGAACTTTGCCCTCAAAGCTGTTAAAGCCTCCAATTTCCTAATATTTCCAGACCACTTGAGTGACTAGCTCACAAAACATAGGGATAATTAAACTGACACAAAACAACTGCCCTGTTTAAATCCTAGGGGCAGTTTGTCTAACCTTCTGAACCCAGGGGAACCTAGAGCCACTCAAACACCTGTCCGTGGTCACTATCCTTCACAAAGTACTCTTCCAAGAGACCATCTATCACACGCCCTAACATGGATCCATATTTTACTCTCATTTATGACATCCAGAAAATGCAAATCTTACATCTGCAAATGTAGAACAATTTTGTTGTGCATTATCTACCTGTAAGAAACCAAATGTTCTAACCAAGTCAAAATGTGATAGTTCTTGTGAAATGTCTGAAGGACAGAGAAAGAAAAAACAACTCCAATACCTGTAAAAAGAGAATATGCAAGTAGTATTACCTTTCCCTTAATAAAGAAAAAAAAAAGCCAAAATCAAACAAACCCAGCACCAATTCTCTTTTGCACACTCTTCCTGAAAATAAAATAATTTACATTTTGATTATTCCAGTGTCATAATCCCTAACTCCTTTCAAGTTAGGAACAACTGAAAAGCACCTCCTTGCGAGTTTCTGTCATTATGAACAAAAGACCACTCATCTAAAATCTTCTCATCTGAGAAATGTGCTGGCAAGACTATATCGTGAATCTTCCAAAGACTGGTAACATTTGCATGTGGTCCTGTTTTATTATAAAAATCCATTCTTTCATTTATAGGTAGCTTTCTGAAACTCTGAAATGACTTGGCAATCTGTGGAAGGATTTCAAAGGGTCACTTGACTTTCCTCTCATAGCACATTTGCAATATTAACTGCACTTAGCATAACACTATCAGGGCCCAGTTTTATTATTTCTCTGTGTGATCCAGGGCTTCCATTTTCATCCTCAGAGTTCAACCACAGTTTTTCACACACTGCTCCTGCCAAAGGACAGAACAGTGCTTACCTTTATTCCCTCTTTTTTTTTTTCCTTTTAAGCTATATATTCAGATGAATGTCAAGTGCTGTCTGAGAACACATTCCATTATGATCCCTATTTTCAGTTAAAATACATACTTAGTTTTGGATTTAACTCCCTGCCTTTTCAGTCAAAGTTATTTAGGTGGATTCAATCAAGCATGTGATTAGAAATAATAACTCACAAGCAATGAATTCAAAAAGATTAAATCTTTGCCAAACTGTGCAAGTGTGGCAAATTGCTACCTCTACTCTCCCACTTCTAAAGAAGATACTAAAAGCTTCCCTCAACAGACCTGATTTTTGGACCTTAAACACTGCACTGGGACTTTAATTTCCAAATTCCATAAAGGCTATAAATACATGTGTGGCTTCCCTTCATTGGATACCTCCTATTGAACAACATTATTGAAGTAGCCATAACCAGAAACAAAAAAATGTGGTGAGACTTTCAGATAATTTTTTAAAGGTGAAACTATCCACAAGGCAGAAAATTTTTGGTTTTGAAGTAAAAATCGACCAGTAATGAAACAAAAAAAATAAATTTGTATTAATGATATTAATGATATCTTAGTTTATCTTCAGTAACCCTCTTTCAGAATGGACTGTTCACTGTAAAATACAATTGTCAAAAATAGCAAAGCAGAACTTCAGAAAATTGCATCTCCAAGAAGGAAAAAAATGCACTTCATTCTTCTCCTTAGGTTCTCTTCCTACAAATCAAAAGATCGAGAATTGGTCTTTCTTTCCATTAAACTAAATGAAAAGCTGAATTCCAGTGTCTAGTCAGCTAGATATTCTGGTATTACTCCACTTTGTATCAACAGCCTCCAAAGAATTATCTACCTTTAGAAAAATCTACCACCTTCAGACCAGCCTTAACAGGTCTCTGGTTTCTCCCATCTCCTTTACCAACTATTTCCCACTCTTTTACCAATACCAGAACACAAACATGGATTTAAAAATCATTATTTGACAGCAGCACTCAAGAACTGCGAAGAGCTGTGCCTCAATGTCAGTTTTTACAGTTGAGATTCCTGCCTGAGAGAAGTTCAAGTGACTTGCAATATTTTACTCAGCTATTCATCAGGATATCTGGAGGTGCTCATGGTTCGAAGGTGTTACTAACCTGCCAGCAGTCCTAGTATATTGACCTACAAATACTTTTAAATATTGTCCTTTCTGAGGTTTTCTCAGGTGCTTGTGAAGTGTCCTTTTCAGTTTCCAAAGAAAGCTTGCCATAGAATCCTTCTCCCCCTGCTACTGTATGTCAGTAACAGCCATGCCTATTGTCTCAGGCTGATAGTCCAAGGAAGCAAATCTCAGACACTGAAATCTATCTGAAATACATCTCACACCTCTGTCAAAACTTAGGACGAACACTGGATACAAGGAAGGATTCACCTTCACCCAGTAAAAAAACTACTTAAAACTAGAAAATGCAGAATTTTGCTGCATTTCCTTTATAGAGTGAAAATAAAATGCCACACAACTGCTCTGACAAATTACAATCATCTTTTCAGAATTGTCCTTTAAATCAGAAACGGAACTGAAAAAAATCTAGATCAACTCAAAGAGGATGGACCATATATGGAATACCTTTCCAGTGAGGATTTTTATAGTAAATTGCATTACTTTTTTTCTCTTAGGCTCTCCCCTCTCTAAATAATAAGGGAGTCTATGTTCTTTTTTAACATATAATCTATAATGGCTTTAAAAATGTTTCTAAGGACAAGAGTCAGAAAATTCTTAACTATAATTATGAATATATGTAAAGGTTACAAAAATTCTGTGACATAATCTATGTTCAGTGAAACATTTACCTCCCATATGATTTCTTTATAGGACCTTTCCATCTGTTTGCAATTTTTATTGTCTTCACAAGAGATATAGATAGGATCATCAGCATATATTTAATTTATATCTAGGAATAATACCACAATTTTAATATTCAGCCAATTAAAAAAAAAAGTTAACAATTTTCCAGCTCTCACTTTTTATGACATATAACATTTTACCACTGATTCCTACTCTCCTACAAAAGGGATAGAAATATTTTTAAAAGTCCTCACAGGCACACTGGGCTTTTTTTAAAAGCACTTAACCACAGCAGTTTTCCCCTCCTCAAAATCTCAGTCATGCAAAACTACAGTTATCACTTGTTTATATAGAAAAATAATAAACAAATTAATTTTTTTACAAACTAACTTATTAAAAATATATGTAGGAAAGCAATTTGTTACTCCTTAAGTGAGCTATTCATATACAGCAACATCAGTATCATATTTAGATATAATCTATTACCCTCAGCTTTTACATTTACTAAAGCAAGTGCAATGAAAGACTATTTTTAGGGGATGAAGGGAGGACAATATGACATGTTCAAGATAAAAAGCAATCTAAGCAGCCAGATTTCTTTATCTAAAACTCAAATGAAATCCAAGAATATAAGTAAAAAATTCATCCTAGAACTTGACAGTTATTTTATACAAATTTGGAAAATAATCATAAGAAATTGAATTATTTCACCTACTGCCCAAGCTGTCCCTTTTACAGATTAAAATAAAAAAAATATTTTCAAGAAAATACAAACTGCTTTTGGCCCTCAGTTATATATACAAAGTTAATGACAATATGGGCCCCCAAAATCCATATGCCATTCCTTTCTCACTTAAAAAAGGATCAGTAAAGGCAAAGAATAATGGCTACTTGATTATACAAATTATTTTCGTAGCCAAGACTTTAATTAGTCTTGCTTAGTTATGGTCTTCTTTTAGAACAAATATTCGATAATATGTGAGAATATAATATTATTTGACTTCCTTCTATAAGTGAAAAGATATTTTTATCTGATTTAATTATCACATCATATTTTAATTGCCATACTCCCATTTCTTGTCTGTGAATTATTAAATATACATGCACCTTTATGCTCATTTCTTTTGAGAAATAGAAAGAGAAAAAGAAATCCAAACACTAAAAAGCAGGTAACCTTAATGTAGAAGTAAGAATCATCATGGAAGGAGGACATATCTTGTCATACCATTTGTGTGCCTCCTGTTTGGAGGAGGGTGGAGAAAGATTGATGCTGAGTAAATCATGTGAAATGCATGTCAATGTACTCCTTTTACTAATCTTTATCAGTAATTTACAACTGCACCGCATTTGTAAATTTAACAGCTCATCAAAGCATTTGAGTAGAGTCAGTCCTGAGTATTCATTAAGTGAAATTAAATGCAACTTTCCATAAAAGAACTATGAGTAAGAAGGCAAGCCTGCAACCAGCTACCACTACAAAAATTTATAGTTGCAATCCTACCTTATTACTTCCAAAGACATTAAAAAAAACAGTTGGCAGCTACAAAAAACACTTAGTTCATGCTATAAACAACTCTGGCAGAAAAATCTTATATGTCCCTGAAGGAGGCACTAATTCTTCCTTCTCCAGTGGAAAAAGATAAGCTAAATACAGAAATACACCACCTCTCTTTATCTGCAGGATAATATTCCCTGCATTTTTTTTTCCCAGTTAATTATGTTTTTTCCAGGAGCACAAGTCATAAATAAGGCCACTAAGAATTCAGGTAAATGCCATGAAACTATCTGGACCATCCAGATACAAAATTCCTTAGAAACTGTCTACATACTTTAATAAACATGTCTTCCACCTAAAGACATCTCTGTATCCACAAAATCAAGCACAGAACTACAATGCAGGACACAAAAAAAAAACAAAACAAAAAAAACAAAAAAACCAAGAAAGTAAAAGAAGAAAACTACATGCGAAGGTAATTATTCAAATGCACATCGTAGACATAAGATTTGGAGTTACCTACTATAATTTTTAAAGCATCCAAGAAGGCAACTGTCAGCTTTTGGAATTCAGCTTTTCTCTAGAAATGCTTGTCTTAATTTTTTTCTTAGAAGGCGCAACAAAAAGTAAAAAAAAAAATAACCTTTGCTATGAAGATGTCTTGAGATTTACACCTGAGAGTGGATTACACTGAGCAGCATGGGGGATAGTATATGAAAAATTCATAAAGGAGATCTAAAACAACAAAACAACCCTAAGGATTAAAATTAAAATGTATGTTTAGATTTACTTAATGAGCACAAAAATACTTAAAGTATTTTTTTAAAGCCCCTACATCCTGCACAATGAACTAACTGCAGGAATGGCACGGCAATTCTGGCTTAATTTCTTTTCTGGGTGCCAGCATGGCCCTCGCTCTGCAGTGATAGCGTGCAGAGGGCAAGTTCTGTGCTCATAAAAGGATTTGTTGCTTGAGTGAGCCTGAGCTGAGGGAATGGCAGTCAGGAGGTGGAGACACCATCTTAGAAGGAAAACCCTCCGTACCTCTAACTCACTGTGACAGAGCAGTGGTTTGGACACCCTGCACAGACCCCTCTAGGCACAGCACTGTAGCGCCCTGTGGTTTATCCTATGTGTTGTTGCCTTGTGTGTTATTGCTCCAGTTAGACTGGAGTGAGTTGAGCTGGAGGCCACAGAGACCATCATGGCTACATTCCCTGCCCTAGACACCTCCTGAAGTCCCTTCCAGCCTGGACTGTCCTGAGAGCCAGTAGGCAACTGTCACCCTTTTGATGAACAGCTCATTAGCCATGTCCCAGGCTGAACTCTGACAAGCCACTCCAAAGCACACCTCTCTCACCAAACCAAAAATGGCAGATTTCAAAACATACCCCACTATTAACTCCAGTTGTAAATATTGGCTACTATTTGCCAAGCAGTAAACATGATCAGTGACCTGTCACTTAGACACACACACAAGTGGTGTGTGGCCAGATGGGATCCACCCATGGGTCCCAGGAAGCCATCAGCAAGCCACTTTCCACCATTTATCAGCAATCCTTGTAGGTCCGTCCCAGTTCACCTGAGGCTGGCAAATGTGGTGTCCATCTAAGAGGGTCAAGATCCAGGGAACTGCAAGACTGTCAGTGTGACATTGGTGATGGGAAAGGTCATGGAGCAGATCGTCCTGAGAGTCATCACACAGCACAGAGAGCCCACCCAGGGGACCAGGCCCAGCAAGCACAGCTTTAGGAAAGATGGTACTGCTCAGCTAAGCTGGTCTCTCTCTATGGAAAGGTGACCTGCCCAGTGGATGAGGATGGCTGTGGATGCTGCCTGACTAAACTTTAGTAAAGCCTTTGACACCGTTTTCCCCAACATTCTATTTGAGAAACTAGCTGTTCATGGTTTGTATGGGTACAGTGTCACTGAGTGTAAAACTGGCTGGATGTCCACACCCAGAAGGCGGCAGTGAATGGAGTTACATCCAGTTGATGGCTGGTCATCACTGAGGTTCCCGAAAATCCAGTGCTGAGACCTGTTTTATATCTTTACATCTTTGTCTATCAACAATATGGACAAGGGCACCAAGAACACCCACAGTCAATGGCACCAATTTGGGTTGGAGTGTACCTCTGCCTGAAGGTAAGAAGGCCCTGCAGAGGGTTCTGAACAGGCTGGATCCATGGGCCAAGGAGAAGGGAATGAGTTTCAACAAGGCCAAGTCCTTGAGGCACGAGAACCTCTGTGGTGCTTCAGGTTGGGGCAGAGTGGCTCAAGAATTGCCTGGGGCAAAAAGACCTGGAGGTGCTGGCAGACGCAGCTGAACATGAGGCAGCTGTGCCCAGGTGGCCAAACAGGCCAAGGGCGCCTGGCCTGTGTCAGCCATAGTGGGCCAGCAGGAGCAGGGTGGTGACCTGTGCCCTGTGCTGGGCACTGCTGAGGCCACATCCTGCATCCTGTGCCCAGCTCTGGGCCCCTCAATCCAGGAAGGCCATGGAGGGGCTGGAGTGTGTCCAGAGAAGGGCAGCAGGGCTGGGGAAGGCTCTGGAGCACAAGCCAGGTGAGGAGCAGCTGAGGCAGCTGGGGCTGCTCAGACTGGAGGAAAGGAGGCTCGGGGTGACTTTATTGCTCTCTACAACGGCCTGGAAGGAAGGTGTAGTGAGAAGGGGTTAAGGCTCTTCTCACCGGCAAAGAGTGACAGGATGATAGTAAGTGACCTCAAGTTGCAACAGGAGAGGTTTAGATTAGGTATTAAGAAAAATTTCTTCAATCAAAGGGCTGTCAAGCATTGGAACAGGCTGCCCAGTGAACTGACTGAGTCACCAATCCTGGAGGAATTTAAAAGACATGTAGATCCTATAACTCTATAATTAACAGTATAATTTTGGATCAATAAGTTATGTAGACAAGACAGATTCTCTATAACTTAATGTTAATTAACAGTTACAGTGAAGTATTAAAAGATTGGAGCCGTCTTCTTACAGTCTAACAAGGAGTACAACTGGACCAATTTGATAATAGATAGCACATTTTGTTTCTGGAGAAGTAGAAAGGACATTCTTTAATTTCCCACCCATACATATTCATAGCTACCAAATATATAGCTATCTTAAAAATATATATTAGATGTGTAAAAGTTTATTTAAAAAATAATACACAAATATGTACAAAAAGTTTCTTAGAAATAGAGAGTAACTCAAAAACAAGACAATAAACCTTGAAGCACTGTAATCCCAGGACATAAACAATACATTAAGAAACCCACACATATTAGTAGCATACATCTGAAGGTATTTTAGAGATTGATATATCACATTTTAAAAACTCTTAACTGAATACTCAGCTTCTAAAATTGCAACTACTTACACTTGCTGACTCACTAAGCAGTAAAAGTAACTGCACTATGAATTAATAAAGCAGACTACATATCTGGATTTGAAAGTGCTGGCACATGAGAATGTTCCTGACACAGCCTTTAATACTGAGTTTGGCACCATTGCCATTACACTCCTTCATCTGGGGTATGAATTTCTGCCACTGCTAAATCCTTAACTAGAGGATCAAAACTCAGGAAGATGTTTTGAATAAACATTAAAGAATGGAAGCCAAGGAAAATCAGATCCCGACTCATACCAGAAAATATTTTCCTCCACAAAGTCTTTTCTTCCACCTTCTTTTTCAAAGCCAAAGGTAGGTTGGAGTCTTGATTTAGAGACTAATATTCATATATTTGTGGTATAGAAAGAATATTTTAAAAATGAGTTTGTACAAACACATAGTAATTTATCTACACAAAAAGAGATAAGCATATAAATAGTATGTAATAATCTGAAAACACTAATATTATTCTAGGACACAAAAATAATTGCCAGTGGGAAGATAACTTCAATGAAATAAAATTCTTCAAAATATTTCCTAGCTGAAAAAATGTACATCTTACTATTGCATCTTTACTGCTCGAGTTCAACACATGCAAAAACATGGTTTGAGGAGTTTTCTTCCTCAGTGTCTAATTATTTTTTGCTCTGTTTTTGCCTCCCTAATGTTATGACACAAAGCTTTGCTATAGTCATTATTTTCAAGAGGACAAGAGGTTCCCTTCGTCATAGCATATTAGGGTATTTTATAGCACCATCATCAGAGAAGCTGCAAGGATTTGAGTTGTTTCATTAAATGCAGTGAATACTGCAGTGAATACTATATGAAATATAATTGTGTGCATTTTTTTGGTTATTTTTATTATCTTAACAATCTTTACAACATTTCTTTTTTTTTTTTTTCCGTTTCTTGCTCTTTGTTTGTTTGGGCTTTTCTGGCAGAATTAATATAAGAAATATTAACAAGACAAGCTGTTTAAAGCTTAGGGATTAAAACATTTGGGATCTCTGTACAATTCTTGACAGCAAGTGGGGATGAAACATTTATTTTCTCTACTTAGAAATAATGTGACTTATTAGACACTTTTTCATGTGAAGAACTGTCACAGAGTGACAACATTACATTAACATACCAACATTAGCACTACCCCTGTGTATCAAGGTAACACAAGCTGAGGTTAAATACTGGTCATTTACAGCATGCACACAAGAAAGTATAAAATTCTACTTAGTATTAAAAAAAATATATATATGTGTTTTTGTCAGGGACTCCAACTATTAGAAGTATGCCAACTTCTGTCAAAATACCAGCAAGTTGCACAAAACTGCCATTATTTGAGCCGTGTATCCGTTGTCACAATATGTCCATTTCAGCTACACCAGTAGTATTTACACAGGCTGCAAGCCCTTGTTTTCACAAGAGTGAAAGTCCTGCTCATTAGCACTATTCATTGCCAGTTACACAAGAGGTCTACTTGCAACTATACCACGTGGCAAAGCACTACTTTCCTCAAAGACAAATAGTGTCACAAAAAATTTTTTAAAAAATAATTTAAAAAAAATCAGTGTGATTAGAGACCAATAATATAAACCAAAGCAACTTGCAACTAAAAAAGAAATTAACTTTTTACTACAACCATATTGTTTATTTCTGTAATGAAATATCTTTTTTTTGTATCTTAATGATAATGACCAAGAAATGCTGAGGGGTTTAGTGATTAAGACATTCATCTAAATAAATTAGTAACAGAACTGATGCTCTTCCAAAATAATTTGAACTTTTACAGATGGTATTAGATACAGACCAAGGTCCAAGCCAGTAATCATTATTGTTTAATATACAGGTTATTTTTTATAATCATTCTTCCTCTGTCACATCATGGTGCATTATCATACACTATATACATGTGCCATGTTGGAGGATCAGAAAAATAGAAGTACTGACTTAATATTGAAAAAGCCGAAAGAAGGGAGGGGAGGGCAGAAAGGAACGTTTAAAATGAATTCATATTTGTAAATGACAAACATTCTTTAAAAAGTATTTCGGTATTTCTGGAAAAAAAAAGATATTAAGTTGCTTTATAAATTAGCTGAATTTTTTGGATTTGAGGTAATTGATTTTTTTTCAAATAATTGCGTGTATCTTGTAATGTATTGGCATCCAGCATAGTCTTAATATTACTAAATTCATTACAAAATAGGGCAGTCTTTGGATCATTTTTGTATGTGAGAGATTCCTGTGCATGCTAAAGTGGTCACAATTTCCAAAGGTCTGCAGCCTTTTTAAAATATACTTGGCTGTGGAACCGTCTGTTCTAGAATAAATTAGTTTTAATCTGAACCAGAATGACTAGAGCAATGCAGCCCTTTTGCCATCCACTGATACCTGCCATCGCACCATCCAAAATCACGCAGAACTCACAGTAAACTCCTCCTTTCGGGGAATACAGAATTGTCATTCCTCCAAAAGATGGACGGACATGACTGGTGACAAACGACAAAACCATCTTAACCCTTTCTGCTCGCACAGCTCCACTGAAGCAATCCTTTGCCCCTCAAATGGCAGATCCAGCTCCTGATGTGATGCCTGGTCCAAGCCTGCTCCCCTGGCTTCTCCAGGTGGCCGCGTGGGCGGCTCGGTCCGGGCAGCTGAGCCAGCTGGAGCTGCCTCGCTCAACTTTCGCATCACATTACTTCCGCTTTTCTAACTTTTCCACTACTGAGCACCATCAATTATGCACTAGAATAACAGAGCCTTGGCTCAGCAATGTAACATAAAGGACGATTATGAGTGTAAATAATTTAAACACCTGCGTGCCATGTTTCTTTTAGCAGTGATATGTGGCTGGTGGGTGCGATGAATTCGTAGGAAAGGCTCAGACACTTTTAATGTACTGACAACTCCCCCATTCAAATGATGGGGAGGGCCATTTGCAGTGCTGATGTTGGCTTAACAATAGTTTTAAAACAGAGATTATTAGCTAGAAAGAGAAGCAGTGAGAGTCACACATATGAGAAGATGCAAGTTTCAAAGTCTACAGTTCAGAGAAACTGGCAAACTCTGTAGCCTCGTTCTCCTCTCACTCATTCACAGGAAAGGCTAAAAATGGGTTTTCAGATGGAGAATGCAATGTTAATGTTACAAACGGCATCTATCAAACAGCTTTGGGCTACTTAAGAGAAAAGGAGAAACCTGCCTTTTTAAGGAACAGCATGTTAGAAAAATCGGGTTTCCATTATAAACGATGCAAAGTTCATTTCCTCTGCTAGGCCAATCAGTGCACTGGTGGTGCCACTTGGGACAACTGATACCAAATTTCACAAATTCTATTCCTGAGAGTTTAATTTTGCTCCTAGTATGCAACTCAGTGATCTCACAGCAGCCAAAGATCATGCACCTGATAGTTTCTTTAAAATGTGTTAAGTAATCATCAAAAGAGGGACCTCCTCAGATGAAAATGGCTAAGGAACAAGTTTGTAATATCTGGATTTAAGTACATTCCAAGTCTTCTAGGATATCCTTTGCATGATTCAGCATTTCTGTCACCAGCCTTCAGAGTAATAAGATGTAGCTCTAACATAGGCTATTTTAAAATAACCAGGAAACTGTTAAAAAAATCCTGCAGTTGAGAGACATAGTTTTAGATTACTTTTTTTTTTTTGCTATGAAAATCCGCTGATACAGTTTGGCATTGTAATGTAGGATACATGAAATATTTCAGCTTGAAAAATACAGTCCACACTCCAGTTAAATGAGTTTTGAAGCAACAGCACACATCTAATAAAACACTTCATAGTTTTGTATCTGAATTGCAGCCCGTGCTACACAGAAAAGCTCCAAAATACAAGGGGTGGGGATAGCCAAGGGGATAAAATTAAGAAATATGAAACTATTGCATGTATAACTCAAACACACGATCTCTCCAACTGTGGTTTGAAAGCTGTGCTGGGATTTGACCATGACAATTGAAAGAAAGGGGTGAAGGGGGGCAGAGGGTGTTGTTCCTTAAAACAGCAAACTTTAATAGCATCCATACGATTTAGCAAATCAATGTGGCCAAAGTCAATAAATAATCATGTAGCTATTTTCTGAAACAATTTCATTACTTGCTTTGAGCTAACGATTGGTAATTGAGGAAAAGTGTTTTCATATTTCCTCCTACTGGATGCATCTTTGCTAAGTTCCTTTCAAATAAAGATGTGGATTTGCACCTTTTTTGTTGTATGAATATTTCAAAGCAAGTTCTTTGGAAGGTTACTAGGTTCTTACTGTGTATTTTTTCCAGTATTGATCAATGGCAAATAGCCCTGTTTAACTCCTTGTGCACTACCTTCTCTAAGAGCCAGCACATTCATTTGTAACAGACAAGAAATGCTCACCAGACTGAAGAAGAACCACTAAGTTCCTCTGTGGTGAATACTATATGCATGAAATTGTTGTTGCCTCACTGCCAGACAACTTGGAAAGCTCCTTCATCAAAAAATGTGCAAATGGTGTCAAGTATAATGTCTATTTATTTACTGTTTATCCAGGAATTTTATTTTCTGCTGACTGGTTTGCAGCACACAATCTTCACAGAGCAGTTCTTTGCAGCCAGGCATTTTATGCGCCATAATGAGGAGCATTTTACAGAAACTGTAATTATCAGGGATTTTAGGGCTTAGGTAGCTGAGCGCCTCATACTGGGAGACTTCCCTACACTTAAGACAAAGTTTCTTATTAAGTAATACAGATACATTTCAGTTTGGTTCCAAACAGGCAGGCTGACAGATAAGGCCAAACTTGTAAAACCAGCCATCCATGGGATGGAAGGTCTCAGCAGTGAGCTGAAACGTAAGATAATTTTAACAAAGAAGGATTGCCATGGACAACATCCCTCTATAAGACAATTACCAGTTGTGTTTTATTATACAGTATTACATTAAGAACATTATTCAACACTTTAGAAATCCTTCTCTGGAGACCTCACTACATACATAGTGACAGCATACTATTATGTAACTTTTATGTCTTTACAAAAAGTGAGAAATACGGATGCATGACACACTCAATCCCCTGTATTTTAACCACAGTACCCCAAAGTATTTTACTTTCTTAAGTAGGCTCTATCATTTATCAGTGTCCTTCCCAACTGTAATTAATCTGTTCTATTGATGAAAACGAGAGCAGTACATCCACACCCTGTCATTTGCAGGAGCATGTTTTGCAGGTTCCACTGTTTCAGGAATGTTAGACTGGGAGAGTTCATTACAATTAGTGATGTTTATTGTGTTTATGAAATAGTTTAAGAAACCACAGTCAACAGAAGGATTAACAAGGACATTTGGTGCAGAGACATTTAGAAAAATAATTAAAGCAGCCATTCAAAACCATGTGGGTGGAGTGTCCTTGTACGTGGGAGGGAAATACAGCCATGAACAAATCTAAATTTGGGAGAATTAGATGCCTCAAACTCACTGCTCCCCACTTCTATGTGCGTGCGAAAGTTTGCCTGCCCTACTCATCTCTGAGATCGCAAACAGCCTTTAATATTTCATTCTGCCCAAAGCACAGAGCGTGCTCAAATTCAATACAAGGAAATGCTTTATCTCTTCCTTCACAGACTAATAATCCGACAAAACCAGAAGCGCCAGGGAGTCATGGCAAGTTGTGAGGAAATGACGTGCAAACACTTCTGAACAATTTTATTCCTGTTTACTGTTTGAGACACTTAGAGTGAATAAACACCAATTAAGAGCATTTTGTTCACTGATGCATAAAGCCAGGCCCAATATCAAGGACCCAACTGGTTGCCAGAGTACTTCACTTGGAGTAAGTCTTTGAAACATTTTTATATGGCATTAAAAATTTCTTCATTCTTTTTTCACATGAGAAAATGGGTTTAATTCATAAAATGGAAAAAAATTATAAATTAACAAACCCACACCAACAAACAAATGGAAAACGCTATATGTATCTATAGAATGCTTTTAAAAATATTCCTGTTTAACTGCTGAATTTCACTTTAGTTTTAGGATTGCCTTAATTTTTCCACATACTGCAGCTAACACTATCATCTCATTTCCTAATGACATCTAAAAAAATATTGTCCATTTGTGGTGTATCAGATTGTGTTGCAGGACAGCACTTTGAACCCCGTGGTCTGGATGTGCTCACGGAGACATTTAGACAGCAACACCCTTCTCTCTTAGCAGAAACCTAAAAACACAAACATTATTAAAGATATGAGACAGAAGTCCAAAATTTTAGAAGTTCTGAAGTGGAATTATTTAGTATTTCATTGCTTACAGAATCCTGTAGTTAATCGAACAACAGTTGAAGGAAATATGTGCTAATAAAATTATTTATATTTGAATGTTAAGCTATTGTTTCCACTAGAATTACATTCAAAATCACTGGTTAAGTATAAAAATAGTACCTACAAATTATGGCAATAGCCTATCAACCAATTTTTTGCTGGTTTTATTTTATCCAGCTAATCCAAGATAATTAGAAGTATTTTCACAATTATTTCTGTAGCTATTCAGGAATACAAAACACACAGAAAGACAGTAAGTGTTGACAAATCAAAGGAAAACAATTTTATTTATACACCTCCCTTCATAATACCAGGATCCAGGAATCACTTCACAGTATATATTATTAACTAGAAAATTGCAAAAATTCTAATTAAGGGTTACACGTTTTGTAAAACAAAAACCGGAGAGAATGCATTCAGACTGCAGGAGCCCTTAGCTAAACGCTCATGACATTTAGAAAAGCACTATAATGCTGTTCTGTGACTCCGTCAGACCTGGCAGCAGTAGACACTGTCAGGTAAATTACTGCACATATATTGTCAGCTGACACTAAAATAAAAATAAATGTGAAAAGGCTAAAATTAGACACAACATGCTGGAAGACAGAGAAAAGAGAGCAAAAGTATTCCAGCGTATGTGCTTTTTATATGCTACAAATAAGCCTCCTTCTACAGCACCTGTTTTTCAGATTCTTTCAGGGCATGTATCTCTAGCAGGCTTTGCTATTAACAAAGAATGCTGACAGAAGATAGTGGGTGAGAAATTAACCTCTTAATGGCATCAAAAATTAGATCTCTTCTATGGGGGGGAAAAAAGTGACCAAAAAAATAAAGACCTGGCAAAACCTTGAAGGTTGAGAAGTAAAACCAGATGTTGCAACATCCCAGATGTTGAGCATCATCTGAAGATCATGATCATATATCTTGTATAGGCAATATCACAAAGGAGCTTAAATATTTTTTGATCAAGATTTGGATGTTGCAGCAATGCTCAGAGGTGATGAGATGCACATGGCCCTTAAGAGAGACCAAACGCCCTCCTGAAAATACACCGTTCCTGACATAAATCACACACAGCAGAAACTTAAAATATTTTGAAAATTTCCAAAATTTCGAATTGATCCAAAATGATAAGTAAAGCTAGGAGCACATTAAGCAACTATGAGATTACATTTACACACAGAAACACAGTACCATTATTGTAAATAGTTCTGCACAAAGTTTCAGCCTGATTAATCTGAACAGTATTAGCCTGATCCAGCGTGACATTCTTCGTCCAGTCTTCTATAGGGCCCTCTATTATGACAACTGGCGATTCACACTGATGTCCTTGAAGAGCACAATTTATACTCTCTGTATCATTGCACATGTAGTTATGATCAGAATAAGAGACTAGATGTCCCAGCATGAAACTACACATCCTGCAACCATAGCTGAAATGGAGCAGTACATCCGTTGGGTCTCTCAAAAGTGTCAGAGTATATACACCAAACTCCTTGAAGTACTGTTTATATATACACAAGAAATCTTTGGCTGAGGTGGCCCAGTCTTATCAATTCAAGCTGAACCTAAGAATCAAGCGTCAATGTTAAATAAATCATTCTAATTTAAAATGCTGTCTCTCATGCAAATTGAATTTGAGGATTGAAAAGATACTATGTAAAAAGCTATTATTTTTTAAAACTGCAGAAATTTTATTCACCTTATCCAATCCCACGATTATCCCAATTATTTCAATGAGCTGAAATGTCATCCTGCATTACTATTTTTGTTACAAATGACTTCTCAACTGCAGAGGTATCCCTCAACACACTACTCTACTTGAGAAGCAGAGAAAGGAGGAAGAGTTCAGAAGCGTTAAAACAAACAGGAGGACCTGACTGTGTGCCCTAGCCATCTCTACACTTTCTAAAATAAGAAATTATCATCCTGCTTTAATTTTGTAACTCTTTGAAACCAGCAATTTATGAAGCAGAGTTGTCTGTGTATATATCATCAGCAAAATTTTACCACCAATTCATATCTTATTTTTCTGAGAGAACAGGCAAATACTCTTTTTAAAAGTTTGATTTGCAGTTTCAGTCATTGCACAAATTAACTTGCTACAGCTTACTGGGATATGAGAGAAGAATCCTCAAGATCAATAACTACAGAATTAGTCCCATTCATCCAAACTATTCACCCATAAGACAGTCCAGCTATAATGCTTTTTATTTAAGGCAATTTCTCTCTTTTATTACATGATGCATTTTATTTTCTTATTAAATGTGATCTAAACGAATTAAGTATCCATTGAGTCAAAAACAAATGGGCAGCAATTGAGCTCTGTATCACAAATATTAATTTTAATGTGAAGGAGGCACAAATTGGTTTTTCTGACATCAGGGGGTCCAAAGATTAAAAAAATAATGTCTGTCCATCCAGACAAGGAACAGCTGTTCACCTAATAAGCCATATTTTCCACTTTTTGCACAGGACTCCAGGACTCAAAAGCTATGGCTGTACTGAAATTAGCTTTGCAAGTACTTAAGCCACTAAGGAGCAGTCCTTGCGAGAAAACAATTTCAAACTTTCTCTCCTAAGCCATGCCCTTCCCTTATTTCAGTGGCTAAAATTTTATCCAAGGAAAAAATCTTTTCAGAAGTTCACCAAATAATTTCTGTGTGCCTCATCTAGAAGCCATACAATTCTGCAGGTAAAAGCAAACCTAAATGACCAATTCCTTTCAGCTAAATATTTGCCTTCTATTAACCAACTGTATTTTTCAGTCCCACACATCCACAGCTACCAACTAGTTTTACCTGCATTTTTTGTCCTCTGTTCCTAGTACTAAAATAAGAAGAGATCTTGTTCTAGTGCTTTCCAGGTTATTTCTTCCTATGAGGGCAGCTAAGAAATACTCCTCATAATCAGGGGTATTGTATTTTTAAATTACAAAAAGTAGCTGCCTTACAGTGAATAGGGATATGTAACCTCAAATTGCAGTTCTTAAGAGGTCACAGTTTAAATCCAGTTATGTATAAGAGGATGAGCAAACTTAGCTTTGATTAGCTGCAAAGTGATAGAACCCCCTTATTCACTTCCTTTTCTCCTTCTCCCCACTTCTCAACTTAGTCAAAAGAAGGGCGGGGTGAGGGGGGGGAAGGAAAAAAAAGGCCCACACGCTTTCTTTGCTCCACTGATCTGTTGTTCGGGGAAGGCTATCTGCCCATACACAGCCCCTTGGCCATCTGGGCCATGAAGAGCCCTCAATCCCAGCCCTGAATGGTAATTGTCTCAGAGAGCACCCTCACAGGCATTTCAGGCAGTGGGGCTTATTAAAATCCTGAAGGGCAGTAATCCCTGAATGCCACTAAAAAGATCTCCAGCTGCCACCATTTATGAAGTGGGCTTGACAAGAGAGAGAAAAGGAGAGGGAGCTGGGGGGAGGGAGAGAGGGAGGGAGGGAGGGAGAGAGGGAGGGAGGGAGGGAAAGGAAAGGAAAGGAAAAGAAGAATTTAGAAGAGACAAGCTATCCAAATAGGGCCCCATTAGAAGAGTCACATTTTACCAGCTTAGGCTTTCTTGACTCAGTTCCCAAAGGTATCTCCATCCAAACCTACATTATGTCTTCCTTTTACTTGCTCCTGGCAGGGTGTGA
The DNA here is from genome assembly GCF_052056855.1 of Sturnus vulgaris. Lineage (NCBI taxonomy): Eukaryota > Metazoa > Chordata > Aves > Passeriformes > Sturnidae > Sturnus > Sturnus vulgaris. Next base: position 14,057,197 of record NC_142283.1, on the reverse strand, counting down.
ACACATCATGGACATATGTTTACAGAAGATCTAAAATGAGGTAGGAAAAAGAAGGAAGGCAGGCAGGCAAGTGAGGAAGCCAGAAGCAGAACTGAGGTCTGCCTTTTCCCAGCTAGTGTGAAAAAAATGCATAGATGTGAAGGCATTAAAAAATGGTTTTCTCATATGTGTGTATCTCTCCCTCAGCAATTCTGGAAAGGTCTTTTCATCTCATTAGGTTAAGCTGATTAATAAAAATTCAGCAGTTTGCCCATTGCTTCTTCAGAAGTGGTGAAGCAAGTTGAAAGATGCAGGCGGAAGGTTTTTGTGTTTGAGACAATAAGTGGGGTGACTTCTTAAATCCTTCGTTGTCATCCTCCATTAGAGATAAATAGACACCTTGGCTCAAATTCTTCAAACAAACACTACGTTGCTACACTTCTTTATTTTCTATTAACCTTCATGAAAAGCTGTAACCCTTCCAAAGAGCAGGGATTTTTGTGTGTGTGTTTTGCAATTCACCAAGTAAGTGAAAGCTTTCTCTCATTTCAGCAATTATTTAGACAAGCTGTTGAAAAGGCATTCTTGAACACCTATGTCAAATACAGAGGCTGTGGGAAATGAAGAATAGAAGCTGGCCAACTGATATATTTTAGTAAGAAAATGCACTCTAAACTGAAAGTGAATGTGCAATTTACTTATCTTCAAAAACTGCTATAACTTAAATAGGGTTTTAAAAAATACTCTAGCAACCAGAATTTTAAAATTCTGCATTAATAAAGTTGAAAGCTTATGAATTAATGTAACTTATAATCTAAAGCCCTAAGGATAAAATGACATATCTGTTCGCTAGCAGAAATTTATAAATTTTGCATTTTGAGGCATTATATTTGCAAAATCCATTTCTGAAAAGAAGTATTTTTTCTAAGTATGTCAGAATCAAACCATTTCTATTTCCTGATTATTCATGACAGAGCCCATTATAAATTTTAAGTTTCTTTAACCTATTTTAAGCACAAGCATCAAAATATCTTAACAACTATATATAAAAGCAGCCCTTCAGAATTTCAAAATGTTTTAAAACACTGCAATCATACTTTAGAGAGGTGCCCGATCAGACAGGCACCCAAATGACACGTTCAAACAGATACTGGACCAGAATTTCAGGACATTTTTTTTTTAAATGTGACCAATTAGATTAAATATCATGCATAAGTGTATACATATATAAGTCTGTATCACCTTTTCTATTCTCCGTTAAGGCAGAGTGATAGACCAGATATCATTAATCTTATCTACTGAAACTTGTACAGATCATTGTAAAACATGCCAATTTTGATACTCTGCCATGAGGCAGAGTAACTGCAGCTTTTAGAGAGAATCCTTGTGTCAAATCAGCAAGCACCCTCTCTAGCACTTGCTTTTCAAGTACGATTTAGGCTTGTTCCTAACAGGCACAGAGATAAACATTTTTACGTTCTGCTTACAAAAATTACATAGAACTAGGTTCTTTTCAACTTTTAGTTCAGGTAAGAGAATACAAATTACAATGCAGACCTTCAGGACTCTATTATGTTCATACTTCATTATGCCCTTTTGGTACAACCATTCTAATACTTCACAAAAGGTTAAGTAATTATGCGAAAGAAAATGGCCATGCTTGTTGTGGACTCTAGAGAAGCAAATTTTAATGCTTCAAAAAGAAACTTCATTGATGCACCCTAAATTTCTCTGGCTGTAAAATCCAAATTATAATATTGAGACTGTTATGTTAAATGAAAAACAGGGAAGTAAGGCATACACACAGACATGAACAATAAGGAAAAATAGAAGGAAAATCACTCAGACATAACAGCTTGGCAATAAATGCTTTTATTTAATTGATTTAATTAATTGATTTATGAAATATACATTTAGGGTATATATCCATATCATCAGTGTAAGTAAAGGAGCAATTTTTATAATGCTTCCCAAGACTAAGTTAAATGCATTACAATAAGAATATACAGCTGTATATTGTCCAGAATTTCATGTCCTGAAATATAGCAATGAAAACCAGTACTAAACTGCCAAGAAGTAAAATTATTTTGCCCACTTACAGTACCATTGTTTGCTATTGTTTCTGATTAATCAAGCCGAGTTAAGCTTAGTTGCTCTAAACCTCATTCTTACATTTATTAGTCACAAATGAAGAAGTCAATGCAGAATCTGGTTAACAAATATAGAAAAATATAAAATTCAACTCCTTTCTGAAACTGTAATACAGTAACTGTGTTCAGTTAGGAGGTGTTGTACATCCCTGACTCATCTATCCAAAGCAACGAACTGGCTGGGCACAAACCCTGTGCCCTGGGAGAACAGCAATTTACCATTTTTTCTGATTTCAATTAATTTATTGAAAGGCCAAACTGCCATAGGAAACGGGCTGCACCAAAAAAAAACAAAACAGGAAACTGCTTACGGCGAAGGTGACCTGTGAACCAGCACCTGCACAGACGATGAGGGGATTTCTTCCTTTGTTCTCAACAAAGATCTTTTTCGGTGTGAAAGGTGTAAAGAGCTGGCAGAGCACAAGGCAATGTAACTCATCCACTGCTTCAGTACCCGAGAGGGGGACACTCCTAACAAGCCTTTGTACAAACTTCCGCTTTTTGCAAACTCCTACTGTAAAATAGAATACTCTCGAGAAGATTTTTGGAGAAACACTCCTACCAGCCCTTACAGCATTTTAACTGAGGTCTTTTTAAGAAAACCCTGACAGAATAATATTTTTAAAAGAATTAATAAAAAGATTGCAATATATTAATTCAATATTGTAGTAGTGTATGTCCATTATAAAATCTTTTTATTACTAAATAGGAAAAATAAATGTAGAACTTCGAAGAGAAATAGTGGGCATGACTGGTATATGAAATAGAGTATTTTTCATTAATACGGTATAGTTGTTGTACTTTTTGAAATTCAGGTAAATGTTTACAGAATAATAGAATTAAAAAAAATATGAAGAAAACAAATCCAGCTCAGTAATTGCAAGAGTAAGTACCAGTTTTACTGGTTTTTAAAAACTATCTGTTTTTTAAACTGACTTTTGCTAGAATGGGAAAACAGCTGGTTAGAAGAGTAGTGTAAAAAATAAAATTGCATTATGGACCTATGAGGCAAATGTAGCATTGCAGAGACAAAAAAAATAGTAAGACTTGTAAGCTTTCTAGAAAACTCATGGTTATGGTTGAAATTTCAGGTAGAGTAGCGAGGGAACATCATTTTGATTTTTTCTTTTTAGCATGAGACTGAAAAACATCACATGAGTACATTTGATTGGTCACTCTATGCTAGTAAATGCCAGTCAATTCACAAATTAATGTCATTGAGAATAGTTAATTTGGAAAGTACAAAGAAACCATATGTAGTTTTCCAAGTTTAACAATAAACCATTCCAAAACGCAGGCATTTTACTCTCTGTCATGTACACATGCTTTAAGGTTAAAATAAAGATCTTAGGGCTTTGTTCTGATTGCTGCAGAAGATACAACTCTGAATTTTCCTGCCTGTAAAGTATCAAATTGTTGTGGTAGTTGAGGAAGGGGGGCATAAACCCAAATGAGAACAGTATTAAAAAAAAAAAAAAAAGATAAAATTAAAAAAAAAAAATTAATAAAGAAAGAAAAGCAGTCCAGACAAGGGCCTTACTTGTTTCCTAATACGAGCTGTATTGGAAGTAATTTTGCACTTGAGGCATAGACAAAAATTCTTTTTCATGATGTTTAACTTTTTCAAGTAGTTGTTTGTGATGCAGTGTTTTTCAGTAAAATCTATTTTCCAGTTGTTACTTTAAAATCCAAGGCAGAACAAAACCAAAGAAACCGTTAAAACTGGAAAAGAAGATGTAAATTTGTTAGGTGTTTAAAATACTGGTTCAAAAGAACACAGATTTACTGCAGAAAAAAATAATCATGAACCTTCCTCTTTTATATATAACTACAAATGCCCTCAACCATGCATTTCTGCCTTCGAAATAGATAAAGGATCTTGAACAGGATCTGACAATTAACATATAATATTTACATAGCGTATGCTTCTCATTAGGGGGAAAAAGGAGAAAAATGTTTGTGGTGGGCTGACAATACAATACTTAAACCAAACAGATTTCGTACCTCAGAGCATTCTAGATACCAAATAAGCCAATCTCTAATAAAATTTTGGTACACAAAAAATTCAGTTACATTGCTCCCCAGCAGCTTACAATGTGTCACCTAGCGATCAGAAGTCATCCTTTGTCACTTTGAAATAGTACTGCTCTCTAACAACTTGAAAACCCATGCTTTAACCAGCTTTAAAGCACTGAATTTCAAGTTTCTCATCAACAGTATTTTTATATTTTAGGTAATTCCCATCCTTGTCTCAACTTCTACTACCCCACCCATGGAGACTGAGTTTCTTCCTGTGACAGTGCTGCTAGAGGGTGCAAGCAAAACACAACGCAGACTCCTTATTAGCACACTGTCAAGCACTTCTCCTTCTTAGATAAAGGACTAGTGCAGTAACAAGACAATCCTATTCCCATCTGAGGTGAAGTAAACAGAAATTGCTTTTAAACAGATCCTTTCATATTCAAAATATCCCAATATGCTTTACAATAACGAGATAGATACACTGTCATTTCCGTAGTCTGAAATACAGAGGGCAAGGCTTTGGTCTTGCAAGCTGGCATAAAAGGAGGTCATGGGTCCTTTGAAGTTTTCTTACATCATCTAGACTGAAAGACAGGATGGAACGGAGAACATAACTGAGAACAAAATAGAAAGGGAGGAGGGTAGGTGACCATTGTGAAATGTGTGAGACATTTCTTTCATCATATTTAAGGAGCACCGATCCAGAAACAAAAATTAATCAGCAGGGAAAGATTTTTTATTTTTTTTTAAGACTGGCAGCTGGTACAATGCTAATCCTATTTTTTCTTTGAAGGCTTTTCTTGGACAGGAAGGGAGGGAGGGAGCTAGGAAGCCTGGCGAGATGAATTCCACTTTCATCACAGCAAGTCAGGGATCTATATGCATATAGAGATTCAGTTCAGGTGAATGTAATGTAGTGGGCTGTACTACCCGCCCACTCAACATAAGTACTCATCCAATAATGAGCTGAAATATCCTGGCAAAAAAAGAATTTTAAAGGAACTTAGGAAAAAATGCTTCTGAGGAAAACAGTAAGGGAAGAGGAAAGTACAAACAGATCAGACAGCTCCCCACTGCATCTTAAAGAAAGGGTCAATCACCCACCTAGCACTGACTGACTTCTCCAATGAGGACGGAATGGCCAATGAAAGCACAACAGTCTGCAGCCTGTTTATTGTCAAGCTATGTCTCCAAATGAATTAATAAGAAGTGGTAGCCTAATTAAACTACATCCTCTGCATTTTGCATTTTGCCCTTCTTCTGTACAGTAGAAGCAACAGCTACATGGAACAGAACAGCTGTAGTTTAACTCTCCCAAATATTTCATCCATCACTGCTTTGATTAGAGCCTCAAACTGTGAGGCAGCAGGAGCTGCCCAATAATGGACCCTTATTACTTACTTGTTCACAAAGGATTGCAGAATCTTTGGGAGGAACCATCTCTTAAAGGAGAAAGTATACCTCTTCTCCATATCCCACCCAAATGGCATTAAAGCTATGTTCATCTAGCACCTCACAAGAAAGAGGACGGTTTGGACACTCCAGCTCTGCAAAGCTTTATGCAAGCCACATAAGCTCTTTGCCCCTTTTCTGTTGGAGGCTTCCCTTCCCTCAGCATTGAGCAGTTACACCTTCAGCTGTGTTCAGTGTTTAATTTTCCCATTGCCTTTCTTCTTCTCCTAACGCTTGCACAGTTCAGCCGTGGCTATGGAGTACTAAGAATGAACAACAGGGGCCTTTCAGGTCTTCAGAGTGAGCTTTGAGCAAGGCTCCACTCAGGGACCCAATCAATATTTACTGCAGCTTTAAGCCACAGTTTCATGGCTCCTTCCAGGCACAACACACTAGTTGGGAACCCCTAGACCTTCCCCGGTTTTATTCTAACATGGTGGAATTAAAGGGATAAACAGATTATAAACCAAAGCATTTTTTCTTGGAAATGCTCATGGTCACAGAACAAAAAGCCGAAAAGGAAAAGGGAAGGAGGAAAAAAGGACACACTACAATACAACACCTTATGTATGAAGAGTAACCAGCCACTTATAATTAGCAAAGTAGTTCTTCCCCTAAAGCTGATTAGCAAAGTTTGAAAATCACACATCAGGTAGCTACTACATGCAAATCAATTTAAAGTGATGCAACTAAATGAAGTTTGCAAAGAAGGCCCACCTCATCAGCTATCTAAAGCACTCATTCTCTTTGCAACACTAGGTCATGGCATGACCTCAAACCACGGCATGACCATAGGTTACATCAGTGCATCCACAGATACAAGATCCTGAAGTTTAAAAATCATGTGCAAGAAACACACTTACAGCTTATCAAGTGAACAAAGGCAGAAAAAACCATTAAGAACTGTCCTTTATCACATTAAGGACCAAAGTTACAGGGATACTTTGTAAGTAATGATAGTACATTTAAATGTTTTTAAATAAACTTTTTTTTCACCAAAATTTCAGGGTTATTTTTTCTTTTTGTACTGCATTCACACTTCTGTAGAAGTATTTGCCTGTTTCTAGAAGCCTGCAGAAAAAAAACCAACCACATCAAAAGACATGCCATGGCTGAAAACTGAGGTTGCGAGAGAATCTCTCCTCCTTCTCCATTAGCTTCTCCTCTTACTCTCCATAACAATCCATATAGTATTAAAAAAAAAAAAAAATTCCTCCCAAAAATCACATTTCTGACAGTAAAATACAACTGGACTGACAATTATAATTTACCTGTTCAAACTGAAAGGCAACTATATGATTTTTTGTTTATAGTGGTTGGAATCCTGTCTCAACATGCTCTCTCATGTTAGATTCCACTGAAAGTTTAGAGTCAAAGAATCTGACAAGCTACTGTTAAAGCAGGAAAAATTACAGCTTTAGCTTTAGATGTGTCAGGATCTTTTGAAAAAAAAACTTTTTATGTCAGCCCTGTGGTTAAAGGGCATCAACAGCAGAACGGATGCATCTTTCCACCTTGCATGCTCAATTTTCAGATTCATGAAGTTTTGATTGTTCGAGCTGCTTCATTGGAGAATGTCGCATTATTGTCATGGCATTTGTTTGATTTTAAAAACTTGCCAAGATCAGATGGAATTTCTAATTCCACTCCTCTCACTTTAAGGAAATCCAGGAAGGTTTATAAATATTAAAGTATAAAAACACAGTAAAATTAAAGGAAATCACAAACACACCTACAAGAGATGTTAAGACTCCTGAGTGAAGAAGAAATCTTCGTTTATGAAACAGAGTTCAAATAATAAAATTATGAGGCTTTTAAGTCTCAACTAAGCAGGGGCACTTTAATACTATATACAATTTGTAAGAAAAGTTTCTTACATATTTTAAATTACCTTCTACTAACCTAACAAGCAGGGCGAAAATTTTAATCAATATATGGATAAACAGGTTTTACAAAATAAATATGTAACCATGCCCAAAATTGTAGTTTTGATGAAAAGTAAACATTCAGTAAACAACAATCAAAATAAAAGGTAAAATCAATGGGCTTTGCAAAAGTGGTAAATGAAAACACAGGGTAAAATTTTTTAGAGACATTTAATCATGTTTTATTTTTCAAAATATCTTAGGATTACTAGTAATGCTTTTGAAATTTGGAGAGGAATAAAAAAAGAGAATGAGGCATAGTGAAGTACTGGCAACTGAACAGTGGATACTTACTTCATTCCCTTCTACTTTAAAAAATAAAAGAACATTCTGTGAACTCAATGGGAATTTCATGCAAATACAGCACAGTATCTGGTCAGAGTATGTTACCATGCCATTTCTTTTACTCTGTGCTCATTAGACAAATATGGCCCCATACTACTTACAGTTTATTCCCAACCACATGTTAAGGGAACACTGCAGAACAAGTAATTAGTTATCCCATTTTAGCATAAATCAGGATATGCTGTATTAAGGAGATCGTTTCTCAACTGGCAAGTAGCATTTGTGTAAACAATGTTCTTTCCTCTGATACATTATTTAGAGAAAAGCATTACTGCACTGATGCCAACCACAGTAGCTGGGAGTGCAGGAAATGTTATTCCTAAAACCTATGAAATTATCTTGAGAAATTAGCATTCCCTTCTCCAAGATGGGAGTGCTTCTCAGACTGAAACCAGTAACAAATCTACCCCTAACACGAATCACTGTAACAGTAACAGTATTAGATTCCAGAACATTTAACTGAGAACCACAGAACCTTTTCACCTGGGTGCATTGCATACTTTTGTGACCTAAGACTCATTTTGTCTCTGACATATCCATTACATGGTGGAAAGCAGACAACATTTTGTCTTAAGCATAGGACTGAATCGGAAAGAAAACTGTTAATTCAGAAAGACTGGGTTAAACCAACCCAATACTAAGCCTAATTTAAAAATTAAGTCTTGTATACATCCACAGTGCTAGCATTGTGAAGTAAATAAGCATGCAAACAGAAAGAAGTAATCATTCCTCTGTCATCCATTAAAAAAACAAGTACAGAAATCCTAATTGGGCACTGCAGTGATCTGATTCACTCAGAGAAGTTACAAAGGCAAAATTGCTTTCATCAGTAACAATACATTACCTCCAAACTCCACACCTAAAATTAAGTGCTTAGGAAATTCTTCCAAATGCTTTGTTCTGAAGAAGGCCATTATATGAGCACTAAATCAAGACAGCTAGTATGGAAAATGGAAAACGGAGATTTCTTTTTACAGTAAGCTATAAAATGTAGTTCAGTCAGACACAGGATCTGAGAAGGTAATAATAAAGTAATGCTATAAATCACTAAAAAACCTTTTTTTTTAAAGCTAACTATCATGCTTTGGAGTAGAAGCATTGAATATGGAGATTTTCCTCATAAAGTGTTCTTTGCAAGTAAGTTTTATATAATTGAGATACAGAGAAAAGGTTTGCTTGGAATTTGAATGCAGTGAATAGCCATGATATAATGAGATGCAAGTATGATCTACCTCTGTAATTAATTTTCCTTCTTCACCCACACTGTCACTTGTTATGATAATGTGAATCTTAACCTTAATGAGAAATTTCATACCACCTTGATTAAAGATACTGCAAATAACAACATTCTTTTTATTTTGGATTTATTTCAACAAAGAATCTCTTTCACACTCTCAAAACCCTCAACCCTTCTGCTAATGAAGTTTCCATCTACAATAGAGATTTTTAGAGACTGATTTATATGTCATGTTTTTAAGTGTGGATTATGCTAGTATGTGTATTACAAAATGATCGTGCTCTGCAGCAACTGTTCTTAATTTTTTTTAAAGGTAGTTTGTCTGAAGACTTTTTAAGACATAAGTTCCTCAATAAAATTATGTATGAATTCCTTTACGACATTTGTGAATTAACACAAAAAGGTATTAAACATTCACATGACACTTTTGAAATGTAATTTAAAAATCAACACATAAAATTTTCAAAGATTTACAGAAATTTGGCAGGCAAGTCCCTACAAATACATGCACGTAGTATTAAACTGAGACCAATGTCTTAAAATGGGATCTACCAATAGAGACAACAAAACACAATCAAATTTCACACATGAATGATGGATACATTTTTAGCAACCTGTAAAATTCTAAAAATTAGAATTAGAATTTTTTTACAAGACTCTATTTTACTGAAAATAAGTTTATTCCATCAATATGTATCCTCGCAAATTTAACAAGGGCCATATTTCCTTCAAGTTGTATCTTCTTCTCATGCTCTGTCTCAAGAGAAAGCCCACTGGAAACCAAGAAAAATGTAATACTTCATACTCCATGGAATTAAAATGCATAAGAATAATTGCTTTCTCAGCAATCCCAAACTACAGGGACATACCACACAACAAGAATAACTGCTCATCATTTTGGCGAACAAGTAATAAATTACATGGCTTATATATTAAAGATTTTATATTTACAAGGAGAAGTAGCATTCTCCAGGGAGTTCTCTTATTCCAAGAAAGCTATTATTCAAATTGCTAGAAAACAGAGAGTTCTTTCCTGAACACTGTGGTTTAGTTATTTCAGTGAGGAAATCATTCCATCCTATTGGGGCATTAACAAGATCCATTCAGGTTTTAAGGAGTATCTAACAAGAAGAGAACCATATATTGCATATACTGCTTTGGAAAACACAAGTATCCCAGTGGTGTACTACTATATCTGATTTGTTTTACCTTCATGATCATAAATTAATTTTTTTTGTCATATACCAAACCAAACTACACTATATAGAGCATTCAACACCTCAGAGTTTTTACTAACATCTATCTGCTAATCCCATACAGGAAGCCAATTCTCACTTTTGAAACAGCTGACAGCAAAACTCTGCTCATTCAACCAGGTTTGCTTTTAGCCTCTTCTGTTCCCAGAGGCAGAGATCCCAACTCTGCAAAACTGTTAAAAAAAAATTTAGTCTAGAACTTATATGAACCCCCAACCAGGTAAAGACCCACAGAGTTCTACAGTCCCATGCTGCTGCACTCCCTCATTAGATTAGATTCATGCAGATTGCACAGCCTCACAAAAATTGACAAGCCTAACTACTGAAACTCATATTCAGGAGAACTGCACCATAAAATCATCAATACAGGACTTAAATCAACCCCCATCGAAAGTAGTTCAAAAACCTTTTTGTATTAATAAGTTGGGTAAGAATACTTCCAAAAATACAGCAATAAAAATCCAACAATAGTTAGCATATTAAAAAAAAAAAAAAATCACACCTTGCAGTGTCTGTCAAGGCATACAGTGCAAAAAAATAGACTTACATTCTTCATTACTACCCATCAGCTCCTACTGTCGTCTACTTTTAAAAATGAGGGTATGTATTGAAACAATTTTCCTTAATCAATTTTAAGGGACCTTTTTTGGAAGGTATTTAAGAAACTACACGTGCAAAAAAGCTGAAATAAAATCTGGGACAATTAGGCACCAAGCAGTCTTAAAAATCCCATATGGCTGCTGTCTGCAACTCTTGGTACCCAAATATATTTGAAATTCTGGTTTTGAGGATATTATTCTTTTTAAATCAGTGGCCTAAAAAATGCTTAAATAAATTGCTCATTTTACTTCACAGGCTGCAAAAAAATTAGTAAATATTAATGTGAAGGTACAGATTCACTTTTTCAATGTCTTTAAGAATAGTGTTTAAGATAATTCACACTGCAATTATGCATACGTTTGGAAATATGTGTGCAAGGATAAATGGAACAAGCATACATTTCACACAAGTCACTTCTGCAGTACACTAAAATCTTACCCTGATTTCACTTACGATTATCCACACACTATAGGCTGGAAACAGAAAAAAACATGAACATGGAAACTAGCTGTTTTCATTCAGTTTTTTTTCTAATCCAGTTTACTATGCAAGGCACAAGCAAAAGCGTTCAAAAGGAGATTCCCACCCATTTAATAAATGCAGACAAATACTGGCCTTGATTGCAGCAATTTTATTGGAAAGCTCAGTTCACCAGAAAGTGTGCAAGACAGAACGAGAGAAAGGCAAATGTGGTTCAAAAGCAAAGAGAAAAGTGTATGCAACTTGGGCACAAGTGAAAGGACGAATATAACCCTAGAACTAAAATCTTTGGAATAAAGAATAATAATCTTCCAAGTAAACATGACTTTGCTAGCACTGAATTTCCACAATTAGGCATTGTATATATATAATTTTCATATATATATATATATGTACAATTATTAGGCACACACTTCCCATGTTCTTTGCCCCCAAAAGCAGAGCTGACAATGGTGACAGCAGAGTGTGTAATTAGTTTTTATTGTTCCCCTGACAGCCATAGCTCTGCAAGGACCCCTTGCCTTTTCCATTGTAAATGTTATGGAAAAATACACTAATGACAGGCATTTAATTATGGGCACAGCAACCATGATGGGAGCTGTGCCAAAAGTGATTGGCAGCTTTGGATACCAGATATTCATAGCAATGGTTCTTTTTCTATCACACCTTGTACTTCAGATTAGTGAAGATAGAAGTTTTTTAAAACATCTTTTCTAAGGCCTTGGTTGTTGTCTAGAGATATTATTATTAATTACCACAAACAGACAGAAACCAAACAAAAAAATCAACAAAATCTTTAATTATTTTTTTTGTTAATAGCATGAAGTTTTTTGAAAGAGGTCTGTGTACTGACAATGCCATCAACATAAAATAATTCCCCACTGACTCCAGCACATCATTCACTTTTTTTTTTAATTATACATACTTACAAACAAAGAGATGCTATGCCCTCTTAACACATCTTTATTCAGTATTTACAATAAACTGTTCCACATTCAGCTGTAGTTGCTGAGGTGCTTTTTCGCCTGATTAATTAGCAATTGGGAGACACGCTTTTTGGCAGCTTTTGTATCCCTATTATTTCTTTTGGTTTGGCACAAAAACTCCCTTTTGGGAGCACCAGTATTTGTACTGTACCCCACTTAGTGATGGATCACTAATTTTTAATAAACTAAGTTCCAAGAGAACTGCAAAATCATGTAAAAGTGTATTGGAGCAATAAATGTAAACAAATATTAAATAAATAAATACACAGGCCAGGGGTAAGAGCTGTTTCAGTACAGAAAATAATAGGTCTTTTCCTGACTATACATGGAAAGCCTATCCAAGAGATCACACGTAATGTTAAGACATTGGTTTGAATTGGCTTTTAACTGCTTGATCCAAATCTCTGCCTTTACCTTTAAAAAGCGACCAGCTAGTGTAGATGCAAAATTTCCTAGAAGAATGCTATATCTGAATGTTCCTTCACTGTTTCTCATCCCTCCCCCACGACTAGATGAATGAAATGAGTCTGTGAAGCAGATTTCTATGAAGAATGACCACACAATTCTGGACCAAATGGTTCTAAGTCTATGTAGCAGTCACAAATCCCTGGCTAAGCCGAACAAAGCAACATTATTCCAAAGTGGTAAGTTTGGGAATATAAAAGTGAAGCTGTCTGGCTCTAAAGTGGTAACTTACAAATAGCTGCAGAATCACTGTTGGCTGTCCATCCCCCATCCAGCTGGCTCTCATATCAGTGACTTCAAAAATGCAGTTAGCCATTATGGTGGCTTAAGGCACTTTGTGTGCCAGTGCAATGACCATGCTGTGTGTGCGTGTCAGAAGGTCAATACTTTCAAATTCCAGAGTCTCCCTTTATTTCCTTCTTTTTTGGAAACAATAGGAAAGAGAGCAGGATTGATAGCTCCTACTTTGTTAACTTCTGCTCACCAAATGCCCTGCCTGTATGAATACATAACTATTTATTGAAAAATCTGATTAGACATGAAATAAAGTGGGAGGGGTTGTGGAGGGGAGAATCACAACCACCAAACAAAAACCCAATGCATCTGTTTTTCCTGCTCATTAATAGCATTAATTGGTAAATTTTCTTGCAACAACTTTTAACAATTGCAGGAGACCCAACATCATTAAAGCTGCTAGAAGTCCTTACCTAACGCTGATGAATTAACATTGAAGACTGACAACTCTGCTACAAAGATCATCATCAAAATTAGCAGTAAGTAAAATAAAATACTTGCTTTTCTTGTTTCCTCACAAAAAAAAAACCAAAACTGTATTTTATTTGTATAGCACTACAAAACCAACACAATGTTAGACATTAAGAGATTTTGGGGATTTTTTTTGTTTAGTTTTGATTAAAAGAGTTAGAATGTATTCAGCTTCAGTTTCAAAGGCACATGCTTTTGCGTAAATATACGCAAATATATTTACAAATTTGAAACCAATTCAAAGTAAAAATTAAAACAAAAAATCCTACAGTATTAGCATTATAATAACAATATTTATCTATTTCTTAGCAAGTTCCTATGTGACAAGTTAAAGTGATTTGAATGTCTGTAAAGAGAAGAAAATTCTCCTGAATTGTAATAAGAACATGAAAAATACTACTCTGAAGTCCACAAAACCAAAAAGTTAGTGCTTCATTGATACCCACTACAGAATGACTGCAGTGCTCAACTACTACTGATGAACAACTCACACCATATGAACATACCTGCTAGTGCCAGCATCCATCCCCAAGCAAGAAAAACTAAGTAATTTCGGGGTGGAAGTATTATATTATTTTAATGAATAAAGAAGGTTAATGCCTCATGGCAAACATTAATTATAGCACAAAATATATTCTGTCAAAACATGCATAATTTTAAATGTCACAAAAAGTCCAAATTTTATCTTTCAGAATGAAACAAATACATTTTAGCAGAGGGTGATCAGCATCTAAGTAAATGTATCTCATTCTCTTTTTTTTTTTGCCTCACCAGATGATTCATAAACAAATTATTTCTTCTCTATACTCTTCACCATTTCATCACTGTAATCAAAACCTAAAGATGGCGCCTATCAAATGAAATGGTTCTTCAGAAGTCTGACGAAAACAAAAAAAAATGTTAGTGACAATTGTAAAATAAGATTTTTTTACTGCAGATACTACTGTTGAACAGTTTAATACGATGATCTAATGATGGAAAAGAAAATGAACATGAAAAATAACTTACTTGCAGGTTTTATGAATCTAAGGTTCTTTTTTCCACACAATATGTCAGCATGGATAGGAAAATTCTTCCACTAGATTATAATGCAAGTGACAATAAGAATTGTAATTTTCAAGTAAAAATTGCAGAACCTGAAGAATTTGCTTTTAATTGGTATTAGCAATTCAAGGAGATCTTGCTAATTAACAAGATGCTTGTGCATCTTGTCGTTAGGTGATTTTTCTTTTGACAGCATTTTTACTGGTCATGCATTTAAACAGCAAAATTGGCCATAAAGTTCTTTGCATACCAGTTAAGAGAATATGGACACCAAACTATGTCTCTACATTTTGCAGCAGTATAAAATAAATTCATTTTCTTCACAAAACTAGGATGTAACAATGTATAAAACTAGGATCTAACAATGTATTTTCATCAACCTGTCGATAGCAGAATATGAAGGATGTTTCCCCAGATTAAATATATATACATATAATATATACATTGGGGCGTATTTTATTTTACTGTTCTGTTTTATTCTTCTGGCATTGTATGGCGGAGAAATACAATCTCAATCCTTGCAGAACAGTGGGGGTTTTCTTACATATGTACTTTCACATACTTCATTTTAATACAAATTATTTTCTAAAATGTATAGGAATGGGAATTTGTGTTTTTGTAATGTAACAATGTAGGCTCAGTTTCCTAAAAAAGAGGATTTCAGATATCTACACATGTTTGCACACTGCAAAATAATACACACCATTTTAAATGAGCTCAACCATAATCTATCTTGGAGAATGAAAAGGGAGAGTGCAAAAACGCAAGGAAGAATCCTAATGCGTGAATGATTCTATTCTTCCATTCAGCTGTGCTGAAGTACCTTACAGTATGGCTTACTCATAACAACTGTAATACCATCAGAATACAATTTCAATAACTTGTCTATTTCAAACCAAATGTTTTCATTTCATTATGTTGGTGTGCTGCTAACTGTCTAAATTTTAAGCACAAGTGCAACAAAAGCTTAAACAAAACAGGGCCTTTTATTCTCAAAAGTGAATTAGAACATTCAGAAACAGTGGAATATTAGATTAATTATGAGACTAAAAATATCTTTTTAAAAACAATGCTCAGAACTGGGTAGTAGAGCAAAGAGTAGTTATTGGAAGAAAATCTCAGATCTAAAATACTTCTAATTGAATTGAAAAAAAAGAAATGGAAAACAGTAACCCAAAGCAATGGAGGCATATCTCAAAGGTATGGACAAGCTACTGTCTACTCATGGTTGGTTGTGTATTTGTTTGCATCTTCTCTGAGCTGTTCCCAATTACCAACCTCCTTTATGTGTTTTCTTGGTAGTCTAGTATTTCAACAATGCTGCAGTCCTCCACTCAGGAGGACTGTAGCAGACATAGACTGGCGTTGGAAGAAGTCACAAGGCACTCAAATAAGCCAGGAGAGTTCTCAAAGCACATTCATGTAATTCTCTGTTTCACTTTACATTGGTGTGCCCGAGTGCTAGCTTATCTACCTGCCCACCTACTGACCTGGGAACAACCAGTGTGTGAAGAAACAGCAAACTGGGAAGATGGCCAAGAACTAAAACACAGAATCTACAAATAATTCTCTTATTACTGCTTTGAACTTTAACACAAAATACATTAGCTGGAAGATTAGACCTGGAAATTTGATGGAAATTCCATTCACTTTCTAAACACTAAAGAATTCAATTTAAAAAATTAATATTCAGATTTTTTTTCCCCTCACACAATATTCTTGGTACACTGTACACCACTTCACTACCTAATGACACACTTCAATGCATACATACACACATGTATATGTAGGTATATATATACAAACATTGAAATGTGTACCTATTCTCATTACATAGGCCATATACATTATGTATGCCTGCCCATATGAATGCAATGACCACGACTCCTGAAGGACTAATTGCATTCATTCATTTTTTTCAGCCCAGCATGAAGCTGGTAGATTGCTGGGATCATAGCAACAGGGGAGAGAAAGGAAGGCTCATCTTTATCTGTCCCTTTCAAAAACCATATAGGGCTAGAAGAAAGAATGCAATGAAGTGTCCTGACTATGTGCACTCAGAAAAGATTTAATAAGAAGCATTTAATGAAGATCAGGTACCACTTAACAAGGTGCCTTTCATACAAAGGTGGAGGCCAGTGAAACTATTGTTCTTTGTGCAGTTTTTCCATAGAAGATTTCAAACTGTTTCAAACACCCACTTTTAAAATAAACACCCACGTTCTTTTGGAGACATAAGGTGTTAATGAAACTATTAAAAGCAGAGAAAGTAGGTGTAAAGAATTGACAGCTCTACTACTGATCTTTTAATTACAAGGAACCAGTCAGAGATTTCTTCAGCTCTCAGAGCAAGCCGCTGGATAAAATGCTCTCAAAATGCAAGCTATGCTGATTCAAAATAGGTTTACATATACATACAACATAAATACAAGGATGTGTAGGTATACCCCAAGTACTTAGGCTCCTATGCTTCTCCTGACATAAGAAATTTAAACTAGAACACCAACATCAAAGTAAACACCTTGACTTTACCCTTCTTATCCACAACTTCTTCATTTTCTTACACATGTGTAACTGCTTTCTTCCTATTCCAGCCATTTTTGCAAGGCTTCCCTCAACTCTGTACATAGGCAGAACTATATCTATATGGGAAAAAAAAAAAAAAAAGACAAACCAACAAAAAACCAGCCACATGATCTCAGCACACACAACCAACAAGCTATGGTGGAATCCACAAACACATAACAGATGGCAGAACACTCAGACATCCATCCAGCCCGTGAGTGTGCTCCAAGAAGTGCCGGGTGTGTGTACGCTGCCACATCCAGAGCTTCTCAAAACTAAATCTGTGAATGTGGCTGGCCCAGGGAGGCACTTAAGCACACTTCTACCCACCCACCCAACTGCAGCAGAACTTAGAACTTAGGTGTGTAAGGATTGAGTTCAAAGAAGTTAGATGCTTTTCTGAAACATTGCCTAAATACTCAGCTACAAAATCCAGGTTGTGAAATTCTAGTCTAGGCATAGAATTTTCGGAAGTATCTCCTCATGTTTCTGTTTGCTGCCCCTAAATATCTATCTAGAAAAAAAAGTCTCTAGCAACACTGACCAAATTGTGGTAGTTTAATTATGGGAAATCACCAGCTGAAGCTGAAATTACTTCTCAGTACCTAAATTCACTAATTACCACCTGATTTCTTGATTTTTATCCACATAAGTACACAAAGAGAAAATATATCAGCATCCTACGTCTTTATAATGATTCTTCTATGGATTTGGTGTGCCATTTTCCTGTATAAACTGCAGCCAAACCTAGCAATATTCCTAATAAAAAATATTTGCTTTTGTGAGACTAGAAGCTATGGCCTCTACGCTATGACCAGAAACTAGACTTGCAATTAAAGCATACTTTAACCACTCTGAAACTAACAAACAATTTACGAAGCTACATAACCTGACACTGAAACAACTTACAGGGAAATATCTAAACAGAAACCACAATCTTAAAGCATAATCCTGGCAAGCAGAAAAACGTAGCAATAATTACAACAAGTAGCTCAGCTTGAACTGTGACAAGATTAAAAACAGTAGCAGGTATGATGTAGGTAGACCGCTTCAAAATTTGTTCCTGATACACAACATTCAGTCTGAATTATAATTAAAGGGATGCTACCAATCAAGATTAAATTAATATGCTCCGTTCCAAAACTGAGCATTGTATTCAGAATAATATTCCCTGATGATACTAGCTTGTAGTCTCATATGAGAAAACATATATGCAGTGATGAAAGACTAATGCACTTTAATGCAACAGTTAAAATTTATGTACACTTAATTCTAAGCCTACATAAATAAACAAATAAATCACATTTTTGAGCTTACTTGAGGAGTCATTTCCAATTCGAAAAAAAAAAAAGGAAATAAAAAGAAGAAATGAAAGAAAAAAAAGAGAGAAAGACTAAAAAAAGTATTTTATTTACACTTCAAAATTTTAATACCTGAGCATATTTTCAACTGGTACTGGACTACAGCATTTATGGAAGGTGTATGCTGATAATTAAATACAGAGGAAAAGTAAGGCATGGCAATACTTTAAACATTTCTAAGAACTGACTTTGATTCTGTAAAAATACACAACTTTGTTACTCATACATGCTGACAATAATGACCATACACTTTCTAATTGCTCTAGCAGAACTTTGGCAACTAACCGAGCAATGTAATATGAATTTTGCTAATAGACTCCCGTGATTTTTTATTTACCAAACATTGTTCACACCAGGAGCACTTATCATCTGGGCCACTCAACAGTTTGCTAATAAAGTGTCTTTCAATGAGAATGAAATCTTTATGTATTTCCGTAAGTTGCTGCAGTCTAATACTAATAAAAATTAAACCATCAAATCTGAAGGAAGGACAACCATTATTAAATTCTTCAATGTTTAAATGAAACCTTAATTTAAAGTGCCTTTATCATTATTAAGATGATCAGTATTTCCTTTTTCTTTAAAAGGAATTAATTGGTTCTATGGCAGTTGTTATTTCTGAATAAACACAATAAAGAAGCAGGCTAAATCACAATGGTAGTATTTGTGTTTATAGAATAACAGTATATTTTGTCCTCTAATTTCAACTAGTTATCCCCAAGTAAGCATCTCTACTTACTTCTACATGCGTTCATCTCCTGAATCTGCCTCTAGATGAGGATAAATCACTGCAAAGTTATTCCTGCAACACTGTTAAATGCTCTAAAAATTTTGATATCTAAAGACAATTTTGCCTTCAGCTCAGGTTCTGATGAAACTAATTCAAAAGAGAAGTGCTTTCTTTTCTTTAGGTCTCTTCCAGCTGGCATTCAGGTGTTTGCCTGTTTTTCTATAATGCTTGTGTTATTTGGAAATCACACACAAACTGGCACACTGTATAAAACAAAGGAGAGCTGCATTTGCACTCTGCTCTTTCTCATATTTTTATTCACAAATAAACATGACTTCCATATGGATACATCCATTTTGAGAGAGCAGTGTTTTAAGACATGACATATTTTTTTTAAAACAGAAGGTTTAGAAACATCTCAAAACTCTTCCTCTGCTGTTTGGAAAAATAATAAAACTAAGTTTTCTTTGCAGTTTGCTGATATTTGATGTTGGATTATTAAGAGATTCCATTAATAGTAGTAACAGATGACTTAACTTACTAGAATCCTTATAAATATAATTCAGTATATAATGCCTACCGACTAGGTAAGCACTGTTTGTACCTTCAACTGTCTTTACCTACATACAGTTAAGATTATCACACATAAGAAAACAAGTGAAAAATCTTGAATCGAAGGGTATTTTTGAAGTTTTTAAACTGTTATGCCAGCAATGTGTGCATTTAGTCAAATCTATTTCTTTCAGTGATCCTCCTTTTGCCTGGTGGAATTTGAGAATATAACTTTTTTTTCTAGCAGTTATATTTCATTTTGCATAACAACAGAAATAAAGATTCTGGTTTTTAGAGGCAAGCAATTTTTTGGGACATATGTTCTTTGATGGTTGATGTGAGGTGTATTTACACTGAGCAGCTTTTTTCAACACATGTAGAAAGAGGAAAATGTAGGGAGAGGCATTTCAAATCATAGATGCTCATCATACCCAAACATGATTGTTTCTATTTCTTTGCCTCACGTTTTTTTTGCCAACTGTTTATTGCTGAGGGGTTGAGACCAGGAGCACAGTATTAAAGTACTGGACAGACTAGCTAAGCCTGGGCACCTGAAAATTCTGCCCTTTAACTTCTGCATCACCTATTTTAAACCTGCTGTGGAATACCGAGGAGTGGAGTTTTCTGCAGGCAACAGAGATCCATTAAAAAACATGACCTGTGACAAAAATCAATGTGCTAATCTCAAGCCAAACAGCAGTATCAGAAGCATAAAAAAGAGATAACCTAAGATAAAACGTCCCCAAATTTACCATTTAAAAAAAAAAAAAAAAAAGAAAAAAGATAGAAAAAAAAATAAGATTAAGTAAGCCTGCCACGGGCACTTTGAAAAGGCAAAAATATTTAAAACACAGCCCAGCTGACTTTTTGCCTAAACACATGGATACCATTTGGAGGAGGACTGAAATTTTCTGATGCTAAACATGAGGAAAAACTCCAGAAAAAAAATAAAATTAAATGAAACCTCCCTTTCCAGTGCTGAACAGCACTCAGAGCCTGGCGCTAGGAATCCTCCGGGGCCAGAGGAGCGGGGCGACTGCGCCAGCACCACTCGGCCCCGACTGCGTAGACCCCGGCGATGCGCAGTCCTGTGTCCGGCGGCACCGGCAGACCCCGGCCAGGGACGGCGTACCTACCTCGCTTCCTCACCTCCAGCCCGCCCGGGAGAGCCTCCCGCCGGGTGGGCAGCGCAGGGCACGGCCGGGCAAAGCCTCTCCTGGACAACCACCTCACCCGGGGTGCCGCGGAGGTGCCGCCGAGGGCGCAGAGCTCTGCCCGCAGCCGGCCCGCCGGGCCCGCCGCAGGAACCCTTCGGGGCGCCCTTGAGGGGCACCCCGGGAGGCCACTACCTGTGCCCCTCATCCCTGCCGAGCTCCCGGAGCAGGGCTCGCAGCAGACACGGGCTGCCCCGCAGCGAGGGGCACCCATGCTCCCCGCCGGGAGCGCATCCATCCGGCTCCCGCGGGCCGGCGGCGGCCGATCCCGGGTGAAGCCTTGGAAGGAAAGGAGAGAGGGGAGCAGAAAATCGCCCCCCGCCACCCACCCCACCATCACTGCCTGCAGCCCTGAACCTCCGTAAGAGAAAACTTTTCCTCTCTATCTTGCAGCCGGTCTCCCGACACGAGTCTCCGGCGCCGGAGCGCCGCTGTGCGCCCGCTCGCCCGCTCGCCCGCCCGCCCGGTGCGGGCCCGCGGCCGCCCCTCGTACCTGGGGTTGGAGCTGTTCCAGTAGACGGCGTAGCGGTCGGCCACCGCCTTGGCGCCGGGCTCCTGCCCGCGCACGCACACCCACAGCGCCGCGGCCGCCAGCAGCAGCATCTCCACGTGCGGCATCGCGCCCGGCCGGCGGCGCGGGGAGGCGGGATGCAGGAAGAATAAAGAAAAGGAAAACGGGGGAAATAAAAAATAATAATAAAAAAAAATCACAAAAAAAAAAATTAAAAAGCCACGAACGGGGAAAAAGGCAGGCGGAACCGAGCCGGGGCGCGGGAGCTGCGGGGTGAATGAATAAAAAGCGAAGCGCGGAGGCGGTGGGCTCCGCGGCGTGCCGCGCCGCAGCGAGCGGAGGGCGCCTGGCGCCGCAGACGAGCAGCAGGCAGGGAGGGCGATCTGCGGCCCCTTAGGAAGCCTCACCCCGGCAGGGGGTGGTGGGGGCCGAGACGAGTGGCGGCGGCAAGCGGCGGGCGGTGTTCATTCACCGGGAGTCCCGCGCAGAGCCCACGGCACGACATACACCGGCCCGCCGGCGCGGCGGGCGGGCGAGAGCAGCGCTTCCTCCGCCCCTGAGAGCGGCCCCGGCGGCGCTGATGGCCGGAGTGCGCGGGGATGGAAGGAGCGAACGAGCGAGCGGGAGACGGGGAGAAGAGCGGGGAGGAGGAGGGGAAGGAGATCTTTCCCCTGGAAGCCCACGGGAGGTCCTGGCAATATATTAAAGGCCGCCGACTGGGAGCAGGAGGAGAAGTACCCGCAGATCTCAAAGTACAAAGTTTGTGTCTTCCTTTCTGGACCTCCGCTCCCCGCAAATGAGTAACAAACAAAAACAGGGGGGAAAAAAAAAAAAAAGGGAGATGGGGGGAGGGGAAGAGGGGGGAAGAAGCAAAAGCCCTGAGGAGTTTGCTTGCTGCGCTGATGGAGTTGAGAAGCCTGTTCTGCAGCACGGAGTGTCTTGAAGGAGACTTTGTGGAGTGGTTTTCTTGTCCTTCCTGTTCCTGGGTGGTGGATGCACCAAGGACTGAGTAACAGCAAAGGAAAAAAAAAAAAAAAAAAAGGCGGGGGGCAGGAAAAAAAAAAGAGCGGCCAATCCAAGAAATATAGCGGCGTGGAAACCAAGGAGATGAAAGTTAAAAATATTGTTCTATGAGAGGGCGTGGAGAAAAGCAAAATCTCGGAGAAGTGCAAAATCAAGCCTGCAAACTCCTCTGACGATGCTGGTCTTGGCTGGCCTCTCCTGCTGGAATGGAGCGATACGGCGAGGTGCGGAAATTTCCTGATTCAGCCTCCCGGAGCCTCTCTGAGATAAAGCAGGGTCCAGTCCCGTGAACATCAACTTCTGCGGAAGGACAAAACAGTTTGAAGGAGCAGGGAGGAGGTGAGAGAAAAAGAATCCACCCCTCAGATGACTACATAAGGAGATCGGAAAAAAACCAACCACCCCAGATCTTCTCGGTATTGCCCAACAGCTGCTCCCCTTTTCCCTCTGAAGCAGCAGCAAGAGCAGCAAGGAAAAATATACCACGCCAGCAGGCAAATAAATAAACTTGAATGCAGCGGCAGGCAGGGAGGGATCGTAAAGAGCGACGAGGATTGGAGGGGCAAAAGTCAGTTTTGAAAAAAAAAAAAAAAAGCTTTATGGGAGAGAGAGAAAAAAAATCTTTAAACAGTCACGCCCCCTGTTGCAATGACCGGTCCCTTCACTGCGTGTAAATCCGACATCAGCAACCTGGAAAAGCTAGGAGCCTGGCGTGCTGAGCTGTCTCTGTGCATGCGTGTGTGCGACAGGCAGCCGCAGAGATGTATAGGCGGTATAGCGAGGTACGCAGACGCGCACACACACACACACCCGGCACGCATACATACATGCACACGGGAGGGTCCGATCTGGCGCCGGTGTGCCTGAGGGATGAAGACGACGAGGAGGTGCAGGCAGCCAGCTCGAAGCACGGGCACTGCTGCTTGATCATGTGGGATTTTTGCATGCAGTTTACTTTGGAAAGGGGGGGATTTGCGGACGCAGCCAGTCAGGACACAGCCTGCTGTTTGCTTACAGATTCCTTTTTTTTTTTCCCCTTTTTTTTTTTTTAATTTTTTTTTTTTTACACCTCGACCTGATTGGCTTGCAACACGAGAAGGGAGGCGTCGTCCCGGGCTTCTCCTCCTCCATGCCAAAAAAAAAAAAGACCCAACCCCACCTTCTGGAAACCTGACTAATTGAATTACTAAGAACTCGGAGTGGTTCCTGTGCAGCCTTGCTGCTAAAGGTAACCATTTCAACGCCGGATGCTGCGACAGGCATGGCGCGGGACCCGCGTGCGGACGAGTTTCCGCCTGCCACGAAAAACCGTGTGCCGAGAAATTCCATCGAAACAGCGAACTCCTTCCCCGCGCTCCCCCCGCGCCGGGGCTCGGCACGCACAGCGCAGCGCTGCGGGACCCGGCGGGGCGCGGGACGACCTTCCGCAGCCGCGGACGGGGCTCCGCTCCGCCACCCGCCGCCGCGGGCACGCCAACACCGCCGGCGGGGCACGGTGGGCCGGCGTTCGGCCGCCAAATGCCCGCGGGTGCGCGGAGGGGGCGGAGCGGCGCGGGCAGGTGAGCGGCTCCGGCGGGCGGGGCCGGGGCCGGGGCCTCCTTTTGCCGCTCCCGCTCGACGATGTTGCTTGGGTGACGGCGGCCAGTGCCGCGTCCGTCCCGTCCCTCAGCGCTCCGGCCCGGCCCGGCCCGGCCCGCGGGGCCGCTCCCGCCGCAGGCGCGGCTCGGTCGGAAGCGCCCCGACTCCCCCCAGCGGCGCGGCGGCGCAGCGCGGGCCGAGCGGCGGCCGCATCCTGCGCGGGGCTCGGCTCCGCCGCGCCGCTGCTCGCTGGGCTCCTCGTTTCCCTGCGGTTTTCCTCAGCGTGAAGAAGGACATCGCGGGTTAATCTTCACCGTTCGCATCATCCCAACGGTTCCTGCTCTTCGCCCCCCGCTCGGAAGTTACTGAAGCGACGGAGCAGGAGTTAAAAAGAAACAGTCAAACCCCTTGGGTTGGTTTTTAAAAATTTTTGGGGGTATATTTTTAGTTTTGGGAGGAGGTTATTTGTTTGTTTAAGAGTAAAGCTTAAAAACTTGTCTCCCCATGGTCTTCCTTCAGCCCTGTTTACAGTGTGTTAACATCTGTAGATTAGTGTTAGTAGCCTACAAAGTACATCAGCCGAGTAAATGACCCAGGTAAAACAGGCACCATAAACACAAACTCTACATTCCTTTTCATTATAAGAAGCCCAGAAATTCCGAATTTTTGCCCTCTTTGAACTAAGTTCTTTTAATAGGCAGAGACACATCCGATATTTCCTTAGTCTTTTTTTTTTCCTCCAGCACAGATAGACATGTGGAAATCACTGCCATTGTAGAAAGCAGAATAAATAACACTTTCTTTTTCCCCAAAGAATCTCCTCAGCCACATTTGTAAGAAAAGCTCAGTATTTTTTTCCTCTTTGTTCTCCTTGTGGGAAGTATCACAGGGAAAGAGCAAGGGGTCAGTTTGTACAACTTAAAATACATTTTAATAGCAGAGTCAGAGCTTAATCTAGTATATAAAATGTCCTTCCAGGACTGTAATGATTGGGGTTTTTTTTAACACATACGAAGCTGTGAAAAGAAGGCAAACTATTGATAACTGGGGAAAAAATACAAAAAATACTAACAATAGCAGGAGTATATCCTTTTCCACTGCTTTACTTAGCAAGCAGGTTGTAGGTGGCTGTATCTTAGTAGTTTATAAAGAGTACAGACACATAAATCCTTTCGAGTGAAGATGTAAATTAATTCCACGAGTAAAACGAAATACCAGTTTAATAAAGAGAAGGTGAGAATATTTTTAATATCATAACCTGTTCACAGAACTGATCAAATATGCAGGAACTTGCCAGCTTCTAGCCCACACTCCATTTTCATGATTACATGATTACACAGTTATTGATGGCACAGTTGTAAAATGCTTCTGTGTTCCAATGGCCCCTGGCATTAGTGTTCATTAGCTAGGAAGGTAAAGACTGTTAACAAGTGATCCAGCACCGGTGAAACTATTTTGAATACAGTGTTTAGAAAAATTAGTATGTGTGCACAGTGTGTTTGGAATGCCTCTGACAAGCTGCCCCTGGACCTTCTGCACAAAGGAACCTTTTCCCTCCACTGTAGAGCCTGTACTTCCTCGGTGGCTGCACAGAATTCCTGAGGGTTGATGTGCTGTGCTGCAGCAATCACTACCTCAATTGATCACATAGTTCAAAATAATTAAACTAAGCACAGCCTAAGACTTTGTCTGATGGAAAAGTGATGTATCTGGATGTTTTCTTTCTTTGCTGATTGCCATTAACAGTACACAATATTTGTGTAATTGTCCAGCAATTCTTGATATCTTGAACAGATATAAATGATTTATGGTGTTACAATGTAGGTAAAGTTGTTAAAATATAATTTAAGTACTTGTCTTTGTCATTCAGGGATACTTTGTCATTCATAAAACAGAAAATTTTTCCTATAGCTTGTATGTATGATTTTTATCTTCTATAAATTTGAGCAGTGCTTCAGAAGTAAAACTAACTGATAGGACCCAATCCACCTTTTTTCTTGACACTAACTCCAGAAAGGTATTCAACAGGCAAGTATCATGGGCTTTTTCCTCTTGTTAAAACCCAGAGAATTAAGGAAAAAATGGATGCATACTGGAAATACGAAATATAGTGAAATATATAGCTGCACCTTAAAACTTTTTTTCCCTAGATTTTGTGAAAATGTGCATTTTTAAATCATATGCTAACATTTCAGTAACATTTTATTAAACATAGCGAGGTGAAAATTATATATATATATATATATATATATATATATTCCTGTGTTTATCTGTGTTTAAATCATCTGCAATATTTTTCTAAAAGCCTGAACAAGATTTCAGCTTTTTTTGTTTATCAGCAGTAACCCTGGACCTGTATTTTTCAGGACCTGAAAGCATCATGCTTTCTTATCTTTTTAATCAGTCTCTGATTGCATAAACATGTTGACAAAAAATTATTTAGAAGCAATCTCAGCTTCAAGTTTTGCAGATTGATAGCTGAACAGAAAGGTTAATCATCACAAATTCTCTCATCTTTTACAGTAATCCCTGATACTGTAAACTGTCAGAGAATAATTCTGAACAAAATCTTAGACTAATTTCCATATGAGAGGAATAGGTACCATGGGCTTAAATAATACTATTAGAGACAAGTGTGTTCCTAATTTGATTGCAAATATTCTCAACAGGATAAGAGCTTTTTTTCTAGGTGATTTCTCTAACTTAAAGGTATTTTTTCCTCTCAAACACATTTGCCTGTGAGAGACTCTGTGTATGTACTCCCCATTTCTTTTGTCCTTTTTTTGTTTCCTCATAGGAAGAAGAAATAATCTTATGAAAAGAACGTAAGGAAATGGCTTCATACAAACCTGAACCAGTATTTAGTTTTGTGTGTGAGTATTTTCAACTTGCTAGAATAGGAAAATTAAATGAAAATTCTTGATATTTTTATTAGACTGTCTGGCGACTCCCTTGCTCCCCTAACCCTCATTTTCCAGTCCACCAACCAGAGATAGATTATTTGTTTACTCTCCTGTGATGTACCGAGGCTCAATAACTTCATGGTTTTGGATGTTCAAAGAAGCAAGTTCAAGACCCTTGTATAAAATAAAAAGAAAACGACATAGCACAAAATACAATAATTGAATTTTAGACAACTTTTAGAGGGGTAATTTTCCAAGATATTTTCAGGCATTTTATTTTGTCCAGGAATCATGCACGTTCCTTTTTGCATATGGTTCTTAAAAATTTGCTGTTGTTTTTAATGAAAATCGTCTAGTTATCAACTTTGCTTCCATTTCAGTTTGTCAGCTCAAATCCTGTGCATCTGGTTGAGCAGTCAAATGATCTTTAGCTCACAAATTGAGCAAGATCTCTTCAGCACATAACTATTTTAATGTTAGTCTGGAAATTTGCAAAGTTTAATACATTGAGGAAAACTTTGAGGAGAAACCAAAATATTTCCTAGCTTCATATAGCTACTTCATGATTTCCCCCGCCCCCACCAAAGCTTGAAAGGGAAAGAATTACAAGGCACAAGATTTTCAAAAAATAAAAAAAGGAAGCAGGTTATTTATCTATCCCTAGACAGAGGTAAATGTTGAAATTAAATGTAATATCCCCTCCATGCATGTAGGTAATAACTAAGATACAGTATTGTCATTCAAGTTTGCGTTTGTTTGTCTTAATAAATACTTTAGCTAATGTTTGCGAAATACCTATTTATGAGGAATTTGTTTGTTGACACACTTTAAAGAGTTCAAAATCTATGCCTTTGTGAAGTTAAAGTATTTTTAATACTGTCAGTTTGAAAGGCCAAATAAAAGCATTTGTTTCTACCCACTCAAGACCCTGTGTAGACTTTCTGGCTTTATGAAATGTAAAGCTTGTTGCACTGATTTGTCATTAATATTGATTCAGTAAGAATAACTGAAATAGCTCATCAATAAAGTCGATGGAGGAGAATCCATGGCCCTAGGATAAATATAGAGCTTTCCTTTTCTTACCCACTTCAATTCCTAAAGACATTAATTTAAAGATCTTTTTTAAAGACTTTTGAAAGCAATTGCTCAATCTTAATTTATTAAAGAGTCTGGATCTTGCAAAACCTCCAGTTTTGGTATTATCTCTGTAGAAACAAGTATTTAAAGCTTGTAGGTGCAAGAAAGATTAAGTACTGTACTGTAAAAATAAAGTCAGAGACAGTGGACAGTATCAATGTAGTTATTGCAAAGACTGCTGTTTATTCCTGCAAAAAGCTCTGTATTGAGCAGATAGGCTATACAGGTTATACAGATTATGTTACATGAGCAGGGTCTCATTTCAGCATCTGTGCATCTCCTATGATGACAGGGCAGGACTTAAGCCAGCTAAGGTAAATATTAATCACATTTGACCTTGTGATACTCTTAAATGATATTTTGTGTTGCTTGCTGTTCAAATGCCCACGCTGAGACTGCATTTTTCCAGACTCCTCATGATGAAAGTTAGCCTTTCAGGATTCTTTCTCTGCACTGAGTAATTGCAGATGGTGGTCTAGAACATCAGTGTTTGTTTAGAAACTCTCTTTTCAAGCAGTCTTTTCAAAACAGAAGGATATTTAAAAAATAACAGACAAACAAAATAAAACCCTCCGAAGATTAAAAGAGGTATACATGCATGTAAAACCAAACACTGAATTCACAATAATATGAGCAGAAACAGGTGTTTGTGGTTCTTGGTTTTGTAGTGATACACTAACTAATGGAAAAATCATTAATCTTGTCTTATAGACATGGGTATTTTGTTTGTTGCTAGTTTAAGCATTGTTGCATGGGAGAGACAGCTAGGGTAATTTTTTTGTCTGTGCCCACATAAGTGAGGAAAAACAAGTTAGAAAATCAAGGCACAGGTTATCACCTGGAAACATGCTGGAAATCCTGTACCTGATTGCCATAAAACTCTGTGTAGTAAACATGATTATTAATTTTTGTTATTAATAGCCCACTTTACAAGAATAAAAAAATTCACAAGATACCCTTTAATAATTTTCAGAATTTAATCAACTTTCAGGATGATTTTCAATTTAAGTTTGTGCAACTGCAATCATTATTCTTGCTGTTCATTTTATATATGAATCATAGCTGTAAAATCATAAACAGTTCCTACTGTTGCAAAACCGTGTGCTTGCTTGTGCATATCTTTCAGTACCTAGCAAAGCCTTAGACTTTGACACTGTTCCCTCATCACACAGTACCACCCCTTAACTAACATTACTCACCTTACTGAAAATGAGTCAACATTAAGAACCCCAAACAACAGAGCTGCAGAGTAGGTTATTACAGATCATGCCACAGTTCTGCACTAAGTTAGCACTGGAAGCCATCACTGCCCTGATATGTTGCACAAGCAAGAGTTTTACAGTCTAAAGACAGCTCTAAGGAGTTTGCATGCAGACGTAGTTGAATGGCATGAGACAGCCTCTCCATTCAGGAAATCCAGAGCTGCTTCACTAAGGCAGGCTCAGCACACGCCGTGTGCTGGGGGTCTCTGTGCAGAGGAGATGCTGTGCTGATCAAGGGAGCAGACGTGGCAGGGCATTGCTGGGTGCCGTGGGTGACACATGGCCTGTGCAGATGATGCCATCCAAGGCGTCTGCCAGCACGGCACAAAGGTTACCCCCAGGGCTGTTTGGTGCAGCTTCTCGCCCAATCCCGTTGGCTTTGTACAGCAACACTGGTGCTGCAGCCATGGGACAAGGTCCTTTTGGCTGGGGAGAAAATCTAATCTGGTTAAAAGAACAGAAATAAGACAGGTATATATTATTGCGGTCAATTAGCAAGCAAATTCTGGAGAAGTCTGTGTGCAGCTATGCACTTTGGAAGGATTTTGCTGAAAGAAAGAAATCTCAAGAGTTTTCAGTGATAAAAAGCAGAAGAGTTATTTACTGTAGGTGGGGTGGAGGACTCAGTGTTTTTACCTATACTGTTTGGACTCTAACAATGCTTTTAATTAAAAAGCCTGTCCTTAGAGTTCTGTACCTAAGAGAAAACACACCCTTTCCTTTAGAAACTGTATTTCTGAACAGTTTGCAGAGTAGAGTTTGAAGACTGAGGCCTCAATGTTTTTGAAATAAAAGATGTCACATTCATGCCTGGGTATTTGTATTTGTGTGAATTCCAACAGGAAATAGAAATAATGGGGTTATCTAAGACATTTATAAGCACAACAAACAACAACTTTCAAGACAGAGTCATTAGAGAAAGGACATTTTCTTAACCCTCTTCATTCCTAAATCAGAGAGGTCCACTAACATAACACATTTGTTGCAGATTTGCAACCTTTTCCACCTCATATACCAAGTTTGGCTGACTCTTGAATTCCAGGAGATTAGACTCAGCCAAACAAGAACAGAGCAGAATTAGCTGCCTTGTGTGATCTATGCCAACAAAACAGACATCAGCTTGACAAATACCAGTCTGATAATCGTCATGGAAAGCCAGATGTAGAAAAGCAACAAGGTTAAAATTTTTTAGGACTATTTAACAAGACTTTGGTTGCAGTCTCACTGTCAGTGAAGGTGCTGTGGATATAGTGGAGAACGGATTTATGAAAACATTGCAACATTTTGAATCGCATTGTCTTCTTTGTGCCAGTTCTAAGTGAATATTATTCTCCTTACCATCAGCTGTGCCATAGCCTTCTAGGGCACTGTACTGTCAGAGGAGAAAATATGAGAATTTTATTTTCTCAGACCATAATATCAAAAACTTAAATGAGAGAAAGTAGTCTTTTGGCACTCGCGATCCCTCTTCCTTCGTTATGATTTTTTTTACAAGTTTCATCTCGGATGAGCTTTTGCATACACTTCTCTGCTTAATGAAAATTATTCCTTAAAATATTACTCTTTTAAATTGAAGTTACAGACTTGTACAGTTAAGAAATTAATTTCACACCTTTTTGGCAATCATTTGCTTTTACTGCCCTTCATTTTGGACCTTGGCCACAGGCACTCCATAGACGTGAATCGTGCCTTTGACATTGGAAAGATGTTGTCGAAACTAATTTTTCCAACCTCCCATTTCAAAGGGAAGAAAACAGGAGATAGTGGAATCCGGCTAACAGATAACTGAAAAAATAATTCTGAAATGTAGGACTATCTTACATATGTTGAAGGAAAATGCCAAAATCAAGAATTGAAGGACTAGTGATAAATCTTAAAAGGGTAGAAGTAAGATCTTGAAAAGAATTCATAAGCAGACTTCTTAATTAGGAGGGACTATTAATATCTTATAAAATCAGCTCTGTATTCTTAGATCATTTAGTGTTTCAGCATAAACAAAAGAAAACAGTAATTGTCTTCTGAAATCCTTTTGTCAACAGGCATGTGGTAGAAACAGAGTGGAACATCACATTAACTAAAGGCTGGTGGAATCAAGAGATCCACTATCATTAAAAAAAAGCAACAACTTTTTTATAAAAAAGTAAAATAAAGTAAACATTTTTTCATTTTGAGTGATAATTGCTGTTATCTGCTGTGAAAATGTTGCTGCATCTTCCCTGAGCCAAGAAATAGGTAATGATAAATTTTGTGTAGCTATTAAACTTTACTTCAGAGGGAAAATAAAAGGGAAGAAGGGGAAAAGACTGGGGCAAATGGAATCAGAATGTGGCACTCTGAGGTCTGAGGTCAATAGTCAGAGCGAAGGTTTTTTATTACCAAGTTACCTAGGATTTGATTGGTTTGGTCCTCCTTTGACATGTAATAGAATATCAGAACTTTATCAGAAGGGATTTGCCACTTAATTTTATTGCCACATATTCCCATTTAACAGAAGCTTGAGGTTAAAATCTGAGTTTGTCTACCTGACCTTGTTAGCTGCAGAGTGGATGTTCTTTGTTCATAGTGTACCACTAAAGTTGCAACTTCTGTATCCCAGTGCTCAGTAAAACATCCTGCTCCTGCAAGGTGCTGAGTGAGACTGTTGCACACAGAGCATATTATTTTTTCCTTATCTTTGGTGCAGTAAAGGATGTTTAGAATTTTACTGGAATTAATCCAACAGGATTAGACCCAGAGTGGCTACATCTTTCACATGTTAAAGAAAATTTGTGTGTTGTCATAAAACATGTTTGTGCCCAGAATCCATGCAAATTGTCATAAAGAGTGATTTGCAAGTCATTTGTGAGAAAAGCTGTAGCAAGACACTTAACACAATCTTGTCAAAATCATGCAGATATGACACAGCACAGTTTCTTTTGCATGGCTTGTACAAAATCATGCTCCACTGCATAGGCTTTAAGACTTTAGGGATCCTTATATCTGTAGTGTAAATTTACATATGTGATAGACAATAAACCAAGGTTAATGAAATATATTATGAAGTTTTGCTAGTAATGGAAAAGCTTACATGAAAAATCAAAGAATATTCAGTCGAGTTGAAGTTTTACCTGCAAACTTATCCTTGCCAACAAAAATACTGTAGATCAAGAAAGCGTAGTAAATGGTATTTAATGTAACTGGCAAAGCAGCAAGGGCTATCATTATAGTGCAATAAATAGCCCAGTGGTATAAAGCCTGACATGACTGCTTATATTGTCACATGTCCACAAAATATGGACCTCTAAAGCTTTTTTGCAACAAAGTCCTTATCTATCTATCATCTATCTCTGCAAAAGAGCTCTTTAGCACTTTTTTCTTTTTTTTCTTTTTTTTTTTTCTTTTTTGGTCCTGAAAACCTTGAAAGGTTATAATAATGCTTTAAAATAAGTAACTCAAGTAACTCTCAATTTCGCTTTTGTGGTCATCAATTCCACTGCTCTGAAGAACCTCATAAACATAATGGGCCCAATGCCAAAACAAGAATTAAATGCTTGTGTGATACCCAAGGGAAGGCATACTTTAACTATGAAGTATTCTCACAAGGAGCCTCGTAAACCTTACATGAAAGTGAATGATCTAGAGTTTGTGGCATTAATGTTTGTTGCTTTGACAGCACTTTTTATCAAAATAACTACAATTTTCAAAGCAAGACTACTTAATTTTGACTATATTGCGCTTTTTTGTTGGAAAGGAGCTATAAATAATAAGTTCACTAAGTTTTGGGAGTAGTTTGCAGTCGATCTAGTTTGTTCCACAGCAGTCAGTTAATCCCTTCAAAGTATCATCTATTCATCAGTTCATTATTTTCTCTAAGCATAGATGGAATATATTAAAGCTATGTGGAAGCATTTAAAAAGAAAAATGGTTGGAAAAGAACAGTACCCTGCATGTCAGCCCTTTAGACAACTGAAAAAACCAGATGCTTTGTTGTATTGTTTTCCCAAAATGCTTCTACTCTCCTTTCCCCTTTTCCTCATCTATTGTATTTATTTTTTTTTCTTATACTCTTTTAAGAAACTGCATTTAAAAAAGCAAGTCAGGTTACATTTGTCCAGTATAGCTGCACTCATATTACTCTGATATTCTCTCGGCTCTTTGCTTTTGATTTATAAGAGCTGGTTGTAATTTGGTAGCATGCATTTTAAAAGAAGTGGCAGTTTAACATCAAAAGACAGAGAAGCAGTAAAGGTCTCAGACTTGCTCAAAGTTTCCACATACACAATATACTATTGTTTGTACTGCATATGCATAACAATTGTTTGAAAGCATTCAGCCTTGCTTGCCAATAACTTCTCAGTCATGTGTATGGGCCTAGACATTCTACATTTCAAGTTTTTTATTTGGTCTGTTTAGGAAAATGAAGGCAAAATTCATCAGGGACTTCAGTGAGATCTGGATTTCACTTGCAGTGAGTAAGAAACATAACAACACCAAATAGAATATCTGCAATATGCAATACGGTGGCATTAAATCTCATAATAGTGCACCAGATCTCCTAGCATTATTTTCTTTTATTTGCAGCTAACAGAAAAAAAAATTAAAGTATTTCAGATGCTTGTAAACTTCACTCCAAAGTATACAAGAAAATTCTTTGATTTGTTGCATTCTGCAGGTATCAAGACATAGCTTGTTCAGTCAAGGAGCCCGCAGAAGAATATATGGAAAATACTATTAGTTGTAAACAAGGGAAAAATTTCAGGCCTCAGCATCGTAGTTTAGATACTCAGCATCTCAATGTATTTTACAAAGAGAGGTAGAGAAGAATTTTGTCTTCTTTTTTACTGGGAGGCCTGAGGCATTTGAGTTCAGTACTTCTGTAGAAGCATCTGCTTCACATCTGTAGATGAGACTTTCCTGTGGGTCCCTAAAGTTACAATTGACTGTGGATTGAAGATCACTACTAGCTCGGGTAGTTATCCACAAATACAATTCCATGATATTGCAGTTCTGAAAGCTATTATTCCTTTCCATTTGCTTTCCTCAGCTGTTCTTGAACAGTCAAGGCTTGCCTAATAGAACCGTAGTTTCTGTAGGAGTCACCCCATTAAGAAAACTAGAACTGTGGAATAATGCCTTTTCCAGCAGTACCCAAAATACTCTCGATAGGAACTGCACCGGGATTAAGAATGAAATCTGGAAGAATTTTACTACTGCTTCCAGTGAAATCAGAATTTTGCCAAGTTTAATGTAACATAATCCAGGCCAGGATTTATGGACACCCTGCCTTCTGATACCAGGCAGCACCAAGCTGTATTTAATCAGATAGGGAGTGGAAACTCAGAGCATGCTGTCTGTGGTGAGTAGTTTCAATAAACAGTGCCTTTTAACATCTTTTTAAGCATCTTCCACCATCATTTTAGACAAAGAAAAAGCACTGCATGCCCAACTTTATTAATACCATTGTTTTGGTTTTGGTTTTGTTAAATAAACAGTATCCTCTCCCTGGTATTTTTTCAATAACCTCCCAGCTTCACTGATCAGCACTCCAATCCCTCACCTCCTCTGTGCAGATCTCTTTCTTTGCCATTGCAAATACTTAGTTAACACCTGACTGCTAAGAAGTTAAAAGATTAACTGTTCTATCCAGAATATAATACATAGTTATGAGTTCTCACAACCCAGATTTTCCAACAGTCCATAGCTGATATTTCCTTGTTTCGCAACCTTTGACAAATCACTTAACTTTACAGATTCACAGCTTACATATCTGAAAAGCATATCTAGTAATAATTACCTACTTTTCTCAAGTGTTGAGGGGATTAATTCATCAGTGTTTGTTAAGCACTTTAAATCACTTGGATGAAAGGCACTAAGTTAAAAAAGAAATTCAGTTCAGAATTTTAAATGCTAGAATTATTGTTATTATAGATCATCTGAAATTATATAGCCCCTGTAAACTCACTTCATTTGACTCTTGATTGCTGAAGCATCTCTCTCCTCAAATAATGTCCTGCCTTGAATTTAAAGAAAATTTGAGGGATGGACAATCTGATATCCCTGGACACCTGTAACCTGGTGATACTGTAAAACTAGTTGTTACAATACTGGATCAAATTTGGCAAGCTATAGCTTTCATCCCTTTTAGTTCTTCTAGCCTTTGTCTTCTATGTATAAGTGTTCTGTTATACTGTGTCTTCTCTTTTAGTTGATACTTATGTTTCCCTCTGACTGAATGTTGGGGGTGGAATTCTCTTTTCTTTCTGTGGAATTTTTCCCATTGTCATGCTAAGTATTTTGGGCTACAACCTAGCTAGTAACAGTTTCTCTCCAAGGGGGTAGGGAGAGGGGAAACAGCGGAAAAGGAGAAGTCGGGCAGGGGCTGCTCTCTGGTTCTCTCGCTCATGTGGCTCAGAGAAGGACGGTCGCTAAAACTCCGCTCTGCCATCCCAACGCCGGGAGCTGCCTTCCTTGGCTGTGGGATCCCACAACCTCCCTGCTCGGACACTCTCACCCTGCATCTCCTGCCGACCTCAGAACATCCTTTTGGAGCATCGGGATCCATGAGCAGCGTCTCCCCTCCATCCTTCCCATCAGGGACACGGACGCCATTCACCGCAGCGCCCTCCAGCCCCGTGGGATCACCGCATCTCCTCCCTGCTCAGCGAGAGCTGGCAGGCAGCGCCAGAACGGAGCCTGCACCGCACAGGAAAGGTGTCCACAGCCGGGAGAACTGTTCACTGGGCTGCCTGCTCTGTTAGTGCTGATCTCGCAGTTATTGTTGTTGTGTTTTGTTTCCTTTGTTATATATATATATATATATATATATATATATATATATATATATCTATATATCAGTAAAGAACTGTTATTCCTACCCCCATATCTTCGCCTGAGAGATCTTTAATTTCAAAATCATAGTAAAGTGAAGGGAGAGGGGTTTATACTCTCCTTTTCAAAAAGAGGCCCCTGTCTCTTTTAGCAAATACCTGTCTTTTAAACCAAGACAAATTTTGGCGCCCGAACAGGGGCATTGCCTGAGGGCATTGAGAGAGGGGTGAAAAAAAGAATAACAGTTCTTGAGTTACCCAAGCTTGTGGTAGGTGACACCATGCTGTCCAGCTTACCCTGGATTGGCCTCCATGTGGTCACTGGTATATCTCTTCCATTTGCAAGCCCTTTTTTAAACATGAGTTTCATAACCAAGGTTACTGTGGCTATTATCCAGCTCATTTTGTGGGTTGATCAGTTGAGGAATTAATGGATTTTTAAACTTCTCTGGAAGATGGCCACATGGATTCAGAGCTATTGCACTCTAAGTGTGTGTTTCTGGGACTACTTCAATAATGGTACTTACTGTGAGGAAGTGACAGCAGGCGAGATTTTCCCCCAACCCATCACCCAGTTTTTGAAGTCCACCCCACCAGTCTTCAAGGGGTTCAAATCCACTCTAAATGCTAATGACATTATATTGTGGCTGGTGTTGCTGATATCCCTGTTCAACCCGTTCTACCGACATTCAGAGATAAGGGGAGATTGACTTGGATTACAACCCTGATACCTACCCCAGGAAATAGGAATGCTGCCCCAGAGCCTGACCCTGCCCCACAGCCCACCTCGGAAAGGAACCACCTGGAGTGGGTGGGGGTTCTATCAAAGGAGATACGTGAGATGGGCCAGATGCTGAAGGAGTACCTTTCCCCAGCTGCTGAGAAACCCTCCCCCTGCCTTAAAGAGGGAGACTCTGGTGGTGCAGCAGTGGGACCCACAGATGTTACATTTGTCCAGGTTCCAAGTTAACTGCAAGGGCACTCACAGCCAGCAGCAGGTGCCCCTGTGGAAACTAGATGAAAACAAGGCACCTAGATAATAAGGGTCAGGAAGGGGGCCCCTCACAACCAGCAGGGGAGCCAGAGGCTGAAACCATCACCGAGTCCCTGTCATACGAGAGTCTCCGTAACCTGCGAAAAGACATTGTACGACGGGGCCGTGAGCCTTTTACAACCTGGTTACTGCAGGTCTGGGACCTTATGGGTACAGGTGTGCAACTGGATGGTACTGAGGCAAGGAATTTGGGAGCCTTGACCCAGGACTCAGGTGTGGACCAGGTATTTGTAAGGGAGCCAGACCTCCTTTCCCTCTGGGAGTGGCTTTTAATGAGTGTAAGAGAGAGGTTTTTCCACAGAGAGAGAATGCAGGAGCACCACCATAGAATGCCTTGGAAGACCTTTGAGGAAGGGATCCAACAGCTGAGAGAAATGGCAGTACTGGAGGTGCTCTTTGGGAGGGATGGACAGCATGACAATGACCCCAACAAGGTCAGGTGCACAGGACAGATGTTGTGGAATCTGGCAAACCTAGGGCCATCTCAATATGCCACTTTTATTGCAACTATTAATGCTGATAACAACTGAGAGACAGTGGGCTCTGTTGCTAACAAGCTTAAGGGTTTTGGCAGTGTGATCAACGGCCCAATGCAGGCCATGTCTCTGCTGTAATTAAAAGCCTCCAAGAGAAGGTGAGGGAGGTGAGGGAGGAGGTGAGGAGGAACAATTTCCATGCAGGACCAGTGCGAGTCACAGACCTCATAGTTAGAGTCCAATGTCCCTGGCTAGCGAGAGAGGGTACACCCCACGTGCTGACCTGTGTTTTTTTCTACGTGACCACGGGGAAGACATGAGAAGGTGGGATGGGAAACCCACTTCTGTCCTGGCAGCACGGGTGCGCCAACTCAGGGAGGGGAACACCAACAGAGGGAACTCCACTAAAGTGAAGGTAGCCTCAGCCTCCCATGGAGGTGCAGGGTATTATAGAAGGGAGGATGATCTGTCAGATCCCCTTGAAGGAACCTCCAGTATGTATGCCCAGGAGAGAAATAATAATCAAGGCTAGAGGAGTCCTGCCTCTAGCCAGGGGGAGGCATGGGAAAACCGGATCTTTTGGACGGTGTGGATCCGATGGCCTGGCACATCAGAGCCACAGGAACACAGAGCATTGGTTGACACTGGTTCACAATGTACATTAATACCATCGGGACATGTGGGGGCAGAACCTGTTTCAATTGCCGGGGTTATGGGGGGATCTCAGGAATTGATTTTGCTGGAGGCTGAGGTGAGCCTGACTGGGAAAGAGTGGCAGAAACATCCAATTGTGACTGGCCCAGAGGCACCATGTATTCTAGGCATAGACTTCCTCAGGAATGGCTATTACAAAACCCAAAGGGACTCAGGTGGGCTTTTGGAATAGCTGCTGTGGTGGCAGAGGGCATTAAGCAGTTGAACACCCTGCCTGGGCTATCAGAAAACCCATCTGCAGTGGGACTCCTCAGGGTGGAAGAGCAACAGGTGCCAATTGCTACCTCAACAGGGCACCACCAGCAGTACCGGACGAATCGAGATGCCGTGATCCCCATCCACAAGATGATCCGTGAGCTGGAGAGCCAAGGGGTGGTCAGCAAAACCCACTCACCCTTCAACAGCCCCATCTGGCCTGTGTGTAAATCTGAAGGAGAATGGAGATTGACAGTGGACTATCGTGCATTGAATGAGGTGACTTCACCGCTGAGCGCTGCTGTGCCGGACATGCTGGAACTGCAGTACGAGCTGGAGTCCAAGGCAGCAAAGTGGTACGCCACCATTGACATCGCCAATGCATTTTTCTCCATTCCTCTGGCAGCAGAGTGCAGGCCTCAGTTTGCTTTCACCTGGAGGGGTGTGCAGTACAACTGGAACCGACTGCCCCAGGGGTGGAAACACAGTCCCACCATCTGTCATGGGCTGATCCAGGCTGCACTGGAGAAGGGTGGAGCTTCAGAACATCTGCAGTACATGGATGACATCCTTGTGTGGGGGGACATGGCAATGGAGGTATTTCAGAAAGGAGAGAAGATCATCCAGATTCTGCTGGAAGCTGACTTCGCCATTAAAAAGAGCAAAGTCAAAGGGCCTGCCCAAGAGATCCAGTTCCTGGGAGTAAAGTGGCAAAACGGACGGCGCCAGATTCCCAGTGAGGTCATCAATAAGATCACTGCAATGTCTCCACCAACCAGCAAGAAGGAAACACAAGCCTTCCTAGGTGCCATAGGCTTTTGGAGGATGCACATTCCTGAATACAGCCAGATTGTGAGCCCTCTCTACCTACTCACCTATAAGAAGAATGATTTCCATTGGGGCAGCAGCAAGCCTTTGCCCAGATCAAGCAGGAGATTGCTCATGTGGTAGCCCTTGGCCCAGTCAGGATGGGACCAGAAGTGAGGAATGTGCTTTACTCTGCAGCCGGGAACCATGGGCTGTCCTGGAGCCTTTGGCAGAAGGTGCCTGGTGAGACGCGAGGCCGACCACTGGGGTTCTGGAGCCGAAGCTACAGAGGGTGTGAATCCAGCTACACTTCCACAGAGAAGGAAATCCTGGCTGCCTATGAAGGAGTTCAAGCTGCCTCAGAGGTGATTGGCACGAAAACACAACTCCTACTGGCACCCTGACTACCAGTGCCCTCATCACACAACGCGCCCGTATTGGAAACCCGAATTGCCCTGGGATTTTGGAGATAATTACCAACCGGCTGGAAGGTGAAAACTTTAGCCTTGCCAATGAAGAGGAACAAGAACAGGTGACCCGGGCCGAAGAAGCCCCACCATATAACCAACTGCCAGCAGATGAAACATGCTATGCTCTTTTCACTGATGGTTCCTGCCGCATCGTGGGGATGAACCGGAAGTGGAAAGCAGCCGTATGGAGCCCCACACGACAGGTCGCACGAGCTACTGAAGGAGAAGGTGGATCGAGTCAACTTGCTGAACTCAAAGCTGTTCAGCTGGCCCTGGACATTGCTGAAAGAGAGAAGTGGCCAAAACTCTACCTTTACACTGATTCATGGATGGTAGCCAATGCTCTGTGGGGATGGCTGGAAAGGTGGAAAAAGGCTAACTGGCAACGTAGGGGAAAACCAATCTGGGCTGCCAATGAATGGAAAGACATTGCCACCCGGGTAGAGAAGCTGCCTGTGAAAGTCCATCATGTAGGTGCCCATGTCCCCAAGAGTCGGGCTAATGAGGAACACCGACACAATGAGCAGGTAGATCAGGCTGCACAGATAGAGGTGTCGCAGATAGATTTAGACTGGCAGCACAAGGGAGAGTTGTTCCTGGCTCGATGGGCCCATGATGCCTCAGGTCATCAGGGCAGAGATGCCACATATAAGTGGGCACGAGACCGAGGGGTGGATCTAACCATGGACAGTATTTCTCAAGTTATCCATGACTGTGAGACGTGCGCTGCCATCAAGCAAGCCAAGCGGGTGAAGCCCCTCTGGTATGGGGGGCGATGGTCCAAATATAAGTATGGAGAGGCCTGGCAGATTGATTACATCACACTGCCTCAAACCCGCCAGGGCAAGCGCTATGTACTGACCATGGTGGAAGCCACCACTGGATGGTTGGAGACCTACCCTGTGCCTCATGCCACTGCCCAGAACACCATCCTGGGCCTGGAAAAACAAGTTCTTTGGAGGCATGGTACCCCTGAGAGAATTGAGTCAGACAATGGGACTCATTTCAAGAACAGCCTTATAAACACCTGGGCTAGAGAACACGGCATTGAGTGGGTGTACCATATCCCTACCATGCACCAGCTGCAGGGAAAGTTGAACGGTGCAATGGCTGCTTAAAACCACCTTGAAGGCACTGGATGGGGGAACTTTCAAGAACTGGGAGATTAATCTACCAAAGGCCACCTGGTTAGTGAACACCCGAGGGTCCACTAACCGAGCAGGCCCTGCCTAATCTGAGCCCTTGGGAATATCAGATGGAGATAAGGTTCCAGTGGTGCACATGAGAGGTATGCTAGGAAAAACTGTTTGGGTGAATCCTGCCTCCAGCAAAGACAATCCCATCCAGGATTGTATTCACTCAGGGACCAGGTTGCACCTGCTGGGTGATGCAAAAGGATGGAGAGACCCGATGCATACCCCAAGGAGACCTTGTTTTAGGGTGAAATACCTATTGTACTGTGCCTATATCTCTAACTGCATGTATGTATATAATTTAACAGTTTTAATTTGATGTAGCATATTATTATGGGAAAAATTCAGAGGTGGATAATGTTAGGGGTTGAATTCTTCTTTTTTCTTTCTGTGAAATTTTTCCCATTGTCATGCTAAGTATTTTGGGCTACAACCTAGCTAGTAACAGTTTCTCTCCAAGGGGGTAGGGAGAGGGGAAACAGTGGAAAAGGAGAGGTGGGGCAGGGGCTGCTCTCTCTGCTGTCTCGCTCATCTGGCTCAGAGAAGGACGGTCGCTAAAAACTCCGCTCTGCCATCCCAACACGGGGGAGCTGCTTTCCTTAGCTGTGGGATCCTGCAACCTCCCTGCTCGGACACTCTTTCTCCTGCATCTCCTGCTGACCTCAGAACATCCTTTTGGAGCATCGGGATCCATGAGCAGCGTCTCCCCTCCATCCTTCCCATCAGGGACACAGACGCCATTCACCGCAGCGCCCTCCAGCCCCGTGGGATCACCGCATCTCCTCCCTGCTCAGCGAGAGCTGGCAGGCAGCGCCAGAACAGAGCCTGCACCGCACAGGAAAGGTGTCCACAGCCGGGAGAACTGTTCACTGGGTTTGCTGCCCTGTTGCTGTTGATCTCGCAGTTATTGTTGTTGTATTTCTCTTGTTACATATATATATATATATATATATATATCAGTAAAGAACTGTTATTCCTACCCCCATATCTTCACCTGAGAGCCCTTTAATTTCAAAATCATAGTAAAGTGAAGGGGGGGTTTATACTCTCCTTTTCAAAAAAGAGGCCCCTGTCTCTTTTAGCAAATACCTGTCTTTTAAACCAAGACACTGAAGAATCTTTGATAAACTGTCAACTGAGAGACTCAATAATATCTTGCTTTTCAGTGTTGCATTAATTTCTAGAGTTCTTCGCAGAACAATTCCGTAATTTTCAGCATTTTTGTGTTGTGGTTAATAAAAGTGGATGCAATGGACACAGAAAGCCACAAGATGCTTTGCTTTTCACATATAAGTATTTCTCTCCCTACACTTCTGAGCATTTTTAGCTATAGCTATGAATAACTGTGAATTAAATAAATAAAGAGGCTTGTAAGCACTTGATTATTCACCCTGAAGTGAAAAGAAGTGGCTTTTAATGAAGCATTTAACCTATTGTTATGCCAAAATGACCAGTGTTTTCTCTATTCCCTTGTTCGTACATTAGATAAAAGTCCCATGAATGAACACTTTGCTACGCTTTAATCCACTCAAGCATCTTATATAGGAATACCAGACTCTATGTTTACAGGAATAACATGTAAAAATCTATGTTCACAGGGATACATATAAAGTTTTTGGGAGCCTGTAGTTATGAGTCAATCACCTTTCTATATGCAATATGTTTGTAGTTTCACATGCTTTAGAATTCTTGTGATCCCCAGGCAACAAAAGCATCTTTCAAGAATTTCTTTCACACGAACTCTTTTTTGTGTCCCCTTTTTTTTCTTTGCTTTTTTCTTGCACAGAATCATAGAACATTCCAACATGAGTAGGAAGGAACTTGTCAGGATCATAGAGTCCAACTCGTGGTCCTGCACAGGACAGCCCAAGTCACACCATGTGCTCGAGCATTGTCCAAAGGCTTCTAGCACTCTGTCAGGCTGGTGCTGTGACCACTGCCCTGGGGATCCTGCTTCAGTGCCCAAATACCATCTAGGAGAAGAAACTTTTCCTGAAATCCAACCCAAACCTCCCCTGACACAACTT
Source organism: Sturnus vulgaris (assembly GCF_052056855.1). Taxonomy (NCBI): domain Eukaryota; kingdom Metazoa; phylum Chordata; class Aves; order Passeriformes; family Sturnidae; genus Sturnus; species Sturnus vulgaris. Next base: position 14,013,913 of record NC_142283.1, on the reverse strand, counting down.
TAGGCCATTCACTTAGATCCTGTCAGTGGGAACCACAGAGAAGGGATCAGGGTCTGCCCCTTCTTTTCTCCTAACAGGGATGTTGTAGACTGCAATGACATCTCCCCTCAGTCTCATTTTCTCTTTCAAACTATCTAGGACAATATTTGAAAACACTGTCTCCTTGTTTTCTTCCTCTGGGACCTCAGTCTTTATTCTCACCTCAACAATGAGTAAACTGCATTTTATTCATGTTTTTTTTATTCTGCATTAGTTAGAACACTGTAGCCTGATTTTTTCCCCACCTACAAATATGAGTATTTCCCATTTAATAAAATATATTCTTTACTTTGTCCTGTTTTGAAGATTATGATAAAGACATCAGTGACAACAAAACCAAAGACTCTTATTACAATTAGAAAGAAGCACTATCATAAGCACAACACCACATATAAATTACATGTCATAGAAAACAGAGATGGACAGACTTTCTGTGGTGTCAGCCTTAGTGATTCTGCCAGTGAAGCTTCATCTGCCATGAGATGAATCTTCACTTTAACTTCAGAAGCTACACCATAATGTTGCAGGTCTAAGCATGAAGATGCTTATTCTGACATTTAAACTACATTTGCTCACACTTTAATCTTATGCCATCCTTGCTAGCTGGATGATAAACAACTGCACTTCCTTCATGAGATTTATAATCTTGCAAGATAGGTGTTTGAAATTAACTTGAAGACATTTCAAATGAAAATTATCAAAACTAGTTTTGCCCTTGTCGTACTAGGTGGATGTAGAAATTCCAGATGTAGAAATTCCACATGTGGACAGTTTTCATGTTTTAATACCAAATTTACTTATCTTAAGATATTTGACATTACAAGGGATTTTGACTCAGCAGAGAAATTTTTATTTTGCAGATAATGCAACACAAGGATAATAAAGCAACTGCAGTACACAGTTGAATAACAACAAAAATCTGATTCCCATTCCAAATGTCTCTACGCTTACCCTCGCTGGTGTGGTTGGTTGAAGCCAGCTCATGCCTGCTGCTCTATTTGAAGTTTGTTTCGTTGGCTCCTGACTTTTCATATCCCTGTGTTGGGCTGAGTCACTTGTACACTTCTCCCATGACACTTTCACTGTCTTATGATGACATCCACACCTTTTTGATTAACTTATGGAAGGACATTTACAGAACCCATTAGTCCGCCCAACTTTAAGAGCCATTGATTAAACCAAAAGTCAGTCCCATGCCCCCTTTTTGTTGGTGTAAGTTCTGCTGTATTTACAATAGCTGTGGTCACCTCTTGTGCTCCTCCCTGAGCCTCAGGAAAATATCTTTGCCCATCTCCTCTGGGTCTTCCTACATTGTAGAGGTTCGTTGTTCAGTTATGGTTGATGTGACCTCGCCCTTAGTGATTTTACAGTTATTTCTACAGACAGAGGAAAACAATTATGTTAAGATAGATGCACTTTAGCTAATGCACCAGTGAGGTCATCAGGAGGGAAAGTGGCAGGGATGGCATTGGCTGTTATATGTGTATCACACCATTCTGAAGAAGTAGATAGCATAATAAAAATTCAGTTGCGATCTATACATTAGACTAAGTAGTTCTAGCAGTGTAGTCAGAATACATTTGCTATCCAGGATGCTTTTTATGCTTATCATTTCCTGACACCTTTTTTTTCTAAGTGTCTCTGACAACCACAATCATGATAGGACACTGGACACATCAAACCTTTTGTCCGACCTAGTGCAGCTGTTCTTACATTCTTAATGTAATAGGAACATCGCCAGGGTCACTAACTAGCATCAGTCACATTTGAGAAATGTTTTAATCCAAAAATCTTTTGAAATAAATACATTCCATAAATGGATTATGGTCGTTTTCTTAGATTACCTTAAAAGAGATGAACAAACTAAGACTGATATGCTTAAAACACAGCTAAGGTTTATTTTAATTCCTTTCAAGCAAAGATTTCAAAGTAAATACTGATCTAAGACCACAGTATTCCTCTGGGAAGTATGTTTGACTCTGAATTATTCTAATAGCTTTACAAATGCATAAATAGTCTAAATGAATTATTCCACTAACTCTGACAGAATACTGTTATTACATTTGACTTGGAGACCTGAATAGACCACATACATGCAGTGCCTGATTGAACCAGTAGTGTAGAAACACAGCTTGGGGCAGTTGCTATCACAGCAAGGTTATAAACTTGTTACCATAAGGTATGTCAATATATGATTTTATGTGGTCTACATTTAAGTGAATAAATGCCAAGAATCTGTATTCTTGAACACGGAATTTCTGTAATTTCAGTTGGATATACAGTCTGTTGTCCCTAGGGAAAATATATATAAAAAAGCAAAGTAGACCTTACTGGCTTTCTGAGACAGAGGTCCTTCATCAGAAAATATATTACAGGAATTGGTAAACACCATAATTACTTTTACTAAATTTTGTAAGATACCATTATTTTTAATGGTAGCCTAAAATTTTTGTATGTGTTTTTTTAATTTTAGCTATTTTTGTTGAACCATGTGCTCTTGGGGAATCCCCTACCAGAAATACAATGAGTTCTACATTGTGAGTGACAGTTCTAGATTAACAGGTCAGCAGTGTTGTAAAAAGGTTGTTGGCAAATCCTCTGACAGATTGCTTTGCATTTTAAGAGCTTCCATGTACATCTGGCAGAAGGACTGGGCGCTACAAAAGATAAAACTTCCTAATAAATCTTCAGGAGACTAAAAAATCAAGTGGAACAGTTGAGTAAGTGGAATGAACTGGAATAAGCCTGATCTTCATGGCATGTTGCCACAGTGTTCCCAAATGGCTCTAAAATGAAACAAGGAGACAATGTGTGTTTATCGTGGAGTTATATGAGCAGCTAGAGAAAAAGAATTAAAGGCAAAGATGTTTTGAGTTGTAAGGGAAATCAAATCGAAAGGGCCACATCCATATCACATCACCACTGGCTGCTAAGGCTTTAGCAGATTATTGTGTATGACAAATAACTTCGAGAACAAGTAGATCTTTTTTTATTTTTTTTTCCCCGTAGGTCTGTTGCCTCATTGCCTGCTGTGGCAGCTAGGTAATGGAGATTACTTCATGCCCAAGTGGGAATGAATAGGCTATTGTGTACAAGTCTGTTGGGAAGAAAAATATTTTGGCTATCTTCATCTCAGAGCACAGTATTTTTGCAGAGATTTGAAAGCATAGTCACTAGGTTGCAAAGAACAAGATGATGGGGTAAATACAATGACAATGCATAGTTTGGATAGCATTAAAAATATTATTAATCTGAGTTATTTTTTAGTCCTTTAGAGATCTCATATTTTACTCTTTCTTTTCCACCAGTGTCCAATTAATGGCTGTCCCTGCTGCTTTGGGGTTAAAAAAAAACCCCACTGTTTTTCTTGGGGATAGCTGTTGGTGCTGAGACCAAGATCATTTAGTGTTCTTCAGCTGGCAGCATCTCACATTGTGAAGTTCCCACTTCACAAATGACATGACAATGCTCTGCCACAGAACAGTGAAAAACAAATCTCTACACTTCTGTTTCAGGACAGGTTAGACAGATATAACACTGTAAAGCACTATTAGGTTCTTTTGTCTGTGCAGCAGTGTCACACTAGGTCGGGAACTAGGCCTGGACAGTGAAAAATGGAAGAGCTTGAGAACAGAGGCTTGGCTAAAAGAGTGATGAGAACCAATTTAGCTGTAATTTGACAACTGTAAATTTAATTGTGATAGCAGAATATCTGTAATTAAGAACAGGATAGGGAAGCAGACAGTATAGAAATAGCAAAGGAGCTAGCAAGGTTTTGGTAGAGCTTTCCTCCTGTGATGGATTATTCTAAAACTGAAAGAAAAGTATACTAATGAAGACAGGCCAATTATTTTCATGGTGTGTGATCAGGTACCAAAACTAGGTCAAGATAAAAATACCTCAGAGTGGTTTATCTCATTAAAAAAAAAAAAAAAATTACAACAACTAGTTGGGCTAAAAAAAGTACCTTCCAAACCAGAAGATGGTAGCATTAAGTCAATATGGTGTAATTTTGGCTTTCAGATGAAACTGCTTGGTGATCAATAAGTGCTCTTGTTGTGTGTATGAAAAGAAAAAACCGGCATGAACTCTGCAGAGATGCTCAGCAACAGGTCATTAACAATTCTAAGAATATAAAGTAAACTAGAACAAAGGAAAGAAGCCTTGGGATTTACCTGAGGTTTCCCCCATTAAGAGATGGTAGTATACACTTTGCTTATGCCATCTGCACAAGTGAGGAACTCAGTCCAGTGCTCAAGGCACTGCTATATTAAATATTGATAGGAATTCACTGTATAGTAGATTTTTCCTTCTAAGGAACTGCTAAATAGTTAATGAGGTGTTAGGCAGCTGAGTCCATCCTGAATGGGTAATTCTTTCAGTAACAAGTTTGTTTGCCCCTTGAGGGTGCATTTTTTTACTGCCTCATACAACAAAATATAACTTGACTTAGGCTTATTATTTTGTAACCTGAAAAAAAAAATACTAATTGATTACTGTATTGTAAATCATCTGAACACCTTTGGAAATCTTTCCCTGCTCATAAATAAACAATGAACAAGTAGCTAGTCAGCATCTGTCTGATGAATTACAGTGTTTGAAGCATCACAGTCAATGTGATCTAGTCAATAATAGACAGCAGCAAAAAAGATACCATACTACCAGGCAGAAAAATGAGTCTTTCTGTTACCTTTACCTGTTTCTTCCTGGCAACTGTGAATAGATAAACCACTGCACATTCTAAATCTAGCCTACTACTGTGTCAAAAGCTTTAGTACACTGAGCCAGTTGTTAGCCAGCTGTGTGTTTATCAGCTGTCAGCTTACTGCTTCTTTGTTAAAAAATTAGAAGGGGGGATAAAAAAAAAGGACTTTCTTTCCTGAGGATTTTGTGTTTAAAGATGGAGGCAACTGGAACTGAGATTCCTTTATGTATCTACAGAAGAATACAAAGGTAGGAAACATTTCCTTCACAGCAAACTACTAATATTCTTCAGTCGGGTCATAAAAGAAGATAGTGATTCTGTGAATCCTCAGGAACATCCATGACTGGGAAAGTGTATGTTGTTCCTTTTCTGAAACTGACCTCAGGTGAGTTTTGACTTGTAGCTTGCATTAGAATAGAGAGGGAAATGCTCATGGGCAATAGTCACCAGCTCAAATCAAATCCAAGTAAGTCTTCAGCCACGGAACATCAGCTGTTCTGTTGCAGACACAGAGGTCTTGCTCCAGGTAAACAAGACAAAAGCAAGTGCATGGAGATCACTGACAATCTGTGCAGGCTTTCCAAGACACCTGTTACAGGCACATTCAGCTTTTCACAACATCTCTATCTGTAGAGTAGCTGCTCCTCAGTTCAGTGGATAAACATGTTGTTGATTTAATCTTTTTTAAAATCCAGTAAGCATTTCATAGGTACTTCAAGACAAAACGCAGTAAAGACTAATAAGATTTTGTAGTTTTATGGAGGGAGGGGTGTTAGGATACAAAAATGTAGCAGGTTTTATGTAAGTTATTTAAACATTTTCTAGAATGAGCAGGTACAATCAGTTCAGTGCAGAAAACAGTTGCTGACAATGCAACACAAGGTATGAGAGACTATCTTGTAGTAGACAAACTAAATGTTTTTATAGTTGGGCCACTTTCACTCCCCATTACCTTAAACAATGATAAAACATTACCTACTCCATTGCACAAAAACTGCTTTATATTTCTCCTATTAAGGGCAGTCCTGAACACAGTGCAAAAGCCAGTCAGATTTTGCAATATGCCTTAGAGACACATAATGATAAGGATTGTCAGAACATAAACATTTCATAAAGTAATAAATAAGGAAATTTAGTCATTGACAGACACCTCTCAAGTTAGTGATGGAAGAAATTCTTGGCCCTGCATTTTTACGTTTTACAAGTTGTACTGTTTTCCCAAGACTGTATGTCAAAATATTAAGGAAAACAATTTGTCTAAATACAATAAACTGTACCTTAAATATTGCCCTCTGATCAGTTCGTCCCAAAGCATTACCACAACAAAATAAGAAGGGACGCAGACTATTAAACCAAGTGCAGAAAAATACAAGAATGCATATTTCAAGCCTAACAGGCCTTCCCTACCAGGGCAAATGATCTGAATGGAGAAAGTTTTTGGGTTTTGCTAGCAGTCCACAGGAGTCTGGGTTGTCTGGGTTGGCATTTTAGCTACTGATCATGTTGACAGCACCCTTTTACCAAAAGCTGTTCTTTTTAGTCTCTTCCCCTGTTCTATCCATATCTATGGATAGAAGAACAATGTTTGCCATTTTCTGTCACTGCAGACACTCTCTTCTGCTCCGTAGCTTTTCTCCTACTGTGGCCTTTGTCATATTTAACATAGAGAGGAGTAAATATGGCTTCTCATCCACACCTTTTTTCCCCTCATAAAGTCGTAATTCTACAGAGAGCAACGTGATTACCTAGGAAACAGAGCACAAACCGGTAGGTTGCAAGCAATTGCCTACAGTAAGACTGAGTATACATGTAGCAGACAGGGCCCTTGCACTACCCTTTTAAGCTATACTTGAATTATGATGAAAGAATATAAGATGAAATCCTACTGGATCCAACCAAACCATCGAGGACAGTGTCTTGTCTGTGTCAGGGAACAAACAAAAGTAGACGATAGAGGAAATTACTTATAAACAAGTTTCTAACTTTGTAAGGCACTTTTCCTGTGTTAGTGCACTGTGATGCACCATAGAAAGTGACAGAAGCTGAAGCTTTGTTCTCAGCCAATGCAGAGGAATTGGTGCAGAGAGAGGGATGAGGTATACTTTTTTCAGAGTTCCCAATAAAAATAAATAATTTATCTAAGTAATGCTGATGATAATAAGGTGAGGAAGCTTCTGTGTTTATAGCTTCATGCAGTTCAGAGAGGAATATCAATAGCCTGTCAATAGCAGCTAAACCAGTCTGCAAGTTATAGCAGTGATGACAAGAGTTCTTAAAGAAACTACTTCAAGAATTTGTTTGCTTGCATGAACGCACATGATTCTACCCAGTCTTCACCAGACTTGCTATGGGTGCTCACCCTGAAATACATGACAACAACAGTTTACTGAGGCAAACTTTCATGAAAACCACCAGACCCTGAAAGCAATGACATTTAGAGACTATGTGGCTAGAAAGCAGATATTCTGAACAATTTGTCTGAGAAGAAGGATGAATGCTTCTAGAGGTTGTTCTTCACAATGTGCTTGGTGTATTGGGCTGAAGTGAATAAGCTAATAATTATGAAACAGTTGTTAGAGAGTCTATCTGAGACAGTGTAGGCTGGAGCAAACTTCACCCATCCAAGAAAATGTTATGAAAAAATTGGAGGGCAGCAGAGAGAAGCTCTTATGAAGAATCCTCTTCGTGGAGTTTCAGTGGCATGCTGGAATGAACCACTGTCAGAGGGACAGATAGTGAAAAGTGTTAAGGAGAGAAAAGAGGGATTTTGATACCCTTATGAGAGTTATGACTTTGGCAAGCAAGTATGCAAATAGGAGTGATGGAGCTGTAAATACAGTGAATCCCATGGAGTATGTCCTGGAATTCAAGTAGAGCAAATCACACAGCTCAGATAAAACTCATACAAGGGTACCATAGAAAATCAGCCTTTGGAAATAATAGAAACGGCAATGAGGAAGCTGTATATAATGAATATGGGGACACAGAACAAAAGAAGAAGCAGTTGTTTAGCACTCAGTAATCTACTTGCAGAATTCATTGTCAGAGTGAGGTCACAGAAAGACACCTAGAAACAAAGTAGGGCTGGTTCAGGCTGTGACTTGATGATAACTCTGTGGTTATCCAAGTGATAAGCAGTCTGCTGTGAAGTTTTGGTAAAAAGAGACTTAAGAGGGAGGGAGGGAAAGTAGGTAAGAAAAAGTATCCCATGCCTCAGCCATCTGCACTACTAGTGGTGTCTACATCATAAAATTTTTCTCTTCTGTGGGATCAAGACTGATCATTATCCAAAGCCTGGATATTGACTCAGAAATGACTATTTCAGAAATTACTATTTCTGAAAGACCAACATTGTCTGCTAAAAAACTGATTGTTTCTCTTTACTATGTTTCTCTACTGGGTTTCTGATCTTTGATCATCTTCTTGAAAGTTTTCTCACAGCTAGTGTATTTCTGTGACAGAATCTGCTGACCAGTGAATTAAGTCTATGCTCAGAGTTAAATGCATTCTGAGACCAGCCTGTAGTGCTCCCATATTGGTGTGTGTAGCAACAGTCAGGAAGAGCAAGAGTCAGGAGGGATTGCAAGGCCATATCTGGTTTCAAGGCTACTGTGTGAGCACAGTCACAGAGACCGGGTGGCACAGCATGTGCACCATGAGCACAGGCTTCTTTAGGGAGAAGAAGAATTGGGAAGATTGCATCCTGTATAAGGAAGCTGCTTGATGGGACAGCACTGGGATGAAATCTTTTGGTGGTCTTTGGATCTAGACTGATGAACCCTGGAGAAGTAACAGTGAAAACAGTTTAGATAAAACATATCAGATGTCTTCAGCCACCTATAATGATTGGAACTAAATCTAGGCCTAGACTTAGAGATTAATGTAACATTTGTAAGTATGTCTGTAGGAGAAAACATGAGCCTGTTGTTGAATGAGAAAGACAACCTAATCAGTAATAAAAAGTAGCTTGGTATCTAAATGGCCGCTAGGAAGAAATAGAGGTGAGTTCCATATGCTTCAATAATTTAATCAGTAGCTTGAATGCTAAGAAAGTGATTTGTAAATTATATTAAATAAGGGGAGGAGATTATTAAGATGAACAGTTAAACTTCATTCTTAACAGACCTCAGGCCTTAACAGAACTTATGAAATGTGAAGATTGGTGAATAGTTCAATCAGTATAAATTCTGTACATGGACATAAAAAAATAATTCATGCACAAAGGTAGGCTGGGACTGAGTTGCAAACCTGATGTCAATGCCTGGAAACGTCAGTGAATATCTAGCAGAAGACAAGCCAGCATTGCAGAAAAGACACATCACAGATAAGGGGAAGTGCAGACTGTCTATTTGGAGGAGCCTGGCCGGCAGGTCAAGGGGAGGGACTGTATACACTTTCCTGACCCTTGTGAGGCTGTGCCTAAATTTATGTCGCTAGTTTTTGGCTCCAGATCAAGAGGGGTAAGGGAAACAGTATCAACCAGGGCTACCAAGATTCTAGAGCACATGACCTTCAAGGAGAAGTCAAGAAAGATTGGCTTGTTCAGCATAATGCAGAGGTCATCTGATAGCAGTCTATGGTGCTGGAAGAGAATTTATGATTTCTTGGGCCGAACTTTCCCTTTAGAAGAAAATTACCTCAGAAGGAACCATGAACCCTTACTGCAGCTGGGATGTTCAGATTAAATGTTTGGGAAAACTTCTTAGAAAAGATGGTAAGGGCAGCACAGGAGAGACTGTGCAAGTTGACGAGGGAAAGAAATGCCTTACTTGATCTACAGCTGGTGATAAATTTGCTTCAGGGAAGAGGCTGAACCAGATGTCTTCCAGAGGAAAATTCCAACAAACACTCTGTGAATCAATGACTACCTCATGGTTAAGTATATAATTTTCTTCACACATTGTATGTTGTTTGATTTCCACTGCAGCAAATGGACGAGATTAGATGAAGCTCAAATGCTACTCTCAGAGTGTTCTTTTAAATCTCCTGTGCCTTGAAGGAAAGACTAGCAAGCAAATTATGCTTCTGTACCTTGACAGAAGACCTATAGCTCAGGGTAAAACCTATTTTCATCTTGTTTTGTCCTGTATTCCCATTGCCTGGGAAAAGTACATGCTTTGCTTTGCAGTGTCACTTCTTATGAGAGGATAGTCTTGAGTTAGTAGCTGCAGCAAAGGTCAGGAGATTAGGAAGAAAAACTAATTGCATGCTATAAACAACCCAAATATTCTCCATCCTGCACCAGGGCTTTTATCAGCTCTTGTTTTATCAGAAATCAATCCATCCCCTCACGGTTTATGTGTTCATAGGATAAAAAATTAGAGCTTGCAGTAGTAAATATGGAAACTATCGCTATAATTCATCAGTCCTTTTATCTCTGATAAGCTTGTATCTTTCACAAGAGAAACTTCATGTATCTCTCATTTTACCAGTGAAAGTAACATTTATTTCTATAAACCATTTATACAGACAAACCAACAAAACTGAGTCCACAGAGATCCCTGGAATAATTTCCTAGAGCAGTTATACTGAAAAAACGTTATTGGTCATTTTTAGCTTGCACAACTTCATCCAGCCTCAGAACCAAAGTTTAATTGGCTGGAAGCACTTTTCAGGTATTATAATGTAACAATATTTGGCTTTCAGTTCTCCCTGTCTGAAAATTTTTATTATCTTTTGTCTTCAGTATATGATTTCTTTGAAGTTCAACAGGAAACGCAGACTTAGCTAGGACAAAGACTTTTCAGATTTTTAACAGCACTCTTCAGGCTTTATTCATAATCATCTAAGCTTAACACACACACACACGCACAGTCACAAAAAACAACCAAAAACCCAACAAAACAAAAAAACCCACAAACAAACAAAAAAACCAAAACACAAAATACCAAAACAAATAACCAACAACAACCAAAAAAACCCAGTGAAACCATCCTCCACATTCCACATAAGGACTTTTCAGAAGACTGTTGTTTACCCAGCATTCTAGGACATATCCAGTGTTCCAGAAATGTGGTGATAAGATCAGACTCATGCTCTAGGACATATATAGGAACAGAAAAAAAAAAAGATAGAGCAACTAGAGCAGAGGAGAGAAAGGAACAACTATCCAAAGAGATCTCTCTAGGGCTGAGCTTTGCTTGATGCAGTGGTGAGAGGTAAGGCCTGGCTCTACAAATGCTGCTTCCCCAGCTGAGAGCACTGACCCATGGACTACCCAGACTTTCCTTTCCCGGGCAAGGCTCTCATGGACCCACAGACAAACCTCAGCTGCTCGCCATGGCAAGCACCTTTCCAGCTATCTCCTCTGTGCCTCTCTCTAGCCACAGTTTGGTGCAAGTCCTGCTGCTTCCAGGCAAGAGGGATGCACCAGTAGCAAAGGAGTGTTGTCTCCAAGAGGTCCTGTTGCTAAGTGTGGAGAGGAAAGAGTGGGGAGAGGGGACCTGTCTCTGAAAACCTGATATGTTTGTTACTATTCTTTTCTCACCTATCCCTGGCTGTCAATTTCTTTTTACTTCTTTCTGTCCTATTTGATGTCTGCTGTTGGCTCTTTTTTTTCTTTCTTTCTATTTTTCTTTCTGTCTCAATATATTTTTTTTTCTCTTTGGAGGTTATTAAAATTTAGTCTTTTCTCTCAAAGTGTAGCCCTCTTTGCCCTGTCATGAAATGAAATCATATTGAACAGAAAGGCTTTACTTGGAGCTCAGACAGGAATTAAAGACAGCAGTTTTAACAAGAACATACATAAACATCCCCAGACTTCTTGTACTGTCAACACGAGCTTTCTTCATGTTAAGATATTGAGAATCTATTTTCAAGGTAAGATACATATTGCTTTGCAACTTTTATGTATGAAATGTTTTGCAGCACTGTGAATGCCACTCAAAAACAGAATCACATCTACTGCTCTTACAGCCCTTGCTGTCTAATCACCTTCTTCTTCTTGCAGTGAATGTATATCAATAAATTCCTTAAACTGTATTGAACATATATTATTTATGTACAGTTACAAGGGAGCAGAAAAGTCCTAATTTTGCAGAGCGTTGCTGCTGATTTAATCAGTGTACATTTGCAAGCCAGTAATGCACGCATAATATCTCATTTCTGCCTGCTGCTTTTTCTTCATGTCTGTTGACCCCATGGATAATGCTGAAGCTACTAATTCTCTGCTTGCAGTGCTTAATGCTCTTGCCAGAGCACTCATTACTAGAAAGACACTGAGGATCAAACCCATGCCGAGAGTAATCCAGCATAGCACCGGCTGAAGTCAACAAGTGTTGTGTCTCCCTCTGCCAGGGCTGTGTTTATTGCTAAAATCATCTCCAGCACAAAGATACCTTGCCATGTTTATTCTGTGCCACCACGTCCGGTATAACCGGGTGAAAATAAGAGGCAAAAGGTTTACACTGTTGTTTTCATGTCTGCCAATAACAAGATTGGACATTCACAGCATCTGCAGCCAGTCAGTTTCTCAAAGTGCTCTTCAGCTGCACAAAGCACTCCATCTTAGCATTGCATCCAATTGTGCATTTCAGGGGATCTTTCAATATGCTCTTCTCGGCAGTGCTAGCAAACTTAACAATATGTACTCTTGCCTCACTTGCTGACTGGCTTAAAAAAAGGAAATTAAATACATTTCTCATATGGCTATAATGTGGAATTTTTCCAGACCATTAAATAAAATATTACTCTAGTTAATTGGCATTTTCTGGGAGAGAATATTTCTTAAGCTAAACTTACTCAGTTGTGTGGGACATTTTGCTAGTGCACACCGTATTTTCCCCCCAGCAATATAATATTCCTGCTTCTGTGCCAGCAACTCATCTAAGGTAGAAAATCAGCTGCCTCTCCATCTCTCATCAGAATAAAAACCAAGAGTAATTCTTCTGAAGTCAATGGAGTTAATCCAGTGTAAAGAAAAAATCATGTTGTGCCTTATCAGCCCTGTAAAAGAAAACAAGATGCGACCTTTACTACAACCAACCAAGTTAGAGAAACTTACTTCCTATTATGGCTTTTAATGTAGCTTAAATGATAAAGTATGACACATAATATCAGTAACATCTCATGAGTAACTAAGAAAAAATATTGCACGTGATGTGCATTTCCTTTTGCAGCAACAACCATGAGAAATAAATTCTTTGAAACAATAGTATTTTTCTGTTAATGTATTATGCACACACCTGTGCATTCACATAGGTTAACAGGAGGGCAAAAGGAGCCTTAGTGCAAATGTGATAGCCAGAGTAGAGTGAACACAAAGGAAAGTTATACTGAAAGACAGACAGAAAGGTTTAATGTTAGCCATTGGAGCTACTGGAACTGATACTTTGAGCTAGGATTTCTTAACATTAAGGCTTCCTTCTCTGTCTTCCTGAAAAGCCTATTACATAAGTCTGGTTATTGGGTTAGACTCATTTAAAATCCAGGCTTGTGTCACCTATTAAGCTAACAGATGTAGATCCATAGATGGATGAATTACTACTAGCTTCAAAACGCTTGGCTTGTGCAAGGGGATTGAGGTGCTGTATAATGCCTGGGATTTTTTATTTTCCTCTTGCCTTATCCACATGAGAAATACTTTGCTAGGTACTAACTTGCTTGACCTTTTTGTCTCAGTCAGAAATTTTCTATTAAAAGTAAAAAATGATCCTAACAGAGAGATACCAAACATCCATCGTTTAATCTCTGGGGTCTTTCAACCAATTTGAAAGTCAACATTGGAGAAAGCAATTTTTTTCTGTTTGTTTCAGCCTGATCTACTAAACTGTTTAAATTGGACTGACACACAGTTTTAAATTAACTGAATAGTAAAATAAACATGTTGTGTACGGTTTTTATAACACAGAGGAATATGATTGTGTAAAAAAAAAATTTAAAACCATGATAGGGACTATAGAATGACATTCCTATCACACAGTAATATAGAAATACATATTACAAAAAAAAAAAAGGCAGAAAAATGGTTTCTCTATCTGAATTCTGTCTTCAACAGGTTGGAGTCTCAACTATGCTAGAGGTTATTAACATAGTCTGGATGAAAGACATACTTTCGGTCCTGTGCAATCCTGTTCGAGATATAAATAAATCATGTTCATCCATGAAGACCAAGTTACGTGTATGCATGTTCACAAGAACATCTGTACACATACTGAGACCTGCACATGCTATAATATAGTATGGTGTTTGACAGGCCACTTGGAGAGGTAACACATAACTCTTTGCTCTTCAAATGTTTATTAAATTATAATAATTGGTTTCTAGGGTTTTGGCACTTATCTCTGTCCAAAACAAAATCTCCAACAGTCTTTTCTCATTTTTGGGCTGAAACCCCAAAAGATTCAACCAAAAAAAACCCAGTCTGCTGAGTGAAGATTTATTGATTCAGACTTTAGAATCGAAATTTCTAATAGTTCTTTGGTGGGAGGTAGACTTCTGAACAATTTTATTGGTATTTGGTGTACCCAAATTGGTATTTAGTATACTTGGGGAAATATCCAAGTAAAAATCTTCAGTGACCCCAAAGAAATAAGTCCAGTGAGACTGTGTTGCATAATGTATCAATATAAAACTCATTTGTTCCTTTGTTATTTGTTGGGAGTCTGATAAAGAAATCACCAGATAGTTCAGCTTTATATTTTGTTTAGGATAAAATTTACCTAAATTCACTCTGATAGAGCTCTTAGAATTGCATGTTTTCTGTTAATTTGCAGACATTTGTATCAATGTTACCAGCTTCAGGGAAACCACATTGCACATGAGGTCTTGTCATTGCTCTAAAATGTTAAATCCTGTAAAACTAAACAAATATTGACAATGAGTTAATACAAAACATAAACATGCTAAAATATTGACATTCACTGCATTAAAGATCACCCCAAGTGAAGAACAGTGCAACACTGCTGTTCTGTGAAGACAGCAGTATTACAGAATATTCCTAAATGCGTTTTTAATTTCACCCTCTGTGAAGGGCTAGATTTTACTTTCAGATAAGCATAACCTGCCAAACAATTTTCTAAGTAGGTGTACCCATATTCCCAGGTTCCAGACTCTCTAGAAACTGTAAAACAGCAACACCAGAAAATAAGCTGAAAGGGGAAGCTTAAACTGGGTTCCTTGGATTTATTAATCTCAGTAGTTCTTTTCTTGAAGCAAGAAAACAAACAGCCACAGCCTTCTGCAAACTTAAACCTTCTGCAAATTTAAACAGGTGCTGTATAGCACGAATCCTTCTACCTGATGAAAAAAAAATTTGTTTAGAAATTCTGTTTCCAACGGTGGCTTGTGATATAACAACTTTCCCAGTTTTCGCCTTTACTTTTAATATTTATTTTCAGAAATGAAAATGAAAAGTCATCTGTTGTGCACTAAATATTAATTTTTAGATAGTGCTTCCTGTTTCACTGTTTGCCAAGTTTTAAGAACAGAAAAAATATTCACATTCTACCTTTCCTTGAGGATTTTGGAGGCTTCCTCAGCAGCGGACCACCATAAAGAACTCTGACAAAAAGTAAGAGATGCAAAGGAAGGTCAAGATTTGGTATCATAAATTTGTTAATCCAGGGCTTCTAACAAGTCAAGTCCTTCAGGAGTGTTATGGGAGGAAGTTCAATACAGAGAAGATGGTGTGTGATCTTGGAATAGCCTGGATTTGCTATGCCACCTCCTCTGTTTCCTTTATTTTCTAAAGACAGTAACTCTTAGTCAATAAAACTGTACCAGACCCAGGGAACTGTTCCAGCTCTGGGTCCCCATACAGCAGGAGAGCATGGGGCTCTCCACAAAGTTCTCACTATGGAGAAGCCTTTCAAGCCTGTCAGTGAATTCAATGCCAAGGCATCTGCTAAAACAGCTGATTTTTTTGGGAACTCTGACCAAAATCCTTTTAAAATATTATTCCCAATTTCTGACTGCACTTCACAGTGAACACACACTGTCTGTAGGGATTTCATTTTTTGGGGCTTTAGCTCATGTCCATTTTTGACCAATTAAGCTTGGCAATTTCTTTTTAAAATGATGTTCCCTTCTTTTCTAACAATCCCTCCACCTACTGTCCTTGGAAGTTCAGAATAGTCAGGGGAAAAAAAAAAATAATAAAGCCTCCAGTAAAGGAACACAAGGCACATCTATGTCAGAAAACTCTTGTTAGTGATTTCTGAAGCACTTTTGTCACTGAAATTTAAAGCAAGAATAACAAAACCCTATTATAAAGGAGGACTGAAACATTGTTTCTCTCTTTTACCTCTTTGTATTATCATGTCACTCTTGATTCAACTAAAGCTGCACAGAGGGAGGAAACCATGGTCTCAGTCTCTCCGATTTTTGTAGCAGGCCTAATTTTAGAATCTGTTGTGTCAAATTTTTCTAAACCTGTCAGTTTAATTTGGCAGATGCGGGTTAATGGAGACCTACTGAAAGCAGGGTGAAAGTCTATCCGAGTAGACGAACATAATTCATGACTTTCACAATGCAGCAGTAAGGTAATAGATAAATGTCTCTTCCTTGAAGTTGTAGCAGGAAGCTATAGACAAAGGTACCTTTTTTAAGAAGAAGAAAAAAAAGCACTAAAAAGGAAAAACGTTAATGGCCATGGAAAGAGAAAAAAAAAAATGCTGCTATGTTAGCTGGCCCCTTATCTTCAAATTCTGAAGTGGCAGCTGCAAAAAGATCAAGACAGGTAGGGCAGCAGAAGGCAGAGGCTTAGGCACAAAAAGCTTTAAATGGAAGCAGAGCACTTCAGGCACCATGATACAAATCAGCAGTGGTGGAAGAAACCTTTCAAGAAAATAATTTAATATTTGTTAAATAATTTGTAAGAATTATTACAATATTACTTAGCTCACTCCAGCCCCAGACCGCCAGTGAGTCAGGAGTCCGGAAAATGCTGTCCTGACTGGACACTGGTCCATTTAGGTAACTTAATACATACATCTTATGTAGAGAGCTGAGGGATATTCAACTTTGTAATTAAATTACATTAATTTTAGAGTGATTTTCATTCTAGTAAAAAAACTGATGAGCGAAAATTCGCAGCAAAAGACCCCAGGACAGCAAACCCTACAAATCTCGTGTCCTTTTGGGACACAAATCCCATTTGTCTCTCTGTGATCTCAGGGATTACCTCCCCTCAGGGCTTCATGCAGGTCCTCTGAATTACTCCCTGGAGACCATCAGAGGGTCCTAGTACTTCACATTGCCTCTCACAAGGAGCTAGGCAGAATTTAAAGACTTAGAAGAGACCTGCTCTCCAAGAACTGCCCTTTTTAACATGGGGCACAAAAACCAGTACAGCCATCATTGGAAAGGATATTTGTGCAGGCAGATAAAAAAAACCAAACAGAAATAATCTTCTAACTTGCTTGTGAAAATAGAAGGAAATGGACTATGTTTCACCTTTTGATGGTCCACTCTGTAAGCTCACCTGGAAAAGAAAACATGAAGAACTACAGAGGAGT
The DNA here is from genome assembly GCF_052056855.1 of Sturnus vulgaris. Lineage (NCBI taxonomy): Eukaryota > Metazoa > Chordata > Aves > Passeriformes > Sturnidae > Sturnus > Sturnus vulgaris. The sequence goes on along the minus strand of NC_142283.1, from coordinate 13,996,714 downwards.
TTCCTTGTATACACATAGGACTTGTCAGAAGCAGCCACAAAATACTCCAGAGCAAGCAATTACAGCTATGATGTGTATCTGAAAACAAGGCAGGGAAGAAGGGAAGGGAAGAACCTCCCTCCTATATAAAGCCATACCAAATTCCACTATTAAGTACTGTAAAAGTCAGGCCCTTTAATTTTTGTAAGAGTGAAGGAAAAAACCTTTATACTCACAAGTATAAGCTGCAAGCCAGCAGGGAAGCAAGGATGACTTGCACAGCACCCCTCTGGAAGCTTGGATCATTAGGCCCCAGGTATGTGCTTATCCATGCTGTCTCTGTGCAGCTTTCTTTTGTCACAAAAGAGCATCTCAGTTATAAATGTTGCTCCTCATATGTCCCAAACAGATGATTTCTAGAGCACCGTGACAAAAAAAACCCAAATCCCAAAGCCGCAGGAGAGAACTGAAATACAGGCTTACCAATCTTAGTGCTTTTGGCAGTCAACTGGCCTCCATCCATATTAAATAGTTCTCCATCTGGCTTCCCCATAACCTGGGAAAATCCAGAACTGCTGCACAAAGCCTGAGGAAAGGTAATTGCATGCAATGTGGTAACAAGTAATATGTGTGAAACAGTTTGATCAAATCTATGACTGCTGTACCATTATTCATCTGCTTATCATGAAAGGCTTTGTTTACACTTCAGAGAATTCTGAACAACTTTAGATTTTCAGTGCCCTAGGTATGAAGTGACCCTGCCATGCACAGAATCAGCATCTGCTCAGCGTGAGATGCTTCTAACATATCAAGTGACAAAACCGATCAGTGAGAGCAACTTGGCTCACTAATAGAAGTTGCATGCTAATTAATAATGTTTAGGCAATATTTTTGCTATGTAAATCACTTTCATCCTGTGTTCATCTCAAAATTCATTGGAATACCTGTAGTTGACAGTTTGAATCATAGAACGATAAGGAAAAAGGCTGAAGGGTCCTCAGGAGGTCATCTTTCCATCCCCCTTGCCCTAAAGCTGAAACCCCAGGGATGCTAAGCATTCAGGAGTGATTATGTCTGATTCTGTGAGAAGTCTGCCTTTCAGACATGCTAAAGGGCAGAGGGCAGCAAGAACAATTCTGATCCGTTGTACCATGCTTGAGATATTCACTGTTGTGGGTTAAGGGTCAGGGTCTATCCAGATAATTTTCCATTGTGGCCTAGAAAGGAAAGGCCTCTCTGAATACCAAGAAATCACTTTAAAGCCTTGATTTAACAGCACAGGATTTGCTATGCTGGATCATGGCACAAGTTCCACTGAGTGTGGTTTCCCTCCTAATTCAACAACCCGCACCAGAGCCTTCAGAAGGAGCTCCAATGCGTTTGTGTGCAAACAGGGGAGACACCCAAGTGCAATGAACACCAGAGGGTATCTTCTAGCTCACAGAGCTTCTCTACTATGGTTATTTCTGTTCCAGTTTGCAAACTTGTAAATATTGTAAGCTGTCATAAATTTATAAAGATCTTTCAAATATCCAGAGTAGTTAACCCTGCCACATCTGTGAACTCCATAGACTGGCTGTTCCCCAGGAGAATTCCAGATTTCCATATTTGTGTTCTGAGTGTAGTTGTACCTCCTTGTAATCTATCTTGCTGTGGGGCAAAGGTAAAAAAAAAGTTTCCAGTTTTACCATAACTTCAATAAATACCTTATTATTAAATAATAAATACCTATTATTTGAAAAACTTCACATTTTTCATCGCTGTGTTTCCTCATGACAGTTAAACCACCTTTTTCTATGCAGTTTCCTCTCTTGTCTTACCATCCCTCCAACAGGCTTTTTGTGTCTGTCTCAGGTTTTATGAAACTCCTGCTATTGCTCTCTTCTGTACTAGGTTTTACTTGCATCTGTGGACCAGATGCAACAGATCTCTAACCAGTTCCGTAAGCACTAGTGTCAGTTCTGGAGTCAGGGCTGCACGTTTCCTCTAAAAACTCACAGCTTCCAAAGCTGGAGTTAGAAAAAGAAAAAAAAAAAATTAACCAAAGTGTGATCCTAAGCCTTGAAAACTGTCAATAGCTACACTTGCTCTTTAAAAATTAACTGGAACAGCACATGAACTTGTTTAAATCTTTGAAATTAGTGCAACTCTTCAGGGTCCTTAAACAGAGTTGGAATGAGCTTCCAGTCCCACTACCTTACACAAGCTCTAGTTCCAAAAGGTGATTAATCCCTCTGAGAATACCTGAAGCAAGATACACCCTCCACAGCTGGGCAAAGGTGGAAAAGTGACCTTTTCTGCACATTGATGTAGTATTTATAATACTAGTTTCCATCTCTTTCAGTAGCACAAGTGGTTGTTAGGGTGCTAGCAATGATATCTCAGACATGGCTACACAGGAAGTGTCTTTCCAATTCAAGGCTCATCACCACAAATCACAGGTTAGGGTCACCCCGGTGAGGTTACATCACTAGATCCTTAGGGGGTACATCCACAGGAGAGACTGCAGCACATAATCAGTCTTCCAGAACCTTAGCCCAGGTATTTTCTTGGGTTAAATCTTATTTTGCAAGCTTGAATTGAATGCTGGAGAAGAATTATGCACCTAGGAATTTGGTCTAAACTCTCAGAAAGATTTGCTTAAGTGAAACAGGAAATGATGAGGAAAATTTCAGGAATCCATTATTTATACCTATAAATAGAACCTGAGGTCTTTTTCAAAGTCTCTTAGCATGGTCCATACATCCTGATAAAATATGGGCAAAGCTATGTGAATTTGACACTGTGAATCTTTGGATTAAATTCTTTTAACTTACTTGAGGAAAGCCGCATTTATTGAAGAGATGAAATTGCTCCTTGATAAATTTATGGCACATTAAGCTGTGTTTGCAATTTTTATAAAAAAAATTTTACCTACTAAATTAAACCTAATTATTTTGTTATTTTCTGGGGTATATGCTAAATAAAAGAATAGTTAATTTTATTCCCTAATTAATTTTCTTTAGAAAAATTCATTGCTCAATACATCATATCTCAATTGTAATTTTTTTTTGTGCTAAAACACTTTATCACCACTAACAAATTAATTTTTATTGCCCTTTCATAAATGGCAGAGTGCCATGGACCAAAAATCATTCAATTGTTTTTTTCTGAACATGCAGAATCACAGTATCCGGTATTGATGGTTTCAATGTATGTCATCTCTATGGCCAGTTAATGGAAAAACTCTTCTTAATGGAGGACCTGACCCAACTCCAGTAGAAATCAGTGACCTTCTACTTTTCCACTCTATGACTGGAAGAATTAAAAAGTTATTGAACTGATAAAACCAAACAACAATGAGGACTGCAGAAAAATCTACTCTTACCTGAATCAGATGTGTTGAATCACCAGCAATTTTGTATCCTGAAATGTTGTTTAATCTTGTAGTGTTGCCATGGAGAATTCCTGAATTTATCTATGGAAGAGCAGTGCAAAAATTGTCCCCTTTCCTGAAGGTAAGCACTTAGGGGCAGTTGTGTCACCTCTCCTGAACGTGACCAGAGCTTCAGTCTCATTTGAACTCAGCAGTTCATCGAACTGTCCTGGAGTCATGGATGGTGTGGTAGCATCCACTCCTAACAAGAGTAACTGGGTTGTTGCAGGGGAGTAGGTCAGTAAAAAGTAATGGCTATGGTATTTTGAACAGTTATAACAACAAAAATATTAAATTATTGCTGTCAGATGCCTACAAACTACACTATTTTTTCTCAAGTCTGGCCAATTTTGGCAGGAAATAAAACCCCCAAACCCAACAAAAAACAACAAATAAACAAACAAGAAATGAACCAAAACCAGAACCCAAATCAAACTCTATCCAGAATGCAGTAAAAGATCTGAAAGACAATAACGCTGCAATCAAAATTATTCTCCAGAATTTCAAAAGTTGGGATCAGTAAAAATGTATACACTTACCTTCCGAACAAGTATAGGAAGTGTAAGCTAATGTTGCTGATATGCAATTCATGCAGACTGAGCTCTCAAGATTTATATGGCAAGTCAATTGACTTCTGGTGAAGATGTCAAGACATGGGAAATGTTATGGGGAAAAATCAATACATTTTGCTGGGTAGTGGCTCTTCTAAAACTACAGAACTGCATTTAATTCTTTCTAATACTGTGTAGGTTCACTGTTTTCTTCCCTCCATGCTAATATTCTGTAAAACTCATCCCTTCTCCCCCTGTACTGCTCTGTGTTGTCACTCTTCTCATGAAATGAATTTCAGATTTTCTCAGTTTTTGTACTTCACTCTCATTAATTATCTGATCTGTGGAAGGCAAAAGGTACACTTATATTTTAAAAACAAGCTTTCAATTTATCAACAGACTCATTTTGTTCTTTCCTCCACCTCCTCTGTATGAAGGATGTTTTCATGATAACAATTAATAGAAGTAAAAATTTTTATGATACTGCCTAGTATCAAGTTTTCAGCTTTTAAAATTCAGACTATATATATACGGATCATATTACCTCTGGGAAAGCTTTTATTAATTTCAACATCAGAGCTGTTTCAACAAATCTACCATAATAATGAAAAGACATCACATTTTGCTTTCAGTAAATTTACTGTTCTTTGATAAGGTTGCAAACAACTGAGAAGTAATTGATCTGTAATTAGTATGGCAACTGCACAAGATAGACTGCACTGGGATTTCATCATTTTTCTGTCCAGTGCTGTGCATCCTGCTCGGTAATATTAAATTATTTAGCTTCTCTCTTCAAATACAAATGATTTCACGCACCCTCCATTATTTTAGGAGTTCTCCAAAGCTGAGAATAACATTTAAATTTCTGATTATCTGTCACCAGCAGAATTATTGCCAAAGGGATCATTTTTCACACATGCCTTGCCATCTCCTTACTTAGAAAGCCATTGTCTGCCTATACCTGTGAATGGATGCTATGAAAGCCCATTTGATCTGCACCCAATTATCCCTATTTGTCACTTGGCTGCACTAAGCTCCTGGTATATATGATTGCCTGGCTGAATCCTTCAAGAGCTGTGGTAACTAAAGGGCACAAGCTTAGCACACTGCGGCTGTGGTGCAGCACCACTACCAGCACCTACATCACAGTTTCCAATTACTCCAGCTCTGTCTGCCAACCATTCCAAGGATATGCTGCAGGTCATCACATAAGTCCACAGAGGAAACAGTGGCCGTCTGACACGAATTTTTATAGTGGGACTTTTGTGTAGGAGCATATGAAGTACGATTTTTTCAGTGCTGTGTTTGTTCTTAACTTTGAAGACTGGGTAGAAGGTAACAAGCGTGTTCATTGACTCGGGAAAAGAAGTGACCATAGTTTAATTTACGTAATTGAAGACATAATTTCTTCAATGGATCAGGAAGAGAGAGATGGCATTACCCTTTTGTCACTCAGCTTCATTTTCTTTTCGTTAATAGTAGCACTCATCAGTTCACCAAGAAGTCAAAAGGAGAGCCTGTCCTTTGAACTCAGAAGTGTCAGGACATACATATTAGTTCATATCCAGACTCTGAATCTTTATTAATTTCTGCAGTATAACTGACACATGAAAATGAGCAGAACAGAATACCAAGTGAATGTGCTTCGGTGTCAGTGTATTGACATGATAAAGTCTTAGATATTAGTTTCTACTCCATTTCTTATGCATTCTAAGTGTAACTTTTTCTCCACAGCTGTATAACTAAAATGAGGTTTGTGATGAGCTATTGTGACTGTTACGGTGTGTTACTATTGTAAAACAAAGCAATTAGCACAAGTGCTTAAAAAATTCCTCTCAGTATATATTTCCCACCAGCTAATTTCTTTTGTTAATTACCTTAGCTTTGTCATGCTCTTTAAAGTGTCTCACAGTGCCATACATAGCAACAAAAATGCCTTGTAATTAATTGTTGCTTATTCTTGATCACTGATATATTGACACCACCAGTCCTGCCCCAGCATAATGGGTTGGTACCAATCCATTTTCGTTTTATGCATGCTTTATTTTTCACATTTGTGGCATTTAGTGCTTCAGGTATCACTTTTTGTAGCACCTCCCTTGCGAGTCACATCTTTCCATATTGCAGCTGGAGAGTGGCTAGCCATTGTGGACACTGTTTATTCCTGCCTTCCTCTGACAGCATATGCTTTGATGATTTGCAGGTTTTGCCACAGCCTGTTTTCTAGTAAAAATTACACATGTGATGAGAAATAGACCTCTTCCCAAGTGCCTCATGAGATCTCTGTCAAGCAGAGCTTTGCAGATGGTGCTCAGCCTAGTGCCAGGTTTTCCATGAATTGAAGCTGCTAAGTAGGCCTTGAGTACAAAATGTCTGCAAACTGCTCCTAATCTCTGCAGTACTGAAGTATGTTTTCAGCAGTTGTCACTGGACCCCTGAGCTCGTGACAGGAACTTCGACAAGAATGTATTCCTGAATTAAGGAAAGTCTTAAACCATAAATATATTCATTTACGTATTTTACTTACTCAAATATTTAACATTTTCTCTGCCCATAATACCTCCAAATCTCCCTCACTCTGATCCTAATCTTCTTTTTTAATCTCTTAGCTAAGCAGGAATTACAGATGGCAATTTTGTGCATTAGTTTGCTCACTTGAACTGCACTATAAAGCAAGAAGCAAGAACTCAAGCCATGGGAGCCAGATGTTCTGTACTTCCCAAAGATTTACCACGTTATGAGTTACAGATACCGTGGCATAGCCCAGAGAACAGAATTCACATGACTTTTCACTCACCTGGACTTTCTGTGAAATGGGATGGTGAAATGGAAAGGTGAAGCTGAAGGGTGAGATTTTTGAGCATGTCTCTCTCCACAGAGGAGTGCTGGCAGCCTCAGAGTTAGTGAGATTTAAGTCTAAAATAACTAGAAATATATTAGTGAGAAAGAAAAAAGGAAATTAAAAGAAGCTCTAATGACATATGTGGTAAAGCTCTTTGTAGACCCAAGATGCTTAGAACGTGGAATTAGAGGCAGACGGAAGAAAATCACTAAGGCCTGGCCAAGTGTAAGCTGTTTTACCCTTTGCTGTCCCTTGCAGGTTTAGTCAAGCTCAGCCACACTTCAGCTCTGGTCACATAAAATACTCTGCCCTTATTTGACTTCTCCTGGGCTCTGCTGCTCAGACTCATTATGGAAATCAAACAGAAACTGAATCACATTATGATAGACTAATGGGGAACTGGCAAAGGGCCTCTGAACACTCAACAGAGCGGCACGGGCGGTGCACTGCGGGCGAGCACAGCAAGGCTGCTCGGAGCCAGGGAAGCCTGAGAAGGAGGCACCCTCATGTCCACCCTCTTCCCTGGCCTCGTGTGGGCACTGCCAAGGACCTGCCTCCTCTCCCTGGTGCTTGGGGGGTTTTAGCTGTGAAACCTTCACGGTAGAATCATCTGGGAAGTTTGCCACGCAGCGTCCGGCAGCCAGCAAGGGCAGGTTAAAGCTGTCAGGCCTGATCTCAGACCTGTTCCAAGGGGTGGTTGTTGGTATCTCTTAAAAAAAAAAAAAAAAAAAAAAAAATAGTCCTTTGTGGATTTTTTCAGAACTACGATAAGTAAAAACAGGTGTATAAATACAAAGATTAGCAGTTGGCTCAGGACATTGGTAGTGACAATTGGGTTACTGATTTAAATCCAGTCTGTTCAAATGACCCAAATTAACTAGCGAGCAGCTGACTGATGGGCTTTTACACAGGTTTCTTGCCCCTGTTCTGGAACAAAAGGGACAAGCGTTCCCAGAATCCCACTGCTGGTGCTGTAGGGTGGCAGGAAGGAGGCTCCTGGGGAGCTGCAGTAGATTTGCACAGCAGGACGGGCAGGACAGTGAATTTCTGAGCAGCCCAAACAGGAGAGGACAAGCAGGATCCTGGGGGGCTGAGCGAGAAGAGAGCACTGCCAACTCAAAGCCAGAAAAAGGGATACCTTGGGCTATCCTCCATCGCTGAGTAAGAGCAAATTTGATTAAAGACTGAAAGCAAAGTTACACACAAATTGTTTCCATAAAGTGAACGGAAGTGGGCTGAATTCTGATGAATTCACACAGCAGTTGCATAGGGGAGTGGAAAACCATGAAAGCCCTACACATGCACGCAAACATAGAGCCTGCCAAAACAAAATGTGATCAAAGCAAAAAGAAGCAAACACATGGACAAATTCTTAGCAACAGAAAAGCGTAGCCAAGTTCACTGACCTTTATTTTAATTTTCTTTAGTTCTCAGCTTTATGAGGAGTGCAGGAAATGGAATGTGCTAATCCCAGCTGATACAATCTTCAAGAAAGGTGTAAAATCTCCCCAAACTAGAGAAAATTGAATGCAGCCAGAAGCTTGTTTAATCTGCTCTCCCCCAGCGTCCTTCCAAATAAAGCTCTCCTGATGTTCTCTCAGGGGCCACCAAATAAGTCAACAAGGAACTTGCAGTGTGGCAGAGAGCTTGTTTTTTAAAATATATTAGTACATCTCATGGAAAGATCACTTTAAAGAGATGGGAATTTATTTGAAACACTGGGGGACATTTTTTCATGTGGCAATAAAGACCTCCAGGGTTTTTTTGTTTCTATTATTTGTTGTTGTGCTGGGTGGTTTTAAAATTTGTTTATTTATCGTTATTATTATTTATTTTATTTTTATTTATTAGCTGTTGTTCCATTTCCAGAATCTCTTTTCTTATTATATCATTCGATAGCACCCAGCAGAGCAATAGGGGAATATTGCTAGGGAGTGCATTGGCTGGGGATTTAAACTGACTTCTGGAGGTCTATATTTGGAGTTCGTCTTGCAATGTTTTCAATCTGCTGCTACATAAACATGAACTCTCAGGGTAGAATCTGAAATTTTCATGTGATTTTTACTCTTTTGCATTCAGAGAACCATTTTCACCACAAAGTATAAATTTAAAGCAGTGAGGTTCCTTGTGAAATAGTAAATTTTACACCTATTTTACAAACAAATGGATTATAACAAAAAAAGCAGATGAAAATAAGCTGAGGACATAGTGACAATATCTCACATCCAGCTTCGGGCAGTACAGTAGGAGTATGAATTCTGGCATTTCATCGTGGAAGGTGTAACTTTTAATTCCCTTTCATAGCCTGGTGGGAGTTTTTCTCTGCCCTTGTGGGGCCAGGATTTAATTCATGGTTCATTCATGGTTCTTGGGAAGCAGGGCTGCCAAACTGGCCATTAACTTGGGCTGACAGCAGAGCAATGCCATACCTGTGCCACCTGCATGGATGAGTGTACTGTGCTTGGAACAGTTCCCAGTGACTTAAACAATGTTTATTTTACCAAGTATTCCTGAAGACAAGCCTGGTGGGCTATTGAGTTGAATTTTGCTTTGGCCAGACATTCCCTGTGCAGAGATTACCCAGTAGAGGTCACAAATTGCAGTGATGAGCCCTCTGCAGAACTCAGGGATACACACACGTTAGACTGTGTGAATCTTGAGCTCATGTCTTAAACTGCAGTGTAATTTATTAATTGATAACTCTCTGATTTAACTATTGTGTGACTACCTATAGCAATTTTTGTCTAAATAAATTTTTAAAGCAACAAAAAATTTCAAAGGCTTATGATTTGGCACTTTTATTAGACTATATAGTAAGTTTTTCTTTGATTTTTTTACCTGGAAGTAATACAGTTTATTCTCTTATCATGGGGGTGATGAACTATCAATCATCATACCAGTACATACTAAAGAGGCTGTGGTTTAAACTGACCATTGAGCTTCTGATCAGCCACTACAGTGGGACCAGAGAAATGGAAGCATAGTTGAAAATCTAGATATTAGTGACTAGAATAAGAGAGTTTAGTCAGATGGATCAAGGTTTTTCGATTAAATATTCCCTTCATGCTAGAACTTTATTTTATTTTAAAGAGATGGATTTACTTTGGTATATAAATTTTTAACAGTTTATTAAACTGTTTTTACCTAGGAATTTTGGAAAAACTTAGAAACAAAAGCATTATTTTTGTATTATCTTTTTAAAATCAAACATTTGTTTTAATTGTATGTTTTTCTCTCTGTTGCTCTGAAGAAAAGAGAAAAGAAAAGAAAAGAGAAAAGAAAAGAAAAGAAAAGAAAAGAAAAGAAAAGAAAAGAAAAGAAAAGAAAAGAAAAGAAAAGAAAAGAAAAGAAAAGAAAAGAAGGGTTTTTTTCTGCTTACCCAGTTTTCAAATGTTTTGCAGTGTTTTCAAGTTGCAGAGCAAAAAATTCTGCATCATCTCCATTCTTTTGTCACTTTGTAACCATTACTAAGTAGGAAAATGTATGGAATATGGAAAGGTGGAGGAAAGTAAAAATGGAAATATTAAAAATTAGCCTGCCTAGACATGGGCAACAAAATGAAAAAGCAGAAAAAGGAGAAAAAAACCCGCAAAACCTACAAAAACCAGCATCTGAAGATATCCTATTAAAAAAAATCCAAACCCCAAATTTCATAGAAAAAGTTTGAATTTACGCATTAGGTAGGAGAACTCAACTATAAATTCTTTTCCCTTTGTAAGCTGCAATTGGCAAGGTGAAAAACCATCTTCAACCTATATAAAATGGCATGCTGAGAGGGTATGATGGCATTATAATGCTGCACACCATATTCCCGCCAGATATTCTGGAGCTGCTTTTTTGCTATTTCTGTCACAGTCCTCCCTCTACCCTCCCTTTTGCTCAGTATGTTGGTGGAAAATTTTGTGAAGTATTATTTAGGGACAGCCAAATTATTTCTTGTTGCCTCTGACCCACATTATACAAATGAAAAATTAAAAACAAAACAAAATTATTTTGGAGGTTAGCTAAATAAATTTAAACAATATGCAGTTTCTAAAAGAAGAAAATGGCAAAGAATATTATTTCAGAGAAAATAACATGCACATTTCAAGGTCCTGCTTTAGTCCATTAGCAACTTGCACTGTCAGGACTGGCACACACTGCTACATGCACTTGCTACAGTTGTTGAAGCTTTAAAAGTAAAGAAGGAAAAGCAAATTTGAATTCCCTAAGGCTTATTTAATAATGTAATAATTTTCCTGGTTAAAACAGAGTTCTAGAAATGGCTCCCAGAGCTAGTAAAGCTGTACTCTTAATCTGTATTTGTCTTTCAGAGATATCCTAAACAGGCCGTTTTCCCTTTAATTCCTTTCCCTTTAGGTAATACAGGAAAACACATTTAGTCAGCTTCAGCCTGAAGACACATGGAAGAGAAACTGAGACTCCTCCTGTTTCAGCAGTCTCTCATTACAGTGTCTACCACGGTCCCACTCTGGGTGTAGTGCTATCTAAGTCCATCTGCTTTTACCTCCTCCCAGCTTTGGATGCAGAGGTCACCAGCCCTCTGTTGCACTCTCAGGTTACCAGGCTGCAGAAGAGATCACCCCCAATTGCCTGTGTGCTGCTTACAAACCTTTCAGCTGTGAGCAATCCATCCCTGCAGCTCCTGCTGCTGAGCACCCGTGGCTGCTTCTGAAAGGCAGGAGCATCCTGTCCTCTCAGCTACTTCACCCACCTGAGGTGCTCTTCCCCCTGCTACTTCCTATGTTCATCCATGTGTGAATACAGTGAGACCTGACTTGATTTTCTAGCATTTATACTATCAAATTTACCGTTTTATGATGGTTCATTAATGAGTTTTACAGCTAAGATGTTTGTTCAACCTCTCCTTGCATGCTGTTAAAACTGTGCTGTTTTAATAGCTGGGAGCCCACAAGATCAGATCTCTGCTCAAGGATATTTATGTGTGGTAAGAGTATTCAATTTGCCAACAAATGAGGTTACAGTGCCTTGTAAGTCATTCATTTTGATGTTTATTTCCTCTGGAATTGCTCTCAGGGGTAGATCTTCCTTCCTGTCAAATGGCTCCACATTCACTTCTCACCAGCTGTTCTTCTGTATCCCTGAATGTTCCCCAAACTGAGAGAAATACACATTCCCTGATTTGCTTGATTGCAACCTGTGACAAAGAAAGCAGTCTATGTCTTTAATCAGATGCTATATAAAGAAAGGGGAGGGATCTTGGGAAAAAAATATTAACAGAGGGTGGTTTTTTCCATTTTTTCCCACTCTTTCAGTTTTTCCTTTATTTTTTTCTGTGGGTGCAGGTTAGGTAGAAGGTCCTAGAGTAATTATGATTTGGTTCAAAGGGCATCACTCTGAAGCACTGCCCTGTGCTGGCAGCAGATATTCCCTTTCTTTCACTTCATCTGCTCTAAGCAGGCCATTGCTGTTTACAAGAAGACTTAAATAAATGCCTACATAAAGACTGCAGCCCCCACTGACAAGACAAAAAATACCTCCAAGCTTAGCACTGAGGAAAACTCGATCAACTGAGCAAGGTTTGTGTGTCACATACTGGCTGCCTAACACAGCTCTGATTAACACACTCGTATGTTGGAACCAAGTCCTGAGTACAGGCTAAGTCTTTGTAGAAAAAAAAAGAAAAAGAAAGTAAATGAGGACAACAGACCTCTTGCAGTGCAAATGTTGTTGTGTAAGCTCTGAGTCCCACTTTCAGTGACTTTGTGCTGCTCCCTTTTTATTTTATTTTTTCTTTCTATGGGGCTTTTTGCCACTAATGAAAACAGAAGTTGCAAAGCATGCATGTCTTGATATCTTAATAGGTTTTCTACTCTACTGGGACACCTTAGCATCTTGAAAGTTTTAAGTTGATATACAGTGTAACAGTAAAAAATTAATTATTATTAAGGGTTAACGAAGGACCTAGTGGTGGAAACCAATCCAGTTGTGTATAATTAGAGAGTAGCTACCTTGTAATATTGAAGCTGTAAATAGCCCCAGCGGGGGCCCTGACAGAAGGCTGAGGTGTTTACAAGGCACAAGAGATGCTGCCTCAAAGTACATAATTCCTGTTGCCATAACTATTGCTAATATAATGGATGTGTTCATTAAAACCAAAGGATTATTTGTTTATCCATCTTTCTCTACTGCTGGCCCTCCCTCAGAGGCAGGAGGGGCAGTTTTCTTTCAATACAGATTTATAGTACACACCTTTATTTTGCCCAGTCAGAGGAATATTAAAGGATTGTTTTATTGATTGCTAACCAGAGGTCTCTTCCCCACTGGGAAAACTAACTTCTCCAAACTGCTTGCAAACAGCTCTGCAGAATCCAGAAGGGAAGGAAATGTGCACACATCCACTTTCAGGCTCCCGATGGGCCTTGGGAGTGGCACTTATTAAGTCTTTGTCTGCAAGGCCATGCTGCTTTCCCTGGCAGGGCCATTACCCAGCCTGCTCCTTGTGTGCTCAGCTGGGCTGCTGGAAAACTCATCCTGCACCAGTCTTGTGAGAGAAATAAGGTGTGAAAGTTACCTGAGGAGGAAGGAGATGAACTGTCACACCTGGCCACAGAACCCATTACCCATCCCCCTGCTCTGGTTGCAGGGAAGGGGGGAAGGAATCTGGAATCATGGAGATATGTTGAGCCTGAGGGAATGAGTGAGGTGAGTAAGGTGCTTCAGTTTTTGTCATTACTGCTCGCCTTCTGAACTTACTTGAATTGGTAAGAAATTAAACTAATTTTCCGTGTGGTACCTGGTTTATTTCTGACCGTGGCTGGTGACTGATCTCCCTGTCTTTGTCTGCATCTGTGACACTTTTCCTTCTTACTAAATACCCACATCCTTTTGGGGAGAAGTGGGCACGTGGTAGTCAGGTGAAGTCGGTGCATCACAGCCCCATGGGCACCTGACCCCAGGGTGTGGTTCCAGAGCTCCTGCCCTGTCCCTGCACACACAGAGTTTTCTCTCCACACACGACTGAAATTCCAGCACATGACCATGTGCAGCAACATGAGGAAAGACACCAGGAATACAACAGTAGCAGTACCAGGCAACTAATAATAACCAAGCAGATATAGCATCTCTCCATGGGCCCTGCACAGCTTGCTTCCAAATGGTGAGGCCACAAGCGGCTTGGGAAGGCTGCCAACAAGATGACACCTCCACAGGCCATGCTAAAGGCTTCATCCCAGCTCTGCGCCCTTAGAAATGAGCGAGGGACTGATTTTCACATTTCTGGATGGGCTTTAACCTATTTTTTTTTCTTCATTAGTGCTGCCTGAGGTGTGAGATCATGACTCAGGTTTAATGCATCGTGTGCATTTATCTCCAGAAGATGCTGTTCCAGGTGTCCTCAGGCTGGTGTCATTGCTAGCATGCCAGTATGAATCACTTGCTAATTTTGGAGCAAATGTGTAGAAACAGCCTTGGTTTCAGAAGGTGGAGATCCAGTGTCGGGCTACTGAGAGCAAGCATGCTGACAATGCATCCTGCAAGCATGGCGTGGGTGGTGAGCTCTGCAGTAGGGACTGCAGGGAACTTCAAAAGGAACTGTCCTGCTTGGAAAGAGCAACTGCCCTACATACATCCGTGAAACCTATCACCTAAACTGCATGCTGTCAGAGGTTCCATGCACACCTGCATCTGAGGAAGGATTAATTTATTAAGAGGTGGCAGCTTTACCCATATGATATAAGAACAATATTTTTTCTCCCAGCATCATGATCTGTAGTCTAAGTATTTCTTTTACCACTGCTGTTATCCTCACCTATTGTAGCTCAGTATTTCAGACATCAGTAATTTATCCTGTCTTCAGTGTAACTTTATCCCCTTATATCTTTACACATATTCATTTTAATAACATTTTATCATATGCTGAATTTTTGTCACATCAATATCAAAGCTCAGAATAATAAAAAGTGTACACAATTATCTTTAAATTTTTGTTTCCAGTCTGCCTACCCTTTTTGCAGTGAAATTTCTGTGCTTTGGATTCCTGATCACTGTGAGGGCAGACAAGGATGGAGCAAAGGCAGTGGGTTGGCACAAACAGCTTGATCATCAGCTTGCAGGATAAACAGCAGGTGTGGTATTGGAGGCTGCCAAAGTCTGGCAAGGTAAGGAGAAAGCCTCAGTGCAACATGAACCAGCTTGGAATCTCTAGAGGTCAGCCTCAGCATCTAAAACTCTTTTTGTTTTCATAGGATTGAGGTCAGGTGGGATATTTTTATCTATTTTTAGTGGGTTTTTTTTTTGCCTGCCAGTTTCTGCACTTGCAGGTGAGATTTCAGCAGAGGCTCAAATCCCCTGCTGAGGCTTTGTTGTCTCTGCTCTCCATTGTCACCAGTGCCTGGTTAGAGAGGACGTCTGGAAGCCAAGGTTTGCAAACCTGATCACTGCCAGATGTTTCCCCTATCCACATGCTCCAAACTCACAATGGGTAGAAATCTCTTCCGTTTTCTCAGGCTCATCAGGGGAAAGCAACTCTGTAGAGGTTTGAGCACCAAGATGATCAGAAAATGTTTCAAAGCAAGCTAATACTTTGTTCTTAAACACTATGGAAATGCTGTTGCAAATCAGCTCCTGGCCAAGTGGTAAGCACGTGTGCTTAATTTGAAGTATTGATTTCATGATTAAGCAGTATCCACAGTATTGATAGATGTCCCTGAATCAGGGCCTTAAAGTATGCAGTGGCTCTTTTAATTAGCTACTTTGGTCATTTCACCATGGCCTCTTAATTTTATATGATTGGAGTTTTACTAGTTTATGAAAGAATATAAAAGCATTCAATAAGAAAGCAGGAAACAGTGAATCAATTCACTCCATCCTCATCTGGGGTTTGATCCTGGGATATGCTGAGCATTGACAGTGCTTAGAGAGGTCAACACAGAGGCCATTCTACAACTTCATGTAACTTGTCATTAAAGCAAACCATAAGCTTTTCTGGTTATCCACATTTTCACATGCCAACAAAAATCTTAAAGCAAAAACACAGCAGTATTGTCATTTAAAGAGGTCTTAAGAGACTGGAACATTTAGTATTCAGCAATGAATGCAGAGGACAGACACACTCCAAGTACTAGCCAACTCTCTTGCAATATTATTTAAAAGATGACAGCACTAAGACACAAATTCTGAAGAAATGCGTGGTTGAGTACATTTGTATTAGGAAGTAGGGAGTTGCAGCACGCACAGCTCCTGTTAATTTTCAGAGGTTTTAGTTCTGCCATTGGTCAGAAGATTGTCAATCTCAGCACCTCATTCCATCCCAAAAAGCCAGATGAAAAAACTCATTATATCTTGTTTACTTTCATACAAATACAGTAACCAGAAAACAATAAGCACAAAGTAGCTTGTAAATAATCCTGCAATTCCACCCATAAAATAATACAAATACAATTTAAAGGTTACCTTTATTGTATTGATACAGTATTGCTACCTATAAATAAATAAAGTGTATGAGATTAGAAAGTAAAGTGACCTTCATGTAGCAGTGTAGGAAAGCAATTAGCTCAAGGTCACTTGCAGATCAGAATGGCTTAGGAGGATAGTTTAGTCCTGAGCTGCTGACCAGGACAATGAGATTTATATATCCTTGTTTGTAGATACTATGATATTTGTTTAACACGTCTGTCTGGATAATATTTGCACTGAACAAGCAGGGAAAAAGGATGAAAGAGCCAAATGTCAGCTATTTTATGTTTGTGTGTACAACAAAGGGGAGAGTTTACAAATGTCAGCAACTTGTTTTTGTGTTTCACTCCTTCAAAATATCTTGCAGCAAAAAAATTAGATGTGACAAGAAATTAATCCATATTGTGATCTAATTATTGTTGGAATTATGGGAAAAACGTAAGATGTCTAAAATATTTAATTGTGAGAAGTGCCTATTAAGCTAACTTTGCAGTGAACTTATGAGATTTTTAAACACTTGTGCCAGGTCTGAGATGCTTAAACAGCCAGAAGACTGTGATTTTCTCTTTCAGGGATATACATGGAGTGCACAAAACAAAATTCTCTACTTACAATCCAGACCAGAGCCTGGTCCAAGAGTCTTCTTACTGCCATTGCAGGATCACAGGGAAAGGGGCTTTTTTCCAGGTAGACTGGAGAGGGAATGTGAGTTGTGGAACCCAAACTCCTGGAAGGGTTGGCAGAGCTGGGGCTGCTGTGCTGAGCCACACCCTTCTGCCAGCCTGGATGCAGTGGAAGTCGTGGTGCCCCATTCACATGGTGAAGTCTCAGTTTTCAGGAAGTGTTTACACAGAAACTGATAACAGCTGAAAAACCTGGCCTTGTATTTTAAATTTCATTTAACTATTTCATGATGCCTCACTAAACCACCTCTGTGACAGATGACCATTTCTGGCAGGGTTGTTTGGGGCATCTACATCAGGATCAAAAGCCTGCAAATACTTGTTTAAACGCCCGTCTACTAACACATTCTGCTGTTGTGTGTTTTAATATTAAGCTGCAAAAATGCAAAAAGGAATTGCTTGCCCAGGAGACTCTCCAGAGAGTTTGCCAAAAAATTATAGATTGAGCCAATCTATAGTGTGTCATGAACACAACTATTGGCACAACAAAGTCATCCCTTATTCACTACGGTTGAGTAACTCAGATACAATATGGAAATGAAAGAATTTTGCTCCACTCCTATTTGGGAGGTTACCTATCAGCTGTAATGATGAATACAAAATGAAAGTACAGAAATAACAATTAATAAAAATTAATAAATTCTTTCTGTAATGTGTAATTTGCAGTGCAGGGTTTTAAGCTTAACTCCTTAAATACACTTCTCTCTGGCAAGTCAATGCCTTGAGGGCATCTAGGGCTGTGCAGATTGTTGTCTCTCCTAGTAAAAATACCCTTGGATTATTACTATCCACAAAAAGTTCAAGAAGGAAGGAGGGAAGGCAGAAGGAAGCACAAAAACACTCAATACCCTGCTCTTTCCCAGCCCCTCACTTCCTCAGTGTGACCCCAGCCTCTGAGCCTCTGGCCTGGCCTCCCCACCTCCAGCCCCCAAGGACTAACTCCAAGGGCACCTCCCCATCCCTCCCCTCTGCCCCTCGCAGGTGGTGGTCAGGTCTGCACCACCCATCCACAGTCCGAGGTGAAGGATCAGCCTGATGTGGCTGCAACTGTGAGGCTCCCAGGGGCTCTCCTGGGTTACCCTCCCCTTTCCCTGCCCCGGGCAGCTGTAGGCACACCTGGCCCATCAGGCAGGGACTGTTATCTCCCATGGCACCTGTGAAGGGCTGGGCTGGTATCCAGTGCTTCCTTCTGTGTTGGAAGTGCCCCATGGACTACCAGTTCAGCAGTTCCAATTCCTTTGCTGTCCAGTCATACTAGCAGCAAAAATCATCACTACAAGATCTGTTTTGTGTTTTGTTTTTTTTTTTCTCCGTATTTTTTACTGAGATTTCCAAATTGTGGCCAGTATTTTACAGTAGTGATGAATTGCTTATTACCAGGTGATTTGGTAACTTCTACATTGTCTTTGATCACTTAATTAGGTCGAGTATATCATATTTGGAAGAAAAATTAATGGAACTTATTTGCATCTGTATTAAATATTGGACCTAGCATAAGACTCCAAAAGAAGGGATGATGAATCTTTCCATGTTTTTGGCAAGACAATGTAGGGAAATTCCAAACTGCGCTCATTGCTTTGTATTTGTCTTAGATGCTGATGCTTGTGAGAAATTCTTACGAAGAGTATGAGAGTAATTGTGGTTTTAATGATTGACTACAGCCAGTTTTCACAAGTGAAAAGGGCTACCAGAGGTGGAGGCAAGAGAAAACATGGAGTTTGGGTTGTCCTATGATTTCACCCCTATACCACTGATCTAAATGGCAGTCTTCTTTCATCAAGAGGTCATTAGGTCAACCAAGTGGTTAGGTTCCTAGTAGCTTAATTTATGTCAAGGGGATTGCATGTTTGTAGAACCCATCTGAGAATACCATCAGGTCTCACATGCTTTCAGACAAATTTTGCACTTATTTAACTTGGTGTGGAGTAAGAGTAGATTCTCGTCATTAGTGCAATTAATTCAAATATATATCATTATAATCTTCAGCAGCATTCACCTATTCAGAAGCATGCTCTCTATTTTGTGCACATAACTTCCCTTGACATTAACAGGAGGGGATAATAGACATGGAAATGTAAAGAGAGGTTAATACTCTTCCCTGTGACCTTCCCAGAGACATCATATTTTCTCAAGCTGACCTCTCATTATGCTGAAAACTGCAAAGAAAAAACCCCACGGTTTCTGTTGCTTTTTTTGTTCACTTCAGAGACTACAGACATCTGCCCTAAGTACATTCTGTTAATCATTATTTTGAATGTATTCTAAAAATCCACATCATTCCCAAAGAGGGGAAAAACACAAAAGAAACCCCAGTTGGTGAGGGAGGACAATGTGCAACATTATAAGCAGTGCTGGAGCTGCCTGCCGTGATTGCCACTCAGAGATAAAAATCATTCCTCACACTTTGAGACAAAAGTAAATGGCAGTTAGCAATGTTAAGAACCCCTGTGGAAATAAGATGAAATGAGACGAGGCTTCCAGACCTGTGAGAAAAATCAATCTGATGGAAAATTGACAAACTTGTTTAACGTGTCGGCACAAGATCCGAGAGTTGACCCGTAGAGACCTCCACTTAGGCATACCGTGAAGTTACTGTCAGTTCTCTTAATCTGTTCAATTACACAACAGGATCTCAAAGGGGACTTTTTACCAAACATCACTTTAAATTAACTTTTCTCCTTCGTGTTTTAAACTTGCAGTCGTTCCCCGCCTCTTTGCAGCAACATGGGTAAATTATTAAAAGCCCACTTGCTTGTCAGTGTAAATGCTACAGAAAGATCCATTTAAAATTTTGATTGGAAACAGAGAAGGTTTGTGAGGTTAAAAAAGAGAAAAATGCTCATCTTGCTACATGTCACAAAATTAATCTCCATGATAATTTCTCTGAGGCAAAGGTCTATTGTTTTTCTGGTTTAGGGGATGAAGAAACGATAGCGAAAAGTAGCACACCGTAATTTTCATTCTATTAGGAACATGAAACTGTGTCACTTTCCACAGCCACAGGCCACAAAGTGAAATAGAGAAGTATTCAAAATGGAAGATATACTACTGTACTGAACTGACCCTAAATGTCTTTTTTTTCCTTGGGGAAGTGGAGTGGGAATAGGATAAGAAGGGAAGATGCTAAATAATGCAGGGGATGAAAGAAATTTAACTTTGAAGATAGGTAGAACAGAATTTAAGAGGGAGAGATGGAACTGCGGATGGTCAAAGAAGATAATTTCGGATTTTCTGTCTTCATTATTTTATTAAATGCACTATTGAAATAATAAAAAAACCCAACAATTTTCCTCAAAATCTGTTATATTTGAAGTCTGAAGTGAAGGACTCTGAAACTGAGTAGAAAGAGTAGCAGGAATGTGGCCTATGAATTAAACTCAAGTGTCAAGACTCATTGAGATTGATGGGTTACAGCATAAATGCCCAGAAATATTATTTAATAGGTTCATTTTTCCTAAATGCATTCTGTTAACCAGCAAGCTCATCGAGAATGTCACAGTAGTCTGTCTGCTCTTGATTTAGACTAGGCGTGGATCATATCTTGCTGCTGTGGTGTCTTCTTGTTGATTTCAGTGGAATGAGTCTCTGTACCAGGTTCTTTGCTGGTTCTCCATTTTATAGTTTGATTTTTCTATTGAACAGATTGAAGGCGAGACATCAACATTCATTTTATATAGCAAGGAATGAAGAATAAAATACCAACATGAACGACAGTGAATTTTTTTTGAGGGAAAAGAAAAGGGCACATAGAGAAGAAATTGCATCTAGGAAGAGAGCAGAAGCAAACAGCTTGGTTTTTTCATTCAGAAGGGACTAAGTGATTTTCTACCATTCTTGTTAAAACATACTGAGGGAAGAAGGCTTACTTCTGTAACCACTTAAAATACAAAAGGCATCAAATTCTGAAGGTCTCTTGTTAGTTTTGTTGGAAAATATTGTTCTAGTGTTGACAGCTCTTGACAAAACAAAATACAACCAACTGTTTGAATAGATAGCACTTTAAAAAGTTCTGTCTTGATTAATACTGTGTTCTTGGTTTGAAGATTTAAGGCAAAGGTTAACTGTAAGTTAAATTAAATACCTACTTTATAACCATGTCTGCACTGCTATCAGCGATAGCTCTATTTTAGCAGTGCAATAATTTCTAAATATTTTCTGTTGTATAAGCCACTGTTAATGTTCATTGGAAACTTGTTAAAAAGTAGTATTAACTCTTTTCTCACTTTCTGACTGACCTGAGAAAGACCTTGTTGTTCTTTTCACCACCCAGAACTTTATACAAGCTATGCTTTTCACAAGCTTAAAGAAGTTCAGCCTCCTCAGAGTGTGCAGAAATTGATGTAACGCAGGTTAGACTCAATAGTAGACAACCCGTGTTTGTGGATTTTTAGGTAGGTCCTCAACTCAGACTATCTAACTTAAAAGGAAAAATTCTGACCTAGGGAGTACGGAGGTCAGTTTTAACTGCCTGGCTCAGTGTAACCGAGGCCAAGGGGGCTCAAATCCATATCTCCATTTCAAAGGATCATCGAATGTTTAGCCCTCAGCAACTCCCTCAAGCCTGATCCCTGGATCCAAGAGCAGAGGTGGCACATTCTGGCTAATGATTCCAGCTGCTAGCTCCTGTCTCTTGCTTACTCGGAGACTACAATAGGTAACACAATTTTCGGAGATGCCCTCTGCATCTACAGGCAGTCTTATTTAAGAGACTAAAGGCAAAGTTTGTTCAAGATTAGAAGGGTAGCAGTTCTACTCTTTTGATGGATCTTAATGCTTTGTGACTTCAGCTGCAAAGGAGATTCAGTATTACTGAGTATTAGCCCTACTACTGATGCTAGTACAAATGTTAATATTGAGTACTTAGTACTCAACACTAAGTATCTTCTAAGCAAAGGGTCAAGAACAAGGTGTAACTAATATGATCAATTTCATTAACACATGTATGTAAGAACATAGGTCACTATAATGACAATGAAGTGGCTGCCATACTATGTTTTAGCTAACTGATATAAAAATGCTAGTGCAATATCAATGGTTTTAGAAGTGAGCTTAACTGAACCTTGAAGACTGTAGTCAAAAAAATACTTCAGGGGTGACTCTAGGGAAGTCAACACATTAAAAAATAGTCCTTGAAATGTAGCTGCCAGCAAGTTAGGCAGGTAGTTTTGCAGACATCCTAAAAGGAAGCACAGTCTACGTATCACTTGTTTCTTATTTATTTCACTTGTGTTTTCTGTCAGGAGAAAACACTTTTCCCTCTAGTAGACACTTTTCCCTTTATTAGCATCAAACACGGGGAGGGAAGGACAGATGTACATGCACCAAGGAAGTCCTTATTTTTGCTTTTATTGATGCAAGCTTGACTTACAAGAGAGAAGTTTCTGTGGCCTTTATCATAACAGTGTATGGTCACCTCCTGTTAAATTTCCAATATGCCCCAATGACTTATGCATCTAAATGCAGAGGCTTTTGAAATTCTTACCGTTTCTCTTATACCTATGGTTCTTGTCTATTATATTCTGATGATGCAAAGAGTTACCCTTTAGTTACTATGTATATCAAGGGTGGGGACTTTTTGTTTGTTTGAGGTTTATTTGTTTGTTTCCCATTAATCTATTTTTCTTATTCCCACATGTTCACACTATGGCAATACAATTTTATCCTCTCCTAGGCATAAAGGGCAATTTCCCAGACTAGAAACAGAGAGGTGCTGATCTCACAGAAAATTTCTCTTCCTTTATTGTTGCCATTGCTACTTCCCAAACCTATTCTGTCATGTTGGCAAAGATCCTACACAGATCCTAACCAAGCCATCTTTGCTTCTGCTGAGTACCAGATCTTATCCTTATGCTATGATTCATTGGACTGGAGAACATTTAAGAACGTAAGATAGGTTTGCTGGGTTTTGCTTAGTTCTGTTTATTTTTCTCTGCTTTTTTTTTTTTTTTTTTTTTTTTTGCCGGGGGGGGTTGTGTATGTGTTTTTAAAATGGATTCAGATGTGATATTTCTCTCCAGTTTTCTAGACTATCAACCAAACTTCATTGAAAAAATGATGGGTACAGACACAAACATACAAAGGTGAGAAAAATAAGTTTCTGAGTGCTGGTAATAATTTCAGTATTTAACAGCTGTCTGCATTTGCTCAACTCTACCTCTGCTAAAGAGATTTCCACCCATGGAAGATTTATCAAAATACTTATTTTTCAGAGGCATTTTTGTCAGAGGCAAATTTCTTGAGCTTAATTTACTGCACATCCTTGCTGGAATAGCTCTCAATCCTTTGCAGATGCAAAGTCACAGAGAACTGCCTGGATATATATGATTTTATATGCCTTGCAGATAGCTCAGAGATGCAATTGCAAAATCTAGCTCTCACAGACAGTTGGGAATTTGTGACAGTCCCTGAAGGACTTTGCATCCATAAACCAATGACTGGATTACACTGATCCATAAATGTGTTTTTCTCCTATCTCTGGCTAATGCAATACAAGTAGTCTTCCTGCTGTTAACTGTTTCTGAAGCCACACACAAGAGAACATAAAGGATATGGTACATATTCAAACAGAAAGGTCAACAGGTCATTTTCTCTTTATGCTAGCAAAAGAACTTCAATATCTGTAATGCTGCAAAAAGAACTAAATGCAGACGTATTCCTTAATTTAAGTTCTGTGTTCAGAAAATCTTGCTAAAAAGTAGTGATTCATTCAGACCTTGAAGGGGATTAGTGACAAAGTCTGGTCTAGGGCAGGAAAGCACAACTCATGACCAAGTGGGAATAAAGCTGCAGGTTTGTTTGTCGGCAGTTTCCTGCTCTATAAGAATCCAGGAATCCTCATGGTGATGGTGCCTCCTCAGCACTGCACCCTCTGTCAGCTTGGCTCAGAATTTTGGTGCCTTGTCCCATTCCACATTCTTGACTGCCTGGCAGCCAGGGAGAGAGGCAGAAAGGACCTGTGTGTTGAGGGTGCACCTGGCCCATGGCTTCTGGCTGGGTGAGGGGCTTTCCCTGGCCTCTGCTCCACTGGAAAGTTGGAAAGGGCTGCATGGAGTGAGTGAGACCCACTGAAGCAGCAAGGGGCTCTGGGACACAGCACTGGGCAGGACCAGGGCTGGGAGCTGGGACCCATGACACTGAGAAGCAGCTTCTGATAGACAACCACACCCTGCAAACAACAGATGAGCCACGGGGCTACGTCTGTGTGAGGAGACTGAAGCTGCCCAGGGCAGCTCTGTAGTGCTGGGGCTGACAGACACAGGACAACTCATTCAAGGCAACTTCTAATGAACAAACCCTTCCATTGTTACTGTTGAGAAGACCATGAAGCCATTTGAACTTTTGTCTTCTTTCCAAACTTCTGCAGGGTCATTAAAAAGTAATTTTGCTTTGGGTACAACCTTTTTGGTTGCTATTAAAGATTTCCAGGTTTATTTGCTCCCTAATCAGGAAGTTAATCCTTGCTTTGTTTCTCTCCAGGAAAATTAATTTTTTTCTATTTTTAAGCTTTCTCAATATTTGAACATCTTTGAAATACTCAAGCAAAGGTGATTAACATTCACTACATTTGTTTCTCATTTGTCTCCAAGGAAAGAAGGATACAAAGCATGTTGTTTTGTGTAGAAGTATTACTGCCTATTTTAGAGAAAAAATACCCATCCCTTACAGCAGAGTTCAGTTTATATTGCTTCAGAGACCATGACTCACATAACGTGGTCCGGAGAGATGACCAGAGATTAAAACAACAGCACAAAGACAACCTTTTAGTCCTTCAAAAGTAAGAACTGAGATGTTGATCTTGGTTCAAGGAGAAGCCAAAGCAAGGCACCTGGGACAAGTTAACTGTGTGTACTGGGAGTTAGTGCTGCTGAGAATATTCTTGCAGCTTTCTCTAAAAATTGGTATTTTGAAAACACCAAAGTCTGTAGCAATTTGCAATAGGATACATGATAACAGCATGAGATTATGAAATTTTCAGTCCAGAAGTCTTTATAACTTCACAGCAGCTGGAAATGCCCAAGAAGCCTCATCGTAAATTTTTTCATATTAAGACTTCTAACATTCATTTAAACACAAACACTTTTCATCAGCTATATAAAGACCTGCCCAAATATTGAAGAGGAAAGAGTTCATCTTGCTGTTTTTGTTGATTTTGCCCCCAAATAAATCTGAAACACAACCCATTAGTAAAACTTTATATAGCTGACACACTTGGATTTACCTTATATAATCCTGACAGCCTTTATAAAAAACCTAACCCTAAACATAAATTAAACAATTTTTGCCTCCGTTTCTTTTTAACAGATGAAGATGTAGCTATTATACAAACCTTTATTTCCATGCTACTTTACTCCAGGTTATGCAAGCATCTCCAGTTAAGCAACCACAGCTGCAATGCTGTGTGTGATTGAGCAAATTTATTCGTCTTAATCTGAGCCTAATGCAGACAAAGATCCAGAGGAACATCTGAACTTTTTCACAGTTCTTCAGCAACTCACAAAACCTACAGTGATTGTATGTGTGGAAAATATATGCCTAGCACAGGGAGGCTTTTTGTAAAACAAGACTTGGAAATATAAGACCCCACAAAATATGAGTCACAAAATTTGATCATGTACCTACCCTGTTTAGGTTGGCAAAGCACAGCTATTATCACAAAGAATTATTCAGTTTTTCCGTGGTGCCAATCTATGGTAGATTCCACATGCTCAAGCTTGGAGCTTCTCCCAGGGTGTCTGTGGTTTGAAAAAACAGCTTCACAACTCTGCTTCTAAGTGTACTAGAACTTCAAATAAAAATCTCAGCCACATATATACTGCCAATATCGCAGGTCACTTAGGGGGAAAGCTGTAAGAAAAAAAATTACAGGAGGCAAGTTAACATTGCTTTAAATATTTTATTGTAATGGAGTCATTAAATGGATCTGCTTTAAAGTGACTCTCTGTTAATATGGGGTTTCATAAACAAGCAACATAAACCCTCACCTGCTTTAAAATACAAATCTGAATGTTTACAAGATCAGGTATCATCATATTCTTTCCATGCATGCTCTTACCATTGTTCTTTTGCAATGCATTATTTTGTTAAGAACCAATTTCTTTACCAAGAGGGTGGTGAAACACTGAACAGGCTTCCTGGGCAGATGATCAATGCCCCAAGCCTGTCAGTGTTCAAGGGGCATTTGGATGATGCCCTTTCTTGCTCAGTGTTGTCAGATAGTTGGACTAGTTGGTCACTACGTGCCTTCAACAGAAATAGTGTATCCTATCCTATCCTATCCTATCCTATCCTATCCTATCCTATCCTATCCTATCCTATCCTATCCTATCCTAATTATTTATTAGATTTAACAGTCCTTTTCCTTTCCTTGTTCAAGATCCCGTGACCTGAAGGAAGTTTGCTTTGGGCTTCTGTTTTCATAAAACCATTGTGTATGTGACCTGCTGCTTCTCTTGATTTTGCTCCTGTCAACATCACAGTTTATAAAGCATCAGCAAGACCATATTTATCTTGATAATCTGGATGGACATCACTGAGCTCATGAGGAACTCATGAAAAAATTAACTGTTTGTTAGTTGTTCTTAATAGTGCTATTTTCTCATTTAAAAGGGGTTACAGCTTGTTTTCAGAGGGTCAAACAATATCTTATGTTGGACCAGGCCTTAAAGATCACTTGGTTCTAATCCCCCTGACACCAGCAGAGACCAGGCTGCTCAGAGCTCCATCTTGACTTTGATGTCCCCTTGATGGGGCATTCACAGCTGCTCTGGCCAACCTGTTGTAGTGCTTCACCACCCTCACAGTAAAGGTTTTCTTCCTTGTATCTCATCTAAACCTACTCTCCTTCAGTTTGAAACTATTACCCTTGACCTGTCACTATATGATCTTGTAAAAGTTCTCCATTTTTTTTGTGGGCTCCCTTCAGGTACTGGAAGGCCAGAACTACTTCATCCTGAGCTTTATCTTTTTCTGGTTGAGCAATCCCAATTCTCTAAGCCTTTCCTCAAAGTAGAGGTGCTCCATCCCCCTCATCATCCTTGTGGCCTCCCCTGGACTTGCTCCAACAGGTCCATGTCTGTCCTTTGCTGGGAGTGTGAGAGACTGAAATGTTAAAGGTTAATGACTCAATCAGCCACTGGCAAAAGTAGGTGATTTGCTGGGGGCAGATTTGCACACCCAACCAAAGCAGGGAGGAGTTTTCAGGTGTGTGGTGGCAAAATTTCTGATCTGCCTACGAACAGGTAAGGTGCAGAGTGGGTGACTCAGTGAAGGAGACCACAACAAACCAACTGTTGTTTGGCAGCAAGCTGGGTTTTTGAGCCAGGTAACAGAGAAGGCTGATAAGAAGCAGATCATGTGAAGTGGGATTTTACCATGTTATGTCCTCCCCTGCACCACTGGTTCGGGTGTAAAACTCCCACTTGGGGTATCAGGACATTCACATGTAAGCCTGAAGATACTCATCTCATCTGATGGGGCAGAACTGGCTCAACTACACAGTTTTGGTATTTTTAAGAGAAGTACACTTTGTCCCTGTTCAAAGATTATTAGAATATGCTTAGTACTACACAGAGCAGCTGCTAAGAAGGGCATTATGCAACCTTGGATTTGGCATTTCACTAAATTTCCCACTAATCTGGGAGCCTGGACAAAGTGATGTTGAACCTGCAGGAGAAACATCCGGTATCCATTCCCCCTGGTGAGACAAACTGCATGAGAACACTCCCCTCCACATAGCCTTCAGGTGGAGAGACATGGGTGAAATGATCACCAGGTGAACTATCTGAATTTGTTTTAAGCTTTAATTACACTTGGATTTAAAGAGTGAATGACTGAAAATAAACATTATCTTTCTCCTACAACCACATACCCCTTAATTAAGAAGTTTGTCTTAGAGTTTCCTGTAGGCTGAACAAGCCCATCCTAGAAATGTTTCTGATAAGAGAAGTGCTGAGCCACAGGTTAAAAGCATCTTAACAGCAGGTTCCCACAAAGAATTTGAAGAAAAAAAGCACATTTTTTTTCTAGTAAAGTAGGCCTTTAGGACCTAGGGAATCCAGAAACTGCCTATGAGTTTTTGAGCTCACTCTTAAGTTTTGCATATGAGAAAACAGGGGTAATTTTTATTTTTACAAGAGGCAGTAGCTTTTCTTCCACAAGAATATATTTCCCGTGCATGACATGTCAAAAATTAACAAGTGTGCAGTATTATTTATTCCTCTAAAACTACTTTGGAAACTGATTAATATAAGGAAATTAAGGAACTACCTGTGTCAACACTGCAATTAGAAAAACGTATTTCCATCTAGAGTTCTTATATAACATAAAACTAAAATTAATTAGTCATGGTGAGATCTACAGATTAGTATGTTCATAAAACTGAGAGATAGTCAGTAAAAGACAAAACTACTGGACTTAAATGACAGAAGTGAAAAGAGATTACCAACCAGACCCACAACATTTAAAAAATCTGTACAGTTACAATACATTTGAGATGAAAAAGATCTCTGGATGTCATCTAGTTAAACTCCTTCAATCACGGCAGGGCCAGTTCACTACAGATCATGTCCAGGTGAGTTCTATCTATTCAACGAAGGAGATTTCAGACTCTCAGTTAGTACAGTTTAAGTGCAATTAGCAGCACAGACAAACAGAAAACATCACATTTTTATTTTATTAAAATTTATTGCAAGATCAAAGGTTTCACAAAAAAATAGAAACTTACAAATCGTGTAAATAGTTTTAATGCACTCATAAAGAGACATTAAAAGAAAATTGACTAAGATTCTGTACTGTATCTGTAATATAATTCACTGACTTCATTCTCAAAATATTGTTGCCATTTTGGAGTAAATAAACAGCATAGCATTACACATGTTCACAAGTATTTACCATTTATTTTAAACAAAGTCTTTACGATAAATTTTTTTTCCACAGAAATTAGTTCATCCCCATTTTGAAAAGTCTAATAGTAAAACATTCAACATCCTCACTGGAAGTAATGTGAGCTGATGTTTCTGTTGTAAAAAATTATGCTATGGAAATCAACAAAGAGCTTTACAGAGTTATACAGCCATACTAAACAAGCTTCTATGTTATGCTGCATTAGGCCTTCTGGATTAGCAAAACATTTTGACAATAATGACAACTTTTCAGCTGAAGCTTAAGCATTTCATAGTTTGGATTAAAATGCTGTAACCTTTGAAAAACAAATATCCAGTGTTACACATCTGACAACATTCTTAACCAAATGGTAATACTCTAAAGGTTAAGGCAACTCCAAATTGAAGCTGCAATGTCTGTATTTTCACAATTCCCTGCTCAGATTTAACTCCTTAGAATGCAATGTGTGAGAGAGAGTGAAAGAGAGGCTGTGTGGTACTTGGTTGCGGTTTGGGGTTAAGCCATAACAGTCCTACAAAGAAAATTATTCATTTTATGTGTTTAATTTGGTTATTTCCTTGCACACACTGTATTAAGAAGCATCTGATACTCATGATAGGACTCACGTTTAGTGGCCTTCTCAAGGTAAGTACTATTTGCATTGTAAGGCCCATTCTAAAACAAAACCACACAGAAAATGAGAGGGATCCTGTTACTGACTTATTCCCATTCATCTGACTTTTTCAATTCATTCACAGAACAGCACAGTTAGAGAAGACAAGCTCATTTACAGTAGACAGTAAATTTTTTCAGCCAAATACAATAAGCATCACCAACTTATTTCTGTTAGCTGGTGTATTGAGTAATTCTTTGTCTTCATGAAGTGTAGCTGGTAAGCACTGTTACTCATTATTAAAATGTCACGGTGGAAAGATTTTCAATAACACTACAGCTTCTTATATTTAAAGAAAAAAAAAGATGAGAAAATGGTAATTCACTGTAGATTTTCTTATTACTCTGTATCTTAAAACCTCTGGCATAGCTTTAGTAGATAAAAAGCAACAGGTTTAGTTCCCGGTTTCAACACAGGCCTCTGTTGATCAACTTCACCGATGCTAGCACTGAGTTACCATTTACAGATCAAAGGAAACACACATGACCAAGGCAAAGTAAACAGAGGAAAACAAGCTTAACATCTATAACTCAAACTATCCAGAGAACTAGTAGGAATCCACTTCAAGAAATTTGCCAAAGGCTTTTATGACTTTTATGCACACAAAACCACAATGCATTTCTAAAGTTTTGCTTCAATATTTGTACTTAGTTGTACAGTACATTAAAGTCAGTGTACAGCTTTTGCCATTTTACTGTAACCTCTGTAAACTCACAACTATATTGCATCATATGAAAGGTTATAAAACCCTTCAATCCCCATAAGATCTACTGAATGCAGCAGAGTGGAACATGTTGGTACAGAAGGTTAGGAGCCAGAAGACATATTGGGTGTCCAGCCCATTTGATAAGCCCGCTCCAGTGTTCTCTTGCAATCCTGCAGCACAGTACTGAAGGTTATATGTGGATATTGCTGCACCAGCTGCTCTACTGTGGCCTCGTTCACCTGCAACAGAAGAACAGAACCTGTGATGTGCAGAAAGTGAATGAAAGGGGGAACATTATGCAAGCTAGAAGAGTGGACAAACTTTGGACTAATGGGTGGGCTTGCAGGATGGGGCTCCTCATTGATACTATAGGTCTGGGTGCATTTATCACAAAATAAATATACAGACTGTAATGTCCGGTTAGAGAATGAAAAAACCAAAATCAAACCCCATGCTTTGATTTCATTTTAAAGGAAGAAATTTAATCACCCCGGTTAAACAAAATGCTGCCCAGAATAACAGAGTTCTAACTTGAAATAGAGGCTATTTTCTCCAAGTTGCTCAAGCAGTATACATTTAAAAATGTGAGATTTTTATGGCTTTGGAAAATGAAAATGGATTACATCAATTAATTAATTCACGGTACAGTTATGGAGACATTTGAAACTGCTAAGTAGTAACTCCACAATTTATTGAAATGAACTTGCACTATATGGTTGCTATCAACAAGTCTGAAATAAAAAGTAATATAAAACATGACTAAAGAAGGAAAAAAAATATGAATTATTCTATGTTGCAGGTAGATCAATTAATCCTATATGTTCCTTTTTCCAAAAAAAAGTCTTCACATGCATCACTGGGAGAAGATTTTATTCTAGCCTTCTTTTGTGAGGATAACACTACAGAGTTGGGATCATTAATTAAAACATACAAGATGGTTGGGTCTGGGATGTCCCTCTTAAATTTGAAACATCAAAGTTAGCACCTTTATTCTTCATAAGACAAGGTAATCAGACAAACCCAGATAAACCTAACACATTTTCAATTGCAGTGGTGCAAGGGGATTAATTTGTCAGTTATTTTAAAGATGATTCCAATTCCTATCACAGAGGTAAACAGCTTTTCTCAGCCTTTAGACAAATAAAAGATTAACCTTAGAACCATGACTTCTAGTTGGTTCTGTTTGAAATCTTTGCTGAGCAGTTGGGCATTTGAAAATGCATTGATACTACAGTTACTGAACCATCTACATCAGTAGCACGTACAACTGATGAAACTGTTTGGATTTTTTCCCCCAGTGTTCCACATTCAAAGAAACTGAAATGTTTACTACCATTACAAAGATATGTCTTGCGAATAATATTTTAAAGCATGGTAACCACAGTATCTAATAATATTTTTGTCCTTAAAAGATAACAAGGAGAGTTTCCTTCTGAACAGTGATTGCACCCAATGACAAGGATAAATGAAAGGTTTAATATCCAGTTCTTCTACTTTGATAATAGAAATACTCAATCTTCATTGGAAGTTTCATCTAGCTGAGACTGACTTGGATGGAAAACTGGTTTAACTTCACAGCACAAACTGTACTTCTCTGGCAAATTGCTATGTTACAGTAACATCTTTCAGTGCTGAAAAACAAGAAGTGACTTTTAATAAATCAAAATGAAATCAGAGATAGCATAAGTCCCCCATAATATTTGATATTTACAGCTGAATACATACTTGCAAATTGTAAGCTACAATTCACAGAAATATTGCTTGGAAGGAAGAATCCCTAAAGTAGCAGTAATTTGCTACTTTATGCCTATCCAAAAAATAGTAAAAAGTCTCTTTTCATTAGAGTTATGGTGCAGAGACCCACGGGAGAATCTATCACGCTACCAGAAACTTCTCTTAATAGTTAACTCAGCCACAACAATGAGGCTTACAACTAACAGCTGCTTATTTTGCTCTTTTTAATGGGAAACTTGAAGAAGATATATTATTTATCTACTAGATGGCTGCAAATATTACTAGTAGGTAGAAGTTATTATGATTTAGCACTTACCTGTTGGGCATTATTTGTTAGAATAGCATGGATATTATGGCTTTAGAGCCAGTGTCATATGCATATTCTCTGTTATAAGAAACAAATGGGGCAAATTCACTACAAAGATGATGTTCACACACAGGAAGGTAGTAAATGCTCTCCATGTCCTGGTGTATTGGACTCAGGACACGTGCACAAGGTACAGCCCAGCTAGGTTTAAGCTAATGTATTTACAACGAGGCTAACTTAGGCACGGCCCATGACACTCAGGCAGACAGAGGATGTGGCAATGGTATCTTTTAGTCTTAAAACCTATGAAGAAATCCATGGTAAACCACGTTACATTAACTGTTTGTCCTAGGCTTTTTTTGAGACAATTATTACTTGAAAAAATAATATTTTATAAAAATTGTTGCTATTTGCTATTAATACTTTACTAAACAGAAGAAGGAAGCTTTCAGCATTAAGTGCCAAATACAGTTACAAAATAAACATGAATATGAAGATGGCAGATACAACCATTGCAGAAGTGCAACTGACAAAAACAGCTGTTTTATGACCAAAGTCTGAAGAGTAGAAGCTTTTCTCCATTTTTTAGGAGCATTAAGTAAAATCTTAAATTATTAGTTTGATCCTAGGCAATAAGTTGTGTTATGACCTGTTGTTAACCAGCAAAGTAATTTCTCTGTTAAACAGACAAATTCTATGGATGTATTTGGAATCATAACATTTACAGAAAGAAATTACTTTGAGTTTGAAAACTTTTAAACTTTGTGTTAAAAATTATGCCAAAATAAATTCAATGTAAGATTACACAACAGAAGAAGGACAAAAAAATTTGGCAGTGGGAAAACCAACCTGGATCCAGAGATGAGAAAAAAGTATTCCCTATCAGAAGATTTTGATGCCTTTCCTTTACCACGAGAAAAGTCAGGTCAGACACTAAAACAGTGAAAAAGTTTTAGCATTTAAAGCTCTCCATACTATTGGCCTAAAACTGCACTATCTGAAAATAGAAAAAAGAGAATTAAGATTTTATTCTGTTAATGAACGTGAAAAGTAATATCTAAGTCATCTTTGTTAGTATCCTTGTTATTATTTCCCTAGTGGTAGGATTAAGATGAAAAGAAGTCTTATGCCCAGCCATTAGAGCACAAGCTTCTGTCTCTTTCTTAAGATCAGCCTGGCTGGCGATAAAACAAAAGTACTGAATGTCATTCCCAAAATAAGTTCATTCCACAAACAGAGCAATTTTCCCTTCTGAGCTTAAACATTCTTGTTCAATGAACGAAATCTAAAAATCTCCACATCTTAATATCCTGTAAAATGCTATTATTTTTCTTTCACAGAACTTTCATTAATCTTCATCTTTTGAGTTGTCAAAAGAAAGACTACTGTCTGCAGATAAGCTACCTAAATTATCTAATACATAATCATTCATCTGAATTTGAATAGCTCTTCAATTATATTTTAACACGTAATGAAAGAATTCAGCCTGTATAATTAAGAATGAAAATAATAGGTTTGTGCAAATCCTGGTCATCAAACAAAAAACCAAAATAACAACAAAGACTGGTTCGATAACTAATTTTTCTTTCTGAAATAAAAATTTATCCCAGGCCAAGAAATAGATTGGAAAAAAACCCAATCAAATGAGAAGATGGGTTACAGAAAACGGCAAGACCAAGTGGTATCATCTCCCTTTAACTCAATTAGAGCACTTATCTAGAAGCCATAATTTTGAATACCTTTTGCCCAAAGACACCTGAACGCATATTGCCTATTTCCCACAAGAGTGTACTTGACTTTGTGACAAATTTTATCTGGGGTAGGACCGCCTTAACTTCTTCTTCATCTAAAGATAGTGTGGTTGTGCAGAGAGTATTGAAATATTATCAGTGCTAGAGAACATTTCTCATGTGATAGGAGTTCATCATGGAAATAAGAACAAGAACACCTTTCTAGTCCATGTGAAATGGTACACTGGCAAAAGGGTTTTGTGAGTGCCTCTTTGGAGGCATCACACTGCTATGTACACACAAAATGTGGACACAGAGCATCTTCAGAGATTTCCTTTACGTCACATTCCACAAGTTTTCATGAAAAATACAAAATGCAAGCATGAATAGTTATTAGGCAATTTTATTTTTTTTCCTTTTAAATGTGCCATGTCCTTTGGTTCTAGTGATAATTTCATAATTGTTTTCTTTAACTTCTAAATTCTAAACTTAAGAATTTCTAAACATAGGATCTTTTTTAAACCTTATTTTCATTATGCTCCTACAACAGATCTTATTAAATTCAAAGGATTAATTCCAGTTTTCCTAATCCTGCTAAGGTAAATTAGTGATTACTTTTGAAACCATCAGCCAAACCAGGTATTTCTTTTTGAGACTGATACCTTCATTCACAGCTTAGGAACAGAAACAGAGGTATAGGGGCTTTTCATAAGCAGGACTCCTTAGCTTAAGTCGATACCATGTCCTGGAAATCCTGTCTGGGATTGGATACCCTTTCACTTAAATGCCAAGAATTGTAGGATTTCCTACTAATCTCCAGAACCACACTTACAGGTGGAGTCTTAGAATGCAGTTCTGACTCTAAAGCTATTAAAATATGCCAAGAATGTCTGTGTTGTGTTATCTAGAGCAATACTGAAAAGCAAGAGTAGAGTCATCCCCTGAACTGCAAGTTTTATGCAGCTCTACACAGTGTATGAGTGTTCAATGTTAATCTAAAGAGTTTGATTGGTTTTTTTCAATAACAAAACCTAAAACATCTTAATGACTTCAGTTTAATGACCAACTCACTTGATAATTGAAAGAAAAAGTTATCTCCCCAAGTTAATAATTGAAACCAATAAGCAGTTATATAAATAAAAAAGCTAAAGCTTGCAAAACTGGATTAGTGCAAAGGTCCATTACTAGAACTTCATAAAAAAACCCTGCTTGTGTCCCTCAGACCACCATTCAGGGATGATGCATAGTATCTAATCTAACCCTTGGAAGGGGCACTGGCTGGCTGATTTCTGAGGACAACACAGTTTGGTATCTACAGTTACACAACTTTATAGATCAGTCATTAATAAAAAATAACAGACTCATTTATAATACCCTGATTCAGCAATATCTGCAGAGAAAGACATTAATAATACATAGAACTGCTAGCTTAATCTTAGAAATCTAGTACTTGCTAAAAATTTTAAGGAAATGTTAGCAGGTGAGACCAAAAAATTTTAGTTAGGTTAGAAAAATGGCACGAGTTTTATCATTACATTTCTACATATAAAGAATCACAAAATCAACCTCACGCAGAAGAAATGCAAATGGATTTGCTCCCAAAGGGCTTTCTTACGATACTGCTGATATTTTTACTTATGGAGTGGTTTTGCAGCATTAGGGCTACTGAAATTTATGTGCACTTCTGTCTCAGTACACACAGAGCAGTATTGCACAAAAGCCAAATTTGTATGCAGTGGTCAAAGAAATGACTTTATAGTCATTGTGTGTATCCATAATGATGGATTTGGAAAACACTATGTTCCTATTTCTCTAATGTTTTATAAAAAAGTCCATTATATATATACTTCGAGTAAAAGTAAAAGCAAAACACTTTCACATAGTCTTTCTCTTCTCTAAGTTGTATTTTGCCTTCTCAAGTGAGTGTCTTATAAAAAGTGTACTTTGATTTTTTTTTCTACTAATAGTTGAATGAATTATATTCTCAGGTGGCCCAATTATAACTGTTGCCTGTAGCCATAACAAAATTAAAGATTTCTGGAAAGGTTTTGTGTGAAGTGCACTTGATCAGCTAAGGCAGACATATTCCACTGAGTTTCAGTGGCTGCCCTTATGCCCAGGGGCAGAACCCTTGTTTAGGACTTTAACAAAATAACAGCACTACCAATATTAGCACAATATCCTATAGTCCAAATGAAGTCCCTTACGACTTGAGAAAAGAATGTATTTTTACTTAGAGGATGCTGTTATTGAAAAGAAGAAAAACAACAATCACATATACACACACACACAAACACTGTATTTGTACTCAAAAATAGTGAAATCAGCAAGTATAGTCTGATGTACTATTATTAACATGACATTTGACAACTTAATTGTGTTAAACCCTAGCAATTAATTACCCATTTATATTTGTAAAGGGGAAGGAGTAGGTAAACAGAAATATCTGCAACCTTTTTTGCCACATGAATTGAAATAAATGAAATACACAAATCTTCTAATAATCCATGGTAGCACTTCTGAAGGATTTTAGAAAGTGTGGCAAGGTTGCTTGTGAAGTATATCTACTTTACAGTTCTTGTTTAAATCTCACCTGAGAGGAATGAAATTCATTGTTGTGGCTGTTTTCTCATGTGAATGCTATTGTCTCAAACTGCAAACTAGCAACACACAATTCAGATCTCTGTGAGTATGCACAGTTTTCTGCAATACACTATTTTTTATTGAAGTTGTGTAAGTAACAAAAGTTTCACTCTCAATTCCCTTCGCTTATTGTGAGCGTTCATTTTTCTATTAAAACATTTTAAAGGAGCCCTTCAGTTTGGTTAGTTACTTGGTTTGCTAATTCTGCCCATTTCATCATATGAACTTAGAGACTCCATCTGTAGAATATTTCCAGGTAAAAATATTACCAGTACTACATGCATTTCAAAATCTTTGTTCTTCTAAAAATTGCAGTTAATAAACACCCAGAAGCAGTAAAATGATAGTCGAAATTTATATAGTGATAAATATTCTTTCAGATTACTTTCTGCCTGTTGAATTAATAACACTGAATATTTTCCTTCCTATATGACTACATTAACAATAATTTGAGCACATTACTGTAGTAACTGTCAAAATGATGGCATGTAAAACTAACAGAAGTATTTCTCAAAAGTTGCCAGCCAGCAAAAATAACTGGAAATTCCAGGGAGCAATACTTCTAAAATAACTTCTCCCTTTTAAAATTTGTATTCATAAAAATGCTGACAAGTTCACATTACGTTCTTCCTTAATAGTTGGCCTTATCATGATTTTGAACTGTTGATATATTTCTATTAGAGAATGACATAGTCAGGTGAGTGCTTTCTAAAAACAAGGACAATTTCATTAACTCTGGAACTGTTGCAGAGGTATCAGCTTGGAGGATAAAAATCTTTTAGCAAAGAAACAGTTAAACTAGGAAGGCAAAATCTTTAGCTAGTATAAAACCCTTTTTTTTGTGTTTTAGCAGATGCTTTCGTTTACACACATAATGGATCTGTTATCCTGGTTAGCTAGGGGGAAAAAGCCAAAAGCAGTATTGTTCAGACTTTTTAAATTGTTGTATTGAAAACCAAAGTGAAATAAATGCTATTCTTCTTTTGTTGTGGGATAGCTGTGGTTTCCTTCTAATGGGATTCACAGATCTCATGAATCTAAAATCTTCATTATTCATAGAGAGATGTATCAATTGCACCTCCTACATTATATATATAAAAATTAAAAAAATACAGCAATTCCTTCTTAATATGCAGCAATGTACTTGAACAAATTATAGTAATTTAAGAGAAAAGAAGGGCTACAGAATTTTTCTTTAAGAGAAGGATTGGATATTTTCATTCCTCTTCAAATCACAAAACCATAATTTCAAATCTCAAAATGAACCCCTTGTAATATAAAAGAAGAAATGGTAGCAATTTGGCAGGTTTTCTGATCAGGCTAATGATAGCATTTTCTGAAAGTGGAAGGCAAATTGCTGTGATAATTATATTAAAACAAGCCATGGCTCTGTATTCCCACTATTCTGCCATTGATTAGGAACAGTTTAGCTCAAAAGTATATTTGAAATTGAAAGATGTGTCTCTAGCATATATTCTGTCTCTAGGATATATAAAAGAGCTAATGTACTTTTTCACTTACCTTCACTTGCAGACTAGCTATGTAAATTAAAAGCTTGTGACTGATGGGTAAAACTGTTTCTCTTAAGTAAAAGGGGCTGCATTCCTGTTAGGCTAATGATTTGCAGTCTTCACTGAATATGTATTTCCAGATATTTGTAAAACAGGTTTTGTAGAAGGATAAAGTGATAAATTATATTAAAAATCCACATATCGTCTAAAAATCCTATTCTTACTTAAGATGAAAATGATTTCTTAACCGACCATTTTCATTTTCAGGGATCATCTACCTTTCTTCATTTCTCTGGTAACATAAAATAATTTTCATTTTGTCAGGTGTACTGACCATCAACTTCTGTGCTCTAATATCTCAGCAAAACTAGAATAGGAAATATGT
The DNA here is from genome assembly GCF_052056855.1 of Sturnus vulgaris. NCBI lineage: Eukaryota > Metazoa > Chordata > Aves > Passeriformes > Sturnidae > Sturnus > Sturnus vulgaris. Next base: position 13,958,258 of record NC_142283.1, on the reverse strand, counting down.
GCTACAATTTATCTGAGAAAGTAATCTGGAATAAACTACAGGCTTTCAGAAGTATTTTCATGAAAAGCAACCATGTCTTTTTTGAGAAATTCAGTTCAAAAAATAGAAAGAAAAAAGCAAGGCAAAAAATAAAAAGAAAAAAGGAAGAAAGCCAGGAATAAGGGCAAACATGATTTATTAACTAAGTTGTGTATCCTTTCACAGCCAACTTTGTTGGACTCTCTTTATTTCATTCACAGAGAGTGGCGAATATTGAATTTTGTGGCCTCTGTTTTTCAGTGTCATTTTTCTGCCTATTTTCCCAAGAAACATCTCCTGCATTTACATGGGAGCACTGCTGATAACCACTACAAACTGAATCACAGTTTCAGGAAAAATATCTTGAAATATGAAAATTAAGTGTGAGAAAAGTTGCAGGAAGTTTATTGTGACACATTGTTTAACCAGTCAAGCTATCATCCAGAAAAAAACTCCAAAACAACCCAACAAATTTTTAGTCCCTATTTCCCAGTTGACACCCAGGCATTTTTCCCAAGAGTAAAGATTTCAAGCTGTCACTATTTAAAGCTCCTTCACTTCGTGTGAGAGCACAAGAAAGAAGTCCTATAAAGACATTTTTCAAATGAGTTCTAGCAATAAATAGTATAGAGAACATCACCCTTTCCCTCAATTTTAAAAAAAATATGAAATACAAAATAAATTAAAATAATTAATTAATTAACTAGAAGAAGTAAATAGGATCTAGATCGGTTTAATGGTAGGAATGTACAGTTCACTGTGTTCAGAAAGAAAAGCTTGAAATATGCATTTAAATCTGTTATTTTGATTTAGGCGCCATTTTATGCCCTTAGGATGCAAGTCAAGCTCATAGGAATTCTGATGTCAGTGTTTGTGGGAGGAAAGAAAGTATCCTGTGACTGCCCACACCTTTCTCAAGGTACTTTAAGTAATTGAAGGAAAGGTTGAATTATCTTTAAAATATCCCCTTTCCTAAGCTGTGAAAAAAAAATACAGAGTGTTATAGTTTTGATTTGCTAATTTAAATATACTCATTTTTTTGTTGTGAGACAAAACTAGGAGCAAAAGAGCAAGGCAGGCCTAAAACTTAAAACGGTATAAAAATAAATTTGCTAACTACACAAAGAAAGAAAGAAACAAGTTCAGAATAAGACTTTCAGACCACTTCTTCCTCCCCTCTCCCAACCTTCATAACAACAAAACAAACTTAAAAAAAATACTTCAGTCAGTTCTCAACTTAAATAGTCCTTTTCAGTCACTCCAGAGAGAGATGTTTTCTCTTGTCAGGCCATAGGGACTTTTTCACAAGGAGGGAAAAAAAACAGTTCTCTCGTGGCTTCACTTCTCACAATTTGCTTTCGTCCAGGGAAAAAAAAACTGCAACTCGTGAAGCTCTTCCCATCCCCACAGCTTTCCCAAAGCTGTGCTTATGGGCCATGTTAAACTCATGGGGTATTACTTTTAAGAATGAACTGCTCCAAAGCAAAAATTTTCTTCACCTCTTTTCTCTCTGTTCATGCTTCATCCTCAGAAAACTGAGATTCCCTTCTTTCCTCGGGGCAAAAGACTCTTAACACAGGTGCTTTTGATCAAATGATCTATCAAATGGAACACTCCAACTCCCCATGTCTTTCTCCACGATTTATAGGAATTTTCAGTGCAGTATCAGTTCATTCCTACAACTTTACAAAAGGATTTTCAGCCATCTTCGCAGCATCTTTTCATTTTCCTTCCATCTAAAGAAACTTAGCTCTTGCTTCACTGACTTCGGAGAATCTCCTTTTTCCCCTTTCATATTCAAAGGAAGGCTGGAGGTCTGCAAGTCTTACTGAGCACTAAAGAGTTAAGATTTCACATGGGGAATGCAAGGCTGCAATACTGGAGCTGTGCCAGGATCTCGGAAACTTAGGCCATGCTGGGAAGGGGGAGGAGGGGGCACCTCACTCAGCCACCCTGGGTCTCAGCTACAGCACCCACTGCCCATGGCCACCCCTGGTCCCTGCCGGGCCATGCCAGCTCCCCACACAGGGCCCAGCCCTGCCCCTGCCAGCCCCACAGGCCTGCAGTGGGGCCAGGCCGGGGCCTGTGACCTGCACTGCTGCTGGAAGAGAAGGAGACCAAGTTACTTCCTTTAAAATGTGTGTTCACGGAGTGAAGTAACTTTCTCCAATTGGTTCCTCAGGCTGTCAGTAACCAAACCAGCCTTCAGTTGGTCCCATCAACTCACAGAGGAATTTCTCATAGAGCAAAACCTCTCTGAGTCCTAAGTGAAACCAGCACACAGAGCTACAACTAAAATCTGTTTGGAAGACCAGATAGTCATATTCTTTTTCTTCTGTGGGAAGCTAACCTGAAGTGAATTTAAACCCTTTGCTATGCTTTTCCTGGTGTTTACCGGGGTGACAAACCAAGAGCTGCCGTGCTTCCTGAGCAGCACCAACCTGCCATGTGCTCCCAGACAGCCACATCAAGTCCTAAAACACAACCTTTGGGCTGCAGCCCCCAGCAGCACAGCACTCCTCTGTGCAGAGGAACAGGGAGTTTGTGGTTCCACTCTGCTCTCAGAGCACTGAGAAGGGGTGACACGAAGGAATGAAGCCTGACTCGCTGCCCCTGGGTGCGCAGCATGGCGCAAACACAGGCAGCGCCCCTGGAACGCAAAACAGGAACGCCTTCTCTTTCATGCCTTTTCCAATTACAGACCTCTAAAATGTCCTACTTAGGCCTTAAATAACTACTGATTTTATCTGTTACTGCTTTCAAAAGAAATGGAGACTTAGAGTGGCAAGATTTTCTGTCTGTGGAACACATGACTTGTGTTGTCCTGAGTGCAGTCCTGAGTGCTGCCTGGTGCCTGCACAGATGCACACATACCCATGTACACAAAAATTTATTTGCACGGTCGATACCCTGTCCTGTGAGAGAGATTAGAAGGGAGAATGGCCCTAGCTGCTTCAAGTACCTGTTAATGTTGGTATGCAGACAACTAGGGAATTCTGTTGTCCAGAACACAGGTATTTAAAAACATTTAGAGTCTACTCTAGATCGCTTTCACACTTCAGGAGGTCTGGATGATCTCTCAGATGTATCCCATCTGATACAGAAAAGTTGCAACTGAAATATATGCTCTCATGGTAAAATCAGCATTTTAAAATGACATTTCTCAACACAATATCATCTATTTTAAGGCAAAGACCATATTGCTCCTATGGTGTGCATGTTAGCTGGTAGGAAAAATGATAAAAAGAAAGGTCATGCATGGCAATAGCAGTTTGATGAAAAATGAATAATTTGATTATTTTCATGGTGTGGATCAATAATGCTCTGCATCTACTGAAACACATTGCCTGGAGGCACTTGGATAATCAATGGCATAAAACAGAGACTGCCTTTACCCAGGCTTGCAGCCTCTCTTGATCTTTCTGGGGAGGACCCTTGACGCCTCTAATTTATGTCAAGTGCATATCAAAGAAATTCCAAAGAGCCTGGCTCATAAAGACTGTTTTAGTGGTACCCATTTGAAGTCTACTTACATATGTTCCTTATGTAACTGTATTTAAGTACTTCCCTTCCAAATGCCTGTGAATTCTTAGAAAGGCATAAAAGCTACCTGGTACTAGCATAACAGTCAGTACCTCAGAAAATGAAGTCTGGTTAGAAGGGACAAATCTAAACTTCAAGCTGACAACAGAAGAAAGACAAGAATTTCAGCCAACGGGGAGTGTAAATAAACCCTTCTGCACCACTCAAGAATTCTCTTTAATGATGTGCTGGACACTGACATTTTTAATGTAATAGAGCAGCCATTGGAAAAAATTAGTTCTGCATGATATTAGGGAGAGACAGTTGAGAACATAATTTTGTTCAGTAATTTCTCTGTTCATTTGCAGTGGAAAAAGGGAGTTGGCATCTTCTAGCTGCCAAAATCCCTTAAAAGTCAAGGATACTGGCTTCATTTTGTCTGTGGAGCTATTCTTCCCATCAAAGCTTTGAAAACAAAGAAAATAATTCCCAGCAGTAGTCCCACTACTCCACTGCTCACTGTAACAGCATTTACAAATTTCTTAAAATCTTTTAGCTACCATATTTTGAATACTTGCAGATGCACACACACACTCGCAGGCACACAGTCAACAGTGCTTTTCTATCTTCCCTGAAGCTTTCTTAAGTAATATTTATTTTTTTTCCTTTTAGCAGTTGACTTTTCATAACACAAAAGATGTATGCTCCTCTCAAGAACTGGAAAAGCATTTACCAGCAATTAGAGGAATACAGACTGTAGTACATGTCTACAAAAACTACATATATTTTAACTTATGAGGCAGTAAAGCTTGTTTTCAACATCAAGATCATTGATTTTCTATAGAAGTTGAAGACGGGATAAAATTATTGCACTTATTAGATCCTTGTTGATTGTTCAACATTAGCTAAATTCACAAAATAAATACGTGTGTAGAAGTGGTTAGATGATTCTGGGTCAGGCTTAATTCCCAAGGTTAAGTTAGCATTTTAATATTCTCTAAGTACATAATCTTAGCACAATCCATCAAAGAGATTCACACATTCTTTTTGTCTGTTGGCTCTTAAAAAACACTAATGTTTAGGAGATTAAGTGGACTCAGCTTTGATAGACAGAGCAATTTTTCTAAAGTGCTCTACCTCCACACAAACTGGAAACTGCCTAAGGCTGGCTTTGCAAAATGCTATTTCTAACTTTACCACTGACCTGGACGTTATTATTCCTTGCCATTTGAAATACTGGGTTTTGTCACTGTCTTCTATATGCACTGTGAAGGATGCAGGGTAATGGTATGGAGCATGAAGTTTCTTAGACTAAAACCTGTTTTTCAATAAAGTGTACCCAATAAGAAATCCAAAAGCCTGAGAGATGCTTATGATGGGCATCACAAGCCAGACATTTTGTTGATGATGGCTGGAAAAGAAACAATCCCTGCAGGGTTATGTGGAGATTTGAGGTCAGAGACTCTGGACTCCCAGTGACTTTTCTTTTAGCCATTTCTGCTGTGTTCCTGGGCCTCTTGATCTCTCTTCTAAACAGGAACATAATTTCTGAAGGCTATATACAGGGTGAAGTGGAGATGGACTGTCTTCTCCTCTTTTCTTCTAATGATAGAGTGTTAAAACTTATAGACATTCTTACTATACTCTAAGTATAAAGCTACATAGTAAAAAACTCAGTGTTTTTTTCTCTTTTTAGCATTATGGTTTTATTCAAATCTTTGTCCTTCTGTTTTCAAGACCATGATATATGATCAAGAACACGGTTATACAGAAAATCACTAAATCACTCTTGAAGTAACACTAAAGATTTTTTTTTCCTTTCTTTTAAGAAACAAAGTGGTCTGTCACAGTTATGACATGACATACCAACCACTTTCAGACAAAAACATTTAAAACTGTCAGAGGGCAGATTTTACAAAAAACTTTAGTGAGCACCACAGGCTGCAAGTTTAACCTACGGGTGTATCTTAAAAATCTACATTATAATGCTCCTTCTAGTCCTCTGGGTGCCTTTTAAGCTGCATATGTGAACACAGCACACTGGAACAGTTGCCACAGTAGTGAATACAAAACATTTTTATTCAGAAAAACATAAATCCTGCTGTCTCCCTCACGCTCACACAGGAACAGTCTCACACTCAGAAGCAGGCACCAGCTCAGAATAAGGCTCCTTACCTGATCACATCTCATCAGTCCCAAGTATCTGAGGGATTTGCTGCGCTGAGCAATCTGGGTGGCTCCACGATCCGTGATCTCTTTGCACCATCCAACATCCACCGTCTCTATTGTCATGCTGTACCTCCCAATGGCTATCAGAGCTGGAAAGACATTAAAGGCATGAAATGCACAGCTCTGCAGATGGCAATCTCAGCTCCATGCACACACTGAATAATGCTGAAATTGAGTTTTGAGAAGCAGTTGTTATGCACTTTGTAAATGAGATTATATTTCATAATTCTGAAATATGTAAAAGCTGTCTCTTCAAACTAGGAATACATGCATGTGCAAACACATACAAACACAGAGATAAACGTAATTTCCTATATGTATTTCTATCAGTCAAGATAAATAGATAATAAGCAGACATAATCGATACAAATTATTTTAATTACTTTTTTCAGAAGAATCAAAGATCGATTAATGAAATTGAAATAAATACATAATAAAACCAATTCTATCTCACTTTTCAGACAAAATACGGACTTTATACTACTAACACTTTTTTCCCCAGGAAAATAATACTACAAAGACAGCACTGAGATTAACAGGACATTTTATGAGTCAATAAAACATGGTTTTAGAAAACCCTGCAGGAAATCTCATGTCATACATTGTATAATAATATTCTAAAATTGCATTTTTTCTCGTTGTTTGTGTTGGTGATGTAAGAACAACAATGTTCTTGCAAACACCAAGTTTGTAAGAACAGTTTTCTTCACAAACACTTTTCAAGTAAAAAACAAGAGTTAAAAAGATCATAAGGAATTAAAAGAAAAATGTCAACCTTTATTAAAGGAAAAGAAGGAGGATCTGGAAGTTCTGAATTGTCTGAAAAAAAAGGTATGTAGGGGAAACCACAAGGGATCTGAACCAGCTGGGAAGGTTTTGTCATAACCTGACAATGACACAAAAGATACAAATCACTTGCACCCTGGTCACCATGGACTATAGCACTTTTCAGAAATACGGACTCAAGAAGTCAAGCTGGGATTTATTAACGGAAATTTTAGCAGCTAAAATCCCACTTTAAGAAAAAAGGATAAGGTTTCTGGTGGAGAAGTCAGCCACTTGCTTAGCAAGGGGTAGGATGTTCTCAGTTGAAGGAGTGTAATGTGTATATCTTTAAAGAGTTGATTTCTCAACAGCTATGGGGCTTTTCTATTCATGCTACATTTCCAAATGTCAGGGGAGAAAAAAAAGAGGAATTACAAAGAGCTGGTAATCAGTATGTAAGTGAGATCTAGAAGAAGAGAAAAAGAACCCACCTCATCTTCCAGTGGTTCTGCAAAGAACTGTATTGATGGTGTATAGCAATGAGGGTATTTGGATTCTTTATAAATATCTAGGTGGACTTGATTAGCAAACAAAATATGCCAAAAGAGGCCAGAAGCATTCTCAGAAGCTGTGGAAGGGGAAGTAGTGCATAATTTTTTTCTTGCAGCAGTTTCCCAAGAAGGACAATATTAACTGAATTTTGTTACATATTGAATGTATGATAAAAGCACCGATGTAGTTTCATTATGGTTTCACTTTTATTTGTAGGACAATAGCAACTTCTTGTTCTCTTACCAGCACATCTCTTGAAAACAAGGCCTAATTTTGCCAAATATAAATATATGTATAACAGAAAATAACCTTTGCACCCTTTTTTTAAAGAAACCTTTTCAAATATCAATATAATAAAAAGTATGGATAGTCAGAAACTTTCTGCATATATTTTTCAATAGGGAAAAACTACAGTAATTATAGATTACTGTACCTCCAAACAAAATGTTATAGACTTGATGTAGTTCAAAATTACTTAAAGCCTTCCACTACATTAGAATAATGTAAGTTCATTTGAATATTTTGCCATTGTTTGTAAAGTTACAACCATATTTTGCTATTTTCAGTGCTTCATGCAAAACTGACAAAGAGAAGAAAATCAGCAGAGAACACTTTCATAGAATTGCCATTAAAGACCATTAGAACACACTGACACAATCTGCCCCCAGATTAGCAGACATCTCTCTGGAAAACCAAATATTTTGACACGAGTATACAATGTTATACTGAAGTCATATTTTACCACGGTTCATCTACCAAAAACAACAGGTACGCCATTTGGAAACTCCAGTGATCATATTTTCTGGAAATTTTCATGCGAGCAACTGCACCCTTACAAGAACACACTCTGGGTTAAGAGAAAAGACACACTATTCAGTTTATACCAGCATTCAGCAGTGGGAGATAAAGAAAGACCGTGAGAACTGGTGAAAATGTAATAATACTTTTCCATAACACTTTCCTCACCTGAAAAATGTGGCCAAGGATTTTCTAAACTGAGTTTTATGCCTCTGTACTCTCATAAGTTCACCTGATCAGTCCTGTAGCCCACAAAACACAACATCCACAACATCTTTGGCAAGCAATCGTGCAGTTCAGGAGTTTCTCCTCTCAAAAATCACCTTCCCTTGTGGGAAATGCTTCCTGGAAATCCCAACAGACTGTATGGCCCAGGTCTTCTCTATTGCTCCCTGACTTCATCAAAGTACTGAAGCACAACCTCCCTTAACAAAAGCTGTGTCAACTCTTCCTGGATACGCTGTATTTATTCACATGTTCACTAACTGCATTCCATATTGTAACTAACTCACCTCATACAGACGCCAGTTTTATCAGTTAATATTTTTCTGATCCTCCCTAAAACATTTTTTGAAATACTTCTGCAAGGCAATCCTGTGGTAGTCAGGTGGGTTTAAGTGAAGGATTACAGAGTGCAGCTAGGAGCTTGGCTATTTCATCCTCAAGTCGTTTTACTGAGAACACACACTTCTCCTGCTTGTATGAGCAAAACAAGTTTAAGCCACAAGTTTCAGCTAAGAAAATGTTTGCATTGCTCAACAACTTTTCTTCCTCTCTGCATTTGCCCAAAATAATCAGAATACACTGCTGTTCTTCAAAAGCCTGGCAGTAATTTAACAAGGGAACATGAAGCAAAACCCTTACAAAACTAAGTTTGGATTCTGTGACTTAACTTGTAGCACAATCAGCAGAGAATAGTCAAAAATGTGCTTCAACACTAATGACAGCCAGGCTTAAAAACATGGTCAGCAATCAAAGGGAAGAACCTGACACACTGAAATTAAGTAGAGAAGGATACACAAAAATTCCCTATGTAGTTTGAAGATGTTGGCTTTGACATATGAACCTCTCTTTTTTTTAATATTTAACAAGGCATCCCATTCTTTTTTCTCCTTTTTATACTCCCATTTATTTTGGCAAAAGCAAGATATCATATTTCTTTTTCCAGTGCTAGGTTTGTGGAATGGAAATCAACTGATGTACAGCTCCTACTCTGCAGAAGATAAAGTGTAATGTCTCCAACTGGAATTGGAAAATCACCCCTACAGCCTTGAGCTGTTTCAAGCAAAACTGTTATCTGGTTGTAATGGTATTTGGTTGTAGCTGAGAAGTTGAAAGAACCAGGTTTGTAGCAAAGGGAAACATCTTTTAGATGATCAGCTGGAATAGTTGAGAAAACCAGAAAAATTCTGTCCTTAGTGCACTACAGCTAAGACCAAAGTATAATTTAACCTCACTTTATTTTAAACTGATTAAGTTAAACTGACACATGCAAATGCATCTGCTAGTACAGACAGAAATGTCTGTCAGAGGAAAGGTCTCTGTTTAGCTGTGCATAACCTGTGAAACCAGTAGCTGCTATGTGGGTGTTGTCATTAAATCTAAGGCTGTTACAACAGAAGAAATAACACACATATCTTTGGCATAAGCAACTTATATCTGGCCTACCCTTAATTTAATTTGAAGTTATTTTTATGTCTGGAAACAAATACCCCAGGTTTTGCACAATATTACCAAATACAAAAGTTCGGAAATCTGGTGTATTGAACAGAATTACGTCCAAATAAAAATATTTTTTAATGACATGCACCTACTACACCGTGGAGTGCTACATGCATTGTAATCAATCAATAAATCCTATCTCAATTTAACTGAAAACAAACCTTTGTAAGGCTTAACTGTGTTACTGTTTTCTTCCTGTTATTACCTAAAATGCAACTCTACAAGGCACTGCATTAGGTCAGCCTTCAGTGAAGCCCGGACAAAAATGCTTTAAAAAATTAATTATGACTGATATCATCCTTACACAAGGGCATTATAGACGTATATGCATTCATGCAAAAAATAATTTTTGCATTTCTTTCTTTCTTTTTTTCATTAAATGTCAAAAGCACTTAAATGTGCAAGAATTAGAATTTAAAATTCCCAGTCTCTCTAAGGGTTTTAAACAGAGCAGAAATCAATCAGTCAACCAAGGATTACCAAGCCACAGTCTTCTTACAGAACTTTCCATTATATTTTTATTTTTCTATGTATACTATTTCTATGTATATTATTTATCTATTAATAACTATATAAAACATAAATAAATTATACAAAAGTGTATTATCTTCTAATTTATTATATAGCCAAAAGCTTTAAGGTGGTTTTGACAGTTCTCTACTAACTCCTGGGGAGCCTAATTTAAAAAAACTTCAGAACTTTATGAGACTTAAAACTGCAATAAGCAATGTAATAAAAGTAAAATTAGCAAAGAAACCAATTCATTCAGGTGTTAAAAAAAATGGTGTAACAGTTCAGCTTAGTGGACTTTGAAATAATTTGCTGTTGTTGGCGTTACGGAGTTAGACTCATTTGCCTGAGTTATCTAAAATATGAGTGGACAAAGCTCTGGAGAGAGAAGAAAATGTTCAACAAGATAGACCAAAAACAGACAACCAAAAAATTCTTTTCTATATTTATGTTGTTCTATTGAATTAGAAACAAAAGAGAAAGACAATAATCATGCAGGTAAATAATAAACATCTGAATGCACCGAAGTTTTAACAGTCACCAAAATTAGTTTGATATTTCATTTCCAGTGATTTGTGGAAAAGAACTTGAAAATCAGCATGCAATTAGACACAAAAACTTGGCATTGTAAAATACTATTGAATATAGACAATACACTGCCAACTGACTTTAACATATTATTCTGTCTACAAATGGAAACCTTAACAGGTCCCTACAGTATAGAATATATTAATATTGCTTATACATAGAAAAGGCTTTTCTTTACAAAGGTATGCCTATTAAAACTTATATTAGGACAACCAAATTTATTCTCCAGAGCTAATCTTGATGCCATAAGAAAACAGCTTGATAATTTTGCCCACGATACTAACTGTACATGTTTAGTCCCTGCACTGATGAGGTTGGTGGTCGTCTGCCATGCAGATAACACAAATCCTGCAGTTTAGCTAATCTGCTATGTGCAGAGAGCCAGTACATGCCTAATTCCATTTTCATGTGTCAAAAGGTGTTTAGCTGCTGCAACCATGCAGAGCAGTTGAAGAAATCCTCGCTTGAGTTCTCTGTTACCTTGCTCACCCAGCAGAGGAATCATAGCTCACAACTCATATTGCTTCTGCCTCAAATAAAAGAGTCACTGCCTGATACAACTTTTTATGCAAGATTTATTTCTGTTTAGAAATTGTAAGGGTATTTTAATGAATTAATGAATGTTTGTTCATCATCTCCTGCCATAAATCACGCATCAAGCACTGTAGTTCATCTTGTAGCAAATAAAGGCTACCATGGATGTATCAGCCCAAAACTCCAGTTTGTGCTGTTTTCCTGGTAAAAATTCTAATTCTGCTCAGGATTTTGCATATCCAGCTGACAGGCAGTATGACATGGTTTTTAATTCCTTTACAATCAAGACTTTTCATAACAGCTACATTTCAGTGCCACCAGGAAATAGCAAAGCAAGAGAGACAGAATCTGTACAAAAACTGGCCTTCTACCAGGAAACTGAGCCAATTCCATTTACAGCCATGCACTTAAGTACATTCCTGGTTTTCATGGCAATTCCTTGAAATTAAAGTCAAAACATAAATAGAGGACATAGCCCTGAACTTCACAGTTCTCATAATCAAATGTCAATCTTTATACCCTAACTAAATTCCCATACAGTAAAACCATGTAAAAGACATATAGGGCAGCAAGGAAATCCTTTCCCTATGGTACAGAAATGATGCAAAAAGGAGATTGATCAGTGTTAATTTTAAAAATACTTTACATTGCTGGTATTTTAATATTTATAGCAAGTGCTCACAAAACACAGAACCCAGTAAGGTATGTGAACAAGTAAATATTTCTTCTTTTGTAAATCCTAAAGATGTTTAGAAACAAAGTTGCCCAGCCTCAAAAGTTTTCCCAGTGGAATGCTGTATCATATCTCAGTATGGCCAATCTGCAGTTTAACACACTTGGTGTATTTAGTTTTTCCCCTACTGTCTTCATCTGCGTCAGGCTGCTGGAGGTCTCCTGTGATAATTTTACTGTTGAACCTTTGTGCATAAGTAGCTTGGGCAACATTTCTTGAGAATGAAGGATGGGACTGCAATAAAATGCAGAAAGATAAACTGGCATGATCACAATGGGAAACCAATCTAACCAGCTGCCTCAAGCAAATGGAGACATACTGTACCACTCGAGTAACCCTTTTTTTAATCTAAGAGTTTAGAAAATCTTGTTAAATCTCTTCTCTCTGAAATAATATTTTGATCTTAATTTGGGAGTATGGTGGCAAACCACTCAATTAGTGATATTACTTTAAGTATAAAAAAATAAGCTGTTTGAAAATGATAATACATACATTTATGTATTTCTGGTTTAAGTTTTGAAAATAAAATCACTCTATGTAAAGTATTTTTTACCTAAAGAACCGTAAGGAAAGTGCCTGGAGGCAAGAAAGTCCCAAGGACTGAAAAGACCTCATTGTGAGAGGAAAGATGACAGATACCTCTCATGCAGAAAAAGTATTTTATTTTATATTTTTTATGTAAAATACATTTAATACAGGTAAATATATTTTCTTTGAAAGTCACGAAAATAATTGGTTTATAGTTACTTGGCTATGGTCTGGTTGTAGTATATGGTTAGCATTAAGGTGGTACAGTACCCAATTGCTGTACCCAATGCCAACTTAGTTAACTGATACAAAGAGAGTGGGCAATTGTTAAACAACTTTAACCCTATAGATAAAACTCCATGAAACACATGGCACTTAGAGGGCTATGACTTCCCAGGTAAAATTAATCTTATTGCTTGCTTTATTTCTTTATCTTGGCTACTTTATGAGATTAAAAGTATGTACAAATCACAAACATTTGTACAAAGGTTACTATTTCTTGTCCTACAATGTAAGCAAAGCTTTGCCCTAAACTAGAAATTAAATTGGAAATACAGAAAAGAATTATCTTTCAAAATGATCTTTAATGTTACAACTATTAAGCACATGTTACCCCAAAAGTTCATACTAAGAACAAAGCTAACCTATGGACAGTCAGAGAAAATAGTTTGTTGTGTTTTATACAGGTCTCTCAAGAAAAAATCCAACACTGACAACAATGAATTAATCATAAATATATCTGCAGTCTAAATTAAATCTATTAATCCCGAACATAAGCTCTGTGACTTTTCAACCATTTCAGTATCTTTTACTCAATGCATACAAAGAGCAAAAAACAAATCAAACAAAGCATCCCCCCAAATTTTCAGTACAAGGGTGCAAAAAGACCTTAGTACTACAAACTAAAAGGAATGCAGCATATTTACTTCTGTCCTGACTGCAGACCTCTTATAAAAATATTTTTAAAATAACCATTTCAGAAATGGATTGCAAAAGTGGTTGGAGTTGCTACTTTTAACCCCAAGGTCTTAAGATAAAATAGCCCCCATGGACCAAGCTGTTATATACTAGCTCAATTTTCACTTTCCTAGGGACACCAAAACATAACTCATTTTCTTTGCGTTATTTTGCACTGAAGTAATTTTCATCATTGTCACACACACAGCCTGATTATCTGTGGAAGGCAGCAAGCCTGGCTTCAATCCCCAAGAAAATCATGGAGCCAATTTTCCTAGAAGCCACATCTTAAGAACAGAAAGATGACTGGGAACAGGCAGCACTGATGTAGCAAGTGCAAACCAAGCCCTGTGAATCTGATTGCCTTTCTGTCATGAGACAACTGATTCTGTGGACAGGAGTATCTAAATAATTTCTTTTTGGTTTTTTTTTTTACATCAGAAGAGTATTGAGAAGAGGTGCTATGGACTCTTAAAACAACTTCTTCCAGTTTACAGACAGAAACTTTTTTTTGGGTCATGTTAACAAAGACACCAAAAATTAATGGAACCCCTTTAATTAGGAATAAGGAAATTTAAATACTCTCTTTTCAAAACAAACAGTGTGACTTGGGCTTATTTAAACAATGTGTACCTAACCTCTGAGAGCTGTAACTCCAAGCTGCTGTTGTATGCAGAAGCTTAGTAGCATTCAGATACAAGAGCCACTATTGAAGGACAGTGAAAAGCCAGATCTGTAAACCTGAATGATCTGAGGTTAATGCAATGCATTAACCTAGACAGATAGGAAAGAAACAACCTGTTTTGAAATCCTGAATTGTTTGGGTAACTGATGTATGCAGTGCTCCTAAACTTCTATGAATGATTCTAAAAAGCCATACCTTAGAGGACTCCAGGAGTTATAGATAGTCACAGAAGACAGAACATCAAATACAGACAGATGTAATGATCATTGAATGTTTTCTTGGAGCAGTTTAAGATGACAAACTGGCGGAAGCTAGAAAAATCGTTTTGTACCACTTTGTAAAGATATATTAATTTATATACAATTTTAGGCTATTAGATAATAATATGCATATAATTGTATACATGTAATATGTACACATACAATCACTAAAGTTTGTCAAGTCCAAATTTCACAGAAGAAATAAACAATCAGGATGTAGAGATGCTGGTTGTCAAAAAAGAAGTATTTTGCTTTAGCTCTTAGTCACATGGGATTGTAAGAGAGGAGGCAGAGACTGAAGTTGCTTTCCCAGAGAGGGAATTTAACGGTTTAGCTGGTTCAATCGTGAGATCAGGCAAGATTAGAGTGCGCCTCTTTGGAGAATGACAGAAAGTAATCCTAAATGATGTGGGAACACACCCTTTTGTACATTTAGCTTTGTCTTTCTCTCCTAAGGAATCTAGCTACTGTATTATTCTGATTAATAAATAGTGACTTTGAAAAGCCTGCTCCATGGTCTGCAAATACTTGCTGAGACAAAGGATGACATCTGTGACAGAGGTCTGAACTCATTCTGCCAAAGACAGAAAATGTTGAAAACACAGGTCCTAAGCTCAAGAACAACAGAATTATGCATTTTGCCCTTTTAAAGAGGAGTCACAAATTCATCAATTTGAAAGGGTATACATCAAAAAGATTAAAATACTGAAGGATGAAGAACATCTAATAAATGCATGACAGCATGTTACTTCTGTCACGCACTAAAGAATTTCACACTGTTTGATGGTAGAACAATAACTACTTAAATCATGATTCAGTGTAACAACTCCTAAGTTTTGATAAGCTTAGCAGCAAGTAGATTACAATAGACACAATTTTAGTACATTAAATTGAATCAAATTGAGACAAAAGAGCCAAATAAATACTTACTTGAGGACAAAAACAGTTTACAAAAAGAGAATTTTATGTACACAATCTAAAAAGTGGAAGAAAATGGCTCTTGAAAGTTAGAATTTCATTGTATAACACCTGATGTATAACTGTTCCATACCCAACAAGAGGTTAGATATTTGACTGCTCACCAGAACACACAAAAAAGTAAAAGGCAATACTTTCACAAAATGTAACAGGCAATACAACCAAATAAGCCACAAATCATGAGGCAGGCTGTTATTGTACTTCAATGAACATGCAGTACTTTTTAAGTCCCAGAAACAACCCAATGCCACTTTAAGATATTGATACAGTATCTACTGTTATCTGCTTTAAGAATACAGGTTATTATTCATAAAAATCACATATTTATTTTTCTAACCCAGCCAGTTCATCCTCACTGTCCTTACTCAGTCTTCTTGCAATATGGCAAGTGAAGACTGGAGAACTGGGGTTCATGCAATAGGATTAGGGTTGTTGTGTAATCTTGTACAGTGGTATGCCTGGAAACTCAGAGCAAGGGCTTGACAGAACAGCGCTGAACAGAATGAAAAAATTACTGTGCACTTCAAGACACTATGGATTATGTTATCAAAAGGCAGCTATGTTTGAAAGGGCTAGGCAGAACAGAAAGTGAGTTATCTTATGAAATACAACACGTTTTGAAAGAAATGAAGACAAAAGAAAAAAAAATAAAATTGAAACAAGAAAAGATTCCTACACATATAGATGTAGCCATATCTGTATAGTCCAAATAAATACATGAATATTTGATACGACAGAATATTAACATCTTTATTAAAACTCTTTATAGCTCTGGAATATCATTCTCTGGCACATTGTGTTTCCCCTTAAACTATTTTTCTCCTAAATAAATTATAATAATAAAAAATTTTTCATCAGAAAATAGAATGCTTTCCATGTGCCCATCTGTAACTTTTTGCCTGTGCAGTTAACTGCTAGAAATGTGAACAAACCAACCAATGCAAACCTTCAATATATCTGATAAAGCATCAGACATCCTGATTGTCAAATTTCTCTGCAAAAGACCTATGTGTTTAATACCAGTCCAACATCTACTTCCCACATTCTTGAGGACCACAGCTTGAAAGCTATTATTTCAAAGAGAGGAGTCAAGAGCCCATAAAGAGAAGGAAGAAATAATTGAACTTCAGATGGTGGTAGAAAAGTCAAAATTAGTCTATAACACACTGAAGAAATGCTTAGGCTTATATTAGAAAAACAATCTGAAAAATAGCAGCAACAGTTGATATTATCTAGTGGTGTGACTCTTTTAACTGTTTCTTGCTTTTAAGATACTTTAATTTTGTTTAGAATGTCTTCATACACTAGTTTTGCCCTCTTTCATCAACAACCAATTGTTACATATGTAACTAACACTAATATGACTGCTACATTTAGGAAGTTTCACTGAAGACATAGAGCTAGTCAGGCATCACCTCAAATTCTGTGTTCAGTTTTGGGCCCTTCACTACAGAAGGACATTGAATGCTGGAGGGTGTCCTCTAACAGAGAAGGGCACTGGAGGTGGGGAAGGGCCCAAGTCTGACAGGGAGCAGCTGAGAGAGCTGGGGTGCTCAGCCTGGAGAAAAGGATGCTCAGGAGGGCTTTTCCATTCTCTACAATTCCCTGAGTGTAGCCTGATGCCAGGTGGGGATTGGCCTTTTCTCCCAAGTAACACGTAACAGGATGAGAGAAAATGGCCTCAAGCTGAGACAGGGGAAGTTTAGATTTGATCCTGGGAAAATTTTCTTCACCAAAAGTGTTGTCAATCACAAGGAAAGGCAGCCCAGGGCACTGGTGGTGTCACCATTCCTGGAGGCGGCACTCAGAGACTTGGATTAGTGGTGGACTTGGCAGTTATGGCTGGCATAATGGTTGGAGTCAACGATCTTGAAGGTTTTTCCCAACCTAAACAATTCTGTGGTTCAAAAAATACAGCATATGGACAGCTACAGCTACGGGACAACGAAGTTCTTCCAGGAAAAACAATTTTGAAAACAGTTATCAGCCAAGGCAATTAGTTTAAGAGTAACACATACAGTTCAAGTATAATGGTTACAATGTTTTTTTTTCCATTGCTGAAGGGAGTAAACCTAGTTGAGCAGGAGGGGTATGAAGCTACGGTACAGCCAGGATGAACACAGGCAGTGATAGTATTTATTTTGCAACCTTAAGCTTGTGCAGACTTCATATCTAATTATGCCTGAGTACATTTGTGGATGAGTGTTTAAGGCAGCTCTGGCAATAGCATTTGCTGTTAAAGGCTTTGCAGTGATCAGCAGAAGTGCAAGCACTCTATTTTGTCAAGGAAAATGAATCTTTACACGCAGGGAAGACTGGGCAGCCACAGAAGAAGGCACGAAAAGGGCTAATGCAAGGTCTACATTACCCTTCCAGATGTGCAGTTATCCCTTGCAGAATCACAAAGATGTTTGCCAAAGTAGAGTTTAAGCCATTGTCAAGACATTAACTCTATGTGATTTTTAAAGTAAAATAAAATAAAGTAAGACTGAAACACATGTTTTTATAAATAATCTGTATCTATTTATTTTATTTCACTGAAGCCTGGAATTGATAGAATGCTTTTCTTAAAATTGCTGAGTTAAAGCATATTACTGAAAGTACATTTAGAGATCTAAAAGGTATACAATAAGGTTTGATGCAGTGGCTGACAGACTGTTCTGACTGTTTCCTATTGTGGCAAATGTTGCTTAGGTCTCAGATCACAGCATGAAGTTACATACAGCATGTGCTGCAGCAAATCTACGCAATCAGGGAAGGACAGCTTGTCAGCCTCAATTCTGCATTTTTCTGTTTTTGTCAGCATGTATCACTCCACAGCTCAACATAAATTAACTTTAACACAGGATTCTGTGTCTGTTAACATAACATTTAATACATTCCAATGCAGTTATATTGTTCTGCTTTGGAAAACACAGTCAGAGAAAAGTGATGTAACTTGCCATTAATTTCATTATGACTAATGCAACTGAGGTTGTTCATATAAATCAATACAACTGGATGCTGAGAGTGAGCGCAGCTGACAGGGAGAAAGGAAGATAATTTTAAAAGGTTCCATACCGTGAATCATCACAAGTTGGCTTGAAAAATAACAAAGGAACTACTTTCAGATAACTCATTTTGAAGATTATCCTTGTTTAACATCTGCAGTAGGTTGTGTTTATTCTTCTATAACAGCTAAAGCTGAGTTTTGATGAGAAAAACCATAAATTATCTGTAATTCCTTAAAGAGTAAGGTGTCAAATATTGACACCTACAGTGGATCTTCAAGATGTTTGTAGTTGAAAGGTTACACAATCTCTTTTAGAATAATAACACTTCCAGCATTAATTAGCTGTCCTGTATAATGAATAGAATGAAACTTCATAAAATGAGCCAAGTGTATTCACCTAAGGAACTCTTTAAATAACAATTAGCGTGATGAAATGCAAACAAAAAATGCTATTTCCTAAGGGGTTGAAAAATACTTGTTTTATTAAGTATTTTTCCAGTATACTTCAAATTCAGGCATCTAATCCATTCCCCTAAAAATAAAGGCCATTTCTTGGGAACTCTACAGCAAAACAGTTTAGCACAGTAGAACCTTTTCTCTCTAACAAAATCCAACTGGATCAGAAAATACAGCAGTGTTTATGTCAAGTAGAGCATGTCTAATTATTAGTACTACACATGAAGAAAAATGCCAAATTTAAAATATAAATATAATTTCAACAGAATAAAAATGCATAGCCATGCTAAAGTAACTGCTTATCTAAGTTGCTTAATTTAAATTAAGGCTTTAATTTTCCTTTTGGCTCCTTAGCATAAACACCTTAATAAACATGGAATTTTCCCCCTTTTTACAGTTATGTAAGAATGCAATAGGTTACTTAATAACTTCATTCAGGACACCTTGTTCAAAAGAAAACTAAAAACTGAAATAATGAAGTAATAATGAAGGTTTTAATGGGCCAGATAAAGAAATGGCATGCATACAGACCACATTCGTTTAGAAGATAAAAAAAATTCTCCAGTTTTGAATCAGGTCTTTACTATTACAAAAAGCAGATTGTCTCAATACCTAAGAAGACACTGCTTGCTTGCAAATTGGGATATAACCAGTAGACCTAGTATAAGGTCATAAAAGTTGTATCCTGGGAGCCACACAGTTCTATAATAAGGTCTATTTGTGTGTCAGCCATTTGTTTTCATTACAGTTTGTGCCCAAATGGCAGCATCAATTTTTGATGCAGAAAGTATTAAATTTTTTTTATGCCAGTCTAAAAATAATATTAAATACACATTTGCCATAAATGACAAGCAATGTATATGAGTATTCTTATGAGGAAGAAAAAAGCCCTTGCTAAAATGTGGATCTGAATTACTCGCAATTGTTCAAATGATACCACATGCACATACATTTAATGAACTCACGCTTGCAAACTTAAGTGAAAGACATCTTACTAATGCTAGTGACAGTCACATACAAACAAATTTTAAGTCAGACAACCACTGGAAGTTTCAGGTTTCCTTTACTCATTAATGAAGCTTAAAACCTGCAGCCTAAAAACAGTCTGATGAAAAACCGATTTGATCAACACTGGAGTATTTCAGAAAACCCTTTGTTTTGTCACAGAAAAAGTCCTTTCCTTCAGTAGTGGTATCACTCAGACAAATGACTGCCTTTTTTCTGTAAAAAATAAAGCAAAATTGTGCCTTATTTTTTGTAAAAACAATCTTTCTGGGAATGCTAATGCACTCTCTTCTATTATCAGGTAAAAAAAATTAAGCGAATTTTAGCTTATGGAAAGGATCCAAACAGTCAAACACTAGACTGGCAAACATTTATCTGTAGCACATCTGCAGCAGTTTCGAAGTCTTTTCTTGATGTGTAAGCAGTCACACAGGCTGAAGAAACAAATTTGCTCCTTTCTGCCGGAAGAATAATTACTTTCAATATTATTTATACTTTCTAGCAGAATGAATTTTAGAATTTTATGAGCAAGAAAATGTGGTGAATCATTTTCTGTTTCATAATCCAGAAGGCCAAGCAGTTGTGTTAGCAGAGTGGTGACCATGAAAGCAAAACTAACTGAAACTGCTACTAACTGAAATTTCCAGATACATGATCTCAGCAGATAAATTCACTCCTATTTGCCTTGTCTTCTGACAGCTTTTACAGGGGCTGTACTGCTCTACATTCAGTTACAAATGATTTGGTGTACAGGTGACAGGGTCCCAGTCTTCATTAAAGCACGTGGGTCACACAATTCCAACTGTATCCATTAATAAGGGCAATGTGGGAAATATACTGGAGAGTTATTTCCAAACTTGTAACTAATTTCTAGGCTGCTGAAATGTGGGAATGGAGCTGACTGGGATGGACAGTGGGACAGTCCCACCTTCTTACACAGAAGGCAGCGACTGAAGGCCATGGGAACTGGGCCTGTAGCTAGAGGAGCTAATGTCCAGGCTAGGGTGAGCAAAGTTAGAGCAGCAAGGACCCATGGGAGTGAACATGTCAGCAGGCCTGCCCATATAAGGCTGTGGTTCTAGAATGTTCCCAGTTCTCTCCCCTGACTGGTTGTCGTTTCCCACATTATTTGTGTACTCCTAATCCCGGTTTGTGGCTGGATCCCTGCCCTCAGACCAACCCCCAGATTTTCCGTATGTGTAAGTGTTGAACCTTCCCATTCAGGGCCTTTTGTGGTTCACCCTACACTGCATGTTTGCTTTCTGCTGTTGGTTGCTTTGTCATTAAAGCTGGTTTTTTTTCGGGTAACCCAATCGTGCCTGTCCTTTTTATTTGCCACGCCACTCCTGGCTGGTCCGGTCCCGAGGTTGCAGAGCTGAACTGCGACACTGAAACTCCACTATTACTCTTTAGTGGAATTGTATGCAAACCAGGCATGACCAGGCATGAATGAGACAAAACCAACAGGTCTGTATGATGGCATTCGAACTCAACAGTTTAATTTTCCTTCAACAGTAAGAGGAGAACAAACTTTTGCCAGGGAAATGTATTTTTCCCCTCTCCCTGCTAGCCACAAGATTTCATGAACATTACTCAGAAATATCAACAGTGCTGCTACAGATAAATTTCAACAGTGAACATACCTTTGTGCATGTAGTGTAAAAAAATAATTTTGATCCTTGCAATAGATCAATATCTTTGTTTTCCTCAGCTATATGAGCACTGCTTTTATCCTGGATGTCTTTTGTTCTACTATATTGCAGACAATACATCCCCAAAGCTGAAATGGACTTCCACCACATTTTGTTGTTATTGCTTTTTGTCTCAGTATGTCTGTCTTCAATCATATTGACAGCAATTGTTAAAAAAAAAAAAACAAACAAAAAAAACCCCAAAAGCTTAAATTTCTTTTCATTCAAAACTATACTTGTGCCAGAACTCTGTGCTTATGACTGTAAACCTCTATCCCTTGTATTTAAAACCTTTTTGGTTGTATAAAAAATATGATGCTGCATAGAACCTACCCTGTAAAACCCATTATTAGCTAAGACATTAGTCAGGACACTACTACATAACTGAATCTTCTTTTAAGTCTACATGTGTGTGGTAACTCCTCTTCCAATTTTCTGAAGCCTCCCCATCTAAAATATTTTCTGTAAATTTGTTACTTTCCTTGTTTCTTTCAGCCCAAATGTTGCTTGGAGTCATACTCATGAGCACCATAACTCCTACTCTATTAAGCAATTATGAAAACTAAATGATTCCTCTGTAAACTGAATAGTAAAATTCAACATGGACTCAAACATAAAAGAAGAATGATCTTATACTATTAACTACTGATTTATTTCCAATGCAAATGACACTAAAATTAGGATAATTAGAAATTATTCATACACCTACACTTTAATTTACTTTGGTAAACAAATTATGTCCACAGATTTGTCAAGTTGCAGAATCATCCAGGAAATGAGTAAAATGCTGTTGGGAAGCTAGTATTTCAGAGCTGTATGAAGTACTTTTAAGAATTGTAACTTGAACAAAAGCCATAATCCTCTTTCATTGCACTCAACAAAAATGGCAATGTAGAAAATTCAGGAAACTGAACTAAAGCAAGCCTTATCATGGAGAGGAAAAAGGAAAATATTAACACACAGAAGAAGTTCCATACATGAACATCACCTGTAACTTTCACTAGTGATGGAAGACACTACCTCCTCTATGGCTGATAACCTTCATTTACCCACTAACATTTTTTGCCATCAAAATTCTGCAAGCAGAAGAAAACTGAGGACTTTTCACTCCCTTGTTACTGGCTTATTCCTATCCAAGGGATGACAGATCCATGACAAGGAAGGCAAGGAAAAAGAAAAGAACAAAGGTAGATGCAGTCTTGGAGACCTCACAGTTTTTCTACCCTTCTGCTTTCCAGGTTCCACAGACTTTACACCAAAGTCATTCCCAAAGCCTCTCAGAAGACTGAAATTCCAAGAAATTAAATCCCCAAACTGCAAGACTTCTTCTTCAGTATTCCAAACTTTAGTGCAAGCTAGGAAGAAGACAATTAACTTTCATCTAACGGTTTCAGTGAAAGGAGCCCAAACTTAAGCATCCTCTTGGGTATTTGGAAATTGTTTTTCTGACTGATTATATTGAAGAATGGCATAATCACATACTATGAATGTATTTCATACTCCTTTAATGAAAACCTTTCATTAAGATCTCAAGTGAGGAATTCAGTCTTAAACTGTAATTACAGGTACATCACTAAGACATGGTCCCTTTTTGTCAAAGAATTCATTTTATTTTCTATGCAAGCAAAATAAATAATCACTTTCTGGGGTGTCTATATAAATAAAACTAAACTTCTCTGCTATTCCCATCCAAAAAAATTTAAGAAAACCAAAAGATATTGTTCTCTTGCCAAAAATGATAGTGGAAGTTTTAAGAAGGGTAGATGAATTAGGAGACAAGTCATAAGTGTCATAATCAGATGACCTGTGTAAAGGTTGATAAACAGTACAAGAATAAACAGACTGTTGTTTAATTCATCCAGTCGTGCTCAAATATATATCTTCTTGTGTACCAAATTAGATCTTGGTTGCAATTTTGGACTTGGTAAATGAGAAAGAGAAATCTAAATTTTACCAGGCAAAATTTTCCTTTATCTTTCTAACAGCCATAAGTAACATCATAAAACTGACAGAAAGTAGTAGAGGCAAGAGATTGAGAGTTCCAATAGAATAACACTGTAAATCTGATAAAAAATTACTTATAATGCAAAGTTTTATATTTTTTTTCCAAATGCAGCAACAAATTAACCCAAAATTTTATAATACCACTCAAATTATGACTGCATGACTTGGTTGAGAGAGAATGAACATAGATAAGCTTTTTGTTATTATAATGCAGTAAGTTTCATATAGTTTTTTGTGGACTGTAGGGACATGCAATACTTTGAGGGGCTTCATGGAAGACTCAAATACGCAAAGACATCTTTGTACTCTAAACATATTTGTAGAATATCCATATTTCCATTACAAAATTTGTAGAGATCCACAAATCAAGGAAGGCTGAGCACCACTAGTGCAAATTGCTACAATGATGCATATTTTACACGGAAGTAATTATATTTTAAAGTGAATATTGTCACATTTAAAGCAGCAAATACACAACATTATACATATAAAAATGCTTAATTTTAAAAAAGAAGGAATTTCTAAATGCACATATATATATATATATGTGTAAATGGAATCTGCACGAACATCTTAAAAAGATTAATAATACATCCAAAGAATCCTTTGTTTCATCACTTGGCTGAAAATTTCTAAAAATTTAAAAGAAAAACACTTCCTGTCCTCATGCCTTCCAGACACCCACTCCTTCTTTTAAAAGATTTAAAAATAAAGATAAAAATGTGAACTTTACATTTACAAAGGCAGACATTCAATGGTTCATTGGGAGATTAAAGTTCAGGATCCTGAGATACCGAATGAAATCAACAGTCTTTTCGAAAGAGATACTGTTATATCTTTGTCTATTCTGGTTGTTGCAAGTTAGCTGTTGAACTAAAATTAACTTATAGGCCTGGACATTCCCCGAGAAACCATCTGCAGAATATTCATACAGTAAAATGACCAAAAGACCAAAGTCTTACAGTAAAATCAACATTTGGAAGGAACTTAAAAGCTATCTAGAAATTAGAGCATGTTCTGGGGCATATATTGAAAAGTTTTGCAAAGAATCCAGTGGAGCAGCCAGCAGTAATTTATTCAGAATTTTACACCAGATTAAGACATAGCTTCTAGAAGGAACACATTGCCTTAGAAAGTCTCAATTCAATAGATGACGACACCAGGGTGAAGACCAAAGCTGGGGAAAAAATTGAAGCCTCCTTATCAAATGTAATTACTGCCTGTTTACTTCTACTTAATCATTTCAGAGCAGAAAACAAGTGAAAAATTTTCATATACAGAATGCTTTACCAGCAAATATTATATATCGTCTGCTACAAAATCAATTGTCTTGGTGCTTCTTCTAAAATAATTGCGTTTTCTGAAAATTATCACTTTTATGTAGTCTAACTCAATAGTTGTGTAGGCAGCCCTCCTCCATATCTCCATTATACACCTGGATTAGAAAGAAATTTCTATTTTGATCTCAATGAAAAGTGAAAGCTTGACTTTGATTATTTGCATTCCATTACAAATCAAAATGTAAGTTAAGGCCATCAATGAAAGACCTTGCCTTGAAGAATGGACAGCATTAGCTCCAGAAGAAGAATTACTTTACTGTGTTAACCAATATCTGGACATGAGAAAAATACCTACATTTAAATCTGTGACCTGCTGTTTCCTCTAAATATCTCGAAGATGCCAAACACCAGGAGTGAAGAAACTTCAGCTATTAAAGGCTTATGTTAATTGTTTTTAATTAAGCTGAGTTTGCTGCTTAATTTTAGGAAATAGTAGTTAAAAATGTCTTTAATGAGGACTGTTTAACAATATCTTAAAGGAATATATATTTTACACTATAAGATTTCTGAGATAATTTACAGAAATTATATGCTCAGAATAACTTGCTCTATATTAAGTGAACTGCTGACCAGTTCAGACCAGTTACATATACATCCCAGTTATTTGAAACGAGCACTTCTCAGGGCAATTAATTTGTTGCTGAGGCATATTTGGTATTCATAGTGTCTAAATGTGTAACAGATCTCCAAAGCATAATCTGTCAGTGCTAAAAAATTTGGCTACAGCTTTAAAGCTGTGGAAATAGTTGCACAGATTCACTAGGAACTGTATGAATTCCTTGTGTCAGAAAAATCAGAAGGGATGTTTTCTTTCAGACTGTAGGAATCTGCAACACTTCAGGCTCTCAGTCCACAGGGCCTGAGTACAGCTTTCACATTATTTACCACTTTTCTGTATTTTTAGTAAGGACTTGGATGATGCTCATCCCCCTAGAATATA
The DNA here is from genome assembly GCF_052056855.1 of Sturnus vulgaris. Classification (NCBI taxonomy): domain Eukaryota; kingdom Metazoa; phylum Chordata; class Aves; order Passeriformes; family Sturnidae; genus Sturnus; species Sturnus vulgaris. Next base: position 13,932,451 of record NC_142283.1, on the reverse strand, counting down.
CAATCATTGCCAATAGATTCAGAAAGTTCAGATGTAAGGCCAATTTCACCTCTGCAACCATTTGCAAACTGGTTCTACAGGGACTGTAAACTGTATAGACTAATGTGTCCACTTTGACCTCTGCAGCATTTCAGCTAGTGAGATGAATATTTCATCTGAATATTCACTGAGCCGAATATTTCAGTTATGTGAGCTACACTCACATAAACTTCACACATAATCATAACAAAAGTGTGTTAACAACAATGTTAGGACATAAAAATGTACTGGTGAACATAGATAATCACGTTTGCCCTAGTTGTCTGTTTTTTAAAATATATTCGTCCCTGTACTAGTTAGATCATATACTAGGGAGTAACAAGTCAGTGGAAAAAAACGTTTAATATGATTTTATTACCTTTCACCTCAATACAATGATGTTTCATGATAAAAACAACAAGAAGATTTGTTCCTTTTTTCCCCTAATTTTGTATTTAATTAATGCAAAAGAAACCTTTTTTCCTTTTTTTTTTTTTTTAATGACACTTTTCTGCCATGTGGGAAACTCTTTAGTTCTGAAGTAAATTAACAGCTCAGATTGAAGCAACATGCAGCCACCCTCAGTTTGCATAATATATTATCAAGAAATCGATGCTATAACATATACGTTAATATATATATAAATCTCAATATACATACATCTTGGTAATATAGTATCAAGAAATTGCAATGTTCAATAAGCACATTAAGGACTCCTTCAGATAAGATAATTTCACAAATTGCTGTTCCCTTCATGCAACCTTACAGAGATAATAGTGGCCACTTCTGTTTAGTTAAAGGCCTGCAGCAGCAAAAATCATGCATATGGTCGAGTGGAACTGACAGAGTTCAGTTTCAATGGTCCCCTGGGATGCAAGAACTTCTAGCAAAATCCTAGTGTCTAAGTATTTTGCATGTGTGTGAAAAGCCATTCTGTTCTAAGCATTATCTCTGGGAGACAAAAATTAGAATTCTCCTAGAATAGATATTTTAAATTAAATTTTCCAGAAGAAGATCTATGCATATAGACAGACAATGGCTTCAGCTGTCAGAAACAAGTGAAGGTTATTCCCGAGGAAGAGGAAATTGTATGCTACAAAATAATCTCTAAGAATAGTCACATTCAGCATTAGAGACTGGTAGGAACAGTTTTATTCAAAGAGAAGTTTGCTTCAAGTTAAACATGAGAAATTTTTCATATCTGTTAAACATTTTTGTTCTCAGTCACACCTGTAGTCCATTCCCAGATGCACTGAAAGCAGTAACTTGGTACAGCAGCAAAAGAACATATAATAGGCATTATCAGTCCTCATTCAGGAAGATCGAACCTGGCATCATCTGAAGTTTCATGCACTTCAATGGCACTATGTTGATTTTCATGACCAAGAACCTGGACCTTTTTGTGGCTGCATTAAATTACATTAAATACTATCTTTCTCTAAGGTACTACCTCAGAAGGAAGGTTTCCTGCATTCCCATGACAGATTGTAGAATACTGCTCATTAATGAGCAGTAGAATATATATATATATTTTTTTTAACCAAAACCCCAACATTCCTTAAAAGCACTGTCGTTAAAAGACTGCTTACTCTGTTTTATGTGTATCTGATTGCTACAGAATCCCAGAATCCTAAACCAGGAAAATTTGAAAGCTTTGGTAAGTAACTTGTGGAGGATTGTGACAAACAAAAATAATGGAATTGGAAAAAAAAATGTTACAGAAAATAATATCTGAGATAACTTTAGTTTTCAGGACAGTGTAAAGTCAGACACCATAATTTTAAAGAAATACTTTAAAGCTTGGCAATGTGTAGAGGTTTAACACTACCCAGAGCCACTATCATCAAAGTGATCTCCAAAAGGATAGTGGAAATAATTGCAGAAAAGCTTCTTGGACAAGAAAGCTTTTTTTTTGTTTACCCTTACATCTTACAGTAGAACACATTACATATGGACTTGTCCACTTGGAAATCTGGCAAATTGGGTGAATCAAGAATAGGAAGTAGACCAGTAGAGAAGCTAATGGGGAATACTTAAAAAAATTGTGGCTTTTTAGAAACCGATTTGGGATGTGAACTATCACAAGGGCATAATTTCCTTATTTCTTCCTGGAATGCACTGCTTTTCAAGACCTTCCCATATACAAAACTAAAATCTTAGATTTTACATTGCATTTTAAATTTTAAAAGTTTTAGTATATCTATAACTGAAGAACAAAAAGGTGAAACATATCATTTATTGTGAAATATATCAAGAAGTATTATACTGATCTTTTCCTTACTAGTAATATTTGTCTGACTGTAAACGAGATACCTCCACATGCAGGTTTTCTTCAATGTTTCTTTTTTCAATGCATTTTTTCTGTAATTCAGAATAATGCTGAAATAAAAATTCTCCCTACTAGAGAACTAAAATCTGAACACAAACTACATGCAGATTAAATCAAAGCAAGCTATTTAAACAAAATTATGAGGGAATGGGTATATCTATCATAAAATAGCTTTCAGAGATTCAAAAATCATGATCTAAATATAGAACATTTTCTTTTTCTTTTATCCTTTTTGATCTGACTGCTCTAGTTGCAAACTTGGAAGATTATTGTCAAATAGTTGCATTAATAATAGGTAAATAAGTATAATAATTTACAATCAATTTCAACAGCTTCTTTTGTTAACTTGACTCTTTAATTATGTTTTTGCTCTTTCATCCTTCATATTTTATGAATATGTGTAGATAGAGACAGAAACAAAGTGAAAGAAAAAGATCAAGTGTAATATTCAATGGAAAAAAAAAAGAAAAATGTAACTTGTGAAATGTCTCTTTAGGCCAGCTGATTGCAGGGTACCTACCAAAAAGCTGACACACACACTTTTATTTATATCTACTCAAAAGCAAGAAAATGTCAAAGAATCAGGATGAAGCTGATTTCCCTCTTGTGTATGTGCATAGGTTTTGATTATAGGCTTTTTTCTCAATTGATGAACTATTGCGTGGAGTTCTGAAAATCACTTCACAAAAATAGTGCTGTGTTCAGGGTCAATACCTCTCCAACAGTCAGCTATAAAGTTCCTACAGTTGTTTTTTTTTTTTTTTAAATAATGGGATCAAGTCCTCTTTATATTGACTAGAAAGACTTTGGAAGTTTCCTTCCAGGAACAATAGAAAAACCCCCATCTGACTAATTTGTGGTATTCATCGATTTTTTTTTTTTTTTTCTGCTAAGGGGACAAACTGAATGGGATTTTACACAATTTAAAAACTATCTTTGAACTTGGGAAAGACTATGAACTTAATCTGAATATTTGCTATTCTATTATTTACTATATCAGGAAATATACCTATTATATAGGTATATATAACATATATTATACCAGCAAATATAGCTATTATCTGAAAATATTAAAAAAGAGAAATAGCAAACATAATTTTGAAGCAGATTTTTTCTATTATCAAAGGATCAAATCCTCAACGTTTTGTACAGTGCATTTGTTTTGACCCCTGTTCAAAAACTTCTTTGTTTTTCAAGGTTAGCTAAGGCGTTTAAACAAGGGTCTTCCTGAAATGCATGCAGTGGATACAGAATCACATATCACGCCTAAAGCTGAGAGCCATTGGTAATACTCTTTATATGAAAAAAATCTCTATTTTTAATGATAAAATATAAAAAGTCTGAGAACTTAGAACTTAGCAGACTTGAAAGTCTTCATGCACATAACTAATCCCATGACATATTTCCACTACTCTCCTGTTTCTAGCATTTTTTTTCACTCTATCAATTCCCTCACAGAAGACAGAAGCAAGTGAACCCATATCTAAATTTAATGTTTGCACTAGGGCAGCTGACAGGAGCCTGCAGATCATGTGCTGTGTCACACTGCCAGAGCGTTTGGCTACCTGGGAACACTTCCTCATGATGCACCAAAATGAGATTTCAGTGGTAGTCAGGGTTGTGAAGCACTATTCCAAAGTAATTATGTAATTAGAGTAAAATGTTCTTGATTAAAGGTTGGTAGCATTAGTATCACAGGTAAAATATACCATCAAAAAGCCACTTCAAAAAAGCTGTTTTTATCAGATAGGAAAAAAGAAAAAGCCAAATTAAGTAATTCCCAAAACTTAATCAAACAGGAACAGGAACAAAGCATGGATCTCCTGATCTTTCCTGGTCTTTCTTTAATAACTTCTGTGTCTTTGGAATCAATGCAGCCATGCCACGTTTTGCTGCAGCGTGCCAGAAAAGGAAGAGAGGAATCATAAAACACCTTTTTTTAATTCAAAGCTGAGCAGTTCTGCAAGCACTACCACTCTTCCCACACAACAGCATGAATTACACTTTTTCCACCTTGGTTTTTTTTCCCCTGACCTTCTTTAGCATTTAAGTGCAGAAAAGAAAGTATTTCAGGGCTGCATGTGTCACTCTCAGAGATCTGAAGTTCCGGTTGCCTGCAGGGGCCATTTAAAAACATTAGCGTTGTCCTGGGAAAAGCAGCCTTTGGAGATACTCTCATCCATAACAAAAGACATTCTAAATAATAATCAGTGTGAGAATATATTGTTTCTCTTTGACCACTGGTGTAGGAAACCTGGTCATATCATAAAGTCTCGTGAAGAGAAGAAGCATGTAGAGGCGAATAATGGGAAAATAGGACGCCTATGGTGCATGTTCAAACTCTCAGGAACAGCTTTTACCGAGATTAAAAAGGGAAATGAAACTGAATCCTTTGACCAGCTTTTCAGTGAACCTTTGACTAGTTTTGCAGTGAAGTGAGTATACAGTAGCAATCTGTTCCACTCGGGTTCTAAAACTTTTTAATGCGGTATTTATGTAAAATAGTTTTAGTTTGTGATTCGATATGTCAAGCAGGAAGTTTAATTTTCACTAGAGAGCTCTTTTCTAAACAATAGAAATAAAACTTCATTTTACCTGTAGACACAGGCATCGTATTTAAATGAAAGGCAATTCTATTCCTACAGTAAATGTTAATTTTAAAAATGAACTTCGGTCAAAAGTTTAAAAAAAATCATTGCCGTTTTTTTGGTCAGAGGCATTAAAAAAGTTGACAGCAGCTGGATGGACAGCCTATGCTTTCAGAAAAAAGATATCTTTCCTTTAACAGACTTACTGTTGATCAGAATTACTTCTTACAAAAAGAACAGAGATCAATATTTTCCTAGTTCTATGATGAGTGCTATTGCATTTTAGTTAGTTGCATACTGATTTTCCCAAAAAGATACTTTATTCAGAAAATATCTACAATTACATACTGAGCATACAGCATATCTTTAGATATAATTCAAACCTTGCTTTGTCAAACATAGTCTTTTATGGCTTATATATCCACAGGTCATTTAATAGAGGGGAAAAAATACTGTTGATGAAAGGGAAAATCTTTTCCTCTTCCCCCCTCTCTCTCTCTGCCTCTCTCTGTATATTGTCCCTGAGTCTTGCCACGTGAACAGTAAAGAGAAGCCCTACTATAAATATCGAGCACTCTGAGGACTTAAAAGATACAAGTTTGGGTACTTTGTACCTAAGCAAGTTATTTTTCTATTTCATTTTCCGGAAAGAAAGGGATTTGGGAATTGTGTGTGAAACATTTTATCACTGCTAACTCTTATATGCATCAATTTTGTGTATCTAAAATACTTCATGTCCTGGGAGTTCCTACCAAAATAATACATTACCAGCAGCTTTAACAGTTTGAAGCACATATGTAGCTAAATGGTCAGCCTTAGTAAACAAACAAACAAACAAAACAAAAAAGTTGAAATGACTGTTAAGTGCAAGTAGATATAATAAGACAGGCACATAGTGAGAGTCCTGAGCTGCATGTGACCATTCACATATATACAATGAGTATTTGGTAGAGGCTGGGAAAATATCTGCGACAGACGTGCCAGAGTGTGCCAAAATTTCCAACTGTTCCTCAAACCTTCACAACAAACTGCAGAAATCTACATCAGAAATTAAGAATCAGATTCTAACTGCCTGTCTGTGATCAAACTGGATAAGCCCAGGATCTCTCAAATTTTTTTCTCAATCACGCTGTGAATGTATGTGCAGCTGCAAAATTTCACTGGAACATTTTCAAGGCTATTTCAGCATGGTAGCACCAGAAGAACTCAGAGTGCAGAATTCAGCACAAAGGCATTACAAGTACTGCAGACTCCTCATCATGAACTTTGATATGGAAACAGAAATCCTGACAATATCCATCTGGTGAACACAAAGAGCGATGGATCATTCATGTAATAGCTCAGATTTCAAGCTTTACTGGGCAGAAGCCCAGTACCCAGCATGTACCACAGAGTATCCAGAGCCCATTAAAAAGAATCATAGAATGGAAAATTCATTACACTAATAGACATTTGAGAGAAGACAGTAATTTGGCATATGACAATATGACAGCATTACAGATCTATTTTGAAATCTATAAAGAAATAAACCTTTATCTCAGGAAAATATTATACTATTTCTAAGGTGATCAAGAGATTGGTGTTTATCCTGATAAAAGAAGATTTTAAGTCTTGTTTCCTTTCTGCAGGTGGTAGTTCATAAGATGAGAAAACAAAATGTGAAATTCTAATCTCCTTGCATAAGGTCCTCTGGAAATGATGTCTCCAAAGGGCTGTACTACTCCATACTTACTATTACTTTCCCCTGGGAACCTCTGTCTAACAAAGGATCACTGGCCATCTTTTTTTTTTTTTTTTTTCCTTGGACGAAAGATAATGAATTTAAAGTTTTATTATGCAATCTTTGACAAATTCAGTGAGATAAACCATTTTAAATAAACACAGCATGCACATTACAACGATTTTAAAAGCTGACACAGAGAATGTATTGCCTTTTTATCTGGGGAATCAGATGTGCCTAGCACCTGCTTTGTTCAAGAATACTGACAAGTATATAGGTGGATGATCAGGAACATATGTAATCTTATTATGCAAGGCATATCTACTATAAATATTCTTGTTAAAACCACAATTTAAATTTAATTTTCTGGCATGTAAAATGAAAGCAGTCAAGCCGCCGACTTGAAAGATCAAAACTACTTCACTTCCCAGCACAAAAAAAAACCCAAACAAGCTAGATGCTTGTTAATTGAGTCTTAGGGGACAGAACATAAGAAAATAAAAATTAATTTCCCTGCTTACTGTACACTGTTTGACTTTTGGATTACAAAATAAAGCCGAGTATGGTTTCCCCAGCTACTACGCAAAGTACTTTCAAAAAACCCCAAAACAATACCCACACAAAAAGCAAAAAAAACCCAAAAACTCAAACCAACCAAGCAAAAACCACCAAAAATCAAGACCACCAACAAGTAAACAAACTAAAAAAACGATCAAAAAAAGCCCACCAAAAACCAAATTAGATTTCTATTTCAGCTTTTCTCTGTTCAATCCAAAGAGTGTGACCTTAAACCGAGCACAATTAAAAAGTTCTAATTGTTGCAAGGTGTACAGCAACACTTAGTTAAGTGTTACACTTTAATCAAGCGTTACATCTCACAAAGGAACAAAATTCATACATGACATCAGCTTTTATTCCTCAGATATCTGAGATTTATTTTTGGACATGGAAGGACATTAGACGTTTGGATTCTAGATACCAAGCTCGATAAGAATTCACAGTGAAGCACAATGCAGAAATGCTGAAAAATTCTCAACAATAATTTCAGCATTTTTTTTGGAGCAGCTTTCAGAATTTACATTTAGGTCAAGTATCAAGGATTTCATATTACATGCATTACATTACTGCTATCAGTAAATCCACTGATAACAGTTAAAGAACAGTGAGTTTCATTTAATAACTTGAACAGATTCCCTTGGTGAAGTAATTCCAGAAATATATTTTGGATTCTGAACCAAGTAAGTCCACTTATTTGTTGTTTTGTGCACCTTATCATGGTTGAAACACTGAGAAGGTATGTCAGCTGGCAGAGACTCTAGATCTCTCAATTTCAAAAAGGTGACTACTTTCCTGTCTCAAAAAAAAGCCATACTGAGTAGAACCACCAAGGAATCTTAAACATGATTTAAAGATATCACAAACCTGTCATAAGCTGAACTACATACTCAAATCTTCAACCAATTTACTTGGAAACAAAAACACATATTCTATAAAGTTGGGACTTTGGTTTTTTTTTTTTTTTTTTTTGTAAGACCCATGCTGCATACAACAAAATTATTTAAGTAAGGTCATGCCTATACAAGGAAAAATGCATTGATTTAACTAAACTGATTGATTTAAAATCCAGTTAAACTGGTGCAAACATCTAATGTAAATGCACTTATCCCAGCTAAGACCTCACTTAAATTAATTTAGCTTACTTCAGCAATTTATCAATGTTAGCTAAACGAATTCTAGCAAAGGTTAAGCAGGTTTAAGTGCTTCTGTATAAGGAGTTTGAACAGATTTAACTATATTGAGTTTAAAACATTTTAATTAAAACAGTGTAACAGTCTTACATGGACAAGGTTTAAATCCCCAAGGCACAGAAGCAAAGCAGCAGACTGAAATTTGTCCTGGCTTGCACCTGGGTCCTCCTCTGCTGATAAAGGGTACACAGGCTATGTAACCAGCATGTGGGAGGAGGCACAGTAGAATCAAAACTAACTTCAGATGCCAGAAGATTTTGTGGGACCAGCAGACAAAGCAGAAAATAAAAAACAAAAACAACCCAAAACCTATCAAAATCCCAAATCTACAGTTAAGGATTGAGGAAACCTGGTCAGGGTATAAAATGAAATATAACAGAAGTACCATTCTATCATGGCATTTTAAAAAGTCTGCTCTCAGAATGAAAACTAAAATATCTCTTTAAGACATTAACAACAAAAAAAATACTGTCACAGCATTCAAAAAGTTTTACCACTTTTATATAAATTCAGTCAGTCTTGGAATTTCCTGGTATGTATATGTGGTAGCCTCATCATATCTATTTTAATGTGAACCTCACAAGAGGGATGACCAGTGGCAAAAGGCATCAAGATCAATTTTCTCCTGCCCATCAAAACAGTAATCACTGCACTCTTTTAAGCAAACTTTCATACTGGCTCATCCTTGGTAGTCTTGAGAGGTGTGGATGTGCAGAGAGGTGCAGGGCAAGCCCTCCACACCTCCTGGCTGGGCAGCATGTGCAGCCCAGAGATGAGTGTCCCACTCTGTGCCAACACATACAAATCTGATCTCCCTCCCGGGAACGTGAGCAAATCAGTGATGACAGAGCACCTACAGCCACTCAGGGCATCTGCACAAATCCATATTCACTTTTGACTTTATGATTCTTAACTCTGTTAGCTCAAGATTTTAAAATGCCGACACTATTCTAAACTCACTTCAGCTGGCACAGTTGTACGTGACACTTCCACCAGACTACTTTCTGCCTTTTCTTTCCGATTTTCCAGAATCTTCTTTTGTTCCTGAAGTATACTGGCGCTCATGATTCATGACTCTGGCTAAAAACCTGTTTAAATATGTTTTTCCCTTCCTGACACCAATCCTACTAGACTAATCAGCTAAGTTGTTCTGTGTGGGATATATGTCTAAATCCCTCCCCTGACACGTGAGATCATCACCATTACTAATTGTTTAGTATCTGCTAGTCTAATTTTAAGCATTCAAAATTACATTTCTCACTAAGACATACAGCAAAAGTACTCTAACTAAGTTAGAGACTGCATAAGCTTAGAGACATTTAATAATGCGTTCCCAAATGAACTAGATCTTGAATTGACTCTCAACTTTTAGGAGAACGAAAAAAACAATTGTAGTTAAAACTTCCAAAGAAAACTCTGAACTGCTGTATTTCAGTGCTTTAAAAAAGATGTCTCTGAAAATACAGCAGTGTATGTTGACGATTTAATAGGATACAGAAAAATATATTTGCAATTTCAAAATGTGATTTTAAAGAGAGGCTGGGGATTTTAAGTGGTATTTTACCACGCAACTCTGTCTTTAGCTAATTGTCTAAGTATTCTTTGCTAACTTTGGTAAACTGTTTTCAAATTATCAGGCAACTAAGTGCAAGGTTAAGTTTAATCTCAAATAATACTGATATTACTGAGTTTGAAAGAAAGGACTTTATTTGCTTATGATATCACCAGGACTTTTTCACAGTTAAATGTGTGCTATGTGTTATGAGCTGTGTGCCAACATAAAGCTAACTCTCTCTTTAAAGACATAGTAATGAAATTTAGACTGAAATTAAGGATGGATTAATCTCATCTAATTTTAGTTATATAAAGTGAGAAGTCTCATCTTTGCTGTTTGTCTAACTAAGCTCTGCAGTCAGCTCAGTGGAGAGGTACTTCTGGAAATGTCTGAAAAAGATGAATTACCCTTGTGGACCACAGGTCTTGTGCCTCACCAGCACCAGATGAAGACGTACAGATGACTTGCTCATGGCTAGCACAAGCTGAGGTGAACTCCACACTGACTAAATAAGGGAGGCAATTGAACAATTAGCAAATTGAACAATTACTTACATATTTTCTATGAAAATTGCTGTTATTTGCATATAGTTGTAACATATGGAAATGGTCACAACATAGCAATGCCATACTTTAATGCTAAAGTGTAATTTTTTAATGAGTATAATTTATTCTGTTTACAATTGCCAAAATCCACATGAGTAAAATAGGACACTTGTGATGCATCTGAATCAATGTGCAATAAAAAGCTTACAGGTTTAAACACCTAAGATACGGTTTTTATAAAAGGAGCAAAGGAAAATGGTAACTTAAGATTATTTTATAGAATTATTTCTACGCTGTATCATATATTATTGTCATTCAGAGAGCGTTAATCACTTCAAACTCAAAGTTTGCTTAGCATATTTTCACTATTTTTTAGAAAGTAAGTTTCTGCTTTATTATAAATATTGATATATTTCACACTGTGATTCAGTTTAGTGTAGACTTTGTATGAACCACTATAGGACAAGCATTGAGAGCATGTTTTGCATGACTAGCGTTTTGCTAGCATGCCACAAAAACATAACTGTTTTAATTGCTACACATAGGTTTTGTCTAGAAGGTTGCTGCAGATATACATCTCAGATGAATACATAACCCATTTACACAGCTTTAAAAAAAGAAACACATGCTACACAATGCTTGGCACTTAGGTGTTCTGTGCTGGGCACAAACTAACACCATCAGACTGGAGTATGACACTTTTTATTTGCCTCACCTGCAAGAATACCTTCAAGCATACTTTGGATCCCATGAACGTTTTTTCCCAAAACGGCATTACTTTAAAATTACTTCCATTACTGAAAACCTTAGAAAGGCTAATAAAAATATCTGATACAGACCTTTGAGGAAACTGCTACAAAGTTCTGCCAGCAAACTTGATTTTCACCACCATCACTAACATCCCTGGTTGCTTATAATAAAAGCAGGCACAAACATGAATAATCTCTAAATTAGCCCAGCAGCCAACTAATCACTGAGTGAAGTGTTTATGCTGGAGAATATCCATCTTAGGCATGAGTACAATTGTGTTGTATCTGACCACCACCTCTTTCTGAAGCACCTACTGTCTGTGATGGATCAAATATAACATAACAATAACCATATAGATTTAAACCTTCAGGAATTTTTAAACTCAAAGATGGACCAGATGCTGCTGAGAAGCACTCATGTTCCTCACAGAGTGCAGTGTCAGAGCAGCCTGGATTTTTTTCTCCTAATGGCCCAAGTCCACATAGAGGATAACCCTTCTGCTTCAGATGTCACCAACAGAAAATAGCAAGAAGACAAGTGCTTTCCTTCTCAGTGCAATCTGAACTAAGAAGGAAATAAATAAGGTGGAGAAAAACATTTTGTGAGAGGATTGGTTATTTGCCACATATAAAAATGGGGGAGTAGACAAATGCCCCACTGGAACCTTCTCAGGGAAAGGACAGAATAAATGAAAGAACTTCATGAGTGGCTTAAGAAACATAGCCTTAGAGAATAACTGAGTCACTGTAGCATGAATCACTTTATTTTAATGAATGGAAACAGATTTGGGTTTTGATGCAGTGTACATTAAGTACAGTGTTATAGAACTGCAGTAAGTTGGATTAGATACAGCTTATGAATTTATTCAAATACTCTATGTTTTACAATTTTATAAGCTATGCATTTACAAATAATCAGTCTACCCTGTAGCTTTAAAATAATAAACAAAACCAAAAAATTGCATTACCGACACTAATAATCAGCAAGTGACTAAGACACATTTTTCTATCTCCTTAGTAGTGATATATTAGTTTAATCTCTACAGTACTGGCAGTGCAATCCTTTCCATATGGACACCCATATGCTACATTACTAGTAACATATCTTCTAGGAAATAGCCATATGTTTCACTTTTAAACCTACATAATTTGAAGACTTGCTTGCATTTTGACTGTTGTTCTCACTGTGCATTTGAAATACCTGTGGGCGTTAAGTAGCATGACAATAATTAATGTTGTATTTCACTACAGTGCTACAATTGGAAATGCTTCCACACTTTTAGCTGTTTTCAGCAATGATTCTTCAGTGTTGACTATGCACACTTTCCCCCTCTATTCCTAGGAACAGAGGTGAATATTTTTTAACCTAATACGAAGCAGATAAAAGAACATTCAGTCTTGACTTTGGTTCACTGAAGGCAATTCAGTACTTTGCACATTGGCACAGCCACAGCATTGCTCTGGAGTCCACCCTGCCTGTTGGGCCAGATTCAAGCCATGAAAAACTGAAAAACTCTATTGTCCAGGACCAGGCTGGATGAGGATTGTCCTCTCCATCCACTCTCCCTCCCCTGCACATCTGTCTGCTTACAGCCCTCAGGAGTGTTGGCCACAAGAGCAAGCTCACATTTTGGTCAGGGAATCCATGCCACCCTCACACAGACTGGCAAAGCGAATATAATGAATACAATGCAGTTGCACTCAACTGAATGCTATTGAAAAAAATTTTCATGTTCTTACACTCTCCTACCTCTGTATAGCTCCGTCTCTTTCCAGAGACTGAAACACACTGTGGGTATAGAAAAAGATAGTGCACAGGCAGAGAACATTAACCTAGAAAATTCCTGAGGAAACAGATGTCATGGACATGAGCTATTTCTGAGTCCCTAAGACTCAACCCCTCATCTTGAAATCCAGTTGCCGAGGAACTTCCATGTGACTGAGGAACAAGTCTGTCCTTGTGGAAAAGTAAAATATGCTTATGGTCTTTTTCAAGCCACATTTCACTTGCCATACCTCAAATTATAACAGGTAACCAAACCCAAACTCAACATGTTAAAAACATGGACTTCTGTTGAAATCTCTTATCCTCCAGTCTCTAGTAACTTTTGCTAGTCTAGACATGGTAAGTATCACAGATTGTCATTTAAAAAAAATTAGGCTGGTGTTGACTTTGTAAGATCTTTCTAAAGACTTTGATTCATCAGTTTTGAATTAAAAATAAAAATTAAAATTGTCCAGTGAAAGAGTCCAATCAGAAGTTCTTTATTACCACTTGTAAAACTATTTTCACAGCATGACTTTTTTATTGATAAATAATTGTATATTTTTTTGTTTCAGAATTATGTCACTATTTCTTGCTTGAATTGTTCCCACAGAAAACAAAGAAAATCTATTTATCTGAAGGTTATTTAGTATGCAATTCATAAAATGCTTAATCTCAGTAATCTCAGTTTTTGCAGTTGCACTTAAAAATACACAGTTCTTATAAACTAATTATTATGCATTACTAAAAAAGTCTCCATCAAAATGTGGATTTTAAAAAGTCAGCTAGTTATTTTTCAGTTGATTTATGCTTTTGTTTATCCAAGTAAAACATATCAGGCTAAAATACCAATCCTCCTGAACAGAGAGCTATCTAGCTATCAGGTAGTGTATGCTCTTTCCTTTCTAGTGGTCACACAAGGTGAAAATGATAATAAAAGTTCAGGGTATTAAGGGACAATGTAACTTTGCTTTGTAACTTATGTCTCCCTCTACAGTTTTTTCCACTCTCCTCAAAAAGAAATACAAGTTTCCAATTAAGGTTGTGATTGCAAACACAAATAACACACATGCAGAGGTTCTACATCTAAATAACTACACAAACTTCAGTTACTTTATATCATTGCATATATATGCATCTTTCTACACAATGAATTTAATATACTTCAGTGGCACTACTTATAGCAAGAAATCTGCAAAATTAAACTCTAAATATAGAAATGAAATTTATATAACCCAACACTGTATCAAACGTGATTTTATTTCTCTTCTTCTGCCCTTGGTTTATGCCAGCAGCAGATGATGAATTTAATTTGAGTTATAGTTCCCACACTCATCTGTGTTTATACACACTAATTCATCACTACACAGAAAAGCCCGAAAGTATATTAACACAATATGTTATGATTTCAGACATCTGCTTTATTTGTTTTGAGAACCCGAAAAGATAAATGATAAAATATTACTACCAATCTCATATACAATAACTCATTATTTTACTAAAATAAGACTGAAAAGATATTTTTATGTATAAAATATAGCCATAAAGAAAATTGCATACAACTGTATTAACCTCTGATTTTGAATTTACTTTGCACCACATGTCTCCTGATATGCAATTGATATACTTATTTCAGAAATAAAAATACTTAGTTCACAAAAAACTTGGAATTTACTGGGAGAGAAATTGTGGAGTATCCCAGTTAGTAACAGCCTTTTCTGCCATCTGTTTTATATTCTTACACTCTAACATGCAAAAAAATTTGAACATATTAACCTGCACTGTTCCTGAATATTTAAATTCTGAATTTAAAAAAAAAAATAAGTTTCAGTGCTCTTAATTCTGATTATTGTTCTTTCTCCTTAATAGCTGTATAACAATGTAAATGCCAAAATGGGATCTTTGAAAACTAGAAATAAATTGACTTGCAGAGCTGACTACAGAATTAATTTACTAGAACAAAAGAACAGATTACGGCATATAAAGACTGTCATGACACACTAATTTCCATATTTAATCATGTCACTGCAGGAAATTTTCTGTGGTAAATTCCAGGCTTCATAATTTTGTATAGTGCACCTACACATATGGTCAGCATGGTCACTTGGGGCAGCAGGACCACACCAGACCTGCCCTGGGTCTTTGTCCTGGTGCCCCAAGACAACACAGGTTAAACAAAGCACATTCAGTTCCTGCCTGTGTCAGTGTGCCCACATTTTCCCTCTCCTGACCTCGACAAACAACAAAACCTGAAAAGCCCAATGCCCCATTTCAATGTGACCTGTTGTTTGATTCCAGTCAAGTGCGGCAGAGGAGGAGCCTCAAAGTTTGACATTTCTCATGAGGTTTTAGAGAACTCTCTTCTGAGGGCCCATCAATGCTCACATGGAGGAAACAGCTGCAGTATGATATCAGGGGCTCAACCAGAGCTCAGCACACAAATGCAAATCCAGGGGAAACCATACTTACATTAGTAGTGCTCCTCTGAAAAATCCATGAACTGTAACATTAATACTAAACAGAACAGAAAAACACGGGTAATCTGAAAGTTTCTTTTCAATATCTTTGAAGTGATGCACAAAAGAGTGGTATTCTTTGACACCTTGTAAAATATCATGTACATCCATTGGAATGGATGTATACCCAGTTTTAAGTAACTTAGTCTTCTTAGCCCAGAGTAAACAATGGGTCTGTAGTAAAGTACACAGAAACAGGTATCTTCTATCTTAAAATGGTTTCAGTATTCAAGCTAAGTGATTTTTACCCTTCTTATGTTCACATAACAGCAAAATGCAGAAGAATGGGTTAATTCTTCCTTGTCTGTCCATCTAAATGGGCTTTGAGCCACAAGAAAAAGCAGGTATACATAAAGAAACACAGCGGATACCATCACTATCTAATGCTATTCTATGGTCCCATCAACTGTGACACAACTTCCTGCCACTCACAACAGGGCATCTACACCACATCAAAAGACCCATTTTGTATCTTTTCACTTGGGGTGGTAGTTAACTCTCTTTGGCACGATGTAATTAAGTAATTGAAATTTCGGTAAAAAAATTAAAAAAGCATGTTTTTGGGAGATTGGCGTGAACACAAATCTCAATTATCTTCCAGAATATACCATATTTGTACAAAGGATGATATATAAATATCTTAATATGATATTCTTATATGTTTGAAGCTATTTATTAGTATAAAACTGCACAGAGCTCTAAGATAGTTTAATGATGATTGCTATAAAGTTGCCCTTCCCTAATTCTGAGATACTGTTAAATATTTCCTCAAAGACTATTCCTTTGGGAACGTTGTGTATATATGTTACTTATATATAAATGTATATATATATTTATATTTATATTCACAGATACATACATGAATATACACATTTATTTCTATGTGTATGTATGTCCTTCACCTTAATTTCCATCATGCTAGAAATATAATTTATCCAAGATGCTTAGCATTTCCTAGATGTACAAATCCTGTTTGCCAGTTTTGCAGTTGGTTCACTCTCAAAAATTTCCTTGGTGCTGTCCTCAGACATACATTTGGCCTTTATCATTTAACAAATGCTTTTTCCTTGAATTTGAAATGTTTAAATAGAAGGATTGTGCCAAGGATCTTTTATAATTTAAAAATAATGTTGTATTGTACACATGTAAGTACATACAACACTTGGAAAATTATTAGAATTTTAGTACTGAGTAACTGTAAGTCATATTTCATGCAGTAGTGATTCATGAGTCGCAAGCTGTGACAATCATCTCATGGACATAAAGACATGCTGTAATTCCAGATGTCATAAATTCATACAGGCTACATTTGAATCATAACGGTGAGTTTCAAAAATGCCGCCTTTTCTATTTATAGCAAACATATATATTTGTAGAACTGACTGGCTCTGAGGTCATATTTAAGAAGCCATCAGGACCTCTGCCTTGTCTCCAGCAGCATACAGATGATACTGTCTTACCAGACAACCCCTGCTTCAAGTCAGAGGCCACTGGCCTAAAATGAACTTTATTGGTGGCTCAGGACAATGAGTTTGAGAATTCTCACTCACTTTTCTCCATTCTGTTTTCCAGGTCTAGCAATGCACTTTTGCTATGACTGCCACCTCTATTTTTAATGATGCTGATCAACCACAGCAGTGGTACTATGTTCATTTGGAACTAAATAAATAAGGATTCTTTTACAAAGCACCTCCACTATTTGTAATTGTTTACGTAACACTAAAATTACAAAGATCAAGATTAAAATAAAGATAAAAATTGGCTGAATTATACAAGTGTGCATTTTTCTTATTCTATGTATTGACAGGAATGATATTTCAGAAAATTACCCAGACTGTCACATATTTTTTGTCAATTTATTTTCCTGTCCCAAAATAATGTATGTCAATTCATGTTTCTGTTTGATTTTGAGATTCACAGATCAATTTTATCTCATTTTGCTTTCAATCTCACACACTATCTTCTCTAGAAATGAGACTGAGGGTATCATCTTTGTATCTTTCCACCTTCCCAGGCATTATATTTCTTTTATGTTCTTTGAGAATCAAAAAAACCCATTATCTTCCTTATACTGATCTTTTTTTCCCCAACAATCTTGTAAGAAAGATTTAATATAAGAAGGATTCCTTGTATCCAGTATATGTTTCTATACATTCAGGCACCCTCAGATTTAAAAGAGTATCTGAAACATCAATAATTAAAGTTTTAATACAGGGAAGAGTTCTAAAGTTGTTTAGGTCTCAGGGAAGAATTCTGAAGTCGTTTATTTCTCTTCAGTATTTCCACTGTCTGGTGAAATCAGATTTTTTTTTTTATCAGAAGCAGATAAAATTTTAAGACAGGTTGGAACTAGATAATTTAAATATTTTAACATGTAAGAATTAGCATATTTTTTCCATTGTTAAGAAAAAAAAATAAAGAAAGAAAAAAAAGAGAAAAGGCTGCCTGAACTGAACATGCTGAAAAATCTCAACCAACAGCATGAGTGGCAGAAATCTGTAAAGGGGGAGATAATTTAAATAACATACAGGAAACTTTCAGAACTCCAGTAAAAAGCCTTCATAAATTATAAAACAATAAATCACCTAGTGCAACACATTCTCGGTATTATACCCAAAATTCCTCAGGAACATCTACTTGGGAAAAACCATTCTTAAATAACTTTAAATATGCACCAGTCTAAAGAAAGTGCATGTGACCCATACAATAAAAATGTCAGACTTCTCTTAAAATCTCTTATCCTCCAGACTCTAGTAACTTTTGTGAGTTTAAATATGGTAAGTATCACAGATTCTCAAAAATTACCATCAGTGCCATGGCACTGGCATGCTGAGACTGCTGTCTTTCATGCTGACCATGACTGCCTCACTGCTTCTTTGCACTTTCCAGTTTCATTTCATTTACCTCTGGCCTCCAGTTTTATACATGGAACGTGAGCTCTAAAGGGTAAGGACCCCAGGGACTCTTTTGTTCTGTTTTTAAACAATGCCTAGTGTAAATGGATTCCTCAGTTTGCTGCCAGAGATTTTACAGTCACTCATAGTGCTGCGATGAACAGTGCAGTAACAAGGCAGATTAAAGCCTGCTCTTGGGCAGCTCAGTGTGAAAGAGGACAGCAACGTCGTGGTAACATCATTACCACAGGTAGTGAAGGCGTATCTGACACAGAGAGTAACAAATTCAATAAGCTGTTTCAATAAGCAAAAAATAAATTCTTTTAGACATTGCAATTTTGTGTATTCTGTTCTTATACTCTACCAAACGCATTCCTATGCAGCCCCGGAATCCAGCTCTCTACAGAGCGTGGGAAATAGAAACCTTGTCAGCAGTAAGGTTTTAGAAGGAAAAAGGCACAAAAAGCACTGTCAGACATGGTGAGAGACTGGACAGAGTTTGGTGGTGGGCTCAGACCCAGCCTTCAGCTGGGATGTGCAGGATCTATTGGTCTTAGGTCACTGCATGCACTACAAAATCATGAGCTCCTGCATGGGCACAACCTGCTTCCACAGAACTTTCACAATACTTCCCAAATTATTTTTAAATCAAATTAATTAAATGGGAAAAGAAAAAAAAAAAATCTAAGAGCCATCTACAATCTTATGAATTAATGAAGCCTGGTTTCCAAAAGATTTATGTTGTTGCTGATTTTTTAATTGCACTATGCTAAGATTTTAGAGAAAAGTCTCTAATATTTTCTGTATGAAAAGAACCAACATAGGAAGGAAAAGCCATAAATGAGTAAGGAACTCAACCAGAAGAGAAATCCTTTCTGAGGATGAGGTATTCTGACATCCAATACAGAATTCATTTTAACAATTAGAGCATTCATAGTAGCTATTTTTACCTGGGTCTTTGAACATGCATTAAAAATTGACATAAGGCATTTTGGACACATCGTTGATTGGGACAACTACTAATGTTTCTACCTTTTACCCAGAAGATCGTTCTAATGAAATTTATTGGAACTTAAAACATCTGAGCCTTATCTGAAATTCATTGAACATCTAAAAGGCTAGTATGTTTGTAGGAGGGCCAAAACAGATGAAAATGTGCGAGCACACACAGAGTGACACGGAACACTATAAATCCAAACACATAAAGTTAGGCAAAACTAGTACTAGGTTAGGTGCTTAATTTTATCCTTCATGCCTACATGTGATGATGACACAGTGGTAATTAAGCACTGAAGGTGCAGATTGCTTGCTACTGAATGAGAATCAATTTAACATTTCTTACTAACTTCAAAATGTATTGTTATTTTTGCACACAGTATGCTTTTATGCTTACAACCTAGGGATATGATGACACAGCTACTGTGCCTTTGTTCTTTGCAAAAGTTACGATCTGATGGTATGTCCATAACCACACTGTGAGCTAGATGGAATTGTATTATCATCACAATTTTACACATAGGAACTGAGCTGCATATTAAAACCTGAAATGGCCAGAGTGTTGAAACTATCAAATAATGCTGAAGTGTCTGGCAACAGAAATTTTCAACATACCTCACCAGAGCATCCTGACTTCACCTATGCACCCTAAATACCATAGGTTGATACACTGGGACACAGAGGGGCCTGTAAAAATCCAGATTCTTTGCTCAACATCACACAGGAAGCCTCTGGCAGAGGCATGCAGCAATTCAACTCTCTGGCAGAGCACTAGCTGTCTTAGCATGACACTATGCTTTTTTCTACAGTCTCTAATTCATCCATTACATATTTTCCAACTTCCGCAATAAAAGAAGCAGATGAACTACAGACAACATCCTCATTGCAGCCCTAATGTGTCCCCAGTACACAATCTGTCCTGTTCAAAAGACAGAATGGAAAGCATTATGCAACAGATATTTTAAACCTATCGTGCAATGTACACAAAATAACCAGGCAACTAGCAATTCAGAACCTTCCTCACCAGTGAATCGATCTTAATAAATGCTTGGAATCTTAACATTAAATAAGCTTTTTTTCTATTTTTTTTTTATTTTTTTATTTTTGTGATTTGTAGAACAATAAAATTTAAAAATCCATAAGTACCACCAATGGTTCTCATACAAACATGCAACAACTTGTTTCTCCTTCTTGAGACTAAGCTGATAAAAAATGTCTGGATTCTGGAGGAATATGGTCTAATGAGCATAAACTCATTCATCTCACCCACCTGCTCTTTTCTTGGTATTTCTACTTCATGTTTTTCCTCTATTTCATTGACTCCTGATTCTTATTTCCAAACATTTTCTGTCCTTTTCTCTTTCAAACTTTTCGAACTGTTGCCTTCTTTTTTGTAGCTCTAACACCCACCCTTCACTTTGATTACATCCTCCTCTGTTTCCAGCAATAACTTTCTGCTTTTCTCCCAGCATCTGTCTGCATGCCTTCTTTCTCCTTTGACACACACTTTGAATGTCGCTGATCACTCCTCCTCATTCTTAACAATCTCCTTCATTTTGGCATGCCAGGATCCAGAGTACTGGATAGAGCAGTGCATGGTGCACAGGAAGTATTTTCTTTGCTGGCTTCCCCTACTGGACAAATGGCTGGTTACTTCATAGTTGCCAATAGTTGCTGAGAGTCCTTAAAGGCCTGTGCCCTTTTTCCAGACAATTTAAATGGAGAACTGTGAAGGGAAATATAATACCCACTACAGATCTAGCACTTCCAATCTCCAACAAATATTCTCTGAATGTATGCAAACTTAGGATTTTACGATTTAGGTACATGTGGATGAATTTTACAAGGAGACCAATTACACTAGCATGACCCTGACTTCAAACTTCATGTAATTTCAAAGTCATGACAGCTACTCAATGAAATAATTTTATTAATGGTTCATGTGGACAAAACAACCTAATTTAATTCTTGAAAACTGCTGAACTGCTTAAACAAATATTTTTCAGAAGGCTAAACTGAAACATATATCTCCCATGGAGAAATTATTCCCATGTGAAAAAGTTGCAAATGAATTGTAAGCAAGTAACTAATGAAGAAAACCAAACAGTCACACCTATGGAATACACTATCCCCTACAACTAGAAGTAATAGTTGTAGTACATTATTGATAGCATTACTTATTGAATAGAAAAAAAGTAGAAATTTACCATATCTTTCTTATCCATTGTAAAGAAAACACTTACTGTCAAGTAATTTATGATGTAGTAAGTTACATTTTCATATGACACAATTGAGGAATGCAATAGTGAAAATCATTGTCTTGAAGAAAGCCACCAACAGCGCTTCACCTCCTCTAAAGAACTTGAAAGCATTACAAAGTGTTGAATCTCTTAAAAGGAGTAGCTGCAGCTGAAAGCCATTAGCGTGCAACGCGACAGCAGCCGGTGCAGGAGATGAATGAGACCATCCTATTGATAAGGTCACAATCGATCTGAGGCAGACTTTTTTAAATTAGTAAAATGTTGCAGCACTTTAGAAAGTGTCACCAACAGCTCTTTTCCATGAAAAATGCTCCAACTTGTCAGAAAACTGTAATTTATTATTTTAAACAAAAAATTGCCTCTTAGTGATAGAGTATCATCTGTGGCTTTCATTAAAGTAAGCTTAATTTTCTTTAGATAATATTCAGATCTGTACTCTTAAGTTTCCTCTATAACTACTATTACAAAGATACTCTTCAAGAGTCATATGAACTGCTTGAAAAATTCTAGGATAGTGGTGAGGGTGGTGAGACCCTGGTACAGGTTGGCCAGAGAAGCCATGGATGCCTCACCCTGGCAGTGTTCAAGGCCAGGTTGGATGGGGCTCTGGACAGCCTGGTCAAGTGAAAAGTGTCCCAGGATGAGAGGGTGGTTCTTCAAGCTCCCTTCCAATCCAAACCATTCAATGACTCTATGATACATCCAGATTCAAGATATATTAATTATTTTAATGCATATATACACATATACATACATATACACTCATACATATCCATATGTGTGTATGTGTGTGTGTGTGTATGTATGTAAAAAAAGGTGGGAGCCAACTTTAATTTCTTCAGAACAAGAAAAACTGTGTAAGGAATGCTTAGAATGGCCTGGCCTTCCCATCCCTTCCAGTCCCTTAGCACACAGGATGGAGAGGTGAAAACTGAAAAGGATCATGACCTCATGGAACTTAAAACAAAAAAGTAGATGCTCATCCTTAGGGCCTTTCAAATAAAAGCTGTTCGAGTTGCAAAGCACCTTTATCCTCCATTGTATGTCTCTATGCTCAGATCCTGGCAGGATCTGAAGTGTTGAGAGCAATATGGTAATGATGTTCACACAGACACTGTGAAAATCTGGATCATTTGAGAAAGAGAAAAGCATAAAGGAGTAGAGTACTTCAGTTTTTTAATGCAAATTGGCCTAACTTTTTTTTCATAGACTTTAGAAAGAATTTTTCCCAAACACTACCGCTCCTGTTAAGCTGATGCTTTTCAAGTCTCCTTTAAAAATATGTTTTTGAACACCAAAGAAGGATGAAAATGCCAATGACCAAGGTCATACAAGGACACAGTTTCTGACTGAACCCAGGCACTAACAGTGAATAAACTCCAATACATTAGTGTGGTGCAAAGTATGTATTCTCAAATAACAAAACAATAACTGTTTACACGTGAAAGAGAGAATAAGCATTAAATACAAAATATATGTCTACTGTCCCAGCTGTATTTGAAAATCTCTCTTCTTAATACTGAGATTTTTCAATTCTGCATCTAAGTTATTTAACAAATAATCTTAACTCACTAAATCACAGGTACTTAATTGCTGCCAGTCTCAACTGAGAAATGGCCAACAGCTGAGTCAATATAAGACCTGTTTATTAAAAGAGGAACAGTAAATAAAAGCAAAATGAGACAAGCTTTTTCTTGAAAGCTTATAATGCAATTACTATTTTCATGATACTTGATCTTTGTAAGTCCTCAAAAAAGGGTAAAAATATCCACACAGAATGTGGCATGAGTACAGTTCATACTGTTGGATCCAGATATGCATATATTTAGAGCATATTTTGTCTTAAAGCTAAAAGAATTTTAGATTGCATTAGAAAAAAGCACAGAATGCACTGCTACAGTTAGAAATGAACAGTGTACTAAAAACTTAGACTATAATTCTAACACAGCTTCCTATTAATGTAAGGTAACAGCGACTGTAGGCTGATAAAAAAGTAACAAAATGATAAATTTAGTAACAGTACCATCTACACAGCTTCAGTTCATACTCTAAATACTTTGTTAAGCATTTTCAAAAGAGTAAGCAGTGACATTATTTAAATTTCATCATAAATACAAAATATAAAATTCTTATGTAAACAATTGGACTATGTTAGCATTACAGTATAGCATTTACTGCATCATGTCACAACTTATTAGAAAATGCTAGAGCCTGACTGGTAAGCAGGCTAGGGTTAGAATTAGCTTTCCTCTACAGATATATTATTTCCTTTTTATATTCTTGTGAATCATGTGATCCTAGTTATTCTTAGATGCAAGATTTATTGGCCTATTGGTCTGGTAAAAAAATTATGTACTTAAGGACCTGAAATTATCCTTTTTAATTAGCATGGTAGCTTTTTGTCTGAGCCCAATAAAAATAAACTATAACTAAAGAATACTTCATGTGCAAGTACGTATTCTGCATGCATGTCCTACACAATTAATTCCTGTGATGTTCTCTGTTGAGTGTCTTCTCACAGTCAAGAACCAATGAAACTAGGTCTTACAAAGTGAGGTTAACAATTTCTAAAAGCAATAAATGTTTCTCAAATTCAGACTCAACTCAAAAACTTTAAAGTAAATAGTTTCAAGGGAGCTATATATTCCCTTAAAGACAAGCAAATATTCAAATGACTAATCAAAGTATTTTCTATTGCAACACTCTGAAAGAAGAAAAGTATCTTGAAATCAGCATGACAGACCTGCTGCTTTAGCTGCCTCTTAAATTATGGGAGCCTGGTGTAGAAGACCTTAATCACAATAAAATGTCAAGTGTACAGCATGAGGACATGTCAAGGATGTTTGCTCCATTGAGTCCCTCAATTTCAAAGAACTATCAGCATAACAGTAAGCCCTGAAGTTTACCATGTAACCAACAGCAATAATAAATACCATAGTTTGAGAGAAAAACTTTGCATTCATATGATAGTGTATCTGTGCACGTTTAAAGTGTTATAAGTTTCACTGCAAAATACAGTGAAGGAACTAGGACACTTGTCACCAAAATTAAATATTTTCCTCTTATCCACACGTCACAGAATCATGATGGTTCCTACTCACTCTTCTGATTCCATGAATCTTCAGTCCTTTCTGAACAGGGTCTGAACATGCAGACATTGCAAGCATGTTGGCTGGCACCCAAGTTCCTTCCTGCACCTAAAGGATGCTCCAGACTACAGATCTCCCCACCCTACCTTCTCATAATTACTCCACACAGAAAAGGTCCAGGTCTGCTATGATTAATTAACAGATGAGAAAAACTCATTCTAAGGAAGTACAAAACCCAGTGGACTCATCCAGGGTCTCAGTGGCACACAGGGAGGAAGACAGGTCCACTCACAACACTGTGACCACAGGAGCAGGGCTCTGAGGTGTGACTGCTCGGAATTCAGGTCGAGTAACTTGCAGAGTGGCCCTGTGATGAATCTCACCACCACAATGCATGATAGGAACTTGGTCGCCTGGGCAGAGTCTCCTTCACACAAGTTCTTTTCCTCTACTAGGGAAAATCTCAAGAGAACTTTTGTGAGCAATTTCTGATGGGACTTCAGAGTTCTTGAAAGATGCATGAAGACATTCTTGTAGGGCTTCACTGCATTCCTATGTAGGCAACTCTGCTCTATGCCTCTCTTCCATCAGGATGAAAATTATCAGCCTCCTCAGGATCCCACTACGGTGACTGGATGACAGTAAGTTGTCTAAGCATTTTAAGGAGGAAGATGTAAGGCTCTTAAAAATGTAGAAAAGTAATCATATTAGGAAAATAGTGCATCTGCATTTTGCCTCAAGAGATCATGGTTTATAAGTATTTGACATAGTTCAACTACTGACAAAAAATAGCTTTTTCTGAAATTGTATGGATTTTATCAACTGTCACCACTATCTTGACTTTTTGTGCTTTATAAATGTGTAAGATACTAATTAAACTCATAAATAAGGGTAGTGAAAAAATCATTGCAGTAATTTCTACAAATACGAAAACCACAAATTAAATTATTTAAAAAGTTAGGAAAAGACTGCAAATTTTACCTAAAAAACATAAGTAAATTATTCTTTCTAATTAACAGAAATTCAGAGCACAGATAAAGCCTCTAAAGACAAGTCTTTCCTCAGGCATCAAAAGCTCTCTTTAAACACTGTGTACTGATCAACTAAGTAACAAAAAAACATGGTTAGCTGTAGCTTTTCTGTTTTCTTGCACTGATAAAAAGACGACAGAATATCTAAGTAATTGTTTACCACACAGTGTGGGGTTGCTTTGCTCCTTATTTATTCATCCCTGCAAGCCTAGTAACATGACCTGAAAGACCTCAATTTACATAAAAATAAGGCACTACTGCTTTTACACAGGTACCCCCAGTTGCAACCGTGCAGACAAGAGTTTTAAAACTCATAATCTCGTCTTAGGTGGATTTGGTCAGGGATGACTGACTAATTGGGGGAAACACATGAAAGCACCTCAAAATCCAATTAGCACTTCAGTGCAATTAAACAGCTTTGCTATTCTGTAGAGACATGGCTTTGATCTTGCATTGAAAAGTGTCCTTCCTTAAAGCTGATGTTTTGACTTTTTTCTCAGTAATTAGTGCTAATTGTAAAGCCATTCCTGACATGCTATAAACAGTATTTTGCTGCGTTTGACACAATGACCTTAAATCAGTGTTCTCTTTTGTCTGTATTGTACTGGTTTATTATTGGCCTAGCTACTTTACTCATTATTAAATGCGCAATAGGTAAAATGTGTTAATCAGATGAAACAAATTACCTAGGTTTAAGAGCTTTTACAGATACCTTCACCAGTGATATTAAAACTTTGATTCCACTGAAATAGAAGAGACAATACAGAATAATAATAAATTACAATTACACTGATCTGCTCTTTCAAATTTCTTTTCTTTTTCATTCTGAACTGGAAAATATGAATTTTCATTTATGCTGTTTTTTTTTTTTTTTTAGTCTACTATAAGAGGCACACTGAATAACGAACTGAACAAATAATTCTTATTCCAGTTGTCTTGACCACTCTTTCCTCTAAGCTACACTTCTTATGACTACGAGTTTACTGGCTGCATTACTGACCTCTGAAAAAGAAGAGCTATATGTTTTGATCTCAAATGTAAACTCATTAAAACAAACATATGAACAATCTTATGCACTACATGGGAAAAATGTTCCAGTACTTTTACTTGTTTCATTTTAAGGAATCTCTCACAAACACAAACTTAAAAACAAAAGAAGACAAAAGCACCCTTCTTTTATGTTTCTAATTCCAGTTATTGCAAAGTAGTATTTTGATGAAGATACTTATTCATATTTTAATTATGCTATAGCTGCAATGTTTAGATTAAAAGATTTACAAGAGATAAACACTTCTATTTATATATGAGACAAACTTTCTAAAAAATAGACTACCTTTTTGAAAAAACAGTTCCAGCCTTCCTAAAGCATTTGTGAAGATGCCAGTGATTTTATTTGGCTTTTTGTATGCATGAAGCCGTCAGAAAAGCAACTGGTGGTTTCTGCTGTTTGTTCTTCTCCTTGTCTCTCTTAATTATACAATTCAAGAAATTACCACAATATAGAAAATACAACTTTGAGATCCACCTGACTCAGGCCAAGAACTCAAAACAAAACTTCTTACACTCTCAGACAATAACCTGAACACTACCATACATACAATATTCAATGTATAATCTTCCTCAATTCTCCCTAATGGAATCAGATTTGTGTAAAATGCTTACACACTAAGAATGTGTTTAGCTAGCTGTGAAAAATACTGATTAATCTTTAGAAAGGAGTGAGAAATCCATCTTTGGGATAAAAGGCAGAAGCTTTTTCTGGTTTTCATACAGATACCTAGAGGAACTGATGTACAACAACAACAACAACTACAGAGCATCTAACAAACTTTGTATTTGTTTTCCTTAACCTCATTAATTAAAAAAATACTACTTTTGTCTTTTCTGTGCCAGGAGTTGAAAAATTAATTAATAATTAAACTCATGCTCAGAGCATGTGTTTAAAGTCAGGAGGATTGTGAACTTCAACAGCAATTTCATTACTCTTCTCAGTTTACTACAGTCCTTTGACCTGTTATTCTTGATGTCCTTGAGACAAACTTCACCCTGCTGTGGTTATCAACTTGTTATGCTACTGAGATTTCAGTTGTGGAAATCCAAACTTGTATCAACAACTAGCTGAGCTCAAAGTAGTTGTTGCTTTGCAATGGCATTAAGTGTCACACTGCTGCGTGCTACTGAGCAGAATCAGAGGTAGATATACTTTAAAGTGAGCCAAGTAATTTTACTGCTGTTCCCACTTAATAATTCTACACAGATTACAAAAGTTATTGTTTTAGTAACGGAGTTAAACATACAAACCTCAGGCAACAGATCAATATTTTAATGATCTGTTTTCAGAGTTGAAGAAACAATTATAAGATCTGCTAGATTTTGAGAAAAATATTTATGTTAGCTCAGAAAAATCTTTTCCATGTACAAGCTTTGAACAAGTGACTGAACAGTCAGCTAAACATTTACACCTAGAAAGAAAAGACAAAACATTTTATACTGAGGTTATTCACAAAAAAAGGCAGATCATATTAAGGCCTAATCCTGCACTTTCTGACGTCAATGGGACTCTTGCCATTGGCCTCAATGGGAAAAGAAGAGGGCCATTAAAATATAATTTTACTTTTAGTCAGTCTTAATTATACAATGATGGAATGATTAATTCAATTGTTTGATTCGTAACATTTTAGCATTTATAAACATGATTAAAACAGCTTTGAGATACTAATTAAATTTTAGGGGCATCTTTTAAAATAACATTTATCTATTAACTCTAGTAACAAGCATTAGAAATAAACCTAAATGGCATGCATTCAGTTTGGAAGCTAAAGGTGCGTCACTACTAATGACACATACGTTATATCACTGTTTCAAAAAATTAAATGCTTTGATAGAGTAATGATGAGGCTGCCAGCAGTGCACTCCATCCCATTACTTTCCATTCCCTGCCATGAGCACACCTTGTCTTTTTAGCACCTTGTAGCAAACTTATAAATGGCAGACACTGAGACTATGGCCAAAGTGTAGCATTAGAAATTCCTTGCAAATAAGAAGAGAAGAAGGAAGCTCTCTCTTTTCCCAGTGTTACTACCCAGTCCAGGTCTCCACCACTAAGAACGTCTGATGACCAGCAAGCATTTTGCAAAACATCTCTCTGAAATAATTATCTCAAGATTAGTTAATTCTACTGACATGCTGACTTGCAAGGTTGGTAGCCAGCCACAAACATTTTTGCCTGCTAACAACACCAGGAATTAGTCTTCACTATTTTCCAGTCCTCTTGCTGACTATGGTCAAAATGTGTTCAAAACAGGTACTGCCATGTAACAAAAGAATCTGAAATGTTCTCCAAAAGAATCTGAAATATTCTCCAATTAGGCAGACCTCCTATTAGATAGATGGTACATAATCTTCTTAATCTTGGTATAAATGACCAAAATTAAAATGACTATAAATTGGTATTATGCAATCTAGTGCATTAAATTAAATTGATAATTGGCATTTACTCTGGTGTCTTTACCAAAATCTAACTCAACAAAAAACGTAGGAAAGGAGACTTTTTTCCTAGTTGAGTGGCAATCCGAGCAGGTCTGGGAAGACTCAAACAGATCTTGGTAGCCAAGAGATTCTCAGAGGGAGAGTGAAAACACCAGCAATATTCAGCAAAAACTTTAACAAGGCTCTGCAGTGCACAGTCCATGCTGGGACCTACAGAGGGATGCCCTAAAGAAGGGGTGGCATCAGCTCAATGCCACTTTTGTCACAATGCTGATAGGTACTAACTTATTAGATTAGAAATAACTGACCAAACACTGTGAAATGCTTAATGCTACAATATCTGTGTACTGTAGAAAATTCAGTAATGCTAGTGGGGGTCTTGAAAAATGGAAAAAGCCACATACTGCCCAGAAAATATCATAATATTGAATATCTATTTAATAAATGAGTAATATGTGAATGCCAAGAACCAAACTCAAGTAATGCGGGTTATAAAGACCTTCAACCGTCTCTTCCTGTATTGCACCAGGACTTTCCAAAATGTTGTAACACTGCACTTTAAGTTAGTTTTTTTTTAAGCCTTAGAAGTTAGAGCTGTCTTAACTGCCAAGTGGGATGCACACTGCAATCTGCCAACTTTTGCATATCCCAAAACTGATGATCAGGCAAGCTACAGCCTCATAAGAAATGTAGGAAGTAGTTTAAAGATGAGGTTTCCTTAATTAAAAGTTTGGCTGTAATCAGTCACCTATCCTACCTACACGGACAATGGGTTTAGCAAGCAACAGTCTCAGGGTGAGCACTCCCCATAACACCAAATGGTATTTTTTTCAGAAATATTTCATGGTAAAATAGAGAAGGCCATTTACCATATATTTACTTAAAAAGCATAAGAAAAATGGCATAAAAAAGAGAGGTATTTAAATATGCTTGGGGAGACAGAAAGAAAAGTTCCCCAACAAACACCAGAGTATGTATTTCTGCCAGAAAGAAAAGGGAAGATAATGTATCTCAAGCATCTATAACTATGTTGTAATGTTTTGGCATGTACAGGACCACAATTACAGCCCAGACATGTTTTACAAACAGACTTCTACTTTTTATTTAACAATTTCCTCACAAAAAACCCCCTCCATATATAAAAATAAATGCACTGTGCCACTCTTGAATAGCTAAGGAATGTCACGCACCACCTTATTAACATTTACAAAAGGAAAATATGATGGAAACACGAGGGAATAAAGAAATTCTCCCCTTTCCTCACATTGCACATTCCTTCCTGTACTTACTCAAAAGCAATGGAAAATATTTTAGAAAGTAAATAAGAGTTTAAGATCTGTTTTGCTATGTTTTAAGTCCTACTATTTGGTATTCATTCATCTTTTAGTACCTGTGGCAATGGGTAGGCAGTGAACTGTGAATGCTGCCCTAGCTAGAGATTAAAGAATTTCAGCATGTTTGGACTGTTAGTGTGATCCATGTTCTGATAAGCACTTTTATGCATTTCATGCATTCACAGCAGTTTCATTTAACCAACGGCACCAAAAATGAAATGTTGCTGTTGCACATTTAAATTGCATTCCTAATTTCTAGGCAAATGGTGCATAATACATATCACAGGTATAAAAACTTAGAAAATATGACACGTCGTATTCTAAATTAAAAACATAAAAATAAGCTATGTTTTTGCTAAGTCATATATGTATTTAAATGAATTTCTAGTGATAGAGGGTACAATCTTGTTTAACAATGGGAATGACCAGTTACACAAATAGGCTTGTCCCATATTAATAACTCTCTCATTCTGTTTTTACAAACTTACCTGGCTACTAAGCTGTAAACAGCTGAATCTCTACCCAGGAGGAATAAAAACCTTGCCCTTATGAAGGGCTTTGGATGCAAACACATTGATGCTTCTTGGCCACATTTCCTAACCCCAGAATCTCAACACTCTTATTGCATGTCCCTCTACAAATAGGATGGCAACACATTTATGCTGCTCTATCTCCAGGTCCTAGTTCAGGATAAGGACTTGCTGGAAGTAACAAAAACTGAACTAATACAATCACAAATGTCTGCTGTATTCAAACTACAGGTTACAAAGGAACATATTGTTTGAAGCTTCTCTTTCAGGTTCAAAATAGTGTTAAATAAAACTTCAGGACATGATATCAGGCTCATTTATTTTCCCATGACATGTGCCAGAAAGAATATTACAGGAAACTACACTTTTCAGCTGCTGGATTTTTTAAGCAAAAGAAGCTTAACCAAGCAGTCCATTAATAAATTGCGAAGAATGTAAATAAAACAGTATACAAAGCAACATTTTCATCTTTTGATGGCTGGCTACAGAGCACATATACAATACACAATACAATTTACCTCC
Source organism: Sturnus vulgaris (assembly GCF_052056855.1). NCBI lineage: Eukaryota > Metazoa > Chordata > Aves > Passeriformes > Sturnidae > Sturnus > Sturnus vulgaris. Next base: position 13,900,772 of record NC_142283.1, on the reverse strand, counting down.
ACACTTACTTGGTTGCCTTCAATACCTGAATTTATGTAAGACACTAACATTTATGGAAACAAGACAGCAATGACATGTTAAATGCATACATTTGTGTGGATTTGCTTTAATGCAGAACAATTGCAGAGTCATTGCTCAGCCATGCTGTGGTCTGACACATGCTCTACTGCATGTTTGTCAAGCTACACTAAAGAAAGCAAAATATGATGACAACATTATACTTTATGCCATTTGGTGTCCACTTGAGAGACAATAATACAAGGATCGCACAGTGGAGGTGTCATTAGTTAAACAGCAGCCTTTCTCTTCATGGTTTTGTAAATGTATACTGGATTTTACAAAGGCCCTTGGTTCACATTTAAGCCTCAGAAATATTGCTATGAACTTTAGTATGTTCTAATGAAGTGATAAATATATTAACAGAAATTCAAAGTTCAGAGAAATATTTGTGGTATGCCACATGCATTTCTACAACCAGTTCTTTTTAAATCACTAGGTTCACCCATCTCACTTTATTTCAAATTGCTAGCTGATGGACGGTGCAGACAACACTTCTGTAAGTTGATCTTAATTACCATGTGTACTGATGATAATGTCATTCAGAAATAGACCACAATCCATCTTCCTATCATATTTAATGGATTTCTAGAAAACAGCCCAAATGTACAGAACAGGTGATGAATTATACTAACGCCCTGCACAGCCTTTCCAGTTAAAGTTCTGTCATATTTTCATTATAAAATGTCTTCACTTTCTACTCGCATCAGGAATAAATTATTAGATGTATAATTTGTGAATGTTAGGTTTTAAATAATAAGCACCTAGAACATCATGAGATAGACTAACAAGCAGTATTAATGTGAGAAGGATGAATTTTAAAACTCCTCAAAAGAACTACTAGTTCCTGACCTAATCTTTAAGCTGTCAGGCACAAATACTTACAGGAACATATATTTTTCAAGAAGTACCTCCATCTTGATGCTGACATTCTTTAGATTCACTAAACATCTTTCCATCTTCCATGCATAACATTTTTCTCCCTGTTTTTGATGTAAGGAGATTAACTGATTTCCTGCACTGAAATACAGGACTGAAGCTAAGCTGAGGTTCCACACCTGAAGCCAGATTTTGCAGAAATTGAGTATCATCAGATATGTTTAAGAATCTGCAATTATTAACATTTTGGAGTATATATATCCTTTGAAATAACTGGGGCCATACATATTTACCTCAGTAAGCATACTCATGGGAAAGAAAATTAAAATTTACAAAAAATTCCAGAAACCTGTAACATTAAATTTTAGCGAGAAAGAATAAAGAGGGAAACAAACTGAAACAATCCAAACAAAAGACCCACTGCTATGGTTTACTATCACAAACTTAACCTTAGGACACTTAAGAATTTGTCTTGAATTCTAGCATTTATATATCATGGGATAAAGTTAGTTGAGGGTTCTCTATTTGAAACTCAAATCTTGGTTAATTAATACACACAAAAAAAGGTCATGTTAACACTTCTGGCTGAGCTAGCCTAGTTAGCACACGTTTCTTGCAAAACAGGTTATTCATGCAACAGTTAGAATCATATGAAAAAATTGCACCTTCATTAAAAGCAGAGTTAATTATTACAGAACAAAATGCTGTGGAAGAAAGTACTAGGATGCTAACATACTAAAAACCCAAAGTAACATGTCCACTTCAGTTTAGGTTTATATCCATTCCAGACTGCTCTGTCACAGAAATAGCCCCAACCAAAACACACATGTAGTAAGCACTTAAATTAATCTTAAATATTCAATGTGATATATTGAAGATTACACAACTGCTGTTAGTTTTTTTGTGAGACAATAAATGACAGAATTTAACACATAGAGGGTTTAAGCCAGGACATGGAAAGTTGTAACTTCTCTCTCACTACACTGCCCTTCCTCCTTCATCCTAGAAAGATAATCAACCATGGAAGTAGAACAAATTAACTTTATTATGGAACCAGAACAAATTAACATGAAGAATATTATAACTCACTGTGTCATTACACAGGGGTACAAACCAATTCCTTCTCAAGCAGTTTTGCAAATGTCAGGTTTCTTGTTAACCACATGGACAATTTTAAATCAAAAGTGTCAAAAAGGAAATGACTGAAAAATAAACCATTGCACCCCAGTTTCATATGAAACTAGGTCTATCCATGTGGAACAGCTTTATCACGAATTCTTGTGACAGCAAGAATGATAAACTTCAGTGACCAAACTAATTGAAAAAAAGATACTTCAGTCTTGTGATCAGATTTCTGTTTTTGAAAGATTGCTACATACCTCTATAGCTGATATGTGAGGGTGTTTAGGGATGATGAGCCATTCGCTTTTGGCATCAGGCTGTAATGGCACATTGCCAGCTGTCTCAAGAGAAAACTAAAAATCCAATACAAGAGGTACAGACTGTGTAGCTGTTCTTGGGTTACCTTGGAGAGCAGTCTGACTGCTCTGAAGTCATGTCATTCATTCCTTGATAAGTTTCAGACTGTCCTAGCAAACATCACTGTTTGGTCTCTGGAGCTTTTTTCCTTTTCACATTACCAATAACACGCTGATGTGGTAAACAGCACTCTTAAATGTGTAATCTTTTATTGGCATACCATCAACTTTTTCAGGTTTATAGACAATCAACTGTCTATAAACAATGATGTATTATACATCATTTCTTTCCTTCAAAAAAGCAGACTGATAGCAAGGTTAAAATGAAAAGTTATTTCTACAGCTTCTAAGGTATTATTGAAAAACCTACACTGTATGTGCATATCACTCCAATTTCCATAAAAGAAAACCCCAGCAAAATGAACCGTATTGAGGAGAAGTATGGACAGCTTGTATAATTAAAACCTGTACCACTGACAGCAATATTAGCAGTACATATAAAGTTACTGGTAAAGCTGGTCGAATGCATACCAAAATGCAAATCTACTACATGCAAAACCTACTAGAATCAGAATGGACAGGATGCTCCCTACAGAACCCCTAGATATGCTTTTACACTAACTTCTGATGCCAAGCAGCTAGCTGTGTACAGTTAACTTGTGCATTGTACTTGTTTGCTCATAAGCTGGTTATTTAAGTATTTTTATTGCTTCCTAGTTCTTTTAGCATATTCTCCTAACCTTTCCCCACAGCAAGAAACCAATATAAGTAGTATTCACAACAATGATTTCGATATTTTCCAATACATCCTACAGGAGAAAATAAAAGCTCTCTCTCAAGTAGAGGAATATAGCAACTTAAATAGATGATCTTCATAGGACACAATCAGAATAAAAGGAAATAATCAGTGGGATGGGTTGGTTGCCTTGCTTAAAGACGATACAGACAAAAAGGAGAATTTTAGCTTGCATAAGGATGCATAGGTAGAGGTATGTATGAATGCATGCGCACTAGGACAAAATATGCAAGGACGTAGCTGTAAGATAAGATTTTAGGATGCTGCAGAAAGCAAGCCACGGGGTGACTGTATGCAGTGTGCAAGGGTAGGAAAGGACTGGATTACCTAGTCCATACACATTTTTATTCTAACCATATTGTTAGACACTATTTGTAAGGGATGATGTTACCTTGATATCTTTGCAAAGCTGTACTCCAGTTATGACTGCCACAATAAAATACCTATGTATGAACAGAGTACATTTATAGAGAATATTTGGTAAGATCTGCATTGAAAACTATCACCTGTTGAAATTATCCTCCACTATAAATAAAACCCAACCTGATACGCATCAAAAACAATATTAAATGAAATAAAAAATAATACAAAACTAATGTGTCTTCTAGTGAGTTCAAGACATCTAAGCACAGGTGTCTATGTTTCTATCTCTGCTTATTAACTCCATTTCCTTGTACCTCAGATTGCATCATTATTTGAAAACATACATGTCAATAACTGTCTAGTCCACATACCACATTTCTTTGTTTTCTGACCCAAGAAGCAAATGCTTCTATTACCTGCCCAGTGTTTGGGCTGCATTTTACTATAACAACATCTATAATGTGAGAAAGAAAGTCATGAAGAGAGAAATCATTTGGAGCTTTGAACACAGCTTTTTCAAGTGTACTCACTTCAGGGCTATTAACAAACACTACCAATAAATAAAGAAGCACCACATTGAACTAGTAATATTCTTGCATGTAGCAAATGCAAACATTAATTTCAGACAGTAGTTAAATTACATTTAAAGCTATCTCTTTGCATAGCAGCTACTACTCCACTATTTTTCTGAACAGGGTGCTCCCCTGAACTTTGTCTGCAGCAAACAAAAGTAGGACTGTTAATGCTAGTTTGTGAAAACTGCATGAAGACACTTAGCTTTAATATTTTTTTAAACTGAAAAAAAATCCTGAAAACAGCTTGTTTTCTTCAAGGCCAGACAAATTGCTACCTCAGTATAGATCATTTATTTGTAAGAAAAAATATTTCCTGCAATACTAGAAATTGGTCTTTTTCCTTGCTAGTTCAACAAACACTTTCCTACTTCTCTAAATCATAAGGTAGAAATCTGCTGAAGAATTACTGCATGTCTGGAAAACCATTCCGTTCATTGAAATATCTCATCACAATTACTAGACTGCTTATTCGATGAAATCGTCATCCCATTTTTCTGTTTAATACAACTTTATTCCCTGGATATGAGATATTAAAGTGATGAAATTGAAACACTGCTGACCAGTTAAGTCACAATTCCATTTTAAAGCTTTGTTTAAGCTTCACCCTAGCGTATGCTGTGAAAGCTGATTGCAGAAAAACAAAAAAGACCAGCAATGATAGAACAATGTGTAAAAAAATTCTTTTCGTCAATTGAAATGAAACAGTTTGAAAATGGCTTCATACTCGATTAACTGTATCTTTTTTGTATACTCTCTTCCAGTCTTCATGTAAAACAGAAACATAAACCAGAAGCATTCCTTTAAAAACCACTAAGATTCCAACCTACAGATGACTCATTATGTGCTACAACTAAGAGATGATATTAAGCAGTTCCTTTACATACAAAGAAGGTCAAACTGTTTCTTTGCACATGGTCCATGATAAAGTATTGATCCAGAAGGTGCAGGATAGCTCTACAATTCTTCTGGTTTGCCTACCCAGGAAAGCAATAGCAAAATAATTAAGAGTATGAATTTAGTAATTGTACTTTATACTTCATTAACTGCTCGAGTAGACAATTATCCTGCATCTCTAAGTATGCATAACCAGTCTTGTTCCACACACAGAGAACATAAAGCATTTAAAGCTCCCTGAATAGTTCATGGAAAGTACTAGTAACACCAGAGGACATTATGTAAGTTACAAGATATATAAATAACCCAAAACACCAAACTTTTATCCTCTTTTTTCTCTGCCAGAAAGATGTAGAATAAAATAAAGAGTGACAGAAGTTAATTTGGAATGTGTTTTTCCTAGCAGGTAACAGGAACGAAAAGACAATTCAGAAGCAGAGAAGTAAGGTAAATCAGAGAAAAACAGAATGCCTTGGGTTGGGACCCTAAAGACTAGATCATTCACAACTTGCTCCCATGGAAAGGAACCCCTTCCACTAGACCAGATGTCTCAAAGCCCCGTCCAACCTGGCCTGAACATTTTCAAGGATGAGGAAGCCATGACTTCTCTGGCCAACCTGTGCCAGGGCCTCACCACTCTTTCAGTATAGAATTTCTTCTTAATATGTAATCTTAAAACCACTCTTGTTCTGTTTAAAAACCGCATTACTCCTTATTCTATCACTAATGCCATTCCAGAACTCCCTCTGTTGCTCTCCTGTAATCTCCCACAAGGTAATGAAAGACTGCAATAAGGCTGAATAAGTCCAGCACTCTCAGGCTGTCTCCACAGGAGAGGGGTTCAGACTGAACATCTTCATGGCTTCTTCTAGACTTGCTCCCCATCATTCTCAGTTTGGGGACCCCAGGGCAGGAGGCAGCTCTGCAGGTGGGCTCTCACCAGAGTGGGGCAGAGGGGCAGAATCCCCTCCCTGCCCTGCTGCCCACGGGGCTCTGGATGCAGCCCAGGACACTCTTGGCTGTCTGGGCTGGGAGTGCCCATGGCTGGCTCATGTCCAGCTCTCACCCCCAGCACCCCCAAGCCCTTCTGGGCAGGGCTGCTCTCCATCTGTTCATCCCCAGCCTGTGTTTATGTTGTACTTGGAATTGCCCCGACCCAGGTGCAGGACCTTGCACTTGGCCCTGTGAGACTTCCTGAGATGCACACAGGCTCCTCTCAGGCCTGTCAAGGTCCCTCTGGGTGACATCCCCTCCCTGCAGTGTGTCCATCACACCACACAGCTTGGTGTTAACAGCAGATTCGTGTCACTGACAAAAGTGTTTAGCGGGGCCAGTCCCAACACCAACTCCTGATGACCACCAGGTCTCCATCTGGACACTGAGTCATTGACCACAACCCTTTAAGTGCAACCACCCAGACAGTTCCTTATTCCCCAAGTGGTCTATCCATCAAATTCAGTTGTTGCAGCACAATTTAATTTTTTCAATCATGTAATATCCTCTTGAGGTATCCTATACCTCCTCCTCCTCCTCCCTTCCCTGCTCCATCGTTCTTTAAATACCTCTTTCTTTTTCAAACCTTTTCTCTCAGTTTCTGCTCTTATTTCTCCACAGGACTTGATCACACAATTCTGACCTACTCTGGCATATAAAGACAAAAATCACTCTCAGCAGAGACAGCAAACTGAATTTTATCTTTCATAAACTCCATTAGTAGACAATTATTCTGCATCTCAAAACATGCATAATTTCTCCTTCCTACCAGAGGCAATAAACGAGCAATCTAGGAAATGGCATTAACCCACATGAAGAGAGGCTGAGCAGGAATCAAACATGCAGCAATAGTGGGCAGAAACAACAACCTGATTAAAAAATACAAGAATAAAAGACTAGAAACAGAAAAATATTTTACTTCACAGAGACAACCATGAAATCATGGCAGGCAGGCTTGGATTTTTATTCCAAGGCTGAGGGAATTCAAAACTGTACTACCACTGCAATATAGAAGAAGGTATAAAGATCTGAAGAAGATGAATTTTCAGGTTCTTCACATCCCATCACTTAAAGCAATCTTACCTTTCAATTGTAAATATCACAATAACTGATCACTGATTTTGTTGCAAGTTTGCAGAAGTCAAAGAGTTGCAAAAAGGAGGTATCTAGCACTGATAATTAATGCAGAAATTTGCATGACATATCAGATGTCAGTTTTCAAGACAATAGAGAAACACTTAGGCAGCATATGACTGGCTTTGCGCTTGCAAAGTGAAGCCAATGTCTGCAACTATGAAAACAGTTTTTCATGTAAAAAATACCATGGTCTTTCTCATTAAAACCGTCTGCTTCTTTTTATCATATGTCCTAATGCTTACTTATTTTGCTGGCTGAGAAGGATTTGATAAGCTTCAAATGATTCTAGTCATCTATGATATCCAAACCCAAAACTTCAGGAAGCCGATTTCTACAAAGCAGAAAAAATAAATCCCTCTCTTTGCTGCTCCTATTTTTCAGTCCTTTCCTGGTGACTTCTCTCTGACTAATGCATTTGCAAAGCCTCTTACATTAGGCTGTGTCCATTTTTCTTTCTGAAGTGGTGACTCTGCAGGTCAGCTTGCCTAATTTGGAATCTAAAGTAGACATGTAGTTTGTGCATAATTTTCCCCGTTTATTTGCTACCAGACAGTTTGAGGCTTACCTCTGCCTAGAGGAGAAAAAAGATGTCTCCTGTACCTTGATATCCAGGGAATTGTTTTTCAAGGTCCTTTCAATGGAGAGTTTTTCCTAAAATTTCACATCTTCCTATAAGAAGTTTTCCTTTGTTCATGAATTAAATTAGAAAGGAGCTTCACGTTCTCTATTTTAAGTATAAGAGTAACAGATCAATTTGTGAGCTTTCTGTGTCATATAAATTTTATATACCTTTTTTATTTTTAATCTTTGTTTCTCCTTTAAAATGTCACTCTAGACTACTTATACTATATAAGAACAATAATTTCATAATTATATAAAATAGCACCAACTATATTATGTAACCCCATCACAAATGCAGTTATTTTTCCCACCTTAGTTTTATGTAATTTTAGCCTATGTTTTCTTCAGTAAGAACAATGAATTGGTGCCAAAGCTTCTAGACAGAGCAACAAATATTTTGTCAATCAATATTGGTCTCCTGGTACTCAAATGCTATTTGGATAGACAGAAGTGTCTTAAAATGTCTGTTAGCTAATTCCACTTTTAAACTGACAACCATGATACTCAGAAGAAGCCCACAAAACAGTTTTTAAATACTGTATGACACATACAATATTTCTCAAATCTGCTTAAAAGTTGGGTGCCCAAGAGTTTGTACAGAACGCATAAGTACTGCATCTAATTTTAATCAGATTACTGATTTTGTAGTCACTAAATTCACATGTAAATATTTAAGCTAGAACTCCTCACCTGTTATTCTACTGCTGTTTGCAAACAAAAGCAAACCCCAATTTCAGATGCACTGTGTTTCATTACCACAGCTGAAATATTTTGCTTGTTCTTACTCTGAGAAGTAAGATGGAAAACAGGCACATGGAAAAGGTAAATATGAGTAATTAAACGAATGTGAATACCAAACTGAAAGCTAAATTAGACATGTACTTGGAGCTAGAAAGAACAACTTAGTTTTTAAAGTTTCTTTCCCATCATAAATCAGTCTCTTTTGAATAGGGATTTGCTTTTCTTCAGAATAAATTTAAGAAGAGCACTGGGCATATCTGAAGAACAAAAGGATTAAACCCACAAAAGCTAAGACAATTTCCTGCAAATATGCAGGTACCAACAGCAAACTACAGACCCTGTAATGTGGAGACAACAACAAAACCAATGAAGAGAAGCAGAAATTCTTACTCTTCTAAGTATTTGCTAAGCAAGAACGTGTGGTAAAGCTGATATTTGTAATGCCACTGTAAACGGAAAATAGAAATGGATATTTTATTAAAGCTCCCAGTCTCAGAATATAAAGACACTAGAAATTCTTCATATCTGGACACACGAAATTACCTATTAAGATTACAGAATCATTTACGTTGGAAAGTCCAAACATTAACCATCAGTGTCAGGTCCACCACTAACCCATGTACCTGTGTGACACTAACACATGTCTTTTAAATACTACCCTGGGCAGCCTTCAACACTTCTGGTGAAGAAATTCTTCCTAAAATGAAATCTCAGCCTCCCGTGGCTCAACTCGACACTGTTTCTTGTTGTCCTGTCACTTGTTAACAGGGAGGAGAGCCTGACCCTCACTTGGTTGCAACATTTTCTGTTTTAGAGACCAGTAATTACCAGTAATTCCCCCCTCCCCTCTCCAGTCTGAGCAGCCCCAGCTGCCTCAGCTGCTCCTCACCTGGCTTGTGCTCCAGAGCCTTCCCCAGCCCTGCTGCCCTTCTCTGGACACACTCCAGCCCCTCCATGGCCTGCCTGGATTGAGGGGCCCAGAGCTGGGCACAGGATGCAGGATGTGGCCTCAGCAGTGCCCAGCACAGGGCACAGGTCACCACCCTGCTCCTGCTGGCCCACTATGGCTGACACAGGCCAGGCGCCCTTGGCCTGTTTGGCCACCTGGGCACAGCTGCCTCTTCAGCTGCGTCTGCCAGCACCCCCAGGTCTTCCCCAGGGCAGCTCTCCAGCCACTCTTTCCCAGCCTGTAACACTGCCTGGGGCTGCTGGGACCCAAGAGAAGTCCTGACAATGGACCTCAGAGCGCTGGCCTTGGACCATGGATGCGGCCTGTCCAGATCCCTATGCAGAGCCTTCCTGCTCTCTCCCAGATCAACAATCGGACTTAGAGGGCATTTGATGCCCTCGTCCACATCATTGATACGGAAATTAGGCAGGATAGGCCACAATTCTGAGCAAATTTAAAGGGCAAACATAGCTAAAGACAATGTGAATGTAAATGCTTGGCTTTACAATAGCCATGAAGAATGAAAAGTGCCTGACTTTGTGTAAATTTCTGACTCCAATACCCTACCACTTCATGGCAATTTGCATCCTGGCAGTATTTGTAAGAGATTCTAGGGCTTCTTAACATAGATCTGACTCTCTGAGACCTTTTTCCTAACTACTAGAAACACTGGTCACCTAAAGCACATAACAAAAATAAAAGCTTTGGAATATATAATGGATTGTCACAAATTGATGCCATTTTCTAGTATTCAGTCTCCATCTGGAAAAGAAAGAATTTAATCATAAGAGATAAGGCTGTTTTAAACTTTTAAATTTGGGGTCAAGAGAGTGTATTTCCAAAAGCATTCTTTCATAAAACATTACTAGTAGGAAAAGAGAATGGGTTGGGAATGAACATTCCTGCACAGGGACCAAGCAGGATAGGGGTACACGCCTCTTGTGTATTCTTTTCCCCAAGCAAAAGAGTGGCCTGGGCAACCCTAACCCCTCTGAAGACACTCTCCCAGCTCAGAGTGTTATAGTCCTTCCACTCTAAAATCCACACCTGCTATTTCTCCTTGCCTGAGATAAAATTATCTGTGTTTTAATGCATGAGTAATTTCTATCTCAGCGATCCCCTATTCTGCAATTATTTTGAGCACATGAGATCAAAGTTCCCCGTCTAGCCATGTCACAGTCCACATTCCTCTTGCTGAAACTATATCCTGACTTCACGTGGGCCAGTCCAACTGTGGGAGTGATCAAACCCCTGGATCCCTCTTCTTTGTTCCCAAAGGTCACCATCACCCAGTACAAGGTGAGCCTGCTGTCTTGCTTGGGCTGTCTGAGAAAAAGTGGTTTGCCTATTAACTTTAGAAGAGATTGAAAATACCCACATTGCACTTATGGAAACATTAGGAAAGTGAAAAGAGGCCAGGTGTAGGTAAGAAGGCATCTACAGTAGCGTTCATCAAACAAAGTGACTTATTTCAGCAATACCTATACAAAATTTGCAACAGCCAGAGTTAATACTTGAATTTTTCTTTTTTTCTCTAAGCATTCTGGAAAGTAACAGCGAATGCTGCTGACTCCAAAACAGATCAAGGTTGCTTCGAGACTACCAAGAGAGTTGAAAGGTATTATAAACTCTGTATTCAGCATTGCAGAATCTGAAAATGTTTTACGTAATCAATTAAAACTTCAAAAAGAAGACAGAAAACATTTTCTGAGTTCCTAAACTGATCAAGGTTCCAGCTGACAGCAAAAAATCCAAGCATTCTTCTCCTAAACTGTAGCTGCACATCGTATGTTATTGCTGTGACTGACTGTTTTTATTTTGAATTCCTTTGCTTTTATTCCCATATATCTAAGGCTGTTTTTATTCCCTACATGATATCATCAGATCTTCAAGATTTAAAGTCTATGTCAGCAAAAAAACCCCAAACAAATAAAAAACCCAACCAAAAAAAATAAATCAAGGCTTTCCATCTTTCACAATCTGATGTGCACCAACTCTCATTCAACAAAAGACCTGTCAGTAGCTCCATTATCAAGTACAGTAATAAGCTTAACTTCTGTGTGCAGTTCTAAGCCACTTCCCATAGGAACTACACAAATGCTTCTTTGTTAAATCCTGATTCAAGATTACAGACCTTTTATCCGCAAACCGCAATGTGCTTTAAAATCTCTAGTACTGGAATCTTTGGTAATCAGATGAGTGACAATACACAAAGTTGCAACTGATGATTAGAGAATCATAAGCATCTTACATGAGGAGCAGAGCAGAGATGGGTGATAGGTAATTTCACCCACCTAAAGGAATAACTTTGTGTACACATGCTAGAAAAGTATAACACAGTTTCTGCATTTTATCTGAAACAATCTTTCCACAAGATCATAATATGATAATTAATACATCTCCATGAACTGGGGAACTAGGTTCTTGTGTGCTAGGTTGTATCTTTAGACCCCTCAGCTTTCAGATTGACCTTTAATTTTTATTTATTTATTACAATACTACATTTTGGGTAGATATCTCAGTGAGGAGATTCAGGCAATTTGTAAATTTGAAAAAGGTTTTGTGTCTGTGCATTTCATACATATGTGCTCAATATTGTTTACAATTCAAGCATTGTTATTTCTTTGTTTGGCACTAGCAACGATATCTGCAATTGCATGAACAGAGGTAAATGTAAGAGGGTACACCTAATTTATAAAGTCCATTTCCTTTCCATTAGAGACCTCCCTCTTCCTAAAATCAAATTAAACGGTATTATGCATTAGCAGAAAGCAATCTAATTGTACTTTACTCTACTAGAAAGACTACATTGTTGATCTTCTTATTTTGATTAAAAAATAACAGGAATGTATGCGAAATTTACCATAAAATATCTGACTTATGAAATGCTCAGCTGCATTAGAAGTCAAACATGTAAAAAAATTACTTAAACTGCTATCTAATCTTTCTCCTTTCCCTTAAAAAACATCCTTTTAAATGTGTGCTATGTCTGTACTCTAAAAGCAATTTTTCAACTCTGACTATATAAGAAACAAACATAATCCAAGGTGTTTTTTCTGTGTGCATGTTTGTACCTGCATGTGCAGCCTTGACAACCAAATATATGTGCAAACACATGACTGGTGGCAAAGCCCTCTACATAGGATCACAAGAAGGTATTCTGTATATATACACAAATATATATATACATAAAGCCAGTGTCTCTTCAGTCTCTTTTACAAAACCTGTGCAAAATCTCACTGGTCATAAATCACAGTTTATAAGAAAACACGGATTGCAGAGGGAATAGTGACCTCAATGAATTAGATTTCTTTCAGTTTGCAGTTTCTATTAGTTTTAAAGTGTACTTGTATATTTATTGATTAAAGGACAAAATAGATTTCTTCTTTCCTTCTTTTTTCTTACAAGTTACATTTTATCAGAATAGTTTCTTAATCCTCCTCCTTTAATTATGTGACAAGGACAAGAATGGTAGAGAAAACAAGTTCTGTTTACACAGAATTGTTGAACTACACCTAGGAAAAATAAGAACTGATACACTCTTAAACAACAGAAGAGAAACAAAAGAGATCATCTAGGCAGCCAAAGTGAAATTAGTGGCTGCTATGTTTTCTTTCAGTGGCATATACAAGCATTACTTCAGGGAGTTATAGGTAAAAAAACGGATACTTCAAGATTTTGTTGAAGTAGGTACTGTTTCATAGCTGCCAAAACTATTCCCTAAATGAAGCAGGTCTTCTTCTTCATTGAAATTCCATATCAACACGTTTTTCCATTTTCTTGGCATATACAGAAACAGTTCCATGTGGGAACAGGAAGAATAAGGTCCTTCATGAGTCATTACAGTGCACGGCCTCAGAGAAGTAGGCTCCAGTGTCACCAAATGCAACATGAAACACATCCACCACCGTAATTCTGACTGATGAATTTCATGTAAATAAAATGTACAAGTCAAAGAACAGGCAGAGAAATTTTGAATATGCTGCTGAGCTCATTTTTCCTGAAAAACATAGCTTCGAATACCTTTTTATTTATACTGTCATCATTTTGCCTGGCCTATCCAAAATCCTAAAATGATACTATGTTTTCAGTCAGCAGTTCCGTGTTCCTCTGTCCAAGGCTCTAAAATATAACTACAGCAGGTCCACGTTAGGACATCATTAGTTATGACCACAACTCCCCAAGGGTCCAAAAATAGCTTCCAATTGCTAAGAGTACTTCTGCTCCTCTTTAACATCAATCAAGAAAATCTGGTATACCAAGTCAGATAACAAAGTTTTATGGTGGTGGAAGAAATGAAAAGGAGACAAGTATAGACTAACCATAAGGTTTATGTTCAACTTGAATGTAAAGGTTACATTACCAACTTCACTGGCAAAAAAGGTACAAACCAATGCTTTAAGGGAAATAGCAGAGATTCAGATGAAAAGTTAGAGGGGCATAGCAAAGGTACAATACATATAATTTCAGATTTGGTGCACTAGACCAGCAACTGATTATAGTTAATTATGCTATATGTTCTTTTACCAGGCAGCCACAGTTAAATGCTATTGTCTCCTTGATTTCATTTTTCATAACATAGATGGTACCAGCAAAACTGGTAGATTAGGATACTGGAGCACTTATTGCTGCTCAAATATTAATGTTTTCTTCATCGTGCCTCATTTCAAAACAAAAGAAAAGTTAAAGAAATTGTGTTTTACCAACATGAGAATGCAGTAATATCCAAATAGCCAGAAGAGGTTTTACTTTTTTCCCCAATATCCCTCATATTGGTTTAAAACAAAGCTGTAGGCAACGTAACACTGTCACTGACTTTTAATGAGATTTCAGTGTTAACTGAAAAAAGAAAACAAATATAATTAATTCACAAGGCATTTGTTTTTTCCCTCTAAATAATAAGTTAAAATGTAATGGTGAAACAAGTGCTTGTGGCCTAAGGAAAAATTCAGTGTGATAAATATGCAGCATACAAAGCTCCTAATAGGAGGAGCCATAGGCTGACTAACCAATAAATAAAACGTTATTCTTATTTGTTAACACTTATTAGTTCTCTCTTTTCTTTTAAAGTTTCAGGTTCGTTTCACATACAAAAACAACACACCTTTCTTCTTCCCACAAACACAATACCATGCTAAGATCTGAGTTATACTGGTGGTTATGAAAAGGATGGAGTCAAAGCTGACTCACAACTCACCAGAAGATGTAACAAGGTCAATGACCACAGTGTACCATTAGTGAGATTTAGGTTAGGCATTGGACGGAAAAACCAAAAATCTTTAGCACTGTAAATAAAGCACTGATAAAATGTCCAGAGACATACGGTGGGTCCTCTGTCCAAAGAGATTTTTAAGAAATATCCAAGCAGAGCAGAGCCACAGAGAGCCAGGGTAGATCTGATCAAGGGCTGGTGACATCCCCACCTTGTGTGCCTGGCTGGGCTGAGTGACACAACACAGGGTCTTCTTAAATCAAAATTTCTATGATTCATTGATTATACCAAATTAATAGTATGGCTAATGCCCTAATGCAAGACTGAGACTTTTGAGAAACAATAAACGATGATGATTTCATACTTGACATTTTTTGTTTACTGGTTGCTCACTAAACTTCAGGACAATAATTTTTTTCAATTAAATTGAGAAAATACTCCTGTTTAAGGTGCACTAATTCACATATTCCTAAAACAAGGTGCATGAATTAATTAGGTATTTGAGAGAACACACATTTTTATACATAAGTTTGACTAGCCAATTATTAGAAATGTAGACCTACAGATTTAATCAAGGAACATACTTGATTTCATACTTGAAGCAGAGAGAGATGCTTTTACTATATCTTCAAATTAAAATTATTTATACAAAATGCAACCTACAATTTCAGTGCTTTCAAAATTTAGTAGCATGAAAAAATTCTACTCCATTTCGTCTTTATTCTAATATCCATACATAGCCAAAGTACTATTCTCCTAGAGCTCCTGACTTCCCAAAAGATAACTGAGTTGCATCATATATATCATAGATTCTATTAAAAAGAGTTTTAAAAAACCCCAACAAAATATTGACCTGGACGCTCCCCCCACCAAAAAAATAAAAAATATTAAAGACTTCAGATTACTGAAAAGTCTTGTAAGTTTGTAATCTGGATCATTACGCCTAGATAATAACATTTAAACATTCCCATATTTGTATTCTTTTTAGAAGTATCTAAACAGGTTGACATCATGAAATATATTTCACTTACCTATTACAAAATATGTAAAAGTGAAGAAAATATCACAAACTGCACATTATTTAGAATTTCAGATAAATTAGAATTGTTTTCTTACACTTTTCAAGAATTCCCTTTTACCATATTTCTTCATTTCTCTTTGTGCTAACAATCTTGTGCATTACATTTTTGGACTTTCTTTCCTACCCTTCTGTATCAGGCTTCTTGTAATTAGAAGAAATATGGTGCAGTATGCATAGCTAAAATTAAGGGATAATGGCACCAAGCCAAAGAGAACTGCAAATAAAGCAATCTTGCTGTCTGAGTGTTCTGGAAAGATACTTGACATTTCAAAAGCTAAAATGATTCCACTTGACTTAAGAGAAACTAAAATATATAATTTAAAAGCTACTTTGAGACAAAGTTTTTATAGAAAACTCTTCAAATATTTGAAGTTGACCAAAACAAAAATTTTATGCCAATTTAATAATTTTTGAAAGCACAATGATTATTTGATTATTTATGAAGTGAATCATATTCCCTCCACTGGTAACAGAGCAGTTTCTACACTCTGTTCTATGCTGTGAACAGTTTACAGTTTACAGCATGAACTTCTTTACATAAATCATTACAGATGTAAAAAGCAAATGCTTTTGTCATAATAAAGTTAACCCAGAATCGCAATTACAGGAATGCAGGGGGAAGTACCACTCATTACATCTGAATAAATAAGTTTAAATATTTTTTGGATGCATCCTCTGTTCTTAGACAAGTTGATAAATATCCACGTTATTAAATTTTTTTATTAGGTATTTTACTGTTGAGTTGTAATTCATGTTTCAAACTAATACAAATTTAAAATGATCCAGTCCCTACTACTTGATATTTAAGTATTTGGCAAACCCAATACCTACATATAATATAACATTAATAGCATAATTCTAAATTATGTTATTAATACATGTTCATAGTGAGACCTCAGTAGTGTGTCAAAAGGCAGATATATAATAAAGTTAGAATTTGTTTTCATGTTCTCCTTCTAATTGTTAAAAACATTGAAGCACTGAACTTTTTAAATTAAACATTTCATTTTTTTAAATTATAAAAATAAAGCTCTAAACCAGTATGTATCATATTGCTGTGGTATTAGCAATTTAATTTCCTTTTTATTCTAATCAGCTACATCAATATCTTAATTGATATTTTTTCATCCGTTTGAAGAAAAAACTTGTTTCTAGGTATTCATTCCCTTACCACAATCCTACTACAGTAGACTACAGAAATCATTGCAATAATATTGTTTTTAAATTTAGGCATTCAAAATAACTATACTACTGGTACTACAAAGCACTTTTTTTGGATTTTTAAGGCAGGCAGATACCTTATGGTTAAAATGAGAATTTTCGTAAGTAATTTGAGTATTATTGGAATTCAACAATAAAACAATGTTGAATGTATGAAACAGAATATGGAAAGGTAATTCTTCCACCAAAAAATGAATTTTTAAAGATTTACCTTAGTTTGAGCAATTATGATGAAACAATTTTATTACTTGCTAAGTTCAAACAACAGATTTTATGTTTAAGGACTGTGAATGAGCTTCTCCTTTTGGACGTCAGCTGAAGAAAACAATCATTTTTATTTCGGCAACACTGTAGAAATGCACGAACTTTAAAAATGTAATTTGTAAAATATGTTTTATAGTGCAGTAAAAAGAGGCATCATAAAACTGGCTCCTAGAATTTAGAAGAAGTAAATTGCAACTGCAAACTATCAGTCATCAGTCCCCTCTGAGACTAATACTAGGTTTATACGAATAATTTTAAATGTATCAAATGTATGGGTTTTTTAATGTATTTTTTAATAGCTACTCAACAAATAATGTGGTTTAAGGGTAAATTCTAAACATATTCAGAAGTACAATGAACTAAATTTAAAAGTGGATTATAGCAACAGTGTGTTAATGTGACCTGTAATTGGTGTTTATCAGAAAATATTACAGGTTTTAAATATATATATTATTCTATTCAAGCTAGAAATAAATTCATGCTAAATAAAGTTTCACAATTGTTTTTGTTATGTAAATCTACCTCTGACTGCAAATCAAATGTTCTGTTAGAATTGGTATTCTTCCTTGCAGCGTGACACAATAGATACCATTTGAAATGAAAGTATAAAATGACAATACATTTTGCTGGTAGTCTGAGGGGCAAAATCAAAATAAAATTAAAAGCAAAAAAAGACAAACAAAAAAACAACAATAAAACAACAATGACCCTAACGTTCATAATATGATCATAATTGCACAATTTACATGTAGTCATTTATTTGTGCTTTAAATCAGTCTTGAGCTCCACAAACAAGTGTTTAGATATATTACTTCTGCTGTGTAGTGGCTCTGTGGGAGAGGCACCCAGCACACTGGTTTTAATACAGGGGGTAACGAGTGCACTGGAGGAATAAAGCAATATGTTTCTCTTTTAGATCACACACAAAAAAAGAAAATACAACTAACACAAGAGAACAGAAGCCAGATCTTGAGTTAAATGGAAGTTTGGTATTATATTAAAGACTCCTAACACAGTAAATAAAACAAGAACCTGAAAATGTATTTCTGGCAGTACATGCAGAGGTTGTGCCCACTTCAATTTTTGCTCTATCAGAAATATGTGCCTTGGAATTCAGAAATGACGTGCGTTTTTCCTGAAGATTAAGTTAAGCACTTCTCTCTAGTGATAAAACAGCACAAAATTAAACTTTCTATTATGACTGATAAATTGCTGCCAAATTTCACACCAAAGAATTGAAATAACAACACAAAGCACTATGTTTCCCACAGAAAAGCTTAAATTAAAATAACAGCACCTGTGGATCTCTCTACAAGACAAATCAAACCTGAAGTACAACATATCTCCGTTTTCCACAGTCAGAATAAGCAACTGGGAACAAGCTGTGTACAAATCATAGGCTTCTGCTCTGTTCATCTTGACAATTCAAAAGTGTATCTACATCCAGCTTCCTCCAGCTGGCTATTATACTACATTATTTTTAAGGGTACAGGTTAAGGGGGACAACCCACCTTCCACTATTCAAAAGGTAGTTTGAAATTTTGTCTCATCTCATTGCTTATATAGAAAATCCTTTATTATGTACCATAGGACAAAGGATTTGCAACTGTCTGTTATTTGAGAAATATGGTATTGCAGTAGTTTATCTCACTGTATGGGTCTTGAAGACGCACAGTGGTATCTCAAATCTACTTCTAAAGAAAACTGCATGCTATTTTTGTGACATTGGGAATACAGATGAAACTTACACAAAGAGAAAATTTGGGGTTTTGATACTTATGAATTATATATGGTGCTGACAAGATTGTTCAAGAGCTCTTTTCTGCTTCAGGGATTACTTTTGATAAAGTTTTTAATTTGACTTTTCCTTATTAATGATTTCCACAGACAGGTGACTGAAGTTTTCTATTCACCCCTGAACATTTCTAAAAGTTCCTAACAGAACTGCAAAAACATATTCTCTGCTAGAGCTCCATTGCCAAAATACATCAATACACTGCTATCTTTCCTCACATTAACAGATCTCTTGGTTTCAATGCAAACATGATCTCTTATGGAAACAAAATTAGGTGTTAATACCTGCAAGATTCCATGTGAGCAACTACCCCAAACTAAGACAGCAATAAATAAATAAATATAAAACCAAACAAGTTTTAAAGTGTCCTTACAAAAGCTCTACCCTGTAATTTTTCCTCCTAGTGGAAGGGAAATTTTCAGAGGTTTTGAAATATGTGAAAAGACTCCAACTTCTTCCTGCACACTCCAACATAAACAGTAATGCCATAATAATGGAGGAAGAGGCAGTAAGCTGTAATAGGTATTGTTGGTTTGTTAAACTACATAAAACTCTGAAACTCACCTCTGTTGCTAGAATAAGCTTTCACTGATCCTCATAATTACCAGGGTTTCTATGGAAATATTTTCTTTGGAATTCAGAAAGAGTGAGCATTTTAATGCCAAAAGCAAACAAAACCTCTTTACTAGTTGCTAGATTTAGTGAAAGGAAGTAAGTATCATTAATACATACAACAGGGTACAGATTGCTTGCCACCTACTTACTCTTCAGGTAATTTAAGTCTTACAGTCTCCCGGAGCTAAAGATGTAACCTATGCACAGAAAATGAATACTAAAACCGAGCAAAGAACCTCAGAATTTGGCACTAAACATCAACAATCCAGCTGACTTACTTCAGTGAATTCAGGTTTCTGAATAACTAACAGGACAAAAACTAGAGAGAAAATGTTTTTGTATAAAGGAAGAGAAAAAGTTCGTAAGAAAGCAATATATATGTGTGTGTGTATATATATATATATATATATATATATATATATATATATATATATATATATATATATATTAGATACTACTATGTACTCTATTACCACCATTTTATACAAGCACAAGCATACATATACACATATATATGTGTATATATATATATATATATATATATATATGTATATATATATACATAACATACACAACATCACTAAAAAAGGTAACAGAGGCCCTGGTCCTTAAAGATTATCTGTACATTTACATACAAGCATAAACACGGAGGCCAGTGTGATCACTGCTTGTGCTCATTGCATCAGTAAGAGTGCAAAAGAGAAAGAACCAACCAGACACAAGATAGGAAAACCTAATAGGGGAAAGATTTATTCAGAGAAGAGAAACTTGGAATTCAATATAGCAACAATTCAAAATTATTTTGACAGATAAAATGAAAGTTGCATTTATTTAAATTATATAAATTGATGAAGGGATTGCAAACCAGAAAAGGCTGGGGATGAAATATTTTAAACTCAGAAATTTATTTACCACCTGTTCTCTTCTGTCTATCGATAAATGCTGCTCTTATCCCCCCAAAAATGTATTTGCCTTCTGAGTTGTATTGTACAGAAGACATGGTGTTTCAAAAATAGATTTTAAAAAGCTAGTATTAAGAAAGTTTTACTGAGATCAAGCCTTAGAGACATTTGCTAATCCAAGTGAGAAGCAGACATTAAACGTTCATTCTTGCAAAAATGCCCACAGTATGCTTATTCTTTATGATTTACATGACAAGCACATGTCATCATAGAGAAAAAGCAAGAAACTCTCAGTAGGACAGCCTGATTCCTTGATAATTAAAATATTCTGTTTTAAAATAGAAAGCATATGTATCCTAAATATTTAAACATTAGAATTTAAAAGTATCTTGGGAAACTACTTTAACAGTCTTAGTAGTATCTCACTTCTGAGAAAAGAATCCATAATCCGGTTATGAAAAATAAGCACAAGTTACAGTTATGTTTTTTCTTGTGATAATTGAACTTGATTCAGTATAAATGCTATCTTATTCCTCCAGACTTCTACTTGTAAAAGCTATGCCCTATCTATAACATTTTCATATAAAAAGTATATAATTCCATTATAGTTTGTTGAAATTCATTTTTTGCTTCCACAAATACTCTCAGCTGAAGAAAAACCTTTAAAAAAACCCCATGTGTCCCCAGAGACACTAAATGCATCATTAAATGTTGAAAACAGGCAATATGAAAAAGGAATAGCACCCATTTTAGAAAAGAAAAAGGCTACATATCTAGAGAGCTCTTTTTCAATACTCAGAATCTTACAGTTTTCAGCAAAAGACCACAGTTCATCTCAGCTCCTTGTGCCAAGCATTTCTTCTGAAAAGCTTTGTGCAATTACTTTACAGCTAGAAATAGAGACTTTTAAAGTTACACAAAATCCAGAACTACTAGGTAATGGAAATTCTACAAGACAGCTATGAAGACAACTGTCATCTTCTGCAGGTTACTTGACAGGCAACATTGTGAGATAAATTTATTCCCTGCACTCTGCTAACCGCACTCCTAGTAATGACCATTTGGGCATTTTGTTTTTTCAGAAAGCTCTTTGGTGATTTAGCAAGGCACAGCTGTACAAAGTGCTGGATTTGAACACTTCCTGTCAAACATTTTCAAAGGTGACTTCCTTAGGGGTTTATTTTTTGGGGGGATGTGTTTGAGCTCTTTCTCCCTGAAATTATTTTCTGACTTACAGAGGAAACACTGCTCTGACTGCTTTTCTAAAGTGAAAGTAAAGCATTAGACTTTTATCTTTCACTACTGCAAAGAACGTGGTTGTAAAGTAATTCTTAGTAAATATGCACTAACATTACTGCAAGATCAGACCCTTAAAACATCTATTCCTGTTTCACAGGCTAGTTTCATCGAATCTTTTTATCTTTGAGCACAAAATCTCACTTTTGTGTTTCAGAATGCATAGCACTCTGCACTATTACAAAACTTGATAAGTAATAATTTACTTAAAACAAATTCCCAGCACTAAGGATATCAATAAAACCCAGAACTAGAGCATAAAATTGAAGAGACAGTTACACAATTCTGTGTGTGCTTGCTGCCCTAGCTCACCGCTCTGCATCTTCACATCAACCTAATTCATTTGACACACAGTCTCCCCACAGCTGAGAAAGTCCCGCTTCCTTACCACTTCTTAGGAAAAGCTTAAACACAAAACTTGCTATGTTTAAGTAAAGTTAAAGTTGTGACACAAATCAACAAAAGGCAGGAAACTCAAAGATAATACTGACAATCCATGCTTAATTCATGATTGCCTAACAAAGGGGCGAAACGCTACAAGGAACTAATGTTTAGCTTTAACTTCACTCTGTCTCTGCTCTTGGGGAAACAGGTGTTTATCTCAAAATTTATACTAATTCAGTCTGTCCTATCAGTCTAGATGCATTATAGTGATTATTTAGCATTTAACAATGTGTTGGATGTAAAAAAAACTTTTAAACTAATTGTCAACATCCTAGCATGTTACAAGACATCATGAATTAAAAATACATCTTGAGAAAATTATGCTAGACTTATGTAAGGATATAATAATATCCTTAGGAATAATTTCTTTCAGAAGTAAACAAAACATGTTTTTTATACACAAAAGTACAAAATTATTCATTTTGTAATGTAACATGAAATAAAGAATGGTTAACAGCTCTCAGTATGTATACATACTTCAATTCTTGTTTGAATCCTATCTATCTGTATACTATAAAGAATATTTTTCTGGTCAGAAAAATGTCACCAAAAGGAATGAAGCCTTCGGCGACATAATTAGAGTGTAGGGGGTTTTATTTAATCTTATAGGCTTCCAAATAAAATGTGGTATTTTAGTGCACTTTAAAAATACTAATTACATAAAAAAATATGCATACCTGGTAGCTTTGTATACTATCTATCCTATGCAGAAATTAAAAAAACAAAAGAAGGACATTAATAAAATGACAAAGATTGCACTTCATAGCCTTCTCTAGATGACACAAAATTACCTCACGCATACATACCTTATTGAGTTAATTGAAGGACAACAATAACAGATATTGCTGTAATTATTATTTATTTACTGAAGTTATTATTGATAAATTAATGTATCAAATGATAAAAATTTTTGCTGGAAATTAGCAATATTACTGTTTTTTTTCCAGTTGAGTTACTAAGCCATTATGATCTTGTCCCAGACATCAAAATTCTGCTAACTTTCATAGCATAAAAAAACCTACCACTGAACAATTTCAAAAAAGGCTTTCAAAATCCTGTATCTGTACAAACCTAGCGTCAAGATTTTAATTGCCAAAGCAAAGACAACTCTCAGGATTTCACCCTCAGGATTATCAAAAGCAGAGCACAGTTGCACAGGACTGTGCTCCCACCCAGTCACAGCCTCATAGAGCCTGAGACACTCCCTGGTGGAGCCCGAACAAATGCATGTGTGAAGTTGTTAAGTCTTTGTAAGACCACGGGACACCACCTAAAAGGTTCCCTGAGAGCTGTGCTTCTCAGCTGATTTCTTCTGCTGAGGACGAGAGGGCTTGAAAAGCCTCTGAGGGACAGTGGCTGCTCTTCTCTCCTTGAGAAGAGAGACGGATTCTTTGATAAAGGAGGTTCAACAACGAAAAGTACTCGCAGCACTGTAAGGGGCTCGTTTTTTAACTTACAAAAGCAACAAAAGCAAATGCGAAAAAGTCTTCAACTGAATTGCCAGGAAAAAAATGAGAAAAGGGTGATGCCTGGCTCAACACTGCAACACTCTTGTTAACCTAATTAACATTCACTTGCTATCACATTTTTAATCTAAGGCAAAAACTTGACTTACTTAGAAACCATAAATTATGCTTAGAATTCTACTTTGTTACAATTTGTTTAGCATGTTCAGATATTAAAAGCAGAATTTATTTGTCAGGTTGGCATGCTGAGACATGCTGAAGATTATAATGCTAATCAATTAGTCAATAAAGTATCAAAAATCAGTATCTCACCTGTTTTACTGGATCCTTAATAGCAAAAATAGTTAAATTTTTAAGCAAATAGTAATGCATTGTAGCAACACTATCAACAGAAAATATTCTCAAAGTCCCAGTAACTGAGTGCAATGATGCTAAGTGACTGCAGATTACAACATGATAGTGACAGATGGACTTTAGTGTACAGAAGGGAAGCTGAGGTTGGATAGAGCTAATCAGCCAAATGCTACATTTATTCTCTACTCATTCATTCTCTGAAATATGCTTCCTGCCTTCTATGTAGCTACGGACACTTCCTTTTCTCCCTCTTTATTCTTTCAGAAATACAGTTCTCTCTATCCTAGGTTTCTTTGCTTCAGTTTTTCAGTTGTTTCCCTACTTTGGGGAAAATCATGTTTTCCTCTGAGTAACTGCAGTGAATGAAGGGTAGAATCAGTTTGAGAAATTATTGATCCTCAAGACATGAATTCCATTATGCCCATGATAACTCTTTCCACATGGGGTGTCAGATCAGAAGGGATATGAGTAGAGCCCGTAGATTCACAGTACACAGAGGGCTAAATCTGCCTCCAGACCCTGCCCTTCAGCAGTGACAAGCAGCACCTTCATTATTATCACCTTGCCTTCTGCAGACAATTGCCCTCCCTGAATTTCCACATTGCACAAATTCAGAAATTCATCTTGGACAAGAGCTGAGAAAAAAAACATTTTAAACTCTGACAACATCAATTCTGCCCAATGAAGTACAAATAACAGCAGGTCAGAAGAAAGGGCACTGAAGGCCCGTGTTCCCTCTCCCCTGGCAGGCTCCAAGCTCTGCAGCTGCAACAGCTGCATGGTTCCAATACTGTGCACATAAGGTGAACAGAACTCTGCAGAACAACATACCCTTGAATGCACAACACAAACCCGTCTGAAGTGCAGAATTTGAAAAGATAAATAGAAGAATGAGTTTGCAACCAGTGGAATGGTAATTTATCACTTTGACATAGTAATTCTTTATTAAATCTAGGGACTATCAAGTTTAAAAAAATAGTGAATGAGAAACAAAATAATCAGCAAGCCTGGAATGAACATCTCAAATATACAGTTTTTAAATCCTACTGAAATTTAGGCATGAAAGAGACAGATATTTGAGAATCTGGTCTTATGGCAAAAGTAAATGTCTTATTTAAGGTCAGTGTCTTATTTGAAAGAACAAAGCAGTCTTTCCAAACAAGCACTAGAAGTTTTCCTATTCTAAATAAAAGATTTGTCTTTCTAAGTGGCCTATCAGAGAAGAAATTTAATTCCTAAGATGCTCCTCTCTCTTCTTACCATAACAGAATATTTGAAGGATCATCAACTTCATTCAAATTTTATGGCCTACAACATCAATCCACATTCTTGTTTAGTTACATTTTTATAGCATCTAGAAACACATATATACTTTTTGATTGTCTCTCAGATGTTCTCCTGGTCTCCAGGACTTTTCAGAGGGGACCTTACCCAGTCTGCCCAGAAATTGCTAATTCTGTAAGGATACTTTGCAGCAAATATATACACTGACTTTTATACTTCCAATCACAGATATTTTTAAGAAAGTCAAACACTTTTTATAAATTCCCTATTTTTATGGATGAAGGTTTTGAAAATTTTGATCTCTACATTTCCAACACTTTGATAACATTCACTGTGAACTCCAGTTCAATCTTCACAAAAAATAAAGATATAGGCATATTACATACCATAGTCTGTGATCTTACAGGATACTAAATACAGTTCTTTCAGGTTCCGTCCTTCTCTGGCAATCACCTCCACACATCTGAAAAACACAGTAAAATGTGTTACTGTTAAAAGTCAGTAAATCACTTTTAAATATCAAGAGCACACTCCACAGGTAAAATGTACTGTATCTCAGTTTCTTAATTTTCCAAATGGCTCCATACATTTCACTGAAAATGAATATGGCAACATGTTTACACTACAGAAAAATATTATTTTAAATTGAATGTCTTTATACGGGTATTCCCTAAGTCTCTGAATATGTGAGTTGCTTGAAATGCATACAGACAAGCACTTTGGAAAATGACACAAATGTGAATTTCCATTTCTATATTACTTTGCAAAGTTTTCTGTTGCAAATTTTAAGCTTTGACAGATTTCTTCTAGGGAAGAACTATAAACGCACTGTAATGAGGACAAAATACAAGAAAATGTAATTTTAAATTCCTGTTTGTATTTCTTCAGTGAATACTGCATGAGTCAGCATTGATCAGGTCAAGAAATGTTACACGATCATGGTGTTCCAACACATTGCTGGAGAAGCTTGTATAGATGAGAAAGCAGCTCATTCATTTGCCTCATCATGACTATGATGAATACGCTATGAAACACAGAGATTTTTATTATACTCTTGCTATTTGTTTGTGTAAGCAAGAAAATGAATATAAATTAATTAATGAAATTAAACAGCAGTTTATTATGTACTTGTCACCAAGCCTATATTACAATGCTTTGCTTCCAACTGCATTGTTTATAATTCAGAAATCACAGAATCATAAAATACATTTTCAATCCTATTAATGTGGATCAGTTGTTCATTAGATCAGCTAGCATTGTGCTATTTTCTACATGCATTTTATTGGATGAATTATAAGAATTTCTTCCAATCCAATATATTCAACTTCAATTTTCAGGTCAATTACCCAATCACTTACTCTGACACTTAAATCAACCCTTGAACAGTATACAAAATTAAATTACTTGCCAATTTTTAAGAAAATAAGAATTGCTGAATTTGTCATACTTTTGAAAGATACACCTAAATCCTCAGGGACCTTTTTCCTCCACTTACCATTTCCAATAGATTATCTCCTAATCTAACTGTTCATGCTGGCAATTTTAGCTTTTAAAAGCAACCACCTAATTCTTACAGCTCACAATAAGACAATAACTGAACAATAGCCCTTCATACCTATTTGTCCTCTCCCTGCTTCCATCTTCTAAAATGTACAATGAAAATTCACTACTTCTAATAAACAGCACATGTCCGACAGAGTACTTTAATCACAGTTCCTTGAACACTATTATAAATATTCAATCCTGGAAAACTGTGAGAGTCTGATATTTAGAAGTTTTTGCAATTCTCATCATTAGGTAAAGGTTACCTTAAGTCACGAACACACAAAGAAAATAAATAAATATTTACACCAGGACTATGTTTTTTAATGTAGCCTAACCTCAGAACTACACATTTTCCTAAAATAAGGTACAATTCAGAGCACTAAACACATTCCATTTACATGGAAAATTTCTTCTGTTCCTGTCAGACATGGTTTTGAAGAATATACTCATCTTTGTTAACTAGTTTATTAAGATAACTAAATCATGAGAAAGTATTTTTATTATTTATTCCAGAAAAATACTTTCAAATAATGAGATCTTATTGCTATTATTGGTAATATGAATAAAAGGAAAATCATTATCATATTTTATTAGTACTATTTTTACTAGGCATTTCATCAAATACGATATAATTGAAGAGTCAATGGACACTGCAGTTAAAATAAGTTTTTATTATCATATATATAATTTAGCAGAGCAATCATATAATGAACCACTTCTTACACTTGCATAAAATTTCTGAACCTAAAAAATATTTTGTAATCTGTAAAAAGGTTTTAAAATTATTTTTGCTAATTTTTACTCACTGAGAGACAACTAATCTAACAAAACTGAAGTATAGCAATCAGTGTCTAAAAATACCACCACAAGGCAGTCAAGATGACATAAAAGACTAACTAATATTCCCTACAACTTCAGTTGCACACGTGTATTATCTGCACAAATGCACAAACACTTGACTGTGTGGCCCCTATAAATGCATCCTTCAATCCTTCCAGGTAGTGCCAGCTCTAAGGGTTAAAGTTTATTAAAGTGGCTTGAGTGACTCCAGTCCTGTTCTCAGTGACATCTTAAAGTCTAAATGAAACAGTCTTCACTTTCTCCAATACGGAAAAGAAAACCTTCACTGTCTTCAGCTATATTCATTAAACTGGGAAGAAAAAAACCCAAAATGTAAAAAGAAAAAAGGTTAAAACAATGGTCCTTTGACTGCCTCATTTTTTTCTGCTTTTTGAAAATATGAAAATCATCTAACATCTGAGAGAATGAGGTAATGGCACATTTTGTTTGGAGGAAAAAAATTACATGTAGCTAAAATACTGAATTGAATTAATGTGCTCTTGTGTGCTTTCTATACCTTGCATAAGTCAACCTAATTCCAGCTTTAATTTTTATTACCCTTCCTATAGATCATCCTCATGTAAATCAACCTACAGAGACAGAAGAAACACTTTATATGGCCTCATTGCCTCTGCTCTATAGACGGTCACACAATACATAATTGCTTGTAACAACTTCTTTACAACATAAGGAAAAATAAGAGTAGCTGTGTATTTATTGCTTTTACCTTTTAATCTTTGTTAAACATGACAGCAAAGAAAAAGGTTAAAGGAAAAAAATCAAATTAACCTTTTCTAGAAAGCAAGGATCATCTTAATTCTGTTGCAATAATCCATCAAAATGATGTCAGAATATTGTCATATCTATCTTTGAAAGTATTTATATTTATATTGTTGCTGAATTAGACAACAAAGAAGCCTAACCAAAAAAAAAAAAGCAAACCAAAAAAAAAAAGCAAACAAACAGCATCATACTGGTAAATAAATGAAAAATTGTTATTATTTAAAGCTGTGACAAATTTCAGGCTGTTATCAGTTGTACTAAATGTATTAAAATAGAAACAGTCTTCCAGAAAGAAAAGAGATTTTTACACTCAAAATAACTTACTATGAAAAAATGAGACAAGGAATAAAGAAATAAAACTGTAGTTGGAGGTTTGCTAATATACATGCCTGGATCAGAGCTGGCCAAAGTTGAAATCTTTTCACTTCCTACTTTGCAAATGAGTATTATTTAGAACTATGTAGCACATTAAAATATCAAAACAGAGAACATGAAAAATTTTAGGAAGACGCTGATTATTTATTAAACCTGAAAATATTATCCAATAAATGCTTACACCAAGCTTTCCCCACTCAATATTTTATGAATGCTGTTCTCTGACAGACTGTTAGGCAATTCCGTTTTATTGCATTTGATTCTAAAACTAAGAAATTAATATCACATACTGTGAAATTTATAGTGCAATAAGGAGCAAGAAAAAGGCAAAAAGCACAAACTGGTTTGACATAAACCAGCCAATCAAGCAGTATTATGAAGTCAAGAATATAACTAAAAATGTACCCACATACTGTTAATTCAAAATAGGCTTACAAGACCACAGAAGTCTGTAAGATAACTGGAAATGTAAGATAACTGAGTACTGTGATGTTGAACATATCCACACTGAAAACATCTCAAAATTCATGACATTCTGAGGCTAATAAACCTAAGATTGCCTCTTATGGTTATAATTTCTTAAGATGTCTTTCTACTTCATAAACTAAAAAAATCTCAAGGTGAAAACAATGTTACTCAACTTTTAACAATGGCTATCAGGAGAAAACTCTCCATCTGGGTTACAGAAACTACAGAAATTTATCCACTAACACGTACTTGTGTATACAGCTCTTCCCACCTGGTCTGGAGACACGAAAAATTACTTAGGTTTACAAAGAGTAACTGGTATAAAGCTTCTCTGCCAACCTATCTCTTCAAAAGCCACAAAATTGCATGACTGAAACACAGATATGTCTACCAGAAATTTCCAATTTAGGTCCATATTCTTGACAACTTCACACATACAAATATGTCCAAAGATTTCTCAGACTCAAGGTTATGATTTCCCAAAACTTAAGAGCTTAATAATAATAATAAAACTCGAACAAACTAGAAAAAATAAGTCATCTGAAATCCTGTAATTTTTCTTCTCTCAGCCAATTGATCCCTACATTCCTTGTCCTGAATGGAAGGTTAAGGTTAATGAAATAAACTGCAAGCTCCTACCTGTAAGAAAAAATAACAGAGATCCTTAAGTTATGCAAAATAATTCTATTTATATATATATATATATATATGTCTGTGTATGTGTGTGTGTGTGTATGTATTTTATATGCGTGTGTGTGTATAAACACAGCTATTATATTTCTGATCTAAATCTTAAAGCATTGGAAAATTGTATTTGTGGCAACTGAGAGGAACTAATGAGAAAATATGAGCACAGTATTTGCAGTATAAGTGGTCCTGGGAGACCTTGTTACAGTCTGAGACTCTTCAGCCCTGAGTGGAGCTAATTGGAGTCACCATGTACTGGTGATGAGCCTTCAGTCTGAGGGGGTGAGTGAGCTTCACCCACCAAAGAGGTACAAAACCCCCAATACATTAAAAAAACCACATTGGTAAGGTTCAAAACGAACATCAAACTGCTTGCAAATCTTCTCTGGTATTCGACTGTATTTGTCTAAGCAGTCAAGTAAACACCTCGCTATCCCTCAAATCATAACCAACAGCACTACTGGGAAGCAAGAGGGAGCTTGGAAAGAACAAGAACACTAAAATATGCCATGGAAACCATAAACCTCTCATGAAGAAATATACAGTGCTCCTCAAAAATTAGCATTTCAAGCATTCAGGCAGAAAAAATTAGCTGCACATGAAACAACACTCAGAGCCATTGGTTCTGATGACTTAAATATTACAATGGAAGGCAGTAATGCAATATAATAACCAAATCTCTCCTGTAACAAAACCAAACTTCTGACCACAGAAGCACATATGGTCTTAAGAAATTGATGTAATCTGAGGCCTACTGCACCAGGAAAGAATAATTTAAAGGCTAAAATAGTGAAAATACTAACATTTTACTGACAGATCTATAAACGCTTGTAAAACCCCATAACAATAAATGATGAACTTAGTACCCTGATGGATACATATTCTTGATTCAGGATTCTCTTTCAGTGATCATTTTATTTGCATTATGAACAATAGATCTCTTCCAATGTATTTATTTTGTAATAATTTATATTAATAAGAAGAATGATTTTTATTTGTCTTTCAGTTACCCTTGTATACAGTTGTTATTGCCATTTTTGAATCATATTCTAAATATATGTTTTTAAACTATTTTAAATTCATTTTTATCTTTAATTAATTTTTAAAATTATTTTTCAATTCAAGAACTGTATCTAAAAGAAACAATATTAACCACAGAGACAGCAAAATAGGATAAGACTTGTAATCAAAAGCACAAGCAGAATTTGAAAAGCATTTTTCGTCTGGAGACAATATGCAAAGTGTCACTACTTATACAAGTTAACAGCAATTCTCTTAAAGCAGTCATTAAGTTGCGATTAGCAGGGAGGTATTATTTTGAAAAATCAATGCAATTTAAAATTAAGTTTGCCAAACAGTTTTGCCACTTACAGCACAGGAAAACAGATAAGATTTTTTTTCATGCTGGAACTTATAAATAACCGAGGTGAGGGCAGCCAAGTCCCACAGTGTCTGCTTGTGCTCTGAGCTAGTCAGGTGCATGCAAGCTCCATTCAGAGAGCTACACAGATAAACGAATCAGTTCTTTTCTTAAGCTATTATGCCCTGTCTTTCAGCAATAAATATCTATTTTCAAATATTTATTAGTAGTCTTATCTAAAATTAAATGCATCCAGTTACCCCAACTGAACATAAATCCAGCAAGCAATTAAATCAAGAAAGAAGAAATTTAGAAAATTGTTTAATTCCACTATCTGATTTTTACATGCAGTAGTATTACAGGTGGCCTGCAGTTCCTTTCTGGCTTGGAAAAGCCAGATACCATAACGGATTTAACATAAATAAACAACTAGGAAAAATAATCGTACCCTGAACCCCTCGTAAATCTGATTTGCCACAGATAATCATGCTTAAGCCTCGAAAATAATTAAATGGTATCTCTTACTTTTTTAAGAACTCTAAAATGTTTTGGAATTCAGACTTAAATGAAAAGACCTATCTGACACAGCACTTCAAATACAGCTTCCTACATCTGTTGTGGCAACCTGTCTACTATCGTAAGGAAAACCAAGGAAGTATTCACAACCAGCAAGTCCATGCATATTCCTTAGCAAACACTGTTTTGTATTATAAAAATAAATAATAGCTTCCTTCCTGAACTGTTCCAGGGGTGCTTTCCCACTAAAATTCTGGCAAAATATTTGCATTCCTAATATGATACCGTTGAATTCTCTGCTACAGTGGTTAATAGTTCAGAGTCCTAACAGCCATGAGTGAGAAGTGATGTCTTTCAGGGGTCCATATTGGGATCAGAGTTATTTAATATTTTCATTAATGGTACAGATGAAGGGATCGAGTGCACCTTTAGCAAATCTGCAGATGACACCAAGCTGAGTGGTGCAGTTGACACTCCTGAAGGACAGGATGCCATCCAGAGGGACCTGGAGAAGCTCGAGAAGTGGCCCCTGGGAATCTCCTGAGGTTTAACAAGGCCAGGTGCTGGTGCTGCCCCTGGGTCAGGGCAAGCCCTGGTGCCAGCCCAGGCTGGGGATGAACAGATGGAGAGCAGCCCTGCCCAGAAGGGCTTGGGGGTGCTGGGGGTGAGAGCTGGACATGAGCCAGCCATGGGCACTCCCAGCCCAGACAGCCAAGAGTGTCCTGGGCTGCATCCAGAGCCCCGTGGGCAGCAGGGCAGGGAGGGGATTCTGCCCCTCTGCCCCACTCTGGTGAGAGCCCACCTGCAGAGCTGCCTCCAGCCCTGGGGCCCCAGCACAGGAAGGACATGGAGCTGCTGGAGAGAGCCCAGAGGAGGGACACCAAGGTGATCAGAGGGATGGAGCTCCTCTGCTATGGGGAAAGGCACAGAGAATTTGGATTGTTCTGCCTGGAGAAGAGAAGGCTTTAAGGTGACCTAACTGCAGCTTTCCAATTCTTGAAGGAACCTCGTAAGAAAGATGGAGAGGGACTATTTACAAGAGCATACAGAGAGAGTTAGGACAACGGGGCATGGCTTCAAACAGACAGAAAGTAGGTTTAGATACTAGGAAGAAATTCTTTACTATAAGAAAGGTGAGGCACTTGAAGAAGTTGGCCAGAGGACCTGTGGATACTCCATTCCCAGAAGTGTTTAGGGCCAAATTGGACAGAGCTCTGAGAAAACTGGTCTAGTCAATAGCATTTCTGTCCATGGCTGGGACATTCGAATTAAATCATCTTTAAGGCCACTTCCAACCCAAGCCATTCTATGATTTTATGATTATTGTACTGGTGTAGAAGAATTGCTTACATAGATATTACTTCCTTACACAGTGAATGTCATAGTGGCTTTTCCTACAACAAGTGTAAAGGAAACTGTCGTAATGTTATCTGTTAAATGCAAAAATGTGCAGATTTAGAAAATAATGACTGCACAGTAGCTACAGATAAGATGGGGTTTTTGCAGACTGTAGGTTCTATTTCTATGCAAATAAGCAAATCTTTGTGAATTCAAACAAGATCCTTGAGATCCCACTGCCACAGCAGTGTACAGAG
This sequence comes from Sturnus vulgaris, assembly GCF_052056855.1. Classification (NCBI taxonomy): domain Eukaryota; kingdom Metazoa; phylum Chordata; class Aves; order Passeriformes; family Sturnidae; genus Sturnus; species Sturnus vulgaris. Next base: position 13,867,186 of record NC_142283.1, on the reverse strand, counting down.
AGGATGGGGTGACATCCAGACTCTGAATGTGTGTTATGGCTGACTCTTTAGTTGAAATAAATTATTAATGATGCTGCACATGGAATGAAGTTCCGAGACAGTCCACCACATATGCAGCAAATTCAGAGAAGTGTGAAGGAGACAGTCCAAAGAAGAAAACCTTGAAGTATTGCCATAATTCCCCTTCCCAATACAAAACACACCAGGGTATACACCAGCTCAGTTGCACCATTTCATGCATGGAGAAGCTGGGCTTTGAGCAGCAGTGGATTTCATTCTTCCTCAGGTTTTAGAGATCACATTTACATGCTTCAAGCCTCAAGGTGTTTCCTGGAGAAACACAGGCCTCAGTTTTGATAGATTTTCTTTTTTTTGTAAGTAGTCTTATGCTACTCCATTAAGACTTAGTATAGAGAAAGAGTAAAAATAGCCTTTATTTTTTTTTCCTCCACAAAAAGCTTTTAAGTTTAATAGCAAAAGTAAGAAATGGCAACTGTCATGCTCTAACTTCCTATAAACGTTCCTTGAAGTGTGCTTTTTGAATGCTTGGATAAACTTTAAAACAGTTTCATAAAAATTAAAAAAACTTCACTTGATATTTTGAAAATAAAACACTGTGTTTATACTGTTCTGTACTTCTTGATCTCAACCAGGAGTACACATATATGAGAGAATATTTCACCACATTCTCTGCTTTATTTTCATACCACAGGGGCTGACATATGCTTCACTGAGCTTTGCAAATAGGCAGCTGATGTTATCTACTGAGATTTACCCTTTCAAACCCCTTCGTATCTCAGACTTTTTTCCTAATTAAAAAAGAACCCCTAACTTCTACTAGTTATTCATTAATGTGCAGTTTTAAAGGGTGTCTTCTCTTGAAATGACACTGCAGATAATGGTCAATGGGTCATGGGGACTGAGAATGGATTTCATCACGGGTCTCTCCTGCTAACTTTAAGGAAACAGCAAAACCTCTGCCTTGGCTTCTCCTTTCCAAAATGGAAACATATTCCATATTTTTTTACTAAGTTGTAAACAGATGATTTAAATATTGCAAAGGCTCAGTTCTGTGAAAACATCAAGTCCCTATAGAAGTTTGATAAATAGTCTCAAAACTATTAATGGGTACACCAGTATTGCTAAGAGTTATTATCTAAATTTATAAATATATACCATTTATACATATATATATATATATATATATATATATATATATATATATATATATATATATATACAAGATGAACAAGATTTACAGGGGCAATTTCTTCCATTAGACAGTAGAACAAGTGAAGACTTTCACAGGAAATCAGGCAGCTCTCTGCAGAATAGTTCTATCATTACATCTGATATTTCTCTCGTACAGGACAGATGTACTTGAAGGACATTCAAGTTTGTAGTGAATTTCTGCTTATATAAAGCAATGATAGGGCAGAAGAAGAGCCAAGATAATCAAAGAGGAAAGAAATAAAATCCAGTACTCATCATAATTCATATATCTTTAGAATTGATTTGGGGTCCATTCTCTTTATACTTTAAGAATTAGAGCAAGTTGGTAGATCTGTTACATTCATTTAATTCTGCTGAAGTGAGCAAAACTGATGAAAGAAAAAATCAAGCTCAATGCATTTTTTTACAAATGCTATAAAGAAGAGAGATTACAGAATGTGAGCAATAACTGAGTTCTGCAGTTCTCAGGTCTCACCCAAAGGGCAGCATCACAGCAAAACTTGTATAAGAAATTTGGAATACTTCATACATAATACCTTACTGTAAATACTTCAGCATACAAACTGTAGCATAGGAAAAAAATCTCCATGTCTGCTGAAGTTATAAAACTCTTGATTTGCCATGACATACTGTCTAAACCTTGATAAGAATGTCAAGGTTCTTAGAACTTCACTTTAACTTGGAAAGAATGCACTGAGATAGTGATGTCTTTAAAAGCAAACAAACAAACAAACAAATGCAAGACCAAAAAACACCAACTAACTTAAAGGAAAATTTCAGAAACTCTTCATGAAATGATAATTAATTTCTTTCCATATGGCTGTCTGGCTAGCACTTCTGTTATTGGTACACTGCCTGGAGAAAGCAACAGAAAACAAGCTTGATGATGGTCTATATGATTTGTATGAAGCAAAATTGCCTCCTTTTAACTCAGAGAATACACTAGCAAATATATTTATTGGAAGCTGGAAGAGCATTACGTTTTTCTAGGTATCATGATCTTAATAGATTGCCAATTATAGTCTCTAAATGCAGATTTTAATACCACCTAATAATGCACAAACTTTACCTGATGTTATTCAATTCTGACAGTACAGGGTAAATTTTCATGCAATGTTACTGGAAAATAATCTGATTAGAAGGAGTATTAGGATACATAGCATCCTTTCAAACTGAAGTGAGAAAACATGGCAGTTTTCAATAGCTGGCAATTTCGTATCTGAGCAATTATAAACACATTCAGAAATAAATGAAGAAACTTTTTTCATTCTCTCCTGTCTTAGAGCCCTCTGAGTCTTGTTGATATGGTTCTGATTTCGTTAGGAATTCAGAGGGCTAGTAATTATTCAGTTGTAGTATTATAGCATAGCTTTTAGCTTTGTAAAAGAAAATTACTTATTATTACCTGCCTGCAGTTCCATGTCAGTGTTGTCTCACTGGATACCCCAAACACTATCAAGATGTTTAAAAGTAATAAATTGCCACCCAAAACAACAGAAAAAAACCCCACTTAAGAATAAGTAGAAGGATTTTGACTGAAATTGTACGAATTTGATATTTTTTTCTTCCTAATTTTTCAGGAGCATGTAAAAAACCAAATGGTACAATCTCATCTCCTAGCTGCGTGCTCAGTTCATTGACATGAATATCTTAAAACTTGATAGCCTAAGTTTACATGTCTTCCCACCAGGTCTCAACTAATTTTGCACTAGAAACAGAACAGAAATAGTCATGTGATTCCTTCATGGCATCTCAGCTATGACAGTGACTATTACGTTCTGCCACAGGACAACCACAAACAGCATTAAATGATTTCTTAAACTGATTCAGCTATATCCACAAAAGTGTAACTGTCTAAACCACAAGAAGTTATGCATTTGAACTAACGTAATTAAATTTTAAATATTGTTAGAATTAAAATAATAAAATCTACATATGTAGATTACATATGAAGCCTGTACATTTCACAGAATTAATTACATATGTAGAAGCCCATTCAGAATTTTAGTAACGAAACCTGTATTTAAAGGACACCTTGTTTTCTTTTACCATCCACTGTATGCTAAGATATTCACAGGCTGTCCAGACAACAATGATTAAAAAAGATTATGTTCTCACTCTCTTAAGTCTGATTAAATTACTAGTTTTCAAGTTTCACATGGAAGCTCCAAGTATTTCCTGGATTACTGGCAGAACACATAAAGAAGTTTGTAATTCATTGCTAGACACAGTCCTGTAACATTTTAATTCAAATTTTCATCTAGATAAAAGCCTTCTTTATATTCTTACTAACTTGTCTGTACCTAAGATAGGCACAGTCAATTTGAGTTTCTATTTGTCTTTGGTTCCCAACATCCACAGGAGGACTGAAAACTTGGTTTCTAATTGCAAGATTGAAATTCCATTAGGAGATAAATAGTTAGCCAAAGCGATTCACAAAGTGCAAGAAATGCACTCTATTGGATTGAAAGTAAGTTTTTACCTGTTGCTCCAATTTAATTTTTTGTATAGTCCTTTCAGCAGAAGTACATAGGATGACTGGTTGAGAAAGAACGACCTCCCACATGGAAAAAAAAATTCTCCACAATTCATAAATGTAAAATTATTTGCCATGGCAAATAGTTTGAAAGCTGTAGCTCCACGTACAGATTCTCTAGGTAATGGCCTCAAACATTACTAGGCCTTCAAAGTAGTTAATTGACAGGATTAATTACTTCCACTACTGGTCATTTCAAAGCTTTGACGAAATTTTAAAATTTTTCCTGTACCATCATCCTAATCTGATTAAGGAGATGTGTTTTAGTTAACATTCATATTGCAGGAAATATATAAGTAGTGATATGGCAGGTTAAATCTTTTGCTTCGGAAAATGAATGGAATGAATTAACATTATTTAACTGCCAGAAGATACGTATAAGTTTCCTCTAAAATAAACAACTACCAAATTGTGCCCCAAAAAGCAGAACAAAGCTCTTCATATTCCTATTCTAGCCAGCTGTCACACAATTGCATGAAATTTTCAATTATGATACTTCCTTAATAAGTGGAATCCTAATACATTTTTTGATTTTAGCGACTTCGGGTTTAATCCTGGATTTAGAAGAGTTCACTTACTACTTCCTCCTGCTATCTGGAAAGTTATTCATGTGACTAAACCTCTGCTTGGTATCTTTACTGCTTTTTTTTTTTAAATAGAAAATGTTGACAGTAGTTAATCTTATTTCTGTCATAGTAAGAGCAAGGGAAGTATCAGTAAGCAGAGATCATACACCTTGAATTCTTCTCTATTGGCTTTAATGTGATTCCAGTTTCCTGTTTGACTTGTTTGTGTGGCTCTGGTTGAATTATTCACTGTGCCCTAGGCACCTCAAGACATGATTCTGTTCATCACGATGAAACAAGGTCTGAGCATCTTCAAATTAAGTTCATCCCCACTCAACCTAATCTACTGAAAAAACTTTACCTCCTCTGTGATGAAGTCTGGGATAGCAGTGAGACTAAATCAGTGTAAAATAATGTTTCTATGCTAGGTGGAGCAGTAAGTGGAAGTAGCAGATCATAGAAAACCAACATGACATCCTTCCCTGTGATTACATCAATCAATTAACACCAGCCAGTAATTCCTTAGCTCAGCAGGAGCCCAGACTGGCCATACAAGATGGAGACTATCACAGATACAAAACCAGAGAACACATTTGTATCCATGCCTTTAATTTTTATTTCAGCCACCACCAATTTTTTACCTACACCTTGTGAAGAAGTTTTTGAAGTATTTATTTCTTACGAATATGTTGCTTACATATTTGAATCTCAAAACCCAAGATTTTATGAACCTTTCAAAATTGCAAATAATGCAAAATATGACTGACTCTTTCCTAATGAATTTCTCCTACTGTGTTTTTCTTGGCTCCCAATTACATCTTGGCTAAAAAATATTGCTTTCCAGTGTACACTACAGCTACAAGCCCACTGTCTCTACAAGGTACAATAAAGAAAAGATTTTTGAATTGAGTATTTACATTTCATTTGAATGACCTCTAGAAGAGGGTTAACATGTTTTCTTAAAGATTTAGGTATTTCTGATAACATCACAGAATCAGCTATGATCACTGCAGCACGAAAACCTCTGAACTGTAGACTACTGAGCAAATAATAAGCAGACATTAATTTAGACTAAAATGATATTGTTATATCACAGTTTGCTGTCTTTATTATCTTCTTTACTGCTAAGTTTTTCAGATAAAGTTTATTGTATGTAGTGTAAATATTTCAAAGTATAAATATGAACTTCAGAAATGTATTTTAAAATATTTTAATGCATTAATATTTCTAAATAATAACACAGATGGAAATATACCCAATATACAGTATCTGCATATATTCATACTTATGATAATGTGGGTTTTTCCCATTTTTTTGGTATAAGAATATAAAAACGGTAAAATAATGTGTGCAGATGCATTTTATAGAGGAAAAATTTTTGTAAGGTCTAATTCCACCCCTTACTATCACCCGCAAACAAAGTACTGCCACCTTGTGTACATAAATTAGACATCTGTGAGCCAGTCCATAAAACAGAGCAATTTTTCTCTTAAGAACTCCCACAACTGTGAATACAGTATTTTGTTTCATGCCAGAGATAGACATGGTTGAAGTCACACTGACTACTGTCAAAGAGGTGCAAGTGACATAAAAAGCTGACAAATTTTTTTGACTACTCCTCAATATTCATCAGAAGCAATCAACTTCAAACATATATGCCTTTCATCTCCTGACTCAGATATTCTTTAGGATATTACAACTAGAGGCATAAATTTTCTATATGCAGCTCACCTTGATTTCAAGTTCAGATAATTAGCTATTATAAATTACTTGACAATGAGCGTTTAAAATATGGTAGCTGCTCTAATAAAGTGAATTTGAATTAATTTTATTTTGGTTATAAACAAAAGTTGCTAATTGATAAATTACAAGAACAGTATTTCAGTGAAATGAATGTAACACAAAAGGCATCTTAAAATAATCCATAAACCTCTGTTATTGCAATATAATATGCAATAATCCACAGTCTTTAGCATGATACAAGAAACTGAGATCATGCTAAGCACTTGCAAGTGAGACAGATGTAACTGAGACACACATATCTCTTCAGCTGAATCCAGATTTTTATGACCTTTCTGTCTTTTAAGAACTCTGTTAGTGTGGGAATCAAGAAACAGCCGTAATTCTTGCCTATTAGTTGGCTTCAGCTAGAATAATTACCACTGACTCCCAACAAATTATTCTGAACCACTTTCTTGTAGTATAAGAAATTATGAAAACACTGTCTGTCCCTGCAAAAAATACAACACTGATCACAGCAATATCAGATCTTGGTTTCTTGTGTGCTTCTATTGTGCCTCTCAATTGAACACAAAAAAAAAATTCCCTTTTCTCCTTAGCTAGTTTCTTTTTACCAGTGGTAACCTGGTGATTTCTAAAATGTCTTTACTTTGCAGCATGGCTTGTCTTTGGAAGAAATGCTTAGACAAAGCTGGATAACTTTGCTTTCACTGCCACCCTCTGGGCTTCTTACTTCAAAAATAAGACAACTGAGTTGTGGCATAGAGATTTCAAGATGGTTTGACACACACTATCTTGCACATACTTATTAAATATAGTACTGCCTACTTACACAGCACCTTTCTCCTCCAAAAGGATCTGTCAAATGGCTTTACAGGTCTGTTAATTACATTGCAGCACAAATTTAAAACCAAGAGCAGTTAGAATCATTTTAAGATGAGAAATTAGGATAAACCTAAACTACTATAAAACAATTATATAATCTAAATATTCACAACTGATTTCTGACTGCAGATGAAAACATGTCCTATTGCTAAGAGCTAAGCTTTTACCTTCTTATTCCAGTTACAAGTATCAAAAGCTCACTGAAAATCCAATGGCCACAGGGTCCATTTTTATTTTACCCATTTACACAGTTACACCACCATAGGTTCCCATACTAAATATATGCTGATGATACTGTTTGTGAAAACATCTGAAAAGCCTATTTGGCTTTTTCTTCAGTTGCATTGGGGTTTAGAGTGTTTTTTACATAAAAACAAAGAGGCAGGGTTTAAAAGGAGCCTTGGGCTGCAGCATAGGAAGAGCTCTTGAGATGGAACTCAGTGTCTGCATCCATTTCCTCTAGCTGTCTTAGATAATCACTGTGTGCTCTAGACCATTCCCTGACAACAAGGAAGGCAATTAAATCCCTACAAAGATGGTTTGGAAGGGTCGGCAGGTAGGGGCTCCAGCTGACTGAAGGGCTGGAATGGGAGTCTGCTTATTCTCTTTCTGCCTTCTTAGCCATCATCTTCCTTCCCCTCCAGGGTCCATTATGTCAACTAAAACTCAAAATAGGGTTAATTTGTACTCATGGAGACTAATTTTGATTAACGTGTGAAAAGACAAGATAAGAGTTTGAAGGTTACTAAGGGTGAAAATAGTGATGTTAGTCAAACACAGTCTAAAAGAATTTTCAGGTTATGCTCACACAGTGAGAGTTTTCGATTTTTTGCACAATTTGGAAAACTTTTTTAACCAAGTAGATTTATTAGAAAGAGTAATAGAATAAAAATCTATATGTACAACTATCAACAAAAGGAAAAACTAGGCAGATAGGTAACATGTATAGAATTAAAGTTTTTATCAATAAATTCTCCAAGTATTGAAATCTTGGAGGAAAAAACAATGCTTTGCAAACATCCAAGAACTTTAAAGTATGTTTTTCTTTTTAGCATAACAAAATAGTGTATTAGAAGAACAACAAATATGAATATACCCCTGGTTTATATATAACACGGTTCTAAATTTTGTTTATGCCTCACATAAAATGATTCAGCAAACTGCAAAACTCCACTCAAATAACTCTTCATGGGCCTCTCAATCCAACAAGTTCAAGGAACAGAAGTGGCCACTAATCTTTACAAGCACTCAAGTTAGAGTCAAAGGCATATAAAGATTCTTAATAAGCTGGTCCTAAGGATTCTTAAACACTTCAGCAGTGAAGACAATCACATTAATGCAATTAATAATTTATTACCATACTTTGTAATCCCTACAAACACACACTCAAATACTGGCAAGGAAAGAAAAAAAAAGGAGAAAACAAATAATTTGTTTTACTCTTTCATAGAAAAGAAAATAGGAGGAGAGATATAATCCATCAAAAGCTTCCAAAGTGGCAGACCCAGGTAAATAAAAGTGTAATACATCAATCAAGTGACGAAAGAAAAAAGGAACAAAAGACTAAGACAACAGGGAAAAGTGCATTTCCTAATATAAAATAAATGAGCTAAATAAAGTTTTACATAGGAAAAAAAATTGAAGAAAATAATGTTTAAAAGAATGCCTTTGGAAACAGTACTATTAAAAATCAAAGATAAAACCGAGTCTTTTAAGTTATGTGCTGAATCTACCAGTGAACAACTAGATGGTTATGCTAGATCTTATGACTGCTGGAAAAATGCAATTGCATGAAAGTATTGTCAATGTAGATTTTCCCCTGTATTATGTTTTCCATGCACATTTTTCCCAAACATACTGTGAGGCTTTATAAAAGATTTTAGGGTTATTTTAAAGACCTTCTACAGGGCAAAAAATAGCTGGTCATGATTCTCCCAGCTTGTTATACTAAGCATAAATCTGAATTTAAAAAAAAATGTAATACCATAAAGCAACCCCAAACCCACTATATGTAATTCCAGTGAGAAAAAAAATTCTACTTTTAGGGAATAATGAAAATGGATTTCAAGTTCTCATATAGAAATTGTTGCAAGTCACATACCTTGAAAATAAAAAACCCCAAGATTTTTAAATGTTGAATGAAGTTCTTAATACAGCAACAGCTTATGTTTATGGAAAGCAGTTTGAGCTGAGTACTAACTTTAAAATCTATGTTTGTACACATGACTAGATTTGCAAACAGATACACAGCTTCCTAAGCATCTCTACGAATAAAGGCCAGATAACTATGTATGACAATGTATGGACAATAAACATTGGATTTTTTATTGAAAACGTAAGTTGCTACACAGTGAAATGGAAGAATTTGTCAAATGTGACAAGGAGCCAAAAAAAACCCTGAAAATGCACAAATGAAATGCAGAACTAAATTTATCTGAAGAATTTTAGATGAAGTTGCCTTCCTTTTGTATCTACAAGCAAGGAGAAGGCAGACAGACCTTACATTTCAGTTTGAAACTTAAAAAATTGCAGAAAAGTATTGCGTAACACCACCCTGAGCAAGTTTTTACCATCATTCAGTTCAAAAGTAAGATTTCCTACTAGTCCTCCAGAAAGATGTCTCAACACTTCCTCAAGCTGACACTCATGCTTCAGAAAATTGTAGCAGTGTTTAGTATTCAGGAAAGCAGCTGAAATTCTGCATCCTAAAACATCCAACAGAAATGCAGGACACAGAAGAAAATCAGTCCAGCTATCCCGAATAGGTGGGAAGCTCAAAAATAAATGATAGAGGCTGCTATCTGTAGCAGATCAAAGGGCTTCAAGCCATGAATTAGAGGTTGCCTGCTCCATACAGATAACCCTTACATGGAAGGATAAGCATCCTTTAAAATCCTCAGGAAAAGTCAGTAAAAATCAAGACTCCAAATGAACCTCAGCACATTGTGTATCATACATTTAGACATATGTCATAGCCAATAACAGTTTACTGCAGAAATAAATATGGCAAATATGATTTGCCTTCTACATATGGCTTTAAAAAAAAAATAGCCTCTTAACATCAGTTCATTTATTTCATATAGGAAAAATACATACTCTTTGCTCTTTCTGCAACAAAAACATCAATGCAATTCCTTTTAAGTGTATTGAAGGCAGATGCTTCAGCTGTCTGGTTTTTATAACTAAGATAAAATATTTTACCTTATGTATAAAAACAGGACTATTTCTAACAGTGTGGTTTGCCAGCTGAACTAAACAGAAAACCTCTTGATAGCAGCAGTTCAAGAAAAACAAAATTAAAGACAATTTAGCTTACACTGCCAAATAGGGGAACACTCTTGAGCCACTTTTTAGGAACTTCTGGTATCACAAAAACATCTTTATACTTAACAATACAATGGCTATTGTCAGAAGTCATGAATGCTCTTTTCCAGTGGAAAGAAGAATTAATAAATCCTCACAAAAGTACTGTCTCAAACTGTATTTGAGAATGGGACTGGCTTTCATTAGAGGAAGCCATATATAAGAAATTAATTGGAGAAATCTATTATTCTAAGGAGATCCATTCTGCCTGAAGCTGGTATTGAAAACATCTTGTTTTCAGTGTTTCTGGTAAGTCCATAGAAACATCATAAGTTTCAAACAGTTCAGCGTACATGGAAAAGCATTACTTGAAAAATGTGGGGGTATCCATCTACAAATATTTACTTTTACATATTTTCTATCAGAGCTGTTGAAGATTTACAGCTATATTGAGCTTTGTGTCTCAAATAAGACATTTTACTTTAGTCAGAACACTCCTAGAAAACTAAAAATTACTCCTGACATCTTGTCAAAAATATTTGCAGCAGCATTTTGTCACAGACTTGGAGCAGGAAATAGATTTTTCCTTTCATCCATCTATTAGGGAAGTGTTTTGGTTCTAACCATCTACATTTTTTTTCAACATAACAGAAAGAATGGACACAACTCTCACTTTTACTCACACAATTCTTATGTTGTATTGCATACTCTGATGCAAAGATCCTTTGACATAAGATTTGGGGCACATGTCCTATGCATAGTTTCATTTCTATTTTCTTCTTTTTTTTAAGTGGCTTTTAAAAATTTGATTCCAAACGTTTTTAACTTTTCATTACCAGAAAGGACAATAATGCCTCCAGCCAAAGACATAAAGTGTAAGAGTAGAAGTTATCCATCTATAAACCCAGAGTACAGCAACCCACGAGGTACCAAGACATGTACTATATATACCCAGGTATTACATGTATGAGCACCACATATCATTGGTAGCACACAAAATAATAACATCTATGCAGGAATATGGGACAAAACTGAAGGCAACTGAAGACATTAGAATTAATCAATTAAAAAAAACCCTACAAACACAATCAGAATCTACATTGCAAATAAAGGACTCTAGACCTTCATCTAGAGATGTCAGTATGTTTAAGAACCATGCAAGAAAAGGAAGCATCCTGGATTAACATCTCCTTCCATCAAGGCTAAAGGGTCCCCAGCCTATAAATGTGTGGAATGCCATCTTTTTACTTTTGTAACTATTTGGCCATGCCAATGAGTTAAAAAAATTCGAATAACCAGCAGCTCTCTCCACCTTTTGATCAGCACACTACTGAGCCTCCTGTGTTCTTTTCTTCTCACCTTATCCCCTAGCTGTTTGCCCTTTCTTAAACAAGTTCTGGAAGAAGCTATTCAGTTCTATGATTCTAGGATATAAAAGTGGGGAAGACGAGGAAGACATCTGTTAACAAGTCTTCCTGACAAACTTATAAAAAAAGAATTCCACAATTTGACTTGCAGGGTCTCATAGATTTACTCTGTTGCTGGTTCAGATTCATGATGAATGATAAAGAAGTTTCTTCTGCCGAAGCAGAAACAAGTATAGTTCATCCAGCTTAAAATTGGGATGAGCAAACTATTTGTCTATACTCTAATTAACTGGAACCTAAAGAACAATTAAGTGGCTCTTTCCATAAAGGAATATGGAAAACCATCAACGACAACTCAGACAAAAGCCATCAAATGTTCGGATCCTACGTGAGGAGGAGAAACTATTTTCGTCTTTCATGAGTCTTGGACAGCCTACAGAAATCATTAACACTGCAGTCAAAAACCTCAGGTCTATTAACTACCTTGACTTAAAAGTCTGAAGAATAAAGCTTGTCAGGAGACTTGTAAGACTGCTTATGAAGAACTTTTGAACACATCCAAATTATAGTGGCAATTATCCAAGCCAAAAATAATAAAAGAAAAGCTTCTAAATATCAGACACTGAAAAGTACATTACCATCTTAACTGATAATTGCAAGAATAAGAAAGTATCAGAACGAAATGGTCACAGTCCAGTCGCAACATCCTTTCTGCAAAATACAGCATATTCACAGCCAGAGAAACAGAGAATCAATCAATCTACAGGTCCTTACTCTTTAGCAACTCCTCTAAAGGCCTGTAATACAAGTCAGTCTTTGGATTTGAAAGCTGTCTCAACTCTTTGCACCCAAGCTCCTTGTGCTCCCTAAAAAGCATAAGTGTCAATGGTAAATCTGTTCCTTTGAAAAAATGTAACACACATACTATTAAAATATTGAGGGAAAGGAATTGAAAGAAATTGAAATTTTGAATACGAGGTTAAAAGACAAGCCATATAAGCCAGCCAAGAACCTCACGTGGTTTAACAAGCTGAAATGTTCCTAGACCATCTTTGATAAGAATTTAATGTTAAAACCTGCCTCTGGAGGAGGGGTTACTGATGTTCTTTAAGAGATCCCTTGGGGTGAAGTAGAATGAAAGGACACTGAGCAGTGCTGTGTTTTCAGTTTAGCATGAGAATCATGCTGATAGTACAGTGATGTTTTAGCTGTGCTGAACTGTGTTTGCCACAATTCAAGTTCTGTCAGTGTGGAGGTGGATAAGGAGCCGGCTGGGAGCATGGCCATCAGAACTGACCCAAACTAGCCAAAGGGATATTCACAGTACAGAATGTCATGCCCAGTACACAAACTAGGGGGAATTGGGGCCCAGCACTGCTGGGGGACAGGCTGGGCATCAGTCAGTGGGTGGTGAACAATGGCATCGTGCTTCACTTCTTTCCCTTGGGTTTTATTTCTCTCATTTTGTTGTCTCTCTTTTCATTACAATAGGAATAATAGAACAGCAGGAACAGTAGTGCTGTAGAACACTACTACAAGTGCTGTTGCTATTTTATTTCAATTATTAAACTGTTCTTATGTCAATCCCCGGGTTTTGTCTTCTTTCTGATTCTCCTCCCCATCCCACTGTGGGAGAAGGTGGGGGTACAAACTGCATGGTCCTTAGTTGCTGACTGGAGTTAAGGCATGACTATTTTCTACTTTTACATGGTAAATTGGACAATTTTTTGTACACCATTACTACTTAACACATACCCCAAAGCATTTAAAGTGAGATAAAGCTCATAAAGCAAAAATTTTCTCTATGCAGATGTCATCCAGATGAGCATGGCAAACGTACCATGCAAATGCTTACTGAAAAATATCCCAACCTGTCAGGAATCCTTCGTTCACTGAGTTAACCAAAATCAGTGGTGCTTCTCTGATATTTCAAGAAATGCTGCACGTACTATGCATGGAAGTCCTTTCCAGGTGAAGGTGACATGCCAAAAAGATGTTGAGTATAATCTTGGTTGATTTGAATGGCTCTCTATCACTCTGGGCATATTTGGATGACCACTATGTTACTGAGACAGGCATTCCCTCACTTAGACAAATCAGCATTTCTGGGAGATGACTGCCTGCAGCATGGCTCCAGTGTAACTGGGTATTTTCCCCAGAAGTGATTGTGTCATACAAGTCCCTCTTTGTCACAGCACACAGGGGTATGAGCTGCTGAAACTCGTAGTTAGAAAGCATCAGCTATTTGGCTAATCTGGACAGGTTTTAATTCTGGGGCTTGGTGATTCATTTCCCTTTATTGTCAAGGGAGCAGTTAACTACAAATGCATTTGTTAAATTAAGGCATCTATGAAAGCTGCTGCAGCTAATTCAACAGCATGTAAACTCAATCCCTTAAAATATACAGATATTTTGTAATATAGTCTACACCAACCAAAGCAAAGATAATTTCTAATAGGACATATTCCACAAATGGTCACATTTAAAATAAACAAACGTGCAAGTGCTTTCACTAATTGCTGGGATCTGAGAAATGTTGCCTTTTCTCATTTATAACTCGATAATCTTTACCATCAGTAAAATCAAATGGCTACAAAGGAAACTGGCAAACAAAATTCTGAAGGAAAATAGCAGTTCTGTTCAGGTTACTTAGCTGCTAAAAATTGTAACTTTAATGCATGAAGAGAAAGGGCAATCAGGTGTAAATGAGACACATTCTCATTTCTGGTCAAGGCTCAACGCACTCACTTTCTGACCCAGACAGAGGACATGTTACCAAGGGCCAATCTTGCCATAAAGACTGTACTGGTAAATACAGATTACATAAGTTAATACTGGCTTATGCACTAATCATCAGGAAAATAATTTACAGTTATAACATTTTTTTAACTGTTAGTCAGTTATAGAACAAGTATGAATGATTATTAAGTCATTACAGAACACATTAAAAGAAAGTAATATTGAAGTGTGATTAAATTACAAAAATCTAAGAAATAATACCAGAATATAGACGCTTGTAAATGACAAAGAATTTATACAAGCTAAAAGCAACACTGGAATTTCAGGCACATGTGTTTGTACAACAGAACATCTAAATGAAAAGTTTTAATACATTTCAGTTCTCCTTTCTCAGAAAGTAAAAAGTTATTTAGGCCCCCGCCTTGGAACACATTGTTACAACTATCTGGTGCAATAGCAGAAAACCTGCAATCCTATACTTCAGATCTATATTTTGTACACTGTTGGGATAGCAGCAGCATTCATAAACTGCCCCACTGAATACTGCTGTGACTTACTGGGGGGAAGGCCACAAAAACAGCTAAAGATCATTTGAGGAAATAAAATAGATATACTAGCAATTTTCTGTATCACTTTCTCTCACTATGTATAAGGTTTTATCCCATATCAGAAGATTACTCAAAATTTTAAATGTTTTTAAAGATGTCCAGATATGTCAATATCAATAAAAGAAGAATCAAGTAAAAAAATCAATAGAAACAGCTCTTGCAGTCCAAGTGATTACCTGGTCATCAGTGTAAAGAAAAAAACAATGAAACACATACTGTAGAAAATGAAAGCCTGAATCTTTCTTTTTGGTGAATAAAATAGTGGCTGCTCTGAAAACAACTATTTCATGACAAAAGATTAAATTTCTTGAACTTTCTACACTGCTTGAAAAATAGAAAGCATAATTCCATGTATCCACTCCAATTTTCTCCATTTTAAGTGATTTGTTAACAATGATTTGATTATCAAGCAATTAATATAAAAATTTCATTTTTTAATCACTGAAAGACCATGAAAACTAAACAGTATAATCAGTGTTATTTATGCTCAGAGGTAGAAAGCCCAGTAATTTACTTAGTGGTATGATTAAATCTTTGAAGTATAGACAGAAAAGAATGCATAAAGGATAAAAAAACCCACTGCTTGCAGTACCCTCTCTTATATTGTCATGGTTGCAAATGTATCTTGGAAGATGGACAAGATATGCAGAAATCACAGAAACACATGATTATATGACAGAAAAAATCTAAATGAGAATAAATTAAAATTGAATCTACAGAAATGTATGAGATTAGCACCTTCAGTTAACAGTAAAATTCTTTTAATAATGTTACTATATTTTTGATGTATCTGTTATTCCTGAGTCACAGAAAACATATGAAAATATAATGTTTTTTAGATTAGGCATTAAATGATAAAGCTCTCATTTAGCAGACATTGGTACCAAGGCCACTTCATTGGGTAGGGGCTGGAAGCTTTCTTTGAGTTATTTAATGACAGACATTATAAGCAAATACACATGGCAGAATGGGGGTTTTTTGTGTTTTTTTTTTTTTTTTTTTTTTTTTAAACAACCAAGTTACTTTAAAAGACCTGCATACTACAGCTGTTTGATTCTTGAATGCTAATTGAAGTAACTTATTAGACTTATTACCTGAAAATATTTTTCATTCATAAATTTCGTTCCTGTGACAGTAATACTTTAAAGCATTTCATTTTAAGGGAATAAAGAAAATTAAACCATGAAAGAACAAATTATGATGATTCATTTAAAAATACTGGCTTCCAAAACACCAAGGACAAAGAAAATATTAAGATGAAACATGCAAAGAAAGGTTGCAAGTTTTTTTGGTTGGTTTTTTTTTTTTTTTTTTTTTTTTTTTTTTTTTTTTGTTGTTGTTGTTGTTGTTGTTGTTGTTGTTGTTGTTGTTGTTTGTTTGGGGTTGTTTTTTTTTTTGTTTTTTTTTTTGTTTTTTTGTTTTTTGTTTTTTTTTTTTGTTTGCTTGTTTTTTTTGCATAACTATGTATAAAGCTTCATTTTTGTTTTTCAAAACCCCATGATTTCTCCAGGATAAAGTAAGCAGAGGAGAGCTGTAGTCAGCACCACAAAGACTCCTCTGGCACTCCAAACAAACAAACAAACAAATTGAACAGGAAAGTTAAGAAGTTTTTCTCTTTTTAAGGCTGACAAGTCTATAAATACAGTGTAATTAAAAAAACCAAAACAAACAGCTAAACCACCACCCAAACCCTATTTTGAAATAAAATTTGTATTTGTTCAGTGTTATAGACTAGTGAGAGATTACAGCTGTTCCAATTATCAGCTTAGCAACCACTGGTTTCATAAGTAAATTAGACAGAACTGATCAACGATGGCAGAAACACACCTGAAGAATAAATATTAAGTCCTGATTTGCTTTGTGCTTGCTTCCACATCCAGCTTCCCTTTTGCAGAGACCCCAATCTCTGTAGTTAACAGTTTGTTGCACCTTCATTTCACTCAAACCACAATAAAATCATACTGAAATCCACCAAACATCCACCACAGTGCATGTTTGTTAATTTAGTCATGAAATGCTTAATATTGAAAAGTATGCATTACAAGACAGAGTAATGCACAGGAAGTTTTCCAGGGATCTTGAGCACATTCTCATTAATCTCCAAAACAAGATTTAGAGAGACGAAAGTTCTCTGTGAGTTATTCCCTGTTCCTCCACTGATACGATTTGCAAATGAATCCATACTCTCCCTTCAACAGTACAGAAAGAAAACACACACACACACCTATTAATTTCATCAATTTACCTGACCTCTAACAATCCTAGATACCCATAGTATTAACAATAAAATATCCCTTCCATACCTATTTCAGTGTTTAAATTGATGATTACCAAAAACGTTTATTGGCAGCAATACACAGCAATAATTGCCTCCCCACAGCCTTTCCAATGAGGCAAATCAGAAAAAGAGGAACTGAACACAAGGCAATAACCTTCCACAGTGCCAATATGAAATGGTAGGACATGAAGCATCAATAACAAAGAAGAACTTTTATAAGAAGAAGAAAATGTGACTTGCCTCAACAGTGTACTGAATGAACTTGCTATTTCTTGGAGTGATTTTCTCCAAGAAACTCCATCTGTCCTCGTAATTGCTAAGGACCAAAGATCAACTAAACAGTTGATTTTGCAATTTTCATCATTAAAATGTTAAACATAAACTATTTAATATTTCGTATATCTTCAGAAAACTACTTTCTCTTTTCTGTATTTCCTTCCTACACCATGAGCACCCCAGAGAATACAGTACTTCTTTCTAATGGTAAAAAGTAATGCAAGAATCAGTCAATTGGTTCAAATTTTGCTTAAAGGCAGTTTTTTCCCCTTCATATTTGTAGAAAACATCTTTTCTAAGAAATCTAAATAATTTTAAGTTCATACATAGTGACTCTGTACAGGGAAAACAATATTGATGTATTATGCAAATTTTTATTACTTGTTTCTCAATTTTGGATGAACAATTCTATCAATTGTATTCTTCACACTGGGAAGAAGAGATTTTGTTTAAATGTTAAGACGTATTTAAAGAGATATGTAGATATACAATCACATTCAAGCACATAACTCCAATAATTTTGTCAGATTTACTTAAAATGTTATTATACGGACCTTTGCATTAGAAATGAAGCTATTTAAAATTGCCTATGAACATGTGAAATAAATCATTAACAAAAATCACCACAAAACATTAAGCATGTTAAAAAAGATTAGAAAATGATGTTTTGTGGACTGTAACCAAATCTAATGCTTGTCTGAATGCAGCTACCCACACACTCCCAGTAAATAAAAAAGCACTTGAGCTTTATCCTAATCATTTTCTGATAGAGTGCAAACAACAAGAATGCAATAAAATTTATACTGGGCTCCATTAATATTTTGGTATTTATAGACACCTCTTCCTAACTCCCAAAATAAAAAGTAAAGTCTGGGTTCCCCCTGCAGAGTGCAGTGAAGTGCTGTGCAGATGCAGCCAGGGCTCCTCGGGATGGCAGCCACTGTGCCAGGCTGCAGCTGTGCAGGATGTCCCTTGCCTACCTGGAGCTCTACACTGTGTCCTACAAATATAGACTTCTCCAGCATTTAGTTACAAATTGCCATGCTTTGATAGCTGGCACCTGAATATAAACATCAGGTCAGGAACTAAAAGTATAAATGCAACCAACAGCGCTTGAATTCTGGTTTCCTGCTTGCTAATTTGATTTTGATACGCCTGAACCAGTGTTATCTGATGAGAAAGTGTACCATGTTGTCTGTTCTGCTGATGATCTTGGGCATGATGACTTTGCCTCAGTAGAGCTCTCAGTTCTTATCAGAGTTAGAAAATCAAATTGTTTTTTCAATTTTTTCATCCTAACTCGGCTCTGGCCTCAACTTTTTATTTTATTTAAACACAATAATTTAAAAACAAGAGTAGTTTTTCACCTGTTTTTGCTTCTCCTGGTAATTTATTTCTAAGATGCTATTTGCATTTCATACTGCAAATACTAAAAACTAGCAGAATTTCCTTCAGCTTTCTTCCACTTTCTTGCAACCCTGGTGCAGAAACTCACTGCCGTACTGCTGAGGGTGTAGCAAAAGGGGAAAAAAGAGCAGAGGGAAGAGAAAGGGAAAGAAAATAGAAAGGTGAAAGCAGAGGAACGGGATGAAAGTGAGAGTGAGGAAAGAGAGAGAGAGGGAGGGAGGGAGGACCTTACTGTCAGAACAGTGGAATGCTAAAACAGGTTTCCTATTAAGTAAGATGGTATAAAAGGTTAGACACAATTCTGTATTGGTGTCCTAGTACACTCAACTGCCTCAAACAGAGAATGAATTTAAAATAAATTTTATTCGCCTTCCAGGTTTACATTTTTATGATCCTATAATTTATATAAATTTTTAATTTCTTATTATTTAACCTTTAGAAACTTAGTAACTGCTTTCTGCCTTCTTTTCCTTATTATGCAAAATTATGCCTGAGACCGAAAGTACTTTTGTAAACTTTACTGAAGTGCACATTCATTTTTAAATGCATTTAACATCTGAAAAACCTTACCTTGTGTAAATGCACAAGAGTTCAAATCTGTGCATATTGTTCTCCTTTACATACTAAAGGAATATTAAAAATCAGTGTAATTGTTTTTGAAGAAGCAAACATTCTTTTAATTAAATTAAATTATCAGAAGATGTCAAATAACTGAAAAAGGAATACATTGATGCTAAAAAGTTAAAGCTTTCTATTTTTAAATAGTATTTGGAAATCTGCTAATGGACAAAACCAAAGTAACTGTAATAAAACTTCAAATGTTTTACTGGTTTAGTTAAAGTCTTTCTTTTGCCACCTGACAGACACACACTAAACAACATACACACATCCATCAACCATGGTAGCTGAGTCAAGGATCAGGACTGTACTAGTAAAATATAATCAATTCCTAATTAACATAAAAGGTATATCACACACAACGGTTTAAGTTCATCATAACTTGGAATGAACACTGCTTGCAAAAGGAACTAATGCACACATATCCACCTCCTTATCTGTGTTTGCCTGAATCCAATTTAGCATGTTCAAATGAAGTACTCTCACAGGCTCTTGTTTCCCTATCCTAAAAAATCCTTCAGGCCTCTTCGTGCTCAGTAATTTTTTATTTCACTAAAATTTTGAACACATCTCAGCTTAGGGATTCCAGAGATCAAATTTGCGATGCCTTCTCTTTCTTGTAGTTTTATTGATGGTGGCTCCAATTTCTTATTATTTTTATTACTTCCTCTATTGGTGGGTAACTGCTGACGATTCTCAAACTTCCTTCTGTACCCTTTTTCATTCTCCTATGCTAGTCTGTCTTGCAAAAGAGAAGTCTGAGTTTGCACAGTATTATTCAAGGGAGATGGTACTACCTTATTCTGCACAATTTCTTCATTACTTAAGGTCAGACATTTAGATTCTGTGTTGTATCCTCCCTGTCTGTATCCACAGAACCTGTAAAATGTCAAGTTGCTTGTTTGGTATACTAATACTACACATGCTACAATGTACCACCTTCTGTCAAATTGTATTGTCCTTCCCAACAAGCCTCCTCCTTATAGTTTCTGTCTTTGTCTTTTAAGGATATCATGAGGATCTACTTAGCATGGATGTTGAATAGCTCTGAAAAATAACATCGCTATTTTTCACCAGCAACTTTGGGTACCATGCCTTTTTAATATCTCTTTCCTCCAGTTCCCATCAGACTTTCCTGTACTTCTTATGTTTTCACCCAGTGAACCAAAAACTCTTGACCCAAATTCTTTTGTTGTGACTGGTCTTACACCAGTGAAGCCTGTGGGTACCTGGGC
The DNA here is from genome assembly GCF_052056855.1 of Sturnus vulgaris. Taxonomy (NCBI): domain Eukaryota; kingdom Metazoa; phylum Chordata; class Aves; order Passeriformes; family Sturnidae; genus Sturnus; species Sturnus vulgaris. The sequence goes on along the minus strand of NC_142283.1, from coordinate 13,846,395 downwards.
CTCCTCTTTCTGGAGATGGTAACAGTGCCCCTTTCCATCTTCTCTAGCACTATGTCACAGGGAAAGTGAAAAATGTCAAACAGTTGTCCCTGCAGTTATTGTAACAGTGAGGATGCAAAGAGTGGCCTTTGATTACAGCTTCCCCAACAGGAAGCATCTTCCTCCTGCAGCAGCTCCGGCTGCTGCAAGGCACATAAGTGAGGATGGCAGAGGGAAAGCAGGGGCAATGGGAAAAGGTGCTCTCCTCACCTCTATTTTCCAGGTATGTTTCATAGTGACTTAGCATACTTTCTGCATTTGTTTCACCAATACAAAGTTTTAAAAGGCTGGAATAATGTGTTGGATTTTTTAGCCTTGTACAGCTTTGAGCAAATTGTCACTGGTTAAATATTTAATATCAACCATCATAGCAACAACAAACAATGATAAGTGCACTCTTTGGATACTGAATCTCTTTATGGGGTCCCCTAGAAGTCATTAGGTGTCCTCCCCCATAAATATTTAATAAAGATTTGATTTCCAGGCACTTCCACTGTCTAAAATGTTCTCTTGAAAAGCCTGTGAAAGCACACAATTGTTAAATGAAGAGCAAAGATGGAGGGATATTACTTCTGCACTTTTACAAAGTTTGGGCACTTTATGTCAAATGATACAGGGTGTTATTACAGCTCTGTCTTGAGTAATGGTTTTAATTTTATATTTCATCAATAGAGACTGACCATTGTGTTGCTAGTAGAGGGGCAGAAGTGACTTATCTGGCTAGTATTTTAGACAGAGGTAACCATTCTGCAGCTCACATGTTAAAAGGGTAAGTGGATACACCAAATGTGTAATTAATAGAAGAGACCATGAGATGGCCTTTAACCAGTATTATTTTTAACATAAACTCTGGTGAGGGGATTAAAAGTCAAGCCCAGGGAAGCCAGAGTAGAAGTCAGCACTGCTTTACAGAAACATATTCAACATCAAATGTAACTGTAACTCATGTATATCTGAAAAACATGCACAATCTTTGGGGTAACATTGTCTTCAATCAGAGAAGATGGTATTACTCTATTTTTCTTTCTACTTATGTATCAGTGTGATGCTCTTAGATGTGGCGGTATGGGAAGTTCCAGGGATACCTCAAGCATTATAAATTTAATAACTATAGAAATACATTATTTTCATATTTATTTTTCTCTTCATCTGCACTGTATGAATGTTTAAAAGTATGAAGACAATATCTCTGAAGGGGTCTCTGAAAACAAAATAAATTAAACTACTTAGTTAATACCACATTACAACTTCCATAACTATATTAAGTTTATTACTGTGTAGCTACAGTACTCAATTACAATAAACACAGTCATTCTGCTCTCTATCCCCCTATTTACTTTAATTTCCAAAAGGCTTTTTTTTTTTTTTTTTTTAATTGTCTGTTTGTTGCTAGTTCTGTTGCACAATCACAACAAACCATTAAGGGCTTCAGTATGCATTCCCTTCAAGGAAAGGATTTAGCCCTTGAAGCCTTAAAGAGGGATAAAAGGAAGACACTGATTTGGGTGGGTTTCTCACAGGCAGAAACTACTGGGAAATTCATTATAAAGTGGAGGAAGAGAGGGCAGTAAGACTGCCAAAAAAGCTTTGGAGCCCTGGTAAATGGGAGGCTTGTACACTTAGAGGTGATTGTCCCTGGCTACACTGACAGCTCCTTGGCTCCTTGACAGCTCTGTTCCTCACTATCAACTTCACTGAACTTGATGCTCTTCATTACAAGCTCAATGTGAATTCTTACAGCCTAGCTGAAACATTTTGCCTCCACACAATCACACATATATTGTTATACTAGACAACACTGGAAATACCCAGTACACTAAAGTTGAGTCATTCTGTGCCCTGCCGTTTTTTCTGTACATTTTATCCTATCTATCAAATTAATAATTCAAATTTTATGCTTCTTAGGTCAAATTCCTGACCTCTGCATGCTCTTTAAGGCTAATAATAAAGATAAAACCAGTATAAAGCAACCGTATGAAGACTGTATCTGCTTTGAAGGTAAGCAAACATGGGAAAGAAAAGAGTAATGACACATTTCCATCTCCAGGTAAAACTCACTATCCTTGCTGAGTGCAGTGTGGAAATGTGACCTGCCACAAGTGTACCAGTTCACCCCCAACAGCCTCTCTCTTGCACCCTGACCACAAGCATGGCAGTGCAGTGTCACTCTGACAACCAACCCTGGCACACTGTCCCCATGCTGGCCACAAGCACCTCAGGAAGGTCCCAGGGTGCTGCACCAGGGCTGGCACAGGATGGAGCCCTGTTCTGCACCCACAGCACCATGAACCTTGTCCACACAGGCTGCATCCCTGCTGAACAGCTCTGTGACATTCCCTCCTGCCCCGGCAGTGATCCTGCTAAGCTGTCTACCTGGGGACTGATTTCTCTGGAAGGGATGCTCTCACTAACAGATATAATTTCCCTCAGAAAGCAGGTTAGTAAAAATACGTGGAGGCACAAGTATCCTGTGGGAAAGCTGTGTGAGAATACGGGGCTTTCCCAAGGGCTGGCCTGGGAGCAGAGGTTTTCCCAGAAACAAAGGCACCTGCTACTGTTTACAGAGTGTGTATTTTGAGAAATCTGTTGTTTATTATGAAAACATCTATGCAAGAGGTGTTGCTTGCTCTGACGAATGAGCTATATTCTGTTCTGGGGTTAGCGAGGGAGTGTACTTAAGGAAGGTAATCTTACAATAAAGTGAATCTTTCTTATCTTGAGAGGAGACCATGTTGCTGTGTGTTTTATTATGGCTGTTCCAACAGCTAATCCTTAATTAACAGCAACAGAAATATGTTGAAGCACTGGCCATCAGCTACTATTGCTTTTACACAAATACACAAGAATATAAACTGTTTAAATGTATAGACGCACTTTTAATTCCTCACAGTGTCTTTGAACCATAAAACAGCTGAAATCTTCCATTAAATGAATTTTTACAATCCAGTCTCTGTAACTTCTAATTCCTAATTTCACAAAGTTTAACAAGATCGAACTCGCATTATCTTACATAACAGTGCAGAAAAATATTATGCTGTGAGTTATTGTGTGAAACACATGTATAACTTAGTTAGAAACCACTTACTGTACCATTGTTCAGCCATATTGACTGGTTTGTTGGACAGATCAGTTTTACTGTGTGACTAAGATGCACATAATGGTTTTATTTGATTTATAATTTAATTCCACGCTTTGATATATATAAAACATCCTGAGGATATCCTTTCATAACATTAAGAGCTTCTAAATTCAAGTAGAATGACACTCACTTGTTACAATCCTGTATTATCTAATGGAAGAAACCTTCAAGTAACTAACAGTTTCCACTTAAAGAACAACTGATTGCTATCTGGATGTATAAGAAAACGAAACTCCTGTAAATAAGCCCATTTTTCAAAACGTGTTATTGTAAGATTCAGGTGTGATATTCTTCTATATAGGTATTTTAAAATTAAGATCCAACAGCATTTTACTGCTCAAAGCAATTAAATACAGATTATCTAGTATGAGAATTTTAGTTTTTCCATTTTCATAGAACCCCAGTAAAACAATCACTGAGTGCACTATGCTAGGCTGAGAAATGCATACAACGTTTGCTATTAATCAACTGCAGGGAAAAAACCCAATTATCTACAATCTCTTAACTAAAAAAAACCACTTCTTTTATTATTTAGGAGATAATTACTATATTTACTTCTACATGTAAAAGAAAATGCATTAACACATGCTATGTTAAATATGAACAATGGCTTTCTTCTGGAAACGTAAATTGATGACAGTTTACTAATGCTGGAATCAAAGGAGCTTTCTAGCTGTATTTTCATAGTATTAGGGCCATCTTCCACAGTTATTTAATAATTATTTCATATAGATTCCATTAGTGAGATCAGCCCCATAAAAAACTTTATGCTACCTTGAATAAAACGCCACATTCTTAGGTATTTCAGGTTTTCCATCACACCAAATCAGGCTACTGGTTTCTGATTTTTGAGAATCACTTAGGTCGGAAAACATCCTTCAAGATCAAGGCCAACCACTAACTCGACACTGCCAAGTCCACTACAAATCCATGCCCCAAGTGCCACACGTGTGCATCTTTTAAATCCCTCCACAGATGGTGACTGCACCACTGCTCTGTGCAGCCTGTTTTAATGCCCAACCAAACTTTCCATAAAGAATTTTTACCCAATATCCAATCTAAGCCTCCTCTACCTCAAGCTGAGACCATTTCCCTTTTTCTGTTACTTATTAGCTGGGAGAAGAGCCTGACCCCCGCCTGACTACACCTTCCTCTCAGGCAATTGCAGAGATGATAAAGCCACACCTCAGCCACCTTTCCTCCAGACTGAACACCCCCAGCTCCCGCAGCTTCTCCTCATCAGACCTGGGCTCCAGACCCCTTCCCCAGCCCTGCTGCCCTTCTCTGGCCATGTTCCAGCCCCTTGGTGTCTTCTTGTGATGAGTGGCCCAGAACTGGGCACACGATTCGAGGTGGTGCATCACCAGTGCCCAGCACAGACAGCAGTGATTAGGATTTTCTATGCAATAAGTTATGGTATTATGCTGTAGCTCAAGTGGGTTTTAAAGGGTCTAAGTTATGGTAGTAACTGTGGACATAAATGCTGTTTTTGTCCTGAATAAAATTTTCTGACTTCTAAAAAACCTAACTTTATGGAAAAATAAAAAAGCAAATGAACAAACCACAAAAAAAAGTAACGAGCACTATTCAGTTGGAACCATTTGAAGTACAGAATCAAGACTGAGCCAGGACTTTGGGAAGAACGTGCTGAAGAACAACACCACGAATCAGGCTTTTTATGAGAAGCATGATTTGAATTAGCTGACCTGATACTTCAGTCAACCGGAGAAGACAACAGGCAATTCCCAAAGGCTATGTAACGTGCCTGCACCTATTTTACACAAAGCAGGCAACTGAAACTCAGGCTTTTTAAGATGCATTTTAAGTAGAGAGCTCATAATATAAAGTCGAAATTACTAATGAAAGTGATCTTGAAATAAGAGTTCAAATCAAAGTTACTCTGAATTTGCTAGATTCCAAGTTTTGAACTCAGTAGTCTCCCTTTCTCTTTTTTTCCTTATTTTCCAGTCATTAGGAAAACAAAATTCTTGTGAAACAGAATTTAATGGAATGAGGAAGAATAGCAAGAAAAAGCTCTTGCAGACAAAGCAAAACTCTTCATACTCTTAACCTCAGCACTGATTTAAAAGAAATGGACACTGTATCAAATGTGTAAGCATAACGGACTGAGAATTTAGGGATAAAATCAGAAAGGACCAAGCACAAACTGAAACAAAACTGGCAAGGGGCAAAGAACAGTACAAATTATGCAAAAAGTATGCTCAGTAGTTACAGGAAAACTCGATAAAAAATTGCTATATCATTCTACTGCTAAGGAAATCTGTCAATATAAGATTCTGAAAGACCAGAATTAAATGCCTTTTTTACTTCAGACTTCACTAAAGTTCACCAATGAGCCAGATGGTTAACTCAATTACAACAATTACAAAGGACTGACTTGGATGATGGACTAAAATCTCTTTAAATCAAAAAAGAAATCTTGCTTCTCATCAGTGGTGAGGTGTTCTTCAGTTGCAGCAAGAAATACCCAGATAATGCTAACATAAGCTTTCCACTGTGAGAAAATAAGACACTGCAATAGATTGTCTACAAATAAGATTAAACCTACAGGAAGGTATTTTTAAAGAACCAGGTACAATGGAATACTTTCAACTAGAGATGAATTTCAAGCCTCATTTTCTATGGGTTTGTGGCAATCTACATACAAGTGGCTCCGAAAACCTCTGGATAGTGACCACTGCCATAATCTGGAAGATGTCACAGGGTATGGAACATTACGCTGCTTCTGGAGAGGTTTCAGTAGTTTGAACTCCATTATCTGACATATGTAAAACACTTCCATAACCACAGCACTTTCCTGGGAAAATCACAGAACATGTAGAAGCACCTCCATGATTGTGGTTTTGTGTTTTTTTGGTGTGCTGCTTCTGGTTTTCTAAACTACTCATGTTACTCTTGCAAAAGGTCAAGGAAGGAGAAGAGGAAGGATGATTCAACAAAAAAATGTGAGGCAAATAAGAGGCAAGTAATATAATAAAGTATAAAATAGCAGAGAAAATACTGTAAGTAGTTATTTCTTTTTTTCTACAACAGAAATTCAAATGGCAATATTATTTTCTTTTACGTATTTTTATGTCTTTTATGTACGAGAGTATTTTGAATGAGCATCTAGATTATTATTATCTAGGATTGTTTTTGAGCTATTCCACATCACAGGTTAAAAATGACAGGTAGGCAAGGTTCTCATGCAGGTTGCCAGTGTTAACAGACCAGCAGAACACCTCACTGCAGTTAAGGCAGGGACACAAGTGAGCACAGCTCAACTAAGTGACTCCCATTGTTCATTCCACTTGACCTCTTTAGCAAGGAGCTCACCACAGGAGTATTAACCTCAGCTCCCTAATCCTCCTAACCCCGTGGTCTGAATTTGCCTTTAGAAAAATTCTCTAGATCAGATCAGTCCCAAAAAGCCGGTCTCACACAATGGTTACTACTCCAAAAACTATTTTCATCCTTCTTTTCACTCCCTGATAAGCAGCTATCTGGTGCACAATATCCAGTATTGGCATTAACTTCACACTTATTTTTGCCTGCTCATAAACTGCAGCTGCAGATCCCAAGTTCCCACAGCCCAGAGGCCTCAGCTGCTCTCTTCTGATTGACTACTGTAGCTATTTGAGTTTGCCCTGAGCCTGTCCCTCAGATTTTTTTCATCAATTCAAGTTAAAAATAGCTGCAGGAAGAAAACACTGATGACTGGACTGTTCTCAATAGATTCTGAGGAAGCAACACAATAAGGTACATCAGTGGTGTTGTGCAGAGTGCATTAGGATAAGTTTCACTTTTTTAAATCCCAAAGTACAACTGCAGTGGGCTGAAGAAGACCAGCTGTGATGTTAAACTATGAAAAACTATCTGAAAAGCTGTGGCAGTGGAGCATATCATTCTACAGAATCTTGCAAGGTCACCCTATGAAGACAAGGGTAGAACAGGTGATTTCCACAGATACCAGCGACATGGACTTTTCAAGATTCTGCACTAAATTCAGAATTTATCTTACCATAGCAAGCTTCTGCCTTGCTTATCAAATGTATTATGTAAAACAAGCATTCAGAAAAGTTGAAAATACGTTAAAATTTTACAATAATAAAATTAAGTGTTTACAAAATAACATAAGTGTTGTTTCTGTATTTTTGAAGTGTAAGACAAGGAACTGACCAATTACTTTCTATTTCTGCTGTCTGTGTTTTTCAGTTGTGTTAGTATTGAATACAATCACTAGAGAAGCAAGTGAATAGCTGAAAGACTATGAGATCATGCACACATCTTCAGTCTAATGTAAAGAAACTGCAAAAACTAGGAGTTTTGAATGCTCAGAGGAGCATCCAGAAGTGATTTGTAAATAAAACCCCCACTGATTTGCCATGGCTTAATCTTACATAAGGACTTTATCATCAGCTGAGTTATTACTTGAGTGATTTCAGTGGTTTCTCTAAAGCTTGTTCAGTCATTGGCAAAAGCAGTTGCTGTCTGAACCTGAGATGTTCATGCCCGAAGTTTCTAGGGAAAAGACAAAGTCATAAAGATTTCTGCATAGTACCAGAGCAACAAAACATCCAGTTTTCAAGAGATCTTATCATTCTGCTATTCCTCTGTTAGGACTGCGCTTTTGTTATGCATGGTTGAGAGGAAATCTCTTTTAGGTAGTTATTGGCATTTCAGATTGATTAAAACTTCTGTAGTGTACTCAGCAGGAGTAACTTACAGAAAATACAAAACTATCACCATAAACATCTGGGGACAGCATTAAATAGTTAATTCAATAACTGGAACTACAGAATCAACTCATCATTGCTTAAATGTAGAGATTTAACTGGTTATAGTAATAAAGTCCGAGAATTATTAAAATATGTGGTATACACTATGTTACACAATAAGGAGTGGTACCTCGGTTATCACACTGTAGACATGGGTCCAATATACAAAACAGCTACTCAGAAGTGACTTAGGTGAACTCAAGAAAGACTAATTAACTTTGCTCAAAAACCAGTGTTGTTTCTGTGGTGTTGCTCTTTCTGGCTTTATGCCCCAAGAGTAAACATCCAATTAAAATTGAAAGCCAATATACTGAACTCAAGATTCAACAGTTTATTTTTACACACATAATAGGATACATATGCCTCACTGTAAGAAAGCACTTCATGTCTGCTGCACCACTGAAAAAGCAAGGAAATGCACTGGTTTTGAAAATATGTAGTAAATTCTATCTGAAAAAAAAACCCTGAAATGATGAGCTATTTATCCTGCTAGTCAAAAGCCAGGACAATTTCATCAGAAAGATCATTACGAGCACACAAAGAAAGCTTTAAAATTACTTCAGATACACTTTCGGTGCTTGTTTTGGCTGTGATAGCGTTAATTTTCTTCATAGTAAGTATCAGGGTGCTATGTTTTGGATTTATGCTGCAAAAACGAGAAGCAAAAATGGCTTTGCCTCTACGTAAGCACTCCTCAGCAATAACTAAAATTCCCAACCCTGTAATATCAACACTGTCTTCAGCACAAATTCTAATCATTGAATGTTATAGAAATCATAGCCCCATAACAACTTCTGTGAAAACAATTAACTCTAGCCCAGCCCAAACCAGCCCAGTGGCATGTACATGTGAAATTAATGAAGAAGAAACAGTTTCAAACCAATTAATATGGTTCAATGAAGTATTAAATACAACCGCCAATGATTCTACTACATAGCAGTTTTAAACAGGTTTTTATTAATCAGAAAAAGTTTTTAACCAGGAAAGGAGATGTTCCTTGCTTTGAAAGAAAAAATGACAAGCTAGAATCAAAAACCAGCATCTTTCAGCTCCTTACTAAGGGTCGCACTTTGCATCTATACATAGTTTTTGTTTAAGGCTAAGATACATGACAGGGATGATTTGCTTAACTTAAAAATGTATTTGCTATTAAAAAAAGGTAGAAGTTATTACAATAAAAATAAGTTCTATCAAGATGAAGTACACACATTCATACTTGGGACAACAAAAATAAACAAAAAATCTTGTATCTGACATACAATGCTTCACAAAAACAGAGAAAGGAGTCTCCTGCAACAAGTCCAGTGTAATCTGAGACACAAGACATAGAAGTTTTATTTGGAAAATTGGGAAAACATAGTTATAAAAGAAGAGTTCAGTTGCTCTTAATGGGCAGGGAATTTTAATCATTGTGAGTGCTGCTGCTGAGTTCACTACTTACCTCATGATGAGTGATGCACATGATGGACTACTCCAGTTTCTTAAGAATGACAATATAAAGAAGTTCTCCAAGAACTTTCTAGGAGTTAAAACCTTTCATTAGCTATCTGAGGATACCCACAGAGTAGATATTGAATTATCTGAAGAAACTTAGCTCACCTTGCTTTAATTTCCTCGCTTGTTGCTAAAATATATACTTTTTATTACTATAGCTGTGAGACACAATATTGAATTCAAATTTTATATTAGAAATTCTTGGCTTCTAAGTAGATTATAGCCACCCATTCAAAGTAAGTTTTACCACAAGCTTTTATTTAAAAATCTGAGCTGAAGATACCTGCGCATTTATTCTTTGTCACAGAAAAGATTATTTGCTCCACACGTTTGAAAAAAATGGGATTTTAAAGGGTTTCTGAACACAATTGATACTAAGAGCAATATTTGATCTTTTTTGCTACACATTTTTCCATTAAGTGCGGAACAGAAAAAAAAAATAATCTGTAAGTAAGCACCTGAAGTTCTGACCTTTAAATTCGGTCTATATGCTAATCCCTCCTAGTTAGGAATCGGTTCCCCAAATCATCAATATGGAACACTAAGCATAATCCTGCTTTGAGATTCAAAGAAGTTACTTTGCAAACACGAAAGTTTTAGAACTAATTTTTGTTTAAAAACATTTGAAAACTCTGTGTTTTAAAGAGCTTCAGCTTGCCACAGAGTTTATCTTTCATATTCCGATACAGTCGCTTTCTTCTGTGCTATCAATAAAAACTAACACTGACCTTCCTCTTGGAAGGTTAAACTTCTAGCTTCTGTTTGAAACACTAGAGTGCCTTTTCTCAGAAGAAATGCTACATATACCTGCCGCCAGCAACGAGAAAGAATACACTATTGCGCCGACCCTTCATTAGTCAGAGGATCTTGGCAACAGCAATAGTGCCTACATACGGTGTCTGCATGAAAAACTGTTTTCAAAGGTAACCTTGCCAAGGGCTATGTTCCGTCTTGGCAAAAGGAAGCAAACTTTACTTTTCTACCAATCAGTTCACTCTGCATGAGAAACAGGTGTTATGATAGGAAATGGGACTTGGAGTAGAAACAAAATACAGTTCTCTAAAAATAAGTTTGGTTTGGAAAAAAATCAAAGATAATAAGCCTGCAGGGCTTACATGTTTTTGCAAAATGCAAATCATGAAAACTGGTTAAGGGATTAAGTGCTCTTTTTCAAAAATGACCATGGAGATTATAATCATTAATTAAAATCATGTAAATAATATTCTGAAAGAACTCTTCTTTTTTATCTCATAGGTTTCAAAAAAGTCTAATGGTAAAAGATGTAGTCTCAAAAGAGCTACTCTAATTAAAAATAAAAATTTAGCATAATTAATAAGTGTGACTAGGCCTGTAATCTCACCACTTTTTTCAACAGAGAAATAAGATTATATTTTTAAGTATCATTATAGCAGGCATATACAATGGATTGTACCTTTATGTGTCCTTTTATATATTTTCAATCAATTTAATAAGTACTGGTATTAAAACCTTGATTTTTGGTCACTCATTACTACTGCTCCTTAAAACATGGCATGTGGTGGTTCTGCTCACTTTCTAAGCCTTCTGTCAATCATCTGTACTGATACATGATCAAAATACACTAAACAGACAGACTTAGTAAAAATAATTATAAAAAATATTTGTCTATTTTTTATAGCACATTGTCTCTATATTCTACAATTTCTCCACAGGAATACAATGATGAAATATTGTCCTCCCTACTCTAGCTTTATTTCAGAACTTCAAATTATTCTGGAAGAGATGCTCTTCTGTATGTCATACTGAGGCTCAGCTAAGATATGCTGTCTTTTTCATGAAAACAAGATGGGAATCTCTTGCACTATTTTGAAATTGAAGATACTTTTAGGAGTCCTTAACTGTGTTTCCTCTATGCATAAAGATGAATGATTCAATATTTTGCAGAAAATACAATAAAGCAGAAGTTAAGAGCGTATTTAATGACCTAAAATAAATTGCACTGACATTTGAAGAAAAAAAGTTTCTTAAAAAAAAGCATGAAAATTCAAATTATATTAAAAGCTACGTTCCAGTTCTTGAAGTGTATTGACAAACGGAGTCTTTTAAAATTTGATTGTTTTTTTTCTTCCCAGAAGAGTAACTATTACCTTGCAGCATTTCACAGGAATAAGAAGGGTGGCGCACGGCTACAAACCCACACAGCACTACAGGCTTGGGATGAATGTGTAGAAATCTGCCTGGTGGAAAAGGACTGAGGGGTGCTGGCAGAGAGCAGCTGAGCATGAGCCACGGTGTGCCCAGGTGGCCAAGAAGCACAAGGGTATCCTGTGGCCAGCAGGAGCAGGGTGGTGACCTGTGCCCTGTGCTGGGCACTGCTGAGGCCACATCCTGCATCCTGTGCCCAGCTCTGGGCCCCTCAATCCAGGCAGGCCATGGAGGGGCTGGAGTGTGTCCAGAGAAGGGCAGCAGGGCTGGGGAAGGCTCTGGAGCACAAGCCAGGTGAGGAGCAGCTGAGGCAGCTGGGGCTGCTCAGACTGGAGGAAAGGAGCTCACAGGGGACCTTTTAATCTCTACAACTCTCTGACAGGAGGGTGTGGGCAGGCAGGAGTCAGGCTGTGCTCCCAGACAGCATGAGAACAAGTGTCAGGACAAGAGGAAATGGTCCCAGGCTGCATCAGGCGAGGTTCAGATCGGGTATTAGGGAAAGGTTGGTCAGGCAATGGGATAGGCTGCACAGGGAGTCACCATTCACAGGGGTATTCAAGGACATACACATGTGGCACTTGTGGACATGGTTTAGTGAAGGACTTCACAGTTGGATTCAATGATCCTGAAGGCCTTTTCCAAGGTAAATGATCCTAATAGTATTTAATAATGTATATCAAAAGAAAAAATAAGTATAGACAGCTAACAACCACCTTTGACTAAAACTGAAAACATGAACAACTGAATTTTCCCACTCATCACTTCACTGTTATTTTTGACTTATACTTTAAATAAATATGACCTAAATATTTCACGTGCAAAAGGCAACAGTTTCTCGGAACTGCTGCTCTGTTCTGTAACGAAGTAACAAAGCATGCCAGTTGTTCTTTTGACACCGTAAAAGAGATGTAAATAGAACACACTAATAGTGGCAAAAAAGTAGTTCCTTTGAATTCTAACACAAAATGCATCTTGCAACTTGTCTAAAAGCCACAAACACAACTAGCTTTCCTACATACTCTTAAATAAATAACAGTACATGCTACCCCCCCTTAACAACTGAAGAGAACATCTAACAACTTTTAACTTCTTGCAGGATAATTTTTACAGCTTTTTACAAATGCGGTACCCTTGCTGCATTTTGATTGGTAAGAGACTTTACAGAGATACCTGCAACCCAAAAGGACAAACATACTGTAATACTGTTCAAAAAGCTTTCAAATCCTAAATTCTCAGGGTGTCTCAATTTTGAACATTACAGGACATAGAAAAGTCACACTGAAGAAGAGCAGGTAGCATAGAAAAAACAAACCATCCTCTTATATTTCATGCTATTTTAGATGTAATTGAAATGCTGTATGAGCTAACCCAGTTGAATTGTTTGCTGCAATTTAAATAAACATGAAATCAGAATCACTGGGCAACACACAATACTCCTAAAATTAGCATTTCCATTTCCATTTGTGCTCAATAACAAAGAACAGATTATTAGATAAAGTGGAATGCACAAAAGACTCAGTATGCAGGCATTACTTTTAAATAATCATATAGGCAGCCCATCTACCAGAAATGGTGAGTAAAATACAAGATATACTCCATGGTTTTGTAAGCAATTTACAGTATTGTACAGCCAATCTGTAACTATTCACTAGGAGACATGTACCCTGCATAAACAAGTTAAAAGTACCTCTAGAAATATTTAAGAAAAAAAATGAATTATATACTCATTGGTGACAGTTTAAATCTTCCACAAAGCCTGAGAAATTAAAAACTTGGTAGATGGTTAGGAAAAATGCAGTGGTATCACTAACACTTCTAAAGTGATTTTATGAAAAGAAAAATTTCACACAAAGGATTCTTCTTCATTCCTCTTTGAAGATGTCAGGAACACATTTTTTCATAACACACATGGATTGCCACCACTGAGAGTACTTTTGGTTTTTTTATTAATTACAGTGCAACCAACTATCTTTTTCGAACTCCACAATACTTTAAACTATGAGTTTAAACTCTGCAAATGCTATTTATAAATTCATGATTCCAAAACACTGTAAAAAAAAAACCTACTCACTTTTAGAGAAACAAGCTTCACTTTCAAAATAAAATCGCCTACAGAACTATTTACAGTATTTTTTTTGGTCACAAGTAAATAACATAATATTTAAAGCCTATTTAAAAAGTCACTTTTTGTGACCGAAAATAATGTTGTCAGATTAAATTCGTCTCCTCCCCCCATAATATTCATTGCACTGATCCAACACTGCTAATTTTGGTTGACCGCAATTAACAAAATATGTCAGAACAATTTTGGTAGGTTACAATTTCTTCACAGTTCTTTACCTTCATAGAACTTTAATCACAGCTCTTTCCTATTATTACTTCATCTATTATAAAACACGAGTCAGTGAATAAGCTTCAGTTACGAGCTTATTCACTGAAATAAAAAAGAAATTCATGGTGAAAATCTGAGATCTGAAAGGTGGACTTGAGAAGGCAGTTGTGAGACACAAAATTCTCTAAATATGACCAGTGTTTTCCAGTATGTTAAAAACCCCCTGATAAACACGAATTCTTAATTTGTCTGGATAATTATTCACTGTAAGAATTTACACAGCAAGCATTGCAAGGCAATTATAGTTTTGCTCGAAGCAACAAAGTCCAGCAACATCTCCTATGCAACTGAAAAATACTTGAGGCATGCAACAATATAATATATCTGTATGACTTCTGTGTCTCAGCCACTTACTGAGGCTCAGTAATGCTCTGGCGAGTACAAATCATGCACCTTTTTGTTAAATGTGTATTTATCTCATGAAGAAGTATTACTATTTCTTGTAAGATGAGTTCCTAAACATTCGAATTCCTCCCCTCCATGATTTCAATAGTTATGCATGGTAATGATTTATGTTTCTTTAGATAAATTCAGTATCTTTTCTATGATCTAGGCAGCTCTGTAGAAAGACTGACACTTTACATAAAGAATTCTATGACTGCAGAACTACTGAACACAATAGTGAGTCATATTTGAAATTCACAGTAAAAGGCCTATATTCATTACCTGACTGTTTTTCTCAATTATCTCTTACACTTTTAAGTTATCAAGTTCAGGGGATAACAGAAGCAGTGCAGAAAATGCTCAGGAAGAATTCTAGAAATGAAAGTCAGATCAGCTTCCACAACCTTAGAGAATCACTTCTGCACTCATACAGCAGAATTTTGTTAGAAGACAGGTTCTTCAAATTTATTCTGAAGTAGATTAGAAGTCTGACTGCAAATTCAGAGCTATTCAGCATATAAATGTACTGCAGATTACCTTTTTTTACATTACAAATTTCATTTCTACGACAAAATGCAAGCCACTATAATAACAGCTCTATAAATTTCTGTATTAGATTCTAGTAGCAAATGCAGACAATACAGTTAAATGTAGTATTGTTCCTAGTTAACTCTTCTGATTTACAAAGTGACTTTTGAACTACATAAAGTTAATTTTCTCTTGAACTGCAGATGCATCCAGCAGAAAGTGGAGGTATAATTACTGAATTTGGAAATAAATTAACTTTTAACTTCCCCTACAGTACAGAAAGGAAATGAAAACCTACATAGTATTTGGACAAATTGAAAGAAAACAGAAGGTACATAAACATTAGAAAGTACACAGTTTTGTGTGATCCAAAGAAGATTGACAGTTTCCTTCTTTTTTCTTTCAGAAATGTATTCCTGGCATTTGAAAGGGATATAGTGTAGCACCCACACTGACAACTTCTCAGCTCAGCCTCAAAGTGCACACCGCATTATTTCTGGGTTACTTCCTGGAGAAATGGGATAATAAAGATCCCACACAGTGTCCTGAACAGCAATGTGACTAACCTGTAAGGTTTGAAATTACATTTATCAGATAGAAACTAGAAATGGACCTAAGATGTGCCACTGGAAAACTAGAAATCAATTGAGTCTGCTTACAGCTCAATTGAAAATGGGAGCATATCCTACCAATTATTTGGAATTTTCAAACATTCAGTTTTTCACCAAAATTCTTCATTTTAGTCTAAACCTAGAAATTACTTTTACAGCATCAAACATAGATAATTCGGATGAGGTTTGAAGCTGTCCTTAATAAAATCAGTTAATCAGATGATTAGAACATTCAGATTTGATTGTGCTCAAGTGTAAGACTTGAAAAATCAGAAGAGAACTAAGGCAAATTTGAGGAAGCTGAGTGGTTTCTACTTGGTTGGGATACTTAAATCTGTCAACATGAAACCTCCATACTTTATCTCCATTCAAAGCCACAGATCTTCAGCATTCCATTTCTGGAAAAGCCTCTGAAATAGTAACTTGGAAAAGTAACTACAGGTATTCTGTCTTACAGACTGGATTCTGGACATTCTCTAAATCAGAAATACGAGAGAGGATTCAATGCTTAAAACTCCAGATCAGAAATTTATGTACTACTTTATAATATTTTATGTATACGATCTATTGATGACAACATCTCAACTGAATTCTTCATTTCTTCTACTTGAGAAAAGGCATGACACTAAGACAAAGATGAAAGAATTCCACAATTATTCAATGCTATGACTGAAAAAGCAGATTGTCTAGTTCAGCTCTCAGAATGGAAATTTTCATTAAATTTAGATCACTTACATATTAATTTATATGTTTAAATTTGGGCCACATGCAAATGCACTATGTAAGAAAAACTGTATGCTTCATTAATCCATTGTTTAAAATAAACACTAAATTGTACAGAACTCGGAAAATATTAATTTCATAAACAAAATTAATTCATTAGAAATAAGTATAAGCACATGCGAATAGACAAAGGCAAAAATTCATATATTATAGGCTTCTTAACTTTTAAGTATCCAGCTTTCAGCTAATTAATAATGCTTCCAATTTTATATTTAACAAACATATTTAATCCAATTATAGAAAAAGAAATCAGAACTCACAGTAAAAAAAAAAGGAGACACTGGAAGTTGCTCTTCACTTACTCTTCATTATGACTTTGCTT
The DNA here is from genome assembly GCF_052056855.1 of Sturnus vulgaris. Taxonomy (NCBI): domain Eukaryota; kingdom Metazoa; phylum Chordata; class Aves; order Passeriformes; family Sturnidae; genus Sturnus; species Sturnus vulgaris. The sequence continues at coordinate 13,829,741 of NC_142283.1, read as the reverse complement.
AATTGCATAGGCTTTTAGGATACTCCTTGAGCAAAGGGTAGTGGGAATATTGTTCTGTATCACATTTGCAGATGCAAAAATCTCCAAATCCATTCTTTACAAGTAAGCAACATTAGTTTTCATTACTCAGAACTTCTAGTGAGTAAACACAGCTCAAATGAAACATCAGATTGGTGTAACTAAATCTCATACATCTATCAGAAAAGGGAAAAGAGAACAGAACATGGCACACCTTATTTAGTATTTGAATACGTGTTATGTGATTACTGTTAGGTTTCCTGGATGCATCTTCATGTCCTGTGAAGTACAAGTGGCATTTAATTATTGTGCTGGCAAAATAAATGTTTATACAGCTGACATGATTTGTACCTTACTGCTTGATTTATAGTCTATCCCCTTCTCCCCTAAGATTAGCCTCTGAATCTGAAAATGAAGTTCGCAACATTCAAAGTTTTTTACATTCCATCTCACTTCAGTCCCTGATCTGCACTCAGTGCTCTCTTAGGCACAGAGAAGCTATGGCTTTGATTACAAGGTATCTTATTGATGGCTCAACGGCATTATCACAGCATACTGCCCTCTGCCCTCACTCCTAAAATCACAAGCACGAGTCATAGAGGCACAAGAGGCACAAAGGAGCTGATACTGATAGAACAAAAATCACAGACACAGTTTTCCTGCATTTTAAAATGAAGCGCAACTTCCGCAATTAAGAAAGCCAGAATCAAGACTCAAGCAACAGGTTTAATTACACAAATTATACTGGCCCAATTCTTCAAAAGGTGCTGCCAATTAGAGGGTCAAATTTGGGAGAAAACACAGAAATTGGACATGTCGAAGATTGACATGATTTTTCCACTAAGAATGAAAACAAAAAACTGAAACTTTAGCTAAAAGTTTAATAATTCTAAACTTATTCTAATCCAATTGTTTATTAGTACAGAGCTTTTTCTCATAGTGCATATACAGTCAGGTGGAAATTTACACACTAGCATTATGTTTCCAGCTTTGACAACAAAAGCAACCTCAAAAAAAATCACTAATCTGAAGTTTTTCCATTTTCAACAGAACCATTTGAGCAGCAAAAACTACTGAAATTCAGTAGCATTTCTTACAGAATGACTTGCTTTGCACTAGAAAGAACTGGAGAATTTATGAATATAAACAATTATGTGCAAACAGTGGTTTTCAGAAGAAAAAAAGCCCAAAAATCTTACGGCACTAAAACCTAATCAAAGAATAGCTTAGTTTTCAACTGGCTAAAGTGAAAAATAGAAGTCATTATGTCCTTCATTACTGATTTAATCCTAAAGAATTTTTAAAATAATTTCAATTACTTCTCTTAAGCAATTAACACACATCAATGAAAATAAAAACATGAAAATTTGAGCTAATGTAGTAGTATTATAATGCCTTCCACAACAAATTATAGCACTAAGTTAGAATAAAATCACCTTATTATTCAATTTCTTTCTCAGAATACTGTATCACCTGAACTATATCTAAAATGCATATATTTGAGCATTAAAAATTCTGAAGTCCTTATTTGTTTGTAGATTTGACTAAAACGTATTCAAAAGTTTCCTTAAATCTATGCTAACATGTTGGACTTTTAAAATAAACATTATTCCATACCTCTAATTTAAAATCCTTTTTAAAGGCAAGAACAGTTCATCGAAAGAAAAAAAATCTGTCTGCAGATACTTCAAAACTGCACAGATACAAATTTAAATTCAGACTTCATTATATATTTTTTAAAATATATTATGTATTTCCCAATAAACAGCCTTGGCCAAGATACACTGAGGTTACCTAAGAAAAGTTCTGTATTCTTATTATATGAAGACTCAAAATACCCTAAAAAAACCCATACTTTCTTGAAGGGATACAAAACCAGGGACCCTAAATTTGAGCCAGTGTTACACAAATATTAAGGATGTATTGTTATTGTAGAGTATCTTTCTTTAATCACTCATACCTATTAGCTACTGTTTCAATCAAAGCTATCTTTTGGTTTTTCATGAAGAATCTGCATTGAACATTAAATATAATTTCAATAAACTAATGCCAAATGTGAAGGCCACTGATCATTCTCACTGTATCAAATACTAAATGTAACAAAGGAGCCAGCACTTCATGACATAATTACAAATGTACTAATTTTTGCTTATCCCACCTCTTAGAAAGTGTACAATTGCTTATCCATTTATTGTGTCCTTCAAATTTTTCGTGGCATTTCAGCTTTTAAAATCTGCTTACTTTAAAAGTACTTTTCACTTGTTAGTGAAAAGCTAGTGAGTTATTTCATTGCATTAAGTTCTATATGATTCATGATTTTAAAATTATCATAAATTAAATATTAAAATATATGAAAATTAAGCATTTATCATCATTTCTTATAACTGAATTTCACTGTTCTTGAAGGACACACATCATTAAATGTTTGACTGATGAAAATTAAGCAAGAAAATAATTTATGGCTGTAAAACGAAATAAAGCTGTTAGATTCAAAACTCCGCAATTTTTAACATATATTTAAGTATGATAGAAATACTTTTAAATTATTCTTATATATACACTGGTTTTGTAAAAGATAAGAAATTTTCAAAAGCAATACTAAGGAACTGCCAGCACACAACTGTAACAGAATTACAAACTAGAGGGCCTGGATCTGCTTTGTTTTAGACTGAGTTCATGACGTCTGAAAACACTGATAAGTTGCTGAACACTGCTCATGCAGGCACAGCCATTCATGAGGGAAAAAAAGGCTGTGGGAAGAGTACACAGAGCTTAAAAACAGATCAGAAGATACTAGCTAAGAAATGGCTGAAATTGCAAAAAAAGCAATCAAAAAAATATAGACATAAATTGAAAAAGCATGGATCAAATACTTAAGAAAGTAAAAGAAGGAACACGGAGCACCGTGGATTTACAAAAATATGGCCCTTCATTGATCTACAGTTTATTGGGTGAAATCAGGCAAGCAGAATGTTTAAGTTCATCCTTTTCCAACAAAATTAAGTACTTAACTTTAAATTCCTGCATTTACATTGAGGCTTGCTTGTTTTGCTGATCAGGAAATAAACTTACTGAACAGAGTTTAAACTCCTTGAATATGACATGGCAATGCATTGCAGGAGACCAGAGAACCTCATTACTGGAACTTTGAAAATTGCTGATAAATACGCAAGTAAGGCTATTGCTTTTTACATCTCATTTCCAGTATGGGGTAAAAAAAACAAACCTAAGAACTCATGTCTAGCACAGAAAATGGAGGCAACTATATCTCCCGTAAATAAAAAAAATCCATAATCATCTTCATCATTAAACTTAGTAGAAAATGTAGAAGAGAACAAATTATATTTTGGGTGCACTTACTTTTCAATACTATTTCAGTACTAGAAAATTCAGTGCTCCAGAGACTTCTAGAATACTAAAGCTATCATTGTGAATCTAAACCACACCTATTACTCCATTATGCTTTACCTCTTCAAAGACTTCCCTATAAAGTATTAACTACATAAAATATTAATTTCGTGCATTCTGTCATTCCACACTTTAGTTCTTTCACCTAGTTCTATTAATTCTATTCATTTTGAACCACCAACTCCTTATCTGATACAGGGTGCTTTGCCCAAATTATAATTTAAAAAAAAAAAAACTTATGACACCTAGAACTCTAAACTTCAGGTAGTCTCAAGTAGAAAAAATTATTTGCTACTCAAAAATAAAGAGAGACAAAAGCCCTGATGAACCATTTAGTGATATAGCACAGTATGGTCTGACTTGACAGAAGATGTTTACCTATTGTCTCCTCCTCTAAAAAAAAGCATTTTCCCTGGTTTGTATGTGAAAGTTTATTATTTTTTCTTCATTAATATCGAAGTTTCTTATCTATATCATCTCAGTTCAATGTGAGAAAGGTACTTATAGGAATAGGGCAAGCATACAGATCCAAGTCTTTCTGTTTGTGTGACAGTATCAGGTTATATTTAATATGTGGGTTCTGTGGGTCCCCACTAAGTCCTTTCTACCTTGTATTATTTTCTTACAGTTGTCTTTGACTTCATAAATGCACTTTTAGTGTATTGACATTCTATTCTGGAAACTTTAATCCTTCCAGAGTGTTATATTGATTCTCTCTGCAATGGGACATACGTGTGACAACATGTAACTAAAGGAAAAACACAAAAAACTCAATACCATAGACTCCACCCTCTGTACTTCACAGCACAGGGCTCAGCTAAACTTGCCTTAGATCTCCTTATGATTTCTTTGCACTTGAAGGGTCCGTTTGAAAAGAGTATCACTCTGATGTACCTAAAAATACTGAACTTACTCGCACAGAAGTTCCCATGCAACTCATGTACAATGATATTATGTAGGGAATCACGGACTTTGTATATGCACATGCAAATCCACTTATGGTCTTGCACACATGCATGCAAATCATTCAAGTGTCTAAGAAAATTTTCTTAGAATGGGCAAGTAATTCTGGTCATTAATAACTGTGTTTGTTTTTTTTTCTCTTTTCATACCCTGCCAAACCTTTGCATACTTCCTGACAATGGAGTAAAGGAATGGCTTTTGTTCTGAAGTCTAAATGTTTTAATATGAAAAAGGAAGCAACATTTGCTCCCTACACATATTTGCTATATATTATTTACCTTAAGCAGATCATCTACAGAAAGCAATTGTGAGGCAATGTAGAAGTTTATGGTTTGTTAGTAGAACTATAAGATCTTTATGTGGTAAACCTCAGTGCACTCAGCGGGCAAGGAATTATTGCGTGATGTCTCTTGACCCAAAATGCCTTTAGAATTTTGTAAGTCAAATAGCATATATAAATCTAGATTGTGTTACAACTGTATTAACAAAACAACTGAAAGTGTCTTTTCTGTCCTAAAAATTATTTGATAACAACACCTTTGCTAAATAACTGGCTTGGTACGAAAATATTCTGAAAAAAAAAGGTTTAGGAGGTGTAATCATTCAGGCACTAATCTCTATCATTCTCAAAGGAAAGTGTCTTTCCCAGTCTCATCTACTCCACATAAGTGTGGCACACTAAAGAATATAAAATTCTAAATCTTTCTGCATGTACCAATTATGCTCTACATAACTCTCTGAACAGTATTTAAAAGACAAAGAAATGGAAACAATATTCCACTTGCTGACAACAGAAAATCTAGCCAATATAGCTTTAGAAATATCATAATTTTTAAAATCCATAAATACTTCTTTCCCACAGATGTAGCTTATTCAAGAAAGTGTTCCATCTACAGAGGACTATTATATTGGTTGATATCCTGGGGGAGAAAAAACCAAACAATAAAAGAAAAAAAGCCCACATCATCTTATTCATTAAGCTGTTTGTATGGAATGGAGAAGCACATAAACAACAATAAAATAATAACTAGACAAAACCAGCCAAGCTAAATTCCTACATATGTCTCTAGAGAAAAGAAATCCCTGTGAAGGGGTTAAAAAAAGCCAATTTTTAATCATTTGTCACTATATGAATAAGAGTTAGGCTCTCAAAAATAAGACAGTATTATCCTTCATGCTCACTTTCTGTAAAATGGTTACATTCTCCTGAAAATTATTGACTTGGGAGGCTGAAGATTTTGTCCAGCTATGGAGAAAAACAGAAAAGTCTTCAAAGGAAGAGATGTTTTCTGATACCATTATACACTTCAAACAAGCTCCCGCACAACTTCCTATGATCTATAAAAATAAGTGGAGATACCTGAGAACATAAAACAAGATTCTCACACTAAACAAAGATGTTTCATCCACACAGACATTTATACAAAATTTCAATAAATCTGTCTTGGAAATTCAACACTTCATGCAGCAGACAAAGGTACTGGCTCACAGTATTCTTCCTGGAAGTGCAAAGAAATGGAATGAAGTATGTTTGCTTAAATCATCTGATAAATGTTTAATGTTCTTTATGGAGCAGAGGAAACCAGCCATTCAACGTAGATCTTTTCCACAAGAGAAATAGGAATAGGATCTCCTTGCAAAACTTAGACACAAAAAAAAGCATATAGGAAGTGGAGACGGGAACAGGTAATGTGGGAAGAATATAGAAGCACTGTTCAATCATTCCAGGGATGAGGTTAAGATGAGGGTAGGAAAGCCAAATGGAGTTGAGTCTAGTTGAGGATGTCAAAGACAACAGAAGGGATTTCTCTAAGTACACAGAGAACAAAGGAAAGGGTGGAAAAGATCTGGGCCTTCTGCTGAGTGAAGCAGGGGACACAGAACATGAAAGAAGCTTAGGTACTGAATGCTGCCTTCCCAGTTTCCATGAGTAGTCCTTGATGAATCCCAGCTCTGAGAGACCAGGGGAAGAGTCTGAAGTAAAGAAGATATACCTGTGATGGCGGCTACTTAAGAGTACTAAAACAAATTAAACGTAAATAGGTGTGCGGACAGGATGCACTTGAGTGCTCAGGGAGATGGCATATGGCACTGCAAAGCCACTCTCAGTAACTTCTGAATGATCATAGAAACTGTGAGAAGTGCCTGAGAACTAAAGAAAAGCAAATGTCACTATCTTATAGACGGACAGGAATGCTGATCCTGGGAACTGCAGGCTGGTCAGCCTCACACCTTGATCCATGAGAAGGCAATGCATCAGTTAATTCTGGAAACAGTCAGCAGATGTAGGAAGGACAATAAGTTCATCAAGAATAGTTAGCATAGATTCATCGGGGCAATTCATGCTTTATCACTGTCTATGATGAAATGACTGGCTTGGTAGATGAGGAGAAAGTAGCAGATATTGTCTACCCTTGACTTCTCTAAGGCTTTCAACACTGCTTTCTCTAAGATCCTCATAGAGAGGTTGGTGAAGCACAGGCTGAATGAGCTGACAGTAGAATGGACTCAAAAGTGACAAAAACACCATGTCCAGGGATTGATGGTAATTGGCACAAAGTCTACTAGAATTCTAATCCATGGGCCAATACAGGGTCCTGTTTCACATCTTCACTAATGCTCTGGATGATGGCATCCCAGAGAGAAGAGATCAGCACCTCCCTCTCCACTTCCCCTCCCCAGGAAGCTGCCGAGAGCAGTGAGGTCACCCCTCAGCCTCCTTTTCTCCAACCTGGACAAGCCCAGACTGCCCAGCTGCCCCTCACTGACAGCCCTGCCAGCAGCTCCACTGCTCTCCTCTGGCTGTGCCCAGAGCCTTCACATCCTTCTACATCGTGAGGCCCAGAACTGCTCTCAGTGCTCCAGGTGGGGCCTCACCAACACTGAGTACAGTGGGATAATCCCCTCTCTTGAGTGTCTGAAGAAGAGGCAAAGATGCACAGATGATGCATTGAGATGGGTCTCAATTTTCTTCAGCCACCATTCTAAATTAATCCGACTAGCTTTGTTTTTCTCATTTGCTGCTTTTCACAGTATCAGACACGGAAAGAAGACACAATGAGAAATTGTATATAGGAAACTGCATTTATAAACAAACTTTTCTGCTTTGCATCCATATTCCACTATAGATGATCAAGTAATAACAGAATCAAACTCAGATTATGGAGTGAAGAGCAATTTTGCCCAACACGGCATCTGTTTAAAATCCTTCTGTGCTGAAAAGGTATGTAAAGCATGCATGGAGTTCAGTTTATCATTCTGCAATGTCCAGATTAGAGGACTTTCAAAGAGTCCTTTAAATTCATGTACGCTTCAGTGAAGCGAGCAGGACCTAATGTTTTGCAGTACCTTGAAACAGTAAAAATAAAAATAAACATGCCTTTGCAAAAACTGTTGTTTCTCTCAATCATTTTTTGTGGCAACACGTAGCAGAAAATTTCCAAGGAGGTTTGCTGATATATAGCTTAAAAATGCTGGATGTTTACAGTCAAATTAGCTTTGTCACTGCTTTATTACAAAACCAGACAAACTGGAAACTAAATGGAGAATTGCAAGGGTTAACACTCCACTGATTTTAGTTTGTCATCCTATCATAACTTGCTCTGAAGCAAAAAAAAAAAAAAAGAAAAATCTTCTGGTAGTTGACACCTCACTCATAAAATTTCAAATGCCATGAAAGTCTAAAAAGCACAGCTGAAAGTTGTAAGTTCCATAGCACCATTTTATTCCAATGAACTTTTAAAATTTAATGAGATGTTGAGCTCTTATATCACTTGTTAAAAGAAGCAACAGGGAGACACTTTGGTACACAGCTGAGGATGATTCCAGCAACAGGCTTCAGAATATGAAGTCATACATTCAGAAAAAAACCTTCTGAATTATATATTATTTAAGGGAGAAAACATACCAATATTATTTACACAAAATGTATACTCAAAAAAATGCCAGAGTAATGCTATCACAATAATAACTGCTGCACCCATATTTAATTAATACGATTTAAAAGAAAAATTTTCCTTTCTGATAACTTACAAGATGGGAGCAATTAATTTGAAGAGTTTTCCTGGATTGATTCTATAATCAATTTTTATTATAAAACTAAAAGCTATTTTGAAAGAATACACTTACTGATAAAATGAGATATGAAGGCAGGACTTACTTTCCATTACATGACATCTATCACATGTGATGTTTGCTGTGTGACAAATACCTTATCTGTGAACCAGATTTCCAACCAGTTAGAATTCATTTAGGCACTGATCCCCTAGAATCCATGTGAAATTTACCAGTTTTCAGTGGAATGCCACAGAGATGTTGCCATCTGGTACTGGAAAAAACATGAGCTGGAAGAATTTTAAGAGCTGGTAGCAAAACCTATCATGCATTACAAAACTGCCTGTCAACCACAGACATTCAAGCATTTCGTTTTCCAATATATGCAACTTCGGGCATAACCCAGTTTCTGAAAAAAAACGGACTGGGATATCATCACAGAATCCGATAAATTTTGGAACAAGTATGGCTTTGTCAAAGAACAGAAAGAAAAATTTAATCAGGGTATTTGATTTCCTTTGGTGAAGGAAATTACCTATTCCAACTAGTGCTTTTAGTCATCTATGCCAAAAGAAAGACTTCCTCCACTGAATTGATACTCCTTTTAATGATACTCCCCAGTTTTGACCAATATTTCTTTTGAGTAGTCCATTTTTTACTAGTAGAGAAGACAGTACAGTCTGTCTTGTGTTGCAATTTAGCACATACTCAAAAAGATTACTGGAATAGAATCTTTTATAACAATCTAGTAAACCTGCAGAATTTCAGGCTCTACCATTTTTCTCGTTGGTCAAGATTACTTAAGCATAGAGACTGACTTCGGTTAAAAAAGTCAGAATTACTGAAAAAAATAGGATTTTTTTTTTTTTTTCAAAACCAGCAATAATGCTACCTCACTGTGAGAAACTGGCATTCAGACCTGAAAACGAAGAAGTTACATGGGTTTCCAATTAACACACAGCTTCATTCATTCTGAAAGCAAGACATCAAAAAATGGGTCTCGGTTGTGGTACTGGCAATGAAAACAAGCATTACTCAAAGCTTAGGCCACAACTGTTCTGGCAAGAACATTACTCACTCAAATTAACTCAGGTACCATAAGTCTTTTAGAAATCCTTTAAGGAAAACAAAGATCCCAGAACTGGCTTTTCTATGCACAGCTTTTCCAAGTGATCAAAGGTACCTGGCAGCCTTCATCATATTTGTTGAGAAATTTTAAGATAGCATTAGATCTATGAAATGATCCACAGTTCTCAAAAGCAGTGAAATGCCTGTCATGCTTGTTTAAACAGTTTGCTTAGTGCAAGAGAGTGAAAAAAATCAGGCACCAATGCACACAGATGATCATTTTTTCACATAACTTAGTCGAAGTCACAAACATATGGAATAACACAGATTCATAAATATATCCTAAAATACCAGTCAGCATTGCGTAGATTAATATAAGTTTCATTTATACTAGCCCCTAAAAATCAGTATTTTTAACCATATTTCACTTTTTTTTTTTTCAAAATGTCTCAGCTCAGGTTTACTGGAAGAGTTTGGTCAAATTCACAAGTATGCTAATGTAACTTAAACAGAAACCTCATCATGTCACATACTCACTATGCAACTGACCAAGTTAGCACCACTGGGACAGCTATCAATGGTTAGAAGATCTGCAACATCAAGATACTCAGATGAGTTTTTCCAAAAAGCAAGAAATAGAAAATCTACAGTGATACAGGTGATTGAGAGGAACAATAAAAATAGATTAAGCAAAGAGGAGAGAGCTGCACTATTTTTAATTGTAGAAGTTACAGAATGTGGTTTGAAAAAGAGTGTCACTGAGAAGGATAAATAAAGAGAACATCAGACAAGGGAAGAATTCTTGGTGTGAAAAAGTGCAGTAAGTGTCAAAATGCAGTAAGAAGCTGGAAAATTATACAAACAAAAAACAGATCTGAGTATGTGAATGTTGATCAAACTAGAGAAACTTATTTAAATTACTACTCAACAAAATCTCTTCATCTCAAAACACTAACCAGCCATGAAATATCCAAAGAGCAGGAACTTCTGAGGTTAACAAAACAGCACAGAACTTTATAGGCCATCTGCATGCACCTAATTTAAAGAAAGCAAGCAGAAAACGCTACTTACTGTGTTGTGAGGCAAGAGAGAAAGGACAAGCATAAGAAAAGCTATCATGTCATGAAATGCCTAAGGTCAATTAAAAATGCAGAAAGCATGACAGGAAAGCCTGCAGCTAATACAAGGGCAACATGAGTCAAAACCATAGCTTTGGGAACTTATAGACACCACACAATTTCCCAAGTGAGTGCAAAAATATTTGGTGCAATACACTATATGCTGACAAAGAAATCTCTGTCTGGCTTCCAAAAAACTTGCGAATATGGGGAGGCATTTCAGAGTGTAATTTTTTATTTTCTTTTTTGTGTTGTACATATTCCCGGAAAGACGTCATTCAGGCAAACCTCATATAAAAATGGTGAACCATATGATAACTCTGCAAAACACTTCTAGCTGTGCTTGACCCATTTTTTAAGTTGCACTGATGGGTCTGATTTTGACCTCTGCTGGTGTTATCTCCACTGTGGGAGCAGTATAGGAATGACAGACAAAGAACTTACCAAGACATATGAATTCCAATCATAAAAAGCATGAAGAAAAGACAGAGTAAAAAATCCACTTAATCTAGACTAAGTGCATTAATATTAGAGTAAAAAAATTGGGAGAGGGACTAATGCAAGGCAATTATTAGACTGTTATAATGCCTTCTGGAGGCAGCAGATGAATACCCTTTATCTGGTAACATCAGTAAATAACCTGTTTTGTTCCTATCCTTTTGCTTCTTATGCCTGTGCCTCAAGGGATTTACAACCTAATTATGCAGCTGGGCCTACAGGTCTTCTCTGTCTCTCAGCCCCTCCTGTCCTATCGTCCTCTGTTGGTAATGTAGTGTTGGCAGCAAAGAGAGGCGAAAATTCAGCTTAGGAGTTGATATGCAGAAAATTCTCTATTTTCAAACACAGAATCTTGAAACCAGATTTTAGCAAACCCTATCTAATCATAAAGCAAGGAAAGCTAAACCACAACTTTTTCCACGAAATCATAAAGACAGCAGCAGAGATACAGACATAGGACAGGATACAATGTTAGGTGTAGCAGCGCTCCTAGCACCATTCCAACGAGAACACCAGGACACTAGCACTGGATAGAGTCACTTTGCCTGGCTTTCTAGAAAAACCTCGGACCAGATTCATCCAGTACTCACTGAAATCATGTATAATTTCTGTTTTGTCACACGGATGCCAAGCCAGGCTGTCGCCAGGGCCCAGCTTCCCTCCCTTGCTCCTTCAAAAGAGGTCAGAGAAGAACAGATTTCATTGATCTGAGCTCCCTCTGCTGCTGCCTGTCTAAACAAAGCCTGTCTGCAGGGTTGCCTGCAGTTCTGGCACCACTCAGGCCAGCACAGCTGGTCTGCAGCTGGCAGATCCAGAAAGCAGATCAGACCACAGCACATGCACTTGGCAGCACTGCTCTATCTTTGCTTATCATTTTAAAATCACTGAATAAAAAGATCAGGTTTCTCTGGGTACAGGGGAAGTAACTGCTGGCAGCTCCTTTAGGTCTTTACAGGTTTTGGTGGTAGCTATGAGGGACTGAAATGTTGAAACACTCAGTGAATGTGCACAGGTTTCAGGCCAAATATATCTAATTATCCATCTAGCAGGTGTCCGGTTTTTTGTGCACAGACTTTTCCCCTGCAAATACTTTCTCACAGACAAAAATGTATGTGTGGGCGAATCTTTTGCAGCATTAACTTTTCATCCTTAATTGTACAAGTTAATATGAGCCAAAAAAGTCAGCAACTCAGCACTGTGAGCACAGATGGAAGTTCAAAATGCCTCTAGACAGACTCTTCTCCTTTGGCATGTCCCCTTTCCCTGTCTGAATATAAAATAAGATGAATGTTATTTTACTAAAAATTTCTTGGAAAGGCAAAGGGGTGTTATTCTAAACTAAGGTAAAATAACATTGTATAAGAAGCAATGAGAGGGAAGAAACAATGTGCTCCAAATTCTTTAAGTATCTACTATATCTATGAAATGTCCCGGAGGGCCTTAGAAACCTACTTGAAATCTCTAAATGCTTTACTATCAGACTCTTCTACAAGTATTTTCCAGCTTGTAGTCAAAAACAGTCTTAACAAAGTTCTAAGTGGTTGTAGTTAGAAAACTTGTTATTTTCTTTTAATGTCACTGGGTAGGTTCTCAGGAAGACTTTTACAAAAGAAACATTGATCTAGCCTAGAATAAAATTGCATTGTGGCTGTATGATCCTTATACAGCAGATTTAACATCACCATCTCATGGTATGACAATAGAATATCTAGAATGTTAATAATCACAAATATTTATTTTTGTATTTCTTGACAATTGTACCTTTCCTATAAGCTGTATCACAACTTCATGGGCAAAGTTAGAAGCTACACTGTAATTGTAATTACTTTGCAATCAATGCTTCCTTCCCTCTCTTTTCTGGGAATTTTCCCTCCCACTTTATTAGAGCAGCAGGAGAGTTTTAAGAGGTTTTTAATAAGCTAAATCTGTATTCATTTCCAGAATTATAAGCAAGTTGTGTTTTAAACTTCCAAATGCTCCATATCTTTTTTGCAAGTCTATTTAAACACCATCAGGAGACAACCTTGGTCCACAAAACACTGGGCAAGTATTTCTTAAAATGACTATTTGTTACAATCTGCTGACTCCTTTTGCCTCTACAATTAATAGGTAATTAACTGCATGCTAATTGCAGTTATTGCTTTTTTGAAATTTGAAAAAACAAAACCCAAACCAAAGAAAAGCTATACATCAGTAGTTTCATTTTAGTTTGCTGCGTTTTAAGGAATTAAAAGTGAGACATGATGGCTAAATGAAACATATGTAGACAGACTACATCAGTACACAGTACTCTGTGTACGCAATATTAAACAAAAAATTGATACTTTTTGCTCCTTCAAGGAACACTAAGATCAAGGTAGAATATTATTTTTTTCTTATTTGGTGGGTTCTCTGAAATTATTTATATGTAACATATTTCTGGGACACTGCTTTCCATATAGCAACTTACAAATTCTTTGGCTTTGTTATATTGAAAAGTAACAGTAAAACTTGTGTTCCCAAGTAAGTTGCTGCATTTCATCAGGTTTCATTACAGGTCCAGCTCACATGAGCAGATACACCTCAGCAGTAACATGTTCCCCTCCTGGGAAGCCTGGAGGTCACCACGGTGCTGCTGGCCACAGTCCAGTCCAGCAGTGCCCCAGCTGCCCCCCAAGCCCCCCACACTCTGGTAGTGTCACAGTTCCAAGAACCAGCTGGTGAAGAAAACACACCAGCATCAGCATGGCTTAACTGCATCTACAAAATTCATTAAATTAACATCAGAGATCCTCCTTCTTAAATCAGTTCAGCGATGAAATAGAAGTTGATTTTTACATACTCCTCACAACAGCATTTTCATCCAAACCCATTTTTTCAAAGATTAAATACTGCAGAAAAAAAGAGATTACAACTCCTTCTTCCACTCTACCAATTTAAGAGTCAATTCAACAAAGTATTTCAGCATATGTGCAAATTAATCACTTGAATATATCCAAATGAGACAAGATTTTAGCAACCAAATAAAGCACAGGATTATTCATGTACTTTTTTTAAAGCAATTTTATGACTTGCAGTCACAAGAAAGCAGGAAAAAAAAGCCTGTTACTTCAGATGAGGGAGCTTAAGCTTCTATCAAGCAGAGCAGTATTAGAATCTCTAACTGAATATATGTCCCTATTATGACAATCTCCCAGCAACCACAAAGCTCTTGGCTCATCACCTTTTCATTAAACAAGTGACCCCCACTGTTCTTACTTTTTCACACTCCCTACAATGATTATCCATGGTGTCACCTAATGAAAGTATAAATGTCGTACATGCAACATCTTCAGACAGTAATAATAATGAGCAGTACAGGAGTATCTTGCTAAAGGTTGTTTGGAAAGTGAATTTATAGTAACAGGACCAATTTATTCTCCTGGCACTAAAACCCCTAAACACAATGAAACTTTGGTTTACTTTCTTTCTGTGGTAGACCAAAGGTTCCTCTTAGCAAAACGTGGTAGCACTATTTTTAGTAGAAATTGGGGTGGACAGGGAGCTGGCTTCACCTGCAGATGCAGAGAGCTTCAGCTTTAAACGCTGGGAGACACCTAGCTAGGAGAAATGACATCCTTTACATCAAGGTGAGAGAACAGAAAGAAGAGTTGTCTAATAGGAACTAATATGTTAACCAGTTTGTTACAAATAACGTGCTGTTCTTAGTTTCAATATTTGATTGGGTAATTGCCAGCTATATATACGGTTCTGTTCCTTATCCTCGTTATTGATTGGATCCTGTACCCTCTACCTCATCTATATACCTCTGTTTTTTCTGGGTTTCAGGATCTTTGGAAGTTGTCCCTGGTACCATGCGGCTTCTATATTTGTTATTTTTGCATTAAAAGTTCTTTGTTTTGAGGCAACTCCATGGTTGCTGCCTCTCTGTATTTAATGCCACATATTCCCTGGCTGGCCCAGTTCTGTGTGGCCACTCCCAGAGGCCATAACTCATAGCAGGGGAGAACTTCCTGTCTTCTCTGTCAAAGAACTACCAGGTTCTCTTTCTACTCAGACCTGATTCATCACCTTCACTACTGGGGCTCAGGATAAATCTCTCCTCAGCTTTTGTGCTCAAAAGACTTTTTTTCATTTTGACTATGCAGAGGGCATGAACAGATGACTGCTGTTAGTACAGTAATAATAAGCTAGTTGAGGGGCATACCGCCCTTAGCCACCCAAAGCAAAAAAAGATTGCCAAGTACTCCATGAGCACTGGAACAATGAACATTTTCTCTTCTGTACCAGTTGGTACATGATCAGCTAATAGATTTCAATGATTAAAGCACCAAGTGATTGCCATGGAATGACAGATATCAACTATGGAACAGCAACTCACTGAATATCTAGTTCCTTCCTACATGTTTTAACTATCTCATTCTAATAATCTGATACTGTATTTGGGTATTACAACATACACACCTGCATCAGAGGATATAACATATTCACAGAAAGTTATGTTGCATAGTTCTCTACATACGTGTATCATGTATTACATTTTGTTTTGGGGCTCCGTTGTTATCTTTTTTTTTTTTATTTTATTATGCAACTCTAATTACATTTAAATACTAACTACAATTTACTGAAAGACCCAAACCAAGCTCAGGTAAATGTAGCCCTAAACAATTTCTATATATATTAATTTCTAAATATAGAACAAACAATACATAAACAGAAAGTAAGTACTCTAAAAATATAAGCAAAGAAAACATCAGACTTGCCATTACAGTATCAACTCCTACTCCAGAGTTCCAAAGACAGCATTAGTTCTTTTTGGTACTATGGATGAGTGGAGAGTGGTGGATGTTGTCTACTTGGACTTCATCAAGGCTTTCTGCACTGTGTCCCATGATATTCTCATAAGCAAACTCAGGAAGTGCAGGCTGGACAAGAGGACAGTGAGGTGGACTGACAACTGGCTGAACAGCAATTCTCAAAGGTCATGATCAGTGGCACGGGGTCTCACTGGAGGCCTGCCATTAGTGGTGTCTTGCAGAATTCAGTACTGGACCTGGTATAGTTTAACTTGGATGAAGGGAGAGAGTGCACACCTCAGCCCATTTGCTGATGACACAAAGCTGCGAGGAGTGGCTGACACCCCAAGAGCTGTGCAGCCCTTCAGAAGGATCTCAACAGATTGGAGAGATGGCCAGAAAGAAATCATATGAAATTCAACAAAGGCAAATGCAGGGTCCTGCACTTGAGGAAGAATAACCCCAGGCACTAGGACAGGCACACTAACCTGCTGGAATGCAGCTCTGAGGAGGACTTGGGAGTGGACAACAGGGACTCCATGAGCCAGCTGTGTCCTTGCCCAAAAAGCTATCCTGGGTGCATTAGGAACAGCACTGCCAGTAGGTCAGGGGAGGGGATCCTGAACCTCTACTCAGTCCTAGTAGTCATCTGAAGTGCTGTGTCCAGTTCTGGGCTCCTCAGGACAATAGACAAGGTGCTCATGGAGCAGGTCCAGCAGAGGCTTCACTTTTCTCATGAGAAAAGGCTGAGAGAGGTCAGCATCAAGAGGAGAAAACTGAGAAGGTATCTCATCCATGTCTGTTAGTGTCTGCAGGGAAGGGTCAGAGCATGGACCAGGCTCCACTCCACAGTACCAAGCAATAGCACAAGAGGCAAAGGGCAGAAACTGATAGTCAGGAAGGCAAGTTCCACCTGAACATAAGAACTTTACTATGTGAGTGACTGAGAACTGCAGATTGTCCAGAGATGTTGTGGAGTCTCCCTCACCAGAGATATTCCAAGGCTGTCTGAACAATCCTGAACATGCTCTAGGATAACCCTGCTTAGGCATGGAGGCCGGACTGGATCCAGTGGTCCCTTTCTGCCTTAACCCATTCCCTGATTCTGTAGTAAGGGTGAAGGATACATAACTGGTCCGGGAAGCTTTTTAAGGAAACTTTTTTGTCACTAAATGTCAGTTAGAGAAAGAGTGCAAAAGTATTTCTTTATCTGTAACAATCAATAAATATCTATGACCAGAGAATAAAGAACATTAGAGGTTTTAATAAATTCTGTAAATTACAAGCATAACCATCAATGGTCTTTATAATCCCTTATTTTTTAAAAAGAAAGGTGAGGTCTATTAAAATTAAATGCTTAAGTTCCATCTTTTCCCAAAACACAAATAAAGATACTGACCTATTACTATCAGCCTAATCTTGCAAAAAGAAAAAAAACTGCTGCTGTATCCATCTTATCTGAATAGTCATATCAAATGTTGCAAACTGAAAATAAGTGTTTCTAAGTGTTACTTGAAGAAGTAAGTTTAATTTTGTTTCACATCAGTTCTAGTGTTTTTCTAATGCCTTCAAAGTATTCCAATAAGCATTAGGTAGTTTATATTTAGGAAAATATATATATCTGTAAATCCTACTATAAGTACTTAAATCTTGCCAGTTTCGTGTTGAATATTTCCTTTTCAAATTTGCTTCCACAAATAACTTAGGCTACTTCACTTTCTTCCTGAATTTCTCATTTCCCATAAGAAAAACTTAAATTTTAATAAGTTAAACACAAGGCTCAAATGAAGAGGTTGTGTAAGACATTGCTTGCATAAAACATGAAACAGAATCATGATTATACCCAGTGAAAATGAAGAATCTCACATTTAAGTTGTTAAAGCCATGGGACAGTACAAGCTATTCAAGGCAGCTCTTTAATATAACATGAAGGGCTTATGCCATTTTGCCTAGCTCAACTTGTAATCTCTTAAAAGGTCTTTAGGTTAATTATATCTAAATACCTTTTTTTCCTGAGAAATTACAGAAGCGATACACAATATGTAAAGAAGGCCTGTTTAATGCCCTACTAATATCCTAAGGCTTTAACAATAATTAGACAGAAGTACTGTGAACCAGAATTTATGAGGCTAATCACTGCCTGAAGCATACATTATAGGATACTTTCTTTAAAGGGTAGTATTGGTTATGTAATACCCACTACAGCGATTGATTCACTTACACAAAAGAAAGAAGCTGGTATATGAAGACAGATAAAGTAATTTACAGGTATTCTTGCCGGAATTTTGTCTGGCATATGAGCATCCCAGGAAGTTGCAGGAGTGTATTTTAGAGCACCATGACTGTCCTAGGGTGACGTTATGGTGCTTGTTATCTCCAATTGTGTGTTCTGTTTGTGCTGGGTATTATGTCCTGTGCTTTCAGGACTGACTCTGAAAGTGAAGGTTTGTTTTGTCTCGTTATCAGCCGGCTCACCTCCCCCCTGGTCTGTGTTTAGGAGAGGCTAGGCTTCGCTTGCTCGCTTGCTTTCACTCCTACTTTTTGCTTTGCCCTTGCTTTTGCTTATTACTTAGTTCAGCTAGGCAGTCCAATTTTTTCCCTGGACTGTTTTTTTCCCCCCCTCTCCCTTTCCTGGATACCATCTGAACCTGTTCCGGACGGGGACCTGGGAAACACCAAGGAACACCGGGAGTCTGCATTCTGTCACCTGCAGCAGCCACCCCCAGCACCGGAGACTGATAACTGGGAGACCACTCACAGGAGAGACTTTCTGAGTTTGTCATCCTTTCAGAACGGTGAAAGAGTTTTTGCCATCTGGTGTTGTTCATTTTTTTGTGCTGGGGAGTGTTTTGCTTGTTAAATAAACAGGTTTTTTTCCACTCCTCTCTGAGGAAATTCTTCCCGAACCCGGTGGCGGGGGGAGAAGTCATGGGGGTTTGCGTTCTGGGGGCTCCTTCCGGAGGTTTTCCCCCAAATTTGCCCTAAACCAGGATGATACATTTAAAATTCAAAAAAAAAAGAAAAAAAAAAAAAAAAAGAAAAAAAAAGGAAGAAAAAAAAAAATAAAGCCCCCAAATGGGTAAAAACTGATCTGGATTTACTAATACAAAAAAAGAAAACAGTTTTGTACAGTAATATATTTATTAAATACTTCCATACATGCTCAGAATATCCATATATTAACTACGGAAAATAGCAGTAAAATGAAATTAGCTATTCTACACATCTGAACAAGTCTGTATTAACAAACTCTTGAGAACTGTCGCACAGCATCAACAGTCAGTCTGTGGATATTCTTGTCCTCCCAGAAGATGCTACTACTACTTTCTGAATTAGCTGCTATTTAATTTCACTTATTTCAGTATAGAGAGGTTAGCAGTGCTAAAATCATGCAACTACTGAAATCCTGAGATAAATGGCAAGCAATTCTAAAGCTTGTGACACAAAGGACCTACAAAACAATTTCTGTTTCTCAGGATTTTCAAGCAGCAGCACAGTTCATAACAACGAAATAACTGCGCTAAATAAATTTGAAATTTAATAGCCATCTAATGCAGTCACATAATTTATCAGTCATGGTCAGTTGATTTATTAAGCATTTTACATGGTCTCCCATAACATCCTTCTCTCCAAACCAGAGACAAATGAATTTGATGGATGGACTGTTTGGTGTATGAGAAATTGGCTGGACAGTGGCATCCAAAGAGCAACAGTCAATGGCCCAGAGACCCAGTGGGCATCAATGATAAGTGGTGTCAAGAAGAAAAGGCTCCAGGGAGACCTTTCTGTGACCTTTCAACACTTAAAGGGTGCTTACACGAGAGACATGGACAAAGTTTTCAGCAGGGCTTCTTATGATAAAACAAGGGGTAATGGTTTTAAAGTAAGAGAGGGTTAATTTAAAGATAAGAAAGAATTTTTTTTTTACAGTGGGGGTGGTGAAACTGGCACAGGTTTCCTAGAGAATTGGCAGATGCCTCATCCCTGGAAACATTCAAGATCAGATAGGACAGAACTCTGAGCAATCTGGCCTGGTTGAATATCTCTGCTCATGGCATGGAGGTTGGACTAGAAGTCCTTTAAAGGTCTCTTCCAACCCAAACAATTCTGTGATCTTCATTTGTACTTGTCTGCAAGGGTAAGGACAGGCTGTGAAACATCTGGGTGGGGAAAGTTCTGCAGAAAAGGACTTGGTATCTTGGAAAGCAGCAAAACGCACATGACTGGTGCATTCGGGGAATAAATTCATCCCTGCACGATGGTCTAGGGCTGGAGCACAGGCCCTGCTGAGAGGCAGAGGGGCATTTTGAGTCTGGAGAAGTGGTTTGGGGGCACATAAAGCCGGTTTCCTAAAGCAGCTTTCCTGTACCTGCAAGGTCATCAAGACAAAGTGAGGTTCCAACAGTGATGCATGCTAGAAATGAGGAAAAAAAAAAAGTGTAATTTGAAATAAGAGTTTCAGATTGGATGTCTGCTTCAGACTTTTGCCCCATGAGGACTGCCAAGCAGGGGCACAGAGAGGCTGTGCAGACCTGATCCTTGGAGTCTTTGATACATAACTGTCCTACAGGGGAGTGGACTAGAGACCCCCTGAAGTCCAGGTTGAGTGACCTCATTCTTACGATATTGTAGCAAGCCAGTGGTTTCTCAAATTGTTCAACACATCATTTACAATTTGGCAATTGGGGGAAGCACGCAGAACTCTTTAATTCATTCCAAGACATACTATTTAAAATGTTTTTCATTTCAAATGTAAATGCCTATTTTCAAATGCAAGTTATTTCATTCTTATTTACAGATTTTAAAATGTCACCAGCTGTTATCTTAAAATTCTTCTACACTTTTTTTGCAGGTCAATTGTCTTCGATTTTTTTTTTTTTTTTTAGTTGTAAGACCATATTCCTTTACTTTAAAAGTACTAATATCAGTGTTGTTTGTCACACTGTGATATTATAATTTTTAACGGTGTAAGCAGAGATTAAATAAGTTTTGCTACCCCAGGCCTTTTCAACAAATGATGGTTTGCCATGCTTAGGTAGAGTGAGTTCATTTTACTCTTCAAAATCCCTAAATCTGTTTGAGAATCATTATTCTCAAAGGTGTAACTCTTTTCCCATTGTGCAGGTATATTCTGCTTTCTATGTTACTAAATATACAATTTTGTATATGGCTATATTGAAATGCATTTTTCTCAGCATGAACTTAGTTCACTAAAATAATCTAGATTGCTTGGCATCAACGGTCTATCTTCAGTGTTATTTACTACCTCTTTCCTTGTATCACCCAAAGATTTCAACAGCTGTAATTTTATATACACCTAGAAGATATACATACAAATAGCAAATGATTGCTGATCTCTCCCCTATCTCTTTCAATATATGACACCAGTCTAGGTTCAAATTAAGAAACCAAAATTCATGGAAAAAGTAAGATTCTAAAGCAAAAGAAAGATGATGTTAACTTCACTCTGAGGGTTATAAAATTGGATTTATAAATCTGAGCTAGACTAGTCTTCTTATGAATAAATAAATATTTCTTAGCTCCTCTTTTGCTGCCTGAGAAAGAAATGAATGTGACAAGACTACCCAGGAAGAAGAAACTTCCCAAGAAATCAAGCTAGATGTCCCTTGCAGCAGAATATTACAGCTACAAATCTCAACTTCTGTTAAGTATTAGAGAGTTCCCAGTGCTACAGCAGCAAGTGACATATTCTGACCTCTTTCTCCAAGTATTTAACAGATCCTTATTCCTTTTCCTGGGAAGCACAGCAAATATAAAAAATGAATACAGTAAATCTCAAATCTATAAAATACTGTCTTTATAAATAAATTATACTAGACTCTACTCCATTTAATCTTTTCCCATTATACTAAAAGAATCCTACAGAGTTACAAACACTGCAAGACTGATGTTTTTAAGCAGATGCTTAAATTTTAAGACATATTCAATTATGAGACACTGAAAAATAGCTTAAATACAACTCTCAATTTACACAATGAACAGTTTCTCTTCACCTTGTGTTTTGTAGTAAATATTTGAGACATTTTAATTAGTAGTCCCCCCAAAAAATAGTTTATTATTATTATTTTGTAAAGGGATAAATGGGATCATTGAGAGATTAAAAAATCAAGACATTAACAGTAAAGACTATAATAGCACTCAATTCTGATACTTTATTTACATGGCCATAGAGTTTTTCAAAATATCTCAGCATTTCTAAATTTTCTTTTTTTTAACCAATTTATTATGCAAACAAATACATAATGCTTCATGTATTTTTCCTTAAGCATAAAACTAATTCTGCTTGCAACAGAGGATTATGCTAAAAATAAAAACATCTTCATGTACTTGCCATCTAGTGTGAAACTAATTAAAACTTAAAAATTCAACAGCTTTTTTCATAACATTAGAACATATGTTATTTAACAAAGAATATTTAGCAAAATGTGTGGGTCAAACTTGAACTACTCGTTATCATGCACAACACTGTTTCAGACTGTGAATTTCAGTGTCTCAATCCATCAGCTCCTCCTTCAAAGTCCAGTATCCTGCTCTGCATATCAAGAGCACAAGACAAGCATGGCAGGTATCCAGGTTCTACTCCTCTGCTGAACTCAGAAACATACAACATATATGGAAAATTATTTTAAAAGGTCAATCGCAGCCTCCAAACAGCAAATATCCTACGTACCCTGACCTATCAAAGGTTATGAATCGACAATCAGTTCAATATCTTCCATCTTGTCCCTTGTTTTCCACACAACAGAGAAGTGCAAAGGTCACAGTAACTCCAAGCCCAGGCACAATTCTATCTACACTGTTTTTCCAGAGCTTTCTGCTCAATGCACATGGTTTATCTGCCTGAATGTTTGACTCTGTAATCAGATGACAACACAGATATAGGACAAATAGGATAAATAACTGCAGCTTCACTTGCAAAGTAAATTAATATAAACATAAATATCTAGACATAGAATCTAGTCCCACATACTATCCCCACAAACTATGGTAATTTATTCTTTGCTTTGAACAATACAGAGATGAGATGAGATGATGAGATCTTCACTCCACTCCTTCACACGCACAATACCTGCAATCCTAAGGCACAGCTCTTACTAATACCAGCTCCATTAGACCTCACCAGTTCGTTGGGGTTTTTTGTTTTGTTTGATTTTAATCAGAAGAAAGACAAACACAACCAATAAAAGATGGTATCTGGAGGTACACAGAGTTTGGAAACAGAGATGATCATGGTCTGCCTACCACTGATTTGTGTGTTCAAGATTTCCCCATGACCCTAGAAAGAAAGTGAACAAAAAAGACCCCTGCATTGCTTGGCAAAAATGTTATTTAAAAATAAAACAAAATATAGGATGCTGAAATAAGTTCAGAGCCTGCTTTAATCAAATACACCGAGGTCAGGTTGTAGAAGTACACATGAAGAGCTGCACTTTAGGGTAAATTTAGGGAGGACACCCCTAAATGTCACCCTAGGACAAGCCTGTTAGGACTTGCAGTCAGTGCTCTTTTGAATTATGCAAATCTACACACGTAGATAAAAAAAATTAGCTGATTGTTATTCTGGGACCAGCCACAAGCTGTCTTTGCCTCTGTCTCTTACTTTTCTACACCCTCTTTTTAAATGTGGTGTCTTGGTATTTGCTGTTTTCTAGGTATTTTTGATACCCTCACTGCTATTAATATTTTTTTGAGTACCTCTAGCACATTGATAGAGAATGTACCCCAAAAGTAATTAATCTTTCAACAGTACATTTCCTATGTTCACATTTCCTCTGTTCCTATCATATGTTAACAAAATAACAATGTTAAATGCGTAATTGAGGGGTTAAGCCAATTTATAAATTTCTTTTTTAAAAATTAATATTGATTCAATGTTCCAATTTGACATACACAGCTCTATTAGTTGGTGGCAACATACTATGGTCTGATACAGTGAGAATCTTTTTTTTAGAGGCGTAATGGAAAACTCAAGTTTTCTCTTAGGGTATTTCCAGATATGAGTACTAACAAAAAAACCCCCTTGTTTTGTTGAGTACTTGTATAAGAACAAAATTTGCACATAAAATTTTACCATACCCTGACAGTCCTTGAAGCATTTTTTTGAATAAAAAAAAATTCTTAGTGCAAAGCATATCTTCAGGACAACCTACAGAAACTTGACCACACTTAATAGAGCTGTCAAGACTCTACTTAAATGGAATTATTCTTATAACTGACCTCTGTTTTATGTGTGTATCCTGATGGGACCAAGAGTGAAGGAGAAAGAGCAGGTAAAGAAAATAAAGCAGAAAAAGAGTGTCACAGTTAAGATATCACTGCACTATTTTGTATATGTACAACACCACCAAATTCAGCACAAGTATTTCAATATTTGACATTACTACATTTGTTAAAGATGATGCCAACATTATTGCAGCTTTTTAAGCTAAAGATCTTTCTCTGTCACTCATCATCTCATAACTATGTGAAAGTAGAAGGGTCAAATTGCACTCTGGCATATCCATTTCTGTTCATTAAAACAGCCAGGTTTTACTGCACACAAATCTTGAGAAACATGAGACAATGAAAGAGCACACAATTAACAGAGAGTACTTAATGTTATCTCTACTCAGCAGCGCCAAGTGCCTGTAATAGAGCAAGTCCACTGTAATTCCATGAAAGATAAGATTTATATATCCTAGCACTTGTGTAATACACCAATGAACAGCATAAAATTGATATAATGGTTCTTCAGGGCTACAAAACGTGTTTTCTTTTGCAGTTTAATTGACAATGACTAGATTGACCTTTTCTCTATAATTGTAACTACAGTAGAGCAATTAGACAAATCGTCACCTCCATAATTTCTCACACATAATACGCAAAAGCAGAAGTATCACACTGTTAATCACCTTTTCATGCTGATGTTACAGCAGAACAATATTTTACACTTGCATAGATGAGTAAAAGCTGGAGTGAAAAATCTTTTTTAAATTATATACTTCAAAAAATGAAAAGTGACAACTACAGAAATGAAATATTAGAAATATTTTAAATCCTCTGATCTTCCACATACTGTCTTAAATGAACATTTGTGTCCTTCACCATTACTATAATATTTTTTTATGACAGTTCACATTTTCATTTATATTTTGGCTCATTTAGAGCCCCTGTATTGTAAGTAGTAGTAGTAAGCAGATACTTTTATACAGATATTCTGAACCACCTGTGCATATCAAAAATACTCCACAATTTGTAACATTTGAATTTTACACCAGACAATTCAGTATTAGAGCTGTCTCCTTGTTTTTCATTCCCTCTTCCTCTTCTCTGAAGGTATTTACTGCCACCTTAAAAGACGAGGTAACAAAACCACAAAACTCTTTGTCCTGCGCTATTATCCAAAATGACCGTGATTGTTAATGGGAAATTGCAGAGTATCTTGTTTTAGTAAGGGATTTCTTCACAAGACAGAAAGAAATGCACAGCTACCAGAAATGTTGAAAAACATTGAAATTAATGTCCAATATAATGTATGCAATGTTACAACTAGCTGGGAAAACTGTATTCGTTTTTTATGAATAAGTTCATAATATAGACTTTACAATATATCATTAAGTTTCATCTCATATTACTAGAATAGGGTTTGATCTTAATATATGACTAACTCTGAAAACTGTACATTTATCAGTAAAACTTCTGTGTTGAAACATACATCCTTTATGGAAGATTCTGCAAAAAAATTCACTTCGATGATCCAGACCAAACTCTGCATAACAAGCATGAATATATATACCTTTATATATACAGATGCTATCCAATATTCAATATTTCAATGTAAAAAATATTTTGAAATTTCAGGAAAAATTTAAGCATTCCATTGAATGATGAAACCTTTATAGAGAAAAATGTAAAACATCACCTTACTATGTATGTATTTGTTGTAAGAATTTGTTTTCCAAAAGTGGAGGGATTTTGTGCAACTTTTGTTCCAGACATTTACAAAGATACCACTAACAAATGCTGGTTTTTAACTTGAACATAGCTGGGTTACCTATGTCAACTATACCACCAGTAAATTTTTAAATACTGTAAGCTGAGAGCTGATGCTCAGCCGAAGTACCTAAAAATTATTTCTTTTTCCTGTAGCCTTTTGCCATGCAATTGAACAACATATATGAATCTTATATGCCCATATGACTTGCTATAATAAGACAATTAATAGCAAGTTTCTATTTAGCACCACTGTTCTCACAGCACTTGCTGAGAAAGACAAATTGTGACAGGCAATAAGCAGGATATGAAGAAGGGTTTCTAACGCCTTCCCTCCTGACAAGTAGCATAATTTGCAGTCTCAGAAAGAGAAGCTTTACTTTGCTCTGCAATACTTTTTTGACCCTTTGAATGATCAAAATAATGATGTAAGATGAAGCTTGAAAGGGAAGTGAGATAAATAATTTGGTGAAATAAAGCTGAAGATCCAGTGACAAATTCTATCTGTAAACTCATTTTTTGAGCCTTTGTTTTAGGACCTGGAGACTGCAAAAATATGTGTTGGAAATGTCTAATCACCAAAACGATATTAATGTGTTAATAAGACTGTAAATGAAAGGACCAGAGATTAGGGCAAGATCTAGAGAAGAATAAAACCCTGCCAGCTGTTCTTACTTCTCTCCTAGCAGTTTCCATTTTGGCAGTCAATAAAAAAAATGCTTCCAGAAGGTTTTTATCATTTAATTACAGATGCTTATAACACAAAATTCTAGAAAAAAAATTTATGAAAAAAGGAAAAATAAAACCAACTTAAACACTACACATTCCTTTAACTTCTAAAAAGTTCATGTTTTATCTTGATATATGTTACAGTACAGTATGTCCATTGTCTTGAGTACTTGGAGCAGTACTTGAAGAGACCAATCTATCCACAGCTGTTTAAAAAAATAAAAATTAAATTCCAATTTCAATGTTTTCTGATTGGTATGCTAGTACGAAATGGCTACAACAGTGAAAATTCAAACTCTAATTTTGAACTCCTTTTTACAAAAACTGTGGTTTTCACATTGCTTCATCTTATTTATTTCATAAAACTCATAGATATTCAAATTAATAGATATATGAATATATCACCATTTAGACCAGGACTAATCAGGAAACATCTCTGCAAACTTCATTCAGCAAATATTTGACAGTATTGACTACTGGGATTCATTCATCATACAGAAGAACAATTAGTCAAAGCTATGTTACAAGCAAAAATAAAAGTTTATGCGCTACTAAAAATTCTTTTGAAATGCGTATTTCACAATTTGATCTAAAGTGTTTAAGCACATTCTTAACAGCCCTCAATTCTGTGGTAAGATTTTTTCAAAACATGACTATGTTTTAATTAGAAAATTAAATCTGTCAGGGACAGCAAAGAAAAATGTTTATTACAGCATTCCATTATAGTAATCTATAGGAACGACAATAAAGAAAGCATCTTTTAGAAGAGAATTACACAGGAAACTCCTCATAGTAGAGACCTTTATCTTTTTGCTTAGACCACATGTTTAGAACAATTGTTTAGCATCACAGGTAAGGAGATATATGAGCAAGATATTACTAGAAAACCTAATTTTTACTTTTATTTCAATTCTCTTCTTTTGAATTCTGAATGCCAAATGCAAAACCAAAACAAACCTAAACCAACGTTATTTTTCTTGGAAGTTTATATAGTTTTAAAATAGAACAGATTTTTGTGGTTTTATGCTGAATTGAGGGTTGAATACAGCCTGAACTTTCTGAGATACTCTAGCTATTATTGAAATCAAGAGCATCCATTACAGTCAGCTCCAAGCTACAATAATTATTGGCAGATCTGTTGCTACTATCATCAAAAAGAGACCAGAGACAGGCAGGAAAGCAGTCCAAATGGAGACTACTGAGCACAACTTAGTTATACAGAATGTATTTTCTTTTTTCTCCAGTTGCCCCAGGAGAATCTACTATCATTTAAAATTCCTGACACAGTCTCCCAGGCTAAAAGACAATTAATGGATGCAAGCCCGAGCATGCACTTTTAATTTTTGCCCTGCTGAAATGCTACAGAATGGCACAAATTTTCTAAGCTAAATTCAGCTGGCTAATAACTGTTATGTCTGAAAGTAGACATGGGACCACAGTTTGCAATACAGATTAAAGAAACGCTTCCTTTAAGTAAGTGTACCAAATGGATATGTATTTTATATATGCATGAAATATATATCACATATGCAAGGAAAGGCATTCTCTCAATACAACCTACATGTGCCAAAATTTAAAGGAAGACTTTAAAAGAAATCAAAGCCATTACATACAGACATGTAAAAAAGAAACTGCTGAAAACTGGCAGCCAAAAGAAATACATAGCTGGGAAGAAAATAGAGCTATACAAGGTAAGACCTTCTGCTTTAAGTAATTTATTCACAGTAGGCAAGTATTTTCAGTGTCTGAAAAGACTGAATAAATATTTGAATGCCGTATGACAGACCTTTCTTAGGAATATTTTATACACTTTTCAGCCTAACAACAAATTGTTATGTGTTGTTGATAAAAAGCTCCCAAGCATCACAGAAAAGCAACTTATGTAATAGATAGGTATTTAGACTTCATAAGTAAAATTCACCTGAATCAATTCGATATGGACATAAATATTTCAAGAGTGGGTATCTTCTCAGTGACAAAAAATTAAGTTTGTTAGATTCTAAGTCGATTAATGTATGATTTATAAACACGCTGAAAAATGTTGGAATGAATGTATTTTATATACCAAGCACAGAATTAATTAATGACTATAAAAGGCCTTTTGTCTCCTGTTAATACTGTGCAAATCAAATGTATCTCCCGAATTTACTCTTCCAATCCAGTATGGCTGATTTTTTTTTTCCCTTTTATATCAGCTCATGCTTGATTTTAGAGATTGAAATAAATTGTGCAACTTCAGTAGCATTGAAAAGGACTTTCAAGGAGCTTAGAAACATGAATTGGCAGAACTGCAGAACTCCTAATAAAGTTAAGCAAATAGCAGTATGTATCTGGAAAGAATCAGAGGTAGGCAGAACAATTTATAGACAATCTACTATACACATCTGTGAATTTGAAATTCAGTTTTATAAGTTAATTCCCATGGTTCAACAGTAGATGGAGAACAAAAATTAACCTTTGGGTTCTGTTCTGTTCTGCACTGGGCAGGATCCACAAGCAGCTGATGAGTCTTTCTGGCAGCCAGGCTTTATAGACTCTGCATCCAGTCTCAGGTTTTGAAACAAACGGTTTAGCATCACTAACTCTTGGTAAAGTCTGACTGAAAAGTACTGTGGCTCCAGCAAAAAAAATACTAGTGATATGTTACTCCTCAAGCAATAAATTATAGTAAATCAGACTTAGAAATTTGCCTAGGTGTGACTCTTAAGATTTCCCTAAGTCTTCCTTAAATCTTAAGACTTCCCTAAATAGGAAGCATTCATTCATTTAAGCCCTTTAGCAGATCTACTCATACGCAAAAATCTGTTATAATCCATCCAGAATATATTATATATGTATGTGTACATTTGCATACAAAAAATGAAATAAAAAGGTAAAAGCATAAATTTCAAGATACATTCTTTTTGAAAGAAAAGTAGCAAAATATAAATAAAATCATTTTGAAACTGTAACTACACCAATCTCAAATAACAAGTGTAAGGTGTACTTTAACACACAAATTTTTTTGTGTGAAACCAGATGTATCATGTATGGCTTGTTATTCTGCTGACTACTATAAAATGTTCATTTAAAGTACATTAATTTTTCTAGAATGAAATTAAAGTATTAATCATTAATGACATGTCATTTGTATTTGTGAAGACTATTTTTCTAAAAGTGAAAAGAAGACCAATCTTGTTATTTTACTATTCACAGACTTTAAAAAGATTTCCAGTAGGTTAATATTTCATTGCAGCTTGCCTCTATGCTATCCCTGTAGGAAAATTAAGTAAGAAGTCAGGAAAACACCACTGGCAGTGTTTTGCCTCCAGACAGTCCTTTTGTTTAGGAGTATTTTACATTTACTAGAGATCTAGATACTTCATTGAAACACCTCTACTAATGACAAGCTGGCAGGTGTTGGTAAATCTGGCTAGCTACAGCATGTCAAGAGGTTACAGGATCTCTTTTCTCAATGGAAAGAGAAGTACTACTGTACAGAACTAGGCAGACCCAAGAAAGCAAAGGTGGCTCTTTCCCTGTGTGAAACTAAGCAGTTAAGCACAGAGCAGATTTTAATCAGAAAAAAAATATCATTTCAAAGTCAATAACCACCTACAAAAATGTTCTAAGGTAATTGTGGAGACCTTGAAAGGCACTCCCAGTTAGAAAGACAGGAGAAACCTCTCAGTTATCCTCTTCTATTCTATCAGGTCAAGACAACCCTTGTTCTGTTCCTTAGGACAGCCCCCTGCCCTCTCTCTGTCTGTCAGCCTTTTGGTCACTCCCACCCTGGTTCCCTGTTGGCCCCCATGCCCTAACCACACCCTTGAAAAAGCCCCATGTACCTAACACAAATCCCAAACCAACGCCTTTACCTCTGAACTCCGGGACTGTGCTCACGAGTAGCTGAAATAAACATCTCTGTGAAACCTTCGCAAGGCTCTTCCTGCTTCTTTACCTGCTTCACCTCAACAAAAACCTCGACCACAACAGGTAATTGAGAAAAAACACAAAAATTTGAAATACAAAGCACTAAGTACAGGTAAACTAGTTTTATTTTAACTTGAATAAAACTTTTCCTTTGGAAACAAGACAAAAAGTCCTGTTTGCTCTCTCTCATGTTCATGAGGAGGTGTTGGCAAGGACGGGGGGATGACAAATACAGAAAACAACCATTGTCTTTGGAAATAAAGTTTTTGATACTGTGCTGCAAGGGAGCAGACTGCAAACCTCAGTCTGGAGTGACTGGAACTCGGCAAATTTGTTTCTATGCACAGTATTTGGAATTGCTCTTAACTCTCTGACTACCACAGACTCACAACTATCTGCTAAATGCCTCAGACTAGATAAATTAGACTTTATCAGATAAAGTCTGAAAGGTAGGGAAAATTAAGGCAAGAAATAAAACAGTAGGAGGAGGTAATTGGTACTAGGAAGGCTTGGAAAGAATGAGGGCAAGACACAAATTTTTTCCATTCTTCACTATAAGCAGTAACATCAGTAATGATGCTGATATCAATGTATCTCTTTAGGACTTCCTTGACCAATACATTTTCCAGAGTCAGGAGATAATGATCTGTCCAAACATGTCATGACAAACTGAAAAATCAGAAGCAAGCAAGGAAGATGGCTGCTATGGTGAACCTCACTTCATCCATCTCCATCTGTCTTAACTACCAAAACACAAACTAACAGAAAAGGTTAGTATGAGTCTCAGAATGGGTATGTTTGGAAGAGGCCTGGTAGGCACCTAGAATCCTTGTTGCTAAGGAGGAAGACTCCACAGCTCCTCTGAGCAACTTGTGCCAGTGGTCAGTCACCATCATAGTGAAGAAATGTTTTCTGATGTTCAGAGAGAACCTCCTGAGTTTCCCTGTTTGTCCACCACCTGTCACTGGAAAGAGCCTGTCTCTGTTCTCCTTGCCCCCTTGTTTCATGTGTTTATGCACACTGAGCCTTCTGTTCTCCAGGCTGAACAGCCCCAGTTTCTCTCAGCCTGCCCTCACAGGACAGCTGCTCAAGTCTCTTCATCTTATTTGTGGTCCTTTGCAAGACTCTATCCACACTCAAGTACGTCCATGTCTTTCTTATACTGGGAAGCCAAGAAATGGACATATCACTCCCAGTATACCAGAATGACAGAAATCACAGAAATTATTTCACAGAAGTTATAACTGAGATATAAATGCTTTTGACAGTGAAAGATTCAGGCTACATTTAATGACTGGGCAAGATTTTTCCTGTCTTTTCTGTCTGTATAGAACTGTGAGGCCTGGCAACACTGCCCCTCTGAAAGTTAGCTGGACAAGCTGGCTAAGTCCTAGCTCCCTTCAGACACATGGAGGTGAATATCTGCCAGTTTCTTCTCTACTTCATGAGACTAAAAACTAGATGCATGGACTGAAGGAAGTCTCAGACCACTTCACCATGGTTCTGAAAAACAGCAAATCACAATCACAAGGTATGAACAGAAGTCAGTAAGATTTCAAGCAGAGAGACATAGTTTTAGCCTTTTAAAACTTTTCTTCTTTGTGTTGCTCATTCGTTTTTCCCTGACTATACCCTGTAGGCATCACCGTGATCACCACTTTAAGTTACTGCTTATTTTCCTCATTACATAATTACTGCACTTTCAGAACTACCAAGTTATTCACTCTGTCAGCTCAACTTCCACTTCATCACTATCTTCCTCTTCAAGCTGACTACAACTTCTCAAAGGGTACATTAAATTACTTTGTCCTTTACAAGTCGGTACCTATTTCTTAATCTTGAATACTAAACACAAAATACCCCTACATTAACCATTACAGAAAATTCAGAATATACCAGCCTCCTTTGTTTTTAACAAAAGAAAAGCAGGGATCACTGAGGGACCTGATCAGGATTGAAGATAATGCAGTATCTGATACATTTCCATTTTATATGATTGCATGATCCCCCCATAAGATGAGTTTATGCTCATGAACACATATACTAAGAGAAAAAAACACCAAATAATTGCATTTTTTTTTCATTTTAAGCTTAGAACCCAAGCAGCAGGAAACAGCCTAAAGTGAATTTAGAACATTCCTTTCAAATGGTATTTGTACTGGATATACTGACAGGCTCTAAACAATAAAGTCAGTGCAGTAAATCATTGGGACACCCATTCCTTTTTCTCTCATCTTTTCAAGTACTGTGTCTATTCTGACTGCATGGTGAATTATAGGTTGCAACCTTAGAATACAACAGTAATTGCAATAAAGACTACATCTTCTTTTCTGAGCCTTGGCAGGTTGGATTTTTAAAAATTTTCTGTACTGCTTTAAATTACAACACTGGAAGTATTTTATCTGTACAGAAATGATATATATACACAAAGCCTTTCAGTTTTCATGATGCACTGAGGAATCAGATTTATAACACACTGTCATTTCCATGCCTTCAGGGAGCATTGCACTTTCTTAATTTCTATAAGGAATGTCATACAGAAAATCATCAAGCCACATTTTGTGTCAAGTCTGCCATTTTTAATTATTAGCAACTAAGTTTAAGAAATTTCTCCTTTGGTTTAACAACTGCATACCTGTCTTGCAGAGGTTTTTTTATGCCACAACTCATAAAATTGTTTAGGCTGATGCTAGTCCCTTGCACTAAATTATTAACTAATCACAGGAGATATTTATCATCTCAAGTCTTTTACATGAGAATTGTCAGACTTAATCACCCTCCTCATATTTTCACTATTTACAGACCATCATTTATCATACATTTCAGCAGTGTGACAACAGCGGACTATTTTCCCCATTTTTCAAGTATGCTAAGACAGATAAAAGCATGGCAATCATGACAAGAGCTTGAAAGTTTTACTCTCTCTGATAGCATCCATTTCGACCAAAAAGTGGTCCCTAAAAAATTATTAATTTTAATACCAGTTTTATCTCAGTTATAGAGATAAGCAGAATTAAGTAGGCTAAAGCCACAATAAGTGGAAAGTTACACTTAATTATATAAAATGCATTCTGATTTTTATCATTGGGTAAACTCTGCAGAGAGTACAAGAGTGATCTGTTCCAATCAAATGCTTGTAAAAATTCATTTCTTTGATAACAATGCTGAAGAAACAGTTTCCAGAAGCCTTCATAATGTGGATTCGGGGTACATTAATAGAAGCTGAAAGGATGGCCAACACTGGTAAGATTGGTGATTCCTGGGGTAACCGCTGAGATATGTGTGCAATCATACCCCACATTTTTCTTCCACCACAACGATGAGTATGAAACATTTAAAACAAAGATACCCAGAATGACACGAATATACAGCCCCTGCTTGATTCTGGAGGAAGTTCATCCTGTACTCTTGGGCATGAAAGGGGCCATTCTCACACAGTACTGCACAACAAGAACAAAAACTAAATTATGTAAGATATCACTTCACTGAATTAAGTTGTAAGTGACAACTCCCAAGTCTACTAAAGGAAACATGCAGCATAAGTGCTACCTCGCTGTTCACGGAATCACAGAAACTGAGCTGTGGGGGATCCATGCTTGGAGCAACCTGCTCTTTATGAAGAAAAAGCCCACACTGGAGAAGTCCTTGAAGAATTGCAAGCCATGGTACACATACACTGTTTGTGCAGGAGAATATGGAAGTGTGGGATGGGGTGGTAAGGATACCTTAAATGCCTGCCTGCTGAGTACCCAGCCACTTCAGCACGACTGTGGAAGAAAATAAGACGAAAAAGTCCTGTAGGTCAAGGTAAGGATTAGGAGATCACTTGCCACCTATGCAAAACAGACTTGGTTTGGAGAAACTGATCTAGTTGCCAATACACAGAGCAGGATAATGAGAAATAAGAACAAATTTTAAAATACTTCAGCGGCCATTTTTTGCTGGGCGAAGTTTAGTCCCAACTCCTTTCTCTCTTCTCCCAGAGGGGGTAATGGGAATGTGGGTTGCAGTCATCTCACAATACTTTCCTCTGTTGCTCCTTTCTTCTCATGCTCTTCCCCTGCTCCTATGTGGGTGTCTCATTTCACTTTATCCCACTACTCTGGAGTAATCACAAAGGTTAGGTTTTTTCTTTCTTTTTTTCATAATCATTTAAAAAATACAAGACACAGAATTTGAAGTTGATAAAGAAAACTGCCTTGCTTAGGTGTATTCTTTGTCCAACTTCTATGCTTTGTTTTGAATTTAAAAAGAAACTTGACAGCCTCAAATAATTTCACAAAACATCTGAAGGGTGAAGTAAATTTTCCTATAAATTTAATTTAAAAGTATGACATTAAAAAGAGTCAGTAACTTTAAAAGTAAAATTGATTTATGTTACATTATTTCAGTTTTTACTGAGTTCAAGTTTTTAATGTAGCTGACTAAACATCTAATATATATGCAGAGTAGTCAAAGGAGATCATCTTTCAGATAACTTGGAATAGGTGAAATTAA
Organism: Sturnus vulgaris; assembly: GCF_052056855.1. Taxonomy (NCBI): domain Eukaryota; kingdom Metazoa; phylum Chordata; class Aves; order Passeriformes; family Sturnidae; genus Sturnus; species Sturnus vulgaris. The sequence continues at coordinate 13,794,709 of NC_142283.1, read as the reverse complement.
ATAAGAATTAAGAAATGTTAGTATTCATCTAGAATGATTAATGACAAATATTGTATTAAAGTACTGTTATTTTCTAGAAGACTTTACTATATCCACAAGTCCAGATTATACAAAATTACAGGAAAAAGTACCAATGTTCTTGAAGTACATTGCAACTTCAGTCCCATCTAAGGTGATGAATATTAAGATGCTATATTAGCATTGCAGTCATCACAGTTAAAATGGACATTATTGATTAGAAAAAACATAGGAAAGATGAAAGCCTTGAATTTTTTATTTAGAAGCAATTTCATTACAATAATTTCCGCATCAAATATGCAGAGACTTTTAATTTCAGAAGGATAAAACCTTTTTCCTTATTTTCCAGAAAATAATTCTAATGTTCACTAATCTTGCATTTTATTAAAAATATACTGTAAGAACTGAGCTATTGTTGTGATGCTCATGTCTGCTTATGAAACTTTGGGGCATGCCCATACACCAGCAGCTCAGGGACTAAACACAGTGAGCTAATCTCCCACTGAGATAATCTTCAGCACTGCATCCTCTACCCACAATGTATCCAGGTCTGTCAGATGCTCCCAATGCTGATTACACGGGTTTACATGGACTCACGCTAGGCAGTCAACATAAAATTTTGAACACTTCTCTAATATAGGGAAGAACACATTAACAATTTACTCTACTAAGTAACAACATGGAAACCCCACTATGCTCTGTGCCAACAACTATGATACCCAGGCCCGAGAAACTGGCAGTGCATTAATGACCCAATCAAATAAAGCAGATTGAGACTCTCTGAAGGTGAATTCTCCTTTCTCCTGACTCTGAGGCCGAACAAATAGTTTGATTTTCAGGCTTATGGTCTATTACCATGTTCCAACTGAATTTCTTTTGTATATTGACTTCCTGACTACTCTCCTTGTGAAATGTCCATATTTTCAAGTTCCTCTGTCTTGGACTCCAATCCTCACCAACAAATCTTAATCATTACAGTATGGGTAGACATTACACTGCCTACTCTGGTTTATCCATAGTGGATTTCCATGGAAGCACAAAAGAAGAAAGAGCAATTTTGTGAGAAATGGAATAATGAGACTACATCCAAGTTTTCCATCTGTGCTAACAGCTCAAGGAGGAGCACATTAATACCCCTCTTTTTCCTGCATCACTAATCAAAAGTGTAGTGATAGTAAGTGATATCAACACAAGGTCAGTAAGCAAAATTCTCACTGTTTTACTGTGCCATGGAGATATTGCATATCAGCCTTCAAGTCACAACCATAACTTGCTGTCGATTATGTCCAGACGCTCTGCAAATCTTAGCACCTCCTATCAAAGTCATCTACAAGGTATGTAATAAATTACGCGAAAAAATACAGTTCTTTTGAGATATTATTACAGGAACATGTGGTACCACCTACAGAGGAAGAACCGAAGTTCATAAATGGTTGGAAAAATATTGTCCTTTGACTGCAAAATCAATCAATAATTTTGTATTGCAAGTGGAATCTTATCTTGGGTTACTGGCAGTGCCATTGCACAAAAAAGTCACACTGCACCTGCAAACAAAGTTCTTTTTCTGCATTATTCCTTTCTTTCTCAGAAGAAACATAGATACAGTAGGGGCTAGCAAAAAACTTTTATGCAATATTACACAAATATAAGGAAATATTTTAGTAAGAAAACACCTGAAGCAAGCAGAAATAGTCTTAAGATTTCACAGTCTCTTCATAGCTTTTAAATGTCTGTCCCTAGGTGAATTGTGTAACACAGATGTTGAAGTGAATTGCAACTCTCAGTCCACAGTGATGAGATTCACCAAAAAGTTAAGACTGTCTGCTGTTTTCTTCCTGATCATTATGGATATAATAAAATAGCAGATGTTCCTCAAACCATTAAAAAACTCACACACCCCTGAAAACTCGGCCAGCACATCTTTTCTGAATCCTCCATAAGACTTATTTCTAGATGTTCTATTTTTACTTCATCAATTGAAATTCAGAAGAACAAGGAGAGTGACCATAAAAACAACTTCAAGGTGATAAGGTTACTGAAAGAAGCTTCAGAGTATATTATTCACCTCACCATGTACAAAGAACTCAATCCTTTCCAATTGCAAAGACTTGATGTAATCTACTCATGATGCATATGAAAAGAATTTGCAAGCTTAGTTTTGTTCATATTTGAAAGAAGTAGAATCATTTCTACAACAAACTTAACCAATCTGAAAAATAGTATATGAAGCTTTTGAGTGAGCTGTAATACTTACAAAAGAAATCATTGCATTAGATTCCTTCAAAAGGCGTTTTATGATCTTTCTTAACTCACAACTTCTAGAAACCTTTTTTACAAGTCATCCGAAGACCTCCTTTTCCTTAATTTTAAAATAATGTCAGGAGTACCTCGACTGAACTTATTTTTTGCCTTAGGTAAAAGTAAATAATTTTTAAATTGCCTCACATACACTTTTTTTGATGCATATGTCCAAAATAAAAAAGAGCTCTAATCAAAACACAGAAATAACAGTCTTCATCAATTCTTGCATATGCAGAAGAATCACAGCAGCAAAAATCTCAGCAAGTGCCTGCCAAGCAAAGCTCTTACTCTCTGAAAATTTCAGTTACTTAAGAAGAAATGTAATGATCACAGGATTAACTCTAACACCATGTCACAAGTAAGAAAGGACTGTAAGTGTTCTAGAGTTACACTTATGGAAAAAATTTTAATGGATTTCTAGAAACAATCATGAAACTGAAAAGGAAGTTTTAAAACCAGTGACTTATTTCTGCCAAGCAATAATCAACTGCCTTTAAGAGCTACTTAGCTCTTGTAAGTTGTACATAAAACTTCCTAGTTTTCTTTCACACTCAATATTATGCACAAAGAAATGGAGCAAAACAGTTTTCCAAGGCTTTAAAGAAGTCCCAGCACTCAGAACTCTGAAGTGAGCAAAACACTATCCTATTAAGTTTGAAAAGATCTGGAATACAAGTCCTGTGTAGCTGGATCTCACAAGTAAACCTGCTTGATAATGGGGTGGGGAATGGGGGAAAGGTGGAACTAATCTTTATTTTAAGACCAGCAATCAGGAAAAACATTGGACTTTCCAGATGCACTGGAAAGGCACAGAATCTCCTCTGACATTGTCTCTGACTAGGAGCCACACAGTGGCATAAAATAACAACAAAAAAAAAGGTTAAGCTTAAATAGTTAATAAACTAATTTACTTAGCTTAAACTAATTTGCATTTTAACCCAAACACCTGAACAGTCCTGTGAGCTTCCAAAGGCTCACTTGTATTCTCAGAACGAGTACACTCAAAATACTCTGCTAAGCTGGTGTTTATTTCAACTAAAGTCCTGCAGTTGTATCATGTTCCTTTTAGATAATTTTACATTATTCTCAATTGTTTTCAGGAAGTGTAGAGCAAACAACTCTATTCAGTTCAGACTACTGTGTGGAGTTTCATGACACTTCTAAAATAAGACAAATATCTGAATTGCCAAATAACTGCTTATGAATAAGATTTACGGGCATTAATTATTTTCTAAATTATCTTTTTTTTTTTTAAAACTAGAAAATAATTCAAATTGCCAAACTTTAATTGTATAGTAAGTACTAACAAGTATGATTAGAAAAAAAAACATGAAATGGAAGACCTTAAGAAACAAAAATAAACAACTAAAAATTGCATACACAAGCAGATTATCTTTCATTGCTGGAAAAGGCTTCCTTTTGTAGGATTCACAATTCTTATAAGTCATATTCTGTGTGAAGTTTTACAATAATATAATACAGTAAAATAATACAGTAATATGCGTGGAATTAAAATATATACTTATTACTATAGTAATTCTAATAAAGGATTTTCAAGAACAGTTTGACAGCAGTTCAGATCAAACTTAGCAGACTGCCGTATCAAAACATTCGAGTAGATGGATATATGTTTCTGAGCACTTTAAGTAAAACCTGAAAACGGCCTGGTTTTTTAATTTGCATTTTTATTCTTATCATTTTTTCTAGCTTCTCCTAGAATTTTCCAGTTACCTGATTCCACATGTGAAAATAAGGCCCTGTAGACAGAAAAATCTGAGGCAACTAAATGCTTTTGAAATCAATGAAGTTGCATCAAAGGCCTGACCTAAACAACAAATCCAAAAGACTGTCATAAGGGCTAAAAAGTGTTATGGCAAAAGTTACTGGTACTTCCTATTGAACACTGCAATTTTATTACTTTTATAACACTACATTTTCACCAAAGTCTGAGCTCATCTACACATCAGTACACCCTTAATGACTTTTGAAAACCTTGAAAGCATGCCTTACTAAAAAACCAAAAAGTAATTATGGGAAAGAAGTACAATTACTAGAACACATTATTTTGGTTTAGATTAAACTATTTTAGAACCCCTCTCTGTTTAAAGTGTCTCATTCTTTTTATTTAAAGCACCAGTTATAATGAAAAAGTCTGGTAGAAGTAATTAAAAATATTCTTTCCTATGTACCCTCAGGCACTGACTTTGCTCAATTTTTTCATTTTAAAAGAAAATGTTCACTTTTAAAATTCTCAGTTATTTTATTTTTCAGCTGATCTATGATTTAAATATACATAACCTTTCTCCATATACTTAATGTTGAAATAGATTAGTTGATCGAAAGACTGGAATACATTAGGATCGGGAAAAAAACCAACAAAATAACAACAACCCAAAACCAACCAAACAACCTTGTTGCTTTCTAAAAGTAAAGGAATTCAACTATTTAATTCACAGGCAGTTTATTTTTACTTATGCAGCCAAACGCATGTTTCATCATTTGCGTGCAAATAAATTTATCTAAATTCTAGACACCTACTGAAGGAGTCAGTTCAATTGCAATTGAACATTTCAATCACACTTTGTACAGAGCACACGCTCCTGAAAGCTGCATGAAACAAATTAGTGCTGCCATCCAGCCATAACTAAACTTTTCTCCATTGCAGATATAGGGAAACACTCCACAAAATAGGTGTCTGGGTGATTTACTCAAAACAAGCAAGAACAAGCACTCAGCAAACACTGTTTAATCAATCTCCAGCCCCCAAGCCATGAGGAATTATTCTCATCTAATGCAACTAGTTAAATTTACATTACACTGCTTTTGGATGCTCTAATGAAGTTACCTGTCATTAATGATCCAGTTCAGACAGAGATTGAGAGAATTAAGGTTTTTGCATCTCTTTACTATTTCCATCACGGTTTCATTGTCCAGTTCTGTGATATGACGTAGATCCAAGCTCGAAAGATTTCTTAGCTGTTGAGACAAACACGAGAGAAAGAAATAATCTGAAATTCATTCAAATACATAACTGTTGAACAATACTGTTAAATTTTTTTGGAAGTTTCACATTATGTGCAAGCTAGTCATGAAAGATAAGATTACTGTATCTTTTACAAAAAGCAAACATACCAGAGATATTCATAGAATTCAGCTTGGGCAAAGTTGTGATTCAGGCATTCAGTTACTACAGAAAATCCAGACACTCTCACTCAAGGGGCAATACAACTTACAATAAGGGCCTTCCTTCTCCTCTTAAATATATGGAGTACAGGATACTAGGGTAAAATATCATTTAGCCGTAAGAAAAATAAGGCATGGAAGGAAGTGAGACAGCACGTTTGTGCTTAGATTCAAATGAATGCAATTAACGACTCCAGAGTATAAGGCTTTCAAAGTAAACAAATAATACAAACTCCCTGAAAAATACAATATTTATACTGTATTCTCACCTGCACAGTTATCAATAACAGATTAGGTATTCTGAACAACAAAACCTGGAGTCACAGAACAATATAGTTATGAGTTATGCACTGACTGAACTGACTTATTACTAGTGTTCATCATTCTCACGCCCTTCAAAAACAAACCCTTTTACAAGAAGTGTCCTTCAAAAACAAACCCTTTTTATGAGTTATCAGTGAAAAAAAAAAAAAAACTTACAGACTTCTCCAGTATCAGTTTAGTCATAATAACCTCCAAGTACTGTTTACTTTTTAAGCTGTCTGAAATAATCTCTGTTATACTCTGGAAAAATAATTGCATTAGGCAATATTGACACTTTAATTAAATTTACTTTCCCTGTAAGAGAGAAAAAATGATCCTCATCAGTGATTTAAGTCACTAAGGATTTGATTAGGTAAAGGCATACAACTGAGATCACATAATTGGTCCACTTCAGTAGTTAATTATCAAGTCAATGTATTTAGGGAAAGGGATCTGGGGAAGAGGTGGCAGCATGGGGTGAGAAGAAGAAAAGGAAGAGGAATTCAAATGTAGGTAGCCTTCTACAGAAACTGGAATTTTGTTCTTTAAGTTTTTAACAGTTTCCAAACAAAAGCTGAAGATAAACTACATACCGTTCCCAAAAATTCTTCAATACAAGCATAAAATCAAGAATCCTGACCTCTGAGGAACACCTGCAGAGTACGTCTACAGAATCTAGGACAATAAATTTCTATTTTATGATACTACCACAGGTATCACTGTAGAGGTACTTGCTGTATTCCCACTGAAATGCTGATAAATTTCTTTGCCTATTAAGGAACAGAGAATATAGTAGTTGATACTGAGTTGGTAAAATAGACATCTTTTACAAGCCCTGTCTATTCTCATTTCATACATACTCTAGTATGAAGTTTAAAAGCTTTATCTTCTATGTACCCAAAAAAAGCTCATAACCAATCTCTCCTTTCTTTCCTGCATAAATTAGAAAAAGGGGAATTTACAGCAACTGTAAATTTTCTCACCTTCATATAGCTATTCCTATTAGATATTTCAGCCATTAAACCATGAAGGCAATAATGTAGCCTATGCCTGTGACATACAAAAACACACCTGCTGGACAAATCAACAATGTGTATGTTCTATGACATTAAATATCTAAGAAGACTTAAAAGACAAATAGAAAATCTTCCCACTTAAGAAAGCCCCAAGCTTTCTTTTTCAATAACATTCTTCTTACAAGCAGATGACAATACTGGTGATTCTTTTGCCATTATTATTACTTATGGACTTAAACCTAAGAATTTACACTAAAGTATCAATCCATGGAGCGATGTCAGCCCTCCTTTAAAAAGTGCCTAAAAAACGTGGCTTCAAATTAGGTAAGAGGGAAGAAGAATATTATTTACCTCAATGATGCAATGATGAATGTAGCAGAAAGCATTTGTGGTTTCCCAGGAAAAAAAACTTTGGCATTGCATGGGTGGAGTCAAAACCTAAACTGAATTCCTAGTATTCCTGCCCTCCAAATTAATAGAGTTTTCAAGGTAGATTGTCCTTTACCATCACAGGAGATTGATCATTCACTCATTGCTTCTTTCTTTCATACTAGTAGTAGTCTATTATTATATTCAATATACAGTAACTCAACCATCACTTGCCTTTTTTACTGTCACATTCCTTCATTTTAAACACCTGACCTACTTGGTATGTTAATTCTTTTTCTCAGGCACAACATACTCAATGAAGAAAACCTTTGTGTCTTAGAAGTTTGAAGAGACTGCTTCAGATTGATACATACTCAAGTATAATTTGGTCTCTACAACCTCAAAATTGTCATTACAGCAGTGTCAGTGGCTTTCTGGATGTGCAGAACTGAATGCACACTCCCTTTTGAGACAATCTGAATATGACAGTGAAAAGAATACATCTCTGCCTACTTAATTCAGAGGTATCAACATCTCATTACTGGTGAGAGAATTGTAATAAATGTGTATGTAATAATTTTTCATTAAAAAAAAGAGATATACCTTAATAACAAATCTCCTGTTTTATATCTTATCTGAGAAGTAATTTCAGGGGGAAAATGCTACAATGATAAAATCACTACTAGGAAAACAATGGAAAAGAAAAATACGTACGTCTCACATCCTAACACTAACCCTCACAGCTAAAAGTAGTATGATATTAAAAAGAAAAATCAAACTTCTCCAAAGTAGACTATTTTAAAAGAGATGCTAGACTCTACAGTGCATTCATAAAATTTGAGAGTAAAACAATGTACCTTTAAACAGCATTTTTTCAACAGAATGAGGATGTTCTGTGAATTAAATACTCAGTCTTACAGAACTAGGATGCATAATGTTTTTCCTTTTGTGTTTTTTTAAACCAAAACTATTTTTGTTCATGCAGCAACACCATTTTACTGGGTAATTTCAGGGTATTCTTCTGCAGAAGCTTTTCTTGAACTCTTAATTTTATAGCCTTGCAAATAAGCATGCTTGAGCAGAATTTAAACTTTGAACTCAGCTACATCAGTCAGTCAAAACATTTTAATGGAAAAAGGAATACTTAATGTGACAAAACACCATACAAATAAGTAGACAGAGGGCTTAAAATACGAAAGAGAAAATAAGAGAATTTTTAAAAAGCAGCAACGCAAACTAATTTTGTGTGATACCTATAAACACATTCTGGCTGATATTACTGATTATTACCCAGTATTTTTGGATCTCAAATATTTTAAAATATGCTAAAATCTTTGGGGCTTTTAAATTATTTTGTTTGGTTGGTTTAAATGAAATTTTATGCCAACTGATATATTCGAAGATTCAGAGATTATCATACTGTTTGGGTGCCTGAATAACATGCAATTAATAGGATTTCTATCTTAACTACTGAAACTTGGAATAGAAAATCACTATTACCATTGGGATCATATGTAATTTAAGCGTGGGTGTATCAACTCCTGTGAATATTTAAATGTTATTGTACTGAAAGTGCTAATATAATCAGAACACAATTTTTTCCCATTGCATGCTTCCACAATTCCTGTAGAGATACACTGCCCTAAAAAGCATAGAAGAGAACAGAGCCATAGAATCATTTAGTTTGGAAAATAACTTTAAGCCTGAGTCCAACTGAAACCTAAAACTGCCAAGTCCACCCCTAAACAATTCATGTAAGATTAATCCTCTTCAGTATGAAAGCCAAATTATTTCTGAAGGAAAGTGCTTATAAGGACTTAATGAGCTTTAAACTCACATCTTTTGCTAATTAAGCTTAATTTTCTTGACACTCTCTGTGTATACATGCCTTTAGGGAATAAACTGCTCTCTGACTTAAGTCTCCCAAAGCAAATGTATGATTGCAGGAAATGAAAAACAACAACACGAAAAAAACTGTAAACTACATTCTTTTTATTGTAATATCAATAGAATCTATGAACTATTTTTTTAAAGTCACATGCATTAATTTTTACTGAAGAGCTGCCATAACTGAACTACACAATTGAGATATATTGAGATTGTGATCCTAGAACAGTAATCATACATGGTCTAAAGAACTGGAAAATGATTGAATAGTTACAAAAGAGTCTATTTTACCATAAACTGATTAAATGCTTTGCATGTTAATTAAGTTTTAATTTCAGTTCTTAGGTACTATGAAACATTATGATCCCATTGTTTAAGTAACAAACACAATCAAAAACGAAATTGTAAGCACAAAGATTTAATCACCTCTAGAGGAGGGACCTGCACACACATATCTGCACATATGCTATCTCTGCTACGAAAGTCATTTCCAGTTTATAAACTCTAAAAGTTGCTGTAAAATTATATTTTTGCTGATTCATAGTTTATATCTTCATGTTTTTTACTGTCAAGTACTTCTGATGATTTTTTTGGGGGGGGTAGAAGGGAAGTTTCATAGAGTCAACCCTTTCAACCATGCAGTCTTCTCTGCAATGTGTTTTTTACTTCATTGAAAGAAACGACAGTTGGGTACAATTGTCAAATTCTTGCAAATAGCAACAATAATCTCTTAAGAGGGACACAGTTAATTCAACAAAAACATCCGATTCAGTTTGGCAAAATGCCAAAATGTTCACTTAGACAGGACTATATCAATTAAAATTTCAAGCCAACACTCATGAATATTGTGCCAGAATCACAGTACTCAAAACCCCGCACTTAATGCCTTTTTCCTGCCATTGGAAGACTAATATTTAAAAGGACATATTATTAAAGGCAAACAGATTGAAATAAATCGTATTCCATCTTAGGAAATACAGTTCATTACACAGAATTGATTAAAATACTGTTTTCTCTGTACCTAGTCAAAGAACAGCAGCATGCCCTTAGTCAGAAAGCTTAATAATTTTAAGATCAGAAGGTATGCCGAAATACTACCATAAAAAGAGCATAAAGCAGAACACTTTGTGTCAAAACAAGTAATTTACTAGAAAGAAACCATACATTAGCCCAGTTCAGAAAGGCTCTTGCAAAATCAGTCCTGTCATGTAGATTATCATTATGTATCTGCCATGCTGATGATGTCTACACAGAATGAGCCCTAAGAATTTGCTCCATAAATCTGAATATTGATTGACTTCATACTGACCACCAACTCAGACACAGGTATCACTAAGCTGGATTGGTCATGAGTAACTATTATGAGATGAAGAAAAAGTGAAGATCACATTATTCCAAAAGTACTTCTTAGATGAACTGTCTTCACGCATTGATGATTAGCAGAATTATTTTCTAAGTTAGAATATTTTTCTGTAGAGGTTCTGTACAAGGATTCATACCTAATTAGATGTCAGTAACAAACTTTACCAGACAGTCTGTCAGAAACACAGCTTCTGTAGACGTGTAGAAGCACAGCTTTATACTGCTACAACGCAATTCCCCTTGCATATATATATCAGAAACCAAAGGAAGAAGCCAAGGAAGTGGCTTGGTAATAAAATTATATCTAGATGTCAAAACTTGCGGATGCCAGCTGTTAAATTTCTATTAGAAGTGCAACAATTAAACTGCTGAGAAGGAGTAACCCCCAATAGGGGAGGAAAATGCCACTGCTCTTGAGGTCAAAGACGCAACATTAAAAAAATCACTTCCTCACTAGAAAGAATACAAAGTTTCTTATTCCAGTCTAGTTAATGAAAAAAGATTACTCTTCTGGTTTTTCGGTCCTCAACACAATCACCTAATGTGTACAGGCACTTTTTCACATTCGTGTTAATCTTTATGCTTACAGGAGAAGCAAAGTAAAAAAAAAAAACCAGGGATAAACTCTTGAGAGACAAAGATGTGTGGAGGGGAGAAATAATGCAAACAAGAAAAAAATCAAACATAGAAAGCTAATTAAATAATAAAATAAGTTATAAAGAAAGATAAAACAAGAAAACAGTACATGGAGATGTGGTGAAAACAGAAGACAAACTACAGCACTACACAGGTTCTTTCCTCCTCCACAGAAACAATGTTGATAAGAGTTGGACTAAATACTCTGATGTCATGGAGGAGGTCATTTACTTCTTTTGTGACAATGTTTCACACATTAAAACTCTAAAGGAAAATGAAACATTTAGGTCATCGGAACAAACAACTGGTTTCAACTATAAAGTCTAACTGTGAATTGCATGTAAACACACTCCTTTATTCCCTTTCTTCCTGTGTATGTACATGAAGTGCCTATCATCTTAGCCAATAATCATTATTTGTTTTATTTGTATTTTTTCAGTTTATATTAACTTCAAGGAAAAAAGGCACCAGTGTGATGACATGGTCTTGCTCAAAAAGCAAATTTTTTTTACTGTCATTCTGTTCAGTAGGAAAATAGTGAAAATAAACCCAGAATGTTTCTTCTTTTCCTTAAGTATACAACACTTTCTATTCCATACCCCATAATTAGCTATTAAAAAAGCTCTGTGATGCAGCAGCTCTGTAATTTAGAATTTTTCAAGTGCCACTATTTTTAAAGAGAGCTAACATTACTAGGGGAAAATACAGTAATAATAAACCACTCAATTTTCATACATCCATCAGCCCTAAAGCAATTTCACAACCGAGGCCACTGCTGTTATCTCCAGTTTGCACACAGGAAGCAGGACAGAAGGCAACTAGCTCTGCACAGCCTGGAGGGACACACTCACAGGCCATGGAGAGCAAAGAGCAGATTCCACATTCTCCAGGAACACCAGACTGGAATTACTACTAAACACAAAGCACCAGTTAAGTACTCAACACAAATCCAACCACAGAAGAGCATGATGGTTAGAACAAAAAATTATACCATTAAGAGATGAATCCTGGGAAAGACAAATGCAGCAGATAATGGTACTACTTGCTACAGATCTTTCTAAAATGCCTGCCCCTATTTTCCTTATAAATCCTCTCTAAATATTGAAAGGCTGCAGTAAAGTCTTCCTTGGGCTTTCTCTGGGTTGAGCAATCCCTACCTTTCAGTGTTATCACATCCCTGTCTTTGCAGTATTCACACCCTACAGAAATTGTACAGATATAGCTTGAGGGAAGGAAACTGAAACACCTAAATCTCAAGTCCCAACGTGCACCAATTGCTTACAAAGTAATTACATACTAAGAGTCTAAGCAGCCTTTCAGATATTTTTTGAACATGTTCAACAGGGTTGTTCCAATGTAAACCAGGATTTCTAATAATTTATTATTATTAAACATGTGAAAATCAGAAACATATTAATAAACAGTCAAGATCTCGACTCTTCTTCAATCTAATAAATGTGATTATAAAGTCATTTTGTTGAACAATAAGACATCTAACATCTATTAAACACTCAATAAATGTAGGTTAGAATAATGCAGCAAGCAAAATATGTAGCTGAAAAGTGATCATTGTGGAAATTTACCACAAAGCACTGGACTACTCTGTTTATGTCAAAGTTTTCAATTGTGTACCTCCTATATTTATATATTGTATATAAACATAACCTATAGTTATACATAGGTAATTTTCATAGGATATGAAAATTATTGTATCATTTCTTTCTCCAACAGATATGCACACCTTTTACTCATCACATCAATACACAGCTCTTTCGAAACAGCATCCTTTGGGGTCCTATGACTTTACCATACAGATTGACTTCCCTGGCTTATTTCTTTGTGCATGTGTTCCAAGATGTTTTCAATTCTTCTGTAGCTTCAGCTAAGCAGCTCTAAAACGATGAAAGTAATTTACAGGTATGCTGAATGGTTCTGTATAACAATAGGAGAGCTTCAGAGCTGCATCAAAAAAACCTTTGCTTTCATCAGGCACACTCCATTTTCATTAAATATGCTCTCTACTTCCTACCTCAAGATCTCTTTAACCATTTTCATGTTTGCATGACCCTTGGATTTACTTTCAGTTGCAAATTTTAATTAGATAGTGTTTGTCCACCTCATCCAAGTCATCCATTTTATTGAACACTTTAATTACTTTCTGCAGATTCACTCAAGTTAGTTTTCCCACACATCCTCTTATGCAAAAGAAAAAGGAAAGAAAATAAAATGCTGATGCCACGCTATCCATATAAAATTAGAAGATAAATATAGTCAAAATGTACATACACAGGGGGTACACTGTTGCAACCAGAGGTCTGTCTAAACCTCTTGGAATTAGAATTTTGCATTTTAAAATGGAATTTTGTTTCGTTTGTGATTAAATCAGCTGTAATTATGCATTTTAAAGAGTTTTAATCTTAACATCACTCTTCTTTGTGAGAAAATGTATAATCCCACAAATACGTATTTTTGTTACAGGGTTTTATACAGTAAAAACTAAATAATGCAAAGTTCACTCACTTAATCATGTTTCTGTCCATGCCAGTGCTGTAAATCATACACGTAACCTTATCCTGGCTGACACCCATGACATGGCTATAGTCCAATACACTAATGACTACCAGAGATTAGTTATGATACTTACATTGGTAAGGTGAATGACTCCTTTTGAAGTAACAGAGCAGCCCATGAAACCAACATACTGCAGCTCAGGGCAATGTTCAGCAAAAGCTTTCACCGACTGATCTGTCACCTACAGAAATCATAAACAGGTAGTTGAATAGGTGATATAAGCACATACTTAACACAGCTTAAGAAATTTCTACTAACATTGGCAAGCAACTTATTTAGACCTTTAGTATTATTGTTACCACTACTACTATTTATTTCAAGAGTTTGAGAGAAAACATTGGGTATGCACAGTTTGCATAGATATGCATGGACATATATACATGAAAATCAGGAAGAAAAAATATTTTTGGCAGAAGGCAGAGAAAAAAGAAACACAAGGCAAGAGACGATGGCCATAAATTCAGATCTTATTGTCACCCTATTTATGTGCAAATAACTCAAGAGACAATTGTATCCACTATTTTCATAAATTATATACAAAAATGAAAATACTAACCAATTTGTTATTGTCAACCTGTAGACTCATGCTATATCCATTACTGACTCTGAAAAAGATTTCAGTGATGTGCTATCTTAAATTTATATGTCTTGTCTTGTATTTCTCTTAACTAAAACACAGCAATTGAAGAGCTCAACTTAAAAGTAATATTACATCTCACAGAAGACCAGCTAATCTCATGGAAATACAACACTATGTCAGTTATCAGCCAAATGGACACATTATCCAGTTTATTATTGAGATTTGTTTATTTATACAACTATTTTTCAGCTATAATTAAGTTTGTCTGGTAAAATTTAATAACTATAAAGCACAATCTATTATATAAATGCATTGCTTTGTAAAAGGAACTTTGTGAAGAATGCTATATTGAGATAGGTACACTTATGATCCCTACACCATTTCCTTTAAACAAGTAAGGTTTGTTTTAGTAAGTTGTTTTTTTTCTCTGAGAACTATATATTCCCAGTGCAAATGGCAGTAATGAAAAACCATATACTGACTGTGGGACAAAGCCTATTTTCCAGCTACACTGCCTAGGAACGTCTCACTGTGTCTGGAATCCTAGCTCCTGAATGGTGAGAATTTCTATGGATGTCTTCCTGTTACCACAGAACCGAAAAGCAAAACGAGTTTTGAAATATCGAGTGCACAGCTGAGAACCAGGGGAATTCATACAGGAACACTGTTCTGGCTGGAACAGTGACGCCCCGGGTTCCAACTTGCCCAATGTGTCACATTCAGGCACCTTGGCAGCTGACCTGGATGAGGACTCTGGCAGAACAACTTTTGAAAAGATAACTTTTGAAGAGACAAGCTGGGCCTATAGGCCCACTACCTCATAAAAGCTATTTTGCTTTGGGGTTACTGAAAATTGTTATAGACCTAGTGCAGTTTTCTCAAAGCAACGATTTCTCGGCGAGCAGAGGTTTTTGTTGCTGCACATCTGCCAAATAAAAGGCAAGCCTTTTAGTACTGTATATTTAGAACCTGATTAAACTGAAAACAGGCCAGAAGGAAAGGAAAAAGGGTCAGCTGAACAGAATCAATCACAAATTGGGTAGCAGAGACACATGTGTCAGGTCTGCCTGCTTGAACAAAAGCAAACCATTGTAGTAAGGAATTTTTTCTCTGATTTGATCTGACACAGCCTTACATTTCATTTCTGCACACTCCTCTCAGCTAAGACAGCCATGCCAACAATTACTTTTTCTGAGATACCAAAAACCTGTGACAAATACTATCACAAGTCAAAGGCTTAGAAATTTGAAATATTTGTGATGCTACCAGCACCAAACCAGGGCTGGGAAAAAAAAAATTATTTCTTACAGAAAATAAATTAAAACCTTTGATTCAGCTGATCTTAGAGAAGGACTCTATTACAATCTCAGTCTACCCTCTCTACAGAAAACTGAAGTGCAATTCTCTGTTGCAGAGAGGTTTGCCCTACTGATCAAGAAAATGTAGCAATGAAAAATCAATAGCATACATGCCTAATATCACAAATTCATTACAGAGCTTACAACTTCAATCTAAAACTAATTTCTTACTTACAGATAACACTTAGCTGCATGAAGACTTTGAAAAATAATATTTTGAATGCAAATAATAAAATTACTATATCTTAAAATATCTTCTTTCCATACTATAGTATTTTCTGTAATCTAAACAAAGCCTGTGGAAAAATAGTTTTAATAAAAATTAATAACACCAGATTCTTACACTAAATAGTTTACATTTAATAGTTTACGTTAAATGATCATTTACATTAAATAGTTTACAGATTACAGTGAACCTTTTCAGTGTTTCTTAGATACACAGCATATTTTTAATCAGAAAAAGATTCTTCATTACTTCTGTATGCCAGGCAAGCCTCATGATTTTCCAGTCAAAAGGAGTGTGGCATAACCTGATCATGCTTTACAATAACTGTGGTAATTTAGACATATATTTTGCTACTGCAAGTAACAATTTGTTCTTAAATCTTAACTTACAAATAAAAAGGCAGTGTTTCTATCTTTTGCTGTCAGACAACAATATCCGAATACCTGCAGAAGATGACTTCAACTTTTATTGGGAAACAGTGTAAAAATTGTCTCAATCAACACTGTATCTTCCTCTCAGTGTTCTTTGTTATACCAGTATCTAGGAATACATTACTTGTTTTTCAGACCCTATGTCATTTATAACAATTGATTTTGTATTAACATGCTTCCCACTCTGACAGCCTGTAATGAATTGATATTCTGTTTGGTTAAATACTTTTAATATGACTCCACTGTCCAATGATTGTATTAGCTGGGAAGGAATATATGTATATGTATTTCTATATTTACATACACAGGCACTTGCAATTTCACTGGAATTGCTTCTCCTAAGATGAATATAAGTGACTGTGCATGAAAATACCAGATCAAAATACCTGTAATCTAAACATCTGCTAAAAGGTTAAAAGGTAAAATTTATATTACATTCTTTTGTTCTTCTTTTTTACAGAGTCTGGGGAAAACAAGAACACAGTAACTTGCAATTTATTTAAAACTTGTATGTAAAATGATAGTCAAGTAAAATCACCTAGACTTCAGTTAGAATAACAAACAACTTATTTATATATGGGTCGAAACTATAACGATACAAAGTTTGTATACAGTTTAGGGTTTTTTTGGTTGGGTACTTTTAGTGTTTTTGTTACTGCTTTCTTGTTAGTGGTGGTGGTTTTGTTTCTTTCATTAGACGTATTTGTATCAAGGAGAAAAAAAAGTAGGTAAAGTTCAGCCATATCTGAAAGGGTGATCAGACATTGGGATGGGCTGCCCAGGGAGGTGGTGGAGTTCCCATCCCTGAAGGTGTTCAAGGGAAGAATGGACATGGCACTCAGTGCTCATTGACAAAATGTTTGGTCTAAGTTTGGATTAGTGATCCCAGAAGTTTTTCCAACCTAACTCCTTCTGTGATACAGAAGCAATGAAGCTGAAGTACAAGGATGCTTCTAAGACGGGACACACCTATTCTTCTGCTTAACTAGGCTTTCTTCTTATTCATCATCTGCAGTGTCCAGCATTGACGATATCTATACAGACTTAAATTTTTGTGTTTAGCTCCAACATGCAGCCTGGGTCACTATTTCTATCAGAAGTAGGCACCAGAAATAGAAACCTCTTTTATTGTATGAAGTGTTTTACAATTGCAAGAGATCGTCTATCCTGCAGAATGAAAGAAAACTGAGTGATGAAAAAAAAAGCATGGGAAAATTAGCAGTGATATGTATGCAATGATTATGCACCTTAACACTGCCTCTTTGTTATGTAATGTGTAGCTGTATGTTAAATCTTCACTACTCAGGAGATAGAACAGGTACATAAATTGTCTATTATAAATGTGGCTTCTGTGAACTAACAAATTTTTAAACAACTGACATTCTGATGTATTATACAAACAGATCAGACTAGCATAATCTAAAACTAGATTACCATAAAAAACATACTGCAGTTCTACAGAAGTGACCCTTGTAAACGAAGACAGAAATTCACACACAATTCTATAATAGATCACATTCCTGTTCTTCCAAGAATCTCTAGTAATTGGATTGTCTAGTCGACCTTCATTGACTTTCATTCATCCTGTCTTGCTTCATGTTAGTCTTGCTTTGAAAAAGTAATATAGGATGATGAGGACAGATTTATAAGTTATGCACTAAAGCATTGTGAATGGGAAATACGCTGGTCTGGAACTAATGGCACAGATTTTGCTCCTATCAAAAAGATCTATGATAAGTGAGATATGATTTAATCATTTTCTTTCTATGTATTGAAGCCTATTATATACAAATTCCCGTTCTGCATTGTTTTACAGAAATTCAATATTTTGCCTACTCCGAATTAGATTTTGTAAGTATAAGTTTATTTTACATTCTATTCAATAAATGAAAGTGCAAAAAGGTAAAAGCAGAGATGATAATTCAAAAAGAAAGACTGAGGTACAACAATAAAAGCCACTCAAATTCCAACTTAAAAGCTTCATAATTAATGAACACCTACAGAAGCTCAAACAGAAATAACTGAAAAAAGAGATAGGAATATAAAAAGCAATTGGCACAGAATGAATACCATGTTCTCTTATTGAAACAGGTCCACTGCACTGTCAGTAAGCAGATCTTAGTAACAGTATAGTAGGACATGCACATATTCTATGCAATATACATAAATAAAAGTTGCAAAAATATGTAAAATATTACTCAGAAGAATAAACTCTGCTAAATTAAAAATTTGCTGTTACGAAGCTAAGTATTCACTACACAAGGCAATACTAATGGTAGAAGAATCCTTTTTTCTCCCAATTCCTTATTCCATAATTTTTTTCTCCATCTTGGTCAGACACCAGCTTAAGCAAACTTTATTTGGGCACCAAAGGAAGAATTAAAGAGTCAGGGAGGGCTAACTAAAATTCAGTTTTATGTTTGAAAAAAGGTTAAGTTTGCAAAAAGCTCATCTGCCAATTCAGGTCCTAGAACTTTCTTGCCTTACCTATGCATTATTTATTAACTGCTGCAGACTGAGGCCCACATTTCCCTCACTCCAAAACTGCCCCATGCATGAAGCACGTGGCTACACCCTCCAATTCTGCATTTAAGGTATCACATATTCAATGTGCACTTCCCTGGTCTGTCTCTTCTGAAATCCTTGTGTGCCATAACCTACCATGATGTGCACTTAGGCTAAACTCTTGTATACTTTCGGTTTAACTCCTTTTTACCACGACTTCTGAAATGCAGTAAGTTCAAAAGATGCAGGCAAATCACACAGAGCAAAAGCATTTACCAGGGACTAATTTAGACTGCAGGCAAATTCCACCAAATTCATAAGTATGCAATACATACAGAAAAAGAAACATAAAGCAAAAGGATTGCTGATATACAAAAATATCTGTATAGTGTAAATCAAGGCAGTCAGGCTGCCACTGTTCTATCAGCAGGAAAGAAATTAAATATCATTACATGAACATCTTAAAAAAGCCAAAAAAATCACAAATCACAGTAATGAAGTAGTTTTGAAAGAAGATGCTTTACTATACGTATGTGCTGACATAGGTACTTCCTACTTCACTTAAAATTTGCCTTACTATCTCTGTACTAAAAATTATCAGATGATGCCTCTTTCCCATGAAGGGAAAGATGACCTTGACTCTTTTTGACTAACACTTCTAAAACTAATTTAAGGGTCAAAAGGGGTCAAAAGAAGGGTCAAAAGAAAGATCAAAATATAACAGTAAAATACTATTATATTTCACACAGTTAAAATAATTTAACATTATACATACCTTCTTAGTTCTGTGAGTACAAAATTACAAGTAAAGTCTGCTATAATTTAACCACATTTAAATTCAAGTACAAATTCAATTTCATTTTTAAATTACTTTCCACAGGAGGCTGCAATACTCAAAGTATTTACCTACAGATTTCGACCTAAGGTTCCACCAAACAAACAGGGAACTCATTAGCATCCGTTTCTAACAATATTTGAATAATGCAATTTCTTAGGAATACATTATAATATTAGATTGACCATAAATACAAACCCAACCCATTGTAAATTAATGGTACTTCAGCACAAACCTCTCTTACTAACACACATAAATAAAGACTGCTACATACAAATAAAGAGTTCTTTTCCCATACCTCTCTCAGAAAACAAAAGGCAGAAATGGTGGAAAATTAAATTTATGTTTCAAAGATTTATTTAAAACTTAAACTGGAAAGGTCTTTTCCTATTCAACAGGACTGATACTCTGCCTGCTTTCCACAAGCATCAACTTAAATTATATTTGTTATAAGAGTTGTGACAAAGTAATTATTATTGGCAAAAATACATTTAATTCATGACCCCATATTCCAGTTACAGAACACTGACAAAAATAAGGCACTAATAATCTGTCATCACACTCAAGTTCTTAGGACACCCAAATTTCATTAGTGAACAGCAGAAGGCAAGGCTCATCTTAACTAACTTCCAGAATATATTTCTTCACCTTCAGTATATGCAACCATTTGCTTAATCAAAACAGAAATTCAACAACTTGCAGCTTTAACTTCCAGTAGTGGTACCAATTTCTATGAGCACTCGAAAGAGAAACATAAGTATTTCTATTCCTTCATCTTTTGAAGGACACTAACTGAAAAGGAAATGATCCCCATTTTTTAACATATATTTTTAAAGATTCAGTTAGATATTCAATCTTTTCACAATCTCAGTTTATAACTTTGCGTTGTTTCTTTCTATTAGAAAAAATATCCTTACAAAATAAATGTACAGATTTTCATAAAATAAAATATTGCTGCTTACTAATGGCTACAAAACATCTTCCATTTTTAACCAAAAGGGATTAATTAATCTATCAGCGTGACTTTCTACAAACAAGTTAAAACCAAAAATTCTTTGTAAGTATTTTAAGATCAACTTAAGTTTTAGATGTCCTATGCACCCCTGCTACCTCAGACCTCATGAGAACATATACTCACTCTAAGGCATTTTGAAACAAGTCACTACCCCAGCCTCACATTTGAGGAGAGGGGAAGAGTGACAGGATTGAATTCCTATTCTTGCCCTCATCCTTATGCTCACTCCAGGAGTTAGTAGGACTAACCTAATCACACACAAGAGGAAAAGATAGACTGGAGTGTACGGACTGAAGAGTTGAAAGGAGCATTTTACATTACGTATACCAGCTGGCCTGATCATACCTACATTATGGTACCATAAACTAAGTTAAAATACCTTCGAGTATGAAAACAACCCCAAAATTTTGCAGTATACTCAATTCAATACTCAGGGGAATTAGAATTTTATCAGGTACTCTTCTAGTATGCATGTGGATTTATGAAGTTTCTCCCTGGTTTTTAAGAGTATTGAACAACTGCCTATAAAGACAGTGTTCCTGTTTTATCTTGATAATAGTGAAAGCCTATAAAAATCTTTCCTAATTACTTCAACATGATTTTTAGATACAGAACTCTAAGCACCTCTGTTAAAGGTCACACAAAGTATTCCCTCCGTTTCTCCAGCACAGAGTATCACTTTTTAATCTTATCTTATTTTCTTTTTGTTACCAATGACACGAGTCATCAAAAGATGACCTGTTCTTCTTTTTTGGTCTGTTGTATCCCACAGACTATTTAGTACTAAACTAAACAACTTCCTGGGAACATATTTAGTTTGAAATACTAAATAACTGTAGCCAACTTCTTCAAACTGGTTTAACTATCTGGGTTAGAAAACAAATCTAAATTCTCAATATAAATTATGTCTGATTCCCATTATCCCATAATTTTATTAAGTGCAGTTTACATGCATTTGTATTAAATGAGTCTATCAGCACATTCTAATTTATTTGTTGAAAAATGTAAATAAAATTATAAAAACAATTATTCATCTTATAAAATACAGCCCTCCTACCAAACGAGAAAATTTACTATCAAAATGTGTTTACTCTGGACTTGGAAAACACTGCTTCCAAAACTAAACATCTTTCACCAAACAGCACACATAACCTGATACAATATACATAACCTGATAAACTACAAAATGTCAGTAAAATTAAAATTAAAAAAAAAATTAAAAGAGATAAAAATTACTATAAATTTTGTAACAAGAGTCACACACCAGGAACATTGTATGTTCACAAATGGTTATAGGAAAACCGAATGTTTCACAGCATATTTTTTAAGCAGAAGAATGCATTATAATTTCTAAAAATTAAAAATAATATTCCCCTTTGCTATTCACAAAACTCAATCAAAAAGTCTAATGTGTCCACATGCTAAGAAATACATAATAAGCATTTTAATTTAGTATCATTCTCAATACAAAGGAAATAAAAATTTCCATGTAATCACAAAATAGGTTCAGTGGTCTAGCAGCTTAGTATTTCCTCCTTGTCTAAGTGTATGAATAAAATATTCATCCTCTCTGGGACAAAATATTACTTTGCATTATCTTCACTTTTAATGCCCCCAAGCTATAGAAGCATATTTACTATTCTGTATCATGAGTAAAAAAAAAAAAAACCACAAAACCCCAGTTTATTCAACAGCTTTACTGTTCACCCTAACAGAATAATCTCATTACCACCTAAAGTATTTTTAAAAGAAATTTACTTGTATTTTCACTTCCTCTGTGCAATTTGATCTTATACATTCCCATTGAATTAATTTACTCTGGAAAATAGATCTGTTTACCACAACTTCAAGGCTTTTAAAGGGGCTGGGAGTTTATTTTACAGTACACATTCATGCAACAAGTGTTTTATGTTCATACTGTTTCCCTTCTAAAACGGCCTCACAAGAGCATGACTAATGTCCACAAATAGTGGAGGTCTTGGTCATGAAAACTATTAATTACTATTATGTCTACATCCTTTTGGTTTACTCCAAGAATACTGTCCTTTTCACAAATAAAAACATATTTCATTTGTCTCATTACTCTGATTACCTTCTGAAGGCCTCCTAGATACTTAAATAAACCATTTAATTTCCCTGGTCAAGAATCTGAAAAATCTATGTTCCTTTCATTAATAACACCATCACCACCGCAGCATAAGTTTGTTTTGTTGTCAAATCCCTCTCATAGGCAAAACTACTTTATGATTCTCACACTTTTTTTTTTATTTCATGTGAAAAACTTAAATACCAAGTTAGAAAACGCTCTCACTGCTATCATACAATACCAACTCAGAACCAATTGCTTCTGAAAGATTCTTACACATTAAAGCTTTTGCTCATTACAAAGAAGCAGAACAGTATGAAGTACATAACCCTCTCTTTACTCAAAGTTACTATATGCATCACTGTGGTATGGTATGCTACAAGGATAAACACTTTTTCACATTTTTCACTAGGTCTAAAAAAGCTTCCTCAGTGAAACAAAGATAAAAAAACTGAAGCAAGTCAAAACGCTAACATAAGAGTGATGTATCTATAACCAGATCCCTTCATTTACCCAACATAATCATATCCCTAGTAAGCTATTAATTCAATAATGCAAGTTTGTGACATCTACATAACATTAATATGCATATGATAGTGCTAACAGAGCCACTGTAACCTGAGGCTAATACACACAGACACAGCAAATACCTGGTATTTAGGTCTAAAAAACCACCATAAATTTTAAGAGTAAAAACAGGTTTGATCCCTTGGCATCAAATGTTTATTTTAGGCATTAGTAAATATGACTGAAAAAGTAACCTTATCATAAAATGGTTTGGGTTGCAAGGGACCTTTAAGATTACTTACAACTCTCCTGCCATGAGCAGGGACACCCTGCCCTAGACCAGGCTGCAAAGGGTCACAAGCAACCTGAGCTGCAACACTTCCAGGGATGGAGCATCCACAACTTCTCTGGCCAGCTGCTGCCAGTGACTCACCACCCACCCAGTAAAAAATTTCTTCCTAATATCTGATCTAAACCTACTCTCAAGTTTGAATCCACTGCCTTTGTGAAGAGTCTCTCTCCATCTTTATTGTGAGCTCTGTTCAGTACTGGAAGGACAGAATTAGGTCACCCTAAAGCCTTCTCTTCCCCAGGCTGAACAATCCCAATTCTCTGTGCCTTTCCCCATAGCAGAGGAGCTCCATCCCTCTGATCACCTTGGTGTCCCTCCTCTGGACTCTCTCCAGCAGCTCCATGTCCTTCCTGTGCTGGGGCCCCAGGGCTGGAGGCAGCTCTGCAGGTGGGCTCTCACCAGAGTGGGGCAGAGGGGCAGAATCCCCTCCCTGCCCTGCTGCCCACGGGGCTCTGGATGCAGCCCAGGACACTCTTGGCTGTCTGGGCTGGGAGTGCCCATGGCTGGCTCATGTCCAGCTCTCACCCCCAGCACCCCCAAGCCCTTCTGGGCAGGGCTGCTCTCCATCTGTTCATCCCCAGCCTGGGCTGGCACCAGGGCTTGTCCTGACCCAGGGGCAGCACCAGCACCTGGCCTTGTTAAACCTCAGGAGATTCCCAGGGGCCACTTCTCGAGCTTCTCCAGGTCCCTCTGGATGGCATCCTGTCCTTCAGGAGTGTCAACTGCACCACTCAGCTTGGTGCCATCTGCAGATTTTTCCTGAGGGTGCACTCAATCCCTTCACCTGGTTCACTGATGAAGAAATTAAGTAACACTGATCCCCGTACCCAATCCCCTGGGGGACACCTCTTGTCACAGATGATCATTAGGACTTTGAGCCATTTATACCCTCTGGATGAGACATCCAACCAATTCCTTATCCATCTAACAGCCTATTCATCAAATCCACCTCTCACCAATTTACAGAGAAGAATGTTGTAGGAGAACTCTGTCACAGGCTTTACAGAAGTCCAGATAAATGACATCTGTAACCTCTCCCCTGCCCAACGGTATAGTCACTCCAACACAGAAGGCCACCAGGTTGGTTATTTTAAAACAATGTGAGCATTTTCTCTTACAAAGTTAAGACACTTGCAACATTTAGTAGAACTAGAGAGTTACACAATATTATTCAAATCTCTTCTTCCAAATTTCATGGATATTGTGTAATTGTAATGAGTGAGGAAACCTTTGTAGCAGTTAAAAATACAGAGAAATATATACCCACATTTCATCTAAGGTGGTGTGTACACTGTGCATTCTATATCATAACCCACAATGAAGATATCTTCACAATTGCATTTGTTTATCAAGCAACTAACCGTGCTTTATTTTTCAGGTTTCACACCAGCCATAGACAATGGAAATAGAGTACGACATCATGAAGCTGATATCATCAGCTGCAATATCTACCTAAGTTTGCCACCAGCAACTATCTAGATTGCTACTGCAGAAAGTGAGAGTTGGCACAAATACTGAAAAGCTTTCTTAGAATCCAGCCTCTAAATATCTCCATCCTTGGCATTCCACAATTAACAAATTCATCTCCTCCTCTTTCACAAGCGTAGAAGAATAAGATTTCCCCAAACATTCCACTATAGGCCACAGATACAAAATTTTGCCTGCCCAATACACCAATCCAAATTTAATAGAGGCAACTGTTCAGTTCTGATTACGTGGACTCTAGTTGAATCATATGGTCACCATTTGTTACAATTCATAAGATAAATACACGTTAAGGCAGGGGGAAGGAAAAAGTCTTACGTTGCTTATGCTCTACAAACTGAACCACAGGATTAAGAAACTTTTTAATCACCAACAGATCTGTTATGTCACACATGAAACAGTAGAAAAAATAAAACAAGATAATTCCCTGCATATTGTAACAAATACAGGTTAACATGAAGACAGAAGAACTAAGACTACAACTGCATAAGTCTAAGAAAATAATATCTTAAAGTTTCTTATACTTCAATAATTTTACTCCATGAAGAGAAAAGGGAGAAGGTATTTTATTGAAATATACTACATTAATATGCAAATAATAATATCGAAATAATATCGATATTGATATATAC
Organism: Sturnus vulgaris; assembly: GCF_052056855.1. Lineage (NCBI taxonomy): Eukaryota > Metazoa > Chordata > Aves > Passeriformes > Sturnidae > Sturnus > Sturnus vulgaris. The sequence goes on along the minus strand of NC_142283.1, from coordinate 13,769,051 downwards.
ATATTTATATATATATAGTATATATATAGTGTATATATATATAGATGTATTTTTATATATTAGTATTTATAGCTAAGCTCACAAAAAATCCAAATCATTTAATGGACATTACCATTTACTGAGATACCACAAGAGCTTTTTTAAATATCTTATATCTTATATCTTAAAACTTATATCTTGCTCAAATAACTTTACATATTAGTCTTTCTGGGTAGCACACATTATTTAATATGAACCATTATTTTTAAAACAAATGAGAAAATAGAACACAGAATGTCATTCAAATTTCAGATACAAATATTGTTACTGGCTGAAATAATTTCAATCTGTCTCTTAGGGAGGACAGAGAATTTAGAAAATTTAACAAGCCCTGCAGTTTGCCTTTTCATATCGTAAGCTGTTGAAACAAAATTACATACTCCCTATGAAAAGTCCTTCTAAAAAGAAAAAAGGGCAGGAAAAAGGGTTTCTTACAATATAGATTAATGGACATGGTATTATACCTTTATTATTGGCCAACAGACAAGCTATTAGGTATTAACCACCCATGTTTATTCATCCTGTTGCAAGTACTAGAACTCTTCAAGTTTCATTAATGAAAAATATGTATGTAATATTCCATACCATTCTAGCATACAAAACAGATAAAGTCGGAGTTCAAATCCTAACTGGAGGAGATTTTTTTTTTAAACACCTTTCAAAAGAATCACAGTTTCAGACGCCCTTGAGAAGTGTAATCAGTGTACAAACAGTGAAAAAGAGAAATATTGGATAGAACTATAAATAGTTTTGGTTTTATTTATATATGATCTTCACAAAACAGAGGTCACGCTAAACAGAAATACTTGATAATAAGAAGCAATACGAAGAGGTTTTTTCTTCACAATCTTTCCACTTAGTGAACTGTATGCATTACCAGAAATTTAATTTAAAATAAACCTCTGTAATTAGTCTGATCAAGCAGGATACCAACATATTCTATCAATCTTACACAGAAACATCTTTAAGGCATGAATTAGTTAAAAACCTGAAATGAATCAGATATGATGAAAAGACGGATAGGAACAGGACGTGATTTAACAGTTCTCTGTTTTACACTTGTAAGAAATACCATTGCTTCCATGCTTTCTGATCTAGTCAGCACTGCAGCCAGTGGACATAGCCAATGTGCACAGCCAGGGGACATTTAAGCTACTCAGCACAGCACTATTGGAACAGGCTGGATACCAAGATTCTCTTCACAGCAGCTTTAGAGTCTTGTCCCTACATGTACCAATTGGTACAGACTTCTACAGAAATTTTATGGTAGGAAGTAAACACGTTACATCCTGTGAGAATTATTACATGAATGGGATCAGTCAACAATGAAAAGTTGCAGGAAATTATTCATTAAAATGGTAATCTTCCACATTCACTACCGTGATTGACTACTTCATTACAATCACAGTTTGAAATCAGCAGTAACTGGCAGGAGCAATGTCCAAACACAGCAACAATAAAGAAAAAAAAACCATAAAGCCGGTAAAATAGAACTTTACTATGCACGTACACAAAGACTCAGATCCAAAATACACTTTGGTTAAAAAAAAAAAGATATTGCATGGATACATATGCACATCCTTGTTTATACTTCAGTGGAAATTTAATTTATAGATTTTTAGCCAATAAACATCTCTAGCCCAGAAAAGAGCAAACTAAGTGGAAGTTCTGTACAGTTCTAGTACACCTTTATTTGTTTAACTGCAAATAATACACTATTACATCTAGTGACAAAAATTTAAACCATTAAGATGGAAATTACGTTATTTTTTTTTAATTCTTGCATTAAAAAACAACAAAAACTTCCAAACTAAACAAAAAAAGTACATTTTTTGCTTTGTCCTAACCACAATAGCAAGAAAAATCAATTCCTTCCAGAAGGCATTAAAGAAAAGGTGTTTATACCTGGTTACAGATGATCTTCTCAAATGATTCATAACAAACATTTCTAAGAGTGGCCATTTTTTTAACAGACCTTATAGCAAGTAGATTGTCAGAACACAGAAGTAGAGGAATCTTTTCGTTATGTTTTATTTGATCTCATATTTATTAATATTTAATATATTAAATATATTAATATTTCTGAATGGGCATCCAATGAAGTTCTTGGTGTTATTTGGCAAGAAAATCATACAAACATTAGAATACCTAGTTGGCATAATTTACAGTGCTAGTTCTGATCTATTAGAGTTAAGTCTGAAGTCGCTGCCTAGATGCAGACAGCACAAAGAAACCGAGAATACAGGGCAATAAGAACAAATTAAGTACTGTCAGGGAGGTACTTGAACATATTAAAGATATCCATTCGCCTTTTTGTCATCTGGATGAAACAATTTTACAATTCCAAGGCCAAAGACTAAACTAGGAAGACAAATCATCTCATAAGCGCCCTCCCAGACACAGAAGAAAACAACGGAGAATCCACAGCTTCAACATGTGCACACAGAAACAGAAACTAGAATTGCAGCACACTGTTCTCTGCCATTATATCAAGGCATAACCTGAAAGAGGCCCAGGAAATCATGGCTGAGACATTACAAATTATATTAGAAGCAACTGGGCGATAATGATATGAATGTGAATATGAGTTAGACACAACTTTCTTATCCTCACATGTTGTCCAAAGGCATACCTGTTCAGATTACATCAGTCTATCAGTTCATACATGCATTTCAGAACAGCACTTTGCTAATGAGAAACCAAAGTGGGACTGCTGTGTAAGTTATGAATGGAAGCAGGTTACAATCCTGATTAACTCCAGTGCAAAACCCATGGCTGCTAGGCTTGTGTGAAGCCCTACCTCCTGTGTGACAACAGCAGGACCAGCACAAGAGGGTGCTGAAGCTCAGCAATTTAGATTTAAGAAAAGAAAAATTAACACCTGCTTGCTCTTCCCAGAGCTCAGCACATTCAGAAAGCAAAGATCACAACTGCTGCAAATCTCTAGGTCACCATGGAAAAGGAAAGGAAATAAAACCAAACCAACCCAAAAAGTAAGCAGCAAGCAAGTGGGTAAAAAGAAGAAACAACTTTGCTTCAATATGTCACTGTGTCTTGGTTTAAAATCACAGTAGGCAGCCAAACATCACACAGCCATTCACTGAATTGTTTACACTATGGGATGGAGGACAGAATCAGAATGGTTAAAGTGAGAAACTTTCCAGCTAAGTAAAGGAAGTTTAGATTTAAAAAAAAAAAAAGGAAAGAAAAAAAAGGTAAAATCAAAACTAAGAAAAACAAATTTTGCAAAGAAACCCAAACCAGTGGCTCACAACTAAACCAGCAAGTCCCCAAACACTGGCAGTCTGGCCAACTACCTTAATCTGAGTTTTTTTGCTGGGCGTGATGCCATATGGCCCGAAATTTCCCTTTGGTCAGTTGTGTCACCCGTCCCAGCTGTGTCCCCCACCACACACTCCTTGTGTACCCCCAACCTTCTCCCTAGTGGGGCGAGAAGCAGAAAAGGGCTTGGTTCTGCCCAGCTATAACAAAAATATCCTTGTGTTACCAACACTGTCTGCAGCACAAAATCAAACGCAGCCCCTTGCCAGATGCAGTGAATGTCACTCTAACCCAGACAAAATTAGTATATAGTATTATCACAAACTCTCATTTTGGTTTAAGAAATTCAAAGGTTTAAAAAAAAAAACCCAAGACCACCCTAAAACAACTCCACCCTTAAACAAATAAACCCAATTGTGAATAGATATGTGAACACCAGACATATTAAGTAAATTTTTTGAGTCAAGGTTGCTGACAAGATTATAAAAAAAGAAATAATTTTTATTTCTTTATCATTCTAATTTTTCCCAATGTAACACCCTTCACTTCACCCTTATATGATGGTAAAATATGACAATTACAAGCAGGAAAGAATTTTTTTTTATGCCAAAGCTGTAAAACAAGCTCTATAAATCAGTAAGGGAAGATGAGTCATTTTTGAGAAACACAAACCATTGCCTGCCTCCTAAACCTTCTGATGAATTCCTTCACATATCAGCTGCAATTTTGTGGAAACAGCAAAGTATACAATATCCAATGTTCTGCATAATCAATGTGTCTTCAGCATTTCCAGCTTCTGGCAAAGCAATTAATTACGTTGGCTCTCAAATTATTGTTAATAGTGCCCAAGTACACTGTTAAATGACTTCCAGTTGTACTGCATCAGCAATTTTTATTTTCTTTTTGCTGGGGGACAGGGGAGAGAGACAGAGACTGCAAGAATGAAGTTCTCCCTACATGCGAGTACAAAGAGAAGAAAAATCACGTTATTCCTATTCCTAATGTAATATCTGGAAAGGTGTTAGAAATGTAGTTTTGTTTCTTGTCTTTCTCCATTCCCAACTCACTCTCCCATCCTCATAACTTCTACAGAATGAGTAGAATATAAATAAGGCCTCAGGCTTCGTTAGGCTCTCCTTGGCAGCCTCTTTCTTCAGAAACAAACAGAATGACCAGCTAGACAATATTCACCTCCTACCTTGCTCCTTTATCCTTGGATAGTTAGATCCTTAGCTGTCTTTGTCTCATTACCTTGAAACGAGACTTGCAGAGTCAGTGTTTGGATCTCATTAATTCCATCCCTCTTCTCCTCACCTCCTTATTATAAATTATTCCAGAATACATTTTAAGGAAAGAAAAAGGATGCAGAAGCAAATGAAAAACCTGAAGCAGACATTTATCTAAAGTAGGCCATGGTCTACTTAGTATCTGTAATTCTTACAACTTTTTGGAGGGCTTTTCATGGATGAAGAAGATACAGCATCAACTATTTATGCGACTAATGCTTTTCATTAAATACCAACAAAAAATTATTAAACTGAGGAAAGTTGAAATCAACACAGGAATTTAAGGGCAGAAAAGTAAAAATAGTTATGATGGAGATAGCAAAGAACTAGACTGAAAGGAGAACAGCTCAGATGGGTGTTAGTTGAGCTGAACAGTTACAAACAGATTTTGTATAATAGTTTTGAAACAGGCTTTACAGAGTTTCATCAAGAAGGATGTTCAATCCCCAAAAAGCAGAATACAATGAACTTTACTGGTGAATTTTGGAGTATAATCAACACAGATGACAATAATTGTCCTATAATGTATCAGGTAAAGTCTTCTAGAAGAGAGAAGGCACACAATTCCACAATGCATTCAGTAAAAATCTGTAAAAGCTCTTTGCGATTCTGCTCACTCATCTTTGCACCAGACAAACATAGAAAAGGGGCACCAAAATCATGGAATTGAAGCAAGTGAGAGCACAGTGCTCATCAAAGATCTGATCTCTCACCTGAGATACACTAGGAGGCAACAACATAAGGAAAAACTATTACTTAAGCATAATTATAACTACAACTCTTCAGTGGAAAGACTTGTAACAAAATTTGAAATTCATATAACGTTTCAAATTTCACAGCAATTCAACTTCCTAGTATTAAAAGTATAAGAAATCTATTTACTGGATCAAAACAGATATAAGCAGCTCTAAATCATGAGATTAGGTATGGAAGGAAGTCACGAGACTTCCTGACACAATGGGTGTCCCTTTCATATGTTTCCATATATTCCTTACACTAGTTAGAATAATTAGCTAAGTCTCATATACTTCAGGAACCTCAAGGTGTAACGAGAAAAACATGATTGTAGTCATGGCTGCAGCAAATGTGCTTAATGGTTTTTACTTTTCTTAATGACTTTACTTCACTCTTCTTAATGACTTAAACTATCAAATATTCCTCTAGATCACAATTAGAAATTCAATGAGAAAGTCTCAAACATAAAAGCAGAAGTAAACTCAACAAACAAACCAAAACCAAATCACACAAGACCCCTACAAAACCAACTGCACCCACCAGGCTGGGACTCTCATCCAGCAGAGTGACTATATGCATATGACATACATGCTAATCTTTTAAAAAATAAAAATGGATAGGTGGGGAAATACAAAATTTGGTATAATAATATATACAACATCAAAAGCTTATTGGGTCATGGTTTCCAAGGTAATGCAATAAGAAAAAAAACTGCTTTTTGAATGAAAAAACCTTCCACAGCCTTATATACATTGAAAAATTTATGTTAGGAAAATAAGAATTGCATCTATATTAATAAATTTCTTTTGTTTTTAACTGAAGTTTTTTATTTAATAAGATCTTATCTAGGGGATTTTCTATCAACTGTTATGAACTTTGGTGGTAATTTTCTTGTAAGAAACAGATCTAGTAGGTACCCTGTGCAAACACACTTATCCCAAGGCCCACGGAATGTGCTTTAGTGGGGTAAAGAAATTTAGCAGAAAAAGACAGGACACCTTAATACTTGAAGGGGTCTGTCACTAAAAGGGCTATTTCTGAAAAGTTAGAACTGTTAGCCTGAAAATGTGCCCTACACAAATAGGAAAACATCTCATTTTTCAGCTCACTGCAAATTTTGTCTCACTGCACTGCAAGAATCCTCAGGAACCTGACATGCAGTTTATGCAAACCACTCTTTTTGCTGTTAGAATATGAAAACAATATCCCATCTTCACTACGAAATGACCTTGATGGTCTCTGTAACATTTGTCAGACTAATAAAATTTGTAAAGATACTTGCTGATATGATGGATTGTGTTCTTCGCTGCTCCAGTTACCTCAAACTAAATTGCCTGTCATTATAATGATGGCTTCTCTAAGTGCAGTTTCTTAATTTGTTCCTCAGTCTTTCAACAGTGATTTCACAATAGACTTAAAGTGTTTATGGATCAATAACATGCAAGAATAAAGTATTGCATTCTAACAAAAAGTATTGGTAATCTTTCTCCTTATAGTGTGCCATGACAGAGCATTAGCAGAGAATATAATTCTAAGTAACAGGAAAATCACTCCAAACGTAGCCCACAAGTATTCAGCACCATGAACAGACAGAAAATCCTAGCGATTCAGAAAAGGACCCAGTGCTGGTGATTCGTGGTTCATTCAATGTATGTAAAAGAAAGTGAAAAACTTAATCATAAAGCTGTAACCAACACATATCTCCTCGACATATGTGATCAGTCTGTCCTGCTAACCCACTCAGGTGTGCCTGACCCATGCTTCCCTCACAGTGAGTTCAGACAGAATGCATGATGCAATGATAACCAGCAGGGTTCTGAAAGGAGTCAGAAAATATTCAGAGCATTTACTCTTTTGGCTCACAGGCATGATAAAAATGTCTGTATTACTTTCAGTCTCCAAAAACAGTACATCTTAATTCATATGGGAACACAGATAATCAGGCCATGCTGGCAGCTTACTTCAGGTAGAGTACACAGGAAGCAATGTATCTCTACATGGGACAGTAAATCTTCTGCACAGGATCAGGAAGCTTTCTCATTGACAGCCAGGTTCCTGAATGCCACAGATCCAAAGGATCTAAAAGAAGCTCTCCTCAAAAATTCACAAAGGCAAAGTTGAGAGAATTTCCAGAAAATTTCTCTGCGGATCAATTTTGTTTATTAAATAATGAGCCCAAAAGAGGGCAGCCTCCAACAGGAACTGAAATTTGAATTGGTTCAGGCATGGGAATTACTGGTGTGTACCTTCTACAGGCACTGCTCCAGGCCAATACAATGGTGCTGCACAGGCTCTGGCTGGCTGTCAGACATGTATCCAGCCACTCTCCCAATCCTCTCCTCAGCAAGACAGGGGGAATGCTACACAGACAAGTAGAAGACCACTCACAATTAGTGTCACAAGACAAACAGACTAAACTCTTCCATCTCTTCTCCCCTCTGAGGGAAGCAGATGAATGGGGAATGGGAGTTGAGGTTAGTCCATAACAGCTCCCTATGCTACTGCTCCATCCTCACACTCTTCTCCACCCAGTATGGGATCCCTCCTACTGGTACAGTCCTTGATGAACTTCTCCAACGTGGCTCCATTCTACCAAATGAGGTGCTTCAGGAAAAGACTGCTCCATGGCCACAGTTCCTGCTGGGAAACCTGTGGGCTACACTCCACAGGCCACAGTTTGAGGAGCTTGATCTGGCATGTGCTCTCCATGGCTGCAGCATCCTGCTGGGCATCTCCACAGAGTGTCATGTGGAAATGAGCTCCACAGTGGTCTTCAACACTGTGTGCAGGGGAATCTCTGCTGAAGCATGTGGAGCATCCCTTGCCCTCTTCCCTCACTGATCTCGCAGTCTGCAGTGCTGTTTCTCACATTTTGTTCTCACACCCTTCTCACATTCTGCTGCACAGTAGTTTAATGCTTTTCAAACCACTTTAACAGAGGTGCCACCCCTCTGACAGAGTGCCAGCATCTCACCACAGGCGCACACTGCACCGAGAAATGAACACATTTTTAAAAACCCAAACTCTAAAAAGAATGCAGAAAACTGTTGGGATTTTAGGTAGGAGCAAGAAAAAGATTATTATATAAAGTATCTGAAGATGGCAATTAGATGTAGACTTGCCCATAGTGACTACTTCTACATTACTGTTTCTCATCACCTTGGGGTGCAGGAAGTTTAGGTTCAAACCCATGCCCTGACACAGACTTTGGGTGGGAATATACAAGCGTATTTCATAGAAGTCATAATTATAGGCTCATACTGCTAAAACCATATTACATAGCTTTGATAGTCACTAGCCAAACCCGATGGTTTTTATAAAAATACAGCATTATTCCATTACACAAACACAGATTTAAGAGCTTCAGACTACATACCTGTTCCAAAGCAGTGTCATGAAAGACTGCAAATCTATTCAATTCCATTCCTTTGTTTTTACCAGTATTGCTTTAGCTTTAAATACTTTTCAATTCAAATCACTGCATCCTATACATTAATGTTTTTAACTATAGTTTCACATACTTCAATTAGGCTCCTCTAAAGGTTAAAACAGTAACTTCAGAAGCTAAATTACACAAGAAAGCTGAGCTGCCCATAAAACTATGAACAAACCCAGTATAAAAATGTCTCTTAAGATAGTAAAAGTATTTCACTGGTCCTTCAATTCACCTCATTTCTTTCTCCTTTAGCACTTCTGAATACATGTGTTAGATGAAACTATCTACAGCATTCAAAAGCTTTATATAAACCTATACACAAAACCTCAGGTTGAGAAATTCTTTTGTGCTACTACATAACAACATCTTATAAAAATATAATACATACACTAGAGTGTAAACTACATATATATACATATGTATGCACATTTTCCAAAGCAAGTCCATCAAAGGATCCCACTGTTTCTACTGGGATCATAATTCTGCTTTCTATGGAGAATGGTGCTACAAATGCCAACACACAGATACCAGGTAAAGCACAGGCAAAAACAGAAATCAAACATTTCACCTAAAATTTCTATGGTAATAATAATATAGTTATGCTAAAGCAACTGAGTGGAAATACATTTCCTGTAAGTACTGCACTGCAGGTTTACTCAACATTTTTGAAGACAAAGTCACTTACTTTTGTGCATTTTGTCCTAGTTGTGTTGCTTTGTAGAAGCTTAAGTCACTGAGTCCCTCTATGTTTACAACTTTCAACTTTCACTGAAATTATTTAAACAAGACCATATTGTGCTCTGCCTGCTAAACTGTGTACCCAGATTGTTTGGAAAACTGAAAATAATGCTCTGAGATAACTGGAATTCATCAATATCAGTGGTAATTTCTGCTCTTGTCACTAGATTTCAATACATACCCAAATAAATGCTTTTGTCAAAAGCAGAAGAATCTTCCAAATCTGGAAGACGTGCTGTTGTAAACAAATAAATCTTATCTCCTTTAACTGCTGCGGGTACAAGGTGAAAGAACACAGACCCGTCTTCCTACTTGCAAAATCTACCTAAGAAGATGATACAGCCCCAGGGAAAAACTGAACTACTTTTCCCTCATCATTAACAACAGCAAGGAACTAGGAATAACAACAGGCTTTTCTTCTGAAAAAAAGAGAACCATTTATTCCTCTTGTTCTTAAAATGAGCTGTAAGAGTTTATATAATAAACCAGCATTTTCTTCCAAAATATTCACTAGTATGTAATTTTCCTGGGCAACACAAGAGCACATCACAGGTACATGAAGAGCTGCTGGATTCAGATAAACCTAATTTAGAGACTCTTCTCAAGTGCTAAATTGCTTCTGGGAAACAAAATGGTTTTTAGAACAAAATAAGTGTTGGTATTTTGCACTAACTTTTGCACCTATTCCTCTTCTGAAAACTTCTCCCATGTGAAAAATACAAAAATTAAGAAAGAAATAATACTTTTTGCTTGGTTTATTCTGGGTGGGGATGGAGGGGGATGGTTTTCGAGGGTTCTTTTATGGTGTAGTGTTTCTTTCTGCCTCTCCACCTGCATTGTTTCAATACTTACAGGAGGTTTATGAGAAAGATGAGAATGGATTTTTACCAGGGCCCAGTAGCACAAGGCATAATGGTTTTAAACTGTGAGAGGGTAGACTGAGACTAGCTGTAAGGATGGAAGTTTTCCAGTGGGTCAGGTAGAACACTGGAACACTGAGAGATGCCCCATGCGTGGAAACATTCAAAGTCAGGTTCCAGGGAGCTTGATTTAGACCACATTGAAAGGTCCCTTCTAACTCCAGCCATTCCACGATTCTATGATTTTCTCACAATAGAAGTTCCTGAACTGCTGTTGCTACACTTGTTGCCATGTATTTTCCTAAAGTAAAAAAACTAAGGATGTTAGTAGAAATACTAATAATGTGAGAAGCCCACTAATTATGAAAACACACTAAACCCCAATATTCTTAATAATCTCAGTGTATATTTGAAGTTAGTATATATTTGTGAAAATAAAACACCTGTATTTTTAACCATTCCATAATAAAAAAATCTACTAATCCACTAAAAAAATCTTCATTTATATTATCATATGTACACATTGCCACATTTTGTTTAAAAAAGCTAAAATGAAGAGACATTTGAAAAATTAAGGCTAAAAATCTGACACATAGAAGTTGAAGGCATTAAACAGTGACAAATATTTTTTAGTCACAGTTTCTAAGTAAAGACTCCAGTTAAACTTACTTCATTGTTCAACTACTATATAAAAATACACTGAATAATTTTATTTACTAAAATTGAATAAAGTTGACTAAACTGTTTTCCAGTATGACTTGAAATTATATCTAAATGTAAAAGGAAAGAAACATTAAAAATAATCAAATAAAACTCCTTAAATATAAATAGCATATTGAAGAGCAGTATCACTGATAACAAAGTTATTCCACACATGATTAGCTATAATAACTATTACAATACAAAAGCACAAAAATTACTTTCTTGTTTACAGAACAGTAATGCAATGCTCTTCTCTTTAGATCAATATGACAATAAACAACAACCTTAGCTGCATACAAAGCAAAAAGAATTTTCTGATTTCTTCAATTAAGTAAATTCCAACTATTAAGGCCTCTATCCTATACTTAGCATGGATGATAGTAAGAAAATGAATGAAATCATTATTGCCTTCTAAAACAACATGATTTGAAAGTAATATAAATGTGTTTCTGTGACTTCGCATTTTAAACTTAATTTACAATCCACTACCACTAGCTTACCATGCTTAAAGGTAGCTTTTGGTCATTCAGAAATATTATTTCTTATCCCACTAATGCTTAGTCTCCTGAGCACCTTTTAATGGCTGTAAAGCAATAAATTTGGAATTCAAAACGGACTTCACCAATCAAAAAATTTTTTTCTATGTTTCAAAAATAATTCTATCTTTAAACACTTTTTCCAAAAGGATCTTACTCAAGTGTCCACAAATTCTGCCCTCTCTTTTTTTCAGCTGCTTTGTCCAATGCATTTACATGGCTTACAATCCTATGATTCCCTGCATCATGCATAGAAACATTAAACCAGAAAAAAACCAACATGTAAAATACCTAATGTTGCTTTTGTTTTATGATACTGTTTCCTTCATCTGACTGAAACTTCATCTTGTAACAGATGCATTCTTGTCTCCACTGATTATCTCACTGACTTGTTTAACCTTGCTTGCTAACCTTTTGCACATTTTTACATCTTTTTAAGGGTGTGTTTCCTCTTCTTTCTTAAGTATGTTTCACTGACTACTATGTGGGTTTAATTTTTCTTTACTGTACATTTTCTTCTTCTTTTCAATAAGTTGTTTTGTTTTATTTTGCTGCTCTCCTATCTTCTTTAGTATGTTCCATGTATGTTCCAGCCAGTAACCATAACAATTTTCCTAGAACATGAAAACTATTTTCTTCTGGATTCCACTTTAAAATATAATTCCCTTAGTGTAAAGAACACAATTTAATCTCAAGTTCAAGTGATTAAAATAAAATGCACCACATAAACCCCCCAACTAATGTTGAAATTTAAAAAAAACACCATTTTTTCCTCTTGTGGTTTTTACTGCAACAAAAAGAGTTTCAATGAAAACCAGCACACATAAAATCTAAAAGCCTTTCTTTACAAAATTATATAACAAGAGTTCAATTAACAGACTACTGGAAATATTCACCCAGTACTGCTTTAGGTAGTTTAGAAAGGTTTAGAAACAGCAATCTACACCAGATTGTCTTGGATTTCACATTGACAAACATAAAATAAATATATAATAAATTTAAAATGTTTCTAAAATCTAAAATAAACACATAATAAACATAAATAAATACATGATTCTGCGTGCATCTCCTTTAAGCACCTTTCATTTTTTTCTGCCCTTATTTTCACTGTTCCCTCGCTTTTGTTGTTCATGAAAACTCTTTTTAAAATAGCACTAGCATTCAACAAGGTTTGCTATTTTAAATTCACTATGAATATGATGTATTTATGACATGAAATTTAGATTTATACAACTCCATTTCTAATTTTAAAATAGATTTTCCTCCCCTGCCCTGAAGTCACATACAAGTAGTAGACAGGTGCAATTCATGCTCATAAACTACAACTTTCTAAGCTTACACAAAAGTGCTGGCTATCAAGGTTAAAGATGACTTCCCCTTCAAATGCAGATGGATAAAAATTTAAACTCTTGAAACAGCTTTATACTCATGTGAAGTAAAGTGTTTCTCCTGTAAATATGAAGTCTAAACCAGAAAAAAAAGGTTACATTCATACTTCAGAACTCCAAATGAATAAGTAAACGTACTCATTCATAATGTACTTCTTTAAATTTGTTTCTGAAAGATTATTACAATACCATGACCGCAATATCTCTGAATTTTTACTTTTAGTAAATGAAATATTTTAACTTCAAATTTAGAAGGAAAAAAAGTCACTTACAGAAACATATGAGAAGATAAACCATGCAGTAAGAATTTTAAATCCCACATCTTCCTTAAAAAATAAAGCTTCTGATTAAAAATCTATATCCATTCTTATTAATACTACCAAAGCTTTCAAATAAAAAATGTTACTTACAAGAGTCTAAGATAAAACAAAAACCAGACATTACCTATTTATTAGCCATTGATACAGATTAAGACTTTGATGCAGTTCTAAAATGTCAGCAGCAGGGGGGGGAAAAAAGCTACGAATTTGTCACCTTATAGAACAATACATATTTTTAATGCCTTTCTTTTTTTTGGCACAACCAAATGTCAGCTTGGACTTACTTCATACTGCATCACAGGTATGTTGAGACATTTTTGGAGCACCTAAAGACACTGCACAAGTCATTTACTTCCTTGTTTCTCTAAGAGAGAAAATACATACAGCTGTAACACAGATGCCATCCAAGCTATCCAAGAAAGGGAAATGCTTTCAAATTCATGGTCAGGAATTGGTCAATGGTCATGGTCAATATTTTCTAGTACCCTCAAGTTTAATAAAAGACAAATGAAGTTTAAAAAAACAATACTTATATCTAATAATATCCATTATTAAAAACATTAAATAAACAAAACAACGTATTCTGAATATAAACAGAAGGTACTGGGGTGGCAGGGGGTGTAGGCTCTTTGTTGTTTTCTCGCTTTTTGTATTAGACAATGACAAAGAAATGCAGTCCGTTTCATCTCTTGCTGTCAGTATACCTAAATACAGACAGACACAATCTGGAAGCCAGTTAGCTAAATGGAACCACAAGCAGCAGACAGAGAGACTCCATGCATATAAAGCACCCTACTGCTTTTAGCCCAGAAAATTCAATCACATGACCCAAAACAAAAGAGAAAGACTAGCACAACATAACTAAGGTAAAATCAGGGGTGGAAGGTTACTGTAAAATATCAACATTCATAGACATTTTTTAAGACCTCAATGAACACCTTTGATGCGTGGATAATCGGAAATAAGCACATTGAGTCAAGTACACTGTCAAGAACTCAAGCTGTATCCTTATTCTTCTAACAATCCTGAGATTTGGAATAGACAAATTAAATTTTTGTTCACATCAGGTTTAAATATACAATGAAGAAATTATACTTGCGATTTTCTGGAGAACACCATAAAGAAAAAATGTCTTGCAAAAATATTTGCAAGACATGAAGATAATTTATGATTGTTACATCATCTTATCCCAAACACAGCAAATTACAAATATGCAAACCGAAACTCCTAGCTTTCTAAATTCAGACTGCTTGAATTCTACCAAAAAAAAAAGAGTTATGCCAGAGAAAACCATTTTTCTCCAAATCCAAATGTGCAACTTATTCAAGACAAATAAAAATTGTAGCCACTAAGTCTTTATTTTATAGCGACCCGAGGATGAAGAATTTTTTCTTGTTGATATCCAAATTTCAATAATTTAGAACTATTTTCAAGCTTTATATTTTTATCACACAGTTTAATTTCTTGTCTACAGGACAAAATCTTCCGTTTGCAGTTCTATTGACTGAACTACTGAATGTTGAGCAGCTGCTCCTCCTTAAAAAATAGAGCAGAACAAAGAAAACTGGGGGAGATATACACTGTACAGTAATACGTGAAGATATTTTTCAAAATGGTGTAGAAATAATAAATATTATCAGATATTTAAGCTCAACTTCATCTCCAAAGAAAACTAGAAAAATTAAGCACTGAGAAAAGATTTAATTCATTAGTCTGACTGAGGTTCTAAATTTAACTGAAGACATTTAATCTTTTTTCGTTGGATAACTCAAAATCTAACAATTCTATTCTTCAGAAGGGGGAAAATTTGAATTACAAAATAGGTCAAAATTATATTTCTTCTTTTTAAGAGAAATATTTGTAGGCTTCAAACTTAACAGAAAAATGACTTTCAGAAGTTCACCAATAATGAACTGGTTTTCTGAGAATTAAACATATTTGTTTCTGCCATGGAATTAGTCTTGCTTTTTATTTTTCATGCAATCCTTAGTTACCTTAATTACAGAATGAGGAAGATAGGACTATGCTAAAAGGCAGAACAGTAGGTGCTATTCTGAACATGTTGGTTCCTACAGGTACGCAATCTGAAGTCATAGAGAAAATAAAAGGCTACAGCTACATTTGTAGGTAGGCTGGTGGCAAAGGGTGCTTGGGGACGTGGTGCAAAGAAATACCAGTTGATTGAGTACCAACATAAGAAAAGAGGAGACCTGGTCTACATTGACCTAACATGGTAGATCATTTCTCAAGCAAAGGCTACCTTCTGCTCCTCAAAAATCTACTGAATATTTTCTGCAGTTAAATCCAACCTCGGTGTAGTGCACCCTGTAAGCATTCTATTTGGCAATTGCACATTTTGAAATTTTACAAAGATGGAGTGCACTGACTTTGGCTGCTATCAGATGTCCACACGGCCAATCTCTATTTCCTCCTCCTCAACAGGACAGAGAGAGAAAATAAGGTGGAAAAGCTTGTGGATCAAGATAAAGACAGCTGAAGAACGATCAAAAGATCATCATGAAAGTAAAGAAAAAAGAGGAGTTCTTTCAGTAACTCTCATTGTCAGGCAACACCCAGAAATATTTTAGAGCCACAGTATGTGTAGAAGTTGCTTGGTAAGACAAACTCTGTAACTACAAATCTCCCTGCAGTCTCCCTGTTACCCTCATCTTTATTGCTGAGGATATGGTATGGAAAAATCCTTTTGGTCAATTTTGTCCCAACTCTGTCCTTTCCCAACTGCTAATCCACACTCAGCTTACAGAGCTCTGGGAGGGACAGAGTTGACCTTGCACAAGCACTTCAACAGCAGCAAAATATTGGTTTGTTATCAACATTGTTCAGCCATAAATGCAAAGCTCAGTCCAGTATCTGGTGAAATGAAAAGAGTGACCTTGGAGACCTGGACCTAACATTCCCCGGGCATCAGTAACAGGTCCAGACATCAATAACATGGATGAAGGGACTGAGTATACCCCCCAACAAGTCTGCTGATGATATAAACTGGGAGGAGTGTCATACCCCAGAGAGCTGTGCTGCTGGTCAGTGAAACCTGGCTGCAGAGTTGGGCAGAGAGGAAACCAGCAAAGCTCAGCTAAAGCAAGTGCAAGGTCCTGTAACAAGGGAGAAAAAACACAGGCACCAGTATAGGTGAGGGGTCAACCTGCTGGAAAACAGTTCTGAGGAGAAAGATTTGGGGATCCTAGTGGACAATAAGCTGACCATGAGTGTCCTTGAGGCCAAGAAGGGACACTGGGGTGCTTTAGGAAGAGTACTGGCAGCAGGACAAGGGAGGGGATCCTGCACCTCTACTCAGCCCTGGTGAGGAACATCTCTGTCCAGTTCTGGGCTCTCCAGTTCAAGAAAGACAAGGAGATACTGGAGAAGGTCCAGCAGAGGCTACAAAAGACAATGATGGGACTGAAGGACAGGGTATCTTAACAGCAGGAATCAAGAGGAGGCCAGACTATTCACTTGTGCACTGGACAAGATCAAGGGGCAACAGGCACAAACTGAAACACAGCAAGCTCAATATAAATAGGGAAATACTCTTTGAGGGTGGCAAAGCATTGAAACAGGATGCCCATCGAGATGGTGGAATCCCCATCTCTAGAGATATTGAAAGCTCACCTGGAGGAGATCCTGTGCAGTCTGTTCTAGGTAAACCTGCTTTAGGAAGCGGGTTGGACGAGTTTTTTTCCAGAGGTCCCTTACAATCTCAACCATTCTGTGATTCCATATGAAAACGCCTACCAACATTTCAGTGTCCATGTTTTTCTTTAAACATTAAAATTTAAGTCATGTTTCTACTACAATCTCAAAATATTCGGCATTCCTAAGACATGAAATATTATTTAGCTTTGATGATTGTTACAAAAAGCATTGCTGCAATGCTTTCTTCTAGTCCTGAAATAAAAATTTAGATCCTCCATATCTATTACTGTTGTATTCTTTAAACTTCTGCAGTAATTGTAATATTAATTTCAGGGGCTTTCCTGGTATTTATCTGCTTAGCAGAGGTTAAGGCAATAAATGGTACAACTGATCTGGAACCTTTGACAGCTTGTCACTCAACTGTCACAGTTTTCTGATTTGTGTCAAAATTTGTTTGCTCAAATCTTGACAGATGACAAGAGGGTTTGAAGAGTTAGATCTATGGCAAAATGAAGCTCTAATATGAAAAATACATACTTTTGAATCATTACAGCAAATATCTGTAAGTGTACTAATAACGAACATTATTCCTGTTGCCATAGGTAACTCAAAGCACACAGTTCAGTAATACTTGTCACACATTTTTATCTCATCAAGTATAATCATCAACTTACCATCATCATCATCATCACATCTTCAGCTACAGCTCTTCACAAAGAAATAACCTGCATTTCTGGAAGACTCTATCAAAATCTGAGTTTTTATCCTGGACTGTCATTCCCTCACATTCTTCTGCGTATGAATTTAAGAGCAATTTTGTATCTAAGGCATTGCTTTGGAACCACAAGCATCAAATACATTTAAGCTGATGTGGAGCCTCACTGCCAGAAACAGCTGGGGAGAACAATTCAAGAACTGTAATCAAGTTATCCATGTATGCATTCTCTGAAGTTGACTCCCTCTATGACATTTCTAAAGAGGAAACACTTCTTTCTTAGTACAGGTCTGCTTATAAAACTTAATGTTAAAAGTGGAAAAAATAACTGAAATAGTGACACCTCACTTCTGGGACATGTATTTTTGCCTCTAGAAAATTAAGGGCTTTTTTCCTCAAGAAATAGGAAGATTATAGAGTAACACACATCAAATAATTTGTTTCTAAATTCTCTGAGACAAACAAGTATTTCAAAATTTTGAGATTTTTACATAGCAAATAGGATTCATCTCAATTATTTATCTGACAGTCTGTTTGTTGATGCAGTGCTAATCTTAAGTGAAGACAGAAGATAGAGACATTCAATCCATTGTCTTAGACTATTATTTTACTTAAAAACTCTGGACCCATATCTTTTTGTCACAAAATAACATAATTTGTCATTCTGGTATAAAGTTAGATAATATTACTACTTTAAAACATCTAGTAAACATTCAGCCAAAACCTGATACAACAGCGAACCAAGATTTAAACTATTTCACCCTAAACTGACACAGAAATAAAACAGTTATTTTTCTCTACAACAGCAACTATCACCTCTTTGCAAAACTTTTGATCCACAAAATGCTCGTGGCATGAATATGAAATAAAAATTGAATTAAATTCTTGATTCCTTCCTGGACCTATTTAGGAACCACAGAATCCCAGTGTATTAACAATATACAATTGCTGGCTCTTGGCGCTTTTATGATGGCAACATTTCCTTATTTTATTGAAGAACATCTGAAAAAAAGACTTTTCCTGAATATTAATAAGCTGGGACACATTTACCTTTTTCTGTTTTTCATTATCCTCCCTTTAGAATACTAAATCATTAAAATCACAACGAGAAAAAAGCACCACTAAGACAGAACTATGTTGGAAAATGTAAAATCTTTATCTCCATCCTTCAGCAGCAGACTTTGCATCCTTTCTTTTCCAAATTGCTAGAAGAGTGAAGCTGAAAATTTTCTCCTGATTGCTCCAAACCTAGTCACCCTGACTGCTGGATCCTTGAGACAACCCTCTCCCCACTTCCTCCTTAGTTCAACAATAAATTAGTCTGTTACTATTTGTGAAGCATCAACAACAGTGAGTGAACAGGAGAGAAAAACATTCTCCCTTCAAAAAAGCATATGAACTGGGAGTAAATAGTATAAAACACTACCATTGGTCATAATTTGAAAACTAAGAGAAAAGAAAATATTGTCTAAATTCCCACTAATACAAGCAACATCTGTAAAATGAAAATTAATTAATAAAAAGAAATTCCAAAATAAAAAATGTCAAATACTACCTTTTCATTGAAATCCTTTGTCATAGTCAATAAGGTTAAGAAATGTTACATGTATAGTGTTAAATCAGGTTTCCCTAATTTTTGATCAGTCAACTTCGCCACTAAAGAAAGGATTTGATTATAAACACATCACACATTCAACATATGCCATCATTTTAAGCATTACTGCAACGGTATAAAGAATCCTACCTTGTTATTGCCAAGTCTACATAGAGTAATTATGTTGAAGATCAGTAAAATAATCAGTATCACCTACCACTCTGATCTCACACAAGAATAACAGCTTGTTTTATCAGGCGCACAACTTCCCTACACTATTGTAAAGGTCTTCATAGCCATGCCTGCCAGATCTTTCCAAGAGTATGATAAAGTGAAATGTGAAAGGATTCTTTATTCATGTTGCCAAATAATCACTGACACATAACTGAAGTTTCCTTTCTCAATATTATATATAATTACATTGTCATTTTTTGAAGCACAGGTCATAAAAACTTAAATGTACATGATATTTTAAAAAGCAAAGCTTGTTAAATAATTTTTTCCTATCTGCTCCATGTGTTTACTGTGGTACCCTGGTAAGTTTTACACTTTCATCTCTGCTTTAAATACCTCCTTGCTATATCCAGCATGTTTAATTACAAACATTTGTGCAGCTTAATGCAAACTTCACCGTGACAGCTTCTACCATAGAGCAGAAGCCACACACGGTAATTATCTGCAATACACAAAGAAATTACCCAAATTTTATTTTCAGCAGAACAACAAAAGAGATATATTGACACAGAAAATTTTAGAAACATAATTAGAAAGGCGCTTTAGGAAATATTTCTTAATTCTGTGATTTTTCACTGCGAATGTTCATTTAACGTAGCACTCCAAATCTTACTGAAAACAGCAGGTAACCATTTGAACCACAAGCTGTCAGCCTTCACTCTTGCTTGGTAACCATGAGTTTAAGGCTACCAGAATTTTAGTACTAGAGCATAAATGTATTAATAAACTTCCTGCAGACAACTTACAAGAACAAATATCAATCATACAACCAATGTTTTGGTAGGCACTATTCCAAGTCCCTACCCTGATTCTGTTGCAGTTACAGTTAGCTCAATGCTTACAAGAATGGGAATCATGTATGCAATCCCCTGGTTGTAAAAGACATGAGCAGAGGTAAATGAATCCCTAGAATAGAAATGCGTCTATAATATTATTAAAAAGATCACATTAATTACAGATATTCTCCACCAAAGTGCTGGAAGAATAAGAACACAAAAGAAGATTTAATACTTGTGAGCCTGAGAATCTGAGACATCAGAAAATGTCTGGGTTTCATGAAGCTTTTCATTGTTTAATACTGATACACTTCAAGAGGATTAACTACTACATATTTATAAAATACTTTAGAAATGCAGAGAATTATCTAAGAGCTAGGCATTATAATTCAAAGCATTCTGGCCAATGAGCTGAAGACAAGCTATTGTCCTTTTCAAAAAAAAAAAAAAAAGTAAACGCATTATAAAGAGGATTTTCAAAATTAGTGGACTTCAGTTCCTGGAAGGAGCTTTTTTTTTTTCTCTAATTCCTAGAAAGACTTTTTTCAATTATGTATGTTTTTCTTACATAGAATAGTATATTTAGAGACACACTTTGAAGTCTTTGGCCTAATCAGAATAAGCTGAACTTGATAAAAAAATTTTTCAACCACCTGTCAAAGTGCATCAGGGGAACAATTTCAAATCAATATCAGTTGACCAAAGCTACTGAGAGTTACTCACAAAATGAGAGTTTTCTCTATATACTAAACAGAAGAGTAATGAACAATGTAATAATTTCCTTTAAGATCAGAGTATCAACCATTAGAGTAGATTAAGAATTCCTATATCTATCTCACCAGCATTAAAATAATTGCCTTCCAATACAATTTTATAATCACAAACACCCCCATCCAGAAAACTGAACTTAACAATTTCCTCAAACTCTACCAGAAGCACCTACTCACATAATTTGCCTTTGACTTTTCCTTTGTCAGATACTTAAAAATATAGTAAAATAATCAAATACATTCTAATTCTTGAATTCCAGCAAGCTGCAATTAAGGCTTCTATTTTTTTCACATTTTAAAATTACATATTTAAAAGCACCTGAGTACCCTATCATTTTTTCCCATGTCAATGTCTTTACAAAGCAGACTGCCAGCCAAATACCACAAATTTTCCCGCACCCATCCTTTCTAATATTCAGCTGGTTTGCTTAAGTTACCTCCACTCATTCCTATATTTCAAATGAAAACCTTGGAAGAAAAGAATGGTTCAGTCAGTAAAATAACTGAGGCAGGTGGGAGGAAGTGGACAGGAAGGGAGAGAGTAGGAGGGGCTGTCTAATAATACTGTTACTTTCATTAATAGCATGATCCGTCCAAAGATAAACTACCACTGCCCACATCTCAGAGACTTCTGAAGACTTTCCTAAAAGGTTTCTTTGTTAAAGAATAATACCTCTCACTTCATTGCAAATTATACTTGTTACATAAGCACTTTCAGGGTTTTGTGGGGGTTTTTGCTGTCTGTTTCTTGAACTTGCCATTACTACAAAAGATTATTCTTCCTTGTCTGGCACCTTCATATATACAAAGATAGCACAAAGAATCAACCATTTCCTCTGTCAAATGTGCCATTCCTCCCACCATAAAGTAATACAGTAAATTAGCAACATAATGAATTTATGTATAAGAAACCAGCTACTGCCCACATAAAAAGCTTCATTTACTGAAAACAATTTAGTCAACTACAGTCGTGAAGGGAGAGCTTTCAGAGTTCCTCATCTATTTAGTTGTTTAATTCTCTTTATAATCATATTTTTTTAGCAAACAAATTCTCCCGTATAGGGCAGTATCACTGAGCACTCTATAAAATGTTTACATTCTCCCATCTTAGTTATCAATTGAAAACATCAATATCCTCTGCTTAGTAGCATTAAAATGACACAACAAATTTCATATCCATTTGTCTTCAATTTAAACAGTCCTCCCACAAACTGCCAGATGAACTATTCAGACACAATTCTGTCACTAAAATGCACCACAGAACACGAATTGACAATCATACTTTTACAACCTCCAAGTACCTTTTTCCATTCTATTTATCCCTAATAATTTCTTTAAATATTTATTAATATAATTAGTTATATATAAGTAAAGATTAATGTTTGAAAGCATACAAAATTCTTCGTCTACTTTCTTATTCTTGCTAATAATTATTTAATCAAAGTGCTTATCCCTTACACATAAAGCCTGGAAGAAAGAAAAACCAAGCTTTTCATTTTCAAAATTATTTCCATTTTTGGAACACAATTTATCAAGCACTACTGTCCAACTGTAATTTATCAATCTCCACCAATGAGACAAAATACTGCTACACAACAGATGAATGGATATTCCAAGTATCTGTCTCACTGGAATGAGTAACAAGCTGGGCTAGCAAAAGCACAACAGCAAGATAGCAGCCAGACACTGGAGCAGGATGCCTGGAGTGGATGTGGAATCTCCATCCTTTCAATACTCAAAACTCACTGGAAAATGACCTGAAAAACCTCCCTTGACCAGGAGGCTGCACTAGATATCTTCTGGAAATCCACCCTAACCTATATGACTCTATGACAAACAATTCAATTACTTGTATGAGCAGGTTCTTTTCCCTTACTGTTACTGACAAACATTTTAGCATATAGTTTAACACATATTCTGACTCACAGCTAAATGAATGTATTTTCAAAGCTAAAAAGGACAATTCACACAATATCTTCCATAAGGCGTCCCAGTTTCAAAGGAGACTGAGAATACTCCTGCTCTTCAAACAGTTTATGAGGTAGCTCTTAGCTAATGTTGTGTCCATGGGGAAATCAATGCACAAAGGAGTTAAGTGATTTACACAGTACTTCAAGAATAGCTTGTTTAATTTTCAAAAATTCAGAGTTAAAGTATCTAAAAAAGCTCATCACACAGAAAGAGCAGACCCTTCCTCTGCCTTGACATTCTACAGGATTTTAGCCAGGTTTCACTGGCAATGTAAAAAGAAAAAATCACTTCAACTTTCAAGTCACATATATTTATTGACCACTTCTGTTCAATATCAAACTTGTCTCAGGCACATGACTGCCTAATATAAATTGCAAAATACTATTTTGATATATTAGGTAGCATTTGAAAATTTAAATGATGCTTTAAGATACTTTCATGTCTTTCAAATGATACATACACAAAGACAGCAAGAAAATGTAAGAAAAATTAATTTCAAGCTCTTAGCATATGAGCTGGTGTGCAACAACAAGCATTCTTAATTAACGAGCACAAAATGAGCTCTATTTTTCCAGCAAAGTGCTTATTTTCTTTTTATCAAGAGCCACGTGTATTCACAAATCAAGAGAACAGAAAAAGCTCATTTCAAGGTCAACATGATGCATGCTTAAATTTTGTTAGTTGTAAATATAATATTACTATCAAAAGCTGACAAAGTCATACATCATTATGTACACACTGACAAGTTCCCTGATATCAATTCAGAATGACAGATAGATTAATCACATTCTAGTTTGACAAATTGCATTGAAAAATGTGACTCATAAGTACAAAATTCAAGAGCTCAGCCACCTACATCAGATAATGAAGATTCAAAGACCTCTTTTCATCAGTGTCATTTGATTAGTCCCTCTTCAAAATCGAGCCTTTTTCTTGTGATGAGGTGCTTTCTTTTATGCACTTTTTTCTTCTTCTCCAGATTTATTATTATCCATATACTGAGATAAAAACAGTGAACAGCAAGGCGGAAATATGCTTTGTCTTATTTGAGATATAAACAGAGCAAATGAAGCTACTCTCTTGCAGCAATATATGGATCATGCAGTGTAACACTGGTCCTGAACAAAATTTTCAAAAAGGACTTGCTTAAACAAAACATCCAACATTCAAAAACAGGCTATGAAATAATCACGTAAGGATGTATTTTATTTTATACAGCCTGACCTGTAGCATTAATTTTACCTACATCTAAACGAAAGAAAACACATTTTAAATAGCCTTCACAAAATAGTGAACCTAAAGGAAAATACTACCTACACTACAGAACAAAAAAGAAAGGAAGACCTAAAAGAAAGCTACTTGAATATCCACAGCAGCAGGATGGTCTATCCTATCACAGGAAAAAACAATTTTGTATGACATATACAAGAAAGAGAAATGGTGTAAATAATAGTCTTCCATTACTATATAAGATATACAAAACCACGCAAGATATTATGACGCCATTTCTCTCATTAAGACACTTAACCATTCTTCTCAACAATTACGTTGCTTATTAAAGAGAATATTAAACATTTTACAGCTATAAAAATTTTATATTCTATACTTTAGCTCAAACAGCTGACTTCTAATACAAAGCTATCAAGCTTCAAAGCCTCGAACTGTTTGCTTATTACTCCTCAAGATTATTTTCCTAAGTTAGGAGACAGAAAATATTCTGATATTCTTTTCATTGGTACCTGACATTATATATGTTAATTTTTAATGCTTCATAAATACTACTATATAAATAAATACATTACTAAAGAACAAACTTTACACAGGAAAACTTTGTGGCAACAATGTATGCTGACCATTAGTAGAAAACCACCTCTAAAATTCCAGAATACAACAATGACACTGTTTCACAGAGTCACAGCATTATGTTAATAGGTTAACAACTATTACTTTTCTTTTAAAGGACTTCATTTATTATATATTAAAGTTCAGTTTCAAAGAACAACCATATGGCTAATCAGAAACAAATGTCAGGAACAAAATCAAATTTATTAAGCTCTTCTATTACTGTTAAAAAAATTTGGAACAATTTTAAAAGGAAAATACCATTAAATATTAACTGAACAGTCTTAACACTGACTAATTAGCTGCACTTCTGAATCAAAGGTTTTTCTTTATTATACAAAATATACTTTTTCTACCAATTTAAAAATATCTTCTCTGTTACACATGCAATTTACAGTGAGTAAGAGATAGTTCACTGAGAAATAGTGTGGTACACTACGTCTTCAATTTAGAAGGAAACATAGATGCTCATTTCAATCTTGTTATCAGTTATTAAACTCTACACATGCACTACCAAATGACTTGCACTTATCCCCAAGATTTTTCTTTACAATAATTTATTAGAAAGTAAGTCTCAAGTCCTTGAATTCACCTACAAACTCCCTGTTTCTCAGGATTTGCAACACGTACAAAGCTTACAATGAGGTGATGCCCAGAGCCCCTTGTGCGCATGCCTGTGTTGAACCCACAGCTGATGGAGGCTCAAAAATGCATTCAAAATGGTCCATGCAGAGGAGCTCTTCTCGTCTTCAAAAAACACTGTATAAACTTAGAAATTAACTTAATCTGTGCCTGCAAGTGTTAAATAAATTCTGTTTAACAGATTTACTTTAATGTCTACATTTAATTATACATCTGACTGCATACAACAATGATTTTGTGTTAGCGAAATCACTGGCACATTTATATGTCTTATAAAACAAAAGAATCTTAAATTCAGTAGGAAAATTCATACATATAGAAAATATTAGGAAGTAGAAGGGTATTTGTACCAGTTTTTTAGATTTTACTGCAAGTATTGTAGCTAGATTGCTAATTGCACTTTTATTTTTAAGACAGTATAATGGTATGATCTTGGTCATTTTTTTTTTCATACAAACCAAAAAGCAGAACAAACACCAGGCTGGACAGATTTTGAATACCAGTCAGAGCTCACTAGTATTAAAAACACATAGATTATGACATTGTAATTTCCATCTTACCAGCTTCAAAAAAGGCAGCAGTAAGTACAATAAGCAAAAAGAAGCCTTTCACTAATATCAATGTCCAGCATTGCAGTTGAAAATAGAAAAAATAAAAAATAATTAAAAAAAAAAAGCAAGTCAAGTTTTTCCACAATAATCGTACTTTTAAATAGGACTCTCATAATCTGCAAGCTCTTTTTGCTCATGGAGAAGCTCAGTAAACACAGTAACATTAATGTCAATAAAACAAATAAGTAAAATAAAAACTAAAAAAATATGAAAAGGAAAAACTGAACACAAAGTAGAATACGTTTTGTGTAGGCATATTCAAATAAAATTTATTAATTGCAAAATAACTTCTTTAAATTTAAAAAACAAGGATTTTAATAAATTTAACATAGCCTTTAGAGTCTCTGCACACATACACAAAAATAGGATAATATTTTCTTGAATGATAAGTAAAAAAAAATATTCTAATTAAAGATGAAAATTAAGATTTTCATTCCTCTAATGAAAGCTTGATCCTAATAGGCTAGGCTAAATAATATTTTCAGCCTAATAAGCTGAATGAGGTTTAATAAAAATAATGATTTTTCATATGGCTAAATACAATCTCAAAAAGAAGTTCAAAACACAGAAAGCAAACAGGAAAAGTGGGCACAGGACATCTCTCCATTTTTTTCAACACTTTTTTAGTGTTTTTAACATTTTTTAATATTTCTGTTAATATTTTTTGCCTTTAGTTTCAAACTAATATTTCTGAGCTAGTAAATACAAAAAAAGATAGTAACACATCTCTTTCAAAGGATTTAATTTACTTGTTCTTTACTTTGTAGATATTTATGGTGTGACTTAACAACACAAAGTAAACATTTGTTACTTGAAGTACGTTCATTAGACTTACCAGAATTGTGAAAAAAAAGCTGGAACCTTGTTTGATACATCCATAATGGTTTAAGTGTAGATTACAGTTACAAAAGAACAAAAAGATGTGGCATGCACACAGAGGGCTAATGTATGTCCCAGGGAAATGGGCAAGAAAAAAAACTCTTAACAGTTAATCAATATGATTATACATTTCTATTACATTCATGTTTAATATTAAAGTTCTAGAATAACAATGAGAGTAAAACTCCAGGGATAAGGACCAAATCATCACAAGTGAACAATATGTCAAGTGAGATCTTACTAACATGCTAAAGTAAAAGAGTTGTCTGTCACAAAAACAGCACTAGAAAGAGAGGAATGACCACCAAATCATATGTTTTCTTAGGTTTTCTTCATTTCTGATAAACAGTTCATTCAGATATCTTGAAAACATGAAGCACCATGATAACCCAGTAATATGAAAAGGAATGTACAGTAAATTATACAAGACTGTCATATAGGAACCTGTTCCAACCCTCGTCTGACAAATTATAGCTGACAAATAAACATGTTTTGGTCATACTTTCACTGTGAACTTATACAAAAGGTTTTCTGACAGTACGAAAGTGACCAGTACTAATTTGTAATTAAACATATTCATAAGGTGATAAACTAGTCATTTGTGAGGCAGCAGAACTTGGTACACTGGAATTAATTGGAGAGCAGCACGACTAATGTTCTATCACTATATTTTACTGTAAAATTTCTTAATTAATTAATCTTTAATTTATTAATTAAAGAGTAAAAGCAAATTAGATGGTTAAGGAAAACAAAGTATTAGATTTCACTGAGTTTAATAAAGCGCAAATCACCTTTTAAAAATTCATCTACCAAATCTCACACATCTCCCACCCACAATCACAAATTTTATTTTTTTTTTTGGAACAGTACTAGGTGCAGCAGGATTTTTTCTATCCCTTACATTACTATAACTCACACTCAAAATAAATTTTAAAATATTGATTTCTTCATTTCCATCCATCTTCATATTGCTCTTGATGTTTTGACCTTCTCAATCAATCTCTAAAAACTTTTTGTTATGTTTTAGCAGTGCAAGACTAACCAGCAGATGAGCGGTCATCAAGCCTGGTACAGAAAAGCAGTGGATGAGAACAAGCCACAGTACTTATCTACATTAGCTATTTTCTGTTTTATTACATCATTAAAGATTTCTTGTTGAGCTACAAATTCAGACATGAATGATAGGTCTCAGTAGCATCAAACTATGTGCAGACTGTATTTGTGATGTATGACAATTGAAAGCATAATGCATGGCACTTTTTAATTTAGTACCTACTGCGTTTTACCATTTTAGAATTTCAGACAAATACTTGTACTTTAAATTCTTCCACATTTATTATAGTTTCATGCAGTAAATCTACTTCATATTGCAGTCAATATGAATGCATAGTCTTAAATATAAAAAGAACAAAACACAGCATGTTCAAAGTAGCCAGGGCAGACAGCACACGTGTAATCTGGTATTTACCATGCACAAACACAATCAGAGACTTAAAATGCTCTTGCATTTAAAAAAATTCAATTAAAAAAAAATCTGAGACGTTTCTGATACTTGATAGTTAAACTAATCTATAGCATCTTAAGAATCCAAGTTAATTAGATGACATCAATACTCAAATTTGCACTAGATGGCTACTTTCTGACTTGATTTTTTTAGGATTAGAACTTAATATATTACAAAATCCAGGCAGACCAAAAAGAATTTAAGGTAACAGCATCATTAACCACAAGAAGGGTTTTTTTGTGAGAAAAACAATCCAATCTAAAAAAACAGAAGCATTCTTTCCCTACAGAACAGTAAACAATGACTTAAACATGAAATAAATAATTTGGAATGGTAGCACATCAAATGAAGGATTTCTTTCAATTCATTTTCATTTTTGCTCTCCATTTTAATTTCCCTTCTCTTTCTTCATAAATAATTTTTATGATGTTAATTAGTATCAATTATCAAAGTTAAGAGGGTCTCTAAATTATGAGTATTTTGCCACCTCAAAGATATAGCTCATATAAGTACAAAGCAGGTCAAAACAAATATTTGAAGAAACTTTTCAAAAAGGTAAACCATAAGCCACCCAGCAAAATTATTACAAGAGAATCAACAACCACATGGCCTTGACACAGAACACCATTAAATGCCTCTCAAATTTCACCATCCCAATAGCCATTTTATCATTACAAAGCACACTACCACTGTAAAATAAAATATTGAGAAACAAATGCTACTGCATTTCATGTAGCAACAAGAGTTCCTTCCATACAAATAAGAACTTCCTAGAGCTCAATATTTGCCACCATTTCATTTCCCATCCCATCCTCCTCTATGATTTCCCTTCTCTCTTTTTCCTATTCCTACCTTTTGTTTTTCCTTTTCTTCTTCCCCTCAGTTACTATGCACATCTGTTTTGTCATCTGCTCTCATTTGTTACTTTCTTCCAGCTGGCAGCATGTGAACCCCGGGGCCAAGGTCCCATTTAGCCATGTCTGAGAATGTCAAGCAATTCTGGCTAGGAAAGCCAGCTAACCACCTGGGAAGGGATGGAGGGGGGCTCTAAGTCCACCAGAAAAGCCTGCCCAATAAAAGCCAGCCTCCCAGCCTATAATAATAACCCCTCATACACAGACACTGGGGCCTTGGAAAATGTCCAAACTTTCCTTTTTCCCACCCCTCCCCTCCGTTCGTTCCCTGCACTCTGGCAAACAGATAAACTGATGTGGTAGTCAACACTTTGGTACACCTCAAGGGTCTTATCTTACTGCCTGAATGACACCGACTTGCAAACAGATGCTCCTCCAACTGTGAAAGTGTACTCAAAAATGTGGAGTTGTTTTTCTCACTGAAGTAGAGAATGTACAAGCAGGGTTATTAAGATATACTGCAGTGCAGTTTCTAAAGTCAGTCTGCAGCTCTTTTTTGCAGTTTCAAATGCCATCTCTATGCTGGAAATACATTCACTGGTGTACTCACTGTTAACAAAACACAGAGTTTAACAGCCCTTCTAAATTTACTGAAACTGTGTTAGAAGAGTAATTTTGACTGAATCCTTGAAACTGTGTACACGATTCACACAGTGCTAATGCTGTTACCAAGGGAAATATACAGATACATTCATCTCACTGTAACAGACACCATCAGTTACACACCCTATGTAATTCATGCAAAACAGAGGCATGCTGACATGAGTCAGTACATAAACAGCTGACACATCAAAAGGGTATGCTTGCAGACCAAAAGGATCTTCATCGTTTTATCTGCAGTATTTCTGTTATGCCAAATTCCAACATTATTTTTGCCACATTTAAAAGTTCATGGAATATTTAACAATAGCTTGTAATATTTATTAATAAGCTCTGCCCTCTCTTACAGGACCAGACTTTGTACAAATATATGGCAGCAACAATAAAGAAAGCACATTGAGCCAGCTCAGTGGTTTTATGGAGAGAAAAAAATCCAACCAGCCAAAACAAAAAAACACACACACAAATGCTCCAACAAAACCAAACAAAAACCATACCAAAACAAACAAAACCAAAACATCCTCCAGAAAGCCCCAACACACAAAACACTAAAATCAGTAGGATACGACACAGGTTTTGTGCTGGAGCCTTTGTTAAATTACGTCCTCAAATACTCCAAAACACATGACAACCTGTTATTATTCATTCTGGAACTGAGCTTTACCAAACAGTGTCACAATGTTCTGTGACACAAATCTATCTTGTTCATGGAATGAATTGTATCACTGTTACAGAAATTTTATTGAAATAAGTACCTAAAGCACCCAGCACACATAAAGTTGTACTTTCAGAATTAGCTAAGCACTAGCTGGGCACAGGGCATGCTCCGGTTTTTGAAAACTGAAATTGGAAACATTTATAATTTTACATGTAAGAAGAAGACTTATGAATAAAAGCAAACCCGGTGGGCACAGCAGAACATCTCTCAAGACATTAAAAGTAATGAATCAGCTCAAATTAATGCCTCCAATTACTCTCTCAAACTGTGATACATTTATTAGATAGCTCAAAAGAGTTAAAGATACTGTAGAATGAACCTGCAAGGGCTACAAGGGAAGCACTCCATATTCTTTTCAAAAGACTATAAAATTAAACATCTGTCAGTATGAAAACTAATTCTGAACTCATTTAGTAAGTAAAACAATATATTCTTATACTACTAATGGATGACTCCATACATACCACAAAACATTCAAATGACATGGCAAGTTTTGTGCTATGCAGTGACCTAGAGCAGAAAAATGACCATTTTGAATTCTTTATCCCCTACCACAATGCTTTCATAAAGTAAAGTTATATAACAAGTCTTATACCAGATTAAGACACAACCAGTGTCTTCAAAAAAATCTTGAATGCATTAATATTAATTATGACCATTAGATGGCTCTGACTCAGAACTTCACCGATTTCCTCTTCCCCAAAGGTGCATCAGCTAAAATACATTTAATTTGATATTTCTCTCTCCAATTACAACACTATAAGGAACTGTAGCAACAGGGAACAAAGAGACACAGATTCTTATGTATGCAAAGGAAATGGCTTTATTGTAGAAGTCACTCCTTTTTTATACTTCTAACTTCCACCAGACATAAAACTTAACAGAAGGGCACCCATTGACTGCTTATCTGCAGCCTGCTGTCCACACATCCCTCCACCCAATCAGCTTCTCCTTCATCTGCTGTCCACACTCCTTCCACCCAATCAGCTTCCCCTTCATCTGCTCTCCATGCTCCTTCCACCCAATCAGCTTCCCCTTCATCTGCTGTCCACACATCCCTCCACCCAATCAGCTCCCCCTTCATCTGCTGTCCACACATCCCTCCACCCAATCAGCTTCCCCTTCATCTGCTGTCCATGCTCCTTCCACCCAATCAGCTTCCCCTTCATCTGCTCTCCACACATCCTTCCACCCAATCAGCTTCCCCTTCATCTGCTCTCCACACATCCTTCCACCCAATCAGCTTCCCCTTCATCTGCTCTCCACACATCCTTCCACCCAATCAGCTTCCCCTTCATCTGCTCTCCACACATCCTTCCACCCAATCAGCTTCCCCTTCATCTGCTGTCCATGCTCCTTCCATCCAATCAGCTCCCCCTTCATCTGCTGTCCACGTGTTCCTCCTCAAAGCTGCTTCTCATCCCCCAAACAACTCCCAACCATCCAGCTGTGCCTTCCTACAAGGCTTTCTAGTAAACACAAGCCTTAACAATTATAACAAATACTACCACATATTCCACAAGTAACCATCGATTTTGGACTTGGATGGTCATGGAAGTCTCTCTGTTCATTTGTTTATTTTCAGTGAAGAGAAACATTTCATTTGGATCATTTCAGCAATTTATTAGCTAAAAAGGATGAATTAATTACTTTCTTATTCTGAGTCTAATGCTTTGAGTAGCCTGCATTTATTAAAAATATTCATCTACCCTTTATCACAGAACTGTCAGGGTTGGAAGGGGCACCTGGAAATCATCCAGTCCAACACCTCTGCCATGGCAGAGCCAAGTGAAGCAGGTGACAAAGGAATGTGTCCAGGTGGGGTTGGAATGTCTCCAGAAGGGGAGACTCCATGCTCTCCCTTGACAGCCCTGCCACCCTCAGTGTAAAGAAATCCTTCAACACGTTGAGGTGGAAATTCTTGTGGTTTAATTCACAGCCACTGCTCCTCGTCCTACCACTGGGCACCATTGGAAAGAGACTGTCACCATCATCTTGGCATCCACCTGTGGGATGTTTGTATGTATATATTACTTAATCATATTTTTCTGAGCTTTTCATGTACCCAAATTTCTCTAATGCTAACTTCCCAGAGATGCCCAGGGGATTTTAGTGTTCTTACTAAAACTTGTCTTATTTTAATATTGCAAAGAGTTATTTAGCTTTGTAGTGGGAAAAAAAAACTGCACGGTAAACAAAGCTAGCTCAACATTAGCTGTTTTGTTTATAAAATCTGGGCCATTTTTGGTGTCTCTTTGCCATTGTTGTTGTTTGGTTTTAGGTAAGCTGGAGCTAAAAAATCTACCAAGTAGCTGTAGTAGCATCTATATTGATGCAAAGAAAAAAATTAATGTAAAAAAATAAATAAAAGATAAATAGTCCATCTCCTACACACAGGTCTTGCACTACTTTTATTCAGATGGTTGCAAATCCAGACAGGGTATAAAACAAATGTAGGAAGACATTTTTATTTTGACTAGGGTTTTACTTTTTGCCAATTGGAATGTTAAGCTTTCAGAAGATAAACACATCACCTGAAGCTACATTTTAAATGATAAATCTGTTAGAGAACAAAAACCATAGGCAAAATGTAATAGGGTTTTAAATTTTTAGGTCAAAGTGATTACTAGGAGGACTCAGATGGCGCTGCAGCTGAAACTTTATTATACTTTACTTCTCACAGAAATGTTAAAAGTGCCATTTTACTTAATAATAAAAACAACAGAAATAACAAAAGAAAGAAGTAGCAAAGGCTTAACAAATTCATTCCCATTTATCTAGACTGCAGCAGAATGAAAACCATATATAATTGTTCTCTGAATACAAAAATGTATTCTGAATTTTGTGTAGATTTGTAGTTATTTTTCTTCATCTCAGAGATGAAAAGAACAAACTGAGCTAAATATAATTTTTCTCTAAAAGATATTTGAATACTAGTTATTCGTTGCAATTATAGTGTGAGCATTATTTTGATTTTAAACCACATGGTCACTTGAAAGGGAAGACTCTAAGATCAATTAATGCAAGTGTAAAGCTTGAGAAGCTGCATGAAAGCTGAGATCAAGAAGAAAAAACCTGCCATAAAAGCAGAGAACGAGTTCAGAACACCAGGTTGGTTTTTTTTCCATAGTAACAGTATAAATATTACAGAGCTGCACAGGACATTTCAATTTTGCTTAGTCAATACTGAACTATGTAAAACTTCTTGAGCTGATGATAAAACTGCCAGAGTATATTTTAATTAGGTTTCTTTTTTAAAAATTTATTTTAAGTTATCAAGGAAGATCATGCACCTTTTTACTCCCTGAAATACCTGGAAATATACATAGAGTAACAATTTCAGATTTAACAAAAACCACAAAACATACTCATTATAACAAAAATACCCTATATTCTGCTCTTGCTACACTCCACCTGTACTGCTGCATCCAGCTCTGAGGTCCCAGCACAGGAAGGACATGAACATCTTGGAGTGAGTCCAGAGTAGGGATGATCAGAGGGATGCAGCACCTCTGCTACCGGGGAAGACTTGAGAGAATGGGGATTGCTCATCCTGGAAAACAAAGAGCTTTGGGGTGACTTCTACCCGAAGGGTAGCCCACCAGAAAGATGTAGAGAGACTATTTACAAGAGCATGGAATGACGGGACAAGAGGGAACAGCTTCAAAATGAGACAAAATAAAAAAAAAGAGTAGGTTTTGATCAGATATTAGGAAGAAATTCTTTACTGTGAGGGTGGTGATGCCCTGGCACAGGTTGCCCAGAGAAGCTGTGGCTGCCCCAGCCCTGGGAGGCCAGGATGCACGGGGCTTGGAGCAACCTGGTCTGGTGGAAGGTGTCTCCCTATCCACAGCTGGGAATTTGAACCAGGTGACTCATAAGCTCTCTTCCCACAAAACCATTCTGTAATTCTATACGGAAAAGAAAAGGGAATGAAAAGAAGGAGAAAAGAGAGAAAGGGAGGGAAGAGTTGGGAATCTTCTTTAAAATACAAAGGAAATTTAGATCTTAGTTAGAAAAAAGAACAATGTAATTGTTAAACTACAAAACAACTTCTAATAGTTGATTTGACTACTACTACTAATTTTTTTAGTATATACTCTAAAAGATGCATGGATATACACCTTATTTTGAGTACAGAAGAATAAATTTATAATTGAAATGTGACAAGTATGCCGCCTAATAAAATTATTTTTTATTACTACATCACTGTATAAGGAAAGTCATCCATAACAAAACGAATTGTAAAATATACTTAGCAGAATAAAAAGGTGTGGACATGAGTACAAGGAATTGTGCATAATAAAATACACCAATTTATAGAGCTATGTCACAGAACAGCATGATAAAACATCACGGTTACAACATTCCTTAGGTTTCACAGATGTGCATATATATGGTAAGTATTTCAGAAGTGGAACACTCGTTGTGGAACACCACGTATGGCTTATCATCACACTTGAAAAAGTTTACAGGTAATCCCTTATTTACTTTAATGTTTACAAGTAATCTCTTATATACTTTATAGCTAATTAATCTTTATATTATGAGTTACAGTAAAAGCTGCCACAGGAAAAAAAACCTGCATCTACTTGTAGCATATGCGGCACATCTCTCTGTTTAAAGAAATATAATAGAAATATTCCAAACATTTTAATCTTAATAATAGTATAATATATATTAATTAATATTAGAATATTAATATAATCTAATATAAATTTCAGATTTTATTCTCAGTCATCAAAATGAAACAGCATTGAAGAACGCATCAGTGAGACCAAGTTAGAAATAGAAATCCCAAGCCCTGAACATTTTACTTCTGACAGGAGTCTATTGGAGATTTTTTCAGCTGTGACGTCCATGTCAGCATTACATAGCAAAGCACCTTCAATTGCCCCGAAGAAATGGGAAATAAAATTCTTCCCTCTCCCCTTCAGTTTCCATCCTGGCTCATTCACCACAGATCAAAGGGAATCAGCACAACCTGACACACAAGGGCTGGCTCCCCCTGTGATCTGGCAGGTGCGGAGGCCAGGCAGAAAGCCTGTTCTCCACAGCTCTCCACCTTGTTTGATCGCTGCTTACTTTTGATCTGACACTGCCCTCACACTAGTAATGACTTCCCCCTCGCTGAACCGACCGCACATCTGTCACCCGGAATAAAGGGTATCACACTGCACCCTGACAAGGCCTATGGCCATGGGATGTGCTGCCAGCGAGAGGCTCCCAGCTCCCACCATTTCCAATTCAGCTCCCTTTGTTCCGCTGGGTGCTGGGGCCAGGGCACCCGTGACAACAGAAAGGATTATACACCAGCTGTGAGGCTGAGCCTTCATGAATTTATATCTTTTCATCTCGGCTTCATCGTCTCCCTAAATGCAGAGAACTTCTTGGTGGTTACTACGAAATATACAACCAACAAATGTTATGGAAAGTTTGTTTAAATCCTCTCTCCCGTGAAAGAAAAGGCAGCAAATGTCCTCTAGTTAAACTGAGACGCACATGTTCCCCCCAAATATTATTAAAGCTTTGCAACTGATGTTGGAGGAAGTCATGTAAGGCCAGCTGGTTCATACCACTGGATGGGCAGAGGTGAGAGGAGCAAGGCATAATTTTTGTTTTACTGACAAAAAATGTTTGAGAGTTAAATGAGCAAATTCTTTTTCCCTGCAACTGGGTGTTTCGACAGCAGGTACAGAAAATAGAGGACTTTAAATCAGATCATGTTACTTGGAGTATATACAAAGAAAAAAGTATACACCTTTTTACATACTACACAATAATACAAATTTTTGTTTAGCTTTGTAATTACATGTGCCATGGTTTTTCAAATTTCAGTGTAGTATATATTTGAAAGACATACAATCTTTTTGGGTCTGAAAGTCCAGTTAAAGAATCTAAACTCCTATCAATCACAAAGGACACAACCACACTTTTCTACTCCTTTATAAGTACAGACTTGCATGACATGAGTCAGAGCCTAATATTAAGGCTTCACATAAATAAGAGGTTCCTGACTCCTAGAGAGTGTTGCATGATCATTCTTCAAAATTAATAGGAACTGAGCATATTAAAAGTATTTGAAGCATATTAAAAACATTTTGAAATAACTTTTTGAAGACCTAAGTGTGAGTAGAGGAACTCAATTACGTAAACTTCTTAACTTCCAAAACTGAAATCAGATATTCTAAAGAGGTGTAGATCTAATCAATACACAATTCAGAAATCAGTACCCTGATCAGTCACTTAATTTTAAAGTAAGTTCTGTTAAAAATTCAACTAATTTTTTCAATTATTGCCTCTGAAAAGTAACATTCAAACTCCAGAAGCTATCTGGCCTCTTTTGAGGCTTGCTGAACTTCTCATGGCAAGACAATTATGCACAGCAATAGAGCATTGTTAACTTGCTGACATTCCCACATGCATCCTAGAATAATCCTGAAATTAAGAGAAAGAATACACAGAAAATGGGCTCTCTCATTTTCAGCTATTTTCTATCAAGAAACTCCAGGTCACTACATTAGCATCAGAAAGATTTACTCAAGTCCATCCTTGCAAGATCACACAAAAACTACAATAGTTACAGGAAGTCATGACAACAGATGGATTTGTCAGAATATGTGCAAGGCACTAATTGGGAACATCAAGGCACTACAATTTCTCTTTAAGGAACACTTTACTGCATTTAAAGAAGCCGGCCACCTTAAGACAAATAATGATTTTAATAGTTTTTAATGTAACTATGGTTTCTTGAGAAAAAAATCAGCTTTTTAAAATAAAACAATCACATTTTATCTGACAATTTAGTCTTATATGTCAGTATCTGTCCCTGTATTATCTTTGTTCCAAATGGGTTTCTATTTAACCTACAAGTGGGTTACTAGATGAATATAATAGGTAAAAAAAATAGATCTTCAAAACAAAATAATACAGGGACAACAAGTATACAAAATCTTGAGAATTAAACTGGAACAGATCTCACTCTGATTTGAAATACAAAGCTGCAGAATTTAGAAGAAAATCATAAGGATGAAAAAAACATCAAAATACCTGACGAAAAGAAGACAAAAAGTATCTTAAATATTTCTTGGCTTATCTGAACAGAATAAAACAAAATGCACGTGATTCAAACAAGATATCTTCGCATATGGCAGCCTATATGAAGCTTTAAATACAACCTAAATAAAAATACTTCAACTGTCCTAGAATTAAAAAAAACAAATCTCAGGCAAAGCAAAAAAAAAGAATAAAACTTAAGTTTAGCAATCTTGAAAGACAATTAAAGTAATAATTAGAAAGACAGCAGATATTTAGAGCTAGACACTTTTCCAGAAAGAGATTAAAAGTTCATTGAAATTATAACTTTAATGGAAAAGATGACCGGCTGCAAGGAGCAGTGACACATCTCTCTGCATGGGAAGGTAAGAAGGGGAAAGGAAAAAAACCACAACACCCCCCATATACCTGCAGGAAGGTACGACTGACTCTGCAGGTCATATCCTAATGAATAACTGTCCTGTGCTGCAGATCTTACTACCAGCTTGGGGTGATATCCCCTACCTGAGGGATTGCTGCTGGTTATTTCTCTTCCCTGTTGATGGAAGACTTAACACCCATTCTGATGCAAAAAAACAATCTTTTTGAAACCTTGTTTATTTTTTACTGGGTGAGGACGCCAGTGTTAATGGTATCAGACAGATAAAGCTAAACAAACTGACCTTGAACAAACTCGGTGTCAGCAAGTGAAAACTGAAAATAAGCTCTGAAAGTATGTAAGGCAAAGACAAAAGTGCTCAACAGAAGGAACGCTCGAGGGGAAAAAAAACATCACTTCAGTCAACTTAAAAGGATTGCAACAACACTGAATAACAACAAGGTGAAAATTATGGGGTTGCATCATAATTGTAATCTACTACCTGAATTTGAAAAGGAATTATGGTCTGCAAATACAGAAGCCCTTTGCCTCCTTCAAGCAGTTTTCAAGAGAGAATAAAAAGAAAAAAAGTCTAAAATCTTTGTGAGACAAATAATAACTTTCAGTAAACATTTTCAATACCACTTGCACTATATAGAAAAAAATGAGTTAGCTACTAAATGACATGCTATTTGTATAACAACTAGATTAGACTCAATAACAAGGATAAAACCTTTGCAAGATCATTTCGATTTCAGAGGAGAAATTGTAAAGAATAAACATGGCTATACAAAAATATAGTTTTATGAGGAATCAAAAATATAACAGCTTTAATGTAATTGTTTTTCTTTTTATTTTTAAGTAAGTTCAGAATTTAATGCTGCTATTGTTCAAACCAAAATTCTCAATTAACAGAACAGTCTCAATTTTTAATTTAGCTGAAGCTTTGGAATTCTGTTTTTTTTGCTTGACTGAAGAGCAGGAACAGTGTTCAAAATGATAATATACTCTAAAACCATTCCACAAGACCAGCTTTGATTACGGCAACAAATAAACGGTTGCCCTGAAACATACAATAATTAAGTAGAGGAAAATTGCACCTTTCCTGCCCTCACACCACACTATCGCCCAAAGCAGTCCACAGTGGTCATAAAAAACGCATTCTTAATAAAAGGAATAGAATATTAAGGTTGAATTGTCAGCCTCCATCCATCAGAACTCCTCACACATTGGCAAGGAGTTGTGCATTTGAGTTGTACAACTCACAAATAATATGGTGTGTTGCGCCTTTCAAAAATAATTGACATAGAAGAGGTCTTCACCTTACACAGATACATATAATTTACCCCAACGAACTATAAATCCAAATATTTTATAAATTGGTATTTAAATTATTTACTTAATATTAAGCTAGTATTTAGGAGGGAAAAAAACCAACAAAATGCATATGGCATAACAAAATACTTTTAATCAAAACAGTAATTCAAAAGCTGTAGAAAGAGCAGCTATGGGATACTGAGTAATTTAAAACTTCTCCATCTGTGTAATTCACCTCTATATAGTCAAAGTACTGATTAAGGCTCATAATTTCACACAGAACTAGTTTCAAAACTGACTAATAAAGACTTTTGGTTTATCTGACAAAAATCACAGTGTTAATATAATAGAGTGGATTTCATCAAGACACTGGAATACATGTCAGTTCAGCAATAAATTCACAGATTTATAAATTATGCACCACCACTCAGTGATCACCTGTCTACTAGTCATTTCTTAGTCTTTACTCTGCTAAACACATTTGTCTTTTTTAAAGAAATTTTTCTATCACTGAAATCCATTGGTAAATGCTTATAAAATGATAGCACAGAAAATATCTGTGAGAATTTAGACCTGCAATCTATATGGCCAAAGTCTACCTATGGCAAAAGCACTTCAGCTCAGAAGTGAAATCGTTTTTCACATTGTGCTATACAGCACAATCTGTAACCTTTTCACTGCTAAAGATTAATCCAAAACCATTTTTCATAATTCCTATCCCCAGACTCAATGTCTTAAGATGTGATTTTCCCCTCCTTTTATTTTGAGGAACCTATATACCAGAGAACATGTTCAAGAATTAATTTTCCCAAGTGAGTTTGATGCTCATAATCTATTCCTCTTATTCCACACCCATCTACTACTTTCATTTTAAAGGCAAGATCACGTGGAGTACAAATTCGCAATCCTCTGTGATAAAAATGGCTTACATTACTCTCAGAAATAATACTAGTAACACCATTGACTTAAACATGTCCCAGAAATTGGGGGGACGGGGGGGCAGGTGGAAGCAAACAAACATGAGTTGGAGAAAATCTGGCTGCCAATCCCCCTCTTTTCCAGCAGTAAAAAGCCAGAATAGGCTGTATTTGGAGAGCAGCATCACTTTGAACTGATCTATTCTTTGATCAGGCCAAGCTTCAACTTTAGGGGAGAACCATGGAAAAAAGTAGGAGTGAAGCTTACAGCACCTGTTACAAAGTCTCTTTTCAGTATCAGAGAACATAGGTCTTCTGGGAAAGCAAGTTTGTTTAATCATCTTGCAGATTTCAGCAGCAGGGCTTCTCCGGATTCTCACTTTCTTTAATCCCCTAGCCATATTCTCCAAATGATCAGAAAAACCCCCAAACCTCAAAAGCAAACAAGCAAACTCCACCCAAAACCCATCACCAAGGAAATTTATTTTTATTTTTCCAAGACAAAACCTAGACATATTGGTTAAAGCTGCCAAAAGAAATATCAGTGCCTTCCGCTGATTTTTACTACAAGAATGGAAAGCCTCTCAGACAAGACCAAAGAGAGTCAAGAGCTACACACTTTCCTTATTTTCCCATGTTCCTCTCATAAAACCACCAAGGAACAAAGCATAGATGAGTAAAAGTAAACCAAGACAAAACAACAAAATATCACCATGGCCTGCTTTTTTTTTGATCCTACACTTAGAGCAGACCACAGCAGGTAGTGACAGAAGTACCAGGTAGCCCCACCAAACCTTTTCATATCCTGAACAGAAAATGTCCACCCCGTGCCAAGTCATATCACACTGCTCTACATACATCTAAGTAATCCATCTCAAAATGAATTATCTTTAGCATAGATGACATGTGTATGCAGAAAATAATAATGCTTCTCTTCAAACCTGGAACTGAACATTGCCAAGTTGTATTTTTCAAAGGATAATAAAACAGCTAAAGCACATCTGTCATACTGCTGTGGTTTCCCCGGTTAACTGGTGCAGAAAAAACCCTGGATTTTAAGGATTCATAAGGAGATATTCATACTTTTTGGTGAAAAATGAGAACTTCTCTAAAAAAAAAAATCGGTACACACACATTCCACTCCCTAGCTAGAAGGAGAATTTCTCCCTAAAGTAAAAAGCAAGGGAAAGCTATATGCAACTGAAAATGTGAGGAAAAAGGAAATTGTAATGCTACATTTTTGCAGGTACTACAAACTGCAGTGATAGCAATAGCAAATTAATTGGTAGTCCTTCAGTAATATTAATCTTTAGAATCAACAGCTGCTTTTACAGAAATGTTGATTTTGTGGCATACAACATTAGTAGTTACTCCTTACATTCAGGAGCCTATCTTTTCTGCAAGACAAGAAAAGAAGTCAGAAAAAAAAAAGTCAAGAAAATCATAACCATACATGGTCTGAATACAATTAAAAACAGGTTAACCAGTAAAAACAGTAATAATTCCACCCACTATATTGAGCAAAGAAAATAATTTGCAATGTTACCTGAAAAAATAAGACTAATTGAACACTACTTTTAAGATGGCCAAACCTGTCAGGAATAAATACACCTGGAGAATTAAATAGATGAAAGAGGGGTGTAGTCTCCTGTGATACAGACTAACTATTGCAGAAGTTGCCTGTCCTAGTAAACTCAGCTTTAGCACACCAATTCACGCATGGCAGATTTGATACATAAAGAATGACATCTTTAACAGAATTACCAGATTAAAAGCACAATTTATTGAAGCACACATTCATAAGCCTAAATCTTTGATTAGGTATCTAAATATTTGATCTGCCTGTTGTCTTTTATTATGCATTGAAGTTTGTCTGCTTTCTAAGCAGCACTTCCTAAAAAGTCCAGACACAGAAAGACATGACGCATGTTTAATTCAAGAAGAATGTATTAATTCTTTTTTTTTTACTACTGGACAAAAATTCTACATTTTACTTGCAAATATTCTCTGAAACTATAAGCCAAATAATATTATTGAATGAAATATTTAAGTCCTTTTTCTTCAAATATCATGTTAAAAATGGTGGAGCATTTATATACATACTTCACTACAAAATTTCTGCACAGTTAGTAGCATCTAAATGCAAACCAACTGCAGAAAGATACTCTTCAGATCAAAAGTGCTTATACCACAAAAACCACCAAGTTTTCAACTGTTTTCAATGTACATTCAGTATCTTTAATCATCTTCTATCATCGTGTCCATCTTCAAACTTAAAATCTATTTATTGCTAAATGTCAAGTAGACATTGTTCTGCAGTCACAAAAATACCTACACATTACAAGTGATTGAACTAGTGTCACATGAAAAATCACATTTCTACACATTTCTAAGTAAACAGTCAAATAGTCAAAATAAGCATCTGGATATACTTCTTAATTAAAATACACTTGAGATTTTCCTTACAAATACTTGTACTTTGTGAGGATGAGCTTAAATTATTTGTTGAAATATTCTACTTTTGCCTACTTTAATGTAAAAACTGCACTATTGTCATCTTCATAAGATCAGAGGAAATTACTAGCTAAGCCAAAGTTAGCAATAAAAATAAAGAACTTAGCATGGCAGCTTCTTCCACTACCTCACCCACTTTTTATTTTGGCAGGGTGTCAGTTTACAGATATATCTCTTTCTACAGTCCAAGAATCACTATTGCCATGCAAAAGCACAAGACAATGAACTAAACCAGCAGTATCTCACCACGAAAATCCATGATGCCCTGTTTCTATAATACTTTTCAATCCCAGGACAGAGCACCTTATAGGTGAGGGAAACAACAATCCACCTGAGTTTATGTTGTAATGCAGCCCAACTGACACCTGCATGAAACGACAACTAGATCACTGCCACAGTATCTGAAATGGCTGGAATATCTTCAGAGAAGTTTAGAACTTCCAAATAACTTCACCCACCACAGAATGAAGCACAGATGAGACAAGTAGTGGCCTTCACTGGACATGACAGTCCTACCAGATATAATCACAAGAATTTTGTTGCCTTACAAAAAATTACTTCCTCCAAAGGATGATTGTCTCCCAATTTTCCATTTGTATAATAGAACTAGTAAGAAAGTAGTGCCATTCAAGTTTAAAATTCACTGTCCGTATAGCTTTTCTCTCAGCAAAAAAAAAAATAACATCAACCACTTATCTCTACAGGCACCGCAGTTTCACATCATTTCACAGAGGACTAGTATCACAATTGAAAAAACAAAAGGTCAGCTGTAGCAATCCTGCCATAATAGTTTATTTGCAACACCTTTCCCAAGTGAGACTAAAAAAGAAAAGCAAAAAAACCACAGAACATCTGCAAGATGTACATACAGCTAACACCCACACCATTTCTATCTCATTAAAAGCACTCAAAAACTTCCTGAAACTTTGTTGCAAATATTTCAAAACCTGGAGAAATTGCAGTCTATGAGCAACAGGAACAGTACAGTGTTTTGCAGACTGTACAGTGCTAAGAGACATTTAAAAAAACCCTAGGACATTAACTCAAGAATGAGCTCTACAGGAAGAATAAATTTTCTAAGGTATTCTGAGATCCAAGTGATATACTAAAAACGAAGAAAAACAGTACAAGATAGAGCTCTTCTGAAATGTATAAAGTATAATTTTTTGAAGTAGGCACCATTATAAGGTATTTTCAGAAATGCCTAAAACCACAGAAATTATCAACTACTATTTCATTATAGAAATTCCCACTTTTCTGAAATGACAAATATATTTAAACAGCCTTATGTGGTAGCTGAAATCATCCAATTTCAAGAATACAATCACAAATCTCTCACTCACGGTACACAATATAGGTATTT
Organism: Sturnus vulgaris; assembly: GCF_052056855.1. NCBI lineage: Eukaryota > Metazoa > Chordata > Aves > Passeriformes > Sturnidae > Sturnus > Sturnus vulgaris. The sequence continues at coordinate 13,724,780 of NC_142283.1, read as the reverse complement.
TCTACATAGCTGAGTAATCCCCCGTATTTTCAAGAAGCTGCACAAGATTAAAAGCAAACACTCCCCCTCCCACCATAACAATCCAATAACTTCAGTGCGACCAACAACTTTCATTTTCTCATATTTTAAACAGCAAATCAAAAAAAGCACTTAAAACATCAAGACCAGTTTAAAGAAAAATATAAAACTGCTTTTATAAAAGCATCTTTTAAAAACTCTAACGTCTCCAAACACAGACAGACTGGAAAATACAATAAAAGAGAATTGTGCAGATGAAGATAAGTTGCAAAGCTAACATTTTATGCAAAGCAAACATCTCTTTGGTCACACCTACACCTTTGTGCAAAGCCTGACAGCAGTGAACTCTACAGCTGTACCTCTGGCACAAAACCACGGACAGCATCACAGGGTAAACATGCCCAGGCACACCAGGCCTCCAAACAAATCCCCTGGGCACAGGGCACGTGTGTGACCGAGGGAGAGCGAGGCACAGCTATGCCTCCAACAGCAGCACTGTGTGGGATCATCCCTGCAAAAATGCAGCCCTTGGAAGCAGTCCCAAGAAGACTTCTGGAAAACTTCCAATGGCAATGCACACTCACCCACAATGAAGCTGGCCCATTGACCCATTTACCAAATCCAGTATTTTTTTCTTTTGAGAGTGAGGAAAAATAAAAATATTTTATGAAAACCTTACCCTTGAAAGTTTTTTTGTTTGGTTTTCTCTACGTTTAAGATGCAAAAAAAAATTAAAATAAGTACTTTCCAATAATATTTGATCTTTTTCGTGATTTTGTAATCTAGATTTTTTTTTTTTTTTACATTTTGATGTTTCAGATAGAAGTATGCTTTAAGAATATTTTCTAATTTTACTAAGGTGGTAGGACAGGGAACTCTGGCACAATCTTCACCATTGCCATGGTTTAGCCCCAGGCAGCAGCTCACTACTGACAGTGAGATGGGGAGGAGAATCAGTAGAGTAGCAGTGAGAAAACACAGATACAAAATTAAAAACAATTTTGCAGTTTTAGAAAACTGTAATTTAATTGCATAATCTCAGAATAATGTACAATTCCCAGAGAGACATACACAAAAAAACCAAACAAGCAAACAAAAAAAAACCCTATGCAAACCACACTTGGATGCAATAGAACAAGACCAAACAAAGAAAACCACAAGCTGGTGTCTGAGGATCACCACAGCAAGACGATTTTTAGGGAAAGCCTCAGTTACAGCAGAACTTTTAACAGTTATTACTAAAAAATATGAATTTTTCAAAAACCGAAACAAACTACAAAACAATGAAAAGGAAACACTAAGCTAAAACCTCTTAAAAGTGCTGGGGCAAAGCTACACATAGCTCTGAAAAGCAGAATACGATGTTCAAAATTAGCCACAATAATTACAACACTACCCATGCCTAAAGTTCAGACAAACTCAGTTTTTTAAACATTATCATTCCGGATTAAAAAAACAATGGCAGTTGAAAGGCTGTAGTAAATTCTAAAGTAAATAACAATGTAATTTAGGATGAAAGTGCATAAAGTGTGTATGGATGATAGATTTGCAATTTAAGTGTAAATCCAAATATAAACGCGCAACTTTACCCAGCGGGGGGGGGGGGACTGATGTTGCAGTTTAAAACTTGTAAGAATTTAACCTTGACTCAAAAAATATAGTATTTAGCATGGTTTCAGCAATTTGGTCCCAGTGCCTATTCCATTTACTCTGTAACATTGTCTACCAACAATGTAGCATTTTGGAGAAGGCCTGGAAGAGCACCACAGAGAGCACGTATTTATATATGTGCTCTCAGGTACCGGTCACTATAGAAAGATGCGAAGAGGGAATACATTTGTAGATCTTGTACCCTAATGTATCTAATCTCTCATATTGAAAACTTTAACCTACGTAAGTTACAGTGCAGTAGTTTAGGAAACAAAAGTGTTTTCCCACAACTACAGAAATTTGACAAGTTCATTCTTCTAGCTTGATAAAGATAAAAAAGTTCAGCTGGAATTTGCTGGAAACAAATGATATAAACAAAGATGCCTGCCTGCCATTCATTACTTTTACATAATCTTGTCTCTGTTGTATACAAATAAAAACATATTTGAATTCCCTTTGATTGATGCAAATTACCACTATTTTAAAATAATGATACTGACAGTTTTAAGGGATTTGCTTCACAGCATCATATTTATGATCTCTTTCAGTAAGCATCACAGCTCACTGGGAGAAATTCTATCAAGTTTTGATTTATTGCTATCCCTAGTGAACGGCTGAAGATTCTTACAAAGTACAACATGAGTCAAGATACCAACTTAACAGACAAGGAACCTACAAGTGATTCATCTGGTGTTTTCCAGTGCTCTCTCTGACACAAGATACCATCAGATTAAAACAACTAAACAAACAAAAACTCCAACAAGAAAACAACAAACTACAGAATTTTCAGCTCCATTTAGGTAACTTTAATATCAGGCAGCACATATATTAGTGGAAGGATTTTTCACTCTAGTATGGAATTTGGTTTGTGACTAAAGTACTGCAATACCAGTGATCCCAAAGGACAACCAAATATAGGTAATTTAAACAATTTTAAAGGCTCCATATCCCGTTACCAATTCCTGGTCATCAAGTTTTTAATTAAAAGCTGAAATAACTTATTCAACAACAAGGGGAGCCAAAAAACACACAAAAGAAACAAAGAAGCCAAAGTGCCTACGTTCTAACTCAAAATTTAAAACTCACAACTCGCTGAAATTTGCTTGTATGTTGCATTTAGGATTTTTGCATTACCTCCATCCATTTGGACTATCACTACCACAATCTTCAACACTGAGAACATTATTTATTACAGCTCTTCCTAGGTTTGATGTACAACACTAACATGCCAGCCATTAATGCACAGGCATAAAAAGATGTCACTTGAATGTAGAAATAAATGTACTTAACCTTTACTCAAATTATATGCAAAATACATCAGCTGAGAGTATCAAATAAATAATCACCTTAAAATGCTGACCAAAAAGTAGAAAAAAGTTCTGCATCAGCCACTTTTCCGCTCTTTCATTCCACCATTCACTTTTGTTGTTGTATTAATCTACAGTATATGTAATATACATTTTTATGCACAGAATGTTTATTATAAATGGTAACAAATTACAGGCCGAAAAATGCTGTAAGTAGTATAACACCTAATTTTCTATCAATATCAAAACTGGAAGTTTTTTAAATAGTAGCATAGGTACAGCTATTAATCAACCATATTTAATCTGACAAGAGTCAAAAAGTATAATTAATGCAGCATTACAGATTACAACTCCAGCTGTTGGTTGCTTTTAAATCTGTAAACACACACAGTGTACGTGTAAAGTAAAGTCAGAACACTAAAGTACAGTACCTGTCTAAAAAGAAAAAATAGATAAGAAGCAGAAAGCGGTGAAACCATACAGCTGACCTTATTGAGACACTTAAGAATTACTCTGACAGCACTCCTGGCAGCTGAAGGGAACACAGGGTCTGTGGAACCAGCACGATATTCAGAAATTATCTGCCAGGCATTGGCACAGGAGCTCGTCACCACTACAAAGTCAATGCCGCCACCTAAGGGTGACAACATCGCACTGTGTTTAGTGGCAATTACAGAAAATTATACTGAAAGTTAGTCTGACTCCTGCACTGTGGTTCTAATGCCTTACAGCAGACACATATAGCTGATTTATGCCGATTTATGCACATGTACGTAAGCTTTGCCTTTTTCCCTTCTATTAACATCAAACTTCGCATGAATGTTTCACTTCAGAAACAGTATTACAGAAACTGCCCAGATCAAAATGCAACAGCTCTAAACAAAAAGACCCCCAAAAAAGACAAAAAGAAACAAAAAAAAAAAAAAAAAAAAAAAAAAAAAAAAAAAAAAGATAAAAAAAGGTTCTGTACATTAGGTTTCTAAGCAATTGACTGAATCATTTTATGTTGTTAAAAAGTTAATAAAGTAAATGTTTCAGAGGAGCTTGTCTAAAGGCAAACTTTTTATTAATATTTTTACTACCAGACAATGTCTCATATAGTTTCTTACAAAAGTATGACTTCTCACACCTCATCTTAGTATCAGTATAGCTGTTAAGCACATTTTTATGCTGAACCTTACTTTTATGGTATATTAGGTAATTCTGGTACGTATGTAAAGTGTTTGAAAAACCAAAATACAAGAGGGGCTTTATCATTACTAGCGCATACTACCAGCATGCCATCTGCACGAAGTTTCTGCTTTAGAAATCTCTAATTTAGTACTTGACAGAAGATGAAACATCATTATCCAAAGCTGTGATATACAGTGTACACAAGAGAGAAATCCATTTCAGTATGTACAGAGCTCTTTGCTGTGGGAGTGGTGAGGCACTGAACAGGTTATCCAGAGATGTTGTGGAGTGCCCCACCCCTGGAAGGTGACAGGCTGCATGGGGCTTTGAGCCACCTGGCCTACTGGTAGTGGGGTTGGGACCAGACCTCTTTAAGGTCTCCTCCAACCCAAACCATTCCATGATTCCACAATCTTCCTAAATATGTATGTACACTTTTAACAAGCCATTAGTCGAGAGATGCTAGTTATTCAGCATAAACAAGTCCCAAGTAGGACTAGCTACATGAAGTTACAAAGCTGTGTGATTTAGTGTGCTGCTTGCTTAGCATCAGGAGCTGGATTTGCTGAAGCCTTAAGCCAGAAGCTGTGAACTTAGACCTAGATATGCTTTCAGACTGAATAATTAACGTGCTTTGTCATCTTCCTAGGAACTGGTACAGTGCTGTGTTTTAGCTTTAGTATGAAAAGAATATTGATAACATAGTGACATTTCAGGTGTTGCTAGGCAATGCTTATTATATTAAGACTAGTGGTTTTTTAGCTTTCCATGCTCCGCCAGTGAGCAGGTGCACGAGAAAAAAACCCCAAAAAATAAGGAGGCTACAATTGTCAACAGAAGCTGTAACTCAAAAAGGCAAGAAATCAAGGCCCTGCCTGTGTGTGGGGTGAACGCAGAGAAAGAAACCAGGAAAGTGCTAGAAGACCACAAACCAAAAATCACCATTTGATGGCGCAAGTCTTAAGAATAGAACTGCCTGAGGTTTTCTTTGTATTGGGTCTCTCTTTAAAGGCACCTAACCTTCACTAACTTGATACTGTATCTCCATTAAACCTGCTATTTTTACAAATCCAATGCCTGAGATTCTGCTGTGGCAAAACCTAGGCCACTCCTGAAGGAGGAGGAGGTGCCTGTGTCTGCAAACAAAACCAGCAATAGGGTCCTTCTGAACATGGGCGTTTAATGGTAAAAATAGTAATTGAAGGCGGAAGTCTGGAACAACTACAGTTCTTTTCAAAGCCTCAAATAATGAAATGAAGTGATTCAAAAGTATTTTGGGAAAGTATGCCTAAAGAAACATGGGAAAACAATCCTTTTTTCTGAAGTTTCTTCAAGTAGAAGAACAGTTTTAAGCAACTGTATGTAAAAAGTGAAATAGCATATGGAGTATATTGTGGGAGATGGAAAAAGGCCAATGAAATTACATTCATTTGGACTATTTTTCAAATACAATTTCTTTAATTTACTTGCGACCATTAAAAGAAAGTAAGTTATTTCCATACATTCTGTGCAGTTTATATGCCTTACAATACTTTCACCCTGAAACAATTTGCCTGGGCTAAACTCAAAGCAAAATACTCTCTCCTTTCAATGTTTGTGACACAAGGTACAATACTGAAGTAAGTGATATGTAGATGACAAGTACGAAGCAGGAAGGGAAATGCTTCCCAAAGTAAAAACAGAAATAGGGAGGAGAATGTAATTAAAAGACAAAAATAAATTTATCAGCTTACACAATGCTGATTATCCAGAAAATACAAGACTTAAGTTTACTTTTTCCGAAGCATTTTATACTAAATTGATTCCAGCCAATTCTTTAAAAGCATATGTTAACTGTTTAATTGTGTGACAAAACTGTTTCTCGTAATTATTTTTTACTGAAACTATATTATTTACATATTTTAAGCATTGTAGTTTCTATCAAACATAGCATCACAGTTAACTTGAATTTCAACTCTTATCTGCTGCAAACTGCAAAGGTAAGCAGAACACTTACAGAATACTAATCTTAAAAAGCCATTAAATAGCCACCTGTAAAATACATACTTAGAAAGTGTTACCACATATCAGGCATATGGCCAACTGAGCCAAAACTTGGCTATCTTAAAATTGAAGGATCAAGAGTCTAATAAAGAAAGAGAAACATGGTCAAGTTATATTCTGTCTTAATGAATGTATTTGGAAACCATAAAATAAACTATTTGCCTTTAAGGATCCACTTCACAACATCATTTTATTGGAAAGGAAGAAGTACTGCCATAGGAACTACTATAGAAGCCCATCCACTCCTAAATGAGCTTGTAGAAGAGAAAAGAAAATGAACCAAGTATAAAGGTAGGAATGTTGTCCTTCTATTTACACTATCTAAAACTCCACCTCACTTTATCTTTAGAAGTTCTCATTATCCATATCTAGTTCACCATAAAAAAAATACAGACACTGGGTGGAATAGGAAGGAACAAATTTCTACTTACCACCTGCTAAATTTCAGCAACTACTTTATTATAATTTTAGCCATTAAGTTACTCAGTTAAGGAAAAGCAATTAAAAAGAACATAGTTTGCTAAATCAAATTAGTTAAGTGGAGAAGGGTTTTCTCTAGCTCTACAGTGAGCTCCCAAATATAGATGTACTCTATTCGATATAAGGAAAACAGACAGCTTGTGCAAACGCTTCTGGAGATAGCCTTTCCGTTTGGGTGCACTGTAGTCACTGAGTTCTGCATCTCACAAAACCTTTAAAACCTTTTAGGACTCCACCCTTCTATGCAAGGTTGCAATAAAAGCAATTCGGGTTAAGTACCCCCCGCTCTATGTCTCAATAAGAGTACTACATTTTAATATGGAGCAGTTCTCTGACTTTGCACTTAAGCTATGTATTCTGTGTGAGAGGTGGAAAGATTAAAAAAAGCAATTGGTACAAAGATAACAATGAAATTATTTTCTCCATCTTCCCCAGCTTCATTCACATTGAATATTTACATGATGCAAACACAGAAGCTATAGCATACCACACCAGTCACCATAAAATAAGAAGTCCAACTAAATTCAGCAAAGAAATTAAGAAATTTTCTAGTTTTGTCTGGACAGAGCTATCATCTCTTTTTTCCATTTACACTGAAATTCTGTGAGATTATTCAATTGAATCAGGTTGCTTGGGGGCAGATTAGCAGAGACAACACAGTGGCACACTTATTAAATCCTGCCAAGATTTTTTTTTGTTTGTTTGTTTTTGTTTTTTTACTAGGTTCCAAATTTGACCAGTATGCTTCAGAAAAGAAGCTCAGCATATAATTGCTCTTTCACTTGAAGGATAGAGAAAAATAAACATGTTTTGAAGAGACACAAATCCTAAACAGTTATGCAAATAACAACAACCTTCTGTTGTTGAGTTAGCCATGCAACATTAATTTTTTCCTCCTATGTCCTTTGTCCCATTTATTAATTGCAGCTTTTGCTTATTACCATGACATAATCAGCACTTCAAAGACAGGAAAGGGTCTATTTTTCTGTGAAATGTCTAGCATATTCAACAATCAGAACATAAATTCTCCTTTCTCTGTTTCTGCTCAGCAGTCTGGTAACAGAGTTACTTAGCAACAGATGAAGCAGCTGAACTGTGTTGCCTGATCCACACACATTTCACTGCAAAGTAACACTCACAAGGGCATTATTTAGCTGATGGTTGCCTCTGCCTAGATGTATTTTTGAAGTGTAAAATCCATTAGTGTGAGGCAAGCCCATATGAAAACTCAACCATCATGTACTATCAGTAATGCATTACACATTTTGAAATTAACAGAAATTACCTGTAAGAGTCACATACATGATTCTGAGCATCTCAGAGAAAAGAATAAACAAGAAAATACAAAACACGAGACTACACAAGACTATATTATTTACATGGATGCCACAGCAGTTGTTTAAATGGGGAGGATAAGAATCCTCTTTCTAGCATACTGACAATGTACAAACTTCAAATATGCAGACCAAGCTCTTGTACATCACGTACACTTTTCTTACCACAGAATATTTTGATTTCAGAGAATGAATACACGTTCATTTTGAAAACACACACAAACACGTGTGTTCCCCAGATCATGACCTTCACCAGAGGAGTGGGAAGTAATATAGGCCACACCAAATACTAAGGAGATTTTTCAGAAGGGAGAAAAGCAACCCACAGAAGAATTTGACGAACCATTTGCAATTATTATCCCCTTTTAAGGCAATTCCACGACTAAACAATCCCTGTATTTTTAATTTATTTTGGACTGCGAAAGTTTCTATTTTACAACTGCATGAGAACTTAAGTGTTGTCTTGGTTCATCACTGCTGGAAAGACTCGAAAGTCTCTTGCCTTGAGCAAGGGGAAAGCACAGCAGCTTCTTCAGCTTTGTCATCTACTGGCATTGTTCAGGTGTTATTTTATTCTAAGGATTCAATACCCTGGAGTTCATAACAGCTTCAAAATTTATTTCATGCATACATGTGAAGATTTATGGAGCTGAATTTTAATTTTACAGAGCTGTATCGTGTCTGCCCTAAGGCTTTTTCTTCCCCCTGAAAATTAAGGATGAGCAGGAATTTAAGTACAATTAGATACTAAGAAAATAAAGTACATTCATGAAAAGCTAGGCAAAAATTCAGTTTTGGTAAGTCACTAGACAAATTACCAGGAGGGAGAAAATTCAGAGAAATTTGCTATTCATTTGACAGCAAATATTTTTAACTTATTTGCAATTAAAAATCAGTGTTATGTTTTCAACAATGAAGGCAATCAAGCAGTGTGCAAGTTAAGAGCACATTTCACAATTTTCTTAAAAAGAATTAAGATACTTCCTATGTTCCATTTCAACCAGGAACTTTGATGACATTTCAGATATTAAAACCACAAAGTCTTAAGTGCTAATAACTTCTTAGGTTACATTTCACACTACAAAGAGAATAAAAACTTAAGTGACAAGAAGTCTAAGATACATCTACTAGGAAAGCTAAGTTAAAACCTTGCCTCCATATTCTCCAATGATCAAGTTCTTATGCAGTATTTAAACATACTGCATTCTTAATTACAATTAAGCCATTTTTCACATACAATTATGCAAATCTTAAAGGTTTTCTTCTTCCTTTCAAAGATAAATAATTTTAATTAACCCACCTTTCTCTTTCCAGAGAAGGAAGAACAATATTTTTCCTTCCAGACTTCTCAGATAATTTATTTTTCTTTTACATATTTAAAGCTTTTTATGTATTAAGGTAAGTATTAGAAGGACTAATTTTGTCAGTATTCAAGATTGTGTTTCAATACAGGAGGATGGATGTGCCCTCTTTCTGCATTTAAACTATACAGAAATCTCAGTTTAAGTCTCTATCTCCTATTTTTCAACCTTCTACAATTCTGATCAAAACCGGTAACTGGCTGCCTTTTCCTTACTTTGTTGATTTGAGAATAGTTTATACTGAAAAAAAAAAATCTCAAGCATTAGCATCTCTATCTATTTGAAGCCAAATATCAAATGATGCTTGAATACACGGTATGCTGTTTTCTTACAAACACAATTTATTCGTTCCAGTTCAGCACTTTTGAAACAAAGGTAATAACCAGGATGTTAGCTGACAGTTAAAAATTCAACTGCAAGCAAGTTTTACTACTTTTTTGCAAGAAACAAATTTTAAAAATAAAATAAAAATTAAAAAAACCCAGGTCAGTGTTCTGCTATACCATTTACAAGCCACTCTCTTTCTACATTAGAAACCATCACTTCAGAGACGGCTTAGAATTAGGACACAAGATTATTCTATTGCTCCTCAACAACTTCCTTCTACTAGCACAGGCACACTACTCTATCCTGATGAGAAAGTGGCGTATTTCAAGAAAATATTATCAGAGTGTATCACTTGTAATCAAGAATCTGAGCTCCAAAAATCTTTTAGCTTTTTGCACTTTTTACTGCACTTCTGTAAATAAGTATTCCATATGAACTAAGTATTTTCCTACACAAACCACGTATCTCCAAAACAATTACTCTTGAAATACCGTGTTAAAAACAAGAAGTTAATACATTTAGCTTAACTTGTACTCTGCTTCACTTTCTGAGCCATCTCTGTAGAACTGCATTTTTCACAGCCAGATACATTTTTTAAGCAACTCAGAAAAAGCAGCAATTTTAAAGAAAATTTATAAAAGAGCAAGAGAAAGCTTTGACAATCAAAATGCATAGGGAAGAAAAAAATCACGATATGTACTTACTAATTTGTTTTCTTGCATATATATTCTTTGCAGCTTCAGACAGCCTTTAGCTATAATGATCATTCCTTCATCTGAGATCTTGTAACATTGCCCAAAATGTATGTCTTTCAATTCCCTGCATTTTGAACCGAGCTGCAATTAATGAAATCAAAAGGGGAAAAAAACAATTAATGAAAACAAAGAGAAAAAAAGCAACAGAATTCGACTAAAACGAAGAGCTGGGAGAAAAGATTTTTTTTTTCTGCTTCTCTACCTCCCATTAAAAATTATCTTCCTTTTCAGACTTTGAAACACTACATGCAAACAAGAAAAATTTTAATTATGTACATAACAAAATAAAGTTGCTAACTACAGTCAACAAAATGGAGCTCAGAGCAGCACATAAGAACTAAGTTATTTACCATGGGTAGGTAGCTAACAATGAATGCCTTTATGCTAACAGCTTATCTGAGTTACCCTAATTATGCTCCTTTAACACACTCAGAGAGTTGAGGAAACCTTCCTGCACATCTAGAAAAGATCTTAGTCACCTTCAGCATTCATGAAGCAAAAACAAGTTACTTAAACACAGGTTTTGAAAAGCAACCAAGCTCAGGAAAATTGAATCCAACAGAAGTGAAGTACAGGATGTCAAACTGAAGATTTAACTACAAAAGCAAACATGCAATCCCTGGGTATTAAAAAGAAAAAAAAAAAAAGTATACATAGTCTCTAGAGAATAGCATTTACAACACCAAAAAAAAGTCTCCATACACCAAAATTTAAAATAGAAGATTTTTTTTTGTGATTTTACTTAAATCCTAAGAAAGGGTATCTTCTTTTACTTACTAAACTGCACTATAGCAAGTTTACAGAAGGAATTTGTGGAATGGATGGTTACCTGCTTCAGGCCTTCATCAGTGAGTCTGTCTTGATTGCCCACATGCACTTTCTGTAGAAGAGGACACTGAGAGGCAACTGCAATAATAGAGGTGTCAGAAAGCTGTTTACATCTGTAGGCAGTATACCTTAGGAGCCCAGGACATTTAATTGCTAATATGCATACTCCTGTATCAGATACATTGCGACAATCAGAAATATTGATCTCAGTAATATTCTGGCTTCTTGATGCTATTTTTTCCAACAGCTCATCAGTGACCTGCAAAGAAAAAACAAATACATAAAACTTTTTCCGTAAAGATCTTTAATATCATTAGGACAAAAATCACTGTTTCTAGGATGCATTTCCATGAGCTATAGCAAAAATGAAACTACCTCCCTTATAAATAGTACCTATGGCTGAATATTTTACTGTAATTGGGTCTTTTTGGGGGGGTGGGGGAGGCTGATGGTTTTGATGCAATATTGGTAATTGAGGGAAAGCCAGTTCTGACAGACTACATAGACTGTAGCCAGACAGTTCCATGATAAAGCTCACATGGGGAGCAACAACAGCTAGACAAGTACAGAAAATATGGGCACCTGCAGGAATTTACATCACTACATAAAAGAATCTCAAATGGCTGCCCAACTTGACAGAAGTTCACAAGTATCAGACAGCTCCAGAGTTAGGAGGGTAACCAAAGACCTGCTTCTCTTCTTAGCCATGAATAGAATATCTGTGATGTCCAGGTATTAGAAAGATAAATTACTTGTTGGTAGAATTGCCTTATTAAGGTTTAGGGCTTGATGTGCTTCAATGAGCTCAGTTCCTAGGGGAGGTTAACAAAGCTGTTCTACTGACAGTGTAGAAAAGAATGCAGAATTCACAGACCACAATGACATTTGGCAGAACTTCTTAGACAAGGAAGAAACTAACAAAGCCAGCTCAGCAACTGTGTTGAATCAACTCCAACTCAGTAAAAGGCGATTCTGGCAAGGGGAGATGGCAAACACCACAGACCACCAACTCAAGAAACCTACCAGAAAGACTGAGTATGTGGAATAATTAGCATAAGAATTGCAGGAATCACTTAATCAACAGAAGGTAGAATACTAAGTAATAACAGAACTATGTAACTTGTAGCCAACAAACATTACTCCTTTGTTTACTGAAATGTATGCGATTTCATATTGATAATTTCTGCCCTAAGGCAAATGTGTTAACCTTCATTCTATTATGTTTGCTACTTGTAGTAATACTGTACGGAAGGGCAGTGTTTCAATGTCTTAAAACTTTTTTCGTTTTAATATACTAGCAGGTATGGTCGATTTAATCAAAGGGAGGACTGCTGAGGAATGCACTCAGTACATGTCACTCAGGGTGCAGCTGCAGTGGAGCTCAGGCTGAGCTCCCCATGGCACAGCCAGAGACAAAGGCCATGAACTGGTGCTGACCCTTTGCACAACAAAGGGCACAGAGACCTGTGGCACAGCCAGGTACTTGGCTGAGAGGGACACTTGGAAATACAGCAGGAGCCAAGGGGTATTAGAGCACAGATGTCCTTTTGTTGGGGTCACTCCTCCTCCAGCCTGAGGTGTTATTCTGCTGTTGCACAATGATTATATTATTTTAAGGATCCAGAGGTCTGAGACTCTGCTGTGGGAAGCCTGAAGTCAAGGCAGCAAGGAAAAACGGGCTGACTGGGGTGTGCAGGGAGCTGAGCAGGGCATCCATCACTCCTTGGGACCACTGCCACAGAGGGGCTTCAGTCCCAAGCAGGTGGTGCCAGTGTGGCTCAGAGAGTTTCATTAACACCCTTGTAAAAAAATATTCCATCCATTTTGTATCTATACACACTGTAGGTAGCCAAAATGACAATAATGTTAAAAGAAGACAATCCTACAAAGAACTATTGAGAAATACTTATCCATCACTTGGCACAGACGAGACTGAGCTTTAACCAAAGAGGGCAAGAAAGCAACACGAATCCCTTTTGATTTTTGTCTTACACAGTTGAGGAACAGTCTTTGCTGCATTCAATACGGTTTTCATTTCTAGTGAGTCAGATCTGTTTTCTTGCTCTTTCATCAGGCAGAGGCTAAGATGGAAAAGAATTGGGCTGGTTTTGCCTGGGGTAGAAGTAATTTTCTTCACAGTGACTAGTGACTGTGTTTTGGATTTGTGCTGGCTTTCTTATTGCCGAACAGGGATTGCACAGTGCCAAGGCTTTTTCTGCTTTTCGCCTGGTCACGCTGGCAAACAGGCTGGGAGGGAACACTGCCAGGACAGGTAACCCCCAGCTGACTAAAGACATATTCCAGAGTATGTGCCATCAGACTCAGTGTATAAAGAAAGTGGAAGAAGGAGGAAGGGGGAGACATTTCCAGTGGTTGGGTTTATCTTCTCAAGTCATTGTTTTGTGTGATGGGGCCCTGCTCTGCTGGGGATGCCTGAGCACCTGCCAGCCTATAGAATTGATTCACTGCTTCCTTTCTCTTGCTTGTAGGTGCGTGCAACTTTTGCTTTCACTATTGAACTATCTTTAAACTCATAAGTTTTGTAGCTTTTATTCTTCCCATTCTCTCCCCAGCCCTACTGGTGGAAGAGTGAGGAAGGGGCTGCCTGTGCTTTGGCTGCTGTCTGGCCCAAACTACAATGACAAACTGTAAAGAAAAAAATCCTTCTACAAATGCAACCATCCAGTTGTTATCTCTCTGTACCCTGTATTTTCATGAAACTCTCAATATACTCTCAAGATACTGTTTATAAACCCCTGCAAGTCACTACTCGACAAGAAGCCCAAGGGCAGTGGCCAAACAATGCTGACATCCCTAAAGCTTTCCAAGGAGGGAAGTTACCCTGTACAATTTAAGGCTAGGCTCACTAAATTAAACCCACAAATATTTCAAAAAGCCCAAAACAAACAGTCTCTTTTCTGATGAGTAGGAGCCATACCAGCTGAAGAACGAAATAAAGAAAATAAATTTGTTAAAACAAACAGAGCAGGCACCACATATGTGACCATCCTTCCAACTACAGCATGCTCATAAATGCTCGTGTTTCTCTTTGAATTAGTAAGAGGTCCTATAGTTCCAGACCATGGAGTTGAGACAGGTAACCTACCACCCACTTCAAACAGCACTTGTGCTCACATTGTTCAACAACTGATCTCAGACAAAATATACTATACTTAAAGGAACCAATCTAAAGTTCCAGACATTTCCAGCTAATAGCAGAAAAATCAGTGAAACTACAGGTATCACCATTTTATGTTTCTTTTGTTTACCGCGGTCAAAAGTACAAGAAAAAATTCTGAGTCGTGAAAATAATTATATTATTCCACAATGATATTTTCATACCTGCTGACGACTGCTGAGATCCAGTTGCTTCCAAAACTGAAAATCTAAACAGAGGTCACGCCAATATTTACAGACTAATGACACTGAAAGGCAACGTTCATTCAGAGACAAGTTGGAAAATATCTGTAAAGAAAGCAAAAAAAACCTGTCAGGTATAATCATATTTTAGAGAGAGAAATATTTTATTACCAATTCATCTTGTAAAAAAGTACAGAAAATACAGAAAAGTATTAGCATATATTGTAACACAGATTACTTGCCCCACACTTCATTAGTCAGAGACAATAACAAAAATACCTACATCCTACAAAAACTGACAATATTAGTAAGTCATATTAGCATAACCAACAATAGAATAGGTCTTAAGTACTAATTTTGCAGACTAAGTTTTAAAAGTGCTTCTAAGATGACACAACTAAAGAATTATTAATTAGCTCAGTGTTATTTGCAAGTCATTTAAAAAGTGCATCCATCCCCATCCTGAAATGGATGGGAAACTTTTTCTTTTTTAACTGAACTGGTAAGAAGAGTCATAATGGTATTAAAACATCTAGTCTTGTGCAAAAAGGGCACGGCTTGGTAGAATAGATCAGCAGAGTAAATCAGTGTCACAGAAGAGAACTGAAGCAAAAAAAAATTAGCCTTTTATACTCCAAGGTTTTGAGCACTATAGCAGCAAGCAAAAAAGAATAAATTAACTTTATAGCAAGATCATAAATTGCTACAGCATGTGTTACATTCACCCCTTTCTTAAAACTACTGATGTTTATTAATAAATATAAAAAGGGGGTCTGTCAAGAGTTCACATGAAGGTACCCTGTCAGCACAAATGAACTTAAATCTACATGTGATCCTATAATGAGAAAAGGCAGTAGTGGGATTATACCTACACAGCAGTACAGACTGCAAAACATGAAAACGTCCTCCCACTGATCTGAGGACAAGCACTAAACAGAAGTACTATTGCCAGTTTTCTCAAGAAAATATGAAAATACTGGAGAGTGGCTACAGGAAAGAAAAAAAAAAGAATAATGAAGCATTGAACTATAATGGTAACTTACAGAACTTAGGTCACTGGCGGTCTTTGGAACAGATAAGACAATGAACTGTCAAGAATAACAACCATAACTGTACCCCTTATTCTAGGGGATGGCTAACCCCAGCAGTTTTAAATATGTATATCCCTACAAGACCCCTTGATGAAGCAGAGTTCTAAGGAGAGAAGAGTGGGTCAAATTCATGATACTCTGTACATACTTGCAAGATTTATCATTCTCCTCTTTTTCTAGCTATGAGAAACTTGCAATCTCTTACACAAGACTCCTCAGTGTTGAAGGATTGTGTGTGAACCCCATTTCCCCGCAGGCCTTTGCCTGGCCATTACCAGAGTCATTCTGCTTCTCAATAGGCAGCCAGTTAAACACAGCAGACAGAAGTGCAAGCAAAACAATCACTGCCTCCTTTCCTCCCTACAGCTCCTCTCCGTACTGGTGAACCCACGTGCAGAGGGAGGTGGCTGCAATCAGGACTCAAAAAATACCATCACCCTCGGTCAAGCAGAAAGTACTGAAGTGGTAATCTGGCATCTGGCATTTCCTCCAAAAGTGTAATTATAACATTAGAAAAAGTGACAGTCTGATGATGCTCAGCAATTCTAAGTTAGTAAGACTAGCAGGAAACTTAAAGTCCTGCTACTGGCATGAAACAGAAGACTGAACCTCTTAACAGCTATAAAAACCTTGGAAGAGAACAAAGTAACATGATCCACATTATGTTTAGACAGATATTTGACTGATTCCAACTAATATTAACAAAGGATATCAAGGTTGGCATTACAAAATACTTCAACTAATCTTTACTCAAGTGGGAAATAAATACGTTTATTTGTGGAAATACCACCTTTGAGAAACAAAAGCCTGCAGTTCTGAAGAACACAGTAAAGACTGTTGCTAACACAGCTGCCACTGTTAAAATGAAAGCACATAAATAATTTTTGTATTTTATTTTGTTTATCCTGGCTTGGCACAGCTATGTTTTGAGAGTATGGAGCTTCTCTGAGAAGGTGCTAGAATCTTCCCTCATGTCTTATAGAGCTAGTGTCAGCTAGCACCCCAGATGGACCCACACTAGCCAAGGCTAAGACAGTCGGTGATGGCAGTAGCACCTCTGGGATAACGTAAGAAGGAGGAAAAAAAAGTCATCAAGAAAAAGCAAGTTGCTACCAGAGATGGAGTGAGAAGATGTGATGAAGAAGGAGCAGCAGAAACAAGGTATGATGAATTCACTGTAACCTTTATTCTGGTCCTCCTGAATGGCTAGGGGAAGGAGGTAGATAATTGTGAATGCAGTTAGGCCAAGGAAGGATACAAGAGTTAGGAAAGATGAAGATTTTACTTCTCATTATCCTACTCTCATTTGATTGGTAATAAATTCAACCAATTTCCCCAAGATCAGTCTGTTTTGCCCATGACAATAACCACTGAGTGATCTCTCCCTGTCCTTAATTCATGACTCTTTCCGCATTTTTTCTCTCATCAGTCAAGGAGGGGAGTGTCAGGGCTTTGGAGAGGAACCTGGTGTCCAGCCAGGATCAACCCAACACACTACCATCCCACCAAAACCTAAAAGCCCTCACTGCTAACCTGTTTCTCCTGCATGAAACAGCTGTAGCAACAACAAACCAGTAACAAAAAAAGTACTTGATTAAGTACTTGACACAAACAGTACTGCTGCATAGAAAATGCTCTGCAAAATGTCCAAAAGCATTTGTAGTCATGTTTTAGTCCATGCTGTACTTAAGTCTAGAAGCAGAGACAATTATGGAGTACAGGGGTGGCAAATCAACTTCTTAGAAAACAGTAAGTGAGGCCACTAGGCCGAGAAGAGAAGCTGAGCCATTGCAGAAGTCCCAGCATGCACAGGACTAGCCATGTAACTTACACAACCGGTATGTGTTCAAAAACAAGGCCTTGCCAGTTTTATTAGCTGTAGTAGCTCTGAAAGTTCCAGCTATAAAAGAATGCTGAATAATGCCATGTAAAACAAGAGCTTCTCTTTAGAACTTGCAATTGTTAAAAGATTATATATTGAATTACACTAAATGGAATTTAGTAGCAAGGACTATACACATTCCAGGTGGTGGCACATCACCCTTACATTAAGGGATTAGCTGAGCTACTGATTAAAATACTACACGAGTGCATAAAATGCTTTGACTCACTTTGATGACTTCACCACCCTTTAATTCAGCATTACTCTCTAGATATACACTGATATTGTGGCAGCTTAAGGGTCCTGACTTAAATTTTCTAATTCCCAAGGATGTATAAATACAGCTGAAAGCTAAAACTATTCATACCCACAAGCCTGTTCATTTAACTCCTGCTTATGACTGATAACTTGGATGGCAATGGTTCTACTAGTTAGCACATTTAATTCCTGAAAATTGTATTCAAATACGCACACTTTCATATCCACCATTCAATTTGTTCCTCAACTCTGTCTAATCCCTCTTCCAAACACCAAAATATCCTTTAGCACTGTAAAGGGAAAAAAAAAAAAAAAAAAGTTGAATAGCTTTTTCTAGAATCATTTTACATTATTTTCCCTGTTGGCAAAAGGCAGCAATAGAGGAAGCAGAGTTCTGGAAAAGAAGCTCCCTCTCTCTCATCTCACCCTCTTTCAGCTCAAATTCCTAATGCACATGTCAGTTCCTCCTGCTTCACCCTTTCCTGTCATTGTTAAGATTAGTGGGTTTCTCTTTCCCTTCAATGGCTGCAAGAGACTCTCTAAGCCATCAGGCTACATCCCATTTAAGGATACCTGATCTTTCTCACTGATGGTCTTATCATACCTTCCAGGCACAGTAAATTCTTTAACACAAGCTCTTGTTTTGAAGTAAAACTCGTCATAGAGACTCATTAAAGACCATTAATGCCTTCCTTGCCTCAGTCTTTAATAGCAAGACTGGTTGCTCTCCAGATACCCAGCCCACTGAACGGGAAGACAGGGACAGGGAGCAGAATAAAATCCCCCCATAATCTAAGGGGGAATGGTCAGTTACCAGCTACACCACTTAAGACCCACACAAGTCTACGGGGCAAAACGGGATACATGGGCCCTAAGGGAGCTGGTGGAAGTGCTCACCAAGTCACTTTCCATTATTTACAAGCAGTCCTGGCTGCTAACAGGAGCATCTCCAGTTGACTGACTGCTGCCAGATGTGATGTTCATCTACATGAAAGGCTCGAAGGAGGATCCAGGGAACTGCCTGTCAGTCAGACCTTGGTCCTGGACAAGGGTATGGAGCAGATCATCTCAAGTGCTGTTACGTGGCACACGCAGGACAACCAGGAATCCGGCCCAGCCAGCATGGGTTTGTGAAAGGCAGGTCCTGCTTGACCAACCTGGTCTCCTCTCATGTGGAGGCACAAGTATCCTGTGGGAAAGCTGTGTGAGAATACGGGGCTTTCCCAAGGGCTGGCCTGGGAGCAGAGGTTTTCCCAGAAACAAAGGCACCTGCTACTGTTTATAGAGTGTGCATTTTGAGAAATCTGTTGTTTATTATGAAAACATCTATGCAAGAGGTGTTGCTTGCTCTGACGAATGAGCTATATTCTGTTCTGGGGTTAGCGAGGGAGTGTACTTAAGGAAGGTAATCTTACAATAAAGTGAATCTTTCTTATCTTGAGAGGAGACCATGTTGCTGTGTGTTTTATTATGGCTGTTCCAACAGCTAATCCTGAATTAACAGCAACACTCCCATGACTAGGCAAACTGCATGGGGGAGTAAGAGAAAGGCTGTGAATTTTGTCTACCTGGAATTTAGTAAAGTCTTTGACACAGTTTGCTTTGACACAGCATTCTCCTGGAGAAACTGCTCATGGCTTGCATGGGCGTACTCCAGAAACTGTGGCGGCAGCAGGGCCGTGATCATTCCCCTGTGCTGGGCACTGGTGAAGCCACACCTCAACACTGTGGTCAGCTTTGAGTCCCTCACTACAAGAAAAACCCTGAGGTGCTAGTGTGTATGTCCAGAGGAGACGGGAAAGGGTCTGGAGCACAAGTCTGATGGGGAGCAGCTGAGGGCTTTCAGCCTTGACAAAAGGAGGCTTGGGGGAACCTGAGCTCTCTACAACTGCCTGTAAGGAGGGTGTAGCCAGGGGGGTTCAGGGTCTTCTTCCAGGCAAAAACTGACAGGACAACAAGAAATGGTCACAAGATGAGGCAGGGGAGGTTCAGTTTAGAAATCAGGAAAAAGTTTTTCACTGAAAGTGTTATCCAGCACTGGAACAGGCTGCCCAAGGTAGTGGTGGAGTCCACCATCCCTGAAGGCATTGAAAAGACATACAGATGTGGCACTTAGAGGCATGGATTATTGGTCGACTTGGCAATACCAGGTTAATAGTTGGATTTAACAATCCTAGAGATGTTTTCCAACCTAAGTGATCCTACATGAAAAGAAAACACAAAAATGCAATGCCCACAAACAGTAAAAGTCAACTAACACGTATAGGAAGTTTTCAGCCAAATCACCTTCAACCTGCTTCATTCAATTTTAACAGCCTAATTTTATGTTGATAGATTCACCTATACAAAATCCCTTACAAGAGAAAAGCGACACCATTTTACCTTTAAACAACAAAACAGATAATTCTACAGTACCTCACGTGAGTCAATCCACCATTCCAAATCAGGTGATGTCCAATTGATTTAAACCAGCTAAACCAGGTTCTTGCACAGCACAATTCAGACCACCAAAAAACAGTGCCTGACCAAGTTTGGGTGTTTTCTTCAACCTTCTAGAATATTCGTAAGACAATGGATAAGAAAGGGAGAAAGCAAATGCTAACTAATATTAGTGAAGGGTCCAACCAGAAAAATTAGCAATAAAGTTATTCTGTGCAATTCTCTCCTTTACCACCCAGTCCTTGCATAATGGGCCTCAGACATTATATTCTTAATATTTCCTCACTGTTTCTATATGAAATGTATGCTAGATAGTTCAGCCTATGTGTTTAAAGACTATTTTGAACATTTGTGCAAAATGTTAGTATTTCAGCAGGAACAGAGGAGAAAAAAAACCAAAGCAAAACAAAAATCGCCACAAAGCATCCTATAAATACCTTTTTTTAAAACTGATCTTTAATGCTTTAAAGAAAATCAGAAATCCATGTACTGAATTTATTTAGTGTCTTTAAATATTTGGTAATTTTGGCCTTAAATCAAGTTCCTCTAAGTGTATCAGGTGAAGAAGACAACTCCACTTTTAATCGAAAGGAACAGTGAAAAGTCAACCATACTCATTAAAGTTACTATGAAAGAAATTCTGGTAGCAGAAAATAGTTTATGTGGTTGCTAACACAATATCTTCAGCATCAATTTTTCTTAAAAGTAATTCACATCACCAAAATCAAATATAAACATAAGCATAATTCAAGAAATAATTTTAACTTATCAAAAGACAATCTTAATTTAAAAAATTAAAAAGCATAATCAAAGAGTTCTAACTTATTTAATTATTGATTGCACATCTTTTGCCTCAGGAAAGGCCACAGGAGAGTTCAGTTGATTGCTAATAGTAGTCTTTAAAAAGATACTACTAACTTTAAGAACAAGGTATACCTCTATGGACATGAACAAAATATAGGCCCCACAGCAGAAAAGACTGTAAATGGTGAATATATTTCTGTCCATCATTTTCATTTGAAAGAAATCACATAATTTCTGTGAATGAAGCTCTCCTCTATCAATAAGAAACTTTTGTATTCAAGAACAGGTACCTACAAAATTCTTTTCTGTACACTGCATCAGGTAGATTTGTTTGAAACCAAAAAGCTTATGGAATTCACAAAAAAAAGAATAATAAAATGTACACTCAAACATTTCATGGTGCCTAAGTAACTCAAGACATTCATTATTGGAAAACTGCTCATTTGTTTCATCATTTTTTTCAGAAACTAACCAAAATTCCATTAACAAAAATATTTCTCAAGTACCATTTGATGAAAAGAACATGCTTAGTGCATGACATTTTACTATGAACAGCAAAACACCGTATTTGTTAATTGCAGGCATAAAGCAGTTAAGCTACCAGTGGATTTATGTTTATTAAAGGCTGCTTCATTCTGTTTCAGAAAACTCAAGAATTATACGTAAGAAAAGAGGAAGGAAGAATAAATGTCTGCTTCGTTTTCAAGAGGTTTCTTCACTTTGCCCCACAACATGGAAAGAACGAGAGAAATACAAATGATTCTGAGTTTATGAAAGAAATGTGAGCATTGAACTCACATATAGTACACCCATGAAGGAAATCAAGTTAAAACTATTCTTGTGATTAAGAAAAATGTGCCAGCCAGGAAAAGTGACAGTGCAATTTCACATCATAGACAGGATTCTCTTGGCAAGCTGCCATTCATAGCAACCATTTCCCAGTCCCCTACTTACAGTCACTTGAATTTTAGCACTGGATTTAGTGACTGTACAAGAGAAAGTCTTGTCAGGCAGCTGATCCTAAGGAAAAGTTTTGCAACATTAGATTGGTGTCAGATTAGCCAGATGAATTTACTCATCCTGCAATTGCAGGATCACTCTACAGAGCACAAAGCCAGTGGCAGAAACACACAGCCAGAAGTTACAAAGGGAGGCAGACACTGCCCTTACCAGTCACTTACTCACAGATTGCCTTAGCTGCAAGGCAAAACACAACATTAGATTTGTCTGTAAGAAATTACTGTCCTCCTAACGGAAGAGTCCTGACCAATAAGCAGAGTCGCTTTACTTGCACGAGCTCACAATGTTTTTACTCTCAGAAACCAAACTGTTCTCTAATCTCCTCTTTATAGTGCATTAGCCCCAAGACAAAACTGACAGGGTCTGTGCTACAGGCACATGATCATGCTTTATAAAAATAAGACCAGCAAACTGAGAAAGAGGACCTCAAAATGAAGACAATCTATTCTAGATGCTTTTGTTTTGAAGCAACTTCAAGCACACCCCAAATATTCCTGATAAAGGCATTCCCCCTGATGCTAAAAAAAGAATTAATACATAGAAAACCCAAGTTGTCACATAATCTAAGAGAGGGGAAACCACTGTTGCCAAGACCCGGAAAATGATACAGTGTATTAACATTTAAGTATCTCACCCAAATTAAGCTTATTTTTTCCTCCTATTCAACAAGGGACAGGAAGACAGTTGAACCTTCTATCAATTTTCTCTTAAGTAAAGACTGCATCTCAATCTTCTTTCTGAACAACTGTCATTCAGTTAGTCCAGAATTTTCCAACTACTGTAATAGACCATGTTTTCCACGACCTCTGGCTCTCCCCTGACGCCTCTCACATTCGTGTGTGGATTTTCTAAGGAGATCCCAGCGCCCACAGCCTAATGCAGTACTCTAGCAGAGGCTTTAAAAGCACCAGGCACAGGAGAGAACTTCCTTTCTGTGTTTCACAGGCAGAACTCCTGTCAATACACCTCAAAAGGAAATCTGAAGTGTTTGAATTGGCATTCTCTCGTAAGTTCATGGCTCAGTCCACAGAGCATTTTACACCTTTTTTGATTAAACAGCAGCACTGCAAAGAAGTAACAGGTACAACAGGAAGATTTATTTTTCTATTTTATTTTCCAGGAATAAGTAGCACTTCAACAGGCACAGATTTGTCACATACAGTTCAAAGTTTTCAGAACTTAGTCATATGCAGCAGAAGATTTTCTAATTTTCTGTAATGCATGCTTAGAATCAGGTCCCTTTTTTTTCTCATTCATGCATATCTAGGACACAGTTGAGCTACCTACAGCTGACTGATCTATAATTCCTTGATTCCCCCCTTGAGTTTTAAAGAGAATGGCTTTAAAATTACCCTTTAGTCAAAGGTAATCACCCTCCTCTACCAAGACTAAAGATTTTTGCCCACTATAGAACATTGTTTTCATACATGTTTCAGCATCAAAATGAAAAGCAAAAAGCAAAACCTGACTGTGGAAGCACCATTCTTTTGGTGCTTCATATTGACCAGGATACCTTTCACCAGCCAGGGAAATGGGATTAACTGGCACACTGCATCATGAACCTCCAAATCCAGCAGGGCCCATCTAACGATCTGCAGGCCAACTTCAGTCGACAAACCCTTCCACCCATCCCAAACCCTCGGCTTAGAGGCTGTAAACAGCTAAAGAGCCCCTAAGCAGACAAGCTCTTACTAAAGGAGTTCCTGACATATTTCCTTGGCCTTGTCTTGAGGCTGCTTACAGACACTGGCGACAGCCACTGCTGCACTAGCACCACTGCATCAGAAGGTCAGACGTGGGAATCAAGAAAAAAAACGAAAAACATCAGGCTCTGTCTCCTGATGCTTCCCAGGATGGAATCTCTTGTCCTTGTATGAAGGTTTGTGTCTTCTACTGTAAAAATCTCAGTAAAGATTTTGGATATATTTGTCTTCCCAAACATATCCTCTCATAACAAAATAACACCTTTGGAGAAAGGATTATATTTAGGATATTCTGTCTGTATCAAAATCCCTCATAAGAAGGGAAATATAAATCCAGTTGATAGGATGCCTGGTTAGACATCTGAAGTTAAAAGTTCCATAACAGAGTAGTATATTTTGGAAGCAACCAAAAAACAATTGAATAGTTAGGAGACAGATACACGTGTCTTGTACATATATATATCGGAGTCTGAAACAGAGGCGTCTCTGAGTTCCTCAGAGAGAGATCAACAAGTTTCAGTAAGAGCTGAAAAACATAGTCCTAGTAGTTTTCTACCAGTGTAGAAAATAAGTCTTAAAAACAAGTCTCCATGAAGGCTCCAAAACATAGTTTTAGACATAATAAAAATATAGTAAGAATATTGCTTACATTTTTCAGATAGAACAGACAGGCCATATACATAGATTATATGTAAACTTTCTACTAAGAAACTAGAATTCTAATATGTTTAGAAGAAATGCTTCAGATTCGTCGTTTTAGCTTATTGGATAACTTGTAAATAAGAATTTGTTTTGGAGTGAGAGCTCTCTCTCCCTCTACCATCATCATCATCACTACCACCACATGAAGAAGAGGAAGAAAAAGAACAGAAGAAGAGAAAACCAGAGAGCATCTGCCTCTCGAGACTCTGTACCAGGCCACAGTGTCCGTCTCTTCTCAGGATTCTGTACTAGGCTGCAACTTCGGCCTTCTTGGGGCTTTGCACCAGGAGCTAATTCGAATCGGGATTTTATTTCTAATTGTGACTCTTTGCCAAAAGCTTTTAGCATGGACTTTAACGCTTTGAACTTTCTGCCTTTTGAAACTGACATGCTTTAACAATAAACAACTTTATAGCAAGTAATAACTGCTCGGCTCTTTTAAGAAAACAAACTACCCAACAGATATAGACATAATATCAAAAAAACCAAAACCACAAACCAAACTGGTTAGTGCAACTACGGATTGAACAGCAAATTTGGGGGTGAGTAGGTTAGCTCCTACCACGGTGCTGGAAATAATGGCCTATTTTTTTAAAGACATTGTAGAGGGCAACTGTAGAGACAAAAACACTGAGAAAGGTAGATGTCCGTCCTGATTTCAGCTAGGATAGAATTCTTC
This sequence comes from Sturnus vulgaris, assembly GCF_052056855.1. Taxonomy (NCBI): domain Eukaryota; kingdom Metazoa; phylum Chordata; class Aves; order Passeriformes; family Sturnidae; genus Sturnus; species Sturnus vulgaris. Next base: position 13,699,566 of record NC_142283.1, on the reverse strand, counting down.
TCAGCTGCTGGTACAGTGCTTTGCAGCTGGTACAAAAGAAATGTATTGTGCATCACCTCAATCTCTCTTGCTCTTCTTTTTTATACAAGCATTGTTAGCATACTTTATTTTTCTTCATTTATTAAACTGTTCTTATCACAGCCCACAAGATAGACTTTTTTCCCCTGAATTCTCCACCCAATCAGTCTGTGGATGTGGGTGTGACTGGCTACCTGGTACCTAAATTGCCAGCTGGAGTTAAAACAAAATGCCTTGTTCATAAAAATATACACAAAATCTCCACAGTCTTGAAAGCACAGGTAAGAATGAAATACTGGGTCTATATAAAACAGATATTAAATAACAGTTAAACTAGTCCACAGGTAAGATGGACATGACATTAAAGTTATGGCAGTTATACATAGGTTTTTTTGAAAAAGTGAAACAAAGTACTAAAAGTAACCATGGAAAAGTACTCACACCATTGATTAAAAAGTATTTCAGCTACACTAATCAAATTAGTCCAGTTTCAAATCCTAAAACCAAATATCCAAAAAAAGTTATCTTCCTATAACAGTGGCAAACAAATGGATTCCCTTCTAGAACTACAAGACAAAGTTTCAATTTTGCAATCAGAGAGATTAACAGATGAGATTAATTCAGATGATAGCTCAAGTGCTCCTATTTGCCTAGAATTAATTTGCATACTGCATCTATGAAACATGGCATACCATTACTAACTCACTTATGAGTATTTAAAAAAAACAAAAAAAACAAACAAAAACAACGAACAACAAAAACCCCTCAAATCAACTAAACCTCCCACAGAATTCATGTTATGTTCAAGACAGATAGATAAGTAGGTTGTTACTGTTTGACAACAAAAGAGTAAAGGAAGTACTTCCTACACTGGATGTACAACTAGCAAAGTATGAACACCAAGAGTCCTGTCTCTCACTCCTCCATTATTATGTCCTGCTTTAAGTTCTGCCATCTGACATTTGAGAAACTCCTGCAATCCTGAAAACTTGTTCCTCAAAATTGCAAGGCATGCTCACATCAGACTGTGGAAAACATCACCAGATCAGTTCCAACTTTTTAGCTAATGTTTAGCTGAAGGAAGTCAGCACAGTGGTCAAGAGAGTAGCTTAAAAATGGAAAGCAGTTCCAATGGAGAGCAGTATTAAAGAAACAGAATGAGAGCAAAAGGGACAGGAGAGGTGAGACTGCTCCTTGGATATACAGCGTAAGAGGTTACGAAAGCATGTAATTCAAGAAGGGTGCAAACACTGTCGAACTACTAACGCAAAAATTGATCCACAAAGCAACACAAACCGTTTAACAATCAACACTGAAAACTTTACGTAGCTCCAACACCCACGGAAGCACTAAATACAGTGACAGGCCCCCTTGGCGAGTACTACACCAGTGATGCAAGGAAAAGTCGACTTCTGAAGGGCACCTTACAAAGTTAACGAGTACAGTCAAAACATTTACGAAACAGCCTCTGGAGCTGATTTGTGTGTCTGCACCTCTAGGTAACGGCTCATAACGCCATTTCCAACGACAACCGAATGGGGTCGGGGAACGGGACACAAAAAGCAAACGAGGCCCCCAGAACCCTATCTCCCCAAAGCCCCTCAGCGCCCGGCCTCCTCCGGCTATCCCCCGCACCGAGCCCGCCCGGAGACACCGCCGCCCCGGGGGCTGGCACAGCCCCTTCCCAAATCCTCAGGGAGCGGGCCCGCCCGTCCATCCCCCCCATTCCGACCTACCTTGAGGAGGATGGAAGGTGGCAGCTGATTGATGTCAGGGGTGGGCGGCGGCGGCAGCTCCCGGCAGCTGTCGCCGGGGTACTCCAGCGGCTCCTCGCAGCCCGCCTCGCCGCCCCGCTCCGTCTCCTCCTGGCGGCCCTGCTCCGTCTCGTCCTGGGGCTCGGGAGGCGGCGGCGAGGCGGGCTGTCCCCCGCTGCTCTGCCCGCCGGTGGCCCCACCGCTCTCCCCCGCGGCGCCGGGCAGGGCGAGCAGCTGCGGCTCCGCCGGGCACTGGCAGGCGCCGGGCTCGGGCTCGGCGGCGGCGCAGCGCGGCTGCTTGCAGGGCGGGCAGGCGGGCAGCCCGGCCCCCTTGCGCTTGCACACCATCTCGGAGGAGACCTCACCGGGCGGCCCCAGGAGGCCCCGCACCGGCGACGGCAGCAGGCCGGAGAGGAAGAGGCGCTGGCAGCGGCCCGGAGGTTCCCAGGCAGCGGGCGCCAGGCGCAGGAGGCGGCGGGCGACGCGCTGCTCTGCGGCGGTAAGCGACACGTAGGGCGGCGGCGGCGGCAACAGCAGCGGTTCCCCGGCGGGCAGCGGTTGCTCCGGGGCGGGCGGGCTGGCGCCGTGCACGATGAAGCAGAGCATGCAGGGCCCGCGCAGGAAGCAGCTCCGGCTGCGCGGCGGCGGCACCTTCCCCCGTGGGCGGCGGCGGTCCCGACTTAGGCTCCTTGCCTCCTTCGAGAGCAGGTGGCCCATATAGGAGGGGAAGCGGCGGCAGCGGAAGGGCGGGTGTTACCTGCGGGAGGCGGCGCCAGGAGCTGACATGCTGCCGGCGGGCCGGAGCAGGAGGCGGTGGCGGCGGAGCTGGTTCCGGGACGCCGGGAGGGAGGGAGGGAGAAGCTTCCGCTACCGCCGGCCTGACCTCCCCCGGGGAGCGGGGGCGGCGCTCCGGGGGCCGGCGCTGCTGCCGCCTGCGGCCGCGCTGGGCCGGGGAGGCTCCGCCGCGGGTGGGTGTCACAGCAGTGAGCTCACTGTGTGAACGCGGGTCTATGGAGCGCATACGGCACGTACGCGTGTAATAGATGCGTGTATGCGTTAGCACAGAAGCGTTAGGGGTTGGAAGGCACCTCTGAAATCATGTCGGCCTACCCTCCTGCTCAGACAGGGTCACCTGGAGTAGGTACCACGGGATCGCGTTCAGGTGGGTTTGGAGTGTCCTCAGAGAGGGAGACGCCACGGCCTAGCTGCTGTGGTGTTCTGCCACCCTGAATGTGGCGTTCTTCTTGAGGTGGTGTGTTCTAGTTTATGGACACTGCCGCTTGTCATGTCATTAGGCAGCATTGAAAAGAGACTAACATCATCTTGCTGGCACTGGCTTTGATATTTATTTATACACATTACTGAGAACCCCTTTTACTGTTCTCTAAACTAAACGAGCCCATCTCCTGCAGTCTCCCCTTACAAGAAGGGTGCTCCTGACCCCGTCATCATCTTTGTGGCTTCTGCTAGACCCCCTCCCTTAGCTCATTGCCTTACATGTATATACACATAAGATGTATAAAATACATATTTTTGAGTAACTGAAATAATTTTTTTTTTGTGCTAGACTTCGTAGGCAAATGTGTGAAGACCCTTGCCCATTGGTCTCATGTTATATACAGGACAATGCCCGAGGTTTTGCAGTGGCAAAGCAACATAAGCTTAGAGACCACCAAGAGGAGTCTTCCAAGTTTTCCTCTGTAAACATCATCTTCCCACCAACACTTTCCAGAAAATACTCATTTTATGCTGTTTTAATTCATGGTACATCCAGAAACAGCGCTGATATGGGACTTTTGACCCCCTCTGCCCTCCTGCAGACACTCATCTCTGAGTGCAGTGTGTTGAACCTCAATGCAGGTGCCCTCGTGTGCAAATCCTTGCTGGAGGCTGCACTGTTTTAGTTAAGACTCTGCTTAGGGCCTAGTAAAAGCAATTTGTTTCAGCATTCAGTTCTAAACAGTTGACTTAGCTTTATAGGCTTAGATATGTAGTTTACATGTATGTGCAACTTTGTCTTTAATAAAAGGTGTTTGGGGATGGAGAAGGCAAGTTATAGCTAGAGTATATACAGCTCAGTACTAATATTAAATAGCAAAGAGCAGAAGAAGAAATACACAGTATTTTATATTGTGTAGCACATGTTTTGGCCTTTTGCCCAGGGATGAGTTATGCTAGAATTAAAATATCCTTGCTGCTATTATTTTTGTTTGCTCCCTCTATTATTAGTCTTCAGCAGCTCTGTAAAAATGTTTCCTATGAGAAAAGTACTAAATATACCTTTGGATGAAACCAGAGCAATAGAATGTTTTGTTTGGATTTATAATTCAGTGAGCTTCATCAATATAAACCACAGCAAATTTTTGCAAAAAAATTGGCAAGGCCTTCTCTGCTCTATTGGAAGAATGAGTTAAAAGCAGAATTCAGCTGGAAGTAACTCTTGATGAGACTGTGTGAACAGCAGGCCAGTAATCTTCTTACATAGACTGAGTTTAACAGTGCCTGGTCTGCACTTGTGTCCCCCAGGTGTTGCTTCAGGGCTCCTCCAGTTAGCAAGGTAATGGATATAAAATCTGTCTTTGTGCCTTAGCCACTGGTTTGTGGCTGTCACAGTTGCCTGCCAGTGATGGTTCACACACTCTCTCCTCCCACAGACTGCAGAATTTTATTTCAATAAGGAAAAACAAAAACAACATTAAAAGAAGATGAAAGTCCAAGTCAAACCAATCGGAACTCAGAATAAACACTGGCTGCCTTCAACTTCTTCAGTGCGTGTCCTTCCCACAAAGACTGCAATACTTCAAGAATTGCTCCAGAGTAGAGCCCTTCCATGGGTCCAGAGGCCGTGCCAGGAGCCTGCTCCAGAATAGGGTTCTGATGGGGTCACATGTGCCTTTGGACATCCACCTGCTCCAGCGTGGGATCTTCCATGGGCTGCCGGTGGTTTTGTACTCCACAGTGGACTCCTCCACAGGTCGGAGTCTCATGGACTCAAGTTCCCATTGGAGTTCCCGCCTATCCTGTACAGTAGCACAGGAGCACAGGTTGCTCTGAGCACCCTCCAGCCCAGGCACTTTGCCATGGCTGTCACCAATGTTCCCAGGCACAACACGCTGAGGTGACCAGCAGTGTAGCCAGCAGCAAAATCAGAGCAGCTGCTAACAAGCACTGGGTTCCAGCAGACAGACAGGGAAGCGAGCCCCATGGCAAGCACAGTAGCCTGCCAATTAATAGCTAAACAGCAGTAACACCTACAAATTCAATGTAGCACATTCAAATCAAATCTGCCGTTATTCCAACCCTTCATGCACTACACTGGGTGCCAAAACAACTGACATGGTATAACCCCAGCTGTTCTTTTTTTCATTTTAGTTGCTTGTTTTTCTTGAGTTTTATTTCTTTTCTCCTTGTTTTGTTTTCATTTTTCTCTTTTCCTTGCAATTCATTATTACTATTTCTAATTTATTAAACTGCTGTTAGTTACCTCAGTCCATGAGTTTGTTTCACACTTCCAGTTCTTTCCCTATCCCACTAGGGTAGGCAAGTGAGAGGGACTGAGCAGCTGTGTTTCTCTTAGTTGCCAGTTAAGGTTAAACAACAATTGTACTTGGTGTAAGTATATTTGGTATGATTGTTTTCCCTTCAAGTAGATTACATAATCACAGAATCCATTAGTTTGGAAAAGACCTCTGAAATCATCAAATCCAACCTTTTACCAAACAACACCATATCAAGCAGACCATGGCACTAAGTGCCACATCCAGCTTTTCCTTGAAAATACACCTACAGGAATAGTGACTCCACCATCTCCCTGAACAGCTCATTCCAAGGTCTAATCATCCTTTCTGTGAAGGAAATTTTCCCAGTGTTCAAGCTAAATCTCCCCTGAAGCAGCTTAAGACTTTGTCCTCTAGTCCTATAACTAGTTCCCTGGGAGAAGACACCCCACCTGGCTACAGCCTCGGGTCAGGGAGTTGCAGGGAGTAATAAGGTACCCCTTGAGCCTCCTTTTTTCCAAGCTAAGTGCACCCATAGTCTTCACCTGCTTCTCATCAGACTTGTGCTCCAGATCCTTTCCCAGCTTTTTTCCCTTCTCTGGACACACTCCAGCCCCTCCACGGCCTTCCTGAATTGAGGGGCCCAGTGCTGGGCACAGGATGCAGGATGTGGCCTCAGCAGTGCCCAGCACAGGGCACAGGTCACCACCCTGCTCCTGCTGGCCCACTATGGCTGACACAGGCCAGCACGGCCTTGGCCATTTTGGCCACCTGGGCACAGCTGCCTCATGTTCAGCTGCTGTCTGCCAGCACCCCCAGGTCTTTTCCACCAGGCAACTACTCAGCCTCAGCCTGTAGTAACACAGGGCTTTTTTGTGGTCTTGTTCAACCTCAGACCATTGGCCTCTACCCATCAATCCCGCTTTCCAGATCACTCTGCAGAGATTTCCTGCCTTGTAGCTGACCGACACACCCAAAATGGTGTAGTCTGTGAATTTGCTAATGTTAGACTCAATCCCCTCATTCAGGTCATCAATTCAGATATTAAACAGAGCTGGGCCCAACACTGATCCCGGGGGGACACCACCCGTGACCAGAGGCCAGCTGGATCCAGCACCATTCACCAACATTCTCTGGGCCCAGCCATCCAAACAGTTTTTAACCCAGCCAGGAGTGCACCTGTCCAAGCTGTGGGCTGCCAGCTTTTCTGGGGACATGGTATCAAAGGTTTGCTGAAGTCCAGGCAGATGATATCCACAGTGTTTCTCTCCTGTACCTGATGGGTCACCTGGTTATAAAAGGAGATTTTTATGCCACTGGTATCCCAGAATTACTTTGTAAAGCTGTAAAGCCACCATTAGCAGACACAATGTGTATCAGAAGTTACAGTATTTCTGAAATTGCTGCATGTATAAACTTTTTATCACAGCAGTAGGCAAGTTCCAAGGTAATTATGCTGTCAGAGTGCCGTGGGAGTCAGGGCACCAGGCAGGGCAGGACAGGGCTTCACCACCTGTGACCACAGATAAACTTTACCACATCCCAGTTGTTTTCAAATGTCTTTATTACGTAAATCTACATATTTATGTTTAGCTGTTTCAATCAAATAGATATTCAATGTTCCCAAAGATTTGCAATATCTGTAGGCAGAAGGAGAAATTCTTTCTGTTGTTTTCAGTCTTCCATCTGAATTTGAAACATACTTCTCCCAAAACACCACCCACTTCAATTTCTGAACTATGCAATTCAGTCTAATCAAGATCTCATTCAAAAAGAGAATGATGTAAGTACCATAATGAAGCTTTGGTTTTTGTTTTTTTTAATAATCTAGGCATAACTTTTTAGATACAAACACAGAGGCAGAGTTTAGCTCATTTTTCAAGATGGTAAACTGTTCTTTTTCTAACAGTCTGCAAGAGCTAAACAGATTTTAAATTACTATTGTAATTTAAATGAATGGTGAGAAATGATGAGAAAGGAAGCAGAAGGGTTCTTCTGGTCTATGCAAGGGTTTTAACACTGAGTGTCACTGTTGCTTCATGGAAGACAAGCACAGTAACCACCTGTTGAAGAGTAAAAAAAAAAGCAGAATAAAATATTACATGATCAAATATCACCTGTGAAATCTTCACTACATAATGTCAGAATGCATATGTAACTAACAGTTCATTTCTTCATTAGCACTACTTGTATTTCATGGAGCTAGAAGTCATAAAACCAGTAATGTGAGACTCCTGAAAGCTACTACAGCTTAGTCTCGAAATTAAGCAGTAAAATCCCCTCAATTTATGATAGTAAGGGTTTATTACACACACAGCATTGCAATAGATTATGACATTTTTCATTCTTATATCTATGCATATTTAAATAGGCCACAAAGACTGGTGACCGAAGATAAGTATGGTAATTAAGTTTGAACTGCAAGGGAACAATAAATTTTTTAAGTTACCATGTTGTATCTAGTCCTGATGCCCCTTAAGTGCATGTTTATCTGTATTTGAGGACTGACCTTTAGAAAACTGGGTCTATAATCTTTGGCCATATTGCCAGTGTTGGGAGATAGTAGTTATTTAACTTAGGTAAGTTTAAAGTAGAATTAGTTTCATTGACTTAGGAAGTCACTGTGTGATTTGGTATGTTTATTCCCTTTGCATAGCATTGCTTGCTTAATATCAGTAGCTTTGAAATGCCATGTTAGGAATGCCATTATGAAATAGATGGAAGGAAATAGCAGAATTTCCATCTTGATTTTAGGAAAAGATAAAAAGTTATTTTGTAAAATCCTAGTTGTTCCGCTATTGTGCTGGTTTTACATGGAATATACCTAAGTTTCTTCACAGTAGTTTGTAGGGGGCTATGTTTTGATTGGTGACTGAAACAGTTCATGGATATTTTGTTTATTGCTGAGAAGGGCTTACAGAGATCCAAGGGCTTTTTCTGCTTCTCTCTCCATCCTACCAGTGAACAAGAAATTGGGAGAGAACTCAGCAGGGACAGGATACCACAGACCATGTGCAGTGAAGTGGGAGGAGGATGAAGGGAGATATAGTGGCATTCAGAGTGATGGCGTTTTTCCTCCAAGTCACTATTATGTGATGGAGCCCTGTGTTCTTGGGAATGACTGAACACCTGCCTACCCATGGGAAGGGAATGAGCTCCTTTTTTTGCTTTGCTTGCACATTTACCTATTAAACTGCTTTTACCTGTATCCAGGAGTTTTCTCATCACTACCCATCTGATTCTCTCCCCCATCCCTCAGGGAGCAGTGAGTGAGGGGCTGTGTGGGTTTCAGCTGCGGGCTGAAGTTGCACCATGACAGTGCCCTTGGTCTACAGGGGTGTGAAGAGATGTTCCACAGTTCTCCATTCCTGAAGATCTACAATTTTTATCAATCTCAAAAGTGCACCACTATGGAACAGTAAGGTATTGCTGGTGGAGAATAAATCTCTTCAGCTAAAAGACTAGATGAGGTTAACCCACTCCCTGGATTATTCTTGCTTTTGCTCAGGCAGAGGACTGGAGATGGAGAAAGTACCCTTCCTCCTGGCTGATTTTGCCACAGAGAAGAATATGTAGTTGCTGGCAACAGCAAAGAGAGAGAGTGTCAACTGTGCTGCACTGGATGAGCAGTGATAAGGAACTACAGGCATAGGAGTGAGGAAAAAGGGAAGGGAGGAAAGATAAAAAAGGAGAGAGCAGTTATCTTCCTTCAGCCTCTGCTTTCAAGTGTACATTTAGAAAAATAGTTAAACAGACTGCCTCTTACAGTAAACCCAGAGACAAAACAATTTGAGCAGACTAATGCCTTATGGCCCTTATCCTGTAAACATAGAGACTCTTCATCTGTGCAGTGTGGGAGATTTGTATTTTTGAGGATTCGGTGGAAAAGTTGGCAAGATTTCAGAAGTCATTATATGTTTGATGAATTGCATCATAAAATTTCTAAAGATACTGTTCTTCTGGAAAAACTGATTCTTTGGACGGTGGGAGGAATACTTTAAAGGATAAGTTCCCCAACACCAAGGCTGCATATGAAAATACAGAAGAATTTTCCAGCATAGAGATGAGGTAAGATGTTCTCTGAAATCAAAGAGCTCACACCTATTAACAGATGCCAGTTTCAGACACAGCACAACCAAAAAGTGAAACTTCATGAAATCTGTAAGGACATAATCTAGAATTTGAGTCTAATCAAATTCTGGTTTAATATCCTTTTCCTTTGTAGAATATTAAGGAATATAAAAAGTCTGTCTAATTTTAACTGACTTGCATACTTAATTGAAAATGGCAGTCAGGATCTGGCTGTTCTTGATGGTTTTTTGTTGTTGTTTTTGGCTGGTGTTCTGTTGTGTTTGCACTAAATACAGTATTTATATATATCAAATACCATATCCTGCCAGAACCATAAGAACAACAGCAGTTCCTATTATGAAAAAATTAAATAAAACTACTGTACTCTAGTAGGAAATTTTTAAAAATATGTCTCAGTGTTTGTCGTGGTTTAACCCCACCAGCAGCCCAGCCCCATGGAGACAGTCTTTCACTGCCCCACCAACAGTATCAGGGAGGGAATCTGAAGGGTCAAAGCTACGAAACTCATGGGTTGACATGCAGACAGTTTAATAGGGAAAGCAAAACCCTCGCACACAAGCAAAGCAACACAAGGAATGAATTCCCTGCTTCCCATGGTTGAGCAGGTGTCCAGCCATTTCCAGCAGAGCAGGGCCCCATCACACTAACAGTGACTTGGGAGGACAAACATCTTCAGTCCAAACATTCCCCCTTCCTCCTTCCTCCCCGCACTTCATACACTGAGCCTGATGTCACATGGTCTGGAATATCCCTTTGGTCAGTTTGGGGTCACCTGTCCTGGCTGTGTCCCCAACCACCCACTCACCACAAGCCTCTTTGCCAGCATGGCAGCATGAAAAGCAGAAAGGGCCCTGTGCAATGTCTCCTCAGCAATAACGAAAACATCTTTGTATTATCAACTCTGTGTTCAGCACAAATTCAAAACACAGCCCCATACCAACCACTGTGAAGAAAATTAACTCTACCTCAGCCAAAATCAGTAGTGTTTAAATGAAAGGCTTGGCTACTTACTGATATCTTGTAAGTCATAGTCTTCATTGCAACCATTGTATTGTCTAATTCTTCATGTGATTCTCATGGTTGAATGGAGTCTGTGATTCTCATGACTGAATTTCAATTTCAGGGCACTTCAAGAGGGAAAGGAAGGTGAATGTCACTACTCTGGTGAATATTTGGGTAGTATATACTGTGAATTATCTGTTTGCATGGCTATTTTGCCTTTTCTTATTTGTTCTGCAGATATAATCATCTGAGGCTCCAATGTCACCTTAAAGTTCTACTTTGCTGGAAGGAAAAAAACATAAATATGACACGTAATTTCAACCCATTGAATTGCATTAGTTTACACTCTGCTTCCACAATGACCTGCCTGTGTGTTGGCAATGCACAGTATGCATACTTGGAAGTGCTTAGCAGTCAGGGTCTCTTGTACAGCTGTAATCTTAACTGCCTATCTCTCATTACAACAAGGGAAATAGTTGAATGGCTTCATTAATATTTTGCCCAAAATAACATCTAGGTATGTTTAGGTAGTGGTAACCTTACTCCCACATGTAGAAGGCAAAATTTGGAGATCCCCTTCATTATCTCATATAAGGTATCAATCTGTAAGATCTTCAAAATAACCAGGTTTTTGTTTGAGGTGATGACCCCCTCAGTAGCTAATAAACCCTTGAACTTGTAAACGTGAAGTATGGTCTGCCTGAAGATGGCAGTATTTGATTTGGAAGAATAAATCCTGGAGAGAAATGCAGCTTGGATCCTCTTTTATTATTCATCATACCATGGCACCTAAGTGACAGGCTGTCAATAATTAAAGGGAGGGTAGGAGAAAAGAGGGCACATGTTTCACAGTCTTCTGACCTGCCATAATTTTTCCTTCTCTCTCAGCATACAGATTCTCCAGTGAGTGTGTAGTAATAATCTATTTTCAGGCATTACAACACTTGCATTCAAGCATCCAGAAATCCTTACCTAGGAAATCCCTAATTTCTTATCGTTTTCCTTTTTAATAAATTGTCAATTAAGATTTGTCCTTCCATGAAGTGATGAAGATAAAAATATCAGCACTATAGTGTTTCCATTTAGCAGTTTTTGTGTTTGAGCATACATTGAATTTTTATCCAGGTATTTTAAGGGCAAGCTATGAACCATCATATTTAAGTTAAAATTGTATGCAGCTACAAAAGGGCTGCAACCTTAGGAGAAAAAGGAGATAGCTTACTAATTATTCTCTCTAGATATCTTTCAGTAATTCACAGTGATTTACAGTTGCCTTGTAGCAAATTTGTTCTTTACTGGAACATTATGTGAAAAATCATGTGTAAATAAATAAACAAAAAACCAAAGCACAAATCAAAATAGAAGTAATCTTAAACAGAAATCTTGGGCTAGTCTTATTTTCAATGTATTGATGGAAATCCTGTCGGTATTATGAATGTGTGCTTTTTTCACCATTCCAAATAATTAATTTGAAAGGGTTACATGACTGTAAGAACCTCTTTTTGTTGCTTTGGTAAAAGATTGCACAATAATCCCAAGGTCAATACAACTGGTAAGTGAACATAATAACTACAATGCTCCTGGCTGCTAACATACTTCAGAAATTAATTTCTGGTAGTATGGTAACCTTTTACTATTTATGATAGTCACTTCCAAAGTAGAATTGTGATTCTCAAACTGGGGCTTGAGTCTTGCAAGATCAGAAGAATGGTAACTAGTGAGGTTCCGCAGAGCTCCATTTTAACCCCTGTATTCTTCAACATCTTCATAAATGACTCGGAAAAAGGATTTGAAGGGACACTAAGTTTGCAGATGATACAAAATGGGGGGGAGCTGTTGACTCTCTCAAAGGTGGTGAGGCCATGCAGAGAGACCTCAAAAAATTGGAGAGATGGGCAATCACCAGCTCGATGGAGCTCAACAAGGATAAATACTAGATTCTGCACCTGGAATGGGACAACCCTGGATGTACAGATAGACTGGGGAATGAAGGGCTGGAGAGCAGCACTGTAGAAAGGGACCTGGGTGTCCTGGTCCCTGGCAAGTTGGATTTGAGTTAGCAGTGCCCTGGCAGCCAGGAGGGCCAGCCCTGTCCTGGGGAATATCTGGCATGGGACACCATCACCAGCTGGGAAAGGGAGGGGATTGTCCTGCTCTGCTCTGGGATGGGCAGCCTCACCTTGAGTGCTGGGGACAGCTTTGGGTGTTGCAATGTGCAAAGGTTATAAAGCTATTAGAAAGTGTCCAAAGGAGGGTCATGAAGATGATGGTCTAGAGGGGAAGGCATAGGAGAAGCAGCTGAAGTCACTTGTTTATCTTGGAGGAGACTGGCAGGAGACCTCACTGGGGCCTTCAACATCCTCACAAGTAGTAGAGGAGGGGCAGACACTGATCTCTCCTCCTAGGTGACCAGTGGCAGGACCTGAGAGAATGGCCTGAAGTTGTGCCAGGGGAAATTTACAATGGACACAAGAAAAATGTTTTTCACCCAGAGGGTGTTTGGGCACTGGAGCAGTAATTTAGAGGTCACTAAAGTAATTTAAAAGCGTTAGAAATGATGAGAGGAATTTTTAAAAACTGTGAAGTGTTTCAGGGGATGGCTACCAAGCAGGATTCATACATGTACCTTTAAGAACAAACAAGCAAACCAACCATGTCATTGGTGTTTCTGCCATATACGTCTAAGGAAGAGGAGCAGGAAAATTACATTGTAGGAAAATTAGATTGACAGCCGGCACAGACAGAGAATACAATCTGTCTAGGTATAGGATATCTAAATATAGAAGTAGATGCCAAAACCTTCTGAAAACAACACCTCTCAATATAAGATTCTCTGTTTGTTTTTTTTTTTTCAATAGAAAATAAGTGGGACAAATTAGAGGATTCTGTATTGATAACACCCAAGATAGCAAGTAAATAGTCCATGCTAACTTCCATGAAGATGGATGTTTGAATAATCACTTACAAACAAAATTTGTAAGACATCTTTATGATAAATTTATAAATTAATAACATCATTCATGTAATGATATCTTCTTTTCATGTCCAATCTATTCTTCATCTCTCTGTTCTGTCCACTAATTCTTGCTTCAAGCAGCCACAGAATGGCTGAAAATAAATTACTCACACTGCCATAGTATTCTGTGTAGTTAGAGTCTGTCTATTAGGCTGACGGTATAAACTTAAAACCTTGGCAGATGTATTTTATGTGTTAAATATAATAAAAATTATTATATTTATGAAATATTTTTTGAAAAGGTGGTCTTTGTAGCAACATTTTTAAGCAGTGCCAGCTCCTTTCAGTCTTTGTCTTTGAAGAGAAATTGGAGTCTTTGCCAGAATTCGTGTTAACTACTGCTGTCAGAAGCCCATGGGCAAACTTGCCCTCGATCTGGAAGTAGCAACTACAGCACCAACATTTCAGAGAAACTGTATCTCTCAGTAACCTCTCAAGGTTTCATTACCTTGCTCCAGTAAGGGGAATTCTATTAAACGCTAATACTCCTGCAAAATGCATATCCCTAAAAGTAAAGAAATATCTAATAGGCATATATAAATAGGAAGATGAGAGACACCTTGGCAGGTTGTATTAATGCTATTGTTAGGATAGTTTCTGCATTTTGCACGTGTTAGTAAGAGGGGACATAATGCTAAAGAGTTGACCTATACTGAATGGAATGCACATACCTTTCCCATCAGTATGCCAGGGAAATGCATGTTATATGTATTATGAGATCAGCTAACCTAACTAGAAAAAGAAATGCATTTCTCTTTGGATTCCATCATGTCCCATGGCTGAGGGATAGTAGAGAACATAACTAGTTGACAAGTGCATAAAGCAAGCTTTGTATATTTCATGTGCATCTTTTAACCTTTCCTACCAGTGTGTTTCCAAAGAGAGGTGGAGATTGTTTGAAGACATCAAGGTTCTGCCTTAGCATGGAACTGTCCCAGTTACTTTTGCAATACTGTGCTCAGGTTGTTGAATGTTGGATGGATGTTTTTATCCATGTACAAGTTCCCATAGCTCTGTGGGACTTGGGTTGTAAGGTCAAGTCCTGAATTATGTACTGCAACAATTCTCCTGCACTAGAAGTTTAAATGAAGGACCTTGCCACAAAAGTTCCTCGAGTGTGTAGGGACCAACAGAGACAGCTGTGGACAGCCCCTGCCTCCTGTGCTCCATGCAGGACTTGCAGAATTGGCTGCTGATTCACTTTCCGAATGCATTTGTCTAACAACACCTGGCATGCGGGCTTGGTGTGAAAAGAGCCTGTGATGCAGTTGGCATTAGCTGTTGGCTGTCTGTGCCGGGTAAATGGGATCCCAGGCTGGGAGAAAGCCTGCAATGCCACTTTCAAGGAATTGAACAGGGCCACAGACCTCTCTCCTACTTGTGCATCAACATGCTGCAAAAGATGTGCCCTTTTTGCTGCTTAGGCTCAACTTCTCTGTCAGAGATGTACTGTACAATTTGTCTACTCATGTTTAGATATATAAGGGAGAAGTTGGGGAGAAAAAAATATTTTGAGGTTTCATATAGACTAAAGAAACAGTAAGATAGAAATAAGTGAGCATTTGAACAGCTTTTCTCCAAGTATTAAAAGAGGAAATGTTTAGCTTGTTGCTATAAATTCCTTCATAAGGAAAAAACCCCACAAAACAACTGTCTGAAAATGTTATATAGAAAATGTGATTCTTGCTTTAACTTCTCAGGGTGTTGCAGACACCTTGAAAAGTTCTTTAGGTGCTTGAGAAGATACTTGAAATTGCCCATTGTAGATCTTGATCACTTGAGAAAAACATTTAGCCTTGAGTCTAACTCAGGTTTTGAAAGTGTGTCTTGGGCATACAAACCAAGACCATCAAAGTACCTAAGGAAAGAAGTAAATCTGTTCTTTCACTGTCCATATAAATGAACATATAGTCTTTTGCCCATCTGAACCCTGCTAGGCAGTGTCTGCTTTCTTCTAAATGAACATTTAATACTTGTTGCAATCCATAAAGCACAGTATATTCCTCTTCTACATGTGTCTGTTGCAGGAAACTGTCCAGCCTGTGGGCAAATATCATCCAGAGAATTCAGAGAGAGATGGTTCAATTTTGCAATACAAACAAAAATCAGCATGACATGGCTGTGGTGGTTGCAGGAAGTGTCATGCTGTTACAGGAAATTGGTAACAAAATAATTCATGCCAGTTTTTTTCATGAACTAGAGTATATGCTACCTAATTTTGTGGAATGATATGACTTCTCAAATTTAGTGTTTGTTTATCTTCCTCTCAGAAACATACACACTGCCTTGTTGCAATGTGGGATTATTTAGAAGTAATTGCACAAATTGCTTGTCACATACAATATCCCTGTACTGCTTGAGAAGCACTCTCTAAGTTGCAGTTATTTGGACAGTAGTACCTAATATTCGTTAATTAAAAGTTTGTATCCCCTGTAGATTTTCCTGTGTCTTATTCTCCACTTTGTACTTCAATGTAAATTTGAGTTGGTTATGATTATGCTTCCTGGTAAAGCTTCAGAATGAAGTTCTTCACTCACGTAAATGCTGTGGTCATGAAATAAGTGTTTAAAATTAGCTAAGTCACTTTCAGTATAATTAACATATAGTTAAAACTGCCCTGTAGTGCTCTTCCAGAATGTTTTGTGCACTGACAAGTCTTTGAAAAGAAAACATGTTATTTTAACATCTAAGATGCCTTAGATATATCATGACAATTTCTGTGCAGGTGATAGCAGTAGAAGTTGAAAATGATCTGTATGAAATCGAGTTGTATCAGTTGCATGAGGTGTAGTTATGTGGAATGAGGTGCAAATGATGGAGCGACTGGTAGGAGCAGTTTGGTGAAGCTGTGGTTTCAAAAAGAAGAGAACCATAACCTAGAGTTATGGTTCAAAAGATCAAAAGAAAGGTGCCTGTGTCATTTTACTGTTTTTCTGCATTGTCTTCTGAGTGTATAGATACTTAGTGATTTAGGCTTGTCAGTACTAAGGTGAGCTACACAGAGCAGTACAAGTTGAAACGTGGTTATTAGTGAAGTTCTACTCCCATGGGTGCCTCTACTGGCGAAAAGTCAATTAGTCCTACCTGAAACTCTTCAAGTTCTCAGGTGTTGGAATAGGTCATGCACAAAGTAATCCTGTGTTTCTTCCTTAAGGCATGTGCATTTCACGTTCAAAGCACTTTTCTCTAAGAGGAATGGCATTTCAAGTTTAAAAAACTCCAGACCTTTTCTTTAAAGTTTTTTTAATATAATTAAAATCAGAGGCTGCAGATTAAAGCTTTGATCTGAAAATGCAAGAGAACAGTGAAATACCATAAATTCATTTTGCTCTTTCCCATTTGAGCTGGTGCACTTACAGGTACACCACTACAGAATGCAGTAAGCCATGAGACTTGCATTTCCTGTAAATGAAAGTATTTTAATGTTTCTTCACAAATCAGATGTATTGTTTGCTCATCATTTGACTTGCCTGTTCATAAGATAAACCACTTTTCCTATTTAACTTTAAGGAATTTTCATACACATCAATAGGGCACTTTTTGTAACAAATAGATGAGCTGGAAAAGGCATCCTCAAAAGATACTTATCTTTTGGGAGTTAATTGAAAAGATAAGCCTCCCCTTCTCTTCCTTGTAGTCCATAGTTCTCAAACATCTTTGCTTAAGGAAAAGCTTTAATGTTGGCACTGGCACTTACAGCCACAAATAAGGGAAGGACAGGGGGCTTTTCTGCTTCCTGCCCATTTGGAAATCTTAGCCTACACTGAAACAGCAATGCCTTCAAAAGTGTAGGGAAGAAGAAAAAAGAATAATGTGAGCCCTCTGTGAGTTTTCTAAGTGTGCTATACACAGCTAGTGTGACTCTTGCAGGACAAGGTGACTTCTAAAGATTAATGAACTTAGATTCACGTTACCATGAAGAGAGAAAAACTCCTGTTATCTACATGCACAGAAGGGGAATATGAGGCACAGACAGGATAAGACAAGCTATAGTCACATAGGAAAGCTGTGGCAGAGTAAGAAATAGGATTCAAAATGATGCCAGTCATTTCCCATGATCTACTTACTTACCTCATTGCCCTCGTAATGGGGGCTGGGAATTAATTTAGTTCCACATCTTAATACTCACAGAACCCATGTGGGGGAAGAGAGGTGAAGTGTTCAGGACTGTCGTGCTTCCCTGAATAACAGAGTCTCTGAGAGAAATCCTAAAATGCTGGAGCATCTTAAAATGTCTGAGATGATTCAACTTCATTAGGATTAAATGTTCTGAAGACTTCATGATGCAATGTGTGTGAAATAATTTGGAGATGAAAAGAGAACAGCTTCCAGTTTGAAGAGATTTATTTTGAGACTTCAGACAATTTTATATTTCTTTTTGACACACAACTTGTGATCTCTCAGCATGAAAGGCTTCAGACTATAAAAAAATCAAGTCTTAATTAGTATGTAGATGGAAAATTATAAACCCATCCTCCTTCCTCATCTGCACTGTATTTGATTTGACAGCATTTTAAAGTCATTACTGGATTTTTTTTTTGTGTGTTCTATCAGTATTTCCCAGCTTTTGATTCACAAGCAATATATTACTCACAAGCTCTGAAAATAGCTTTTGTGAGCAAATGTATCATCTGTCCTTGCCGTTCACACTGACTGGAACTGCAATTAGTGTGTTGCCATTATCATGTTACTTGCTCCACAGTTTGCCAAAGATCAAGCTAAAGTTGAAGGCAACTTATTCATAAGAGTAAAACTGTTGGAAAAATTAGCTCTAGTCTGGACTTGGAGACAGTAATTGTGGGGTTTGACTTCAGCTGGCTGCCAGATGACCACCCAGCTGCTCTCTCACTTCTCTCCTCAACTCAACAGGAGAGAAAATAAGATGTCAAAGCTCAAGAGATGAGATTAAAGACAAGGACCTTATTTACCAGTCACCATCATGGGCAAAGCTGACTGCACAGTGCCTGGGCATGAACATCCAATGCAATAATAAACTGCTGGGTGGGGAATCTTTTTGTTTATCCATTAGAAGTTAGAGGCTGGTCTGTACAGTTTGTGGAAATAATGCATGAAACTGTCATAAATGCCCATTTAGAATAGACTAGAATAGAACAGAATGGAACAGAACAAAACAGGATAGAGTATTTCCGTTGGAAGACATGTACATCCAATCTAATTTTCTGACCACCTCAGGGCTCATCAGAAGTTGTGTTACGAAGGGCATTGTGCAAATACCTGTTTAGGCACTGGCACTGGGGCATTGATTGCTTCTCTAAAAAGCCCGTTCCAGGGTCTGACCACTCTCTCAGTAAAGAATTGCATCCTGATGTCAAGTCTGAACCTCTCCTAGTGCAGCTTTGAGCCATTTCTGGGCTTTGTCTCTGGATCCTAGGAAGAAGAGATCAGCATTTCCCTCTCCACTGCCCCTCTTTCAGAAGCCACAGAGAGCAGTGAGTTCACCCCTTGGTCTCCTTTTCTCCAAACTGGACAAACCCAGTCTCCTTAGCCACTTCTCACTGGTCAGGCCTTACAGCCTTTTCACCAGCTCTGTTTTCCCCTCTGAGTGAATCCAAGAACCTTCACATCCTTCCTAAATTTTGGGGCCAGAAAATTACACTGTGCAATCCCCACTGTTGGCTGTTGGGCTGTGCTGTGTCTGATGAATCTCAGGATGGGGTTTCCCCTCCTGCTGACTGAGCTGGAGCCTGCTGTCCACCAGCACCCCCAGACCCCTTTCTGCAGAGCTGCTGCTCGACCAATCCTCTCCCAGTTCAGGCTTGTGCCTGGTGCTACTCAATCCCAGGTGCAGAAACTGACACATGTTAAATTGCACACCAGGGATGATTAGGCAATGTTCAATCTATCTAGGTACTTCTGCAAAGCGTTTTGTCCTTCAAGAGAGTAAATAGCATTTCCCAGCAAATGTGCTTGTGGTGCATCCAGCCTTGACATTCCGATAATTGATAAATGTATGGAATAGTACTGTCCCTAGTACCAAGCCCTAAGGAGCACTGCTGGTGACTGGTCTTCAGCCAAATGTTGCCCCATTTGCTATGACACCTGAGCCCTGCCTTTCAGCCAGTTCTTCACCCAGCTCACCAGCCCATCTCTCAGTTGGATCACTTCTTCAGAAGGATGCTGTGAGTGAGATAATAAAAGCCTTTACAGAGCAAAAGGTATCATATGACTGTATGTACCCTTTAATTGATATTTCTTCAATGTCTTTTAGTACTCATATCCTTCAGAACAGACGGACAATTTGCAAATCAAGAAAGTTATAGCAGAGTACTTACTGTTTTGCAGTCCTCACAGCTTTTTGCTCTGGTTGTAAGCTCTTCTTTTTAAGTAATCTGTGCAGCTACTGATTCATTCAGAGTCTGATGTATCTTGACAGCTGGGCATCTTCAGTGGGGTGGCTGAGCCACAAAGAAGAAGGTGCCTTTTTGCTCTGCCTGAGGTTGCTCTGTGTCTGAAGGGAAAAGATCATGCTCTCCCTGTGGGTCTCTGCAGCATGGGGTGGCACAGAAGATAATGACAGATTACAGGGCAAGGCCAGGTAAAGAAAGGTGACAGAGGGTAGATTGAAACTCAGACTTTCTGTACAGATTTGGAGAGTCCTGAAAGTCCATGGCACGTCAGGAGGGCAATAAAAGTTTTTCATCTCAATATGAGCCTAAATGAGATGAATGCCTTGCCATGGCAGTGAACAAGGCAAGGAGGTAATCCTGTATGAAACCTTTAGCTACAGTCTATCTGCATTTCCTCTGTGTTTTCTAAAAACTTGGCTTATCCTAGTTTGTGCTTAAATGAAATACAACTTTAAATATTCAAAACCACTTTGTTGTACAGGTGGAACCACTTCAAGATTTTCATCAAATCATTTTCATTGTATTTATATAGTTATATATTAGCTACTTCTGTCATCTTGCTGATGTCACAGTGCTTTCAAAAAAGGCAAATGTTCTTTCCATAACATGTATTTATTATTTGTAGTCTATTACCTGAGTATTTTGTAAAACATTTTGAAGGGACTCATTAGTGGGATAGGGATATCATTAGTGAACGTACCAGCTGAACATAAGTGAATAGGATGATCTCATTTTATTTATAGCTTCATAGATGGTAGAAATGAACGCTATAGGCCAGGGGTTAACACCAAATTATTTTCTGCTACATTCAGTAACTCACAGGCAATTAA
Organism: Sturnus vulgaris; assembly: GCF_052056855.1. NCBI lineage: Eukaryota > Metazoa > Chordata > Aves > Passeriformes > Sturnidae > Sturnus > Sturnus vulgaris. The sequence continues at coordinate 13,678,989 of NC_142283.1, read as the reverse complement.
AGTACCGATCTATAGAACAGAAAAAACCCCAACCCAGCACCCTTCTACCGCATTGAGCCTTTTCCTTGTATTAGTTTTTAAAAAGCTTAATCTCTCTGTAGAAAACAAACAAAAGGTGGAAGGAGAGCAAGAACCCAAAAGTTGAATCCCAGTCCAAATCCCATTGACCATAGGTGCTTGGTATGTCTATTTAAGTGCATACAGCAGAGCATTTCTTCCCCCCACCCCGCTTTCTGAGATATCATTACTGTGTTGTTTACAGTGATTTCTTCCTTGCTGATGTGAACCATCTGTGATGCTTGGGTCTGCTTGCCTCTATTCCTCCTATTTTTTACTGGTGGGGCCTCAGTGGCTCCAGGAGGACATCACAGAGGATACTGGATGACCAAAAAGGAGTGCTAAATGTGACTCAAACTTTGCAATCACAGAGGGTTCCTAGGCAAAATGTGCTTCTGGAGGCCTACCCAGCAAGGTTTGCCTCCTGCTATGCAAGGAAAGAAGGCCCAAAAAGCTGCTTTTTGATTTTCATTTATCAGTTTGGAAATATTACTAAATCCAAAACACAGTCTGGGACTTGTTTTCCTCTCCATACATAAGTTTGATACAGCCATCAGAAATACGAGTAAGTCAGATGAGACGCAAACATTTAGTCAGGGAAGCGATTTCAACTGAACAACTTGATATAGTTTATTTACTAGTTCTCATCAGAGCTTTATAGACATTTGGCTTCCACTGAGCTATTAAGAAAAATATCTAAATCCTGGGCCAAAGTTTTTTCAGAGAAGTCTGTGTACCCTATTCAGTGTCCTTGCACATCTGACTCCATTTTAAAGTTTGCCAGAAAGAATTTTTAATCCCTCTGAGTACTGCTTGCACTATTAGTAGTTCATACATAAAGGAATTATAAAGTATCATGGACAGATGTAATGTAGTGCTAAGCAACTGAAGATAAAGAAGATACCTGCAAAAATCCAGCTCAATAATCATCAATACACTATAAGCCTTTTGGACCAACTTTTTTTGACAGAAGTACAGGGCTTTTCTTACAGTGAAATTATTTTGAAGAGATTGTTTGCTTCTTGGCCTCTTCCTTTGCATTCTTCTATCATACTGTCCTGCCTCTCAAGGCTATCAGTCTTGGGACTAGGAGCAATTCTATATTTAACTGGTTTTTTATATCCTTAAGGAATATTACTGTTGTGATTACCTCAAATTAAAACAGCTTTTTTTTTTTTTTTTAAAGGATATCCATCTGTCCACAATACCATTCTTCTCAGTGATTTTCTCCAAGACTCTTCCAAGTACAAATCAGGAATTCATACATTTGCTAGACTGAGATTTGCAGTTTCTCTGTCTGCATTTCAAATATCTATTATCGAAGCAATGCACTGATGTAGTCATGCTGCTGCAGGCATATGATGCACGTATAGTACAGTAGTTGACCCAACAGTTGTATTTTGTAGAGTCCTTCCATTGTGCTGAGAAATTCAGACATAAGTAATCAAAATATTGCAAGATTACAGGAAAATCTTTGAAATTCCCTTGGAAAGTTGTGGGTGTAATATCCTATGGCACCTGCAGAGGATACTGTACCCTTTACAGCCAGTGTTTAAGGTCAAGGGCATATTTGTGCCCCATAGTGTCAGAAGTGCTAGGTACTGAATAAAAATGTATTTTCTACCTTTGGCAGGCAGTGTTCTGCGAGTTATACTGATATTTCCTCCAGCCAAGCTATGAAAGTCAAACATTCACACAATTAAATGACAAGTATTTCTGCTGTTATTTAAAAATAGGACTTAAGGAGACCTGTATTGTTTCCTTATTTGTAGTGGCAGTGGCCCTTGATTTGCACGTAATTTTCCTCATGTAATCTCTGTGCTTTCATTTTAAGTGTATATTCACTGAAATTTTGTTTCCATGCTTTATTTAAAAGCACATTCACTGTGAAAAAATGCTTTATCAACACATCTGCCTTTAATGAATGTTAATTTCTCTCTAAAGAATAATAGGCTTTGGTATTGCATAAAGTATCTTTCATGAGAATTTCTAGATTTCATTAGGACTGTTGTGGTTTAACCCAAGCCAGCAGTGAAGTGAATTGAAATGGGAAGAGAGAGTTGGAAGAGTAAGAGTTAGACAAGACATGGGTTGAGATATCGACAGTCTGATAGGGAGAGCAAAAGCTGTACACACATGCAGAGCAAAACAAGGAATTCATTCACCCCTTCCTGTGGCTGGGCAGGTGTTCAGCCATGCCCAGGAGAGCAGGGCTGCATGACAGCAGTAACTTGAGAAGACAAACACAATCATTCTGAACATTCTCACCTTCCTTCCTCTCCCCCAGCTTCACATACAGAGCATGAAGTGAAATGGCCTGGAATTTCCCTTTGGTCATCTGGGGTCACCTGTCCCAGCTGTGTCCCCTCCCCACTCCTTGTGCACCCCCAACCATCTCACTGGTGGGGTGAAGAGCAGAAAAGTGCAAGCCCTGCCCAGCAAGAACAAAAATATCCCTGTGTTATCAACACTTTCCAGCACAAACTGAAAACACAAGCCCACGCTAGCTACTGAGAGGAAAAATAACTCTCTGCCAGCCTAAACTAGTGCAGTACTTTTAATTTTTTACTTCTACTTCTTTAGTTTAAAAGTGTTTCAAATCATTAGAATAATAGTTGCTTTAAGCTTAGTTGTCTTTTTAGAAGATTCAAACTTGGGGTTTGCTTGCTGGCACAGCATTTTTTTGTATAAGGAATATATAAAATTCAATTATGATCGTTCCCCCTACAGGAAACCACTAATTTTTAGCTTCAGTTCTTCATTTCTGCATATATCTGATAGGTGTTACCACCCACAAAACAAGAAACTTTCATGTTTAAAAGGAAAAAGCCTTTATATAATTTGAAACTCTCAGACACCTTTGTTAAAGTCTGCATAAGAATACTTAGGAAGAACCAGAAGTTTAAATGGTCAGCTTTGAGCTATAAGAAAGATCATATACTTGTGTCTGGCATTGAATCCTGACCCCGCTGAACTGAATAAAAATGTTGTTAGCAGTTAATTTTAAAATGTATTTATTTTCCAGGAGTTTGTTGCCTGAAATCTAACAGATTCATCTTGAACAAATGCTGCTTAGAGTGACAACAATATGTACTTGTAAACTTACACATAAATACAGATTCTATACTTACTTTAAATTCAATGATAACAACTACTTCAGATATGGTGAGCTCAAGATTAAAGCCATATTGCATTGTATGAGGCATCTGGATGAGCCGTTTGCTGTTGGAAAAATGTGAAAGAACATAAAAAGTGCAAGTTCCATGCTATAATAATATTGAGTTTTATTCCCTGATGATAACCATACTGGAGGTTGTAATACAAATCTGAGTGAGTTTGCATATTGAGTAAGACCATATTTAAGTGATGATATGGTAAAAAAAAGATATCAGTAGAAGAGTTTGGGCAATTTGAATTGCAGGATCAAGATACATTTCTTATCTGATTCAATTCCTTGAATGGAAATTTAATGTTATAGCTGTTACCTTAGAGGACTAGAACCTGTAACCCAGCAACCTCAAATTTTCAAAAAGAAAGCCATACCACTATTGATCTGTAGGGAGAAAGAATTTTCTCCTTTTTCCTCCTTCCAGAAAGGGAAGGATAGCATTTGATATGAATACAAAAGGAACTTCTGCTGTTCACACAGTCATTACTCTTCTGAAAGAGCACCATCTCAATACTTGTATTCCAACAACTGTAATGCCATTTTCCACTTCACTTGATATGGAAGATGTTAATAGGGAAAGGTGCAATAAGTACTGTTATATAACCAGTGTAATACAGTCTCAAAATAACTGTCCCCTGAGTGTGCAGAACTCCATGGGTATCAAATGGCTGAAGCATTACAAGAATGACTTACTAAGATTAAACATGGAAGATATAACCTAAATATTGTTCCTTGTCATTTCTTTCAGAGGTCACCTGTATGCTGCTGTCCTGAAGTGGAAGAGCAGCTCCACAATAGCAGAAGGTGGTGGGGCTCAGCAAGATCTGCCAGCAGCAACAGGTGCTGCTGCTACACCACCGTGAAACTGTGCCCCAAAATGCACATCAGCGTCAATCGTGATACCTTCTGCAACACTGTGTGTGAGGTCAGTATGTGAATTTTACAAAGATTACGAAGTGTTTGTTAACAAATTCTCATTGATGGCTAACGTATCGTACAGTTAATATGTATTCCACCTGTCTTTACTGACTTGAGCAAAGCAATTGACACAGTAACTTATATGAGCATTCCCTCTGCCTAAACTTGTTAGTACTTTAAGAAATATTTCTAAAATATCCGTGTTATGCCACAAATTATAATCCAAATACATTACACAAACCCACTTCCTTCATTAAGCGTTCCTCTTTCTATCATTCAGTTGACAGTAGACACGACTAGCTTTTCTTCATTTCATTTTCTTCAGTTTACTCCAAATTCTGTATATAACCCTGTTTTTGTTTCCTTTCCAGAAATGAAAAATCCTGTCTTGTTCTATTCACTCTACCCTGCATTTAGTAAACCGTAGGTTATATACCGACCTCTGTTTCTCCACATAAATAATTATATTGGTTAATAGCTCCAAGTGGAGACACTGCTGGGCTACTGTAAGCTGTTTGGCACTGTTTCTGTGTGCTGACTTGTCAGCATCATTGCTCCTTTGCATTAGACTGAAGCATCAAGTAATAAGCTACTTACATTCTGCTGTCATCCTATCCTCTAAGGAGTGTTCTCTTGAAGAGGTGAAAAAATTTACTTTTTTTTCTATCCAGTAGTTTTCATCTTATACTTGGGTCGCTTAAGTACCATTCTGTACCTAAGTTTCCATTAAAACAGTAATTGTTAAAAACAAAAGAGCTTTTGCTTTTTCTGACACTGTTTTGATTTGAAGTTTATTCTGTTTTCACAGCATATTCCAGCAAGTGTTCTTAAAGCAAGACAGTACAAATTCAATTAAAGGGCCATTTGAGAAACTTACTTGAGTTCAGGTACGTGAAGAAAGCCCAGAATTTCTCATTAAGCTGTGATGAGGTCTAGCAAGAATCGCCTTGAATACACTACTTGTTAAATATTGCAATGATTTTACAAAGCTGGGTTCAGTTAGGCTGAATTAGGCTATGTCTGTAGAGTTTTATGGAGAGGAAAAACAGGCGCTTTCTGAGCAGGGACTCTTTTCTGCTCTTGGACATGACAAGACAGTTGTACCTTCATCAAAGTAGGAGGCTCTAGCCTCCATTTCAGTAGTGTGAGATAATTCTAGTGCATTTAAGTTGCAGTCAGTTTCAGAATTGACACAATTGTTTCCATAAAATTTATTTTCATTCTTCTTCCAAATGTAGGCTCACAGGAAGATTGTCTGTGTAGATTTGACAAACATTGTTCAAATACATTTATTGGCTCCATTTTCTGTTTTAAAACTAAACTATAAAGCAGTAGGCAGAGAGCCCTGTCAAATATGTATACTTTATATAACTAAACCAGAATATTTTCTCTCACTGTGATTTGCTTTGATTTTCAGTTAAATGTCTTCCAAACTTCGTTTTGAAATTATTCCTGCATGCAGCTGTCCCAAGGAGAAAGGAAGGAAACTAGCTTATCTTCCTCATTTTTTAAACCCAGAATGGAAAATTATTCAGCAATAACAGCAAAGTAAAAACAAGTTGCCATTCTCTACTTTAGTCTTTGTTTATACCGTAGTTTTTGTCTAGAGCTGCTTTGATACATGTTCATAACTTTTCTTTTTTTTTCTCCCTCTACATTTAAATAGGATAAAAAAGAGAAGTAGAGAAGTATCATGGGTTTGAGGTAGTGGAATGTACTAGGATTTGAATTATTTGAATTATATTAAGTCACAAGTGTAGAAAATAACTTTAAAATATTTTTTATCCCAGAGTATTGAATCAGAAATCACACTCCTGAAATTTGTCCTGCACAGCCTTTTCTCTTTTCTCTCAATAGTTTATATTGATTTTTCTGTAGAGAAAAAATACAGATTACAGGAAAAATAATAATCATAACAAGGTGGCTAGTATTTAACCTTTATCTAGTACATACATCAGAACAAGATGTGAAAATAAGACTATGTGCACATTGAACACTTTGGATTTGCTGTTGTCCTTTTCTCATTGGCAAAGTTAATCATTGTTCAATTAATGTCATCCTCTAAACCATTACTAAATACATGAATTACACTTTTTTTCATATCATGTCTTTATATCGGTACATTCATTTCTATGCATTTGCCTAACATGAAAAACATGAAATTCCATTTTCTCTACTGCAAATGAGGCTGTATTTTCTTTCTGTTTCCATGAATTCTCTATAGTGCATAGTTAAATTAGTTTTGTTGAGATAGACTTCTCTTTCTGCATGTCTGAAGAGACATAGAAACTTAGTTTGGTGTTCTCTGCTTGACAAATGTCTGCTAGCTTTTTTCCTTGGATACTTTCAGTCAGAAAGAAAGAAAATAGTTACAAAGATCTAGCAAATCTAGATAAGTATTTCGGTAGTCCCTTTATTCTGTCAGCAGTTCTTTTGGGTTTGGGTTTTAGACACCCAGTGTTCAGATAATTTCATCATATTCAATCCTCAGCTATTTTAGACAAGAACTCTATACCATCACTTTTATAAGTAAGCACAAACCCTTGCTATTCCTATTGAAAAACTATTTCAGAATACTTTCAGTAGTCAGAAACAGTCCTCTAGTTTATAACCCAGATATACTTTTGAGCATCTTAAAATCATTGGTTATTCTGTCAGCATTATCTACAGGACTTTTCCCTTGCTTATTCTAATAATCTTCCCCTAGAACTTCTCAGTTTTCTGTCTTAAATCACTCTATTAACTCTTATAGTATATGAAGTAATCTTAATTCTATGTATTTAGGGCTTGATTGTGATATTGACCTAAGTGTGCCATTTTGGGGAAAAAAAAAGCTAATATATGCTAGTGTTAATAATACGGAAATGGCAGTATCAAATCTGAAGAAAAGTGATACTTTATTAGAGAGAATTATTATTTTGAACAAAGTCTGAGATTCTTCTTCCACAAAGAACTGTAGTAAACTAAAAAGCTCTGCAGAGAAAACCTGTACTCCTTCGTAAAACCAGAATTTGGAAGGAAGGCAATTAGATAAAAAGGCAAGATGAAATGTGTAATAAAAGCAGTTGCTTTCAATCTTAATTCTTCTCTCTCAGTTTTCTCATCAAAACTCTTTAATTTTTCAACTTTTCAACCATTACTTTATTTTCATGCAAATGAAAATAAACTTAACTTCTAGAAAGCTGGAACAGAGAATGCATGACTATACAAATAAACAAAAGGCTTTAACATTGTGCTCGGAGTCAGTCAGAGCAGGGAGATTGTAGTGATCAGTTAAGCGAGATGCACATTTTCGTTTTAGCCAAGGAAATAATAAAACTGCCATTATGCAAATCAATTACTTTGAACCACTCAGAGCAGAGACAGGGCATGGTATGAGAAGCAAACACAGAGTTTGTTTACTCACACGGTGTGAGAGTAAAGACGGATATGGAGAAGTAAACAGCTCAGCATTTTAAAGTGAAGTGACAGGGGAATGATTTTCAGGAACTGAACTGTGAATGTTACTTAATAAAAAATGTTTTAGACTGTTATGTTCAAACCTTATCTGTTATACAGTATTTAAAATGCAGATGTGTCCCAAGAAGGTCGCATAAACATACACAATAAAAAAAACTTCAGAAAACCACGATCCTCCCTCAAAACCACCTGACAGCTAACATGTTACAGCCTTTGTGCACAACCAAGGAGATGACCTACTGTAAATAGGCAAGGTCTTGCAAAGTGTTTCGTTCCACAGCTGTGTTAGATTCCCTTCATTATGTTACATATGGAATAAGAAAACTGTGATGAATAAAGTTACAGTTATTGTTTGGTAGTGAGTGCTGGGTTTTTGGGGTTTTTTGTTCATGTGGGTTTTTTCTGTTTTTTTGTTTGTGTTTTTGTTGTTGTTGTTTGGGTTTTGTTGTGTTTTTTTTTTAAGACAGATCCACTGCCTTTTTGAGTTGACTTTCTTTCAGGTGAAAAGAGAAAATTGAACACACACAAATATTTAAAAGCTAGCAGTCCCCATGCTTAGCAGTCTGGCTGGCACAACAGTTCCTGAGCATGTTGGCTGGCTTCCCTTATATCTGCTGAAGCATTCTCCTCTATGCAAGCAATAAAATAGATCTTAAGCCAGATTGTGTCTCTTCTCCCAAGAGCTAGATAAGAGCCAAAGTATATGGGGAATGACTGGAGGTGCAAGGGGATCCCTTGAAAACAGAAGCTCTGCTGAAACTATGAGGCAGATCTATCTGTACTTTTGTTTCACCAAAGGACTAGTGGCTGTGTTTTCTGTAGTCACCAGGGGTTCCCATCCCTCTCAGCACACCTTCATCACACTGGAGAACTCCTATTGTATTCATACTTTGGGATTTATGTGTTTAATAAATGATCCCAGAAGTTAAAGCAGATGTTAGAGCTTTGTTTTCTTGTTTTTCACTCTTTCTTCCTATTTTTAGCAACCTCTTTTGTCAGTCTGTTCTTCAGAGAAGCTAGCTTTGCACACAAGCTACTTTTAAATGCAGCCCCAGTGGGAAGCAGCTGAAGGCAGCAAGGCATGACTGCACACTGCTTATCTGCAGTGGAAGGAGGATCATTTCTGTGCTCTTAGGTCAGACCTAACCACCAGTTCTCTTTCTCACTCCTTCTGGTTATCACTCAGGAGGTGAGTTGGGGTTGTTTCAAAATTACTTTTAATGTGGAAATTTTTGAAGGGTGAAGGCAAATGCCTCCAGTAAGACTTCAGTTTAAATTTCAAAGGCAGAGCATAATCACACAACAAAACAAAAGGGAGCTCCACCACTCTGCCAGTTTTAAGAAAGTTGTTGTCAAAAAGGTAGTAACTAAGACATTTTAAATACAGGACCCATTTATCTGACTGGGAATTGTAATTCTAACTCAGCCGGTCAGAGAAATATGTCCCATAAAAAGAATTGTGGCTATGTTTTTCCCCCTACTTATTTGCATGGTCGGGAGGCAGAACACGGGAGGCAGAACAGATTTCCATCTGCTGATAAAATGTAAAATGTGTAAGAGCTGCATTCTCAAAATCTCACCACCACTTTAAAAAGTTGTTTCAGTTTAACTTATTCTCTCAGGAATCAATTCTCTGACAGAGGAAAGAAAAAAGGCAGGTACCCGTAATTTTTTGAGTACTGAAAGTGATCTGTGAGTGATAGCTCCTACTTATATATATCTTGAAATATTTGCAAATTATTTGAAAACAATCACAAAAGAGCCAGTACTATTCTCATATGTTGTCAATTTCTTTAGAATTTGGTAGTGTACATAAGGCAAAAAAAAAATACCAGAGATGAAAATGAAAAGATTAAATTTAGAGCAAAAATCTCTTCAACTTTTTGTGATCAACATGATTTGTATCCCCAGCAATCACCAGACTTGTAGGGGTGTACTTCAAGGTACTAAAAAGGGCTGGGGGCTCATTGCATTGATCTTATCCATGAAGTGAGAGAGAGAATATTTTAGGTGACAGAGGGTAACCCATGAAAACATAGGCAATAGATATATGTTATATATACTGGTGCAGTGTGGCTTGACAGTAGAAAAGCCTGCAGACAGTATATTGTCTTCTAGAACTGAGGAATGCATAGTCAGGATCTCTTTGCCATAGAGTCTAAGACAGAGTTGTTTCAAAATCCCAAACCGAACACAGCAGATGTATTTTCACATTATTTTATGCCCTCAGCTAATATACAGCCCACTTCCATTTGTCTTGCAGAGAGGACCACACAAGTTTCCAGAAAGTTAACTGAAAAGAACCCAAAAAACCTCTGGGCAAACACTGGCACTGTATGCTTCCTACTTGTGTACTCATCTCACCAAGTTATATTTTCCTAGTATTTTGGTACCCTGTCAGAAATGTCAAGGGTTACTTACTGCAGCTGCTGTAATTGTCTTCAGTGTTTAATACAAAGGCATGCTATTGAAGATACATGGTGTATTAGCACAAACTGCCGTGGATGCCAGATACCACTTGCTGTCTGAAATCACAGGGTATTCCCCTGGTAACTCCAGAAATTCTCAGGCACCATCACTTCTTGCTATTACATTGCAGAATAGACTAGATGTTCTGAGTGGCTTCCTCCCTCTTTTGTGTTAGTCATGTTTGATGCAATTATACTGCAGGATTTTCTAAGTGGAAAACTCGGTGAATGTCAGAGTTTAGGACTGAAAAGTAATGCAGATTTCAAAAACTTTTTTAAATTAAATTTTTAAATTTTTTTTCAAGGAGTGAGGAGGTAAGAATGCGTGCAAATAAACCTGTGAAATGAACCAAATTCTGTAAAACTTAGCAAGGAATTGCTAATTTTAGTGAGGTTTTGAACACATGTTAAACCACAGTGCTCTGCTTTGAGGAGATAATGGATTTGTAACAAACTCTTTCCTACCACATTTTCTCTTAATGATACTTGCATATTGCAGCCCAACTGAAGTTTGATAACAATCAGACTTGCATCAGTGTCAGTGCACCAAACCTGGGGAATGTGATAAACATGCCCACATTTTCTGAGAGCATTGTCAGTCTAGTCCCAAACCACAGAAGCCTCCTGGAACCAGAATTAGGCAGATATCTCAGTATTTTCCTGGTCTTTTATTGCTAAGCCAGACCAAACTGGCACTGTTCAGAGCCAACTCTGATATTTTTCACCACTGACAATAGATACAGTAGAATAGTTGGGAAGCAAAGCCCTTAATTTTCCACTTTCATAGGCAGTAGAGATTTCTCTCAAACTAAATCTGTATCCTCATCCATTACAGCGAGGCTTGAAGGTAGCTCTGGGTTCTCTCCACATTCTGGAAGAGTCTGAAGAGTTATGCACATTTCCCAAAAAGTCAAGCATCATTCCATAGGTTATTTAGATGCAAGCACTTCCTCCTCATGCATAACCTCAACCACTGGACCATTCATTTCTGCAGTAGCTGGTTTGGGAAAATTACAGAAGATAATGGGAATGCTGGAGCACATTAAGATGGAGGAAAATGCTGATAAAATACAACTAGGAGCTGGGGGTTTTTGAGATTTGTGGAGGGGTGGCAGGAGAAGTAACCAACCTTTTTAGGCCCTATAGGAACCTTTGCTGAGAGGGTGAGTTTGTGTTAAACTTGAGCCTCCCAAAACAAATTTGTTTGAATATGAGCAAGATAATTCATCAATAATAAAAGACAAACATGGGAACTATATATATGCCTCCCTCTTCATTGAGTTCTTGGATTCGAGTAAAAAAAAATCTGATTTTAATGAAAAAAATCAATTTTCTTGAGTATGGGAATGTAAATTTGACCACGAGTAATTAAAAAATGGAAATTTATGTTCTCTATTTTCTGATGCACACATGCAAGATCAATATGTGACAGCTAATATATGCCTAGCCAGGCAGATATTCATAGAGGGTATTTTAATTTCTAACCTTTATTTCTGCCTCTCATCTGGTTTTACTAAGCTACCTGGAAAAATGTTAAATAATGCTTTTGCATAAGATCCAGATCTGACTTTGAGGATCAAAAATTATATCAAATAAATAGAACATTCAGATTAAAATTATCACACATGATCTTTTTCCTTTACCACATTCATATAAATTAAATTTTTCCAGGCATGTACAGGCGTGTACAGGAGGGGAAAACTCTACACTATGAAAAAGCAAGTATTACAAATAAACCTCACTCTTAAAATTGAAGAGCAGAAAAGTAATTTCATTTATTAGGTTCTGCCCAACCCATTAGATTGACAATGTAGAAAAAATTCAAATTCCCTCCTGGCATAATATTGGTTTTTAAATGCATTTTGTAATTTTAAAATTATACTCCCTAATACTATCTGTTTCTAAATGTAACTATTCATTACTGTCTAGTAAATTTTAGAGCAATTGGCATGAATTCTAGAAAAACTAGTACTACCCATAGCATTTTAACTAAGTGAAAAAGCATTTGAAGTCTAGTGCTATTCCTTGCTGACATTTCAGGTTTATCAGGAGGTTAATTAGACACAGTTCCAGCATTACTGTAGGGCACAGCACAACAGGCTGGTTTTTATCTACTTGCAGACTTGGAAGCCTTAGGAGATACCAGCTTAAGACCTATGGCAGGTTAAAATTGTCTTTTCTCCTGCACACTTAGAAAATGTAGCAAAATTCTGTTCCTCAGCATAAACTACTTGGACAAAATTGTATCAGTGATATTCTGCTTATGGCCAAAATGGAGACAACGTTCATCTCTTTCATGGGATGACTTTTAGTCACAATAAAAATTGTTGCATCCAGATGTCTGTATCCAGCAGATCTTAGAGAGTTGTGCAGTGTTGTGGGTCAGATGGGTCATTGCCAGCCTTCTGCTGCATTTGTACTTGGACAAACACAAAGGCAAGAACAAGGATGGACTTACAAAACTATTTTGCTCTGATAATTCCTTGTAAGACATGGAAAGCTAACCTTTCAAAACAAAATGCTGGAAAAAGTACAAAAATAAGAATGTCAGTAACTTGTCTATGAAATTATAACCTTGCTTGGCACTAATAAGAAGTGCTAAGGCATAGGTGAAAAGCACATTTATATATTATCTCTTCTATGCAGTACAATCCTAAATTGTCTCTTGATCCTATAACAACTCTTTTCTGAGGTTATAGGGATACAAAAGATGTTTTTCTTGAGACACTCCAGGTATCCCGTTAGCATCCTACATGTTATGCTGAATGTTAGTAAATCCAACTAGCGTGCCACTACGTTCATTTCTGGTTTTTTTCTGTGGTTTTTGTTTCTTCATTGTGTTCATTTTTGTGGACATCCCTCTCTTTCAGTGACAAGCTGCACATAACTGATCTTTTGATGTTTGTAGTAGAGGTGATTCCTTTAAGAACTTAGAAATAAAACTACATTCTTTCGAGATAATATTGCTATAGGAGGTAATATAAGGCTGGTGTTTATTTGAGGCCTCCAGGGGCAAATATGGAAAATGTCCACAAAAACCCACCCACACGGGGTGAAAACAGTTTTTATAAGTTTAGCAAATTAGAATATTGGACAAAAATCACCAATTAGGATCTCAAGGGATGATCCAATTCCCCCTCCAGGCCAAGTCCCTTCTAAGTCCTTCCCCCTCAGATGGAAACTGATCTTGTTGATGAAAATGATTCTTGAAGAGCTGGTTTTCAACTTCGGTTTCTAAGAAGAATCAAGATAGGATAGGGGCTTTGGAATATGTTTGGTCTTTCTGCCAATCAGGGCAGAGAGAAGTACTGGGAAAACTAGCTATGAATGCAGTAATGGGCTGCAGAGCTGTGTGTCTGTGTGTATATATGTGTAAAGAATGCAGAGAATATATGAAAGAAAAAAAGGAAAAAATCAACAGGCATCAGAGGTACTATATGTAAGACCTTTGTGGGAAAATTCTTCTGTGCAGTATCATTCTGTCAAGAAAGTTGAAGAAGAATCTCGGAAATGAAAACTGATCTGACCTCTTTAACTATTAAGATTTCATTTGCTCCTGTTTCATTGCATTTATCTCCCGACAGATATTGCAGAAGTCAGGTTAGTAAGACTCCAGTCAACATCATGGGGCAGAGACAATGCTAAACAGTAGTAAAAAAATTAGTTGTTTTTGTAGGACAAGTGAGATAGCTTTTCTTTTGAATAAACCTTTCTTTTAAAAACTTCTACTGAACTAAGTGCTCAGTCCCATAATTCAATTTTAGAGAACCAAGTTTGCACAGAAAATGTTTCCTAGGTTGTTTTGTTGGTTTGGTTTTTTTTTCTCAGCCTACATCATTAATATCATACACACCTCCATTTCAGCAATTTTGTATCACAGCAATTTTATTGAAAAAACAGGCTAGCACACATGAATTCAAGTAAATATTTCTTATGTGGCACAAGATGGGATAAGATATGGACCATGGGCTACAGAAATGCAAGAAAACTCGGTTCAGTAGAACTACAGAGGGGAAGCATCGATCGAGTCAGGAGGGAGTTCACTCCTGTCACTGCTGTGGACACCTGGAGGAAAAGCACGTGGTTCCCTGGTCTTCATTTACTGCAAGAACAAATCTCTGTGGTTCCCATGAGAGGCCACTGAACGAGAACGGTGGTGCAGGTTAATGGCAGCACAAAGGCCTGGATTTGGGCACTGATATTTCATGAACCAGGGCATTTGCTGCAGCTGAGATGGCACATGCTCCCAAGTAAGACACAAGCCATGAATGACACAGGGCAGGTTAAGCTCTCTCCATCCTGAGCCTCTTTGACAGAACAGCTACTGAAAATTTTAAAGGCAAAACTTTGGTGCAACATGAAATACGGTTGCTGCAGGATGAAGATGTTTCTCCCAAGGACTGTTTTTCCACTCAAAAAGTGCTCCTAGGTATGGCTCTGTGCCCCTCAGGTTTTCTTAAGAGGAAAAGGAACTGCCCTGTGTTCATATTGGTCTCCTTGGAGAAGATACAGAGGGCTCTAAAATGAGCAATTAAAGTTTTCCTTCTCTCAAGTCCCTGCCTTCCTATAAGGTACCCACTTGCCCCAATGATTCTCTGTCATCCATCTCCATTCTTCAACACATCCCCATTATTTTGTATTCTTAAAAATACATATTGTTTTAAATATTACAAAAAGCATAAACAGTTATATATTTTAAGAATGCATCATTGCAAGTCCTTCTTAAAGAGCATATGTTTATTCTGGTTAAAGGGTTTAACATTTCTGTTTGCTTCAAACAACAAAATCAGACTATCCTTTTAAGAACTTTTTTGTAAAAATTTTTAAACATCTGCATTATTTTAAATACATAGAAAAATGTAACATTACTGACTAGGTTAAATTGCTTTATTGATTAGCAGTTATGGCTTTGAAAATAGGAATAGAGAAAAACAACAAACAAACGAGATAATGTTTTCAAAATAAGAAGGTAAAAACCCTGAAGCCTGTAAGTTCATTAAATTTCTTGTTAATTTCTTCTTCTAATTTTTATAAGATCAGCAACATGAAATATACTTTTTTTTTTCTTGGTTGGTTGCTTGGTTGGTTTTTGGGGTTTTTTGGGGTTTTTTTGTAACTCGGGAATGCTGCTCTGTTCAATATCATCTATTTTACAAAGCATGAGTGAGTTAGGACACAGCTGAAGTGCTTCAAACAAAGAGTTGTCCAGTTCTACTCCTGAATCAAATTGTGAAAAATGACTTTCAAATCTTCATGTTGTCTCAAAAGAAATACGAGAGCACAATCCATATTTCTTCAATTATTTAGAACATCAATAATAGTATAACCTTGATCTTATGCATGATCCAAAATTCTATTTTGAAAGTATATTAATTCTAGACCAACTGGGTTTTATTTCTATCCTTTCTTATAATTTAGTGAATTATCTTTGGAAATGTTAATTTGTGAATCTTATAATGCCTTAATTAGGTTATTAACACAATACTGGCACAAGACTATAAGGCTGTTATTTATGCATTGAATCATCTTTTAAAAAAAATCTTTGAAACTTTCTTTTTTTTTCTTTCTTTTTTTGTTGGGGGGTTAAAATCTCCTTTTGTGTTCTGTTTTCTATTTCTTTCACAAGATCTACCTACATTTTTACTGTAAAAACCTCGACAGTGAAGAAATAATTACTTTTTTGGTGTAAGAATTAGAACTGAATTACTTACACTATTGCCTTAAATCTGGATCTTAACTTTAGTATAGTGTTTAAATTAATTTGCAATATTTGTCATCTGGATTACATTAAGCAAAAATAGATAGTAGCTATAGTTATATAGAAATTAAATCCATATGTTGTAGTCTTGGTTAGCCCATTGATTTGAATCAGTAACAAGACTGTCAGTGTAACATTCTGTATATATATACAAAATTGCTGGATGGATCAAAACACATCTGAGATGCAAAGAATTTTACTTTCTTTGGAATGGGACGAATGCATGTGCAAACTACCTTAATCCGAGAAAAAAAAAAGTTAAAAATATGGAAAGGAAGATTTTTTCCGTGAGAACACAACTCCAATTATTTCTGTGTTCTATACAGTTTAAGGACTGATTCCTAGCAATTAACAGAAATCTTGTTTTCTTATACAGATATGCTGAAAGTGGTTTCTTTCTTTTTATGTCCCATGTAATTTTTTCTCTCCAAATTGTCTAGTCTTCTGGTATGACAAGTAGACAAGAGAAAAGGTGTATTTCATCCAAGGTGATATGATGGATCATATCGTCTTAAATGTTCCCTAGTGGCATTCCAGCATCACAGAAATATTACTTTCTTTCATTCCGCTATGACTGGGGGAACAAGGTTGGAACTGATGCTCAACAATTAGATTTTTGAGGCATCACAACATGTTTTCTAGCTTGACCTTGGCTGACACAATATTCAAGACAATATAACAGATACTGCAAATTTGAATTGTTTCGATTTGTGCTTTTTTTTTTCTAGAATAAAGTCTAATATTAATAATTAGTCAATTTTAAGTTAAGCTATATGGCACAGTTTAGTTTAATACAAAGCTTAAAAACAGTTTTATGCAGATTTAGATTTTGGAAGTGGTTTCCTCTTGCACACAAGTTAGGTATGCTTTGTTATTTTCTCGTATAAGGAATGTATGTATAAAAAATGGAACTATTTGTAATGTTCTTCGACAATTTGTTACTCTATGATCCAGACTTAAAACTCTTGCATTATCAAGCTGGGACAAAGACATCTGTTTTCTTTGCAGGATCTTGAAATTCTGTCTTCTGCTTCCAATTTTACCCCCTGGTTTGTTTGTTGGGGTTTTTTTGTTTTAATAAAGAGCTTTGCTGGTGTTGATAACTCCTTTATATTTTCCTTCCTTCCTCTCTTCCCCCAAGTTCTGATTTATTTTTTTTGTTGCCTATTCCCTCAGAAATTGCTGAGTATTCTTAAATCAAAATGGGGAGTTTTCTGGGCACAGGTTTAATCATCTCTTCTGAGTAGGTTTTATGGAAGTGAGCCTTTTTCTGAGACAGGCAGCCCAAGTTGCAAAGCTGCCTTCACTGGAGTATTTGAGTTATACAAGGATGGTGCAGAGAGTCTGGACATCCCTGATTTCTCCTGATCCCTCTGTATTCTTTTACTCAAATGGCACAGTAAACGAGTTACTCTTTTGCAAAGACAACAAAACTTTTGTTTTATCATGGATTTTTTGGTAACTTTAATCAAATCAATGTTATTTCCCTTCTGGCACTAAACTTTTCCACAGTATTGACATAATGTTCGGGGGAAAAAAAAACACAAAGAGAAAACAAGTTTATTTAGTATATTCTGTTATTCAGTAATTGAAAATTCTACTTCCATTTGTCAGTGTCAACTCATTAAGGATATGTTGTGAGCATGTATCTCTATGAGAAACCTGTACTTCCAATTCCTTAGTGCAGGTCCTCCTTAACTTTCTCAGTGAGCCATGCAGGGTCCTCTGCTGCCAGTAAATAACAGGTCAAATGCTCTTTATTTTCCTCTTCCAACCAGATCACCGTGATGAGAAAGTGCCTGTGGGTACAAATGTTCAAACTCAGTGCTGTGCCTATTGCAAACCTGATAGTCCACACAGCCAGAAGCGACTACTCAAATAAGAGGATAAAGAAAAGAGAGTTGTAATCACCATTCATTGGTTTAGAAATGTCATGCCAGTTGCATTTCAGTCATTGTGTGGTATTAATACTAATCAGCATATATTAGCAGCCAGACATGTTCACAACTGTTCTAACAGCTGAGTGCCTCCAAGCTAAATTGATTTCATCCCTTAGACACCCATTAACACCTCTCCTTCCCATTTAGATAATAGAACACAGTTGTTCAGGGGTGTTTATGAAATGACATTCATTTGATTGATAAGTGACCTTGACTGAATGAGAATATATGCTTGCTGGAATTTAAACAATCACCTTCCTTTTTAATAACCTTGTCAGAGTTACAGACCTCCAAATCCTCAAAGAATTTAAGTAATCACAATCCATAAATACCGGTTTGGTTTTTTTTTTTCTCCCCTGAGAAGTGTGTTTGGTAGGATAAAGCTTTAAATTAGATTTTACACACTAATATTCTAATTGTGGAATGTGCTGAAAAAATCTGAAAATTATCTCTGCTTTGAAAAATAAATCAGGGTTTCATTATTTGGGTTTTGTACCTTAATCCATTTTGAACAACTCATTGGCTCTAGTAGGGCATTTTTACTATGAAGAAATGAAATATTGAAGCTTCATATATTGTTAATATTATAGTGAGATAATCTAGCCATGATTAATTAAGAATATTGGAAACCTCTGACACAATGCCAGAAAAAAAAGCAGTTCAGTATAGAAAGCTTTTCTAGACTTGCATTATGAGAGTTTTTCAATAATAGATTAAACAGACTAAATAATTAAAATGCCATTTGATTGAAATCAGACCATTCTCCTTGTATTTCGGCATTACATCCTGTGACAGGCAAGACTGTCTTTTCAGCTCCAGATAAGGATACCTTCCTTTTCTGTACATAAATTTAAAAAAATGCAGCAGACAGAATTTAGAAGCAAATGACAGACACTGACTAGAATATTTATCTTAAGAATATAAATAAAAATCTAAGGTTAGGGTTTTCAGGGATGCCTGTATATAGTCAAAATCAAATTATTAGGGAAAAACTACCGAATCCCAACTTTCTTTATTCCAGGGAAGGTATGTGGGATGTGAAGATGCAGCCACTTTGAGTATTCACCCTGAATACAATCTCCTGGAGAATGCACTTGAAGGCTGGAGCCCTGATCATTCTCATTGTGCACCTGCTCTTTTTCCTGAAGGATAGAAAGACACCTGAGCATCATCACCTCTGTCATAGCAGCCCCAGCTGCAGCATTTTCTCAAGTTTCTGAGGCACTTAGGTGCCCTTGACATCAGGCTGGATATGAGCAGCCTGTGGGCCAGATGTGGTTCACCAGTCACGAGCTGGACAGTCAATTAGTTACTCTGTTGTAATTAACCATTTTACAGCCCTTTTGCAGCCTTTTCTGCTAAAGCTGATTAACATTTAAAAAAAATTATAAAAATAAAATGCTAACTGAAATAAAAGCTTTCAGGTTGCAAGAGCTCTCAAGTGGAGAGTTTTAATGTATAGCTGGAAAGCCTCAACAGTGAGAAACCCATCACAGCATATTCCACAGAACTGGAAGATTCTAATCTTGGCTGGAGGCTACAAAGACATCGAACATCAATTGCCTGACTCTGAACAAGCACTTGGATTGATGTCTTCCCTTTTGCAAGACTTCACATCCAACAGACGAACATTTGTTTCTCCTTTAAAATTTTTAAATGCAAAGGCTAATTTCAAAATGTTTTCTCCAAATTTTCCAGTCACTGTTATAAGTTATTGCCATTTTATGAAATGCTGCTTATACTCAAATTCATTTAAGTGAGAGACAAATGTAAGCAAAAGCATCCAAGAGTCAGTTCAAAGTTATTTGCATAGTTTAATTTAAGGTTTGGGGGTTTTTTATAGCGTATTTTCTCTATCCCACTATTATACCTCTTTCAGTAATTTTCTCTCTGCTGCTAAAAGTGAAAAAATCAATCAAGTATGACTCCCAGGGTATGGTGATCACACTACAGGCTCTAAACACAAAATCCAGTTATTCCTTACACTAATTCACAGTTCAGCAGCCTCTGTATGAAGTGCACTTTTCTCCTCCTGGTGAACAATGCTCTGTAACTTACTTTCCAGTGGCTAAACCAGTAGAAGCCTTCAGGGACATGCTGAGCTTGGGCTGCACTGGGGTTCCCATCTCTGCCTGCAGCACCAGAACCATGGGTTTTTCAGTTTTGGGTTTTTCATGCCCCAGGTGAGCAGAGATATGCCCATGTTGTTAAGAGGGGCTGGGAGGAAGAAGCCAAATGCACGGAATATTCATGGTATGAAACCTGACATCCTCAGGTAAAGCTGAAGACTTATATGAAGACCAGAATATAACCCTAAAAAAATTGTTAAGAGAATGAGATTGTACATAGACACAGCTGACATAGCATGAGATAGTGAACATGGAATAAACATTCTTACACAGTTGTTCCATTGTTCAGGAAAATACGAGTTAATACAGGAAAGAAAAAATGCCAGGCTACTTTTGAATAAAATAAATGGAGTTGCAGAAAGGGCATCAACACTCTTTGTCCTAATTAGAAGAGCTGGAAATACTCCAGGCTGTTGTCTAGTTTCTTGGTTGAAAAGAGTTGAAATTATTTGAATGTAATGCAAAATAAACATCACAGTCAATATAACAGTGATTATTATAATAATATTTTTACATGTAATTCATAATTGTCTCCCACAATAATTTTGAAATGACGTGGTACAAAAGAAATGGGTTGTTGTCATTGAGTTTAAACATGGTCTTTTTGGGCTCACAGATTTTTTTAAAAATACTTTAAAAATTGATCTTACATCATGGTGTTTGTACTTTCTCCATGACTGCTACAGGAATTGGCTTCCTTAAAGAATTTTCACGAAAGAGAAATGGAAAACTAGATTATAACTTGACATGCAGGAACAGAATATTGTGAACTAGTTTGTTCACATGTATTATTGCCATTATTCTCACTGATCATGAAGCCTTCAGGTTGATTTTCAGCTGCCAGATGCAAACTCGCATTTAATTTTGCTATTGGAATTTTTTAAAGGGTGAAAGTTATTTGTCCGACTTGTGTTTATGAGATCTTTTAAGTTGCTGAATGGTACCTGGGTACCTATTGGATCACAATGATTGCCAATCCAGGTTGTGAATGTTCAGGATGCCCTGCTTGCTTCTGCTGTGAAAAATTCAGCTTGGTTTCCCAGTTGAAGGAATTGATATCTGTATATAATCCAACAACAGATGGCATCATTTTTATACTTTTGCCAGCACTGATGTATCATATCACAGCAGATCTATGAGCAAAGCTTTTAAATTGAAGGTATTGTGAGAGAAGACTGCTGGTGTCCTGAAAAATTAATCATTTTATTATCCTGAATGATGTCTGTGATGAGGAAAGAAAAAAAAGCCAGTAGATTCTATAAACTCAATTTCACCAACAGAGCCTGAGGTATGCTTGAAATTCCACAGGCTGCACTATTTGGCTGAAATGCCTTCTTCTTAAAAATAAAGGTCTGCCCTCAGCACTGGTGTGATTCTACTTTTGCTTTAACTGTTCCTCATATCTTAACTCTGCCCCAGCCAGAGCCAGCACACTGACCCAGCCCTGCTTCTGCATGATAAAATCCTCCTACATCCCCTGCTTCTACAGCCAGCACAACTGCTTGTAGGGACATCCTGTGGATAAAAGATGGGGACTAATCTGACAAAAAAAAACTTGGCAAAACAGAAATTTCAGCATTTAAATTAGTGTCTGTACATGCTGTCCTCCTTTCCCAGGTAGCTCTGTTAACACAACAGATGGCTTCACACCGTAGGGAGACAAAGGAATGAGCAGCATGAAAACAGACAGCTTATACTAAGATACACATTTTTAATCTACCACTGAGTAATAAACCAGGATTTTACCTTGCACTTAGTTTTCTGCAGTGCTGATTAATTCCTAGAATATCTTTAAAGAAAAAAAAATTGCCTTCAGTTCATTTGCACATGAATTTATTCTTGCACCAGCTTCTTGTGCAACAAATTTTCAAAGAGGTTGCAATACATGGAAGACTTAAGTCACTTTTGTGGAGTTCTCTCTTTTTTGTGTGTGTGTTTTTCATGATTAATCCTTTTCATTTTCTATGTAGATATAAAAGTCACACCAGAGGTCTCCTCAGTCAGACTGAAGGTCCACTAGCTCAAGATCTCATCTTCTATAGTGGTAGACATAATCAAGAGTATAAACATATTGTAACATTTTTTGAAAGTGAACACTCACTGCCGAATAGTACGGGCTTTATTTTGCCAAACTCATTAAACTCTGCTGAATATTTTAAAATGTTTCCTCTGTTTTATCAGAGAGAAAGAAAAAAGTTATTTACCAAGAGACCAATTGTCCTAGACCTATGCTGTAACACTTATCTCCAGGGGGGTAGTAAGAACTTTTCTTCCAACTTCAGGCTGATTCAGCTGCTACAGGGGGGGAAAAAAAGTAGGAGGAGTAAATTAGTAAATTGGTACATGGTAGAATCTTTGCATGACTTGAAAGGAAGTTTGTTTGCCTGTGCTATTGAGACTGAACAGCTGGACTCGTCAAAGGTTAAAGACAAGAAGGTATGGTTAATAATTTGACCAAATAGTACTGGAGGCAGCAAGATCATTTCACAGGTAGAATAACCACATCTGGAAATTAATGCATTCAAACTAGCTAAATATTTATGAATGATGGACATCTCCCAAACCGTGCAAGTCTACAAAGGATAAGATTAGTGGGCAGATTAAAAGGATAGACTAGAAGAAAAAGCCACTCTGCTTTTGAATTTTCCTTGAATTCATCACTCTGATGAAAGTGATGAATTCAAGGACCATTGCATTCATGAATGATGTCCCTTTTAGAGTTTCTGTGGTTTTCAAGGACTCAGTAGCCACAGGAAGTGACAGATATTGCACAAACTTCTGGTATGGTTGATTTCTAAATTTTTTTTCTTGAAGTTCTAATGTGTTGCCAGTGTAACCTTTCTGGGGATACATGATGCATAGGAAGACCATGTTACCCATGGCAAGTTGAATGTATAATTTGACAGAAGAACATATTCTCTGAGAAGTCTTTACATTTCTATGTATATGACTCCAAAATTAATTAATCGAAGTCAAAAAATGTATCTGGTCCCTTCCCTTCATTTCATTCTTCAAATAACAATTGCACAGTAAATATAAGCAATCTCAGGTAACCACTGTCCTTTGTCTTTAGCTTTCTCTCTATTCTGAGACAAAATGAAGAGGCAGCCAGAAAATATTGCTTAATCCCTTCCAGCTAACTTTTCTCAGTCCTTTTTAGGAATTGCCTGATCCCTCTGTCTTGGGTCCAAGAAGTGAATAAATTTAGCATAAAGAGGCAAATCCATGCTGCTTGTTATGCCTGTGTTCTCATTTTTGTGGCTTGGTATTAGAGAAGTTCTGCTCATAAATCTCTTGTGAAAACAGCTCAGCATCTTCATTTGCTCTTCATCAGTTCAAAAGGAGTATCTATAAGTACTGCTCTCTGTGTCCCTGCTCTGACATTTCTTTAATGAATTGAAGGGATTGAATCCTTGGATTAGAACAAGCAATTAAAGACTCTTTTTATAACTTGGAGTACGTGTCAAAAAGTAGAAAACTGATGTTTTTCTGATAAGCATATTTTCCTAGAATAAAAAATTACTGAAAAGTAATTCTTCTTGTTTTATCTGTGTTATATTTCATCTCTACTTTAGACAAAAGAGGAGCTTAGTCACTAAACTTATTGGTCCCTCAGTTGAAAT
The DNA here is from genome assembly GCF_052056855.1 of Sturnus vulgaris. Lineage (NCBI taxonomy): Eukaryota > Metazoa > Chordata > Aves > Passeriformes > Sturnidae > Sturnus > Sturnus vulgaris. The sequence continues at coordinate 13,655,468 of NC_142283.1, read as the reverse complement.
GATCAGCCAATGTACCAGTTGTTTTTTAATATAAATATTAAAGAGCTTCGTTTATTGTGGGAAATGCACTATAAAGATATTTCTCTTATGTGTGATAAACTGAGTATTCCTGAGACAGAAGAGAGACCAGGAACTCTGAAATACGTGATCAAACAGCTGTGGCCATCTATGATTCTGCCAGCTTGCAGCTGCTTCTCACTAAAATTCTTGTAGAAATCACTTATATATGGCAAAGTCAACAGACTTCACAGTCAGTTGTGCTCACATCAGGACTATGATACAGCTCACCTTTGTCAGCCACATTTTACATTAAAGTTTTGGCTTAAAGAGCAGCTGAAGCTCAAAAACTTCCTTCTGTTTTCCAACTGAGCTACTGGGCACAATCTTCAGAACAAGATCAGTTAGACAGCTGGGAAAATAATGTTTTGAAGCACTGCAATAAGGTTTGCCATAGCTCTGTCAAAGGTCTTGAGGAAAGTAGAACACCTAGGCACAATGATTTGTAACAGTTAATAACTTTGCATTTTAGGGAAGTTTTCCTCACCTTAGGCCTATGCTAGAGCAAGCCTTGAAGAAGCCAGAGACTTCAAGTTTCCTAGGCCAGTGGAAATTCGCTTTTATATCTCTTTAGAGTAATCCATGGAAACTTTCATGGAATTAGAAAACATTTGCCAGCTGATTACAAGCAACTTCATATCTCAGCTGTTTTTAACATTACTGAACAAAAAGTTATATCTTGAAAATGCTCAAATGAACATTGCTCCTGTCTATTTTTGCTGTTTATAAGTAGAAATAGAGATACCCCTGGATTCAAATGTTTTTAGAAAGAGAAGGAACGTGCAACGGCTTGCAAACTCTTTTGTAAAGATGTAAGATTGTGAATAGACTCGCTGGCTGTTCTGTCCTTAAACTTGCAGGTAGCTTCCGCATTCCTTCATTTGAATACAGTATGCTAATTGGCCTGAAATTAAGCCATTCTTTGTTTTTATTAAGTGATGTGAGGGGGTAGGTGATGTCATTGTCTTCCAAGCAGCTACAAAGGGCATAGCAATGCTTTTGTAGCCAGGTCCTCTCACTAAGCCAAACTTGGTAAGGATTGAATCCATCCAAGTAATTTAACAGATGTGAGAAAAACATCTGTGTGCAAAGGATGTCCATTTGAAATGGCTTTCTAAAGCCCAACCATTTTCTTTTACAAATACTTATTTTCCCAATTCTACCTCTTTGACTAAACCAGATAGAAATCCCAGTATTTCCAGCCTGCTTTCATACTGTTATAATAATTAAAACGAAAGGTCATTGTTTTGTGATTGTGATTTTGTCATTTGAATGTGATTGAATAAGGAAATGCTTTAAATGTTCAAACATCATAGCTTTTATTAAATGTTAAACCAGTCTAAAAGCAGGTTGGAGAATAATTCACAGTCTCTGGGTGAGCAAGATGCCTGCGTGGATAATTATTCAGAAAGATGGACAGCATAAACTGTGGAGTTCAAGCACCATTTATGTAAGAGATTTTCTCTATTTATCTATTTATCCAGTTCCCACTAGACAGTGATTCTAACCTTTACTAACTTTCAAGTTAGCAGGCCTATAAGAAAGGCTAATTCAAGTTACTCTTAAATTAAAATGCAATTCAATTAGTGTAATTGCAATTCACTGATAGACTTTTAATTCATTACATTCATAAACCTACTATCATAGATATGAGTGAGTAAGAATTGCACAAAAACCTGGAGATACATCCTACTCTTCCCTTTTTAGGAGCATTCTCTCTGAAAGCCTCCTGGAAATCCCTTGGTCTTTGACAGCTTTGTGTGTCTCTTCTTCCTGAGACACCCAGGCAGGCATCTACCTATCAAACACATAGAATATATTTCACCATCAAGCTCTACCACAAACTTAATGTATAGGCAATTCCAGCAGTTTTCGCTGTTCTTTTTTGTTGTGCTTAAAATGTGCATCACTTTTTAGGTTGTTACTATGTTTGGTGTGCAAATAATTGGATCAAGCACCCACCAGCCCTGCAAGGTTTGTGTCATGGATCCACAGTGATGTGGTGGTGGCAGTGAGCTTCTCAGCACTGAAAAATCTGAGCTTTATGAGGAGAATGAGCAGAAATCAGTGTTAGATATCCAGTGCATGCTGGTGTCAGCAACTGACACCATTATTATCCTTATATTTCTCTTGTATTAGACTGCAGGTCACCTGACATTTGGAAGGTTACAATTTTGAGCTTAAGTGGCTTAGTATGGCAACTACTAAGATTTAAAAATGCATCTGTGAGGTGTCACGTGTATCTTGTGAGACTGAGTTCTGTTTTCATGCACAGATAATCGGATACAACAAGCAGTCATCCAGTTCCAAACTCCTACTTCATCACAAAAAACTTGTCACATTACAAAATAATGAATTTTACAGAATGCTCTCCCCTCATCTTGAATCTTGTTCAAGAATTTATAGTAGAAAAACTCCATGAATTACATGTCATTCAGATTGGTAATTCATGTGTTTTTACCACCCTTCATGTTATATATTTTTTGCCATGAGCTGCTCACCAAGCACTTTAGTGACATGTGGCCTTATATGATATATAAAAGATGCTGCTCTGTGCTTTACCTGTTAGAAAATAATCCACATGCATTCAAAATAATTTTGCTTCCAGGTTGTAAATAATTTTAAGCATATGTGGACATAAAGACCACATCCTATTTCTTTCTGGACAATCATCATTTTCTAAACAGATTGTGACAAAATCTTTTCATCTCATACATGAATCCTTCCAATGTGTTTCATTAACAGATGTGTGATTATAAATTTAGGAACATACTATGCATAGATCCTTCTCAAAGTAGGAGCTATTGCATATTTCTATCTTTAGATTAGTAGTCACAGAAAAAAACAGAGGTGATTAAAAATTCTTCAGCATAGTTTCAGCAATCTGGTTTTAGTGTGAAATAATCTTTTTAAAAGAGGCTCAGAGGCTTAGTTTCTCATCTGTGAAATTTTGGAAGTTCCACTCACAGTAAACGCACATTGATAAATTCACGTGCAATAACTTCCATCTTTTTTTATTTTTCAACAAAGCTTGTCAGAAGAGTGAAAAACTTGAGTATGAATGTCTTTGAGATTCAATAATGCACTAAATCGTATTAGTCTCTTCAACAGTCTATCTTGCTTTCTTCAATAACAGATCCAAGGGAAGTGCAAGGCTGCCAGATGGCCAAAACACAGCATCTTAAAGGGAAAAGAAAATCAATTTGAGAATGTTACATAATAGAACAAAGTATTCCTTCTTCATTCAGAAGATTTTTTTCCCCTGAAGGATGGAAAACTGCCAGATAGGCTGTATTGCGTTAGAAATGCCACTGTTTGCAGTAAATGTGAAATGTAGCCAGTTTCAATCAGTCAATATTAGCCCATCAGTCATTTCAGACATCTTCAGTAAATTCGAACAGACATACATCAATCTGCAACCCTTTTTCCCCTGTACTGAAATGTCCTAGCATTCCCTCTGTGTATTCCTACAAAAGTGCTCCTTTCCTGAGCTTTATAGCCATATCACAGCAATTTACCCTCACATCTAGTGAACCATTTCATATTGTCTGGTTTAACCAGTTCCATCCACCTAGCACAAGATGTGACTGCTGACTTAACATTTTTTTTTACCCTTAAATTGCCTGCCAGTAATGTTCACATTTAGAACTGAAAAAGTTTTCTAAAGAAGAAAGTCTTGAACTTTATCCAAGATGAGAGCAAAGCATTCTATATCAGATATATTTTTTGTAGTATCCAGTATCATGCACTAGTCTCTACTGCAAGAAATAGACATGAAAAATGTGTCTTGTCTACATAAGGAAAAACTATAACAATACTATGCGTACATTATGTACCTTAATGGATTATAAAATAATTATGAGTTATAAAAAGTAAACAGAAAATACAATGTCATTTATTCCTCATCATATCATAAAATACCTGAATTTGGGAGGGATCTTTGGAGGCCACCTGATCCAACTCCCCCACCTAGAGTTGATTACCCAGGACCATATCCAGATGGATTTTGTATATCTCCAGGGAGGGAGATTCCACCTCAGCAACCTGTGCCAGTGCTCAGCCACCCTCACACTCTGAGCCCTTTGCCTCTGCTCCTGTCACTGGGCACCACTGGTGGGAACCTGGCTCTCTCCTCTTTGCTCCCTCCCTGCAGATGAGATTCCCTCAGCCTTCTCTTGCCCAGCATGAACAGTCCCAGCTTTCTCAGTCTTTCCTCCCAGAAGAGATGCTCCAGAGCAGCACACTAGTGACCCTTCATAGGACTCTCCCAGTGTGTCCATGCCTGTCTTCTACTGGGGAACCAGCACTGGACACAACACTCCAGGTGTGGCTTCCCCAGTGCTGAGTAGAGAGGATCATCTCCCTGCTGCCAATACTCCAAAGGTGTCCACAGTGCAGGATACCATTAGACTTCTTTGCTGCAAGGCATTGCTGGCGTGTATTCAACACTTGGTGCCCACTGGGATCCCCAGATCCTTTTCTCCCAGTCGCTGTGATGGAGCAAAGATCATTGAGAGTGGCACTGCAGAAACATCAGTGCCCTCAGCACTCATAGCTCTATCCCACCACAGCCCATGGACTGAAGGAGGTCCATTTTGCTTTAAATGTTCTCTGACCAAATCGAAGGAATAGTATCTTCCTTATTTTATTTCCTTCTTCCTTTCTGACTGGCCTTGGCATTCAGTATCTCAGTCAAAGCTGCCCATTACAATCACTTCTTCTTGGTCGTCCTGCACTGTCTGGGGCCAAACACTTCACCTGCAAGCACATCAGGCTCCTTTTGGCTCCCCTTCTGCTTTCAGGGTGGAGCCTGAGCTGTGGCTGAAATCCTAAGGTGGGGCAGGATCTTTCCTCTTGAAGTCAGGGTCATGAGCTCCCAACCTTCACCTCACCACCACCCAGCAGCAACAGGAACCATCAGGTTGCTCTGAAATTCGTGGGTTTTCTGCAGTGATTGTGGGTCTCTGGAAAATCCAGAAGCTTCCAAAGCAGAATCCAGGGACTGCTGTGCAAACTGATGCCCCTTTTTGGTGTGCTTTCAGGATGGATTGAGGTACCTGCTTCAGCTATTGGAGAGAAAAGACACAAACTCAACATTCAGCTTTTTCTACTTTACTGGTGCACTGAAATTTCCTTCTTTCCTTTTAGTTTTCATTACTTGAAATTAAACTGTATAGATTTTATTTCATGGGAATTCTACTGTTTCTAATAGTTTGATGGATATTTCAAATCTATATTTTTAATGACAATTTAAATGGCAGTTGACATTGACATTTAGAAATCAGATATTTAAAAAAAAAATCTAATAAAACAGATTTTCCTTCTGGCTCAAATACTGGAATGTGGAGAAGAACAAATTATTAATGAATGTTGCTAAGAGAGCGTCTCTGCAGTTCCTTTAGACTTATATTTGTTTTCAAATTTTTTTTCATACAGGTTCTGGCATTCCTGAAGCTAAGCAGGGAGGCTTACCAGGGAACTGATTTCAATGGAAAACTCACAGAGGAAAAAAGATACACTTCCAGGCCAATTTATTCCTTAATACTGTTCACTTTGATTCCTAGTATACTAGTATTTGCATAAGGAAGGATTTGAGTATATTAGCTCCAAAGCTAAAAGCACCAATTATTAAATGCACCATCAAATGCACTGGCTTTTTTAAAACTATATTTCAGGATATTTGCACATTGTTTCCCCTATCTTAGTCTCATCATCACTGAGTGGGAACACAGTCTGATATTTTATCAATACGTTGTAGAGTGCCATAGTATCTGACCATGGGATTCTGTTGAATGCTCAGTCAAACCAGATCTTGTTCAGATGAATGATACAGGAGAACTCACTGTATGATATAATCAAGTAGCTCCATAGAAAAAAATTTTATGATCAGCCCTGTGTTTATAAGGAAAATCCAACCCAGAGAATGCATAGAGCCTTCCATTTAGAATGAGAAGTGCCACAGTGAATAGCATTATTCCCATTCCATAGCTGAATGGTCCACAGGTTGCATGGCAAGAGTGCCTTCCAATCTCCCTACTTCTTGTTTCATAGATGTCAGACCCTGTTCCACCAAAGCCTCAGTGCTCTGTATTACCAGACTAAATCAGCACACTACCTGGAACCAGCAGAGGCTGAGCACACAAACCTTGCAGGAAGTGTTCATAGTATGATTCTGTGCTCTAGAAATAAGCAGTTTAATTCTTCATCAGCTTCAAAGCTCAAGAGTTCAATGTAATATCATACCCTGATCTGGAGATAAAATAAGTAAAATGCCACCCAGATCCATGCAGCTACACAATGATGTAAAGGCTGTAGGAAATCTAGTCAGGTTCCTTCTAACTCAGAAGTCAGATGAAGTGGCAGCTGAAGGATGCATATGCTGAGCAAAAGGGCTCACATCTTTTCCATACCCTCTGAGTGCCTTCCCTGCTGTCATCTTAGTATTACTATCCAGACTGAACTTTAATCAATTTGCTCTCAGCCACGCCACATCTCTACCAAGCTTTTAATGAGATGAGAGATCACACTCTCTGTGCAGGATGCAGATACAGAATTCCCTCACAGACTCTCCTAATTGCAATTGCCTGATCCTTTTCTTGAGCAGAACCATGACAAGATCCCATCAAATGTCCTTCATGCTAGAGCAACTACAACTCATTTTATGATTCACTTATTTAATAACAAATATCTATGCACAAATCAAAGCATCAAATAAAGCAGATTTTTAAAGGTCTTTTTAATGTCTCAAAATGTATTTAATTTAGTTTAGTTTTGTTTTTTTTTTCTTTGGAGGATCCCTGCATCCTATTTTGTTACAGTAATAGGATTATTGAATTTAACTGCTTATGTTGGAAAATAAAATACCTCCACACAACCAAGGATGATAAGACAGGATTGCTGCAGCCTGGGGGGTTACTAAGAAGTCTCTCCCATTGATTCTTACTATGTGTGGGTTGGTGTAATAATTTCCCCATCCTCCAGCAAAATAAAATCAAAAATGTCACTGAAAAAGTAGTGAAAATGAAACATTCCTGGGTTCCTCTTTTAACTATATGCATTAATTCTCTGATATGTCTTCCTGTCCTCTCCTCTTCCAAATGATTTATAGTGTTTTACCTTTGTGCTGCAGTGATTATGTCCCCTATTGCTACGCAAAATCATTCACATTTTGCAACTGTAATGAATTGTTACTACAGTGGTGGCTGTGGGATTTCTCAGTGAATTTTATTTAAGAACTCAGTAATAATATCTATCACTAATGAATGCCTGCAAGACACAGTGACAGAATGCATATGTATATATGCACAGACTTGTCTTAATTACTACGTCCTTCTTTTATCCCTAAGTCTTATTTACATTATTCCAAGAGATTAATTTTTCCTCTGTACCTTCTTCTCTTTTCTTCTTTCCCCCTAAGCAATTTGCCTTCTTTGAACAAGCTTTTAATTTTTATGTTCTTCAGCAGTCCTATTTTTTCATATGTCTGCTGCTATAGATAACACCATGACATAGTCAGAGGCAATATCAGATATGTACTCCTTCTCAAATAAAGACAATATTCTCCTTCTAGAATAAATGCTATAAATTCTTAAAATCCACTTATATCATGACTGTCTTATCAAACAGGCTTTGAGACAAATAATTTCATCTTTTCCCTGTGTGGGATAGAAAGCCAGTTTTGTTAAGAACTAATCTTTCACACAGCACCATGTGTGTTTTATGTATTATGTAATAAGTCCTGCCACTTTGCTATTTTTGCTGGAACTGTAATAGAGTTCAAAGGCCCTAACTGAGATCAGGATCCTATTTCAATAGCACTGCCACAGGGCAAAAGAACTTCAACCTCTGACCCTGTGAAAAGAGTGGAATTAAACTCAGTAATAATCTTAAACTTGTCCCGGCTAGACATGGATAAGGAAAAAATGTGGATTAAAGAATGGAAATTCTGCTGCCTTTGTTTTTCTGTGGGACAAAAAGTGACGGCAAATTTTCATTATTTATCCAGAACACACAAGGAATTAATGACACAGACAGATACTATTTTTTTGGTTAATAATCTTATGGATCTATATTTTTTGCATCTTATTTTCAATAAGAGGAGTAAGGTTTAAGCTGAAACAGCATAGAATTTTGAAATGCAATGTGTTAAACAGAAGTACAAAATACAGATATGCGAGCACACAGGCATCACTTAGGGCACAGAGCTATGATAAATCTGTGCCAGAGTGTATTTTGAAAGCCATTTTTTCTGAGGCCTGGCTGTGGAGCCTGAGGCTTGATTAGGGACTCCAGAGGAGAGCAAACTAAGCTAATAGGAACTGTGATAAATGGGAAGAATGGGGCATCTAGGGGAAGAAAGGACTCAAATTGGGAATAAAGGAACAGAACTGGATCTGTCATGAACTGGACGGGAAGGACTAGAAAGGACCAAATTTGCAAAAGGGGCATGAACTCACAGTGACACAGTCTTCTTTAGAAATTAGATTTAAATTATGAATTGCCAAATCTCAGAGTTCCTAGCCAATCAGCAAATCCTTCACAAATCATCTTTACTGTCACTCAGTTTTTGAAGACACTGTGCTGCAGCTAGCTTGGAGCTGCATAAAGACCCAGCAGGATCCAGGTGAATATCTGTATGGTCACACACAGTCCACAGCCTTGTTTTGTTGCTTGGGCATTTAAAAAAAAACAAACATGGGAGATCACATGCAAAAACATAGCTTAAAGCATTATTGATGTTTCCTACACAAACTTAATAAATCCCTCTTGTGTCTTTGCATTGTAATTTGGAAATTTATTTTACACAAGATTTGTTCCCCATCCAGTGCTCTCTGAATAATCTTTCTCTAGGGACAAATCAGAATTATACAGAGTAGGATGCTGTATAATCCTTCCATTAATTTTGCAGAAGTTAGAAGATATGCAGCAGTGGATGTAGCAGAAACCTAGTGAAAAGAAGGGATGGTCTGAAAATTCAGGGAAATTGAATGGTGTCCTCACTAAGCGTATCCCTCACCTGTCACAGATCTCTCACAGCTACATCACCTAAATAGAACTTTTGGCAAGTGGTTACTACCCCTGTATTCCTCTTTCTTGCAACTCCAAGCCCTTCCTGTGGTCTGAAAACATTAGGTATCTATACCTGCAACGCAGGCAACAGGCATAGAATGTATCCAGCACCATGCCTAAACTAAAACATATCCTGCATCTAAACCATCTGAAAAATCAGCTCATAAGCATCTCAAATTGACTGTCAAAAATAGTGGATATTTTCTAATTTATCCTATCTCAGTTCTCTCTCTGTCAAATTCGAATAATAATTCCTCTTCAGAGCACAGAAGTGCTGTGAAGATAAATTAATTGAGATTTGTAAAGCACTCAGACTGTAGTGATGAGCGCCATGGAAAAGCCCAAGAGGAAATTAAGAATTCTGCCTTCAGAGCAGAACTTTAAAATGTGACATGGGACCATACACTTAACAATAACAAAGAAACAGAATTATGAATAGTTCCACATTCACGGAGCATTATCTATGTATTGTGCACCACAGGAAGCAGGAATTCAGGTGGGGAGCGGGAGACACGTAATCAGTTAATTAAAGCAGGCTTATAGTGCATGCCAGGAGATAGGAAAATAGAGGTTGAATTCCAAGAGTTGAGCTTTTGGCTATAAACACATGGTAATTTTTTCCAGAATAGTTTATATATTTAATATGTAGAAAGTTTAGATCTCTATCTCCCTTAACTCCTTTCACTAAGACATGACAGCAGCCACAGGTTTGTCTAATGTAACAGCTGATCCAATAGATTTGGGGTAATATTTCTCCTGCTTCTCTCAAGGCAGCTTAATACCTTCTTTTAAAAGTGTAGGATCCTATCAGAGACAGCTGAATTTTAATGAAACATTGTCAAGTAAAATGCATGCTGCTAAAAGAATCTGAAGGGAAGTTAATTGTACCAATCCAATACCTGTTACATGAATGAAACCCAAGATTTGCTGGCTGAATTATCTGGAAGACATTAATCCCATCTGAGATTAAGTTATCCCTAACTACATACGCATCTTTTAAAATTTAAATACCCAAAGTCAAACAAAAAAAGGGCTGCTCTCAGTATCTGTAAGCATAAAAACTAGATTAAAAATTCACACTGACAGTTTGCTTTTGTCTTCAGAAAGTCACCTTTCTCATTCTGTTGGCAGTGCTCTGATTGACTGTTTTTCATGGCCTTGATTGCAGCATCTTTCCTTAATAAGTCAATCAGGAAACCCTGAATGTTTCATAGTGTCCCAGTAGTCCATATTCTTGCTTCACAGAAAACTATTAATAAAACATAGACTAATGATCCTTAGAAATATGAAACATTGGGTTTTTAGAAATAAATATTATTTTTGTTATAATTTTTTAAATTTTTTTAGAAAGAGAAAGAGCTATTCTCAAGATCTCTACAAAAGAAGCAGAGACAGGTAAGTAATTTAAAATACATTTCTCCTAAATTTTTAGAATTCCTTCTCAGAATACGTTTTTGTTGGTTTTTGTTTGTTTATTTGCTTTTTCACAAAAATGTAAACCTGAGATGTCACTTTTCCCAGACAGTACTAAACAATCTTAATACACAATATTTTTTCATACATATGAAAGAGAAAGGAAGGGCAAAAAAGTTTAAAATATCTATTTTTAGATAAAAGTACCTTTGTACTAGTCTTGTATTTTTGTACACAACTTAGTTTTACAATGAGGGAGAATTGACAAACTATAAATTAAATCAAGACTGATATGGATAAGGTATGTTTTAATTTATGAATTTAGGTCTTTCAGGCTTCCTTTCTATTTGCATATGAGTTTAAAGGTTAGAAAAAAATTTACCGTGACAGTATAGAAAGGAGATTCAATTGATCCCCTTTAAAAATTACTTGAAATTCATGCATATGAATAGTTACTTAGTACGTATAATGAGCACTTCTGTGGTTGGCATCCAGTGATTGCTGGATTTAGTGCTTTTCCATTTTTATGTTTTTCCCACGTTGATAGGAATCTAGTGTAACTTCAAATTTGACTGTAACCTGTGATGAAAAAAATTATAGAGGTTAAAATGGTGAGAATTTATGTCATGGAAATACAGATAATGGTGAAGTTAAGTAAGTCCGTCACAGCTTGCTGGATAAATGTTCAATTTTTGAAATATATCAAGCAGTATTCCTAATATAGGACAGTGTATTAACTTTACCTGAATCACTGGGCATCTTTCCAGAAACAAGGCTAGAATGAGACAGGTATAAGACCAGCCATAATCGTAAAGCTTGAGAGAAGAAAGATTCTCTGTGGAACCAAAGGATAAATTGTCTGAACTCATCATCCCAGCCAAGTACAAACAGATGTGTCTAAGAAGACCGTGTGACAATGTCATCTCGTGCCCCAGGCACCAATTACCATAATAGAGTGGGAAGTTCTCATACTTTATCTTTATTGCCCTGACAATGGATTTTAGATTTCCAAAGTATTTTAGCAATCCTCTGCCCCAGGTAAATTTGAATGCTTTAGAGAGGTAGACGGAAAATTCAGCCACTGGCAGAGGTTTGTTAAGAAGCTTCAAGAAGTTGCCAGGCATAACAGAGGAGTTTCAGCATCCCTGAGTACTTCTGAAATCTCTCTTGGTCATTAAGTGTAATGAAAGGCAAAATCCTTTTAAATCTAATTCTGTAACAACTATTCACATCTGAATTTTCACTTTGGACAAAGGGAAAAAAGAGATGCAAGAGACCTGAGGGGAAACACTAATATGTATTGTAATGCCATGCAAATGGCAGCAGGTTTTAGATCACAAGCTTCATTAAAAATATCATCTGTACTTACCGTAATAGTTCTGTATATTCTGATATCTGGAAAACAGTGAATGGAACATATAAAAAGATATCCTGTCAATATCTCTTTTACACCTACATCTCACATTACTGTTGGTAGTTTCATCATCGAGCCCATTTCACAAACAAAAATGCTGTTGTGATGAGATGCAGGACAGACTTCAAGACAAGAGACTGGAGTATTAGAAATTAAATTGCTCACCTAAATCCCAATGATGAAGAATTCCCAATTTTCTTTCACATCCACCTTAATGATTTTATAAATAATAAGAGATCCTTGTTTTGCTGAAAGAGTGTGTTCCCTTGAAACCCAAGAATTCACATGTTTCAGAATCAGGCAATTTACCAAGCACTGATCCAGTTCTTAACTCCTGCTGTGTCACATTTTTAATCAAAAGTAACTCTTGCAAGTATGTTTATACTAGGAATATTCAAATACACCCCAAATTTATAGGTCTGGACGAGCTGGTATCCCAGCCCTGTTTAGCAGCAAAGGGCCACCATGAGCAGAGGAAATCTCAGTCTCTGCCCGTGGAGTCTGCATTGCTCCCCAAGCTGACAAGGCAGCCTGGCTGGCCTTAAGAGGCAGAACAAGCAGCAAACAGGCACAACAGCTGGCATTTACTGTCACTCCAGAAAATCTGAGAGGCAGGTCAAAGCAAACAGACAGGGGCACTTCGGGGGGGCTGTACCCTTGTGTTTCCAGGACAGGTAAAAATTGCTTGGTCAGAATGCCTGCATGGGAGATTCTTGTACAGCAGTTACAAGATTAAGCTCTGTACACTGGTGAAGCAGATCTAACATAATAAGCTCCACAGAAAATTTTCTTCCTAGTATTTCTAATGCTTAAAAGACGTAATAAGATACCTGTCTCATTCATATGATGGTTCTGGGAAACAGTGCACAGATTATACATTTATTCCAGTGGGATTAGCATGCATCCCTCCATGGAGATAATAACAGCAGCTGTCTAAATTTGTCGGATCACAGGTGGTACCCAAGGAAAAAAAATTATAATTTGATTTCTGAAGTGTAACATGAGGTATACTGTCATGAATATATCAATCAGAGAAATCCAAATTTTGTAAGCACATATCTCCAAAACCAGGATATGTTCTGTTAACTATGGTTGAAAAGTACTTTTCTTTAAAAAAAAAAGAGTCTAGGAAGTCCATGAATGACATGAAATCTGAAAATCCTCTAGCTACCATAAAATACTGTTAGTTATAGTAAGGTGATGAAGCAACAACACACAATTAGAAGGCAAGCAAGAAAAACTTAGTAGGAATTTAGTAGAAATATCAAGCTTGGAAAAAGCAAAGCAAAAGGTTAAAAAAAATTCAATACAGTTGAAAATTAAGCAGAAAAAAGATTCCATAGAATGATAGTGTGTTGATATGTCAGTGGGTAGAAAATTTGTATCAGCAGAACACAACAACACAGCTCGGGATATGTTATGCCATCAATATGCACAGCCAAATGAAAAATAAATTACAGCAGAAAATTACTCTTATATAATTGACATTTAGTAATTCTTTGCTATTCCTTACCTTTCCAATTTCACTTAAAATATTATCCTTCCATAGCAGAATTTAATCAGAATGTAATATTCTTTACCAGACTTATCTATGTGAGAAACAAGATGGATTCTTCCCATCTTCAGAAATAAAAGGGATAAAATTGGTGTGAAATGGAAAGGTATCAGAGCTTCTAAAATGGACATTTAATCTCTAATATACTTATGGCCATATGCTGTAGTGCAACATTTAAAGTAAAATACAGTTCAAGGGTAAACTTTTTACAATATAGCACAATAATTTTGCCTTACTGTCACTAAAGGATTTGTGACACTCTTTCAAGAGATCCGTTATTAAAACTCACACTAACCAGATTACAGTTTGGAGTGCTTGTTTAAAGCAGACAGTGTTTATAATTCTGAATAAATGGGTGTAAATCCTCTCCTCTCCTCTCCTCTCCTCTCCTCTCCTCTCCTCTCCTCTCCTCTCCTCTCCTCTCCTCTCCTCTCCTCTCCTCTCCTCTCCTCTCCTCTCCTCTCCTCTCCTCTCCTCTCCTCTCCTCTCCTCTCCTCTCCTCTCCTCTCCTCTCCTCTCCTCTCCTCTCCTCTCCTCTCCTCTCCTCTCCTCTCCTCTCCTCTCCTCTCCTCTCCTCTCCTCTCCTCTCCTCTCCTCTCCTCTCCTCTCCTCTCCTCTCCTCTCCTCTCCTCTCCTCTCCTCTCCTCTCCTCTCCCTGAATCATGCCACGTGTAGGTAAACATTTTGTTTAAAATGAGACATACACAACGAAGGACTCAATAATTCATAACTACAGACTTCATTCCCCAAGTGTAACACCCTAAAACTTCTTGAGTCAAACTCTGTTAAGGTGGCCCTGGTTAATCTGTTTGCACAAAGAAAGTTTCAATGTGCTCTTAGCAGATATTCTCACCCTCAACAATCCTAATATGTGGCCATGAAAAAAGACCATTTATGTTCTGCTGTTGGAGCTGCCCATTGGGACTGTGACCCAGAGGCCTCATTAATAAAAGAGGGATAGAGAGTAAATAATTTTGTCCAAGCAAAACAGTTTATAATCAACTCTGTGATCACAATCAGTATTGCCTGTCCTTGGTAGAGAGCCTGTAACACATCAGAGACCCTGAGCATCACACAGTTGGTGCATGACTAATATTTTACATAATATTTAATGTACGAGTATGAGCCAGCACTGGTCAGGAGGATTTCTGCTATCTGAGTGATGCCAACATGCTCTCATGTTCTTCCCTTGCTGCAGTGTCAGGAAATAATGACAGAGGGCAATGTAGGCAAGTCTTATGGGACTTGCAGACTGGGATGTATTTAGGGATTCAGTAGCTGGGAAATAATTTTATGCCACTCTGAAGACATCATTCTGACAAGGGGTAATTTTTAGGTCACTTACGCATGCACAAAGAGGTATCCATTTTAGAAAAAAACCTTTTCTCTTGTCCTGTAGATGTGAGAGCACCCTGAAACAGCACTGAGGAAAACTACAGGTCCTGTCAAGTATGCGGAGAAGCATCAGTAAATTAAAGGTACCAGGAAAATATCTGTGATAATGGAGGCCAGCGGCACTGGAGCAGCTCTTCTAGGAGTCTGCAGCTCTTCTAGTCAAGTCTCTGCACAGGTCTTCAAGAGAGGAGCTGCAAGCAAGCACCTGTCAGAGGTGGAGGGACATAATGAATAATGACCCCCAAATCACACCCAACAATAATTCTAGGCAATGTTAAACAATAGACAAAAATATGCCAGAAAATACCCAAAGAGTTTAATAGCCTTTGGATCTAATAGCTCTGAAAGTAACTATTGTGGCTTATCAGAAATGAGTTTACACACAGGTCTGGACTGCATTGCTATTACTGCAAGTCAGGAAGAGAAGACTGCTTTCTCCTTTGCTCCTTTCAGTGCTCTATAAATTTTGGAGATTTTATTAGTTGTCATTCCAGTCTTTAAAATATTTTAAAAAGCATTGCATGATTTATGCAGTCTTAATAAGAGATTTATGTCAGAATTCTAGCTATCACCCAGGAGCCTGAGAAGAAAGTTTAAAAATTTAATACACAGGTGGAATCTGGGACATTTATCCTTCTGAAATAAGAGGTAGATTCTAAGCTAAATTTCACCTTTGTTTTCCTCATTAAAAGTGCAGTTGATTTTACGGGAAAATTAGAAGAATGACTACCAATTAAATAAAAGGAAGCAATTTTGGTGTTGAACAACTGGAATTTGATAATTGCCTAAGCTGGTGACCACTTTACAGTTTCACAACCTTGTTGCCCATCAAAGCTATACTCACTCTCAATTTGTCAAGTTACAGTTAGGAGAAACACTTATGAGCCTGTTTTTTTATTAATCCAGTTCATCAGATAATAATTTTCAATTTCAGCTGTCTACAAGTTTCTTCCAGAAACAGTGTAACAAAGTTACCATAAACCCCACGCGAATATGCCACAAACTTTGCAGGCCTTCTGAGGAAATGCTACAGGCTTTCACAAAACTGAATTGTCGCGGTGCGTGGTTTTATATTGCGTTAATTGGTTTGTACTTAGTTCTACAATGGTTCATCCCTATGTTGCACCCCCAGTTTGGTATTTTGGACTCTCCCCTTCCTGCCTCTACCCCTGTCCACCATCCCCGAACCCCTCCAATATTCCAGATTCTTCCCTGCTCGTCACCCTAGCCCCAACCCACATGGTTGTCAGTCCCCCTTGGCCCCTCCTATCTTTCCAGCACGTTCTGTATCAGTCATCCCCTTCTTGGCACATGATTCGCTGTTGTGTTATAGTCTCCGCCTATGTTTCCCTCTATTGGCTGTGTGTAAACTTAGTCCCGCCTTAGTCACACCCCTAAGCTGTAGCCATTGGTTGCTGTATTGTACCCGCCCATGCGGGAGGGCCCCTATTTAAGTTGCTGCAAGTCTGTGTTCCCTGCCTTTTGTTGTTCCCCATCCCTGTCCGATAGCCGCTATCCTGGAATTATGAAAGGACTCTCCTGCGCTCTTTACTTTCCCTCGGACCGGTATTGTCACAGCAAGAGCTTGGAGCTCTACTTTTATCTCGGGTTCCCAGGATCCCAGGAAAAGGCCACTCTTGGCACAGGCTCACCTTGGAGTTAGCAGGGCAGCCCTGGCTTGAGTGGGCAAAGGCGAACTGTGTCACTGAATAAACTTTTCAGTTTGCCCACTGGTGAGACTCGACATTCATTATCTTCAGAAGCTTATTTTTGCCAAGTAATGAAAGGAAGAAGTAATTTATTTCTAAATTATAGCTATTTCTCAAAGCTATCAAGTGAATTTACATTTAAGGGTGGATCTGATTCATCAAAGTTACACCAGATTCTCTGTAGTAATAAACTGTGACAGCTGGCCACATAGAGATTTGAAACTGGACTATTCATATGGCACTTGAAGGTGAATGTGAGAAGAATTTTTAAATACTGCTTTGTTTTTGAAAAGCAGAAAAGATACAGCCTTTACTGCTTAAAGTCAAAGTCAGAAAGTTACTTCTGTGTTTCATAAAAACCAGAATTGCAGGGAAGAGAAGGACTTAGTGAACTCAGATGTATTTTATTGGATTGTGTATGAAGACCTATGTATAAGTAAGGTCATTACAGTTGGCACATCAGGTATTCATCAAGTACATATCAAATATATACCAAGACAAGGAGCCAGTGCTGGGGCCAATACTTTCTAATGCCTTCATCAATTGCATGAAAATGGGATTGAGTGCAGCCTCAGTAAGTTTGCAGATGACACCAAGCTGAGCGGTGCAGGTGACACTCCTGAAGGACAGGATGCCATCCAGAGGGACCTGGAGAAGCTCGAGAAGTGGCCCCTGGGAATCTCCTGAGGTTTAACAAGGCCAGGTGCTGGTGCTGCCCCTGGGTCAGGGCAAGCCCTGGTGCCAGCCCAGGCTGGGGATGAACAGATGGAGAGCAGCCCTGCCCAGAAGGGCTTGGGGGTGCTGGGGGTGAGAGCTGGACATGAGCCAGCCATGGGCACTCCCAGCCCAGACAGCCAAGAGTGTCCTGGGCTGCATCCAGAGCCCCGTGGGCAGCAGGGCAGGGAGGGGATTCTGCCCCTCTGCCCCACTCTGGTGAGAGCCCACCTGCAGAGCTGCCTCCAGCCCTGGGGCCCCAGCACAGGAAGGACATGGAGCTGCTGGAGAGAGCCCGGAGGAAGCCACAAAAATTATCAAGAGTTGGAATTGTTCAGCCTGGAGAGGAGAAGGCTCTGGGGGAGACCTTTATGTGGCCTTCTAGTCCTTAAATAAGTACTCTTTAAGAAGAAAGGAGAGGCAGTTTTTAACAGAGCCTGTACTAATAGCACAGTGTGTAATGATTTAAACTATAAGAGGGTAGATTCAGACTAGATAAGAAAGAATTTTTTTGTGGTGATGGTGGTGAAACACTGGAACAGGCTCCTTAGAGAAGCTATAGATGACCCATTCCTGGAATTATTGAAGATCAGGCTGGATGTTAATCTGAGCAACTTGATTTTTTTGATGTTGCTGCTCACTTCAGGATGTTGCACTACATGACCTTTAAAGGTCTCTTCCAAAGCAAACCATTCTGTCATTCCATGATTCTTTGATTCTATGAAATACTAAGTTTGTGGTTCTCAGAACACTTACTAATTGGCAAACACAATATAAGGTCTTCATAATAAAGTGACTAACTCTAATTTATCTTAACCTTTTTATTTTTAACCTTTATATTTTTAACTACTTTTTACCTTTGCACTTGCTCATTTATTCACTGAGTACGTTGTGATCCTTGTAAGTGTCTGAACATCCTCTTCTACAATACTTTTGTACCTAGAGTAGGATGTTATGGATGCAGCAACAAACAAACTGGAAAGCAGCTCTGCTGGAAGGGAGATGAAGTTCCTGTGTGAAACAATTTGAGTGATTCGGCTCTGTGTCCTGTAGCAACGAAGACCTACAGTATCCCAGCCTGTAACAACATGACCACAGGTTAAGGGAAGTGATTATCATGCCTCATGCAGCTTTCACTAGACCACATCTAGAGTAATCCTGCATCCAATTTTGGACATACTGTGAAACAAACATTGACAAACGGGAGCAAGTCAAGCAGAAGGCCACCAAGAGGGTAGTCATGTCACCCAAAAATCCCTTCTTGGCCATCTTCTGGTGGGGCACTAGTAGACCTCTGCATCTTTGCTCAGTCTCACATGAGACCCTCACCCGTGTGACAGACTGCCACCTTCTCCCATGGGCACAGGGCTGGCATTTAAGGAGTGCTGCTCTCCAGCCACACACCCATATGCTGATCTGTAGGGTGTTTTCCTGGCTTGGTCTCAGACCTGCCCTTTCCTCATACATTTGTGAGATGCCCTGACTTGGGGTTGTTCTTACCTTCAGCCTGTCTGCCCTGAGTCTGCCTCCTGCTCCCTTCCTGGAATGCTGAGGTTGATTGCTGTGGGATTCCTGTCCTGACAGGGATGGGTTCCCCTTGTCTCCTTGGGCTTGGGGACATCCCTGGTCCTCTGCTGTGCTCTGGCACCCAGTCGTGATTACATTTTCACTCGGCTGCTTCTCTGCACTCATAGCTCAAATGTTTAGACATAGGTGACTGGAGACAAGGCACTGTCACATGGTGACAAACATCTGTGGGATTCACAGCTATCCTTGTTACAGCACAGAAAGTTCAAGGTAACAGCTCTGACATGTCTTGCTCGAACAGAGAAAAATAATGTGAGACATTGACAGTTAGAGATATTTGAGTAATCCATTGAAAAGTGCCATTGGAAATCTTGGATTAATGCAGCAAAACCAATCTTGCTACAGACACTCTGTTCAAAGTCAGACAAGTTGTTGCATTTATGAATTATACAAGAAGACACCCAGATGAAACAAGAGGTGTCTTTAAATGTACTTCTCTCATCATGTAAAATTATAATAAATCAGATCAAAACAGAATTTACTACAGTTGAAAAAGATTGTTTTTTAACAAAGCACAGATCAGATATCTAATATAAACTAGCCAAGAAATTTCTGTAATTTGATATTGAAAGTAAGGAATGCAGATAAGCTACAGACATTACATTCTGTGCACTTTCATCAACAATTTTATTGCCGTTTCAACAAAAAATGGTATAAACATAAGCCTAGAATATCTACTGAGCAGGGAAAATCCCATGTTTTACAAGACACACACATGCTTCATAATTATATACCATGTCAATAACGTAGAGATTATGCCATCATCCATGAAACAAAGCATACTATTTTGATAATTGTTTAATTTAAAATATATTTTGTTGACTTTTTAAATTTAAATAATGAAACAGAATCAAGTCAGAGCTTGTCTTATCCTGCTATAGATTCTGGAGGGCACAACTGATTTACTGCAGCTGATCAGACAAGGGCAAAAAAAAGCAAAAACGTAGTAATCAGTTTGTTACAGCTTCACCTGCAGGTGTTCAAAGCTGGAAGGTGGATAGCTGCCTATTTTTCATGTGTTGCATATTGCTGCAAGCTGTGGAATTCACAGTGCTGGCCTTTGGATGTGCTCCCATTCCATCAGTGCTGATACATGCTGGCTTCAATGTGCAGGGTATCAGCACTTCCCAGGAAAGGCTTCCTGCTATGTGGAATAACAGGTGCTGTTGCATAAAACCCTTGTTTGCAAATCCTACTGCTGGTTCAGGATGATTCACTTGCCAAAGGTCCACAGAAAACTGTGTGCATACTCACCCATCCTTAAAACATGGTGTAGGCCTGCCAGGGGCTACCTAAACTGTATAAATGTGATATAATCTACTAAATACTCATTACATGTCTAGTGGCACAAAATATTAGCTATACTAGCAAGCACCAGCTTCATTTCCACGGCTGGGATCTAGTCAGCTGGCTGTAATTTTACCAGTAGCAGATAGCAGTCGAGTTTGCATCAAAATCTGAGAAAACTGTTGATCTCCATTCTGCCTCTCTCTCTTATTTTAAAATATTTTTGATTTAATTATTTTTCCCCAATTCCCTTTCTGCAAGAATCTATTTGTTAATGTATGTATACTTATTCACAGACTTGACTAGCTGGTCTTTCCAGGCAAGATGTATGAGCTCTTACATAGTTAGAAGCAGTTTGGGATGGACTCTGAGTGTTAAAAACACAGATAGCTCTTTGTACACAGTTATTATTGCTGTGCTGTGCAATACTTAAAAGACAATTTTAATTGTGAAATTAAACTCTGCTTCAAAAAGAGTAATGATGCATAAAGTGTTCCAGGGTACTGAGCTCCAGGAATCTAAAGCAGTTTCTGATAAGCAAAAATTGCACTTTGGAGAACTTCTAAAGAAATCTCTGTGTCTCTCCATAAAAGCTTCAAAGTAAATAATGGCAAAATTGACATTTTTTGCCTTGGGAGCTCTACTTTTGTCTCTTCCTAAATTCTTCAGCTCCATAGTTTGCAATGACATGGTGTCCCTCCAGGTACTGGAAAGTTATTGCTTGACCAGACAGTTCGATTACAAAAGGACATAGGATTTTAATAACATATTCCTGACATCAGGACTACAATAATACTTTGGCTTTTCCCTTGAGGTCTACCTAGGTAGAAAAACAAAAATTATAAAATATGGAGCAACTTATACCCCACCCACAAAAAAAACCCTCCCAAGTATGAAAATGAGGCAATGAGAAAAATATTTTAACAAGTATTCATATTGAAAGTACCTTGGCACCAGAGAAAGGTAAAAATAACAGTAGAGCAATCCAATTTCACAAATAAATTCCATGCACATCTTGGTCACATCTAGGGAGAGGTTTAGGGGAAGAGCTGCATCTCTTAGTACATTGGCTCTGGGAAATATTTCCATCATCTTCCTATAAAGATGTCAAGTCACTTAACCAGCCATGGTGCTGTGGAGACAAATTTATATAAACCCTTCACCCTAAAAGAGCTTTGCCTTAAAGGAACAACACTTAAGAAACATGTAATCTTATAAGCTCCGCTCTGTTTCATGTCTGCCTTCTTGGGCATTTTCAGGTTAATGAAGTTTATCTCCTGCTCCTGCTTACATTTTAGAAAGACTCCTTTACTGTAGTAGATATAAACATAACCTATCCAGAATGATTAAATCATAAACCTGTTCTGCTGTCTCAAGGCAAAGGCTGAGCTTCTAGACCATGGCTTAACAAATTCTGTTTTAAAGGTGGTTTTGTTGTTTGCTTGCAGGATTTTATTTAATTTTATCAGTTTTCTTCACAATGTAATCCTACCAAAAGCTGTCAGCACAACCTAGGGTAGTAGCACATTGCAGCATGGGAGGAGGAATATACATTGTGTGTGAGATGCAGGAATACTTTAAGTTAGAATTTGTTCTCAAGGTGGGTTTTTTTAATACTGAAAACTGTTTTAAACAAATCTATTCACAGTGGCAGCCATGATTTATTTAAGCATATAAAGTAGCTCACCACATGCATTACACTTCTGTCTTCTCAGAGCAGAAAAAATTTCTTATCCCAGATTTGGAGGGGTCAGCATGATGCCACCAAAGAGGTAATTCAACCCTGTTGCTTCAGGAAAGGCATTCCTTAGTGGCAATAGTAGCCTGAGGAATTGCCACACGCATCCTCCTTCCCTGACTCCTCACTGTGTGGCTGAGTTGGCCCAGCACCTTCCTGGTGTTCAGCAGATAGGGAACACACTTTGTTTGAAAAATCGTAACAAGACTTACACAATGAAATTATACACATTTTAAAATATCAGTAAGAGTATTCATTAAAAGCCAGGTCATCTCCTTTATCTCTTTTGCAGAACAGTTGCATTAACACTTCTGGGAGCAGAAGTGAGGAAAATGCTTAAAACTGAGGAGGGAAATACCTCTAAGGTGGAAGAATGGCAGAGGAATCAATGCTGACTTCAGGTATTATATCCAAAGATTTAAAATCATGAACTGCAATCTGAAATAAAACCAACAGAAAGCTCAGTGGGCTTTTACCTAGGTACATCCACATACAGCTGGCCTGCTTTCTTTCAGCTGGAAAATGAATTTGCTTTTACACCATTGAAATCTTTTAAGGTGGTTTCTGTATCATCTGAATGTTAAACATTCAGACTGTTTTCCAGTCTGCATAAGTAAGCAGCAAGATATAAATCCTCTCATTTTCAAGGAGAGACATTTAGCTGAGAAATTATTATTCCTTTAGCTTAAGAGTAATAATGAACTCTTGTTTTGTTGGTTTGGCTGTTTGTTTTTGTTTTTGTTATAATTAGCCAGGAGCATAATAACATTAGCAATGATGCTCCACAGAGCTAGAGGTAAGAAAATTAAATCAGTTTGTCAGTCTGTAATGCTATCTGATGCATAGGATAAAACTTGGGCTTGTAATATTAGGAATGTAGGACCACTGTAATGACATTGTGTAAACTCTGTAATTATTTTTTAATTAATCTAAATGCTCAGCAACTTATTTATAGGTCTCCTCCCTTATCACACGTTGATGCAGGATGTTATTTAAAACTCTTGTTTAGATTTCTCTGTGTGTGTTCCAGTACTGGAGCAGTGTATCTGTGACCATAGGCTGTAGCTTATGATTCTAATTAATGGCAACAGCAGTAAATTTATCAGATATTTTTAGGAAATAAGGTGTTTGAATGTAAAATCAGAAATTTAAATGTAAAATCAGGAATTTGAATGCGTGTCTTTAGCTTTGGATTAGGAGTGGGTACTCCATTGCACACTTGTTCTCTGTACTCAGGCATTAGCAAGGATCAGTAGCTGCTTTTAAGTATAAAACCATGACTTTGAATTCCCTCACATCACTGGGAGTCTTTCCTTGTGTCTTCTGAGTTTTAATTCATTGTACAATGAAACCGAATTTGCTGATTCCTTTTACTTCTCTGAGAAGTTCTGTGGCCGATTACAGTTTATTCAGATGAAAAACTGTGTATGTGCACATTGACGCTGCTTATTTGCATATGTATATACACATACATGTGCATATATGCAAATATTTATGGAAATGTACGAGTACACTTATTTCTGTTAATTCTACTATCATTTATTTAGCTACCGTAGAGAAGCAAATAGTCAAATTAATGTGAATTGGGATGGAAAAGCCTTGGCAAGTACTAGGATTTAGGAAGGTGTATCAGCACCGTAGCTTAGAGCTGGGAAAATCCTGTCAGGTTATTCTAAGGAAAGCTCCAGGCCCCTTAAGCACAAAACGTGTAGTTTTAAATAGCACAGCATAGATTTGAAAAGGGTCTGAAGGCAGTACTGTCAGATCGTGGTGTTGTCATAGCAACAGACATTGAAATTCAAAATATGAAGTACAAAATGGGGGTGGGAGAAAAAGAAGGGTAGAGAGGAGAAAAATAGCAATAATGAAAATCTCTAAAAAGAATATGAAAATTAGATTTCTATAATCAGTGGGAGAATAACTATAATATCCTTACCCTGCTTACTATTATTTGCATTTTTTTCTCCTTTTCCTTAAAAAAATTTGAAAATGCTTTGTAAATATAAACAGTCTACACCTTCTAACATCCTGCAAGGAAAGTATTGATGTTGTCATTTATAGATAGAAATACTGAGGCAGAGAGTGCTTTGCATAAGTAGAATACCTATGGCAGAGGTAAAAAGAGTTCAGCTGTTTGCTTAGCTCTGTATTCACATGCTCTTTGCTTCATTGCTTTAACATTCTCAGTTTTATGATGTTATTATCTGGATATGCAATAGAAGAACCACAGTAATTTTTGTAAGAGTGGTAGCAACATTATTCTCTTTGTGACACAAAAGTTCTGGTGCTTTAATACACATTTTATATAGTTATTTAAAGGTTTGCTGTCATTTCCTTACAATAATAGTGACAGAAAATAAGAAAAGAATAAGTAAAATGGTAAATTGCAACTTTTTTCAAAGATGTTCAATAGTTTAGAAAAAGACACTCATTCATGCCTAACTCATCAAAGTACTGCAGCGAATCTAAACAGGAAGGAATTAATGTGCCTTTGTTGGGGATCAAGGAAACATACTGCAGGTTAAAAGCCTGAGCTAATGTTTTTGTTGGGTTTAAAATTTATTATTTTATCTTTCACAGACATCTTTTTACAATCTTTACTTCTGAGTATATATCTATATTAATATTTCTGTATTGCAGCCTTGTATATAATAGAATTCTTTAGTATATCCAGGAGCTTTTTTTAATGTTGAGCTTTGCAATGACTCCCATTTTACTTCACCACTATGACGGAGTGATAATGAGGAACTAATGAGGAGTCTCTCTATTTCCTACATTTTTATTTCCCTTCCAGGCATGTAATTTAGCATAGAGTCATTATTCTTGAAGTAATATAATGCTACAGTATGTCTCCTAATAACTTTGAAGTTTTTCAACATCAGTATCAGCAGTATAGAACAACAGATAACTTGCATGTGACATCCAGAAATTTTAGGCAATGAGTCACAAAGAAAGAAACTAGCTAAAGGCAGAAAAGAAGCATTAAAAATTATGAAAATATACTGACTGAATTGTAGACTTGCAGTGTACCATAGGACTTGCAGCAAACAGAAGAACAAAAAATTCTTGAAACCTCTAGCTTTCCTGAGTAGCATGAGAGTTTTACTATTTAAGAAGCAAATCCCTGGAATTTCTAGGGTCACAATGGTGGGTGAATAGATTATGATAGACTGGAAATTCTGTAGTAGTTGGAAAGCCATAAGAAATTCAAGTGTGAGCTTACAGGAAATGAGTTATGTGAGAGATGAAAAATGACCCAGGATACTGAAGCAATTTCTTCAGGTATCTTTACCAGACGGCTGCTGTTGTTTCAGGTGGTCAGGCCATGAAGTACTCTGCCTGGTTGAGGAACCATGTGTCCAGGTTCTTGCCAAGTTTCTTGGGAGGCAGTTTTACAATGTGGTCTGAAATAATGCTTCAATGCCACTGTTGTCCAAAGCAGCAGGTTTTAAGTAGTGATGCTGGTGTTGATCTGCTGACCTCTGATCTAGCGTAAAGATGTAAAGTGTAAGAGTTAACTATAGGGGCTGCTGAGGGCAGAATGGAAACTTTCAACAAGGGAAACCCTCCTGCTGCATCCTGACGTTCAGAAAGGTTCTAACTTTCTAATGTTCTCCTCAGAGAGGAGCCTAGGTGTGGCTGGATCCAAACCCAGTCCCAGATTCAGTCAAGAGTTTACATCTGAAGATTTTTATAGGTGCAATTGAACCTTAGCACAGCTTTGTCCTGCCGAGTTATGGATACCAAGCCAATGTAAAGGAACTATTTATTTTAATTCATGATTAAAACGCTTAGACAGAGGGATTTTAATCAGAATTTGTTACTACACAATAAAGGTAGTTATAATTAATCGTATAGTGCATGATTTATTGAATAATAATTCCTTCAGCAATACTGAAGGAATGATATTAAAGCCAGCAAAACTATTACTAAGGAGATTGGTGTTACCCATACTGACAACTGACAAAAGGGGCAAACCCCTTTTGCTCAGCCCTGAGGAGCCTTTGGGGATGCCTTGAGGTGAGGGGCATCCCCATCTCAAGAGTGGCATCTCCACTCTCAGTCTGAGAAGTAGTGTGTTAGAATTTCCTGCAGTTAAAAGGCGAGGCTGGGCTTTGGTGGTGCAGGGTGATTCACAGTCAATGTCTTTGGGCCTGCAGCATCACCTCAGCAGCCTGAGATGAATTATCAGCACTATGACTTGCTGGTGCCTCTAACAGCAATTTCATGGGCCACATCTTCACCTCATCCTCACATCCTCAGTGCCAGATCCCATCAGGAAACGTTGTTCTTCACATCCTCAGAATGTTTCACTTTGGGACTGATGAATCAGGCTGATTCTTCAACACCAAACACAGCATGAGACCCCTTCACCATCTACTACTGATAATTTTTGCAAACAGGGTCAAGTTTGAGCTGTTTTACTCCCATTTAGGCAGAGCATCCTGCTACAGGAGCAGAGAGGAGAGGCTGGAAGAAGGTACATCCAGAGACTGACAGAATATACTGAGGCAAGAACACATCCATTTCCCTCATCTTTTTCATCTCTTCTGGACACCTGCAGGAAGCAGTTTCTTCAATTTTGTACTTAGGCAGTGAGCCCTGGGCCAGGCTTGGGAGGGAAAGAGCAAAGAAGTATGTACTGCACAGAGAGAAGGAATGTGTGCAGAACAGGAAGACTAGGAGGAGGATCCCTTTACAAATACATTTGCTAATTTGGATTTTAATTCCAAGTGCTGATAAACTTTAAAAGTTTTTGTATTCAATAAATAATTTCACTTTCTATATAAAATTAACAATTTGATTTTCAAAATATTTTGCATATGTCTACACTACACTGCAGTGACTATAGAATAGGAACATCTCTTTTTCATGTTTATTTAACAAATACATGAAAGCTTCAGGAAAAAAAGCCAACCCTGTTACATAAAAAAGCACATAGCATCCTTCTTTCCTCAAAAATCAAGTAGGTGCTTCGATAAAGTTGAAAATTTTCTAATCAGAAAACTAATGAGGAAAGGCTTTTCTACCCTCATACCATTGCCTACCATTTTTCACAAAGCTGAAGGGTCTCAAGGCTAGCTAAAATGAACTGTAGACAAAAATCATGCAACATCTACCATAAGCACAAGACTAACAAGATACCTGCCCAATAAAAGAGTCTGTGTTCGAATATTTCTGAACCAAGACTGGTTCAGGTTGTTTGCAACAGTATTTGTCATAAAATAGTCTGATGACTTCTTACAGCAAATTAAATATGAGCATATAAGATTTTTATCCCAGATCTAACACAGTTGGAAATCTACAAATGTAAAATACATCTTAAATCCCCATTTTCTACTGAAACTAAATAGCTTTTTTATTCCTTCAGTACTATGCAAATTTTTTTACAACTGCATATAGGTCTCAATTTACATCAAGGTGCATAGAGATGAGGTACAAAGGAATGTAATTTTTTCTTATTTAATAAACAGGTAAATAAAGGAATTTATTTCTATAAGCTGTTTGGAATAAAAGGTGTGAATGGCTTAAAGAGAGGTAGGAAACTGCACACAGCAAAGTTTTCATTAGTGCTCTTTAAACACTTTGGTCTAAAAAGAAGCCATGAATATGACTGCTGTGCACATCTCTATTTTTAGGGCCTTCCTAAATACTAATCTTTACCAGCCTCTCAGAAAAAAAAAAAAAAGATACTTATCTGTAAGTCTAATCTAAACTGTAAAGAGGCTCTTCAGTATCTGTGAAATAGATGAAATTGATTTTTTTTCATTTGCTTTGAGCATAATCTATTATAAAAGACAATATAAAAAGCTTTAATATTCATGGGTTTTCCTGAAACCTATCAAGGTAGTGTCACAATAATAGCTTTGGATTTTTTACCTTGGATTTTTTTCCTCCCTCTTTTTTTTTTCTTCGTTTTTATTACCCTCCTTCTTCTTTCCCTTCTTTTTTTGCCCTTCGTTTTTCTTTCCAGTTTTTCTTTTCCCTTTTTTTCTTTTATTCCCTGGTTTTTCCTGCCACTTTTTTCCTTTCTTTTTTCCTGACACTTTTTCTCTTCCTTTTGCCTTTTTTCTTCCCTTCCCCCCTCCCTTTTCCCTTTTGTTTTCTTTTTCTTCCCCCTTTTCTACTTTTTCCTTTCTTACCCCTTCCCCCTTTTCAATTTTTGCCACTTATATTTCCCCACTTTTTTTTTTCCCCTTTCACATCCAATTCCCTTTTCCACCCTTTTTCTTTTTTCGCTTCTCGGTGCCTCTCTCTGGCGCTGAGCTGCCGAAGCATCGAAACCACAGGGGCGCCTTATCCACCTGTCCGGGCAGCCGCGGTAATTCCGCCCGGGAATTTCTGTCTCAGCATCCCGCACCGCTGAGCCTCACACACTTCCCTCCCTGCCGGAGGCGCGGGCAGCAGCGACCCACGGGGATGAGGGAGTGTCCCCAGGGATGTCCCGGGGGTATCCCCGAAGGTGTTCCCAGACGTGTCCCGGGGACTCCTGGGGGCGTCCCCAGAGATGTCCCAGAGGTGTACGGGGGTGTCCCGGGGGTATCCCCGGGGGCGTCCCCGGAGGTGTCCCGGGGAGTCCTACGGGTGTCCTCCGAGATGTCCCAGAGGTGTCCTGGGGTGTCCCCAGAGGTGTCCCAGAGATATCCCGGGGTTGTCCCCAGAGGTGTCCCAGGGGTGTCCCCAGAGATATCCCGGGGGTGTCCCCAGAGGTGTCCCCAGAGGTGTCCCGGGTGTGTCCCGGGTGTGTCCCGGGGGTGTGGCGGCGCGGGCTCGCGGGAGGGCCGGCCGGCGTTGCCGGGCAATGGAGGCGCGCGGGAGGCGTTGGCGGGCGCGGGCCCCCGCCCCCGCGCGCGCGTCAGCGGGAGGCGGACCGCACCGCCATTGGCCGGCGGGGCGGCGGGCGGCGCCGCGCGCATTGGCCGGCGCGGGGTCACGCGGCGCGGGCGGGGCCCGTGACGCGCGCGGCGGCGGAGGGGGCTCGGCTTGTCAGGTAGGGACGGTCCGCGCGCGCCGCCCTCGCCCCGCCGGCGCCGCGCCCGCCCCGCCCCGGCCCGGGAGCGCCGGGAACACCGGGAGCGCCGGGACCCCCGGCCGGCACGGGGGCGCGGGCGGGCCCCGCGCCGGCTCTACCTGCGGACGGGGCGGGGCGGGGCGGGCACCGGCGCCGCTCGCGGTTCGCTCCGCCGGGGAGGCGGCGGCGGCGGCGGCGGCCGCATCCGGTCGCGTCCCGGTGGCGTCCCGCGGGGAGGTGTCAAAGGCGCCGCTCGCCCGGCGGCGGCTCCGCCCCGGCGGGGCTGGGGCAGCGCGGCGGGCGCGGATCCCGCCCCCTCCCCGCGCCGCCGCCGCCGCCGCCGAGGTCCGGGCGGGGGCAGGCGGAGGGCGGGCCCGGCCCCGGTCCGGCGGTGCCGGGCGTGTCTGCTCCCTTCCCGTGCTCCGGCGGGGCCGGGAGCTGCGATGTGTGACCATCCCTGCTTCCCAATAAATGCAACAGCCCGAGGCAGTCGGTTTGGGCTTTTGAGTTCCCTTCCTCCTCGGTGCCGCCTGACAGTTGTGTACAGCACGGTGGCTCCCTGAAATTCTGCACTAGTGTTGGAGCCTGCGTTGGGCCTTGTTAGTGCCGCTGCCCTGGCGCTTTCTGTGTGCGCTTTAATGCTTTGTGTATTTGAGATTTTGGTATCTGCACGGCTACTGAATACTCATGTTTAGTGTTCGAGAATGGATTACACAGAAGGGCATTAAACATCCCTTTTCATTTTGGAGTATGTTTCTGTTTGATTGGACTTCACTTGAGCCCGTGGCCTTTACATGCACATGGAGTGACACATCCTGTGTGAGCACCAGGGGTTTTGTAAGACCTTTAAAACAAGCCAGCTCATTTTTTTTTCTTTGCAGAAGGGCACCACTGCTTCACTATAGGTGAAATAATTTTTTCCTGCTTTGAAACAGACCTGCTAAAAGTAGCTTTGGTGCTCTGATCTATTGTACTGCAGATTCCTTCAAGAAGTTGTAGTGTGAAAAAAAGCAGGGGTGATGGATGAAACTTCTTGACCAAAAAAATTGATTGGGTCTTAAAATAAGTTTATTAAAATCTGTTAATTTGACTTGCTCCATAATACCCAACAAGGAGATTACTTCTATAGTTTATTTATGTGTTAGTCTTTGAGAATTTCAGAGGTTCATGCATTCATACATCATGTGATCACAGTCAAAGGAAATTGCAAATGATGGATTGGTTGAGTTAGAGTAATGATTATTGTTGGTGAGACCAGTGTATGTTCCCTCATTTTACAAATTCCATGTAATGTGTTGACAGAAATTGTCAGTACAGTTACAACTTGAAGATATACACGTGTGGAATGTTAACCCCACTGAAGTTGGGGTTTGGAGATATTTCTTTGAGGAAGAAGATCAAGTCACTTATGTACAAGGTCACTTGCTAGCTGAGCAAAAGCTAAGTTATCCATCACATTTCTGATTTTCTACAACTTTGTGTCTTGTGTAACTTTGTGTCACAACTGGGTCCTTCCTAGTTCGTCAGTTTGGATTGCTAGTGTATAAAAATGTTCGTGTAGAAATAATTCTGACACTTGAAAGCAAGACAGGCTGGAGAAGGCGATGAATAATATGGAGAATAGAAATTTTCTGTTCCTCTGGAGTTGTTTGATAGAACTTAAAGATTAACGAGCAAAAAAAAGATAAAAGAATGTATCAGTGTGTGAACAAGATGTTGAGCCAATTTCGTTATCAAAGAGCTTTAGTGATGCAAAGGAGCGGTGGCCTTTGTTAAGAGAGGAGGAGAGGTGGCATTTGCTTCACTAGATTAGAGATATTTAACTAAGAGCATGAAAGGGAGGCAAGTGGCTACAGGAGGTGCACCGCAGTTAGGTAACATGGGATGCATTTCCATACTTAAAATGTTCGGTGTTACTCTTCCTGCTGTGGGGAGCAGAGGTGCTTTGGTGGTACGAAGTTATGTCGGATGCGAGAGTGGGACAGGCATTTGGTGGCCTGTTCTTTGTCCATGGGGAAACCTGTGTCCCTGCCCGGTCTGCCCTCCTCATTGCCGCCTGTCCCCGGTGTTCTCTCAGCTGGGAAGCGGCGGGGTGTGAAGGAAGGTATGTTTGCCATGTCAGGCTGAAGGCGGAGAGAGCTGGCAGCAAGCCCGGAATTGCTCCATACAAGGAGATGGGCTAGGAGCATGAGGTCATCACTTCACAAGGAGGAGGTTTTTCTGCAGTGTGTGGGAAGTAGGTCTAGGAAAAGGAAAAGAGATCTTTTTGCTGGCGGGGAGGAGAAGCAAAGCAGTAAGAGAAGAGAAGAAAGCCTAAATGCATTCCAGTAGGAAGTAAACTGCGTATATGCTCCTATTCTAAGATAAAACTGCTCGCTTAGTCCTGGCCTAATTATATTGTTGATGTATTTGCCTTGTGAAGATGGATTTCAAAAACTTTGTGGAGAGCTTTATTCTACTGTAGAGATAGTTTTGGAATTGTTGAGTATTCACCATTTTACTAGAGAGTTAAAGGATTTAAAATTCTGTGCAAGATGCAGAAAGTTCCTGCTGTTTAACATTTGTGTCAGGTAAATGTAGCATTTCTTTGAAAAGGTTTATTTTGGGAACTTTTTTGCAGTAGTGAATCAGTGAAATTTGTA
Source organism: Sturnus vulgaris (assembly GCF_052056855.1). NCBI lineage: Eukaryota > Metazoa > Chordata > Aves > Passeriformes > Sturnidae > Sturnus > Sturnus vulgaris. The sequence continues at coordinate 13,623,876 of NC_142283.1, read as the reverse complement.
GCTTTGTTTCCAGGGTTTGAGAGAAGATAAGATAGTAACTTCTCATTTTAAGAGCTATGTGTATGGTCTCATATGGTACATAGGAAGTTTTGGTGAGGATTCTTAAAAACCAGCAAGAGTCCTTCTAAAATTAATTGTATTTTTGTGTTTGAGGTTATAATTTTTTTCCTTGTAGGCCAGCTTCATTGGATGGAAGGCTTTGATTGCTGTCAGTTTGTAGCATGACATCATATTTGTGACCATTACTGTAATTCTTTTCTCTTTTCTCCTGCAAGTTTAAATGCAGAATCCAGTTTGGTGTAAGGAGTCTGAAATAATAGGGAATTTTTTAATTCCTGTGTGTTTCTCTAATGATAATAAAAGTAAATTCCCAATAATTTAGGGTTTAATGCTGTTTTTAATCTAAGTGAGGGAACTGTACCTGGTGACATCATTCTTCGGATTTCAGATTGCTGTTTGCTCTATAGTAACCAGCTTCCCTTGTATTGCTGCTTTCTACACTTGAGAGAAAATGCCAGGTGCTTTAGCCACATACAATTTCAGACTTTCTTCTTCATACCTAAGTTTCTTACTAACCTGCTTACAATACTCAGATTTGTGTCATAGTAGTTTTTAGAGATAACTGTTTATACTTGTAACTTTACTTTAGTTCAGTGGCTGATTTCTGTCCCTATGTGTGGGTTTAACAGAATCACTGATCTTTGGAGAATGCTAGTTGGCTCTTTAGAATCTTGTTTGTTATGTGGGCTTGCTTGCACCTTGAGCAAAAAGAGTATTTTGTTAGGACTTCTGATATGGCTGCTCTTACTTTCTGCTGAGGGGACAATCACTGCTTGGACCAAATAATTCATTGAGGTTGTTGAAAGGGTAAATGTGGAGTAAAAGCACCAACTGCATACTGTGAGAGCTTTCTGTAATGTAGCTCTCTGTTAAGACAAACACATGAAACTGTCAGCTGTTGAGGAGGAAGTAGAACAATCGTGTCTACAATCGTGTTGATCTGTCCTTTAAGTATGCTGTACAATATTGCCTGCAAAATACTGTAGTCTACTTGCAACCCTCTCTTAGTATGAATTAGTAAGGAAATACTTAATGAATAGGTACTTAATGGTTCTCATGTATTTTACAGATTTCTACATGGCATTAAAATCTTAGTCTGAAGACAGGTCTTGCAATTGTCATTCCTTGATATAAAGAGTCTCACACCTATTTTTTCATACTGTGATTCTCTAAGTGATTTAATTCAACATGAGCTGAGACATTAAGAAATTAAGCTAAAGCATAAAACTAAATTACATAATTAAGACCTAATGAAAAATCAGTTATCTTGTAAGTGATGGCAACCTGTGAAAAGTTTGTGAATTGTTGCATATTATGTAAACATTCTTTGCCAGAAGCAGAAGTTAAATTCAGAGCAGTGTTAAAGTGCATCAATCATGAGCCATTTGTTCCCTGAAATTGCCTGTTTAGTAAATGAGAGGCACACAGTTATAGCAATGAGCCTGATAAGAGTCCTGAAGATGAGTCCCTCTGACATAGTGCTGAACCATACTCAGAGCACTCCATCCTCTCTAATAAATGAGTTGGGCATTTCTGGAGAAAAGCACTATGAAAGTAATTACACAGTCACACAGTGCATTTTCCAAAGAGGGTTTGCATCATTATTTTGTGAGTCTTTTAATTTTGTACTTGGTTTGTCAGCTTTGCTGCTTTTTGATAGTTCTGTTTATGCCTAACTTTTTGCTTTAGAAAATTTGGACAATCTTATTCCATACATTGACAGCATATTGTAGCTTACATTGTCTGTCATCACATTTGCAATGTTTGCTGTTTGAATTGAGAGTGGCAGTTATAAGCTGTTTTCTCTCTTAATAGAGAGCTGGAAAGGACATAGATTTAATGGTTGTATAATAAGACAGGAATTATTTTCTTGAATATTTGTTACTTTATTACTCAGACAACCTATTAATAATGTTTCAGCTGGTGGAGGCTTTTAGCTGCTACACTTGTAAATCACAAAATTCAACTTTGGTGAACTATAAACAAGTAGGAGTAGCATCATAGGATAAATCCTGATTTTTGAGTACATAAAGTTTGTTTTATCTGCTGTTACATTGTATACATTTGTTACATGATCACTGTAGTATATTGCTATTGTGTCTGCTCAAATACTGCTTTTTAGAATTATGCTAAAGCTTCCTTTCTATGTTTTGTGTGTCTTTCAGATAGCATCTGACTTCCTAGTTGTGACTTCTGCTTTGAAATGTTCATGAGTGTGAAATAATAACCCACAGCATTTGTAGTCTTACTGAGTTTCAGGAAGTACAGATGAGGGGTAAAGTCAGGCAAAGTGGCTAAGTTCAAAAACGTGACAGCTTAAGCATAGTAGAAATGGTATTTTTAAAACAATCAACAAAATGTGAGAATTGCAACGTTAAGGAAAATTGTACAAATTTGCAGCAGCTTTTTACTGGTTAAAAAATAGAAAACATTTTATGTCAGTGCTGTGAATGCTGTATTTCTTCCCAACTTTTATGAAATATCCATGATATGGTAGATAAACAGGAGTTCAGATAAAAGGAAATGCCTAATTTGCTAAATTAGAACAGAAAAACTGTTGGTAGTTGAAGTGTGCATCTGAAAAAGCAAACAGTTCTAAAGGGTCTGTAACAAAGATAGAGGTAAGCTATATAATACCCAGTTCTGCCTTTTGGATTAGGTGAATGTTGAAATTGGAGTGCAAAATCTCTAAGTAAATTTGAAGCTACTATTTTTATAAATTTAATTGGCATCCAGATAATCTGATTTATCTAAAAGATTTCTTAAAAAAATAGTATGAGAAGGTAATTATGTGCCATTCTTACTGAGTTCAAAATCTCAGTTTGTCAGTCCTTGTGTTCTTCCATGGATTCTTAGTTTACTGTGCTGCATGCCTTCTAGCTCTGCTTCTCTGGAGCCAGGTGGTACCCTCTGAAAGGAAGCCAACTATAGCTCAGGCTCTGCTTCAGCCACAACATGGAAACTCATTGCAGCACATTTGTGCCCTTTGCAGAGCAGTCTTCAGCAGGTATCCTGTCCATGTATGCTTTGTGACCCAAGGCTTCATGTTTCCAGATGGCATGCAGGGCATACTTTGTGCAAAAAAATCAGTCAAATGGGCTGTGATGTGGTGATTTCTTGTGCTCTAGTATTTCATCACCAAAGTCACCCCATCCAGGCTTGGGGAGCCTAAATGGGAATGTAGGGATTAGCATTGTGTGTCTGGTCAGTCTGTTTTTGAGAGGGAGGGGGAGCTGCCATTTCCAAAGCTCTGATTAAGCAGATGGTTGTCATCATTTGGCCATTACAGTAGCATGGCATGTGTCTCTCTACAGAATTCTTCTGACATTAAGTTAGGATTTCAGGTTTAGGGGTGCAGTCAAATTCCTTTCACATGTCTCAGAGCATAGTAAGTAATTCTGAGGGAGCTAAATAACCCTTGTCTACGGTAAAACATTATTGCCATCTCTAACTTGTTTCTGAATGATGCTATGTTATGAAGAATATTGTCCTTTTAAATGAAATATTGGCTGCCTGGTATAATTTCTGGAAAAAATGGTTTTGAGAGGCAGAAGGAAAGACTGGATATGAAATAATAGTCTATTGCAATAGAGATCAGATAGCTGAATCTTATTTATGGAAATAAATTTCCATGTGAAGATTCCAGGCATGCACATGCACTTCAGGACCACTTGTCCAGACACTTAGAAGATTATACCTATACCAGTTTTACCTGTTTGTAATAGCATCTATTAATTAAAACTCATACATTTTTCTAATGAGAGTAATATCCTTCAGAAGGAGTGTTCTTTATAATTAGGATAGCTGATGATATCCAAACAAAACTATCTGGAACTAAGAAAAGAATAGGTAGGTTTCATCATATATTTTGGTATATATGTGTAGAATGCATGTATTAAAATTTGTTATGTACTTAAAGCATGTAAGAAGATACAAATGCGTAGTTTAGTCATCTGCATTTCTGGTGAGAGTAACTATTCCATTTTATACAGAGAGTTATGTTATCTTCTAGGATATGGAGCATAGGAAGGAGCAGTCATTCGGTTCAGCAAACAAAGGCTTGAGGCAACACCTTTCACTGAACCACACCATATGTTCTATTTCCTGCAGCGCAACAGCCTGGAATAGCAGCAGCTGGGAAGAGGCAGAACTCTCTCACAGACCTGTAGTTCTCATGGCCAGTATTTTCTGTACAAAATACTGTGTCATCAAACTACGTTAAATGTGGTACTGATGCCTAGCGAGGCTACCTAGAACAGAGGCTAGACAGTGTTAAAGTAATAACGTAGGTATTTATTAAAAGGCCTTCAAAGGATTCACCTTGTGCAGTACAAGAGCCCCGCCGTGGCTCCACCCAAGATGGACGGTGTGTCATGAGTTTTCACACTTCTATAAGTATTGGTCCATTTATGTGTTGGGGTTAATTGTCCAATTACAGCTCCAGGTTATAAAGTCCCATCCTCCCAGATTGCTCACCTCAATTCACTGTTGTTTATACTTTTGAGCCTGAAAGCCTGAAACTGCAACGGTGTCCTTAGTTCTCAGGCTGGAAAAGGATTGTTTTGTCTAACTAAAATGTGAAGAGAACTTACTTGCACTTTAATGAAGTTCAGAGTTGCACACCAATGCAGTACATAAAAGCTAGAACTTAAGGTATCTTAAGAACTTAAGTACAATGATGCCAAGCAAATAAGTGACCTCGAGAAGACTGAATGAACAGTGAATTAACTAAGTAGAGGGTTTAATGAACCAGAAGGATGTAATTAGTTTAATGAAGGAGGAAAGAAGAACAAACATCCTGATTGCTCTTTCAGTTTCTTTCCAAAGAACAGGAAATACTTGGAACTAGATTATTTTTCTCCTGAGGAGACCACTATTGTCATATAGTACAGACTAATGTCAGATTTGTTATCTAATTGTCTTGTCTGAAGTGAGACGTTTTGGCCATAGGAAGAAATTAAATGCATCTAGACTTTTTAAAGTATTTCACATCCTGTGGATTTATCTTTTTCTATGGCTGTTCTTAAATCTTGAGGGCTAAGACAGTGCTAATGGGAGAAGCTTCTAGTAGTGTTTTGGATTTCTAAGTTGAAATGTGCAATGACAGCAGCCAGGTGAATTTTGGGATCTGAAGTCTTCAGGAGGAGTCTTAGGTGTAGCTTTGTGATGGTGAGAGATGCTCAGTAGGAGAATTCTTCAGTCCTGTTCCCCTGAAGAAATACCTTGGCAGCCTTGGTACTGAGGGTTTGCATGTGTATATTAGGCGTGTGCTAATTCTGACTTCCCATGTATTCATCTCAAGACAGATGGATATCAGAATGTGAAGCACTACTTCCAGAGGTTTGGGATATTTTATCAAATAAGGAACACTGCTTCCTACCTTCAGACTGAAGCATTTGGTATCTTATTGAAATCTAAATATTTAAAAGAAATCAGCAAAGAAATAAGTTAACGGTGCCTAGAATAATTATTTAGTCAAGATGGCTACTATAGGTACTTTTTAATTTCAGTGTTGACTTTTTCTAGACATTGTTTCTACCTTCACTAGTCATCTAAGACAAGAAATCTCTTGAAAATGCAATAGTTAATTATTTTTAGCTGCTCCTTTTTCCTCAGAAGTTTCTTTAATGCATTGTATAATACACCCTTTAAGTGAGTGTGAGTAATTGATGTATTTTTTATTCTGTTTTCAATTTGTGGCCAATTTTTGGACATTTTGACATCATGTATTTTTTTGTAATTCTGGAACAGTCCTTCTCTTTAGCTGGTAGCATTGGCTTAATAGGGCTGGAGAGGCATAGTTCCTGCCCTGTGATAGTCGATTTTAGCAGCCTTACCCTGCTTAATCCATTTTTCTTTTAAGATCTAGTGTGGAGATACATGTTGCAACACTACGGAATTGAGAGTTCAGTGGAAATTTGTTGGTCAGGAACTCTCTGTTGAGGCCATACTTCTCTTTGCCTTTCCTTGAGTCCTGGAGCTGAAAGTGTAATTCTTGGAAAAATAGAGGAAGGAAAGTTGTTTTTTTTTTTCTTGTAAACTCACGAAAGGTAATGAGAAGCTAGGCGTGTTTACATTTGAAAGCAAAAGAAGGGTATGTGGCTTATTTTGTCTCTTTTTCAGAGTTAACAAAACAACAGAAGAGTCTTGAAGTAGCAGTGACAGGATGTGACTTGTGTCAGCTAGACTAGCTTTTTTCTTCCTAACCTGTATCTGCCTTGACCTTCTTGTTTTTCTGCCTGGTGAGTCTTGCTATTCAGCTGTGACTGTGAGGTAGCAACTTCTACGGGGTGGAAACAAAACTGGTTGAGTAACTGCACTTAAAAAGCACTTACTGCATGGTTCACTACCAAATGTCAGCTCTACCTTTTGCCCATTCTTTCACAGAAGGCCTGAGATGATAAAGAACATGCTGAGCAAGTTACCAGGCCATGGGAAGTAGCAAACAGCTGAAGGTGTGGTGGAGAATGAGACTATTTACTGACTAGTCTTTAGGCCAATAGGGGATGTCATCTGGAGCGTGGCAGGGGTCTGTGAGTGTGAAAGCTCGCTGGCTGGCTGTAGGCTGGACAGAATGAATGTGTGGTGGGGGAAGATGAAGTTCTGTGGGAAAAGAACATGGATTTTTTTGATAATGAACAAATAAGGATATATTTCCAAGTTGTTAGGAGGAGGGTAAGCACTTGAGTAAGGAGCTTGAAAGTAATTTGAACTAATCTCTCTGTTCTTGTCAGAGTGGTCCCACAGTACTCCACTATTTCAGCTGCTGGCTTCTTATGTGAGATGGAGACCAATTGCAGGGTGTTTAGAAGATAGCAGTGGTTTAGAAAATGGTTTAAAATGAGAGATTGAAAAAATTAGAATTGTGTCTTGTGACTGTAGACGAAGAATCTGGGAGCTGTGTCTGGACTTTTATCTGTTCTGCTTTTTTTTTTTGACTGCTGATAAGTGCAAATCCTGTTCTTTGATGAAGCCCACTGCTTATTATTTGTGTTTATTTTTAATAACATCCCAGCTGCAGGAGGAACTGCTAAGGAAAATTGTGGTCTAAGGAAAAAAGGTGCAGAGATGGGAGAAGGAGAGTGCACTGTTTGAGGATGTTTGTACATGACCAAATAAAATCCATGTAGCTCAGTACTTGCTACTGTCAGATAAGAAAGGGCTATTGACAAAAATGTAGAGTAATAGTTCCTGTTCTACTTTTACACTTTGGAGACATCTTGAGATAGAACTCTTGCTGTTCTACAGATCTGGTTTTTAAATGAATTTTTAGAATAATTTTGTACTTCTTTGTTTCGTGGTCTCAGAAGTATCTTTAGGCATTGAATGATCGCATTTAATTATTTACTGGGCAAAGAAAGACATGAGAACAAGTTTTTAAAAATTTCAACTGATGTTCTCAAGTTCTTCTGGAAAACACTTCAGCCATCTGACATACCATATCACTTTGTGCTATAATGATTTTTTCTTTTGATGTACTTTGATCTTACACCTGTCATTCTTACCTGTTTCGTGAGATAAAAATTCTCATTTCTCTGTGTGTAAGCTGCTCCATGCTATGATCAATATTACCTATATCTTTTTTTTGGTGCTTTATGTTTTTCATGAGATAGAAGAACTTGAACATACAGGAATACCACTAATGCATCAGCAGCATAAGACCATGTTATGTTTTCCCTTCCCTTCATTAAAAAATAGTCTAACATTCCGGATGGTTTCTAACCTGACTGTTTGAAAGCCCTGAACAAATGTTTTTGGAGGCGTGTGTTCTACAGCTTTTTCTGGTACTGTTATTCAGTAACTCCTACCAGTGTATTATGTTGCGTTTATTGACATGTGACTTCATCTGCTGTTTTCTGTGCTTACTGCTCAGTGTTCTGAGGTTTGGCAGGTTTTGTAATGACCTATTGGTTTTGATTAATTATAATAATTTTGTGTAAAGCACAGATGCTTCTATGATGATATATAGTCAGGTAACCATTCTGAAGAGCAGCCCAAGTCCTGGCACAGATTATGGTGAGGCTTCTGATCTGTCTCCCCTGTCAATCTCTGTTTCTTAAGTCTTACCCTGCAAGGTCTTCAGTTCTCTAGTAGCTTCCTATCAGAGACATCAGCAGAAATTTCCCACTTCCAACACTTTTCCACAGGATTCTTGATGCCTTCACAGAACTCTTCAAATTGTGAAACATGATTTTGCTCTGCAAAAGCTACAATTTTTTTTGTTTTTCTTTTGAATTATTCTAGTCTACAGATTCTTAGGCATGGTTTTAACCACCTTATGCAGTATCAGAGTCAGACTGTGTTTTGCTTCTTCTGATTGCCTTGTCACATCTGAAAAAATTTGATCTGTTTTCCAGTCTTGATTATTCTTTGCTTGGATCACCTTAAACCTAAGTTTTTGCAGAATTAATAATTTGGAAATTTGATAGCTGATACTTAAATGCTTTGGCTCAATCGCATCTGACTCTAGTGAATTCTTTCTATTAATATGATATTTTTAATTGCTTCTCATATACTTCATTTTTAGAAAATGCCATACATATATCCTAAATCTGAAGAGGATCTGTTTTGGGGTTTGGCCTTAACTGTCGTGGTAGTGATTTCAGAAAAACAACAGGTCATCTAGGCTTTCTGTTCTGTCTTTATCTTCCCACAAATTTGTGTTTTATATCTTCATTAGCTAGTGGATTATTGGATTGAGGTAGCAAGATGTTTGTGGCTATCAGATTCTGCTATGTTTGAACTCAGAAATAGTGGAAATTCTGGGAGATTTTATTGCCTTCTGAGAGATGCCTGTGCAATTCGTTGGAAAGCCTTTATTATGCTTCCATGTACTGGCTAGTGTATACCTATCAATTAGACTCATATTGGACTTGCATTACCAGCTTTAAGTTCTACTAATGACCTGTGTGATGAAAAAAATGCACATAGGTGCATTTTATTGCAATAGTAACTGGAGTTCTTAAGAAAAAATTGGTTTGCATTTAATTTTCATACTAACAAACAAAATTCTGCACTCTTAAATGTGTGATAGACTAGCTCTTAAAAAAAAAGAAAAAAAGAGGTGTGTCCATTGTTTGTGTTCAGGGAACAGAAGATAGAACTTTTTTTGTGTTGAAGTGGCTCCAATCTGTTGTTTCATTTCATAAATGGAATGTTTTTTGATAGATGGAATTTGATAAATGTGGCTTCATTTTACCACATGCAATTTTTAACATCTGCTTGAACCTTTAATGTGCCCAGGGGCTGGTGGTGATGTTTATTCCACTTTCACAAGTCCCATTTGAAGGGGACTGGGACTTGTGTTCCTGTCCAGTGACAGTCTGGTTTGTATAGGTGTTAGAAAGACCGGAGCCAAATTTTCTCTAATGTTTTGCTCCTGCTTATACTTTTTTGCTAGTGGAGACTTTCCCTTGGGCTTTGCAACTTTGGAACACATGATTTTATGTCTGTTTTTCAGAAATGTGATGAATTTTATAACACTTGTAACCTCTTGCATGTTTTTTTTCTCCTTTCCTATCGGCTTGCATAGTTGCTGTTCCTTTGCAGTGCCTGAATCCTAGCATCACTTAGTCTTTTCTATTTTTGGTCATGGAGAATAGAAGTTTTGTATTTATATTAGGCAGTTCATTGTTTCTCAAAAGTCACTGAGTAGACAGAAAGGAATACTAAATAATGCCTGCTTGAATGTGAATTAAGACTTTCCCTTCTGAAGGTTTTATAAACGTCTCTGTGATCACTGCTTTGTTTGAAATAACGGAGATTTTGGAAATAGTTTTGCTTTCTTCACCCCTACACACTGTGTCATTCTTTCAGTTTTGCTTTATGCGTTTCTTCCTATGAGGCCATTGCTAAACTGTTATGGAATGTCTCATTTGAAGTTAGACATTGTAATGTGAGATTATGAGAGAATCCTTATCATCATCCTTATCCTTATCATGAGTCTACATGTATACAGTATGCCTTGCACTTGTAAGCTGTGTGCAAAGCTTGTTCCTTACCATTTTTAAAATTCAGTGGATTTTTTTTCTTAAGATAAATCCTCAAAACAGTTCTGTGTCAGTTTGCTTCACCTAAATTGCAGTCTACAGTTACAACTTGAAATTTTGGTCTTGCTAGTCATCCTGACTTCCTGACCTGTTAATATTCTAGCTATTAGACTAGTGAGAGCCAGATAAAAATGTGTCTTGAGTGGTTCCTTTTACTTGTTGTTACTTGTTTTCTTCCACTTTTATGAAAATACTAATACTAACTTGATCTTTCATATAACAAACTTTCACCTTCCATGCTTTCATTTTTCTTGTTAATGGGTTTCTGTTTTCATTTTACCAAGGGCAAGGTTCAGAAATAAATAAAATTGTCTAATTTTTCAGCTACAATATATTTGTCATAAAAAATTCCAAGAACTAAAAAAAAAAACTTTTACATGTGTAGAGGCAAAATTATTTCTTCACTCAGAATTATGAAGTGATAGCATACTACTACTAGCAGTCCTTTGAGAAATCTGTTCTTTTCTTTTAGTTGAACTGTCTCTATTTATTAAAAAAAGCAGCTGGATTCTGGTAATAATCTGAAAATACAGGGCAATTTACCTAAGTCTGAGTTTTGCAACGTATTTGAAAATGCTGAGATAGTAAAAGAAGTTTGGTATGTTTTTCTTTCACAGAGTCCCCAGAAAAGAAAAAAACACATATATTTCAGTAGGTGAAAATCAGAGGAAGTAGCTGCTGACATAGGAGAACTGTACTTAAAGGACGTTTCTGAAGGAAAACTTTTAAGGTATGTGAGCTAATTTATGCTTTGCAGAAAAGCCTTCCTGAAAATTAGCTGCCTGCTTTGCTTTGAGTGGACCAGTATTTCAAATCAGCTTTGAAATAATCTAAGGCTAACTTGTATTACCACTTCAGATATTTATTGTTGGCAAAAGCTCTGCAGAAGGATTAGTTTTACTAGTTTATGTTGTATACATCATATCTATGCATACAAAGATGATATTATGTGATTAGTGAAAACAAATGGTAGGTAATGCATATGTTTTGTGTTTCATGGTATTGTGCATTCCAGTAGCTCCTACACTAACACAATTGTTTGACTAGTTTTTGTTTAAGGTGTGGATGGAGTGCTAAGAATTATTTATTTCATTATTTTAATGGAATATAACTACTGTAAGCCTCACATTGAGAAATTGAGAAGGACTGTCTAACAAATTGATAATCTATTGTAAAAATGCTTTTAGTTCAGTACAGAAGCCTTGATTTTGAAGATTTGGCTCCTGAATCCAAATCCCTTTTCTTTTTTGACATATTTTAATGTTTGTAGAAAGTGTTTGCAAAATAAGACATTCTGTATTCTCTGTGATTTGGAGCCTATACAGATTTAGGAGTAATCTAAATTCATAAACAGCATGTGACGAGTGAGAGAATCCAGATCTGTGATGTGCTTTCCTATTCTGAATTTAACTGGGGGCCAGGTATACTTTCTGGCTTTGTGTTTTTTAGTTGCCAACTTTGTCACTGGTACTGTGAAACCACAAGTTCCAAATAATGCATGTAGATCCGTCCTTATTTTAAGATTATCAGTCACAACCTTGGATTGTGTAATTGATGTAATTGATGGCAATATGTAGCATAAGGCACCAGTTGTTATATGTATAGGAGGGCATCTTGTGAGAGTGTTGCATTGCACATGCTCTGTTCCTCCTTGCTTATTTGATTTCAGTCAGTGTCTCATAGAGCATGGCCACTTTCATGTGTCACAGACAGATTGCAATCTTTAAATTAAATGTTCATTGGTTGTGGAAACTACTTTCTTCAGAGTTGCTGGAATCCAGGAACATGACTAACTGGAACACTGGCTTTATTTCCTGAGGGGGTGTTACAGTACTGAAGGATTATGTGACTACCATTGAAGTTTTTTGCTGTTAGGCTGACAAAATTTAACATTGATTTGTTTGGAATCTGACTGCACCACTGTATTGGTAGTTGAGAAAAATTTTAAATTATCTTTGGTAACTCTACTTAAATTTAGGCCAGTTTGAGATCTGGTTGCTCATTCACACTATGTTATTAAATGTACATTCAGGGTGTACTTCCTGTGAATGGTTAGTTCATTGTTTTGAATTTAACACTATAAAGAAAGTAAGTCCTACTTTCTTGGAGTTGTCCATGAGACATATTTTACTCCTAAGCCTAACAAATACTGTTTTACTAACTTTCGTGTGCAGTTATATTTTTAGCCATCTCTGTCTATATGTCTATATCCATCTTATATTTCAAGATAATTTAAAAAGCTGAAATTCATTTATCTTATTTGGTGGTACTGGTATTTTACTGCTTTTACAAAATGTGCTATAATTCTGTTTGAAACTTCACTGACATGTCAAGTTATGCATTCTTTGTTCACATGTGGAAAAAGAGATAAACCTCATGGGTATCTACCAGAAGCAGAAGAAATCTCTTCACAGTAAGAGTAAAGCAATTCTTGAAGGTTTTTTTTCTGTATGAATTTAGCATATCATGTTTGTTGTTATCACTTCTCCATCTGGCTTGTTCTAAAACATTGTCATCTCTGTTTTTTCGGTTAAGATAAAATACTCTCCCATGTTTTTTTGACTTTTTTTTTTCTCCCCAGAATAGCTCTCACCCAGTATTTTCATCTTTTGAACATCAGAGAAGAAAGTATGTTTGTGTCTCAAACTCCTCTTATCTCATACAAGTTCCCCATTATATTTTTTCTGGGTTCAGATTTTTCTGTTTTTGCTGATTTCTCAATTTTGCCAGTAGTCTGTGTTTGCAAAATATGTCTGGGAATCTTTATCTTTCAGTATGAGTATTTTAATGTTGTATGGTAAAGCCAGAAAATATGGGAATATTAGTATTCCATAATCCAGTAGCTGTGAACATGGGGAAGTACAAGGAGGACCATGAATAGCACCATGAATCATACCATGAATAGCAGCCCAGCTAGTTTGCTGTTCTTAAACATCTTCTGGTGGCATCTTATGGTTGGAGACACAAGGCTGATCTAAATGCATCGCTGTGCCCGGTGGTCACTGAAATACTCTGTTGTATTGGTCTGACCCTGGAGGGCATCTGTCATCTCCTCTGTGGCCAATAACAAGGGAGATACCTAACTTGGAAAATTACCTGTCTGTACTGGTGCCAGATATTGTCTTTTTGAATACTGGCCTTTCAAAATGTGCTTGTGTTTTTTAAGAGCATTTGAAAATCAGATTGTGTGTTTATGTGTTTGGTAAATCTTACAGTTCTGACTTCAAATTAATAAGTTGTTTAAAAAGTATTAAAAACCATTTAAAAAATCAGAAGTGGTTTTAAGTAACAGAATTGGTTTTTAGCTTATCAAAAGTTAAGTTTAGTTTAGTGGCTTAGATCTTGAATACTTCTTCACTACTTCTTTGCCTCCACAATAAAGCACTTGAATTTGGCTGGATGTCTTGATTGAACATCTTTCTTAATTTATGTTGGAGTCACATGGCAGCTGGCTTACCCATTTGGGAATCTTCAAGTCTGTATCTCGTTAGTTTTAGCAAATCAGAATTTTATCACTTTTGCAAAGCAAATTTTTGATGTGCTGCTTCTGTCACAGTGCAAGGAATAATTTAAAACAAAGACCAGAGTCCACTGTGTGTGTACAATTTTTGCCTATGTATCGAGGCATCTAATGGAGGAATTGGAAATATCTGATTACTGTAACTTAGCAGGATGGAGTGAGATATTTTGGGTCTTTTGTTCTATTGATTTTTGTAATCTTATGGCTCCTTTGTAAGTCACTAGAAGCAGACTGAAATATCGCATGCTGAGAATATTTCCTCCTTCCCTTGCCATACTGCCTTCTCAGTAAGAAACAGAGGCTGGGGTATAAGTGAGCAAGCCATTACTTTACTCATAACATAAGGCCAAACTTCATTGTGAGATTCAGTTCCTATATCTTTTAAATCTGTATGTAAGAAAACAAGGATACTATCTTTTGTCATGGCTGTTGTGCTAGGAGAGTTAGGTGATGTGCTAAAATGGGGTAAGAGAAAAACGAAAAATCATAAAAGTGATCTAGATCTAAAGCGCATTGAAAATTCACTAGTGCAGCTTTAGTCGTGTTAATAGACAGGGGCTTTAAGATTTTTTTCTTTGGTTCGTGTTACTGAAATGTTTGTGGTTCTGCAAGAGTATTCTTGAATTTTAACTGCGGAGGTATTTTCATTAATGCTATTAATAATGACATAATTTGTAAATACAGCCAACATAAACTGTTTACTGTTGCTGTGTATGACTGAATTCCTAGTCATCAGGAATAATTCTGACTAAAATGTGCAGCTTCAAATTAAAGAGCTTGTGAAAGCTTACAGGTTTGAAGTTACTCATACAGCCTTGACTTTTCTGTATTGTGCAGATACATAGTAATGTGGCACTGTTGTAGTTTTCTTTTTTGGATCTTCGTTTTGTTATGTACCATGGTTTGTGTTCCTGAGAATAAACACAGAGTACATGAGGCTTATTTCAGAGGCTGCTTGAGGTTCTGATTTGCAAAATCTTCAGAAGTTTTGTGCAGTAACTGAAGCCAATAACATATTTATTTTTTCTGAATACCTAACATGCTAAAAATGCTAGGCACTCTAAAAAGTCTGTCTTTTAGCCTTGTACATACCAGTATGAGCTGCCACACTGTTGACATTAGTTTATGTATTTCAGTTCTTAATGTAAAATAAGAATATTAGTCCTACTTCCTTCAATGGACTGCTAGGAAGGTAAACTTGTTAATGTTTGTAGAACACTGCTAATTTAAGTGATAATGTGCAAAGCCTGTGAAGAAATAGGTATTCTGTGTTAAAAAGAGCCAAGACTTTGCTGTAGTGCAGGAATTAATGAATAGGCTGTGGCTGCACTGCAGTCTAGAGATAAGGGTTGCAGTTTATCTAAGTTTATCTTACCTAGTTGAAGCTGGTGAGTATAAGAACAGGTAGCTGGTGTGTACACGGAAAAGAGGGCTCAGCCCTCGTTACAAAACTTTGTGCAAGAGTGTGTAGGAATTACTTCTTTGTGTGGTTTCAGCTCTTCCAAAATGCAGCTGTGTGTTTATCAGCATCAGACGCAGGTATTTCAGAGCTAATTCTAGCAATGTGTCTTTGACCTTTGGTTCTGCTACAGCTTTTCATAAGGCAGCATATCTTATCTGTTTATCAATCATACTTTATGTTACTTTGGTACAGTAAATCTGGACTGTCCTAGGGTAAAACGGTACGAACTAAAGAGCTCTGACCCAGGGGACCCGTGTATGGTTGGATGTGAAACCTGCTTTAGGGTATTTTCTGGTTTTTGGGAGGTTGAATCTGCAGGTTTAATGGCCTGTTAACATTGGGTTTAGGAGCAAACTAGTTTCTAAGTAGTTACTAATTTCCTGTAGATGCAGTGCCTGAGAGCTGGTGTTTTATTTGGATTTTTCTGTGGTCATAGGACAGTAAACATGAGAAAAAAATGTTTGAGGTCACCAGGAGTAGAAAAGTGCGGTTGACAGCTTCTCTGGAGATACTGCTAGCTGTACTTGTTTGGTTAAATATGTAGATTGGTCTTCTGCGTTTGTCTCCAATGCTGTTATGTTTTCTTTCATACTATACTTTAAGTTAGAGAGGGACATTTTTTCAGAAATGGAAGTTGGAGGGAAGTTCTAAGGCTGAAATCTTTTCCAGTCAGAGTCTGGTGTTCCAAACAGTGCTCTGAGCCTCCTTTCAGTTTATGCTGAGGAGGTAAATGTATGTAGTTAATCTTATGATTAGGTTATTTTAGGGTTTAGTCATCAATAGTTGCTCTTTGTCCCACCAGAAGTTTTTCTTTTGATAATTGTCTCATCAGTCTTGTTCTCCTTTCAGATGTGGTGAAGAGCCTGTATTTTCCCCTGTGTGGTATATAGTGCCTTAAAAAATGGGGTTTGGAGGTGACCTGAAGTATTCTCATGATGCTTTATTAAAACTGCAAGACTGGGAACTACGACTGCTGGAAACGGTGAAGAAATTTATGGTAATGAGAGTAAAAAGTGACAAAGAATACGCATCCACTCTACAGAATCTTTGTAACCAAGTAGATAAAGAGAGCGCTTGTCAGTTGGATTATATCAGCAATGTGTCCAAGGTAAGACTGAAGTATTTTGAATTGGAATATCCATGGGTTCTGTGTTTATTTTGTTATTTTGGATTGAGTTAGATTCCTATGCATTCAGTTTCTTGAGAGTTAATGTTGCCAAAGTGTTTAAAGTGGATTCTTTTCGTTTCTTAGTGAAATATGCAGAAGTTGAGCTCTAGTCTTGCTTTGAAAAAAATTAACTAAATGAGAATCAATCCTTATTTTGAAATTCAGTATTTTACATAAGTAGGTTGAGCCTGCTACTTTGTTTAGTGCTTTGAAAATCAAGTATGCTACAGTACGCTTTTCTTTTAAGGTAGGAACTATTGTTTATGTTATATAGAATTTGTGACAGAAATAGCAAAATGCCAGGAAACCAAGGCAAAGCCTAGAATTCCAGCTGTTACTCACACTGCAGCACATGTTGTAAGAACAAAACATTAATCCAGGATGTTTCTCGTAATTGTGAGGTTATTTTGTATTCTATTTCAAATAAGTGTGCCGACTTTTTAAAAAGGTAAGGTTGTTTCTTCTCCAAATTACTGGTTTTCA
Organism: Sturnus vulgaris; assembly: GCF_052056855.1. NCBI lineage: Eukaryota > Metazoa > Chordata > Aves > Passeriformes > Sturnidae > Sturnus > Sturnus vulgaris. The sequence goes on along the minus strand of NC_142283.1, from coordinate 13,607,134 downwards.
GATTCAGAGCGAGTACAAGTAAATGTAATGATGCAGCAAACTTGCTTTATCACCTGTTTGAAAATTTTACTCTGGACTTGGATTCTCTACTGACAAGGGGAGACTATTCTGTTTTGATGGCTTATTCAGTTTCTGGTGTTCATCCTCATTTTCTCTTTGCAGGAAAACACCCTTTCTGGGTCAGTTTACATTTTAGTCACAGCAGTTTTTATGTTGTGGACTTACGGAGTGGCTGCTTGGACAGTGGCTGTGGTGTAGCATTAGGAGCAGGACTGTTCCTTGTGCAGCAGGATAGATGTATACAGGGTTAAAGTGGCTGTGTGTGACTTGAAAGCTGTGCTGCTATAGCTGGCCTGCTTCAGCAATGTGCAGTGTTTATATATAATATGTTCTGTTGTTTCTTCCCTGCCCCACAATAATTCTTGCCTTGTAAATTGAAATACTGCCCTTTTTTTTTTTTTTTTTTTTTTTTTTTTTTTTTTAATTGGCCCAGAGTATTTAGCATTATAAGGTATAATCAACCATTAACTTTCACAAAGGTATCTCAGTTTAGGAACAGTTCATGTTAATAATATGAGCACTTCTTGTGAGCAGATAAATTAAAAAAATCTGAAGATCTGACTTAAACCATTCTTAAGTTCTTTTTGGTTTTGAAAGAGGCGTACATGCCACATTTTGAAATCTTGTCTTGAACAGAGACACTCAAGTTGTCCATCAGCATAATTTTAATTCCCTTTTTTTTCTCTTAAAGAGGTGTAATTTTTCACTAAGGCATATCTCTGATTTCTACTTTCTTATATAACAGCAAAAATATTCATATGAACTGGCAGATTTTTTGCATAGGCTTGCCTTAAAAATTCACTGACACCTTGGATTTTGAAGTTGTGTAGTGACACATTATTTTACTGGTTTTGGCAGTTAAGGAGCCTGAATTATTGATTAATTTACTAATCTCATTCTAATTTATTTTACTCTTTTGTGATACTTTTTTCTCTCTTCCTGACATTTTACAGAACCGAAGAATGATGCAAATATTATCGGACATGAGTCTAGTTTCTTACATCGTCTAAGATATAAAATATCTGTATTTGGTATTGTGGTATTGTTTGACATTTTGTGGCATTAAAATCCAATAGCAAGCTATTTAATTTTTCATGGGTTTTGTTTGTTTGGTTTTGTTGTTGTGGTTGTTTCTTTTGTTTTGATCTCTAAGTATACAGTAAGAGTGAACACTTAGAAATGGTGCTTGGGAAAATCTGCCTTCTGTATTTTTTTGTCATGTGGAAGCAAGTAAATTTCCTGGAAGGCATGGAAGCAGCAAGTGCTAAAGCTAGAAAAGAGGTGTTTTTAAGAGCTTTCAGGCTGCTCTTGTGTATATATCTGGAAAATAGTGCTAAACCAAACAAACCAAACAATAATGTATTTTATTGCATTTGTTGGATTGTGGTCATTTTTGTGGAAGGAAGTTCTCCTGTTCCCACCTGGCTTTTTTGTCCCAGATAAATGTCTATTATTGAAGCTTTACCTTCTCATAATTTGAAATTTTAAATAATAAAATACAATCATACAAAGCACAGAAATCCTGCTTTACTGCTATTTCGCTATGGAAACATCACTTTCATATTTTCCTGATGGAAAAAGCAATGTGAGGAACAGGGAAACAGGGAAATATGCAAATTTTTAATAGAAAGGGAAGTAATTGCTATGTTTCTGGCTTATTTGAGCTCATTTGGTGAATTTTAAACTAAGCATTTCATTAGAATACCTGTACTGTGGACAAATGCTTTTGGTGTGATTTTTCAGGATTAAAACAATAGTTGTCTCATCAGTAATAAGTCAGCCTTCTGGGAAATGGATGACTGACTACATTTTCACCTCTGAGAGTACTTTTATGAACTCTGCTATAACCACAGAGGCGCACTCTTCTCACACAGGTGTTCAATGCTGTTTTATCCTATGCAGCTTTGCAATATGACTTTTTAAATGGTCTCCAGCCATAGCAGGGAAGCTTTAGGCCTTGACATTTTGTGACACCACACTTTAAGCAGTCTAGATTGCTCTGTGCCAATCTGTGGAGTTTTTACAAGCTGGAGGAGGTGTTAAAGATAATCAAATATATTGGTTTGTTCTCTAGAATCCAGTTTCTGTTGTATCATTGTCATGTAGAGATGAAAGTATTAGGTAAATATGTTTGTATGCAGGATATAAAGAAACCTCAAGCCTAACAAACAAATTAATTTTCTGAAGTTTTTATCTCAGGCTGATTTTTGTTTTAGTAAGAGTAAGATAAATGCCAATATCATATGCTAGCTGCCTTCAAAACCTTATAATTCTGTGGCATGTAGCCACTCAGAAATCTTAGCTATAGCACAGCATTCATTGTCAGGGAGTTATCTTTAAGGAATCCAATGTGTGACAGCATTCTTGAGGGTAACCAAGGCTTTTATTTGAATTGAAGTTTAATTTCACATTTGTGTCTGTGATATCTGTAGATGTGTATCTGTATTCAAAGCCATACACAGCACATTAAGCTGTCCTGAAAACTGACAGAGTGTGCAAGGAAGCTATTAAAGCAATGGTACAGAAGGATGCTGGGTTACAGTGACAGATGTGACAGACAGTGTTGTGTCTGTTTGTGCATTGCTTCTGGTGGTGTGGCTGATCCTGCTGTGTGAGGCAGCAATTGTAATGGTGTCCTCTTAAACCACCACCCCTCAAATGGGTATTGCTGTCAGGTATTCAGACAAAGGTGGAAGGCAGCTTGGGCAGAGCAGCTGTGGGGGGAAACTAGAGGACAAAGGATGTAGGAGCATGGTTCTCAGGGGTATTGGGGGTATATTTTAAAATAAAATAAGGCAGCAGTGCTTTCTTTGGTGTTCAGAAATACTAGGACAGTGCTGAAGGGTGAGCATTCAATGCTGCATTTTTGTCTCTGGTGCTTTTTATGATTTTATCATTAATATTGAGGCATGATTTTACTGTTACAGGAGGATCTCAAATGCATTTGGGTAAGCTTAAAATTAGTTCTTTTACTGAATTTTTAAAACAATGATGTATCTTTTCCCGCAGTTCTTATTGTTTGTTTGTGAGCTGAAATAAATAAGTGCTTTTCTGTTCTGACTTTTTTATAGTCTTGGTTGCTCGTGGTACAGCAAACAGAACAGCTGAGCAAAATAATGAAGACACATGCAGAGGATCTTAATTCTGGGCCCTTGCACAGGCTTACAATGATGATCAAAGATAAGCAGCAAGTTAAGAAGAGTTTTGTAGGTGTTCATCAACAAATTGAAGCAGAAATGTACAAGGTATTCTGTTCATCTGTGCTTGATAAATTGGTTATAATTCTCTATGTTTAATAATATTTAGGGTGGGGTTTTTTTTTGTTTTTATTCATGCTGTGGTAAAAGTCTAGTGGGTGGTGTGTAGAATGCTTAGTTTAAATTTTAATAATTCTCTACAGAGATTTTATTTCCTGCTGGATGGCAAGGCAAAGATAGAAAAGTTTATTCCATATGAATTTCCGTGGACAGATGACACTGGAAATGCTCTTCTAGTGGAGGATAATTTTTGTGTGACACTTCTCTATTCCATCTCTTTTCCTGTTCGTATTCCACTCTAGACATTCATGGGACCAGGGCACTGTAAACTTTCTTTAATGAGTGCTCTTAGCAGTCCAGACTCTTTTGGGTGGGGACAGGGTCCTAGTCCCTATTCTAAAATATAAAGCAGGTATAAACCAAACATTGAGACTGCAGGTGAAACTCTTCAGAGTGTTTTTCATGACATATCTGTTATTCTGCTTGTGTCCAAGGTGCTGTACCTTGTCAGTAAAGCTGACAGGAATCACAGTTTCATTCAGATGCTCTGGGGGAGATTTAGCTACAGATGTCAAAAATCAGAGCGATAGTCTGAAAGGTCAGCTGAGAGAAGGAAAAGCACTGTTTCTTCTTCCTTCCAGCAGAGAATTTGGAATCTGAAATAGTATAATTAAAATGTAACATCTCAGTAATGCAGTAACACTGCCACAGATTGATGAGTACAAGATTCTTGGGCCAGTTATGAGAAGAACTTGGAGCTATTCTGTATTTAAATTAAGACTATTTTAAGTTAAATACATTGGCTCTAATAAGATTGCTTCTGTAACATGCTAGAATCTTGGCATCTTCCCTAAGCAGGGACGATGGGGATGTATTTTTTGATGCATGGTCAGTAGGCTGTCATTATCTGATAAAATTTCAATTTCAAGTAATCACTTGCTGCTAGTTATGAAATGGTGGATCTCAAAATTTGAGTCAGGATGGAAGAAGAGGAAAAACTGGTCGAGTGTGTTAGAAATAATAGAAGTTATAAAGAATTGCAGAAAGAGAAAAAGAAAGATAAGAAGGAGAGGCTGAGTGGAGTAAGACTACTGGAAGCCCAGGTATGCTTTGAAAAGAGACTGTGCAATGTTTTGTTTTCTGTTAATAGGCCAAACTCCAATAAAACCTCTAATAAAAATGTCTTTTTCAATAAGACTTTTCCATAAAAACATAATGCATAGTGAGCACTCACCAAACGATTATTACAAACCATATTGACTTTATTTAATTATAGGTTGCATACCCATGAAAATATTTAGCATCCTGCTGATTAAGCTTGCATTGTTGTTTGGTTTGAGGTTTTTTGGGTTTGTTTTCCTTCTTTCCTCTTCCTGATTTTGCAAAGAAGTATTTGAATGGCATTCTCCTATTGTTAGCTGACATTGTTCAAGGTTTTGTGTACCTGGAGCGTTTTCAGAATGATTCCTTGAAATTCAAAATACTTCTCATGTTCTGTGGTATTATTTCTGCTTTTGTTATGCACAGAGCTAAAATGCTGATTGTATCCCAGGATAGCATGCAAAGTTTGTGAGCATCAGTGGCTGTGCAGCTCTTATTTTTAGGATAAGTGGCATAAAATGTGTTTAGGTGAAATAAATGTATGCTTTCTTATTCTAGATATCTCTACAATGAGGAATCTTACAGGGAAGATTCTTAAGGACAGGGAAATAACATGGCTTTTGCATGAATGTAATAGGGCTTGTATCTTGTAGATTTATTCCAGTTTCCATTAAGATGTTGAATACTTTTCTTTCTTCATGAAATTTGAGGGGAAAATTATAGAGTACTGTGCTAATGAGGTGGGTAAGACCTTTTGAAATAAAAACTGAGTTTATTATCCTTGACCATCTTAGTTCCTGTGCTAGTTTCACCTGGGGAAGGACAGACTCAGAGTGTTTTTTGGGTGTTGGTTTTATCTATGGAAAAAACACCATCTAAGAATCATATTGCAATTATTATAAAGGTTTCATTATGCTAGTGCCCTGTTTTATTTTTCAGTTTTCTATAAGAGAAGCTGTTTGTGTTATTTAGGTTTTAATTGTGATCAGTATTTCCTAATTGCATGTTTTTCTCCATTTATCATGATGTCTTCATAACACAAATTTGTCATAAAGTTATTTCTCCTGTATCATCTCTATTGGTGTATAATAGCAGCAGTTGTGTGTAATTTACAGAGTGTACAAAGATGAGTATATGTGATTGATGTGGAGAAAAGGTTCTGCCTTCAAATTAAATTTTGCACAATTGGCCCAAAAATACAAGCTGGAGACAGCACTTTGTTGGATCTTTAAGGAATTTCATTAAATTTTCAGATATTCTGGGGCGTTAAAGTAGTGTTATCTGGGCCTTGCCCCATGAAAAAAAGGGAAAACTGTGAACTTCAGCCTTCTTCCTGAACTTCAGCCTTCTTCTGGCTGTGAGAGGAGCAATTTTTGAGTAGCATGAACTTCTTTTTCTGCACATTTACTGCGAGGAGCACTTCCATTAAAATTAGTTAATAATTTCTTTTCCATGATTTTCCAATTGAGGTCTTTTTTTCTGGATTTTTTTTTTCCCTCCAGATGTATTTGTTTTTCTTTACAATATATGCTAGCTTTTTCTGGTATTGTGATGGCTGGTTTGTTACTGGCTTTCATTTGCAAGTTCATGATTTGGGATTACTTCTGAACAGTGCACTAGTTTTGTCACACACTGAATGAATGATGGGGGTAGAAGAGAAAACTTTATTTTAATTTTGTGACCAAAAATGTTATGTCAGTGCTCTGTTTCATGGCAAAGGTTTTTATTCGGTTGGTTGCTTCTAGTTTGGTTGATAGTTGGGTGTTTGTTTGGGTTTTTTGGCTGTTGGTTTGGTTTTCCTTTTTAAGGGTTTAAGTTTTACAACTGAAGGATTATTTCATGCCAGGTTGCTGTTCCTTAGCATTTGTGTGAAGTGTAATGTATAAAAATTCTGCTTTTTTTTAGGTGCTAAAGAAATTCCCTCCTATGCATAGGACATTTTAAGCCAGTATGATTTGTTAAGCATCTTTCTGATGATTTTTTTTTTGCCTTGTAATTAAAATGGAATATTGTTGATGATTAGCTGGATTTTCTAAATATATTTTTAATTACATTGATGTGAATGGGGATTTGCGTCTTAGGCCACTTACTTAATTCCACACATTTATTGATTTTGATTTTGCACCATGTAATTTGCAACATGTAATTTGCACTACGTAATTGCACCACGTAATATGCTAAGATTTTCTCAAGCCAGTGGAAAATGTAGCATCCTTCTTTTGGATAATAAATTCTGTTAATTCTGTTTTACTAATGCTATGTTTTTCTAATGTGTTGAAAATAAGTATTTTTAATGCTTTTTATATTTCTCCTTTTTTTGAAGGTCACAAAGACAGAACTAGAGAAACTTAAATCTAGCTACAGGCAACTAATAAAAGAAGTAAATTCTGCCAAAGAAAAGTATAAAGAAGCTGTGGCGAAAGGTATGATTGTCTTGATTTTGTGTATTTATTAATGTCCTTTTCAAACCTGCTAAAATGCTTACAATGGAGCAAGGTAATTTTTTTTTATTTTGAGCTACTTGATTACAATGTAAAAGTTTATTTAGTGTCTTAAGTAAGCCAGGGCTGATTGTTGCCATGTATGCTTGGTATAATCTTCTAAAAATTCATAAAATATAAATGGTGATAGTTCTAAGTTCTTGTATTATTCCTTCAGCGGATATTTTTGAAATCTAAAATTGCTCAGATGGACTCTGGTCTCACCTGTGTTGTAGCTGCAGCCTACTTTCATGTGAATTATTATTGTTGCTACAGTGGCATCAGCATCAGTTCTTGCCAGTGACCTTTGTCAACCTCATCTAAAAGCAGAAAAGAAATAATTTGCACACCGAGATTTTTTTTTTTAGGGAATGGATTTTGATTCCTGTTGAATTGTGCTTGAATGATGAGATAAAAGAGAACTTTTGTTCTACTATGTATTGAAATATCTTGCTAATAGTTGTTCTTATGTGTCCTTCTAAGATTTTCCTTTCTTCCTCTAGTGAAAATTGACTGAATGGCAGTGTCTAAGTGTTATTCCAAGATCCAACTTCAGGTTTTGTATGAGTGCCTAAATGACAGTTAATGTTCTTGGTTCTGTTATAGTATAATTGTAGTAGCTCTCAGTGAGGAGAGATTGTTTCTTTCCAGATTTGTCTAAAATTTGGACAAAACAGCAGGGGATAAGTATTTATGCTTAGCACTTTTGAACTTCTATTCTTTTTCTTTTACTGAAATTCATAAACATTTCAAAATAAAAATGCATACTTTGATATTAATTTCATCCAGTTCTATGTTTTCTGTATGTAACTTGATGACTTGGTTTATTCTCAAGTAACTACTTAATTTTGGAATATGTAGTATGTATCATGGAAAATATAATAGGATGTTCAGATCTTAGCATGTTATTTTTAGCCTGTTTTATCCTCTCTTCCTGTTACCGATCTGGTCATTCTCTATTCATGAAGCACCAAACTTTCCCATTGGAATAAAGGAGTGTTTTAGCTGTCAGCAGCTGTGATGTTTTGATGTGGTTTTGATTAACTGAATTAACATTTCTTCAGATAAACAGCAAACATAAATTGTTTTTAAGACACTTTATCTCTTGTGGTTTTCTTTGGCCTTCTCTTTCAGGCTTGTATCTAATGTTTTTCATACTATAATTCATCCTTAATTTCATTTCTGCTAAAATCTTACTGTAAGTCTATTTTTACAAACATTGATGCCCATAAAAATGCTTTTCTCCCAGAAGCTGCAGATTTGCTTTCCTCCTGCTGCATCCCAGGCCCTGTTCCTGTTTACAAATACTTGTGCATTTGATGAGCTGATGTGGTTGTTTATCAACTGCAGGTCAGCTGATCCACTTGAATTTTTTAAGTCGTGGTATTTCTGAGTTTTAAGTTGTCAAACTGGTTCACTAGTGAAATGAAAAGTTAGGGAAGTCTTAAAATTACAATGCTTCGTTATTCCAGGGTATTCTTTATTCAGTAAGCTAAGGTAATTCAGATTATGTGCTATTAGGATATATTACTTTTGTTTATGTACAAACTGGTTCAATTTTTCAGAATTTCAAGAATTTTTTAAAACAGGAGAAGAAACTGCTTACTGGAACAGTGGGAGGGCATAGCCAATTATTGAAAATAAGCTGAAAACCGTTTTGTTAAACAAAAAACTGAAAATCTTTTTACACCAGCTTTTGCAAGTAATTTGTTAAAATAGCCCATATAGGTTCATATATGTATAATGTTGTTTTAAACAGAGTCTATTCCTCTAGCAGTCAAGTGTATAAGACAGTGACTGACCTTGCCTCTCTGGAACCAAAGGGGACAACTGCCACTTAGGGCCTAGAATTGTAGCTTTACCCTGGGATTATGTGTAAATTTGTGCAGCACCTATATGAGGACCCCAGAAATGTCTCTGTTTTTCAAGAATAGTGATTTGAAATGTTGTGACTTTTTCTGCTTTGTCTTGGAAAAGCAAAGCTGCTTTCTGGTGAGAGAGCAGGTTTATTAGAGCTGCTAGTGGAAGAGGTACAACTGGTTCTTCACTTTGTGAAGAGAATTGCTCCCCAGTCTTCTGGTTGAGTTATTAAAAGTGTTATTAAGCTCTGGCCTAAACACATACAGTAGACGATATTAACTGATATGGGTAAAAGCTGGTGAAGTTTGTACAGTGGAAGGTGATGTTATGATTTTCTGGAATCAGGAAGTATTCTCAGTTATACTTGAATTCCTGTGTGTGCTACTTTGCACCAGCAAAGTGGGCAGTCACTTTGAATCAGTGACACCCTAATGCAGGGTTACAGGTGTTTGCATCTTTTGGTGAAAACACTAGGAGGACCACTGGAAAAAATAGTAAGTGTTAAGGGCTGAATAATGATATACTGGTTAGTTACCAGTTTTGTCAGTGTTTGGGCAATGGGTAAAGCATGTGGTGGGAATTTTTGGATAGTTTTTTAGTGGGGAAAAGGGAGCTGGTTTCTGAAGGAATGCTGGAGCTTCTGGAGCTTCATTATGGAAGACTTTGTGTTATCCAGATCAGGAGGAAGGTGAAAATGTCTGAGATTGTGTCCCAGAAACTGTTCTGGGGAGCCCTTTGCTAGCGCTGCTTCTGCCTGTGCGTGAAGGGAAGCAGTGGAACAGTTGTTCTGCAGAGGGAGCACCGCTGAGCTTTGGCTGACACTTCTGCCTTGGGCTGGGCTGTGCTGCCTTGTTATGGCTACCAGTGTCTGCCTGATGGCTCAGTCAGAAACGACTGATTTATTTTGTTTGTTCTAACCCTTACCCAAGTCAGGTATGCGTAGCTGCCTCTTTCTGGACCAGTGATTACCATAGGAATCACAAATGCAGTCTGGTTTTTCTTGGGCGTGGAGGCTCTAGGTGTCAGGCAATCTGGTTGATGTTAGTCATTTGCATTTTAGTTTTCTGCCCATTTTTTTCCCAGTCATTCATTCTTATATTTTTTAATGCATGGTAAGAGATAACAGGCTGAGAGAGGATGAAGTCAGCAAGCTGAGCTAGTACAGTGTCTCTTAATGAGGCATGCTTCAGTTTTTGGGACCCTATGGATAGATTGGATACAGTAGTCCCTTCTGTATTAGAAGGCTTTGTTAAAAAATCTCCACGAAGTATGTGTACTGGGAATGCAGAGCATGTTCCTTTGCAGAACTGGGGCATTGGAGTCATAGGGTATGCAGCAGTCTTTGGAACAAAATACAAGACAAAAGCTTATCATATTATTTTTCTATAAAGAAATGGACAGCCCTGTGAAATGTTCTGGATGTGTGATATTGAGAAAAAAGCAGTGTAAACATCTTTAAACAGCAGTCCAAAGTAATAGTCCCAGAGTGTATACAAGTCTGAGTTTACAGGGCTGTGCTAATCAGTGATACTGAGTAACAAGGTGGTTAGAATGTGGCATGTTGATGTTGCTGCTGTTGAAAAACACATCAAGCCAAAATTTGTGCCACATGTAAAAAGCATGGTTTCAGTAAAGAAGTTACAAATCTTCTGATATAATTTAATGAATAATGTATTAAGAATACAAAATGGAGACTGTAGGACAGCTGTAAGGATCAAGTGTGGTATTTCATTACATTGTGAATCTCACTTGGTTGGACCAGTAACTGCTTCCACTTAAGTTAGCTGTTTGCACAATTATTTTTGTGCATCTCTGTGAAGTATATTAATCTCTATTAAGTGTGTCTGTGGGAGTTTCAAATATTTTTATCCTTGAATTTTTTTATTAAGCATTACTTACTGCTATATAAATAACGAAATAATGATTACATGAAACAATAATTTACTCAGTTCATTAAAGGTTTTTTAAAAAGTTTAAATACTTTAATAAAATTTAGCATCTGATTTTGTAGCTAATTTTGGTGTTAGGTGTAGAAGTGTGAAACAGTTGCTCGTATATCAGGAAATACACTGGCTCTGTTCCAACTTGCAGTAGCTTTGGGAGTTTCATACTGGATTTTAAAACAATATACTCTTTAGAAAAAAATTTCGGTTTTTGTGTAAATACATTAATTACAGGTGTTTATTGTAGGCTTATTCCTGTTAATTACTGGTTGAATGCAGTTGAGTTGCAGTGCTTTTATGTGACATAGTGGATCTGAAATAAATAGCAAGGGAAAAATACATTGATTCTAAGTATTTAATATCATAATTTCATTTTATGCTGCTACAGCAGCGTAAAAAATATTGCACCAGATTTCTCTAGGCTTGTGTTCCCTGACAACATTGTGATTTAGAGGAACCTAGAAATACTAAGTGTACACCTACCACATTATACCACATTGCTTCTGCTGGAATAATGTTTTCCCTGAAACTCCTGTGATTTAATACTTCAGAATTGATGTGACTTCTGTGGTACATAATGAAGTTTCACAGCAGCATAAGCTCACGTCTGTGATAAATAAGGGAGCTGTTAAAAAAGCTTTCATTAGATCAAATTATTGTCCTACTGTTCTTTGTACTTGCCAAGAGATCAGAAAATACTTACTAGGTGGCTGGTGCATTCATTCTGAGATGTCTTTAAAATTGTTGTTATACAACTGCATTTCCTGGTGGCATGTTTTGCCTGTAGTTGTTGCTGCAATGAAGGAAACTCCTAGCAGGATGTTTTTTAAGCTTAGTTTTGACTGGAACTCTCATATTGTTGAGGCAAAACAAGTAACACTGGCTGAACTGGTCTGTTTTACTCACAGAGATCGGCAGGCTGCATAGATCTTAAATTAATGTTCTACTGTGTGTTTCAACACATATCTCCTACCAATACTTTTGCTTGGAAGGGGTGGAGCTGTTTCTTCTGTGTAAAATAAAGCTTGTCGAGCAGGAAACCCCAGGGAGTGCAAAGAGATTGTGGTGACTTCTTGTAGAGTGTGGGACCAGCTTGGACATAGTGTTTCCTCTTGGCACAAACATGCAGCCCCAGGATGTGCTCTCCTCACAAACCAGCAGGCACAGGACAGAGAATTGGCTAGAGGTGCTTAATAGCCCACCCTGACAATATCTAACAGCATTTCAAAAGATAAAACATTCATTTTTGCTATTTTTATGCTATGTTACTTAAGATTAGGCTGATAGCTTCTGTGAACTATTTTTTAACTCAGAAGTTTAGATGTGGTATTCTGTAAATTTGAATTCTATATACACACAAATAGTTCTGGGGTTTTTTTTCCCATTAGAAAACTATTTATTATTTTCAGTCATTAATTTATTAAGCAATTATTGGGAGAAACTTCTTATCCTCTTCTCAGAAACTGCTTGAGTGGATAAAGGAGCAAGTGATTTTATTTGTTGAAGAAACACATTCATGTAACAGTCTTGCAAGACATAAAGGAGAAAAGACCTTTGAGATTGAATGTGAAGATCCTATCTTGTTTCTGTCTGTCTTTCTGGTTTTGTTTTTGTAAAACCTATGTTAAGTGAGACGACTGTGTTTTCATCTCTTGATTTGCAGAGTGATCATAAGGCTGGTCACCCACTAAATTTCCGAATATACTTCCAGAGACAGAACTAACAGTCAAAGCTATTCTATCAGTGGCGGCAGTTTGCATAAAAATTGATTTGTAGATAGGAATATTTAGAAGTCTAAATTGGGAGTGGAGTGGCTGGAGAGCAGCCCTGCAGAAAGGGATGTGGGGTGCTGGTGGACAGTGGGCACCTCTGTCAGCAGGGTGACAGGTGTCATCCTGGGATGCATCAAACCCAGCACAAGCAGACAGTCAACAGTGGAGATTGTCTTCATTTAGTGTTGGTGAGGCCTCACCTGAGCAGTTCTGGGCCTCACGATGTAGAAGGATGTGAAGGCTCTGGGCACAGCCAGAGGAGAGCAGTGGAGCTGCTGGCAGGGCTGTCAGTGAGGGGCAGCTGGGCAGTCTGGGCTTGTCCAGGTTGGAGAAAAGGAGGCTGAGGGGTGACCTCACTGCTCTCTGCAGATGCCTGGGGAGGGGAAGTGGAGAGGGAGGTGCTGATCTCCTCCCTGGGATTCAGTGACAGGATACATGGGAAGGGCTCACAGCCATGCCAGGAGACGTTGAGACTTGACATTAGGAAACATTTATTCATTGAGAGCGTGTTTGAACACTGGAACAGGCTTCCCAGAGGTGATTGATTCCCCAAACCTGTCAGTGTTTAGCACTTACTTGGACAATGACCTCCAAAACATGCTTTAGTTTTCTCCTGGCCCTGAATCGATCAGGCAGTTTAATTTCATGATTCTTGTAGGTCCCTTCCAACTGGAATATTGCAGCCTAGCCTTGCCTTAGGGAAGTGAAGCTGGGCTCAGTATGAGAGTCCAAATGCTTCAAAAGTCATGTCACTGGTGGGTTTTTTTGAGGTTTGGAGGTTAATGAGGTTTCTGAAAGAGATACAGTATTACTAAATTGCTAGTTACCTGCATTTGATAATTTCAGTGTAAATTTTCAGTTCAGTTTAACTGTTGAAGGTGGTCTGTTGCAGTTCACAGGTCACAGTCCTGTACATGATGGTACATGGTATGATTTCACATGTGCTGGTATTTCATAAGCTGAAAACGGATAAGGAATATATTTTAAACATGATTAGACAACTTGTAGCTCCTAAACAATGACATATGGAAATAATTTTAGGTTATTTGATCTAGGGCATGCTTGAGTAGCAATAGCCAAACACAGAATAACCCAAGAAAAAATGTGGCATTTTCGCCTCTGCTACCCCCTTGCCTGACTCTTCTGGCTTCCCTGGACAGTATGTCTCACAATGGACTGTCAAGCAAAACATTTCAGCCTTGGATTCCAACGGCTTTGTCCTCTCGTTTTTCATCCAGCTTTCATCCTTTAACTATACATGACTGTACATGACCTGTTCCCTTCCCTTCCAAACCCTCTTCACTCACCTTCCAGCATTTCCCTGTGTTCCACATGCCTCTCCTTCTCCAGAAAGATGTTTTAGTGTTTATGTTATACTCTGAAGATGACCAGGTTAACTCTGTACCCAACTGTATTTAGAAACAAGTCTGTGTGGTACTTCTATATGATACTCTGAAATTAGTTGAGGAGGAATTTAGTCGCTAAGGCAAATGTGAAAATGGAATTTTATACCATCCTGTTATGTTGTTGTGCTAGTGTCAGACATGCATGTTTGGGGGTATTTAACTTCTGGGATGTTATTCTGATGTGTTGGATTATTTTCCCCTTATAAATGGTCTACATTTAATTTAGAAATAGTGTGGGGATTTTTTGGAGGGAAATTAAAAAAAAAATGGTCTCCTCATGAAACATAAGTTTAGATGGTTTACCAAAGACAAAACCTGCTATGTCTGGCTAAAGTTTAAGATAGACTTGTGAATGTTATCTCTCCAAAACAGTTCTACAGAAATTTTTAAAGTGGATTGTTTCATTCTTACCTACATGAAAAATTACTCTCTGGTGACAGCTCTGGAGACGTGTTTTGTCTTTCTTTTACAGGGTAACTCAGATAAATTGTAGTGTAAGAAATCTGTACCTTCCATATACAAAATTAGGTCAGCAGCTGGATTGTTTTCAATTAAATGTAAGACATAATATCCTTTTAAAATTATTTTTATTAATCTGTGTTTGAAATGTAGCTGACAGTGGCATGAGTTAGCAAGTGTCTAGAGAGTTATATGAGAGTACAAACTGATAGAAAATTGCTTAAGCTTCATGCTAATTTGTTACCTAGGGAGTTCCTGAGTCAGAAGTGCTGCTGTCCTAGTTCTTAGTAGTAGTAGCTCTTCAAGATTTTTTTTTTTTGGCGTACACTTGTCCATTCACTGTTAAACCACATAAGGGTTTTTTTGCTTATGATAACTTTTACTAAAAGAATATGTAGGTTAGCTGTGTGCTCTTTGGAGAAGGTCTTTGTTTTTACTCATTGCATATAATGCCATGTTTTTTACTTTACATGGTTTTTACTTTGAATGAGGTTGTGCAGGTCTGTCAACTGTGTCTCTTCTTGCATGTTCCTCCTCAGACTCCTAGTGCTTCAGACCCTTCTCTGTATTTATCTTGTTTCCTGCCTTTCTGATGGTTAATGCCCTTCTCTAAACCTTTTGCATGTCAAATATATCTTCTTTGATATAACAAATTGCATACTTTTAAGTGGATTTAATCAATGGCTTAACAACCCAATCTACTCCTTTGCTAAACAACATCGTGTTCAGCAGCTGCTGAACACTGAGTTTACATTTCCATCAGTCTTGCTGTACTGACCCAAGATCTCATTTCTGTATGCATTTGGATTACTAAACCGAAATAGTTTCTCACTTGTGCATCTCTTTAAATATTCACTCTATAATTTACCATTGTTTTCATCAGTACCTCTCAAGGTTTCTGTACTGGTTTTCCATGGCCTGGTTTTTGGTAATGGAGGCTCCACAGAGGTGGCTCCTGTGAGAAGCTGCTGGAAGCTTCCACCATGTCCCACAGAGCCAATCCCTGATGGCTCTGGGGATGGACATGCTGCTGGCCAAAGCTGGGCCAATGAGGGAGGCTGGTAACGCCTCTGTGATAACATATTTGAGAAGAAAATCAAAACAAAGTGGGGTTCAATGTTAATTCCAGCCAGAGAAGAGGAGGAGGTGAGAAGATGTGAGGGAAACAACATGGAGACGCCAGGGTCAGTGGAGAAGGAGGGCCAGGAGGTGCTGCAGGCGCTGGAGCAAAGATTCCTCTGCAGGCCGTGGTGATGACCATGGGGAAGCAGCTGTGCCCCTCAGCCCATGGGATCCACAGGGAATGCAGAGATCCACCCCAGCCCGTGGGGGAAGTGCCCCTGCCGGAGCGGGTGGATGCCTGGAGGAGGCTGTGATCCAGTGGCAGAGCCAAGGCACAGAGGAGCCCTGCTTCCAGGCTGGAGCAGCCTGGCCTTGGAGGACTGCACCCCGTGGGAAGAGAGAGCCACGCCACAGCAGTTTTGTGAGGGCTGTGTGCCCGTGCAGGGAGCTCACGCTGCAGCAGCTGTGCCATGGCTGCTGCTCCTGAGAGTGGAGCCACGCCGGGAAAGGTCATGGAGAGCTGTCTCCTGTGGGAGTGAACCCACGGCCTCACAGGGGAAGGACTGCTCTGTGGAGCAGAGAAGAAAATCTCCGTGATTTGAACTGAGCAGAACCCCCGTGCCATGTCTCCCTGAGCTGTCAGTAGGAAGGACAAAGGGGCTGGGGGGGAAAAGGTGTTTAAAGGGCTTATTTCACTTCTCATTATCCTCCCCAGATATTTTAGTTAGTAATAAATTCACTTTTTACTTCTAAGTTGAGCCTGTTTTGCCTTTGTAGTGTTTTCTTCTAGTTCTTAACTCTTGAAACCTTAAATTTTTCTCTCTCTGCCCATCTGTGGCAGGGGAGGGTGGGCAAAGTGGCTTTCATGGGTGCCTGGCATTTGGCCAGTGTCAAACCACTGCATATTTTCCAGTTGTTCATATTTGGTTTCCCTATTTGCTACTTTCAGGCAGCATCTTCATCATCGTTTTCATCACCCCATCTATCAGAGTCCAGCTGATATTCCTGGGACTCTCCATTGAGTGCCTGCTTCCTCCGAATCATAATAATCATAATAATCATACTAATCATAATATTGCAGCTAAAACTTTTCTAAGTGCCTTTGAAGTTTCAAAGCTAAGCACCATCCAGTTCTCATAATTTGTTCTCATTTCATTTATTCTCAGCAACCTCTTCTTCTGACACGTCAGAGAAAAGATTCATTGACTCTTTCACAAAGTAATATTTAATCCTGGAAATCTCTGAAGGTCTGCGGTAGTGATCACAGAAAGAAAAAAAAAAATTTTTTTCTTGTACCAGTTCCTTTCATATGGTGACTGTAGTTTACTTTTTCTGACAAGCTTGCTGACTCCAATGTATATGAAAGAGGATTTGTTACTGGTTTTCCCTGAACTTTTTTTTAACGTGCCTTTAATGTGGCTCTGTTTTGATTTATTTGAGTTCATAGTCCCTTGTGTATTCCTTATATGACACAGCTCTTCAAGGTCTGCTTTCAAGCAGCTGTTTTGCCACTTAGCTCTGAATGCTTACATTTTCTTTTTTCTCAACTGCTTCGTGATGGGTAGTAGACATGTTTTTCCTTACATAAATTGTTTTAAGTTTGTAAGAAATGCAGTGGTCTGAATGAGATTGCTTTAGGTGGCATAAGTTTATCTGTGCAGGTAGTTGTGACTCTGTACTTGATATTTGCAGATGGGAGATTAAAATCATCTCAGTTCCTGAAGAAGTGATGAGGTACTTGGTAAATATCAAGAAGACAGCAAGGATGTCATTAAAAGCTTGTGTGTCTGTTCTGGTTATGGCTGAAATAGAGTTGATTTTCTTCATAGTAGCTGTTATGGCACTGCTTTTTGGATTTGTGGTTGATAACATACCCCACACAGCTGTGCAGTTACCGTGGCAAAGAATGGAACAGGTGACCTCTTGTAGCTCTGCAATTCAACCCTCAACTGGTCCTGTCAGCTTGAACTTGAGGACTTCCCAGTCTCAGTGGTGCAAAACTGAGGCTGTAGAGCCAAACCTCCTGATCAGGGTATTCTTGTGATAGGGAAATGTTAAAGTGTAGAAGAGAAGCTGCCCATTTTGAGCAGGAGTAACAGGGTGAGGGTTCAGCTGCTCATACGTAGACTGACTGCATCATTGCTTTGTAAGGATTATGTATAACAATAAGACTGCTTGAATACAAAAGATGTTTTTAGTGAATCTAGTGTAGTAGGACATATCTTTCTCTTTTAAAAATATTATTTTGCACCTAAAAAGAAAGCTTTGAAACAGTGGTGCATCTGAGATTTCTTTCTTTTTGATAGGTATGTTATTTTTATATTTGGGGTTTTAATGAACTACATTCACAAATGAATTATACTTTTAGATAAGGAATTCTCATGTTTCTGCTCCAAGAAAATAATCTTTTTCTTACATAGTTTATTAATTAGAAAACCTAGACATTTGATCATACTAATTATCTGAAAGTGATTGGATTTTAACTTCCTCAGAGAAGTACCTTTCTGCAGAAAAAGGGGCAAACCTGTCATAAATCTACCAGGTGTGTCATCTATAGGCCTCTGTACTTTTAAATCACCACGTGCATTTTTGTTTTGTTTTCTCTCAGGAAAGGAGACAGAGAAAGCCAAAGATCGGTGTGAAAAAGCCACTATGAAACTTCATATGTTGCATAACCAGTATGTGTTGGCACTGAAAGGAGCACAGTTACATCAGCACCAATATTATGATACTACACTTCCTTTGTTACTTGATTCACTACAGAAGATGCAAGAAGAAATGATTAAAGCTCTGTAAGATGTATTGTTATATATTTCTAACTTGTACAATTTTCTCTGTGTAGTATTCTAATTAATTTATAGGAATAGTTGAAAATAAGGAACTGTGATTAATTACTTATATCTCAGGGGATAACAGTTGAAAATAGTCTATCCAAGTGATGCCCACGGTAGTTCTGAGTGCTTACTTAAACCTACTAACAAGATACTGTCTTCTTATAAAATCTTACAGATTGTCTGAAGTGTTTATAGTTGAGCTTATGATTTTTCCTTCTGCTTCCAGACTATAGCAAGTTTATTGCCTCTCTGGTAGTCACTATCATGAAATTCCACCAGGAACAAATTTAGTTTAAACCGCCCAACTGATTTGAAAGTGATCGTGAAGGAGGGCCAAGGCAGATGCATTGTTAATGATATGGGTGGGGGAATGAACAGGATTATGTAAGCTTGATCACACTTTTAAGGAGTCTCCCCTTAAAAATACTAATACCTCGTTCCTAAATGATCATTTTTACATCATTATAGAGTATGTGGAATCTGATTATATTTGAGAACAGCTCTTGAGGACTTTTAGGCCTCCTTTCTGGCTCTTTGTCTTAGCTTTAAAAAAAGGGTAGTTATGTTTTTTGGTAAGTGTTCTTCATTTAGATGTGAAACACTCTCAATTCATTTTCTTGCCTGTTCCGAATTCAGTGTTCGTCTTGATTTCAGTGCACAGGAAGAGCGAGAGTTGGGGATTCCACACTTTACATCATGCAGGCATCATTAGCTTCCCTAAGCAGTATAATTTCCATTTTTTTGGTTCAGGTGCTGGTATTGAAATAAACCTTTGTAGTACTCCCTGTACAGTCCTTTTAATTTTTTATGTAAGATCGCAACAAAAGGCTAGTTAAATATGTGTGCTGTTTTAAGGTGATTTTTTTAGAATCATGAGAAGAATACTTAACTGAAGAATTATATGATGGAACAAGAACTTATTGAAACCACTTATCTTTGCTCTGCCTGGAGTAAAAACCTGTAAAAATACTTTTGTCATTACATAGACATTTTTGTGAGTTCTGAATATATTGGAAAATTATTCTATGATAATAACTTCGGTGCACATATAGAGATGCTGATTTCAGGTGTAGAGCTTAGTGTGAAAACCTCTGTGAAACAATACTTCCTCAATACCCCTAATTTTGTGGGTGAATTAGTTTTTTAAACTTGAAAAAAAAAATAGATTATTATTGCTAATGTTTATTTTTCCTTTTTTTTTTAATCATTGTAATTGATATAGATTCTCTTTCTCTTGGATATGGCATTGCTGTAGTTGATATTTAGCTGTCTTTTCATCACACTCCATGAAGTATTTTCTGGAACCTTTTGACACATGATATTCTCAGAAAATACAAGATTTAATGCCATCTCTTGTCTGTTTTCTGCTCAGAACAGGTGCACTGAAAAAATCCTATCACACCACTCTTTTTTGCAGAGCAAACATAACTTGAGATCTTATCCAGGAAAAATGTATTTATACTTTTTTCTCTGCATATTTGGCTAGCCAAAATTCGTCAGTGTTTTATGAGTGGCCGCCATGCTTCAAATCCTGGCAAGCTAGCAAATTTATCAGATATAAATGAAAAGGAGATAATTATGAAGGTACATTAGGAAGAAAAAGTTAAGGAGAACAGAAGGGTGTTCTGAGTATGTGTCACTAGTTGGTATTAAGAGTAGTGCCACAGTACCACCTCTTCCTCTGACATTCACTTTTCATTTGGTTTTTCCCACTCTTGGAAGCAGGTAAAGACAAGGTTGGGTGGCTTGTATTTTCTCACAGCAACTTCTTGGTTAATTTTCTCTCTTGTAAATATATACTTATTTGTGATTTATGCCTATTTTTGTCTGAATGACAAATGATAGATATTAAAAAAGTTAATATGGAAAACCAGTTGAAAGGAAATGCACACATTTCTGTAAATCATTTTGCCTTATGCCAGAATATCTTTTGTCATGAAACATGAAAATCTTCACTGTAGGTTATAACAAGCATGGGAAGTCCTGTGTGAAGAAGAGCATCATCACTGAGCTCTATACATTCCTTTCCTTGTAATGTCTTCAGTTTTTAGTTTGGCTATGCCGTGTGTTGGTGCACTGAAATCAGCAGAAGGAGCATGGTCTTAAGAGACTAGCCAGCCAAAGCCTGTAGAGGAATGGCCTCATTGTTTCCTTGAATAATAAATTGTCTTATTTTTATAGCCAGTTGCCACAAGAGTTTGTAGAAACAGCAATTTGAAAATTTGAAACATCTTCAATGCCATCTGTGCCTTCAGTGCCATGTTATACACTAGAATTTTTTTTTTCTCTCTAGAAAAGGGATCTTGGATGAGTATAGCGAGATCACCAGCCTTGTAACAGAAGAGATTGTGAATGTTCATAAAGAGATCCAGACCTCGGTGGAACAGATAGACCCTAACTCTGAGTATAATGACTTCATAGACACTCACAGGTAAGCATTTTGGTCTCGTGTTTCTTCTTGAGGAGACCCTGCATTAAACTGCAGCTGCCTAAAGTGTTTAGAGGAATTTGCTTCTGTTTGGTTCTTTTTACATTGTTACTTGTAAAACTTCATCCTTCAGCTTTGCAAGTACAGAAAGCTGGCTGAACAGTCTGTTTGGCTGGCTCTAGAAAACCGAATTTCTAGTTACATGAGAAGAGCCATAACTTTGGTAGTGGCAGCAGACTACACATTACAGTCTAGACTCATCATGAGCCAATTTACTGTTTATTTGGATGAAATTTGCATTCTGGGCTAAACTTGTTCTAGTTTAAAATCAACTGTAGGTATCTTTGTACTCTGCAGTTATTGCAGGTTGATATTTCAGAGCATTCAGGTAATGCAAGAAAGTTCTTACTTAAAAAGTGTATTTCCCATTTATGGAACAATTACTCTGATTTAATGTATGAAGAAATAGCTCTGAGACTTCTTGCATTATCTTTTTGTTGTTACGTGTGAATTGGTGGTCATCACATGCAAGTTTATGATAATAAACAGGTAATAGTCACCCATTCACATTGGTAGTCTCTGAGAACTTTGACTGTGCTGTGAACTTAAGAAAATGCACTACAGTTCTCTGAATCATCTCATGAGATTTTAGAATTATGGTTTTTTTACTAGAAAAATAATATGTATCCAATTGCTGTCTATCTTTTTATTTAATATATAATTTTAATTATAACCTAGTTAATAAAATACTTCAAAACTTGTCAAAACTCAGATTTGCTCTATGATCAACTCAAAGATACATGTTGATTTTGAAATTATAACGATTATTTACTAAATTAGGTCGTCAGAAGTTGTTGAACAAGAAATAGAGTTTGATACGTCTTTACTAGAAGAAAATGAAAACCTTCAAGCGAATGAGATCATGTGGAATAATTTAACAGCAGAAAGTTTGCAAGTCATGTAAGTCTCTTTACAAATCTTTCATCCTTTGGAAATGCTATTCTATGTTATACCTATGCTCACTCAGATCCTTGCATGGCTGTATCTCTATTTTTAAGGTCCAATTTCTAAGTGTAGTATTTTCAGGTTACAAATTCTTTTCCATGCTGGTTGTACTGTTTGTTCCACAAAATACTTCTCCTTAGTCTCCTCAGAAATTTGCCATTATTTTTAATGTATGTTATTATCTGTGCCAGTTAATAAAATGCCCCAGATCTACCATGAGTCCTCCTTGGGAGCATGCTGGTTAATTTTCCCAAAAGTGTTTCCACATTACTACCCTAGGCAAAATATTTTTATGAAACCACCGAGTAGAGTTATGTGGTCAGTGATTTAAATCCCTGAGTAGAAAATTTTCATGAATAAATTGATTGCTTTTGTTTTTTAAGTATTTTCTTTTTGTTTTCTAAAGGAGATAGTTATTCATTATTGTAACCTTAAGAGTATATTAACTAGTAATACAGATGTAGCTGTTGTATAACATTTCACCAGCTTTTAGCTATTCAGGGTGATGAACTACCTCTCTATGTGTTTTGTTAATATATTACCTAGTTAAATATTTTCATTATTTTTACCAAGTTCGCCTTTAATCATTTGTTATGGGGAATGAATAGACTGCTAAGATTATTATGTTTGTATATTATCAGCCTCAACTTTTGACATAAAATGGTCTTGCATGGTCAGTTGTGAGATTGCAACTGTTAATCATGCATTAAAAATGGGAAATTCAGAATTTCATTGCTTGATGATGTTTTTGCTTTTGCTACTGTATTTCAGTTCATGTTTGACTTATTTGAAGTATTTTCACCCTAGAAAGTATAACTGATGCAAATAAGACATCAATGATATATTTTGGGAAATTTTACATTTGGTTTTTTTTAAATTTAATTTTCTTAATCAAACTGTGATCCTTATTTGCTGTAGGTTTTTCTGAAAAACAAAATCAGAGTGAAGTATTTCAAATAAGCATATTGGAGTGTCTTCTGCAGGTTCCTCTAATCCCTGTGTTTTTCAACATGGCAGAAACTCTGGATTTTATTAATTCCTTTTTAAGGCTTTTAATCATCCTCTATTTTTTTTTCTATATAATTCGATTATTTTTT
Organism: Sturnus vulgaris; assembly: GCF_052056855.1. Taxonomy (NCBI): domain Eukaryota; kingdom Metazoa; phylum Chordata; class Aves; order Passeriformes; family Sturnidae; genus Sturnus; species Sturnus vulgaris. Next base: position 13,584,370 of record NC_142283.1, on the reverse strand, counting down.
GCAAATCTATTCCATTGATAAGTACTGAATTTTTTTAATATGAAGTATCTGCCTCCTTAGTCCTTTACTTATAAGAGGATCCTGTGATAATTAAGCTCCCCCTAATTCCTTTAAACATGTTTCTCTTTTTAATACATTCTACATCATTACTGTGTTGAGATTATTCCTTCCTAAACTCTGCTGATGTTGTACATCTTAATGTACTTCAGCACAAGAAATATATAGATAGTGAGCCTCCCTTTTCAATAGAGTATTAAAATTTTTCAAAGATTCTGCCTTCCATAGGTTAAAAAGAAAAATTCTTGTTTGGCTTGCCTTTTGTATACAACTGTTTAGAAATAAGACAGCAGCATACATAAATAAAAGAGATGAAATGTTGCTTTGCTAATAAACATTCCTGATTAAATATATAATTGTGTTATAAATTCCTGTCTATATATTTGCGTACATGTATACATTTTCAGTACAATTTTCATTGTGTTCTTTTGCAAATCTTACATTCATCCACTTGAAATGGTTTTGCGAATTTGAGTGAGAAATTTTATGGGGTGTCATTATTTCTGGAATCAGGCAGCTCTTCTAAGTGTTGTTGTCTTTAACGTGTTCACTTTGTGGTATAGATTTAGGATTCTGAGAGAAACATTAAACCATTTTAGGTCAGACCAGAGACGGACACTCAACTTTCTTCATTCCCATGTTAGACAACAGGGAAAGTCTTGCAAGGAGAACAAAACCAGGTTGATCATATAATGCAATTTCCTCAGCCTCCTATAGTTTTCACCTCTGAAATATTTTGAGATAAATGTCTTTAATGCCTGTGGAGGTAGTTTGTAATGTCCTTGGAAGTACTTTTCTTCTGTGATATTTTTCAGTCAGGTTCAGTGCATAAAAGTATCTGTTGTCCATAGAATTTTGGTCAGGGAATTCCCGAAATTAACTTCCTATTTTGTGAACCTGCTGCTATCTTTTTTCATTTTATGGCTCTTAGGCTTTTGTTTTGGAAGAGAAGGGGAACAATTTATTCCTTTCTGCCTATGATAATGTAAATTTCTGTTCAATTTTTGCTTTGTGATCTCTTTTTCAGAGAATTCTTTTAGCTTTAGTCTGTCCTTTCACAAAGCTTACTCGTCTTTTATCCACCCAGTTGTCTTTATTTTAATGTTTTCAAGGTTACTATATTGGTTTTGGGATGAATGACTAGAATTTCACAGGTAATCCAGATTACAGATTACAGTTTAGAGAGAGGCCTTCCAAGGTTTCCTGTGTTCATACACTGCTTTGGTTTTAACAAATCCTAGAGAAGCATTCAATTTGATTTTCTGACCAGAGCAGCTCCTCAAGCCAGTGTTTTCAGGGACTCATGTACTGTATATCCAAAATTTCATTTCTGAGTGGTGATGGTAACTTTAGAACCATGCTCATTCTCTACATAAATAAAGCTTTGGAATATTTTCCCCCATTATATAGTTGCCTATTTCCATATGTGTTGAAATGACAGGTATAGAATGTTGTAAGGTCCAGAATAATCCTTTTTTATTCTTCAGGGCCTTTCTCCTACCGCAAATAATACTATATGATCGGCATTCTTTGTCACTTTTCAAACTGTCCCCTTATTTGGATTATTATGAATATATTAGGCAATGCAGATTATTTATGAAGCTCTACTGTCCCCTGGGACTGTAAAAACTATTTATTATTATCCTGTTTGTCCTTCTGCTTTTTAATGCGGGTGAGAGCTCTTCATTTTTTGTTGCAGTTCTCAGTAACTGTCTTTACTGATAGATCTTGTTAACTTTGTTTTAGATATGTTGTTACAGTCTTGCCTTAAAGCCACTGCAGCCTAAAAAAAAACCCCACAGGTATTTCTGTCAACTGTGTATGACTAGAAATTTGCAAGTAAGAGAAGTGCACTACATCATTTATTCATAGTTGATGACTTTTGAAAAGTCAGCTCTGTATATGATGAAACAATAGAAATTTGACTTTTGATCTTCAGTGTTAAAATCGTGGTCTTGGAGCTTTAAAATGCTGCATTACCTTTCTGCAGAGGAGAACTACCTTCAGTGTCTACCAAATAAAATAAATGCCTATGGTGGATTTATTTCTCAAACATTTAAAACATTCAAAGACATACAGATTTCTAGTCAATAATGTTTGGTTGAATCAGCTGTTTTATTGAGTATACAATGAAAAAATGACAGCTTTCCATACATAACTGTTTAACAGTTTTAACAATGTATGTTTTAAAGGGAGCATGATGAGAAAACTGTTTTTTACATTTTAAGGTACACTTATTAATAAAATTTTGATAAAGGAAAGTAGTTAATAGTCAGTGTTGACTAGCTAAACTTTCTAAGGAATGAGTTACGGTGTCTCCTGATAAATATTCATAGATGTCACTGAATAATACTGAGAAAGTCTGAAAAGTGTAGCAGAATGAAAGTTTATGCTTTGAAGAGACTTACATTAAAAGCTGAAAGGAGCAAATAGTATATGCTAAATGTTGATCAATGAGCATAGTAATATCCAGTTCTTCTGAATTATAACTTCTGTAAGATCAGGCACTTACTTAAATTGATAGTGCTATCAGAACAGAGCTTATAACTAAAGAAGTATGAAAGGAAGCTGTCCAGGTAGGGGTATTGTGTGATTTTTAAAGTTTTATAGTGATAACTGTTAAGTCATAGAAACCCTTTTGTAAACTAGTCGTATCCAGAAGGCAAATACAACACCACAAGAAAATTCCTTTGTCAAGCTACAGATGCAGAATTGTCAGCTGTAACCAATTTGAATGAAAGTTATTGTTTAATCAAAGAATAGATGTTGAGTGCAAGGAGCCAAATGATTTTGGTGTAGCTGGTAGCTTTTTTTCTTTTCTCCAAGATAAAAAAAATTGTCCTGAAGTATCTCAGAAGTTTCAGGAAGAACTACATCAACTTAATGTTTTAATCTGATGCTGCAATATAAAATATAAAATCTAATGTTTTTGAAGTGGTGAAATGACATAGTTGTATCTGCTTGCAGATACTCATTCCTACTAGTGATGAAGTCTTACCAGTTTGGCTTTAATTTCATGACTATGGATGCTTGATCGTTAGAAAAAAAAATCCTGTAAATCATTTGTTAGGCAAATACAGTGTAGATTAAAATTTTGTTTAGAAAGCTGATAAAAAACCAGTTAATATTTTTAAATTACTTTCTTTAGCAAGGTATTGAAATAAAAAAGTTAGTTAGTAATAAGTTAGAGACCCAGTATAAGAAAATATAGAGAAGTTCAGCATAGAGATTTTGACAGCCTAAAACTAATAAAAATATATATGAAAAGCGGAGCTGTGAGGATGTTACTTTGAGGGAAATGTTTTAAGTATTTACCTTACCTCAAAATAAATACATGTAGAAGGTTTGTCTTTTGGAAAATAAATGTTAGTCATTCACTCTATGACTTATTCTAGTAATTTTAGTTTCCTAGAATAAAATACACGACTGAGTACAGGTCGTATATAAACAGTATTGTGTAAAATATATTGGGAGGAGAGGACTGATTCAGTGTTTAGAATCAAATAATTCAGTTTGATATATATGCACATGTGGAATGTGCCTCCTAGGTATTTAGGGAGTTGGGTGTGCCACTCCCTGGCCTGGAATGGTTTTGGGCCATAGGTCTTTGCAGTGGAAATTACTACATATATTTTGCTTGTGTTCCACTCTTTACTTCAATAATTCTATTGAAAGAGGGCTTGAAAATACAGGGGAAATAAAGTTAGATAGTTAAAGATGTGTAGATAAAGACAAAAAGGAAGCAAGATGTACATGCATTTTTATTTATAAGAGATTGTTCTGACTTAATGATTTCTTAATTGAGACACATTTTAGAAGTCGTCATTATGTAAGCCATTTATGTGCATTGTTCAGAATGCAGATGTTGTAGACTCGTGGATTTTTTTTTGTTACTGGAATATTTCCCAGGATAATTATGAAGTGTCAGTAATGGTTTTAAAGTTTAATACCCCTTCCCTTTTAGTATTGAGTGATTTTATAGAGTTTATCTTTACTTTGAATTAACCATTACCAGAGATTGTAACCTGAAAAGGAAAATTCTGAAGAAAGATACAATCATTATTACAACAGAAATACAACCCAACTACTAATTCTGTGCATTTATTTAACACATGCTTTATGATTTGGAAGGCTTTTGTCCTTCTTAAAGCATCTCATAAATTAGCAATATATTAGGAAGATATTAATTCATGGTACTCATCACATGTTCTGGAAAAAATATTTTCTGGGTAGGAGAACCTGTAGGCAGATCATTCTGTAAGCTTGTATGTATACAGAGGCTTGTATAGAATCTCTAATAATTCAGATTAATAATGTAAAGGTCTAGCCACATGAAAAAAGGAAAAGAAACTATCACCAAGCGCTGAGTAACATAATCTAAAACATAATGCTCTTTTACGTCTTCAGGAAAAAGATTACGATGTTCCAGATACATACAGTTTATTCACAGTTTGGGTTTCTGAAATCTGTTTTACAGGTTAAAAACAGTAATAGAAGAACTGATGCAGACACAGCAAACCCTTTTGAGCAAAGAGGAACTTGTTTTGGAACTAGAGAAAAAAATAGAAGAGTCGTCTAAGACATGTGAAAAGAAATCTGAGTAAGTTGAAATTAAATTTCAAAATACAATAATTTGAGGGGGGAAAAATGTCTGTAATGCAATTCCTAAAACACAAGTAAGAAATAACCATCGCTAATATTTTTCTGCTTTTGTGTTTAGCAATTACTGTGAAAAACAACAGTAAGTTAGTTTCTTCTCTCTAAAATAACCCTTGCCCACTGCAGACCCCAACTCATTGAAGAACTGAGCAGCTCCATAAGTTTGATATAATTGTCATAGTTCGGCATGGCTCAAGGGCTGGACCTTTCATTAATTCAATTCATCTTGATCAAAGAAGATGAGCGAGTTCAGCTGGCACTCTTTTTGACAGAATTCTTTGTGTAGGTGTGGTTCTTGTGAAAGGCTTTCAGTGTCGTGTGCAAGACTCCTATGGAGTAATCTGTTTGCAACTTGTCAGGTTAAGTTCATTCTTCCTTGCATTTCCTTTACAAAAGTGTAAATGTAAATAATGTAAATCTCATACCATGTAGTACTGCATAGTAAATACCAAAAGTGAGAGGTTAGTAAGTATGTTACTGCACCATCAATAAAACATTATTATAGAGAATCATTCTTGGGCAACATCTTTGGTTAGAAAAAATATTCATGTACTCTTCTAAACTAATGTCAACACAACAGTTAAAGAAGCCTTTTGTCTGTAGTGATATTTTTCTGATTTGTGTTGCAATCAATCTTAATCTTACTCCTTTGGTCATAAATATTCATTTAGAGTACTGGTAGTGAGTTGGAGTGCAAGTCCTTCAGATAATCTTTCATTCACTGAAGAAGTCTTGATGCTCTTTGTTGATGGAACCTTGTCACGTGAAACATTGTATAGTATTTAATTCACATCCAAAATTTTATTTATGTATCTGATACCAATGTTTCGATTAGATATTTCTTGTCCTTTCTTTGGTGAAGTTCACATCTGCTCACAATGAATTTTCCAATGTTTGGTTCTTAACCTGTTTTCTTTGCTGTATGTTACCAGTTATGAGTCCCTGAAAATAGTTTAGACTATTGCTGTATTTCTTACTGTGTGAAGGCGTCTCTGACTGAACCTTTGGAGATATTTGTGATGTTGAGGAGATAGTATCAGTTCAAATTGCACCAGTACCTGTTTGTATTACTAAAAGGTAGGGAATCTAGCTTAGATATCTAGCTGTACAGTGAAGGCTTCTCTAAAACCATCCTTGTTCTAATTTGTCATTGATCATGTCTGCCTCTAACAAACTCTCTTTTCACCTTTTGGCTGCAGTGCAGAGTGATCAGGGTGTTTCAGCATGTATTGACTGTCCTCAGAATATCTTGTCCAACTGTTGTATTTGGTTTAATCAATTTATTAAATGCATAATGTCATACCTTATGACAATGTCTTGATACCATTATTCCAGCACTAATATCCCTTTCCATCTTCAAATGATGATATTACCTTCGACACAGAAAATGTTTTAATTGTATTTTACTTATATATATATATATATATATATATATATGTCAAGCATACCATCTGCCCTTCCAACATGATAGCATATTGAATATTTGGGTTTTGATTTAGTTCACCTTTTTAACACTTTCTCCTATGTTGCCCTGACCTGCAGGAATTCTTCACAAGATCTCTCTCTGTGAAGTTGCTAGTAGCTATTACTAGCAGCAAGGACTTTAAAGTTTGCACTCATGCAAGCCACAGGCAAATAATTTTATAGATTCTAATTCCTCATGCCGTGCAAAGCTGGCGTGGCAAGCACTGAAAGTTGGATTTGGGAAACCAATCAGTTTGTAATCCATTTTGCCACAGTTCAGAAAGAGACTGGTTTGTGAGTGATTTTTCACTAGCAGGGTATGTCCTGTTATCACTATGTCCTGACTGGTTGAAACCATTCTGTTACTGGGGATGTGGCTCCAGCCAGTAAGTATTGACCAAAGCCTTGCTGATAGTTGAAGCCTATTAGTTTCACATAGTGATATCCTTTTTCTCTCATAAAGGAGACCATATGAAAACACATTATCTTCATGATAACTTCAGGATAATTGTTCATTTGCTCATGCCAAATCTCAGTTTCAGGTTTGAGAATTGTGTCTGCATACGTCACATTTAACCTTTTTGAATGAACAATCATTTTGTTGATGGTGTGGAGTTTTGTTCATTAGTGACTTGATATAATGCTCTCATCTCCATGGATATCATTTGTATCTTTTCCTGCCAAAGAGGATTTTATGACAGGTGGTTTCTCTGTTACTTTGAAACCCATTTGAATACTCATTTGGCTAAGCATCAGTTTGTGAAGGATGAATCCCTGTATGAAAAACTTTTGCCTTTCCTTTTGTCTTCAAAGGTAGGGCTTGCAGGAGGGCTTGTCTTCAAGGGATTGTCCTGAAGATACAGAGCAACACCATACTGTGATTTTTCTTCATATTGTCCTCATTCTTCATAGTTCTGGTCCATTTACCTCCTTCATGTGTTAGACTGTGAGAGCTCTGCCTCTCCTGTAGACCACATGTCACTGGGCTCTGGTTGAGTGCTTTTAAGGGTGTCTGTATTATGGTGTGGGTGATTCTGTCTCTTAGGCAGCGTCTGTCAGTCTTTGGTTTTGGCAGTTTTTTGGGATAATAGAGCCATTCGGGTACCTGCAGATGCTTCAAATGCCTATCCTTCAATATGATTTAATCACAACTGTCTCGAGTATTCATGAGTACGAGTGGTATTCAGAGAAAAACTGTAAAAATAAGTAGAAAATGAAAAGTTGCTTTTAGGTCCTCATAAAGATAAATTTATTAAGCTTCATAAGACAGTTATAACACAGTCTAGAAATACTTAAGGTGCAGATGAAAAAACAGGTATCTGTTATGTGATGCTATATGAATTTATACTGGATATGAGGTGAGTTTAATATTGCAAATTATTACTGCAAATTCACTAAACTGATTGGAATGAATTTCTCATCACTTGAAATCATTATGTAAAATTTACTTATTCTGTAAGGGAGGGGGAAGCCCAGTGTTTATAAATTCAGTCAAAAGTGGATGAAAACAGGAGTTCCACCTATATTTATTGAACATGATTTTTGTGATAGAAAGAATGGGTGTTTTTGTGCTAGAGAGGAGAGAATGAGTGTTTGCTTGCATTATCTTGTTGCTTTGAAAATTGCTTCATTTTTGAATAAATGATTATGTTGAGGAATTGTCATGCTTTTTGCCCCCCAGCTTTTATGAAGCAAATAAAGTATTTTGAAACATCATGTACATTTTAAAATTGTTATTTTTCCTTGCAGTATTGTACTTTTGCTGAGCCAAAAGCAAGCACTTGAAGAGCTTAAGCAAACAGTCCAGCAATTAAGATGTTCTGAGGCAAAATTTGCAGCCCAGAAAGAACTACTGGAACAAAAGGTTCAAGAGAATGATGGGAAGGAACCACCACCTGTAGTGAATTATGAAGAAGATGCCAGATCAGTGACTTCTATGGTAAGTTTTAAATCTGTTTTACTGAATTGTGTAACCCTGCCATTGTACTTCAGACTCGGGATCAGAGTATCAGGATACTCACTGAGATGATTTAGAGTTAATGGACTTCACTTTGCATTTCTGGAAACTTGTTTGGACGAGAAGTTCAGTTGCATGATATTTTTTCTTTTTAAGTGGCAGTAACTCATAACAATCTGTGTCTAGTGACTTGGATTGGTCTTCTCTGCACTTGATGCTTACATTTTCATTATACTGGTATATAAAGAATTCTTAACCCTTGCATGGATTTAGTAAATGTGACTGAGGAGCTATTGGTGATTTCCTTTGCTGTGTTGAAGAAATAAATTTACAGTTGTAAATAGAAAATTAAAAGCAAAAGCTCTTGGAATTTCTGCACGTGTGTATATAATATGTAACTGAGAAATTAATTTTGTGTACTGTAATTTCTCTTTTCTTAAACAGAAACGAATGTTGGTTTCTTTGCAACTTACTTTTAAATGTTTACATGCTCTTAATAATTAAAAGGATTTTTTTTGTCTGATGAGACCTTATATAGTTTAAATAAGTACCTTACTTTGCTAATATTTTGTGACTTCCTTTTCTCAGTTGTATGCAGCTATGTGCAGAGTTTCTAGGCCACATAAAAAAGCAAACAAACAGTACCTGTTTACTAAAGGGACAAACAGTAGCGTTTGCCTTTATGGATTAGTTTTGACATGTAGGAGAGATTTGTGACTTTTTATCTTTGAGGTTTAGCCTGACATTCTTTCTGGCCCATGGGGCAGTATTTCTGTGAAATGATAATTAAATGGTTGTTTCTGAGAGGAAAGCTTTTTTCTTCCTCCGTCTATTTGTGGAACCGTTTGATTCCCCTTCTGCAATTATACTTGATTGTCAACATTCTCTTGCTTCCACTGCTGTTTAATATTTACAAGGCACTATGTGGTGGTTGTCGTTTACACTGGTACATTATTTTACAAAGCTTGTATGCTTGTCGTAACCTGGAAGGAGTTTAAAAAGTACAAAAAGATGAAGAAAGGGAAAAGAAGAATCAGGGTAATGATTGCAAAAGATTAGGAGGCTTGGAATCATTTTGGGGCAGGCTATCTTGTCAGTTACTTATTACCATATACTGTGGTAGTGGTAGTGATTAGTGACTGCTAGGATTAGTTGAGATTATGAGTCTAGTCATAAGAATGGTACTCTTCTCCTTCAGCTCAAAATTACTGAAGTCTGCTTTCTGGTATCTAAACCTCTGTTTCAGTGGGTGGGAGAAAATAATCCTGTGTGCTGAGCACAGGCCTACACAGGGCCAGCAGGACAGAGAGACAGCAGCTCCACCTGTGTCGCCTCCAGTGTCACCTGCAACGAGTGAGGGCTCATCACTGGTGCAGGCACTGATGGGTCTGCAGGGCCTCGGGGCAGAGGGCACAGGGTGGCTGGTTCTGTGCTCAGGGCACTGTGGCCTCTCTCTGCAGGAGGGCAGGGATAGGGGGAACATACAGTCATAGTTGGTTTGGGTTGGAAGGTGCTTCCAAGATTCCCTAGTTCCAACCCCTTTCAACACCTTCTGCTACAGCAGGATGCACCCCTTTACAAAATCTTGCCACTTTAACCCAAAATAAGGTTGCAGAGAAAAACCATGAGAGCAATTAGAAAGGGACATGATAAGAGGCAGTCTGGTCAGCTTCTCAGGGAGAAGGTAAAACAGTACCAGCGAAATGGTACAAGAGGAGGCAGAAATATTTAAAACGCTAAGTCATGTTGTCTAAACTGAAATAGAGGATAATGTGGATTTTTGTTGTTTTATTTTTTAAACCAGTAGGTAAAATTTACTGTTAAGGCAACTTGAGAAAATAAATCAGGGATGCATCTGTATGTCAGGGATAATGTTAGCATTCATTTTTGATGTGAATTTTGTATTTTAAGTAACTTACTCTAGTTTATGTAGTTCCATCTGTCCTATGTTATCTGGGAGTTCAGAGTGCCTTCATCTTTTATGAAGAAAATGCTGATCATTCAAGCTACCTTGCAGAGAAGACCTGTCATGAAGTGTGATTTGCTAAGTTTCATTTGAAGAAAAAATTGTGCAGGATTGCTACTTCCCTTGCTTCTTCAAGGCAAAGCTTGCCAGAAGGGCTAAGCTACTCTCGGACATGCACACTTATTTTGTGGGTGCCAGATGTGAAAGTCTTATCTTGTACAGTAGACTGAATGGGACTGGAAGTAGAGTTAACTGTGAAAGCAGCTAAGTCAAGTTCAGCATTTACATGTACAGGATACAGCATTTACAAGCAGGGCATCGGTACTGAGGCTGCCTTGGAATCAGCACATGTTGCCCCAGAAAGAAATGGTCATAATCCACTGCAGCCTGCACTGGATCCTGTTCATCCTGCTCCTCATGCTGTTTTTTCCCTTAGGACCTGCAGGAGCTCTTGCACCTCAGTAAAGAGTTCTACCAGCTTTTGGACTTAAAAAAAGACGAGAGCTAAATGTGCGTGATGTTATTGGTATTAGCCTTGCTTTCTGAGAAGGGGTTTGAGGTTAAATGATTTGATGCCTGTGATGTTGGATAAGCCTTTACACCTGGGCTATCTGCTCAGCACTTCGGCAGCACACAGTAGAAGTGCTGAGAGGTAGTGCAGACTCTGGGGCATTTTTCTCTCATGCAGCCACTTCCCCAGTTGGTCACTCACAAGTGAGCCAGAAGTAGTCAGGCCTCTTGTCTCTGCACGTGAAAGGACCACGGCTGTCACCTTGCAGTGGAGCAGAGAGAATTAAGGTGGTGTTGGGTGGTCACTGTCAATACTGGGGCTGTCTCCTTTCTCACAGCTTGTGCCAGAGCTGTGTTCCTGGCAGAGCCTCACTCTACTCAGCTGCTGGAACCTCTGCTCTTTTAGACTAAGACTGTTTCCCCTTATCATGTCACTGTCTGCCAGTGTGAAGAGTCAGCCTCCATCTTTTTTATGAGCTTCCTTTAAGAGCTTCAGTGATATCTTCCTAGAGATCTTCCCTTCTCCAGGCTGAAGAAGAACTCTCAGTCTGTTGTCATAGTGCTCCAGCCCTGTGATCAGTTTAGTGGCTTTCCTCTGGGTTTGTCCCATCTCTTTTTTGTGTTGAAGACACCAGACCTGGGTGCAGTTTTCAAGGTGGGATCTCACCTGACTGATGGAAGCGAGTCACTTCCATCATCCTGCTGCTCATGGTGCTTTGGGTGTAGCCCAGGATGTTGTAGCCCATGTTGACCCTTTGGTCTTCAAGTGCACAGTGTCAGCTCATGTTCAGCTTTTTGACTACCATCACCCCTGAGTCATTCTCTGCAGGGCTGCTCTTGATGTATTCTTCCTTCTCCCAGTCTTTGCTCATATCTGGCATTGCCCTGACCTGGCAGTCTTGACTATATCTCAGGCTGAAAAAATAATACTCTGATGGGTTGTGTCTGTAAATAAACATCCTGGTGTTTTTTAAAATGGGATTTTTTTTTTGTTTAGTAAAACTCCTTAGAAGTATAGTGCTGTAAAAGATGAGAAGTGAAATACTCTTGCTGCTGATTGCTCATCCTTATATCATTCAAGAGGATGACTGTTTCTTCAACTATAAATTCATTAAGGTTTCTCCTCTTTTTTTGAGAGCAGTTCATCTAAATATTACTCTGATACACTTGAATGTGGTTATTTATTCCTCTTCAGAAATTAATTGTAAGCACTTGTTTTACAATTTTTTTTCCTAAGAATTAGAAAATCATAAGTTGGCTTGTGTTGTCGGCATCCATATGAAGCAAATTTTTGTGTCCTCAAGTCACAAGTATTTTTTTTGTTTTGTAATTTAAAATTCGAAAGAGGGTATGCAAAGCAATTTTGTTTCATATCTCCTAAGTATTTATATCTATAAATAGAGCCAATTTCATGGTGGAATAGTTTGCGAATTGTTTTGTTTCCCTTCTCTTACATTAGGTAACTGTATAATAGAATACTAACCAGGAGTGAAATTCTGCAATGCTGTTAAATATGTTTTTATAGACAATGTAATGTTATGTGAGTGTTTTAACTTAGTTTCCTTGTTCTTTTTTGCCTCTCTTTATTGTAGGAAGTTTCATATTTTGTTAGTGTCTTCAATATGGTTCACCCTAGTCAATATATGTTTGGAAATTTTTGCTGTGTATTGGTAGGTATGTACTCATTTTAGGAAAAAAAGGGAAATTTCCAAACTATTCTCCTTTTTTCAATGATATCATAGCACAGAGTGAAACAAAAATGGATTTTTTGTTATTTCTGAACATTACATTTAACAGTTTTGTCATTGTATATGGAAAAATGAAACATTTTTTTGTTACTAACAGTTATACTTCTCTACTGACTTATCCGTGCAAGACAGAGATAATTGTAATGATAATAGCACTACAGGTTTAAAACCTTGGTTTTGAGCCCCCTAGAGTTATGCATTTCTGCTATTCATTGTATTAATGGGAGATTAATAGTTTGCATTTTCTTCTGTTCTTAAAGTATGGAGATACTAAAAAGAAGCTGTTAGCTAAATAATAAGCTAAAAAAGGTTATTGCTTGTAAATGGATATATTTTGACAAAAATGTGGTAGTATCCAAAGTGTTATGTATTATGTCACTGTATAAAATTTAAGCAGTAACTGGAAGCTACTTGAGCTAACTTTTCCATGGTTAAGTGTTTAGTCAGTTGATATATGGCCTGTCATTTGTTTTAAGGTACATAAAGTAATTTTTGTTGTTAATATGATCAACAAGGCATGGCAATAGTCCATGGTAATTAAAATGAAGAAAGCAACAGCAAGAAAACTTTTATATGTCTGATCATCAGATTAGAAATAAAAACATTAAGTTTTGAATGTTTCAGTGCCAGCTAAACATTTACTCAGGTAATTGCATGCAATTATGATGATTTGCATTTCATGGTAAAGCTTTAAACTTACAGCATCGGTATTGCCTTGGAAATTGTTACAGAATAGGAAGTCTTTAGGGAATGCTTAGACCGGGCAACAGAGTTAGTTAATATAAAATAGTAATTAATTTTGGTTAGCAATCATATAGTGAAATCTCTGTTGCACTTTAATATGTCTTCGCCTTTTTCCTTAAAAAATCATGCAGGTGTTAACCCATTACTTTTAAGAGTATGTGTTTGAAATGATATGCTGTTCTTACAGTAGAAGTGTTTAATGTAGATTTATTTTGCATACTGCAGCATTTTCCTGGAGCTGGTTGACAGAACTGAGACTTGGTGTGCAAGCTCTGCAGCGCTTGAGAGACTTGTCAGCAGGTGGAGCTCAGTGCGAGAGGACTGGTTATGGCTGAATAAGCCAAAGCTGTTAGCATGAACTCGTGAGATACACAGGGCAGAGGCAGGCTGAAGTGCCATGGTACAGCCATTGGGATGCTGTAATGCCTTGTGACACTAGAGTTCCAGGCTTAAAACCGTACACAGCAGAAAATAGTTTTATCTGTTGTAGCATAATTACTTGAAAGGAAAAAAAATAACAGAAGTTCACCTTGTATCTAATCACTTCTGTTGTTTTTCCTTTTCAAAAGACATCACAGATGTTATCCTTTGTGATTGCTTTAAAAGTAAGATAAGCCAGCTTTTAGTGAAGACTGTGGTAATTAAAAAATTAGTTCTCAATAATTTTGGAAGGAAATAAATACTAAATACATGAAACACAGCTCAAGTGCTACTTTATTTGTTGGTAAATTATTCTACCTAATGTGAATGTTTTATTTTTCCATCCTTCCTTTCTAGAATCCAAGACTTGCTCTAATTAGTATGATCAACAAACCAATAGCCAGAGTCTTCTGCAGGTTTGGATTTGAAGTGAATGTTTTCAGAACTCTCAACTGAAATAGTAATTGAAAAATTTAATCAGTTTGTATGTCTTTTATTTTTTTACTGTCAGTTACATAGATATGTAGAAAGAGGCTTTGCAGGAGTTTGCTATTTGATTAAAGATGCTTCATTGCATACATTTTAGTTGTTGGCTCACAAGGTCATCAAGCATAATCTGCTGAGAGAACTACCACACTCTTGGGGGTTCCTTTTCTCCTGATGTCTCAGATTATGCAGGCTCTTTATTTTGAAATAGATGCAAGGAAGTGATTGCCTTCTGTGACAAGCCATTGCAGCAATACCATAAAGTGTAACAGTAGAGATAAATTTTTCATTATTCTTACTGATTCAGAAGAATGCACTCATACTCTGTAACGCATCACCAAACATCTACCTTATCTGTCCATGTAAGTAATTATCTACTGATTAGAGGCTCATGACATCTATATAAAACTAAGATTGTATTAGAGCATGGTAGGGGAGCCCTTCACAGTAATTTGGTTTTTATATTTATAAATCTTGTACACTTCCTCCGCATTATTGCAAGATTTTAACTTTCTTGTCAATAGACCCAGGGCCAGAGTTAGTCTGTGCAGCATTGATATCCTTATCCTTTCTTTTATTTTAGCCTCTGCTGAAGAAACGCTGCCAGTACAATCATGCTGTAGAAATTTTGCCTATTTGTTCATAAAAGACCTCCAAATGAACAGTTTTGTTTGGTGGTTGCCTGGACTGCTGACGTTCAGTTTTGTTTATGGCCACTGTCCAAGCCTGCTGGCTTGGGCCTGTGTTTCTGGCTTACAGCCAGAATTTGACATGGATCGAAAGTGCCCCAAATATCAGATGCTTTTAGGAAGTGTGGAGAGAGTGAATTCTATTCATCTTTCTCTCACGGTGAATATGTTCTAGCTTCTGTTTCTTCTTTTTGTAAATCCCAGCTGCCTAATGGGCATATATCAGAGGAAGAACAATACTAAGGAGATACTAAGGTAGTAGACAGATAAAACCAGTCGTACTTTGTCCCACTGACATGTCCACAATTTACAGGATGAGAGGTCAGTGGAGCTGTCAAGACTTTTGCCACTGAACATGCCTAGAAACTTCTGAAGTAAAAGACAGGGCTAAGTTCACACACTAAGGCTGAGAATTTAAGTATTTCTTAAGGTTAGCATATCAAAAAAATATTGAGAAATAACCTTGGGGAAAAGCAGAATTAGAACTATAAGCAAAATTCTTGAGGAATTGAGGGAGGTGGATCATTGACAGAAACAGAACACTTAGAATATACGAAGTGCAGAATTAGTTTACCCTCTCTGTATGAAGGAGAGTTATAAGCACTTGAGATAAGTACATAGACCTCTCTTGAACTGCCAAAAATATTTCAAGAGCTTTCATTTCTTCCTTGAGGAAGCAGGCTTCACCACAGTAGTGTTGCAGAACTGCATAGCCACTGGGGATTTGCTATTTCAGTCAGTATCTTCTCTGTGGTTTAGGAGAGCTTCACACAAAAATTTCCTTTTGAACAGAAATCACCTACTGGTATCCAGCATATGTTTCTCCGTGTTCTGGGAGAAAAATAGTAATTCTTTGCCAGAATCATCATCATTGCCATCCTGCATCTTTTTCATAAGTGGGACCAAATCAGTGTGATTGCTAACTTCTCATAGCCTCTAGGCAGCACACAGGAGGTAATGTAATGGAATTTGGCTGCTTTAAATCACTTCTCCTTCCTTCTCTCTTCCTTTTTAATGGCTGATTTAAAGTACCATTGTCCTTAGAGGCAATTATTATGCTTCTAAAACTCCTAAAATCTGCTATAAAATAATTATTGGCATTAGGATTTATCTTTTTAATGTAGTCACTGGTAGTTTTTTGCCAGATTGAAGTGTTTCATTTTATGCTTAGCTTCTGATTTTTCTGCCATATGGGGAAGTTCTCTCCTGCTACAAACTTGAGAAACCAGAATAGCAATCCAATTTTCAGACCACCGTCTTTAGATTACAGACCTATTTTTTGTTCTCCTTTTTATTTTTTGTTTTTACTGTTGGTGATTTTTTACAGTGGGATAAGTGAAATAGAATGTTTCAGATACTCCTTTTTTGGTTTTCCTTTTATCATCTAGCAGTCAGATAGATGCTAAACATTTCTGATCAGTTTGGGATCCAGGTGCCTGAACATCAGCACTAAATGCCCATTTTTAGATTGCTTAAGGTTTCCTGCCTGTGACATGAAGCTGTGACTCAAGTCTGCTAGTCCCATGTAGTTGTCTTAGGTTACCTAGGCCATAAAGATCTCTAGATATTAATATTCAAATAGGTGAAGGTTGCTTTTCAACAGACTCTGAGGTTCTTTGTTCAAAATATTCTTCAATGGTAGGGAAAATTTAAGTTCTGTGTAAGATAGTGGTAGTTACTGTAACCTTGTCAAAAAATTCCAGGATTGCTTATCTGAGTTTCTTTTTAGGGAGGTACAGAAACAGGTCATTAGAAACTTAATTTTTATTTGATTATTGTGTTAGGATAATGTGAGAAAGGCAATGACATTTGCATGAAGATGTTAGCAGATATCCAGGAGTTTCTGAAACTGATGTCCTCATCCAAGAGAAGAAAGAAAGCATGGAGTATCACAGCCAAGATGCATGGAAATTTGTCGTTCTTGGGAAATGATTGAAGGTCTTTATTTTTAGGGCACTGTAGGATTTTGTGGACCAAAAGCAGGTTTGTTTTCTGGAACTTACTGCAAAATCTTTCTGCAAGCACAATGATTTCTTAAATCCATTTTTTGTCAAGTTTCTGAAAATAGCAAGAGTTGGTGGTGTCTAGAAGCTAAGTATAGATTAGTAAAAGTAGGGAAAAACAAAAAAAAAGATAGAAACTAAATACAGGATAGAGTAGCAGGGCCAGACACTGGCAGCTGCAGAGGCAACAGGGCGTTTAGTCAGGTTCAGAGTGTTCCTAGGAGTCCTATCAGGAGCAAAATGAAAAGAGGTCAGAGACAGTGCAGAGGACAAGACTATTGTCTTGAGGGTCCAAAGTCTGTCCAGGACACAGGACCAAACAGAATTGGTGAAATCTACAACATACTCATGTAGAACTCGTCCTGAAGGAGGGGCTGGAGACAGAGCAGTTGTCAGTACAATTTCATGAGAGCTTTTCTGTGAGACTGTGGCTCTGACTTTATCAGTACATGTTGCTACTGTGGTAAATTGAGTGCTAAATCAAAACATAAATGGTATGAGAAGAAAAATATAGTATAGAAGTGATATGACCGGAGCTATATATATCTGCAATTTCTGTTTCTGATATGTCTCAGGATGACTTGTTTTATTTCTAGATCTTGGCTCTGAATACTAAGATGAAATCAAAATCACTTAATGTTTGGCTTTGTATGTAATACAAACCTCCGTCATTCCCCTTTAGATTAAATTCACCTAGTTTTGCCAGAACTCTGTAACAACGAGGACTTGCAAAATGTCTAACTGAAATTATCTCACTCTGGAAACCTGTAGCATTTACTCAGCAAATGCTATAAAAATGAAAACAAAGAACTGTTGGTAGGAGAGAGAAAAATGGAAACACAAATATATTAGTTAGGAGTTGGGGATGCTAAAATGAGATGCTTGACAGTCTTGACAGTTTATGTATCATGTTAACCTGAAATTTTTGTCTTCTGTGCTAGCTGCTGTCTAGAGCACTTGAACATGGTGATGGTTTATTCTGAATTCAGTGTAAGGCAGTGGATGTTGCAGTACAGAAGGAACTGATGTGACTGAGCTGGCCATAGGCGATTGATCATGAGGAGGAAAGAGGATGCAGAATTTTATATGACTTTTAAGTGAGGGAAGATATAGCTGGAGAATTCTAAAAATAAAAAAGTTTAGAAGTAATTTCTGAGCTAGAAACAACGAAACAAAAAAAACCCTAACAAAGTAACTTTTGGTATATAAACACAAGAAAAGTTGAAGAACTTCTGGGTTTAAAAGAAACAAAAACCTTTTAGATACCCTTGTATTTTGTTAGTCTGAAAAAGAAACCCACATCCTCAAGGAAAACCAAAGTTCAGTGCAGCTGAAATAAATTCAGTTTTTTATGTTAATTTGTTGCTTGTTGTAGCATGAAGGGGAGATGTTGCTTCTCTGTAGGATGTGGGGGAAAGAAAAACCTACAAGTGGGAATTGTGAACATTTCCTACCTAATAGGATCCTGTTACAGTGGGGTTGTGCTCACTTAGTGATGATTCAAGTTCCAGTACTGTTAATGAAAGAATGATTTGTTTTAGAGTAATTTTTGTACGGGCCAATGAGGTAGCTATTTGACAAAACTGCAGTTGTTTTCTTCTCAGGGTATTTTGTAGTAGTGTCCAAAGCTGTGGCTGTGTATTGCAAGGTTTTTGTCTGCTTCAGGTGCTGCTGCTTTTGTCTATTTGATGTGTTCACTCCATCGGGATTTTTATATATAACATATAAATTAACATTGGTTTTGTGGATATTTGTATATTATGTGTATAATATGTATATTATGTATATAATGTGTATAATACATGGATATTGTATGCACAATTTGATCTTGGCATTAAGTATCTCAGGAAGTGTGTGAGAATGATATTTGTATCTTTATAATATGTAACAAAAATAGTGAGGAAAAATAGGATTTTCAACCAACATGACTGAAGTCATGTTTGATCAGTTATTTTATTCAACATATTTTTTAAGAAGCTGATGCACTGAATCATGTATAACTATACCTATGAACTAGAAATTATTGATTTTATTAGGGGAAGTGGGTGTAGGTGCCAAAGGAGTTTCTTCTGTAACAGAGGAGACTGGTCTTCGATTCAACAAGCAGCTTGGAGCATGCCAAATAAGTACAACTTAGGAACTTTGAGGGAACACTGCCTGGTTTTTCAGACCCTTTTTAATAAGCAATGAGTGAAGTAAACAAAGATAATCTATTGACTGAACTAATAACTAATGACTAACTAATAAGCATTTCTGTAGAAGTGCTGCCTTATTTATTTTGGCTCATCATGCTGGATAAATTTATGAACTTCAGCTTGAATAGGATTGACATCTTTTACTTGGTACCATCACTGAGACTTACACACTGACTCTATACTCCGTGATGTCTATATTTTCAAAATAATCTGTTTGTGTCTATGATTTGTAGCTGTGATCTATGCATGAGTTCAGTGGACCATAGGCGTTATTCAGAGTAGAATTTGAACACTGCCAATTTTGAGAGTTTGCATTTTTGATGTCTGTTGTTTAAATTGGCAGATATTTGTTGTTTTGGCACCCTGCAAAGATTATTCATTAAGTCTACCTTAGTTACGGTGCTCAAGTTGTGCTCAGGCTGTCACAAAGTTGGTCTGTCATTTTATCTATTAACATGCAGGCTGATTTGTGCATAAACAAATATCTGTCAAAACCAAAAGCAAACATTCTATTCTGACTACCCTGCCAAACAGCTGTCAGACAGAAGTACCTGATCAAATGAATCTAGGCATGCTGCAAGCTCTTCTCAGTTTTGAAAAGTTCAGTTTTATTGCTTGACACTTCGAACGTAAATGTGGATCTGGCTAAGAACTTGCCATGTCCCTCAGCTGACTGAAGCTCTTCAGGGTCAACTCCATGAAATTTTGTTTTATTGTGATAGAACAAATGCATCCTCTCCCAGTATGATTTTCCAAACAGGTAACAATCATCAGTCCATATTTAGTAACACTGTTTATGGGGAGAAGAAGAAGGCTTCATATCCTGCCTGATCAAATAACGTGTAATGCTATTTCTTGGTGCTTGACACAGCATTTGTCAGGTGGTTTCGTTAGAACCAGTCAGTGAGCCAGCTCAAGCCAGTTAATGAATGAAAAGAGGAATCTTGATTAGTTGGCGCCAGTGTGTAGAGGGCAAAATTGAAGAAATGTTACCTTGTACCAGTCAGAACAGTGTGATGACAAACATAAAGACAGTGCCCCTCTGGTACAATGACATGGTGGTTTGCTAGGGAGGCAGGATTTTTCTCCCACCTGTAAGAACTTCCTTTGAAGTTGGGGGAAAATTTGAGGGTTTCCTCACCTCATCCCCCTAGGGAATAGTGTTTTCTGTAATTTGGCATGGACCTCTGCTGAAGTCCCTGCCTGCAGCCTGGGATCCTGCAGCTATTGGATATTTAGTTCCTGGTGTCTTGTGAACAGTAGGAGGATTTATAGATTTCAAGGTCATGCAATATAGTGATGCTGTTCTTACTCTTCTTTACATGTCGACTTTCGTCCACTGCTTCCCCAACAACTGTTCAGGGTACAGCTGCTTCAATACATCTCACCCCTTCCAGGAACCAGACTTTCTTGACTTAAATGCCTAAGACCACTGGCTTTGTAAGGCACTAATCTTTAGCAGGTATTGCTGAGTGTAAATGTGGCTGAAAACCAACCAGATCCAACAATGTTTGAATATGTTTGGGATCTGGAAAGACTGTCATTCCTCCTGTTAATGAGTAGTGCATTCTAATTAAAGTAATTGACCGGTGTAGTAAGTGCAGTCACTAACAAATGCCATAGTCAGTACATGCTATGTTTATAAATACTGCATTTAGATATATTTTGGGCTGACTAACCCCCAGCTGGCGCAGTTGGAAGCAGCATCAGCTGCTTCATTGTCTGATGTACAGAGTACTTGCTCCCATAGCTTTAATTTTCCCTTTATGCAGTTGGTACAGCATCCAGTTAGTTGATTTAGTTGTCTTTCCATGTCTTCTTTAGATACAAAATGCTGAACTCTAAAGAGATGCAGTCCTCATTAGAAAATGATGTTTTGGATAGAACCTTTGCTTGAGTTGAGGTCAGGCAATTTTTTTTTTTTTTCAGAATCTCTAGGAAGAAGCCCCCCCCAAATATCCTTCTCACTATCCTGTTACCTTAGTTCTGTATTCCCTGTACTTTACTTGAGCATCTTTTTACTAACCTCTAGGGCAGAAATAAATCACCAGCTTGCAGCTCATAGCTGTAATTTTCCTCTTTGCTGATTTACAATCCCCCACCTACAAACTGCTATATAGATTTGCTTTATTAGATCACATTTTGTCAAGATACTGATGCCATTGTTCTCAGCGAGACCAGAGAAGCTTTGCCTATGCAGATTTGGAATAAAAGATTGAGAACAGTTTTTGTTTTGTTCTCTGCTGAAATGTGGCTTAGCTTCCTGTCTCAGGGTTTTAGAGTTTTAAAATAGCCAACACAGGTTGTAATGAGAAAAGGAGAATGGTTTGTGCTTTTCAGGCTGCAGGGTGTGTAAGAATATATGGATTTCTGGCAAGCCTATTACTGTTATTTTAAGTTGTGGCTAGTAAAGATAATTTCCAGTTCCAGATCACATTCTTTGGCCCACACACTGCTCTTCAGGAATCCGCCAACATACCTTGTGGTAGCTGTGGGTGATCTTCATCACTTGCTTACTTTAGCTATGGACTGTTGCAGAGAGCATTAGGAGTTGAGGTATTTTGGATATTTTTTTGCAAGACTTTGTGTTTACCGCTCTGGATCCTCATGTAAAAGTGTCCTGGACAGTGTGTTTGTATTTCCTTAATCTGCCACGTTCATTGCCTTGTGTACTGTATGCATAGCTTAGTTCCTCGGGCACTTTCATCGGGAAATTTTGTTTGCCTCTTGTAAAATGAAGCCTGGAGGTTCTTCACCTGTGGCTTTTTGTTATCTGCCCGTATAGTGATGACTCTAGTTCTTTTTATTAGGCCAATAGTTGTAATGAAGTTCTGTTAGTCCTTGAGTAATATTTACCAGTGAAAGGTTTGATGTTAATTTTTTTAAAACTGAAGCTAACTACTCTACATGTAAAACTTCACCATGCCATTGAGGAAGTGCCATTACCGAATAGTGCAATTTTTTAACAAGTGCCAAAACCACTCTACCTTTATACTTGTTTGTATGAATAAATGAGTGTATGAAAACTTCAGGACATAAAATTTATTTTCTACACTAATTCCCTTCTCTAATGGAGGAATACTGATGTTTTCAGTTGCTGTTTTATTACAATCTAGTTAGAGATGCAGTTTTTCAAATAGGAGTAATGCTGCATAAGACGTGTCAATGTGGAAAAAATCCATTTCTTCCATTACCTTAGCAAGAATCTTCATTCTAGCTCAGGTTTTGTTTTGTTTTGTTTTTCTTTTTTAACTTGAAAGAGGGATGGCAAGACTAGTCTTTGTGTGCGTAGATGTATATAACCAGTTTGAAAACGTATTTCAGGTTGAAGATTTTACCACTTCAGATGGCAGCTGTAGTGTTGATCTGGATTAAAACATCAAGCATTATTGCATTTCTCTATTTTTCTGAGAATTTGGGTCATAAAAACCTGAAACTATTTCAACTGGATATATGCAGTATTAAAGAATAAAATTAGATTTTTGATTCAAAAATGCTCTTAAGAATATTTACGTTGAAATGGTTTGTGGATATGCATTTATTCACTGCTTTTTGACTTGTGATTCTTGGTTTTCTTGAAGCAGCAGCAGCACAGCCTGAATGTTGAGCATGTTGTCCTGACAAATGCTGACGTTCACCAGCAGCCAGTTCATCATACCATTGGTTTTTTTCATGCCATTGATTTTTTGAATTATGAGCTGCCAGTGGATATAAGATGTTGGCTTGCTTGCTTTTGTGAACATTAGGTACTGCAGTACAACTATGTGCACTCAGTGCAGTCTGTTTTATGTTCTCCCGTTGCAACTTCATGAGCTTACACAAAAATGTAGCGAGAGAGAGCTTGTGGGTATGCTTGGAGCTCTGTTACTGTGATGTGGCAATGGCAAACGAGGAAGAAAAGGACCATGCTGTGAAAAGGTACTTCCCTTTCATATATAGCAAATGCTGTACAGACTGAAACTTGATAGTTTTTCATTACTCGAAACAAGTAAAATAATTGTTTGAAAATTAATTTTTTTGTTCATTCAGTTAATAATTGCATTGTTGATTAATAACAATGCTCTTGAAATCATATCTGAAAATATACAGACAAGCCTGAGCTTTTTAAACGATGGAGGTTTTAATTTTCCCTGTTGTTTCCACAGTTAAATATGGTAGTAGCATTTAAACTTAATTTTTAAAAAGTATTTTTTTGTTCTAAATTTGTCTGCAGGATCTTAGAAGTCTTAATTGGTTTGTTGAATTGCCTTTATTGAAATCAGGTATCATTTACTTGGCATCATTATATAATCAATGAATGGAAGTGTCTTGGGATTTAGTGGTTTAGAGATGCAGTCATTAAGCAGAGAAGGAATACTTAATTTCAGGGGCCTATCTGCACTGCAAAAGCTCTTGTAGCTCTGGCTACTTTTTTCTTCTACAAAAACAGTTTTTATGCAAGATCTCTGTGTCTCAGCTTAGATGTTGAGGTGCCTTTAGTCATCTTTTTCTCTAGAGAACTGTTGACATTCTTGATGATAATTCGGTGAAATCAAAGTATCATGTTTTTAAAAATAAAAAACTATTACGTGTATATACGAGTTAAAATGTACGGTGTTTCTGGAAACATTATTGCTAACCCCGATTAAGAGGTGCTCGACTTTTGTCAAGACATTTGATACATGTTCGTGTGTTTGGAAGATTTGCTAATTATTTAAGAGATGAAGGTGACATTTCCCTGACATTTCATACGTAGCTTGAAAAATTAGCCTTCTGAAGGTCTTAATTAAAACAGAAAACAGGGCAGACAACTTAAACATACATTCTATTATGATAGAAAGGAATTCAGAAAAGAAAGCAAAGGTGTCTTGTT
Source organism: Sturnus vulgaris (assembly GCF_052056855.1). Taxonomy (NCBI): domain Eukaryota; kingdom Metazoa; phylum Chordata; class Aves; order Passeriformes; family Sturnidae; genus Sturnus; species Sturnus vulgaris. Next base: position 13,560,620 of record NC_142283.1, on the reverse strand, counting down.
TGGAAAGATAGGTGTCTGCTAAGGAAAGCAAGGCCCTCCCTGGAAATGTAGAATGTGTACACCCTCTATCTGAATTAGGATGATTTTGAAATTCAGGGTCTCTCAGGCAAAGACACGGGGATAGGAACAGCAGCTCTTTGCTGGTGGGTACAGCAAGGCACCCAGACAGCACCAGCGGTGTCACTGACACCAACCAGAACAGGAGCCCAGCTCAGCCCTCTCGGCCGCGGGCACTTTCCCCTTGCTGCAGTTCCCGTCACCGCCGGCAGGGGGCGCCGCTGGCTCCCGGTGGGCGGGGCAGGTGCGCTGATCCCCGCGCGCCGGCAGGGGGCGCTGTGGCGCGGGCTCGGGGAGCAGGCGGTAATGGCGGCCGGGCCCAGACGGGAAGGGATGGAAAAGAGAGGCTTTGCTTCAGCAGCCCTGCGGCGGGGCCGGCCCCGCTGCTCCAGCAGGATCCCTGGAAGCAGCAAGCTGGAATGGCGGGGCGGCCTGGCAGGGCAGGGCTGCGGGGTCCTGCAGCAGCAGAAGAGGCAGCTCCCGGCTGGGCTGTGGCGGTGGGTGCAGTGACCCTCCTGCTCCAGAGCCAAGAGCGAGCGAGAGCAGCAACTGCCCCCCCTGCTCTCCTTTCACCTGCTCCTGATCTCACAGTGTCTCTGTCCTTCCCTCCAAGAGAAACTCCCAAAAACCAGAGGGGCTCCCCCTCCCCTATCTCAAGTACTCAGCCATCGGTGCTTCTTTAGCAAGTCAATGGGAAAAATTCCACAGGCAATGAGTAAAACAAAAACTAGCCCCCAACAAAAGGCTAAATCATATTGTAGATAATTATTTTTTAAAATTAATCTATTTACGCAGAGTGTTTCCTGATGTCTGAACCTTTCCTAAGTAAAACCTGCCAAAGATTTTTCAGGTTTTTTTTGTATCCAAATATTTCACCAATCTCTTGCTTAATACTTCTTACTGCTGTTTTTCTGGAAAAAAAAATTACTTTCTAGCCTCTGTTGTAACTTCAAGATGTGATATATAAGGAACGAAATGCTTAAAAGTAATTATAAAAGAAGAAAAACTTGATTTTGAAAGAAAACAAATGTTTTTGATAGTAACTTGAGTAAATTCCTGAACTTGTTACTAATTGTACATGTTATTTCTAACAGCCTTTAAAAAACTTTTAATATTAACATCGTATTGTGTTACTGCATTCCTGGAGACCAGCCTGTAGTATAAAGTGTTGTGCACCTGCTTCCCAGATGCTATAGAACTGCAGAATAATTTAAATTGGAAAAGATCTCAGGTGGTCCATCTGGTCCTGCTTCTTGCTCAGAGCAGGGCCATCTTTAATGTTATATCAGGCTGCAAAATGCCTTATGCATTTTGAGGTTCCAGCCTCTCCAGTGATGGAAGCCTCTCCAGGAAACCTGTTTCAGTATTTGATCACTGTCCTCATTGTGAGATTTTTGCTTTTTTCCAGTATCTAACTGGCATTTCTCTTAATGCAAATTGTCCTTTGGCTAAGTACCACAGAAGAATTTGGCTTAATGTAACCAATTATATTTTCAGCTCCCTTAATTATAAAACTGATGTAGGAGAATTCAGAAAGACAAAATAATAATGCTCAGATCTGTGGAGGAGCTTCTGTAGAATTAGTGAATAAGTAGATTGGGCTTTACTGACTTGAGAAGTGCAGTGAAGGGGAATGTAATGTGGATGTGTTCCGTATGTGAGGTGTGGGGATACGTGAGGGAAGTGAATAAGGAATAATGACTGCTCTCTGTCTTTGCAGAAGCAAGAAGTAGGGCTCATCAAAAAAACAGAGTAGGCAAATGATTCAAAACAAGCACACAAACATGTTCTTCAAAAACGTATCATTAAGTTGTGCAACTGGTTGTTACAGTAGGGCGTTGTAACAGGTTATATAGATTCAGAAAACAGCTGAAAGATACGGAAGGAAAATCCTTCCATGACTGTTACGTGTAGAAACATCACATCTTAACTAGTAGGGCTGATCTTATACTACAGATCCTCAGAGGACAAAGATGTGCTCTGAAGAATTGTCACTCTCTTTTTCTTAGAGGTTATTACTCCACTGGCATAGTCAGGGATATGCCTTTGGTCTGAGAAAATATAACTCAAATTTCACACCTAGTAAGTCTTATTTTTCAGGCTACCCCCTCCAATTCAGGATAGGGAACATTAATTTGTATCCAGTGCCGTGTTTTACAATATGTGTACATCAATTATGCATAATTTCTGCTGCTTTGGAAGGTGTTACTTGTGTTTAAAAAAGAAAATGCTGCCTTATCATAAAATGATTTTTGAATAGCTATGTTGTTTAATTGGTTTTACTGTGTACTTGAGATATTTTTAATTAACTTTGAATATTTAAATTGTTAATAACTCTATTATATCTACTTGGCTCTGCACACGTCTAGATATCTATAATAGTAAACTAAGAAAATGCATATTATAATTCCTGGAAAGGAGCTCCAAAGAGATGATCTACTCAGGTCAAGTTATCAGTTTATATTCAGCCAGCAACTGGTTTTAAGTGTGAGTGCCATGTTAGTAATTTAAAATACTCTGTCTTTTTTTGTAAAGATGGCATGATTCTTTATCTGGTTTTCTACATATAGCCTTTCTGAGATACCTACATCTATCACAAATGGGACCAAAAAAAAAAGAGAATGGTCTTTTGAGGAAAAACATTAGTCTTATTTCTGAAATCAAGTCATAGACTTCAGGGATATTGGCCGTGTTCTGCTGTATTCTCAGATTTTAATGTGTCAGCACTTACATCTCTTTCAGTAAGTGCTGATATCCATAAAACAGACACATGAAGATTTTTGTGGTTATTATATCCACTCATCAATTGGCAGGCCATAATTAATGTTTCAGTACAGGTTTATGGCATGCTTTTGGGGCCGCTCCTCATTAACTTCCAATCTCCACTACTGAAGTGACTAATGCAGATGATCATTTTCAGAAAGGTATTTTCTCTATTTTGAAAACTTCCTGCTTGTAAATCACACAACTTCATTCCCACACCATACTTGTAAAATCTTCAAAAAACCAAAATAATTCCTTGTTCTGCCCATCGTCTAAATTTGAAGCCTTAGATGAATATTGTTCAGCACCATTTTCATCAGGGAAAGTCTGTCTTCAAACAAGAAAGGAAGCTAGCATTCACTTTACAAAAACTATATTAATTGCTCTAATAGATGCTATCTGTGTGCCAGCTTCATCTGTATTTCATTGAACATATCGTTTGCAGTAGCTGCTGGAATTTTCCTGTCTGGATTTATCTTAGAGGCCTTGTACTGTACTGAAATAGTTTTCATCAAAATCTCTGAGGACCAGTTCTAGCAGATCAAAATCACGAGAGAGGGGGTGCTGAGAGGCTTTTTAAAAGAGGCTTTATTGCCTCATGGCGTCAGTCTCATAGAAGGGTGAGACATTAAAGGTGTTACATTTAGTGCCATAATATCAGAGGCTAATTCTTTTTTACAGTGCCTTATGTTAGTTTTTTAGCCAGTCACATACTTCTGCAAAACTTGTTAGCATCTTTTTACGCAATCATTAATTGCTTTACTTTTCGTGGCTTTGCTGCCTTGTGTCATTTTTTAGCCAATCATATGGCACTTCACAAACCTACATTGCTTCTAAGCTTCATAAGCTTCTAACTAATTTTATAACAGGTTCTACTGATAAACTTGAAAATCTTTTATTATCTTACTTAACATATTGCTTTGCTTACATAATGTGTATTTCTGTTTGCTTAAAACATATTTCTACTTAGACTACAAACTTATATTCTTGTTTTATGTCTGTTTCACTTTCAGTGTTCTAATTCTCTAAGCTTTCTCCAAGGTCTTAGGTCACACATTGTATCCATCTCTATCTCTGAGCCTGTATGCACAAGGCCCTGGGAGCTCTCTGTGTTTGTAATTCCCACACAGTTCCTTAAGACAAATCACAGAAAGAGTGATATCACTCACCCTTTAGGTATCACTGATAATGTTCCTCTAATTGAAATCTCCTTTTCTTCTGCGAGCGTTTTCCCTTTCAGTTGGAGAGTCATCATCACATTTCCTCTAAATTTCCTGTGAAAGTTCTGTGATTTAATTTGCAAGCCCACATTCAACTTCTGTATCCATGTGGACAGTTCACATCTGACTCATGAGGCGTTTCTTTCTTTGAATGGAATAATATTAGTGTATGGGCTTCTTTATATCACTGTACATACAGAGCTGACTAGTGTTTTAGGAATATGCAATATATGCTGCATTGTCCTTTGTCTCTTGCTGATAATCGTCCACCTTTGATTGGTAATATTACTATTTGCCTGTCTCTCCAGAGCATTAATTGTATTTTATCTTTATCTTAGATCTCTCTCTAGCCGCTTATTTCTTTGCTTTTCTAAAAAGAGTGTAGACTATTTTTCTTTTATCATATAATCTAAAATCCTGGATTTATACGTATATATATTTATATATTTATATATAACTCTTCTGGGCCTCTACATCACGCAGTTCAATTTAAGCAAAATCTTTTTTTCCTGTTGTTTTGTCTTGCCTATGTTCATTGAAAATACTGTTGCAACTATGACTCATCTGGCTTGTCTTTTTGATTGTGTCACTCTGCTGGGTATATTGTTTTATTTCTCACGCACTCTTAAGATTTGCAGTGATTTTGCTCGGTGACAGAACTGTGTGCTTGTCAAATGTGTGCTTGTCACAAATCAGTTGTAGGGCATGACCATAGATTGTAGTGAAAAAGCCACTAGAACACACAGGACCTCGCACTGCACAAGATCCCCCAAAGAGAACATAGGAAACACAGAAGCCCAGATTCTGGTCATATATAAAGATGCAATTGAAGAAATCCTCAAGTAAAATAGCAAGTGTTTCACTCATGGTTTTCAACTGACCTGAATCCTATGCTTCTTTTTTTTGGTTTTTATGCTTCTTTTCTCCTTTCCGTCACTTGTGAGAAGAGAAAGAATGGTAGGTGAAGTTAAGAGTGTCAGAATGGTTTTCTTCTATTGTGACATCTCTGGAAAAAAGCTGAAGCAATTCTTTCCCCTCTTAAGAAGGAAAGAAAATTGAACAGCCTGTATCCTTCTCTTCCAACACTCTGTAGGATCTGTCCCACCATGCTTCAGTGATACCACTAAAGTTATAGCCCTGCAAGTGTGAGCACATCTCCAGTTCCTCCTGTTTACTCCCCAGCTGTCTGCATCAGCATAGAGGCGTTTCAGTGTGCTCCCAGTGAAGCTGTCTGGAGTGGCTGAAATTTCCTGGTGTTCTTTCAGGTGTTGTCCTGCTGACCTGCCTGCCTCCCCTAAGCTCTGGGCATCTCCGTGGTGTGAGTGGGATGGCATCTCATCCCACACCTTATCATTGTTAAACCTGATGATATCCCCCTCCTCGGTTATATCTAGTTTATTTCAGTTTATTCTAGGGAGTCTTTAGAAAAATGGCTAGTCCTAAGAAGGGAAATACATAATGCATTTTTCATAATTGTTTTTATTATGTGTTCCCATGACGCAGATATTTTTAAACACACTTAAAGAAATAGGTTAAAATGTTTTCTAATGATAACTTGTGTTTGCATACGTACCCAGCTTCTTTATGGTAGAGTACAATTTTTTTCTGTAGTAATTCAGTTACTGTATAAGATATTATGACCAAATGTTATGACCAGGTGTTTTCTTTCTAGTAAAATTGGTGATGTATAAAATAGTGAGAAATCATGCTACCATTTTCTTGATATCTCTGAAAATAATTAATTTGAGCTGAAATGAAACTGAATCAGTTAATATGCTTTTAGTAGCTGTGTTGTATATGCTAGTAAGTATATTACTCCGTAATGCTGTCTATAGTATCCCTGAAGCAGAATTCCTAATTCCTTTCCAGTGTCTAGCTCAGGTTTGTTAGTCTGACAGTCATATACCTTACAACTTCAAAATTTCTGTCATGACTACATATTTGGCATATTCTGTTTGGTGACATGATGTCTGTTGGAATGAGCACTGTGTGGAATTGTAATGAACTTTCTGAGCAAATAGTGTCTCTGCTCTCTGCTAGGTTCCTTTAGTTAAATTATGTAATACTCTGAGGTAATCCTTTCACCTACTAAATCCTTTGTTGAATTGAGAGGGGCTTGACTGAGAGGTTCAAAATTTGATGTGGCTGAAAGATAGCTGTGATATGTATTTGCTTTTATTTTGTAAATCAGACTTACAATAACACCCTGATGTAGCTAGTAAGAATGTACACACATGTACATAAATACATACATTTAAAAAGAAGTAGGTTGTTCTGAGTTGCGGTTTTACACTAGTTTAGAAAAAAATATATACTTGATGTGCATTAAAAAATCCCTTTATATTGATTTATATACTATTCTGAATGAAAAACAGGTTTCCTACACAATCAAATGCATCCTTCTAAGGCATGCTGCAGCTGCCTTAGAAGATGGCAAAAAAAGCTAGTAGAAGATCACTGTTATAGCTCTTTAGTTTTATCTAGATTGCCTTAAAAATACTTGAATGGAATAAACTCAGCACTGGCTACAGATATGTTTTGTCGTATGTTTGGTTATGCCTGCCGTGCAGACAAATTCTAAATCTTCATTGCTCTAAGATATAGACTAGTTTCAATATGTTAGGGAAAAGAGCTGTGGAAATGCTAAATAAATGTATTGCAGTTGGAACAGGACATGTGCTAGGTTTTGAAGAATGCCAAAGTTTATCCCTTAAATCCACATTTCAATACTCACTCTATTTAATACATCTGTTTGCCTCTGTATGTCATTCAGTGGTGCTTATCAAAGTTGTTCCAGTCCTTGTGTCTGGTATTTTGAGTCAAAAAAACTCCCTCTAGATAATATTTTCTTGTTAAGGAGAAACTGGTAAATGTAGAACCTTACTTGTAGTTTGATGTTGTCATTAGATACGCAGGCAATTAGTGTCCACTAGAAAGAGAACTTTTGAGTTTTGGTTGTGGGAAATGAAGTAGAATTTGTGAATCTTTTGTTAACTTATTTTCTTCTGTTATGTTAGAAATATACATTTAATTGGTGTTAAATCTCATGGCTCACTTCTGAAAAGATGTACAGAGTGGATCATTCCACAACCAACACACAAGCAAATATAGATTCTCTTAGTTGTTAATGAGGTTTTTTGGTTTGGGTTTGTTTCTTTTTTTGTTGGGTTTTTCTGTGTGTGTTTGTTTGTTTGTTGTTGTTTTGTTTTATTTTTTGTTGGGATTTTTTCCTTTGTTTTTGGCTTTTTTTGTGTAGGCAGTTTAATTCAGCAGCATCATAAGAATAAAAATCACATTTCAGCACACAGTTGTTTTATTAAAACTAAATTATTTGGTATATGACAATACTTGAGTCTGATAAAAGGTATAAAAATGTTATTGATGGGTAAGTAGGCACATATAATGAGTATTTCTTTGCACTTTTTTGTTCAATAGCATACAAATTGCAGACTTCTGTTACCAAATAAATAACATTATTTTGCTAAGATAATCTTTAACTTGTAAAATAAACTCTATTTGGAAATAATTTTCAAAGACCGCTAAATCTGGTGTACAGAATGTATACATTTTGTCGCTTGTTTAGAAGTCCAGGAATAAACTGAAGCTGCATTTATTACATTACGAGATTTTTGGTTTCTTCTGTCAAAGGTGTACATTGGAAACTTGGAAGCAGTTTTTCTTTGTAACACTGGCAACAGTTAAGTCTGTCTTCATTATCAGTTTTTTACAGTTTAGTTAACCTAAAGCTAATTAGAGTGAGATTGTTAATGTATGATTTTTCTGCTTCAAGTTTATTTACTTTGTGAATACTCGCTGAAGTGTCTTTGCTGTTTCTGAAAGTGCTTTACAAGCAATAAACTCAGTTTGTCCATGTTAAAAGTACTTTTTTCTAAAGGTTGTTATTAATTTGAGAGCTGATAGTAAGAGGTGAAAAAAATACAGTCTTTGGACTGTGAAAGTCAGCTTATAAGACCTTGGAATTTACCTTGACTTCTGCTGAACTAGAGACACTTAAAGGCTGTTTCAGTGTTCCACTTAGAGCCCTATTCTTGCAGAATTTTAAATCCAGACAGAGGCTGCACTTACAGTGTGCAGTAATGCCAGAATGGACATGGCTCCTATTACTTGCACCAGTGGTGCTAATATTTGCAGGTAGTCTGTTGTTAGAGAAGAACCTGCTAATAAAGAGTAAAAACCGTTAAGATGTATTAAGTAAAGATAATGCGCATATGTAGTTTTTTACTATGTGAGGTTTTTTATTTCATATTTTCAAGTAATTGTCCTTTTAAAATTACAAGTATTTCAAGAGAACTGAGAGTTACGTCTCTCATTTTTGGGGTATAGAAGAATTTCAGTTTGCTTTATACTTAAAATAATTGCACAAAACATTTCAGGAAATACAGAATTTGTAAGTGGTTAAAGTGATCTGAGCTTAATCCTGCTGATGTTGATACTTCCTGGCTTGTTTCAGTAGCATTCAGCCCCTGTCTTTTATTTAAGTGAAATTCAGGATTCTATATTGCACATTCTCCAATAAATCAATTATCCTATGCTTTTTTTCACTGAAGATTCTTGCCTTTCTCCTAGGACAAGAAGGATAAAGTTTCAAGATTTGACACTATACGTCATTCCATAGCTGGAATCATAAGGTCTCCAAAATCTATGTTGGGCTCATCATCAGTAAGTAGTACCAATACTGTAGTGTTGTGATATATTCTGCTATTTTTATAGCTTAAATAAGATTTATTTTTTTCTTTAAACATCGTGTATTTCCATCTGAATGGACAAAACTTACATTACAAGGATGTTATATAAACACTGTTCTGATTGATCAGCATACAGGATAATATGGTATAATGGTATGTAAGAACAACTTGCTACACTTTAGGAGAATCAGTTTGTATATTTTTTGCACATCCCAGAGTGATGCTATATTGTTCAAAATTTTCTTCCCAATGAAGCTAATTTCCTTGAAATGCAGTCTATGATAATAATATGTAGTAGGTTAGATGGCCATACATGTTTTACCAATTGTTGCAATAATTGTATTCCCCATATTTGTTATAAAATGTTCCAATGTATAAACATATTGTTACTATTGCTACTGCTTCTGGTACTATCTAAATAACTAAGTGTTATAAATCTTGCTTAAAACCCCACTAAAAATGGTTGTTGAGTATCTCTGAGGTATAGTGAGCTTTTGTTCAAATTCTGTAATTGCTGGACAAACGTCCTTGTTTCTTTTACTTTTTTATTTCCTTTTGTTTGTTTCCTATGCAAGCTTCCAAGATTTCTTAGAATCCTTGAGCACCTACTTAGGCATACATCAGATTCTACGTGAAAACCTTTTTCTGCCTTTTTCTTGAACATGTGATCACCATAACCCTCCCAACATAAAATCAAACCAAAACAACTCAAAAACCAAGCAAAAAAAAAAAAACCCAAAAACTGCAAGAAAGTTGGGCAGAGTTTTAAAAATTGTTTAGAATTACCTTTTAATTGTAATCTTGTCATCTAAAATACAAGCTTAACGTAGCATTCTTGAGAAAATTTCGGAAGCAATAGGTCTTCTATTTTATACTGCAGGATTGTATGCAAAGACCCATTAAAGAATTCAGAGAGAAAAATAAAGAGAATTATTATCTCTTGCACCCATTCAGAATGGGTAGAAGAGATAATAATTACATATATGTAAATATGCGTATGTGTATATAGAGCACAACTGTACATAGTGATGAAGGAATGGAAAGATAAATATGATCATGAGATAAAATTAGGGTAGAAAGGCTTTTCCTGTGAAAAAACATGAAAGTTGTGTGACATTTGAAAAGTAACAGGTAAAGCCTTGCCAAAATATTAAAATATCCTTAAACAAATATGTTAAACAAAATCTCCATATTATTTTGATCTTCATTTTATAAAAGTTCGAGATGTTGTAAAAAGGTGGCATTTCATAGCAAAAATAGATAAAAATGTGTATTTCTGTGGCCTCTATCCTTTATGTAGGTGAGATACAGCATTCATCTCTATTTCTATGCATTATAAAACTTATGACTTCAAAATAAACCAAAAACCTTCCAGAAATCACAGAAAAAACCTACCTAAAACTGCTTCAGAGAAAAATTGGAAGAGGAAAAAAAAATCTTGAGACAAAGATCAAAATAAAACATTTAGATTAGATCAGGGAAAGTCTATGTCAAAATGTCAATTGGCTTAAAGTGTCATTTTAAATAACCTATGTAGCACACTATCACACTCTGATTTTCATTCCATGGAAGCTGATGTAAATCTGGCTGTAGATACATGGTAGATAGGATTGGTGAAACCTTGGAATATATTTGGAAGAAGTAAGATTGGCATTGGTTCATTTTGAGTCAGAAAGTAAAATCTGAGTAACAAGTGCAATCTTGATTACCTGTAGCTTAAATGACATGTAAATGACTTCAGAATTAGAATATATAAACTAGCCAATTTTCAGTTATGCTTTGTATTTTGATTTAATGATTTTGTGTGTGTTAGAAAAACTGACCGTATACAGCTAATACTTGCTTCACGAATTAGTACCTAGCTATTAAATGTGATCAGCTGTCTCCTGCTGACAACTACGCAACCATGCTCAATTGCTAAATATATAAACTGGTACTTAAAACTTATTATCCAGCAGCAAAATATTCAAAGTGATTATTGAATGTGTATTATAAAGTAATATTAACAAAAATAATTTTTATTTTTTTTTTCTTAAATAGACCAGGACAAAAACGGATCTCAAAGCAGATTTGGAAAAGGACCAGTACTTATCCTCTCATGCAGTCTGGTCTAAAATGTGATCTGCTTTCAAATTACTTGTTTTAAGTATTTAAAGTTTTAAAAGTGTTTCTAAGTATTTAATTTTTAAATACATTAAAACTTCAGAAATGGAGCAATATCTTGGTTTAAATATGGTGCTGTATTAAAAACACTGTCCAGTATTTTTATTTGGTGGGATAAATTGAATTTCGTTTGTATGAATTAGAGAGGACTAATTTTTTGTATGTCATCTAAAAGAAGTCATAGGGAAACGATGCCATTCTAAAAGTGGACAGGAGTTTTTACTTTTTCTGTGTTGACACTGAAATTCTATATATGCTTTCAGAATGAGGAGGTAAGAAGTTACAAAGGAAAAAAGTGTAGTTTGAAGAGAAAGAAACAGGGCTAAGGATTCAGGTAGTTTTTCTTGGACAAAACGCAGGCCAATTTTCTACAACAGCAAGAGATATAAGTTTAATCATATGAGGAGAGGAAACACAACAGGGAGGGTAACCTTCATGTACCAGTAATGAAATGCTGTGAATATTCTGAATGAAGAGTCTGAACAAATTGCATCATGAATGCCAGCTTCTGCCCTTCTGTATATTTTTTTTAGTACGGGACATTTGAGCTTGACACAAACATCTGCTTTTGTTTGTAAGATTTTTTTGTTGTTGTTGTTTATAGGATAATAGGTGGAATTAATGCTTGTTTCATATAGTGTATTATTAGCATGTGGGAATGAGCCAGGTACACAAAGACAGAATATTCCATAGGGTATTGTCTCAAATTATCAACCTAAATTTATTGCTTTACATTCTCATTTGTGCCAGTGCTACTCTTTTACGCTGTGAGACAAAAAATACGTTGAGAAAATGTTTTGTTTGTTCAAAGATGAAAAATACGGGATTACTGAACATTTGCATTCAGAATATATACAAAAATACAATACTGAGCATACTATTAGTGTAGTAAAATATAATTCCCATTATTATTTATTTAATTGGTAGTGCAAGTGCAAGAATAGTATACAATTTTTTTGAGTTAGAAATAACACATTGCTGTTTGCTCAGTTTTTTGATTGAAATAAGGGAAGCAGCTGAGGACTGCTTCTTTTTATTATTGGAGAAGAGCATATGTTTTAGTGGATTGTTGAACAGGGAAAGAGAAAGGGGCTCAATATAAGGAAAGAGGACAGTACTAGATCCATGAGGAACATGATGAAATACATGAGGCCATCCCCTCGTAGAAGAAAAAGTGTGATTAAATACATAAGTAATATAAATATATTTAAGTAATATAAATAATGCATAACAATATGTAATATTTATATATTTATATATAAATACATAAATACACACCCACCAGTCCCACACAATGATCCATGAGTGAAATATGGCAATAAGTGGAAATCTTGAGGGGAAAAAAGGCAAAAAAAGAAGGAAAGGTGGGGAGGGAGGGGGAGTTGAAATTTGCAGTGTGAGTTCCTTTCTTTTTGCACTATTTGGTTAATTTGTTACCTTCCAGCCAAATTAAAAACAAAAATCCTGGAAGCAATATTTCTTCCTCTAGGCTGTTGAATCATTGAGTGTCCTTCTGTAAGTGTACCTACAAATGATTAAGAGATCCATCCCCCAAATGAGATTGTAAAACATTAAGGTCTAGAATATAAACTTGCTGGCTGATATTTAAGTAGAGTTTAAAGAAAAGAGGTGGGAATTTCCTTTTGTGCAGGTAGCTTCTTTTATTCGTCCTCTGTTTTCCTCTAAGACTAATCTATCATCTAATTCTAACTATAAAATACAGTAGAAATATTAGTCCTAACAGTGGTAAACTGAGTTGAAATCAATATTAAAGTAGATATATATCCTGCATTGGTACTGTTTCTTCTAGGCCTTCAGCCATGTTTTATTCTACAGCCAGTCAGGGTCAATATTGTATCATAGAGAAAATATATTGAAATCAGAAGACTTGTTGATAAAAATAATGCGATTTTAATAACACTCAAGAATAATTACCACTTACTTCATCAGAAAAACCACCTTGGTATGATAAAAAGTAAAGATAAGGTAGAATGAAGGACAACCAACAGAGAAAACTTTGTGGAACTTCGACTGCTTCTTTCTAAAGCAATAAATAATACTTCAATCAAATTTCAAAGAGAGGGAAAATTGATGATAGGGTTATAGACAACATCATCGTTATCTGTATCTAAAATGCTATTTTCCTTCCATAAGCTCTTTCTCTGTCATAAAGGCTCTTAAGATGTTTTGTTTTGGTATTTGATCCTAGTTGTCTGAATGGTGCCTCAGCCTGCACCCAGTTTGTACATAAGCAGATATTACAATCTGGTGGCTTCCTTCTTAAGCTGTAAAATAACTTTCATGTCAGGTTGTTTTTTATTTAAACTTTCTTTTGTGAAGGCCATGAATTAGATTAGTAACCTTGTACTGTCCTTTTATCCTTAGGAATATTCCCTCTCAAGTAGGATTCTGCTCCTGTGTTAAAGGGTTTGCTGCTCTGAACATAGGAGAGGTTTTCTTTCAAGTCAGTCTCAGCATCTTTGCAATAAATGTTCAAGTAAATAACATTGTCTAACATTCTGAAAGCTTCTCTCTTTCTTTTAGGAATTTGTGAAAGAAAATGACATAATGTCATTTAGCAGTGGTGGACAGCTTTCACCTGGGATATTTTAACTGTCAATGAAAATGAAAGATATGACTACTTTCTTTGGCCAATCAATACATCTGCTTTTTAGCAGCTCACTGTACTGATGGACTCATAACCTTGGAGTACAGCTTTTGCCTCTAAAAATTGTGCAATTTGTGTTCAAGCTGTAGTTATTTCTTACATAGTCCCTCCTATCTCTGGCTCTGTAACAGAGCACATGCACTGCAGTGATGAACCTGTTGGTTATTGTGCTTGTTTCAAATCTCAGGTCTGAAATTCTAATTGATGAGAATTTCATACATGATGATTCTCTGTGTGTCTGTTCATGTCTGAGAATACAAGGGTCTGTCAGATTCTTAAACATGTTCTCCATCAAGATCCTGGACTAAACTAGTCCTTTGAGGTATAACTTGGGCAACCAGAAGCCAACAAATACATTTTTTAGTAGCTAAAAATTTGTGCAAGTGCTAAAGAATTGCAGATATTTAGAAACAAGAATTTCTGCATAGATTCCCGTTCTTGGGTCAGCTCATTTCCACTCTGAGAGTCTGAGGCCATTCCTAGTATTTTTTGGACTAGCTGAGGCATTGTAATCTAAGTATCTTCTGAGGAAAACCTTAAACGGACAGATGGCTTCCAACCTGTGTTTTTATCAGGGCAAAGCAATAGCAGAGGTTAATTCAGAATGGCGTGCTTTGCTTGTATCTGTTGTTCTTCATTGAGATGTAGATCTCCATGATGTTAGCTAGGTGCAATTCAGGAGGCTGGGGAACATTCACATATTTGTTCTGCTCACAATGTGCACTGTGTTATATCAGAGTTCTACCACTATGGCTGTGAGAATTTCAATGAGGTCTGGCAATGTTTTTTAATTACGTAGAACTTAAATGAGGGCTTGCCTTCCTGCCCATAACAAATAAATCTGAGGTGGGCAGTGACAAAATATAAAGTTTACTTCACTGTTTTCTTAAATAATGTAGGCATGTTGAAATTAATGTGTGAAATCATAGATTAAAACTCATTAACTTCCACTTACAGCTAGTAGCTTCCATTTGCAGCCAATTCCTTGTAGTGAAAATAATTCCATACAATCTTTGTGTCTTCAGAAACTCTTATCATAGAGTTGATGAGGACACTACACCCAGGTGTGTATTCTGCACTACAGGGTACATGCTAGGAAAAAAGTCTCAAAATAATTAATTCATTGGGGATGCAGTTGATAAATTCTATGAAAACAGTTTATCCAATTCATATGCTTTGAATGACTGAATTTATTACGGTTTTGTGTCTGAGAAGTTTCTGTCTGGATAGAGAAATGATGAATTTTCAGTTGTGAATACCGTGTCAGAATGTGTGAGAAAGAGTTGGTCAGTATGGCTTACGAGAAATAGCAAGCCAGATTTAAAAAATTATATGGTTTTATGGATGATTCCCTTAACTTTTGCTTTTGATACATTGATTTTTCAGGTAAACAGAAAAGAAAATATTCAATATGCTTTGTTCAAGTGTAAGAGCTGTAAGAGCCTTGATCTTGTTGGTTAATAGAAATACATAGTTTAGATACATAAAACATAAATTATTGTTGTTTGTGATACTTTTCATGTACAAGTAAACTCTAAAAGTGTACTATTATAGTAACATTTTTCTTTAATATTTTTCCCAAGTTCTTTGATGTAATCTCAACCACTGAGAAACCATTGGCTGAGCAAGACTGGTATCATGGTGCAATTCCAAGAATAGAAGCCCAGGAGCTGTTAAAACAGCAAGGAGACTTCTTGGTGCGAGAGAGCCACGGGAAACCTGGTGAATATGTCCTTTCTGTGTTTTCAGATGGACAACGGAGACACTTTATCATACAATATGCTGATGTACGTCTCTGATATAGTACTGAATATTCAATTTAGGATCTACATAGCTTACTATAGCAAATGGATTTAGCCTTTATGTGAAAGTATGAAAGCTGTTGGAAGTATTTCCATCAGTGCAGGAGTCAGGAGTAATGGTCGTTTTGGGAAACAAAGGAAAAGTATGAAGTATCAAGTTAGTCAGTATCTTATGTCTTATACTGAAAAGCCAAGATATTTCTGTAAATGTTTTGAAGTATGGAAATTGTTACTCTTTATTTATGCATGTACATTTGGTTATTGGTTATCTGGTTACTCATTTTTGTAGTTGGTGCAAAGTAGGCTACTTCTAATTCGGACTATAAAGATCCCACTGCATATTCCTGAAAAATGCAAGCAGCCATGCAGAAGGAAGTCATCTGTGTTGGTTTTTATACATACGGGAATTGAAGTCCCTGTTGCTTGAGATGCTTATTTTCTTGTTCAGTATAACACAAACACTTTTGGATGTCGCACAGTGTGTATGCTTCTAATTGATCTCCTTGTTGCTCTGAGGAAAATTGGTGACTTAATGAACAATATATTAATTATTATCTGCCTTTATACAGTGTATTTCTTTTTATTCTTCTTAGTGCATTGCTTGGTTTTTTAATGTATGTATTTTTGTTTTACTTTGCATGATTTTGAACTTATTCAAAATGTGACAAGTTTACATAACATTGGTAGAAATTTTTCTTGAAGTATGAAATTGCAGCAAATAATTCTCAGTTTTGATTCAGTATTGCTGTCTTTTCAGTCTCTTGTGATAAAGTTTCCCATGTACAGAAAAATTCTCAAATTTAATCACATAATCATATTACACTGAGGGAATTTCATTGTCCGAATCCCCAGATGATGCAGCATGCCTGGGGTAACTCAATATTGTGTACCTCGTTTATTTCCTTTTAATGAGAAGCAGTGATATTTTTTAAACTTCAGAAAGGCTGGAATGCTTCTCTAGGATTAATGATTACCCACTTGTCATGCTGGAAAGTGTTCATTAGTTCTCAACTAGAATTTTCCTTGTAGAAGTGAACATACAGTCAGTGTTTATTTTATTTTGATTTTATGACCTTAAAGTATTTTGATGTGTCAGAGCACTAAATGAGAAAATAGAAGCAGTAAAATTACCTGTACCTAGAATCTTACAATCTTGGTGCTCCCTGATCTGCCCAGCAGAAATAAATGTACATTATATATGCAGTCTAAGTGAAATAATTGTGGGCAAATCATTGTATGTGGCAAGTAGATCTTCAAAAAGATGGATTGGACTTTCAATTCTAAGTTCCAAGTATTACGTTGGAGCAGACCTGTAAGCTGACTCTTGTTTTGGGAGGTGAGGGAGGGGGAGAAGGGTGTTCCACCAAAACAAAACAAAACAAGCTATCTTTATCTCCATAATTTTGTACGTTCTCTTAGAAGTTACATTTGAAATATAAGGCTGATACTGTTTAACGTTGCTTAGCTTGGACAGTCCTAGCATTGTCAGGTCAAGATATTTATTTGCTTGTACATTTACCTGTAGAGCATTATGTTCATCTACTCTTGGGATTAATTTGTGGTAATTTTCTTGTCAATCATGGAAGTTAACACTTTTTTTTTTCTTAAAGATGTTCAGTACTCTGTATGCATTCCTATGGGATGAATTTTCTGAGAATGAGTAAAAGCTCATTAAGCTCTAGAAAGTACTTGTTGGCAGTGTTAGGGTCATATAGTGAGGGATTCATGAACGTTTGTGTAGGCAAGTTCAAGGAGAGTTTAGTACAAAGGATTTGTTTGTTTATACTGGTATAAACAGTGTGGAATTGGGTCTCTGACTGGTCAAACCACACTCTTGGATTGTTAACGGATCTCCATATTTTCTTCTGAATCAAATACTGAAGATGAGAGTAGGACATTAGTTTTAACAGCAATCCTTTAGTTGTGTAAGTGTTCTGTCTCTGGCTTTTATTATTTTAAAGGCTAATCTTGGTACAACTATGTGTGTGATAAATTAATCATTCGACTTGGAGCATCAAAATTTACTGCTGCTGTTCAGGGCTACCATTGTTTTCAGTTCTGCTTATTTAAGGCTGTGCTATTTTAAAATTTTTCTTTGTTAGTGATCTTAGTAAGGATCAGGTTTGGCCTGCTCTGAAGGTTTTACATAAATGGCAGCAGATGGGCACGTGGCTGGATCTGGAATGAGGAAACAATAGGCAATAGTGATGGTTGTGCTGAGAAGACTCAGGATGGCAAGTTTTTTGGATCATCAGCACAGAAGTATGAAGGAGCTTATTTGAAAGGAATGGGAACTAGTGTTAGTGGTCAATCAAAGCTGAGTTACTATTTGATAAACAATAAAGACTATGAAAACATTTTTATGATAGAGATCTGTGAGTGTTAAAAAAGCTGACATGACCCAACTGTCTTTACCAACAGTAATGACATGTTTCAGGAAGTTAATGCTTAACCCTTAAGGAAAACAATTAATTTAGAATGCACTATGCAAAGAATTCAGCCCTGGGGGCTAGAAAGAATGCATGCCAGTGGTAGAGGTGTTCATTGCCCTATTGTGAGAACTTGAATCACCATCTGTGCTCTGAGTTTTTAAAATTGCAGTACTTGTTCATTGTTGCTTTGTCAGGCTGGCTTATGGCAGCTACTGCCTGGTGGGAAAAGCTCTCTAACTGTAGATGCTGAATCTTATGAATGCAAGAGACTTTATCATGTTTTACATTCAGCTGCAGGGTCCTGCCCAGTTTCTGTTTGAAGCCTGTGTATGATTTGCCTTTGTCTCTAGCTCGTTTAGACTCTCCTGATAAATACTCTTTAATAAAGACCAATCATGCATCCTATACTCTACGCCAGGGATTTACTAATTTTAGGAGACAATAAATGAAGAAAGATAAGATTAAGATATCTATTTCCTGTTTATCTCTTGTTGTCTATTTTATCCTATAGATTTTTTAGTTTGCTGGCCGTAATTTTTAGAAATAATTCTGAAGTTGGTGTTTTTTCTGGCTTAGAATATTTTTATTTCACTCTGTAGTAATTTTGATTTTAACTGGCCTATCTATTTAAATGAAGAGTTTAAATCGTTATTTTATCATATTCCCTTAAATGACTGATGCAATAATTTTGCATTTATTAATTTACCATTTTCCTAACATTTTCATCATTCCAGTTACGTTAATATAAGTGGTATTCAATAGGTCAGAAAAGGTATCTAAAATAACTCTATAAAAGCGTACATGTTATTCTGTATTGTTACTAGTGAAGGAAGTTTGTTAAAGCACTTTTGCAGTTTCTTGTTCAAACTATTGCTTATAGAGAAATAAATTTTTCATTTTGCCTCCTACAGAATCAATATCGTTTTGAGGGAACTGGGTTTCCAACTATTCCTCAGCTCATAGAACATCATTATACAACAAAGCAGGTTATTACGAAGAAGTCGGGTGTTGTTCTGCTTAATCCCGTTGTTAAGGTAATGCATACATTCTAGAACCTTTTTTTAACTGACAATTATTTTGGGGGGTTTCTGTTATTATTTAAATAAGATCCTATGAATCTTCTCAGAAGACTTTTCATTTTTGTTCATTTTGTGACTCTGTTACTGATCTCTTTCAAGCTTCTCACTTCTGTTTCATACATTCACTTAAAACAACTCTCCATCCTGATTCTTACTATGAATTTCTGCTATTTTGAAAGAATGGCATTTAACTTCGTACCAAGTATCCTCATACTTTTCATTTTCACATTTGGAGTGCTGAGTAATTCAAAGTACTAGTTCATTGCCCTTCCTTCTATAAAGTAAAAAAATTCTTTTATATAATGGGAAAGGTCTCATGAAATTTGGAAGACTTATGACAGCTCCATTTTGTCTCTGTTTTATATCACCAAATAAGTTAGACAGAAGAAAAGATTCTGATATTCCAGCATCAATAAAAATTTTAAACAAAAATTCTCTATTTAATCAGGAAGCTATTGCAGAGTCTTTCAGGGTGGGAATAAAAAGGGCTATGTATTAAATTGTATCAGTGTTTCTAAGAGTCTCCTTGCACTTCTTCCAGCAGTTTTGCATTTAGTATCTATCTAGTTGGTATTTCATTCGTAAGCCAACTCCACTTATATCTTTTCATCTTAATTATAGGTAAGCCCTTTGTTCTTGATATATTTATTTTTTCAAGACTGGTTTCAAACCTGTGTTCAACAAAATTTTAGGAAGTATGACAATTTGTATTTCACCATTAGTTACCTACTCCAGGGTCCTAGTTCTTCCTGTTAATAATCCTGAGAAAGACCGGCATGTTATTTTGCTCAAAATTGCACTTAATCTGCACTCATCTATCCTATATAATTTTAAAATTTTGTTAATAGGACATTGGAAATACACATATTATGTTAATATCTTGCTGATTACTAAACTGATGGTTCATTGAACACAAGTTACTGCTTACATTCATTTTAGATCGCATGAGAAAGCATGGGACATTAATTTTGATGTGTGAATATAATTCTTTTTGATATAAATAGCTTAAGCTACAAATATGAGGTGGTCAAGCTCGAAATCTTTTAAAATCTGTTTGCAAATTTCTCTCTCTTTAATACCGTTTGTTTTAAATGTGTAATGCTTTTTCTGTTTCCCGACTGTACATACTGTGAGACCACCCCTGTTTTACCAAATGTCAAACGATAGTATAGTATATTATCACATAATCTTAGTTATTGGCTGTTAAACTGTAAAACACATAATCTGTAAAACAGTATCTCTTCATTCTCTGTTGCTTATTTTGAAGAGAGGGAGTTGCTTATTCCTGCCTTTTTTGTTTCATTTTGTATCTTTTTTTTTCATAGAGTTAATTTCAATTTATCCATAGTCTTGTGTAACAGTAGCCGATACTTTTTCTAGTACCCGTCTTGTAGAAGAAGTATATTCCCAAATGGCGTTCCTGGTCCAGCGGCAGCAGCAGCAGGAGCAAATTCCTCCCCAAGCAGCAGCTCCGAGCGTTCTCCTCTGAAGCGGAGAGAGCAAGAGGGAGCTCGGAGCTGCCCCAGCCGTTTATTTCCCAGCCCAGTTCTCATGGTATCTCTCAGATGAGAGAGTAACCAGCCCCATCTTCCCGGGGCACCTTATTTTGTCTCTGTTAAGTACCCACCTGGTCGTTATTGTCTCTTAGCAACAAAATGAGAAAATTCCCTAAGAGAAGGAACAAAAAAGGAACCTAACCTCCAACAGGCCTTTTGTTTTTCTTCTTCTCGGGGTGGGGGGGAATTAAGCGGGTTCACTCCTCTTGACTTGAGTTAGTCTTAGTATGAACTAAGTTTAGTATTAACTAAAAATTACTGGAAATAATAGTATTTCTCTAGGATTGTGCTGTAGTTGGTAGTAGATCTGAGCTGCAGTGCACAACTACTTCAGCTGCTCACGTTTGCCAAAAATTATGCAAATAACCAGCACGTATCCATAAAATCCACAGGCTGCATCTGTTTTTTTCATATGACTTACCTTGTCCTGATATGCATCAGTCTTAATATTCAAGAGTACTTCCTTTAGGGGTTAGTAAACCTTTCTACTTCCATTCTGATATGTTGCGTGAAGTAATGGAAAAGGGTGACTGTTAGAATTAAGGAAATTATTGAGTGACAGGAAACTGATTGTATACGTTTTTTTAAATATACATATCACATAGATTGCATGTAGGCTTTCATGAATTTATGAAATGTCAGTTTCTATAGCTACTAATACTTAGTGTAAACTAAAATCAATATATAGTATACTTAGTACTACCTGATCAGCAGTTTGGCCAAATAAGGCAGTGTTGAAAAGGGTGTTAGCTACGTGATTTGAATTTCTTTAGAGAAGCTGTTCTCAAAGGTATGTAAATTGTTTTGGTTTGAGCGATAATTTTTTGGTGGTTTTAGTTCGCCCATCTGATAAAAACTATTTGCTGTATTCTGAAGAAGTACTTCAGAATGAAGCAGAAGACTGTTGTGAGCTTTCCTTTTTAATTTGCATGAAACTCTGGCTTTCATGTAGGAAAGTGGAGACATTTTAAGTCGTTTTCAGAAGTAGCATGTGCACTCTGACACCTAGTGTTGGGGGTAATTTATGCATCGTGTGCTCTTACCAAGATGTCTAATCATTTCCTTAAAGTTCTTTTGGCATCTGCAAAGACTGTTTTTGCTTTGTTCACATTATAGCTGCAGAGCAGTCATTGTCATTTTATGTAATCTTTAATCTTTTTATGCAAATTTCTGTCCCTGTAATAACCTATTTAGAAACTGAAAATTAAATACAACAAACTTCACAGCAAAAAAATAAAGTTATGCTTTTTAGTTTGTTTTTGCTTTCCTTCCTTCCCACAGTCATTCATCCTTCTTTACTGTATTAGTAAAATTAGTGTTCACCTTCTGTGACGTTGCCCTTGAAAGGAATAGGCTTAATTGTGTCACAAAAGACCTGTCCCATGTCCCATTTCATGTAGACGGAATTGCCTGCTTGGAATTTTAATGATTCTGTAATAATAGGATTTAAATTAGAAAAACTGAGGGCATTAAAAAGATATCTGCAAGTAACTTCTTTAATGGAAGAGTGTCTCATATTTATTTATAATCTCCTAGAAAAAAATGCACATTACATTCTTCAGAAGGTTGTTATTGATGGACTGACTGGTACATAGAGCCCCTGAGTAACTTAGAGCACACCCAAGGACTTTATTAATAAAAATGCTGTTTTAACTATACTGGATGCATTTTAACCTTCTAACATCTTTGACCTATAGATTTCTTGAAATATATAATTTTTTTTTTTACCAATCACAAATTTACCAAATTTTTACCAGTCACAAAATCTGTATTAAGTTGGAATGTACCTCAGTTTGAGTGCTAGAAAAGAGACTCAAAAAAATAAGGAATACCATTTTTATTTAAGTGTACCTGAATTAAAGTTTTCACTTGGATCATGACTACACCTTTGAAGCAAGTCTGTCCAGGATGCACAACTGCTCATGGGAGGGAATTCAGTATTCAGAACCAGGAAAGATCTAGCCTGAAATAGTGCTTTTCCCCTAAATACATGTTTCAGATTCTGAGCACCAATCGATTCACTCTGGAGATCTGCTACTATTTCACTAGTGCTGAATTAGTCATGGTATATGGATGCTCTGTAGTTAATTCAAATTCTGAGCTTATGGAACAAAATTAACTGCTCCTTTGTCAGGTGAGTTAGGCCATGTGTTTGTTACTAGTAACTATCATTTTAAAATTCTGGATCTATTTTTATGTGACAAACAAGCCTGTGATATGGTTTGATACATTTTGTGTACATAGGAAAATGGTGGATCATAAATGATGAAAGAAAAGTGTTGAAAGAAAAAAATAGGACAGGTATTAGTAGTGTTTCTAATGCTGATAAATGAGTTTGCAAATGACATGAGAATTCTCTGCAGATCTGATCTTGCAAGTTATGAATATATTGATGAGTTAGACAAGGAAAGAAATTCTGAAGAGTTAGAAATTTAAGTCAAAGATTTTTCTTAATGAAAATTCATTAGTGAAAATCTTGTCATGATGCTAATTTTTTGCTGGTGGGTTTTCTGGAGGTGTTGTTTTATTTTAGCAAAGCAAGCTGAGGTTCACTGTTGCAGAACAGTGCTCTGAGTGTTGTAGTGTGTACCCCTCAGGCCAGCAAAGCACATAAGGAGGAAGTGGAGGAGGGTGCGGGACAGTCTCAGCTTCAGAGCAGCGCTCTTCTGCCTGCTGGGAGACACTGGATAGAAACAAGGACACTTACAAAGGCCAAGTTTATCACAAAGTAATGCTGTCACACAATTATAGATGCTCGTCTCATGGCTGGAGACAATTAAGATGCTGCAGAGGGAAGCAGTGGCAGCAATGGTGCTGCCTGTGGGAAAGATCATCTTGAGTCTGTTTTACCTGAGGACAAATCTTGAAGAGCAGAAATCTGAAAGGCAGAAGCAGCCTGTAGCAGGGAGTGAGGCAGTTACTGCAGCTCTACCGTGGCTAGATTTGTCACTCCAAAAAGGATTCCTGTGGCACTCTGGATTACCTGTGTGATACCCACCAATTTGGCCAGGCATTCTGTAGGAATACCAAGAAGCAAGGTGGTTGTAGTCTTTGGGTGTTGGTTTTTGGCCTAAAGCTGTAATTCCTCTGGGTGTGGTTGAAGTCTAATACACGTGTTTTTAAATGTCAAAATATATCTTCAATTTTTTTTAAGGAAATTGAATTCACCATTAAAATTGAGTGTTTATAATATGCAAAATACATACTTATAGGAAATGAATGTATTTATTGAATCTGCACAAAGTGAATCAGTAGCATAGAGATATTGACATTTAAAAGCAGAGTTTCATGTCTTAGTATTAGAGATGCATTTCGTTTATGTTCTTATTTCTTCAGAATTTGGAGAAGTGTCACATAATTTGCTTCTAACATTTTTTAGCAGAGAATATTGCAATATTTCTGTCAGGTAACAAAAGGAATGCGTCACCCTTAATGGTGGCCTGTACTTGTCATGATATGTCATCCTGTAGAGAAAAGAGAAAAAAGAGTGTAATTTCTTCCTTGTGTTAACTAACTACTGAACCAAATTTATGTGTAAATTCAGGTATATTGACTACTTTCAAAACTGAAAGGATTTATTGTCTCAAAAAATCTCATTAAAATGCATTGTAATAATCGAGGCAGATAAGGCTACTTGAACAAAGAGTAAAAATGATTGCTTTATATTCAGTGATCAAGGTTTTCTGGTAGTTTTTTTTTTTTTTTAAGAGGTCATGGCAATATATATCTGCTCTATTGAATGTTTCTGGTTAGTCGTGTTTTTCTAGTATCTCTTTCCATGATCAGGTTTAGATTAAAATTGAAAGGTAACACTCCTAAAGGGTATAAGCATTATGCTCAAACCTAGAAGAAAAATGGATTTTATCAAGTATATGAATTTCATTTTAATAAACACAATGTAATTTTTGACCAATCTCATAAAGAAAAATCTCTGTCCTTGAAATTCTAAATGGAAACCCCGGCAGCATGTGCATTCCTACTTTCTGTACAATTTTAATATAAAAGTATTGTAGAATGCCGTGTTCCTATGTGGAGCACAAATTGAACAAAATGAGTTATCTCAAACACAACTGAAACAGTAGGAAGTAGAAAAAATAAGTAAAATTTATGAAGCAAGAGATGGAAGCAAGCCATTCCTTCTTATTAAAAAAACAAAAGGTTTGTTGTTAGGAAGGGGTGAAAATTATTAAATGTAAGATTTTAGAGGAAGATTTTTGATAATTGGTACCTAAGAGAATAAACTACTTAATCTTTCATCAAAGATTATTTAATTTTACTAAATTTTGTGTTACAGAACAATAAAAAATTGTATTAGAATTGTGTATAATTGCAGCAGCTTTTCTGTTGAACTACCACAGTGGGGTTTTTTACAGTTTCTGAGTTCTTCCCCATATTTGGAATTCAAACATTGCCTAATTTTCCCCTAATTTTATATAAATTCCCTAATTTTATATAAGATTGTGAGTTGTAAACTTTTTGTAGTCCTCCAGTTATATTCTTCTTGTTTTCACTAGTGCAGTCAGGATGACTTTAATGCAGATAATACCTTGAGTTTTTGGTATTTTCATAGTATGTGGCTGACAAGCACATAACCTTCCTTGAATGTGGGCTCTCATGGGTCAAAAGACACAGTGCAGATTAAGAACAGGAATGAGTGCTGTGCTTTTATATTCCTTTGTAGAGTTGCAGTTGAGCATGGTGGGGTACTGTGAAGTAGCTTGTGGTTGCTTAAGTATTTCAGCCTCCACCAATTTAAGTGGAACAAAATGTTAAAAAGGGGTGAAATTACATTTAAGCTGTGGAGAACCAAAGGATGCACACAAAAGGAGCTACAGGGTAAGAAGGGTACTGTTTTCTTAAATCAGGTCTGTGAATCTGATGTATGTAATAATGTCTGAATTCTCAAGAAGATCTGTTCATTTAAATGTTGATTAAGGAGGAATTCAGGGGTGAGAATAAGTAGAACTTCAGGATTCCTTATTTTCAGGGTAGATACTGTACTTAGCCTACTATTGAGGGTAGTGCATGGATTTCATCATCAGTTCATAATGAAGTAAATGCTATTATCAATTCTGTCCTTTCTGTTGCTTGGATTTCTTCCTAATAGAGTTGCCAATGATTTACACAGTGTAATACTAAAATCAAGATCACCCCCAGAGGGTGGTTGTCAGTGGTACAAAGTCTAATTAGAGGCCAATAACTACTGCTGTACCCCTGGGATCAGTACTGGGTCTAATCCTTCCTTCATCCATTTCTTCATTAACAAACTGGGTGATGGGGCACGAGCAGTTTTACTGATGAGACCAGTCTTTGAGGAGGGGCTGATACACCAGAGGGTCAAGCTGCCATCCAGAGGGACCTGGACAGCCGTGGAGAAAGGGTTTGACAGGAGCCTCATGCAGATCAAAACGGGAAGAGCAAAGTTCTGCAACTGAAGGAGACAACTCCAGACACCATGACATGGTAGACGTAGGTTTTTCCCTTATCTCTTATGTTCATATTTTAAATTGAAAGTATGAATAGTAAATTTGTTTGCTTAATTGTAGACCATTTTATTCAAAAATAGTTTTGACACATTGATGAAGTTATAAACACTGCATAATTAATTCTCAGAGTTCTGAGTTTTAGAAAAAGATGAAGTAAGGTGCAGCTAAGCCCGACATAGCTGAGCATTCACTTCTCCTATGGTAGGGTGGGGGAATCAGAGAATCAGAAGGGCAAAAACTACGGAAGTCATAGGTTGAGATACAGACAGTTTAACAGGTAAAAACAAAAGCTGTCCCCACAAACAAAGCAAAACAAGGAATAAATTCACTGCTTCCCACTGCTGGGTAGGTGTTCAGCCATTTCCAGGAAAACAGAGTTCTATCACATGTAACAGTGACTTGGGAAGAAAAATGCCCTCACTGCAAACCTCTACCCCCTTCCCTCTTTTTGCCCAGCTTTATATGCTAAGTGTGAAATGGGATGGGGTATCCCTTTGGTCTGGTTGGGGTCAGTTGTCCCCTCTCACCTACTTGTACAGCTGCTAGAATAGGTGGTGAATTCTTCATAACATTCATGTCCACTGTTTACATTTCGTGTTCAGTTTTAGAGAAGAATGTGCACACACGCATGCCATAAAGATTACTTCATGTATAATCATCTTTGTCAAGAGAATAATTTAGCATTTAAAGCCAAAATATAACCCCATACTTAGCTTCAGTGAACAGAATTACCCCAGCCAAGACCAGCAGAGTAGATTGCTACAGACCACACAGGAAAATTTTGTCACTGATACAGGAGAGAAAACATTGCTGAAGACAACATTCAGAAGATTACTAAAGTAATAATAGAACCTGCTAATATCTAGCAGAGCCATTTCGTATGTTTACTGCTTCCCTTTGTGTGTCCTTCATTGATTGGCTTTTTTTTGGTCAGCTTTCCAGTGCTTTAAATGATGACTGAGTGGTATGTGAGAAACTAACAGCATCTTGTGAAAGAACTTATGCATTTGATATGAAGAGTGCAGCATGCTTCTTTTAAACTCTTGGCATCTATGTAATGTTATATGACTTCTGATTAAAAGCCAACATCTGTCTTGCTTGGAATGCAGGCCAAGCTCACTGGCACACTGAAATCTTGTAAGTTAAGACTGCAGTTTCCTTTCTGTGTGGCTGTGCCTGTTTCCTGTGCTCTCACAGTTACAAATTAGCTAATACAGCAGATTATTTGAAATTTTGACATCTTATCTCTGTTCCAATTCAGTGGTTTTAACACATTATCCAAAAATTATGGAAGATGGTGCAAAATAAGCAGGTGTAGCTAGAAAAGCATAAGATGAAGGATCTTGGTGTTTTGTTTTGAACAAAAAAGTAATTTGGTAGAATCACTAATGTGGAACTGTAACGCTCTGAAAGATATTCCATGCTGACCACTGTAATTCAGACATTATTTTTGAGGAATGAATTAAGTGTTTCTCTTCCTGGGGTAAAGAAATCATCTAACTGGAGACAACTGGATATTTTTGAAGTTAAGTCAGAATGGAACTAAGTATGTGGCTAAGCATCTTACATAGTTCAGGGAGATTCTCTTGGACATTTTTACAAACATCTGTAGTTCCCCCAACCCCATCTGACATACCTTTTCATGTGTGGGTGGAAGTAAATATGTTTGCATAAATGTGAAAATATTTTGGCCAATTTTAATAATTTGGGTATTTGGGGGAGGATGTTGTGCATGCATAATATGACTCCACCTTTCCATTTCTGTTTAAATCACATGGAATGTTTAAGTGAAAAACCACATTATCACATGGTTTTGTTTGCCTTTGAGTGTACAGATGACTTTCACTGTTTTGTAAGGCATGTCTGATCCAGAGCTGATAATTTTTCTGTTTGAATATATTTGGTTAACAGGTGATCCAGAGTACTTTGTTTTGGCTGAATTTACTGTATTCAGTATAGAGGAACAGTATGTGTTTTAATGTGCTTGAAATATAATGGTTTTGACATAAACTTGACTTTTGTTTTCCTGTGCTTAAGGATTTCACATTCTATGTCTTTTTCTTTTCCTCAGTTGTTTTTTTCAACTTCTTTATTTTTCTTTATTTCCTGTCTTTTTCCTGAAATATCCTCGGCATCATTTTAGCCCTTCCATGAATAAGAAAACATAAGCTTAGGGAAGTGCTGCAAAAAAAACCCTGAGGGAAACAGGTATTGTATGCTGAATTGTAAAGTCATTTTGTCTACTGATCTTCAAGAAAGAATGGTCGAAGAACAGCTGTGTGGGTAATCTGAGGTCACTTCTGTAGTTTATAAATTGCACAACAGCTTTTCCAAATCTTACTTTTCCCCTCCTGTTCTGTGATCATTTAGAATTTGGTTTAGCAGGAGGGTTGAACTTCACAGTTTTTTATGTAACAGTAAGAAGTCAGATAAAATAGTACTTTTGTCCCAAGGAGCTAAACCTGTCTGTGCTATTATTCTGTTTTACAGCTCACGTTGAGTTTCATCAGTATGGCTTAATACAGTAGTGTTAATAATGCAAAGCAGCTTCCATAACAATTTTTACAGCTCATGAATCTTTATTCTGAAACAGTTTTAAAGAAGTTGCCAGTGAGATTTTGCAAAACCCTTTCTGTAAAACTCACTTGTTCTTATGATAAATCTTTCCACCAGCTACCTTTATTTCTGTAGTTAACCTGAAGGACTTGAAACACATAGTTTATGATTCATGAAATTGATATGCACATTAGATCTACTGGCATAGGTGGTATCAAAAATAGTACTTCTCTAAAAAGGCAGTTTCTCATTCCCACATTGATAAGCCCTATCCACATGTACACAGCTGTTACTTTTTTTTGTCTGGTTCATCAAGTCCTGGTAAGTGAGATTTGAATACCCATCTGATGAAAATTGTCTGCAATTCTGATTTTCTTAGCCATAAAAAAGAATTTTACTCCAATTATCCTTGGTATTGAAAATGAAAGATTAACTTTCCATTTTTGTTGATGTGGAAAAATAGCTCTTAGCTGCAGTAATTCATACTGCTGATATTTCCTATTTAACTTGGAAGAAGGAGAGCAAATAATACTTCCCAAAGTATTTTTAATGCATTTCTTCTGCTTAAAACATGAAGAAACAGGCATCATGTGTGTTTATGCACTTGGCTTCTGAGTTGTGGACAATCTCCCTCTATTTTGAGGTTTTTTAGAAAAATGTTAGAGATTAATGTACTGGGATGAAGCAGAGGGGAGGGATATTTAGGTTTTTCATAAATCCCAGATGCTGTGCTCAGATAGATACTTAAGATTGGAAAGTCATATGTGTTCAGTTCTCTTAAAGCAGTAAGTTTTGGTTTTGGTTGATTTTTTTCTGGGGCTCTGTGAATCAACTAAAGTTTCCAGCCTCTAGAATTTTTAATCCTTTTTCACTTTTGTTACATCTACAATTAAGATGAAAAACAGTGACAGTGTTTGCTATAGATACTGCCTTCTGAAATAGGAAGAGTAAATAATGTGACAGAGAACATAAGATGAGTAAATAACAGCGATGATAACATAAAGGTCTTACTTACTCATACTGTGTTGGAACCTGATCAGAATTTCCTCATTCATCCTCTTTGAAAAACCTTACTTTGGAGTTTGGGTAAGAATCTAGGTTTCGTTTGGTGGCTCTCTGAAACTAAATACAAGCAACAGATGGCTTTTTTCCCCCTCCCTTTTCTATTTCCTTTTAGAATTGGGAAGATTTTTTGAACTAAATATTTACGCTGAGGCTCATAAATTCATACCTAATTCTCAAAACGTCTGTTTTTTAAGTGTAGTATCTAATGGCTTTACTGCTGTTTTTTATTTTGAAGAGGTACAGTTTTAGAATTCTTAATGGTTGAAATTGTTACTGAGAAGTATACAAAAATAATGCTAAGGGAATTTGAACATTAGTTATTAGTTCATGGTTATATTTTCTATTTTATTGAAAGCTGTTATAATTTTCTGCAGATATTTGTAAGTTTTCTTCCTGGCATAGTAATATGTAATCTCTTTGATGTAGTTTCTCCTAATGAAGGGAGATGGGCAGGAGAAAAACTGCACTTATATATTTTGAAGATGTTTAGGGTAATTGTGATAACATTTCAGTCTCATAGCTTGGAAAAGAAAAAATGAGATTTCATTTTCTACAGCAACCATCTGCTGTTCAGACTGTTCTCAGTGGCTTGCACGCAACTCCGCTGTATGCTCGCTGAAATAAGGGTTGATGAACAATTGATTCTTTGCTAGCTGTTCAAGATTTGAACCTTACTATGGTCTAGGGAACCATGAAACACCCTAAGATTATAAAAGGAATCCTACATATCCAGGAAAAGAATACTGTATATCCAGAATCCTTTATTTTAGGAGTAAAAGGAGACATCTCTGGTTATTTTTAGAGAATTCCTTTCCATAATTGGAAGTTTTATTTCTTTAATTACTGGTCTGTTTGGGGTTTGGTTTTTGTCAGTTACAGTTAACTTTTGAAATAACTCTGCTCTTTGAAAATGCTTATCTTTGTTGAAATCAGGTAAGTGTGCAGGGTAGTTGCATAGTGTCTGGAAAGGTAGTCATTAGCAAGCTGCTGCATATAAAAATCTTCACTGTAAGGTGTGTTATCAAGTACCTGGCTACTGGGGAAGGGTAACTGCCAAGGCTGACCAGGTTCTTCTCTTTGTGAACTGGCTGGTTGGCAACTTGTTTCTCAGTGTTTGATAACAGATGTATCAGTATCTCCAAAGGTAAGATACACAGATAGGATTCCCAACATCTTATTAGTAAACCCGTGCTTGATGTGTTTATGTAGTTCAGCTTCTCCTCCTGGAGGAAGCCAGGGGACAGAAATTAAGTAGAATGTGGTAAAGCTTGTGGATTTCCCAAGTCATTCGATTTGGAAATAAGGTATATCATTAAGATTACAAATTAGTATGCTCAAGTGCTAATTCACATGACTGAATTTTTCTGAAGTGCTTGTATATTCTGTGGTCCAAAATTAACAAGAGAAAAATCTGAACAAGCACAAGGTAAAGAGAGATTTATAGCTCTGTGACAAGAAGAGGGCTGCATCATAAACAGCTTCTTTCTGGGTGAAATTGTAATGGGTGTTAATAGTCTCAGGAGCTCTGTTGGCTGTCATTCAGATTAGTTTGATTAGGTACAAAAATGTGCTGGATTTGCTCTGTTTGATTTAGAAGAAACTAACTCTATTGAAATGAAAATTTCTGTGACTTGGACTGATGTGCCTTAAAGTGTCGTTGATCTATACCTACATTCAAGAATATTTTTTATGTCCCAGTTTGCTGTCATATTTTTTGTAACTATCAATATCTTTTGCACACATGATTAATCTGTTGAGTAAGGGCATTTGACAACTGGAAAAATGTTTAAATTATTTTCACAGTCAGAATTAAGTACTTAGAGGAGATCTTGATCAAACAGAGAGGGCTATTTCATAACCTTTTTTTATGACGTGCTGTTATTTATTTATCCATTGATTTGTTTGCCTTATTGATGTCTTTAATTATTGACAACTTTTCAGATTATTGAATGATGACATATTAAACTCAGAGCAATTCAAGTAGATTTAGTGGGACAACAAACTTGCAGTATAATGTCTTGCTATTGTTGACCTTACTGTTCATATTATAATTTATTAATTAAAGGCAATTTATCTGAACGAATGGCAGTGTGTTTTGAACACTATTTAAATTGATATCTAGCACATTGCAAATTAGAAAATTGAGTTTGTTTCTTTCTTAGTGCCAGAATTGTACACTGGCATGATGTACATGACTCTCTCTTCTGTTAGATTTTTTTCTTAATGTCTGCTCAAGAAACTGCTTTTGTGCAGTTTGTAGGAGTTATATCAAACAGCAGATCAAACTTGGAATTATTCTTTGATTGTGAAAAATCTGGCAGAACCACAGTAAATTAAGGAATGAGTTAAAATGGTATAAGAAATGACTGAAGGCTTTCATAAAAAGTACAGGTAATGGTTAATGTACAGATGCAATGATAATAAATTCTTCAACAGATCATTTGATTCCAGTTTATGGTGTTGTTTTCTTTGGTTAGTTCTCTGAAGAATTAATCAGATTTTTTTCCTTCATAAACAAGCTTTTGAAATGTCATATTGTCAATTTATTCAAAAAGTTATTCACAGAAGTACAGAATCCTTGGAGTTAAGGAGTAAAAATCCTTTAAATTTTAATTCTTTAACTTTTTTTGCTTTACCCCACTTATTTCAATTGTAAAAACCATTATGTTAATGCCTCTAAGTAGTAATTTTTGTGGGTTTGGTTTTTTTACGGCTTTCTTTGCAAATTGTTTTCTTAAACCTGAGTATTATTATTAGGAGTGTGCAGTTGGATGGCACTTCCTATCTATCTGTAGTATGACAGCTTCTGAATTAGACATTCAGCAAAAAGTATCAAAAGGAGAAGATGAAGGAAATGTATTTCTTATGATTTT
The DNA here is from genome assembly GCF_052056855.1 of Sturnus vulgaris. NCBI lineage: Eukaryota > Metazoa > Chordata > Aves > Passeriformes > Sturnidae > Sturnus > Sturnus vulgaris. The sequence goes on along the minus strand of NC_142283.1, from coordinate 13,528,194 downwards.
TGATCAGTGAGGCAGTAGTTTTAAGCAATAATCTTGTGTATAGGGGAAAAATAAATATTTATATATTGAGAATTTCCTCCCAAGTCTAACAGTTTCCCACCCAGGGAAGAGAAATAGTAAAGATTGGTTTCCATTATGCAGCATGGTGGTGTGGTAACAGGAGTTCTTGAGATGAGGCTATGTGCTGGGAGTTTGGGTAAATGAAGGCATTTAGAGAGTCTTTAGAATGCACACTTGAGACATTATACTTACAAACAAAAGCATAGAAACCACAATAGCAATGATCCCCATCTCTTTTTTGATTTGCTGAATTCATGTTTGACAAAAAATCTCCAGAGGCTGACTCCACCACCTCCCTAGGCAGCTTTCTCCAATTCCTAACCACACTGTCAGTGAAGAATTTTTTTCTGATTGCTAATCTGAACCTCCCCTGGCACTATTTAAAGCCATTTCCTCTCATCCTTTCATTTGGGATGTGGCAGAAGAGACAGACCCCCAACTGGCTTCAACCTCCTTTCCTCCAGTCTGAGCAGCCCCAGCTGCCTCAGCTGCTCCTCACCTGGCTTGTGCTCCAGAGCCTTCCCCAGCCCTGCTGCCCTTCTCTGGACACACTCCAGCCCCTCCATGGCCTTCCTGGATTGAGGGGCCCAGAGCTGGACGCCAATGCCCAGCCCAGGGGGATGGTAAATGCCTGGCAAAATGCTTATCTGGCTTGTGTTATCTTTTCAAGTTGTTGCCTGTAATATTTCCGAGTACCAGAGAAGATGTAAGAGATGCAAATATGTGTATTGTTGAGAAGTCGAAAGATCTGCTCATTTGCACGTTCACTGAGGAAAAAATGTGGGAGTTTTTTGGATTTAGTCATAAGTTACTTTGTATACTAAAATGAAGTTTTCATATGTAATTTTCACTTGACAAATTTTTAAAATCAGGGTGCTAAATGTAATTTCCAGAGCTTATGTGAAACTTTGCATAGTACTCATCTATCTACATACCATCATGTTGGCTTAATTTCTAATAAAATTTTGCTATTCAGTATCACTCACTATTTTATTGTATAGCAAGATTTCTAAACTCTTGAATTATAAATGCTTAGCTTTAAAACTTGGTAGGATTGTGATTAAGTGTTCTAAATGTAATACTTCTTCAGCTCCATTTCTACTGAAATGTATCTTAGAGAAACTGAACCTTGCATATTTGCACAGACTGAAAATACTTCTTTCCTTTTCACAGGATAAGAAATGGGTTCTCAATCACGAAGATGTCACCCTGGGGGAATTACTGGGCAAAGTAAGTAATAAAGTGAGCTAAGTAACATTTGAGTAAGTGTACTGTAATCATTAAGCTATTTCTGTATACTTTTCTTTTAAATTACTGTGGTATGCAGTTTTTATGTCTTCTTTTTACACTAATACACAAGACAACTTTATGCTTTAAACAGATGTAAATCACACTTGCTAATAAACATTATAATGGTTGTGCTGAAAGTATTTGACTAGCATACATATTTTTCTCTTTTGGAAGGGTTTTGAGGTAACTAGATTTCTGTGAAGCATGATGTGGCTGTTTTATTTTCTGTAGTCTGAGAAAAATGTTGCAAAATATAAATGAAAACATGTAGAGAAACAGGTGTATGTTTATTTATGTGTAAAATTTGATATGATGAGATGACTGAATCATTAAAACAAATGCTAATTGCCTGTGCATGATTATTTTTGCTTATTCATTGATGAAATTATGTAATTTCACAATCTTATTTGTGAAATTAATTATATTATCTCATAAATTAGTATAAATCAATTATATTATCGTATAATAATTCTCCTGTAGTTCATAAACTTGTAGTTTACAAAGTCTGCTTAGGCACTGCAAGTCTTTAAAATCAGGTAAACTCCTCACATTTTTGGCACCTTTGCACCTGCAAAGATCATTTTGGGTGCTACTCTGGACACAGTGTTTGAAAAGATTTTCCAACTGGAAAAATAAGGGTAAATGAGGAAGAGACAAATCAAAGCAGTAACTGCATTCTTACTATGATACTCACAAAAAAAAAATCAATAAGAAATTCAAGAAGAAGGGGAATGAAATACTGCCATAAACTTCTGTTACAAGGGATGAAATCTCTTTGGCAGTGTAAGATGACAAAAGGCATGACCAGACTGAGCTGTGCCTTCATAATATGCTGGTACTGCAGGATGTTCACATTCTTAAACAGGATAGTATCAAGTGAAAAAAATAAAGATATTCCAGTCATAAAAAAGCTTTGACTTGCTAAAAAATAAATATTAATTACTTTTGATATGTAAAAGCAATTTGAAAAGCATTTTAGTAAACTCCATTTACATGTGTATTGCATGTTTTTGGCATGAAGCATTTTTAACATTCATTAAAGGCAACTGAGAATTTTAAAGTGATTATAGAAGGATATTTTTTTAAAAATACAGAACAGGCTAAAAACTTACTTGGAACACAACATGAATCTTATGCATTCATCTCTAGGAAGATGTAGTCATACTCAAAAATATAAGAATAACACAAACATTGGCATCTGTGTGACAAAATGTGTAATAAACTATGGCCATTCACCACAGAAGTGAGAAATCTAAAAGAATCTTCAAAACTTTAAGTGGCTTGGAAAAGATGAGGAAAAAATAATGAAATTTTAATGTGTAAAAGATGCAGGCTTTAGGAAAGATGAAGATTGTCCTTCACCTCAAGAGTGAATGGTCAGTTTATTTACTCAGCATTATAATTCTATAATAACCCACAAAATAAAAGTTGCATAATAGGAATATGTTATACTAAAAATCATGTATCTGATAATACTTCAATATTGTCAATAAAGAAGTAAAGCATTTTCAAGACTTAAATAAGGCTTAGAGTGGGTTCAGATTTCACTGTTAAATACTTCTGACCAGAAGAGTAGAGGAAAAGTGGAAGCAACTCAGCTGCTTACCTTGGGTGCCCGATTCCATTTCAAATCTGAGAGGTAGTGTGCTAGCCTCTGGAAATGCTTTAGAAGGGCTGTCAGAGATCCTAAGCCTCACTTGCCAGCTACATCTCGTCCCAGGGTAAAGAAAAAAATTCTGCAGATGTGTTGAGCCCTACATTTCTTCCCTTGCTACTTGCACGTAACTATTTTCCATCTGTGAGTTTCTTTTTTCCCCCTCTTCTGTCATCTTTCTTTGGCAACACTAAATTCATCTTCATGATGTAATGAAATCTTCATCACTCAGGAAAGGAAGGAAAACATCTCCAGCAAACTTTTTTGAAGTCACATGAAGCCTCAGATATCAGGACACAGAAGTGTAGTACATGTGGAAATTAATCAGACATAGTTTCAAATTGAGTTGTGCTTATTTTTTGGGAAATACAAAGCTTAACTAGAAGTATGAGATCAATAGTTTTCTTCTTGTTTCCTTTTCTTGAGGATTTTGTCATTGATGCCAGTGTTTCATGCCTCACAATTTCCTTCTTTCAATTTGTGTCCTAATTAATTTTCATTTTGTTTTTATTACATAAAAATTCATCTGGTGGACGCTTATAGTATGGTATTTATTACTTCATTTTTCTTCTATGAAAACTAAAAAAAAACCCTGACTTGCCTTGGGGGTATGTTGTTCACTATTTAGAATGTCTGATTACAAAAGGAGCTGCTTTCTAAAGTCTTGTCCAAACTTACTGATTTGCATTTATAGAGCAGTGCTGAGCTTGGGTTTTAAAGAAATTTTGGATCACTGGACACAATAATGCAATTTGCAGTGGGTTTAATTTATGCTAAAAATTAATATTCAGCATTTTCATTCTACATCTTTTTCATTTTTTCTTTCTTATATATGAGAATGTTTATGTTATTTTGGTGTATTTTGTCGCAGTTTTTGAGATCAGTTTTTGATCTCTTCCCGACTCCAAGTTAAAAACTATTTACAAAATGCAATTGTGTGAAAATGAAAGAGTACTGGAGTAAGAATAAGAAGAATAAAGTACTACAGTTACTGTCAGTTATTTGAAAAGTTACTAAGAGGTTTTATGAGAAAATTCTAATTACTTAATTAATGGTGTTTTTTTCCTGTTTCCAGCAAGATGAAACCGGAACCCATATAATGTGTCCATATAATTGATGTACTATATCAGAGTGAACAGCTTTGGTTGGGGCAGATACTAGAAGAAAATCTCATTTGGCTTCATAAACACATTCCAAAGTTCTGTTCCAGTTTCAATAGCTGTCTGCATTATTTTCTCTTGTAATTTGTTATGATTTTATTTATCTAGAATGATCTTTTTTCCCCTGATTTCAGGGTAATTTTGGTGAGGTGTATAAAGGAACATTAAAGGATAAAACTCCTGTTGCTGTGAAAACTTGCAAAGAAGATCTTCCTCAGGAACTGAAAATAAAATTTCTGTCAGAAGCCAGGTAGGTTCTCTAAAATTACTTGTGGCGGTTTTTTCAGATTTTATCACCAGATGCAATTACAAAATCTGACCTTCTGAAAAATTAGAAAAAGCAGTTCTCAAACTTTTCCTTTCTCTCTCTCAGTACATTCCACATCTGTCGCCCTGGTAACTGAACACTGGCATTTTTAATGTGTGAATGCAGTAGCATCTGCACTTGCTGAAACCATCTCTTTGACAAAGCAAGCCATGCCTGTAAAATAAAATGTTGTTTTCGTAAGTGCTTTCATTTAGAACTTCTAAGATGTGCCATGAGGATTGGGATAAGAAGACTGGAAAATGTTGTTAATTTTAAATGTGACTATACCAGGCCTACCTCCTGCCATGCATGCATGGCTAATAGAGGTGATCAGATCTGCCCAGATTACTTTTCTTAGTGGGGAAAATTCCAATTAGGAATTTTCTCTTTGTCAGAAGGGTTAGCTCCAGTAGAGGTTTATACTCTATCAATCAACATGAGATTATGTGCTTTTTTCAAGTTACAGTCATGACACAATGTACAAAATATTGAGTATCAGCTGATGTGCAAAGGTAGGTTCTGATACTCCAGGGAGAGAGGTGTCTTCAGATAAATGTCATACTTTTTAAACTACCTTGCTCCTTCTTGCATTGAAGCTTCATATGCTTTAATTTTCACTCCCAAACTAGTATGATTAGTATTGGAAAACAAAAGATCTATAGAACAAAGATCAGCCACCCTATCTAATGAATCACTTGAAAAAACTTATAACTTGGCAATGGCAGACATATGTCTTTGTTAAGCAGTTTGACATTGATGGGAAAAAATGGAATGTGTTATTTTTTGGTAAATATGTATGTACCAGGAAGGTTAGTATTTTACTCTTGATGCTAGGAAAAAAGGGAAAAAGAGGAAGGAAGTGCTTTGAGTCAGCAAGTATCAGAAGGAACATTTAAGTTAAAAGGTCTCTGTAGAATTTTTTCTTGCTCTTCATTTCATTTACAAATCATAAAATGCTGTTTTAGGCTGGAAATGTTCTTATTAAAGCATTGTGTCAAAAGATGTAAATGTTTTCATTTAATTCTCAAAATTGCTGTCCTTGTAGTCTTCTAAAACTTATTATATTAATTAATCTCTCAAACTGAAATTAGAACAAGTGTGCTTTTGAACAGTGCAGCAGAAAAGCATACAGGCACGCTGTGCATACTGTTTTGATGTAGCTCTGCTTCTGGTCCACCACTGAAATGCTGATAAAATACAAGGGTTCTTAAGAAGCTGCAAACCTGTCAGGCTGTTTTTCAGTTATCTATATAAGTGTCACATAGACAAATGGTAAAATTACATTAAGAATAATTTTTGATTTATTAGTGAATCAGTTATGATTTTATTTCAAACAGAGTGGTGATTGATCTGTTATATTGATTTTGATAACAGTAATGATACCTTTTCTTTGATAACAATAAAGATATCTTCCATTAAAGTAACATTAAAGGTTTAGGATATTTTCCTATGATATTTAATCAGCCTGTACAATAAAGTTTGTTAATAAACTTATTGTATCTTTTGCAGAATACTCAAACAATATGATCATCCTAATATTGTCAAACTTATAGGAGTTTGCACTCAACGACAGCCTATATATATCGTTATGGAACTTGTTCCAGGTAATTGATTTTTTCCCTTTTTTTTCCAGCATATGTCCATAGGTTTCATTGTTTCCATAATGTGAAATGTATTGTTTTCTATTTGTCTTATTCTGCATTGTTGTGTCTGACCTCAAAAGTCATCTGTGTTGCAAATCTTCGGAAGTGCTGGGTTCTAGTACCTTTAGAGTGGTTGAACTCCACAAATCTGTTGAGAATTTTACTGTACCCTTTAAAGATAACAGAAGCTACATTATTCTCCTGATGAGATATTAAATGGTATTTCCTTTAACAATAGAGTTAGGTAGTGAATATTAAGAAGTATTTAAAGAAACTTCATGTCTGGGTAATGTCTCAATTTTAATAACTCATGTTTGGGTCACCTTTAGTAATATATATTTTTTTCTTTACCAGAATATATTGTTTGGTTTTCGTATTGCTCTTGATTTATTTTTGGAATCGAGTTAATTTTATTTAGCAATGCCTAGAGTGAATTTCAAATTGTTGGGATGATAACAGCTTTTGGGCAATTTTGCCTGTTTGTTGATTTTTCTCAGCAGCTGGAAAATGTGTTAGTTTGGTAGCCTGTACTGCTTAATATGCAACAATGTATTTGTTTTATATATCACTGGGTTTATCTTCAAAATTATACAAGCAGCTGCTTTAAGAGCAATTTCATTCAGGAAGACTTAGATTGCTTATAGTTCTTCAATACTGGTTGTAGAATGTGAGGACTGATGAAATATTTGACATTGTGGAGTTCTGCCTTTATTAAATTAGTTTATATTAGATTATTATAGTTGTATGCATGATAAGTTCATTAAAATGGAGACTGAAAGCAGTGTCCTCGGTTTTAAGGGGTACTTTAGTAATCAGCTTCTCTAGACATCTCTGAAGATAAAAGTAAATCCTGATCTTTTAACAGCTTTATCATTCTGGTTCAGGTTTTTCAGAGCCTTGTACAAGTTGTTGAAACATGCTAATGCAATTGAGGACGAATTGAGTGAGAACATTCCTCTGATTTTCATGCTTGTTTTTCAGTTCAAGTCTATCCAAACATTCTTGGGTTTGAGTTTGCTGTAGAAAGAAGCTTCTTGCAAAGAGAATTGTTGCCCTGTTTCAGTGCTCTGTAACCCCCCTGGGCTGGCTGCTCTGCCTGCACGCCCTCATAAACACAGGGCTGCCTTCAAACCATCACATCTTGACACACCAAGAGACTGACCAAATCAGCAGAAAACATCAGGATGCCAGAGAAAAGTCAGATCACTTAGATGAATAGAGAAGCAGTGATTCTGATGTTACTGTTTTTGTTCTAGTTACAAGTTTGGATGATATTACAAAAAATGATAGTTCATAGTGCTCTGACTTGTGTTAATAGCACCCTGAATAGTAATGTCCTTTGAGGAACAGGATAGTGGTAAACTTGTCTTCCACTTGACACTAAGCTTCTCAGTATCTTCATTGTTTTGTCTTGAATTTGCTTATGTTTCAAAGTGTTTAAGCAGTTAGACTTTTTGTTTAATAACTAAAAATGTCAAGTTTGAACTTAGAATTGTATTCTGTGAATGTATGGCTGAGAACACACGTAATTTATAAATGTCTGCTGGTTTTTTTTCCTGAGGATAAAATTAGAAGCAACTCCATAAAACAAGAGAATTCTGTGTTTTCTGACCTGACGTCTGTCTAATATTTGCAAATTTTCTGCCCTTTTTATATCCCAAATACATGTAGGCTGTACAATTACTGCCTTTTGAGACTCCTGTGGTGTGGTTCCATAGCAGCTAATTCTCCTTTGCATTCCAGATTCTGATTTCAAGTCAGAGTCTTAATTTCTTCGGGTATTAGGAATGTATATTGAAACTTAGCACTTTATGTAGAGAGGTGCTGCTCTCTTAGTGATTCTGTCATAAGCTGGGCTGCAGAGATATCTTTGTTGCAAGTGTGAATAGGATTAAAAACCAAGCATATGGATAAAGGCATTAGTTAAAACAGTAAAGAAAGGTTGCAGATACATCTTTAGTTAATGCGTCCATCCTTTGTTACATGCAAAAATAGTCTGAAGATTGCCAGCAAATAACAGCAACAAAGTTGTCAAAAGACTACATCCTTTGCAGTATACCCTTTTCTTGAGGCATGGTGTGGGGAGTGTTAACATAAGTGACATGTCCTAATATTGTCCTGTAGTAAGAACCATAGTGATATAAAGAAATGTCAAGAAGGGTGATGTAGGAAGGATTAACTGAAATAATAAACAGTGTAGCATATAATGGATACATAGAATCATAGAACGGTTTGGGCTAGATGGGGCCTTGAAGATCACCCAGTTCTAACTCCTTGTGCGAGTACAGGTTGCTCAGAGCCCCACCTCACCTGCCCTTGAGCACAACTAACTACATATTAGTGAGCTAAAAACATAATTTCCTTACTGTTAACTTGCTGTTGGTCATGCTGATCTCACCGTACATGTCCTCCCAGTGTCGATCCATCATAGATTACTCTTGATCCTTTTTGCAATCCACCTATCAAGGCATTAGGAAAAGGTCTTACTATAATGTATATATATGTTATATAGACCTTTCTTTAAGGGATGCACATATAGGAAAATGCATCTGATCTCCCTGCCATAGGCTGGGTATTTAGAGAGCCAGGTCTCTTCTCTCCTGAGTCTTGTCCTACAGGTCTTTCTGCTGGTTCCTCTGCAAGTGGGAAGGAACATCTAGTACAGAGCGTGTGCACTGTTTATTTATTGTAGAATTTAGATTTATTATTGCTTTCTATAAGCTATTCTTTTAATTGTTGAAAAAATAAACTAAATAAAATGTTCTTTGTCATGTATAAACAGAAGCTAAAATATATGTAGCAGCAATTTCCTTCATGTATATATGGAAAGTTACAAGTATGCAAGAAATGTGACCTAAAAACACCATTCAGAATTTGCAAAGGGAGTTGCTAAAAGATATTTTTTTAAATCCTAAACAAATTGTCCTGCCTTTCCTCCCCTCGCCTTCCCAAAATTGCCAGGATAGCCATGAAAAATGAATCAATAAACTGTTACTATTTTTCTTATAAAAGTTTTATGTATTTGTAAGTTAAGATCTATACGCAAATCTGATTTGCAAGCTTAAGTTATGCTAGCTAGCCTCTGTGAAAAAGGAATTTAGCCAAGCAGATGGTTTTAAATTTTTTGTGATAGCATAATGGATAAATTTGCAATAACCTTTAGAGCATTCTTGTAAATAATTAATTTTATTCTTCTTTACCTAAATGACATTGAAATACTAACTAAAAGAATAGACAGTCCAGATCTTTATAAGGGCCCAGTGCTGTAGTTGCTGGATGGCTTTCCAACTGCCCTGTAATGATAAAACCCCCTGAATTTTACCGTGGCCTGGTTTTCTTCTGTGAAATTTTTAGCAGACTGAGAAATGAGAAAACAGCTCTGAGAAATGAGAAAACAACTCGACTTGGAAATTATCTTTCTATTAAAACATTTTGTTGTTAATGGAGAACTTAACACAGAGATTTCCCTTTCTTGTATATAACTTATGACTCTTTCTCTAGAAACAACTATTCTCTAGGAACAACTATTGTTCCTAGTTTGAAAATTTTGAGACTGTTAAAAAAAAATCTGCTTAGATAAATCAGACTGTTGCAGCATATTAGTATCTTGAAGGACTCTGAACATCATATAGGTTGCTAGAAATTATTTTCTTTGTAGTATTCTTCCTAATTTTTACTGCTTTATAGTGAACTGTTCCTCTAAGATGGTTGGATAAGGTTTGCTGCAAAGGTCACATTTGGTGGTTTTTTTGTGGTATCTTCTGATCTAAAAATAGGAATATTGCATTATTTCATAACTAAATACAGTAACTTTTTATTAATCTGTTGTGATTCACTTTAAATATGCAGTTTATCCTAAGATAGAAGAAGTTAAAATAAAAATTGCTAATGAATTTTGGGCAAAGAAACCCCATATGTTGAGACTTGCCAAATGTTTGATGGTATTACAGAGCCATGAGGTTGTATTGTCCTATGGACTTGACTGGCCTGACTGAAAAGTAATATAGTAAATGTGCAACATGAGTCTTAAAGCTGTTCAGAGAGAATTTCTGCATATTTGCGACCACTAAAATTTTCTAATGTAGAGAAACCTTTGTCGGGTATGGTTTCCACATGAGAAAGAGCAGAACTTCATGCCAGAGTTTATAATACTGTGTAAGAAAGTATGTTACTTTCCAAGTCAATCTGAAAAACAGCATTATACTCACATTTTCTGTGTTAATGTGTTTTTTTTTTTTTGCTCTGTGTCTGTTGTCCTGGTGGGATTTTTGTGCTTTATCGTGCATTGTTGACCTTAAAACTGAAGAAAGAGAAATAATTATGAGAAGCTGCTTTGGTATTCGGAATAGTAAAAGAACTGTTTGCCATTGTCTCTTAAGGCCACATGGGGCATAAGGAGTCTTCACAACAGCTCATTTATAACAAATTTATATGATCAAAAAGACTGCCTGGAATACTGCCAAAGTCCAGACTGACAACCTGAGACAAATGGATGCTCAGGTGTGGAAAAGATTCATCAGGAAAATGCTGAAGGGGCTACAGAACTTGCTTCTAGTTATTTTCTTTTCAGAGCGAACTCATAATCTTTTCATGAAAAAAGACAGGAAAAAAGGAAACTGAATTGCCCTTCTCTTTTAGTCTTTCTTCATCTTTCTCCCCCAGCTTCTTTTTTAGTGATTATGAATGACAAAGTGGGTTTTAAAGCATTGCAATACTCAGTATTATTTAACTGCATTTTCATTCGATTATAGTTCATCATAATCTCCCATGTAATCTAAAAGGAACTGCAGGAGTCCCATTAAAATTTTGAATATTTTTTCCTTTAAGGGAAGAACAAATCAAGATCAGATGTCATCTTTAAGATGCAAAAAGCAGTCCTAAGCTACAACACTCTTTCTTCTCCTTCTTTATGTTAATTTCAATTTACTTGAATCTTAATTAGTCCTGAAAGGAGAATTTAATTTAAAAGTAAGACCTTGGCATGTCCCTGAAATGTATGTTTTAAAATGGGGTGTTTTGAGGGTACATGTGCAACCCTGTAGTGCAGTTACCACTTTATGCAACTATTTCAGCAGCTTATCTTGTAGAATCTTCCATGGTGCCTCTGTCCCTCCAGCAGAGAGTCTGCAAGATAAGCATCATCATCATGCTTGCACCAGCTCTCTCTAGAAAGATTTGTCTAATTAAAAGTTAATGCAAATATCTTTGTATGTTCCAGTGCTTGATTCAAGGTAGTAGAAGGAAGCTTTCACATGTTTTGGCACCTGCTCCTTTTAGAACCTGGAATGTTTAATCTCAAGTTGGTAGCCTACTTTCTCTGTTTCAGGTTTCTATATATTTAAACATTTTTATAACCAATATAGTTAAAATTAAAACCCCAAAAATATTTTGGAATAATTTTATTTCTGCTATGTCAGGCATTCAAATATAGGCAATTGAAGTGTCTGTCTTGTCTGTTGAGTCTTAATATAGCTTCCTCTAGCATATGCATTATGCTAATATGATCCATGATGAGAGTATTATATTTTGTGATATTATGAAAATTCTATGATCTGCCTGTACCAGATCTTTGCCTCAGACAGTTCTAAATAATTTCTCAGCAGTTGTCTCTTGTCTCCTGATCCATTCTGTGGCCACAGACCATATTTAGTCTGTTGTATCAGTGATCTCTTCTGAACTGATTCTCACCTCCTCTCCCCAGTGTGTATTAATGAACATTTTTCATTCTCCTACTAATGCATTGCATTTCACTGAAGTACCAGTCTGCCTTCCTGATACTACCATAGAATTCCTTTCTGATAGTAGATACTTTAAAATAATAGATGCTTTAAAAAAAAAGTAACTTTCTTTTTAATTTAACAGTGAGTTTTGTTCCCTTGTTTTATCTACCTTGATATGTTCTGAATGCTGGCAGCTGGAAAGAGGTAGAGCTATGCCTGTACATGTAAACAGCTGTGGAAATATCCAGTAATCTAATAGCATGGGAAGATTGTCAGAATTACATTTCAGCTATACTCAGCTTTTATCTAGACATGTGTAGCCAGCTTCCAAGGGGGAGTTCAGCAAGGTCATAACTTCTGTCTTTGCAGCTGGATAATGTAACCTGTAGAGGTCTGCTCTGAATCATTTGGGATGCAAATTGCCTGTGCCACTGATGCAGAAACAAATCAGAGGTGACAGGTTTTATTAGCTCAGGTGCGGCACTACTCGATGTGAGCTGCCTCGACTCCCGGGCACGGCCATTTCTGCTGTGCCTGTACCGAGTCATCACCCCTGGAAGCACTCATAAAATTACTAAACCTGGACCTTCTAGATAAGACTTAGTGGACATGGTGGTGTTTGGTTGAAGGTTGAACTTGATGATTATGGAAGTCTTTTTCCAGCCCAAGGGATTCTATTATTCTTAGCCCAAGCTCTGAGGCTAACTTTTGAGCCCTGTTTATGGTGTCCTACCTGCAGTTTGCTTTGGTCTGGCTTGGTTTATTCACTCCCTTTCTTCGGAAATGTGACACCATTGCTACTTTGTGTATGTTACACTTAGCACTTCTTAATTTCCACAGGGTATGTTATGTCAGAAACATATGCAAAGAAAGCCTGGTGTCTTGCCTGGCCTACCAGGCTCACTTTTTGGCTTTTCTTGGAAAAGAGGGGTGCAGGGCATAAAGTGAAGAATTACCTATGTATCCATTATAGGTGGCACTGATGAGCTGATACAATTTACTAAATTTTAAATAACTTTTGTGAAATTGCTCTTATTTTCTTCATGTAATGATAATTCAGAGTATAGCACCAAATCGTAGCTGGCTTTCTGCATTTCTCTTGTTACTTGCACTGGAGCCAGTAGATCCATTTATAAGTAAAACCGCAGTTCTGAGACTGAGATGTATATAATTTATTTATCAATATGAAGTGCAATTTCCATGTTATCTTGAGCTTTTCTACTAAATTAATTACGTCCTTGGATAAAGGAGAGCAGTATATGTATATCATGGCTTACTAGAGCCTTAGATTAGACTTCCTGTCTCTGAGGTGCCACTAATTTGGTACACAGGCCTGGAATGCTGATTGATGCTGGGAAATGTCTGAACTTTTATTTTCACATTGTGCTATTCAGCTGCTGCATTTTCTACTTTGGTGTATTTTTTTCTCTTTCCTGTTTCTGGAGGCAGTGAAATCTCTATAGAGATCATGTTTTTTTCTAATTCCTTCTCTTAAGAGAGCCCCTAAAACTTTCCTCAAGTTTTGCATGATGTATCCCATTGGTTGTACTGGTTGTACATCCTCTGTAGCTGTCTTTTGTGAGCAGATTTCAGATCTGAGTCCTATCTTGTAGTCACATCCTGAGTCTTTACTGTATGCTGTCCAAAATCAATACAACAACAAAAAAAGGGCCAGTCAAATTCCAATTAGAGATAAGGTGCAGTGATAGTGTCTGTCTGGCTTTGTTTTCTATTCAGCTCTCTTTGTTTTTCTAGTTAAATAAGTTATCTTCTCATTATTACTGGTTAGTGAAGCCACCTTCTGTCTACCCTACAGTTTCTATTCACACAGACATCTGTCTACTTCTCTAAATTTTGTCTCTCTTACTTCATCCTATTAAGTTTCCAGCTTCCATTTTGACTTGTCTCTGCAACTTGCTGTGCTTCTGCCTGCTCCATCTCCTCTTGTTGGGCATTTCACTCAAAGAGTCAGACACCTCCCAAGGATTCCTTCTCTCCGTGTGTCCAATCTTTCCCTTTCCTCACCAGCCCTCATGCAGTACATGCACATGTATGTAGAGACCCCGTTTCTTCTTCCTTGCCTTGCTCGTAGGCCTATAATGCACATGGGTCTCTTCCTCCCTCTTTGCTTCATGGATTCCAGATTATTAAGAAAAGTCAGATTCCTTTGTTAGGGTGTAAGTTGTGGTGATTAAATTCCTTTTGCCTCAGAGCTACTGTTTAGTAAAACAGGACCAAAGGTCTGGTCTCCTTTTAGTGTAGTATTTCGGACTGCAGTTGGATTTGTATCTCTTCACATATTCTAGGCTTTGATGTTACTCTATTTTGTATCAATATTGTACAAAATCAAATCAGCAAGGAGATGAAATGAGAAAATCCATTTTTATACTGAATAAAAACAACCAAATATAAAAAATTAGCAAAGTAGTTGCAAAAACCTCTGCATTCAACTTACTTCTTTTTATTCATTGTTACTCACTTTTTTTTTTTACTTTGCCTAGAACAGTTTTTGCTATAGTAGCTATTTAATGTGTCTGTGTTTAAAAATCTTCATTGTTTTCCTTTACATTAAAAAACCCTCTGTTCTTGAGGTAGAAGAAACATACTGTTTCATACCAGAAGTCATGTCTCTCTAATCTGGACTCCTTTTCAAGGCCTTTGATTATGGATTATTGAGCATAATACACTTAGAGGAATTATTTATTGAAGAATGGAAGACCTCCTGGAGAAAGATGATTTTCCTTTCATTTAGTTTCTGAAGTAGATTTTATCTGTGCACTCAGAGTGTGTTTCCTTACAGCCACAATACTAAAACACAAGAGTTCAGGTAGCCTGGTTAGTGTTATATTGGCAGCACGGAAGACAAGGGATGCTAGCTGTTGATGTCTCACTATGATTTCTGGCTTCTTTTGGACAGGTGATGACAGACCGTTTTGGACAGACACTTTTGTTGCGTGGGATATTGGCTACATGCTCTACCTTATTTGATCCACCTGAAATCTAAAGCAGGACTGCTGAGCATTGTCAATATTTCCTTTATTTTGATTATCATATGTCAGTGGTCTGTCATCCCTTTGAAAGGAAGTGAAATAGCACATATAAATGTGTTGTAACCTTCTCGTCTTCATTTTATCACAGTGCAGTTATTTTGTGCTTGTGTGTCGTGTCTGTTCTGGTTTCATCAAAGGTTGTCTGCTAAAAAGTCATCCACAGCACAGTTCTGGTACAATCCACATTTTCTCTGTGTTTACTTCTTTTTGCTGCTGCTGCTCCTGTCCTTGGCTCTCAGTGCACACTGTTCATTTAAATTTTTTTTTTCTTTCTTCGTCTTTTATTTTCACGTACAGGTATTTCTACTCATACTTCATTACTGCCATTGTTAATATTACATTTGCAACACTTTGCATGGTTATAACAACTTTTACTTGCTTTGCTTAACAGGAAAAATAAAGTTTTATCTGGATTTCACAATAGTACTCTGTAAGCAGTTAGAAAAATAAACCTTGGGATTATTTACAGTTTCTGTTACTACATATATAGATTTTTAAAAAAGTGAAAGCACTGTGTTGCACACAAATGATGCGTTAATTGAAAAGTGAAGGCACAGTACTTTATTGAAAATGAGTGTTTTTGTATTTTTAAACCCTTGTATTTTAAATAGTTTGTCAAATAGCTTCTTACATACTTAAAAAACGTATCTCCTAGAATTCCCTAGAGATGTATGTTTACTGTTTTAAATTCCTAGTTTTAAGTAACTCCATTTGGGTTTATGTTTTAGATCCCATATATATGGGATCTAAAGATCTGGGCAAAAAAAAAATAATAAATAGCTTTAAGGCTACTTGAAATACTGACCATTTAAATTTTGAAATTTATAAATACTTACAGGTTCAATTAAAGGTAATTTCAATAATATTGCAATGGCATGTAAGGCAACTAGGAATACTGAATTCTAAAGCTCCCCTGGGTTAGATGGCCATTAGGAGGTGTGGCCATAAGCAAGATTCATTCATCTGCATGATGAATGTGTGTGTAAGAAAAATATAAGAAAAATTAAGCGACCTTTCTAAACAAACACAGTTAAAAAGACCATTTAACCAAGGAAATTCTACTTTATTAAAATTTATATGTGAATAATAATACATCTAACTTCATATTTTAATAATTGGTATTGTATCAAGACTTTTATTAATATTTGTATAATTATGTATAATATTATTGGGATATGAGATAGAGATACAATATATAAACAATGTATGTCTATATACCAATTCAGTGGGAGATTTCCCATCATCATTTCAAAACGTTTTATCTATGTTCAGTGTCAGAATGGTTGTCAGAATGATGCCAAGAATGCCTAGAGCAAGTAGGTAGGTGTCACTGTGGACACCGGCTCAGGAAAACACTGAAACATGTGGTCATAGTTGATTATAAATGCAGTCAAATCAGAGATTGCCATTACTACATACTTTGTAAACCTCTTTAACATTTTTTCATTGTTGCTTCTTGCATTTTTGGTTTCTTCTCATAGATCACACTGTTTGTTTTTTCCTCTTTCAAAGCAATAGCTTGCTTATTTGTGTGCAACAGGGTGAACTGTTTTATTGCCATGATATGCCACTTATTGTACAAGAGAAGTTTATGCTGTAAAGCACAGTTAAACACTAGGAATTGCTGATACGCGGTATTTTCACACTCAGAATTTGTGCATGTAATGAGAAATAGTTCACATTCACAGCAAAAAACACGAAGGGCTGTGTTCAGGAACCCAGTTATAACAGGCTGCTCTCATGGAGCTTTTGCTTATGAACTACATTTTGTCCTCTATTTAGTAAAATAATTCTAATGTTGTACTAGGAAGGGACTCCAGTACTGTTACTTATCCTTCTATAAACCCAAAACAGGCCAGCCATCTCTGCTAGATGGCAATATATATATAATGGTCTAATTTTTTTTGTAGTTCTTAGCATTGTTAGAGCATATCTCATTTTCTAGTGGTGTTGTGGGCCATTAACTGGAATAACAGGTAGCCATGCAGAATACAATGGAAATTCCACATAAAAGATAAGGCATTTCTTACTTTGTGTAGTCATCTAGTTTTGTATCCGTTTTTTCACAGTCTAATTGGTCTGTTTATTTCATTTTTATCTACAACTATTACACTGGAAATAAAGCTCTGACACTATGTGCTGCAAATAATGAATTAGTACTTTTCACATTGAAACTTACTTTTAAAAAGATAGATATTACCCAACCACAGCTTTCTCTTTTTTTAAAACTATGGAGAAGAGACTCTTGTTCCCCTATAACTCAGAAAGGCATTATGGGGGTGGATGAATGTTCTAATTGTTAATATAAGCAGAGGCATTTGTGCTAAAGTAAGCAGATGTTGAAGTGGCTGAGATCCCATAGATTCGAATAAAGAGGAGAGATAAAGATCCCTGGTGCCTCCCAAGGAAGAGAAGAAAGATCTCAGTTTTTTTAAGACAAAGAGAGGTTTTGTTTGAACTGCTATAATCCTTAAAGTGTGCCCCATAAGTTGATAGGGTCCTCAATAATGATTGTGGGAAGACTATTAGTCGAAGAAGGGATTTTTACATAGTGATCAGATTTCCATTCTCGTGGGCAACTGATCACTGTGACATAGAGGCCCCAAGAAAACTGTTTTCTTGTGCAGAAATCTCCACAGATTGAAGAGAGAAACTCCTCTCCCAAGTAAATTGGTGAAAGACTGTTTCTAGAGCTGGTAGACTGACTGATTTTTTTTGTATGTGGTTGGTGTGAAAGAAAAGAAATCGTAGCGGGAGGAAAAGTGTTCTGAATGTTTTATTCTGATTCTTACTACTTTTTCTTGTAGTTTCTAGTAGTAAAGTTTTTCTTTGTACCCTTTAAAGTTTGCGCCTATGTTGCCTTCCTCCTAATCTTATCTCACAGCAGGAAATGAGTGAGTACTTCTAGTAGGTGCACTGGCAATTTGACCAACACTAAACCCACCACATGAATTGGTGCACTGGCCCAGAAATTTCAAAATTGGTGAACCAAACCCACTACAGAAAATCGGTGTTTCCACCTGGTTGAGCCAAAACCACCACAGTGTTTTTGCCATTTCCATGCAAGAACAGATAGAATAAGACAGAACAGCTATGAAAACTCTGAGACAGATTAAAGTAATATAATTAAAACTCTCTTTTGGTGATAGGCATCAAGTGCACTCTATACAGCTCAAAATATGGTGGTGTTTTTGCAGGAAAGCCTAGAATTTCGTACAGTGCATGCCACACTGAAAATCATCAAGTCTAAATCACTTCCTGATGGTAGTGAATTGCATTGGCAAGTAACAGGCATGTGCTTTGTGAGTTGGGCATATTCTGATGTAAGGAACTGAGCAGCTTTTGATATCATTCAGAAACAAATTGTTGAAAATTGGAATATTACTCTGATTGCCTGAGCATATTGGAAACTAATTTAAAACCTGTATTATTTTTAAAAAATTTAATGGATATGGTTGGGTTTTCTTCTGTTTAAAGTTTGTCTTAAGTTTCCTTGTTGTCTTTAATACCTTGTTATTTAAGAACAGATAGTTTCACTGTTGATTGTGGAGAGCATTAACTTATTTACACAAATAATACTAATTGTGAGGATTATAATTTATACTGAGGTTGTTATAGCAGGTTTTTTTAAATAGAGAATTTTTGCAAGATTTTGGGGGGATTTGTTTCTGCGGGTTTTTTGCATGTTTGTGTTTTTTCCTTTTTTTTTCTTTTGTTTGTTTGTTTGTTTTTTATTTATTTTATTTTCCCAGAATATCAAACTGAGCTTATCTGTTTTTTTCGATTCTTCCTACAGGAAGTTGTCAGCAAGTCTTAATCTTCAGTATTGAAACATTGATTGATTGACAGTAGAGGTTTTTTTTAAGATCTTAAATGTCTTTTAAGGTCTTAAATGTATTTTTCTAAGCTACCTTGATTTACTGCTTTTATTCAAGTAATGCCACAGTTTGTGAACAAGGGAATACTTCACATTCATAAACACATGTAGTCATACTTTCTCATTAAAAGATTATTCCTGCGTAGAGAGCAGTGAGGTCTCAGCACATAAATAACAAAATTTTCATCAGCTTGTTATGTATGTTGGAGGAGTGAATTGCTTAAAAGTTATTTTTAGCTGTCTGCTGTAACTAGAATAATTCAGTTTACATGCACAGAAATGACACATAATTTATAGGAGTGTTTATCTTACTTTCCAATGGCAGTACCTACTTTTTACCAGTTACCAGACTATGTCAGTAACCTCTCAGATTAAAGAAAAGGTGATTATTACCCAGTCCAGTTTGCAGTAGTCATGTGTCCTTTTTCATTGGAATTTAAAAGTCAGTATAGGGTATCTCAAATTGGCTTTAGAGTCAAAGCAGTCCAGTCTTCTCTTGCTGTCCCGTGTGTTACCCAGTCTGGGAATAAAGGGCAGCTCCAACATAATGTCTGAAGGCATTACAGTTACACTTCATAACATCTGAATTTTTTTTTATTATTGTCTTACTTTATTTCTTATGCTATGAAATATGTATATAGGTAGCCTCCTAAAAAATCATATATTAAACCTTTAATATAATTCCATCATTTCCTATTGCTAAGAAAAGGCAGTATATAAAATTGTGTAACAGGTTACAAGAACGAATCCTAATAGTCAGTTCAGTCCTAAATGAAAGGAAACAAATACTAGAGCAATGATTGGCTACTTACTATCAAATAATATATTATAGAAAAAATATGTATTTTAGAAAAATCCTTAATACATTTATATCAATCAGAACATGGCTTTGCAGTGTTTTATAATATTCTTCCAGCCTACTCTTCTCCTAAATCAGTTTTTCAGAATACTTTTTTGGTAACACAATTTGCTTTTTGGAAATTCTCCACCCTGACTCCTCTCACTTCTCAGATGGGAGAACAATGGCATTTCTCCTCCAGAGACAGAAGACACTGAAGGAACAATAATAACTGTTCACCTTCCACTTCCCTGTTCAAATGTCCAGCTGACATTGCCCAAGAAGAAAGAACTTCATCACTCCTCCAGCACATCAGTGTAGAATTTGAGAAGCATCACTGCAAATGATCAGTTACCAGTAATTACTTTCATGTAGCTAATAGGACCTAATGTCTTTATTCACAATTAATAATTCTGTGATTAGAGAAGAATATGTATCACAGATTATCAGTTGCTTTTGTCAACGTTTTTTAAGTGAGTCTGTAATGTACACTAGTGAAGACTAGATATATCAAAGGCAGGCTGTGCAATTTTCACTTTTAAGCACCTAATATTTAAGGGAAAATGTATTTTTGAAAGATGAGTTCCTTCCTTTTTCTTGTACCAGCCTCAAACTGATGAGATGAGGAGAAAAGCTAATAACCTGCATTTTATTTGGTCATGCTTCCCTTATGAGAGATAAATGTGAGTATCCTATCAGTCTGTCTCACTGTCAATCTGTCTGATTTTCTAGGAGGTGATTTCCTGTCATTCCTAAGAAAAAAGAAGGATGAGATGAAAACCAAACAGTTGGTGAAATTTTCATTAGATGCTGCCTCTGGTATGGCATATCTTGAATCTAAAAATTGTATACATAGGTAAGGAAGATTTTTTTTTTCTCACAATTGTACCTTTGCTCAGTGGAAATGCAAGGTGTTAGAAGTTGTGGTGTTTATTATCACAGGAATGAACCTCTCTGATTTAAAAAAAAATATACTTTTCTGAAAGCTGGTCATTATTTCTTGTCTAATTAAAAGTCCTCATTTGGGTAAATAATAAATGCTACATTATTTGATGTCTATAGTTTGGTGCTATTAATAGAAGTTAAAAATTACTTTTCACCATAATGAACCATATAAGGAACCTGAATCATACAGTGAGAATGAATCATAGCAAGAAGCAGCCTGTGAGGCTTATGTCATGTCTGAAATTTACAAATACTTTCCGGGCCAACTGAGAAGTTAACTGTTTGAAGTATGCTTCAGAAAAATCCACTGGTTTCTCAGATAATAGAGAAGAGCTAATGTTCTGTATTAAAATTAATATATTAATTGCCTGGACTGCTGTCTCTGAAATAGGGAAGAATATTTAGCATTATGCTGTTGGAGTTTCTGTTCCTACGATTACTTTTTCTTGTTTCTTTTACAGTTTGATTGTGCCATTGCTGTTTATACTCCATTTGTATCAAAGGGGATGGAATTAGTTTCCACCTGTTTTTTTTTCTCTCAGAATAGCACAACAAATACCCTGCTTAATGCTGTGGCTGAATGTAGATGTAGACATAATGATGATCCATTTCACAAAAGAATTATGGAGAACAAGTTTTCATTTCTGATGGTGATGTCTTACACTTTGTGAAACATCTGTAGGTGAGCTGCGTGACACCTCACTTACATAATCAGTTCATTTGGGATTTAACACCTTTCTGGTGAATCCTTTTATCAGAGACCTGAGTGGCATTTCTCTTAGATTTTTATCAGCAGTGAATGGGTCAGTTGCAGTCCTGCACATCAAGTTAATTGAAACAATTTTGCAAGGTCATGATGGATAAGAAACACTGAGAGAAAAAAAAATATCCTAACTCATGATGTAAAACTGTGTAATATTCCCTTAGGGAAATCCAAGAAACGGATTGTAAGCATTCTGTCATGACAGAATGTGTTTCAGCCTGGCTCTGTTTGTCTAGGATATAATGGTGTAGAAATCAGAGCAAGTAACACCATTAGTGATTTACACTAGCCTCATAAATGCTCTAGTGCTTAATAATTCCCATAACACTCAGATCAGTGTTAAATCTGAAGTGTCTATTTTTAAGCTCTTGTGTTCTTAGAAAATTAAACCAAAGATAAAAATAGTAGCTGGATAACTGAAGTTCGTAATTGCAATTACTGAAAAAAAATGCGGTATTTATTCATTAAATGATAGTGTGCTGCCTAAAATATAAATAGTTTCATAATTTTTTTTAACACTGGAAAAAAGGTATTCTTGCACAGATGTGTGGAATAGAACTGTTCTAGTAGCTGTAGATGACAGTGTGGCTTCACTGTATCTCCAGGAATTTGCTCTGCTGGTTGGTGAATAGGAACTTCTATTCCTAAGATCTGTTTACAAATCTAATAGTGATCTAGAGAATGTGTTTCAGAGAGAAGACATGTGGAGTATTGTTCTATCATAGGAAGATTTCTTTGTTTCTTTGTTTTCAGTTCGAAATCTGAATACAGAGGTGTCATGTAGTTCCCAAGTCAGGAAAAGAGCCTAAAATCTGAAAGTGCCATACATTTGCCAGTGCACACAGCCTTGGTAACATGTATCGTAGCACAAGAAGAGAACAACTTCTTTCCCCTTGTTTACTTTTTAACTTCTGAAATATATTATTATTATCACGTATTGTCACAGAAGGTTGTAATAGCTAGCACTTTCCTTAAAGAAAGAACCAGAAAATTTAGGAATTCTGAATTTAAAAAAGGGTTTTAAAGTGGAACCAAGCAACCAAACCATGTGTTCAGGAAAACTACTTACTTTTATGAAACACACAGGTTAATGAATCAAACTATGCATTTCCAGTATTAGTCTACCAGTCTTATTTTCTTCCGTGTACAACATTCTATTTTGTTTTATGTGGTTAGCCATAGCGTGTGCTTACTTTATTTATGAGTTAATTCTTCTAAATTTGAGAGGTAAATGTAACAAAAATTTCAGAATCGGGCAAACAATTAACCAAGTTTGATGATTTTTGCAGTAGTGGTAAAGGAACTTGTGTTGCTTGGTTTTACTTTTAGTTACTAACACAGGTTGATTACAAATGCTCACTCTAGGAAAGTAGCTCATGAAGTTTAAAAATGTATTTAACCAATGGCTACACTACAATTTAGTAGGCTTATCATACATAGAATTTTGCTAGGTCTCTTCCCTGTTTGAGCACTGATCCAGGATTTCTGGACACCCTGGGGAATGGCTGCAGGTGCATCAGTCTAGAACCTCTGTCTGCCTCAGATGCCCAGAAAAACAGGGAAAAGTCAAGCTCTGTTGTGCTCCATGAGCAAGTTCTTGGGTGTTCTGACTCAGAACCCCACTGGAATTTCCCAAGCAATGAAAGTGCAACCATGTGGCTGCATAGTCTGTATAAGGAATCTGGGAGCCTTTGCTCCCTCCTTTTTAGGTCAGGTGGAACAGTTTAATGTGTAAGTTTAATGTTGACAGCATAAATGAGAAGGAACAATTTAATTCATAGTAGGAAGAAGCTTTAGCAATCTGTAAAAAGAGTGTTTTTCTGAAAGAAAGTTAAACTTGTTTTTTTTTGCTAGGAAGCACATCTACTGAAAGTGGTTCTCAGATAAGGAGATGAGAAAATTACCTAGAGACAATGGACTAAGCAGTGGTTAAAAAAAACTAAGTCTTTTAATTTGTTTAAAGGTCCATAGGTTTTGGTTACAATTGTTTAAAGATCAGTAATGTATAATTAGAAATAGATTCTATTACATAGATTGCAGTAAAATTAAATTGGTTTGCTTCATGCTGTTGTCTTTCTACAGTATTCAATTTGCTGATTTAAGGATTTTTTCAGAATCCCATATTTTTTTACTTTAGGTGACTAATTTAGTACCATGCATATTTGGTTATCTGCTAAGGGAAATCAGTTTATTCACATTATTTTTAATGCTACTCTTTATTTGTAACTGCAGTAGCTACACTTAGCCTTTACATTTTAAAATTCAACCCAAATTTGTATTGGATTTCTGAAATTATTGTCTGAATTACACTTTAACTTACACTTCCAAGTTGGAACAGCGCCACAACTGATGTGCTGTTTGTTTTCTATTTTTTATGTGTTAGCTATTTCAGTAGGTGAAAATGCTTGCATTGGCATGTAAGTGATTATTGAATGATTATTTGATTTACATTTGCATTTCCTCTAGCAACCAGATATCACTTGTTCTTTGCTCTTTCTCTCTTTAAAGAAAAGAAATGACTGCACTTTCGGGGGAAAAAATGCTGCATGAAAAGATGTTATTAAAATAAAAAAAAGAGTAGTTGAACATGCACAGAAGAATGTAGTAATTTCATCTCCATTTAATTAAATTGAGATTGAAGAATTGTTTCTTGCTTTCATTATTACCATATGCTATTGTTTAGATAGTTCAGTTTTTCTGTTAATTAGAAACAGATGATAAGGATGGAGATGTGATAATTTGGGTTGGTTTACTAAGTATTTCTGAGTGGCTTTCTTTTACAGTATTTGATTTGCATGTGCTGAATTCATTTGTCCATAATTTATGTTTAGTTTTCAAAGCAATCTTGGATGCCTATAGGAGGGAAGCTGCAATTTCTATTGGACTCTAGTGGATATGCAGGGACATCTTCTACAAGATCAGGTTGACCTATTTGCAATAGATGCGCACTATGAGTGTGAGGAAACAGGGACCAAGTTTCCTGAATTCAAGGTCAAGTTTTCCTTTCAGTCCATGAATTTATCTTCTGGAAGTCTCCTGTATTCTGAAATGTGTTGGTTGGCAAGATGATCATGTTCTCTGGTCATATTACTACTGCTTCTTTTTACTTTGGTTTTGTAGCTGTATTGTGTTGAATCTGTGTAAAACCCTCTGTTGTGTTAAATCTGGTTTACTTTCATGTTAGGAAATCTTGCCTTTGTGGATATTAATTCAGGATTTCTACAGTTTTCATTAGATATGTATCATTTAATTTAATTACACATAAATTGCTAGGAACATACTTGCTTCTCTGCTCCTAATTTAGTTTAGCTGATCTGCTCTCCTATCAGAGCTTTTTTTCTCTCAAGTCTGGTAACTGCTAATGTGTAGAATTTTGGAACAAAGTGTCAAACCCTTTTCATAACCACCAGCTTAAGAACTATTCTAAATAATTAAGTAGGTCTTTCATGTGCATCTTCTGTTTCTGCCTGGAACAATAGTTCAGCTATCACAAAAAAAGTGAAAAGTGATGATGAAAAGTGATCCTTTTCAGTTTAGCAAAGGTGCTACTCAATTCTGTGTGTTTCAGGAGGGATTGGAGTCTCCTGGGAGCAGGACAGTGAAGGTTTAACTCCAAAACGGAGCAGATCTCCTTCCTAAGGAGGAACAAGCTGTGTGCTTAATTTTTCTGCTGAAATCCTGTGGAAGACAGTAGCTAAACACTTCTCTGTCCATGCCCTTGGGAGATTCCACACAACCCTGTGCTCCCTGGAATGATGGCTTTGGTTCTGTTCTGCAGTAGCTTGGGCTCCTTGAGCACATTTCTCTGAATATTGCATTTCCTCCTGGCCAGTTGCAATGTTTGAGGCCTTTATTGCAATTTCTGTAGTTTTCTCTGCTACTGTATGACTTACAAGGAAAGACTACATTTTGGTGGGAAATCACCTCAACTCTCTGAGGCTTAATGCAAGGAATAATTTGCCATTAATTATCTTTTTATGTTAATTATCTTTTTATGATTCCTTCAGAATTACATGTATAAAATGATGATGTGAGATTCCATTTCTATAGCTTTCTTTAATAGAAAATTTATTTATGACTGAATGAAAAAATATGTACTACTGTGTTGATATCTGTTGATCCTGTTTCAATGAATAAATCTTTCAAAGAATTATTGTCAGTGCTACAGTTGAAACATGCAGTAAATGGAGTGAATAATCATAGTTTTGATCCTTTTATTTAAGATGATGTCTCTGCTTTATATAAAATGATGCTTCAAAGCATTTTTTTTCAATATGAATGTTAGAAATATTTCCATTCTGTTTAAAGATAAAAACACAAATGGAAACTTTAATAAAAACTGTTACTTTCTGCAGGCCACCTTATATAAGGTATATTGTTAGTTTAAAAAACCCACTAAAATTTACTCTGCCATATCTATAAAATAATTTTTAGTCAAACTTTGGATTTGATTGGGACATTACCATGTGTTGAGTTTTTATTTATTAATATGGACATACCTTATGCAACCTTCTCTGTTTCCTCTTAACTAGTAAAGTTTTTTTCCACCAAAATTAGTATTTCCACTGACTTTATTAGATTATAAAGATACTGTGCAATTAAAGCATTGCCAGTTGTATACATGTTTCATTTGTTCTGTTGGTCACAAGTGGTACTAATGGAAGAACCATTTGCAGGATTACTGAACATCCTTCTTATAGTTCTGTTGTGGGTAAATAAGGATCTGTCTGCCAACTCTTTCCAAAAAAACCTGAATTCAGAGAGCTGCTTTTGGGCGTCCCAGCTGTTGCTAAACAAATAAAGGAAGCACTGTTTCCAGAACAGTGGTGCTGCTCACCTCTCACCGCACTAATGCCAGCACGCCATGAGTGCTGTTGGGGTACTTGGTCTGCCATGATCCTTCTTTCATAAGTGGCTATTAAAACTGCATTTCAGACCATAATATTGATAAAGAAAAATGTGTCACTGCTTTCAAATCCTCCAGAAAATTATTCCTGATAATTTTCACACTACTGTGTTTCTTCAAAATGAGGTGTTTCCAACCCTAAAATAACTAATATGGGGCATTCTAACTGCTGTCATCCAAGAGAGGCAGGTGAACACTGCTACATTTCACTAAGTTTGTCATATAGGAATAGATTATAGAGTATTATATACAGGTTTCAGCTTTTAACAATGGATTTTCAAAGCATTCCCCTTTCCTCTTTTTTTTTTCTCTGCTGTCACATTAGTAAGTGTGGTTTGATCCTAGAGAAGTATATTTACAATTAAATTTGGATCAGTTCTAGTTAGTACTTCTGGTTGTCTGAGATCTTATTCGAGCAGCATGATTATTTTTTTCTTTAGTGGGCTTGTAAGAATCTAATCTGAAAGCATTAAGGGAAAAAAAAACCCACCAGGAAACATGAATATCCAAGCCCATGAATATTGTATATTTTAAACTCATTATAATAAGTTAGAGTGATTATTGAATTTGAAGTATACTGTAATGGAAAATCCTGTGAACTATGGTGAAGAGTTGCTTCTGAATAAAACCCGAACTTTCTTCTAATCTATTATCTGTTTCCCTAAGCTATTGAATTTTGACATGGCTGGTAACAAAAGAATTTAAAAGGAAGAGAAATACAGTTTTTTCTACATGGATGCTGTGTATTCTTGTACTGGTTGATACTGCTTCCCTTTGTGTGCTTTACTTGAAATTCACCCCAGGCTATATTAAAAGTAAACTAGGCATCCCAGATTGAGCTTTGCCATAGCTGCACAAGGCTTGTAATTAGAGTAACAGATGTATGCGTTAGGATGGCCAGCGTGTGATACAAGAAAGGTCTGAATACGTTTTTGTTTAATGTAAATCTCCATGCCATTCTGTCGCTATAAGACCCTGCTGTCTTTCATATATTCCTGATGTATGTTAAAGGTAGTGCTGTTACCAGAGGAGTTAGTGGTCGCACTGTGTAGGAAATTCATAATCGAATTGTGACTTTTTCATGTTACTATGTTAAATAACCATGCAGTTAAATAAACAGACTACACAAAGTATTACATTAACTTAATGATTGTTACATTAATGATAGACCTGGAAGCTCTGGTGGTTTTTTTTCACTCTTTAGGAATAACATGGTACTTTATTCAGCTGCTAGTAGGATGGGTTTTCTTTGCCATGGGGATTTTCCAGTACTAATTATCTCTACCAATTACTGCTCTTCTTTTAAAATATTAAATTATAAAGCATCTATTCATACTAGTGGAAAAGAAAGTTCTTGTTAAACTGTGGTCATTCTGAGGCTAATATTAATAATTAATGTTCCCAGAAGCCAGTTTAGTATAGGATATTAGATTATGCTGTTCCTTAGCGTCAAATGGCAAATTGATATTTCTTTATATTAAATAAATAAAGGAAAACGACCTTTTTCTTTCCATGTTTGTATTTTCTTTTCGAAAGGCAGTTACAATGTTTCATCTTTATTTTTGCCTAATTGACATTTCCTTTAGCTTCCATTTTATGTCTAAAGATAACACAGCCTGTATATCAACTGAATGGCATCAGGGATAATTCAGTATGATCAGTTAAACATAGTTCTTTATATTAATGTTTTGAAGTGTCTGTTAAAAGCTTCAATAAGGCTGATATTTTCATTTTATTGAAAAGTTTCTCTAGTGGTCCCTATTCAGTATGTGATTATCATCTTATATGTGTTCTCTGTAAAATGGGGAAAATATCCAGTTATTTCAGACCTCTCAGCTTTCAGTATTTCAGTTTTTCTAGGATGGTGATTTAAAATGTCAGGTAGAGTTAAACTAGATAGTAATAATTAAATTGGTTGGCATGTTACTGCAGAATTATTTTGTTGACCTAGGTATATAAAAAAAATGTAGTGTCAATATTGTCAGTAAGCTGTATTGATACAGATGCATGTGGTGATAGAATTCACTGATAACTGCTAATACAAGGGAAGCTGAAAATCCATTACTTCTCACAATAGTTAGAAATTTATGGGTTCTATTTTTGCTTTCTGTTTTGCACATCTCACCTGTCAGGTAGCAGTTAGAGATTGTATATTTACCATTAGAAGGCAAATTCTTCATTCTGGTCAGCTGTCTCTTTTATTTTTAAGAAACATTGAGTGTTTATGTATAACTTTTATGTGACCTGAGGTCTTAGTCTCACAAGGAAGAGCAGGAAAAATCCTTGCTACGGGGCCTATGTTGTGTACAAATATAAAGGGGCAGAAATGTGCCGTTTCAAAGATAATATTTTGTAAGAAAATGACACCTTTTGGAATTCCTTTATCTTCTGATAGTCCAGGGCTTCTCTTTCTGAGATTTCCAACCTTTCCTTTACATTGTCCCTGCCCTTCCAGATTTTACTGCACAACTGGGTAAGATGTGACTGAGGGAAAAAATATGCAAAAGGAAAATTTGTTAAGAAGGAAATATTTTTGTTCTTGTTATTGCATAGATAAAGTACATATTGCATAAATAAGATTGTTTTACTTGCTAGCTGATATTTCTGCTCTTATATGTTTAAGTGAATAGCAGTGAGTCTGTTCCCTGAAATCTCAGATAATGGTCTGGTCTTTCTGCCATGCTGAATTTCTGTTGGGGTTCTGGGAAGCATCAGAGAATCCAAAAGAAGAGCACAAGGTTCAAAATGTAACAAAATGTTGTCTGTGATGAATATAGTTTAGTGTTCTCTTCTTTTAGAAGTGTATCTATTTTATTCTAAGGAGATAGTTGTTCTGCGTAAAACCAAAATTAGTAACTTAGTAACTATAAAACAGTATTTTATAGATGATGAGGAGAAACATGAAGTATCAAAAGCTAATTATAAAAAGGCTTACATGAGAATAAATTCTTAGGTTGTAAACAATTCGTAGGAAATTTCAGAGGAGGAGATTTAGATTTTTTTTCTTGTCACAGAAGTTGCATAGTATGAAAAATACTTATTTCTTGCCATTGGAGTTGAATTAATCTCTTTTTCTCATGAGATATCCCTGATACAGAAAACTCACTCCTAAAAAATGAGTAAGCTTTGCTAGGAATGAAGGAAATAAGACTGAAAGAAATTGAAGCAAATTGTCTTAGACTCTCTCATTCTGTTTAACAATAACGTTTCAAGTGTAACATTATTGTACTGTATTTATTTTTATTTACTGCAATATCACTTTCTTGTTGATAAATATTAGGCAAGTATTACTCAGTAAAATAATTTGAATAACGTTTTAGAATAATAAATCCACTAACTGCGTGAGGGCAACAGACTCTCTCTAATTAAAAAGCAAAAAGGAAAAAATGGAAGTTACAGGCTATTTTGAAACTAAGATAAAAGTGATATGCAGTTAGTGTTTGTGGAAGCTGTTTTGCTGACCATGAAGTCATACAGCTCTTCTGGATAGCGTAAATAATATTTTCTCTACTCTAATAGTTCTGGTACAGTGGAGAGAAGTGGGTGAAATATAATTACTTTCTAAGAAAGATGGGCTGCAGAATTCCATTTGTGCAACGGCAAAAGAGATACTAGTAGATGGTGAACAACGAATTAGATGATAGGGTAAGAGAAAAGCGGAAAAATGAGGGGGAGAAGGGGGAGAATGCAGTCAGCTACAGCAGTTGCTTCAGAAATGAGGTTTAGGGTGGCTCTTCGAGCACAAGTCATTGATTATAGGGTGTGTCAGTGTCTCTGTAGGGGAGCTAAAATATGCTTTCGTGCACTAATTTATTTTCTTGGAGGTGTAGAACTTTTCCTGGCTTCTTTCTTAAAGCAGAAAATTCTAATCGGAGTCTTTGAAAAGAAAGAAGATGTAGTGTATATCTAAGATACAAAGCACTAAGATATTATGTATTGCTTCAGTATTTTGTTGGCTTCCTGATACTAATTCTTAACATTGCAAAGAGGAATGCACGACAATTTTCTCAGACTGGAAACAAC
Organism: Sturnus vulgaris; assembly: GCF_052056855.1. Taxonomy (NCBI): domain Eukaryota; kingdom Metazoa; phylum Chordata; class Aves; order Passeriformes; family Sturnidae; genus Sturnus; species Sturnus vulgaris. The sequence goes on along the minus strand of NC_142283.1, from coordinate 13,497,958 downwards.
TTTCATTTAATAAAAAATTCTTAGGCTGTATTTGGTAACAAATAATTAATTCTTAAATTCTTTTCTGGAAGAAAAACTGATTTCCCTTTTCTGAGTTTTATACACATACATACACGCAAATATGTGTATATATGTGCTTACTAGGTTACACCTATTTTGTAGATTTGACAAAATGTTTATCTACTATTTTCCAGATAGTACTAATGATGATATACCTTACTCTGTTTTTTACCACTGCCTCAGTAGGTTTTTCAGAAGTGCCTGCAACCTTTACATTGTTGTAGTTTTACCACTGATGTGTCATATTCAGCATAGTTATCTGGCTGTGTACATAGTGAAAAACAGAATGAAAAAGGGTGTGTGATGGGTTTTAGTGTGTATTCATGAAATAACTTGGTTTTAAATTTTATGGAACTGAAAAACTTCATGGCCTATAGTTCTGCATATCAAATAATAAAGAGAAGGCTGTTTTCCAGCTCTTTCTGTAAAATTAGGACATTTTTCTCATAAAACTAAGAGAAAGTTATACCTGTTCAGCTCAATTCAGAGGTAAATTCAGTTCCAGTAGGTACTGCTCACAAAAAATGTTGTGATCAAATTTAAACTGTCTGAAAGGAGTAACACTTGCTGAGGATAGGTAAAATAAAACACACAGAATGCTAAATGCATGGGGGTTTTTTTCCTCTTTTTGTCATTGCTCTGTTGTTCTGAGCCTCTTTTCTCCTAGAGTTCAGCAGAACTGTAGTGCATGGACATGTAGTGCATGCATGTTTTTATGAAACAAATTTTTTATCGCTGCTGGTTGACTCAAATAAGGACTTGGGTCTTTGTCAAAGGCTATTTCAAAATCCTTATGCAAAGCAGTAAACAGCAAGGAAGGCCATACTGGCATGTTAATTGGTTTATAAGATAGATGGGGATCATCAAGGTACAGGGAGCTGTGAGAACTGTTGTATCAATGTTACAGTATTTAAATGCTCACAGATTTCATTTGCGTCATTCAAGCCTGACATAAAAAGTTCCTGGGAATGCTGGATGTCAGATATTTCATCAAGTGTTCAGGCTTCTGGGAAATAAAAATAGATGAGTGGAATAAGGGTCAGTTGTTGCAGCCCTGAAGGCTGATGGCCACCAGCAGGCCCTGCGGGACCGGCAGAGCTGCAGGCCGGACGGGCGGGAGTCGCTGAGGGGAAGGCGAGAGAGGGCGGAGTCAGCTGAGTGACAGCTGGGAGTGAGATCCTGATTGGCTGGAGGAGCGAGGGGACGGCGTAAGAGCGGGAAGCTGATTGGGTGGAAGGACGCGGGGACAGCAGCACGGCAGCTGAGCCAGCCAATGGGTGCCCTCCTGCTGGTCAGGTCTGTCAGGCCTCGGTTTGGTTTCGGTGATGTCAGGTGGAGATTAAAGGTGTGAAAGGGCGGTGATTTCTGCAATAAAGCGATTTGCTTTGGATGCAGAAAGGGGCCCGTGTCGCTTTGTTCCCCGTTGCTACAGCCAGACCCCAATTTAAAAAAACCCCGAACTTTACGTACGAGTTAGCATGCTATAAGTAAAAACACTTGATTTGAAAGGCTTCTGCTTGGGGAATAATTTTGATTTTTGAGATCAGTAAGGTCAATTAGCCTACATATGCTCAAAAGGAAGGGTTTGAACTTTACTGCTCTGAAAATTACATCTTAGTAGTTAGTTGGTTATTAAACATCTCCAGGCCTATCCACTAACATAATTGACTGTCCTTGCTGCTTGGTATCTTAGACCTCTCTGACTTCTCATCTGTCTCCAGGAAGCCACCCTTCCTTCCCATCCTTGCTTGTGCACACCATGCTCTCTTGTGTGAGATGATCTGGACTAGTTTCTTCTTGCAGGGTCATGCACGGATTCATGAAATTTCACTCTGTCCTCATGAAAATTCTGAGTATCCCAAACAGGGAGCAAAATTGAGATGACAGGGTCTCCTGTGCTGCTTATTGTCGTTTTTTTGACAGAACTTAAATATGAAATATTAGTATTGTGGTTACAAATATATTTATCTATCCTGGTTATTTCTTAATCCATTTTAATTTCAAAAAAGGTATTAAACTTTTGTATACATTATTAATCTTCTATAACACGGCTGGACTTATGTTGTAAATTGAAACGAGTTGTTTTTTGTTTTCTAAGTCGATAAGCATCTCTCTAACCACAGGAGAGCATTATAACCTTCAGAGAGAGTCAGACAGAACTCTCAGAAGACTGTAAAAGTTATGGGAGATTTTTCTATGTCAAAGACATATTTTTTTCCTTAAGTAGGCAGTTTCTGCTTCTTTTAACTACCATGGAGCTATTAAATTGAAGTGCTTCAGTTCCCTTTTGGGAAATATTTTATAGTAACTTCTACAGAGCTTAGTAATCTTTCAGATTTGCAGTGGGCCAGTGTTTTTCTCTGATGGTGTTAAGGTATTCTTTGGAACTGCACAGTTCACCTCCACTGATGTTCAAGCCCTTTACAAGAGAGGTCTGAACCTGGAGCTGGGCTCTGAAGTGCCACTGATGTGCTGCTGACACCAGCCTGGGTTAGGAGAAATTGGTACTCCTTCTAAAGAAGTCTGCAGCTGAGGAAGCCAAAATTTACATGATGGCTTTGCTACACACAATGTGGGGCCACATTTGACATGTGAATCCAGACTACCTCTAATAACAAATAAATGCTTGTAGCTGCATATAATGGAAATCTGAGGAGACTCAGCAGCAGTTGTGTCATTCTGACTTCATGGGAGTCTACCTATACCCAGCTGGCAGCACCTATAGTCCTTTTCTGTACAGAAATTAGCAGTTTGTGTCAATTGCGTTTGGAATTTTATTGTTTCCCCAAGTATGTGATTGGTTGAAAAAGTAATCTTTTCATATATGATAAAATGAGCAAATGCACTAAAAAATAATTTATTTATATTTCCAGGAAATCAGTAATTCTTTGGATCTCTCCCTCTTTGACTACTTTTTTATTGTGTACTATATGCCTGATAGTGTACCAATAGATTCCAGGGCATCTGACAATTGTAATGCTTACTTCAAGTCAGTAAAAAGTTGTATTGATTTATTTAATCCATCTTTTTGAAACTCTCTTTGGTCTGTACACTTGTCAAACTTGTTTTGGTTTATTAAGTAACTGCATTAATAAACCAGAATTTCTTACTTTTCCTAGACACATTTCTCACAATCTGATAGTTAATGAACTTTTATTTTCTGATGCTCAGTTTAATTCCAATACTTGTATTTAATTGGAATCCATATCTCGTTAGTTTCTCTTTTTTTTCTACAATTGCCTAGTAGTATTTGTTTTTTACTGAATGCTTGTATTTAGATTTAATTTTTCAGAATATATTATTATTCCAACAGATATGTCTCCTCCCTCTCTCTGTGTCCCCCCTCATTCTCTTTCTCTCGTTTCGTTCTTTCTTTTTATTTATTTGCCCTTACTGTTGCTTGCAGCTTCTCCTAATTTGATATATCTGGAAATTTAATTAAATTCCTGTTTGACTTTTCCCTCAGGTCATTAACAAAGCTGTTAAATGAAAACAGGCAACTCCAGTTTGTTGCCCTATATTATATCACCTTCTAAGAAATTTCTTACCCGTGATTCTTTAAGCAGGGAGATTTTAAATGCTTAGCAGATGACTAGCTGAACTTCAGTCATTTATAACCTTTACCCACAACAAATGCTAAAATGAATGTAACCTTAAATGGCAAAGAGGATCCTGTCTTCCTACAGTGTAATGGTAGAATAGTATTTTTTCAGAATAGTAGCTAGGTGCAGTAAATCCATAGCTTGGCAATAGCTTTCTAATAGTTCATTCTCTTCCTTTTTTTATATTAAGCACACCTCCAACAAACTTTGAATCCTGGTAGGAATACTCAGTTCCATAGGGATCAACCCTATACGTGAGTGAACGTGCTTCAACAGAGAGCAACCAGAGGCAGTGGAGCTGTTTCTAAATCTAGAACTCTGGATTTTCCAGGGAAAGGACATTCTTGTAACAAACAGATGACTTCATGAGATAGCATAAGGTTTTAATAGGAGAAAAAGGATAGAGTTCAGGACATGATGAACTTGGAGCCCCTGGACTTACAACCAGCTCTTCCTTGACTCAGCCCAGCTAGGAAATTTTACCATGGTGAATATGCATGTAACATGTGAGTTCATCCAGTTCCCAAAAGCTGTGGAAGTCCTGTTCCAGCTGCTCCTATCAATACGAGATGTAATCCTGATCCTTAATCAGCACTGTCATCTCTATTTTTTCTTCAGTATCTCCTACTTTGGATACCCCACGATAGTTCCATGAAAATTCCATCACTTTCTTTTTCTTGTGATGAAAAAAGTGCAAAATATTTTCTTCCACATGTAGGTTTTATTTTTGAGTGGGAAAACTGCTGTGGGTTTTAAGTAGTAGTGACAAAAACTGGAGCAGAGTTTCTATTTATTTCCTATTTTGTTAATTTACAGGAAGTGAATGGATAATTTTATTCCTCTAAATTTCTGTATATAATTCTCTGCAATGTATAAGTCACATGAAATTTCTTTTGTAATTTCTGTAAGCTAACTGCAAATCTTACTTAGTTGTCTAGGACAGTTAGTAAATGATTCCTCGTCTTTGTTTTCAGATTATTTCAGTTTAGTTACAAAACAGGCTATTTAAAAAATATTATAATATTTCAAGATACCACTAAGCATTTGTTGGTAATCCTTGATTAGAGGTAGAGGGATATTGTACGGTACAAATTAAAGGTTTTTTTTCTCTCTTTCGAAAATTATGAATTAATGGGCTATTTCTGTATATCTTTGTCAATGGTTTCCATTGCTAAGAATGCTTAGCTGGCATATGCTATCTGTGCCACCCATTTAAATTCTTTTCTCCTTAAATAAGAAACATCTCCCAATAAATAATTGCCTTAAAATGTGGCTGCCTTTTCTCCTTTTGCTATTGGCTTTCTTGGTGACTGTCTCTTAAAAATGCAGGAGGTTGCTTTTTTTCACTTTCTAGCCACTCAGTTTAGGACTGCAACACAATGCTCTTATCTAGCACTGCTTGATTCTGCTACTTCTCTGCTCTTTTTCTCCTGATTTCTAATCAGACTTAATGTATTTTGTTTCTCTCCTATTCCTTGTGTATTATTTTCATGAATATGTGGTGTCTTGTACCTTAATTTTGCTGGATGCTTAATTTCTTTATAGCCTGATTATTACCTGTACCTTTTTTTACCTTCATTAATAAAGTGTTTCAGGATCTAGTTCCTATAAAATACTTTATCTACTGAAAAATCATAAACATTTGTCCATGCTTTTCTGTTACTTTTCTAATCTTAATCTATGTCTGTCTGCTGTAGGAGCAAAAGTAAATTTACGTAATGGAAATACATGTAGAGATAACTTAAACTACAGCTAGTGTTGCATACCACATTATTGGTGCTGGCTCTTGAAAAAAAAAAAGTAGAGTTGCTACCTGTTTCAGATGAACTTCGATATTCACCTGTGGCAAGCATTTAAATCTAGCTTGAGAAGACTTTGAAATACTTCCTTTTTCACTTGAAAAACTCTGCAAATACTGTATTAATTTTTAATTCATTCTAGTGAAAAAGGTGGGAAAAAGTGATCCATATTATAATTATGCTTTTGAATTTCTTGGTTTCTTGGGCACTTGCAGTGTTTTTCAATTCCATTTGCTCGCCTTTGCATTATTAGTCATCTGAACTTATTATATTGTGATATTAACACTAGAAAATGGCTTTGTTTAATAGAACAAAAAGTTTATTTTCTAAAAACCTTAATCATCAGAAAAATCAGTGATAGAAGCCACTGTGCTTTAGACGTTTTCTTTAAATCCAGCATGCAGTCTTTTCTATCACTGATCATAAATGGGGGAATATGACATTTGACACTATCTGGTCTGCCTCTTCAGATGTTTCCAGTTTTGTAAACAAGTTAAACCAGTATTTAATGCTTCTGTACTGAGAAATCAATTACATTTTGACATTATAATATAGAAAAGAATAAGGAAGAGATTAATTCAAAACTAAATTCAGAATTAAGAACTAAATTGAGTGATCCTCCTAGTCTAATAGGGCAAGGACATTCATTGTAACAAGATTAAATGTTATCATTTGGGTTGAATAAAGCTGTGATATTGGAATAAAAACGCACTTGTTAGCACAATTTTGTGCTCTGCTGTTGTATTTCATTTTAGTTGCCTCTGTGAATAATACAGTGAAAATTTTTGCTTGGAAATGGTATTTTTCTTCCTATGAATAATACAATCTACTTGTATGACTGGTTACAGAAATGGATGGCATTGTGATTTAAGTCACTGTAATTTTATCAAGCACAAAATGTAAACTTGTGTTCTAGTACATCTTGGATAATTAATTTTTGGACACTTAATTTCCCCTATAATTCAGTTAATATCAAAGAGATTTTTCAGGACTGTTAAAAGTCTACATGTTTCTTAAATGTACCCGTATTTGTCCTTATTTACTATAATGTTTCTATTGAAACCTAAGAGCTTAGGAAAGGTTGCATGGAACTCAGAGAGGTAGTGTTCCTTTGTCTGTCCTGTCATTGAGGATTTCCAGAAAGTTTTTTTCATTTTCCAGTCACTCTTATATTGTAGGATCTCCATGAAGTTGCATATCTTCCACTCCAATGACTGTCCAGACCCTAAGTTTTTCACTAGAATGAGCACACAAAAGAAATTGGGTTGAAAACCTTTGTTTCAAGATATAGCACAAGGAAAAAAAAATTAGGCATTTTGTTCAGCATATTACATGTAATCAGCACTGCACAGGAAAAATTGGTTATAAAAATCTACAGCAATATCAATGCATAGAGGACTGTTACAGACCAAAATGGCTGTAATGCCATTTTCATCAAAATAACTGTTCAGAGGAATACAGGCAATAACTATTAAGTTCTAAAACAGTTGAGAAACAATGCAGATGCTGCTGATATGAATGTTTCTGTTCCAGAAGCAGGCATTGTGAAGACAACCTCAGAAATAGGAAAAAGGAGGAAGGAATAAATGATGCAGCAATTTATTGCTTCATTTCCATCTTCACAGTCTGCTGCTTTGATTCTCCTCAGAAAGTGCTCCTTGTCTACTATTCCCTTCTTTATCTCTTTTAAAATTGCTGGTACAGAAATCTTGCCCTGCTAGGAAAATGGAGGGCACACAGTAGCCTACCAAAATAAAACTCAGATAAAAGTTTCCCAGTGTGTCAATAGACCTGTACAGTCCCTTGAGTGGTATCTGGGTGGCAGACAGTAAGCTGACAGTTGTGTTCAGCTACTGAATACAATTTTGTGGGAGTTGTTTTGTTACTTTTTATCTTTTGAGTTCCTTTTGCAAAAAAATTTAAAAATCCTTCGCTTACTGTTCAGAGTGCTTTAGAAAGAGTAATTGAAGGTCACCAATGCTGTGAGGTGGGTAAAGTTGCTTATTTTGTATTTGTAAGGAACTGAGCAATATCCAAAACTGTAGATGGCAAGCAGAGCACCTGACATAATTGCGAAATCACTACTGTATCCAACTTTGGGCTTCTCTGGTTTGCCAGCACTGTTCATGTGTAGAGATGGACTTGCATTATATGTGAGGAACTGAGAGAAGTTACTAGCATTTTAGTTTATGTGACTCCATTGGTATTCATAATAGCTAAAATAATGTAAAGAGATAAATCAAAATAAAAAGGGGATGAAAACACAGAAAGCCTGGAAAGATGTTCTTCTAACCCTGTGGTATTTTCCCAGTCTGTTACTAGGGACATGTTATTTGTTGTACTCTCCACATCCAGCAAAATAAGCGTACACATATCAAGAAAATTCTGAAATAGATTTACATGCTACTGTGTTTTGATTTAGACACTATTGGAAATTACATCAGGTGTATGAAGGTGACGTAGTATCTTACAGTTCACAAAAACCTCAGCAATTTTATCTTTAGTTTCACTTCCCACCCCTTTTTTTATGTTTAGGTAATAGACTATTTTCATTGAATTAAATGTGCAGAGGAGATAAACCGATCCTGTTCACTAATTAATTGCTTGTTTTTATCACCTAAGAATATTTTAACTGCTTGATCCAAGGATGGAATATAAAATGGCTAATTAGTTCAGTGAGGCAGTCTGTGCTGCTGATTTAGTAATGAGGAGTTTACTCTCTTGTTTTGGCTTGCTTTTAATCATTGAATTTCATTGCAATGCTAGGTTATACTTGGTCTGCAGATACTGTGGGGTATGGAGTGTAAGAATGTCCTTACAGAAAGGTTTAGTAGGTTTATGTCTTTACTGACAGACGTGAATCTAGGTGGTAACAGCTCCCAGCACAAAGAAATTGCTTCTACTTCCTCCTTGAACTGGATGTTAAATTTTTAGCAAAAAATCCTATGATGTCTTTTTAGCAAAAGTCCTATGAACTCTCTCTTACGGTTTAAGCAGATTCAACCCATATTAGAGATCCCTAGAAGGTGTCCTGTTTGTATTTATGGGGACTGCAGAGCAGTGCTTAAAAAGGAAATTTCCAAATTATATCCTGGTTTTTACTTGTAGTTGGGGGAAAGAAACTTTGTTTCTAGTAGTACTAGGAATTTACATACTCTTGGTATTAAATAGTGAGAGCTTTTCTTTTACTAAGGAACTTACTCTGTAGCACTTCAGTGTAATGTGTGCCCAATTTGTAGAGCTTTCACAATCTAAATAAAGAATATTTTCTGCTTTCTCTGTTAAATACTGACTTTATGGAATTACTGCCTTAAGTAGCAAATGCTTTATGAGAAGAAAAAAAATCCCAAACAGACACCTAATTTTATGCAATTATCTCTGTATTTCTTGAGGATGTTGGCTTTAGGGAACATTAGGGAGAAGGAAAAGAAAGCAAATAGAACACACTAGATTTTCAGGGGAAAGAAGACAAATGGACTGTAGTTGATTTTGGTGGGTTTTTTGTCATTTTTTGAGAGTTTGTTGTTTATTTGTTTGAGTTGGTTTGGTTTTTTAATGTCCATGTAGAAAGAGTCATGATTTACTATAAATACTTAACACTGATGTAATCTTTAATGTTGCCTTCTTGTAGGTGATTTGGTCATCAGACCTCTATATTTATATTTTCATGTTTTCCCTAACTCATGTTGTTTATCCTACATATGGAAGATAAACTTGATTATTCATTCCATATTTCTTATGGAAGGTTAAGGAGTAGAGGGTCTTTAGAAACCCCTTAAAAATATTAGACTAGAACTCCTATCTGTAGAAAATAGAAATTATTTAGAATCATGAAACTGGAATAAAATTAATTTCACAATTTTATATTTTAAAGCAATGGGAGTAATAGTTGCTGATGCCATTTATTTTTCCAGATTCTAGCTATAAATTCTGTAATAAATCACGTTGACAAAAGGCATCTTCTGTGTCTTTGTTTTATGTCTAGACTGAAAAATAAGAACATCCTTTTCAAGGAAGCTGTCAGGCATAGTGAGGAACAGTGAAAAATTTATTTGAAAAATACAGAAAAAACCAAATCCTCAGAATAATAATTTAAAAATCCTCAAAAGCTGAGATAGCCGTAGCTTTAAGTGTATTTGTTTTAAAAATGCTTTTAAGCATGCAAATACATATAAAAATTATCCATAAAATTAGACAACAAATCACTGAGGATATGAAGCAGATGTAAAATGACAGTGGAAATACGAACAAGGTACTATAACTTTGGAACATTTGTATGCCTGAGGAAAGAAATTATCACATTTAAACTATTTTCTAAATAAAATATTGAGAACAAGTGAGAGAAAGGGAGTATCATACACATGAAGATGGAAAAAGGCACATTTGCTTGTGTCAGAAGTAAATATACAAAGTGCTCACAAAACTTTATTAACAGAAATGATGGATTGAAAGTAATACAGAGTATTATAGCATCAAAAATGGGAGAGTTTTAGTTAAAAGCAGAAAAAGATATTAATACTGTGAAAGTCATAATGTGCAAACATTTAATTTAATTCTTTGTAGGGTTAATTTATGTATATCCTGAACAGAGTGTCACAGTCTTTATGAACTTCCACCAATACCAGTTGATTTTCATGGAAGTGTCAATTTTCAGTAGGGATGAAAAGCTTTTTCTCTAGATGATTCTGAATGAAAAAGAAAACTCATATATTCTATGTACAAAACTGGCAAGAATTATGCAAACTGAGAGCAGTCTTTGTTTATAATCACTATACTGTGCATATTATTTACAATCTGCTTTCCCTAAAAATCAGACTTGTGCATGAATAATAAACCTAGCGCAACTCTATATATAGATTTTCCTTAACCTGACTCAATATATAAAAATACTACGTCAGACTTCAGGTAGGGAGATGCCTGTGATTTCTCTGAACTGTAAATTTTCTCTGAGATACAACCTTATTACTTTTTCCACTCCTTATGTGCATCAGTTGCAACATCTAAACTATATTGAGTAACACGATAAAAGAACTAATTACTGAAGTATGATTGGAACCTAAGTCATAAATTCTTGAAGTTCCATGACAATACTTTTTACACACTTGAGTATAAACAATAACAATTTGGTTTTGTTTTGCAGCTCACTTGCTTTAACCAACGTAGTTGTATATTACAGTGCCACGTGCTAATATCAAACCATGTAACACAGTGCACACTGAGCTGTTTTATGCCTTTATGCACATCTTCAGCTGTGTGTTCAGATGTTTTAGTGGTCCATCTTCTCAAAGCACAAAAATAACTTCATTTGTGTTACTCAAACTGTGGAGCTTTGTTGTTCTTAGTGGCAGAAAAGCTGCGTGAATCAAATATATTAAAATTCTTAAATCAGGTTATAATATTTAAGGTCATACCTAGGCTCTGTCTACATATTGGATAACATAGCCCAATATCAATACGGATGTATGGATATGTATATATGTAAAGTGCATGTATGAGCTTCAGCATCCTTAAATATGGCTCAAGACTTTTAGTTTGGGTTAAATGTAGTTCAGTCCTTTGTCATTACCATAGGTAATGTTGGAAGCTGTTTGCTACTGGTTCAGACCTTTCTGCATTAGCTGTAAAAACTAATTCCATAGAAAGAAAATTCTGTAGCTGGAGAAACAAATTTTGTACATATCATGAGCAGAATTCTAAGTTAGTTTCTTCCAAGAGCAATGTGGTCTGCATGCACCAAATTCATTCTTCAATAACCAATGAATGTGCATTAAGTGCTCAGGGGATTCACTTCAGAACTATGCTACAACTCCAATTCAAAACATCAAAGTTAATGTATTTTTCTGGAATATTCATGTAAGCCATTTGTTAGCATATTAGCTATTTAAACTGAACAAAACCACAGTAAGTTTAGTTTAAAAATATTTTGCCCATGATGTTCCTAATGGTACAGAATTAATCCTCTTGTTTAACATATCTCTCCCTTTAAAAATTTCCTATATTTTATTACATTTCAATGGGAATAATAATAATATCTATTATGCTGTATTTTAATAAACTGTGAAACACTGAAATTTAATATACATATAGTATGTTTATAAGATATTATTAGCATGTAGAGAAGCCACAATAGGTCTTTAACAGGTATGTATCCTAATGCATGTATCCTATCCTAATCTAAAAAAATAAACAAATTTGAGATGAAGTGAGGGAGTTGACCACCTGAGCTTCTAATCCATCACAAAATTCTTTTTCTGTGCTGAGTAGCTTTTAACTTTTGATAGAAACTCTAATGGGAAGAAGGAAGATGGAGCTGTTTCTCAGGTTTATCACTGAAACACATCCTGAACATATTTCAGGGCACTGCTTCAAATTCTATTTCATTTTACATAGGATCTGATTTGTTCATCTGGGGTTTATTTCTGTGACCACAGAGGGCACTTGTGATGGGTTAACCTTGCCTGGCTGCCAGACACCCACACAGAAGCTTTCTCACTCCCCATACTCAGCAAGACAGAGAAATAAAATAAGACAGAAAAGCTTGGAGGCCAAGACAAGGAAATCACCTACCAATTTCCATCATAGCAAAACAGACTGAACTTGGGTAACACGAATTTAATGTATTGCAAATTAAAATAGAGTTGGATGGTGAGAAGTAAAAGACAAAAACTGAAATACCTTTTCCCCTTTCCTTCTTCTTTCCCCTTTCCTCATTCTGGAATCCTTCATCTCCTCCCCCAAGGGGTGAGTGGGGAATGGAGGTTCTGGTCTGTCCATAACAGCTCCACTTCCTTAAGCCTCCTCCTCCTCCTCTGCTCCACTGTGGCTCCTCTCTGTGGACTGCAGGAGAATCTCTGCTCAGGCACTTGGAGCATCTCCAGCATCTCCTCCCCTCACTTCTTCATAGGATTATTTCTGACATTTTTTTCCCCTTCCCTCACTTCTGTTTCCCCACAGCTGCTGTGAAGTGTTTTTTACCCTTTTGTAAGTAAGCCTCTGAGAGGCATAACTGTCTTGGCTGAGGGGCTCAGTCAGTTTAAATTACTTCCAAATACTTTCAAACCTGTAAAAATGTGGTTGTTTATTTCATTTTCTAATTTAGAGACCTGGCTGCAAGGAACTGCTTGGTAGGTGAAAGCAACATTTTGAAAATAAGCGATTTTGGGATGTCCCGACAAGAGGATGATGGCGTGTACTCATCCTCAGGCCTAAAGCAGATTCCGATCAAGTGGACTGCTCCAGAAGCTCTGAACTATGGTAAGAACAAAACTGCATTTTCTTGCCCAAAAACCAGAACTCTAAACTACCATAAATACAAGCACCAGAACCAGAATATTTGAGTGTGTATACATAAAATAATTTTCCCTCTGTTCAAATTAATGATGTTTAAAATAATTTTAATATTTCGGACTGATTTATGTAAAAAGCAGTTTTGCCACTGAAAAAAATAATATGGTAGCAACATGAGAATTTCTATTATGCAGCAATAGCAGAGTGCTTTGATTCTGTTGCTGACTCATTCTTGTAGACAGTCTCGTCAGTCGTCTAAACTATGATCGTTAGCAAAATGAATGGCAAGTTCTGCATATTTATGGCTCCTCATTGAAAACAGTAGAAAATGTTAATGTACTAAAACACTGTGTTGGATAACTCCTTGCATTGGTGAAAAATCTAGTCATTTTGTTTTGGGGTTCTTTTTAACTGCAGTTTTTCTTTACCTGCATTGTTGTGTATCACTAGGTTATTATACTGGGGATAAAAATGCATTATTTATCACTTTATCATTGGTCCACACTATATTGGTAGTAGTTCCAGAACAGAAACAGAAGCTGCTGCTCCTAGCTTTTTTTGCTTATATGAAACTAGAAAAATAAGTTTTTCTAGGTAAAGTAGGCTGTGAAGAAGTAGCAGATTTAATAAATGATGGCATGTTTTGAATGTACTTCTCTAAACCAGTTCTTTAGTTGAGTACACAGAATAAAATATTTTTCAAGTCATCATTTAAAGTGCCTATAAATATTTCTGCCATCTCTTAAAGCCTTTTTATTGAAGTCATGCATTGGAAATCATAAGTTTGTGAATTATGATTGATAGCAGAATGCTTCCTCTCATTAGCACTTTTGCAGCAGTTAATGACATACCACAGTAAAGCAGATCTTCCCTTTAAAAGGCTGACAGTAAATTCAGTGGCAGTAATTGATCCTGTATTACCAATTATTCCAAGAGGTGTTAGTGTTGCCAGCATTCACTGGTGAATGCTTTGCTCTCTTGGGTGTTTGATCCACTAAAAAAGAAGTTTTGGGTTTTTATTTTTGTTATTTTGGAAATGCATACAGTGTTTTTGATGTATTAAAAAAACCTATCCTTATATGTGGTCCTGTTGACTACATTTAGCAGGAAACAGGCTTTTGTAGCAACACCTTCACTTTGTACTGTTAAGTCTGTTTTTTTTCTGCACAATAGAGGACAAGAGGGGATTGTTGATTAACATCTACTTATTTTGTGTTTCCTAAAGCAAATACATATTCCAGCAGCTATAAGTAATCTTCTGTAATGTTCAGGAAATAAGCTCTCTCAAACATCTGTTAATATGTTCAGCAGTCAATATTCAACTTTGAAAATATCGTGAAAGATTTCCATGTGTTTTTGAAGGATAATGTTTTCCACTCCCTTGAAAGATATGAGTAAAACTTACTGGATTATGTTTTATTGTTATCCATTCTAATAATAAGGTTGTAAGAATTGTATTGATTTGTGTAGGTAAGATTGGAGGTTTTTAAGATATCAAAATGCAATAAAACTAAATCTGTAGTATTTCAAAACTAGTTGGTAACCACTGGCCAGGTCAGTCCTGAATATCAAGATTCAAAGGTTGGAGGAAAATGAGGAATAGGGTCGTTTGGCCATTACATGAATGCTAATGTGCTTAAGAAGCTACAAAAAAAGTTCTTTTTTAGTCCCTGCTAAACTCACTGTGTGTGACAAATTCAGAGCCATCACTGAAGTATGTTAAATTAGGAAAAAAATAAGTTATGAAGGCTAGAAACCAGATCAGGGCAAAAGGAGTGGTTAGGGCATTGTGTCAGAAGTCAGGAGCAAAATTCAGATGCCACTGGAGTTTTTGAGAAATGGAACCTTTGGTTCTGTGGGTGCTGTTCGGAGCCATTCTACACAATTTTTGGGAGGTCAAACCCCATCAGTCCAAGTGTCCTCCCTTTCCTCCTTCTTCTCCACACTTTATACACTGTCTGTGATATCACAATGTCTGGAACATCTCTTTGGTCAGTTTTGGGTCACCTGTTCCTGTCTGTGTCCCCTCCCAACCTCCCAGGTACCCCCAGCCCTTTCCCCAGGGTGGTGGTGTGAAAAGCAGGGAAGGCCATGGATCTGTGCAATCCCTGCTCAACAACAACAAAAACATCTCTGAATTATCAACCCTGTGTTCAGCACAAATCCAAAACCCAGCCCTATGCCTGCCACTGGGAATACAATTAATTTTATCCCACGAAAACCAGCACATGTTTAGGATAATTATGGAGTATTTTTACTTCCTGATCTTTCAAAATTACAATACCTTTAATATATATGTTTTTTCTCTACGATATTTTGAGTTATTTGTGGTGTTAATAGTAACATGGAGAGGACTTGGGGATTTTTTCTAAATAGATTTTTTTTTCCCTCAGATAGTGTAATAACAGAAAATATAATTAACTGTACAGAACTTGTACTTTCTTTAAAAAAACACCAGCTAATCACCTATCTTGTATCTGCTGAATGCTTTCAGTGAAAAGTGCTAAATTACTGGATGCCCAACTGTGGAGAGTTGATACACAGACAAGAAAACTAATCTTACACCAAAGAGCATAGTGAATATCTGTAATTGCCAACTGTGAGGCACAGAAGCTAGCAGCACAGCTGGAAGTGGTATTTAGTCTAAGAGTAAACTGACTTTTCTGACGTCAGAACAGTTGTCACTGTCACCAACTGTCACTATAATTTACATGTATTTTCCGTTTTTTCCTAGTCAGAAGTGGCTTAGTTTGGCTTGTTTGATGATTAGAGATAAATAAACAATACATTCAGAAGTGTTGTTTTTAAATAATAAAGACACATAAATACAAAGTAATAGTATGGAACAAAGAAGAACAGTCATGAAAAATGTTGAAAGTAATGTTGAAAATGAATTTTTAAGGTAACATTTTCACTGATTCTGCTGCAAAAGGGTAGGAGTCTTAATTTTCTAATGTGAATCCACCAAGGACAGTAGAAATATCTGCTCCAAAGTGTCTCCTTTTTCCTGTAATAGAAAGCTATCATTCCAGAAACAACCTTAGAATTCAATTATTTGTCAGTTTTCTATTTTGCTATCTCTGAAGCATTATTGGAGGCAATGGAACCAGCAGGCTTGATTTTATTTTCTTAAACCAATTGGAGAGAACCAGGCCTTCTTCACACTTACAGTGTTGGTAGTAGCTGCTCTCAGAATAAACACTGCAATGCTAAAATGGAGAACTGGGAGAGGTAATTTTTTAAAGAATATTTAGAGTTGAAAGCATTATAAATGAGGGAGGAAACCCTGACATTTTTCTGTCCTTTTGTATTAGAGGAAAAGTATTTTTGTACATTAAGAAGGAAAGAAATTCTTAACTTGCATGACAGACTAGTATGGTCTGTGTATAATAGTAGAACTTAAGGTTAGCTTATGTTATTCCAGAGTATTGGCTTTAATATAATTTGCTCATTCTTTGAAATACTGGAGACTGTGAAATCTGTAGAATTAGTAGCTATGGCTTTGTTTTGCCTGAAGCTTGCCAATGTGACACTTCTACCTTTACAGCAAATTTGAGCCATAACTGTGTGAAATACCAATTTCTTTGCATGTTGAAGGTTTTCTTTCCCTTTCTTAGGGAGATACACATCTGAGAGTGATGTATGGAGCTTTGGAATCCTTTTATGGGAGACGTTCAGTTTAGGAGTATGCCCTTACCCTGGAATGACCAACCAACAAGCACGAGAGCAAGTTGAAAAAGGTAATTATTCATGAGGAGTGAAAGAAATGCTGGATAAATTGTAAGAATAAAGTATTAAATAGCCAAGACATAGCATAATTTTGTAGCAACTTCAGCAAAAACAATATTGCTGAATCTAGCTCTCTGGAAGGAGTAGTGTGGTATATATAGGCCTTTTGAAAAAAAAAAAAAAAAAGGAATACACTGACCAGTAACTTAAAGGTTGAAAGACTTAGAGCATGCTGACTTTCATTGTTGCAGAACTAACAGGTGAGATAGAAAGGAGGGATTTACTGCTGTGCAAGGCAGAAGCTTGAACAAAATTAATTATTTAAGATTATGCTAATGCAGGTGTAAATATTCTAAACTGCCAGAAAAAGGTCTGTATCATTCCATCTTCTTTATTAAATCATTTCACTGAAAGATTTAGCAATTATGGTGGAGAATGGTAAGCTAGCTGAGCATTGCAAGCTGCATTTCTCTTTTACAAAAATAATTGAAAGGCTTTTACTTAAAATAGCAAATACCGATGAGCAGGATTTCAGGACTTTGATTTATTTTCATCGTCTTTAGTGGCATTTCATAACTGTTCCTTCCCTACATAGTACTACTGTATAATTTATAAACAGATTCTTAGCTAGTAAAACTTCAAAATTATTTAAAACAAACAACAAACCAAAAAACTCTGGTTTGCTGATTTACATATATTGTCAGTGTTTGTTACTGTTTTATAAGTACTGGAGGTCATAGTAAAGTTTCTCCTTAAAGGCCAAATTAAATCCTAGATCCCAAGCCACTCTTGTCTGAAGTTACATACATTCATCCAGTACCTAGAGCAGATGCATACAGTATAAAAAATGCAAAAGTATTTCTCAGATTTACCTGTTTAAAGAGGTCAGTGTCATTGTGCTGTTCTTTGTAAAGAGATACAGAGACCTGTGCAGTGAGTTTGGAGTCACAGAGCTGCATTTAGCTGTGGAGTCCAGTGCACATCACTGTGCACTGCCTGTCATTTGCTCAGAGCTACATATGGTGAACAATTTGTGGAATCACAGAATCACAGAGGCTGAGGTGTGCAGGCACCTCTGAATGTCATCTGATCCAACCACCCAGCTCAAGCAGGATCACATCCAGACGGCTTTTGCATATCTCTGTGAATGAAGATGCCACCTGTCTGGGCAAACTGTTCTCAGTCACCCTCACAGGGAACAAAGTGTTTTCTGATGCTCAGGAGGAATTTCTCATCTTTCCGTGTGTGCTCATCACGTCTGTGTCCTGTCACTGGGCATAGAAAGAGCCTGGACCCATCCTCTTTGCACCCTCCCTGCACGTGTTGATATACATTGCTGAGATCCCCTGAGCTTTCTCCTCTCTGGGGTGAGCTGCTCCAGCTCACTCAGCATTTCCTCATAAAAGAGAGACATGCTTCACTGCCTCCATCATCTTAGTGATCCTTCCTGAGACTCTCCATTGTTACTGTGTCTGTCTTGTACTGGAAGCACAGAACTGGACCCAGCACTCCAGATGTGGCCTCAGCCCCTCAAAGAGGGGACAGATGATTTCTCTCATCCTGCTGCAACACCCTTTCTAGTGCAGCCCAGTGTGCCATTAGCATTCTTTGCTGGAAGAGCTCATGCTGGTGCATGTTCAACCCTTGATGTCCAGCAGGAGCCCCAGGGCCTTTCCTGACAAACTGCTTCCAGCTGGGCATTCCCAGCCCGTGCTGGTGCCTGGGGTTGTTCACAGCTGCAGGATTTGGTTCTTCCCTTGCTGAACCGCTTGAGGTTCCTGTCAGCCCCTTTCTGCAGCCTGTCTGGGCCCCTCTGGATGGCTCCAGGACCCTCGGCTGTATCAGCCACCACTCACAGCCCGATGCCATCAGCACGGGCGCGGCACCGCCGTGTCACCATCGCTGAGGGTGCGCCTGCCCCTCATACACAGCGGTCATGAAGCTGTGACACACGATTGGACCTAGTAGTAACCCTAGAGCTCCACTCAGACTTTGTGCCACTCATCACCTCCCTTCAGGGCTCATTGTACAGCCTCAGTTTTCAATCCACCTCCCTGTCTGCTCATCTAGTCCATAAATTCAAAGGTGTCTTTGCGAGAATTTTATAGTGAAATCCCCTCATGTACCAGGCCACTCATCTCATTAAAGAAGTTTCTCACACTGGTCAAGCATGACTTGCTCTTACTGAATCCATGCTTTCTCTCTGCATGCTTACTCCTGATGACTTTCTTCTACTTCAGGTGCCTAGAAATTGTTTACAGCTTTAGGTGTTCCATCACCTTCTGGGATCAAGGTGATGCTAACCAGCCTGCAGTTCCCTAGTGCTCTGACTCGAAGATAGGAGTGACATTTACTTTACTCTTGTCTTCAGGTGCTCCTCCCGGTAGTCAAAGTGATGTATGAAAGGTTACTGGGAATGGTTTGGCAGTGACATCAGGGCATTCTTTCAGCACTTGGGGTGCATCAGCACCCCTGGACTTAGTTAAATCCAGTGTGATTAAGGACCAGGTCCTCTTCCACCAAGGGTACATCTTCCTTGTTCCAGCCTTTCCCACTAATCTCTGGAGCCTGGGATTCCTGAAGGCTGGTCTTGCTAGTAGAGGCTGAGATGAAGAAAGTGTTGGGTACCTCAGCCTTGTCCCTGTCGTGTGTTGCTGAGTTGCCCAGCACCTCATTCAGCAGTGGGCACCCATTTTTTCAAGCCTTCCTTTTGTCCCCTGTATAGTTAGAGAAGCCATACTTGTTGTCTTTGACACCCCTGGCCAGATTCAATCCCTTCTGAGCGTTGTCTTTCTTAACTTCATCCTTGGAGGCTCAGCCAGTGTTTTAGTATTCCTCCCATTACCTGATTTTGTGTTTGATTTTGTCCAGGAGCTCCTTGTTCATACATAGAATCCTCCTGGCATTTTTCCCAACTTCCTACTCATTGGGAAATTGTCTTCACTGCTGTGAGTACACCTCTGTGGTCCAGGGTATTGATGATATGCCTGAATAGCCACTCACCTGCGACTTTTGAATGATTAGCTGCTAATTTACTTAAATGATTGTCCTTTCTCTTGCTCATTGCCAAGTCAGAGAACTCCTTTGGTTCATGGCAGCAGAGAGGTGTGGAAGCCACTGCCTATCTAAGTAAACCAGAGGAGAAAGAGAGTTGAGATAAGATGGAAAGATACAGAAGTTAAGAAAACAGAGGGGGAAAAATTAATTACTAAAGTGCAGACAGGGAGAGACTTCCTTAAGGAGCCAAAAAAGGGAAGAAATGTGAGCATAAAAGTTGATACATCTTCAAAAAGAGCAAAGAAATTTACTCTCATCTTAATTTTTATTATCAATTTCCTCACTGCGGGGAAGTAAGGAAATACAACTGAAAACCAGAAGGTAGCTACTTCCTAAGATACAGGAAAGAATCTGTGCGAGTTGCTGCTATTAGGGATGAGCAGCAAACTTAGCATGCCCAACTTAAATGTCACTGGTACCCGAGCTTTAATTAGTTTCATAATTATCTCTCATGTATAGGTTATGTATTGAAGATGTTCCTCTTATTGCTTTGAAGGTCTTTTCAGATGAAATGATCTTGAACTTTTCTCTTACCTTTTTAGATTTGTCAGTATGCATCAGTTTTCAGTACTAATAGTTTTCCCCACTTTTTCTGTGTACCAGGCTACCGAATGTCTGCACCACAGAAATGTCCAGAAGAAATATATAAAATAATGCAGAGATGCTGGGACTACAAGCCTGAAAACCGGCCAAAATTCAGTGAGATTCAGAAAGAGTTGTCTTCAATCAAAAAGAAAGTGACATAGTGATGAAGAAGTGCCAAACTCAATGTCTGGGACTTTATTTTCCAGTGAAGTAATTGTTTCCCTCAAACACTATGCATTTATACAGCATTATTTGCAATATTCTTCTAGGATTACTTTGAAATTAACTGGTGTTCCATCTTTAATGGTGTCTACACCTGCATTAAAGATATATACTGCAAAATGCTATATATCCAGTCACAGTAGTACTGTAATTTAGGTTACATGTACATAGGAAAGCACATACTATAAATTTAAGGAACTGTGGCTTCTATCTGTTTTACAGCAAATAACTGCTAGTGACATTTTTCAGAGGTATTCTACTTTAAGCTGTGCTCTCACTCTGCTATCCCTGTCCTCTATGTCAGCATATTAACGTGGGGATTTTCATACATGTTGGCCTTAAAACTGAGGACAGTTTTGACAAGTATTTCTATCAGAAGCTTTTTTTTAAAAGTCCTTTCTGCATCTGATATATTTAGGTTATACTTTGTTTTAAGTCTGAAGCTCAGTTAGATTCTGAATGCAAACATGCTTACTGAATGGAAAAATCCAGAATTTTTTTGGTAGTTGAATTACTTGTGCATTTATTACCATACAGTAGAAATACTTCTGACTTTTTATGTGAGCTGCTTAAATCATGTCTTTTTTTGTCCTTCAATGCCATCAGATTTCAGTAATATGTTTCTTTTATGGTGACCTATGTTTATTTTAGAAAAAAAAGACCAATATAAAGTCTTGACTGCATATGCTAAGAAATACTGCAAACTATCTGCCTTTCAAAAAATATGTGAAAGTGGTAGGCTAAGAAAAAGAGGTTTATTAATGATAGCAGCAGATAACAAATATCATTGATAGTAGAGGAGTTAAAGAATATGTTGCTAGGTTTGCTTTTGACCCTGATGTTTTTTCCTTAAATTCGTAAAAATTCTCAGAATGCAGCTGAAGCATGCAAAAGTTTATTCTGAACAGAAGACTATTTCATGCATAGTGTCCAAAGGAAAATACTACTTCTGTATGGCATGAGGAAGTTGTTCAAACAACCAAAAGGAAAGAAGTATGTTTAAAGCCTCTGACAGGGAACAGCAGAGTAGAAATACTAACCTTCTATTTTTTCTACATTATTGCAATCAAATATCAAAAGACTGGGGATAAACAAGGTTTAAATGCACCAAGAATATAAACCTTGTGTTTGTATATATATACATATAAATATATATTAAAAAAAAAAAGCCAGAAAGAGTAAAAACTTACTAGATGGGGAGGGAGGAAGTGCACCATTTGTTACTTTGATTCTGAGTCCTCTTTGCAGCTGGAATTATTTTCTAGGGCTCTGCACAGAAATAGGAACAAGTTACCATATCCCTGTCTGAGTTCCAGCATTAAGGTGCTTAAAACATTTCTAGGAATTTACTAAAATGTTCAGATCAAGGGATACCAGTTGCTGCTAATGCAAGTAAGAAACAGGGATTGTAATTAACACAGCTTCTGGAATGTTAATTAGCCTTATATTTTAGTGTTACAGTGGGATTGAGATGTAGTGAAGTCAGTGGCTACATTACATTTTTATTTCTGTCAGGGTGGCTTTTCTATTGTCTACAACGTCTTTTGCTCTCTAAAGTATATTTACAGTAGTGGTGAGTGGTGGTTTAGGGCTATGTGTGACCAAAATGTGTGTAGTCTAGAAGAATTTGTCTGTGACATAGGAATTAGAGTTCAGCTACAACAGCGAATGGTTGTGTGGGAGCACATCGCCTGCATTTGAGGTGGTACTGTCAATATCCAGCTGTAAGGAAAGTGCTTCTTGCATTTTGTTAAGTGATTTTTTTCATGGAGATAAGGAAGCGAATATATATACACATACCCATGAAAGTGTAGTGCTTGGAAAACTTGGTGGCATAAATTAAAACTACATTGTAAGTGTACTGGATATATTTACTTAGTTCTGTACTTCAAGTAGCCCAGAGATATTTTTCAAGAGCAATAGGAAATGTTCTTGTTAGTTTGTATGCTTCTAAGTAGTACACGGAGTCTGTGCCTTAATTTGCTAGTATGCTAATGCAAGTGCAAGTGTACTAAGATTTAAGAAATGTTTCACAATCATTTGGGAAAATCCAAGATTCATCCAACTGCATTTTCCTTACATATGCATCCCTGCAGTCTGCAAGTAAGGATAACAGTGTCAGCATTCATAGTTTTCTAGAGAGTTAAATGTTCTTTTGTTAGGGAGATGGACAGTTTCTTTGCCATAAGCCCTCTTGACAGTAAGAAATACTGCTTTATTCAGATAAAATAAAATGCTGTTTTGTCATAAATTAACCAGTCACCATCCTGACTCTCACAGAAGGATAAAAACAGTACTAACATTTTATTCTGAAATAGTTAACCTCCACACATGTATATCACACTTCTGTTTAAATTTAAAGTCTTTTTAAAACAGGGGATTTCTGCAACTTAAGGGTTACGGAAGTAGGCACCAGTTCAGTTCAAAATTGGTGACACTGTGGGAGCATACCAGAATGGCTTTATAGGTATAGAATAAATTTCAACACAGGTACATGTCTTTTCAATTATTTAAACTTTTTGTAGCATTAATTTAACAGTTTGTGGCAGAATTTTTTCATGATATCTGACTTGTAAGTGTTGAAACTCAATGTAGGAAGTCAATGTAGGAAGTGGAATCCATACCTGTATATACTGTGGGCTTCCCACAGGAGCATTCACAACCAAGCCTGCCTTGCCATGAAATTATGGCACTAAAGAAGCAAAGCTGCAATATCTTCTCTCCATGGCCTTTTGCTGACTTAATCTTGTCAGGTTAATCTTACCAGGTTAAACACATCCTGGTCATTTGGCTCATGTACTGTGTTTATCATAGAGAACTTAAAAAGAAGTTAAGCTTAGGTCTCTTTTGCAAGCATGGATTTCAGGTTAGGTTGTTACACTGGCACTGTCACAACCAGAGGGACCCTGAGGGAATCCTGAATTATTTTGCATTGTTAAATGTAGGAAACTCTGAATACTGTTATCCTCAGCTTCTAACATGAGAGGGAATTCAACAGGTTATCTCTTACTTTCATATTTTTCCTAGGAATTGCATTCATTATTTTAAGAAAATTGCTTTGACAGCAAGAAGTGCATCTTTAATTTGTTTTTAGTGGAAAATAAGCACCTATTAGCTTCCAAGTCCAGTCATCAGTTAAAATACAAGGTTTTTTAGGCTTCTCTATTTTCTGAAAAGTAAAATAGTGAAAAGTATCTTGGCTGGAAAGAAACCTTGCTTCAGCAAAGGGTGATGTTATAGAGTTAGCATCCCATGAAGACATTATATTTGAAATGTGCATTTTCATTAGTTTCTGTGAAAACCAATGAACTAGCTTTTCATTCATCAGCTACAGTTATATTGCATTTCTTCTTATCAAAAGTATGCCATTTTGCAGAATTGCCTAAAACTTTTTTGGAAATTGCTATTGGGAAGTACATCACCAGAAGGCCATCAGTGAGAACTGCAGCTGCTAAAGCCCATTCTTACTGACAGGAAAGAGAAAATTGGTTAAGGAAATATTAGGTTATTCATACCTAAGTATTTTTTTCATTCATGTCTTTGACCACTTGTTATGCTTACTTAAATCCTACAAGCACATTAATTAAAACTATTAAGTTACCCATTTTTTACCTCTTTATAAGTATTTTGTTACCCTTTTTGCACCCATTGTAAATGTAATAAAGAAAACAAAAAATAAAAAACCCCACGTTTTTCTGAGGTTACCGTGTAACCAAATTTCAGAAGCATTTACAAATGTCTCCCCTCCAATTTTCTCAGATGTGCTGCTGCACAAATTTAAACAGTGATTAAATGCTAGCCCTGTTTCTACTGCTCTTGCTGTCATATCCTCTAAATGTCAGTGCTACTCACAGACTTGAGGGAGTGCAATATTTGAAGACCTAAGTTGGTGTGTAAATAGTGTAATCAAACATGGTATTCAGCAGTTCTTACAATAATTGATTGTCACAAATAGTAACTCATTATAAAGATTAAATAAAGAGAAAGTAGCTGAGAGAGTCCACTTTTTGTAACAGCTGTCCTGTTTGTAGGCACTAGAAATAATTGTTTGTGCCAGTGCACTTGGATTGTAACATTTTTATGGTTAAGCATAAAATAGTTTGCTATTAAAGGAAGAGTTTACCAATTCTTTTTTCCCTAAAGCACAGAAGGACTTCAGATATTGTTGGAGGCTTTCTTCCTAGGCACGTCAGGGAAGAATACCCCTGCTACCAATGAAGTTATGCTTTTTTTTCTTCTCAGAATGGTTTTCATGCAGTCCTTCACTTCCAGTAATTCAGGACCTCAGTTAGTAATTAGAAGGTCCATGGCAAGTACCAGGCAAGTCCAGTACTCCTGAAGTTCCAAACAACCATGAGTTTTTAAGAGATCCGTCAATTTGAAATATCAGCTATATCAAAAATGTTTTCTTCCAGTTTCCTTCTGCAGATTTGCTGAAAAACAAAAAAACCCCAAAAAACAAAAAAGCAGTCCTTAATCATCAGCAAAAACTTATTAGGAATGTGAATCAGACTCAAGAGCCTATCAGGTTTTTCTAAGAGTAACTATTCCCTGGAGTAGCTTCCCATTATAAACAAATAAAGTTTAAAGGTGGTAAGCTCCAAGTTGAAATGGAAGAATCCTTTCACTTGTCACATTGTGAACAGTCAACCATTTCTGCCATTTCTTTTCTCAGAGTGGTGAATTGTGATTTCCACCTCCTACATGCATTTCAGAATTGCCTGTTAGTGTGTTACTAATACCCAAGTTTATTTTGCTGAGATCTGCAATTTCAAGGAAGGGAAGATTTTCTCACTGAAAATTCCACCAAGATCTGCCCAGTATCTTCACATTCAGTTATTCTGTTCATTATAATATTATAACAAGTACCACATAGAACAGGAGCTGGAAGCCCCTGTCTTTAAACTGTCACGGTTTCAACCCTAGAATCCAAATTGATTTTGCTTCTCTGTCAAAAAGAAATTTCTGTTTTTCAGCCTTACTATTGCTCTATAAAACAGAAAGGTTCAGAGATGTATTACCTGTCTCTCCCAGGGAATGCTACCTCCACCAATAACCCTAAGCTACCATTATGTCTCCTTCTCTTTGATGTAAAATTTCAGCTGGAATATATGACCAGGTATAGAACTTGGGTGTTAACTCAGAGTTGTTTCATTTTCAGACGGTTGTATATTATTGGCTATTTCAGAGCACATTTTCTCAGACGTGTAGGCAGGACTTAAATTAGAATTTTCAGATTATTTATTTGAGGGTGGAGGGTGTGAGATAAAAGACTAATTAGGTCACTAGCTACAAACGTTTTGCAGGTGTTTGAGATTGTAGCTATGGGAGGGTAGTTCATTTAGAGATCTCAGATCCATATGCCTTCTCCAAACAAAAAACTGTTAGGCATAGCTTCAAAAAAATGGATGAATAAAACCCTAAAATCTAGTTGACTGAAGTCACTAAAAACATAGAAGAGCTGTGAGCTACATTTTTTTTTCCTCTGTCTCCCAGAGTGGAACACCTTGTAAATACAACTTGAATTAGTTGAAGTATTGTTTATAGATATATATGGCCTCTGAACCAATATGGTAACCTAGGATTCACACTGAGCAGAGAACACTTGGAAAAAATCCTGGTTTGCTGCTATGTGGAACTTTCATCTAATTTTAGAAACATAGAGAAATACCTAAGTTTTGTGAATATGGTAAGTGAGCCAACCATTGAAACTCTTCATCAATATAGGGCAATTAGGCTTTTGAAAAGAAAGATCAGATCAATGATTCCCTCTGCATTACAGATGTTGAAAATATGAGCCAGAACTTTCCATTACTAAAAAAGAGATGCTCAGTACTCTTTTCAGTCAGCTCAGGCTTTCTCAACATATGAATTCCATTGTTGTTACATGCAAGTAAAAATGCAAAATTCTTGGATTATATGTAAACATTGACTCTGAGCTGTTGCCTCACTTCTCGAAGAATCTCTCTGCTCTTTATAGGTGGCTGCAGTAGTCTTACACTTCCAGCGGAGCTCTGCTGTAATAGTCTATATTGTTGCATCTCCCAATATTTCCTAATTCTGAAGGCTCCATGTACCACAGAGGGCACCCTTTCACTCATCAAAATAAGTTATTTTGGTGACAGAAAAGTCCAAATACATTCCTGCTTTTGTTTAATTCAGAAGTACTGTGGCGATGTTATACTTTGATACCTAGGGCAATGTGTTTGTATGAAAATGGAAGTGACCATGAATCACGGTGAAGCACATTGTTCAAATGACATTTTTAATGAAATTGCAGACTCTAGCTGTATCATGATTTGTCCACAGCATAAAATACATCAGAGGAACAACATTCGTGACTGTCTGATTTATAATACAGAGCATCCTGTTCCACATAGGGAGAATTATGAAGCTAAATATGCTCCTTGACATTTCGCTTTCAGGACAAATTGGAACAGTATGTTCAAAATCAACAGCAATGACTTAATTCCACCTAAGCCTTGTTGTGAATCTCCTTCTTAACAGACCTTTTCAGATAGTGTTAATTTTTATCATTTTGCTTTGATAAATTTGAATTCACTATGGCATACAACATTTACTTATACTGATAATTATACACCCCCCTACTATGAAGTGCTGAGACCTCCAATTCCAGAAGATAAGCATGATTGTTATGTACAGCTAACTGATATTGCACTGGGTCTCAACTGAAACATCTGCTAACGTTTCCAGTGTTAATTGTACCATTACCTGTAAATCACAAGTTGATTTGTTTTTCCATCAAGCTTCCCACTTAATTTTCACTCAAATGCTGAGAACATGTAATAGGAAAAAAACCTATGATATAGGTTCATCACACAGGACACAAAAGGCAGGCAGACTCCTACAGAGAAATATTGGGGACTGAAAGCCAACATTAGACACCTGCCTTGTACCTTCTGTTAAAGGACTTGCAGGGAGGAAGCTTGTGCTGGGCTTGTAGGACTGCTGATTTTAAGGTTGCATGTGTTACTTTTCCTTTGTGTAACTGTTGGAGCTGGAGACAGAGCAGGGGTGTTAGGGAAGGAGGGAAATTTGCATCACTGGCCAGCCATCAGAAGCCAGACTTTTGTCACCAGTAGCCTTGAGTAGTGGGCACAGATGCCATTTGCAGATGTCTGTAGGTATCTATTCAGTTCTCAATTTTGTGCCAAAATATGCACCAGCAATATCAGGTTAAGCACCTTTTATGCTTTTTGTTGTTTAAAAATAATATATTTGTGAAACACATCGATAATACGTAACACTGGAAATGGGTCCTTCTTTCCGAAAGTACATGTAAAATAAAATAAAAATTAAAAAAAAAAAAGAAACAACATTTGTGAGTTTATCTGGCTTTTAATCAAGTCTGAAAATTATAACTATGTTAAACAATTGCCAGTTGTTCGTCCTTTATAATTTTAAATAGATCTGCATTTTAACTTTATTTATTTGCCAATTTTTTATATACTTTAAAGTTACACTTTAGAACTCAAGCTAACTTTTTATTTTCTTAGGCTGTTACATAACAGATCTTCAGTATTCTTGTAAACTGCAGACCTTTTTTGAATAGTCCTTTGTCTTCTCCTTTGGACCAGTTACCACTAATGAGTCTGCAGTCTCCTTTTTACTGTACTCTTCCAATAAATGTAAAATATTTGTATCAAGCTGTCTCATTTTATTTGATATTTACAAGTTGTGTTTCTTCATTTGCTTTTGTAATCAAGTGGAAGACCAACTCTTGTAACATTGCTTTTGGGAATAGACACAATTCAAAATATTCCATTTCACACAGCAGGTGGAGACCCACTTTTATTTGTTTTGGTTTTTTTTAATTTCTGGAGATAATCTCTGTATGATACTCACCGTTTTGCATTACTTTTATGTTTACCTTTTTCATATCAGAAGATACTGAAGCAAGGAGTAACTTAGAGGACAGAAGGGAAAGGAGATGTTGAAATGGGCTGAGAACTTTGTTAAGAGAACATTATTATGCCTTAAAAATTATAAACAAATGTTTTGAGATTCTGTGGATAACATTAAGTATGAATACCCCTATTTGAAGAACTTCTTCCACTACTTAATGCTTCCTGCAGATGCACCTTGTTTGAAGGCCCAAAACCAGGTAGAAAGATGGGATTTTAGGTACCTGCACCTTACACAGTGTTGTTAATGAGTCTGCACACTGGCACAGCACTGTGATTTGCAAGATTTAGTGCCTGACTGAAGAAGGAGTTTATAGCACATAGTTAAGGCAATTTACAGGTCTGGTTCCTAAGTGGGACTGAGGTACCTGAGGTTTGTGTTGATTTTTTCTGATAAAATATAGTTGTTCCTTTTCCATACTCCTCGAGGCCTTTTTCACCATCATCTCTCAGCAATGATAAATGGATGAGGTGTAAGTCCAAAGCTTGTCCCCTGAATTTCCCAAGTGTGTGTTGGAACAGAAGACAGAACAGCAATGGGATTGCACACGGGTCGGGTACAATTCTGCTGAGACCAATTTATTAGCAGGATAATTTTAGAAGAAGTTACTGCAGCTAAACCTGTTCTGCTCAGTGATGCCTGGCCTCCAAATAATAGAAATACATTGAAAATCTGTGACTGCCAAACAGTGAGAAGCACAGGGTCGTCAGATTTCCTCATTTGAAGTGTCACAGCAGTGAAATAGGAATGAGGCCAAAGAAAGGAGCCTTGAAGATCAGGGCCTTTGAACAGACCTACATTTGCTACAGTTCAGAAGTACAGTTTAAAGACTTGCTATTGAAAAAGTTAAGACTTCTCACAAGATCCCAAAGGACACTGGTGCATAAGGACCACATTAAATGGCAGATCACAGCATTTCCATATTCTTGAGGTGCCAAATTTAGCCACGCAGGCACATTTTATCCTAACAAACCTCATGGCCTGCAGTAAGAAAATGCTCCAAGGTAGATACTCCCCAATTCCCAGGTGACCATAACACCTCATTTTGTATTTCAGCTCAAGTTCTTCACTTGGGACTTTTTATGCCTTGCTGGCTTGTGAGCCCTAACTTTGCAGCTACTGTACAGCTGGAAAAACTCCACACAGAAGAAATTCAGGTACAGAAGTTTTGATCCTGGATAGCAGTGCTTTTTTGGAGTCCTTTTTCTAGACAACCAGAATTTGCATGTCAAAGCTGGATCAGGTTTTTTCCTCCCTTTTAGATCCAAACACTGTGCATACAAAGATGTTTTGATACTTGGGTACAAGTTCTCTCTTGATGTTTGGCAGAAATACCATTTTTGTTAAATGAGGGAGAGATTAATCTTGCTCAGAGACACAGAAGAGGCTCACATCTGAGGAGCTCAAGCAGAAGAATGTGTCTGCCTTTAGCTTGGTGATGTGGGGAATTTGTGGAAAAACACGGAGGGTGAGAGTTGTTTTGGTTTTTTTTTTCTTTTTCAGCATATTCAATTTAGAGGCACATTGGGTCTGCTGACTTCCATAAATGTTCTCCTGGATCCCTATGTTTCCACCAGCTCCACATTCTGGAAGCTTAACTTAGCCAAGGACCATAGAGGGATCAAAAGCCAAGTATTGCTATATTTAAGATTTTTGGTAGATCTACCCCCTAAAAATAGGTCTGAGGAAATCCGCAGTAATATGCACTTGCTCAGTGTGGAGCCCTAGGACCATTACAGATCACCAAGTATGAACTTTCACCAGTGCCAGAATTTTATTATAAGCTTTTGATAGGAAAATAATTTGAAGGATTGTCTCCATCACACTCTGCAGCTAGTGTTCAGTTCTCCTTGAACTAATGTTCCAGCCATAAAAAAAATACAAAAATACAGTAACCTCACTGATATGGTCTGGATTATTGCTGTACACTTTACTCCTCAAGGGACATGATGACCACAGAAAATATACAAGTCAATGACACATGCACACACCACTAACCCTGCAACCCTGCAACCCTTCTTTGATGCAATTTCATCAGTATTCATCTCCCTCCACCACCCTCTGTTCCTCGCAGGTCTGCTACACTAGAAGCACTGTTGCTAAACAGTGTGCAGAAATGCATCAGGACTAAAGAAATAGCTCTGTCTTGAGAATACAGAATAATGAGACACTGTGCTCTATTTTTCTAATAACTAAGCTCCCATAGCTTTCAATGACCTAATCTGCTGCAAAAAGTATTCGGGGGAGAGTAAAATCAAGCTACTAGCTAGCTTAGAATGTTCAAAAGAATCCTCAAAGGAACA
Organism: Sturnus vulgaris; assembly: GCF_052056855.1. Classification (NCBI taxonomy): domain Eukaryota; kingdom Metazoa; phylum Chordata; class Aves; order Passeriformes; family Sturnidae; genus Sturnus; species Sturnus vulgaris. The sequence goes on along the minus strand of NC_142283.1, from coordinate 13,467,388 downwards.
GACTGGCATTTGACCACGCTGTAATGGAAAGAAGCATGTATCTTCAAGAGACATTTCCAACTCGTGATGGATTAATTCTCTGACAGCTGAAAGAAAAATGAGATTGCATTAGCAACACCTGAAGTATATTGAAATATTTTTCTACTTTCTATCTTAAAAGCTTGCATTGCCAAGTGCAATTTGCTAAAGAGAAAGTACAGAGAAGGGTTAGTAGGATAATCCTGTTTCTAAAATTTAGTCTGCAGTCAGTAGCTATGAAAGCCCATCCTGTTACCATTATGACATGGAAGTCACAGCCCCTTTAAAGTCAGACAAGCAGATACTAAGCCCTTACCCCCAAGGGTCCTAAAGACCTTTACTCAACTAAACCAACAGCCCTGTGCATTCAAGAATCCTTTCCACTACTCTATTGCCCTAAGTGTGAAACTAAAAGAATGCACTGACCTAGATCTAGCTAAATATAATTAGAGAAATGAAATATGATGGAGCTAGACAGACAGCTCCATTTCACTCATAGCTATGGACCCAGAGGGTCAGGTATCTATAGTCTGGGCCTGAACAGTATGCTCAGTATGCATTTTTTTCCTTTTTTTTTTTTTTTTTTTTTTTTTTTTTTTTTTTTTTAATACAGCAACAATATTTAAGCAGGAAATCTATGAAAAAAACCCAAGTCCTTATGCATCCCCCAGGCTGATCACTGTTGGGGGGGTGTGAGAGGCAGGAAAGGCCTTGGCTCAGTGCAAGCCCTGCTCAGAAATAATTAAAACATCCTTGTGTTATCAAGTTTCCACAGATAAAAAAAACAGCTAATGTGAAGAAAATTGTTTCTGTGCTGGCCAAAACCAGCACAAGAGAGCACACAGAGAAATTTCAGGTTTGAGAGAGAGCTCACACATCTCCCTGGGGTGCAGTCACACTTCACACTCTGACCCCACAAATCTGAAATTCTCTCTCATGGGGGAGCTGCAGCCGTGCTGGTGGGAAGAAGCAGGTGGTCAGGTTCCTCAGGCAGGGGTGAGGGATAAAATAAAACAAGCACTGTAAGCACCCTGTAGGTGTTTACATCAGTCGGTGGATTACCTCCTCCAGCTCCATGAATCCTATATTTTCACAACAGGAAGGAGCAGAGAAAAGCCCTTGCCCAGCAGTTGTGACCTTGGCTTTTAGGGCTGCTGGGGAAGGCCTTGGAACAAAGTAAATTGCTTCCCCACAGCCCTAGTTCCAGCTCTGGCTAGTGAACTGGGAAAAGATCCATTTTGGGGCTCACAGACGTGCTAAATCCAGAAATGTGTGGGAGACACTTGGCTAAGCATGGAGGTAACACCAGATCCTCCCCTCAAAGGGTTAAATCTGCCCCTTCGGAGCTGCTGTCTACCCCAGCAGCTGTCTTTGACTTAGCAGCTCCTGCATCCTGCATCCTTCCTCAGGCCTGTCCCTCCTCTGAGCTGGAAATAATACCTAAAGCAGTTCACGAAAGGCAAAGACTATAGATTACTTTAAAAAGCATAAACACCATATGCCAGAACTGCCACTCAGGGATTATTAGGTTTATAGCTATAACTCCCCTAATTACAAAATCACCGTGAAATGCAAGCTTTAAGTGAATTTAAAGTTAGGAAATGGGAAAACCTGTGCAACTTTTAAATTTTTCTGTAGTTTCTTCTTGATCTGCTTGTAAGCAGTATCTGCTTTACATTCTGATGTTCACCTACATTGATATAGGGGAGCTTTTATTAAGGGGAGGGTGAATAGTTCATTAAGGATAAATTTCAGGAAAAAAATTGTGCCAGCAAATTGCAGAAAAGTCAAAGTTCAGACTTATGCCAGCTCTTTGATATAGAGTGAACACTAAACTGATAGATCTTTTCATGCAGTGTTATCATCACCAATGCTCCTTCCTCTCTCTGTTTTCCTCTTCACAGAGATGATGGTGAAGTCAGATTAAAGCAACAGAATTGAAGAGTCAATATGCTATTATTTGAACTATGCTTATTATGGAAGAAAAATTTTAAAGCAGACAAATTCTTACCTTTTTTTACAATAAAAGTAGCCTTGAATACCTGAGACATCTTGGGGTGCTCCTGCTGTGAGGTTAAGGGCAGTTTTTATGCCAGAAACAGATTCTCCTGAAACTTTGTGAGGCAAGCAAAACCTGACAGACATCAAAAACGAGAACATAACCTATCTTTCTTTTATTCCTTATTATAATAAATTATTATAATATTCTTCAGCCACAGGGATATCAAAGAGTTTGGTGGCAATGGACACAATTTAGCTGCTCCCTAGAGATGGCTTTAGAGAATGCATAATCAATTTTATAAATGAGCAGCTGGCCTGCACAGCGAGGTGCACTCTGATTCACCAAAATGAATAATGAACTGCATATACTCTGCATTAAAAATATTTACTTTCCTCTTAGAAACTGATATGACTAAGTCTTGTTTGTTTCACATGTTGAAAGACAAACTAATGTGTGGCTGTTGCTTTTTTATGTGGTAGCCATGGCCAGCACCACCATCACATGCTGGGAGGAGGCTCCCAGACATGGGCCATGGTCAGCAGATTATGAATATCAGTCTGCCCAGACCCTGAGGATCCTTCACTGGAGACAGCTATCAGTAAGCCTGAGGCTCCAGCCTTGAACATTATCTTTTGCTGCCCCAACAAATTGATAATCTTAGCTAAATGGCAAATATTTATTTTTATATTGAACAAAAAGATTTCATTGCAGAAGCAGAAAAACAATTTCCAATGCCACATCTATTTCTCTCCAACTTAGTGATCTCTGTGATCCAGGACAAAAGTTTGCTCAGGCCCAAGGGCATTTTGTTGACTTTCCACTGGCCTTTAAGTCTATAATGTGATTTCTCCAGTCTCTGTGTGGAAGTGATTTGTGACTCTCATATTCCCATTGAGAATAACCCATCCATTACATAGCCTCCAGCAAAAGCTGCACCATGACACATCATCTGAGGTCAGATAGGCTACTGTAATGCTTCAAATGGGGAGGCATGACAGGCTTGTGCTCCTCACAAGGCACAGAAAACAAGCAGGAAGGAAAGCAACACAATGTGGAAAGTAAGAAACAGAGCACCCACCATCTTTACAGGGGCACATTCATACTCAGATGTTTTGGTTTTTTTCCTGACAAAATAGTCTCTGAATAAATCTGACCTCAGCTGCCCTACTCCAGCCCCTAGGAAATGTTGTCCTTTCAACACCAAGCCCTTCCTGAGACTCCTAGGTGTGCCTGATGAGCTTTCACTGGCATTTACATTTTAATTTCTTACCAGATGTACTTGTAAGACAGCAAGAAGGGAACGAGACTGTCGTCACTGTTAAGAGCTGGCTCCAAGTCGTCTGTGGGCTGGTTTTTTTTCTGATCGTGTTGGTGTTTTAAGTAAGAGTTGTGGCAAGAGTGATGGAAGCTGTGCAGACTATATTCAGCAACAACATAAGCCAGAAGACAAAGTACACCTGTGGGAGCACATAGAAATGTGCTAGGCTTTGTGCTCCATGTGTGCTGCAGGAATTCAGGCACTGTGACATCACTGAGGGCCTGCTCCATTCCTGCACTTTTTAATGCCTTGGGAAAAACACCAATAATTCTCTCTGCACAGGTTTTAACACTCAACTACTTCTTCGGACACTTCAAGCTTCTGATGCTAGAGAGATGCAAAATTAAATGTAGCATCCAATGATCCCATTGCATCACTGCCTATGTGGTGACTTCCCTCTTTTCACTACATGGAATACAATAAACTCAGTCAAGGCTTGAACCATCACACCTTTATATGAACTAAAGAAGACCATGCAGAGGCCTTGGCACCTTGAGTTCTGTTTCCAACACCAAGGCTAAGGATGGAAGCTCCGTATGGAATAACACACCACTGTGTGGTCTCCCAACATTGGAGCAACCATCCAGGAGGGGGATTAAGGCTCCTGGCTGTTGCCAAAGGCTGGCAAGGCTCTGCTGGGAAACAGCTTTATGCTACTGACACACCAACAGCTGCAGTCCCAATCAGGCACAGCAGCTGTGACAGTGGCAATGATTTCTGCTGGCAGCCATCCCAGATGGCCAGGCCAGGCATGGATAAAAATACTTGCTTGTTAGCTCTGAGTATCCCTCCTCTTGCTCTTGCTCTTGCTCTTCCTCTTCTCGGTGTGAAGTCAAGGAGCAGGGATCCAAACATGGGGTTTGGCAGCTGCTCCTCCCAGAGGGCACCAGAGCTCAGTTCTGAACATCCCAGGCAATGCTTGGATCTTGTTTGCCTTGCTGTACTGAGAGCAGCCAGGAAGCTCCTCCACTTCTGCATTCTGCTTCTTGAGTATTCAGCTGTGCTTTTCTTCTGTTCTCAGATCAACTATTGATTTTTCTAACATCAAGAATTCACAAAAACATCATGAACTGCTTTTTTCTAAATTTCTAAATAAGTTCATTATGAGACTACTAAGTAATTAATCCTAAAATACATTTTTTAAAGGCAGCAGCAGACAAGAACCAGTCCGTTGCTAGACCTTGGAAGATATTTCTTCATGTGGGAAGCTTGCTTTGTCTCAAAAATACTACCACAGTCTCACTAGCAATGAACCTGCTCTTTCTGTGTTTCTGTCTTGTTTCTGGAGAAATGCTCCATAATCCAGGATTGAGGAGGACATTGTGGTACTTCAGTGGGGCTGGCACTCCACATGCATCAAGTAGACATATCTGCACTCTCTCTTTTGACAGCAAGGCTGTTTTCCCAAGGGAGGCCAATTTGTGTGTCAGAAAACACATTTCTTAGTCTTCTTCTTTTGCTGTTATTTTTGAGAATAAACAGCACACTGCAGCATGCCAAGTGGAAAAATGACAGGAGGCTGACATGTTGTGCACCATTTGGATCAGGCCATGTCACAAAGACCTGGCTGTGTCAGAGCTGCCAAAGGGAATAGCTCTCCAGAAAATCTGGGACTTCATGAGCTGGAGAGAGGAGAGCAAGTCCTCAGAAGAAAGGACAGAAATATTCAATACAGGGACAAATTAGTTCTTTTGAACAATATGTTTTTCTGTATGGTTCTTACTCCTCTCTTTAGCAAGAATTCTGGATAGATGACACTAGTCTTTAATTCTTGTTTAGGGGAGAAACCAGTGAAAGATAGTAAGAAGCATTATGCAGGACCTGAAAAGAAACACCAGCCTTACCTTCTCAGTAAAATCTTAAGAAACTGCTCTTTCATCATTCTGTCTGGCAGCAGCTGATGTCATGAACAAAAGACTTTGTAGTCATTGTATTATTCTCTTATTATGTAACTCACACCAAAAATAAAAGCTAAAATATATGTTAAATTTTCACATGTTTAAGATATTTAGGGCTTTTGGTTGTTTTGAACAAGAATTCTTTACATAGCTGTGGCTGTTTATTTGCTCACCTATGCAAATTCTGAGGAGCAGAAAGAGACACTAACTTTCTAAGGTTCATATAGTTTTAAAATACAATTTTATTTTTATAAGTAGATGAAGGTTCTACAGGCAGCTTGGGCACAAATGCAGCTATAAAGGGAAAAGGCTGATAGGGCAAATAACCTACAGTGCATGGGCAAAGTGAGTGCCACACAGGAGCACAGGACTGAGCCACAGGGTGAGAGATGCTTCTCAAACCCAGTTTTTACCTGTGCAGGGAGGGCAGGGCAGAGGGGTGGAAAACTCACCTGTGGCACCTTGCCTTCCAAGGCAGTAGACCTATTTTGCATCAAATATTTTGCATTAAGAAGCTCATAATTGAGCACCCAGTCAAACTTCCCCATTTCCCTGCCTGCACATACAGGAGGTCAGCTGTGCTCTGCTACATTTGATAGAGGGTTTGTCCACCAATGTCTGAGTATTTACATGGCTCTGTAGGAAATGTTTGTGGTAAAAGCTAGAGGAAAATGTTCCAACAATGTGTAAAAACATGATTATTGCACCAAGGACCTGTATAGCACCTCTTCAAGATGGCATCTTGATGCTTGTGTTAATGTTTAAGGCTTTTCCTCCAAGGTCTGCCTGTATCCACCACCAAATTAGCAGGAGTTCTGTGTTGCAAGTACTAATTAATCTTTTTTGAGAGGTTTCTGGTAGGATATTGGGCATGTGCTTTGTTGTTGTTGGTGTTGTTGGGTTTTTGGTTTTTATTTTTTTTTAAGAAGGGAGTCACCAACCTACATGATTAGGAGAGGAAATAGAGAAGCAAAATGAAAGGAAAACTTTTTATTGAGATGTAATCTTTACTAATAGGTTGGTTTTTTTACCTAGTAAAAATGAAATGTTTTTCAGTAACAAACAGGACCAACTCTCACGTAACTCAGCAAGTATTACTTATGCATTAGCAGAGATTATTCAAACCTGCAGTGCAATCCTCACAGTCGGTCTTCCAACAGAGGGCGAATAAAGGCAATGTAGTTTTTGCTAGATGAAAAACACATCAGCAGTGCTCTTGTTAGAGCTACAGTCACAAAAGACACACTTGACAGACTGCAGGCTAACGGTGCTGCCCAGGGAATTTACAGCTGGCTTTTGTGCAAACATTATTCAGTCGGGTTTATTCCTTCTGTGGTCATCCTGTAGGCAAGCAGAGCCCGGGGGAGGAGGCCAGGGGTGTCACAGCTGCCACCTTTCCTTCCCTCCCTGTAACTATTGCCTTGTCCCCTGTCACCGCATGCACACTGAATTTCCTTGCTATTGATTACACAGCGGGCCACGTATCAAAGGCATTTCATTGCTGGGTGTGAGCCTGTCCTACTGCAGCAGAAAAGGAGGCAATTAAATTTCCTGAGGGTAGGTGGGGGTAGGGTTACAGAGCACAGGCCCGCGAAGATCACCCCTGCTCAAAACCTGCAGCAGAACAAGTCTGGAAGCACCCATGCAGCATTGCAGTGATGTCCCACCTGCTTCCATAAATCCTCCCCATCTCAGCCGACTCCTTGCTTGTCACAGTGTCAAAAAAATACACGAAAGTTCAGTAGAAAAGATTGCTCAAACCTCAAAGTGCAATGATTTCTCTCTATTTTTCTTTTCGGGAACACAGGCACTGTTTCTCAAGGAATGATATTTCACTTCAATCTCTCCATTTGTTAATTTTATATATATTTTTCTCCTGAAACTCCTCTTTCGGTCTCTGCTACAGTGCTTGAGCCATGTGACAGCTGATTATTCCTGTTTGAGAGAAATCCATGCACACAAAGCACAGCTGTCATCTTACTGCATAGCCATACATACTTTTGAAAAATGGCATAGAGCAAATTATTACTAGAGGTGAGCAGGAGGAGGTAGAGCTTCTCTAATACCCTCCCGTCCAAATGCTAACATTTTAAGTCAAGCTCAGATGACAGAACTATGCTTCAGTGATACTGAGCACGGATGGGAAAAGGAGAGTGGAACAATATAGATTGAGGAAAAAAAATGTTATCTTCCATGTAAATTTGTAGGTTTTGCCTCAATTAAACCAGGCATGAACAGAGCTGTTAGTGTCACTGCCCAGCCAAATGGCAATGCCACTGGGCAAGCAGCATGCACAAAATCAAGGCAGGGCTGGGAAAGGGTCTCAGCCTTCCACAATTCAGCCCCCTGTGTGTGCAGGAGAGGCCAGCCCCCAGGGCAGGTGGATGCAGTGGGCAGCCAGGTCTGGCCATCAGGGCCACCCTGGCTCAGAGCAGGGAGGTGGCAGCTGCTCTCCAGATGGCCCCGTGGCTTTGTCCATCACTCTTCATTGCACACCCCTCACTCATGCAGAAAACTGCGAGTACAGACTTTACAGAAATCCAGCAGTAAAATGGGGCTTCAAAGAACAGCAAAGCACTTGCAGAAAAGCAAACTTAACCAGGAAGAAGTTTTACTGTAAGTATCCTAAGTGTCTTCCTTTTTCTAATTTCTTGTTCATAAAGATCAAAGTTAACCACTTAATTTTTCTTTCATTGTAAGCTTTGCTTCAGAGATGCATTACAAAAGAGTCAGGAGGAGGCAAGAGAAGCTGTGATTCTGCTGTCACTACTGTGACACCTAGTCGCTATGTGACTACTAAATCCACATAGAGTAGTTAAAATATGGACTTGTTCCCCCTGTAAAAATAGCATTCATCCAGTGATGCTGTAAGCTGAAGACACAGCTCTTCCACAAAATATGCTGTTAATGTTTGATTGCTTCTGAATTTAGGGAATTTTGTATCACCTTCAGATGTGGTAGCATGCAGGAATTAAGGAGGTTTTGGGTGGGCCCTCCAGTGATGCTGTTTCCAAGCTGGCTCAGGGGAAAGCAGTGCCCTTAGCATGGATCCCAGACTGCCTCAGTCACTGCTGATGGTGCTGATGGAGATACTGAGATCAGGAGGGTCATGCAAGGCTCATTTACACCACAAATCTGCTTTGTATCAGGCAGAGCATTTAGACTCAGTTTATCTGGTAACTGAGTGTCTTCCATCTCCAGTTTCCTGTGACTGTCCCTCGCTGTAACTGGAATTGGCCTGGTTGTTGACGGAAAGTTATTTCAAGGCTTCTGTAGCCTTCAGACTCAGATTTGAAGACTGGAAAGAACATTACAGGTTTCTTTTAGATCCCAGTCAAGCCATGGCTCTGATTTGTCAAGGACTTTTCAAGGCTGTTGATTTGTCACTATCCTTGTTACTCCCTACAGCACACTTCTGTATCCTTTGCCCCACAATTACCACAAAGCGTTTTCCTTGCAAACAGGACCCCCCTTCCTTCCCACATCCATGTGCACTTAGACAAGCATCCAACAGACACACAAGTTTTAAATGTGCTTTTTAAAGGTATGTGGATATCATCAGCAAGTGCCAGTTTTCACAACTGTCCCTTGTTTCAGCACCATTTAAAAGCTCTCAGATGCTCCATAACCAAATTGAAAAATCAAATCTACTCTTCTGAGACTAAAGAGAATCCACTGGAAAACTGTGTTAAAATACAAAATAGCACCCAAACCACAGTAAGTATGTTCTCTCTTTCCTCCCTCCTCTGATGCTCCTGCTACTATGGATAAGGTATTAAAATTATTTTTGAGTATTTATTCAAGCACTTCTTATAGTGTTTATTCATTCATTATGAAAATTGTCATGTCCTTATGTTCATGGTTTCCTGTCCTGCACAATTAGGACACATCCATCAACAACATTGTAAAACATACACCTGCACTATAATCAAGTCCAATATAAACTGCAACAACCCCTCCAACAAAATATTGTGTGCATAGTTTGGAAATTTTAAAAGGACATGTAAGTCTAAAACCTTTGCACTGGAAGAAAAAAGAAGAAAAAAACCCTGACTTTCAGCCCCCCACACATGAAACATCAGTTTGAGCCAAAAAGTGCTCAAGATCTGTCTTACAAAACAAATGCTCTGAAATACCTCATTATTCATCTTGGAATCTAATTTTTTAACCTTCTGTGCAAATTAGAAGGTGCTTCTTACCTATTCCCCAATTCATCCTCTCATTTTTTGTGCTGATATTTTCTTTCATGTCATAAAGTCCCTTTCCTCCAACCCTGACCAGTTTCCCTTCAGGGTTTGATCCAGCATCATTAAACCAGCAATGAGGAAGAGCAGAGAGCAGTAGTTAAACAGGAGTTTAAAGTATTTTAACTGTAGTTAAAGCTCTCACATAGGTAATGCATTTCTGCAATATACACATTGTGCAGACTGTGGGAATAAATGGCTTGGGGTCCCTTGAACATCTGCTCCCTGAGAGCTGTGCCAAGTTTGTGGAGCTGCAGTGATGGAACAGGATGCAGGGCAAGCCCTTCCCTGCTGTGTTTCACAGGGAGCCTGAGGGCTCTGCTCTTGAGAGCCCAGCTGAGCATCCAACCACTACCCCTTCTACAGGTTAAATCCAAACTAAAAGCAAGCTGGTGAGTCAGCAGTCCTGCTTAATTCTATCGTGTTTCATCAACTAACCTTCTTCCTTTCACATTATATTTTTTTTTCTGAAAATAATGTTATTTTATGTTACTGCAGGTAGCTCAAGTAAGACCAGATTAAAATAGACCTTACACACTAAAGGTCTTTTCAGACACTTTGAAATGGAGTTTTTGAAGGTTCAGGGCAAGACCCCTGTTGCTTTCCAGGAGAAAATATTGTCCAGTGAAAAGACTGGAGCAAAATGAGAGTAAAAGTGGGGTTTTCTGCCATGTTTCTCCCTTACCAGCCAGTCCTCTTCCTCCTCATGGCACAAAATTTACAGCAAAATGGAATGGTATTTTAGAGTACTGCATGTCTACAATATGCTTACATATCTCCTCTCCAGTTTTTGAAAGAGCACCTAAATTTTCAAAGAAGAAAATGATGAAGCATGTGAAAGCCTCAAGAAGGTTTGCTATCATTGCTTACCACACTACAAAAGTTTTGAGAGAAAGGAAACCTCCTCTGAACTCCAGGGAGCTGGACAACCACCTTTCCCAGCTACACCTAAAGGTCCTTCTGTAACACTGCCTGTAAATCAACATCTACAGACCTGTCTGGCTGACAAATGTGGAGCTCTGGTTTTACTTGGACTTTTGCTGTAGCAAAAAAAAATATTTGCAAGAGGCAATTTAACAGCCAATACAAGCAAGAAAGAGGGGAAAGGAACATGGAAATTCTAGTTTATTGCTTAGCAAAATATAAATTATCTGGAATGTATTAAATGACTGTGCTCACTCAACCTTTGCTCAGTCTGTGGCCATAATTGACAAGCAATTTATAAAAAAAAAGAGAGAAAGTGTTCTGCATAAAATGCCACCCTTCAAAGTGCAAAGTATCATGAGTCACTGTTGACTAATCTGAAAGGTCAATATGTAAAACTGGAGAAGCACACATAGTCTAGAAAAGCATGCTGTCAGCTCCTCCAAAACTCAAAGCAGCAATGGTTTTGTCCTATGCAAATCATATAGTCCCAATTCCTGCCAGGTTAGTTTCATTCCCTGTAGAAACTCACTTTAAGCCAAGGCAATAATTAGATTCACACCTTTTAATTGCTTTTCTTCTCTTTGGGTTAAAAAGGCCAGAATTTCTGCATTTCTGTTGGGAGGGAAAAGAAAACAGAAACCAAATAAAAGCTTACCCTAAGAGATCTGTCACTTCTCTCTCCCAGACATATTTCTGCTCCTATAACCTTTTCTGGGCACACTGAAGGAAGTGTTTCTGTATGATTTGTGAATTGCAGAAGACAGATCCCCATATCAGCCACCCTATGGCCACACAGCAACAAGGAGAGGAGCTACCACACCTCTGGATTTGCTCAGCACAGCTGGGAAGAGCAGAATGCTGCATGTGCAGAACCAGGCAGAGGAGGCAATTCAATGTACAACCATTTTTTACAGTCACAAATCTTCTTGCCTCCTTTCTCAGGGAAGAGAAGTGAACCTCATAATAGAGACTAAACCTAACCAAGGAAAAATAAACCGTGGAGGGGGGGGGGAAATTGAAGTTCAAAAAGCTATGGAAAAAACAAAGGAGGAGGAAACAACCACCTAAATTCAGATGGGGAGTAAGGGATAAAAACTTTGCTGTAGTCACTGCTATGCAGGTATATTGCAGCCAAAATTTGCAGTCCAGCAACTGCAGCATGGGGCAAAGCAAGTTAATACTAAACTGAAGATCCCTACTGAAATTTAATGCATCCAGTGCTTGACATAGAGGCCCAAAGCCTCCATGAACTGTGGAATTACACAGTTTTATAGCTAACAGATTTCCAGGAAAGACTTTTAGGCAGTGAGGGAGCAAAGAACATTTCAAGTCAGTAAGTCTTTGAGAAAGGTTTGAGTAACAAAGGAGAAGGATCAGCAAACCCTGCACAATGATAGATGAAATCCGAAAGGAGAAAAACAAATCAAAACAAAACACTCGAACTGCAAAAGTTAATTTTAAAATGTGAAATAAGGTGGCTGTCAGATGCTCTGCACCCCTGGTAAATAGCAGTGATGCATTTAAGAGTGAATGCTAGAGACAAGACATTGAAGTTGTGTACTCTTAACACTTTTCTTACATTAATTTCTCCTTCTTTGGGATGATCCTTGCAAGAACATGAGACAGTAATTCTAGGAAACAAAGGCTGGAAATCAATGTTACAGTAAATACAGTCTAACTACCTACTAAAGGTCTATTTTATGTGAAGGAGGAATAGAGCAGTTGATTTTTTCCTCTCTGTATTTAAACCAACGAAATATAACCCCTGCTATTTTTTAGTTATTGCCAACTGTTTTCTACAGCCCACAACAAGTTTTCCACAGCATACTTCACCTCTCCTTTCTCCTGCAGTATCCTTAGGGCAACTCTGGCAACTCAGAAAATTTTGATTCTCATGTCCTTGCTTTTGAAAATCATCAATAATACTTCATACATCGAGCTGCTTCCGTTCTGGTTGACAAAGATATTTGCCAATTATCCCTCAGTGTTCTCTTTCCTGCCCATGCCTTTTCATATTTCCACCTTCCACCAGGGACAAAACAGATTGCACTGTAGTATACACAGAACTATCTTTGTGTGTGTGTATATATATATAAGTAAAATGATGCTTGCTTGAAAACCAAACCAAACAACCAGAGGTGCAATTCTTGGTATCCAACACAGTGTTCCAAGAACAACTTTCATCCCTTCCTGAAATCTACAGCATCCCTCACTTTGCTATAGACTGCAGACAAAGGTACCAGTTCTTCCCCAGAAATACATGGGAGCACCCTGGAAAACCCAACTGCCTTTTAATCAAGGAGCAAATGTCCTCCCAACTGCAGCGCAAGTTCTGACTAAAACTGAATTTCTCTACCAGTTGTTTCCTGTGTAAGAAGCAGCATTTCAACTACACTTAACAGCTGGTTTAAATTTTTGCTCTGCAGCAAAATGAGCAATTCTGTGGAGGATTAAGGAACATTAAGATTTTAAAGTGCAAAATAAAAAGGAAGATCAAAAAGCATAATATACCATTAGCTCACTTGGAAGAAAAACTTCCTGTTTTGGATGCTGCAGTGGATAAACCAAAGAGAAGACAAGGGAAGTTGGAGGGCTGGAAGAGGTAAATTTCAGGCCCAGAAGCACAGCCTCTTAACTTTATTCAATAATAAATATTATCTGTGTGTCATTCAGTGATACTACTTTTTCAGTGTCCATCGTGTCTCTCTGAGATAGAGCTGTACCTTGCAAGGACACTCTGCTTCTAAGAAGTTTTGCTGTCCTAGGTCTTTGCTGTCCCTTGCTCTAGCCACATTGGCACTACTACTGTCACAGCAGGACAGAAGTATTAGGGAAGGGCAGCATGTTTTATTCATGCTAGAGGTCAATATCCTGTTTTAAAAGTTGTAGTTGCATTTTTACGGGATGTGGCTAAAACAGGAGCATACAAGCAACCATTTTTCTGAGTTAGTGAATCGACATGCTCTTCTGCACTGTCTCTTTATATCATTCTTTGATCCAGATATATGACAAATGTGCTGCACTGGGTGTTTAGAGAAAAATTAATGCACAGATTTTCCTCCTCCTCCAAAAGTAGTACTGGTTTCTCTGACTCTGATGGATGTCCTCTGCTTTTGTTTTCCATTGATCCTAGATTGTAAAGAAATAGTAAACAGTTTCTTTCCTGCATTTGCATCATCCAGCAAAAGGTCTGAAGAGTTGATTTAGGATTTCAAGCACTATTTGTAGCCTAGGACTTGCTACATCAGTTCAGGAATTTATTGTATCAAATAACTCAGCAGCTCTTTTTTTCTTTTCTTTTTTTTTTTTTGTCTCTTAAAAACTGCTTTTATCAACTTTTCCTCAAATGAAGGCTGGTCTGTCATTAGTCAGTGCAAACAGGGGGTCTGTTAGAGATCACTGCACAGGGAGGCTGTACAGAAGAATTTCTGTGCTAAACATCACCCCCAGGGAGCCTGCAATAACTAACAGCATTACAGCTGCCTGGGTGTAGTTTAACTTCAATCAATAAACTTTTTGATAAAATTTTGATGGAGAATGCTGAGGAAAAATAAAATTCCACTATATGGAGGGATTAGCACTGTTTTGTTATAGAAAACAGCCTCTGTATGCATATTTCAGGACTTAGAACTATGCAGTGGGTGTGTCTGTCTGTACAAGAAAATAAAAGTTCCTTTCAGGACTGTGGGCTGTACAAAGTAGAAGACAATAATATTTGTCACCAAGGCCTAAGTTTGGGTCAACCTTGGTGAAAGCTTTTTTAGTTTTCTTGGGTTTGGTTTCAGTTTTGGGTGAAAAAGAGATCAGATGAAGATAGCAGGATTGTTCACTATCATTGTAGGATTCCATTGTGCTTTTTACAAGGACCACCTTCTGCTTCCATTCCTCACACAAACCCAAAGAATTAAGAAAACTCACAGATTTCCTTGTTTAATACCAGCACCAATCTCACCATGACTACCCAAAAGACAAAAGGATGCTGTCACTGAGGCAGATGGCTCACACATTATTCAAGGCAAGGATATAACACACAAGAGGATCCATATCCTCAAAAAGACCTCGAAGCCATCTTGCAAAACAAAGTGCAAGAAAAAGGTACAGTTTTACTTCTGATGAACTAATCTCTTCTCCCTGAAACCAGTATGTTGTTATTGGGCTGAAGGACAGCATTAGAAACAAACGTAATTCCTACATACTTCGTCTTATCTCAAAGTTGTTTCTAATAAGTTGGCAGCATCTCAGCTGAAAATTATGATTTATAGCCATAATTAATTTGGAAGTAATATGATGTCTTATTAATTGACTCTGGCTACTTTTTCCAAAGCAATAATCAATAACTTGTATTTCAAGTCAGAAGTTTGGTATGCTGAGACATGCAGACATGTTTCAGGGACTCATCTGGACCTGTGAGAAACAATATGTTTAGTTAGCTGTAGGTCACATATTCCCCACACTTGATCAAAATGTGAACTAACAAGCACCATGAGGTACAGCTTTAGCACTCACTGCCATGCCCACTATGGTCATTTAAAACACTGTGATTTTAAACAAGAACATTAGTGGAAGAAGGCATACAGAGGCTGATCAGTCACACACAAGTTTTGAAAACAAGACACTTTACATTACTTCTCAATATTTCAAAGATTGCACTGCTCTGAATTTAAAAGTCTTTGGGCAAGGTGTTTCTGGGCCTGCAATTTCCTTCTGTGCCACCTAGGCCTGATGTGACCAGAAAGCTTTAGAGAGGATGTGGTGTCCTATATTATCAGTGTAAAAGGCAGTATTATGCCTTACAGAATCTCACTATCTGGTCAAGAGATCCAAACTACCTTTAAGTGGTATCACTGGATTTTTCTTCCTTAAAATAATTTAGAAATATGTCTTAAAAAAAAAAAGCTACAAAGCTAAAAGGTCCAAAAGCATTTGAACACGAGCACCTCTAGCTTAGAATAGAAAATGTAGAAAAAAATAAAGCAATCATAGAACACCCTGAACTGGAAGGGACCCACAAGGATCATTGAATGCAACTCCTGGCCCTGCACAGCATCACCCCCAAGAGTCCCACCATGTCTCTGAGAGCATTGTCCAAACACTTCTTAAACTCTGTCAGGCTGGTGCTGTTATCACTGCTCTGGGGAGCCTGTTCAGTGCCCAAACACCCTCTAGGTGAAAAAAAATGTCCTGATAGTTACCCCAAACCTCCCCTGACTCAACTTTAGGCCGTTCCCTTGAGTCCTGTCACTGTCACCACAGAGAAGAGATCAGTGCCTGCCCCTCCTCTTCCCCTCACTGGGAAGTTGTAGCTGCACTGAGATCCCCCCTCAGACTCCTCCAGGATGAACAGACCAAGTCACCTCAGCCTCTCCTTGTGTGGCTTCTCCCTGTTGGTTCTTCACCATCGTCATGGCCCTCCTTTAGACACTCTCTAATATTTTTATATCTTACATGGTGGCACCAAAGCTCACCCCAGCACTCGAGGTGAGGCTGCCCAGCCCAGAGCAGAGCAGGACAGTCCCCTCCCTTGACCAGCTGGTGATGCTGGGCCTTATGGCCCCAGGACAGGGCTGGCCCTCCTGGCTGCCAGGGCACTGCTGACTCAAATCCAACTTGCCAGGGACCAGGATTGCCAGGTCCCTTTTTGTAGTACTGCTTTCCAGCCCCTTTTCAGCATCTCCCAATTAAATGTCATCAGCAAACTTAATTAATTTACCTTTGAGTCCTGTGTCCGAGTTGTTTTTGAAGATTTGAAGAGCACAGGGCTGAGGATGGAGTCTTGTGGAACCCTGCTGGTAATCTCTGCTGAAATTCAAAAGAGTGCATCAAGACTGCATGGTTTCATTTCCCATAGGTGGGTTACCTCATCGCAAAATGAATTTAGGTTTGACAAGGAGAACTTTCCCTTCATGAAGCCCTGCTGGCTGTGGAAAAGGGCTGAATTGTCCTTCAGGTGTTTTCCAATATCTTCAGGAATAACCTTCTCCAAAATTTTACCAGTGACACCACTAAAGGTGTGACTGACAGCCCTGCAGTTTCCTGGCTCATCCTTCTTACTCTTCTTGAAAACTGGGACAACATTCACCAGCTTCCAGTCAACTGAGACTTCTATGGATCCCCAAGAATCTTCAAAAATCATTAAATCACTGAGGGAGGCTCATGATGACATCAGCAGCTCTTTGAGTATTCTCAGATAATCCCATCGTGTCCCATAGATTTGTAGGGATCCAGCTGGAGCAGCAGATCCTGCACAGGCTCAGGGTGAGCTGAGAGTTCATCACTCTCACAGTCATGGTCCTCCAGCTCAGGGCACTCAGAGCCCCTCAGCCCATCAGCAGTGTTGGAGACAGAGGCAGGGAAAGCCTTAAACACCTCTGCCTTGTTTCTGTCCCTGTTCGGGGGGTGACCACCTTTAGTCTGTAATGTTACTTCGGCACTGCCTTTTGCTCTTGAGCTATTTAGAAGTAGCTCTTTGAATTGTCCCCCACAGTTCTGGCAGCTTCAACTCATGCAGTTTTTTTGGCTGCATGGATTTTCTCCCTTACAGGAGTACTTCTGTTTCCCTCCCATGTGTCCTGACTTCGGCCACACATCTCCTTTTTCTTGCTTTAGCTCCAAAAGATCCCTGACCAGCCAAGCCAGCCTTCTGTCTTACCTGCTTGACTTCTAACACTTTGGAATTGCTTGTTCCTGTGCCCTTAGGAGGTGGTGCTCAAAAAGTGACCAGCACTGATGGACTCCAGAACCTTCAAAAGCATTTTCACAGGCATCCTTACTCACAAGTTCTCTGACTGGACTGAAAAAATGTGAACTAGAGAGACTTCATGGTGTCTTCAAAAATATGGATATGATGAAATGGAGATCTACTTAAAAGTTAATCACCTTACTTCAGATTTTCAAGTATTTTAACTTTCTCATCAGTATAGATGTGCAATTAATAATAAGTCACAACTTCAGCCCAAAGCATACAGGGAGCTGTGCAATAATAATTAGTTTTGATAGTGCTAAACTCTGGAGAGGGGAATGAATCAATTAATATGAGGTGGGAGATAAGGGACCTGAAAGAAGTGGAGGTAATAAGTGAAGGGAGAAAGCAGTTTTGCATTTTTGGTTTAAAGAAGACTATCAAGAAACACAAAGTCAAGAAAATTTGCAACAGTGCAGAAAGTAGAAAAGATAGAGATGAAAGGCAGCAGTACTTGAGAAGAATAAAAGCAGAATATCTTAATTCTGATTCTGTCACAATTCAGTGTATAGGCTTGGAGAAATGGTTTCTGCCATGACTCAGTCCTTCTCTGTTTAAAACTGGAATGACAGTTTTTCAGAAGTTTTTTCCCCCAGCCTTTCCACAGCATGCTAATCACTGGTGAAAGAAAATCATATGAACCCTTCTACCAGGTTTGCAATTGCTAAGTAAGGTTGTTACTGCCTGCAGTTTTCAAGATCATGATAAGAAATGTAGTATTTGCCATGCTGTGCTGGACCTGTGGTATGTGCAGGTCTCACTCCCTCTTGCACAGAGGATGCTTCTCTGGAATTTGCAGGCATCCAGTAGAATAGTGGAAGCTGCCAGACACTCGGGGCTGGGGTAGGTTATTGGCAAGAGCAATGAAGAAGGCAGACACGTAAAGGGCTGAGGTGACGGGTGCCTGACTCATCAGTGCAGGGACACAGACACCATCTGAGTCAGGGCCCAGCTTTGTGTGACAGCTCATGTCACTGCACAGAGCAGCTTCCGACTGAAGACTCTCGTGTGGGGAAAAATGAACTGCAGTGGCTGCTGAGGAGCTTGATGTATGAGGCGAAAGATCTGTCACTCCTGAGCATTCCTTGGAGGCCAGGTGGGACTGTCCCCGCAGCACCTGCCACCAAACCATCTCTAGATCCCCTAGCCTGGATAGAACCCCTAAAACCTCAGTGTCACATCAGATATTGCGTCAAAGTGTCTTCTTAAAAGGAAAATAAACAATGACAAGAGCAAAAGTCCTCTGCAAAATTAGGTTTAAAAAAGAAAATAAGTAGAAACACCCAGCTGGTGGTGGTATGAGATTAAGGGGTGTTTTTAATGTAGAACTCATGTTACAGAACAGTGAGTTACATACTGTAAATAACCAAAAGTAATAAGGGAAACAAAACACATTCCAGTCCTCAGCAAAGGTTTTGAACAAGCAAAACAATTTATTTTCATACCTTTTAGGTATTCACACTAAAAACATAAATGTTTTATAACTTTGATTAAAGGAAATAATTTCATCTTTAATTCAAACTTTGAAGTAATTTCCAGCACAAACACAGAATCTTTTAAATTAAAACAGGAGTGGACTTTTTTTTCCTTGAATAGTAATCACTCTTTCTGTCCTTGGAGATCAGATGATCATGCTGAAGTCTCTGAAATTACAGCAGAAAGTTTTGATTGTTTTTAAGGTTAAATTATTGTTAGACAGTAGCATTAAACAGCAGCCTCAGTACTGATAGGGGAAAAGTGTTTATTTTCCAGCACTTGTTATGAAACTGTAATGAAAAAAAGAAGAAAAAATAAAACAAACAAACAGAAATAAAAGCACCCCAAAGTTCCTAGATTAGTTTTGTTTTTAAAAGCAGAATGATTTAGTTATGTAGAAATCTGAAACTGCCTGAACTCAGAAGTCACTTGACCTGCGTTGAATCTTAAAGCAGAAATAATACAACTTTTGTCATTTCAACAGAAGGCCAAATAACACTGAGATGTGTTTAGTGTGTGTGTATGTGCATGTGTTAGAGAAGGAACCCATGTCATGGTTTTTATTTGTGGCCCATTTATATTGTTCAAAACCTTTATTATGGTGGTTTGTGCTGTAATATGTTTTATGACACCTCCTCTGCCAATAATTTTCTATTGATAAGCTGGTGAGACACAGTACTGAGTGTGGAGCTCAGAGCAGGACTGACCTCAGCAGTAAGAAGTTGTCCCGTGCTGGACAGTGTCCTTTGCCACTCTTTTCGGGCACTGCTGGTTTTGTTGTTGCTGATGTATTGCACCCCTAGTCCACATGAGCTGGCAGAGTGAGGACACCTGTGTGAGGTGTGTGACCAAGCAGATGATGGAAGAGCTTTGAAGGGAAGTGGACAGGTTAATCATCAGGGAGTCTGAGAAAAAGCTGCTGGAGCCATGCTCTTCCCTCCCTGAGACAGAAATAGGAAAATCCATGAGAAAAGCCCTTCAGGATCCTGTATCTCACCCCCTGTGGCCCCACCCCCAACCAGAGAGAAGTTACAGAAGTAACTTACAGTAAAGGACAGAATAGAAGCAAGTCTATACTCAGAATGGCAAGTGAAACCTCTCCAGGTATCTGCCTCACCTCCTCAGGTGCCTCTACACAACAGGTGTGAGGCTCCGGATGTGGCAGGTCTGTCAGCTGATAATGTGGATGATGGTCCATCTACCCCAGAGATGCTGCCAACATCAGAAAGGCCACCCTCCTGCCATGACCTTTCTCCAGGAAGAAAATATGGGTTACAGTTGTTCCCTTCCCTTTTAAAATGCTACTGCTTAAAAGGCATTCCTTACTGCCAGACAATACTTCATGTATGTATTACAAATATGCAAATTTTAGTTTTACTACAAGCTAATTCATGTTTACTTTTCTAGGAGCACCTAAAAAGAAAGATGCACAAAAGCATAGAAAATTGAAAGAAAATACTTTTTCCCCCTGAGATAAAAAAAAAAATGCCTTGCACTACACTTGTCAATATTGAAAACATTCCTGAAAGGTTTTATCAAACAGAGGTGCTGAGGCACCTCAGCAGGTCCCCTCCTCTGGTTTGGCATGGGGAGTTGGTGCAAAATCAAAACACCCAAAACAGCAATCCCCCCTCCCACAGCCCCTGTCAGTGCCTGGTGCTGAGACGGGAGTTGTGATGGATCAGTGCTCTAATGAGCAAGAAAATAAGTAAATAAATAAATAAATGAATAACCACAGTGATAATTAAAGCTGTCTGTATTTTCACCTTAGACATCTCTCTGCATTTTTTCCCCGTAAAATATCTGTGTTTGGTTTTATTGGCATTTGCTGGAGTTTTTTTGTTTTTGTTTTTTTTTTCTGTTTTCTCCTTGATTTCGTCCATTTCAGAGCCTAAAGAATTGCCTGACCGGCAGGCATCCCGGCTTCCAACAGCTGGATGCTGGATGCTCCCTGGAAGCTGCTGCTTTCCACCCAGTGGGCAGCCCAGCATCGCAGAAGAGAAGTGCAAAAAGCATCCCGCAGGGCGAGGCAGCACCAAGAGACTGATTAAGGGCAGGCAGAAGCGAGGCCACATGCTTCAGCTCATGCATCCACGAGGTCCTCTGGCAAGGATTAAGGTGCTGCTCATGGCCCAAGGAATTCCATGCTTTCCTTAGCTCTGAAGGGGAGTTTTTGTTGTGTCATGCACTGCTCACTGGCTCGTGTGCTGCATAGGCAGCGAGGGGCTCATCCCCACACCTAGCCCGGGCCACCTTTGCTCCTGCAGCTCTTTTAACAGAAGCTCTTTTCTGTGCCAAAGGAATCTGGTTCCCCCACCCACATTCAGGCTGGGAGCTTTGACAGGAAGAGCAATCTTTAACGTGTTTTTTCATAAAAGCACTGCTGACTAAAATACATCTGCCACTCAGTGGATTGAGCCATTTGATTTGACATTTAAATGTAGAAATCCCTTACTGTGAAGTGACTTAACACTCCACTGAAACACCATGGTTACAACATAATTTTCAGAGTAAGAAAAACTTAAAGAGTCACCTGTCCAACCAACCCGTTCCCAGAAATTTAATAAGGTCTGCAGGTGTCTCTGGGCAGAAGCCCCAGAATTGCTGCTGGTGCTGGCAGCATTGCCTGTGCCTCTCCCTTCTGCTTTACAGGAGCAGACAGGAGCAGAATAGAGGGGAACAGGCAGGCACAGAGGGCTGCAGCATTCCCTGGGCAGCTGCACCCAGCCCCCCTCTCCTCCTTCCTCCAGGAACAGGCTAAAGGGGCAGCTCCTCTGAGAGGTGTCTGGAGAGAAATGTGTTGTTGTGGGGAAGCAGCTTCTGGGAAAGAAAAGCAGTGTAAGAGATAGAGTGGAAGTAGTCAGCGAGAATAGAGGAAAAGTTGAGAAAACAAGAGGCCTCTGAAAAATCTCATGACTGAACACATTACAGGAATAATGGAGGAAGAAATCAGTTCTTGACTAGAGTAAAATCCAAAATAATAAATAGTAAGAGAAATGGAAAAATCAAAAATAATAGTTCCAAACCAACAGATTAAATCAATGTATTCCTCTCTGCCTTTTCAGCAGCACTGGGCTGATGACCACTTAATCCTGAGGATAATACATTCCACATGAGGATTAATAGGATGATTATTTTTTTCTCCTCCTTACCACTTCAAAAAATAATATAATACATCCATCCAAAGCTAATATAACCTACTTTGCAAATCCAGAATGCATTTTCAGTGACCTTTAAGGAAATCCAATATTGACAATTGATGCACTGTACAGTCTAGGGGAAATATGGGAAGGTTAGAGGACAGTGAAAGACAAATAATATATCCATATTCCTCCTCTCTTGTGTGTTTCATTTCTCCTGCTCTCAAAAAAGAAAGGTTTGCACCTCATACACGTCTAAGTGCTCACAAACATGATAATGACCAAAGGGTTATTAGAAAACATTTAACTTTCTGCCACTTTTACAAGAGATGTAATAGGTATGTGCTCTCTATCTTTCATTTTTATTGCTTACAGCAAAAACATTTTCCCGGTTTTAGCACAGTGGCTTCTTACTTTTCTTGATGATGCTCACCACAGGACAATTTCTGATAAGGACAGTATGATTTCTCTCCTACACCTGCAGAGTTCTATTTGTCTAGTGTATAAAAATATAGTGCACAGCCTGGACTTAATATGCCAAAGCAAACTATGGAAAAGCAGATCGAAATCAATGCAGTTAAAACATGAATGGATTTGGTTCAATTTTTAAAAAAATTCATTATAAACATGAGAACAATCTATCTAAATTCTTCTTTTAAGACCAAGATTACTGTCACAGCCATTCAGTTTTCTCTAGGATGTTAGGAGAAGGTGAATGGTGGAGCTAAAAATCCAAGGATGCACAAAGAAAAACCAACTTTTAAATTAACTATTGAATTTTGGCACTGAAAAATAAAAAAAGACATCTGCACGAGCCTGGGCTAAAGCAGCCCATAACTATATTCAGCTCTGGTCAAAACTGCATCGTAACTTTTAATCCCAAATTTCCTATTCTGAAAAAACATGTGACTTACAGCAAAAGAAGGCCCAAACAGACAAATATTTTGGTTCAAAGATATTTTAAGTGCACAACTGATAGACACACTTTCTTCAGCATTCAGGTTTTGTTGTGATGTTACATTATCTCCATACATGATACTAACAGGAAGCAGCAGTAACACATAACACAATCCCTTCACAAAAACAAAGTAGAGACCACCCAAATGGTACCCATTCCTGGCAGACCTGAGAGATGCACAGCTAGAGGACAGCACTTTCCTCAACTCCCAAAAAAGTATATATTTAAGTGAATGAACCATCAGTTTCCACCCTCTCATCTTAATGCCAGTGTTTTACTGCTCTCTCTTGGGTACACCCATGAAGAGATGTAAAAACATACTAGATTGCATTTAGACACTCTGAATCACATTTCTGAAATTACAGAATGGTACTCATTTTTAAATACATGAAAAACACTAACCCATCTATTTAATGACTTACACAATATATGTTTTGTATTCTTCCAGGTATTACAACATAGCATTGAGATAAAAAGTACTCCTTTTTGACTTTAAAATCTCTTTTAAGGGCACAAGTTTTCTTGACTGGAGTTTCCACAAGTGTCTGTTGGTTCAAATTCCTTTTTTAGCATCAGGGAGCGAAGTCTCCTCCTTCCTTCTGTACATTTGGAAATAATGCAAAGCCCTGTTGCTCCACATGAGCCACCTCCAACTGAACCTGGAGAGCACTGTAGCATAGGCAGCACTTGGCAGAGCAGCAGAGACAGAAGGGCTGCAAAGGCCCTGGTGAATGTCCTGCTCATGGATCACAACCCTGTGGCTGCACCCAGGAGCATATGGCCTCTGTGCTCTATAAATCTTCCTTGTGTCCTCCAATCAATGTCAGCTCAGCGATTCACAAACACATTCGGGGAGCAATTTTTGGATGGTATAGAAGTGGTATATTCTGATGACCTGTTATGAGTGTATTGTCCCATAATGGTGCATGCTAAATTCCTGCTAGCTACATGCAGCAATAAAGGCCACCTTTGAGGACACCATGGCACAAAATTCAGATACCAAAGAAAAGAGGTATGCTAGGGGCACTAAACCAGGATTCACAACTCAGGCAGCTCACCTTGAAAAATTATGCCCTAGGCATAAAGGAGAATCAAAGTCACTGATTCATTGAATCATAGAATCACACAATGTTCTCATTTGGAAGGGACTCACACGGATCATTGATTCCAACTCCTGGCCCTGCACAGGACCATCCCCAAGAGGCACACCATATGTCTGAGAGCATTGTCCTAACGCTTGTTGACCTCTGTCAGGCTTGGTGCTGTGACAAATACCAGAAGCTGCTCCAGTGCCCAAACATGCACGGGCACATTTTCACCCTCTGGGTGAAAAAAACCTTATTTCTGATCCTTAACATCCTCTGTCTCAATTTTAGGCCATTTACTTGAGTCCTGTCACTGGTCACCACAGAGAAGAAATCAGTATCTGCCCTTTCTCTTCCCCTCGCAAGGAAGTTGTAACTGCAGTGAGGTCTCCCCTCAGTCTCCTCTTCTTCAGGCTGAACAGACCAAGTGACCTCAGCCATTCCTCACACAGCTTGCCTTGAAGCTCTTCACTATCTTCACCGCTCTCCTTTAGACACCCCCAGCTCAATGTTCTTATGTTGTGGCGCCCAAAACTGCCCCCAGCACTCGAGGAGAAGCCCAGAGCAGAGCAGGACAATCCCCTCCCTTTCCCAGCTGGTGATGCTGGGACTGACAGGATGCCAGGACATGGTTGATCCTCCCGGCTGCCAGGGCCCTGCTGATTCAGATCCAACTTGTCATCAACTAACATCCCCAGGTCACTTTCCACAGTGCTGCTCTCCAGCCTCTCATTCCCCAGGCTGTCCGTACATCCAGGGTTGCCCATCCCAGGTGCAGCATCCAGCACTTTCCCTCATTGAGCTCCATATGGCTGGTGATTGCTTATCTCTCTAATTTGTCGAAGTCTCTCTGCAGGATTTTGCACACTTAACAACACACTTATGGCTACAGTATGACTTCTGAAATCCAGTATTTTGCCAGACAAAGTGTGGCAAATACATGTACACTGCAATAGCATGAAGTGCCAGAGAGCCTCCTGCCTCCAGCACCAGGACTCCTTCTTGTAGAAAAGTGTCACTGTAATGCTACCTTGTCAAACTCCATAAAGACTCTGCCTCGTCCTCCTCCATAACTCTCATGAAAGCTCTTCAAAGATCACTCTACCACTTTGTAATCTGATCATGCTGAAACAGCTGGCAAGCAAAGACTGCCCATTTGTATCTAAAATACGTTTATTTTGCAGACATTTCACTCTCCCATAGACCATACACTCCTGCTGCACAGTTCTTACCTAGTGCTTTGTGTAATCCCACACTATTTCATACAAGCATTTAGGAAATGTAATGTTTTTATTTTTTTTTTTTCATTGCTTACAATTATCTCTAATGGTTTATTAAGCGCTCTAGAATTTACTGTGTCATAATTATAAAAGCCACAAACTAAAGTTTTATGAATAGCTAAAGAAAACAAATTACATACACTTTGAGGTAGTAGCAAATAAAGGCTCTTAGAAGAACTGAGATGCTTCTACATTGAATAATGTAATTGTGAAGAAAAATTTAAACCTATTTAATATTAATTTAGTACACTGACTCCAGTGGGAATATTGCCTGAAAAGGATGTTGCTACTAAGGTTTCTGGAAAATAACCAAGCTTTTCATTTTGTCTGTATTTAGTTACTGAAGGACAGACTTCAATCTTCTTCTGCTTCCCTACTTTGAACTATAAATCACTTCCCAGTTGTATTAGACAGATGCTCAGAAAAAGAAAAAAAAAGGATAGTGGTGATGGTTAAGAAAACATAATAAAGGTCATGACAAAGACATTTAAAGGCTGGAAGGTTAGCACTTGAGCATGTAGTACTATCTATCCTCCATTAGCTTTTTAAGTACCAGAGAAAGGAATGCAAATGATTGCAGGCATGTAAGCACCTTTGCAATGAATATGTATTTTAGAATTTCAAACTGAACTTTTACAACATCTTTCAGCCAGTTCTGCCATTCTAAGTTATACTCTTGAAATTTTGCAAAATTAATCATCACCTCATATGTCAAATTGTCACACATACAGAGGACAAGAGACTCACTTAAGGAAATAGACAAAGGTTCAGCTACTTTTTTTCTCTCTCACTCCTTTTTTATCTCAGAAAAGAAAAAACTAATTTGCCTCTGAAGGAGGATGTGTGTCATGTAACAGCAATGGAGTTTTGTATTTGGGAACTGCAAATATATTTGAATTTTATGCATGGAAACAGCAGCAATAATTTTGAAGAATTAGACCTTCATCAAAGCTTAATTTATGTGATACAGGAAGACAAAAATAGTATTTGTAAGAATGATAGCAAAAAACTGCATGAGAACAGTTTTAACTGTAGCCAATAAAAATATATATATTTATTTTTAGAGTAGAGTTTTTTTTATTAAAATGATGTAATGACAAATCACAGTGTTTCAAGAATTTCATGAATATTTTATATATTTCATACTTGGATAATGAAAAGCCTGAAAGGATTTCTAACCGATCTCTGAAGCTTTAAAGTGAACTAGAAATTCCACCGTATGTTGCATGTAGCTGTGATCTCAGTTTTGAAGGCAGGTAATTATGTAAAAAAAACCTAGTTTATTCGGTTTATTCAGAATCTGTACTTCAGTCTAGCCATGTGGTATCAATGCTTAGTATTCAGATGATTATCCATTGAATGCTGAATGATCTGTAAATATGTATTCTACTTATTAGTCTATAAAATTACTTCTTCTCCACACAGTGATATTACTTCTCCTGTCCAAATAATTATGCATCTTAGCCATGTGTACCACCTTGACCAAAAGACTACACAAAACTAACATATTTTCCTGTTTTTTATTGTGTATATCCTAAAGCACTTACTGACAAAAAAAAAAAAAAAAAGAAAAAAGAAAAAAAACGGGAAAAAGCATGGATTGTAAGAACGTGCAGATAAAATAAAACTGAAATTACTGAGCCAAGGTTGTTTTTCTTTTTCCATCTTTGGCATTTTTCAGAACAGGATACCTACTGCATTCATAGCATCAATTCAGATGTGCTCACGTTAATGCATCACCACAGAAAGATTGTCCTATTAAAAGGAAAATGTGGAGCAGGATTATTACAGCTGCACATGTTCATTTTATGAAATAAACAACCCTGGTGCTGCTGCTTTAAAATGTGTCCCTTATGGCAATAGTATTAAATTCACTAAACCACAATGGGCCTTTTCAGGAATGATTCTATTGCAAGTTTAAAGAGAAAGATAATGTATGTGGAAATATGCTTTGGGAGTGAATTACATCCATGCCAAATATATCATATTCTCAGCAAAATATGCTCCTCTCTCTCCACCCAAAGTCATCTGAAAAACTTTGCCTCAAAGTTTCAGAGGAAGAGAACTTTCATTTTCAATTATTTTTCACACTGCATTTGAGGAATATGGCATGAGCTTATGACGAACCTTTGTGCTCCTTGGGCTTTGACTCGTACCAGACTTTGTTGGGTTAGTCTGCACTGGATTTCAATGACAATAGCAAAAGTCAGGGGAACTTCAAGGCTCCTGAACACTGGTTTTAACCTTTGTTACCAGGTCTGTACATCCAAAGGCTACAGAGAGATGACTGTCAGCCCCCTCGTCTCCTTGTAACACAAGACAAGGAATGTTATCTACTAGTCCTGCCAGCTGTTCTACAATTCAGTAATTGAGCCCTACTCCATAATCAATCAAGCCTCAGTGTAAAGAAGGCTCTCTTTGTATATTCTCAGTATCCCACAAAACCTCATCAACATCTGTTTTAACAAAAAGCAACTGGAAAGAAAATAACATATTTTCAAGGTAGAAGAGCAGGTGGATGAGCAAAGAGGAAGCTGAATTTTGTTTGTTGCAGTCTGCCTTGGATTTCTGAGAAAGAACGAGCCAACCAACTATAGCAGTATATTTTGTTCAGGGGAAACAGCTGTATCTTATTGTAAGGTTACAACAGTAATAAATTTTCTTGATCTTTAACAACTAAAAATCTACTCAAGGAAGTCCTGTATTGGACAAATTCTGTCAGCTCCAGAAAAATCCAGTTTCACTCCTCTTCTGTTCAAGTAAGAAAAAATGGAATTTTGTGAGAATACACCAAAGTATTTACACAGAGAGCCAAGCAGCATCACTACACTATTAATACAGTTTTCAGGATTTAAACTGTAAAGCAGTAATTCTCAAACAGGGGAGGTATCTAAAAACAAAACAAAACAAAAAAATAGAAAAAAAAGAAGAGTTCCAAAGATCACTCTGTAGGCCTTGCTAGTTTTTTGCCACCAAAAAACCAAACGGCCCAAAGTTAGGAAAATTTTGTGATTTACAAAATAGGGCAGACATTTCAAATCATATCATCATGTCAACAAGTTATAGCCAGTTCCCTTCTCCTATGAGATGTATTTCATTATCATGATTTGAATTTAAAATGGGTAAACTATCTATGGAGGAAAAAACTCTCAAAAACTGTATTCTTCTTCATGTTCAGAGGAATAACGTTTCAACATTCAGTTTTTGTGCAACACAACCGTGCAATTCTTTAAACAACCTAAATAATAAAGGACTTTTTATACCCTTAAAAATACAACAAGAAGGTAGCATCTTGGAAATAGTTAAAAATTTAACAACTGATCCTAAATGCTGTCCCTAAAGGTTTGATCACCTACATTTCAAATAAGTTTGAGAGAAGATGTTAAAAGCAACAGAAAGAAAACACCTTCAGTGTGCTCTAAGCAAATATGGACAATTCAAAGCAGAACATTGTTAGCTTTCTGCACATTGTATTTACTAGACTGAAAAGGGGTTTGGGGGGATGTGAGGTTTTTGTGTTTTGTTTTCTCTTTCTTTTTTTTCCTTCTTTTTTTTTTGCAGATGATAATGATGGAGTCTCTGATACCAGATATTGGTATCAGAGCACACAATTTCCCACAGTGTAAAAAGTCAATCGGATGATCAGCGAATTCAAGCCTGGAAAGGTGACCCAAAGCACTGATGCACCAGAAATGTATTCTGAGGGGAAATGACACCATGCACAAAGACAGTGGCAGATTATTTTCCATGTAGAGTATGAAAATTTTAGGAAAGTGCTAGGGCCAAAGCAGCACCACATCCTGGGGCTCCAAGGTTGTCAGAAAAGCCCCAGAGGTAACAGTGCACTAAGTGCCACAACTGGTGAGCTAAGGCAGATGAAAAACTGCCTATAAACAAGAGTTTCAGCTGAACACTTTCACTCCAAAGCAAAACTGGAGACAACTGATGAAGCAGAAAATAAAAGAAAGAAATATAGCGGGGAAATAATTATGAGGAATTAAAATAAATACAGAAAAGAAATAAAATGAGGAATTAACTTAAACTACTTCAGATTCCACAGGCTTGACAAATTCAACAGAGAAATGGAGAAAATTCCTTAAGCAAACACAAAGGTATTATTAGTTGAATGTTGTTGGTGTAAGAGGCTCCAAAGGCTCACATATTTGTGACCTTGCACTGAACTCATACAAGAGCTTAAAATCCAGAGGAGAATCCAGCTCATCTTTACAGAAGATGAGACATAACCATGATCTGATTGCTACCACAGAAACTTGCTGGGATGAATCACACAACTGGAGTGCTGCGACTGAGGGCTATGAACTATTCAAACAGGACAAGGAAAAATAGAGTTCAGGGAATTTTCCCCTATGCCAAAAATTAGATTGATTACACAAATTTGTTTTTGAAGAACAGCAGTGTGCAAGTCAAGAGCTTATGGATGGAAAGTAGAGACTAAGCCAACAACAGAAACCTTGTTGTTGGCGTCTACTACACGTTACCTGATAAGGAGTGGAGGTTGGTGAAGAGCTCTTTCTTCAGCTGCAGGAAGAATCACGTTTTTGCAGGCCACAATCCCAACAGAAGATTTCAGCCACATGGATGTTTGCTGGGAAAATGGCATAGCCAACTGAAAGCAGTCCAGGTAAATGCAGAAGAGCATTGAGGGTAAGTTTCTAGTCCAGATGATGACAGATGAAAGGAAAATAATTTCTTGACTTGTTTCTCACTACTAGTAAGGAATTTATGAGAGACACCAAAACTGGAGGTAGCCTGCACTGCAGCAGTCAGGCTCTGGAGGAATTTCCAGTGTTGAGGGGTACAGGTCTTGTAATAAGTAGAATGAGCACCCTAAACCAAATATGGCATACAATGCAGCTTAAAACAAGAGGGGAAGTTAGCAAGATACAGGTGGCAGGAAGCATGAAAAAGAAATGTGAATGGCTTGGAAAGTCTGCAAAGGAAGAAAGGAAGGAAGCAGATTCAACAAGAAAATAGGAAGTGATGGTGCACAGACAATTTAGGGTTGTACCTCAGAGGTAAACTGCAGAAAACCTGAAGAGATTTCAAAAAGAAAAGGGGTGGTTTTGAACTGGATTTTTGACCTGAGGAGTTACTTCAAGGGGATCTGTTTCTATTCTTAGCCCAAGGAGTCAGATGGGTTGCAGGGTTGTGCAGGTAAGATTACAGAGGAATTACAAGATGAAAAAAGGGCATAGAATAGAAAGTAAAGACAAACAGGCCACAAGATTTCAACCTGCTTGGACAATGCACTCAAACAGAGAGATGTGCTGACAGTGGGAACACAACCACAGTCTGGGATCCAGGACCCCACTGCTCTGAGAGGAGTCCTTGACCTCTGTGCCACACAATCTCCTTCTCTCTAAATGGGAGAGACACAGATTTGGCAGACACAGCAGTCACATTCAAAGGGCTGTGCTTCATGGCTTGATGGTCCCTAGTAGAGAGCAGGGACAAGCAGATCCCTCCAGCGTTACTGTGGGAACTGGCCCTGCTACAAACCTTTGCCAGTGACATGGACAGTGGGATCAGAGCACCCTCAGCAAATCTGCTGACAACAAGCTGTGTGGTGTGATGGACACACTGCAGAGAGGGGATGTCACCCAGAGGGACCTTGACAGGCCTGAGAGGAGCCTGTGTGCATCTCATGAAGTCTCACAGGGCCAAGTGCAAGGTCCTGCTGAGACCCTACTGGACCGGGGCAATTCCAAGTACAAAACAAACACAGGCTGGGTAGGAAATGGACTGAGAGCAGTACTGCAGGATAATGAAAAGCTTGATATGACCCAGCAACATGCACTGGTGGCCCTGAAAGCCAAACATGTCCTGGGCTGTGTTAAAAGATTGTGAGCAGCAGGTCAAGGGAGATCATTCTGCCTCCCTGCTTCACTCGAACAGAGCATTATCCCCCCACCTGCATTGCTGTGTCCAGCTCTAGAGCCGTCAGCACAAAAAACCACACACATTCTCAAGCCGAATCTGAGGAGAACTGCAAAAACATCCAGGGAGCTGGAGCACCTCCCTTGTGAGGACAGGGTGAGAGAGCTAGGGTTGTTCAGCTAAGAGAAGAGAAGGCTGCAGGGGGGCCTTAGAGCAGCCTTCCAGGGGTGGCTACAGAATAGCTGAAGAGGAACTTAGTAGGGAGTCCAGTGATAAGAAGAGAGGTAAGGGTTTTAAACTAAGAGAAGGTTCAGATTAGATATTGGAAAGAAATTGTTTACTGTAAGGATGGTGAAGCACTGGAACAAGCTCTCTGGATATGCTGTGGCTGCCTCATCCCTAGAAGTGTTCAAGGCTAGTCTGGATGGAGCTTGGAACAACCTATTGCCCACGGCAGGGGGAGTTAAAAGGGGCTCTTTGAACTCAGACACTCTGCTCCAAACACTTTTCACAGCTTACAGAAGCAGCTTATGTGTTTGTAGGGAGTTAGTTTTTAGAGACAGAATAATTACATTTTGCTGCTTTACTTTATAAAAAAACTTTGTTTCCCTCAGGTGTTCAATCAAGCACAGAATAAGGAAAGAAGGGAAAACAGGAGCTTACTGCCTTGTCTAACTGTTTTGACTTACAAGACAGCATACCATGTAACCTTATCAAAAACCCTTAGACCTTTCCCTTGACTTGAGCAAAGTTCTTTTCACACTATGTTAATTACTGTTGGTATGGCTAGTTAGGAAAAAATTGTTACCTCTTTGTCTAATGGCAAAACAAATTAACTTATTAACCTGTCAGAATCTGAATGCTTCCAATGTACTGGTGCATGTATAGGTAACATGAAACTTGAACAGAAACAAGCTTATTTTTTCCATTTGCTTTTTCATTCTTTCCCATCTGTTGGCTTTCTATGATGGAGTGACCACAGCAATAGATAAAGAAAGGGTTACAGGTGTCATTCATCTGGACTTCAGCAAAGCCTTTGACAGCATCCCCCACAACATCCTTCTCTCTAAACTGGAAATGGAGTTGATGAGCAGGCTGTAAGATTGCTAAAAAGTGTTTGGATGGCCATGTCCAGAGGGTGGTGGTCAATGGCTCAGAGTCCCAACCAACAATAGAGAAAAGTGGTGGCTCTTAAGGATCCCTACTGGGACCAGAACTTTTTAATGCCTTTATTAGTGATAGAGATAAAGGTATTAAGTGCCCCCTTTGCAGATCTGCAGATGACACCAAGCTGAGTGGTGCAGTTGACACTCCTGAAGGACAGGATGCCATCCAGAGGGACCTGAAGAAGCTCGAGAAGTGGCCCCTGGGAATCTCCTGAGGTTTAACAAGGCCAGGTGCTGGTGCTGCCCCTGGGTCAGGGCAAGCCCTGGTGCCAGCCCAGGCTGGGGATGAACAGGTGGAGAGCAGCCCTGCCCAGAAGGGCTTGGGGGTGCTGGGGGTGAGAGCTGGACATGAGCCAGCCATGGGCACTCCCAGCCCAGACAGCCAAGAGTGTCCTGGGCTGCATCCAGAGCCCCGTGGGCAGCAGGGCAGGGAGGGGATTCTGCCCCTCTGCCCCACTCTGGTGAGAGCCCACCTGCAGAGCTGCCTCCAGCCCTGGGGCCCCAGCACAGGAAGGACATGGAGCTGCTGGAGAGAGTCCAGAGGAGGGACACCAAGGTGATCACAGGGATGGAGCTCCTCTGCTATGGGGAAAGGCACAGAGAATTTGGATTGTTCAGCCTGGAGAAGGCTTTGAGGTGACCAAATTGCAGCCTTTCAGTCTCTGAAGGGACTCCATAAGAAGAATGGAGAGGCACTATTCACAATGGTATGTG
The DNA here is from genome assembly GCF_052056855.1 of Sturnus vulgaris. Taxonomy (NCBI): domain Eukaryota; kingdom Metazoa; phylum Chordata; class Aves; order Passeriformes; family Sturnidae; genus Sturnus; species Sturnus vulgaris. The sequence continues at coordinate 13,434,525 of NC_142283.1, read as the reverse complement.
ACAGGACAAGGGGGAATTGTTTCAAAAGAAAAGAAAGTAGGTTGGGATTACATAATTAGGAGGTAGTTCTTCACTGTGAGGGTGGTGAAGCTCTGGCACAGGTTGCCCAGAGAGCTGTCAATGTCCCAGGCCTGGAAGTGTTCAAGGCCAGGTTGGATGGGACTTGGACCAATCTGGTCTAGAGGAAGGTGTCCCTGCCCATAGCAAGGGGGGTTAGAGCTAGATCATCTTTAGAGTCCCTTCCAACCCAAGCCAATCCATGATTATACATTAATATTTTATGCTGAATTGTTTTCAGACTGTAATTAAAACTGGCGAAATTTACATTTTTATTTTGGTGGCAGATTTTATTTCTGACCCTAGTCTAAGGGTCCTGTAGCAATATTAGCAGAAGATGCTGAATCATCAATCAAATAAAAAATACAGTGTCATCAGCTGCTTCAGGAAGTACAGGTGCAAGCACATGACGACAAACAGGACATGTTCCCGACTACAAAAAGAGAAAAAAAACACCATTTAGGTCATTTGCACAGTTTGCATTCAATTCTACTTAAAAGCTAAAAGTTATTATCTATAAAGTATTTAGTATCATCTCAAACTCAAATTTGAGTAGCTAACTGGAGCTGACAGCTAACACAAACTCAGAAGAAAGACTTGTTTTACTTTTACACCAGCTACACAGCAAACGCATCAGGTTCTTCTTCACAGCATTGATTTTACAGGTGGGACTTTTTTTTGAGACAAGAATTAAAAATAAGTTAGGTACAGCCCAAATCTAAGAGAAAGTATTTTGTCCTAGGTTTCAGCAAAGCAGTCTACTATGACAACACACAAAAAAAAGGCAGGATGTAAAACAAGAAAAATGAATATGGTAATCAACATTATCAAGGTAAAAAAAATTATAAACCCATCAGTTAAATCCACCAGCCCTCCATACTAGAGGTGTTCTGATATGACCCCCATGGTACAATCCATCAATCTTTCTCTTACACTCCTGAGGAAATTGTGCTACACTGCAAGCTCTCTGAGAACTACCAAGCCCAGACTTGCACTGCACATAAAGAAAAGTGCACGTACAACTAAAAAAAACCATACCAGTTCATTAATTACGGTTGGTGTAGTCTAGCTTCAACCTGATGCAAGCATTTTTAAGGCATTGGTAAGGAAACTGATTACAGATCATGCAAATGAAACCTACTATCATATAGAATTACTAAAGGTAACTTTAAAAAAAAGTTAATCTACAAGCATTTTAGTATTTCCTCTGCCAGTCTTAGCTGTCACCATAAACGGGCCTGACATTGTGGTAAGACAGAGCAAACGTTTTGCTCTTCTCAGAGAAAATCATTCCATTATCTTAACTTCAAGGTAGGAATATAGTAAAGAAAGCTTCTCTTGTACCAAAACAAGTTATAATTCATCCACATGTCTTTCATTCTTAGTAAAGGAAAACATATTTTCCCTTACAGAAATATTCCCTCTATTGAAAAAATTGCCCTTCAGGCAAGTACAAATATAAATTTCTTTCCTCACTTGCACAAGAATTTGGTTCCATAATGCATAAATTCAACAGCCAGTTATTTCTTGATATTTCATCCCACATTTTCAAAGCATTAAAATTATTCTTCCCAGAATACACAAAATATACAGTCCCCCCACAAATCTTCCACCAATCCTGTAGTACTTACTCTCTGTAACCAAAGAGTTACACAAGGTTTGTGAAACAAATGATGACAGGGTAGCTCTGTGATGACTTCACCTTCCACATATTCACTGCAGCAGATAGTACAACACTGCTCTTGACCTAAACCCAAGATGAAGAAAAAGCATTACTACCTTGTTTTACATCTAAGATGAACTCAAATTAAAATACATATATTATCAACAGTATCACTAATGGTTACAAAGTACAGTCACAGTAATTCCATTAAAGATTAGTTTTCCAAACAGATCACAATTATATTCAGATTCAAAACATCTTAAAACAGCATGATGCAGTAAACATACTTAAGTATTGCATCTGTGGTATTAGAGAAAGTTGAACTTGTTCTTACAAACTCTGTTGAAATTACTTTTTCATTATTTTTCCATACCATTGTGGTCACCTGTAACAATAATGTGTGGCAGACAATCTATAGTTTCTTTCGTAGCTGGGGGATGAGTCTGTTCAACATCAAATGTAAGAGACTCCAACTGTGCCAGAGCAGTCTAAAAGGAGCAAGCAGAGATCAAGTTCTCTTACTCACAAATGTAACGTTTCATACAAAACAAACAAGCAAGAAAAGGAATCCAATTCTAACAGTATTACTTTTCAAATGGAAGATGTATGTCAAATTAACCATTACATACCTTTTTTTCGTAATGAATGAGATGAAACTGAAAGTCAAAACAATAACACCTTGTTTTTAAAGCATTCTTAGTGTATGAGGACAGAGTCACAACTTAATCTACAATGAACATTTGTTAATTTTATAAAGTTACAGAGAAGGCAGCAAGTTGAAAGTGTAATAAAGCTTGCCAATCTAAAACTGTCCTTTCATTTCGCTTGTGAAAATAAAAGCTTTATTAACGTGTTTCCTGGCTTCAACTATTACTTGGGCACAAACAAAAAATATTAAGTACCTTGGCAAAACTAACAGTGTAAACTTCAAGAAATAAAAAAAAACCAAGATCCATGCAGGTATTTCAAATCTTAAGACAGACAAAATGCTCTGAAGTAACTCTTTTTTAACTCAAATTTTTTTATCATACAAAATCTTTAAGATGACAAGTCTACACTATATTTGCTGTGTCTATTTGCTGTGTACATCATACATTCAACTATGTAAGACACTGAAAGAATATCCAGTAGAAAACAAAGATTAAAACGACAGAACTCAGAATATTTGGTTGTATTGGCTGAGACATGTACTACCTGTTTGAACAGCAAACAAACTGAAACTGAAAAACCAATAATACAGAAGCACTGGGTTCACACCCTGAATGAATTAGTCACATCCTTTAAAGTACAACTACTTACTGTATTAATCAGCTTGAAAATTATTCACTCTATTGGCCACAAAACTCTTTTAGTAAGAAGTGTAAGATAGTGTGATATTTTGTAGCATTGGGAATACACTTCACTAAAAAGCTCTACAAACTAGAGAAACATTGGATTATACAGAAACCTTCTCAGTAGTCTTTTCTTTTAAACTTTGCCTGAAGTTACTACAGCTTGAGCCTGAAAACATGCCTGGACTTAGACCACAGTGACAAGGTAGTTCAAGCTATCACATTACCACAGATCTAAACTAGCAGTTTTATACCTACAGACAAACCTTTGTGGCAGTGAGAGATCAGCATGAGCTAAGAAGTATTTACAGCTTCTACTGCCACATGTATTCTCATCTAGAAATGCCAGTGTAAGCAAAAACCTGGGGTTATCCCTAGTGCCACGTGCAAGTGCCCCTACAAAACAGGTATAATTCTTCAATTGCTAATACCCATCAAATTCTGGTACAGCAGGCAATACTACCTTACTAACATTAAGATGATTTTAGTATTTGTATTTGGTTTTTGCTCCAACTGCAATGGTCTGAGAATAAACTGTAGGCAAAAATATTGTGCTTAATCAGAGTAACTACTACACCTGCAAAAACTAGGTAAGATCCCAGGGATATAGAATGTTGCAGTATTATTTATGTGTCAAACTTCTCTGTTTATATCCAGCATAATAATCACATGATCACTCTGACAGGACTGCACACATTTCTTTTGACAGAGTACTTAGGCAAATGTTGTTACACAGGAATGAGAAAGAAAAACTTAAGAGCCATAGTAAACTCAGTCTCCTTGTCAAGTGTTAATGTGCAGATAAAAAAAAAAATGGGATTAGTTTCCCCTCCCTACACAGATCCTCTTGCTTTGGTGCAAAGGAGGAGGTCAACTGTTTTTGCAGTTCTGATTTTTTTTTTGATGTAGTGAGAACAAGCAGCTATGAAAGAGACAAGAATTTTCTCTATGGGTTCAAAATACTGCTTTTACAATAAGGATATCAACAGACCTTCTCCATGTTAATGAAGTGTCTCTAAATGAGCAATGCTAACAAGATCCTACACAGCTGGATACTTGTGATACTTGATCATGAATTATGACCTCCCATATACCTTCAGGGACATACAAAACCTGGAAATTGTATGACTGCCAGCATAAGGGAACGACCCTTCCACTGCCTTGGAAAAGACCTGGGAAGCTAATTCAGAAAAATCCTTGACTTTGCATATGCCCATGGGAAAAAAATCCCATTATCTATGATTGCTCCATTGTCTGCCAGCTTTACAGAATATTTCAAAGTGCCCTTGGTATTTTGTCTGCAAGCACACTATGACATACAGCCTGCCCTGTTCACCCCTTTAAAGTGGGTGCTAGCAGTCAAACTGCCCCTTGCTGCCCTAAACTTATGTCACCCACAAAACATTCAGTTCTGCTGTTGTAACACCATATTTTATGTCTACAGATCACTTAACTCTTATTTTGACAAATACTCTGCAGGGTAGATTTCTGGCAGTGCAAGAATGGTTGCACTGCATCAAACTGGATTTCAGCTAGCTCTATATTCACTCTGACATTGACCAACCTGAAGTAATAAACAAAAGACACGATCATAACCATGCTGATTCTTGATAATAAATGCTTTGGTCTATCCAAATTTAGACAGGTGAAATGGGATAGAACAAAGTAAAGATAAAAGGCATAAACACAGAAAAGTCAAAAAGTCAGTAGAAGTATTGATAAATGAAAATTTGAGAAATCCAAATGCACTCTTGCAAAAAAAAAAAAAAAATCTGTGACAATTCACAGGCACAGATTCAAGTATAAGCTTTCCTTTGTTATGTAGAGAATCTGGCCAAATTCTTCAGAATTACATGGCATATGTTTATACTAGTAGAACCCAGTAAGTTTCTTTGCCTTATGAGGAAATAAATGCATATACTAAAAGGAGTCGGTGCTGATCAATGACTTCTTGAGTACATCCTTTAAAAAAAACTTCCAAAATGTATTTTGAACCGGAAGTTCAAGACAACACAGGGAAGTAAGTATTTTGTCCCTTATTCTCCTGACTTTCAGATTAAGTTGAAAAAGGATTCAACTATAAACATTTGTATCATAACATCACTGATATAAGACCACAAAAATATTTTAATACCTCCACAGCCTCTAAGTGTCCCTCTAGTGCCATAAATGTGAGAAACTGCGGTTCCATGTAAGGAATGGCTTGAGCAAGTCCTAGGCCATCACCAAACTCATCAAGTAGTCTGAAAAACATGTGTTAGGAAACACGGTCTTATTTTCAAAATAAATAGTTACAACACAAAGTATGGATATATCAAATTATTGCACATCACCTGTTAATAACAGCCAGATACCCAGCCAGCTGATCTTTCCCTCTCCTGTTGTCCTTAACAGGACATGTGAATAAGATTAAAAGCTTATAGGTCAAGAAAAAGGGCCATGAGTCATCAATCACTACCACAGGCAAAAGAGACTCAATTCAGGAAAAGTCTTAATTTAATCGAAAGGTTGAACCAGATGATCTTTTGAGGTTCCTTTCAAATTAGGCTGTTCAATAATCCCATGAATTTATCACCAACAGAAATGGATTTGAATGGTGAGAAACAAAGACAAAAACTAAAACACCTTTCCCTTAGCCCTCCCTTTATTTCCAGGCTCAACTTCACCCTTTCATTCTTGAGTCCTCTAAGTTCCCCTACCCCAAGCAGGGCAGAGGAAAACGAACAGGGGTTGTGGTCTGTCCATAGGAAGTTCCTCTCTGCAAGGGTGTTTCCCACAAGCTGCAGTCCTTCACCAACTACTCCAGCATGGGCTCTCCCCAGACACAGTTCCTTCAGCAAATCCCTACCTGTTCCACCATGGTCTTCTCCAGCACCTACAGCACTTCCTCCCCCTTCTTTTCTGACCTTGGTGTCTGCAGGGTTGCTTCTCTCACATCATCCTCATTTCTCTTTCACACACAGCTTGCTGTTCCTAATTTTTCAATCCTTTCTTAGTACTTTCCCAGAGGCCCTACCCTGTGGTGGATCCACTGGAGCCAGCTGGAACCAGCTGTGTCCCACATGGGGCAGTCCCAGTCTCTCAGAGGCAGTTCTGCAGCTCCCTACCCCTAGACTCAGCACACTGGTACCACACTCCCACAGAACATTGTGATGGGAGTTTTTACTGTGAAAGGGTGTAAGTTCAGCTAATATGTTTCACATGTATGGTACCAAGGTTGTTTTACAACTAACAATCAGATTTTGATTACATCATGTGTTACAGTTCATGGCTTGGCAGCTCCTTTGAGTTCTGTTTTAGAAATTCAGAAATCAAATCTTAAGCACAAGTGAGATGATTTACAGGTCTGTATGTGCTCAGCTGACAGAACTTAACAGACGATCAACATCTTTATCCCTGTTTTAAGTAACTAGGAAGCTTACCAAGGCCAACCTTAAAACTTAAAACACAGCTTCTGTCCCTATCACACCATTAATTCCATTGCTAGCTTACTGCCTGACAGTATAAGAATACATGCCTTTTAGTTTGGACTCTCATGCATTCTCTCCCTTTTATGTTTTTCCACAATATAACTTCACAAGTAGAAAATAACAGTGTTGGTATGTCTGCACTTGAGTTTATATTTTAATAAGCAGAAGAGATCAAGTGTTATGCTTCTGACCGGAAAGCTTTTTGTCTATCACATTCTAAAACAAACACATTATACTATCATACATTATTCTATTTTGAATGTGTCTCCAATCACTTTACTCCTGGTATTCATAGCATTTCTATACTAAATTGATTGCAATATCCTTCAGTAATCTAAGGACAGAAAATGGAGTGAACCATTCAAACTTATGACAATATTAGGTAAGTACATGGCATTTCAAAGAGAAATAAAATACATCCGTAATGACTAATTTATGCCAGTTTCAAAGGAGAGAAAGACCAATTATAAAACAGGACTGACTTGAATGCTGATAACATTTATATTGCCTTATTTTTGTTACACTTCCACTTGAAAATTAAATTAAAAAATACACCCATGCCTTGCATATTTAGGGCACCAAAATATTCTCAAATCACAGCCTAATTTAGCAAATCTATTCCCGTTTCTCTCATTAGAAGATACACAGCACTTGAAATAACTTAAACTTTAAAACTGATATTATTAGTCCTTGAAACAACTGCATACTGGTAGTCATGAGTACTTTTGACATCTTACATAGAAAGCAAAATAGTAGCTACAAAACCTCTGACATTAAAGCAGTGCATACCTCCACTCCACATCCAGGTCTTCACTCACACTGGAGTCATCCTCAAGGTTGTTATTTCCATCCAACAAGAAGAATCCAAGATGTACAAAATCACTAATTGGATCATTTTCCTCGTCACTGCTACTTTCTGCTTCCTCTCGATACTGTAACCAAGGAATTTCACCTTCCTCCAATAATGCCTGCTCCCTTTATATAAATAAATGAAAAGCTAAAACTAAAAGGCTAAGAGAATTTACAAACACACATAAGCAACAAAAGCCAAACATAAAGATTAAACAGGCATGTTTCCCAGACTGCAGAGTCCCAGATTAGAAATCCAGCATTTGCCATAAAAATTCAAGAAATTCCCAGTGGTATCAGCTCCAGACTCAGCATCTAGTAACACCCATGATTCTGTGGCTCAAGGTCAGCAGTACAGTAAGCAGCTTGCTTCGATTTTTCCCTTGTACAGCCAGCATCCCTGCCATGGTTAATACATTTGGTACTAAACATTTTCTTATTTATCTACAAGTTCCTAAAGGCATTAAGGAGAAAGATTATTTTGACACTCCAGAGCAGAGCAGCCTCCATGGCAAAGCTTGGCCTGAATGTGATGCAAAGAGAACCTATCTTGGAAGAAAGAGTCTTCTTATTCCTGGATATTCTAGAGAAGCACAAGTCACCTGGATACAGAGAGTCATGGGGCTGTGAGGCCCACTTTCCTCATAAAAAGGAAAATAAACAGGAATTACATTAAAGGTGCATACATTTTCATGCTGTTGATATCAAAGAAAATAAAAGAGCACACAGCTCCATTATTGTTGTTCTGAAGGAGATGAGTTGTCATGAAGTTTTCATAAAGTTATACTAATTCTCCAAGATCCAAAAATGTGGAGAATACTAAAAGAGCATTAACAACAAAATGGACTGCTTGGCAATAGCTACTGTGCACCTAAGAGTGGAAAAAGCTGAAAGAACACTTAGGTGTGGCCTTTGCTTTATAAAGAGTCAAACTAGAGTCAATACTAGATGCTTAGAAAAAAGCCAAGCACATTCTTCTTAGCTGTATATAGCTACAAGTTTTGCCTCATAGCATAAGCAGCTGCAGTTTATAAAGTGCTGAATGACTGGAAAAATAAAGTTTAAAGTTACTAGAGCAAGCAAGTAATTCAGTTTACTTTAATCACTGATAGGGCTGCAGAAAATAAGGAGCAGCAGTGGAATAGGAGAAGCAATAAAGCAGAGAGATAAGTTCTTTTCAAAGAGTCCTAAGCAGTATCAAAAGACGTTTATGTAACATGTGTATGTTAATAATTAACTTGCCTAACTGGCTTTTTAAAGTCAATATTAAGTCTATCAACCATACTGACACTACGTGTCAATGCACTGTCATTGTTTCTGTACTTCTCATTACATAGAACTAATTGCATGAAATGCCAGATTTTCCCCGATTTGAAATACATACAACTACTCAGATTAATATGATGTAGGCAAATGATGGTTGCTACCACGGTAACTTTTAGATGTTATTCTGTGTAGTGCTATGTGAATACCCTACTACTGGCAATACCAGAAGCTATAGGAAGTTAGCTAATAAAATAAAGGCATACCCTTCTTGGAAATAGAAGTCTATGCTCTCCTGTTTGCCACCACTGCTGCTCCTCTGCACACCAGGGTCACGCTCGTCCCTGCATGAGACAGTCTCCCAGCTTTCATCACTTGAGGACTGCTCTTTTTCCACAGCAGTAAAATAGGAAGGTACAGATGTAGACCATTCTCCATCACTGCACTCTGAGCTGCAATTTAAACAAGGTAGTAGAGTATGAATTCAAACACTGCTTTAGGGGAAAGAAACAAACAACTTCCTCCTTTTCTATCAACACTGCTCTCAATATAGGCTTTTTCTCCAAAGAGAAATTAATCTTGTGCTATCTATCAATGCATTACAAATCAAGCGTACATAGAGTTGATTAAAAAAAAGAAAGTCTGTAACACGGAATTAAAAAATTCTACCCATCCTACTTTGCAAAAATGTTTTTTTCTTTCCTTGCCACATATGTAGAGTACACGAAACAACTCCAGAACAGAAACCAGACTCACTACACACATCTTTCCCCCAAATTACAAAAATAGCAGCAGCGGCATTGCTTGATGAACAAATAATAATCAATGTCAGCCTTACCACTCAGCCAAACAAATTTAAAGTAAAAGCTGTCAGAACATAAAAGCCATATAGAATGACCTTTTTTAACATAGAAAGATATAATGTATTACTTACTGCAAACTATTTGATTCACTAGCCCAAACAAGATGAATGGCAGGGAGTTTTGAAAAGACAATTTGCTCAGCTACCACACACAAAAGGGCAGTAAATAACCTTTGGGCACCTTAAACAAAATAGCAGTGCTAGCACATTCTTAGGAAGGATGAACTACTGCTACCATTAGTAATGGCAGTTAGACAATTCACTCACTACAGTGACAGTTACCAAAATTCAAAATATAGTCAACTAGCTATGTCACTTCAAAAAGTTAAAGAGAACACACATGCTTACTAGACCTCATTTTATAAAGCAATTCACAACACAGTTTTCTAATCTGCTAAACCCAGTATGTGTACTTATATTGTTACCTCTCCATCTAGAGACTCACTAACCCTTCATTGTATATTACAAATACATGCCAATAGAATTTTCAACTTAATGAATTTTAAGTTTTTGAAAAACTGCATAGTATATACTGCAAGTTTTACAAGAATAAATAAGTTCAAGATGCAGATTATATACATAGACGTTTTATTTTGAGGCAGGAATAAATTCTTCTATCACAATTTTGATAACTTCTAAGAAAAGCAACAGAAATGAAAATATTCGTTAATTTTGGGCTATTTTAATGGATTACTTTAAAATAGAAATCATACCTACTATGAAATTCTGATACATAGTCTAATGAATCTCATATTACACCATCCAAAGCTGAATATTGACTTTTTTTAACCTTTTGTTCTGTTTGGTTCTTTGGTTTTGAGTTGGGAGTTTTGCTTGGTTTGGAATGTTGTTTGTTTTTTATGTTGTTTGATCAAGTCTTTTAGTACATATTTTACAATTTCACCTTACATACTCTAAGGCTAGTTGAAATACTCAGATCTCTTGTTTTAGTTGTCGCCATTTTACAATCTGAGAATGACTTCCAATTCACTTTAAAATACTCCTCCTTTCTGCTTTAGTAAAATTTGTTCTCTTTAAGGTTTATACACAAACACTAATTCAAACCAGAAAAGGATATGCCTGAAGTCACTAACACTAAATAACTGAAGAACATTAAATATTTCAGAACTCAGGATTTAACTGTGCTCATTTCTGCACAGGTGCAGAACAATACTTAATGGCTAGAGAGTTACAGACTTGTCACTTGCCAAAAGCAAAGCACATGAACTTAGCATCTGCACGTGGATTTGCTGACAATAGTCCCTCCCCTGGCTGAAACCCCTCCTAACCTGTACCTGCCAAAAATTAAATGGATGAGCTAATGGATATGAACCTCCTACCTCCACCCCTGCCTGGGACCTTCCACCACCCTTCCAACTTAGACCATACACGGGTCTAACAAACATGCAAGATTTTCTTTTTCCCACACAGCTTCTACACACTAACACCACAACAGCTGTGCACCTCCTTGAAGTGAAAATGTGAGGTGGAGGCCCACACTGCAGCAACCAAAAGCTGAATTTCTCCCTGGGTTGGGAATAAGCTAACACTGAGCTGAAGGATGTAGTTTGGCACATATGTCAAATCCACTTTTTATGCAGCTCTGCATGAACATAAAATATGATTTAAGCCTTTAAGCATAAAACACCTTTCAAGAGTGAACATATTACTCCTTTGTACAGACTAATCATTGACAATTTATTTCATAAACATAAGTATTTTTAGGTTTTAGAACATAAATTATGGAGAGTCTAAGTTATAAACACATGGCTCCTGTTTAGTGGTTCAGTTACTGTCATCATCAAGAACATTTCAAATAATCCACATTTCTTTTTGCATGCTACAATAACCCATCACTATGCATCATGGAAGCCAATGCTACAACTAAAGAATACATTACACCTTCCTTCATGGCATTTTAATCTTCTAGCTGCAGCATTTCAAAAATTGAAAAGACTATGCACTAACAAAAATTTTTGAAAAAATTTTTACAAGGAATTGAAGAATTCATTTGCAAGTACCTTTATTAAGAATCAAAGAATTGTCAGGATTGGAAGGGACCTTTGAAGATCATCCAGTCCAACCCCCTGTCATCCTGCAGTCCAACCTGGAGCAGGTGACACAGGAACTGTCCCAAGTGGGTTTGGAATGTCTTCAGAGAGGGAGACTATGACCTCTCTGGGCTACCTGTTTCAGTGCTCTGCCACCCTCAACCTAAAGTTCTTGTTGTGGTAGAACTTGTGTTTTAGTTTATATAGTTTTAATCTTGTGTTTCTTGTCCTGTCACTGAGGACCACTGAAGGGAGTTTGGCACTATCCTCCTGGCACCTGCCTTGGAGATATTTATTTGCATTAGTGACATCTCCTCTCAGTCTTCTCTTCTCCAGACTAAACAGGCCCAGCTCCCACCTCTCCTTGTAAGAGAGATGCCCCAGACCCCCACATCATCTTTGTAGTCTCCACTGGAATCTCTTCAGTAGCTCCTTATCTTTCTTCAACTGTTGAAATCAAAAATGAACACAATACCCCAGATGTGCCTCACTAGGGCCAAGAAGTGGGGCAGGATCACCTCCCTGACCTGCTGGCCACACTCTTCCTGCTGCATCCCAGGATCCCACTGTCTCTCCTGGCCCCCAGGGCATACATGACCATCTCATGGTCAACTTGTCACCCAGCAGCCCCCCAGGGTCCTACCCAGCAGAGCTGCTCTCCAGTGGGTCAGCCCTCAGCCTGTGCTGGTACTGGGTATTATCCCCCCTGGACAAATGCAGGATCCTATATCTACACCTTGAAGAAGAAAAATCCTTAAGCCTACTATCCCTTATCTACTATTTTAAAATGCATTTTGTTCTCTCATAGTTGCAACTCTGCAATGTTTTAAGGACAAGTTTTAATGCTAATGAATTTTCAGGAAACACAATCTACTAAGCAGGTTAGCTTATGAATGGCAAACACACACACAAGACAGCCACATCAATATCCAGAAGACATGTCTTGTAAAGAATGCCATAGGAACATCAACAAGGCGAAAGCAAACTGCAAGAAAAATATGAAAAAAGCCATCACAAACACTACTACGTCTTCCATAAATGATCATATGATTATAAGTGTTTTTATCCTCAAATAGCTCAGTTATATAATTACCAATTAATAGTGAAGAGTTCTAAACCATTTTATTAATAGAAGTTAATCAACATAAGGTTTATCCACATTACTTTGTCTTTCAGGTGAAGAGCACAAAGTAGGAGGAACCTGAATACTGCTTCTCGTGTCAAGGTTGCAGCAACATGTAAATCTAAAACTGTAATAATTAATAGCTACTTTGGAAATACCTAGAAGTCTGAAGAATTTCCATTAGAAAGGGATTATAAACAACCCTATCAATTTATTCTTCAAATATTACAAGGAAGAAGAATTTCTTTCAAAAGGCTAGGGACAAGAACATAAATAGGCTGTCATGCAGAATATTGACATTTAGTAGCAAAAAAACAAATTCTGAAGTATAGAAGGAAACTTTCAAAGCTGAACAAGGCTTTCAGTCTTTACCCTCCATCTGCTCAGTAAAAATGAAATAAAAATAAACAAGTATTATTCCTCAGTGATAAGATGCTTTGACTGCAAACATAAGGAAAGGCTTTTTGCATTATCATAAGAGCGAAGGAGAACAAAGGAAAAGTTTGCATCTTGTTATCTGATTATATTCTGAAATCTGATATTATATTCTTGTTATCTGATTGTATTCAAGTTTTGGTGGCCTATTTGCTAACATATTGTCCAGTTTTGCACATTATTTTTATTATTATATTATTATATGCAAAAGATTCAATACTGAAACAGATATAAAAACAAAATTTTACCTGTCTTCATCTTTGTGGGACATTAAGTAATGTGTGTTGTGGCCTTCAAACTCATTCCAAAAATCACTGTCACTTGGAAAATTGTTTTGTTCTCGAGATACTGCATTTCTTCTTAAGTCTACTTCTGTGTTCCTTTGATGACTGTGTATTCTTGAGAGAAAGAACACACCAGAACTCATCTCATCTTTGCCATCTCTTAAGGGACACTCAGGATGGCATTGCTGGACATCAGCAATTCCAATTCTCCTCCAGGAATCACTTTCCTCTTCATCATCATTAGGGAGATGATTTTCTGTCTCCAGTTGTTTTGCAATATTTCGTTTCCTAATTTTAGGCCTCACTACTAGCTCAGATGAATTTTCTTGGTCAGTCTCTCCATCACTAATGTTTAATACATCAGCAACTGGTACGGGGGTCCCAATTCCAACATCCACTAAATGTTTTATCTGCTGTGTTTCATAACTGTCACCACACAGACTAATTTTTGGTATAGCTTCATCTTCAGCAGATTTAAGTGTCCTATTGTTTGGACTGGCCAAAGGCATTGGTCCTGCTTCTTCACAATTTTCTCTATAACTGCTGTGGTTGAAAGCAGACAGTTGGGATTGTAAGTCATTAAAAGACTCTACCTCTTTTTCACACTGAGAAAGTATGTTATCTAGTCTTCCCTGAATTAGACCTGCTGCTTCTTTTATCCAATAATACTTGTCTAGAGCATCCTCTTCCTCTCCATCACTGCTATCTGGCTCATAGGAGTCAATGTTTACAAAAGCAATCCCATTTTTTCCATTCAAATCATTATGCTCTCCAGACACATATTCTGCAATATCCTCAGATTTTTCATAAGGATTCATCAAGTCTGGTGAAATTTGGTTGCCTTCTAGGCCGTAACAGAATACAGAAAATGGTGATGTGGTCACTTCAGAAGTGTGGCTTGATGCACTTCGGCAATCAGGTTCTCTAGTGCCAGCATCTTTTGACAAAGGCTCATCTAATAAATCAGCAGAAACTTGAACCAATGGACTGGAATCTTCAGAGAAAGCTGTAAGAAAGAATGCACTAGAATAATCAAAACCAACAGAAATATTCTTGTCTACAACAACTGCTCATTAAAAAGAAGGGATAATTTACTAAAGCTGCAGTGCAAAGTGATAGAAACATCAGAGATGCAGTCAGTCATTCTTCAATAATATATTTACTTTCTCATTTATACAAACTAGGCCTACAGAAATAGATCTAAATTATACAATTCCAGCTACAGATGCAAGAGGGAAAAAAGTCTTAAAAGAACACATACAAAAGCAGAATTTTTACATTATTTATATAAAATGGAATTAAAAGATAACAGGAAAACTGAGAGAACGTTTCTCTCCATATTGGACTATCCATTCACTAACTGGCTAAATTGTGCCTTCTGCCACACTCAGAGCCACTTATTGCTATTCGTGATTACATACTCAAAGAACTATATTTTGTACCTGCACCTTTGAGTGCAACTCCTCATTAGAAGAAAACAGCACTTAAATTACACTTGAACACCTCTTGCATAAAGAGATGATAAACATCAAATCTAGCAGCAAGAGTTAAAGAAGGTAAAAAACTGCTACTACAAAATCACTCCTTTGTTCAAGTAATTTTTAAACTCCTAATCAAGGCAATAGTCCAGATTATTTTGTCCAAAATCAAATCTAAATCATTAGATGAGGCTCCATTACTAGGCTGGTGAATTCCTGGCACTGGAATCTTATGAGAGCTATGCCACTCAGCACCAGGAGTCTGGCTTCCAGGAAATACTGTATATAATTAGAATCTTGAAGCTCCTCCACAAAATTGCTATGAGCCAAGGCTGGTTGGCAGGCCCCTCTAGAGACCATCCAGTCCACTTCTCTTGCTCAAGCAGAGTCACAATACAGTAAGTTACCAAGGATAAAATCCAGTCATTTCTAATATTGCCAATATCTCCTCCTACCCATCTTCTACAGTTTCTTAGATTCCTAAAGCACCTGGATGGTAACTTCATGGCACAGGTACTAAAGGGGCCAACTGGAAAAGGCGCCCTCCTTGATTCATCTCTTGGTAACAGAAGGTCTCATGAGCCAAGTGGAGACTGGTGACGGTCTTGGCCACAGTAAACGTGAAGGGATCGAGTTTAAAGTCTCTCGTGAAAGAAGGAGAAGTAAAAACTTCAACTCTGGACATGAGGAGAGCAGACTTCAGGCTACTCAGGGAACCAGATAATGAGACCCTGGGAAAATCCTTTGGAAGGTGCTGGGGTTATTTTTTAAGGACCATGTCTCAAGGGCACAGCTACACGCAATTCCAAAAATGCTGGAATTCAAGCAAGGCAGAAGCCTGGCTTAGATGACCAGGGATCTTCTTTTGGAGCTAAAGCAAGAAAAGGTGTACAGCCAGCAGAAGCGAAGTCAAGTGACATGGGAGGAATACAGAAATGCTGCTGCCACTGTAGGGAGAAAATTCATGTGGCCAAAACTCAGTTGGGGTTGATGCAGGCCAGAAACAATGGAGGACAATAAAAAGAGCTTCAATAAGTATGTCCGTAGCAAAGGCAGTGAAGAAATAGCATTAGCCCATTACAGGATGAGGATGGTCACCTCACAGACAGGGACAAGGCAGAGATCTTAAATTATCTCTTCACCCATCTTCAAGACTGATGAAGAGAGGATGTCCAAGGAGGTCTCAGTGCCCTGAGCTAGAGGATGATGACCATAAGAATGATCAACTCCCAGTCAACCCTGAACTTGTACAGGATCTGCTGCTCCTGCTGAATCTCTGTAAGTTTATAGGGCCTGATGGGATTCATCTGAGGGTAGTCAACTAGTCTATGTCACAGCCGATGCCTCTCTCTTGATAATTTTTGAGCAATTCTGGGAATCTGCAGAGGTCCCAGAGTGACTGGATGCTGGCTAATGCTGTCCCAATATCCAAGGAGGGCAAAGATGACCCTGGAAAGGCAGGCCTGTTAGTCTACTTCAGTGACAGATAAAATTACAGAGATGACTATTTTAGTGTAGTGAAAAACCTGAAGTCATTGGTCTCAGCCAGTATGGCTTCATGAGATAAAAGTCTTGCTTGTCAAACCTAAATTCCTTTTATGACAGGGTATCCTACCTATTGGATCAAGAGAACCAGTTCATGTAATCTTCTTGGATTTTAGCAAAGCTTTTGATACTGCCTCACATATGATCCTTCTGGACAAAATACTCAGTCCACAGCTGCATAAATGCACACATCACATCACATCACATCACATCACATCACATCACATCACATCACATGATGGGTGAGTAACTGGCTCACGGGTCAGACACAAACAGGGACAGTGAGTGGGGTGACATCACACTGGTGACCTGTCACTAGCGAGATTCAGCAGGGCTCCATCCTCAGCCCTGTGCTCTTCAAATCTTCATGAACAACTTGGACAACGGACTCAAAGGTACACTAAGTAAGTTTGCTGAAGACACTAAATTGGGATGCTGGAGGGCAGCATTGGGGATCCTGGTTAATGACAAGTTCAACACGTGTAAGCAGTGCCCTGGCAGCCAGGAGGGCCAACCCTGTCCTGGGGGCATAAGGCCCAGCATCACCAGCTGGGCAAGGGAGGGGACTGTCCTGCTCTCCTCTGGGCTGGGACGGCCTCACCTCAAGTGCTGGGGGCAGTTTTGGATGCCATCATGTAAGATATAAAAATATTAGAGTGTCTAAAGGAGGGCCATGACGATGGTGAAGAATCAGCAGAGGGAAGCCATGTAAGGAGAGGCTGAGGTGACTTGTGACTTGGTCTGTTCATCTTGGAGGAGTCTGAGGGGAGATCAAAATGAAATGGCACATACACAAAGATGCGTACATACCTAAAGAATTATCTTTCTGAACATCTTCCAGTTCTAACTGTTTGCAGTCATCATTCTGTTGATGTCCATCCCTGTCTTGATTATTCAAAAATGGTCTAAACCCAACATAGGGATGTCTTCTTCCACATCTTCCAGCTGTAATAGTTTGATATCCTCCTGCAGGTTTGGGCCAGGCAGTTTTGCCAAGTCCTTGGCCCATCGCTATGTTAAGATTATGAAGGAAAGAAAAAGACAGATATTTATTAGACAGCAATATGTCTTTGCAGTTTCCCTCTTACCTAACACTTTGATACACTTTTTTAAAATCAAGTAATTTTCTATTTCTCTAAAGTCTATGTTCTTAATAATTATATTATAAATGAAGCTTAAAAGTGCTCTGGACCCATACATTATGAAAGCATGTAACTGAGTTTTCATCTACATGAAATAATATTGGCAAATACTGACTGTGCCTCTATCTTAATATATTTTTAGCAAATAACAGACTATTTTTTAAAACCAATCCCAGATGTCACACCTTTTTAAAAATCTTTTCACTCTGTTCATAAATCGGACGCAACACATATATTAGCTTGCAGAAAAGATTTGCAAGCACTATAATGGGGAAAATCCTTCAGGTAATACAGCACAATTCAAGCAGCCCTAGCTAGCTTATCTTTGTGACTGGAAAAGTACAATTAATCAAATCACACCTTCTAAAACAAAAGTCATAGGGAGAAGGCTTTATTCATACTGCTAGAGGTACTATGTTCAGTCATAGCCATACAAAGCATTGCCCACACACTGCTGTTTCTTTCATCAGTTTTCCATATTAATGAAACTTACAGCTTTTACCAAGAAAATATGGGATAAGGAGTAAAAAGGAACTTAAACAGTGGAAAAAGGCTGCCAATAAAGAGAAATTTTAATACAGCAGTATTATCAGGTATTAATAATCTAACACAAGGGTTTATTCCCAAAGGCTGTTGCTTGTACAAACACAATTAGAAGTTCACTATTTCAGATATACAATGAATTCTTTGTGTCCCTGTAAGTTACTTTTAATCTTTACTAGATATGGAATTTAAAAGTTTCTGTTCTTGAAACTCAACGAATTAAAAAGTTAACATTAAAGACAAGGAAGATAAAGTCTGCAAGCATTAATATAGTTATTATGCATTTCAGAAAAATATGAAAGCTTTTTTACTTCCTGGCTGTGCAACTAATCTCTTCATTACACTTAAAAAGAGAGTATCCATGGCAGAGACATACTAAAGAGATTGAACCTTGGCAGAAAAAAATTAGCAGGTATCTGATTCTTTTTTCCCTCATTTATCTAGGAAGCTGTATGCAGTTTGATTACACGTATTTTTCCCTGGAAATATTTTTGAATATTTGTCCAGACTTGCCCACCCATACATTAAAAACCAGAACCTAAAACGTTCATTTTGTTATTAACTATACCACTCCTGCAACCTTCAGAAAGGTGAAAACTCTGGCATCTTTGCAAAAGAAAAATCCTGATAACTAATGTAAGAAGAAAACAGGACTATCAATTCATTTTCCTATCTAGTCAGCCAGTAGTTAATATTTTCATTAAGTCAACCAGCAAGTTATTTTTTTTCAACCAAGCTCTGACAATTCTGAAATTTCCCTGGTTACACCATGGTCAGCAGACTGTCAAAGGGAGATGATAAATAGTAGTCACATCCAAATCTACAGAATAAAATCTAACAGATTAGTAAATCAGAGTAGCAATGCAGAAATCTGTTCTCAAACAAATGGTTGAAATAAACAAGGTAAAAATTCAACAAAACTGCGCAACTTTTACTTTCATTTTGTTCTCTAAAACATCAGTATTGTTCAAAACCAGATAACCACTCAACAGAGTCATGCTCTGAATGCAAATCTTTCATTTTTAAAAAACTGATGCTCACAACATGCAAAATTTATTTAATGCACTACATTTTTTGTTCCAAACA
Source organism: Sturnus vulgaris (assembly GCF_052056855.1). Classification (NCBI taxonomy): domain Eukaryota; kingdom Metazoa; phylum Chordata; class Aves; order Passeriformes; family Sturnidae; genus Sturnus; species Sturnus vulgaris. Next base: position 13,415,343 of record NC_142283.1, on the reverse strand, counting down.
ATGCTGTCACATACAGAGTCTCTCATCACATATTCAACTGCTTCTAGAAGATAAAGCAGGCAGTTATTATTCTTCTGTCCTGGGGAAGACTTATTGGAACAAGATAGTGAAAGCTTTCACCACTTACTGGAAGTATGGATGCCACATTTGGTTTCCAGGAGAGGCTAGCTTCTACCTAAATACAAAACATCTCAAAAATAAGAGAAGGAGGCATGCATTTATTTACCTACATGCCTAAAATGAGCATCATTTAGCCACATGAATGCAGAAACCAATTTACAAGAAACCCTTCAGGCAATGAAGCTGTGAAACACAATATCCTCTGTCAAGTACTTCTTCCAGGCTAGCTCAGCCTAAGAAATAGGTATTGCTTCAAAAGGTCAGTTTAGTAGACCTGTTCAAAGCACACCCAAGAGTCACCAACAAGATGTATTTCTGCAAAACTGACCAGTCTTAGAGAAACAATGAATCATATTGCTCATCACATCAGTGAATAAATAACTAAGGAAGGGCAAACAAGTTAATTATTCACTTCTCTGGCTGCTGATGTTTATACACACACCTCCATACTTCCAGAATGTTATTACAGTCATCTGAATTCCTCAAAAGGATCATGAACAGGAAAGCATTTTGGATTACAGTGCTGATTAAAAAAATGGGAGAGATTGTTACATAAAAGGCACAGCTCACACACAGGTAGGTCCAGCCTTTAACAGGCACTCCCTTAATCACTGACAGAGTGGTGTGCTTCCTCTTCACTTCTACCAACACTGCACTAAGTACACCACTCCCTAGAGACAGCAAATTACAGGCTGTAGCACAGAAAGCCTCAGAGTCTAGACCAAATCCTAACCAATTTATGCTCTTTCATGGCTTTAAAAAAACAGAAAAAAAAATCTGTTTTTCTGATGCTGCTGGCCTTAGTCCACTTGTGTGTTGCCCACCCAACTAGCTGCTGAGGCAGAGGAAGTGCCAAGAGTGGCCCTCTCCCAGAGTCTCTTGGAACCCAGGATGAGGGTAAGGCACCGAGCCTTACAGCGATTGTCGGCGTCGGGAAGAAGAAAAGAGTCAAGAGGGTCCTTTCAGGGTTCCAAGGGTTTATTGGAGGAATGGGTAGGGGGACAACTGGAGTCAAGGGGTGGATACCGAGAAAGGCAGAAAGAATAGCGCTGCACAATGTCAAATACAGGACCTCCCCCGTGGGAGGATACCATACATAGACAATAGGGAGAACTTAGGGGTGTAACAATGGGAGGGACTTCAGATACAATAAACCAATGGGGGAAAACATAGGTGGGGTTCAACATACAGCGTTCAATCATATAACACGGAACTTGTAACTGACTTAGAACTTTCCAGAACAGGTGTGGCCAGGGGGGATTGACAACCAAGTGGGCTTGGGCTAAGGTGATTGACAGGGAAGGGTCTGGAAGAAAAGGTGGGGTTTTGGGGTAATTGACACAACTAAAGCGGGAAGGGGCAACCTGGAACAGACCAACAAAAGGGGTGCAACATAGGGAGAAACCATTCTAATGAAAGGGGAGAACATAGCTATAAAATGGGAAAATAGCAAACCACAGCATCTCCCCCTTTTCTTTTTCACGAAGAAGGTGAGGAGGCACTTGATTCGTACTCTGACGGAACTTCCTTGCTCACCCACCAGTTCGGGTTTGGAACCGCGCTCACTTGATTTACATCCACTGAGAGGGAGATGCTTCGGTAGGGCAACAGAAACACAAAACAAGATGAGCAGAACTAACAAAATGGTTTTTACAACGAAGGCCAGCCATCCTGAGAGTCCCCAGTTCTTGAATAAGTTGTTCAGCCAGTCTTCCGATTCCTGCTTGACGTTGGTTACCTGAAGCTGCTGCATCTTGGAGTGGATGCTGCTGCTCCTCCATGACAAGTTGAAGCAGCAGAGTCCCTCAAATTCCTCGCAGCCGTGGCCATGTGCCAGGAGAAGAAAGTCGATGGTGGCTCTATTCTGTAATGTCGCCTTCCTGGTTATCTCCTCGTCTTCAAGGAGGTCGCTGAGGGCGGTTGATGTAAGGTTTGCTTGTTTAGCAACCTAGAGCCTTGGCCGTGGATATCCAGGGCAAGAATATGGATACCGCAACCCTTTTTGGTTTGGCCCAGTGAAAAATTTCTTCATTGCAATTTTCACCCAAATTCTCTTTTGGATAGCCAATGAATTATTTTTCCACTTCCAATCCACAATTTGAGTTTTGTTGGGCGAAAACAGCATCAACCACCCAATAGTGCATGGCCCTCCGAGAAGGCGAGAGGGGATGCCTGCCCACACTCCGTTTCTGCAGATTAGAAAACCACCTTTCTCCAATTGCAGGGGGTCATCAGTGGAGGCTGGCTACACATGCGAGGTGTTATTGCACCAGCAGGCAGCTTGATACTCCAACTGTTATTGGGTTACAGATGCATAAACTTTGGGGTAATACGGGGGAACGCAGGCGAAATAAACACAATAAAAAGCAGGGGATGAACCCAAAATTTCAAATTCTTGGGTTCTTCTTTTGCTTTGGGAAGGACCTTAATCCATTCCCGCCACAAACGAGGAGGATTTATGACCGGGAAATTGAATGTTTTGGGGACCTTTCGAGCATTGATGTTCTCCTGGATAGTGATCAGTTGTTTAGGGAATTCTTTGGGCTTGAATGGGATCCCCATCAGGTGGGTCGACATGGGGTCATCTGCCGTCGCCATCGACAGGCACATGTGGTCTTGCTTCATGGCCTGCGCAAGAGTAACCCACACATTTTTGCAGGGTTCAGGGATGATCCACTCCTCAGAAGACTGGCTGACACACAGGATGACTAGAAGGTGGAGTATCATCCTGGGCTCAAAGAGGCTAGCCATCTAAAATAAATTGAACACAACACAGATCACTCAAAGATTTCAGTTAATTGGAGAGAAATAAATGGGTTTGGTTCGAGGTCTGGGGCAGAGCTGCCTGACCCATGGGGGGACCCTGTATCTTCTTCCGGGGGTTGCTGGCGACGACGCAGTGCCGGGAAAGTGACCTCTTTCAGGGTTGGCTCTGACTGAGGCATACGCTTGACGAGGTAAGGTCAGACCCACCTCTGAGGGACCCACTTCAACCCGTGGGGCATGGAAACGCAAGCATACCCGCGTCCCCAGGTGACTAACTCGTGTGGACCCTCCATACTGCTGGTGTCCAGGTTCTTCACCATTACGGGAGGGTGTTTTCTCAACCGTAGTGGTGAAGAATTTGCAAACTGCCTCACAATGGGAGGACTTAAGCATTCAAAGGAGCAGTTAAGAAAGTTGATGGTAAAAAGGACTTGATGTAACTTAGAGTGTGGTGAATCCAATTGGGTGTCGCCCTGTTGCTACTCCAGGACTCGCCTGAGCGTTTGGTGTGCACGCTCAACCATGCTGTGACCTGTGGGGGAATATGGGATGCCTGTCTTGTGTTTTATTCCCTGCTTCTGCAGGAACTCCTTGAAGGCCGTGGAAGCAAAGGCCGGACCATTGTCCAACTTCACCTCCTTAGGCATCCCCAACACGGAGAAGGCCTGTACCAGGTGTTTTTGTACGTCTTTGGCCTTCTCTCCTGTGTGGGCAGAGGCAAAGACTGCCTCGGAAAAGGTATCCACACTCACGTGCACATACTTCAACCTGCCAAACTGCGGGATGTGTGTTACGTCTGTTTGCCAAAGCTCACAACTCTCCAGGCTTGGTGATACTTTTGGACCTTTGATGACTGAGGAACACCCACTCCATGATCAAGAGGGGGTCCTTCTGGTCCTGGTCCCACTGGAAAATGAGGCCATGGAGGTGCGACAACTTCCCTAAGACGATGTAACTAAACGGCAAGTTTGGCAGGTAGTGATGGGCTTGCCTCGTTCCCATCGCCCTCTCACCTTTTCCAGAGCATACCTTGCCTCTGGGGTCAATACCCTTGGAGAAATCAGCTCCTCTCCCCCTTCCAAAAAATTGAAAACGGGGGCTAGGTCCTCGGTGGTTAAGCCTAGCCAGGGCCTGGCCCAGTTCAAAGACCCACACAGTTGATGGAGATCTGCTAAGGTCTTTGGATTGTTGTTAATTGCCAATTTCTGCGGTACAACGGTCCGATTTGTAATCTGGAGCCCAAAGTACTTCCATGGGGGCATCCTTCTGGAGCTAGAACCCTGCAGAAATCAGAACACTGATTACTAGGTCGAGGACATGCTGTAACATATTGTCCATGGTGGCACAAGTCAACACGTCATCCATGTAATGAAGGATGACGGCCTCACCCGCTTTCACGTGCGCTGGGGACAGCAATGAGGCCATGTACCATTGACAGATACTGGGGCTGTTTTTCATGCCCTGAGGCAGTACCTGCCAATGGAAGCGCCTCATTGGGGCTTCCTGGTTGGTGGTAGGAACCGAGAAGGCAAACCGTGGGGCATCTTCAGGATCAAGAGGAATTTGGAAAAAGCAATCCTTTATATCAATTACATCTAGATTCCAATTTTGGGTGATGAGGGTGATGGCATTCCTGGTTGTAAAGATCCCATGTCCTCAATCTTTTTGCTAATTTCTCTGAGGTCATGGAGAAGCCGCCACTTGTCCTTCCCCAGCTTCTTGATCACAAAACACTGGAGAATTCCAAGGGTTCTTGGTTGGCATGATGTTTCCTTTTACCAACTGCTCCTCCACGAGCTCACTGAGTGCCTTTAATTTCTTTTTGTTCAGTGGCCACTGATCTACCCAAACCGGTTCATCAGTTAGCCAACTGAATTTCTGGATAGGGCGCTCCACAGTGGCCACTAGCAAAAATCCCATAGGGTTTTCGGGATTTCTATTTTCACTCCCCATTGGGACATGGCATCTCTACCCCACAGGCGGACATTATGGTCCATAACAAATGGGTGAACATTTGCCACATGGCCATTGGGCCCTTCAACTTTAATGATGCTCCTTGACTGCCAAGCCAATTTAGCCCCTCCGACCCCGGCTATTTTCCCAACCACAGGTTGCAATTCCCAATGTGATGGCCATCGGTTGGTAGGGATGATCGTCACATCTGCCCTGTGTCAAAGAGGCCATCGAGGTAGAGGTAATCCTCACCTCAATAGAGTTTGCATCCAGTTATGGGTTTATTCTTGCCTATCACTTCTGCCCAATAGACACAGGGATCCGATGGTTTGGCCACAATGTTGTTCGGCACCGGGATCGCCTGCGCTATTAATTGGCTCTTTGGCAGGAAGTAAGGTGGTTGGACACTGTGCGCAATGAGAAAGGAACCATCCGGACACACAAGCTGGGTCTATGGTATGATTTCAATCTCCAGGGGAGTATGTTTTGTGTCCCCAAGCACAATGTATGTACAGTCGAGCCTGGTGAATAGACCCGGAGACAGGGATCCGACTAATACGCCCCGCCAATCTTGGGTCTTGAACAGTACGTTCTCGGTAAGAGCCAAGCCAAATGGTGGGTGTGGTTCCCACCCCAGCACTGCATGTCTGGTTTGGTTTAAGTCAAGTCCAGCTAAATTTTTATTGTCATATCTGAGATCCCCCCTGAGTCCCCCTGGCAGCCTGCCTCATTTTGGTCCTCACACGAGGCAGGACCACACTCTCCCCCTAGTTTTTTTTTAGCATAGGTGTGGTGTTATTTTGGGCTCCCCCCTGAGGTGGCTCCCTGCTATGTCTGTGTGGACAGGCCTGTGCAATGTACCCGGTATGGTTATAGATAAAACAGTGCAGTGGCCCTGGCTGCTGCTAGTGTTGTGCAGTAGTCACTGCGACGCGGGGTGGTCCTCTAGTCAAAGTTGATGGTACTGCTGGAACCACCGCCCACTGCGCGCAGGCGTCTGTCATAAGATTGAGAGTCGGCTTAGGGTATAACGGTAGAGAACAAATCACTCTTTTGCACACCTCACTGGCATTCATCTGCACCATCTCTTTGATGATTTCCTGCTGTGACTCCTTGTTCTCAACCTAAGCCTCTCTACAAAATCAACGAAAGGCTCTGCCACGCCCTGCTTGATGGTCATATAGTTCAGTCTTGGCTCTTTGCCGGGCATCATTGTGAATGCCCTCTCAGCAGTGGTTTGGACTTTCAAAATCGCAGGCTTAGGAGTTTTTTCTGCCTGTGCCTCCACCTGAGACCACTCACCCTCGCCGCACAAGTGTTGCATCGTTATTGTATTGTTGTCCGCATCATCTGCACAGTTGAAGATTTGCAGAAGCTCAGGAAGGAGGTCCCCAAGCAACCTTTTCCACGTTGCATCCCACAACCTGTACTCGGTTGGGTGAAGTAGACATGAAAACAAATCCTTTAGATCGCTGGCGACCAACACGTTTGAAGAAAAGGTGGCATGTAACAAGCCCTTAAAGTATTTACTTTTTCTACTGAACTCTTTTTGAGCCTTGCAAATCTCCTTTTTATGGGCATATTCGAAAGGGTGCCAATTTGGAATACACCTCTGTCTAGTATACCTAACAGGTGCAGCTGTTAGGGTGGTCCCCTGTTCCGTGTTCCGGATCCTTGCCCTGCCACATCCAGTTTCCAGATTGTGGGAACCAGAAAGAGGGGTGTGGGAACCAGAAATCGGAGGAGGGTAGGTGGGACCATCTGCTGAGAGGGTGGGGTCAATGGAAAAACCACACCCACAATGGGCAGAGCCCACAGATGATGTCATAGACCTAGGAGGAGGTGGAACAACCTTGGTGAGGTCAGGCGAAGGGGAGGAGTAAGGGGCGGGATAAGAGGCGGAGGTTGGGAACAGTATGGGGTTGGGACAAGGGACCAGGGGCGGAGCCAAGGGAAGAGGAAGGGGCGGATTGGAACAGAAAGGATTGTGGGGAGAAGAAGCACAAGAGGGTGGCCATGCCATGTCGTCAATGCCATCTTGTGCCTCCAGGGTCGGGGAGCCATTTTGGGGATCTGGGTCAGGGACAGCAGAGGAACAAGTGGACTGAAATCTTATGGATTTTGGGGTTGACTTTAGTGTCAATTCAGGGGTAGGTGCAGGGGGAGGTTTCAGGGTTGGTTTTCAAGACTTGAGGACAGATTTTGGGATGGCCACAGGGGTACTGGTAGAAGAAACCACTGGGGAGCAACTCGGGGAAAGGGGTTTTAGGTGAGAGGGACTAAAGGAAGGGTCCCTGACAGCAGGCGCCTTGCTGCCAGGGCTATGGCACTGAGGAAACTGTGGGGAGCCAGGCAGGCACTGGCCAGTTTCCACAGCCAGGCTCACCTGCAATTGCTGCCGGGCTGCCCTGCGCAGATATCCCAGTACAGGGGAAGAGGGACAGGAATGAGGAAAGGAGAGGTAGGGGAAACTGGGGAGGTTCGCCGTGGCTTTTCACTCCCTCTCTCCTTTAATACAGACCTTACTAGGAGAAAAAGTCCCAGAAATTTATCCACGGATGTGTTGCCCAGGGCCCTCACACTAGTCAACTTCTGGCCCGCCAAGTCCCAGAACTGAACTGTCTCCAGCTGTGGGGGCGACACTCCGAGGAAGTGAAAAGCAAGCCATCTAACGAACCTGTTCAAACTGCTCTTAGAGAACATTTTCCCCCCACCCACCAGGGTTCCTGCAACTTGGAAATAAACCTCCCGCTGCTGAGCAGACAGCCTAGCGCCCATCTTTCTCTCTCTATTGGTCTTACTCGTCTGTTCAGCCACTCACCCTCCCTCTGCGGCAAAGGGAAACTTAACTAAAGAAAAAGGGCCTGGGGATCAGGAAGAAGGGTGAGGGAGTTATCCGCAGCCAACTACGTGGCCTTTTGGTTTGGGGTCCCTCCCTGGGACAATGCTCCCTGCCCTGAGGTGAGTTCCCCTCTCCCTTTTGGGGAATACTCACCTGTCTGTCGATCACCCGGGGAGAGGTGCCGAGAAGGAAGGTGATCCTCTTGGGCGAAGAGAGTTGCCACCTTCTTCCCCGGGAGCGCTGCCAAATCGGCCTGCTCCAACCGGGGGTAGCCGATGTCCCAAAACCTCCGGATCCTCGAATCCACTGGAGGCACACTGAAGGGTCACCTCGAAGATGGCCCCACATTGGGCGCCAGCTGACGCCGCTGGCCTTAGTCCACTTGTGTGTTGCCCACCCAACTAGCTGCTGAGGCGGAGGAAGTACCAAGAGTGGCCCTCTCCCAGACTCTCTTGGAACCCAGGATGAGGGTAAGGCACCGAGCCTTATAGCGATTGTTGGCGTCGGGAAGAAGAAAAGAGTCAAGAGGGTCCTTTCAGGGTTCCAAGGGTTTATTGGAGGAATGGGTAGGGAGACAAACTGGAGTCAAGGGGTGGATACCGAGAAAGGCAAAAAGAATAGCGCTGCACAATGTCAAATACAGGACCTCCCCCATGGGAGGATACCATACATAGACAATAGGGAGAACTTAGGGGTGTAACAATGGGAGGGACTTCAGATACAATAAACCAATGGGGGAAAACATAGGTGGGGTTCAACATACAGCGTTCAATCATATAACACGGAACTTGTAACTGACTTAGAACTTTCCAGAACAGGTGTGGCCAGGGGGGATTGACAACCAAGTGGGCTTGGGCTAAGGTGATTGACAGGGAAGGGTCTGGAAGAAAAGGTGGGGTTTAGGGGTAATTGACACAACTAAGGCGGGAAGGGGCAACCTGGAACAGACCAACAAAAGGGGTGCAACATAGGGAGAAACCATTCTAATGAAAGGGGAGAACAAAGCTATAACATAAAATAGCAAACCACAACATTTTTCCAGATATAAGTGCTCAAGGTTAGAGTAGATGCATTCGTGCATGTGTTCACAAAGTTGCACTGTAACTTGAGTTACAGCAATCATCCACATTCTTGACCACAATACTACATTAAAAAAAAAATCTCAAACCAATTTATAGAGCTACATGTAGGACAACTGGAATTTCCTGCTCAGACAGATGCTTGGTAGGATCCTGCCCTCACCCACTCAAACCCAGTCACCTCCCTTTACTCTCCTCTCCATTACCTTTCGTTCCCTCCTATCACCTCAACTCCGCCACATTCTGTGCACTAGTGACAAGAGCAGCAGCTCTCTTGGGTCAAGGAGTGCATGACTGAGGGCCATTAAGGTGATGTGAGGCTGGAGCACCTTTCCTATGAAGACAGGCTGAGAGAGCTGAGGCTGTTCTGACTGGAGAAGGCCCGAGGAAGACCTTAGAGCAACCTTTCAGCACCTAAAGTGGTGCTACAAGAGAGCTGGGACTTCTTACAGGGTATGTAGGCCTATTACAAAGGAGGAAAAAGCTTGGCAGAACGTGGCTGGGGAGCCCAGAGGGGAGTGAGTAAGGAGCTGAGGTGAAACAGTTCCAAGCTGCCATAATTTTCTGCTGCAAGAAGTATTTAACTAGCTTTTACTTTTTAAAGAAATGTGAAGTTAGCCTCAAATATTTCTCAAGCAGTATTTTTTTCATGTTCTTCTTCAGATTTTCCTAGCATTCCCAGCAAGTAAAAAAAAAAAGTTGCATACAAATTCTGGACCCAATCTCAATACCTGACATAGAAATAAAAAGATATCCTTTATCCTACTCAGTTGCTCTTTTTTTCTCTTACATCTATGAATTACAGAAAACATTTTCTCCTACAAGGCAACAACATGATCTCACATTCAAGGTTTGAAAAGGGAATGCATGTAATACAGACACAAGTACTGTTTTCTAGGTTACCACCTTAAAAAAAAAAAATCTGCATTTATTTCCAGAAGTATATGAATTCATTTGGCTGTCAAATGGGCAAAACTTAAAAAAACCCCCTCATATTCTTCATATCCTCCCCCATAATTGACTATTTCTGAATCAAAGAAATCATACCTCTGATCAACACAAATAAATGTTGCACGTAAAGTATTCACATTGTCTCTTAAACTGTATTATCCAATATTCTGCATCTCTTTCTTCCCTGCAGGTATTAAAAGCTTCTAAGTGCAGATGAATTAAAAAAAATTGAATAGAATGGAGAATTTTCAGTTTGCTATGCACCACTGCTGAGGACTGCAAAGAGATTACTTCCTTTCAGTTAAGAGAAGAAAGGCACACAATAATCCCAAAAATGAGAGAAATATTTTAATTTAAATAATTGAAACAACATTCCACTGTCTCAATCTTCTTCTCTTGCCTCTATGGGCAGACTAACACTGAAATGATTTAATTTTTTTTACTATGCTTATAAGCTTCAAACTACATACACTAGCAGATTAACACTCAAAGCAATTAATATTCAGTTAAAATTTACTTTCACTGATATTCATCTAAACTTCAGAAAACCATGTGCCAGAATCTAACCCCAATAGGCAGCTAAGCACCACACAGGTGCTCATTCACTCTCCCACTCAGTGGAAAAGGAGAGAGAATAAGGGTAAAAGTGAAAAAACACATGGGCTGTGATAGAAGAGTTTCGGAATTTGGGGATTTTTAAAGGAAAAAATCCATAAGGAGACAGACATAAAAGCAAGGAAAATGAATAATGCAAGAACCCCTAATTGCTCACCAGCAACCCAACAACACTCAGATAGTTCCAAAGTCACAGCAACCTGCTCAACCTTCCACACCCTACCAGCTAAGCATGACGCCACAGGTCTTGAATATCCCTTTGGTCAGTTGGCATCACCTGTTCCAGCTATGTCCACTCTCAACTCCTTGTGTACCCCCAACCTTCCCACTGGTGGGGTGAGAAGCAAAAGAGGGCTTGGCTGAGTGCAAGCCCTGCCCAGCAATAACAAAAATATCCCTGTGTTGTCACCACTCTTTTCAACCAAACATACGGAATGTAATCCCATGCAAATTCTCGAGAAGAATTTTAGCTCTATCCCAGCTGAAATAACTGGATAATAAGCAAAAATCAAATCTTTTTCTTATGGATTCAATCCATTCAACCAAAAGTTTATTTCTCAAATTCTCTGGTTTAGAAGTGGCTTAAGGTTCCTCACTAGGATATTTGAGAACATGATTATTTCCATAAGGAGTATCAGCTCAACTACAAGTACACTAACAAATGGAATATGCTTCAGGGACATACTCTCCAGGCACTGTCTTTTCATCAACCTTACTGGTCATTTTGAACTCTCCTTTGAGCTACAGAGTCCACTAAATCAATGTTTTTACTCAGTATAGTTCCTTCTTCTTTTCCTGAGGCTCGAAGTAGCCTGTGGTCCAAATTCAAGAAGCTTTCAGGCTGGCCCACCACTCATTTAATTTTAAATAATAATATTTGGTTGTGATTTTTTTACCTCTCAGATTATATTTTTTAAAAACCCATGATCATATCCAAATATTCTGATACTGATTCTGAGGCTCTTCGCAAAAGAGGCAAATGATCGCCAGCAAACTAAGAGCAGCTTCCTCCCATTTAAATACTACATTTCTGGTTTGCATTTCCCTGAAAGCCTGCAGTTTTCTATGCAATTTGTGCCACAAATGCAAAACTGAAGTTCTGAATTATTACAGTCTATTAATATTATATTACCTATAACTATTAATTTTACAAATAATTGAATTTCTGCATTTACTGAAGCATTAGTCAACATGCAAGCTAAAAGAAAGAGGTTGATTAGTATTTTGGATATTGTCTGTATACTCCAAATCTCAATTAATGCCCTCCTACAATCATCAGAGACAATTCACAACTCTACCCCAATTATGAAAAAAGTTTTGCCAGACTTGAAATGGAGCAAGTGCTGCCTCTATATAAACAAGTGTGAATTGAAGTATATGTATAAAAGTATCAGTGGTTGCTGTAAAAGAAATGCATTAGATATATTCACAGGACAAGTCATGAAGCAGAGACGAACTTTCTTCAAGTCCAGAACTCCCTGAGTAAGTGGAGTCCAGTCATCACCTTCCATACAGAGGTATCTGAATGGGCAAGTTGCTACAAATGAGCATCTCGAGGCAGTTCCTTACTATCCTTAAACATCCTCCTAGAACTGAAGATCCTGCACAGCTCCCATTCTCTCATCCAGGCTCTTCTGACCAACACAAGGCACAGAATCCCCCTAGGCTGATGTCTGCCATCCGATCACTTCAGCCAAGAAGCCAGAGTTAGGGCGGCTTGCTCTGCCTCATGCAGCTTTGGGTGTTGTTACAATGGCCGGCTGTTACAATGGCTGTCAAAGCTGTAAAGCAGCCTGTATGAACTTAGCTCTGCCAGATCTCCTTTGAAAGTCTGTCTTAATTTTTAAGAAGCTCAGCAGGCTGTTGCATTAGCACTGCTGAGGTGGTACAACTGAGCCATTCTAGTACTGATTTGACTCCACTCTCTGAGGGTCTATCTATTTCACTGCTATACACAACTCCTGCATTATTTCCAGGTTTTTCATACTGACTTGCTCTGACTTTAGCCCAGTTCTCTTTACTTTTGTACATATAACTGTAAATAGTTGGAATGCAGTGTTTTCATTCCCCCTGATGAAAATCCTCAATCCTCTGATCTGATAAACTGACAGCTTTGCCTTACAACTGTAATAATCAGTTTTACAGCTTTTATCTTAACTAATAGCTTCAGCAGAAATTGCACATTAAATCTCGAGAGGGAAGATTAAGCAATTGCAGTACTAAAAGCTTTGAAAGATGAGGACAATGTGTATGCCATGTACTAACCAAGTAATAGCAAGCCCCACCCTCCCATAAAAAGCTACCATTATAACTTTAAGAATAAAAAGACTAACTTCACCAGTAGTCCCTGTAGCAATCTGTTCTGTTAACACAGAACACTATTATGTGCTCCTAATCATCAGGGAAGCTTTTTCATCTCTCTCCTTCCCCAATATCATAAGTTTTTGTATTCTAAAAAGGTGTACCAAACTAAGGGTGCAGAAGTACCAGTTTTTACCTACAGCTTGTCAGAAGACATGCAGAAATTCAGACACCAATTCCCCACCCCCAGATCTATTCTCTCTTCTTATGACTTTCACATCTTGTATTCTTGTTTAAATTCTGATTATAAACTTCCCAGAGGAAGAAACATATCTCTGGAGCTGAAACTCTTCAAACAGAAGCCAATAATCAACAAAATGCCAAGATTTGTCTACACATTAAGCAGAAGAGGCACACTTTTACTTTTGTAAGTGCAGATGACCCCAAAACAGTCTAAGAAACCAGAACAACTGCTTCCTTCCCTCCTGATAAACACAGCAACTAGAAATGACGAAAGAATCCCAAGGTGCAGGCCCTGGAATCTCCTACATGATGGAGAGCTATAATTCATTAGACCAGATGACCCAAAGATATGTTTCTGCATTGCTGTCTACCATCTTATATAATTGTCTTTATTAAAGCAAGTTAACCCAAAACATGTAATCAAATCCTATCCACTATGAGAAGTAGTAAAAGCAATTTTTAGGTCTTTTTTTTTCAAGTTTGGAGGCTTTTTGTTTTGTTGTTGGTTTTGTTTTCCTGAAGAACAATGAGGTCTCAGCACTTCAAACTCTTCTTCTTTCATAAACTTAATTCTTTATCTTGTATATAAGGGTAACAAGAGCCTCTGATCCAATCAACAGACAGGAGAGCTCACCTGAAATGTCATGAAACAGAATCTGAGGTGACTCACATACACCTGTGAAGAACTAAGATCATTCTCAAAAACAGAAGCATGAGATATTATTGCCAAGTAGGAATAAACAACTGAGGGAATTTAACTAAAGGGGGAACAATTGCCAATGTTCAGCTGAAGCAGAAGGGCAGTGAAGGATTATAGAGGAACCACAACAGACAAAAGTCAAGCCATTGCTTCCCTCTGTTTTGGCATAGAGCTGTGTTAGAGTGAAAAACCATAAGACAGGAAAAGTAACCCCCGTATCCTGACCAACAATGTAAATCAGATCTTACTATCTGCATATAGTTTTTAAATATCTTGCTTCAAAAAAGATCACTGTTTTCCCTGACACATGGAAACAACACATGGAAATGACGTAAGGGAAATGCTTCTACCAGTAAGGACATTGTATCCCTCACAGATTGCCTGGGGAGGCTGAAGAATATCCATCAGAAACACAGCCCACTCAAACAAACATCTAGTGAAGAATCACTGGGAGGAAGGGCTGGGAAGAAGAAAAGCCAGACAAGGTAACTGTCTGAGGTCCTTACCAGCTCCACAGTCATTTCCCGAACCAAAGCTCCAGAATTTCAGATATTTATTCTGCCCCTGGGCTGGAATCACAGTTCTACATACCTACTTTTGGATGGAGTGGAAAATCTGTGGGCTTTTTCCTCCAAACCGCTGGTGCTACAACATGAGCTACCTGTAACTATTTGCTTGTTTTCACATAGAAGAGAAATCACAATTAATTTTTATTACTTTTACACTTATTTTTTCTTTAAAGATCTAGTCAACATATGAAGTTGACTGTAGCACCACCAGAACAAAAGGCAGATTTTGCTATTCTTTAAAATCACCTGGGGGAGGGAAACATCTCTTGAATGTTTTGGAACATTCTGACACTAAGCTGACATGATAGGACACTTTGGTATAACCAATTATCACTAATCTCCTGAGCAATAATCCACAATCTACCTTCAGGATCAGAACCATTTCTCTGTATTACACTTTTCTATACAATCAACTAGTGGCATCATTTAAATCTCAAATTTGTTATCACCTTGAATTTGCTTTTCCCTTTTTGCTTCTAGCAGAGAGATACTGACAATGTTACAGCAATACATAAAAATCACAAGGGACTTCAGAATCTGAACAACCACAAACTTTTCAGGCCCTGTTTTAAAAATTGTTCTGGAATTCTCTCTGCTTCCACAGTCACATATTTAGTTACCTGAAATGCTGCATAAGGATTTAGCATTTAAAAAAAAAATCACACTTGAAATTAATCTAATTTGAAAAGCTGTTTTTAAAGTACTTAGAATGATTAATACCATTGGCAGCAGAATTTATAAATATTTTTTTCCCCACCACAACACATGAGCATTTAGGAATTTACATGACCATCCACTCTGTCATCCTTGCACAGTATTGCACTCATTACTATAAGCTCATCAATAATTACCGCAATTTCCCACATAAATAAGTCATAGCCCTGCTCCACACAAACAAACAGCCAGGTGTGGCCTGCGTGACAATTAAGGTTCTTGTAAAAACTACTCCATTTTGCACCTTGACAACTCAGATAACTGCCCCCGTATTAAATGTGCACAGTACCACTACAAGCGCTTTCAGTGCATTCCCCTGATAAACTGCACAGGGTGTTTTGTTTGAGTCAAGGCTATCAAAACCACAGAAGCTGAAGTTCCAAACACTGTTTCAGATCAGAGTGTCCTTTAGGGACAATCACAGTATCCCCTGTCCACGGTGTTCTGAACAGAACATCAGAAGGCTGAGATGAGCTCATTGTCCTTCTGGGTTTAGCTCTGCTTATTCCATATTTGAAGTTGTTTCTGTAACTTGAGCGTTTATTTCACTGTATTAACTGAAATCCTTAAAAACATTTTCCAACTGAAATAAATGCAAAGTAGCCCTTTGGAACCTGTCAAAATACACTACTAAACATGCTACTAATGAAGCAGACTCTACTCGACTTATAAACCTATCCACTAAAATACAGGGGTGTTATTACTGTATCAGTGAATGAATTAATTAGAACAAATTTGTCCCTCAAAATTGGGTCAAAATGCTATTCAGATGTATTAGGACAAGCCTTGATGGAATGGTAGGCTTTACAGTCACACTTTCAAATGACATCCACACCTCCAATTACGTCAGATGCCAAATGAACACGACACCCTGCAAACCACCTTTCTGCCCCCAAAACAGCCCCTACTTACAATGTTTGTGGAAGTCATCCAATGCATCCTGAGTGTTTTTCACTTGCTATGCTAAACTGCTTTTGCAAAAGCACACATCTTCATAGGATCAGCTACCTTAACAAGGCAGCAATTAATAAATATTTCTTATTTTGATGAGGCTTTGTTCTGTCAAGAACTCTTACTACACTACACTGCAATTAACTCTATCAGCAAAGGAAAATTTTAAAACAGCCTAGTTCACAGAAGTTTCCTGATCCTGTATTTTAATGCAACTTCAAAATAAGGACTTTTGTGAACAACTTTTTTCCAGACTTCTTCCTTCTTAGTGGGTGAGAGAAAAACCAATTCTGTGAGAGTCTGGCTCAGCTACAAGTAAACTTAGTTTATTACATACATTTGCTTGCACAATTTTAAATAAGCATACTTGTCCAATGAAGTTTCAACCCATGAAGTACGTATTCTTCATTTTTTAGTTAAAGAGAACGCTAACCACTGCCACCACTCTTCATTGCTACAGTACACATTTTTTTCTAGATAGCATGGCAAAAAAATCCAATCAAATGTCATTCTCCTAAACTGCTTAACTGCGTGCACAGACAAATCCAAATCAAGAACTACACTGAAAAAAAGGAAGTGCTGAATGCTACAGTGAAGAAAAATGACCTAAACACAGTCTCTAAGCTTTCAAACACATCCTATAAAGCATACAGCCTCTAAACTTATAATAAACTTTCTAAGTTTTCACGCACCATGGAGATTCACACGCTATGTAACTCACATGTTCCAGTGTTAATTCACCAGCAGTACCCAGTAAAGCCCATGTGCAGTGCAGGGCATCCTGAGAACGCTCGGCTCCACCACAGCCAACACTGCTCCCCACAAGCGCTTCAAGGGAACTTTTAGAGGTGCAGTGGAAGGTGCTGTTCTCCTCCAGGCGCAAACCCCATCCTGAGCATTGTAACTACAAGTTAATTTCACTCATGCGGAAGAAAAGGCACATCAACTAGAAGCACTGACAAACCTCCCCTGGATTCTGGGCCCAAAGCACGTTCTTCCTGACCCTATGTTTGGGGGGTTGCCCTGCTGGCTCGGACCTCCTCTCCTCAAGCAGAGAAAGAAGTGTGAGTGCTCCACAACCTCGCTGAAGCGATGTCAGCGATGTCACTTCTCCAGAGACTCTGCTCACACCCTAGGGTGCTTGGCTGGCACAAGGCAGACCCCGCTGAGGGACCTCCCCTTCCCCCGGCGTACTGAGTCACCGCCACGGTGTCGTCCCCAAACAAACGAGAACAAACCAAACCAAAACAACAACAGAGAAAGGAAATCAACTGCAAGCCCTTTGCTCCCGAAGGCCTGACCGTGTTTGCTCTATCGCTGCGCGCCCCGCCGGCTTCCCCGCACCCACAAACGGCCCCGGCCCCTCACGGACGGGCACCACTCGCAGGGCCACCACGGCCCGCCCGCCGTGCCCTCTTGACCCACCGGCTGAGGTCCCCGCCCTCGGCCGCAGGCCTGTCTTGGAGGGAAGGAGCAAGGTCGCTACTCCACAGCACAAACGACAACCCCCACGACTGCCGCCGATGCTGCCCAGTGCCCAGGGCCTCGCCGGCCCCCTTTTCGGGCGCCCGCGGAGCCGGGCCGGCCCCGAGCCGCACTCACCCCGCCCGCGCCCGCCGCCACCGCCTCCCGCCCGCCGCCGCGGCCAATCCCGCCGCCAGCAGCGCCCGCGCCGGCCAATCACGAGGCCGGGCGGAGGGCAGCGACCAATCCCGAATGGGGAGCGGGGCCTGGGAGCGGGGCCTGGGCGGGGGCGGTGCGGACCCCGGGCCGGGCCGCCAATGGCGGAGGTGCTGCCCCTGGAGCGCCCCAGGACGGGTCTCAGCCGGTAAATCCTGCTGCTTTTAAGCACTGCCTTACAGGGTTTGTCGTGGTTTAACCCCGGTTGCGGCCCGGTACCAGGCAGCCGCTCCCTCACTCCCCACCAGCAGGACTGGGGGAAAAAACTGAAAGGGTGAAAACTACAGAAGTTTAATAGGGAAAGCAAAATCCACGCACATAAGCAAAGCAACACAAGGCATGAATTCCCTGCTTCCCATGGTTGAGCAGGTGTCCAGCCATTTCCAGCGGAGCAGGGCCCCATCACACTAACAGTGACTTGGGAGGACAAACATCGTCAGTCCAAACATTCCCCCTTCCTCCTTCCTCCCCACACTTCATACACTGAGCCTGATGTCACAACATCTGGAACATCTCTTCGGGGAGATCAGTTTGGGGTCACCTGTCCTGGCTGTGTCCCCAGCCACCCGCACAACCCAGCCTTCTCACCGGCATGAAAAGCAGGGAAGGCCTTGGCTCTGTGCAGTTACTGCTCAGCAATAACAAAAACATTTCTGAATTATCAACTCTGTGTTCAGCACAAAACCAAAACACAACCCAATACTAGACGCTGTGAAGAAAACTACCCCAACCCGAGTGAAAACCAGCACAGACTTACTATTTTTATTAATACTAGTCGTTTGTCAAGGGAATCTCTCAATAGCAACTTTGTGTGGAATATTTCAACTAGGATAAGCTCACATTTATTTACACTCTTATTAGCACAAGCATTCCTACACTCTGTTTCAATAACAGAGTCAGTTCTTGGAAAATAGAAAAAGAAAAAAATAATTAGATGATGGCACCCTAACCTGCTTCCATCTACAGCAAAACTTTTTTTGGCAGTTCAGTATTACCATGTTGGGTACACTCTAAATGGTTAGGAATTATTAATTTATGAACACCAATATCTACCTATTGAAACATGACAACCATGAAAGAGAACAAACTTCATCTCCAAAGAAGAAAACAAGTGAACACTGGGCCTAAAGAAATGTGATTTCTATGAATGTAGCCCATAATTGAGCTGCCATTCAGTAAAAAGAGTCCAAGAATCAAACTCCTCCCTTCTTCCCATACATTATCCGTTCCGTTCTCATTTTTAGTCATTTTGCTCATCTGTGTTTTCGGTCATTATTTTTCATGTCCCTCCAGTTTAAATGAGAGAAGTGACAGGACACACTGCAGCTAATTTCTACGTTCTAATACCTTGGCCAGTATATGCAATGCCAGCTGCCAGCCACGAAGCCTCCTAAATGGCTAAAAGGGGAGTTCATGTTTCACAGAAGTCCTGACTTCATTTTCTTTCTCCTGTACATAGGTGCTATAATTTTTTTCAGTACTTACAAAAATCTAAGTGTGTTGAAGATGGTCACCTGACTAACAGCGATGAAGAAAAAGCAGAGGCATTAAATGATTTTTATTTTTTTTTGCTTCAGACTTTAGTAAACTGACAGGCGTTATGTTATGTTATGTTATGTTATGTTATGTTATGTTATGTTATGTTATGTTATGTTATGTTATGTTATGTTATATCAGGTGAATGTTCACAAGTCTATGGAGTCTGGTGGGATTCATCATGGGATACTGATAGAACTGGTGAATGTTATGGCATGACCTCTCTTGATCATCTAAAAGGTCTTGGGAGACTAGGGTGGTCCCCACTGCCTGGAAGTTGCCTGTGTTTTTTTCAATTTACCCAAAAGGGTGTGAGGGAGGACCCAGGGAATGACAGACCTGTGGGTCTAACCTCAGGACTTGGGAAAAGTATGGAGAAGAACATATTGGGTACCACTGAAAGACATTCAAAGAACAATGCAATGTTCAGGCACAGTCAACATGGATTCAGAAAGGGAAAGTCCCGCTTAACTGATTTTTACCCTTCTATGCTGAGGTCACCTGCCCAGAGGATGATGGGAAGGCTTCGTCCAAAGTGCATGTTCGTTTTTTTTAATTTTAATAAGGCTTTTGACACTGTCCTTCACAACATCCTTTGGACAAGTTGTCCAACTGTGCAATGAGAAGGTACAAACTGCGCTGGGTGAAGGACGGGGATCAAAGGTTGTTGTGAATGTGTCTGACTGGCTGTTGGTGCTGTTCCTCAAGGCTCACTGCTAGAACCAGTTTTGTTCCATATATTTATCAATTATTTGGATGCAGGAATTGATAGATTTGCTGACGTAACTGAACTGAGACCCTGGGATTAAGTAGCACCAGGCGCAAGCCTGAACTGGGAGAGGATTGGCCGAGCAGCAGCTCTGCAGAAAGGGGTCTGGGGGTGCTGGTGGACAGCAGGCTCCAGCTCAGTCAGCAGGACGGGAAACCCCATCCTGAGATTCATCAGACACAGCACAGCCCAACAGCCAACAGTGGGGATTATCCTGCTGTATTCACTGTTTGTGAGGCCTATTCTATTCTATTCTATTCTATTCTATTCTATTCTATTCTATTCTATTCTATTCTATTCTATTCTATTCTATTCTATTTTATAGTTCCTTTTTTTTCCTAAAATTACTTTTGCTAGAAAAAGCTGATGGTTCAAAACCATTAGGGAGGAGTGATTACAGGCATGTATGCAGACAGACTTATGGAAAGGCAAGCCCAATTCAGATAATTTGAGACAATGTTGTGAATTATTTAAAAAGATCAAGATTGCTTAGTGTTTGTAGACTAGCTCTACTATTAGTAAAGCCTAAATCCCTCAGCAACAGAGGATACAGCTTTTCAACTTTGGCTTATATTGAAAAACATCCTCATAAGGAATCAACCCCCACACCCACAGACATAAAAGGAAACAGGAGAAATGAGGCCTTAAAGGTTAAAATGACCCTCTGTGAATTCTCATCGTGGTGCATCAACTCATCATTCCATGGCAATACAAGAAGTTTTGGCTGAAAATGTCCATCTAAATAGAGGAATGCTACTACTGTGCAAACATCTTGCTTTTGTATCTTTAGCTGAGGAAAAAGTGGGAATTCTTTCTGAAGACTTGTTTTGCTGATTGATGGTTATGCTCCAGTAAAAACAAAATACAAAAGTCCATTAAGTCTTTTATAATGAATTTTTAATGGTTGCATAAGACCCCTCTAAGGAAACTGATGCATCCATGCTATCATTCATGTTCTATTCAAAGGACTAAATAAACACATAAATAGAAAAATCTGTGCAGGTAAGCATTTAGTATTTCTTAACTTTTAAAATCTTACAGCATTCTGACCATGTGGTTCTTTCCTGAGGAAACCAAACTGTACCTTCTCATACTGATGCTGCACCCAGAAAGAGCATACAGAATACTGTATCAAGATCACTTTATCAAGGATTAAAGCCTCTTTTTCGAACCCTAAATTATTATGCTTTATAATGAGAGAAAAAATTTTGATTATCAAGTCCATCCTTCCTCACAGAGGATTTCAAAGAAAACTGTGACAGAGTACTGAAAGGCAGATACGAAAATATAATTTCTGTAAAAAAATTCTATTGTAAACCATCAACTGTCATGCCTATGTGCTTTCTTGATGTGTTCCATTTTCTCTGCAGAAATTTTGTCCAGTAATTTTCAAGAATTTTATTTTTATTTTTTTTCAGGTGCTTGGTATTCCTACAGTGTGCTTGAATAGCAGCTTCAATTGGAGTTGGTGTTCTATGTTAGGAATGTCGTACAGCTGGTTATTTCAGGATATTTCTGAGCAAACAAGATACTATGTGTACTTCACAGTAGAGCAAATGTTTCTTAGAAGCATGAGAATTATTGTATGTACACACTAAAAACGATTTATTTAAGTACAGTTACTCAGAAGCATTTCCCAAACTCTGAAATTGCAGCACAAGAAGCTGTAAAAGCACCAGAAACAAATTCAGAGCTGCAAATGAAATCTCGTCTCCAGAAAATTCAGATGGCTATAAGTTTAGGAAAGCATATTGTGTTCCAGTTTAAAACATAGGTAATGTAAATATAATCTAATGTGACACAAGAACAAGGAAACATTCAGTTTAATAACGTAAAGGTCGAAAAATTTTAACTGGTTAAAATAATTTTGCTGACATATTGTAAAATTAGCCAAGGGGTATTTCTGCAAGGAAGCATCGCTTAAAAATTGTGTTATTTAAAAATATGATTAAGAACAAATGTCTAGAAGAATATAAGGTATACTTTGCAAATTATAGAAATAATGTCAACATCTAGGTTTACATTAGTATAAAGAAAAAATGCATACCAACAATTAGGAAGGAATTATTATAAATCTATGTCCAGAATTTTAGATTTTGAAGTATTTTTAATTGATTAAGAAGACTATTTCTTCATGACTGGATTATTTCCTGCCCTTGTACTTCAGAGTACTTCCCCAAGGTCCTTTTATTCCTGTTGCTCTAGAAAAGACTTAACAAGATTATTCTCTTTTTCATTCACTATGGCAATTTCTATGTAACAAAACATTAATTTCTGTATTTAAATCAATTAAATAGTCCTGCAAATACACAGATTCTAAACTGGCTAATAAAAATGATTTTTCTGTCTTACAGCTATAATCACTTCCTTTGCATGGCACTAGGACTCAGCCTACTGAGTTGCTAAACAAACTATCTACCATTTCAGACCCTTTTACACTTCCAAAAACAAAGCAAAACAAAAATATAACAAATGAAATATTGCTTTATTCCAGGTAACATTATCCAGATAATCCACTTGGACGCTAAAACAAAACTATAAGATATAACATATTGCTCTGATGATCCTCATTTGTGCTGGACATTTAAACCAGGTATGAAAGAATAACAATATTTAAATGATTGCTTTACTGGTAACATATGGTTGTTATTCATAGTAATTACTACCTGGTTAATAAATGTGTATTATAGAATAGAATAGAATAGGATAGAATAGAATAGAATAGAATAGAATAGAATAGAATAGAATAGAATAGGAATAGAATTTTCAGTCGTAAGGGACATAAAATGATTATCCAGTCCAATTGCCTGACCCGTTCAGGCTTGACCAATAGGTAAAGTGTGTTATGAAGGGTATTGCACAAATACCTGTTAAACTATGGATTACAGACTCAGACATGATCCTATCATCCAGACCTCCTAAAATACCAGTTGATAAGGCTTAGCAAAACCTGAGCTCTGCAGGATAACTCAGACTAGTAAATGAAATACTAACTAACAAAAATTCCCAAGGCAACCATAGTAAATTAAAGTTTCATTAAAGAGACAAAATAGTCTACATATATTTGTAACTCACATTAATATATCAGGATATGCACAGACTATTAAGTATGAAAAAATTATTGCATGCAATCTCTCTAGCTCTAAAAGTACTTTCTAGATAAAACTCTTTGTAATTTGAATTCCTACCATAGTCTCCAATTAATTCAATTAATTTGGCAGTGATATGTTGAATCAAAGAACAGATCCTAGCAACCAGGGTCTAAAAACCATGTATTAAGAACCCAACAAAGCACTCCCACAAAACCTTCCAGAATTCCACAAAAAGCTGCTACGCAAACAAGTACTCTACTGGTTCTAGATCTGAGGCTCTCTTAATCAATATACAAATATATATCCTGTTAATCAATCAAGACAGCACACATTAGGATTACAGTTCAAAGGGCTATAGTCAGGAAAATGTTTCTCATCAGAGAGGCACTCAAAGAGGTACAGAAGTCCTACGCACAGACAAGTCAAAGGTTTCCTTATGGTTGTGGAAATCTCACCCTATACCTCCTTCCTAAATGACAGGACTTTAAACAGAAGCAGCCAGCTTTTTCTGTCATGAACGAAAGAATGTTAAAAGACAACTAATTGCTTTTATGCTTCTTCATGTACTGTAGCAGCTACAGCTGTTCCTTCAAACTTGCAACATCCTAGGCACAAAACACCCATTAAAACTAGTTGGAAAGATCCAACAAAAATGGGTAAAATAAGAGCTTGTAGCTGTGCAAGACTGCTCCCCTCTTCCAAATCTCTTGGGTGTGTCAGTGTGATACTATAACACAGTAAAATAGTGACACTGCATCCTGCAGGCACTCTGAGAGAAATGAAAACTGCCACAGTGATTGATTTGGCTTGCCAGCCAAAAAGAATGAAGAGATTCTAGGATTCGTTTATAAATATATAGCAAAATGTTTCAGCCACTAGTTTCAAAACTCTGTATTCTGGCCATTTATAGTAAGTGAGCCAGCTTAATTGGAAGCTCTAACAACTGTTCCAAAATGGTTAACTTTTGCTTTTCAGAATAGAATTATATTTTTTTTTTGTACCAAAGCCCACAGCAGCTGAAGCAATTCTGTCATTATTTTCTGAGGCTGACTGAAGTACAGCATGTGTGTATAGACATACATGTATGTATGTGTGTTAGGTCTTCAAATTTTGGCACCAAGTCAAATTTGTCAGGTCTGTGACTGTGAATATCTTCTGGTATTTAGTTGACAGAGCGAGGAAGTTGAAGTGAAGGGTGAAGAGCTGTTAGAGGCCAAGGTGGTCTAGGCACAGTCCTGGACCTTCCCCTGTTTGGCCCAGAAGCTGGACCCTTGGGATGAACTGCGTCTGACTGGGATCATCTGCTCTTCACCTTAATTCTGAACTCTGTGATTTTGTCAGTGAGGTCACTGCTCCCAGCTTGCTCCAGTGACTTGCTGTCACACTTGGCTCCTGGCTTGCCTTCCTTCCCAGAGCAGTCAAGCCTAACTCTGCCAAATTCAACTCTGAGAAACTGATATGTCAAAAAGAAACAATTTTGGAGTTTAAGGCTAGCAATGGTTTCTTGAGAGAGGGATCTCAAAGCCTGAGAGATATGCTACAGGTTTAATGCATTAGGACCCAGGTAAGTTAAGAGGTCTGCCATTCTGTCATTCGTATCATGGTAATGATTAAATTTAAAAATAAATCCTGGCCTACTCAAGGACAAAGAGACAAAATTTTGGTATGCTCCTCAAAAGCTCAGCTAAAGTGCCTTCTGAATTTTCTTGCATAAGGATTTCTGCTGCTCAGAGAAGATAAAGATTGCTGTTCCAAGCTTGGGAAAGATAAAGATTACCTTCTCAACCAGTCATAATGAAAATCATTCTTGTGTCTCAGGATCTTCAGTCCTCCAGCTTGGCCTTTTAGCAAAATCCATCATGGGAGTTTGTCTTAGCTTATTAATCTGACAGATGTATTTATAAATATTGAACTAAATTCTGCTTTTAGGTGCAGAAGTACAGGTTCAAGAATAGACAACATTGATGCATTTTTACTTCTGACTGCATTTCTAGCAAAGGCAGTATGACCCTGGGAGTTATATTCATGTAATTGACAGTAAAGTTTGAACTACTGTATTTCTTTCAAGCTCCAAATTTCCCTTTCCCTTTTTTTTTCCCACATACTTGAATATACAAATAATCAAGCCACTCCCTTCTCCTTCTTGAAATAATGGGATATCTTTCTTGAGAGAAGGGAGACTAATGCATTAAGGCATTCTTTTGTTTACTAGGTTCTATGGGTGAAGAAGACTTGATCCTTAAATGGAAGTGAGTTGTATAGCTGCTACAAGCATATCTTTCAAACCTTTGTACGCTATATTTATACAGAAAGTACTACAAAATGTCCCTATATTTTAAAACGGTGTGCTTTTTTTCTCCCCCTGTGAGGATATGTGTTTACATCCACAGAGAATCGTTGGTTTATTTTTTTTTATGAGTGAACTGGGATTTTTTCCATCTTCAGCTACTGAAGTTGAAGAATCTGCATCCAGCACACTGACACCACTTTGTAGGGCTGTGAATCTTTCACTTCTTCAGTATACTTTTCCTTACTGAATCTAGGTGATTAAAGAACTTTAAAAAGTTAAGAACTTTTAAATCGTATCTGCAATCACATGTAGAAAAAGAGTAATAAAGTTATTTTAGATGATAAATCCATATATGGTGATCTTACCTGTAGGTATTGTGGTTAAGGTTTTCCAAAGGACTCAAGAGAGGTGTGTGCATCCTTCCCCCCAAAAGAGTAGCTTTTTTTTACATTTAGTAGATTTTGTTCTCTCATACCTTTTAGTATGTTTTTCCTCAAACTCAAGACCAAATCTTTATAAGTTGTTCTCTGCAGGTAGTGCTATAGTGAGTTTTCATGTGAATAGCTAAGAAGGAATTTAGGTCTCACTATAATTACACATCCTGAAATTATGGAGCCTCAACTCGTACCAGCCTAGTGAAACTAGAACTGCTGCCTAACACTAATAACATGTCATATCTGCAGTTTGGTTTCCTAATTAATCCGATTGTCTGTCTGCCTCAGAGTTTTTTTCAAAGGCAAAGAGTAGAACAGGCTTTGCTGTGAAAACATGCAGTCCACAGTCCATGTGGAATAACTCCTTTGTTTGTTTAGCTTCAGTTCTTTCATCCACAGGAGGCCTGACCCATCAGTTCTTCTCTTCATAGCACAACTGATTTAAGCATGGTACAAACAATATAATTAACAGAGGAACTGAAAATTCAGAATGGAAACTTCCCAGATTGAATAAGATGGAATAAAGCATTTGCTAGAGTTTGATTTTTCAGCAACCAGAACCTAGGAGTTATTATAGGAATTATCTTGCTAGTTATCTTCATTCTGTTTCAATAACAGCACCTGCAAGATCTTATTGATATAACTAGCAAACCAGATGGCAACTTTGCTAAATTTTTTGGGGAAAAAAGTGATTGATTTTTTTATTCAGTCATTGTGTAGGATAACTGGAGAATATTAAGTTGGATATAGATATTGACCTATATTAAATCAAGCCACCTTGTTATGTTTGATGATAATCTACTATGTTATTGATTGCTACATACTTCCGATCCTCTAGAATCTGCTGGCTGTGTTCATATATTTTATGTGTAAAACATCACGAGATCATTGGCAGAATCTAAAAGTTATGCATGGCTTCTGCAACCCTCACAGATCATGCTGGGAAAGCCAAGTCTGTTTTGTTTATTCTGTTACACGCTTCGAGCTAATTTGTTTCCTGGCAAAGAAAATGGCATATATAAACAGTCTGAATTTTCTTTATTTATTGAGCTCATAATCTTCCTGGGCCAGTCAGATTGCTTTTTCAAACTCAGCCAGTTAATAACTATACAAACCACAGTTATCTGACTTGAAACAATTGCTGTAATGTGCAAAATTATGCCAAACTTTCTTCATCCTTTTTTACTGCTTCTGTACACTTTCAAATATACTGTGTTGATTTTCCCAGTAACAGTATTTTAATGTATCATCCAGGAAATAAACAGTGAAAGAATGTTTTGACTGCAGCGACATCTCATCTAATTTTAAAGTGGAAAAGTCTACCAATAACCATTCTACTCTTTTATGAGAATGTTAGTTTAGGTATTTTCTGTGTATGTAGGCATGGAAAAGGTACCAGTCAGGTCTGATTAAGGTCTGTCCTGTACCAAAGGACGTGTTTAAAGAGGCAAGATTCAGACCTTTGTGACCCAGAGATGACATTAAAGAATGAGATCCGATAATATCAGTTCATATGTAAACAGAAGAGAAATATGGCGGAAGTAATCTGGCTCTCTGCCTTAAGAAACAGGCTTTATGGAGAAAGTCATCAACAAATCACACAGAAGGCTGGTTTGCAGAATCTCCCAAATCTTATCTCTTATGTTAAAATAAATAATGGACAATATAATGACATTATTATATGCAGATAATCTACAGATTTTAGGACCTCATTGTTCAAAGTGAACATAGGAAACAGTGAAGCCAGCTATTACAAGGAGAGTTAAAATACAGTGAAGTCTCTCAGAACACTTGCAGACATCAACAATTAAATCTGGAGTGTCATTAATTTGAGCAGTATTTCATGGAAGAAACCCTGGTGATCTATTCTGCTTATGAAGAGTCTTTGGAATTCCTTTCAGCAAGAGCTTATACAGCTAAAAAAAGTGAGTGAGTAAAGACTCTGAATGGTTTGCAAACCAGTGTATATTTCCAGCTTTTAGGGCCTTTCTCATATAAAAATTTAAAATAACACCATGCTGTTGGAACAAAAAAAAAAGTTAAATGCTGAATTCCAAGACGGAATTTCTCCAGTTTGCCTTATGAAACAGTTACCTTATATTATACATTTCTAAATGCATTTTTTCTTAAATACAGACATTTCTGTGGAGGCATTAATTCTGAAAACTGATATTTAAGAAGAGAGAGAGAGAATTTTTAAGCCTCTCTGCCCTGCATTTCCTTTTCCTGTATGAATATGCAAACATCATAGGACAATGTGAATACTTAATATCTATTATAACCTGGTTTATGTTTTCTGCTGTTTCAGACAAAAGGAAACATAAATGTTTGTCCAAGCACTGAAGAACTTGTATTGTAAAGGTGAGGAGCCAAGAGAGAGGCATTCTTACAGTACAAGAGAAGAATGTCAGCTGGCAATTGGCCACATACGCTCAGCATAAAATTTTAGAAATGGAAGAGTTTTTTTCAAAGGATTCAGTATGCAATGCATTCCTACAACTTAACACTAATGGTCAGCTAGCCTCCTGTGCACTTCAGTCCAAATTGCAGCCAATTATTGTGCTGAAAGTCTATCTCCCCACTTAGAGCAGAGATCTATAGAGGATCAAGGGGTGAATTGCACTGCTGTCTAATGGCCTGTTAGCAAGTTATGTCAAGGTTTCCAGCAGAGTTCCCATATACACTTTATCCCTGCCATTAACAAGAAGGAATGCTAATACTAAAGGATAAGTCTAAGGATCTGACACAGCCTATGGACTATCACAATGCTCCAAAGCACCCAGCTATAAAATAAGACAAAACTGTGAGGTTTTGGTCGCAGGTGAAGATGCTTAGTAGCAGATCTAGATCTTAGTCCTTGAGCTGCAGAGGTGCAGGCCTGTGGGCTGCCCCTGAGACCCATTGTCAGAGGCGGTGGCTGCTGTGAAATGGTTGACATCATCAGCTCCAGGAGGAAACCACCACAATCTGAAGAACACGGCTTGGATCCAGTTGCAGCTCGCAGGAGAAAAAGAGGGCCAGCTCTTGCTGAGTTCCCAGCCACAGCACCTGTTTTGGTGCCTCAACCTCGAGCTGCAGCTGCTGCCACAGATGTTTTTCCGGCCCAATACTGCTGAGACCCTGCCGCCCTCGGGCTCGGGCCCCGCCTGCAGCGGGGACGTGTTTCCCGGTGCCGAGTGAGGAAAGCAGAGGCCTGTCCCGGCAGCAGCTCCCCGCCGCCGGTGTTCCCGGAATTCCCGGGGCGCACGGCCCGCGCCCCGCCCCTCCCCGGCAGTGCCCCCGCACGGCCGCCAGGTGGCGCCGCGCCGCTGCCGTGAGGCGGCGGGGCGGCCCCGGCAGGCCCGGGCCGGGCGGCGGGCGCGGACAGCCTTCATTAAATAATTAATGAAACGGGTAAGTGGAGGCGTGACAGCTAGCCACATAAATGAATAAGTAGATGAACAAGGATCGGACTGTCTTTTGTAAGGCGCGTCTCTTCCTTCTTGCCTCAGTGAAGTTTTTCTTGCTTTCAGACAAGTGCATGTTGTGTTTCTGGAAGTGCTGGTTCGGACACAAAGGCAGGAAAAATTAGTTGTTTAAGGGAGAAAGTTGTGTTCCCTGCCGTGGCAGGACATCACGCCCAGGGACACTTCACATGCACAAATGGAGGAGCTGTGGAAGGTGTGGGGCGTCACCTGTGCAGCCCTCGCATGAATTATTTTGGTGATTGTGTTTGATAACACTTATGTACCATTTCAGTTTCTTCAGGGGTGGGATTTGGGAAACATAATTTAATCTATATTTTTCAGAATATGGAAAGTATCCAAATCATTATGGCACAAGCACCTTAATGTGCTGCGGTTTCACGATACTATGGTGATTTAGCTACCTTTTTTTTAACGTCTGGAGAGGATACAAATACCATAGCTAACAGCCGACTCCTGCTATGTCACAACAGAAAGAGGATTACACGTACAGATTACAGCTCTTAGGAGGCCATGGAAATATCTAACACAAGCAGTTTACATCAGAACTGGAACTGCTGTTGAAGAACAAAGTGTTTGGACAAGTACCTGACTTTCACAGGATTCACATCTGCAAGAGATGAAACACAACATGGAGAGGAAGCCCACAAAATGTGTGGCTGTATGGATATGTGTATTGCTGAGCTAGCAAAAGCAGAAACAATAGTGCATGATGTCACTTCTTATCTCTAGGGCCTTTGTGATAATCCACTGCTGCCGTTGCCGTGGGAGCTTGGCAGTTGCTTAAAATTCATAAAGGCAATGTTCCATGAAGTCAACAGATATTGGCCGACAGGTCAAAAAGTTAGTATGCTGAGAAGTCTGCAAATTAGGAAGCTGGAAATAACCATCTCAGGTATCCAAGATGGAAGAAAAGCTCTTGTAGAAAGACTGGTGAGGAATTTATGTAAAAAATAATTGTTTTGGTCTGTCTGGTGTTTTTTAATGCAGAAAAAAGTTTGTGAGAAATTCTTCAGCTGAGTGATGCCGTTACAACAGTACCACAGCTTCAGTCTCTGAAAAATGATAGAAGGTTAGGAATCATTTGTATGGTAGTGGAACTTTGCACTCTCTTCTGTCTTCTTGACTTCTGGATGTTCCAGAGCATTTGACATAGCAGGATGCAACCTCTGTATACAGAAGTGTGAAGGCTGCTGTGTAAACACACTACCACACTAACTGTCAGCTGGGACAGAGTCCATTTTCTTCACAGTATCTGCTACAATAATGTGGATTTTGTTTTCATTGTGAGATCCTAACACACTGTGTTGTCGTTGTTGCTGAGTAGTGCTTGTCCTTAGTCAAGGGCTTTTTGGTGTCTCATGCTCTGCCAGTGAGGATCTGCAGAAGAAGCTGTTGGTGAGCCTGGCCAGGACAGTGGAAGCAAACTGGCCCAAGGGATATTTCATAACATAGACTGTCATGCCTAGTGTATAAACTGAAGGGAATTGGCTGGGAGGAGGTGGCTGCTCGTTGAGGATGGGCTAAACATTAGTCATCAGGTGGAGAATAATTGTATTATGTATTTCTTGTTTCTCTTTGGTTTCTGTTGCTCTTTCTCTCTCTCTGCTTGGCATTACAATTTTTAAAAATTGTTTTTAATATTTGTATATTTGTTTCAATTATTAAATTGTTCTTATCTCAACTCATAATTTTTACCTGTTTTTTCCAATTCTCCTCCCTACTAGGATGGGCTGGGAGGAGTGAGCAAGAGGCTGCATGGTATTTAATTGCTGTCTGTTGTTGAAGCATGACAATTAGGTATTACATTTTTTTTTTAACTGCAGCCATTCTATTTCAATGCTCAAAATATATTTATTAGTTAGAGAGAGGTTGTTAAACTCAGAGGATGTTAAGTATAATGGGAATCTCATTAATGGTCATTCAGCTTGTTGCAATTAGCAGTGTGGGTAGCTGGCAAATTTTGTTCGATTTCTGCTGCTGATTTATGTGCTTTTTTGAAAATAACACCAGAAAAATCTAGAGGCCGCGTTATGGCAGTAAGGAGGATTCTGAGGATGTTGCTGACTGCTTACTTGTATTTCACTTGACAGAATCAGAGAATACTTTGGGCTCGAAGTGAGCTCACACACTATCTACTTCCAACACCCCTGCCAATGGCAGAAACACCTTCCTTGGGCAAAAACATCTTCCACTGGACCGACTGACTCAAAGCCCCATCTAGCCTAGCCTTGAACACTTCCGAGGATGGGGCATTCGCAGCTTCTCTGGACAACCTCTTCCAGTGCCTCTCCCTACTCACAGTACAGAATTTCTTCCTAATATCTACTCTGAAACTATCCTCTTTGCTTTTAAAACCATTCCCCCTCCTCTTGTCCTGTCACTACATGCCCGTTGTAACAAGTCCCTTTCCAGCTTCCCTGTAGCCTTTTTAGGTACTGGGGAAGGGTGCTCCAGTAGCAGATCTCCAAGCCTCGCCCCGTCTGTCCTCACCTCGCCTCCAGGCTGAACAGGCCCCAGTTCTGTCAGCCTGTCTTCATAGGAGAGGTGCTCCAGCCCTCTTCATGGCCTTTCAATTGTGGTGATCATCTTCATGGCCTTTCTATTAATGTCCTGCTCAAACATCTCCATGTCCTTCCTGTGCTGGGGCCCCAGGGCTGGAGGCAGCTCTGCAGGTGGGCTCTCACCAGAGTGGGGCAGAGGGGCAGAATCCCCTCCCTGCCCTGCTGCCCACGGGGCTCTGGATGCAGCCCAGGACACTCTTGGCTGTCTGGGCTGGGAGTGCCCATGGCTGGCTCATGTCCAGCTCTCACCCCCAGCACCCCCAAGCCCTTCTGGGCAGGGCTGCTCTCCATCTGTTCATCCCCAGCCTGTGTTTATGTTGTACTTGGAATTGCCCCGACCCAGGTGCAGGACCTTGCACTTGGCCCTGTGAGAATTCCTGAGATGCACACAGGCTCCTCTCAGGCCTGTCAAGGTCCCTCTGGGTGACATCCCCTCCCTGCAGTGTGTCCATCACACCACACAGCTTGGTGTCAGCAGATTTGCTGAGGGTGCTCTGATCCCACTGTCCATGTCACTGGCAAAGGTTTGTAGCAGGGCCAGTTCCCACAGTAACGCTGGAGGGATCTGCTTGTCCCTGCTCTCTACTAGGGACCATCAAGCCATGAAGCACAACCCTTTGAATGTGACTGCTGTGTCTGCCAAATCTGTGTCTCTCCCATTTAGAGAGAAGGAGATTGTGTGGCACAGAAGTCAAGGACTCCTCTCAGAGCAGTGGGGTCCTGGATCCCAGACTGTGGTTGTGTTCCCACTGTCAGCACATCTCTCTGTTTGAGTGCAGTGTCCAAGCAGGTTGAAATCTTGTGGCGTGTTTGTCTTTACTTTCTATTCTATGCCCTTTTTTCATCTTGTAACTCCTCTGTAATCTTACCTGCACAACCCTGCAACCCATCTGACTCCTTGGGCTAAGAATAGAAACAGATCCCCTTGAAGTAACTCCTCAGGTCAAAAATCCAGTTCAAAACCGCCCCTTTTCTTTTTGAAATCTCTTCAGGTTTTCTGCAGTTTACCTCTGAGGTACAACCCTAAATTGTCTGTGCACGATCACTTCCTATTTTCTTTTTGAATCTGCTTCCTTCCTTTCTTCCTTTGCAGACTTTCCAAGCCATTCACATTTCTTCTTCATGCTTCCTGCCACTTGTATCTTGCTAACTTTCCCTCTTTTTTTAAACTGCATTGTATGCTATATCTCCTTTTCGCATGTCTATTGATTTCTCTCTCCATCAATGATATGTGATAGAATAATTTATTCATTATGTGATATTTCAGCATCTGCAATATGTACCTTACACTGACTTCCATTACTGTATTATATGTGGAGTGTTTTTCTCCTTACAGCTGTTAAACAAAGAGAGAGGCGAAGTGAGTTAATCGAAAGGAAACAGTATTTTTTTCTTGAGGAGTGGTTAACCAGAGTTGCTGCCGGATGGCTCTGAACTGTACTATCTTTAATTCATAGTTATCAAAAAGCTTCAACACTTCCTTGTTTCTGGGAAGTAGCCATCAGGTAACAGCTGTGGTCTCCAGCACTGACACCATTCCAAAGGTCATCCTGTAGAGCCTGGAAGTTATAGAAAGGGACAAATTGGTTGAAGTTATGAAGAGTTGAAAAGGCTGAAGAAAGCTCTCCTAAGAGCTTGAGAGTTTGTTTGTAATTTCTCCATGGGTGTTTTGTTTCCAGTTGTTCTCTTGATCAAATATTCCCAATTAGGACTGCATCTAGTCAGGGTAACGTAGCAAGTTTTCCCACTTCCCAGAAATTATTCAATTAAAGTTATTTTATGAGCATTTGAATGAGGAACAAAACAAAACAGAATGGCTTTCCTGGAAAATGGAAAACCATTTTACAAGAATATTGTTTTTAAAAAATTTCATACTGTAAGTTATACTTTCTCTGTATTTTAGTGTTATTTTCTGCTACATGGTATCATGATCTTAGATATTGTGATGCTTTTGAAAAAACGCCCACACCAACAGCAGTTCCTGTACATTTTTTAATAGAAATTTAGTCTCATAAATTCTTGGTTCCCAAAACATTTAAAGGTCTTTCTTACATCTGTGCTCCTTTCATCATGCAAATACCCTCCTACTGATATAGTTACAGTTAATTCCTTCTGAATAATACTGCTGTACTCAGAGAACAGTGGCATAATACTCAAGGTAGTAGACTGTCCATATTTTGAGACTCAAAAAAATGATGACAAAAAATAGATTGCTTAAAGCTGTTGCTGCTGGCATAATTTCTGCATAGTGAATGTTATATCTTGTGATATGGTGAGTCTTTTTAAGGGCATAGGACTTGTCAAGTCGAAGGACTTGATATGTGATCTCTTAAATAAGTTGTGGTGCATTATAGGTAAACACTCAGGAGTTAGAAGTGGTGGAAATAGAATTGTCTACAATTTGCTACTGCAAAGGAATATCTTGGTTCTAGTTCTTGTGAATAGTGTCATCCTTGTGACTCAGTGCTTTGTTCACTGATTTCACGGCAAATACTGTGAAAATTTAAGGAACATGTGTGAAACAGGTGTGTTTATCAGAAATAGGGTGGCAATCTTTTTAAACTTACAACAAATGCAGGCTTTCCCTTGTTTCCAGTCTATTGTAAAGCTTAATTCTATGGCAGATTCATAAGGATTAAGAAGTATTTAGGAAAGGTTTGGCTTAATTAGGCAAAAGAGCTCGGTGATATACTTTACATAGTTATTATCATTAAAAAAAAAAATTTAGGGCAATTTTAAATAATTCTGTTTCCTTTCACAGCATGGCCTTGCTAAATAGTTTCAAAAGGATTATTTCCCTTTAGTTTTCATGAGGATCATGCAAGTTTCAAAATATGAAAACCTGGCCAAAAGAAGCGTGCATAACTGGGTATGTACTATTTAGGCCTTCAGAACATATGGGGAAATAATAATAATCATCATCATCATCATCGTCATCATCATCACTGTTGTTATTTACAATTTTGACTGCTTTCACACAAAGCCACTGGAAGATCAGATGGTGCCCTAAAGTGGAAGATTTCTTTGTTAATTTTATTTATGTCTGTCTATCATGCCAGTCTGTCATATAATCAACAAACTCCAACCATCTCTAGGAATGAAACTTGGGGAGTTAACTGTCTCTCAAATTATATTTCTTTTATGCCATCTAGTCAGACCCATCAGCTGATAGATAGGTTGTGAAGTAGGTTTTCAAATATTTATGATATGTAACCAAATTGAATGTGTTGAAAATAAAAAGAAAAATTGAGTGTCAGTAAACAAACTGAATTTATAACCTTGCTATATTGAAAAGGTGATAGGAATGTTGAAGCAAAGCTGAGGTGAGGTTTTACAGAGGTTCCATGGCAAGCTTTGTATGAGCTATCTTGACTATCTGAAACAAGGTGACTAAACCCTAACTTCTTATGGTTAACTCTCCCTTCAGGAAGACTGTTTAAAGTAGACTATGGAACACAAAACTGTTCTCTTAGTTAAAGGAGATTTCTACTGAATAATTTTTTTCTCCTTTCTCCAAACCACTTGCTGCAGGAATACTTGTATTTTATTTTGAAGCAGGTGAAACTACTGTCAGAACACTGCAGTTTCAGTGAAAAAAAATAATTTCAAATTTAATGCATTTATATGCATTTGATTTTGCATTTATAACATTTGTCTTCGTTAGAATGCAACATCGGATATGGCTAAAAGAGTTTTTTATTCCAGAGAGAAGATAAG
The DNA here is from genome assembly GCF_052056855.1 of Sturnus vulgaris. Taxonomy (NCBI): domain Eukaryota; kingdom Metazoa; phylum Chordata; class Aves; order Passeriformes; family Sturnidae; genus Sturnus; species Sturnus vulgaris. Next base: position 13,379,993 of record NC_142283.1, on the reverse strand, counting down.
CAGTATCTTCACAGAGGTCAAATGTCATCTAAGAACTCTGATGAAATAGTATTTAATGCAGTTCCTTTATGTGCTGCTTCTTTCTTTCCTCAGTAATTATAAATACAGTACTGCACTGGATCTTGGTTTTAAATAATCCTCCAGAAAAGAAAAACAATTATTCCATCTAGTACACTGGAAGCACTTTAGAAAAAGTGATGTAAATTGTGATGTATCTCAAAAAAAAACCCCTATGTAAATTACACATAAGAACATACACATACAAATGCTTAGCCTGTATCCTAAGCAGCCTTATTCAGCACCCCAGGTATCAGCGTGACAATGATTAAAACTTACGTTTAAAAAGGAATTTAATTTAAAAATATGTTGTGCTGTAAATGAACTGCCTTGTTCCTGGAATTTTCCTCTGCTCTCTTGTTTGGCTTCTCTTATATTTAAAGAGCCCCGAAAAACAAAAGAAAACAAAACAAAAGAAAACAAAACTTCCCCCTAAAAAACCCAAAACCAAAAACCCCTCAAAAACCAAAAACCAAACAAAACCAACCAATCAAAAAAGAAAAAAAAAAAAGAGAGAGAGAGAAAAAGAATATTAAATCATCATTTGCTCACTCAAATGTGAGTTACAAAAAAAGGAATGACCTTCCAAAGCTTTAGGATGATCCATTAGTATCAGCCCATCCAAAAACAGTATAAAAGAGGACAAAAGATAACTCTATTCAAAATTTTATATTTTGCCGCCTGGCCCAGTAAGCCTGCTCGGCACTGGTGCTGACTGATGATCTCTGTGTTCCTGCACACGTGAAGGATCCTTTCATCTTTCTGCTCCACCTGGGCAGACAGCAGAACTTCCATGCACTTAGGAGGCAGCAAGTGAGAATCCCTGGCTACATTTTTGCTGAGTAGGTCAGGTTTTCATTTGAAGTTGTTGTTGTAGTTGTAGTCTGCATTTCCAATAATAAAGACAGAAAATAATTGTGTCTTCTGAGAAGGACTGAGGGAAACAACAGAAGCAATACTGAATATGCGCTGCTTAGTGCAGAACAGAACAATACTCACAAATATTCACACATAAATGACTGTAGAATTTCTTTTCACCTTTGGCTTTTCTCAACTGTGGCAAGGGATCTTTCCTGGAATTTTCATTACCCACCTATCCTCTACACTTGAACTGCCTGTCAGCTGCTGCTGCCTCCGTAGTACATTTAGGAGAGAAATTTGACATTTGAACTAGTAGCTATGGTTGCAGGTGCTTCTTGGTATTTGTTCTTGGTCTAAAGAAGCCATAAATTGAGATGGCTTTGCAGCATCTGGGAAAACATTGCTTTTTGGCTGTATGGAACATCCGTGTTTGCTGATACCACATTTACTCTCTGCTGAGCACATTAGCATAGATTAGGTGAGTTGGTAGATAACACATCACCTTTATGGCTTGGGAAAATTTTCTACTTTCCTCTTCTGCTTGTGGATTATTGTCTTATGCATTGAACCTGTGTTTCCTACCTTACATGCCCCTTTTAAAAATACAAATTAATATCTTAATGCAAATCAGCTGATGGGTGATTCCTTGCAACAAATACTGAGTGTTTCTAGCTTTTAAGATCTATTTCAATCCAATTATGGGGAATTATCATTGAGAAGAACAAGCTAGAGTGGCAGTAAAGTGTCAGAGTACTCACATGATGGGTTTAAATTTGGTACCAATGAGAAAGGAATTAGGTACCTCAATTGGATATTTCACTGAAAGAAGCATGGATGTCTATTAACTGTGTGTAACACCATATAGTGATTAAATAATTTTGTTCCTTGAGTCATTACAAGAAGAGAAAGATTTTATGGAGCTAAAAAAAAAGAAAAAGAAGGTATGTATAGTTTTTGATTTATATTATACCTAGTACTCTAAAGAGAATAAAGAATTGGTTTAAGTGACAGAGATCTTAAAATGTGAGGCAAATATCTTCTAAGCATGATTCTCATACCAAGCTGGTACAAACCATGAGTTTCAGTAAGCATTTCTTCACTCCTGACAGTATCCCTTGAATCTACAGCCCTAAGCCTATTGCTAAGAGTAAATGATTAGAAGAGGGATGCTTCTAAAAATATTCTTATTCCTCATCTCTGGTACTTGCTAATACATCTCCATTGTTAATTTCTCTAAGCACCCAGTCCTTATCTTAAAATTAGTGATACACACTACCTAAGCAAGAATTATAGACACTGAAAACCTCGGAAACTATGCTACTATGTGGAACACAGGGAACTTTGTATCTTGGTAGATTCAGACTTAAAAGTCTATGCAACATTTCCCAACAGACTTGAGCTGTAGCCAATGAACAATCTAACTTGAAAAGCTCTATTCTGTATGTGATCTTTTGTGTTGGTCTCATCATTCCTGTTTTGGGTTCCAGGTCTGGGCTTCTGTAACCTTTGTTTCTGAAGTTCCCTCTTCTTCCTGTGAACAATGTATATGATACACTTCAGGGCATTTTGACAAAAAATGTTAAGTACATCAGGCAATTTAAAATAAAAAAGCATACTATTTAATATTAATGTATTTACTCTGTACCAGGATTGTAGAACTCCCAGGTCTATTCGGAAGTTTACTTGAATGACTACTTGATAAAAGAACTAATCTCTTATTTCAACAAACTCCAGAAGAGTAAGTGGGGAAAATGAAACTTTGTTTCACTAGGGTTTATCCATATTCGTCTACATTTTATACTCTAGATTTTTAAGTATTATTCAATGAGTCTTCATTGCATTTCATGCTGCTAACAAGCTTAATCTGGGAAGACTTGGGCAAATGCTCTCATCATTTCCACATGTACCTTGTTATCCTTAATTTGAATTGCAGCCATTATAATGTCTTAGACAATACAGAAACTGAAATAACATCAACTGGTCGTATAAAACAATATGCATCAAAATGTGCCATGAAGGTAGTTCATTAGATTTTACAGGATAGCAAAAATCACCAAGGGGAGTGTGTGTGTTTACGTGCACAATCTACTGAGGCTGAAAAAATAACTGCTTGATGAGTGTTTCTTCCTTTGTATCAGCATACCCACTGAGCTGGTAATTATTCCTGCTTTTTATCTAATCATGATAGGGCAAAAAATGATCTTGTTTCCCTCCTTTCTTCCTTCACATATTACACATAAAAAAGCATCTGCATTCTGAATCTATTTTTAATATTTCCCTGTCTTTCACAATTAATTTAAATGTTTTAAATTATTTAAATTTTAAATACAGTAGACAATGCTCTGAAAAAACGAGTGTCTATATGAGGTTGAACTGATCTATTCTCACAGACACGGGTCTGAGACAGAATCCCTGGAAATGAAAGAAAAATCATGTGTATTCATTCAAAGTGTGTGAAAATAATCAGGAAAGCATTAAAGAAGAAATAACTAACCCTGGCCTTTTCTCAAATGGAGAAAGTTGGCTATACAAATAACACTGAAAAACTATATTGACAACTCATTTTAGATTCATAACTGTGCGACATTTAATGAAATACAATTTTATAATCACAAAGCTTGAATTTCAAGACAGCTTAAATTCCATTGAGAGACTAAAATCCCATTTAGACATAATGAATTCCATTGAATTTCCCTTTTTAAATTGTATTTTTGGAGTGGATTAGTATGGATATTATTTATTTATAAATTTGCTTCATGCAACTTTATGGTGGAATACAACTACCTGAATGAAATTAATACATTACAAATTCTTCAAACATAAGCAATTCCTTTGTTTTACATCTCTATGGTGCTAGGTACTACTGGGACCCACAAGCCAATTTCACAAATATAGTAACAATAGTAGCATCACCATTAATTATATTTTTTCCTATATTCAAATCAGAATGTAACAGATTATAATTTCATCTAAATGGACGAATGTGCACATGACAGAAAACACAGGTGTATGCTGGCAGTTTAAAACCCACATTGCCTTAGATGCCCATGGTAGAAGACTGATAATTTTTGGTTTTTCCTTGTAGTAAAACCAGAATGGGATAAAAGACATGTATTCTTAAAATTCTGATAACAATCAATACAAAAAAGTGAAATGAGAAAATGAGAAATGTTCAGGAGAAAAAGGAGAGGCAGAGGGGGGAAAAAGCAGAATGAGAAAAAGCAAGAGAGAGAAAGAGTGACAGATGTTCAGTAAATGCAGAAAGCAAAGCCAACCCAGCAGTATTTATCATAAAGATTTATATCTGAAGTTATTTTCAGACTCTTTAAGTCAGTAAAGTGTTATCCTTCTTATTTTACCCCTTTTTTAGGCAGCTATCGAAATCTTGCTGGTTTCTACTGTCAGAATTTTTATACATCTCTCAGATTTCTCCCAAATATTTCCATCTTGCTAGTAATCAGTCATTATTTCTCCCACAGAAGATTAGTATTTTTCTTTCACTTACATAGAAATCTAATAGACATAAAATTTTGTTTCATCTTACTTGTTTGTATATGTAAGATATTGAAAAACATTTACAAAATCTGCTAACACTGGCACTATAATATCATTTCCCTATCACATCATGCTTGAATTCTTATTGCTAATACTTAAAGTTTTCTTGGTACACCTAGATTAAAAGTAAATAAAATAATATCATAATTGCATTAGAATCATGAACATACTGTGATATAATACTCATAAAATGTACATCAAGACCAAACAAGTGAGTCAGCAGCCAAAATAAAATGACATGTACAAATGCTGAGAAACAGCAAAGCAACCAACATCCAGAAAGGAATCCAGCGAAACCACATGGCTAGAAACAAAAGAAACACAAACTGGGTAATGGAAGACATGCTGTGCAGAACAAGCAAATACAAACAGCATACAATAATGTACAGAAAGGACTGAAATAGGATATCAAGTATAACAAAAGGATTAATGAGGCAGACAGAAAAATGGACTCCCTAAGTACATAATAATAATGATGAAAGGGAAACAGGAAATTCAAGTGCAATGTGTCTGAAGCATGTATGTTGTACAAAGCCCATCATTCCACTGGTTTTGCTTTGACATGTATTTAGCACAAGAAAGGTTTTGTTTAGGGATCTAATCCAAGGCATGAGGCTAAGGAAAGAATGTCTTTGCACACTGCCAGATACCCTCCTGCGAGAAGAATCCAAGGGGATTATTGAACTCTGTTTCTGGAAACACCCACTTTGCAGAGGTCCAGAATGTTTTGTAGACACCTTATAAACTTCCTTCTATTAACAATGCACTGTCATGGCATCTGTTAAAGACAGAAGGGTAGGAAGGAGGACGTAGGATAGGAAAAGGAGGCAGACTACAGAGCTGTTGGAAAAAGCAGGGTGCCACTATTCTGTTTTCATTTTCATTTTCAAACTGACTCCTAGTGAAATGGTGTCAAGCATATTTCTCACCAGCCTAGACACCAGAAAAATCAGCAGGCTCCAGATGAATGGAGACTGTAGAAGGGTAAGGCAAGTTTACAAGTTATCCGTATGAAAACTATGGTTAATTTAAAAAACTCTAATTGCTGTAAGAGATCAAGAATATGTAAGAGAAGAATCCTAGTGAAAAAATGAGAATTTCAATCACTGATAAAAGGGTTAATGAATCCACTGAAAATTTTACACTAAAGTCCCCTTTTGGTGGCTCAAAAAGAAGACTTCATCTGGAATTTTTAATGACATTGTAACTAATTTTAGCTATTCCATGAATAAATGCTTTAAAATTAATTTCATTAGAACTCGAAGCAGTATAGATATGCTGAGCCTATGTTTATTAACATATTGAGGTAGAATGATGAAAATCCCAGCATCTTGTGATTAATCTCTTCTTAAATAGGTAACCTCCCATGAACAGCTAGCCAGAAATGTGGAGGGGAGCACTGGTAAACCAGATGTTAAAATCTGGAAGACAATGAGGAAAGAAAGAGGAAGCCTTTGGGGTTTTTGCTGTTTTGCTTCTCTGAAGGTTACTCAGAAGGAAAAGCCAAAAAGATGTGTCAGATCACACGATTGTTGCAGAAGGCTACAGAGGGAAAAAAGGGGGGAAAAAACTATCAAGATGAAGGAATTTGCTGTAAAGATTAAAGCAGATGTTCAGGTATGGTCTGAGAACAAAAGCCGTGTCTGTGGATGGGGACCAGCATTCTGACAGCTGGAGAGTACAGTGTTCCCTCCAGAGACCAGCCAGGAATGGAGGACATGGAACAACCTCTAGGACCCATCAGCTTTGCCCTAGAACCACGAGACTTTTCTTATCCCGTCCCTGCATCTTGCCATCACCTCCCACCCAACCATCTCCTAAGTACCTGAGGTACGATCTTATGATCCAAACTTGTCTTGCCGATAATGGAGAAAACAGTTCAAGCTTGTTTTCTTTTAAAAGGTTAATATCCATATCCATGCAAATGCCACAGTGGGAATGGTTGGTTCCAACTGTAGGAGTGATCTGCAGGTGTTGTAACTGCTCCATTATCAGACAAGTATTAGATGTGTTGCTCTCACAGTTGTATCAAACCTAACTTTTACAAGAATGAAGCCCCTAAAAACCAGCAGTAGTCTCTGTTGCTGTTAACAAAGACAATGGAAACAGAAAATGCTGGAAATTTAATGTTTGAATTCCCATCACCTCATTTCAATTCTAGTGGCTTGCTATTAATGCAGATATTTATTTTTAAAATTTGTAACAAACTTTGAGTATCTGACAATTTTCTTCCTTGTTTTTTAGGGGGTTCTTTGTTGTTGGGGGTTTTTATTTGTTTGTTTGTTTATGGGTTTTTTTGTTTGGTTTTTGGTTTGGTTAGGTTTGGTTTTGGGGGAGGCTTTTCTTGTTGAGGATATTTTTTGTATTTTGGGGTTTTTCTTGGGGGTTTTTTTGGTTTGTTTTTGTTTTGTTTTGCTTTGTTTTGTTGGTGTTGTTGTTTTTTTTTTTTAATTCAACATTTTCTGGTAATATCAAACACTCCAAATGCTTTGTTACTTCAAGTAGGCACTATGTATCACTCGGCTGTTCAGTTTATAATGCAGGCTCATTACCATACTCATTATTGTGAATTATGGAAGTTTCCTGGCTGGTCTTCATTAACCATCTGGCACATAAGCACTGATTTGTGTTTATATATAATGTTAATTTTACGAAAGCACCTGAACATCCACTGGTAACACGCATTAAATCTGTTTCTCTGAATTTTTGCAAAACCTCAGTGATTGCTCCAAAGCCGTATTTTGCTTTACCTTTATTATTTTATTTGCATACATGGATGACATAACATAATTGTGTGCATGCAGTAACAGAGATAATTTTGTTCTCCTCTTTCAACTGCTTTTTCAATAAAGTGGTTGTTTTCTCTGTCTTAGTCAGTGGATATCTCAATGAAATCTTAGCCAATATCAGCTTTTCAGACCTTGTTTTTCACAAAGCTGTAGTTTTGGACTCAATACATTACAACTTCACTTAATTGCTTCAGATAAGTTTCCAAATTTATTTTATCGTTTTCTCCTGAAACATTGAGCAAATCTATTTTGAGAAGTACAAAATTTCAGTGATTACATTCTAATGCCCACAAAGCACTAGGGTCTACTCTTAAAGGAGCTGATGAAAAAATAACACAGGTAAGGTATAACTTCTGTTCCCTTTTTAATTTTGTAACATTGCTTTTCATTCTAAGTCTTGTTCATTCATCATTTTCAGTGGAAAAAAAAATCATAATTACTGCACTATCATTATCAAATATAGTAAATCATTAAGGTTTCCCGACATTAATTTTAAAAATTTCAAATATATTTTATAAATATTTCTTTATGCTAATAGCCTGGAAACATTGGGAAATATATTAACCTCAAATTAAAATGTCTGCATCTTCAGCGAAGTCTCTGTCTTTCTAAGCTGTAAAATTCTTTAAATTATTTGTGTGAGCCTAGAGACTACTATTTTTTCATAAGCTTTCCCAACTGAACTCGTTTTATCTAACTCATGGCCTTGTACTACTGGGTCATTAAGAAGAATCACCCTAGGCAGTCCTGAAAATGTACATAGCTAGCCCAGGCCAACAAGGCCCTACATGATCCAACTCAGAGATTAACCACTCTTTCTTAACAATTTTCAGAGAAGAGCACTGTAAGCAGAGTGACCGAGAAATTCACTGATCCATTTAACACTACTGGAGCACTGGTTGGTGAACTGAGATAGCAGAAGTCTGTGAGAGAAGAGTTATACACCTAAAGTAGGACAAGTAGGTGTCTGGGGATTTAAGCATTTTGAGCTACAGTTTGGATATTAAACAGTGATCCTGACTTTTTTCCTGATCCTGAAACTAAGGAGAAGAGCTGCTGCTGTCCTTTACAGATAAGTTCAGGACAAATGCTCAGAGCCCATTTCAGAGCATTTGAAATGAGCTGCATTGTTTCCTTCTGTTACCATATTCTGTTCTGTTCCCCCCTTAAAGAATATAAGCATGTCTTTTCTGCCCTTTTTTTTCCTTAAGGATTTACTGTGTATAAACTGCTGTAGTTGGAAGAGTAGGTGGGTGGGAAAGCTGCTGAAGCTGTGTCATTGTGCAGCAGTAAACAGGAGAGGACCTGTGCCATCTTGTGAAATATTTAGTTGGAGGACTTATATGGAAGCATGGCCTGAGGTGTTTTCTCCTAACATGGTTTTATCATGCTCCATGTGTCATCGTGGGTGAATGAATAGGGTAAAGTCTCCATGACACATACTCTTCTCTTGCTGAGGCCATGCTTAGAAAAGAAGAGAACTTTACCAAGAGCTTTCAAAGAAGCGCTTTTGGTCTCCTTGGTAATTGCTCCCAGCACAAGGTGATGTCTCCAAAGGACAGGATTGCATCTGCTTTGGATACCTCAGCAAACTCTGCAGACCAGCATTGGGTGGGCCCCCAGCTAGTGTGTTAATCAATCATGCTGTCCACATGCACCAAGATGCTTGGGCATAATGTCAGCTGGATTCTGTCCTCCTCCCCTGGGTCAAGCAGCTAACCCACTTTGTACCTGGCTGTGTTACTAGCGGTAATGGAGTTTCTTCCCTCCACAATTTTTCATTTCCCCCACACCTATGAGAAGGATGTATTTTTAGAGCAGAATGCTGCCCAAAATGGCTGAAGAGAGTGTGGGGCCACCAGCATAATAGCCTGGTTACAATGTGTCTAAGAGTAGTAGTGCAATAGTATATCATAGACTTAGTGTAGGTGAAAACTGGGTAATTTTTGTATTGTCCCAATTTAAAGCATATAAACTCTGTTCCTCTGCATTTCCTCTTGAACTATGCTATCAAGTAGATATATTAACTATTCTTCTGTTGAGAACTTGCAATTTTATCTAGAAAGTGCCTCATTTTCTTTTTCTGGGCCTACATATTAATTGAAATAGATACTGAAACATAAGGCTGACGTAGCCAGAATATCAGTACTATTTGAGAGGCTAATGGCAAGCTAATTGTAATATAATGAAAATGCATACTGCAGACATACTGCAAAAGTTTACTTTTCAATTGAATTACCATTGAGATGATGCATTAGTGATCTCATCAGATATGTCCTCTTGCCTAGGATTGGGATTTTTGTGGAGGTTATCACTATGCTAGGGGTAAATAGCAGGACCTGTGAGAATCTGTGAACAAGCCCTTGGTCTTCTGACGCCTGATAAACCTGTCAAGGACTGTGAGTGCTTCAGTTAGGTGACATATTTACCAACCTCAGCAAAACTGCCCAGTAGTTTGTTCCTCAAAAGTGTGAAAGAGAAAACGCATTTGACAAAATGTGTGCAAACCTGTTCACAGTTTAAGAATAAGTATCTATGTGTACAGACAGTAGAACTGATGAAGTCCAAGCCGTGGTCTTTTTCTGACACAAAGCAAATACACTGAAACAATTTCATTTTGCAGATTCCTTCTTCCTCTGAGCCATTTTTCTGCTACACTTCCTGTCTGTACAAAGATCTCTGGAGGTCTGTGAGAACAGGGGTGCTGCTGAAATAAACCTGCATGGCTCTGCCCTTACACTCTGCTCTTGCTGCCTGGTTCTAACTCCCATTAGAAGTTCAGCTGGGTGGAAAGGTTGATCCTTTAGGGCTTGTTTTTCATGTCGTCCTGTGCTTTCCTTATGCATGGAGGAAGTAGCCTATTTCCTTTCTTTAAAATAATGTAATTTTAATTAATGCTTTCATTACCTCCTTCCTCATTTTGAGTTCCCTCTAGTTAAATTCTACTGACAGTAGGAATTGTGCAAAGAGCATGGTTTACAGACATTTGCAGTGTTATTCACTGTTTGTATGAAAATTTTCTTACTTAAGGCTGTATATCACTAGTCCATTGCAGTAAATGGAATAGATTTCCATAACAGCTAATGACTTTTGAGCAATTATCATTATTTTTCAGCTCCTGCTCTGCCTTTAGATTCTCAAAAAGTCGACCCTTCAAATAAAGGATTTCTGCCCTTTGCTGTAGTGATGCATACAATTAAGCGTTGAAGATAATAGGCCTTCAGATTGTGATGGCATCAATTAGCTATGATATTCCTTTGGGTAAATTGCCAGAAGCATGATGATAGAAAACAGAAACACGATAATAGAAAACAGAAAATTATTTGCTTAAGTGAAACTGTGCTTCTCCAGATTGTATTATTCTCATCAGTGGCAGTTGTGGAATAGTAGGAGTAAACATTGTAGGAGTAAGTGTATTTAATAACAATAGAAAAATCAGCTTGTATGTAATCATTGTGTATTGGCATGCTTTCAAAACAATTCACAAGCTAACCTTTAGTGAGGATTTCCACAGCACTATTACTTCCTGTTTCTCTTAAACCAATACTCATTACTTCTTACAACTTCTGAAATATACAGTGAATTTTCATATAATCAGAATTGAGCTATTATTACTCTAACCACCTCTGAAACAGGAATTGCCATTTAAAGTAACTATACTGTTTTCCTAGTTTAGCCTCTAATGTATGCATATCCAGAATTTTCAATTACATTTTATAGTGCCTATTGCAAACCATTTCTTCTACAAGAAAATCACATTCGTTTCTGGATTGTGCTGTCACTTTTATTGACCTTTATTGCTTTAGTCAACACTGCCACAGCTTCTCTACCTTGTTCAACAGAATATATCAGTGCAGCCCTTTGCTTTGGAAGAAGACTTATTTTGTCAGAGGTAAAAGGCTTCCTTTGTACAAACAGTTTGTACTGCTGTTGTAAAGCTTGCCTGTATGGAGACTGACCAGTAGTTCGCTTATTTGATCCGAAGCAATATGCATACATCTTCCAGGAAACATTGTTTTTGTATGGGTAAACTTCAAATTAATTTCACTATTCTGTGCAGCTGCACACTGTGATTAGGTGGCAGAAGTTAGTAATCACTGGCTCAACGCTGCTCTGTATTTTGGAAAGTCTGGTATTGGAAGTATTTGTGACAGCCATTAGAACAGACATTTGCGTGGAGATGTTTTAGAGTAGGGGCCTTAGTCATTGCCTCTATTGTGGGTTTGTACCATGCCTCTCTGTATTCAGCCTGCAAGTTCTTGGAGAACGGCTATTTATTTTGGAACCTTTTTGTGTACAATGTTGAAGCAGCAATCTCTGGAGGACAGCAGTATTACCACCGTTGAGTAAGATTTGACTTTGCATAATTACCTATATGTTCTTATTGGATGCCACTTGTTCTGCTTAATCTTGCATTGCCTGGCAACTTGAGGTGAAAACACAGTTAAGACTTGAGTGTGGTGCTGCATAGTCTCTGTGCTGGCTCTGCAGACTTCCCAGTGAGTCAGAAAAGCTGTCTATCAGCATTCTAAAACCTTATCTTGGCATTGTCATGGCACCACTAATTTTTTGTCACATTCCAAGTGAACATCAGACTGCTCAAAGTCAAGGCATCAGCTTCTGTATCCATCTGTGAACACAACTGAAAATAAATAAGCTAAAAATTGCATTGGACTGCAGGATTTAGGCTGTGCAAGGAACAGTTTGGACCAGGTTGTCTGTTGGAAAGAGCTACAGATTCATTTGAATTAAAGGTAAATAGTGACCACAGAATACATACCTTATCAAACCTTGTACTGCTTTTCTTTTCTTTAATCTATTCAATGAAATATTTGTATATGTATATCTATGTGGTAATGTACTTTTAATCTAATCTCTTTCATGTTCCTGAATAGAATATGATTGTAGTGGGCACTATTATCTTCATACAAGATAGTTCTTCTTTTTTGGAAGATTTGCAAATTAGATACATGTGTTTATTGTACTACATCATTATCATTTCGTCATTAACTATATGGTCTGCTGATCTACATTTCATCAGAAAACTTTCTGTAACTAAGCAGTATATTCACATATGTCATACATTATTAAAAAAAATTACTCCCTTTAAAGCTCCATAAATTGGCTTTTGGATTTCATTTACAGTGATCTAGAACACTGGCAATTAAGCAGTGGAGCCAGTCCACAAATATACAGTTGGAAGTATATGCTATTTTAACAAGAAAGATTTTTAAAAAAGAGAGCACAGAAAAGGGCACATTCATTTTCTGTCATATTTTGATAGTGCAGAATACCTAAAGAGATTGCTTTTGTGCAAGGATAAATACACTTACACTTAAGGAAGGCTGCCAAATGGTTTCTTAATAGTTGAGAGACGATATCTGGTAATACACCATTTTAAATGGTTAATAACTATTTTTTCCAGCACTGCTATCTCATAGTCATAATATTTAGATTAATTTTTGAATTTTCCTATACACTTTTGAAGTTTAATGTTCACCTTCAAAAGTTCATTACTTGGACTATTGTATCTGGGATAAAAAAAAAGTACGGGTGACAGTATCCTATAGTTTAATACCCATCCCCACCCCATCTCTTGCCCAGTAGATCCGTGATGTAGAGAATATGATGGGCAGCCACCAACATAATACTTAAACATGTCACAGAAGCAGGATTTAAATGTAAGTCCTTTGCCAAGAAGGGAGCATCACAGAAATAGGGCTCATAACCACATTTCTAAGGAGTTCATTCCAAGACCTTTTCAAGAGATTTTATTTATTAATTCTATTATCTACACCTCCTGTGGGGGAAAAAAAAGTCATTTAAGCTTACATTAATGATTATTCAGGTAAGGATATAAACTCTGGGGAGCATGAAAATGAAGACACCTGTCTTCATGTCTTCACCCACTCTGAAGAGAACAAGTGCTAATTGGAAACTTTCACAGCTTTGACTGAATATAGTGTAAACCATTTGAAAAAGAAAGACAAACTGGCATGGAATTAATTTTCTATATGGACAGTTGAATCCATAATGGACAGTGGCAGTGAATCCAAAATAAATGAACCAGTGATGACGATTATGGTGTTAATATACATGATTGTGGGGAGTCCTGATAAGCAAGCTGATCTTCATTTACTCTGGGAGGCTTAACAAAGTGAAGTCCTCGGTCTTCTTACTCACATCATTGCTGAATGTGGAGTATATGAAATTTCAGTGACAGTCCTGAGAGGAAAACAGCAGAGTTGTTTGTTGAAAATTTTCCATCTGAACTGAAACTGTAGGGAAAAGAGTTAGGTGTGGGGAAAGCTCTGGTTACCTGATACTCAAGGAAAACAGCTCACAGGGTGTGACTGTGGAGGAAAATCTGCTTCATGAGGGAAAGTTAAGCACTAATTTATTGCCCATGAGTCAGAAAGAAAATAGTACAGGAAAACACTTTCGTCCTGGAACACTGGACTACAGCAGTGTGTTGAAGCCAGTGAGTCAATATAGCCTAGAAAAGGAAATATTCTAATTATATTAAGGTAAAAATTACTAACCATGTAAAACCTCTGGTTTCACAATGCATTAGAATTTATTCCAAAAGTCATCAACAGCTAATTAGTCACTCTTGTCAGGGCCCTGCTACCAAAGCCATCCCTCTTCACTGTTTTCAAGTACTTATACCCATCACAACTTTTTCCCCTGTTAATAATAAGGTTCTTTGCTCTTCTATGTAAGCAAGATCCTTTCTTCCCCCTCCCACCCCTCCACTCCCCTTTTTCGTTCCCCTTAAGTCTTTATAACTGCTTGAAACATTTCATTTAGAGCCATAGCAATTGTTCCCAAGCTGAAGAACAACTTCTTTCTCTTTTAGGTGTGAAAAATGGATTGCATGTCTGATAGCCTGTTACTTTTTCTGACAGTATCAGTTAGTATAATATAGGACATAACCTCTCCCAATGATAGTTTTCTCATTCTGCCTCATAGGGACCTTAAAATCCATTCAAGTACACTTACTGAATTATGAGTGCTGTGCCTGTAAGACACAGATGGACACCTGCAATGTTTGTGGAGTTACTGCTGGGTCTAATGGCACTCAATCACTGGGCAGACACTATCTAGACTGACAGGTGAAAAAGCTTTAAAAAATTAAACGACATTTATATTGTCATGGGCAGCAACAGCTTTCAACTTACTGTATTAGGAAACATGTTCCTAAAAACTGGACAGCCTGAGAGTCATAAAGCAATTTGTCCATATAAGCCAGAGATAAACCACTGCATACAGATTTTAATATTTATCAGTCATCTATCCATTATAAAACATGGAGATCTCATAAGTGATTAGTCAATAAAGTATTATTTGTACATAGCTTATGTTTTTAAGAGCCTTGCATAATGCAAAGTTAGGAACCTAATTATTTTTATGTTATAAAGCCTGCCTTTCATGTAAAGTTATTTAAAACAAAAGCTGTCAAAACCAATCACAATGATGAACATCTTCATATAGTTCTACTGTTAGACAAGAGCTAAAGTTTCAAAAAGGAAAAATCAATTTCAATGTGGCCTCCCAGTTTAGCTAGATATATTTTATAACTCTTCAGCTGTTGTGTTCAATAGCCAGAAAGATAGGCATGTAAACTATAAGAGCAGCCCATAAGTGACTGCTCCAGTTACAAACCACAGAAAGTGATGACCACAGATTTTTTCTCTCTACTTCGCAGTGGAAAATCCAATTCTGTTGGTCTATTCCTGGAAGCACTTACTCCACACTGTTTTAACTCTATAGTAATTTTAAGGAAAGCAGAGGTCTTGTGTCATCCCCTTCACTGCTTTTTTCTCACTTGAGGGTAACGGTTTTCTGCTAAAAGCTAATTTTCTTTTTATTTTCTTCTGTTAATCATAATTGGCATAACAGTCCACGTAATGGCACGCCAAAAGCCTGGGTAAGAGATCCTGCTCTCTAATGTATTTTAATGTCAGCCTGTCTGACTACTTTTCCATGAATGTGCACAGAACTCAAATATTTGCACATGCAAATCTCCTAAATCTAGTAGCTGCCCGAGCAAACAGGAGCACACTATTGAAACTTCCCATGAGCTTTTAAAAGTTCCGCTGTAAGAACCTGATGCAATGTCTGCTTTTATCTGACAAAAAGCTGCAAACCCATGAAAATAAAAAAATCCTACTTTTTTTTAGCACTTATTCGTAGGCTATGTTGGTGCACGTTGGTAGTTATTTGTCATTCTACTATTTTTTGTGCCTTTAAAATACATGCGTAATTTGTTATGGAATGATACAGTACTCTCTCACTGCTGCCCAGTCTCATTCCAGGAATCCTGTCTGTACCACTGCTGTTTTCCTGCCCTCTTCTCTGATCTCTCTATCCCCCTTCTCCATCTGCTCTGAGCTTTCCTGTTCTACACTCCCATTCTCTTTCCCCAGGGTGCACCTCATCCGTGGAAATCTTTTGATTGTCCTGATATTTACAGAAGAGAAGAGAGGAAATAGTGTAGAAGTTCAGGACTACAGCTGCCATTTTAATGATGTAAGTAAACCTTCTCCTTTCCCTTCCCCTTCCTCTTCCTCTTTGTGTTCTCCATTTCCTCTTCCTCTGTGTCTTGGGGTGGAAACTACACTAACCATTCCCTTTTTTTTCTGGGTATATGTGTTCTCTGTCAGTGGAGAACCTCAATGCTTTTAAAATCTTTGGGCATAAAGAGGAAAAGAAGACTGTAACGTTTCATGAGTGATTGATCAATATCCATCATTGTTCAGGCCTGCAGCCAAATCCAGTATTAGTCCGATTACACAAATAGTGGAGCTCCTGAAGCACCTTGTGGATAAGTACTGTATTCTCAAACCATGGGACTTGCAACACATCTGAGCAATTATGTGATCTGAATGTGTGAACAATACACATTCTGGGTGATAAAAGTGACATGATATTTTATGTACTGCGGACTGACAGCATTGCTGCAGCAAGGGACAACATTTTTTAGCATCCTACAATTCCCTAAGGGTAATTCCTCTTTCCAGCAGGTAGAAAACTTTGCAGTTATAAGTAATGAAATTTTGGAAGCTGGATAACTAACTTGTTTGTATCAAGGTGCATGGAATGAGTTGGGAACATAGAGGAGTTTTGTGTGTAGTGCAGGCACATACATGACTGTGCCTGCAAGTTTTATATGGGTCTGTAGAAAGTCCTCATGTGTTTGTGAATACTTAAAAACCCCAAACACCTTTTTCTTTTATACTATGGAAGATACAGTAGCCAAGAATGCATGAATACTAGATATAATCAGCCACAAAAGTGTCTGTTTTTCTTATTTTCTGAAGAGGTTATGCAATAATTTAGATGTTTTTGTACAAAAATATTTTCTCATGCATCGTAAGAAGAAAATTTACAGTCTTCTCTTTATTCTTTTCTGCAATTCTCTTTGTAAATTATATTAGAAATATGTCTAAGTAGTGATGAAGACTACTTTGTGTTAGACAGTTGTCTATTAAGTCATTTATTTATACTGTGTTTTGAATAGCCCTGATAATATTTGCAGAATGAGTCTCAGAGATATGTTATAGACCCACTGTGGTATTTTGAATCACAATGTTAAGTCTCTAAAGAAAATTAATTACTTTATTGCAAAGGTAATTAAACTTGCTTGTAACAATGTTTAAATCTGATTGGGAAAAGACTAGACTAACAAGTGACACTGAAGTACTAAAAAATGTTACAGTGCCTTCATATTTCCTCCTTAGCTACTGATATTCTGATAACAAAGATAAAAAAGAAAGTTGCTTTAGGGAAATACCACATAATATTTTAATAAAAATAAATAGCCAGCTGGGCATATATATCTATATTTATGCTTTTGATAAAACATATTTCTTGCAGGACCATTAAAACTGAGGGGAATATGACTGCATGAATCTTCGATTAAAATCTACCAGAACTTTGTTCATTTCTCATTTTTTATTAGGTCAGTTAATGACAGAAATAAACTGAAGATTTTACAAAAATGCTAAAAGATACTGCTGTTAGTAACAGCTGTATGCATATAGATGCCTAGCTATACATGTTTATATATGTGTATGAATGTGTATATATGCACACGGAGAGTAATAGAGATGTGCAAGTGTATATATGGTTCTGCAATGCCCATTCATACTCAAGTGTTTTGGCTGCTCTGTCAACAGTAAAATGACATTAGACCACATATATTTTTGAGATTTTCCTAGTCAAATTTTTAAGTCCTTTTTTCTGCAGAAAAGGCACTGAAAAATAAGTGCAGAAATAATCTCATGAGCTTTTTTAGAACCTGAATAATTTTATAGCAACATTTTAGAACATGACCCTGGAATCTTTGATACCTTGTAGTCCAGTGAAGGATTGAATGATGAATATACTGCACCTTGGAAACAGAAGAGCTGTGAACCTTTCAAGTGCTTTGGCAGCAAAGTGATTTGTCAGAAAGAATAAAAGACTTAAATTTATTATCCAACATGAAGCAATTGCTCTCTGGGTGAACTTTTGTAAAAATCACACTAACTCTGTGCAAAATTAATCCATAGAATTTCAAGAGCATAATTCTGGAGGTGAATATGACCTCAAGTATAAAGCTGTGATATACTCTAAACTTACAATCTGGAGACTCTTACTGGCAATTTAAAAGCTCAGAATATGTGATCTTTCAGCACATAATGATTACCAGAGGACATATATCTCATGTAAGAGAAAATCTTCAGGATAAAAAAGGTTTTGTTGATAGGAGTAGAGATGTCACGTTTTTTTTGTGTGTTATTGTGTAACAATTATTAAAAGTAATTTCAAAACTGATGTTCATTTACGTGAAATCTGGACAGATTTACCTTTGCCTTCTGCATCTCAAGCACTTGATTTTGCATGAGGAAAACGCCTCATGCCCTGGAAGAAGGTCCTGCCTTCTTCATCTGGAAAATGCTGAATGCAAAGATCTCTTCTTGGGAGTTATCACTGCACAGTTGTCTTGTTCTTCTTTTATCCTTAGACATCTAGGATGTAGGCTTGAGACAGAGGACTGGATTAAATGCACACAATACTTGGTTTGAGTCATTGTGACTACTCCCATTTTCTGTTCACACAGTCTGCTTGAACTCACATAGAGCTCTTTAGGGAGACAGCTGCACTTTCTTTATTTCACCTCAATCTGGGGAAAGTTGCACTTGCTGAATGAAGTTCTAATTTAAGTCAGTGTTAGAGAAGGTGATATTAGACCTCTGTCTCTCATTGCACTCTCACACCATCCTAGTCTTCCTCAAAATTGCACATATGGTCCCATCTTGTAGAAGCTGTGTGCTTCTGACGAGCTTAGTGACAGCCGAAGAGAAAGCTCTGTACTGATGATTGCTCTTCAGTCTTGTTCAGTAGAGTGCAAATGGATGTATACCACTAACTGCTGAAACATTTTCAAAATGTGTCTTTTAAAATTTGTTTACAATTACTTTCAGAGGCTTCCATCATGAATTCCCAACTGTAAGAATAGTGCAATCCTGTGACACTTTTCCTGCAGTGCACTGAACTAAATTGGAAGGGAATGCTTACTTAGGTCATTAGAGCTGCTTGTGAGTTAAGGTACTGCACTCACTGTGAAGAGAATTATTGATCCTGGCATACTGTGGATAAAAATAGGAAAACAATTAATTTTTAGCATTTTAGAAATGATAACATTACATGAAGATTTTACTCTCTGATCTGGTTTAATAAATTCTCTGAAATATTGCTAATGTCACAGAAAATGTGACAAATTAAAAACATTCTTTTGGGTTTATTTATTTGAGAAAATAGTTGGATATGATTGTTGTTCATATTCTTGCACAAATAACAAATGAACCATTCCTAACTGTCAAATAGAATTGTGATTAGAAGTGTTGGTCAGTCTTGAAATCTGCCAACAGGAGAGTATGCCCAAAAGAACACAACACCTGTTGCAAAATAAGTAACTGAAGCTATCAAGTACTAGGTGGGCATTCGTGTTCAAATGCTTGCTTAATAGGTGTTTATTTGTGTGTTAAATCTATAATTCTTGTCCTATTTTGTCATGTGTATTCAGATATCTACCCATTGAAAATTGGTTCTTTAGGATTATTTCAGAAACAAAAATCTTTTTACATAAAAGCACGTGTTTAAAGGTTGCGGAACTCTTCACTTTCTACTCAGTCATTTTGTGGAAATTTCTTGTGATTACAGGATACAGTATGGTGACTTGTTAAAATTGACCTTGTAGTACTGCCGAAAAGGAAAAGAAGAATAAGTGCTGCTGGAGACAGGAGGAATATCTGTAGTATTAAGGTTATATCTGCCCAGAATGTTCCTACTGACAAGCCTTAAGTCCATTCAGTGCTATGGAGATACACGAGGACTGTCGTCCCTTTGTGATGGACAGAACAGATGTCAGCACTTTCCAGAATATGATTAAATTTTTTTTCTCTTTTACATACCTTTCATGTGTCCTGCTGGAGCTCAAACAACATCAAAGGAAACATAGCTGAGAGAAAGCTTCGTGAAACTGATCTTTGCAAATTCTTAGAATGAGAAAAGTGTTTCCATTTTTTCATTTTTTGAACTTTTTTTCATTTTATAGTCAGATTTTTTTTCGCACAAGCATGGTCACTTCCAGATTTCATAACCAGGCTACTGCTACATACTAGTATTGTACAAAAATCAAATGAAATTATCTATTAGAAAATAACTCAGTGGTTATAACCACTTTCATTTTTTAGAACAAGAAAAGCACTGAATATATATTCAGGAAATGTCAACAACATGCACCTAAACAAAGCATTTCCATTAACTCAGAAACTCCTCCAGGCCTTACAGGGAGGAGTTGACAGTCAATTCCATAGCAGAGAGGAAGACTGAAGAAAATAGTAAAATTTTCCCTGTGCAAGTCTGAGGGCTTCCACACTTCCACATTCCTGCTCTTTAGTGATTGGTAGTGTACCAGTTCCAAGTCCTTTATTAATCAGCCAAGAGAAAACAGGCATGCAGAGAATTCTTAATGTCTGGATCCTGTGTGTTGAAAGACTTTTTTGCCTCTTACCATATATCTCTGTCTTGCAGTTATTGTAATAGAAAGTTAAATTGTAATCCTCAGAGGTTAGAGATAGCTTTGTGGAGAATTTATTTGCTAAACAAAGAGGGACACCTCCTTTATGTTTCTAATTTGAATTCATTACCAAGCAATATACCACCTTATGGTGTAGTTTTCTAGTGGACAAGTATAAGAAATATAACAAGAGTAGGCTGAAGTCTTACCATTATTCATTCATAAACAACTGCAGCACACAAAGCTGTAACTCCCATGTTTGGGGCATTTGTGATTCCAGAAGAGCAATTTTCTTTCAAAATTTTTACAGAGAAGAAATGACAGTGAACTCAAATTGTTCAGGACAAAAGCACCACTGAAATTAAAATGAAAGCGCAGCAGTTAGACCATATTTACATTTCAAACCAAAAAAGGAGTTCACTAAGGTGGAAATATTTTATGCATGCAGATGATCTATGCTATATTTGGCTTATTATTACAATGAAACAGGTAGGAACATAATGATACCTTACATAAATACGTTTCTTTTTGATCACTTACAGCTGCTTTTCTTGTTTTCTTTCACTATGCATTTTTGCAACTGGTCATTTCAGTCAGGGATTAAATTCCTCCCTACTGAAAGAAGTATTTTGTAATCAGGAAACCTTTGCTAAATAGAAGAGTGCTAAAAGTGGAAATCATATTATATTCTATATTGAAGGCAGATTATTAAAGTTCACTAGCAGGTATGTTGTATTAAGCTAGGATTCCAAAATATTTGGAATCACTATTAATTTATGAAATTCCTTTCCAAAGAAAGAGACAATAATGAAAGAAATAGTGAGTTATGAATTCCACCATCACCAAACCTACAGCTCTATTTCCTTTTATAGATTATTTCAACTGAACACACATTTCTTTTCCTTCCAGCACCACAGAAAATTTAAGGTGCTGTAGTGTATGATAGAGAGAGAGCCTTAAAGCAGTCAAGAGAAGAATCTCCCACATGTGAAGAAAATCTTGTAAAATTTGATGTAAAATGCAGGATGATTTTACTGAGGAGACCTGAAGCTTTTCAACTAACATACCCCATGAGGCACATTGTCTGCAGGACCTGAAGTGAGAGAACACAAGATTTCATTCCATGATCTTTGTGCCTCTGGAGATGCAGGTTGCCATTTCATTTGTCCTTCTACCTCTGAAAAGAAGGGTGTGAACCATAGCCGCTTTCTCAAGGTGGTATTTTTATTAATTGTAATTATATTTTTTTAATTTAAAAAACAAGTTTTATTTTAAAAATAAAATTTAAAATAAAGTTTAAAAATTTATTAAAAGAATAAAATATAGGAGAATTTCCCATTTTGAAATAGATATTTCTCACAATAATAATAACTTCCAAGTATTATTTTTATTATTTATAACTATGCTGGTTTTGCATCCTCATCTGAATTTCTGTTTATGCCAGTCTTGGTGTCTTTATACCACACGTCAGAAGTTACATCTTTATTGTTATGCCAGTGAACATCCAAATTTGCCTGTGATTTTCAGTCTTTTTGTTTCCTGTACAGCTGTTGTTATGGAGTACCTTCCTTTTTGGTTTTTTAATATATCTGCAAGAGACCCGTGAGAGTCCATATACTTAATGCCCTCCTGCAATGTTTCGTAACACTATGGAGATAAGTGGTAGCCAGAGAAACTGATGGAAAATAACTCACTGTAGTTATTATTTTTATCTATTAATTGACTAAAATAATTGTTCTCATTAATGATCTGTAATTTTTTTACAGTTATTTCAGCATATTGTTACTGTATACACATACGTAATTCCTTTAACAACACCTTTAGTTCCTTCACTGCAGGCAATGATGAAAATATCATTAAAAGCCATGAAAGTCCTAATCCTGTGAAGACTTTGAAATTCAGATTTTTTTTTCCAGAAGATACATTCGGTTCTGAGATACACTCAAGCATGAATGGAGCAAAACAGTTCCATTTATTTTTATATGGTTTCATTCACATGAAGTTTCATAAAATTATATTTTTTCTGAAAGACGAGAGTGATAGCAAGATAAAACCTTTCAGAACCGACAACATTGTCTTTGGTGCATGCACAAAGTGACAAAAGAGTGGTGTGATAGATTAGAAATAAATGAATGTTAAAATAAAAAACAGAGGCAAATATTTTGTCACTGTGTCAATAGCATAACAGTGGTATCAGGAGAAAATAATAAAATAGAGAAGCTGATTATGATCCATACGACTTGAATGTAAAGGTAAGAGTGAGATTAAATGAGAGAAAGCTTGAGAAATGCCAAAAAAATGAATAGTTCTGCATAATCATAAGAGAGCTGAGAGGAAACCCAGATAAATTAGGTAGAAATTGATAGGCAGGGCCAGGATGAAGAAAATCTAAGGGGAAATTTTGTAAATGAAAAGGGGAAACTTGCCTTTGCTGTTGTAGAAATAGTGCTACACCTCTAGTCTCTGAAGAAGAATCTAGCTTCACTATTATGAATTCTTTAAAATTCAGGATTAATACCTTTTAATATGTTTTAATATGGATTAAAACAGAAATTATTAAAATAACAGTGTAATCCTGTGATAAAAGAGGGTGGTCATTCTCAAAGCTAGTATCTTCAAGCATTTAGAACAGGGGAGAAGAAAAGAGAGGACAGAAGAGGGACGCAATCAGCTATAATTTGCATAAGGAGATCTGAGAATTTCTTGTAGATTAGAAAATTAGAAATAGTATTGTTTTTTAAATTGAGATCTAAAATATGTCTAATTTTTATTTATTTTTTCTTTGCTGACTCGTGTAGCTTGTGCTGTACAGGTTGAAGGTCTGGCTGAAGGCTGTCAGCCTGTGAATGCTGATGCTTCTTTTGATCCTTCTCCTTAACTCCACAGAGGCACCAGGTCACCTCACTTGTCCTTCCATTGACTTCTGTCATCCTGTTTTCTGGGATAGCAGTAACAGGTGAACATGTAGCTTTTTCTGCAGGTGCATACACAGTCACTAGTCCCATGTCTCTGCTGACCAAAGGGTCAGAGTTGGCTGAGACTGATCCTGCATTCTTGATGCACAGAACAATTCTTGTCAGTGCTGACCACTCAGCAGGTGCCCAGGTGATGATGAAACTGCCTGCATTGTGCTGCTGCTGTAATAGCACAGGGGCAAAAAAATAATAGAAGAAATAATAGTAAGAATAGTTTCTAAGGCCTGTGAGGGTCAGAAATGAAAAAATGATCCTTAAAATTTTGAACAAATGAGTGTTAGAAGATAAGGAGAAACACCATTAGTAGTCAAGGCAGGAGTTACAGCTGTGAAAGAGCAGGACTTCCAGAGCAGGGGAATCTGACTTGGCCTCTGCTCTGGAGATGGAGGAATGAAGGAGGTACAGGGAGGCCTGAAACTCTGACAACTGGAGGTTTGAGAGAAACAGGAGGAAGAGTTGGAGGTGTAAAAATTATACATCACTTTTTTGGTAGCACCTGTTACAAAGAGAGGTGATTATTATTTGGTTTTATTTCGTTTTTGTATCTAGAATATTGATACTGGTACTTCACAACTTTTATATCTTTGCTTTTTTGTGTGCATATTTTCTTTTCAAAACAGTCTGCTTGGGTTTTGCCAACCACGGTGAAGTATGGTTTTTGAATGTATATGCATATTTTGATTGTTAACTTTCCTGAAAATTCTGTGGCTTCCTTGACAAAATACTTAAAATCCATACAGAATTCCAGCCTATCCATTTCATAGGACTGAATTTGTCAAATTGGAGTTACATGAACTCCCTATATAGACAAAACCAAGCATTTTGTATCAAAATAATCTCAAGTATAATGGAATGGATGATTACAGTTGATAGCACATTACTTCTTTTAACAGACCCATAAAAATTTTGTGTGCAGTATTTTGCACATATAACAGTATTCCAGAGCTAGGTTGCAATCTTTTTAATTACATGAATACTTTCATTGATTTATATGAGATGCTTCATATAAATAACCATAAAAAATATGCATATTCCCTATGCTCACATTCTAGCTTGCAGTTTTATAAGGTTATGGTAGTGCAAAGTGCTTGATATTAAATCCTTACTGACAAATGAGGAGGTTTATTTTACTGACCAAATTGCAATGTGTGCAGATTAATAAAAATATGACTTACTGGGCTCCATGTCATGTGTATAGAGGAGCACAGAGAATTTATGCAATTCTGTAGAGAGAATGCTATGCTCTGAACAAGTTTATGAGTCCTTATCAAGTGGAGAAACACATGAGTTATGAGTTTCTCTTTAAAGCACTATTATTTGCAGTAGTAAAAATGACCAGCTTCCTTGGCTGTATGACATTCATACTCCACAATCCAGGGAGCTGAGGAGAGAAAGGACAACAAAGCTGCCACAAAATGGAGACCTGAACCCAGTGGAGGAAACAGCCAACAGAAACTTGTGGAAGTCAATGATTCAGTTCTGAGTCTGCACATGGGAAGGCAGAACATGCAGCAATACAGGCCACCAACATACAGGACTGTATTGTGAGTAGAACTGTCAGTGGTGGAAGGAAATCAGTACCCTGCTCTAGTCACAAGTACACTGATTACCTGCAGGGAAACTGGGCGTGTTCAGCCTCAAGAAGAGGTTTTTTTTTGGGGGGGAGGACCCAACAGAGTCAATACTTCTGAAGAAATTGTTGAGAAGATAGAGCCGTGACCTTCCCAACAGTGCATGGCAGGAGGATAAGAAACAATGAACACAAATAGCAACACATATTCTGACTGGATAAAGGGACAAAAACTTTTTCCTCATTGGGGCAACAAAACAATGACACAGGTTTTCCAGAGAGGATGTGCAATCCCTAAGGCAGTTTACAAAACACAAGATTTTTTTCCTGAGTAACCTGGTCTGACCCCAGCTGGACCTGCTGTGAGCAGGGTATTGGACTGGAGGTCTTCTGAACTCCCTTCCAGCCAGAATTGTTTAGTGGCTCTGTGATCCTTTATAGCCATTGCTCCACTAGGGATGGTAATAAGACAGGATGTGCACCCGTGCCCTAGGAAATGTCTATGAGAGAAACTAGCAGCTTTTCCTTGCTCACTTTTTGCTAAAAAAAAAAAAAAAGAAAAAGGATGTGGAACATCCAACTATTTATCTTGTGTGACATCTCTGGTGTGAAAGTCATCAATGCCTCAATAGCCACAGCCTTGTCATTCTTGGGCTATATCTTATGACACAAAATGTGTGAAAACTGAAGCAGTCGAGGTGGAAAACCTTGTGCATGTCCTTAGAAGGTAACAAGAAGAGGTGGGAGCACTGTTTTTCAAAAACTGCTCACTGATACAAGGATAAAGGAGTATGAACCTTGTTCCTCAGTGTGAGGATCATGTAAGGAAGGAATAGCTGCGAGCTAACAAGGTCCAAGAGGTGACTGAGGTAAGCCTATGGCAAAACTCAGCAGCACTGTTAAAGAATTCTCAGTCAATTCAGTGCCAGCAGCTGCTGCAGTGAGGCTGCCAAAAAGAACACATATCCTCTGCTTGCTTCATTCTGTGCCAGCAAAGTTACCACCCTGACAAATTGATTACATTGAAAATAGCATTGCTATTAACAGAAAGCCTTGCTCTGTAACAGTCTTCACAACTGGGTAAAATATGATTAGGTACAAACAAAAATATGCTCTCTAGAATATTTAGGATACTAAAGAACATTCTTGCAGCACACTAGCAGAACCTATTAATAAATCCTGATCAATGTTGTTCTTTTGAGATAAAGGTGAGTCTTGCTCCAGTGGAGTTTTTCTGGAAGGAAGGAAGTGAATGCAACATGCTGTACCAGAAAAAAGTTATACTGGAATGAACAAAAATGATTTAACAGCAATCCACTTGCTTAATGGTTTTTGTTTAAAAGTTTAAATAATCAATTTAAGGAAAATCTTTTACCAGTTTCTTTTATTATAGTTAATGGCTAAGTTAGATCTGTTATTTACTCATTTTAAATCATATGTCTAAAGAGCACTTTATGAAAAAAATTATACAAAAAGCACTGATTAATTTTGCATCTCTTCCTGCTTTCATAATCTTTGTAAAGTGAATGGAATAATTTGTACCATTTATGTTTCTTATTAGAGTATTTGTCATTAGAATGAGGTGTCAGGAAGTATTTAGACTGTCTCATATTTCATGAGTTAAAATAGTGTGTTGTATTTTTGTGACCTTTTTAATTTCCTACATTTTCCTCTGTTCCTTTATGTTGCTTTCTTTCTCTGTGTATTTTCTACAGAGGAGGCAGAGGAGCTGGTGAAGGGTCTGAGGAGCAGCTGAAGAAACTGCAGTTGTTTAAGCTGGAGAAAAGTGGGCTCAGGGGCAGCTTTACCAGTCTCTACAGCACCCTGATAGCCAGGTGGAGATCAGGCTCTTCTCCCAGGCAACCAGACAGGACAAGACACAATCTCAAACTGCTCTAGGGAAGGTTCAGGTTGGACAACAGAAAGAATTTCTTTCACAGAAAGGGTGATTAAACATTGGATGCAGCTGGCCAGGGAAGTGATGGAATCACCATCTCTGAAGGTCTTTTAGGAAACACTGGATATGGTGCTGTGGTCTGGTTGACAAGGTGGTGTTTAGTCACAATTTGGATTTGATCTTGAGGCCTTTTCCAACCTAACTCTATGATGCCTCATTCTAAGATGGTGAATGTGAACTTGACGAGTATGGATGAGCAAAGGACACAAAGCAGAATGTCTCATGAAAATAATCCTAGTGTGTGTATCCATGCAGTGTGAACTTGTAAGTACGTTTTGACAGCTCAAAATGGCTTTACAGGTATGTCAGCAACAATGATGCTGTGCTGCACATTGCTGTGAGAACACAAACTGGTTAGGCAACCTCTCATTGCCATAAGACGTGAAAGATATATAATAATACAGGACATTTCTGTTCATCTCTAGTTGTGAAACTGTTACTAATAAACATTGGCAAGATTAAAAACTTTCTTTCTTTGAGATTTAAACTAGTATTTGACTATGGCACATTAGGATGAAAACTTCAGAGGTAATTTATCTTGCACTGGCTCAGTATAAAGCTCTTTTGTATTGAAATACCTAGTGCTTGCCAATCTTGGAGACAGTAATAGATGTTTGAACCGCAGTTTTTAACTCACTCCTATGACTAACCAGAAAACAGCCTGTCATTGTAGTTGAGACAAAGTACATGCAATCATGGTCCATCCCTGACATTGTTAAGTGGAAAAAAGAACTGAAGAAGCAGTGTAATGGATTGTGCAATTGCCAACAAAATTTATTTAACTTATATATAATTTAAATGCAGCCTGAATCAGATAATGTAACTGGTGACTCCTTGTCTCACTCAACCTTTGCTTCACTCTTGGACGATGATAGAAAAATTGTTGCAGAGACCACAACTATAGTTAGTACAACTTAGAGCTTCCTGATGAAAGGAAAAGATTAGCTGACTGACAGCCACATGCTTTAGAAAATCCTGGACACTTTCATATAGTCTTTGGTCCCAGAATTGTCTTTTCTTACAATATGGATATTGTGACAAGAGGTAAAGAGTTAATATTTCAAATTAAATGCAAATAACTTTGACACTTTATCTTAGATTAGCAAGGAATTTGTCAGAACAAAATACCAATTTCAAAAGTGCACGTTGCTTTTGTTTTGTGTGGGCCTCACAATATGAAGGGACAAAGCTAAATATTATTTGCTACTGATTCAGCCTGAGAGACCTTAAAACTAATATACCATAAACTCATTCCATTATATTGCACTTGCTGGTAGATAACATAAATAAATTATTGGAAGTGGCTTCTAAATCATAAGTCTGATGAGTATGGCTCACAGGTTTCACAGAGGAGGAGCAAGACTTACAGAAATCTCGGTGTGACAGAATAACTGATGACTGGTTCTGAAAGACATGTGAAACAAAGTAAAAAGTAATGGAAACTGGAAAGCTACAAAACACACGGTGTTGTGCTGAGAAAGTCTGAGAGTGTTCCTCAGTCATGACAGCAACATATGAGAAATGATGGGAGTGTGGCTAAAGATGGGTGCTTGAGCAGGACTGATGGACAGGAAAAGGGAGGATCATATCAGACACTCTTTTTCGTAGGAGGAAATGAAGGCATGAAGGACTGCTGTCCTATCATGTCTCCCCTTGCAGACAACTTGTTCGTATTTTTCTTCAAATCAAATTTTTTGCATATCTCAATAAATCCTCCTTCTCTTTCTGATGAATCCTTTTAACTTTTCAAGTACATTGTTTGATATTAAATGCACAGAAAGTAGTCTGAATAACCACCATTATGTTCATTTAAATTAAATGTACATATTTTTTTAAAGAAAAAAGTTAAAATTACGTGCAAAAAATATGACGTCTAAAATTAAGGCTTGAAACTACTATGACCTTGACAATTTATTTCAATAAATCAAGTTATGTGCTATACCCATGACCTTCATCAGATACAGAAATTAAGGGTAGCATAACTACTTACAAAATCAGGAAGTTGGGAAATGTTTAAATTTTTAAGTCAGGTCAAGTTTTATAAATATATCTTAGTGCAATATACTACATGTTCTATTACATGTATTATAGGTAAAATAGCACATGTATTATTTTCAGTATTTTTAGTGCAGCAAATGTAGATATATTTAACACAAAACCCCAAATCTTTCTGAAAACCTCCATGCAGAAAATATTTTTTCAGTACTTTTTCCATAGTGAATTGCTTCAGAGCAAATACCATTTTTTCCCTTTAATTGAAAACTCTGTGAAACTGAAGATGCCAGAATTCTGGTTTTCTGCTTCCAGCTGATGCATGAAAAATAAGTGCTACAGGGTGGATGGTTGCCACAGGGCACACTGCTGACTGTTCGATTTTCCCATCAGGACCTCTAGCTCCCTTTTTTTGCAGGTGTGCTCCCATGCAGTCCTTCCCTTGAGTGCAGTTTTCATTGTGCTATTACATCCCAAGTGTAAAACTTAGCATGTTTCTGTGTTGCCTCCTTGAGATTCCTTCAGGACCTCTCCAGCTACAGTTTGTATAGCAAAATGCTACAGGAGGTGGTGTAGAAAGGCAAGATTAATGTCACCACGTGGTGGTGGCCATTTCATCATGGGAACAAATTAGGTGATAAAGTTCCTCTTATAAATCCACACTGCCTGTGCACGATAAACTTCCTGTCCCTCCCATGCTTCAAAATGGTTTTTAGGAGGAATTACTACATAAAACCCTGCATGTATTGGAGTGGGTTTGACTTTCCTGTACTTTTCTAGATTCTCTTGCTTCCCTATTTGAATATGGGTTTAACATTTGCCTTCTACCAGGTAGTGCTCCTTCTTCAATCTTCTCTTTTGAAAATGTAGGTATTTCCATTTACTCTTTAATTTAAAATACTTCTTGTTATATTTCAATTCAATCCCTATTTAATCCAAATATAGTTTGACCCAAACTTAAAATGAAAATCTTGCATGTAATTTAAAAACAAGAAAATTATAAAGAACATAAAAATGCAATAAATACAGATGAATTCTTGGACTCTTTCTAGAATAATGAAAAGAAAAAGTGAAAAAAGTGAACAAATGCCTGTGAAACTAGAGAACTATTTATTTAAATAATTATAAAGTGTAAATTTCAGCAAAGAAAGCAACAGAGCAAGTGTAAAAGTTTCATATTTTAATGTTTATATAAGTTGTTGAGAACTAACAATTAACTAATTAACAAATAGGAAAGTTACTGAAAGTGCCAATGCAGAACTTGATTAAATAAAAATTTCTTGTGTCCTCTTTTCAATTTGCTTACAATAATTTTTTAAAATTTACCAGCACTGCCCCAGTCTTTTAGCAGAATCTGCAACTTCTCATTGTAGTGTTATCCAGAATAATATCAAGGTACCTATTTGTTAGTATACTTAATTTAGACTTAATATTTACAAATACCCCGTTTTTCTCCTTCAGTGTGCATTACTGCTGCATTTATCACCTCTGTCTTTTCCAGTCCACTCGTTGAGAGCCTGTGAAATTCCTTGAGGATTTTTTCCTTTTAGGACTTTCTGTCTTTAGAAAAAAATTAACATGGTCTTATATCTACTCTATCTACAAAATACATTGTTAGTTGCTGTTGTTTTTACTATGGCCTAATTAATGCTAACATGGCATCTATGTTTAGAGTACTAACTTTTAAATAATTGTTTTGTGAGTAGGCAACAGTCTAGGGAAAACAAAAACTAAACACTAAGTGCTGATAGGTAGGTGCTCAAAATGACACGAATTATAACACATATGTTAAACCAGTAACCAGTTGGGGAATAAACATGGCATGCACAGATTCTGAATATGAGACATACTCTGAAGTGTGTGCAATTAGTGGATTTGTTTTCCTTTAAAGGAGAGGTGTGTACCAAGGAAGAATATCAGCACTGAGATCTGCCATGATTAGAAACTCATTAACTAGTATTTTAAACATCTACTTTATTGACCTTTAAAGATTTGTTTAGCGTGCGTTTATCTTTTAGTATGTCTGATTTGTTTGATTGTCTTTAAATGTTGTTCCAGAAGGGAAATTGATTATGTAAATCATGTATTTCTTTGATGTTATCTTTTTATTTATATTGAATGTACCTAAAATCTCCTTTTCCTGAGCACAGCACAGGCAAACAGTCACACAAGAAAAAGCCCACTAAAATGTTCTTTCTTTCATGCTTGCTTTTGTTGCCTATCACACTCTCACACAAACTCAGACAATCAATATCCATAAAAAGGGGGTGGGGGTTAAGTTTCTAGGTAGGAGCTTATCTTTGTATTGATAACTTAGTGATATCTAGAAAAACACAACGACATCATGAGAGACTGACTTTTATGCAACCTGAACCTACAACAGCTGCAGCTCTGCCTGGGACACTACTGCCCAAATTCCTTTGGCTGGGATTCTCCCCAGGCATTCCCAATCACATGCTGCACATCTCATCAGGTTTCCCATGTCACCAGAGGTTATCACTACATGAAAAGATATTTTTTTGCTCTTTCTGCTAAAATTCAATCTCCAGCTCTGTGACTGATGATGGTAATTATCCTTTCCCCATGTAAAAGTATCATGCAACACATTTTATGATTTTATGCTGAGGCAGCTGATCCTTTGAAATAAAAAACCATGAATCTGTCCAGCTCAGTTCTTCAGAATATCGTCAAGGGAGAGTATCTCCTGATGCTCACATATTCCACCAGCTTCACTGTTACAAATGCTACTCAAGCTGTGTGGACACACACATTTAGAGAGCTAGGAAATTGCAGCTTGGCAGTTCCTTTCAGGCCTGGATTTCTCCTGACTCTCAGGTCCATTCCCAGGCTGACAAGCTGACTGCAGCTTCAGTTAGGGAGGCAGTCTCCCAGGGTGATAACATGGTGAAAACCAGAAGGGAATTCATAATAAAGATTAACACCTGGTGTCTTTCCCATTGGACATCCGGACATGCTGTCCCAGGGGATGTTTGTCCCAATCATCCAATGAACGACTGTCCTGTCCTAGCTGCACGTAACACACTTTAAATACGGGATGTCCGTACAATAAAGTTGCCCTTTTTTCCCCAAAAAAGGTCCGGGTGTGTTGCTCTCCTTTCTCTCTCTTTGCAGCGCAGTAACCACAAAGCTGAAGCACAAGTCCTGTCACTTGTTCACTCAGTTCAAGAGGATGCAACGATGAGAAGGGGCTGAATTAGGAGCTGCTTCTGTTGGATTGACCCGTCTCTTTGCAAAACAATCGATGAGGAAACAGGAGCACTGTACTCCCAACCAGCACAATTAGACAAAGGAGAGTAGAAACTCTGCAAGGGGACTTGAAAGTCCTTGATTCTCATTAGTGAGGTTTTAAAATAGTCCAGCATTCCTCATACAATGTGTCTGCCGAGAATGATTTCCCCATTCCTCATTATGTATGAATGCCAGTGCACTGTGCAGCTCCAGTGCGCAGTTGATTAATAAGGTCAGAATTAGAAATTGAGAGCTTTTCTTTTCTTAGCATCTACTGCAGTTTTCTCTCAACAGGGTTTTCTTTGTAGATTTTCTGTGATTTGAAACGTAGGGCTTATTGGAACAGAAGTTATGTATTTTTTCATATAGATATCTGAAGAGTTTGTGGTGTGTTACATTTTATTTTTAGTATTGTGTTTTGAATTGTTTGTATTAAAATCTTTTACACACTACAAAATACTTCAGAAAAACATATTAATTTCTAGGATAGTCCTTTTTATCAGTAAATAAGCTCTATATACTCAGATACTGTTTTGTTTTCAGAAGGGTAAGTCATTCCTTTGTCTGAATTTTGAATAAAGTAACTTAGTGTCTTTCAAGTGTCACGATGCCATCAATCCACTGACTAAATTCCTCATCCATACAGTGACTAAAGCCATGAATTTCAAATAAATTCTAAAGTATTTTAGCTGTCTACAAATTACACAGCCTTCTTCCTACCACTGCAGCCAAGGTTTTGCATGTGAAGCTACCTTCTATCCAATTATATTTTATAAGCATATTATCAAGTATGCATTAATTCTTTCAAATAAACCCTTTGTGTCCAGGATTACAAATGTCTTTTCTTTTTCTTTTCTTTTTGTCTTTTCTTTTCTTTTCTTTTCTTTTCTTTTCTTTTCTTTTCTTTTCTTTTCTTTTCTTTTCTTTTCTTTTCTTTTCTTTTCTTTTCTTTTCTTTTCTTTTCTTTTCTTTTCTTTTCTTTTCTTTTCTTTTCTTTTCTTTTCTTTTCTCTTTTCTTTTCTTTTCTTTTCTTTTCTTTTCTTTTCTTTTCTCTTTTCTTTTCTTTTCTTTTCTTTTCTTTTCTTTTCTTTTCTTTTCTTTTCTTTTCTTTTCTTTTCTTTTCTTTTCTTTTCTTTTCTTTTCTTTTCTTTTCTTTTCTTTTCTTTTCTTTTCTTTTCTTTTCCTCTTTTCTTTTCTTTTCTTTTCTTTTCTTTTCTTTTCTTTTCTTTTCTTTTCTTTTCTTTTCTTTTCTTTTCTTTTCTTTTCTTTTCTTTTCTTTTCTTTTCTTTTCTTTTTTCTTTTCTTTTCTTTTCTTTTCTTTTCTTTTCTTTTCTTTTCTTTTCTTTTCTTTTCTTTTCTTTTCTTTTCTTTTCTTTTCTTTTCTTTTCTTTTCTTTTCTTTTCTTTTCTTTTCTTTTCTTTTCTTTTCTTTTCTTTTCTTTTCTCCTTCTTTCTTTTTTTTCCCTCTGAGGTTATGCAATTCTTAATCCTATGATATTAATTCTAGTAACTGGCCTGGTGATTCCAGATGTTTCTTCTTCAATCAGCTCAGATTCTTGTTTTGAAAAATGTCGTGGAAAGTCATGGCTCTGGCCCTTGTTTCTCCTTCTGTTTCTGCAGAGAGGAATTTCGTTCTGTCACTTTGAAGCACCTGTTGAGGTAGTAATAGGAAGGTATTAAATTACCAGTCAACCTCCTCCCTGTTAGACTAACCAATCCCATTTCTCTATACTCTCCTCCTATGTCATATGTCATCAGCTGTCTTGATAATCCCCATGGATTCCTTCCAGTTCCTCAATATCCAGCTGGAACAGCAAGCCCAAAACTGCACACTGTACTCTAGACACAGCTTCATCTTAGCTACATGGAAGAAGATTAATTCATCTTCTAAATCAGGCTCTTCAGGGTGTGGCTACTTTTTATCCCTTTGTGATTGAGGCACACAGTTGGCTCATACTCTGCTGTAACATCCAGGTCCTTCCCACTATGGATAGTGCTCAGTCAGCTGGTTCCCAGTTTTGGTTGATGCAAGGGATTATTCTCTCCCAGGTGCAATCTTTGCCCTTCTTGTGGTGGAATCAATCCCCATTGGTCCAATACTTAAATTTCCCAGGATCCTTCTGGATTGAAGCTTTAGTTTTGGATGTGCCACCACTTCCTCTTACTTAGTATTGTTCCCAGATTTACTGCTGATGGGTCACCCAGTCAGTGATGAAGCTATTGAAGAAATACTGTGTCAGTACTGACTCCTGGCTAAGTAGCTATTCCAGCCAGATGTCAAACTATTGATTACTTGTCTTTGGTTCTGGTTGTCCAGTTGCTTTTCAGTCCACCTAACAGTCTGTTTGCCCTGCCTATCTCAAATTCCAAATCAGAATTCTGTGGAAAGCAGAATCAAAACCATATTAATTTCAAGCTTTTTCACAGCCAGCACTTTGTCCAATCGTTTCATTGTAGAGAGCAGTTAGGCTGATCAAGCATGATTTTCCCTTGGTGAAACTATATTGACTTTTCCTGATTACTTTCTCATCATCAAACTAAAGCTTTAGAATATATCTTTTTTCTTCAGAGAAAGAGTGGCTCAAGAAGATATTTGCAGGTGACCAGGTCAGCTTTCAATTTCTGAAAGTAGAAGTGACCTTGCCATGGAAAACTGGTGTAACATCAGCTGTTCCCATGGATAAGAGAGTTACTGCAGTAGTTTGGAAGCCAGCCATGGAGACTGGCTACTGAACTTTTCTTCTGATCTTTGGACTGTATGACAACACACTAAATTAATATTGTAGCAAAGTCAAATCACTATGCATTTAAAATAATGAATTTCTTAGGATCAGCTGCAGAAACGCTTTACCAAAGTGGTAACTTGCACAAATACAGTCGTACAGC
The DNA here is from genome assembly GCF_052056855.1 of Sturnus vulgaris. Taxonomy (NCBI): domain Eukaryota; kingdom Metazoa; phylum Chordata; class Aves; order Passeriformes; family Sturnidae; genus Sturnus; species Sturnus vulgaris. The sequence continues at coordinate 13,345,034 of NC_142283.1, read as the reverse complement.
TTGGAATCTAGGCCACTGGTCAACTCCCTGAATCATTTTAGTTGCTACTTCATTTATTATGGCTTTAAAATACGTAATTCATTTTAATGCATGTTTCGTTATGCTATAGCCACAGCTATATATTCCCTGGTTGTCTCTAAAATTAACTAGTTAAACCAGGTGGTCTATAGTTCTTATTAAAGTAAAACATATGGGAACAGGAAATCATCCTGCAGTATCACCATCTTGCAGGCTTTCAGGTAGATACAAAACATTATAGCTGAAGGGCATAATGGAGAACATATTCTGCTTTACAATTTAACACTCTGGATGGCATACCAGACATTATTTTATGTAACATCAATAAGACTATCTCTAAATTTTCAGAATTTATGGGAGTGGGAAAAGCAACATCTATGGTGTAGATGGTTTTCAATACACTTAAATATGTTTGCAGGGTTTGACATAGAGTGGTATATCAGGGAAGGGTGAGACAGAATGCTCTTTTTGAAATTAGGCACAAAGTCAAACAAGACTCAAGGTAAAATTCCTTTCCACTCTACCAAAACTAAGAAACAGATACTATGCAAAGGGGCCCACATTCTTCTGCTTAGCATTAGCGTCCTCTGAGGATGTTCAGGAAATAATTTTTTTCATTTCAATTTATTCATATAGTTCAGCCCAAAGAATAGTTCCACAGTTACAAAACCTATACTGAATTTAAAAGATAGATACACTTTTTCTTTCAACTTTCCTCACCTACATGGTGGAAATGTGAAAATGTTGGACTTGCTTGTTTCCAAACACTTCAAGAATATGAATTCCTTCAGCTCGCTAACTCTATGCGATACTTTGTTCTCATTACATCAGTTCTACATAAAAAAATTAAAATATTGCTTTTTTCTTTTTTTAAGCCTCATTTCACTTTCTGTATTAATACATTTCTACAGATACAGACAGAAACAAAAAAACCATAAATAATCTTCATCAGGAAAATAGAGCATGATTTTGTAGGAAAGAAACCAAGAACAATTAAATGTAGATAAAATTTGTCTTGAACTCTATAATTTCTTATATATAACTATATATTACAGATCTTTCCAGTAGGAAAAACCTATCGTACCTAAGGTAAATTCTATATTACCCATAAACAAACTGTAAAATGGATTTACCAGCTAATGAGAAATAACTTTCCTTTGCAAAACTAACTAAGAACGATTAAAACAAGATAATAAAGTTCATTACAGCAAGATTTCCTGATTGTTGATTTAAATTATGATTAGAATTATTTAACTCCCTCTTCCCTGCTTCTTTCCTTGCCAGGTTCAGCTTTTGCCATTACAGTTGTGGGGAGCAAAGTACATGCTTTGTCTCCTCTGCTAGAAACAGATAAAAGATATCCTACAATTTCAGATATGAACTCTAAAACAGAATAAGGACAAGGTCAGAAGTGTGGGGTAACTCAGATGTGTTACTAACTCCTGTTCTCATTCAGATAATGTCACTTTGGTCAACAGTTGAAAAGACACAGAGCAATAATGCAATGTTGTCATTTCTTCTTTTTCTTTGCATTTGTTGTTCATTTCAGTCAAACTTCTTGCTGTCTTTTAAGATGAATTATGTTTTGGCTGAAAGCTCAATCCAACTCTTTAAAAGAAGGGTGGGTTATCTGTTGGTATTGCAGATATCCTCAATATATTTCATCTTACTCTGTGAAAAATTCAAAGATTATTTTTCTTTACTACTGGAAACAGTCTACTGAACTTTTCCACTTGCAAGAGGATCAGATCCCATCAAAACAGTTTATGATTGCATTTGTCAGAATCAAATTCACCTTGGATGTGCTACTCATTCCAGTTAGTGAGTTTGGTCAGCCTACCCCAGGGTAAACATGTTGTCTGGACTTCTATTCAACATGCAGTGGCTAACAACTTACAGAAGAATGTGAATAGAGTAAACCAAAGTGCAGATTTTTTTAATAGCATTGTATTTGTGCAAACAATCAGTGTGGTGGCCACCAGCCTCTGTAATAATCAGCAATGCTAGGCATATGGACCAAAGGTAACAGCTGGATGGTACCAGGAATTACTCAGATCTGTGGCTAAAGAGATGTTTTTCCAGGGAATGACTATGACGGGAAGTGTTGCAAATAGCACAGCTTCTGGTTAAGTGGAGACATTTGGAGATGTGGCAGTTCTCAAAAGAGCTCGGGAAAATTGGGAGCTGGGCCCCACATGTGTCCAGTTCTGCACATTCCCTCTGCAGTTCAGTTACAGTGGATGCCCCTGCATGAGCATTTTGGTTTGAGTCAGATGTGCACGTAGGGACTGGATGTGCTGTTCATCCCCACATGCTCTGGTTCACAGTTCCTGGACAGCACACGTTTCTTCAAGGTGAGAAAGAGCAGCCCAAGGTGGCAGCTCTGGCAATGGAATAGCTATGGGGCAGTCAGTCGAGTGCTGATCTGGGGGAACCCACTCTGAAATGCCTTTGGCATGGGAGGGTAGGGTCAGAGCCTCTGCAATTTCCCCTTCCATTTCACAGTAAAGTCAAAATACCAGGGATTATTCAATCTCAGGTGACTTTTCTGAGATAGTTGTTCTTTCTCTGCACTGATTAAGTAACTATACATGCAGTACACCTTTAATTTATCAGAACAAAGTGGTACTGTACACCCTTATTGACTGTGTGCTTTTTGGGCACTTTGCCCTAGCTATTTTATTTCTGAGCTAGAAACCCATTAAAAATCTTCACTGCAGCTAAGGTATGGTGCTGACCCACAACATTTGCCCCATGCAGACTGGTTTACAATGGTTGCTGTGTAACTGCACAGAAGTAAAGCACTGCTGTTTTAAGCTGTATCTGTTACCATATCGTGAGCAATGAGAGCAATCTATCCCACCCTTCCTCTCATTTTTAAAGTCCACCTTACATTTTCCATAGCCTCTCTATTTGACACTTAATTACATCTACCTGAGAGGTGGATTTAAAAATATTTAAATTATATTTATTTATATATAGTCTCACAGAACTCCTCTGTAGGACAAACACAGGAATATGTTTTTCAATATTCTTGAACATTCTCAAGATCCTGATGCAAATTCTGTGTCACTGATCCTCATGTATATTTTGTATTTACTTTTCTTCTCTTGAATCAGAAGTTACAGACTATAAAGGAAGACAAGTACTGATTTAAATTTTAAACTCCACTTACATTAACAATATGCCACCCACACAAATTGTCATCTGATCTCATATACAGCCATGTACATTTCATTAGTTTGGCTACAAAATACATCAAAGAAGCACTTGTTTCTATTTGCCTTTTTCTTTTAGTGCCCCGAGGACTTTCATCATGTGCTTAATTCTTCGCAGTGCCATGTCCCTTTGGTATCTGACTCTCAAGAAGTTTCAGCTATACAGAACTCTTAGCTGTGGATAATGTTAATACATTAAACATGTGACTGTGTTGCCATTTTATATTCAACAAACCCCGAGTACCACCAGTTATCTACAACATTAATTTAGTATTTGGTAACAGGATGTGTAATCGGTGGATAAGGTGAAGAATAACTGTTTTAATTTTTTGAAATGTACTTGCAATTGATAAGTACAGCAATGGTGACTGTAATCTCAACTGCAAAATAATGGTTTGTATGATTTTACTTTTTGCAAAGAAATAGTAAATTGTTGAATCCGATTTGTCAGGGCCTGTTGCTGATAACACCAAGACTGTGGGTTCTGTAAGGGCAATTTACTTAAAAACAGGACCCAGTGATCCTTGTGGGTCCTTTCCAACTCAGAATATTCTCTGATTCTGTATGTGATTTTACATGACTACTAAATTATTTCTGTCCTAAGTTTCAATAACGTAATGCATTAAAAATAGGAATTGAAAAGCAGATTGTTTTGTATTGAAATGGAACACCTTTTATGTATTCAGAAAAAAAATTACAAGGAATATATTCTCCCTGTAAAGACAGAGGATAAAACAATGTATTTTCTCATCACAGATATTTTTGATTATATTTTAGGGTTTTGTATTACTTTGTTTGCTTCCACTTTTTCAGTTTTCTGGAGTTATTTACTGGATTAAAGGCAATAGATTTCGAATAGAGAATTTGGGGTTCAAGGGTTTTGTCACATATTTTGAATGGAAATTTATTTTAAAATTTCATTTTATCCTTAAGTTGGTATTTTTTTTAGGAACCCTCTTAGGCCCAAATGTTTTGGTTTTAATTTATAAAATTAAAAATATCTAAATACCTCAGCATAAGATCAATATGAATCATGTTTAAAAAGGAACAAAAACAATTCTATAATTGTTATTAATGTACAGTTGTTCAAAATCAAATCAAGACTGTTTCCTAAGGAAACAATTTTTTAAATGTCTAATTAAAAATATAATTTTATATATATATAATTTAGAAAAATCAAGGCCCATGTGTGTTTTCCTAGCAGAAATTAAGTATGGGGTTCCCAGTCAATATACTGATATAAGTATTTTTTAGTTCCTTGACTAGTTTATCCTCCTTCAAACTGGTTCGAGGTATAAATGTGAATTCATTTATACACATGTATTGTAAATATGGTCAATTGATGATTGAAAGAATTTGATTGATTTTATAAGAAGCTGATGATTTTCTAAGTCATTTTGTAGAAACTTAATTACTGGATCTTATTCTTTATGATACCTACCTGTATCTGTATGTCTGCATCTATGTCTGTAGCCAAACCTGGCAACGCAAACTCTGTATTTGATGGATACTTATAATCAGATATTTTTGTTAATGAACTTTGTTCACTCTTCAAAGTATAGTAGATACAGGGAACAAGATTAAGCCGTCATTCATGTTTCTGGGTATTTTAGTGCCCCTCCAAAAATCATTATAAAACCATTTCTCTAATCAGCCATTATGAAGCCCTTAAGAATTTTTGAGTGTGTGGTTTGTTCTCGAGCTGAATAACACAAATTTGCATACACGTATTTAGTCTTGCAGAAGTCATATGAAACTACTAAAACAAAACCAGCACACAAGAGGAAGACTCACCAGATGTGCTTTTAAAAATAACAGTCTCAAGAGCACAGGATCAGTAGAAACACTGCGGGGACAGTAGCACAGCCCCTACTTGGCAGGCTGACTGGAAAAGCCACTCCTGTGCTGTGCTATATGCTCTCTTCTTTACCAGGTCGTCTTGTTCTCAAAGAAGGTACTTCTTACAGAGCAGTTCTGCAGAAACACCTCCTGAGAGCCCCTGTGGAGCTGTGCCCAGGCGATCAGCCCTGTGGCCAGTGGCATGGCTACAATCCATCTCACAGCTCTCGGTAAACCTGCCCGTGTGGAAATGGGAACACGACCATCAGCCTGGCAGGTGTGACATCCTGAACGCCAGCAAAGAGGCCGAGAGGGTGAGGAAACACAATGGTGATGGGAGATTGCAATTACCCCCACATAGTCTTGAACAGATGTCCTATCAGCAAGCTGAGACTAAACCCTCAGATACCACAAGATCCTGCTTTGGGAAGTTAGAGAGTGTCAACAGGACAAGCAACACCTCAGCTGGTCCTGAGAGCAAGTATTTGTTCAAAGTCCTTGGACCATCTCAGGGTACTGGCACTTGGTATTTTTTGCAGAATCTACAAAGGCAAAATGTCTTATCTCAAATTTGCATGAAAATGAGATTTTTAGAGACGATTGAAAAAAGAAATTGTGTGTGACACAAACAATTGATGATCACATAATGGTGGCACAAAGTGAACATTCACCACTTCTCTCCCCAGCAAAGAAAACCTTTTAGGAGTCCCATAGAAATGTCTACATACCTTAACAGGACAGGTAATGATGTACTGAAATGCACAAAATAGAAGGAAGGGTTTAAAGAATAAAATTAGTTGGCACTTGGATGTGGTCAAGACATTGAGGAAGAGTCAACCCAAGTTTGTAAAGACAAGCCACACCTCACAAAACACTGAGGGGCTCTCAAGAGATTGATGTTTGTAGGGACAATGAAGTTCTGGCACCACAAACACTTAAAGGAAGCAATCTGTCATAAAATAAGAAAGTGGGACTGCACACAGGTAAAGGATAGGAAAGTAAAGGTCAGATTATATGCTCAGCTTTTTGGAGGCAGAATGAGCACTCGGAAGTCCTCCTTCATAGAGTGTGAACCTACTTCAACACGGTATTGTTCAGAACAAAAATCTTCATGAGTTCAAAATGTGATTGGAAAAATTCCTAACACTTAGATGTACTTGTGGTTTGATCTAAATATTTCCTGTTTTTTACAGATGTAGATAAATACAAAAAACCAAACTGTTTCAACCTCCCCCCCGTCTTCACATGGATAGGACTTTTGAGTTTCTATAGACATAAATATGGGATGTATAGCTCAGGGAAATGCAGTATAAGGAGACCACTTTCTTAATGTTTACATGACATTTGGAGAATCTTAAATTCTCAGTTAGAAAGAGAAGAACTAAAAAGGATTCTTATAATTATCTTTTTAACATGCTTATGAATTCTTTATGGGCTTCAATCAGTGCTTGTCTTTACCCACCAATCAAACTCAAGATAAAATTAGGAAGAAGTCTTCCTTGAGCCATCAAAACTGCTGATTAAGTTTTTGCCTGTCTGTGAACTCAGAAGTAGTGTTCAACTATGCAAAAGATCATAATTTTTTCCTGAGAATTCACACACAACTACTTTTTAAGATTGCTGAAATTCCATACTCTTCAAAGGAAGCAGTAGCAGAAAAGTAAGAACTTAAAAAAATAAAAAGGGAAACTAAAGATTCAGATATTCAGCAAGCTGTAGCCAAGAAGACTCAGGTGTGGTCAGAATAAATGCACTCCTGTTTTCTCCCTTTAGATGCTTTACAGGAGTCAGGGCTCAGGTTTGGTGAAAAAAGAAGGCATTCACTGTTCTAAACTGTGGGATGGATTCCACTGACTCCTCAGCCCATGGTGTTCTCAGAGAAGGTGATTTGTGCAGCACAGTCTGCTTTGGTAGTTTAGAGTCTCTTCCTGTATATGTGCAGTCCTGTACATGCACTGCAGGCATCCCCACAGCCGTCTCTCCATGCAGCAAGAATGTGTGGAAATACCTTTCTTACACAAACGTGTTTTCAGCACCAACAGAATACAGCTATCAACAGTCAGAATCCACAAATCTGGGGCTCTCTCAACTCTACTCGCCTGTGAAGAATGTTACATTCGTCTTCACAAAGCTTTGCACAGAGCAGCATTATCCAACCAAAGGAAAAATATGTGGACTTTCCAGGGAAGTGCAAACTGCCTGAAATTAAAGGGATGAGGTAATAGTTTGTACTTTGGGATCAAAATATTCTCTTCTTTATTGCTGTAATCCATCAAGATGAATGATGAACTGTAGTCAACAATTAGAAGGATTGCTTAAAATATCTTTCTCACTGCTTTTCTAGTAAGAGAGAGGAAATTGAGTGCAAAAACAAGGGACTCATGGCATGTGATATACTGAGAACAATGAGTTTAATTTTCTCTCACTTTTTCTAGGTGCCTAAATCACTTGCATCAATATTTGAAATGAAAGAAATATTATGAGCCCTAAAGAGGTTATTGCCTATATTTCAGGTCTCAGAAATAAAGATCTGAGAGGATAATTTTAAACATGTTTGATGTGGTGAATGTTGAAAAATGTCTGAAGCCCTGAATTGTTTGCACAGAGTCAATATCACCAAGGCATAGCAGCACATAGAAGATTTATGAGACTGTAATAGAAAATTAAACCTAAATTGATTCAACAAATTACTGCATATAAGAACAAGCTGAATAAATTAAAAATTCAATGTGAATAATTTGAGTAACTGGAGAGTACAGAGGAGAGTTGTTGCATAGGTTAATGTTTATTGCACATCTATTTAGCGACTATCTTGAAGTAACGGTTTTTGAATTAAAATATGAATATAAGATATTTTTGAGCCCATGACAGGAGAAAGTGTAAGAAACAAAGGCAGATAATTTTCAGATTTCTGAGAACTGCACTACACAGTGCTAATATCGGAGCTATATTTTTGAAGAGGATAGTAAACAAATTAAGTCACTTACTACCTTTCATGCAACTTCTGTTCAATAAGAGAAACACTGTAAACGTGCATTTAAAAATGTCCTGGGATGTAAGATCATTTGAATTTTAAAAATATTGGACTTCATGCAAGCAATAGCATAATTTTAGAAAGAAAAGTGTAAAAAAAACTTGACAATCCTTGCATTTGTTCATTTATTTCTTATAAAGTAATTTAATTTTTTCCGTACTTTAAGAGTCAACTGCAGAATGGGGAAAAAATAACAGAATGAGACTCATTTTGTAAATATAGGAAAAGTACAATATTAATAATTTAAAAATTGTGCCTGTATTTCCTGAAAAGACAGCTATAATGCTTAGGGAAAAAAATAAGATACTTTAGAAAAAATTAAAAAATGTGTTTTCGATTATAAAACTGTGCATGGGTTCTGACTACAAGCTACCAGGTGATTGCTTCTATTTTCTAGTCTTTATTTTTTAGCATTATCTAAGGCCCACCTAGGAAGGAGTGCTATATCTTATGCACACACTGATTGATTCAAATAATTTCATTATTTTTGTACACTTGATCAGCTAATTCGGGGTGGTTTGTATCTCCTGAACTTAAAGGTTTATATTGTCTCTTTTGTGCAGCCTCCAGAGAGAAGGGAAAATCAAGCCAAATCATTATTCTCACTTTTTTTTTTTTCCTGTGGAGCAACCACATGGAATTTGTGTGGACAGTGTTTAATGTCAGGGAAAACCAAAGGAAAATAATTGGAAGGCTTTATAGCACTATAATTTATTGATGACCATTCATTATGAATTCCTGAAGGGAGAAAAAAAGGTATCTCACTTTTATGCTTGAACTCCTTAATTTGCTGATTTAGTGAAAAAAGTCTATCCCTATTTCACAAAGGCATTTGATTCCATTCTCCAAAACGACATCACACTCAGTAAAAATCATAGTGCAAGACAGAAGGGAGGACAACTCGAGTTAAAGGCGTGGTGCAGGAGGACAGGGAGGTCCCTTTGGAGAGACACCGAGGCTGCCTGCAGAGCTGGGCTGGGCACCCCTCGTGTGCCTGCAGGATCTTGGGAGGGCAGGAAGGAATTTGGGCTTGCTGAGGATGGGGAAGGGTTTCCTCACCTGCAGGTGGGTGCAGAAGTGAAGGGAGATGCTGGAGGCCACTGAACACGAGGCAGCATGCTTAGAAGTTCGTTTTCACACCATCAGAAACAAATTAATTCAAATAATTAAAAGGTGGACATTTGAACATTTGAATCCATTTGAATCCATGGCACTTTTTTTTTTCTTACATTTTTTTGTTCTAAAAGAAACTCTGCAGAAAGACTGCTTTGAAAGGAAGATATTTAAGGATAACGTTTATTTTCAGTGAAAAATGTTTCAACACATAATCACTTATTTTTTTCTAAATAAGTTAAAAAGAGTAAGACACTTACAGCCCAAACAGGCCAGTCATTTCAGGAATTAAACATTGCATCTGTTTCCCTGGACTTCTGTCCACTGCATAGAAACCTCATGTTTCTGTAGAAGCATGGCTCACGTTGGTATTCACTATTCAAGATGCTCTCTGAACATGGTGACACATTGTGGATTAGGCAAAAAACAGCCATCTTTAATAACATTTATCTCCCTGAAAGCCCTTTCATATTGATCGTTTCTCCCTGCAGCATGGCCAATTTCCTCTCCTTTTACCTCTCAGATCTACCATTCAGGAGCAAGAAAAGAAAGGCATTGAGGAGGTGGATAGAGTAGTTTTTTTGAAAATTGAAGTTTTTGTTGCCATTGCACAAGAGTTACATAACCAGGTTCTCCCAATAGCAAGCACTCAGGAAAAGATTCCACAGGCACTCTTGCTGCAAAAACAGCCAGGGAAGGACATTAATTTATAATTGAATTACTGAAGCTAGGTTAAAGGTCATGAAAGCATGCAATAAAAGGAAAGAAAATCACAAACAAGACTGAAATGTACCATATGCCTTCTTAAATTAATCACCACAAGGTGCCACCTGAGCAGCTCTATAAAGTACTGTATATTGCTTCTGTTTCACAGGAGGTACGAGGTACATTTCCACTGCAAGTTAATTGTTTTTATTCTGTCTCATTAATATTCTTTTATTGCATGTTTTTTTGTGGACATAAATGACCTTGAAGAGAGTATGTAATTTCAAACATACATAAATTTGCTGATAATGCTAAATTGGACTGGACTGGTAAATAGAAGAGAGAAAGAACCATTTGAAAATTATTGGATTGGATAAGGCTTCAAGGCTGATAAAGTAGCTCATTCAGTTTAGCAGGAAATAGTGTAAGATAATGAAATGAGGCACTAGAAACATAGTCTCTTTGGACTAAAATCATATAAACTCCAGAATTTAGAACAAACAGACAATTTAAGTGAGATTGAAAATAATTAAGACTGTACTTTTACAATTTTGTGTGCTTACTTTCAAGTCTCTTCAGTTCTTCTGAAAACAAATGAGAAGCAGGAGTCAAAATCTTTTCCCACAAATGCGACTGAAAATGATGTATGAAAAGAAAGCAGCAGGTCTAAGATCTTAGTTACCCATGGTGTTTTCTTTTACCCATTAAACCAATTTCCAGATTCATTTGAAACTCTGCAATCTCCTCCAGTGAGATTCGCTTGCTCTCAAACAAGCATGGAGGGCTTGATCCCACAAAGATGATTAAATAGCTTCATCGAACAATAGGAAGGAATATTTCTATTTTTCTCATCAGATTTTCTGTGCCACTCCTGATTCTACAAGCCGTATCTTTGGCAGCAAAATCCATTGTGCCTGGCAATGGTTGCTATTTGTGTGGTAGCTCTTAGGAATCCTAGACATGAACCAGGTCTCACTTGGTTATTCACAACATATGCACCTGCACCAACTAAAAATGACCTATTGAAGAGTATCTGATTTATATGTATGACTTTCAATGACACAGAAGGTCTGAAGTCAGCTTGTTTGTTTAACAAACGTAAGGAAATGCAGCTGCCATTCAGCCAGCGTGCCCGTCTCCCATGGCAAAACCAAGACAGCTGAAAGAATCCTTCGGCTTCCTCTTCTCCTCCTGCCCTTGCATCCCGTGTCCATTTTCCCAGCCGCAGGATTTCCCTCCCTTGTTCAGGCTCTGCCCTCAGACATGCCCAGAATTCCTCAGCTCACCAGCCCAGCAGCAGAGTTTTGGCTTGTTTTCCTGAATTCAGGTAACCGGGCTGGCGTGGCAGGAGGCTGAGGAGTGTGGAGCTGGCGGCAGGTGGGATGTGCAGGAGGAAGGAGCGAGCTGTGGGAGATGCTGCTGCCTGTGAAAACCCATCCCACTGCCCCAGGCCACGGAGGACACCTGTGCTCCCAGCTCCTCCTCCAGCTTCCCTGGGCAGGATTCTTTGTGCACCAGATGGGTGCAGCACAGCCAGAGAATACACCAAATTCTGCACTTCCTGCTTAAAAAATACACCCTTTCTGGAACACAGGAGTCAAGTATTAGCACTACTGCTGGGCTGTTTGCAAGTCATATTTAAATTGTCAATAAAACAAAACATTTGACCCATTTCTTTTCATCTGTGAAAGAAATGTGTAGTCTATTCTTTGTATCTCCTAGCTGCTCATATACATAAAAACATTTAATATTGTCTAACATGTATCATTTCAATAAAAGACATTTTCTATGCCAACCAGTGCTGTTTAAATTAATTGGAAAAGTGGTAGGGATTTAAAAAAATAGAATATAAGCTTAGTTGGATTAAAATAATGCATTCAAGTTGTTCTGCTTTTAGTTTATTATCAGGCCAACACTTAAAAACATTAGCTGCAATTATTTCTTTTTCAATTCAGTCCTGCCATATTTAAATTAATTGAAGAAACTAAAATGAGATTTTTTATCTTCTTCTGGTGTTAATGGAAGATGTTCCAGGATATTTTGGTTTATTTAAATACAGTGAAATGTATTAAAAATAACCAGGATAGGAAACAATTATTTGGAGAAATATGGGAGCAAAGCCAAATTTATAATTTTTAACAGAAAAAAAAAATCCCAGGAGTTTTTCTTTGTTATTTTTATGTTTTCTATGTGCATCTTTGCAGTTATGTGGTCAGATTGACTGCTGCACCCTTCATACATTTCATGAGGATTTCCATTTTTTTGGCCAGCATCAAGATAGTTTATTTCTATCTGTTTCTCTCTCCCTCCCTCGTGTAAACGATAATGAATAGTATTGAAAACATAAGACTTACATTATATAAAGATCAAGAAAGTCCCAGTTCCTGACTGACACTCTGCCTGAAGCACACTCTGAATGTCAAGGAGATTTAATTTGTTTATTTGTCTGCTTCAAATGTTAGTGATAAAGGCAGGTAAGAAAGCACCTCTCTCATTTTATCTGCCAGGTTTCAGATGCTGGACTGCAAAGAGGAAGTGAGCAGCATTTGGTGAATGTGCTTAGTGCCAGTGCATTCTTGGACCTGATCCTGAAAAATAACTGACCCAGCACACCATCTCTACCGGAATTGGCTGTCCACAGGAAAGGAGCACACAAGCTTTTCCTCTTCTGTTTTGTGCAGAAAATACAGGAAAATCACTTCTCATCCTCAGAAAAGGGAGTAATATTTATAGCCCAGGTGGGGCAGTGATCCTTATCCCTGTGGGAGATATCCTCTGCTAATGGGCCATTTGTTAAAATCAGGTGGGGCAGTGTTCTTCATCCTTTCCACAACCCATCCTTCCTCCAGGAGATATTGTCTGTTAATGGGCCATTGAGTCCCACTGCCTGACTGATAAAATCACATCATCCCACTGAGAGATGCTCCACCCAGGGGGAGGAGCCAAGCCTTTCCTACGTAGATAAAAACTGAGATTTGGAACATCAGAGCAGCCTTTTCCCACTGGATCCCAGAGGAAAACCAGACCCTTTCACATCATCACTGGACTTTCAGAGGAAAACTGCACCTTCTACAGGATCACTGCTTCAACTGAACCACATCTGTCACTCCAGGAGGACTGCAGCCACCATTTAATGGGACTGCTACCAACACCCTGACTGATGGGGTGTCAGGTTGTATTCTGACTCTGTCAGTGTTTTGAGTTTGTTTTTTTTAATACTGTATTTCTATTTTAATATTCCCAGTAAAGAACTGTTATTCCTATTCCCATATCTTTGTCTGAGAGCCCTCTTAATTTCAAAATTTTAATAATTTGGAGTGAAGGGGTTTACATCCTCCATTTTAAAAAGAGGCTCCTGCCCTTCTTGGCAGACACCTGACTTTCAAACCAAGACAACCATGCACACTGATATTTATTAGATGAGCATAGGGGTCTAGAACACAGATTTGCTTTGGCAGGGGTTCAGAGTCATGCAAATTCTGGTGAAGTGCTCTTTAATAACTTGAGATTTTGCCTGGATACACAGCTTAACTAAGACCTCCAGACTTGCTACATGCTGACCTATCAGAGATTTTGGATATCTGTTTGTCGGCCTGATGAATTGGCTAGAAAAATAATATGAACGGGCAAACTGTTATAAAATGGATTTGCAAGAAACTCCAGTACAAAATGCATTGAGATATGACTGTTGAACCTTAATGCATTGGCAGCTTCATTTATATTCAAGGAAATTGGGAGAAAGATGTTGAGAAAATATCTTTACAGGTTCATCAGAAACATTAAAAGAAGGGAACAAGGATACATTTTGAAATTCAAAGTGCTTTTATATTAACAAAAAAAATTTGTATACTTTTCTGAGAGATAGTGTGAGGTTTAGTATAGGACTCAAAGAATTCAAATGGAATGTTTGGTTCTACTTTCTCACAAAATAATAATGAAATAACAGTAAATTTTAAAATTCACAGATATCCTTCATGAACTTGAAAAACAATAATGTAGCTGGCTGGTGAAATAGAAAGTTTAATTCAAGGGGATGTTCGTAACTCTTTTCACTAATTTTTATTTTTATTTTTCTTTTATGCCTTAAAACTTCAAATGTTTTACCATAAAATTTTAAATAAATATGACATTTTAATTGTATTTTTTATTTTAAGCATTTATTTATGAAATAAACTGAATATGTCAAATATTGAAACAAAAAGTATTTAACTAAATATTTGACATGTTTATTTTGTTTTATTCCATAAATAAATTTTCTAGCAAAGTATATGCTAACATAAATCAGAAAATAAAGGAAAAAGGCATTAAAAACTGTATAAAAGTCAAATTAAAAATTATAAAACATCAGTACTAAACAGCCAGCACTGCTGCACACTAATCCACTAAGACACTAGTCTTCTTACATTTGCAACACTTGATGGAAGAGGCCCAAATTCTATCACATCCCTCAGGAACACGCAGCAGCACTGACCCTAGAAGGTCCTGGCAAGGATGGGATGATCCAAGACTATCTGCATAATTCCCAGCACAGGAACTATTCTGGGCCATGCTTTTTGACTGACGTGTGCCTGCTGTGGGCAAGGCTGCAGGGAGGGAGGCAGGGGGCAAAGGGAGATGGGAAAGGGTGGCTGGTGCTCATTTGCTGACCATGATCTGACCCAAACATCTAAAGGGTGCTGTTAGAGGGTGGCTGCAAAGCGGAATATGGTTTTCAGAAAAAATAGAGGTGTGCTGACTTGCATCATTGCTGATGATTTTGCACTATTCAGCCCACCTGATAGGGCAGAATAGAAGCAGAGGTTGGGGGTGTGGGAAGAGCTTTGGGGTTAAGAGAGGGAGGCTGAGAAAGATGCTGGTTTTGTATGTAGCAGGCTTGAGACTGAGCTAAAAACACATTGTGAATAAGTTAAGAGGGCTTACAGAGAGAAAAAAATGCTGCTACAGTTCCACACACCATGTGAAACAGATAACACTTCTAATTTTTTTCACCTGTCAGCCCTGAGTCACTTTCAGAGATGCATGTAAGAGAGGAACCTTATGCTATGGGTGGAGTGTCCACTGTCACTCACTCTCCAGGAATGCTGCTGTGGCATCTGTTGAGAAAGCCCAGGGAAGAGAAGGATCACTGAGTGTGGGGCACACAGAGCCACATGAACTGCTTGCCACGGTCATTCTCACTGGGTAGGCAAGGTAACTGTACCAGGTGAGGTGTTAGGTGTGGTCTAGCTCAGCTTAGGAGCTATCTTGCTGCAGCTGCTGCATTTGGCTGCTCCAGCTGCTGTGGGAGGCAGTCAGAAGAAAATCTCTCAGAATATCACTTCTGAAGACCCACTTTTCTTTATTCTGGGGGAACCCCTGGACTAGAATTCATCACTGAGTCTTATGGTATTGGCAACAACAGCAGCAGCCTCCATCCACTGCTGTCGTGATCTCACTGGAAGATAGTACCATGGAGTAGGAGAAAAGATTCCTAAACTGCAATCCCGTTATTTCCAGGCCATGCTCATCATTTGGGAGACTCTGCAAGATCCAGTTTAGCAGAGCTTAGTGCAAATACTTATGCTGCTCTGTGATGGATACACAGTCCTGTCTCTACCTAGACATGAGCTATCTGGAGTTTCTTTTTTGGGTCTACACTTTCACTTAACTGCAAACTTCTTGGTAAAAAGGAAGAGCTGAGTAGCCTTGAGCCTGAGCCCGAGCCCAAGTAGCCTTGAGCCTGGTCTAGCTTCTCAGGGATAAAAAGGTCTATCTTCACATGGTATTCTGTGGTCTACAGCTTTTGACATACTGCTCTTGGAGAAAATGACTGCTTTGCAGTGGACTCTGAGCACTAAGGTGTTAAAGCACAGTCTGCATGGTGTGAAATCACAGAAGGAATGTGAAGGCAGTCAAAAATGCCAAAATAGTATGCTCTCAGATGGAATACTGAAAGGAAATGTTCCCTGGAAGTTGCTCAGTTATGCCAGTGAATTATTTAGAAAGTGAAATATGCCAATAGAAATATGCCAAATCTGTGCCAGAAAAAATAATAGAAGTTTATTACCATAGATTACAGAATCCAGCTTTTGGGAAATGTTCCTAAAAATACTGGACGTGTCCAGAGGAAAAAGACAAGATAAATCCAATTTGATACTGAATGGTATCAAGGGATGCAAAAAGAATGCTGTGAATAAATTGAAGACTAATATTATAAGAACCTCAGAACAGTATGTTATTTTGACACACTTTAGATTGCTGATACACTTAAGAAAAGAGTGGATTAACTAGGGCTATTTTAAAACATGGTTTTAGGATGAGAGCTCTACATAAAAGGGGAAAGAAATCAAGTGTGAATATTGAATAAAACAAGGGCTAAATCTGAGCACAAGGGTCTGGATGGAGAAGCACCTGACCTCCAGAGAAGAGATGGAAATTGGTTTCTGCCTCTCCAAGGAATCTTCTTTCCCGATGACCCCCTTTTCCTCAGCTGAAGAGGAAATCACATACTTAAGAGACTTGGATCATAAGTCTAATAATTTTTTAAAATTATTTCTAGGATACACTGTTGTTTTTCTAAGGTTAACATTTAAAAAAGATTTAATTGAATTTTGCTGTCTTCAACACATCGCATAGTATTGTAACGTTTATGACAACTGTAGATATAACAACTATTGCTTTTGCTATAGCCCACAGAAACTAGGTTAAGCTGCTGATAGGGAAAAGAAAATGTTAAGCATCAGAATTTGTGCAGTCCTAATTGGATTTATCCTAATTGTATGTATCTCATGTTGTTTAATAAGCACTGCTCCATCTTTCTTCCACCCACTTTAGATAATACTTCTCTTTCCTATTAGGAAAGAATAAGCATAACCAGAACTGAAACTCTTATTATATATATATATATATGATAGATGTCTGACTTGGCCTACATAACCCATGTCTTGTTTAGTGTTAAAGTAGGGTACAGCTAAAGAGAGAAGAGAATTAGGCAACAAATAGAATAAATGTCTGAAAAAAGGTTCCTCTGAAAATGTCCCATGCACTCCTTTGGATTTTGAACCAGATTCTGGAAAAAAAAAAATGTGGTCATGGAGGTATATTTGACAGGACTGACTTCTAAGATGGGGGAAAAAAAAAGAAAGAACATTTTATATTGTCTCTTTTTATGCTAATTTCTGTAGGAGAGTTGCATGAGTGAGTTACTGATCACATCTTCCTATGACTGATGTTGAAAAGGGCCTGATCTGAGTGACTTAAGGTGGCCAAAGTACTACAGCCAGCACTGCCAATGATGGCGTATACAAGAAACTTACTCTGGAAAAAATAAAGAAATTCAAACCTTTAGTATCCAGTTTGATATTATTGATTTTTTCTAAATCATGTGTATTTAGATTAATAAGTTACGTCATAGATTTCAAAAAATGAAAGAGCTTCTTCCACAAATGCATGATGATATGGCCACTCATAAAAACAGCAACAAAAAATTAATCCTTCAAAATTTTAAATTAATGGTTAAAAATTAACTCTATCCATTTTTTGTTACCCATAATAAATTCAGTGTGAATCACAAACAATAGTATAGCTCTTGTTAGCAAGAATGTAGTTTAAAGAAAACCTCAGCTAAATCCTTTCTTGCTTCCACTTTGTTATTCAGTCAACAAGATTAAAGCAAGAGGCAAGTAGCAGATTTCTGTGTTAGTGGACCAGCTACTCAAATACCTATTTATTTACTTCAGACTTATGAGACCTGATGGAGGGTTATATCTCTCTGACATCTGTCTGTGGAAGTCCAGCTTACTTAGACAGCACTGAATGGGCCTTCCTTTATTATGTACTCTCTTGGTAAATGGTACTTGATGACTGAACAAAAAAGAAAAACAGATGATCAAGATAAAGTAAAATCATTAAGCACAAGCTAGAAAACATACAGAAGCAGCACAGGTCAATGCAGTATGCTAAGATATTATTCATCATGTTATGAAGTTAGTGCATCTGGATCACATCCAAAGGTCTGAATTGCAAGGCAGTGCCATTTCTGCTGACCTTTTGAAGCACAGCTTAGTTTTCAGAATTCAGAAGCATGAGAGTTTAATATCAATACTGAATAATTCTGTTACAGTGAAGGCACGGGTGTAGTAGACTGTTGTTTGTCTCTGAACATAAATGTGATACAGTCATCCGTTTCTACAACCTCTTCAAACCTTTAAAAAATTAGTGCATTCTTGCTTACTATATCAATTTCCTCAAATGACGCTTCTGCTGATTCTAAACTTGAACCTTATAGAAAGACAGTTATGCTAATGCATACATCTCCATGGGTGTCCTTAAACATTGAAATAAAATAAAGAGATAAATAAGTTTGCTTTTGATATTTGATGAACTGTACGTTCCTCAGTGTGAGTTATCTGTTTTGCTCCCAGAATGAATATTGCAAAGCAAATGAAAAAATTAAGGAAAATTATCAAAAACCTATCAGTTTCATCTTTCCCCTTCTGTCAACTGATTTTTAATGCTGATGAAAAATGAAAAGAATATAAAAGAATCACTCTTTTTCTGAGAGAGCTTAATATTCCATTGCTTCTTAGATCATAGACATCCACTTCAATCTAAGAAATGCCTGTCTATTATCTAGGAGGTTTTATCATTAAACACAGTGAAGCCAGTACAGGTCTTCCAATAAGGTGTAATTAGAGCAGGTAGAAAAATATTATAGCAAAAGATACATGGCTTTGGGTGAAGTCATCCTTATACCTCATAGGAGAGCATGTGAAGCAATATCCTGTGGATTGTCTCTTCTCTGTATTTTAGGCTTGGCATACTCTATAGCACAGCACCACGAAATCTGCCAGAGCTCTTGGGTGAAATTCCAATAAATCTGTCTTGTTTTACTCTTTTTAGTGCCATTTTTCTTTCTTAACATGACTTGCTGCTAGTAACATGAATGCTATATTCATTATATTGGTGGAACTATCTAACATATATTGAGAGGGTGGGAGCTACTTTTCTATTGCAGAATGACAGCATCAGGAAGACAATCAGCATTTTCAGAGGCTATCACCTGACTCAGTGCAGGTTGTGGTGTGCACCTCTGAAAGACTGAAAGCAGGCTAAAACTGCCTTACGGCTAGGACAGTCTTAATTACAGAAAATTCCTTCATGATATTGTGTCAGGATTGCATTTCATAACATTTGTGAGACCCAGAGGACATTCTAGCTCCAAGGCTGATAGTGAGAATTCCATTTGCCTGCTGACTTTGAGCAACCTGAGATATACTGATGTGCTGCTAAGTGGCCACAGTAAGATTTAAAAGTGTGGTTTGACAGAACACGAAATCATGCAGTGTGAAAAGAAATAATTGCTTTGGAAAATTTCAATATCTCTGTGTGTCTTGGTACAAAGAAAATACTTTTTTTCCTTTTTTGTTAGGTAGAATTGTCTCGAAAATATTACTTAAAAAGTAGGCTGTCATAGGAATTGCTCTGACTAGGCTAATGAAATGACTGGAAGTCAGGACTGTAATTATAGACTAAAACCAAGACGTGAAAGCCCAATCAAAGGCATGCCTAGCACACAGGTTAGCTGCCAGTCATCCTACCAGTTCACTACTGCAAGTCAGGTCCTGAGAGAGCCTGTGGGGAAGACATGAGTAAAGCTGAAGGATGATGGCTGCAGTGGTCATGACTGAGGAGGTGGGAGCCCAGACAGGGCCCCAGGACAGGGGCTGCTCCTTTTGTGCTGCTGGTGCAAAGGCAGCACCCAGAGTGACAAAGCAGCAGTAAAAGCAGCATGGGCCCCCATCAGTTGTTTAGGCTTGAAGACTAGCCTTTATTTCTTGCACAGTTTGGTCAGGTTATCAAGATGTAGGAGATTGGCTTCTGCCAGAATGCTGTCTGACATTCAATGGTCCATGCAGAGCATAATTGCGACTGACAGTAAGTTTATTCATAGAAGTTCCTATTATTTTCTGCCAGACTGAGATTATAGGTATACTCTAGGAAGACTGAAAGCCTGACAAAGACATTTACATTACATGGACAGAAGTAATTTTTTATTCTGTATTGTCAAATGGCTGCTGTGCTGCAAGCCTGCTGATATTTTGATCAATAGTGCACTCTTGAACCGTAAGTCTTTTGCAATGAACGATGCAAGATCTCTTTGAGTGCTAAAGATCAGTCTTTCCGACTCAGTTTTACAGTGTAACATAACATAACTACTTAGCAAACATCTCTGCGAAATATGTCTCATTTTTTGACTGCTATCAAGTACCAGATTATCATGAAAATAAATGTCCAGGTAGCGATCATTTTGAGAAGAAGGTGGAGAAAGGATTTTTGGATAGAATAAGCTGTCTATATTCATGAAGCAGCCACTTCTGCATCACATCAACTCAAATTCCTTTTCTTACTGCATCCAGACACATTTCCAAGCATTTAGTTCTTGCTCTCAACATAATTTGCATGAACAGTTTTAACATTTTCTCCCACAGGCATCATTTTAAGAACCTCTCTCAATTCACATCAGATTGCTGCCCATTATTGCTATCAGGAAGGTAACAGGTTTCCAGTTTAACATGTTAGTGATGAATATCTAAAAAAGCATCTCTGAATAGGAATATTCAGGCTTATGTTTATGCTCTGTAATCCTGGTAAATATGGTGCATTTAGTTTCCCCTTAATTGGCATAGACCTTGTTCTCGTGTACTTCTGGGCTTCTCTACCTCCCATTCCAAGAAAACATCCACACCATTGCTGATAAAATATGTATATAAAACATCCATGTTTTAAAAAAACAGAAAACTTTTCCCTCAGCACATAAGAGCATAAATGTGAGGCAGAGCAGCCAACATTCTCTGAAAGATGTGCTGGGATTTGACAGCCAGGTTCTGCATTGTGCTTCACTCCATGAAGAAGAATTAAAACATTGTAAAGTTTCTTCTGCTGGAAGAGCTGTATTGTTGGCTTGCTTTGGGAGAACTGTTTAAACTGAGATATCATTCTCTGTCTGCTTAGGCATTGCATAAATGCAAATATACTAACAGAGATATCTTTCTTTTTTTTTTTTTTTGAGGAACAGGTTTATTTTCACTGGTAAATGAATGGGAATTATGTAGACAACTTTATGCATACAGATAGATTGTGATAAGAGAAGCCGAGTGCCATTGATAAATCTTTGTAGTAATGATCAGACGAATGGTAAACACTAGGAAATATAATTTGGATTTCATAATCTTTAATTCTGCTGAGGCTTTGTGCAAGTGCAGTAAACAAGACGAGTAAATACTTGCTTTTCCTTTGTTTTAATCGTAGACATTATTTTAACATTTAAAATAATTCACTGCAAAACTGTAACATAACTATGACATAATCTTACTGAGCAAAGACAGGTTCAGAAATCTCTGCACAGAGTAACAATAAATTAATTATTTTTAAAATGATTGATAATCTACTTATCTGTTCAGACTGTGTATTTCTAGTTACGGATATCCCCTTCTGCTACATTTGCCATCATCAATATTAAGGAAACCAAAGCTGTTCTAACCTGTATATTTGTATATTTGAATGTATAGTTTTCTAATTTTGAGTATTGTTAGATATTGAAGTATACATTCTTCTACTCTATTTTGGTTAGCAACTCAAGTTGTTTTAGAATAGATTATCTAATTTAATTCAGTTTCACAAAGTTATACACCTTTTGGATAGTCAGACAGATGATTTATGAACTGCATGAGTAAAAGAGTTCTGAGTGATCAGAATAATTCTGTTGTCCATTACTCGGCTTCCTTCAATTTATTATGGATGCTTTCCAATATATTGTATTTCTTTCAAAGAAATAATACAACTCCAGAAAAGATAAATCTATATTTATCCAATATGACAGTTTGAGTTCAAAATTCACATTGCTTTCTTCTTTGGTCCTGGAGAAGTTGTCCCAAAAGCTCTGCAGAGGCAGGATACATTCAAATAATTTTTGGTAGCTTTTAATGTGTCACAGAAATCCAGGAACTGGTAATGAATTTCAGTGTTGCATGTTTGATTCTTATCCACGATCCAGATATGTGTGAAATTCATATCACTGTTTACTGGGTGAAAACTGTAAGTAAATTATTTTCTACTTACACTGCTTTACAACAAAAGGTGTTGTTTTAACATTCATCTTAAACCAATACAGACTTATGCTCTTGTTTCTGCACATTTCTGCAATCAAAAGGACAGTTGGATTCAGGAACTCATCTCAATATGATTATTTTTTGTCTCAGTAGGTATGTTAGGTATCAGCTTCATTGGTCGCCTGTTTGCACTGACCGTGAAACATCACGACCTCAAATGCTGCAGCGTGAGGCAGGAGGTGTGAATTCAGGAGCCATGCAAACAGAAGACTGGCTCTGTTGGCATTAGTGAATTAGTGACAAATAAATGTATCATTAAAGGCCTGAATTCCCACCCTATGGGATTCAGTAAAACCCAATTATCATTCTTTTGAAATTAAGTGAAGGTGGAAGGGCTAACTCTTGAATATCAGTTAACATATTGATTAGCATTAGCAGCAGTAGAAACAAAACACACGAAACCAAAGCAAGTTGTCTTAAAATAAAGGGATAGAGAATTATTCTGTTGAGAAACGTATTATCTAGCCAGAAATTTGGTGCCTCATCTGAACATTGAAATCAGTTCTAGGATAAAGCTGTCCTTCCTCATCTCAGAAACTGTTTTGAGGGAGTTCCCCCTAACAAACCTTTTGTGGTAAAAATAAAAAACAAGGTTCTTTCTTCTAGGTTTGATTTGAAGTCCAGACTCACAATGCTCCATTAGCCTAAATATCAAAAATATTCAGCAATTGCCACAACTGCCCTCTTTCCTCCTCAGAAAATTACTGCAATACTATTAAGTAAATGACAGCAACAGATCATGTATGGTTTCCTAAAGTAGAAAAAACTGTCATTTGATTTATTAGCTTCAGAGCAGTTTTCAAATCTTTACCATTTAGATTAGTATTTATGTAACTGAAGTAACAATTTAAGTCTACTTTAAATCTTAATGAGAATTTTTATTTAAATCCAAAGGTAATTCTAGATTTATCACTAATTCTATTACTACAAAACACTCACATTAATAAGCGAATAATCTGCAGTGTAATTTACATCATATAAAAACTGCTAAAAAGAGAAATAATAATAATAAAAAGAGAAATAATTAATGATTTGTGTTATTATTATTACTATATAGAATATTACCATATATTTTCATCAAGTCGTATGTTCTCTTTCTTTACATCAAAGAATGTCATCAATGGAAAAGAGATGGAAGTTTTTAGTTTATAGGACATCAATAAGCTACACATGAAATATAAAGCAATAGCCACAGTTCATTACATGCTCAATTATGCTGAAACTGGAAGCAGAAAAATACTCTACGGAACACCATAATTCAGTCTCGGTGTTTTTGCTCTACAGTTCAAATGCAGAAGTGTGAATATTATCTTAATCTGCAATTCTATTACAAACCTCCAATACCTTCCAAAATATTCTCTTTCAAGCTTGAAAGTATTGTAGAAGTTGTAGGCAATACCTTCTTTCACTACTGGTATATAATTAAATTATTTCTTACCCACTTGATATGCATCAAAATAAAGCTTCTTCTGAAAGGCAGAAAAGGGTTTAAATGTTTCCTGAAAGAAAAGCAGGCATGAACCACTAATAACTCTGCACCACTGTTAGAATTTTCTAGCACCTATGTGATCTGAAGTCACATTTGTCAGTACACAGAGCAGAGCCTTTAAGCCTTGCTCATGTAGGAGCCTCGTGTCACTAAAGCACTCCACAAGCACTTCATAAAAATGTCTCATAATTTACTTTTGTTCATTACAAAGTTCTGAGCCCATGCCTGATAATTTTTAAATCTCCCTCATTCAGTTGTCCCACCTTTCCCTGAGGTCCTGGTCTCCCTGATCTATAAATTCATTCTCATCTGCTCCTTCTCAGCTGCTGCACTACTTTAAGAACAAGATTTTTCATGTCCATTTTCTCTGTCTCTTAAGGCTTCAAAATTTCTACTGGTGGCTTCTAGCAATCAAATAAAGAAAGCTATGAAACACAAAAACAACAGAGAAACCTCAAAACTGCCTTGCTCTCTAGAAGGGAGGCCTCGGTTGATCCTAACAATTATGAAGTCAAAGATTCATATCTTCAGCATGTGACTGCAATGAAGAGACTTGAATGGCTTCCTCCTGTGATGACAGCAATGAGCAGGCAAATTATACCGATTTCTTACAAATGCAAGAAAGAAGTGATACCGTGTGAATTTCTGAATGCAGGTCAGACTCCTGTGTTACTCGCTGCCACCACATGGAGAGCCAGCAGGGTTTGGGACCTTGCTGACACTGGCCAGGCAAACACAGAGTAGAGATGGTCATCTTGACAAGCGTGTGATTGCTTGTGATGAAGTTTGCATGCTGTGAAGAAAAAAGCTGCACAAGTCAATCCTCTTGCCATTGCCTCCAGCAGAGAGGAGAATAGGAGATAATTTCCTCCCCTTTGTTGACATATTTTCCTCACAAAAGAAAGAATGAGGTGAAAGTGCTAAGGAGCCAGTAAATCACTGACTGAAGAAAGGCAACATCAAAAAAAAAGATGATAAATGTCAGGATGTTGTCATAACTACTTAGTGATTCCTGCTTAATGGCATTTCATAATAATCTGAGGCTCACTTGAGTTGAAGATAGTTGCAATACTTGATAGCACACATTTCTATGAGTACTTGTTTCCAATATTCTCTGCCGTGGTGGTGAGGGACACTACACTCAATAAATCTTTACATGACAGAGGTCAATATTTTCTCAAAAAGTGTCAACACCATCCGTTATTTAATGAGGAAAAATAAAATTCAGTAATACAAACACTCATGTCTCTTCCATATTTTTTTAAACAGCTAGCAAATATCAATCACATGCTAAAGAAAAAAATGATAAATAAGTTGTTGTCTTGCAGAATTAATAAAAATAGGCAACCAGGTAGAAGATAGACATCTAATTCATGCTCTTCTGTTGGAGAAGTTTCACAGTTTAACATTATTAGTCAACTTATTTAAACAGCTATTTTCCCAAGGGAAATATTGGTTAATAAATGCCATCACTGTGAAAGATGGTGCTTTTCCTTTATTAAATTACTTGAAATCAAAGAAGAAGGATCAAAATGATAGGAAACTACATCTTACTTGTTCTGGTGCAACAGAACAGCTGCTCTTTCTCTTCCTACCTTTCATTTTTGGCTTTCAAACTAAACTTCTAAAATGTTGTAACTGTGGGACACCATTCCTCCGTCATGCAGCTCCCACAGGAATTGTGGGGCCATCTTCACCAGAACTGCATAAATAATGCTGGAGTCTTTTTTGTTTTTCTTTCTAAATTGTGACACGAAATAGTGCAGTAATGCAAGGTAGGTCATGTACTGCAAGGGTCACACGAGCTTGATGCAACATGTTCCAAATTGTAAAGTTGTTTTGGGGGGTTTGTTCCTTTTCTAGGTAACACCTCAGCATCCTCCAGAGACCTTCACAGGGGCTCTGCTGCTCAGTAGCCTTCAGCAGGCCAAATATCTCCCTGCTGCCAGAGTTGGATATATAACAAGTCAGTTTAAACTCAGAAAAAGGCTGGTGGGAAAAAGTTGCAAGGCAACACAGTAGTGAGCATTCTTTCTGTTTTACATTATATTATAGTACCCTCGTCTTGATAAAGTTCATTATTTTTCTGTCTTACTGTTCAGGTATTCACTGCTTTACAGTGCCCACACAAATGCACACATTTACTGCAAAAGTTTCTGTTGAAATCTCAGCCAGCTAAGCAGCATTAAGGCTGCCAACACCTTCTTCAAGCCCAAACAGCCCAGAGCAGCAGGCACTGAGTGTGGAAAGTATTTCCCTTCTATAGAGGAGGTCTTGGAGAAGCTGGGGATATGCTGTTCATTGTTTTGCTTAGTGCAATATTTTTAGTTGTTTAGTCAGGATTAATCTTTGGCATATTTGTGAGATACATGTGAGGGCATCATAAAAGCTAGATATTTTAAGAATTTTTAGGGTAACTTAGGAAGACAAGAAGGATTAGATTGGTCAGAAGAAATACAGCTAGTGGAATCTCCAGTGATGTTTGGGGGGTTTTGCCCATTTTTGTTTGTCTTTTCCTTCTAATAATATTATTTCTTCATAGTTGGGCTGCCTACAGAAATTTTTTTGCTTGTCTTCTATAGACCTCAAGCATCAATTACAATTTTTCATAACCTTTTTTCCTATAGCCAACTGTATCAACAAAGAGAAAAAGATATTTCTGAAAAGGTAAAGTTGATTTGTAATATTCTTTTCACAATATAATTTTCAGTTGAATTGAAAAGAGATCAAAGGAAAAAATAAGAACCAGAATATCATCTGAAAATACACCATACTCTTTTTTCTGCAATTTGAAGCTTTATTTTCAATAAGTAGGAAGCTACAGTAGACATATGCAAATTTTGTTCCATATTGTCAATGTTATTCCAGGAAAAGTATGTTTGTATATATGCTGTGATTTAATTAGTTTGTATACTAAACATTACAAATATCTTAGGGTTGTTTGCATTTGAAATTATAGTGAACTATCTCTTCAAATAAAGATCTAGAACTACTGTAGAAATGTGGAGTTATTTTCTATTGAGGTGGGTAATGGAATTACACATTCCCATATACTCACATATACTCCAAGGCATCACTTCCAAAGATGGTATAATATTCACTGTCAAATGTAGTTCTGGACCATCCTGGCTGCCCAGGCCTTTGGCACACAATGTGAGAGATTGCTGTGGATATGCCTGGCTTCTTTCTTAAAGCACACAGTTTCAAACTTGTGGATTCAAAACATGCATAAGAGCAGTAATGATGTTCCATAATAATTAGGTTTTTTTACCCCCAAGGTAAATCCTGAAAATTATCAAAACATGTCTCTAATATATCTTTACATTCAATGTAGATGACTGATATTTGGTCAAATTTTTATGTTCAAGCCTATATTTTAAACAAACATATCACAGCAAAACATGAGCTAAATTTAGTTGACACTTATTTCTCTTTCTAGATTTACAAAGACAAAATAGACTTTCTGAAGCAGATATTGCTAATTTTGTACTGGTAACTGTCTTTTTTCAAAAGTACAGTGTTTGCTGCCCTGGTGAGCATTTTTGTTACTCTTTTCAATATTCATCAATACTAGTTAATTAGAAAACTAAACTGATATTTCTATCAAACTTTATATGACGTATATGAGACATTTTTCTTTGCTTTGATGTTGCTAAACAGAATTTTATCCCCATCCATTTGTTTTTGCTTTATTCTCCTTAGACTATATCTGCACTTAAATATTTGCAGTTCCTAGAATGGTTTCCCAGTTGTGGACAATTCTGAGAACATTCAGGATAATGCTATATTGTCTATGTTTAATTAAGTGCTTCCCTTCTGTGATGCTTTCTAGAGATGGAACTTAGTCCTTCTGGGATGCTTAGAGATGCAGAAAACTGACTATATCTGTTTTGGGGGTGCAATTCTAGTATTACATAACAACACTGATGATGGTGTTTCTTAAGAACTGAATGACCCTGAAAGAATCCCTTCCCCCAAAATACTCAGAATTTCTTTCCTTAACTCTTTGCCCTTGAGCCAGTGTTGCACCATTTACAGGAGCTTCTCATCTGTGTTTCTGCTCTCCTTTGTGCTGAATCAGCTTTTATTTTGAGAAAAAAATACATGTATAGCAAATACATTGACCCCGTTTTTTTCTTGTGTATTTATTCTAAATTTTTTAGGGAATGGCCAAATAGTTAAACACATGACTGAGTGTACAAATAGAAACCAGATATCCAGTAGTATTCAGCAAAGAAAGAAAGCATTCTTTCACTTTGTAAAAATACTTTGATACATTGCATAATGACAAGATTCATTATGAATGAACAGCCTTGTCCAATACAAATTTTTTTGCTGTTTGGTATTTAACATTTTGATTTGAGCATTCCTTGTTATAGAATGGCATATTATTAGTCTGTAATAACTTCAGGAAGCTTTCATAACACACATTTAGCTAGACTTAACAACATGTGGCTTGTCACATCTTACTTGTAAGATCTTTGAAGATAACTTTTTGATTTTTGTCCTGCCATGCTCAGTAAACTAACACATGTTGAGGAGCTCTCTGTCCCTTGGTGTTGCAACCCATCTAAGATTTAGGCAGGACTGTTCAATTCAAAGTCCTCTGATAGAAAAGGGCTCTTCTAAAGTTGCTGGGCAAGCTGGTCATCCATTAGGAAATATTAATTCAGCATTTAAGGAAAACATCCTTTACACAGGTTAGGGCATATGGTCCATGAAAAAGCTTGGAAAAGGTGTCTTTGGTGAGGGTGTTCATATGGTTCTCAATGGACTTGTAAGTATGGTTAGCACTGTTTGTAGAAACACAAAAGGTCTTCCATGGGTTTGAAAGAGAGATTTGTGAATCTTCACAGACATGCATTCTGCACTGTTTTATTCTATGCTTTTGCAGTTTAGTGCAACCTATAATAGATTAATATAATGATCGAGTTACTTAAACTATCAGGGAAATAGAAGTAATCGATTGTCAGCTTCTATGTTAACTTTCTGCAGACATAGTTTCAACATTCTGATTTTAAAGAGAAGCACCACACCACTTTTTCCTTTCTAAATGGTGTATTATTAAACAAAGACATAAACTAAACATATATTTAAAACAAAGCACTCTAAATGCAGCTAAAAGAAATTCATGTATGCAAAAGAATATATATATATAGGTGCATATATGTATATGTACAAGTGCCTTATAAAAATCAAATATCTGCAGAAGTTCAATTCTGAAAATTCAAGAGGCTTTGCTAATTGCCTGATACTTCACTCTATTATATAGTGTTTCAAAATCAATATACATCAGATGTTTCAAAATCTACATCAGGTCAATGCACTCTAATTCCTAAGCCATGAGCATTTATCATTGTTATGCACAAAAAAAAAAGCAAATAAATTCAGTGTAGGTGAAAGCAATGTCTTATTTTCCTTCACTAGTTCCTAATACTTTAGAGAAGAATGACTTGACTGCTTGGAAAGTGGATTGATTTTTTGCAGTCTGGAACCTTATACCTTCAATAAATGCGAAGATGGCAAGTACTGCAGCATGATACTAATAGTAGGCAATGAGGCACTGCTAAACCATTTCCTGGTTGATTTTTCATTTGTATTTAAATAAAAGTGATTGATCTGAAATTGAGGAAACATCAAAATTAAGTGCTTTTAACATTACATCATTGTCAAATGTAGGTTATTGCATCCAGAAGTTGAAAAGCTACTGAAGCAGGGAAAAAAAGAGTGTATGCTCAGATAAGCTAAATTTCTTAAGAAAATGAAACTAAGAATTGTCTCTCCCTACATCCATTTGTATAAAATCTGATTCTTTAGAGTACATATGCTCAGCATTGGTGAAAAAAGCAAACTAGGGCAGGAAGGATCCTGCACAAGGGCAAAGGAACTGATGAAGGCTCTGGAGCACAAGTTTGATAAGGAGCAGCTGAGGCAGTTGGGGCTGTTCAGCCTGGAGAAAAGGAGGCTCAGGGGGGACCTTATCACTCTTTAAAACTCCCTAAAGGAAGTCGTGGCCAGATGGTGGGCAGTCTCTTCTCCCTGGCAAGTGACAGGACAAGAAAAAACAGAGTCAATTGTGCCAGAGGAGGTTTAGATTGTATATAAAGGATAGGATATTGTATATAAAGGAAAAGGCAAGGCGGCATTGAAACAGGGCTGCTAAGGGACGTGGTAGAATTGCTTGTCTGGAAGTGTTCAAAAGGCCTGTGGAGATGACATTTGTTCTTTTAGCCACCTGACAACTGTTTGGTACACTCATTCACGCCCCCTCGTCCTATCTTCACAAGACCTTGTGAAAAGTCCCTCTCCAGGTCTCTTGTAGCCTCACTTTAGGTACTGGAAGATGCTATAAGGTCTCCCTGGAGCCTTCTCTTCTCCAGGCTGAACAGCCCCAGCTCTCTCAGCCTGTCTTCATAGGCGAGATCTCCAGCCCCCTGACCACGTTTGTGGCTGTCCCTTGACAGCTCCAGGAGATCCTTGTCCTTGTGCTGGGGGTCCCAGCACTGAATGCTCCGAGTGAAATCTCATGATAGCTGAGCACAGGGGAAGAATCACCTCTCTAGGCCTGCTGGCTACGCTTTTAATGTAGCCCAGGACATGTTTGGCTTTCTGGGAAGCAAGCTCACATTGCTGGGTTACGGCAAACTTCTCATCCACCAGCATCCCAAATCCTTCTTCCCAGTGAAGACACATTGGCTGGCAGTCATCTCCTTATGTTTTATGTGCATTACTATAGTTTTGAGAAAGGTCTGCTCTGTGATCTTGTTGAGTGCTGAGGTGAGACTCATTGGCCTGTAGTTCCATGAGTCTTCCTTATTTCCCCTTTAAAAAATGAGATTGGTATTTCCCCTTTTCCAGTCATAGGACCTCCACCTAGCCATCATGACTTCTCAAATACAGTGGCTTAACCTCTTTCTCCACCAGTTCCCTCAGGACCTGTGGATGCCTCTCATCAGAACCCATTGAATTGTGCACCTTCATTTTCCTTAGATGTTCTTGTGTCTGATATTCTCCTACAGTGGATGGTTCTTCATTCTACATATTCCTGCCTGTGCTTTCTCTGACTTGTGCAGGGAGGCTGGAGTCACTTGCCAATAAAGACTAAGGCAAAAAAAGTCGTGAAGAACCTCAGCTTTCTCCATGTCCCAAGTAATCTCCTGTATTCTTCTGGAGAGGCTCCCACATCTTCCCTATTCTTTCTTTTACATGGATGTACCTATAGAAGCTTTTATTTTTGCACTTGATATCCCTGGCTAAATTTAATACTACCAGTGCTTTATCTTCCCTGATTCCTGAGTACTTAGACTAGTTCTCTGTATTTCTCCAAGAATACCTGTCTTTACTTCCACCCTCTATAGGCTTCCTTTTAGCATTTGAATTTCCAGAAACTCCTTGTTCATCCATCCAGGTATCCTGTGGGTTTGCCTGACTTCCTTTTTGTTGAGATGCATTGCTCACGAGCTTGGAAGAGGTGGTCCTCGACTATTAACCAGCTTCCTTGTGCCCCTCTCCAGGGCTTCATCTCAAGATACTCTAAGAAGAGACCCCTGAACAGCCCAGGTCAGTTATCCTGAAGTCCATGGAGGTGAACCTGCTGCGCTCCCTCCTCACTGCCCCACCATCTTGGACTCCACAATGTCATGGTCACTGCAGCCCTTGAGCTTCACATTCCCCACCAGTCCTCTCCTTGTTGGTGAGAATAAGGTCCACCATAGCACCTTTCCTCACTGGCTCCTCTGTGACTTGGAGAAGAAGTATTCATCAAGGCATTCCAGGAACCTCCTGGATAGCCTGTGCTCTAATGTGTTGCTCCTCCAACAGATGTTGGGCTGGTTGAAGTCCCCTGTGAGGACCAGGGCTGCTCCTCTGTCTTTGGAGGGACACATCTCCTTGGTTTTCTTGGTCAGGAAGCCTGTTGCAAAACCCCATTGTAATGTCACCTGCCCCTGCCCTCCCTTTAATCCTGACCTACAAGCCTTTGGTTGGCTCCTCATGCACCCCCAGGTGGAGTTACATCTCTTCAAACAGGACAAGATCCTCGTGGATATAGAAGCATTTAAGCTGCCCTCCCCACCACCAGACTCACAGGCTCACAGACCACAGACTCACAGGTTGGAATTCCTTTGTGCTGCCCTTCAGAAGATTTCTTGCTGACCTGCCATTCCTTCCTAGGCCCTGAGAATCTCTTGCTGTCCCTGGCATCAAAATAATTAGAGATGGATGGCCTGAGGTTCCTCTCCCCCGACAACTACAGTAGCTCTTCATGCCCATACTCAGTGACTGCAGCAATCCTTACTGCTCATCAAAGATGGAATCCAACACCTCAATACAATCCAACATTTTGTCCAGTGGGATAAATGGAAAATTATAAATAATCAAACTTAGAAGTATGTTCTCTAAGATACTAGAAAAAGCTACAAACATGGGAAAACTTAGCAATGATACAAACTTCTTGGCTCCTGAAAAGATCCACTGTAATTTATTGGCGAAATTTTTGTGTACTATTACAGAGTTAACAGTTGGGGGCGGGGGGAGCAGGGAACAGGCAGGGTGGGAAAAAGGACTATATTCTTGGCAAAAGAAAATAAAATAATGGTGTTAACATATACATCCTGACTTTAAGGCATAATTGTGTGTTTCAATGACAGTCATTTATAAAGCACACAATGGTAGAACATGTTCCCAGGATATGCCTAATTCTCAACGGCGGCCAATGCATCTTAAGTAGTTCCTCGAAATATTGGGCAGGAGCAGATGCCAACCATGGACGTTTTTAGACAGAACAGATTAAATCTGTAAAATTAGGACTTAAAAGCTACCAGACTTAAAAGGACTAAAAAGCAAACAGAGGGTACATCCTGAATGGCCTTCCATGAACCGGCCTATTTCAGCTGTGACCTATTCCTGCAGGAACACGCGGCACTTCTCGTGAAAGCACCGTGGAACATTCTACTTCTTCATATGGAGAAAAGCTTGACCCAAGCTGGAGCTTGGCAGCGGCTCACAAACGTGCTTAATGGTGCTAGCGGGCAACAGGATTCCCAGAGAAGAGCGGACAGGGCTCTGTTAACAATTGCTGATGCCGCAAGTTGTTCGGAGCCAGAGGTTCTCCCCACGCCCCGCATTCCCTCTCCTCCAGTCCCCTGCCGCCGCGAGGCGCGGGCACAACGGCGGAGTCCCCAGGCAGTCCTCCCTCCCTTCGTCTCGCTTCCTCCCCCACCCTCCTCGCTTCCCACGGCGGAGGCTGCCACACACCGACCGCCGACGGGGCGGCGGCGGCGGCGGCGGCAGCAGCCAGGACATCGGAGCGGGGACATCGGTGCGCGGCGCCTCCGAGCGGCCGCGGGGCAGCCCGGACGAGCCGGGGACGGGCAGCGGGGCTGTCCCTGCCCGTGCAGAGCGGAGGGGCGGCGGCCGCGGCTCTCCCCGGCTCTCGAACGCCGGGGCGGTGCGGCCGGCGGGGGCGGAGCCGCGCCCGTGACGCGGCGCTCCGGCGGCGGCGGGGCCGGCGCTGGCGGGCGGGCGGGCCGGGGCTCTCTCGGCGCGGAGCTTGTGCGCTGCGGCCCCGGGCGCTCCGGCGGCGGCAGCAGCGGCGCTCCGGCCGGGGGAGGAGGTGCCAGACTCCGGAGTCGCGTGCGGACGACGAGGGGGAGCGGAGCGGCTGCTGAGGCGGCCGGAGGAGGAGGAGGAGGAGGAGGAGGAGGAGGAGGAAGGGATCGGAGAGCAGCGCCTCTTGGTCGGCCCGGCGGTGCTGCTGCCGCCGCCACTTCTCCGCTGGGCGCTTTCCTGAACCCAAGAACTCGATTCGATCCCGGAAACTCTCGGTTCTCCTCTCAGTCGCGCCAGTGGGGTCTCGACACGGCTCTCGACCCCGGCGAAGCGGACGGAGGAAAAGGGTGCGGGGGGCAACTTCTCGCACTTCTCCGGAGAAGGATTTGGGCCGCCCCGCTCCGGGGGCGGCAGCGCCTGCAGTCCCCGCCGCGGCGGGAGAACTTTCGCCTCCGGTCGCGGGGCGGCGAGAGGGGCCCGGGTGCGGCGGGAGCAGCGCGGGGGCGGCGGCGCCGGCCCGACAGCCGTGGAGATGAAGCTGAGCCGGCAGTTCACGGTGTTTGGCAGTGCGGTCTTCTGCGTGGTGATCTTCTCCCTGTACCTGATGCTGGACCGCGGCCACTTCGACCACCCGAAGAGCCCCCGGCGGGAGGGCACCTTCCCCAAGGTGAGCGGGGCGGCGGCCGGGGCGCGGCGGGCGGAGGCGGAGGGGAAGGCGGCCGTGCCGCCACCGCTGTCCCCTGGCCGTGCCGCTGCCGGAGAGCCGACGCTCGGCGGCTGCGGGGCCGGCGGGGCGGGGGCCGAGCGGGGCCGCCTGCGGGCGGCGCTGGTGCCGGCCCGGCGCGGGGCTGCGATGGGAGCGGGAAGAGCCGGGCGCGGGCTCTGGCGGGCTCGCCCTGCGGCACAGGACGGGACGGGACGGGACGAGCTGCGGCTGTGGCGGCTCTCCCCGGGCGGCGGAGAGGGGTGCGGGGCGTGCGCGGGCAGGACGGGGAGAGATGAGAACTCAGGACCTCAGCCGTGTCAACAACAGGTAGGTCTAGGGAAATGCTTACTTGGTGACTGCTTTCCTGTCCACTGACCCCTGCTTTGGAGTTGTAACTGGCTGACCCGACTGCTCCTCATGGTTAAAAGGCGCAGTTCTTCAATTCTTCACTTTCCTGTGTTGGCTGCGTGGCAGAGAAGTTAAAAAGCTGTGCGTGGTTGTATTCTAATAAGGAATGTTTGCCCGTGAGAAGAAACATGAATTTCAGAGGCGACGTGGTTTGCTGTGCAGAACGGCAGAATATTGCTGGCTGTACACACTGTGTGTTGTTGTTATAGACAAAAAAACCCAGCAAAACCCCATAACATAGAATAGAAAATTATAACCTATTTATACTTGCACGGTACTTATTTCTAGTTTTATTGGGAATAAAACGAATGAAAGTATGCTTGAGTACTGGAGTGAGGCTTCAAGTGACTAAAAATACTTAAAAGTTTAGTTAAAAAGTAACAATTATCTCTCTGTTAGAACCACTCTTGTTTCAGTCAATGCAAAAGTAAGAATGTTTTTTTAGTGGTAAAGACAAAACACTCAAATGTAAAGAAAGAAGGCAGATCTGTTCTGCCTTTATTCCTTCAAGTTTCAGTTCAGAGGTCAGCCTTTAGTTTTTGCAGGAAGGAAGAGAAAAAGAGGAAGAGAAGAGGAGCAAGACAAGGCTGACTACAGCCGCTGTGTCTGTTCAATGTGTAACTCCAGCAGGAGGGTAATGCCACACGCTGCTCTTGTAACAATTAAATACAAGTGCTGCTTTGGGGATATGGGCAGTGTCTTATGTAAGGAAATCACCTAATGTATAATTTTTCTGCCAGATGGGTTTAACACAGGCAAAGTATGGAATGGAAAGCTCATCCATGGGTGTTGTTTTTTAGTGTTAGATTTTGGGTTGATATACTAGAGTGGACAAGGAAGATTTATCAGACGTGTTTTGCCTTCCATTGTCAGTGTCTTGCAGTTGAAGTTCCTGTCTCTTCCTGTCCTACAGTATAGTCCTGGTCAGAGGTGTAACATGGTTTTACCTCTTGTCACCACGGGTTTGGTACCTTAATCTGTTTTCAGGCCTATTCCTTCTAGGTGGTGTAGTCAGCTAGAGACAAATATTTCTCCTTTTATTCTCCTCCCTCCCCTTGATCTTCTAGAACAGTCTGTCAGTGTTTACTCATTTTGTCTTTTCCATGCCCAGATTTCTTTGAGGCTTCTGATTCTCACTGGAAGCAACTTCTGCCTCTCACTGGTCCTTCCTTTGGGTGTACTGCTTTGTCTTTTGAGGAAGTTACAGATGAAATTCAAATGTTTCACTTTGTTACAACTGTGAAACCTCTGACACCTAGCGAATGCTTTCAGAGTTTTATCACATCAGTTTAAAACAAATGCAAAGATAAAGGGTGGAATAGAAGCCTCCAGAAATATATGAAAGAAACGCTTTAATACTACTACCTCAGCTGACAAAAAGTTGTTTGTGTCAGTGCAGTGTTGCCAGAGCTCAAAGTACTCTAAGTGAAACTAGCTGCAGATGTAAAACCTTCAGGTTGTTTTTGTTTGCAAAAAACTATGTCAGCAGACTGTTGATTTAAGAATGCATTCTCTTTTCTGATGACAAAGGTCAAATTTTTTAGCTTAGAAAAAGGAATTAAGACTTTTTTCCCCCCTCTTTGTTTCAGATATTATTGGTTTGATTAGCTTCATGCTTCTCTGATTTCGCAACGTGCTTTGCTGTTTCTTTGTGCAGCTCTGGTAATAACACACGTCACCTTTCATGTCCCGGAAGCTGCACATTGATTAGTTTGTTCTTTCTGACCTACGTGGCTTACAATTCGGTCAGAGAAGTGGGTGTTTCTGGAAGCAATCCCTTGTTTAGCTTATAAGCACTTGCTATGTAGGTATTCTGTTTGAATTCTACCAGAACAAGAACCAGAAAAAGAGTTGGGATTTTTCAGCTGCTAGTGCCTGTTGAGCTGGATTCTCCTAAAGTGTCATAGTAACTAGTGCCAGTAGCAAAGTAAGTCATTAGAACTGCTGCTGCTCCATTTTCATTACCATGTTTTTTCCAAAGCAGGGTGCCTTCTCTCTCTGTGGTCTCAAGGTAACTTGCATCAGACTCGGTCTTCTTTTAGGCTTCTCAGAGCAGGCCAGTGTAGTCAAGAGTGTCCTTGCAGAACTTGCTGACTCAATTGAGAGTTCAGGACACCAACAAAAATGTCTTGCGGAAATAATTTTTGGGCAAGATCTCCCAAGATGGATAAATATCCATGGGCAGATGGCTTTATGTTCTATTTAACCAAATATGTAAATGTTTTTCACTGTGGTACTGAACTGAAATCATGGCCAATCAGGCTTGGAACACAGCAGTAACTTTGTGTCTTTTTTGGTGTTTGTGTTGCAAACGCTGGTATCAGTAGTCAGTTCCCTGTGAGGGTTTGCCACACCTATCTATGCTACGGCTGCATCAAGGCAACTACAATAGAACTTCAACTAAAGTGATTTATAGCCTTGTCATCATTGGTGGTGCATTTAAATCATAATAGAAGTATGTTGCCATAGGATGAAAGCCACTATTAATTTGGGGGTAAATAGATATCTATAATACAGGTAGATCAAGGCTTACTGATCTCTGTAATTCCTGCAGGTATCTTTGTGGATCCTGCCTGTTTGTCAGGCGTGTATTGTTCTGGTGGTGACCAAAAACTGTGTCTGATCCTGTTCCTAGCCATGGGATGCTCCTGTCTCAGGACACATATCAGAATATGATAAGCCCTAACGTCCTGTCTCAAGGCTGGGAACCATGCTACAGCATTGTGCAGAAATGAGCTCAAGGTTCAGGGACAGCCATAGGCACATTTTTTGGTTATTATTGTACCAGTTGTCTGTACAGATCATTGTGTAAGATTCTTCTAGTTGAATACAGTGGGAAAAGGGCTGAGTGTATTGTTTTTGTTAGCAATAATACAATATTCTCTCAGAAATCTTGTGTGACTGCAGAGGTTCAAAGTCCAAAGTGGTGTTTAGGCCTAACCTTGCCTGCATAGCAAGTGTCATGTCCAAGTGATGTGTGGGTTAAATTGATAACTACTCAGTGAAAGCTATCAGATAAAGTCTGAGAAAGCATCCATAAGCAGCTTACCCTGTTGAACTTGTATTATTGTATACAGATGAATATCAAATGCTAATAAACCTATATGAATCTATTCTGGATTTTTAGTTAGCCTAGTGGCTTGTGGGGTATTTATTTTGATTCTGGAGTCTCACCAAAACATGCATGGCACATACTAAAAGTCTAACTGAAAAAAAAAAAAGAGTGAAGGGTTTGTTTGTAATAGTGTCTTGCATCAGAATTATATGTTCTTTATGCAGTCTTACAATGAAAGTTAATTTTTAATGAATTTTATAGCTAAGTAAGGGGAAACAGCATCACATTGAATCATCCTCTGTCACTACCTGACAGGTAATGCTTTGAACTTGAGCTTTTTCCTCTAATCACTTTTTCACATGGGTTGGTTAAGCTCTTATGGGACAATATGTCTGCACTGTGTGAAATATTGTTTCTGGAAATACATTTTTGAAAGTCAAGCCTACTATGATTCTGGTAGGTAAACGGACCATCACCAAGGCATGCTTAATTTTGTCTTTATTCTTTTCTTTTAACTTTATTAAAAGGCAAAGCAGAAACATACAGCAGCTACCACGCTACCATTTTCCTTTTCCTAAACAACTGTTATTTGAATAAGATCTCTTTGTCCCCTCTGTGTTTTCTTCCCCACCTCCCTCTTTGACCACCATTATTTGAAGCATATTCTCATCTCATGTGAGTTAACTGCTTGTGTGAATTAACTGAATGCACTACATCAAAGAGAGGTGATCAAGCACAGTTCCTCTGTAAGTAGCTGGTTTGGGTGTTGTTTTTTTTAATTTTTATTTTATTTATTTTATTTTATTTTTTATTTTTTCCCATGTCCTTCCAGCAAGTCATTAAGTGTCCTGGCAGTTGGTACTTGTTGGATTCTTGCTTTCAAGGCATCTACACAATGCATCAGATACTCCAGCATAAATATCACAAGTGGTGGTTGTTCCTGTAATTTCATCTTAGTTAGCCAATAATTTGACAGCAGTACCACTTGGCCAAAATAGGAATCACAGTAGGGCAGAGCAGTAGTGGCAGGAAATTAGGACCAAATGCATGGCAGAAGCACCAGAGTCCTCTGATCTGTGTGGCGAGCTTTACTCCAGGACTCAGCTGAGGCAGCTCTGCCTTGAGCCAGCCCTGGGTCTCCACTGGGTCTCTTGTGCTTGGAGGCATCCTGCCCCACAGATACACAATGCACACCTCTCCCAGATAAAGCTTTTGCCATAGTGAAGTAGCTGAAATCCATTACTCACATGGAGTACGAATACACATGTTTTGAAGCTGCTGCATGTTCCTAGTAACTGTGCTCCTGTGCGTTTTTGTGAGCTCGTTTGGGAGCTTTCTGACCTTTGTTACATAACAGGGAACTGGACTTCTGTTTGTGGAAGTATTGCAAGCAGCATGGTTAGGTATTTTAGAAAATGTTTGTCTCACTGAAATGTGAATAGTGGTAATTAAGGTTGTGCATACTTTTGAAGTACTCGTTTTTTGACTTCTGAGCACTGAAAAACTGGGCACAGTGGCTTTTACTAGCATTCTTTTGGGTTTTATATCAGAGGAAATTGTTGAGTGAAGAAATCCAGAGAAGGAATCAATTTTTCTGGATTTGAGGCGTACTGACTTATTTAAAAACAAATTCCTATTAACGACACTTAGTTAGTTCACTATCTAAAAGCCTTTAAACGTCATGGAAATGATCTTGAGTGCAAATAATGAAAATCTAAGATTACTTCTGCTGAGTTTCTAGTACTTTGCAAAGGAGGAGCAGCTGCCTTTGTAAACATAATTAGCGGTCAGTAAAAATTCTTTGTTTTCCCGATATTCACAGAATGTATTTGTTTTTGTTGCTTGCACGTTTTGTGTAAAGTTCTGGCTAAGCAGCAGTCAAGCAGAAACTATCAGCTTCCTTCAATTACAGTCTTTAAATCTCATGTGAAATGTTGACCAAAATGTATTTTACAGAATACATAGTCTACAAAACAGTAGCTCTTAACTATAACTGACCACATCCTTCTGCTACCTAGAGTCATTGTCTAACTTAACTGTCTAAACTGAGAGAGGTTTTCTAGTTTGTTCTTACTCGAGCTTTTCTTTTTATAACACATTATTTTAAGTTTTGACTTGTTCAAATGAAAATAACATTATTAAAGTTCCTACTCTTAATGGCAGATAAGTTGTCCTTCACTTTTGTACTACTAGACATTTAAATAAAGATTGAGCATAGGTAGGGAGGAGAATCAACAAGGGGATTAACACAAAATGTATCGGTAACAGTAGTAGTGAATATTTTTCAGTTTAATTGACTTTAAACTGAATATTTCTAGATATCTTTCTCCTTGCCTTCAGGTCATTGATGATGGTGTCAAAACTAGTCCCTAACAGCATGCCTTATATTTGTCTCTGTAAATGGCATGAAACAGAAGTCTAGTGTAATAGTACATTAAACATTCATGTTATTGCTGCCTCTGGTAATAAAGCAAAATGTGGAAGTCTATCAACTTCTTAAAATCTATTTGGTGGGCTGTTGCATCTTTGGATCTGAGCATTTTCATTCTCTTGAGAACAGACTTTTGTAGTTATTTAATTCAGAAGAATTCGAGTGTTTCTGTAAAGAGACCTTTTTAAGAATAGGACTTTAAAGGTAGGAAATTACTAACAAGGTTTCTTATGTTCTTTTCGTTGTCACAAATACACATAGGCTCTCTGTACAGATCAGGAAATCCTTCGAACCTTGATTTGTCCTTTAACTGCTACATTGTATGCTTGGTGGTTTTGGTTTTTTTTTGTTCTGTATCCTGCTTTGCAAAGGGAATACATGCTGAAACAGTGTACTCAAATATTAAGCTTTGATGGTACATTGGGTTACAATTTTAAGTTTTACCTGCTTGTTTTCTCTGTGCAGGAGGTGACCATCTAATTGCATGTGTAGATCTGTTCATTGTACAGTGCTCTGAGAGTGAACAGAGAATGCCTCCTGGTCTTACCACCTTGATAAGCTGGCATCTCATCAGAGTTTTTATCAAGGTTTTGGCAAAGATAACGTGTGATTTCTAGAGATGTACCTGGATATAATCATTGGCAAGACTGGTGCAGAAAGCTGTTATGATGACTGTCGTTCAGTGGAGGCAGAAAATGAGACTTTGAGTCCGGTTTCCTCACTGCTTACTGTAGTAAGGCAATGACCTTGAATTCCACATCTTTTGGAGAGCTCCATCCATTGTGGTGCTCCACTTTCTTCACCACAGTTCTTTGGTACACCAGAGCCTCTAATGCAGGACACTGACAGCTCCTTTGTGGTCTCCTTTTTGTTCATGTGGGTGAGAAAGGGGTTGGTTCTGGCTTGTTTCAAGCCAAGCACTCAGTGACTGCTAGCCGAGTCTGGATGCGAATAACCAAATTCCAGTTGATGTAACATCAGAAGTCTCTGAGCTGGATTTCTCCTCTGCCTACCTATTTCTGTGAGATCTTCTCATCTGTGACCCTGTCATACTCCCTCTTCAATTATTGGAGCTAGCTGTCTTTTTCCTGATGAAGTGATCACCAGTGGTCTGTTGAAAGCCACTGCATTTAGAGAAGGAATGTGCATTCACTCACAAAATGAAAATTCCAGCTAGCGTCTTTTCTACAATGTACAGTGTTTAGATAGGAGAAACTGAACACTCTCTACTTCATCAGAATGAAACAATTTGGACTTTCATTGTGTTATTGGGCTTCCCTCCTTGTGTTGGGTGTCCCTGTGGACTTTTCTGGAGAGTCCTTGCTGCAAATCAGACTGGTGTCAGCAGCAAAGAGAAGGACAAGCAGAGGAGAGTGGGAAAGCAGACTGCTCTGGAGGATTTGGGGCATGAAAACTGATGAAGGGTTCAGAGTGACTGAAGCATAAGGAGCTGTTTATGTAGCTGGTTCATGTGGTGATAGTGGCATGTTTCTCAGGGCAGCTAACAGGTGTGATAATTCTTGTTTGAAATGGGAGGAAAGTGTGCAGATCTGTGTTGCCTTCACATGAGAAAATTTTGTTATGAGTCAAACCCTGTGTGGTGAACCAGTGTGCTGCTCATGTGATGCCTTTCTCCTACCAAAGCAGCTGTAGCTTCTTTTCAGTAGATTTATTAGGACTTTGCACTTCTTGTAGAAGCGCTTCCTTTCCTGTAAAATAACAGAAGGATTTGCTTTACTGCTTTTTAAGAAAATCTTTGTTTACACATTACCATCATATAAGGACAGAGAGAAGTGAAAGAAACTTACACCAAAATTGTTACAAACTTTTTAACTGTTTGTGTAGGCCAAGTGATTCACATTACTTTGTTTCCTTACGTTAAAACAAGTATGCAGATTAACATCCTTTATTGTTGTTCACTTGTACTAGGATATAGCTAGTGTATCTCCAATTTTCTGTGCAGTTAAATTTCTAAAAGTCTTGGATCAAGATTGCTTCTTTTCTGAGAAGACTTGGGTGCTGTGAAGTCACAGATAGTCCTGCTAACATTTATGACTTGTGTACCTAGTGAATTTTTGCTATTCAGTATCTACAAAGCCATGCAGAACCCAGCATTTCAGACAGACTTAGTTAATGTAAAAATGGTACATCTCTGCTCAGATTAAAAAAAAAATTTAAAATCTTCCTGCTCACCTCCAATGTGTGGAAAAATTGAAAACTTAATTAAAAAAAACCCTGTTGGAATATGGTTTTAGTAATGGAGAGGATCTCTGTGTTTTATCTTTTAATTAGACCTATTTAGTGTTCCCCTGTAACATGTTTTTCTGGTAAGACACGGTCTGTTACTAGCAATTAATAAGATAAAACAGCTTTGGAGTAACTTCAGTTTGGTACTGTTTGGCTTTGACATTTGAAGTCAGTTGCCTTCCTTTAAAAATCTTGAAATTTAATTTCTTTTCATCTGTTAAATTCATTGTTTTGAAGAGTTGCAGTGTTTTCCATATTCAGCTCATATTTTAAAATCATTTTACTATTGAACTAGCAATATCTATTTAAAATGAATAAGAAGAAAAGGTGAATGTGCAATTAAAATAGACCTAGCTTTTGCATAATTGTGATCCATGTGAAATTTTCACCTTGAGAATGGGTTCCTAGCATTAATTATTTTCATACTGAATGAAGACTGGGATACATTTCTAGTCTGAGACACTGTTGTTTATTAAGGTTAATTCTCATGGATCTGATATTTCACAAGAAAAAGTGAAAATATTTTGATGAGCTCAAAATTTCCTGCAGTTTTAACTTGGGTATTAAGGTAGGTCTTGGTTACATGTTCTTAACCATAGCTTTTTATTTTTGTGTTTTGCGTTAAAGTTGAGTCAGCTCATAGCACGTTTAAAAGCTCTAGAAGAGAGGCATGATGTATTTCACGGTCTCCAAAAAAGAAAACCGTATTTTCTGTATTAATGTCCTCTGTTAGGTTCCACAATGGGAGGTCTTTGTAAGGATTTTTTTTTTCCAAATAACAGAAGATCTACCTCCAAAGCTAAAATAACATACTTTAACAGACTTCTGAAAAGCAGTGTCCTAGGCAGGCTATAACCTTACAGCTTACAAATTAGTGCTGGATGTATGTAGCAACATGTGAAGTCATTGATGTTTGAAGGTCATTTGGTAACAAAGTGCTATTTGTAGACAGGGAACTTGGTTTGTGAAGAAAAATATTTTGTCTCGTAATAAACAGTAAACTGGTAGAACTTGTTATAGATTTTTCAAGGTTTAAAGTATAATAAGTTAAATGAAAAGTATGTCTTGAAGATATGAAATATGACTTGTCCTCCAAATCCGGAGGAAGTTTATGTGTGTCTTCTAGAGACTGGCAGTATATGCCAGTGGAAGGATCAATCGAACGCTTATTTTGTGAGGTTTTTATGTGTGGGTTTTTGTTTGTTTGTTTGTTTTGTTTTGTTTTGTTCTCCACTGTGTCTGTTGCTGTCCTGGAGAGTGTATAACTGGCTAGAATATATAGATTGGAGGTGTATTCTGTGACCAGGAAGTTGACAGGCTATTGCTAAGCAATGTAAAGCTCTTTTTATGTTAGAAGATGTAAAATACTTCTACAACTTACATCAATGAGAATAAGAATTTTAAACAGTTGTCTGATTCTGTGGTTGTAGAGACAGTGTCAACAGTGGCGGGGTAGGTGTGAATAGTGCTTTAGCTGCTTGCACACGATAATTCTGAGCTGTAGTCATATGCAGTGAAGCCGGGAATGATTTGTATGGATGGTAGCTGTACTGTAAATTCCTAGGAA
The DNA here is from genome assembly GCF_052056855.1 of Sturnus vulgaris. NCBI lineage: Eukaryota > Metazoa > Chordata > Aves > Passeriformes > Sturnidae > Sturnus > Sturnus vulgaris. The sequence continues at coordinate 13,301,506 of NC_142283.1, read as the reverse complement.
TCTAAAAATCAGAACCTCTGTTGGGCAGCCTGTAAAGGCCCTATCAAGTATTGTATTATATATGTTATTTTTGGATTGAGTGGCATAATAGGCTATTATGTATTATAGGCTGTTGTGTAGAGAAACCATTCTTACTTGCAAAACATCAGAGATATTGCAAAGGAAAACACTAATTTTACATAGAAATGTGCACACAGTATCTTTAACATAGCATTTGAAAGATTTTAGTCTGGTTGTTTCTTTTATGCCACCAGGTGGCATGGGACTACAGTCTGTTTCCTTTTTTTTTTTCTTCTTTCCAGTATTCCATCATCTGCATATTGATTTCTTCTTGTTTTCAGTTCATCAATTTTATAAGTTTGTAGAATTTATCTTGAAACTGTTGAGATTCTAGGATGTTGGTCCTACAACTCAATTAGCTTAATCTGGTTCTGTTGTCAAAATAGATTTTTGTCATATTGGGAAGCAATAGCTGTCTGCCTGTGCTGCATTTTAAAACCTGTTACTGTTTCCAGGATGTATCAATCTAAGCAAGAGAAACAACAAGAAGCAGTATAGCAGCACTTCGCACAGCCAATAAAATGCAGAGACAAACCAATAGATTTAAAGAAATACTAAAACATATTGTCTAAAAACTACAAAGAACTCCCATAAAGGTAGAATTATAGTAACGACAGTTTAAAAAAAAACCAAAAAAACTTCTGTAATTCTTGGTGAGGGTTTGGCTTCTGGGTTTTGGTTTTTTTTTTGTTGTTGTTGGTTTGGTTTTTTTAATTCCTGCAGACTTCACAAAGTCAAGAGAATTTGAATGTACGCATCAATTTAGAAAGAAAACCTAATGCTTTGCAGACTATAGTTGCTGAAAAGAAAAATGCAAATTTTTCAAGTATATTACGGTCAAAAGGGAAAAAAGCGTCATGTACAGATGTTGTTTCTAGTATTATACTATAGTCCTAAGAAAATAAGACAGTGTTGCTGGGAAAAAGTCATTAAAATCATAAGTCACAGAGTAGCTGTCTACTAAATCAATGGTATTTATGTTGAATGCAATGGTAAATTGTAGATGCCTGAAACTGCAGCAGATTTTGCTGTTATGACAGCTGTTTGCTAAAATATCTAATCATACGTTGTATATTTTGGGGTCTGAATTCAACTTTAATAATGGAAAGTGTCTGGGGGTTTTGTTCTCTTGTTGTTCTCGTTACATTAAAGTCATTCTGAGGAAATTAAGAAGTTACTATTAACAATGAAATATCCCTAAAATCATATTAAATAATCTGGCCTTTTTGAATCTGTAGGAGCTAGCACATTAATTCCTGGTAATTTGGAAAGAATGGCTAGCACATGAGAGGGTGGTAGTGTTTTCAGGTGTCTTGTTTGTCTGTGCTCCCTCCTGCATTCCAACAATACAGTGATTAGATGCTATTAAATTGCATGGTGGGATCTGTCTCTTCCTTCCAAGCTGCCCTGGAAGATGTGTTGACTTCTTTCAGTTCACACTGGTGTTGTTCTGCAGCCTTCCTCTTGTGGAGCTCTCTAGAATATCTACAAAATCCTGTTGTTTGGCAATTGGAGATGCCATTCTGACTGAAAATGCCATTAGCTTGATCTCTCTTTTACAGGATTTTCTTGATGATTGTAATGGTCCAATTATACAGATTATTCCTGTGATCAGGTTGTTAAGGGACCTCTTACCCCCATGAAGTTCTTTTGCTAATTTCTCTCCAACTTTTGTTGAAAATCAGAAAAGTGGTATTTTAAAAAATATTTTACATACAGAAAAACCGGAAATGTTTACAATATTCTCTTAATCCCATCATGATGTAACTGACTTGTAAAAAATCACTTTCTGTTTGATGTTCTGATGAATAAAAAGATCAGATTTTTGGCAATGAAAGATATGAAAGAAGTTGAATTAGATATAATTGCTACTTGACACTGTGAGACTTTAAAGAGTATCTTTGTATCACTGATTAAATCTTATGCTGTGAATTCAAGTTCATGGAGGAAAAAATATATCTTTTGCTATTTTCTATTGAAAAGAAGAAGTTCTGTGTGTTCGGTCAGTTGCTAATTAGTTTGTCTTTATGTGAAATATAAAATAAAGATATATTTGAACTTTATGTGTGATCATATACCATTATGAAATTGTTTCTATTGTTGTTGTGGCTTTTTTGGGTCTGTTATTAATTTTTCTGAGAAATAATTAAACTTTACTTTTTTTTTTCTTCTCCCCCAGGGCCAGCTTTCAATATTGCAAGAAAAAATAGATCATTTAGAACGCCTGTTGGCAGAAAATAATGAGATTATTTCAAACATACGTGATTCTGTGATCAATCTGAGTGAATCAGTAAAGGATGGACAAAAAAATCCAGAGGCTATAAACTTCAGTCAAGGATCTGTTTCTGAGCTCTTCCCTTCTGCTTCAGTTTTGCTTGCAGTTGATTCTGAGGATTGTTTGTTTGCTTTGAAAAGTGGAAGTCACAGTTCAGGTGTACAGGTAAGCAGTATGCCTTTCTCTCTGATTCTGCTGGAGTTTTAGCTGTCACTATGTGTTTAATTCTGCAAATGTCAAGTGGCTGCTAAAAGCTTGGTACCAAAACATAACAGAATTGTTGAAGTGACTGCTATATTTAACAGAAGTTATGAAACTGTTCCTTTACATCTTTTTGAAAAGTTCTCTGGAAACTGAAAAATTATTATGAAAAGCCAGCATTTGAAAAAACTTAAAAGTTTTTTTAAAAATAAGCAACCCATTGTGATTATTGTCCGATCAGTTCTTTGGAAACAATTTATTTGAGAGTCTCTTTGAGTTCCCCCAGCTCTTCTAAATCCTCTGAAAAATAAACTGGAAATTATGCATAGTCTTGGTTTAAATAGATTTTACTTTTAGGGACACATGCGTAGATGAAGTTTGGTGGGGAGATAAAGAATGTTGAAGAATTAGTAATTTCAAAAAAATTTGGGCCCTGTGTTCCCTTTTGAATGTAATTTCTGTATTTCAGCATTCCTGTGTGTGTCTTCAGTTTGTATAGGCACTTTGATCAGAAAGGAGGAACATATACCATGTTGACTGGTTGGCTTGAACTGGGGAGGTTGAAGTTTTAAAGTCAAACACTTCAGGTTGAATTTATTTTGCTTTCTGGTGATGCTTGTGAGTTCATGGACTCTTATATATTCAATTTTAATGGAGTGATTCAGGAGCACTGAGAATACTCTGTGAAGTTTGTGATCTGTACTGTTTTTGTGAGTCTTGTGGGAGTACTATAAATATTCATAGTACTCTAAAGCAAAGATTAAATTTTGAAGTCCAGCTGTCTCATTTTAGAATTTAAAGTATTTCTCTTGCAGGAGAAAGACAGTGGACTTCAGACAATTAAATGCACATATTAGAACAATTGTAATCTCTGATGTATCATGCTTAATGCCTTTAAACTCTTCAGGGATAGGCACTACCTTAATGTCCTTTATAGAGAAAATAGAATTTTTAAAGGCAATATCTGAACACTTCTTATTGTGTCTGATATGCATTAAGACTTCTGTGCAGGGAAGTGAAATATCTGGACCTGTGGTTACTGGCTTTCGAGTTGGTGGATTATTAACAGGTTATTTATTGCACAGCCTGTTACCATGTTGGATGATGTACTTATGTGCATTAAAAATAAGTTCTAGTAAATGAATTTTGAGATAAAATATGTTGTCTTAAATTCTTGGCCATGTTAACCTGTTATGAATGGAAGGTAAAACATATTTTCTAAAACTACTCTGTTTTTTTGCTTCACACTTGCAGAATACGAGAACATACACCTCCTATCACTCAATGCACCTACTACCTACCTGATGGGAAGCTGTTGTAGCAAAACTGCTTTTGGATAATTTTCTGTACTTTTAAGTACATTTGCATGTACATAAGGAATACATGTTCCCCGACACACACTTTCCTTTCTTCTTTGTGCAGGGAGGGAGGGCTTTAATGTTCTCTGTCATTACATTGCACCCTCCGCTCAGCAGGTTATTCACTGCCATCATTAAGTCACTATAATATTGCTTTTGTATACAGTTAGTTTCCCGTCCTGTGAGTCTGAACTGCATTTCAGTTATGGAATCAAAGACCTTGACTTTGGCATCATGTTAAGGAGCTGATCTAAATAGTAAAACTAAAAAGAGTTCTACTGTTTAATACTTTATCAACCCTGATGTATTCTGCATTCTCAGTTAATTTATTTGAGACATTTTCAATAATTTTTGAGCACTTTTTGAAAGAAATGTGTGTTAATTGCTGCTGATTGTAAACACTAACTTAAACCCGCAGATTTTTACATTACTTTTCCCATGTTTGTCTCTCAGGTGGGTATATGAGAGACTAGAAAGTAGTAGGAGCTAATATAAGTGAGATTAGGTATTTGCATTAAAAAAACTTTACAAAATGAAGGGAAAATGGTCTTCACTTTGAGTAAATCATGGGAAATAAAAAAATAAAATAAATCTTCTTTTGAATAAATCATGGAAGTTGATTGCAGTCTCCCAGAATGGAGAAACCAGAATAAGAAGGTATTCAAATATGGATTATAAAACCTTGTAATGATACAGTGAGAAATATTGCTGGATTTGCTACTCAAAGACCTGTGATTTCATAAAACAGAAAAAACAAGTTGGTAACAACATAAGACCAGAAGATTCTCAGATGGGACAGCTGAAGGATTTTTTAATGGAGGAACTATAAATCAAGAAATAGTTTACTTGCTATTTGTGTTGTTTGTAAGTAGGTAGAAAGCTCTAGCAGAGCTGCAAACTGAAGGTAAGGCTATAATTTAAGTCAAGTAAAAGACTAATGTGTGTTTTTTTCCCAAAAGATGAATAATTGAAACAGGTAATAAACCCACAAAAAGAAGATGACTGGATTAAATATGGATATGACCTGATGCTTTTTCAGTTTAGTAGTTCACGAAGTATCTGGCATTTGTGCTTGGAGAAGATGGAATTCTCAATATCATGCTGAACTGGAAGGTCTTTCAAATAATACACTGAGGTGTCTTGTCCATTTCAACTACTGAATCGTCTAACATTAGGCTTAGTAATGCTGCTTTTTTTGAAAATGAGACATGAATCACTCTTTGAAAAGGTGGCTTGAAGAGGTGCAATAGATGCTTTTATTTCTTCTGAGCAGTAGTTTAGTATTCACAATTTAGGATATTTTCATGAAATTTATATAATTTCAGCAGTTCGAGTTCTTCAGTACTTATTCTTTAATAAGCCAATATGGAAAAAAGACAACTGATAACCTTCCCAATGTTTTAATAAAAAGCTTGTAGCAACATGGCTCTGTACTGAACAAGCCATAATGAAGACAAGCAGCATCCTTTTTTAATTTCTTCTCTATCTACTGTTTTTACAAAGTCCTTTCTTACTATATCAGTATTTTATACTTAGATGTGAATCAAAAATATCTCCATGAAATACTTTCTTTAATCTCTTTTGCCTTTTAGTGACTGGCTTAGCATTTTTTCTTCACTTGCAGTCATGTAACTTGTTGAGTGATGATGCAATTTGTAATTAATCCTTTGCACAATTCCTACTGAGGATGGTGTTGTATGAAAGAGAAAAAAAAGATTTAACTTCTGTCTTTCCATAATTGTAGGAATTTTAGCCTCATCTGACTTTAGCTGATTATAGTGGAAGTTTTAAATTTTTTTCTTGTCTTTTTAAAAAACTGCTTCTAATTAACTGAATGGTTGAGGTTGCAGGGCCACCCAGAGTCAGGTGTCCAGGATCATGTCCAGGTGACTTTTCAGTATCTCCAAGGATAGTGATTGCACAGCCTGACTGAGCAACCTGTGCCAGTGCTCAGCCACCCTCCCAGGGAAACAGCTTTTCCTGATATTCAGGAGGAGCCTCCAGTGTGTACCCATCACCTCTGATCCTGTCTCTGGGCACTACTGAAAGAGACTGGCTCTACTTTCCCTGCACTCTCTACCTTTAGCTTCCTGGGTGCTCCTTCTTGCCATTCTTGAAGACATTGCTTCCCTCCAGTCTTTGGGCACTTCTCCCAGTCACCATGATCATTCAGAGCTTTTTAAGCTTAGCCTTGCAGTGACAACATCCAGCACTCATGGGTGCATCTCACCAGGGCCCATGGGCTTAGATATATCCAATTGGTTTAGGTGTTCCCTGAGCTGGCCCTGTTTCAAGGACATCTTCCTGAGACCAATTCTCTTCCCTTGATTCCTGAAGGCTGAACTTGCAAGTAAGGACTGATGCAAAGAAGGCATTCAGTACCTCAGCTTTTACCATGTCCTGTGCACCAGGTCCCCTCCCTCATTCTGCAGTAGATCCTGGCCTTCCTTTAGGATACCGGGGTCAGTGGAGAAGGAGGGGCAGGATGTGCTCCAGCTGCCAGAGCTGGGATTCCCCTGCAGCCTCTGGTACAGACCATGGTGAAGCCCCTGCAGCCCATGGAGATCCATAGGGATGCAGAGATCCACCTGCAGCCTGTGGAGGACCCCGACTGGAGCAAGGGGATGCCCAAGGAAGGCTGTGATGCCATGGGAAGCCCATGCTGGAACAGGCTGCTGGCAGGACCTGGGGCCCTGTGGAGACAGGGCCCGCACTGGAGCGGGATTCCTGGAAGGACTTGTGACTCTGGGGGAGCCCAGGCTGGAGCAGGCTGCTCCTGAAGTACTGCACCCTGTGCTGGACCAGTTCATGAAGAACCATAGCCCATGGGAAGGACTCAGGAAGGAGAAATTGATGGGGAACTGTTTCCCATGGGAGGAATTCCAGCAGGAGAAGGACTCCTCCCTGTGGAGGAAGTGGATGGAGAAACAACATGTGATGAACTTGCCCCATCTCCCTGTGCCACTGAGGAGAAATAGAGAATGGATAATAAAGTTAATCTTAGGAAGCAGAGAAGGCTGGGGGAGGGAAAGTGTTTTTAAGATTTGTTTTACTTCTCATTATCATACTCTGCTTTTGATTAGTAATAAATTCAACTAATTTCCCTAAGTCAAGTCTGGTTTTCCCATGGTGATAATCAGTGAGTGATCTCTCCTTGCCCTTATCTTGAGTCGTGAGCCTTTCATTATATTTTGTCTCCCCTGCCCACTTGCAGAGGAGACTGACAGAAGGCATTGGTGAGATCCAGCTAGGGTCAATCCACCACATTCCCCTGTTACCTGTCTCTGTCTTCACCCTCTGTAGGCTTCTCTTCTGTGTCTGAGTTTTGCCTGGAACTCCTTGTTCATTCATGTAGGCCTCCTGACATTTTTGCCTGAATTCTTACTTGTTGGGATGGACTTCTCTTCAGTTTGGAGGGGATGACACTTATTACCAGAGGAGGCATTAACCGGTTTTCTTGGGCCCCTTTTCCACCCCAGGCCCTTATGCTGTGGGATATTGCCAGCAAAGTGTCCAGAGCCTGTGCTTCTGAAGTCCATGGATGTGATCTTGTATTTTGTCTGCCTTCCTTCTCTCAGGGTCCTGAATTCTGCAGTGTTATGGTGTTATGGTCACTGCAGCCCGTGCTGCCATTGAGCTTCACAGCCCCCGTGAGTCCCTCACTGATGGCAAGTGAGAGGTCCAGCAGAGCCCCTCTCCTCACTGCCTCTTCGTGCCTTGGATTAGGAATATGCCACTGCTGTGCTCCAGAAATCTTCTGGATGACTTACTCCTACCTGTGCTCTACCTTGAGCACACAATAGGATTGTTGAAATTCCCCATGAGGACCAGGCCCTGCAAAGGCCTGTGGAGAGCCTCCTCCACTTGTTATTGCTGATCAGACGGCCTGTTGCAGGCATCCACTGCACTGTCACCCGTACTGATCTGCTTTTTAGTTCTTGCCCATAAGTTCTCTGTTGGATTCCTATCCATTGAATCTAAGAAAATTAGGTGTGATTTTTAATGTGGCAGTGCTGTGTTCATCACTAAACCATGTCCCTAAGCTCCGTATCCACTTGCTTTTCTGTACGCTTCCTGGGATGGTGATTCCATCCTTTCTGTGGGAAGCTTGTGCCAATGCTCTACCACTCTTTCCCTGAAGAATTTTTCTCCAATCTAAATGTCCCATTGGTACATCTTGAGGCTGTTTCTTTTTGTCCTGTTGTTTGTTACCTGTGAGAAAAGCCTGACCCCCACCTGCTGCACCCTCCTGTCGAGGAGCTGGAGAGAGCAATAAGGCCCCCCCGAGCCTCCTTTTCTCTAGGGTGAGCACCCCTACCTCCCTCAGGTGCTCCTCATTGGATTTGTGCTCCAGACCCTTTTCCAACTCTGTTCCCTTCTCCAGACACACTCCAACACCTCAATGTCCTTCTTGCAGTGAGAGGCCCAAAAGCTGGATGCAGGATTTGAGGTGCCACATCGTCTCTGATACAGGCCAGGAAGCCTTCAGAGAGGCACCCTAGCATACTGATTTCCGAGGAAGGATTTTGGGGATTTCTGCACGATTGTGCCTTTTAGGTACTTCCTTGCTTATCTACAAATGTTGGAGATGACCCTGTTTTATTGATTTCTTATGTATTTTTAAAAATCCTTCCACGTGACATCATTCCTGACCACTATTCCCTCACAGGGCTGCTGTTGATTCTCTCCACCTCCTTTCGCCAGAAGCTGTCCTTAATAGTTCAGCAGTCTTCCTGGCAAAGGTACCTCTGCTGCCTTTAGTTGGATCTTATCTCTCCCAGGCAGACACATCTGAAAACAGGGTCAGAGAACCCCAAACACCAAATCTGAGGGCAATTATTGCTCTATACGAGCAGGGTCCTCCTCTCACACTCTTACCCCCCTCACTGGTGAATAGAAGAGGACAACAACTGTGACCTGGATTACCTACAGAATTCTGCAGTTACTTTTGATGCAGTCTGTGTTGCCTCTGGCAGTATCACATGGAAGTACAACAAGGGATAGTAGCCATTGAGTTGGACAAGCTTCACAGTTCCTCTACGATATCCAGGATTCAGGTCTTTGCAAGGCAGCAAATGTCTCTAGATGATGGGTCAGGTAATCAAAGCAGTTTTTTCAGATAACTGTTGATAAGGATTCCAAGACCTATTTCCTGAACTGCAGTTTCTGTGTCTTGAGCTCATAGTCATATCAGCTTGGTTTGAAATAGCTGTAAAGTTGTAGATGTCAGGGAAGAAATTATGAATGTTAGGACTGTAAAGATTAGTATCTTGAAGAGTGCAGAAAGTTGCTTGTTAAATTCAGACTCCATCCATAAAAAACTCATAGGAGTGGCTGAAATTCCATGAATTACTACTTTTTAATCAAATAATATTTTCATCATTTAAATGTCCAAAGAGTTTATCAATATTAAGGTCATTCATTGTTAACTGGCAAATTTACAAAGTATGCACTTACATTTTCTTCAGAACATTGTATCGCAGAGAAAAAATACAGTTCTTTGACATCAGATTTTAGGAAATACTGTATTTAGAAAATAGGTTATAATAAAATATTACCTATATTATCTATATAATATATATTATTTATTCTTATTTATTCATTATATAATATATAAATTAGCCTAATAACGTACTTATAATATATACTATTAGACTTGCCAACTTCAGCATAAACCTTATTTGGGCCCTTCAAGCTGACAGTACAGAATGAGCAGATCTTCATGTATTGCACCTGTGTTTTCTACTAATCAATATTGTCCAAAGATTGAAGCAATCCTGGGGGAGCAGTGATGTGACAAGATCTTCTCATACAGGCCATAGATGTCTGGTGTGCATGGATTCTCTCACAGGTTGTAGACATCTAGTGCATGTTGCAGCTCAGCTGAGGCTCTTTTAGATGTAGGATTACTGTGTTGTATTCCCTTTTTACATTATTTAAATTTCCTTCATACCTTGAACTAAAGGCGTGTGATGGATTGACCTCTTCTGGCTGTCAGATTCCTATCCATACAAGGCCAACACACTGCTCTTCCTTTAAGCACCAAAATCTGGATCTTGAGGATTAAGAGATAGGGAGTGGTGATGGCCAAATCTTGGACTGAACATTGCCAGAGTGAAATAACTGCTGTGGGGATTCTTTTGTTGTTCTTATGAGGTGCAAGGACAAGGAGTAGAGATTTACCTTGTATGTGGGTGTGTGTAAAAATTTCCACTTTCTCAGGACTTTTATGTCACTTTGATTTTAGCATTGGAAATGTTGGGATCTTTTTGTAAATATAAGGGAAGTTTATGAAGAATATGTGATGAATATATAGTTCATTGACTGTTCTTAAGTAAGTGTTTCAGAGAGGTGAGGGTGGAATGCTGTGGATGTAGGTGTCCAGGTGTTGGAGTGAGGGTCTCAAGTATCTGTGAGGAGAGGCCACTCCTGCCCTGTGCCAGACACGGCTCCAGACCCACCACACGGTGCAGCCTCCATCAGCAAAGCATGTCAGCACCTTCAGCAGAATGGCTTTAGGAGAGGGTAAAATGCTGCCTGTCAATGTGGTATAAGGCTGAAAAATGGGGACAGACCATCCTGTGACCACCATGGTTCTTGATGAAGGAATCAGAGAAGGCATTCTAGTCACTGGAGCAGGTTGGGAAGACCAACACCACAGTGTGGAGCAAGGACCTCATGCCAGAGTAAGTAGATATTTTCAGGAACTGGAGCCTGTGGGGGATCCACACTGGAGGAGGAGTTCCTGATATGCTGTGGCCTGTGGCTCCCATGCTGGAGCAGGCAAACAAATGTGAGAAGGAAAGAATGAGAGAGAGGAAACATTATAGACTGATCTCTCACTATCCAACTCTATTTTAATTGGCAATAGATTAATTTACTGTTCCCAAAGTCAAGTCTGTTTTTTCTGTGATAAAAATTGTTAAGTGACTTCCCTGTTTTTATCTGTACCCATAATATTTTATATTTCTCCCCATGCTCTGTTGATGAGGAAAAATGAGAGATCAGTTGGGTGGAGGCCAAAGCTAACAATTGCAAGGCCTTAATTTCTTTAGTCAGATATTTGTTTCAGATGTCTGTCATTTTTTAAAGTTTTCCTAGCAGGGCAGAAAGCACGTTAACCTTGGGAAAGTTTAACTCTTGTGGTGTTGAAGTAGTGAATGACTGCTATATGAGTCCTTTGTTTTGTGTACGTTAATTGGATTTTGTAGAAAATTTGTCAGGTGTGCAATTGTATTCTAACATGGGTTTGGAACTGATTAAAGTTTAGTTATTAAACTAGAGTAAACTAGGAATTGCTTGCCTGATGTCAATTCATGTTTGTATCTTCTTTTCTTTCTTAAAAGTCAACCAGAGCCTTACAAAAATAAATTCCTTGAATCTCATATTAGTAGATTCTCTTTGAAGCTAGGTTTCATAGCAACTTGTTACAGTAATTCTAGACTTGCATTATTTATCTGTAACATTTTTATTTGCATTGACAAATGAAATATGTCCTTCCTTGTACAGTGTGCTGGGCAACAGGAAATGTACAAGAAGTTTTGTTTTAGCATCCAGCTACAGTTATCAACATTTTCTGTTGATAACTTCTTTCAGTTCCTTTTTGTGAGTTTGATGTTTGACTCTCTCTTTCTCTCTCTCATGCTGTCATTCCTTCTTTCCCAGTTTATTTTCTTCATTTCCTGCATTCACTTGTTTGTTGTACTGTCTTATTCTGTATAATCCTCTTCATACCCTCCTGCCCAATGCTGTTGTGAGCTGCCATAATTTTTGTGACTTAAGGCTCTTAATTCTACTGTTTATCTAATCAATGTCAGTTTCCTCAGAACAGAAGCTGCCAAACACTCCTCTTCCTGGCAGCTGTGTCTTGGGTGTCCTAGTGTGATTTGAAACTTGCTCTCATTTGTCAGCTTTCTGTTCATTTGGCACGTCGTCTCTCCCTCTGTAATGAACTGAAGCTAATTCATTTTAGGTGAAAACAGCTTTATTTTTTAGTAGCATAAAACCTGTAAATTAATGGTTTATATTCCTTTAATTTTTCTTTTTTAGATGCTGGATGTCTTTGACATTCTTCCTTTTGATAATCCAGATGGTGGCGTTTGGAAACAAGGATTTGATATCACATACAATGAAAATGAGTGGGACAGTGAACCTCTTCAAGTTTTTGTTGTGCCTCACTCACATAATGATCCAGGTAATACGTTAACTGTATTGATTTGAGGGTCTAGAGGCTTTTGGATTAGGAAATGCATTGCTATTTCTGTTAAGATTTGGGATTTTTTGAAGCATACCAGTTAATACGTTAGATAAAAGTCTAGCAAGGCAGTTAAACAGATGTATAATTCAACTGCCATTGAGTTCCAATGACAACTGTTATGATACAAGCTGTATGTCTACTGAATTTATTAACAGGAGCAAAACTTCTGTGTTTAAATTGGAAAGTGACATGAATTTTTGGTAACCCATTCAGTTTATACATTGCTTCATTAAATACCATCAGTTCTTCTTTTGATTTTTTGGATTGTCATAGATATTTAACCCTTAGCCTGTGCTAAAGAAATATGTTTTTAGAAGATGTAACAATGGCAAATCTGAAGTTTTTGTCGGTTCCTTCACTTTTTTGTGCAAACTCCAACCTATAGTGGGATAATGAAAAGTCTAGATTTAAACAGAAATCTACTTATGCCTACATAATTTCATTTCAACCCAAGTGGGTTTACAGTGTAATAAACAAGATGGGCAAATGTTTGTTTATTTTGGAATGATTTCTTGGTAAAATTTACCAAAAAGTGAATTATACTGCTACACTCTGGTTCTAGTACATATACACTGATCCTGTGAGGCTGGTGGCACTGGTTTCTGTCATAGAAAGACACAATTTCAGTGATATTAAATTTTACCATTGTATATCTCTCTAAAATTTAATTTTTTGTATGAAGTACTGTGGATCTGAGTGAAAGTATGGCAGCTTGAACATAAATTGCTTTTATTTGCGTGTATATAGCATTTCAAAGAAAATGAGCACTGGCATGTGGAATTACTATTTTGTCCAGTTATGACAGGTATTAATGCAGTATGGATATGATAAAAATATTCAGAGCAAATAATCATAGTATAAACCTAGATCAGCCTATCTATTGAACTGTCTTTGAACCTGTGTCTATTTATTTCCTCTTTGGTTGTAGTTCTCCTAAAAACTTCACTAGAAAGAAGCAACTCTTCATTATGGGCACATGATGAATCAGGGCAATCCTAAAGCAATATACAGAACTACTCATTCTCTTGGGTCTACTAGAATGGGGTGTGGAGTTTACCTGTCTCCCTTTTTTTCTGCTGAGACTGCTAGGATAATATCCTAACTGGTATGGGACTGTTGCAGTCCACTAGAGGCCAGTTGCCTGGTGTCACATCTGCCCTCCTGGAATATCTTCACCTGAATTGAACAAACACTCTGTGCACAGTGTAGGCTGAGGTAACTTCTCAAGAGCATGAGGCTTAGAAGTTCCAGGTGAATGTCCTGAAGTAAGCTGTGAAGAGATTTGCAGATATCTTCACCTGTGTCTGTTCAAGTCATGAGGTTCAGCAGGGGCTCACTGTTCTGGCATTGAGTTTATTTTTAATTTAATTTCTACTGGTATTTTTTCTGCAGGTTTTAGTAATTTAATTTGGTTTTATTTTATTTATACACCTTCTATATTTCCCTTTTTTTTTTTCTCTTTCTCACCAGAGCAGGTCAGGGAAGCAGAATGGCTGCGAAGGGCTTTATTTCCAGCTAGACTTAAACCACAACAACAGGCAACACCCTCTGTGTATGACAAGCTTTGGCATTGGGTACCTCAATAGAATTTGGTTCATCCTGTAGCACCAGTTCTATTTATGAAAAATGGCCCACTGAGCCTTCATTCTGAAGAATCTGAGAAATCTAAGTTCTCTGAGTTTACTGAACCAGTTCTCACATCAAGATTATTGCTTTTCAGGGGAATCCAGACAAACTGGATAGGGACCAATGCCAGCTATATGAGGCCCAACAACCTTGGGTCCCCAACAACCCCAGACAGTGTTACAGGCTGGGGTCAGAGTGGCTGGGGCGTTGCCCAATGGAAAACCCCACAGTGCTGGCAGACGCAGCTGAAGATGAGGCAGCTGTGCCCAGGTGGCCAAACAGGCCAAGGGCGCCTGGCCTGTGTCAGCCATAGTGGGCCAGCAGGAGCAGGGTGGTGACCTGTGCCCTGTGCTGGGCACTGCTGAGGCCACATCCTGCATCCTGTGCCCAGCTCTGGGCCCCTCAATCCAGGAAGGCCATGGAGGGGCTGGAGTGTGTCCAGAGAAGGGCAGCAGGGCTGGGGAAGGCTCTGGAGCACAAGCCAGGTGAGGAATCTGAGTGCATTTAGCCTGGAGATAAAGAGACTCAGGAGGGACTTTATCACTAACACTACCGTAGACGTGGCCATAGCCAGGTGGGCACTGGGCTCTTCTCCTAACTCTTCTCTGCTGTAACAAGTTTCAGTGCAAGAGGAAACTGCCTCAGGTTGTGCCCAGGGCAGGTTTAGATGGGATATTAGGAAAGTTTTCTTCCGTGAAATGGTGCTTGAACATTGCAATTGGCTGCCCAGAGAAGCGCCATTCCTGCAAGTGTTTGTAAAAAAGCAGGTGGGTATGGGCACTTAGGGACGTGGTTTAGTGGTGAACACTGTGGTACTAGATTAATGATTGATTTTCTTAGGAGCCTTCTTTGATCCAAATTATTCTGTGACTATTTGGGTAGTGACTACCATATGTCACTCAGAATGATATTCCTCCTCACTGTATGCCAAGCAGGCCATACAGTCTGGAGCCTATTGGTGGCTCAGCTGAGCAATAGCAAAGGCCATGCAGAACTTCATCAGAGACCCCAGATTTTTAGATATATGTCTTTTGATACTAGGAGACTGAATAGCACTGTGTTGCTTCTATACAAAGGGTCCCCAAAATAGTGGAATTGTTGAGATGACGGCCACGTCTCTTCTCAGTCTCCAAATTCGGATGAAAATTGCTAAGCTTATTCAGCCTTGAACTTTATTATATATTTGCCCTGATGCCTGAAATATGATACCACCTTTTGGAGAGTAAGAGAATAATAAACTTTTTCTCTAGATCCAGAGACCTTCTCCTTGGCATTATTCTTGGTTCTCTTGTTTAAAAAGCACAACCAAACAACAACAAAAAGCAACAAAACCCACACAAGCACACAAGTAAAAAAATCCAAACAGCCACCCTCCAGCAATAATAAATTAAATAAAAGACTGGGTCCCAGATAAAAAAACACCTACACCACCAAAAACATCAATCAAAAAATCTCTCTGAAAAAATGTAGCCAAAACCACCCATCCTCCCAAACTTTCCAAAGGAGTCTGTGAGTAACTAAAATTAGTAAACCTGTAAGACAGATAAAGTATCAATACTGCTCTATAACCAGAGATAGCTTCACCAATATCTTTTCCTGTTTAACTTCTTGTGTTATCAATCATGGAATTTCCTTTTTTCAGTAGGAATTTCCTCTTAGGAAGTATATTAGCCATGTGTTTATTTCTTAATTTTACATATGAGTGATACCTCTATTTATACTTGAGTGCTCCATTTAAGGAAGTTTAATCTGATTCTATTTTGCCCTTCCAAGCACTATTCTGGTCCTCCTCCAAACATAGTGAGCATAGCTTCACTGATGGATTTTTACAAGCCTTTATAACATTTGTCTTGGAGGGAGTTATAAATTAGATTTACAGTAAGGTACTTATTCTTTGATAAGAAAGAGAGAAAGTCCTCCCTGTGACTGTCCCTTCAATAACAGAGTTTGAAAAATTCTGTGAAGTTATGAGAGCTGTCTCCCATCATATTGTTGCTACTTTTTTCCTGAATATGTTGTTCACAAGGGCTTGCCTGAAGTCTTAATGCTATTGTCATTCACCATTGAGAGTTGATTTTCTTGCTGCTGTCTGTTTTTTGTTCCTAAGTCTTTGTTTTTAGTATGTAAGTTCTTCATGCCTTTACAATAAAATCATGTCTGTCTTTCACCAGCAGCAACTAAAATGAAGAAATCTGTATCTCCTCTTGCATACAATCTAAATATCTCTTGGCTTGTTCAAGTGTCTCAGTTGATATTCAGTAGATGTAAACTGAGATAGAACACTGGTAAAAGTAAACTGTTCCTTCACCAAAGGTGATTGTGTGAGACTGGTTATTGCTTGCTTTTGTAAAGGGTTTTATAGAAATCTCATTACTTGATACTGCTTTTTAATGACATTCCTGTGGATTTTTTTTGCAGTATGAAATTGCATATTAACAGGCACTTGAAAGAAGGAAAATATATCTGTAACATCTGGAATCTCCTGTATAACTAATGGTTACCTAATTCCTTTCCCACAGAGAATTAAAAGCATTGTGCAAAGGAAATGCCTTCTGGAAAAAAAAAAAAAGCTTAAGTCATCTTGAATGAACAGTGTAACAATGTATGTGAAAGATATTTACCAAGAAATGGGGTCAGTAAAGGTATAACTATATTAGCTGCAGAAGCTTTAAATTCCCATTAGATTTTATGTTTTCTCATCTGAGGCTACTTTCTCTTTAACTTTTCATTTAACCAGTTATGCTAGTGAGAGTATGTAGCTCAAAGGCAAAGAAAAGGCCTCGAAACAACCTTGTCTAGAAGGTGGCGTCCCTGCTCATGCTGTGGGGGTAGAAATTGCATGGTCCTTTCCAATCCAAGTCACTCTGTGAATCTGTGAAACACAATCAATGGGTAAAGTGGTGGGTTTAGGTTCCACCTTCTTTTTTGGAGGGATGGCTGAATGTGCTGGTGCTCTGAAACACTTTGTGATGCTAAATCTGGGTTAGCTGCTTCTGTGTGAATTTAACCATGACCTGCAAACTTGGGGTCTTTGTGCTTTCTCTGCCGTAGCTGATGTGCTTACCCATTTTGAGAAATAAGTGTTGAGAGTGGGCCCCCTTCAGACTTTCTATCAGTAGTGGCACAATTGTCTTTAGTTTCTGGCAGCTGATAAAGATTTGAGGGCCTTAGTAGCATGTCTGATTTTGGGAGGACTCACCTAGTGCAGATTAATCTTAAACCATGTAGAGAAATTTGGTTGTTGTGTGAGATTATAGCAGTCACAAGTAGGTGGCAATCCTGTCAGGAGCAGATTAAGGAGAGAGCATATGACCTGCTGTGCTGGCAGAGCCCTTATGTTGGCTCTCACCTGCTTCAGTTGTGGTTTTTTGTGGCTGCCTCAAGTGGAGGACGCAGCTGCAATGTGGAGAGGAGATTGTTAACCAGCAAAGATGGACTTGAAAGATAAGGCTTGGATATGACTGGAGATATGGAAAGACACCTCTAGCATCTATTGATCTGTAATAATTTTGGTAATGACTTCTCATTAAACTATTTAAGAATTGAGACTTGTGAGCTTTCTAATATATGTGTGTACCAAGTAAGAGTATTTCCTTGCTGAATGTGGTGGTTACAGACCTAGTATAAGCAGCACTTAAGTGGAATTGAAAGTGACTGAAGTAGATTATTCTCTTGCTTCTCCACCCACGTGCAAGTGTATGGGCACATAGGTCAGAACTAAACGCTACTTTTTAACACTTCATCAATTATGTAGAACACCGGTAACTTTGCCTTACTACTACTCACATGAATCACCTTTTATTATTTAAGACAGTCTCCATTTCTCAGGAGGAAATCTATGTAGACCTAAGTCAGTGTTAAGAAAACTTGACCATAAAATTTGATGCTGTTAATACACCATGGAGTTTCACGTATGTTTTCTGTTCACTGGGTCTGGATATGTTTTTCTGGTGACTTCTTAGTTTTCCTGACATGTTTGGAACACAGATTGCTTAAACTGTTGTTTGACCTACCAGAATACAAGAAATGGGCAGCTCACAAGTTTTTCTTGACATGCTGAATGAGGGAAATTAGAGTTTTATTCCTGGCTTATTTCTCAATATTTCTGTGTTTTCAGAAGAGATGCAGTTCCTTTGAAAATTGACAGGACTGTTGCAGAAAGAACATTTTTGACTGCTCATTAGTAGAAATTTCCTTTCCATCTTAGCTATGATGGCAGCAGATTAGATATGTACAAAAGCGAAGGTAGATTTTGCAAAGGACATAAAATGTAAGAAGTCGAATTACAATTTTGGTACTATCTCACAGATCATGACAGATTTTACTTTTTGTGAAATGTGCAATCGTTTGAGTTTTTAGTTATGCTTGTGAAATTAAGCCTGATAAATCAAATTATTCTTATTTTACCTTGAGCAGAGATCTTTTACAAGTTAAGATATGCTATTGGAAAAGTAAATACACTGTTATACTTTTTTAATTTCAGGGTATCTTTTACCTAAATTATTTTATTTTGGTACATATTTTGCAGGAACAAGCTCATCTATCTGATTTCTTTTGAATCACAATGAATGCTTTAACACAGGAATGTTTCAGGGGACTTTTTCTCTGATTTGACTATGTGAAAAGAAAAATGAAAAATAATCTTATACAACTTCTACTTTTAATATGAGATGGCCTTACCATCAGGTTTTCCAAGTTTTATTTCACAGTCTTGCTGTGAGTCATTCATCTTTATTGAAAAGATACTTTTTGGTGAAATTAGCACTGAAGCGTTTTGTCAGAAACATCCATAAAATATTAATTTGTATGTTTGTTCTGTATTTTACATCATAGAATGATGATGCAGTATTAATTTCTGAATTAAAAAAGGATGCTTTCTCTACTTTAAAATAAGGGACTTTTAAAAATGCTGAATCTGCAAAGGAGATAATGACAAATTATTTTCATGTAATGTAATGATACTTACTAAAATGTAAGTTTAAACTTAGCTTTTGGATTTATTTCTAGTATTTGCCTTATTGTCAATACCTGTGTATGGTCAATTAAACACACATGCACACAGTGC
Organism: Sturnus vulgaris; assembly: GCF_052056855.1. Classification (NCBI taxonomy): domain Eukaryota; kingdom Metazoa; phylum Chordata; class Aves; order Passeriformes; family Sturnidae; genus Sturnus; species Sturnus vulgaris. The sequence continues at coordinate 13,282,664 of NC_142283.1, read as the reverse complement.
TTAAGTTCTTTATAACTTTTCTTTTAGAGGTAAGAAGTTATGGCAACATGTCCCTTTTTTGTTTGTTTTGTATTTTTGTTGTTACGGTTTTTTTTCTGTTTTTGTTTTATTGTTGCATTATGTTCAGCTTGGATGTAATTAAGAACAAAGACATCCTCGCAATTTACAATACTTTTTTTACTTCCTCAGCTATCAAAACAGTCACTTTGTCTTCTCACAGGAACCTGTTATTTGAGAATCAAGCATAAGTGTGGGAAAAAAAAAATTAAAAATTACTGATAAGCTTTACTAACTTGGATGTACATTTTAAAGATCAGGAACTGAAGTTCCACTAATATATTTGCAAAGAGGATGCTTTTATTTTCTGGAAAGCTGTATAGTGCTAGCTGAAACTTAATGGTTTTATTTAATACTGGCATAAAATTAATGAATTACTCAAGTTTCTTGTGTTGCAAGAAGCGTCACTGATGTGTGAATTTTAGACTCAGTGAAATGAATTATGAGCTCCTGAAAAGTAAATCAGAGATGCAAACTTCTATCAAAAATGCATTAATTTAGTATATACGGGCATAATATTTCAGAAATTAATGAGATCTGCCTCTTCATTAAAACAGACTTCATCAGAAACAAGAAATTTTTTTTGAAGGCACATTTCCTCTTAAACCTTGGAGAGTGACTTGTGGAAGTAAGCAATTGAAAAGCTGATTTCGTTTTATTTCAAGTTAATTTTAAACCAAAAGACAAAAAAAATGAGAATGTAAAAAACACCCCAGGGGTCTTGCAGGTATATATAATCAGTACCTAAATACATTTGATATAAATAGATTTGTGATTCTTGTCATGATCAAATTGTTAAGTGCTTTTGCTTAATAAAGTAACTTTTTGAATAATGCTAATTTGACAATTCCTGTTCTGATTTTGTCCTGAAAGTTTCCTTTTATCTCTACATCTGTGTCAACCATGCTAAGACACAAGACTGCCCTTCTCTAGTGCAAGGAGATGACAGAGCTTCAGAAAAGAATTTGAACTTGAAAGTGTAGACAGGAATAGTGGCAAATCAGCTAATTAAATGTTTCAGGATTTTTTGCAGAGCAGTGAGTTGTGTTGATATTCAGACATAATTTTTGGAGTTTGCTGTCAAGTCAAGTAAATTTACATTACAGTGAGCCAAAAATTCAAGGAAATAAACAGCTGCATAACGATGATAAATCTCAGAGAAATGGGGGGAGATAGCAAGTTTCCACACTTTTGAGGAAAAGCATGAGAGAGAGAATCAAAAGGCAAGCAGCTCAGCAGTGTGTACCCTCTGTTGTTATCACACAGGCTGGCAGAAAATGAAAGTATCTGGCAAAGTCCTCAATATGTATTAAGTCAAGCCTAGCATAATAATATGAAAGACAGTACTATTTTTTTCTCTTGTTTGCAGGGTTGTTAAACATTGGAATGGTGGAGTTACCATCCCTGGAGGTGTTGAAGGAAAAGCTGCATGTGGCACTCAGTGTCATCATTTGATTTATAAGGTGGTGGTTAGTCAGAAGTTGGACTTGATGATCTCAGAGGTCTTTTATAACCTCGGTGATTGTGTGATTTTTATGTTGACAAAGGACTTTATGTACATTTAAACCATAAAGTGTTATTTGCTGTTAATAGCATATTTAGACTTGGAAATTGCAGCTCTAAACTATTGCAATTTTTCCATGTGTAAACTGTCTTTGTATTGCAAGTTTCCTGTTCAACTTTTCTTTCAGCCTGGGAATAAATTCTTAGCGTGTAGATAAGCACAAGAATGATCTTGAGTTGTAAATTCTTGTGTTGGGACTGAGGTGTGAAATAATACTCTAGCTAGCAACTGTATATTGATTTATCCATTACTTAGTTTAGCTTTTGATTTTTTAATTTAATTTTTTTTTTTCTTTTAAATTTTAATTTTTTTTTTGTATGTCTCCATGCAAAATTGATGAGTCTCTGTAAGTCATTGGGTTTAGAGCACCACTCTTCAGGAAGGATGTGAAGACTCTGGGCACAGCCAGGGGAGAGCAGTGGAGCTGCTGGCAGGGCTGTCAGTGAGGGGCAGCTGGGCAGTCTGGGCTTGTCCAGGTTGGAGAAAAGGAGGCTGAGGGGTGACCTCACTGCTCAATGCAGCTTCCTGGGGAGGTTGTTTCAGAGGGGGTTGGATAACATTTTTAATAACATTAATAACATTTAGTACATTTTTTTTGGTCAATCCAGAAGTGGTCAGACAGTTGGACTAGGTGATCATTATAGACCCTTATCAATGCAGAATATTCTGTTCAATTCATAAATAGATGTATGGTAATTACATTTCAGAGGGCTTTCTGTTGGCTAAATCTATGAATACCTGTAAAAATTTCCTAGGACTTTGGAGTGTATTCTGTTCATTGTGTTGACCATATTACAATCTTCCTTAGCTTGATAAACTGAGTATGTTAAAACAATCTTTCATTTATATGACCATTCTTCCTACATCATACTGTATTCTTTTGTCAGCTACTTTAACATTTCACTCGGTGTTCTAGTTAGGCTGGTGTATTCACTGCTTCAGAAGAATAATTTAGTGTAAATTTGCATTTATGGCTGCAATTTGAAAATATTTTTAAATAGTTTATTATGATGACATATTTCTGTACAGGAAAATCATAGAATGGTTTTAATTTATCCTCCTTTAGTTGTGTGCTAGGATGATACTGTCTCTTGCAGAAGAAATTTCTGATATAAAGCTATAAACTGGTAGTCTAATACATGTGGATATTTTTAATGTAATTATCAGTAAAATATTCCCTTGATTTGTTGAAAAGTAAATGAGAATTGAGAAAGAATCATTTGCTATGTGATCTCAATTCTTTGAGTGGAAGCATCTATTAAAAAAAACCCCAACCCATACTGAAATAGGAAGAGGTCAGAAAGAAATTTCATTACAAATTCAGATTATTCATCACTTTTTTTTCAGTCTTTAAAGTATTACATAGCAATAATTTACTGTCAACTGTTTTTTGTATCAAGCTATTTCCATTCCTCTAAAGAAAGTATGTTTTAATTTTACTCTCTAAGCCCTCATATTAACTATCTTGGCAAACTGCATTTACCCCCTTTAAGAAAGATTAGATCCCACTTGTCTATCTGTACAGAAACTTGTTTCAAAGGTGATGAGTCTTCTAGATGCCAAACATTTGTAAAAGAAAAAAAGAATGACCTAGAACTTTTCCTCTGGAGTGTTATAGTTTTATTTCTTATTTTGCAAATTAAAAACAGTAGCTCTCCACCGACCTAAGAAGAATGTTTGAGTTTTTATATCCCTAAAATAAAGTATAATATATCCTTTCTGAGTCAATAGTTAGACTTTATTTAATTATAAAGTTTTTCTTAATTGAACTCAAGAATTATTTTTTAGTAGAAGTTTCTGCATTTATGTAACTTTCTTGAAACAATACAATATCATTCCATAACAGCATAATCCTGTATCTTATAAGCAGACTGGCACTATTAGAATGCAGTGGCTCTGCAGAACTGAATTGGTAAATCAGAGTGGAATTATTAGTATAATATTTCTCTGGAGTGCAGTCTTCACATCATGTGGAAGCTTTCACAAAATCTTAAAATGTGCACATGTGACAAAAGCTGGTTGGAGTAGGAATGTGACAATTTACAGTAAATAGTAAGTAGACACACAATTTTTTCAGGTATAGTTACAGGTTCTGTGAAGATGCATATACTCTCTCATGCAAGGTATTATGAAGAGGTTAAAGAATTATATGTAAGACTGAAGTCTGAAAATGTGGTTAAAATTTCTTTTTCCTTTGCATCTCACTGAAGCAAAATTGTTTGAGTCCATGTATTCTGTTGATCAAATTTTCTACTATACAGAGCATTGAAAAACTAGAAAGTGAAAAGCCTAATAATTCCATATGTTAATACATTTAGGAAATAAAACATGTAAAGTTTGTAAAAAGAAGCTCCTTGGAAATTTAGCACTTCAAGCTGTCCACGTAAAGGTCCATGTAAAGGTCAGCTTTTTAAGAACAGTCTTTACTTAGCTTTTTCTGGAGAGTGAGAAGGAGCCAGTTCTCTCAGAGACTACGAAGGGACTCTAAAGAGACTAAGAAGCCAGTTCTCTAAGCAGGCTTCATTTAATATTTTCTTTTTCCTAGGTTGGCTGAAGACTTTTGATGATTACTTCAGAGATCAGACACAGCATATTTTAAATAACATGGTTATAAAACTGCAAGAAGACAACCGAAGGAAATTTATATGGTCTGAAATTTCTTACTTCTCAAAATGGTGGGACGGAATAGATAACCAAAAAAAGGATGCTGTTAAAAGGTTTGAATACTGGACTTTTCTTCCATGTATCTTGTTTTGAGACTTTGTTTATTAGACTACACTGTAAACTTGAGATTTCACTTGTGATACAGAATTGCTAGAATAACCAACTGCTTCAGTTCTGACTTTTTGGATTTGGGTTGGTTTTCTCCAAGTTACAAAGTAGAAATCTGCTCAGAGAAGTGGAGACAAATTACTGAGTTGCCTAAAAATTTGACTAAAAGTTCCCATGTACAGCTATGAACATGTCCAAATTGTAAGGGAGTAGCGATTATAATCTTTATTTCAAATCACACTAAGGAATTTACAATAAAATATATACAATCTTTCATACTAGTTGTTTATATATGGCATTTTTTTCCTTGTTATACACATGTGAAAATTTTGTGAGATTTTTATTTGAATAAAAATTTGTGAGTTTCTTTTTTTGTTTAAGTACAAAGGATTTTTATAAACATGCAGCTGCTTTTATGTAAAATAGTACATACTCGACACACTTGCTTGTCTTAGTAATTTTCAAAATCACAAGTCAAAATGGAATATAGAAGTAAAAGGTTTGCCTAGGCATTGAGACAAGGAAGCAGGCTGCTTGGATAAACTTGCAGTATGGATCTAGTTTGAAGTTTTCAAAAAGCAGGGATGTTTTTCTTATTTTTATTGGCTTTAAGACAGGGTCTGATGGTTCTTAGCTCATCCTTGTGATGGCCTCCTTCTCAAGGCCCTCTTTGAAATGCGTGTGTTGCAGTATGCATAAGGTCTGTGACACCTTCACAGCTGCAAAGGTTTGGTAAAGTTGGAAATCTTGGGATCTAGGTAAAAAACCTACATATTAAAAAATTTATGTGCAGTAGGTGAGTATTATAGCACAGCTGTGTGGGGTTTTTTACATTATAAATATCCCTTGGAACACAGTAAACAGTAAATTATAGTCATGAGGGAGCTATGTCCTCTCTACAGAGGAGTCAGGTATTGGTTAAGCTGCACTTCAGACTGGAGGAGACTTGGAGAAGCTGCACTTGAGATTATTTTTGTTGCATGCTTTTCATTACCCTTATGGGTATCATCTGTGATGAGCCTCAGTTTAGATGAGTTCACTGTGGTTTTTTTCTTGAATTCATTAAACACTTCTATGCTAGTGAACAGTGTAAGTGCTGAAACTGTAGGGACAACCTGGTGCTGGGAGTGGAATCTTTATAATCACTGACAATAGAGAAACTGGGTTGTCCTATGACCTGTTTCAAGAAGGCATTTTAATGAGTGAGATGTTCTGAAGCCTTTATAAATACAATAAACTTCCAAGATCTATCAGCTCTCTAAAACTCTAAAAAGAATATTAGATGAAAGATGGGGAGATATTAGCAGTGCTTGAAATGTGCAGTGTCTAAACATCTTGCTCAGTTGGCCTTCAGTGCTGTCGCACATATATTTTATTTTTGTAATCTGTGCAGGAAACAGCCTTCTTCCTCATTTAAAAAAAAAACAAACTAATATGGTACATTCAGTAGAGCTGGTTTTCATTGCACAAGGGCATTAAATATTGCACTGTTCAACAGTTCATTTTCCCCTGTTTGATTGAAGAAGTATAGTCCAGTGTGGAAGTAGCACAAACAATTTAGATTTTGGAATCACATTGCTGGTAAATGCCTGTTGAGTATACAGAAATTGACTTTAAGAGTGTGTTTTCATATGGAAGATTCTGAATATGATTTATGTATTTTTCAGGTTAATAAAAGATGGACAATTTGAAATAGTAACAGGAGGATGGGTTATGCCTGATGAAGCTTCGTCTCACTATTTTGCTGTAATTGACCAAATGATAGAAGGACACCAGTGGCTAGAAAAGAACCTTGGTGTGTACATTAATCTAAAATTTGACTATGTTAATACAAGAAGTCAATAGGAAAATTCTTTAAAAAAATTTTCAGAGATGCTTCCTAGGTTCTTTTTACTCAGCTTTCCTGAAACCTTAAATCAGACCACTTAGAATAAGAGCTGTGGGATCAAGTCTGGTATTTGCCATTCCTGTTAGCAGATAAAAGTTCCTGGACAAAGTGTACTTGAACAATCTTATGCAACACCATTTTGTCTTGATCAATGTAAGACATGCATATTATGTTGTCATAACCACATACTAACACTAGATCATGCTGAATTTTAGATCCCATGTCTGTTCTAAACAGTCTTTAATAGCCTTTTCTGTCTTTTGAAAATCATGATAAAATTCTTAAAACTACTTAAAAATTCATCCTGCTTTTATGTGGAACTATTCTGCCTGTTCTGTGTTCACTAGTTTCGCTTCAGTAATGTTTTAAAAAAAAATACAAAGAAATTTATACGTAGTAGCAGCAGTAGCAGTTATAAAGCCTAAACCCATAGTAATGTTAGAATTGAGGAATAGCTGGCTGCAGTTACATTGGCTGAACTGTTTTGCTGGCTTTGGGATGTTGTTTTGTTTAGTTCCACGAGAGAAACCTTTTTATATAGAAAATATTAGTACAGTGACTTTAATAATAAATTGACATTATTTCATCCAATTAACTGAAATGATTTTGGAAAGCTCTTTCACTGTTTTTCTTCGATTGCAATTTCCATAAACACGCCTTGACATAATTGGAGGGGGAAGGGAAGACCTAATAAAAGGATAATGCATTCCTTACTGTGGTTTTTTGGAAAGACAGTAAAAAGTACCAAAGGAACCATGTTAATGAATTAAACAAGAGTTAAATGTAGCATCTTTATTTACTAGCATGAAGTTCAGTGATAAGAGAGCATTAATCAACATAGTTCTATTGATTAACAAACTAATAAATAAAAAAAATTAGTTCTGAAGCCAAAAAAGATTAACATTATTTAAAAAACAGTGAAATTTCAACAAGCTACCACATTTATCTATCCATATCCATTCATTTTCTTTCAACTCTCTTTTATAATTGTAACATCTGTAAACTACTTAAAGTCAAAGAGGATGTGTATTAATTAATGATTCCAAATAAAGATGTTTGAAACAGTGTAGCAACAAGGAGTACTATTTTTAAGTTTTGAATGTTTTTTAGAATGCCTTACTTATAAAATATTCGATTTCCTTTTTTAACTGTTTAATTCTAGCTTTTATAATTCCAGGGTTCTGCAAGAGGTTTAATACTTAACTGGGTATTTCATCTTGGAAATGTTATCTTGACTACTCTCATTTGAATTATGGGAATAACTTTCTTTGAGTGAAAAGTAGAACTTTCTTCCCTTTTTATTTTTTCCTTTTGTCAAAAGGAGTAAAACCAAAGTCTGGATGGGCAGTTGATCCATTTGGGCATTCACCAACAATGGCCTACCTTCTGAAGCGTGCAGGATTTTCCAATATGCTTATACAGAGAGTTCATTATTCAATTAAAAAACATTTTTCAATACAGAAGACACTAGAATTTTTTTGGAGACAGAACTGGGGTATGTGTTCTTCCTTTATGTCAATTTATTTTGTTATTTTACACAAGTAAAATATGAAGAGAACTTGAATAAGTACTGTGGAAATATTTACAGAAGAGACTTAGCAGAGTTTGTCTAGACCTGAAAATTTTAAACTTGTAATTCTGTTTTAAAAAAAGCCTTTCATCTAGCTAAATTTAGGAGGGTTTTTTTTTGTTGTTGTTTTTGGTTTTTTTTGTTTTTTTTTTGGTTTTTTTTTGTTTGTTTGTTTTGTTTTTTCTTTTTTGTTGCTGTTTTTTTTTTGTTGTTTGTTTGTTTTTTCTTTCTTTCAATAACAGAAGGGGAAATGAAAATATCTATGAGTTAGGAAAGGTACTAAATGTAAAACCAATATTATTGCCATTGTTCATCTCATCTTCCTTTCTTTTCACTTTTATTTTTGCTTTTACCGTCTCTTGTTTTTTCCATTCTTTCATATTCCTTGCAAGTATACATAAGAGAAGTAAAAGGGTGAAAAATTCTTTTACTTATTTTTACTTTTTTTCTTCCTCCTACTCCTTTATTTCCTGCTATGTGGAAATAAAGTGTAGGAGGAGGAACATTTCTGCTAATTCAAATATTGTGCTAATGTGGCAGTGACAGCAGGGTGATTGGCTTTTGGTTTGTTTTTTCTTTGTTTTATTTTGCTATATTTTTTAAATTGTTGTTTTAATCCACTCAAAGTTTTAAAAGATGCTTTATTACTTTTAAATTTCTGAAAATCACAAGTTTTATCTGGGTAAAACACGTATAACATTTGCTTCTGTCTTTCCTAATTAGCTGGTGCTTCACTAGAACATTCTAGTCTTGATTGCATCTCCGTTTTTACCCTCTTTATACATATAAGGTATATACAAAAATAGATTCAAACTATTCATATTCAAAATAAGAAATTGTCTTGATGTGGTATCTTTCTAGTACAGTCCTTGGACAGAGAACATGGAATTCATTTACTTTTGGCAAATCTGAGAGGGTTTATTTTAAAGTTTTACTCTATTTAATTCCAGATTTGGGATCCAGTACAGATATTCTTTGTCATATGATGCCTTTCTATAGCTATGATATTCCTCATACCTGTGGCCCAGATCCAAAAATCTGCTGCCAGTTTGATTTCAAACGGCTTCCTGGAGGAAGAATAAGCTGCCCTTGGAGAGTCCCACCAGAAGTCATTCATGCTGGAAATGTTCAACACAGGTACAGTTTTTACTCCTCAAAGGAGTAACTTAAAAAAAAAAAAAAAAAATTATACTGGTCAAAAAGGACGTCTGGAACAGTTTGGTGAATTTAGTTCTGTTGTGGTTCAACAGCAGTGCATTGTTCATCTCCCCTAAGCTCACTGCTGTCATGGTGGGGTGGGGAAGAGGAAAATGAGAAAACTCATGGGTTGAGATGCAGGAGAAGCCTTAGCTCTGTGCAAGTCCTGCTCAGAAATCATAAAATCGTCTTTCTGTTGTCAATCCTATCATCAGAGCAAATCCAGATCACAGCACCATACTGACCACTGTGAATCTACCCCAGCCAAAACCAGTACAAGCTTTTAAAATAAGCTTGTCATGGGTAAACAATACTTATTACATAATGTAGTGTTTGCTTCTTAGTTGGGAACATAGCTATCAATGAACATAGAGGAAAAGTTATAGTTAAGGAAGGGGCATTTTTAAAAATTTTTGTTCATGATACGTAAGTCCATCCCTGAATGACAGTCCGAACACAGTCATCTGATTGGACTCATGTTAGTGGTTTATTGTGATTTTTGTGAATTTTATGAACAGTGATCTGTCCCTGCAAGTGAAACACTTCAGGGGCAGTACAATGTATTGTTCTCTAACTACAAACAGTGGGATATTTCCCGTGGTATATCCATGAAAAACTTGGCAATCTTTGGCCTAAGCTTCTTAAGTGTAAACCTTAAATTAATCTGATTCCTGTTTCTTTGTGCCCAGGGTGGAAATTCTTATTAACCTCAGTTTTAGTTTTCAAGTAGAAACACTGAGTTTTGCCACAGTTAAGAATCAAATTAAAACTTAAAAAAAACCTGCTTCTCAATTTTGGGTGATGGGGTGGGGAATGAAAGAGGGGAGTTGAGGAGGGAGAGAGAGTAAAGGAAGAAAAAAAAAGCCCAAGAAAGAAACGAAAGGAAAGTAAGTTAAGCTGCTAAAGGTTTCTCCAGAAAATGGTTGTATTTTATGGTCCTTTTGCTATCTTCAGGCTTTGCACTATACCAGGTTTCCAGAGTTAAAAGTTGAGGTAGCTGTTTGTAATTTGTGCAAATGGCTGAGTGTAGAAAATGTATTAAGGAGAGCAGAGTGACTTTTTGGTTCTTGATGCTGAAGTTTTAAAGAGATGATGTGATTATGATGCCTTGCTTGTCTACTTGTCAGGTGTGGATTGCTTTTTCTCTATATAAATTCTGACAAGCATCACAAAAACTTCACTTATACAAAATTCAGTTATAAAATATTACTAAAGATAAAACCAAACTTAAACAGAATACATTACAACTGCTGTATTTAAAGGTAGAAATTGGAATGATGATTGGAAAAAGTGGGTTTAATTAAAGTAAAGAAAAGAAAGATGATGGTGAAAGGAGAAAAGTAGAAAAACTGTGACACACACAGTGCCTATTGCATCTGAAGGAAAATTCATATGTCATTAAATCAAAGTTGTGAAAAAGAAAAATCTTGACTATATATCTCAATTACCTGAGATAAATATTTGCAGAAGAGCAACAGCTTGTTTAACGAATACCTGAAATGTAGAGGCTACAAGTATAATTTAGAGTCCTTGAAATAGTCTTTTTAAGAGTCTTGGTTTTAAATTATTCTTAATCCCTGCACTTCCTAAATGCAACGTCTGCATAACAATCTAAATTAGATCTTGTAAAAGACGTGAGTTTTCACATGTCAAAGGATATTAAAGAATGAGATAAATGGGGCAGGGATGTAGTGAACATATGATCAAGTTGAAGTGATTATCGTCCCAATATGTCTCTGAAACTTAATATTTTGCATCAGCTCTTTTTAGATAAAAGTAGTTTTGGTGTCTAACAGGGAGTTGAAACATCAGTATGCTTTATGCTACCTGTGGGAAAAGTAAAACTAACACCTGGTCTTTGAATTGGAAGCCTGGATTACTTACACTTGGAACACTGGAATCACACTTTTAGTATCTATTTTCATATAAACCCACTAAAATACAGGAAGTAATGTTTTGATGGAGAATGCTAAAACAGTACATGTATTTTTTAAAAAAGTTGGAATATTGTAGACAATCAGAAACATTATTGATCTGACCTGTGGATTAATATGTTTTACAGTTGTTATCATGAGGAGATGCATGAGTTCCAGAGCTGAAAAATCTGTCTTTGCATCATAAGTTTTCCAAGGTTATAGGTTTGCAGCACATTAATTAATCTGCCTCTTATCTCTGATTGGTTTAAGACTAGAAAAGTACAAGATATTCATGGGTTTCAAAAAAACGGATTAATTTAGAGACCAGGTTTAGATCACTGATCTTTTTTCAGTGCCAAAGCTGCAACAAAATTAATAAAACTCAGCTATTGAATACTCAGCTGGGACTGTGGCATTTGATTTCAATACTATTATAGCCTTACATGTTTATTAAAGAGTTGCTGAGTTGAAAACTTCAGGCTAGAAGTTTTCAACTTTATGTGCCTTGCCACATAAGTTTTGACGTGGTAAGAAGGAACGAAGCAGCAACCTAATTGAAAACCTGTACTTATTTAATTGCATTTCATAACAGGTTAGGTTATAAAGATATTACTGCATTTTCCCTGATTTGCAGCTGCATCCTTATCCATAAGTTTGAATGCTGAAGTGTGAAGTTATTCACACTAGGAAGAAAAAGCAGCTGGGTTTTGTTTGTTTTCTTTTTTGTTTGGTTTTTTTTTTTGGTGGGTTTTTTGGTTTTTCGGTTTCCTGGTTTTGGTTTTGTTTTTTGCTTTTTTCCTGGGTTGATTTTTTTGTTTTTCTTGAATGGAAATGAGTTGTTAGCAGAAGCACAATTTATTTTGGTGTTCTCTCTCCTAAGCATGAAATAGGAGAGAATCTTTACTGCAAGTTATGTGCTTCAGAGAAAAAGTAGAGAATGGACTTTCCTCTTCACCAGATACTGTTCAAAAGCCCAGTTTTGCCCCTCAGCTTTTTTATCTTTGTGGTCACATGGTGGTTAATGTTTGTGATTGCCTGCCTCGGGTGGCTATTGCTCCTCTTCCTTTAACATTGGAAGGGTCAACACCAGCCATGTTTATTGTTTTGATATTTATTTACTCAAATACTTGGATTTTGCATTAAAAGTAGTTGTAGTACGAAAAGATTTCCTTTGTTTGTGAAAGGTCTCAAACATTCAGTGATAATCTGAAAGTTTGAAAACAAAAAGTTCTTCATGGTTGATCTCCTGCATGGTTTTCAGATTTTAATTCAGGTAGGCAGAATACATATCAAAATATATCAAAATCAAAATTCTGTTTCCTCAGAGAGCAATAAAGGGAAAAAATTGATGAGACTCAATGGAATATTTTTTTTTCTCCAGAAGTATTTCTTTTGTCTTCACCATCCTTTGTCTGGAGCTTTCTGCTGGCACTTTCACACACCTGTATGAATTAATGATTTAGGAAGTTATTTAGAGAAACTTAGAAGGATATACCTGAATTGATATTCTTCAGTGTTTTTGCAAATAAAATTGGTTTGCAATGGTGGAAGATTCTGCTGTCCTCTTAAAAACATGTAATAATCCCACAGTTATCAGTACTTTAACAAAGGGAGAGCAGCAGTGCTGATGAATTTTGCAGGATATTTGGAAAGAAACCAGAGGAGGACTTTGAAGAGAGATGTCAAAGTTCAATGTCCTGTTAACTGTATTTTTCAAGAGCCTCAACACTAAAATATGTTTTCAGCCATAGCATATATGTGGAAAATTTGAGTTGGACTGGCTCCTCAGAAGGAAGCACTGCCAAGTCTTGTGTTGTGCCAATTGTCCTGGTAACTGTGTGGTGAGGAACCTTTTGTGTTTTTAAGTCTATTTAAAGTCATGGAAAGTATTGATTGGTAATCTGAACTATAATCCATCAACAGACAAGGGATGGGTAAATTGTCGTCTCATTAGAGCTCTGTAGATCCTTAATGAAAGTTAATATTGTGACCCCTTTCTCCCTCCAGAATATAGTCAGACCTTGTGTTTATACAGTACTTCTACAATCAGATAAATAAGTAAGCTCTGACATGCTCTTCAGGGAAATAGGGGTTTCAAATATATTTGACTAGAATTTCTGCATAAATGTTTATATAGCAATTCTTACAGAGTGTGAGCTGAAAGGTGATTTTGCTAGATCATGTATTAAAAAGACATGAAGAAACAAAAGAACCTCATTAGAATCTGAGTTTTTCTACTATTTTGTCTTTAAAGCCTTGAAATTTGTATTTCTGTTTTCTTAATTATTTTACTATGGTTTATATTCCCTATGAGAATTATTTACATAATTTTAATTAGAGGGTATCAGCCTCTGAAGATGCTGATAATAATTGTGACTTGGAAAGGGAGGGTTGAAAATTGACTTTTTCAGTAGCCTACATATCAGACTTGTGATTCTTAATATATTGCTGCTATGGAACTGATAGTTTACCCATCCTAGAATTAGTAGGTGCCAAAGTTTAATTCTGCAGTTTTTTCTTTGAGTATTTTGTTTCTGGGTTGTTTGGGGTTTTTTTTAAGTCCATAAGCATAAAACCAGAGGTTTTAATTTTTCAGGATTCAAAGATTCAGGAGTGGCTCTAAGACATGTAAGAAGCTGGCTGAAGGGAGAACAGTGATTTTTAGCAGCAAACTTCCTCCTGAAATATTTTTTTTTATTTGCAAGGCTGGAGTTCCTTAGAGATTAATTTGTGGGCAGTTTTCCTGCCAAGGACATGAAGATATGAAAAAAAGTATCGAAGGAGGGTGCCAGAGGAGATGGGAAGTGTTTGCTTATTCTTGTAACTAGGGGCTGGAGAGGATTAGAATTGTTATCTAAATATAAAACAGGTAAACATAATTTGAACTGTAGGTTAGTTTTGGCACAGGCACAAATTGATCCAGACTGTCCTACTGCTTGAGATGAAGCTTGATAAACTTATTGAAGGATTTAATTAGCATGGTGTTTGCAACAGTAGTCAGTTGAATATGGTGTCCCAGCAGGGGGAATTGGATCCAATTTTTTGTTACAAAGTGAGATAACAGAGTTTTGTATGTCTTGTTTAGGGTCATCCTAATGCACAACTTGGTACCTAAGAATTGTCTTGCCAAATGCTGACTTTTTTCCCCCCTGTGCTCTGAATTTTTTTTTTTTTTTTACTCTCCGCAAGGGCTTGGATGATATTGGATCAATACAGGAAGAAGTCAAAGCTTTTCCGTACAAAAGTTCTGTTAGCTCCACTTGGAGACGATTTCCGCTACACTGACAGCTCAGAATGGGATCAGCAGTACCAGAATTATCAGAAGCTGTTCGATTACATGAATTCTCGTCCTGAGTGGCATGTTAAGGTAACTGCAACACATTTTCTGGTTTGTGGAGTAAACAGTATTTCCCAATATTCTGTGATTCTTCAAGGAAAAAATAACTGTGGTTAAGTTTGAGGTTTTTTCATATGTGAAACTTTATATATTATTTAACAGCAAATTGATGTGCCTTGGTAGCTTACATTTTTTTTGCCTTTACTACCTTCTCACCCCCAAAGCAAAATCTTTGCTCTTAATAATATCGGCTTGAGAACTATATACAGTTTCCAAACTAGATTAATTTGGAGAACAGTTAGTACGTTTAATAGATTTCTTAGTGCTTCTGTTTTCACAGGCTTCAGGTATTGTTACTTAAGACTCATAGGCTTTTTTACTTAAAACAATTGTATTTTCTTATTAGAAGTTCAAAAAGATTTTGCTGCTTTATTTGCGTCCTCTTGAGTTTACATTCCAAAACAAACCAAAACATCTTAAGAGATGCCATTGCTGGCAGATCTCATTGAATACAATAAAATTTGAGACCAACCTGGCTACAAAAGGATTGAGTATACAAGCATAATTATCAGAGGAGTTCAAATCAACAATTACGTGTGAGAGTTAAAACACACATTCATATGCTCTAATGCGTAAGCTGATGGCCCGAGGGACTTCATCATCTTTCAGCATGACAATAACAAATGGGGGCCACAACCTTGGGATTTTTGAGAGTGCACTTTTGCTGCTTTCACATTTAGGCTTTTTTTTTAAAAAAAACCCTGCTCTGGTATCTTTCATATGGTTTGTGTGTGCATTTACTTTTCCTTGTCTGTTCTGAAACCTCCCTTGATTCTTGCAACTCTGCCTTTGATTAGTGCCTGTAGTATGTTATTAGTTTCTGCTGACTTCTGGACTTGTGTTCTGCATAAGAAAGATGATTTCTTGGGATTACATTTTATCTGAAAACTGGATTTTATGTTTTTCCTATGGAATGTGAGTGACATGATGTATTGTGAAGGACCACTCTGTCTTAGTGGAGGGAGATAGACCTGGAGAGTACTCTCCAAATTTTCAAATCTAAAGTCCGTCTTTTAAATGTAAAGCTTGCTGCTCTCACTAGCTTTATTTCTGTCAAAAATGCAGGTCCTATACACGTAGTTACTCTTTGGATACTAATAGCAACATATTTTCTGTAGTTCTTACTAGCCTGGGCTGGATGATTTGCCTCCGGGACAAAAACTGAAGGCTCTAGCTCTGAAGTCATTCTTCCAAGGACCAGTGCTGTCCTGAGACCGCTGAAAGTTCCTCTTCTGAAAGGTTCTGCTCAGCCCAATGTCAAAGGTTCTAGCAGTCTACTTCATTAGGCTAGGTGTGCCTATCTGGGGTCACATTAACCCTTGGTTCCCTCTTGAAGTACCTGACCCTTTTTCTGGTTTTTAATACCCAGACAAAAAGATACAAAATCCTCTGCGTCTGCCACTTCATACCTAGGGTATTTTGAGCAGCCAGCATCAGAGCGTTTTTTTTGTGCGTGTGTGGTTTTCTGTTTTGGTTTGATTATTTGTTTTGTTTGAAATTGATGTCATTTATTTTTGAAAATATGAGCTTAAATGGAGATCTTTCGTACTCTTCTGCACTTTCCCTAGTGGAATGTAACTCCACAGGCAAGAAACAGAACATGCTCAGCTAAGAATCTAGATTATATAAAAGAAGAATTCACATTTTTTCCTGAAGTGCTGAGATGCCTGGGATATTACTGGTTACACAAGGAAGTGCCTACTCTGTCTTTCTGATCTGAAGAGAGATTTATTCTTTCAGACAGCTCTTTGTGATGTTTATCTAGCAGATATGTCTATTAGCACTGAGATTCTCCTGCCAGCCACTATTATGTTCTAAAAGTATGTGGTACCTCACTGTGAAAGATAGCTATTTTGCTCTTGAGGAATTCAGTCTCCTATTCAGACATCTCCTTTGCATCTATTATACATTAATTAGGCTGAGTCTTTTTGTATGTCAACAGAAGACTCTACCAGGTTATTTCACTGTTTCCATTCATCTGACTGGTGCTTCCTCTGATTCAATGCAGAAGTGAGATCATCTCTGTGTCTTCTCTTGCTGCATAGTTTGTTTTTTTTTTTTGTTTTCTACTTATAGGTGCCAATGATAGTGAGGGAAAAGACCTAGTATCCCCTAAGTGCCTGTTAAGGCAAGGTTTACTAATGGTGAGATTTCAGTAGCAATATTTATCTTTCTCTGCTTTACTACCATTTAAAGTGGCAAGACACCATTGTATCCACCTAACAAATACTTGGATGATCTGAATGACTTTGAAGCGAAAGTGTTTCCGGGGGGTTTCTAAATGATTAAAATTTATGATTTTGTTGTCACAGTGATAGTCTGATAGTCCTTAAATTCCAAGTCACTTTTAAAGGATATTTACTAAAACTTGGTTTTGGTGTTGTAAATTGTATCATGCTACATTGTATACTTGTTATAAATAATAATAGTAATGGGAAACAAAGTTGCTTGGTATTATCATTGTAGTTTACAGTGAAGATATTTCTGGTAACATAATGTGGTCTTCTGTCCTGTTACAACTTCCACTAATTTTTTTTAACTTTCATTCAAAATCCAGTTTGCCAGCTATGCCTTTTTAAACAACATTTTTCAATACTAACAACATTGACATCAATTATTTATTTTCTTATTTCTTTTTTGTTGTGCCCCTGAATCTTGAAGATAACCATTTTTTGACCTACCCTGTAAAGATCTGCTATTACCATGCCTGAGAATTTCTAAAATGACCAGAAGATAATTAATTTCTTTTTATGCTTTCACTTATTACATCTCTAAATTGAGTTTCTATGCACAGAGTTTAAGGAACCAATTTCTTAAAGCAAATGCTTTTTTTTTTTTTTTTTTTTGATCAACAGTCATCTTTTGGGTAAAGCAAGATCTGAAGCACATGAGAGTTAATTTTGAAAATACAGGATTAGTAGAACTATATTTTTGTTGCATCGCATTAAATTTATTACTTAGCCCAGACAGCTACTTGAGTAATATTGAGGTATTACTTAGTTCACATATTATAAACTTACTTGCAAGACATGAAACAATGCTTCACTTCTTTTTTTCTTCTTTTTATATTTAGATATTATTTTATATGTCTACTTAAATTTAAAAAAACCCCAAATTTCGTGAGTTGTAGAATGGTTTTGGTTGGATCTTTAAAGCTGTCTCATCCTACTGCTCTGCAATGAGCAGAGACATCTTCAATTAGACCAGATTTCCCAGAGTCCCATCCAATCTAGCCTTGTGTGTTTCTGGAGGTGAGATATCCACAACCTCTGTGTGTGGGCACCTTGAGTGTATTGCCTCCCCCCTATTAAATGTTGTCTTTATATCGAGCCTGAGTGTATCCTATTAGTTTAAAACCATTACCTCTTGTTTTGGCACAAGAGGTCCAGCTGCAAAGCCCATCCCATCTTTCTTGCAAGGCGCCTTTCTGTACTGAAAGGCTGCAGTCAGGTCTCCCCAGAGCCTTCTCCTCTCCAGGCTGAACAACCACACCTCTCTCAGCTTTTCCTCATAGGGAAGGTGTTTACCTGATCACTTTTGGGACTCTTCTCTGGACATGCTCCAACGGATCCATCTCCTTCTTGTACTGAGTTGAAATGCCTTTTTTGAGAAATACTTCTTGTATTGAGTTTTGAAATGCTATTCAGCTTGTCTGTAAAGTGTGCAGGGGAACTTTAAAGATTTTTAGATTAGGTTTCTGCTATAAAGCTGCTGGAAGAGTGGCATGTTTCTGAAATGTACATGGAAATAAGCATATTCATTCTCTTTGTATCTTTTGCATAATGAAAATGGAACTTTGTTGCAATAATTTTATTTTTCATGCAGGCCCAGTTTGGAACTTTATCTGATTACTTTGAAGCTCTGCGCAAAGAAAGCAATTTGGGTGAAAAGAATAGCAATTCACTTTTTCCTGTTTTAAGTGGAGACTTCTTCACCTATGCAGACAGAGATCATCATTACTGGAGTGGTTACTTTACATCAAGACCCTTCTATAAGCACCTGGACAGAGTCTTGGAATCATACATAAGGTAAATCCTGCCATCCAGTACATTCATATCTTGTCTCTTGGCACAAAGGAGAGATGAATGTGTAAATATTTGTCATGGTTTTAACTTCAGGCAGCCGCTTGCTCACTCTCTCACCGTCAGGATCTTGAGGAGAATTGAAAGGGTCAAAGCTACAAAACTCATTAATTGAGACAAAGGCAGTTTAATAGGTAAAGCAAAGCCACATGTGCAATCAAAACAAAGTAAAGGAATTATGGCTATGGTGCAAACATTTTTAGAGAGAAGTACAAAGGTATAAATTTTACAAAGGTTCTCAGAGGAAGCTGAGAAATAGCCAGGAATGTTGTGTACCAAGTGATCTAAGACTCCTGTTCTTCTGAGAACTGTCTGCATCTTTAAAGAAAAAAAGTTTTTGCTGAATTTTGGTGATGGAATATTTGAGTGGTTCTCTCTTATAGCAGACATAAGATGATTTAACTGTGTTATAAATCTGCAGAAAGCATCTAGGGCAGATGGATATGATGTAAACCCTGAGCAATTCACATACAGCCTTCCTTAAGGATTACAGTTTTTTACTGTAATGGATGCTGATAGTAGAAGGAGCAAGAGAGGTGTGGAAAGCTGCATTTCCAACCTAGCTTAGAAAGTAGTGTTTTGTAGGCAGATACAAGTGTATTTTCAGAAGAACGGTATCTAGCAAAACTTGTTTTATTTCTTCCAAGGAATCCAGTTTTTGCTGTGGTAGAGTAGATGATTAATCGCAGGAATATTTAATTTTCAGTGAAAACAATGTTGTTTAATACTGCTGTTGGAGAAGACAAGACGAACAAGAGAACAGGAAAAGCCAGAGAGATGATGTTCTTATAAATTGAATTATCTAGTTAATTGTTTTTTCATAGTTTTGATTAATTTCCTTTCTGTTTCTTAAAACGCACCAAGGACTTAATTTCCTTCTGCTTCATCATAGTCTATTTTTTCAAGATTTTTAGTGTGGTTACTTTATTGAAATTTTCCTGGTTTTTATTGCATAGATTGCAGAATTCATATTAAAACTTTACATTATCAAAAGGATTTCTTCATTTAAGCATTTCAGTTGCTTTTAACTTCTCAAAAAGGTATAGGTAAGGAATCTCTGGAGAAACACTAATCTGTCAATGTTCTTATGTGTTAAAGTATGGTTTAAAAAAAGTACCTGGGACATGTGTAATTTTTCATCATCCTTTGTAGACAACATGGAAGAACAAAATATACAGGTGTGTTCTCGTTGTTTTAATATCAGGTTTTTTGTCAGTTTTGTTTTCAGAAAGCATGAGAATCTTTATGTCACATTAGCTATGAGAATAGCAGGAATAAGGGTTTTATCTTTTATTTTTTGCTTCTTTAAAGTCAAATATAGTAAGTATATTAGGGTATATAATAGGATTATATTTAATCCTCAAACTCGTGATAATTATTTCCATAGTATTTTTGAGCTAACGTCCATCTATCTATCTGGTGTATGTCCATATTTGTGAGAGAAGGAGCCATGAAGATAAAAGGTAGAAGGGAATTTATAGAACGTAAACACATGAGTGTGTGCTCTTTACCAAGGATGAAAGTTTTTAAGTTCCAGCAGTACCAGAATTAGGTAGCACTTCACTGTTACTGAACAGCCAGGAAACAACGTTCAGCCTCAGGACCCAATATGAAAACTAACCATTTAAGCAAGAAAAGAGTGGGTTAAGGTTTTTCCTGTTTGAAAAGAGTTTTTTTGAGTGTACTAAAAAAGTATAAGAAAGCTTAAGGATTTTATAATAGAGATTGACAGTGATTTGAGACATTATTGATTTTTTAATCTTAAGTGAGAGATGGATAGATTGAGGTAGTTTAAGGAGTGATAAAATATGTGACCAGAAGTTTATTAAATGTAATGAAAAGATGCAAAGAACAACAGCATAATTTGAGACAAGTTAGGGACACAATCTGTGTTTTTTTTAGTTACTGGTGTAAACAGGGAAAAATTGCAGTAAATCTGCTAAAAAAATATTGAAATAATTTAGAAGATGTACAATACAGTGATACTTCTAACTATACAGATGGATAGAAAATACTATATCTTGAGAATTCAAAATCTCTTGGAAAAATTATTTATTTAGGTTAAATATAAACCAGACCTAAGTAAAGTAAGCCAGTATAGGCCTTGACAAATCAGTGAAGCAAATTCTGGTCTGTTTGCAGTGTTCTATCAGGGAAAGATACTGCAAATTACAACAAAGTGGAAAATTCTGAAAATTATATTAGGTCAGCTGCAGTAGTTTGAAACAGAGGTGAGAAAACCTAGGCTTTATACAGATTTTATGGAAATGTATTATGATGCTTACCTATAACCCGAAGCATTCTCTAATGCAGTGTTGTGTTTCTGAGGGTCTTTCATCATTGACCATTGAACAATTCTAGTGTTTAGAAAAATATTGAGGCAGGAAAGGAAAATTCTGCATCTGAGAACTCCGTCTGCATCCCTATTAATAAAAAAGAAAATTAAATTAATATTAGTTCTGGAGAAGGAAATCACACCTTATTTTAAGGACTAAAATTTGTTGTGTTCTCTCCTTTATAGCTAAGTTAGGTCAGTGTTTAGTAACTAACTGAATTAAAAAAAAAGATAAAATGCTTTTGAACAGGGTTTATTCACTAGATGAACGAGCATCTGATGCCTTTTTTCCAACTAAAATATTTGCATTTTTCTTTCAAATTAAGCTGCAATAGGACGAAGTGGGAGGGATACATAGAAGTAAGAATTTACACTGAACATTTAAATTACAGTGATTAAGGTTAATCTAGCACTGGTAATTGAATATTGGAAGTATAATTTTTTAACACTTTGATTTTGGATGTAGCTTCTGAGCAATTACCTAACCTGTAAGAGCAAAATCTCATCCTGTTCATGAAATATTGACAATATGAAAATAGCTTAGGCTGTTACATTAACAGTGCACCTTTCAGTTTACTTGGGCATGTGGTAGTTGCAGTATTTCTATAACTGTGACCTTTATTTATGTTGAATAAAGATAAAGAGAAAACTTAATTTAAAGGAATTTTTCATGTTAACAATTAATATCATGCATAGTCTGAAAACTAAGGGCTTTTTGTTAATTTTTTTGTTGTATAAAGTTTAAAATTGAACATATGCCCTCACTGGCAACTTAGGTAAATGACAGTTAGCTTATTTTCATTTTTAAAAACTTATTACTTGCATGCCTAGACGTTTAACATTACGAGAAAATATGTTGTTGTGATTTCTTTGCTTTTTGTGTCATTAACCTGTATCATCTTTGTTGCTTCAAGTACTTGACAAATGTTCATTGACCTCTAATAAATTTTGAAAAATAATCTCACACTTTTCAGACTTGCTGTAAATATAACTGTAACATTTTAGGAGAAGATAGGAAAAAAGTTAATAGATGTATTCCCTGGATATATTCAGGCATTTTTGTCAGTCAAATATCCATAACTAAAAATAATGGGAATATTTTTGTAAAATAAATTTAGATTTTGCTAAAGCAAGTAACAATCTAGTGATAATATTATAGTGCTAGGCTCTTGCAACAGATTAGAGGAGAAAGGCTCTGCATTCCATTCAACATAAGGGTTTTGGAATCCAGTGTTCTCTCTATTGAGGTAAATGCATAGTGAGCAGGTGCATGAGATGCTTAAGCCTTTAGAAGAATTTGGTTTGCTTTAAGTGTAAATGGAAGAGTAGATATTCAATAGTACATAGATTATTATATTTACTTAAAACAAATTTATTTCATTAATAAGTTATTTTTTGAAATGGGAATTGTATGTTTCTTGTAAGGCACTCTATCCATACTGTGAGGTTTTAAGACCAAATCCGTATACCTCACAGGTTTATGAGTGTGCATTTCAGTTTGCACTGTCATATTTTTATTTTAAAGGTCCATTTTCCATCACAGAATTCTCGCAGGAAGCTAGAATGTGAAGATAGGCTAAAATGTTCAAGAACAAGGTTTACAGAGCTTATGGAACTATTTGCAGTTTATTCTTTAGATCAAATGTGTATTGCTTTTTGTATCTTAATGCTGTATAAATACTTGATTATTCTCTGCAATTCCAGGGCAGCTGAAATTCTCTACTCCTTGGCTTTAGTACAGTCCAGTAGATCTGAGAAAATGAGTGTATTTCCTTCTGTGGATAACTATAAATTGCTGACAGAAGCTAGGAGGAACCTTGGACTCTTCCAGCATCATGATGCTCTTCCAGGAACAGCCAAAGATTGGGTAGTTGTGGATTATGGAACCAGGTAATTTATTATAAATACATAAAATTAAATTTCCTAATTTCTTAATTTCCTTTTGCATTTTTAGAACTGAAGTATTTATTTCAGACATAAATATTTGATACAGCAACATACTCCACTGAAAGTGCAGAGATGCTCTACATGAGAAGTGGATTTGATTACCCATGCTCTTAATTTATGAAATATTTTTTAACTCTCTGAGTTTGATGTCCAAACAAAATTTTGGTATTTCAAAAGGTAGACACATTACTGAAATTTCTTTAATGACAGAATTTTTCTGCAGTAAGTAGGAGAACTTTTTATATTTGTCTATTGTAAGCAACGATCAAAGACGTGATAATTTAAGAATATATTCCTTGGAAAATCCCACACCCTCTGTAGCCTACTTTTCTTAAAAGTAGGAAATCTTTTTCGTGTTGAAAATCTTGTCTGTCATAGTTTATTGTTTCATTTGGAGGGTATTTCTCAGTATTGAGAAATTATTCTGCTAGCATCTTCATAGAATTTTTTGAAGAACATTGCATGCTGTATGTATGTATGTGCATACAAACGCTTTAATTAAGGGTTTGTTTAGAAAATTGTTTCATATTGGAATGTTATGAACTAGTAAATTTGATTAATTGAGGTGATGGTAGTACATTAATGATAGAACATGTGCATTAATTAATTGTTTTAAATGCATCTGAAATACCTTTTCTTGTTTAAAACTATTTAATGACTATTATTTTTAAATTCCATATTTTTAATCTACTAGATCATAAGTATTCAGAGCCCACTTAATTATGAGAGAGTAAAAGAAAGTTTTTTTTCACTTTACAGATAAAATTATCCAGTTCTCTGTATTTAGAAATTTGTGGATGTCTTGGTAGTTTATAGTTTATATTTCTTGTTTGTCTGATTGTTCTCTTAATCCTGTGTAAATACAGTCTTGACTTTGTGACCAATGTTTCGGGCTTGTCTTCTCTGTAGAAACTGAAAATCAAATATACAAATTGCAAACTGTCCTAAGATTACGATTTTGAAAAAATACTTATTATTCTGAGGATACACCTTTGGTAGCACAACATACAGGAGGAGATGTACCTCATTTTCAGTATGCAAGACAAGAATATAATTCAGAATATTTCGGCATTCTGTAAAGTAATTGTTCTTAATTTCATGCTATATTGATGTTAGAAATTTTATTTATTTTTCTGCAGCTTGTATTTTTGAGTTCTTTAATTTTTTAAAATTTTGATGTTACAACATTGAATAAAACCAATTGAAAACTAACTAAGATTTTAAATATTTTAACAGGCTTTTCCATTCCATAATGAACGTGAAGAAAGTGATTATTGACTCTGCTCATATTCTTATCCTAAAGGACAAAAGTGCTTATAACTATGACACAGCAACTCCATTCCTGAAGATGGTGAGCTGTCTTCCTTGATTTTTTCCCAAAATAAGATGTGAACTATGTCTTTTCATTACAGTTTGAGTAGCCCTGAGAAACATCAGAACTAAATTTGCAGCTAATGCCTTCTCAGAAATGTGCTAATTATCCCTCTTCATATTAATTGAAGATATTAGAAAGTAAAAAGTGAACATGTCAGCAGTTGATGCTGAAAAAAGCTCACACAGCTAAAGGAAGGGGACTTATTTTGTTCTTCTTTGTGAGTTAGATAGTAAAAGCAGGTGTTCTAATTTTCTTGTGTGAAATTTAATAATAAATTTGTTGGTGACTTAAATGATATGCATATGTAAGTGAATATATAACAGTATAGAGTCCTGTAATTTGACTTCACTTGTCACTTAAGAAATGTGAGAAGAAGAAAATTTCTATTCCAGAAGTCTAAACTTAGTTGGCAAGATTAGAGCTAGACAATGTGTTGTGCTCTTTTTCCTTTGCTGAAATTGTTTGAAACAGGAATATTCACTGAAATGGATGATAAAATCAGCAGTGGATCCTCATGTATCTTTTTGAGACTTATTTTACAGTGAAGAACACCTTGAAGAACTACATTTGCTAATATTGTTTCCTTTTAAAATTCTTAGTTTCTTAACTTTCTGAACAAAAGTCCTCTTCTGTGATAGCTAGGAATTTTTAGGAAGTCTACTTAAGTGCATTTACCCTGAAGAGAGACAAAATGAGATGCTTTAATTTCTTTGTACATAAACACAGCAGGGTTAAGACAGTCTTTATGATGATTATCTCACATTTCTGACATAATAAACATGACATACATTCTACTGGTTTAATTGTGCCAGATGTGTCATATCTTGAACTACTCTTCCAGTCCCATGTATACATTTAAAAAAATTGTTAGAATAGTTCTTTATACTTTTTATGACTTTTATACAGATATATATATGTGTGTATATATATATATGTAAGCTGTATGTATATGCTGTGTGCTAGTTTGCCACAAATATATAATTTTTCTCCTGGCTGGAAAATGAATGTGCACTTTCATAAAGTAGGAATATTTTGAAGGCGTTCATGGGAAGAAGGTTTTACTCATGCTCTGATTTATATTGGAAGATGTTGTAATGTTACATTTTACTAAACTTCTGTTGTTCCTGTTCCTCATTAGTCTGGATTAAGACCACTGCATTGTGGAAGTACTAATTGCTGTTTAAACTGTATATTGCCTAGGAGCATACTAATAATAAGCTATTATTACCACTGTGAAAGTAGAAATTAAAAAGAAAGTTCTTATTTCAATGAATTTATTGTGTCTATATAAAACAAAAAATAAGGTGATTACAAAATTAGATTAAGATTTATCTGTATACCACACAATATCTACAGCATATCATTAATCTCATATCTCTGCTAATTTGATATAGCAACAAAAGCTTTTTAATGTGGGATTTGCAGGCACTAACAGGAGAATTTCAGGAAACTTACAGAACACCTTTTTAAACCTTGAGCAAGTTGGAGGTTCAAAGGCATTCATTTTGGAGTACAGATTGTGATATTTTGGTGGCTGATGGAAGCTTTCATCAAGAATTGCTCAGAGATGGGCATTCAGAATGAATGTCAAGAGAGTTGAGAAAGACAAGTGATGAAAACTAGGACTGAAAGTGGCTGTTGTTTTTGAGGGGTCAAGAAATCAAAAACACTTAGAGAACAGAGCACAAGATGGTAGCAGCAGCATTCCCGCAGGTAGCACATACAACCAGGGGAAAGTTCCCTATTTTGGAGGCAGAAAAAAAGGAAGTTGGGAATAAGACACTATTGAAGAACTCTGGAATGACACAATTTGCACTTTTTCTACTCTTCTTAATTATTGGTTGCATACAAAAGCATCATGTTTTTCTCAGTTGGTAACTGAATACTTGGTACTTCTTGTGTTAAGTTTTGCTAACTCTACATTAGTAAACAAAGAAAAAATCACTTGGAAGGCAATACACTGAAAAAGAGAAGACACTTAAAGATCCCAAAATGACCCAGCTTTGGTTGGATCATAGATGAGATTCAAACTGTAAAAGTAAAGCTGCGACCATTACAAAATTCCAGTAAATTAGTCTTAGTTCTTTCAATGCAGAAAGAAAATGTTAGTGACAATTGCTGGATTTGAAAAGCCTGATTTTGAGGATGTTTTGAGGAACTGAGAACTCTGCACTTCAGTTTCAAAGTCTGTAGTGGTTCACCATAGTAAGAGCTGAGTGGAATGCACTGTGAATCAGCAGTGTGGCTGTTCTCTTAGGCTATGCAACAGTGACAGCAACATCTTGCAGACAGCAATGTCTCTACTTTTCCTCAGTGGAAGTGAGCCCCACAACACAACTCAAATTACGTTTTTTGAAACTTTTCTGTGTGTAAAATATAAGGTAACAATGAGAGCTCACAGGAAACTACGCAGTGAATCCTTGTAAGTGCACAGGAGTGTAGTGTTTCAGAGTAAATTTATAGCAGGAGAAATTTAATAAAAATGTGTGATAAGTATGTGCAGAATTTGAAGGAAGCTGGTGACTACAAAGTCTTGTATGCAAAAATGAAAACGCAGGTGTAATAATTTGATAATGGAATCTAATAAGATCTTTAATGAAAAACAAGTATTTCGCAGTGAATTGGTCAAAGTGAGCGTCTTTCTTTTGTCAGTGTAAAGTACGTAGTTTATTAAATTTTGTAAGTTGTCTTCCTCAGTAATGTGCCGAAAAAATCTTTGGTTTATGGTGTTGTTAATGTGGTTTTGTACTCCGCAAAAAGCATATAATAAAGAAAGCTCATATATTATTCATTGAAGTGTATTCAAAAGCAAATTCAAATATGTTCTCTTGTAGGATGATGTTCAGGCTTCTCAAGATTCTTTGCCACGCAAGACAGTTATAAAGCTGACATTGCAACCAAGGTAAATATTTTATATATTACTCAGTGTCTGAGAATCTTTTAGTAATGTATGCGTTTTCACTACCTAGTAAGTAGATTTTTATGCCATTTCCTTTTTCCCTATTTTTTTTTTTTTTTTTTTTTTTTAGTTTTTGCTCAAAATAAATATAAAAGTTTAAAAAAATTAAGAAAATTTTAAAAATTTGTCTGGGGATTATGGTAATAATATTTTGTCTAATTGAAAGAGGACACAGCATGTTAAAACTATAGGCATTTCTCACATACCACAGCTGAAGAAAGTATTCTGCTTCTGTGTGCTTTTACAGCATCGTAATACTAAATAGATTGTGCTTGAAAGAATCAATAGAAGATTTTAATTAAGCAGAATTACAGGTCTCTCAATTAACTTCGTGAGCAAAAAGTCAAGTTTTTATAAATCTTAAAAATCACAATTTATAAATACTGAATTGTCTTTAGAAATCAAATAGAGGATAAACTAGGACACTGATCTCTCTTAACTCCAACTTTTCATTCTATTAAGAGGAGTCACTTTTTTATTTATAAGCAGTTGTAGAGTATTCAGCTGAAACTGGCATACTGCTATGAACCCATGAACACTCAGTATCCCACCTGAAATAATGTGAAAATTCATTTAAAGTGGCTAATCCAAATAAAGTGAATAAGATTCCTGGGTGTGAGAGCTGCTGTATGTGTAAATCAAATAATACAAGGTTTTTGCTTATGGAACTGAAGGTTTAAGATTCATTTAAAAAGCAGTGAATGCTATTTTTGCTGATGTTAGTATTTGATTTCTCTAGCTCTAGCAAGCAGCAAGCTAATAAGACTTACTTGTCCAAGTATTCAGCAGACTAACTGCTACTGTTAAAAAAGATATAATTAAAGTCTTTGAAAAAGTGAGTAAAGTTTAAGTCTTGTGACCTTTTGGGGGAAGCTGTCTTCAGTCCTCCAGCACTAAATGTCCATAATGTGTCTAGTGTACACTTTTCTCCAGAGCATGTTTTTTTTAATAGGACTTCTCTTATTGGAGTGCTATGTAGATGCCAATAGATTATCTTAAACTTGTCCAAAATGGCCAAGAGCACAGGTGCCTATTTATTTAACTAAAATATTTTAGCTTTTCAACATTATCTCCTCACATTTCTTCCCTGGAAGAGGATTGTATATGTAGTATATAAGCACTTGGTTGGAGGCAAGTTATGATGTAGACTTTCTTTGCCATTTGAGGATAGTTTTATTGCCTTTGCATTGCTTAGCTAGGTTCGCTGTTGAAGTTTTTCCTGTGCTCTTTTTATCCCCTAATATACCTTTTGTTTGCATACAATGCTCCACTTTTATCTCTGCATAATATGCTAAGTAAGTTTTTCCCTTTTTGGTCTTAATTAATTTCAGACATTTGCCCTTTTTTCCCCCCTCTGACTTGCATATTACATAGATATACATGACATTATCATTAATATTATTCTAGCAGACTACTGCTGGTATTCTCTAAACTAGTCTTAACTTACTAAGAGGATAGTACTAGTAGAAAATTGCTAACTTCATGTTGTTTTGGTATTGTGAAGACACCATACAGTGATAAAACGTATGGTATATGTTCCAAAGACTGCAATCAGAAATATGGGAACAAGAATGAAGAGGGGGGCGAAATGAGACAGAAAGGGGAAAGAAAAATTATAAGGGAGTACTGATATTACTGAGTAAACCCTGGGGCTTTTTGCATCCTTTTTTGGAAACATTTTGAACGTAATGCATAAATGTACACTATTTCATGTTTTTGTTGTTGTTAAAATTTTCATTTGAATATCTGTTTGTTAAACTGTTTTTGCTTATAAAAAATAGCTTAGTCTCTTTAGGCTTCTAACTTTATCTCTGGTTGTAGTCTGAATCTCCACTAACTTTATTACCATTGGGAAAAGTGGTATGTCAGCTGACTGTAGCTACTGGTTAAATCTAGTATGTGATTATTATGATTGCATCTGAGTTTTCTTGTAGCATTTCATGAGAAATGCAATTTTCAGTAGAAGCTTAAACTCAATAAATCTATTATTAGAAATTACTATGCTTAAACTTCAAACTTTAAAGCTCATAAAAAAGAAACTGTTTTTTTCTATTGAAAATTTTGGGGTATCAACAGATTTTAAATAATGATTTTCACCAAAACTTTCTTATTTTCTTCTGCTCCTAATCGTCTTTATTATTCACCTGTGTATAATTGAATCTCTAGGTTTCTTTCTGCTAGTGTGTTCTAATATATCATTATATGGCATAGAATTTAAATCAGTGTATCTGTCAAGGGGTTATTTTTCTTTGATTGGCTATTTAGCTTTTTGTATTTTTGCATTTCTCCGTCAGAATTTTAAAAATATCTTTATTCTAGCTTAGTTTTTCTTAGGTAAGTGTGGTTCACATCACCTGTGAGTTTAGAGGGACACTGCTGATGGGAAGCTCATGATGGTTTTTCAAATCTCGATAACTTTTTTCCTTATTTTACTGATTGCAAATATAACCAGCTTTCTACAAGAACATAGTTAGTAGTGTGCTTTTTGCCTCTTTCATCCATCTTTGATTTTGGGTATTTTTTAGTTAAGTGTTCACTGCTCATGGAAGTTGTAGTCAGTAGTGAAAACTGATGTGACAGACTGTACAGGAAAGCAACTTTATTGCATGGAAAAAAAGGAAGCAGGAAAAGATCTATCTTTCAGTTGATAATGTTCTAGTATGAAGTATCTCGTTATTGTTGTGTAGTTGAGAGTTATCTTTCAAACTGCTTCTAAGCAGGTGCCACCTGTAACCTATTTGATATTGTTTCTGCCCTCACCTGAGCATCTCTTCTCTGTAGTGCTGTTGTGATATCTTTATGAATCCATAACTTTATGTTGAAAGTAATGTGTTAATTTTAATGAAATAGGTATACTAGATATTTTAGATCTTAACTTTGGCTCCAGCACCTCAGGATGACTAAGTGGTCTTATGATCAGGCTTTTCAATACTGAAATTATGGAGTGTTTAATTGAAATTAGTCCCTTTTAACTGATAAATGAAGTTGCATGCTTTTTAAAAAATTATTTCTTTCAGCTGAAAAATTGAGGTTTCACAAGATAATATCTAACTAGATATGGAACTGCTTCTGTCTTGTTCTGAATTTAAAATTACTGCATATCTTGGAGACAAAGCCACTTGGAAACAGACACTTGGAGAGTGTGCTGATAAATTGGATGCTGGTTCATGCTCTATGACAGCATAGCTTTTTAATATAATAATAGGTTTTCAGGAGCAGTCTGCCAGAGGTCATGCTTCCTGAATGGCAAAAGACTTGCACTCACGGGACGTGGTGGGTGGGTGGTGTGTTTGCACCTCTTGTTGTCCAGTTTGGGCTGTCAGCAGCAGATGGAGGGCACAGTGACTGAGGGGAAGGGCTGTCCAGCTCTTTCTGTCTGTACTGTTTTTAGGACACAGCATTGCAGGGGACCATGACACACGACACAATGACTGGACTGACTGTCTGTACCAGCTGGATCTTGTTTGGCACAATATGGTGGATCTTAGCAAAAAGGCTTAACAATGGCAATTATGTTTTATCTCTTCTTCCCCGTTTTTTGTTTTAACTCCAGAACCTTCATGTACTTAGCTGAGCAATTTCAATACTGAGCTCCACTGCACTCTTTCCTATCTGAACTGAAGATACTGTGACATTGAAAATTCTTTTCAAATCATCAATTTAGGATTATTTTTAGTGCTAAACCAACTATTCTTGCAATTTAACCACAATAACTTTTGTCAGATAATCTTAAGGGAACAATATGATATGATAACCTTCTTATCAGGCCAGTTTTATAGCTTAGAAGACACTATTTCCTCAAGCTGAAATATTTAGGTTGCCTAGGGGATTAATTATAGGAGGATACACTATAATTAATTATTTCTTCAAAGCTCTGTCAAAGCAGTTTAGTGATATCCACCTTATAAAAGAAAGTTTCCTTTTTTCAAATAGAGGATAGAAAATAATCTGGAATATTATCCTTACCTTGTTATCCATGAGCAGGTTTTGGCATAAAGTTGTATTTAATAAAATTTTGGCATAAGTTGTGTTTATCCCATTAGGTCCAAATGTGTGGTATTTTTTGAGAAAGAAAATCCCAATTCGCCTCTATAATTTTTCAAGTTGATAATCTTTCCAAAAATTCATTTGACAAGGTATTCACTGCTATCTCAACACAGCACTATAATGTAGAAATTAAAGCTATATTGCTAACTTTAATGTGTGACAGAGAATAATGGACAAAAGTCAAAATTCTTGACAGAGCAGTGTGTATGTTACTATATTCGATTGAATGACTACAGCAAAAATTATTTGTCTGAGAAGGAAACTTTGTTGGTAACATGCCATAACTGTGTCTTTGTGAGCTTAGAAAGTGACTGGAGCAGGGTAATACTCTTTATTTGGCAACTTTTGCTTTAGTGGTGAATTTTTATTTCCTTTTTCTTCCCGTTAGACCTATGTTGCCCATTTTGGTACAATTTTTCTAAACTTGTAGTTATAAGGCGAGGGCCCTCCAACAGCATTTGACATTTTAATAATAAACATTTTAAATGCCTTTTATGCTTGCATGATTTCAGAGGCATATATACTCCTAGTTAGACTCCAAAGAGCTGGTAAAAAAAAGGACAGTTGAAACAAAGGTATTTTGAATTCTCAGTGAAGAAAAACAAGTTTAAAGAAAACGGGAAAGAATACTGTAGCATTTAAGATGTGTTCATAAATATCTGTGGCAATTCATGCATTGTTAATATACACACCTGTTCCCCAGGGAAGAAAAGAGATTTTGAAAAAGCAAGCAAACAAACAAATGCTAACCAAACCAACAGTTTTAAGTTCTATTGGATGAAATAGTGATCACAATGTGCACAAACTTTTGTTTTTGTTTAAGTGTCTTTTGGGGAGGGGAACAGGATGAATAGTCATTCAGTCAAGCCTTAATATCACTGCTTCTATTAAGAAACTATGCTTAATTAAGCCCTTCTATTAAGCAGACAGTAGTGCAAGCAGGTGAAAAATCAGAAAACACTTTAGAGGTGATATGTGAAGAGGCTGCACTTTAGTATCCAATACCCTGGCTGCTTAGGTTGAATAGAGCCTAATAGTTTTCTAAAATTAAGGTATTAATCTCAGTGTTCAGCTGCCTGATCAATTTACTAGATTTCAGGTGACCTGTAACTGCCGGGAACATGTTCTGTTTGTAGGAAACTCAAGGTTATTTTGACTAAATTGCTTGGATATTTAAAAAGCATTCTCCTTGGTTTTCATGATGGAAGAGCTGTTGCAGTGCAATGAAATGCTTGGCTGACTCAGGATAACTCAGACATCTGAATCTTGAAACATCACTAAAGAAGTATTGAAATAAGTATTTCAGTAAAAATCATTCTGATAAAAATGGTGTTCATTCAAAATGAACAAAAAAGCATGATACATTCATTCTGTTTTTTTAGGTGGAACTTAGCTGTGCAACTATCTTTATGACCAAGCCAGCAAACTCTCCACTGACAATGTCTAATGGGACAGGAAGTGGTATGGAAGAGTTTCACAGCACCTTAATCTCTTTATTCTCACTCTTTGTGTAAGGTCATAACAGTTTTTCAGAGGTCTCCATATTTTCTGTGTGAGTTTTCTACTTTTTGTGTTAAAAAAACATTAAAAAATATACAGGCTTATCTCAGAGCTGACTCCAGGCACTGGTGGTTGACATATCTTTAAAATTTTATTTGTGAAGTCTAAAAACAAAACAACAAATAAGCTAAGAAGTGAATACCTGGTTTTGTTTAAGGGCTTTAAAATAGAATGGTCGTATATTTTTTGAGGTACAATAAATTTTCATTATCAAGAAGGAAAAAGTAGTTTTGATTAGCAATTAATTGTACTTCAAAACTTTCTGTGGAATTAATTTTTTTTAAATTCAGTTTTTAAATTCTATGCTTCTGTGTTCAAGTTATTCTGAAAGATCTTAAGTTTCAAATGTTTAAAGATTAATTTTTTTGGTGTAAAAAAATCTTATACATCAAATTTTTTTTCAGTTTTTGGTCTGTCTTACCATGGATGAACCAATGACGAGCTATTCTAAATGTTTTTGTTTACTTCTTGTCTTTGAAATTGCCATTGAAAAATTAAACCAGTATATAGGTTCAGTGTTTAAGTAGGATTCATAGAATCTTTGCCGTTTTTCTAAACTGCACAAATTTAGTCCTTTCATTTCAGCATCTTTTGTTGGGGTTTGAAGTCCCAGTACAATCAGACAGTGAAGGTGTTTGATACTTCAGTTGATATAAAAATTACAACATTAAAATAAAACATGGCGATTGGGTCCTACAATAAATTTCTGGTTTCCTCTGAAAACACTGTAGTGGAAGTATTGTGAAATGCAGAAGGAATAGGTGAACTAAACATACTCTAGGGGAGGGAAGAACCCTGAGTTTGTTTTCAAAACACAGAAAGTAATTGTTATGAAGGAATATGGTAGTGAATGATGGAATACAGCTGAAAGATCTGCATCTTATGCATGTAGTTGTTGATGCAATTTTGGAAGTAGAATATACATATTTTCCATGTATTAGTGCATTTGTGTATTATTTATTTTTTTCCAGGCACTGGCCCCTTCAGCCTTTTTACTGGAGTTTTCTTGAGGCAATACTGTAGTTAGTCCAAGGCTCTCAAGGCACAGACTGAAGTGATATGGAATACTTAAAAGTGTTTCTGCTCTTCTGAACCAGATTTTTTTTCCCTTCTAAATGCAGATTTATAAAGCCTGCACTACAAGAGGAACAAGGAAAGGATTTTAGTGAAGGTACTTCCTGATCCTGAAAAAGTCAGGGGGCTTCAAGCCCATCTTGGACCTCAGAACATCTCACAACTTTGTGGTAAAAGAAAAATTTAAAATAGCGCCTTTGGACTTAATCCTTTTATCCTTAATTGGAGAGTAGTTATGTGCTGCAGATTAGGATATGTGTGCCACTATAATCCATCTAAATCATAGGAAGTATGTGTATCTGGCATATGTAGTAGGTACATAACATTTACAAGTCTTGTCTTAGGTTGATGTTGACTTCTTCGTGTTCTCAAAATATACAGTTCTTGCTGTGCTGTTGTCTGTGTTTTTTGTGAATATTGTTTTCTTGAGGGTGTTCCATGGTTTGTTCTTGAGAAAGCCACAAAAAAGGTCCTGTTTCCTGTGAGAGTGGAGGGATGGATTATGTTCCTATTGTCTGCCTAATTCTGCGCCTTTTGCATGAGCAATGGATATTATAAAGATTTCTCTGTAGAGTTATAAAGGAGAGAATTCATAGGAATGCATGTGTGTGAGTTGTCTCACCTTTGTTAGTGAGTCTGAAGTTCAGGTTTGGGGTTGTCATTAAGACGGGTAATCCTGCAGTGATTCTGAAATGTCAATCTAAGATTATGGAACTTTTTTTATAAGCACAGAATCACTGTTTTTGTTTATTTGTATGTTAACCAGAACTGTCAGACTTTACTGCTCTTAGAAATAATATGTAATTTTAGCATAGCTCTATTTCTAAACTACACATTTCTTTTCAAATGCTGTTATAATTATGGCATTATATTGCATTAGTTGCAACTCTATTGAAGTAGGTTCTTGTGAATTTACTTATTTATTGAGAGTATCTCTTTATTTCTTGATGTGACCAGTTTGATAGTATGATGAAAAGCTGATCCCTGGATAACAGATTCTGTTTTCACCTTTTACACCTAACGAAAGCAACACAAAATTATGTTGTGTGCTGGTAATTTGAGGTTAAGATTACCATCCTACTAACGCTTATGCAGGGTATTATTCATAAACTGCAAAAGATGTCTTATTTAAGAGGAGGGAAAATCCTCCTATTTCTTCATATATGGTAATAATTTTATTATCTATATTCAAGATTAATATTCTACTATAGAATGAACAGTTTAATTGGATCATAATTTGCTGCTTTGATGTAAATAGTTTTTGGTTTTTCTTGTTTACGTGTATGACAGTATTGATGAATTTATAAGAAACTTCTCTGGATGTGATATAGAGGAACGTATTAACATAATTTATTTATATATTTTTAGGTAAACTGATAAATCTCCTTAGATTTTATATAGTCAATTAAAATCTAGTCAATTTAATCTAGTCAATAACCTTGGGGGAACGTACTGGAATCTTCTTTTGGGGAAGAACCTGTTTTTCTCTGACTTAATGTAAAACTGTTTATTTAACTTGATTTTTAATAAACTACCCATATTCCTACCACCCCAGATTTTCTGGTTACATCTGGCACTATATCTGAGAGCATAGATCCTAATCATAAACAAAAGACTTCTCAATTCAATCAAATGTCTAAGATTGTGTAGTTGTGAATGCAATTGGTTTCCGAATCTACTGTATCTAAGAGGAGATATGTTTAATCTCTAGAAATTATTAAAACTATTTTGATATAATTGTGCTGATGCAGTTTAAGCACAATTTCACTGTAGTTTCATATGTTGCTTTGACCTTAACTTTGTGTTACCTTCACTCAGTTAATAGACAGACTTGCTGATTGCCTAGCTGTTTTCTAAGTATTCATTGATTAATGTTCATTGGTAAATGTTTGATATCACATATTATTCAAATTATATCCATTGGTAATCTGAATAGAGTGGAATTCTTTTGTGCAAAGTGAGGCCAAAATACAAGTAAAGAATTCTTTGGGTAAGATACTAAACTCACAATTTATTTTCTTTTCTATCTGTCATGCTAACAGGGTGGAACGTAAATAGATTATAAAAGTTGATGTCATACTGGCAACAACCACTCTATATAGGATTAGTATTTAAAACTATCTTGGTAAACTGGAGACAGTATTTCATAACCCAAGAGGCAGGCAAGTGGAAATATTTTACATCACATGGAAAAATAAGGTGTGGGCTGACCAAATGAACATTAGTGAAGCAGAAGAAGACTAGATGTCACAGAAGATGCAATTGAGAGTTACTTGTATGATGTCAGAAGCAATTTTGCTCTTGGATGATTTAAGTGGAAATGTTGTTTGTAAAATGCAGCTGAAATAGTGTGCTATACTCAAGAGTGATGAAGGCTTCACCAAAAATATGGGGTGAGGTGTTGGAAGGGGTGGATAGGAAAACAAGAGCACTAAGTCAAAGAAAGCAACCAAAGAGATGTTGGAAGAGCATCATCTGTTTAGCTTGAAAAACTTATTATAAGGAAAATAAATCTATAAATGCATATAGGTATGTTGCAAACAGTCTTTATACATGCTGTGGAAAAGAGAAAGACATAATTGGAGGAAATGTCTAAAATAATCAAACATTAATTTTTATATTAGAAAAAGTGGTGCTTGAGCTGCAGAACAATATAATCAGATTTGGACTTTTTCAAGAATAGCGATTGCAGCGTTCTTCACAGTTTGCCCTACTGATTTCTTTTTTTGTTTAAGAGGTCAAGCTACAGCAAATTCCTAGTTCATGGGGGGCTTTTGTTAACGTCTAGATTTTCCCTTCTCTCTTCAATTTACTCCTAGGAGTCATAGTGAAATGGGGTATTTTGTAGAACCTAACATGACTAGTCTTCTGTTTGACCAGCTGGAATAAAAAAGTATGATCTTAAAGGCTGCCTGATGTTAATATAGGAATTGATAGCTCTAAGGAGAGAACATCCCTGCTTAGAGTTCTTGTGCACAAGCCCAGCAAAACGGAATATTCTGTTCAGGACTAAAAGGTTTTTTCCTCTGATGCATGTTATTTTGTCACTTTACAAACCTGCTGTAAAACCTGGAGTGCTTTTGCATCACTTTTGATGAAAGATTGACTGCTGGGTATTTTAACTGTTTTATGCATTGAATGTTTGCAGAGTGATGTCTGGGGGGGTTATGGAGATATTTTTTTGGTGATTTTTTATTATTATTACTGTAGGTAGATGGGTTTCAGATGTGGTGAGGAGTATTGAGCAGTGCAGTAACTTCTAGTACTAACTGTATAGATTGGTAGCAACAGATCAGTTCTCTGCAGGAATGTAAAGTGTCAAGAAATTTCCTCATACTGGAAAATCCTGCATTTTCCCTTTGCCTCTCTACACCCCTCCCTCTCGTCATCCCCCAGAAATTCTGTTTCTAAAAGAAATATCTTAAATCTCTAACATCAAATTTCTGCAAATTAGTTGGTATGATTTAACATTGGAAGTGTATTTTCTCTTCTGGAAAAAAACCCCACAAAAACTTCTGATGCATCTAACGGGTATTGTTCATTTTGTTCCCTTTTGAAATACGAACTATTCATATTGTTATGAATAATTATTTTTTGTATTATTGAATGAGTATCCATGCATATCCGTTCCAAAATACATTAAATAATTCCTCAGCGGCTTATGGCAAAATTAACTGACAAATTGGTTTTGACACTTTCTGTTTCCTTCTTTTTTTAGAAGTTTGCCACTATTGAAAGAAGGTTGTGGATCAGGTGTCAGTTTGAGGTACACAGAGGCATAGCGTTCAGTATTTACAATAACATATGATAGAAGAAGTTTAATTTGTGTGAAATCATGAGAATATTTTCCATTTGAGAAATAAATATTAATTTCACAGAGAGGGAAATAAGGATAGTTTAAAATACCTGCAGAGTCAAATTTTCTCTGAAATGAGCATGAATCAGACTCAAATACCTTCAGAAAGTGGAGGACATTGGTCACAAGATTTTAATGCGTGAGGGTTTGAATAACTTTGTCCAAAACTTTCTGTGTTGCCTAAATTTCTTACAAAATGAATTTTGAATAGAACTGAAAAGTGTCTTGAAACGCTGTGAAACACACAACTTCTGAAGCTCAATTTAGTAACTGATAGAAGAGCTGTAGGAAAAAAGCATTAAACTGCTGCCAAGGAGAGTGTCACAATCATGAGCCTGCACAGTTGGCTTTTGATGAGTTTTGTTCCTAAAGGAATATTAAGAACAGAACATGGATTGAGTTATTGGAAAACGTCTAATTTCTGTAGAGCCAGAAGAACACCATGAACAGACAATAACCTGAAGATTGTATATATGGCATTTATTTTCAGAAAAATTATTTTATAGGCTCTATAATTATATTTTATAGGTCATCTTTAGTAATTTATATCAGAAAAGCATGCAAAATAGATGAGGGGATCTGTACTTGAAATGTTATGCTATTCCTACTTTTGACTGAGGAGGTCTTGACCCTTATGTGAGGGACTCTTAGAGTTTTGAAAAGAGCTAAGTAATTTTTTTTTTAACCTACCAAATTGGGTAAGTATTCAGTAGAATTTTCTTTCTTAAGAAAAGAGAATTGTTATGCTTAGGTCTTATTCTATGTTTTTCCTCATGGCTCTCTACAGCAAGGAGAGGGCTTTTATAATAATAGGGGAGTGAATTTTTGTGCTCAAGTTACTTACGGTTTTATTCTGTATTTAAAAAAAAAAAGGAAAATAAGTATCTAGATGTTTTCTTGGGCTTCAATTCAAGAATCATAGGAGTCTTTCCTTCAGGGGAGGTTGTTCATATTTGCATAATGAAGAGATAAATGCCTGGTTTAATTAGATGGTCTTGGTTCTTTTCCTTCCACATACCTCCATCCTCAAAGATATGCACCTGTGTTATGGCAATTCATGGCAACTTCTTAAGATTCTAGCTTTCTTGGACTTTTGGCAGGGGTTTTTGTTGAAATCCGAGGATACATCAGAAGTCTTGTAGTTTTGATTTTTTTAATGGTATTTTTGGAAGCTACCATGGCAAGCAGTTCTTTATGCAGTTTAAATATTAACCCCTAGTTTCTTTCTACCTCATATAAATCAGTGTTCAGTAATTAAACATTACTACCTACTGACTCTTCTCCTATCTTTCAAAGCAATTTTTTCTTGCAATTTAAAGATGTGAAACAGTTTTTATTCTATTACCCAGTGAGATGTTGTTTTTTTTTTAAGAGAATTCCAGTTTTGTTTACAATTTCAAAGTCCTAGTTTGTCAAAGTCCATTAATAGTCAAGAACTCAGAATACATTTCTAGCTGAATTGGGTTTCTAACCCACCAGCCTTTCTGGTGACTTTTAACTTATGTAGTTACTCCAATTCCTTTTCTCTAAAGCATAAAGCATTTTAATCTATTTTCATTACTCCTCTTTTCATGTTTTCAGAACTTGCATGTGTTTGTTCTCTTCTGTTCTTCAGTGGAAAACCACTGATTAGTATGTAATTTGGCTTCATGGCTTGTATCTTTTCTCAGTTTTGGGTGTTCTTGTTGCATTTTTTTTTCACCACTTAGGTGGTTTTCACCTTTATAGGAGAAGAGTGAAAGAAACTAATCAGCTTTGAAGGTCTTGTTTGTGTAACTTTGCATAAAATTGTGCTTCTAGGTTCAGAGAACTGACTCTGATAAAACTATTTATAATGGGAAATGCTCTAATCCATCTCAGAAGGTTTGCTGGAGAAATTTTAGTAAAATTGGTCAGTCTGAGCTAGATTTCCTCAAGGAATTGGTTCTCCAGATGTATTTGAGTAAAGTTACACTGCTGGACAATGAACATTGTTGTCTTGAAATGTGAATCCAAGTGCCTTGAAGAGGTGGTTTTTGGATAAGCCTTTATCACTGATGATGGTCTGACGTTTACTAGTAAGTTGTGGTTTTTCATGTTAGTTGAATGCATCCCTTGTGAAGGAAGGATGAATTAACTTCAAATGGAAATGGAAATTATGGTAATTGTATTGCAGGTGTTATGCAGGTGCTATCAGTAAATTTGCGTAGCAATATATATGCCCATATATTTATGCACATTAGAGAAATAGAAAACCATGATCTTTTGGAATACTGAAGCTCTTCTGTTTAAGAAACAATATTATTTTAGGAGGCAGAGATTTAAGTTGTTAGAGGTCTAAATCATCTTTATTCATATTTTTGTCTGTAAATAAAGGTATAGCAGTTTACATGTATTCTTATTTTAATAATGAAAATATTTGAAATAAGAAGTGGAGGGGGAGGTGGGAGGGGAGGGGCATGTTGCTGAAAATGTTCCACAACAAGTTAAATCTTGTACCACAGGAAAGACTGGTCAAAATGTTATTTGATGCTTGTATATATACATTTAATAGAGTTTATTAATGTCATTAATGGTAGATTATCTAGGGAAAGTGGTCATGCTTGTATGACTAAAAGATACCTTTTGACTTTCAGAGACCCAAAAGAGTATGAGGTAAAAGAATTCAAGGTACATCTTTCCAAAAGTGTATGAAAAGGTGTCAGGATTTGCTTTTCTTAAATTGCAAATATTTGTGATGCAGCCAATTTAGGATTATAAACTCAAATCTGCATAACTTCTCATTTTTTGATGGGCTGAGAGCAGTTAACTCCTGCTCCCAGTGCAGAAGTGCAATACATGGTCTCTATGTGAGTGGTTTAGTCATGGTTTTTGTATCAATGCAGTTTATTTTAACATAGTTTTAGGATTCTTAGATTTCTTGAATAAATGAAATAAATTGCCATAATGATGCTTCTAAAGTAAAATATTTCAGATAAAATTTTTCATCATTGGTAAAATTCACTAATTTTACCACTAACTGTTTAAAAACCTTCACTCTTTAACTGAATGAAGCATGTAAACTTTGATAATTTTATTGATGTTGTTGTCAAAGACCAGTGACTTGAATAATGAAAATATTTGTTGCTTCTTCTGAAAGACAGCAATATTCATGTTTTTGTCTTAATATAAGGAATAAAAAACCTTTAAATATTATGAAGTTTCTCCTCTGTGTAATGCATCCACAGTGCATTAAGCAATTGTACTCAACTTTTTGCATTACATCTTTGCAATGATATAGCTTAAGTTAGGTGTATCTCTTTTTTTTTCCAAATAAAATGTATATAATTTTTATAGTGGGATATTATTAAGGGTTGGAGTTGAATGGTGCTTCAGAAGTAATGTGATTTAATTTGTGTATGCACAAGAATTATGTCTTTGCATAATTACTACAGTCCTCATGATATAATATGTCAAAATTCTTGCATTTCAAATGCTGAAAATCTGCCCTGTCATTGCTAGCTTATAG
Source organism: Sturnus vulgaris (assembly GCF_052056855.1). Classification (NCBI taxonomy): domain Eukaryota; kingdom Metazoa; phylum Chordata; class Aves; order Passeriformes; family Sturnidae; genus Sturnus; species Sturnus vulgaris. Next base: position 13,241,581 of record NC_142283.1, on the reverse strand, counting down.
CCATCTTATGATTATCCACACATAATGAACTTAAAATACATTGATTCAAAATGTTAAAAAAGGTATATATTTTGATACAACAGCAGATTTGCTTAATCTGAATACAAATAAAACTAAAGTAGCCTGATGAAATATAATAATAATAACAATAATGCACTTCCTAAAGTCTTTTTTTATTGGTACATTTTTCATGCAACTAATTAAAGCTGTGAAATATGTTTGTACCTATCGGAAGGTGAAAACATTTCCTGGAAATATTTTCTGCACTAATATACTCTTTGCTTGGCAGATAATTTAAATTTAATGAGGTTGTGTAGCATTACTGAAAAATTATATGCATAAGGTCCCCTTTTACTTGGAGGCGTAAGAATTGAGGAATTTAATTGTATAAGAAGAATAAAGAAAAAAGGGTGTGGTGTTCTTTTGATGGATGAGAACAAGGGTTTATTTTGAGCTATTGTGTTCAATCATATCTTAATCTGTATTGTTTCTGACAGAGTTCTTAACACTTTTTTTCACAGTACATTAGGAGTTCTTAAAAAAAAATTGTTATAATTTCTTTTCTCTTCCTAATTTGTAAAGGGTCAAGACTAAAGCAGGGCTGGTTTAGCTAGGTTTTGATTCCACTAATGTTATTTTAAAAAAATCCAAACCTACAAAAACACCTATTAAGATTAACCAAAACATTCAAATTAAAATCTTACTCTGAAAGAAGACAGCTCCAGATAAGCAGAAGTAAAATGCCATACCCAAGTCTAGGGGGATTCTCAGAAAGTCTTGCACAAATTCTTAAAGACTCTGAGAGATGACCTGAAATATGGTTAACTATTATACTGTCTAGTAATCTATGAGTCTTCAGCATGAAACAGGGAAAAAGAGAGCATCCAAAAGCATTTTTGGTTGTGATCACAAATACCCATTGAAAATCATTGGTATGCTTAAAAGTTATGAATTAAATACTTCAGCACGGGAATTTAGGGAGTTAAAAGGTAAATATTTTTTATGGGAAGCTCATTTGATGTATGGCAAGTGATTCAAAGTTTCTTGATATAAAAAGCTAATAAAGGCTCTGATTTTGTTTATTCACCTAATGAGAAGTTGGAGTTCACCTTTCATTTCCTACTGACTGTGAGGCAATAGGGTAGCAGTGAAGTGCTAGGAAATTTACTAGCCAAGCTTGATGCAGACAAACAAAGGAAGCCAGCAAAAAGATAAGGGGGAAATGGTGGCCTGGTCAGGATTCTGAATGAGATTTGTAGGTTGCGTGGATGGAAACAGTTCTAGGTGAAGTGCTTTTATCTGTGAAGGGGGTAATTGAATGTGAGGTTTAAGATGTGAAAGCAAAAGAAATAAAACGATGGACAAAACCCTGAAGAATCTGCATAGAAAACATGGAGCAGAGAACAAGGAGAATATACTTAGAAGAAATGCTAAAGGAGTAATTTGATAAGTAAAAATGGATCTCGTGGGAGCTGATGAAAGATCAGATCCCATGAAGAAATAAACTGCTTTACAGTGGGGAGTGCTAAGGAGGTTGAAGATAGAGTATTGGTTCTGCTGTATGTAGTTAAGAAGATATCAGAAGTTTTGGCAAGAGCAGGTTTTTTTTGTAAAAGACTTCTTTTAAAGGATGACATGAATGGAAGGAAACTTCAGGGAACAGTTGTAAATACTGCATTCTTTGAGCTTGTCAGTGGAAAGACATGAAGTACGATAGTCCTACAGATGCATGAGCCACAAATGTTCTAGTATAGCTTTGTTTTTCTATACCTTACAGTACATGAACCTGTAATAAAAATATATATATAGGCTAATAAAGTCTGTCTGTTCAGCTCAGGCCTGATTCTTTTGGTTAATAGCAAAATCTGTGTTCAAATGGAAGAAAATGCATAAGACTACGGAAAAAATAATTATTCTATGTGTCCCTATTAAGAAGATAAACAAACTATTGCCATAGTGAATGATGCTAAATTATAATTTAAATAATTTTGTACTTTCCCTTATAGGAGAGAGAAACCAGTTCCTTTAGTGAATATATATATGTAGAGCCAGTTTTCTTCACTCATTTTTTCTAAGCTGTGTTAAAAAAAAGCAATTGTGGATGAGAATTTGATAGTTCAGCCTAAAAATGCATTTAAAATGCCCATAAGTATCTCGATTGTGCTTGCAACTGTTAATAGCAATTCTTTAGCAGTTATAGTGGGAAACAGATATACTTTTTGTAAGGAATTTTCAAAATTCTTGGAGAAATACTTGCATTAAGAAAAGAAGATTTGCAAATAATTGATGTTAAATATCCATTGTTTCTTGGTTATGTTTTGTATATTTATTTGTTGTGCTATGTACTTGTTGTTCTAATGTTGTTTTAATCCTCTATATGTGAAATTTATGTGCAGTAAAATTAAACCTGAAGGAGGAAGCTTGGTTGCTGAAAGATAATTTGTAAATATGTTTTTTTCAGATACCTTTTGATATTTAATCCTGCGGAACAAGAGCGATTTTCAGTGGTTTCAGTCAATGTGAATTCACCCAGAGTTAAATTATTGTCTCCTTTGGGAAAACCTGTTTCTGTCCAGATAAGTGCTGTTTGGGATGGAGCAACTACAGTATCACATGAAGCTTATCAGGTACCCTACTTTAAGTAAAGAGCATTAAAATATGTTTGACAGATACTATAGCTTCATAGTTGAGGAAAATGGAGAGTATACTTCATATATTGGCAATTCTATTCTCTGTAGACAATACTATTAATTCAGTCATTTTAAGTAAAAAGAATCAAAACAAAACAAACAAACAAAAAATCCAAAAAAACTCAACATACATGTGTCTAGAATTAAAGTTTGTTAAAGCTGTTAAACTTTTGTGGTATAATTTACTACATTTAAAGGATCAGTTTCAGCTGCATGACTGGAAATTATTGGATGTGTGTATTTTCCCATCTCTTTCTCAGTTGAGATGCTTCTCCCTTCAAGTGCCAATCTGTACACAGTGACACAGAGTCACACAAGTCTGTATGTTCTCAAGCACTCCAGCTGGAAAGTCTTGTACATGCAATGGCTTAAGCATTTACTTTCAGATGTCCTCTTCCCTTCCCAATACTCAAGCTGGGCAGATATCTTCAAGCCCACCTCCTGTTTTTTGTTTGGAGCAAAACTTCAGAATTTTTGAGTTGTACACCATTATAGAAAATTGTCCTTAATAATCACGGCACACACCAGAAATTTATTTCATTAAATTTTAATGATACAGTAGTAGCATATTACTGGAATAGGAATAGTGTATTGCTTTCAGGCTTATGTTTTGATTCCTTTTGACATGGGAACTTAGCTCAGGATAATATTTCTGTGACGCTTATTCAATAACTGTCTCTCAGTTGTGTTCCAAAGGGGTAATTATTGTGGGTAAACCCTGCTAAGCAGCTCAACCCCACACACCTGCTCACTCATTGTCTCAGTGGGGTGGAGGAAACAGTTGGATGGGAAATGGTGAGAAAGCTCGTGGGTAAAGCTGAAGCTGTGCACACAAATAAAGCAAAACAAGGAATTCATTCACTGTGTCCCAAGGCTGGGCAGGTGCTCATCCATCCCTGGTGGAGCAGGGCTCCATCACATGGAACAGTGACTTGGGAAGACAAATATCATCACTCCAAACATTCCCCCTTCCTTTTTCTTCTCAGTTTTTATTGCTGAGCATCACGTCACATGGTCTGGAATATCTCTTTGGTCAGCTGGGGTCAGCTGTCCTGGCTGTGTCCCCTCCCAGCTCCTTGTGCACCCCCAGCCTCCAGGCCCCTGATGCAGCTTAAGCCCTGCTCAGCCATGGCTGAAACCTCCCTGTGTTATCAACGTGGTTAATACTGAAACCAACCACCAAAAGTGCTACTATGAAGAAATTTAAATTTATCCCAGCCAAACCCAGCATAATAATTAGTACTTTTATTGCCTGAAGAAGCGGAAATGAAATTACTTGTCTGGACTTCAAATTCTAAACAAATTGCTTTGGAGATGTACCTTGTATACTACTTGTCTATGCAGATTATAGCTCCTTGAAAAACAGACTGAGAATGAGACACTTGTTTATACTTATTTAAATTCATGCATTTTTAAATTTAAATTTCAAAATGAAGTGATAAATAGAGTCCTTGTGCACTTGATCCAGTACACATGCATCTTCAATGGAAAGCAAATATACTCAGAACTGCATGTGATAGCTAATATTCTTAACAAGATCCAAAATTTTTATTGCATTAATATAATGCTAATCTTGATTCTAAGCAAATTAGTGATAGAGATGTTTTTTGTTTGTTAATTCTTCATATTTATTTATGGACTATGGGAAAACTCAGTCATCCTAAAATTATTCAAGCAAAAGGAGTTACTCTGAACATAAATTCAGTATAAAGAGTTTTTTTTTATTTTGCTATTTTTAGTAATGGCTATTTATTTGCTCCCAATAGGTCTCTTTTGTGGCACATCTACCACCTCTTGGGATTGGAATTTACCAGCTTTTGGAGGATGAGAGTTCAGAAGCAGTTCTAACTGACTATAACATATATGTAAGGAATAGCAGACAGGAGAAGACAGATAGAGTTTTCAAGATAAAAGAGATGCAGCATTCTGTGGATAATATAATCTTAGAAAATGCATACATGAAACTGTGGTTTTCTGGAATGTCTGGATTACTGGAGGTATGTTATATTTTATTTCAAAACACTATGTTTTCCTTTTTTGTGATGCTTTGTTGAAACCTAACATGAACTTCTGTCCTTTTAGAAAATAAATACCAAAGAAGATGGTAAAAATCATCAAATGAAGGTGGAGTTTGCTTGGTATGGAACTACCAGTAACCGAGATAAAAGTGGAGCTTATCTCTTCTTACCAGATGGAGAGGCCAAGGTAAGCCTTCTGTTTGCCAAGAGATTCTAATCTTGAAATAACTCAAAGTTATACAGATTGGAAGAGCTAGTTGTCCCCAAAACTGAAATAAAAGCTGTATGGCTAGACATAATGACATGGGCTATTGAAACGATTGGCTGAAGTTCATACTTCCTAACCCTACATCAGAGTAAAAACACAATAGAGATTTGAAAATGTGGAAACTTAGAGAATATTTTTGAGTCCTAAAAAAACCTAAGATGCAATCCTTGCAAGAAATCCAGTGAGATTCATTATCAATAAGATAAACTCGTTTTTACCTTCTATGGTGAAAGTGTGTAGGACGTGCTGATTCATTTCTACATCTTCACTTTTCTGTTTTTCTTTTTTAATTGTGAATGAGTTGCTTCTGGTTCAGAGCTTTTTAAACTGATATAAGCATATTTAGTTCAGTATAGTAATTAAGATACTGATTCCCAATTGGTGAATATAAAGACAGAATAGCAAGGAACTGTTCTGATTTAGTTCTCTAGGGTTATCTGTATTTTTAGCTGTGTAATTATTGGAGACCCACAGCATTCTCCTATTAGTTTTCAGATTGGAAATTGAGAAATGGCAGCATTCTTACAGTGACTTAATTACCATATGGAGCCTACTACTTCCCTTTTGGAACTGGAATAGTGATATTTTAGAAGGCAAAAGATAAAATAATGAACATTTATGAAGCTAGCTATTTGGCAGCATATTTCTTCTGAGTTTCTCTTGTGAAAACTCAAGTTGCATACATAAGGCAAACTATGAGTTCTATGCTGACCATTTTAGGAAATATGCAAGAGTTATTGTTCTACTTTTTGGCGGGAGGGAAAGGTGTTTGGCTTTCTTTCTTTTTCTTTTCTTTTTCTTCTTTTCTTTTTCTATTTCCCCCTTTTATGTACGTAGATCAGTCTGGAAAGGACAGAACAGTTTCCTTTTCTTTTAGCAGTATTTCTTAGAAGCACACATTTTGAGGTCTGTGAGTTGACAGTTTTGAACTATTTAGAATATTTAGTTCCATAATTGTTTACTTCAGAGATGTTCATTTGGGTTCCCTTATCCTTCATTTTATATGCCATTTCATATTTCTTGATTTTATTATTGTTTTTATCTGTGAATACTTGAACAATATCACTTAGGATTTTTAAATTTAACCTTTCACTAGCTGTGTGGTCACACTTCCACTAATTTCATTTTATATTCTAATTCATCTTTTACTTATAAAAAGAATCACTAAATCTAGCAGTTATGTAATTTGCTTTATGAAAATAATCTGGACAAACTGAGGTAGCAAAATGGTATGGTTTAAACAGAAAAAGTCTGTGACATGTCTGCAAGCACAATTAGAAAAGAAAAATGAAATTAAAATGCATTTTAAGGTAACATTAAAAGGGTGCTGTTCAAATTTTGCAACATTCATACAATAGAAATGAAATTACTATACCTCTGAAAATTCTGCTTCATTAATATTATGCTTCACCATAAGGCTCATTTGGCTTGCATTTTAATAACACTAATTAAATAACACTAATTAAACACTAGAAATAATAGTGTTATTCTATAGTAGTTTCTAAACTGGTTTGAGCTAATGCTTTCTGTTTTAAAAGAAATGCCATCTGTTCAGGGTCCTTAGTGTGATGTGTATTGACTAACTTTTTAAGTCCTTGTGTGAACTGGCAATAAGATAGATGGCAGGCAATTTTCCTGATTTTTGGCTAGGTGTTTTGTTGTTTTTTTCTTACCTCCTTTACGCTATGTATTAGAGCAAAATTTGCAAAGAATAATTGCTCTTTATGTTGGGTTATTTTCCTTTGGTATGAGTAGACTTATATGTTTCCTTTGCCCTTGTTAACCGATTAATTTTTTGTCCGAGAAATATTTTTTACTTAATTTTCAGTTCCGCAATACTCAGAAATTATTTTTCTTCATCTGGTTTAATAATTTGTCTAGCCATAGTGCTAAATTACAACAGTGCAAAGTCCAGAACAGAGGCACAGAATGAGGGCTCCATCCTGTAGGTCTAGAGACATAGAACAGTCTTCATACCATGACTCTGTTTTTTCTCCAAAATCGAAACAAAAAGCAAGGCACCAGGGAAAAAGGCAGCATCTTAATTTTTTAAATGGCAGTGTCGTGTAACTGATTTGGAAGGAAGAGATTTCCTTGGGCCTCACAATAGAAATAAACAAAGTGTCCTGTATGTGAAAACAAAGCACATGTTTTATCTCCTGTGATTTTGTGAAGAATGTCCAGCTTGCTTTTTTGAACTTCTCTGGAAAAAAGCCCACAGTATTCAATAAGCTTTAAAACAGTTAAATGTCTGTATTTCTTCTGTGTATTCAAGACAAGTTGAAATGTGATGACTTCTTACTAGCCCTGCTTGGTATCAATAGGGAATAGAGCAAAGCAGTTTTTTCCAAAGCATCAGATGCTAAATGTTTGTGGGATCAATGTGAGTAGTTGATTTTTTTGTTTTACAAGTAACTTTTTCAGTATCAAAGTGGTGGTTTTTGGTACACTCAGACTAGGAAATGTTGATTCTCCCTCAGGCATCTAGCTCTGTGATTCTGTGTAGGTACTAGTTCCCCTAGGTGCTTATGTACTAACAGAATATATAAGAAAACAGATTCTTTTTTTTTTTTTTTTTTTGCAGGATATCTAGTGCTAGAGCTAAAATACATGATATTAGCTCAGTCTAATCTCAAACCCTGCCAAATAAGGGACAATCTGCTATTGAGAAACACCTTTTCCTGTAGGCTATGTAGTGAGATTTTTTTTTAAACTTTAGACTTACCTGAATCATTTCATCTGTGGTTGAAAACTTTCCCCTGGGCATATTTTTTTCAGCACCCAGACCAGCTCTGTGCTGTGCTACCAGAAGTTTCCTGACCACACAAAAATGGCTAGGAGTGCTTTACTTGTCTACAAGGGGAAAAGCTTGTTGCCCATGCTTCATGCCTCCAGGCTGCAATATGCTATGCCATTTTCTATATAAGCCAGTAAATATTGTGGTGAAAGCATATCTCCAGTTATTTCCACTCTTTGGCACCTGTTTTGATGTTAAGCATTGTAGTATACCCTACAGATCCACAAGGTGTTATTTTGTTCCAAATATTCTCCCTTAAAAATTCCTAGCTAGTTTCTCCCCAGGCCTCCTGCCCTCTATCTTTCCCAAGGAAGATTGTCTTATTTCTCTTGAACAGGAGTACAGAAAGATGATTTCTGAACTCTTTGACCCATAGTTCTGTTGTCTTGTTTCTGAAAAATACTGATTTCCAGGTTCAACAAAAGCCGTCTCACCAGACTGCTGGATCTCATACAATGGAATTCATTCCACTGGAGCTGAGGGGAACAGATAATACAGCAGCTTTTTATTTTAATTCTTTAGAAAGTGGAGTCTTCTGATTAACCACTGGATATGAAACCAAAATATTTTTATTCCAATTCAAGGTGTGAGTAATCACAGGTTACTTCATGCTGGAAGGTCCTTTAGTCCATGCTTTTTTACAAACCAGACTGAATAATGGATTGAGACAAGGACTTCAAGTTCTAGGATTATTACTTTTCTAAGCACTAAATATGGATTAGAAGGCTCCCCTGTTTTATCACTGCCATATTTTTACTTCTTTTTTCCTGCTTGCCCAATCAGGGAACATCAGTCATCCTTGAGAACTTGAGTATGCATCATATTGCCACTCCTTCCATCAGAAAGAACTTGTCTGATCCCCAGAACTATGATAGCATCTGCCTTTGTAAGCCACCTTCCTCCTCTGTGCCTTTTCTAGCACTGTGACTGAATGGGGGCTTGCAAATTCAATGCATGTCCGAGCAAAATTATGAATTATTACTTTTTAAAAAATTGATCAGTTTCAGGCAATATCTGTAAAATATCAGTTACTTTTCCAGCAGCTCATCTTTCTGTTTAGTTCAGAACAGTCTGTATGGTTACCTTGACCTTCAGAAGAAGAGCTGATTTGGCTACATGTGCAGCCTGGAGGCTCAGATGTGTGAACTTAATGTTTGTGGCAAATCCCAGAATCTACGAGTTGGTATATTAATTATTAATCTCATTTCAGCTTTCTGTGTATTTTGAAAGCTGTTGTCAATATCACACTCGTGTTTTGTACTAGAACACTCAATGGAAAAGAGTTCCTCCATACGTTTGGGTCTGTTTTTGTTTTTTGGGTTTTTTTTTGTGGTTTTTTTTTTTTTTTTTTTTTTTTTTTTTTTTTTTTTTTTTTAATTTTTGATTTTAGAAAATACTTCAGGTAGTTTTGTTCTAAAAAGTTCACAACATTTTATATTCCTGTGTCACTCATCCAGCATCTCTCCATTTTGCTGGCTAACTCCAGTGAGAGCCCAGCAAGAAATACTCTTACAAACTACAGAAGACCCTAAGATCTGTGTTACCTTGATAACAGAATACTTTGGGAGTCTGCTGTCTGTGTAAGTGGCATTCTCCTAGGTCACAGGCCATTGACTTGTCCTGATGACCTCAGGTTTTCTCAGTTTGTTTTCTGGGTTCCTTTAGGTGCTGTTTCAGTCTGTCTTTGCTAGCTTGAATATCTTCACGTTGCTCTATCCTGCAGGGAGGATTTTGAAGGGTTTGATTAATCCAACATTTGGTCAGTCATCCAGTTCCTCCTCTGTGAGATTTTTAACTTCTAGGAGCCATGTAGTCACAGATTAAATGAGTTTGTCTTCTCTGCCTATATGTGACAGAAAAGCAAATATCAATCTTTTCTGCCAGAAGGGGAGAATTCAGTCTACTCTTACGGATACTGTCAGTTTTTCATGGAAATAAGAGGTTCTAACCTAAGATCTGGTTTTCAAATTTTTTATCTCAGCGTATCATTTGATCTGTCATATGTACCCCCTGAATACCATATTCCTTCTGTATTTCTCACCTAGAAAATGGATTTTGCATGACAGATAGCATTTATCTGTCTTATTGACAAGATGAGATCCTAAGGAAGTATTCCATCATTTTTTCACGTAGACTATCAAGAAGTCCAAAACACTATTTTGAGTTTTTTTAATTGATTAACTGGATAAGATTTTCAGTAGGAAAAAGTCTTCTCTCCCTAAACCAAACAATCTTATCAAAGTGTAAGTAACTATAAATTTCTCTTCCAAACTCCTGTGCAAAATATTCCTGTAGTTGATAACTGCAGAGTTTCCTCTTGTAACTCTGGCAAAGCTTTTATTAAAGACTATTCTGAAGCTCTAAGAATAAATATATGAATAGAAAAGGTGGGTTTTTTTCCCTTTCAGTTTTTTCTTTTATACAATACTTCTTGAAATCTTCCCTGTAAGTATACGTACAGTTATATGCCCAAAGAATATTGGATATTTACCTGTACTTATTCTTCTCTAGTGTGTTTTGTCTGTATGTATGTAAGCTTGATGTCTGCTCTTAAAGTACATCTGATCTTTGGTGTCTGAAAGACCATGCTCTGTCCTTGTGTCCTTGCTATATACAGAAGTCAGACACTCACCCTCAGAGCTTTCTGCATTGATCCCTCTGAATAATGTGTTTTTCAGAGGGATGTAGTTTTTTTGAGTGAAGTTTTTATTTACAGCTGTTAAAGTAGTTGCATGTGTATTTTCATTTTTGGCTTGTACACTCAATATTTAATTCATTTTACCTTTACACCCATCCATTTATTTCCATCTGGTGCATACAGTTTAGTGTGGGATCAACTTTTATTTTTTAAAAAAGTCATTGCTTGCCTAGACAAGGCTCTAAATACCGTGGCAACATGGAAAAATAATTTTCTTCATCTCTTTGATTTGACTGTGTATATGCAAAATTTGTCCTAGTCTGTGGGAGCCATGAGTAGTAAGCCACTGTCCTTGCTGATATTTCATGATGATTCCCAGCCCTACCCTGCATTCCAGAGAGCTGCACTGGCACCTGTAGCTGCTTCTGATGAAGAAAAATCTTTCTCTTCTACTTTCAAAGGATATGCAAACTGTTCCACATGGCAGAGTAGGGGAGGCTTTCCTTGTGCAATGTGTACCACTGATGGAGGTAGTTAAACCACCTGCCCCAAATGTTGAAATTGTAGTATTTAATTATGGTTAGCAGTTATAATTTTGCTACTAAAAAAGCTTAATCCAGATGCAGTATCAATGCATTCATGTGCGTGTCTGTAGACTGTGTATTCATTAATCCTCATAAAACACTTGTGAGATATGTAATGAGGAAACCTAATTTGAGGTAAAGAAACTGTAAGACTCGAAGAGAAGTTGCTGAATTTCAGATTAGGAGTAATTTTTTAATCTCCAGTTTTTCAGATTTAAAAAATGCTATTTTAATATTTATTAAACACTTGAATTTATTGAGACTATATTTGTGCAAAACTTCCAAAATACTCACTCTGACTTTCTGTTTTCTTTTTGTAGCCTTATATTTTTACAGACCCACCTACCATAAGAGTTGCTCATGGAAAGATTTTTTCGGAAGTTGTTTGTTTTTTCCACCATGTGACACACACCATGCGGTTGTATAAAGTCCAGGGTAAGAGTTGTTAAAATCTGTCTCTCTCAGCAGTCACTTTACATCACCATGGTCCTGGATCCTACCTGCCTTTTTAATGTTTAAATGCACTTCTGCACTAGAGTTCATGAGACTGAAGTTGTGCTGACTCCAGTGCACTGTGATTCCTCTGAGTATCATGCTAGTCAGTAAGCTGGGACACTTAAAGTCTACAGGTTTGTTGGAGATACCTGTCCAGACTTTACTGACTCATCTGTATGCTGTAACTAGCTGTACATTTTGAAAGTCAGAAAAAAACCCAAAAACCAGAAATACCTTGGTGGTAATGTAAAAACACAGTTTCTTTCAGTTTCACATTTCCTGATGGAAGAACAAGATCTATCAATGGCCTTAATAGAGAAGTCTAGTTTATTTCACAACTTCAGGCTTTAGTTATTTATGACCTCCATTTGTATGTCCTTTATCTGCCTGGGAGAGCTCATGACAGAATTGTCTATGTCTGTTGAGAGACACCAGCAACAAACATCAACTTTTTGGCTCTTAGGACATAACATCATGCCAGTTTTCCTTTGTTTTCTTCAGTAAGGCTTTCAGTTGTTTGTTTCTCTACTGTTCAGCTACTGATTTCCAAGGAAATTCTAGGTAAATTCTAGTAATTTTGGAAACTCACTACCCTTCCAAACTTGATTGAATTGGTCACTGAAAAATGTAAAAGAAAGAGGAAATCATGGTGCAATTTCATACAATTATTTTCATATGGAAACATGACTTAGCATTTTAAGTTTGTCTTTCTGTAGTTACGGAAGATACATTTTCAGTTATTCATTATTTATATTTACTGGAATTATTCTGAAATAAGGAAGCACTGAAAAATGTTTTCAGTTGAAGGTAGTTGCATGTTTTCTTATTACCAATTACCAACTTTACTGTAGGAGTCAAAATTGTCTTAATGTTTTTTAAAATCTTATTTATCGTATTTAATTATTTTTCCTAAACAACTTCTAAAAAAAGAAAAGAAGTTATAATTACTTTGAAAGTCTTGCTTGCTCTTTTCCCTCTTTCTTTTAAGTTTCAAAAAATAGTATTGATATCATCTGTTTGATTTGTTTGTTTGTTTGTTTGTTGTTTTGGTGTTTTTTGTTTTAGTTCTAGTGTATTTCAATCTAGAACTAAAATTGATTCAGATGCTTTATTTCTGTGACATATGTACATTGACGTTTGAAGTTGCTGGAGTTTATACATATGCCAAAAGCTGGCCAGAATTCACTTGCTAGGTGATAGAGTAATTCTGGATCAAACATTAACTTGCACTCCTTAGGAACAGAAGCCGAGTTTGCATAGTAATCCATTGCTGAAAATCCTAAGGAAACAAAACATATATTCAAGACTGTGGTTTCTTTGCTTAATGTGACAAATATTTAAAATAATTTTAAATGAAAAAAGATAGCTTGAGGTCAAGAGGTACCAGGTTGCCAAGAATGTGGAAAGAAAGTTATGCTCCTGTGTGAGTTTTAGGAAATTAAAATTCTCAGCAAGGAGGGCACTTATATAGGAGGATATTTATTGTAGTGAAGGGGAGGGAAGTAGAAAAGCCTTTTTTTTTTTTTTCTTTTATTAGGGTGGGGTTATTATTTTAAGGTGGATTATTCTGTAGTACTCCTTTTTCTTTAATTTGCTACTAAATGCCTGCTAGAAGTATTTTACTTCCCTTTCACAGTTCACAGAAAATGAATAGCCAGTGAAAATCACTTGCTTGCCACTTCCTAACACTTAAATTTGTCTTTCCTTGTGAGTGTACCCTCTACTTTTTTCCTTTGGTTTTTCTGACAATTTTTAGATTCATCACAATGTTTAAATATATACACAATTACATGTGAAATGTGTACATGGGTAAGTCCTGTACCATGATTCTAGCTTTGACAAGGAAAAACGATGCAAAATTCATTTTATATATTGTCTGTTTGCTTTTTGGTGTGTTTTTATTTAAATTTCTTCAAGTGTTCTTTGTCAAAGTTTAAAATTTGTTAGCTTTGCATAATTGTTTTGATGAGGTCTATGTGTTAGGCTTTGTAAGAGGAGTTATTTATATAGCATTACCTCAATTAAAATAAGATATTTTGAAGTCTTTCTAGATACGTAAAATAACAAAGCGTGTGGAAAAAAATCAATATGTATATGTGTATAAAGCCAGTTTGATTTCAAATGAGGACTTGATCCCCTGTTGTAACCTACCTGCTTGCCAAGGGGTAGCAAGACTGATTGTGTGGCTAATCCTGGTGTTGGATAGCACTCCCAACTCCTACATCTGCTTTAGCAATTCTGGGAAAAAGTAGTTTTTACCACTTTTGGCTTTAAAATTCTGTTAATTTTGGGCAGAAAATACTCTGAGTTGATAACTCTGTTCAGTAATTGACCACTGAGTGATTTTGACTTCTGCTGCTATTAACATCTCTTTTTGATATTAGCATGATTTTGTTAATCTTTTTATCAGAAGCTTGTCATATTTTATTTTCTTCATAGTTGTATGTTTTTATTATCTCAAATTATGCAGTACCAAAATGATAACAGTCTAAACTAAAATACTGTATTCTTGTTAAAGGTACTCATGCTTTTAAATATTTGGAAAAAAATACTTGAAATATTTGGGTAATCTGTTACTGGGAGCATTAAAAGTAGTGTATAAATCCACATTTTCCAGACTAGGTTTGGGAAAATAGAAGTAATTAGCTGAACCAAGTGTTTTTAATTTAGCACTGAAGTTTAATAGCCATTAGTAAATGTTAACATTTTAACAGTTGCTGTATTTCTGCAGGTGGCATTCAGATTTTAAAACAGATGAGGAAACAAATACATATCTCTCTTCTGCTTGGTGCAATTCTTTTTCCAGTCATTAGTCCCATTAGACTACAGAAAGGGTAGAAGTGGTAATGCTGAATGATGGTATGATTCCACTCCAGACTGTGACTTGAACTGTTTGAAAAGGTCAGGTTATTATTAAAGGTATTTAATTTTCAGCACAAGGCACTGTAGAAAGAAAAAAATCTCACTTAACAACTTGTCTGAATTTTCAGACACCTAATCCTTCTTTTAATGAATACCAACCTTTCCCCTGGCAACAAAGTTTTGTGTCCTGCTTGTGGTTTTTCAGTTCAGATTTCTTAATTCCCTGTCCTTAAGGAAGATTCTTTCACCTTTGATGAAAGGAGCTGCTCACAGTTTCCTGCTTAGTTGAACAGTTCTATCAAGAAGCTGGTAACTTCATTCCTGTGTGGGAATGATGACATCTGCTTAAGAGTGAAGGGGAGAAGTGACTGACCAGGTCTTGTTCTAGCATATTTATTTAAATACAGCACTTAACTCTCCTGTTGCTGTGTGCTGTTTCCTACTGATTTACTGGAACCCACTTTGGTTCTTACCATGTATTGCTCCTGTTCAGTGCTCTCTTTCAGATTGTCTGTCCAGTTTGTACCAAATTAGAAATACTGCTCTATCATCTGTTACATAACTGAACTGTCTTCCAATATCTGGTTAGCTATAATAGAAAACAAAAACTGGATCACTGTATCCTGGGAACACGGTCATTCTCATACATGTGTCAATCACTTTTAGAGGTTTTTAATGTATCTTTTTCATGTAGGTTTGGAAGGTCAGTCTCTTGAAGTTTCCAATATTGTGGACATTAGAGGAGAATACAATCGTGAACTTGCAATGAGAATTTCATCTGACATAAACAGTCAAAATAGATTCTATAGTGATCTTAATGGATATCAGGTAATTGCTGTCTTCTGATTGTAGAATCTTAGGGTATCATGTTTTGACTGTCTAAATGTAAAGAGCTTATATTGAACAAACTCTCATGTTAAACTGCTCTAATCATTTAAAAGGAAAAATGCTTATAAAAAATATAACTGTTTTAAAATTTGATGTAGACCAGACTAAGAAGTAACTGTGTGCTTTTAAGGAGTTTGTTGAAAATTCCTTCATATTCTTTTTAAGAGAAGAAGTATAATACAGCAAGTTATGACAAGTCACCTCGTAATTGCTTGTATATGTGCATGCCTTCTTTCCCACTGCTTTGTTTATTTAGTTAAAACTCATTGGATAACATAGTGATAAGTATTTATAAGGGCCAGACCTAATGAACAGCTGCTTGCTGCTGGGTTGGAAAAAACCGATGTATTTTTGGATGTATTATGCTTTTTATACATCTAAGGAAAGGGCTATTGTCTTAGCTTGACTGTGCAGCACACACAAAAGAGAGAAAAATTCTTTTCCTTACCTTCCTTTCTTGCTAAAAATAGTTTTGCAAATACAGGGAGACCATGACTCCTGAGTAAAAGACTATTGGTCTTTCAGTTGCTGGTACTACTTCATTTTGCTGGAGACAGTGAATATTTAAACATGAAAATAATTTTAATACTACTACTCATTTGTCATGTACCATTCAAGAATTTCAACAGCATTTTGAATAAGTGCCCATTATAAACCAACAATTTCTTTTTTGCTACCTTAAATCTATTCACTGCTTGCTCTCTAGAGGAGAAGCATTTTTCTCTCATTTTATAACTGTGATTATTCCTTTTTGTAGGTTCTCTTTTTGTAGGTTCCCTTGATGAATCTTTCACTTTTTTTTTTTCATATTCTTTGATCTAAAAGTACATTGAAGTTACCATTTCCAAAGTGGTAATTTTAGCCACCAATTTCCAAAAAGTTAAATAATACAGTTGAGTGAATGCTTTCGTGACGGTTGCTCTTCCAAAGCACATGGGATAAATGTCTGAAAATGTCTTTGAAATTTAATTGCATAAAAAGAATGTATGTTTTTGAAGTTTGTGTTCATATTGCAGATCCAGCCTAGAGTGACGCTGAGTAAGTTGCCTCTTCAAGCAAATATCTATCCTATGACTACCATGGCTTATATCCAAGATGTTGGCGTTCGTTTGACACTTCATTCAGCTCAGTCTCTAGGTGTTGCAAGCTTAAAAAATGGTAAATATAAGATGATAGATATGACAAAGGGCTGTCCTTTATGATATTCTGAAATAATAGTTCATTTAAAGATTACTGTACTTACCTACTAGCATTTGAAGAGAGGAAATAAGTTTCTCCAGCTCTGAGAAGTTTTAGAATATGTCTGTAACAGAGGAGGAAGAGGTTGGTCCCACGTGAGATCCTGTCATCTTCAATAAAATTCTCTCTCAAACTAGAGGAAAAGGATTGTGAAAAAGACAGAAGGAGCAATTAATTGTCAGAACCAGCTATTTTTCACCCAAGAACTCTGGTGGAACTCAGGAATAAAATAGCTAACTAAAGGATTTATTCTTTTTTGTATGGCCCTGGTAGAAGAGGACTTTAGAAAGATGCTGATCATGTTTTTTGTTCTATTTGTTTTCTTAAGTGTAGACAGCATTAGTCTTCAGGTATAGGCAGCATAGTCCAACTTCTCTGTCAAGAAAAAACAACAGCAGCTTTTTTGAATATTAGTGTTAGTGAAATAAAGGATAACTATGACCCTAGGTAAGAGTGAACATACTTCTGAAGCAAAATGATACCTCACAAATTTAATGGAGTACTTTGACAGAGCTGATTAATATGTTGACAAGAACAATCAATCCATTTTAAGAATTCCAAAAGAGACACAGTCTTACTCCTTGGAGCAGAAAAGGGTATGATGAATGACCTGGAGGACTGGAAACAAAGGAACAGTTATTCAGTCTATCGGAATGGGGGAGGTATGCAAATAAAGCTACAGGTAGTGGGTAAAATAGTGCATATAATTCATAACTTAAGATGTTTAATTCCTTGCTGTAATATATATTGCCAGTTTAAATTTATATGGTTTTGAACAATAATGGAATGATTATTCTGAAGAGAAAGTAATCTGCACCAGAACGTACTTCCCAGTTCTTTTAAGAAAAATTCATAAGTGCCCTGTTCTGGCAAAAGGTGAATAGCATGCTGGATTGGTGGCAGCATTATCAAACCTAACTCACTTTAGGACAAGGAATTAACA
This sequence comes from Sturnus vulgaris, assembly GCF_052056855.1. Taxonomy (NCBI): domain Eukaryota; kingdom Metazoa; phylum Chordata; class Aves; order Passeriformes; family Sturnidae; genus Sturnus; species Sturnus vulgaris. The sequence goes on along the minus strand of NC_142283.1, from coordinate 13,224,159 downwards.
GTGACCTATACAGAGATGCTTTAGTAAAACCACAATGGAAAATACCAGCCTTTTGTTCCAAGTCTACCAGATACAAGACCCAAATTGCATTTTTTCATGCCTCCCCTTGCTGGAAATCCGACTCCTATTATCCTGATCTTGTGAATGACCCTGACACAACACCGATGTTGTTATACACTCTTTAAATGGGTATGGAAGACTAAATTAGTCTGTAGTGGATCTGTTACCTGATAATAGTGTCGGTATTTGTCCTTTGACAATCGTAGTCTCTGCATCACAAAATAATGCACCATTTAAATCCAGACATTCCCACTCTCTGTCATCAAATTAAGAAAGTTAAGGCTAGCACCATTCGACATTTTGCAGTTAAGCATCAGGAAGAAACTGACCTTCTGTGAGCATTTGTTTCAAGTCTGTCAGAGGACATTATAGGTTTTCACCTACTCCAGTTAAATAAAAGAGCAACAGATGTATCCCATACCTGACATGACATTGATTTCTGTACTATTTCACCTTTTGACAAACTGTATTATGTCATTCAAGATACAACAACATCAAATATTTACTCTGTGCCCACTAAGAAAAAAAGGAGAATGTATTAATCAGATTTGTTATTATTAAATAATATTTCATTAAATTACTAAATTTGCTACCTTGTCCTGAAGGTTGGATTCCTCAAAATAGAGCAGAAGTGATGCTGAAGGTTCAGTGGTTGCTGAATATCATAGGCTCCATGACATTTTTTCTGAAGGCCTTTCAGGAGCTCAGAGGGATTGTGGAAGAAAATTCAAAAATCTTACCGTTTAGGCAAGCAACCCTCAGTAGCTGTGTGCTTGTGTCTGAGACATAGGTTTGTGTCAAGGCATAACCCACCATCTGACAGTTACATGAACAGCACCTTTGTTCAAAATAGCAAGGTTTTTTCTTACTCATTGTCAGCTGATTTCTGTCCTGGATAAACAAAATCTGTTTTTACTCAAGGGAAGGGAAGAGCAAGTATTTGAGAAAATCGGGTAAGTGTCTGTAGAACACTGAAGTATAAAAAAGTCTGCCTTAGTAAGCAGCCTTTTCTAGAAGATTAAATTGTGAACTTCTTATTCAGGATACAAGCACTTCAGTCTTCCAGTTTTATTTAGGAAACAAGTACACTTGTTTGAAGGTTCAGTGTGCAAAAAACATAACAGCCTTAATTACGTGCCCCAATCTGGTTTCCTTCTGGAGATAGACACTTGAAAAAAATGTGAACTTCATTGTCCAGGCCATATGTAATTTAACATCATGTGTAAAGAACTATTTTGAGTGGCTGTGCAGCAGTTCAGTATAAACTCAGAATTTCATACTCAGTGCTTATCCTTTGCAAATTTCTTTCCTACTCCCACAAGTGAGGTTATCCATAGAAGAAGTGATCATGAATATATATGTTAACATCTATTTTTCCTTCTGGCTTCAAATGTGAAACAAAAGAATGGAGTACAAGGTGAAGATAGTTCCTCTACAGAAGGTCTCTCATTACAGCTGCAGCTACCTGGGGGCGATTCTTATCTTGGATGTTTGATTGCCAAGTATCCTTGTTGCAAATAGTAGTTAATACTAATAATTTTTCATATGAAACTTTTTTATAAACTCTGAAAGTCAAAATTGCTGGACATTCTGCAGAAAGGCTTGTGAAAATTTTTTCAAAGGTTATACATACAGCCACAGTCCAGTGGTATTAACTATTTTTCATAATCAGTCCTAACAATATCGATCAGCCCTAACTCTTTTAAACTCAAGAGAAATGTTATTATTTTTTAAAAAAAGTTACATTTTAGGGCAGGTTATTTATGTTTAATAGAACCCTTACATATTCTTGATACTAGTATAATCCTCGTGTTGTTCTTTCAGGTCAGCTGGAAGTGATCATGGATCGTCGGCTGATGCAGGATGACAACCGTGGCCTTGGACAAGGTGTTCAAGATAACAAGATTACAGCTAATGTCTTCCGACTGCTGTTGGAAAGAAGACATGGAACAGATGTGGTACGAGTCACTGTAAGTTTTTTATGCCAATTAAGATGTAAATATTAATTTCTGTTGCTGCAGCAAAGAACTCAGTAAAGAAATTATTCCATGAGCTGTAGAACCAAGGAAATCTAGCTTCCAAAGGATTTTTGTCATCTTGCTTGCATATTCTGCTTGTAAAGACTTCATCTCTCACTATTCCTCACATAAATCCTGCAGTACCTACTTCCTCACTCGCACTTCAATATGAGTGGAGTAACATTGTGGAAGTCTCTTTTTCCTTTTAAAATTATTTTTTACTGAACAAGCTTTAAAAAGCTGCTAATTAGTGTGAGCTCTACTTCTTAACAATGTTAACTGAGTCTAAACAAAGGCTGACAAATTATTTCAGTCGAACAGGTAGAAAAAGAAAACCTCTTATAAATATAATTTTCTTAGGAAATAAGATTCAGGTGGAAATATTTAGAAGCCAAACATAAAAACCTTTTCAGTTTCTTATGATTCTAGGAAAGTTGAGACGATTTTGTTGTGGCTTTTTTTTTTATTCGCACATATCTCAGTTTGCCCTTTTGTATCTTAGTCTTTTGAATAGCCTCAATTTTCTTTCCATTCTTTGTATTTTCTTTTTTTTTAATAATAATTTTTGAGATGGACAAAATCATAAATACATCTTTGTACTGAGGCAGTAGAATCATGATGACAGTGCTGAGTATATTTTAAAACCATTGCATAGCTAAAGATGAGAGGTTGTATACCAAATTCCTAATGAATATGCAGATAAATTGGAATTAATTCTGGTTTATAATGGATATCATTAACCACTGTGAGAGGATGATAATATCAAGCTTAAAGCTAATTTTCACCATTTAATGATTGACAGTGGGGGTATTTTTTCAGGTTGTACATGTCATTATGATTTTCTAGTTCCTCATCATGTATAATGCAGGCTGCATATTAACTGCATTTTTCAGTGTGATGTGCAGCTACCCAAGCTGACTTGAGGTCAGCAGCAGTCTGACTGTGACAGCACAAGCATTGCACAGGTTAATCCATCCTCACAAGATGAAACCCACAGAGAGATCTATAGTGCCACCCAAAAATTTCTTAGTACCCAGGGTAATTTGTGTTGTATTAAATTAGAATGTGGACCTGGTAAGTAAGAATTATTGGACATGGAAATCTATGTTTACATTAGAAAGTAATTTGAAACAAGAGAAGCAGATCAAATCAGTTAGTGCCATAGTGCTTGCAGTGACATTGTGTGCAGCCTTGGTGCTTCCTGTAGAACCATAAAATAACTCACTAAAAGGTACCTCTGGAACTTTTCCAGTCCAGTCCCTGCTCAATGCAGTCTATTTTTGTGTCAGAACAGACATAGAAGGTTAGTAATCCATTCAGACCATAATCAAGATGTGATGGGTTAGTTCATGTTTGGTGCCATACCTCCAGGGGAGATCCTTGGTTACTTCCTTCTAAAAGGAAACTGGTCCACACACTCTGAGATTGCGCTGAAAAGTATCACAGTGTCCCCTAAAGTGGGATTGGCCACAAGTTCAAGTTCAGAGCAGCTGCTACTTCAGACCAAAACACTCCATTGGAAAACAGTTTGAAGTTACCTCAGTTAGAGTACAGGCAGCCTAAACAAGTATGGGATTTTCTAATTAGTGGAATATTTACTCATCTCAGCAGAACAGTGTAATTCTCTTTCTTTGTTAGAATCATCTTTCCTTCAGATTTGAAAGATTCTGTGTTAAGATACTGAGAATCTTTTAAAGGAGAAGGGGCAATCAAAAATTTCTGAGATGTTTTGGAAACCTGTGTTCCAGTGTCTTCCTTTCCCTATAACTCTTCATGCTGAGCTTATAAAGGTTTTAAATGGCTGCAGAGAGAGGCAATTGGTTCTTATACACTCTTGAAGGGACATCAAAGACAGTGGAATCATAATTGTGAGGGAGTAGGCACAGTCCAAGAGGTGCTGTTGTCCCAACTGATCCAATGTACACAAGCCCCAGGAGCCAAGCAAGATATTTTAAGGAAACATTCTCTTTCAGGTGTTGAATCTGGAACCCCTCTTTCATATATTTAGAATGTTCTAGAATTTTGTTTTTCTAAATGTATCCGAACATTCGTATCGTTTTTTCATTCATGTTACTATTTCAGTGTTAAATTAAGAGTTCTCTTTCTGTTTCACTGGATGTGCAATCATACCTTTTTTTTTAGCCCAGTTACTCAGAAGGTAGTTGCCATAATGGCTTAGAAATAACCATGTCAGAAAAAATTATGATGAAATTATACGCAGTTTCTATATGTAATCTGCTACAGTGTGACTCACACACTGACCCTGATTTTGTTGTCAAGCCCTATTTTATTACTGACTTCAGGAGCCACTGGAGGAGAAAGTTTTGGGCATTTGACATCTTTGACATTACAAGCTTTTCCTAATGTGTGTTCCAAAACATTTCATTCTATCTTTTCTCAAAAAGAATTCTGAGGAATAGGATGCTTTCTGCTCCTTATGAAACTTCCCCAAAAAAGGAGACTATGTGAAGTGTAACACGTGGAGTTCTTTAAAATTAGTTTTAAAAATTGTGCAACACTTGTGAAATTACAGTGGAGAGTTTTTCTTATCTTTTCTTTTCATTTATATCTCTCAAATACTTTTTTACTTTCCCAATCCCACTCTGAACAGTAAATTTTAATGTCAGGGTCAAACCACATGAATGTCCTGAAGTGTAAGACTCACATATCCAGTGGGTGGATAGAATGAAATTATTAATAATTACTGGTATACTCAGATAGTCTGTATTCTGATAGGTTCTTAATCCTAACACTACCTGGGTTTTGGCTCTTGAATTCTAACTCATCTAATAATTTATAAGTATTAATTCAGGTATTGTCTCTGCAAAAGACTTCAGATTGATGTGTTTAGCTGAAGATTTTTGGTTTTGTCTTTGTGGGGAGGGAAGAGGTGTTTGTATTCATATTTTCTTTTTGTTTGTTGTTGAGGTTTTTTCCCTTAAGATGGATACTAAAAGTTTATTCACAGTAACAGTATTGTTGGTTAAGTGAGCTGTGTTTGTAGTAAGAGCTGGGCAAATCTCGTTTAGCTTTACATTATACTCACCTCATTTATTGATAACTGTGTTTCTCAGGCTTCAGATAATTTTACGGTATTTTTTATATAATTTCTACATACATCTTTTTTTTCTACTAAATGTAACCAATCCTTCCTTTTCTCCTTGCAAACGTTATTCAGCTAATGTTCTATTCAGCTATATGTTCTAAGACTGTCTTCTCTTTCTTCAGATTTTTAACCAAGAACTAAATCAATGTAATTTTTAAATTGAAGGGATTAATATTTAGCTGAGTGGGAAGCTGAATACAGTTTATTAATACTTGTCAAAGCAGCAAATATTTCTGTCTTTTTGAAAATACAGACTACTTTATATTTATTATAAGTTTTGGAAAAATAAGCATTTATACGCTTTTATTTTCTGAATCATAGATTTCTGATCACTGTTTTCTACCATCATTGGGAACAGAATAAACTCTTGCCAATCTTCTGGGACAATCTAACATCAGATCTCTTCCACAAGCCTAGCATTGGGTATTTATTTAGGCATTAAGTCCCTCCTCCTGTGCCATTATTGAATAATATAAACACTAAGAATTAGAAGAGAAGAAATAAAATTGGCAGGAAAGGCTATAACTCAAGTATAAAGCACTTTTATGGCCAAGGAAACATGTCTGTCTGCTTTTCTGGTCACTTTCATCCCGCTGTATTGATGGCTGTGTACTTGTCAGCCTTAGTAATTGTGGTGATGTGCTTATGATCATGGTAACTAGATACTTTCTTTCCCATCTGCACTCTTCCATAGACCAGTGAGAAGATATTTTCCAAGTGATCTCTTTATAGAACATGATTTCTGTTATGGCACCTGGTTGAACATTAACTGTACTAAATACAGTCACTGAAGGAACAGTGATAAGTGGAACACTGGAACATTAGGTACTCCTGATACCATGAAAGGGAGAAAATTAGATTGTTCCTGGTATGAAACCCAGCAAGATGGATCAGCAGAAATTGCCTTAGACTAAGAAAATTCTGGTTTTTTGAATTTTTTTTTTTAACAAGAGGCTAGCTATGGGATGTGCAGTAGAACTGATACAGGAGGGGAAAGAGAAGGATTGAAGAGTAGCAAGTGGGAAAAGTAAGGGTAAGAGGGACATAAAGGGCTCTGATGAAGTCCAGTGCCTAATCACCACAGCCCATTCTGGATTATTGAATCTGATTTCTGCACAAGTACCCAGTCTTTTTCAAATCTGAGCAAGCCATTAGCCAGCTTCAGGTACGACTAGGAAACAAGCAGAATAAGAGGTGTGTGTGATGTGTGTGACAGCTACTGGAGAGAGATACACTAGTGGACTGAGGGACCAGTACAACTGGCTTCCAGCTGCTGGCAAGACCTGTATTTTCTGTGTATGCCTGTAAACAGCAAACTGTAAGCTGACAGGTCACAGGCCAGCTCCTGGAAGGAAGTGAAGTCTGACCTTGTAAGGAAGCTAAGATCCAGACCTGGATATCAGAAGGGCTTAAAGTCCACGCTGAGGTGTCAGTGGTCACTGAGGGTTCTTGTAAACCAAGAACATCAAGGTTTTGAACTCCAGACTTGGTCAGTTGGAAGGCACAATCAGGTTTGGGTTGTCTGTTCTACTTCTGTTACCCAAATGCTCTGCTTATGTGTCTCTGCTCACATGTATGGATGATATGTGTTTCCATACATGCCTAACAAATAATGCTCTGTCTTTCTCCTGCATGGTCTTGGAGGAACAGAACCACAGAAGGCTCCTATCTATCAGCCTGGAATGAGAGGAGTCTCCTCTTTTGGGAGACTACCAAATTTGGCTCTAGCAGACTGGGAAAAATTTCTCCTGTGGATGCAGATTTCCCTGGATTTGGTTACCTGCAACAATCCCAGGTTTGCCATGGGACTGCCACTGCAGTTTTAGTGCCAACTAAGCATCAGTACAGAAAATATGTGGTGATTTTAGAGTCATTGAGCCAGCACCCTGTCTTGTGGAAATTTTATGGTGCCTTAGAATTTTTATTCCTTCTATAATCAGCCTCCAGGAATCCTTTTCAGCTAGTGTGGCAGACATGCATTTCTAATGCATTTCCATTAACAATGACCAAGAGAGTTGATGGAAAATTTTCCATTCCCTGAGGTAAAGAGATGAAATCAGATTTACTCTGCTCTCATGAGTCACCTTTTGCTGGTCACTTTAGTAGCTATCAAAAGACCCTAAGCACTCCCGACCATAGTTCTCAATTAAAGGACTTGAAACCTATTGTAAAAAAAAAAAAAGAACCCAAAAAACAGCTTTGATGTGCAAAAATGCAACATAATTGATAGATTTTTAAAGTGTATAGAAACAATTCTAATCCTTATATTTATCTGCATTTTTGTCCCCCAGCATTTCAGGAAACTCAAATGCTCTGGTATAGCAGAAAATAATCTGGCATCGGTGTCCTTTTATACTGTCTTTTTATGATTCCAGAACATCTTTCTGTTCAGGACTCACATTTGTAACTGTTATTTCTTGTTGCAACTTACCCAGACTTTTCTTAAAGTCCAATTGGTCTAAGCTTCCATTTTTTACTGAGGTTACATGAATAGTGGTCTGCTGAAGATTTCTGTGCAGCTCTGAGGTCTTAGATGTTCTGAATCCCACTGCACAGAGGTCTTCCTATCACCTTATTTGATTTCCACACAAAATTCCCTCTGCAAACACCTGCCATTTTCAAAACTGCTTAAAATCTTGGTCACTGTTTTCTTTGACAGATGCATACATTAAACTTGCACCCTTGGACACTGAAAAGGAATTCTTCTTCAGCTCAGAAGAATTTGTCCAATTTATATCAATCATTAACTGCTAGTTGTTGTATTAGGGGTGTAAGACCCATTACCTTTCTTCTTTCTTTCTGAAAATCACTAGGAGTTGTTACAGGCATGCAAAAATCTAGTTCCAGGTATTAACTTCAGAGGGAGTGAATCATCCATCTCTGAAGGACTTTCAGAACTTGTCAGACTTTGATTATTCTTTTTGTATTACAGTGTGCAATTTTGAATGAATTTAAAGCAAGAACATCTGATTTTCACTTGGTGAAATAACAGCCAGGCAGTCTTGCATGCAAAGCCTGTAACTAGGTTGAAGCCATTTACTACTTGATGTCAATTTAATGAACTAGACTAGTGTCAGTCTGAAAGAAAACCTGAATTTTTCTTCTTAGTTGTGAGCCTTAGGGCAGCATGTGTATAGAAAATTGTGCAATTTTCACTCTCTTCCTGCTTAGAGACTGCACAAGTGGGGAGCCACTGTAGTTAGTGATTCAAGCTGTTTGAATTTGGTGAAAAATTTATGTAATTTTAAAGCTTAGACATCTGCCCTTACCTGTCACTTATTTTTGATGATGTTATTCACGTCATCAGTGATATTGTCAGCTGTCTCACCTATGAGCAGCCAAAAACAGTATTACAGAATCAGTTTCTCATATAGAAACAGCATCACATCAAGCATATTGATGGATTGTCAGTCTTTGAATTGTACTGAAAGAAACAAATTTTTTTCCCCGTATTTGTCTTTGGAATTCTTTGACTCACGTTCTTAATTGCTGTCAGTTGCTAGTTTATGGTTAGGATATTTGAAAATATTATCTCCATATGCTTTTGTAATAAAGATGCTTTGAAATGTGTTTTTGTTCCACAGTTTAGATTTTTCAGTCCAGAAGCATTCTCCTTTGAAGAGTGCTACCTGTTGGTTTTCTGAATCTGACAGAGAGATAGTTGATAAAAATTGTTTCCTGACACAACATGAAAGAGAATGAGAAACTTTGTTTTTCCAGCAATAATCAAGTGGTTTGGTATCAGACTATTTTAGTTTGCATCCCTTGTTTTAGCAGGCCCCGAATTCTACCTGTTTCCAGATTTTATTTGATTGTTCTTACACACTGAGTCAGCATCCACATTTCAGCATGTTAGATTAGGGAGTGTGGATGCCAGTGGGGTTTACTGTTATAATTAAGTTTTTTAAGTGACTTTGCCATTGCAGAGAACAGTCTAGAGGAGGAGAAAATAGTCAAGGTGATGTGATTTGATAAACTGTCTGCCTCGGTTTCCTTTCCGTAGTTTTATATGGGAAATGTTGGATTACTTGTCTATGTTGAAAAGTTCATTGGTTCTCCATTAACTAAATTGGTGTCCAATTATCAACTCCTTCAGCTTTACTTTCTTCTCTACAGAGTTTTCCATTACTTTCTTCTGTTCAATTACTAAATGATTTCTGAAGAGTGTAATTAGCATTTCCCCCCACTAATTAAGGACCTTAGTCACTTAATTTAAACTCTCACCATTAATCCCTCTGAGCCTTGGCTCAGAGTGACATTTTGCTCAGGAAGCAGAGCGGTGGCGGCCGCTCTGTCGGGGGACAGAGGAGCAGCAAGGCACCGCAGCCACCAGCTGGCTCACTGGAAAGGTGGGGCAGGCAAGCAGGACCACAGGGAAGAAAAGGCAAGGGAAGGGAGGAGGGTCAAGCTGACCCTCTGAGCAACCCCCTGATCCCTCCAAGAAACAAAAATGGGGTCCCTTTGTGTCACAGTTACCTGCTTTTTTGTGCTAAATAAAAGCCCGATTTCCCTGGCATTTTTCCCCCCATGCTTACAGGCATTTGCCCCACCGGCAAGTGGGGGTCACTCACAGCCCAGTCGGGGAAGCTTCTCTTCCCTGATCGGCTGTAAGGCAAATCCTCTCCAGGGACAGGGCTGCCAGTCCCTATAGGAATCCTTCACCTCATTTATAACATATGTTGAGACATAAATAAAAATCAGATTGGTCCCCCTCACCCATCTCTGGAAGTGTTCAAGGCCAGGTGTTTCAACTTGTTGCAAATTGTCATCTAATATTTTATTGGGTTATGATTTGTGTCTCCTCAAAACTGAAAATTTGGAATTGTTCACCTTATTTTTGATGACAAGGGAAGATCCTAAATGAGGATCCATTTATGTCTATTGCACAGCCATTCAAGGGGTTGTGTTTCAACACAGTTTCCAATTGGATAATTGTATATGGATGTACTGTAGCATGGTTAAAAAGGCAATATTTGCTTTGATTTGAGCTCATTAAGCCAGCACATCGTCATCTGGCATTCATCAGATTCTTGCCAGTACTTAAAGTTTGTAAGGCAGCCAGAGAAGCTTCATTCACACTTTGGGTGATAAATGCTGTCATGGAAATTGAGGAAATAATGTTGTTTTTGAGAGAGCAATACTTTAATTAGATGGAAACTGTGGGACTACATCTTCTGATGCAGTATCAGCAGAATACTGCTGAAAGCCATCCACATGGTGAAGGTGTGCATAGAGCAATAATTCTTACCATTACATTGTTTGTGTGTGCAAACCCTCCTCATCTCTCTTTCCAGACAGTCCTGTTTAAGTTCTGGATCACTAGACTTGAGGGGAAAGTTATACTCCAACCCTTGCATGATTGTGATGTACCCAGGGGGGAGTGTGGTTTGAAGAGTACCTTCTCAACCTTCTGTGAAAGCATTGTCTTCACCATGTTTGCAAGACCCTTTCTCCCTTGGTCTCCTGGCAGCTTCTGGCACCTTCTGTATGCTCCATTCCCATTGCTGTTACACAGATTCAGTGAATGACTGCACTTTTTCTGCTGGTGGAATCATCCAGAACTGACTGTTGTTCCAGATGTGAGAATACAAGAGTCAATATAAAATCTCCGCTTAAATCTTAATTACAAAGTGGATAATGTATAAAGACAATGTTCCTGCCTGTGATATCACATTTAGACACAGTGGAAGCAAAAATGAGCCAAGTTGAATCAGTTCTGGATCTAGCATTTGCCAGTCCTTCAAGGCTGTTCATTATTTATCTGCATTATTTTGTTTTTAGTGGTATAAAAGGATGAATAGATTATTTTTCTGATTCATGTGTGATTTGTAGGATATTTTAGAGGACCTCATGTTAAGTTCTCAGATGAAAGCAATCAGCTTACTTTACAGGGGAAAAAAAAGGTGAAAGATGAGAAAATAAATGGCAATTAAATGTTTTCACTGACTTTAGCACTTCTATGGCAACATAGTGAACAGTGTTCCTTTTGGAGTGAAAAAATGAACTCTTCTTTGAAAGAACATGGATCTGCACATTATCCACGTGTATGAAGAATGTATTCAGGCATTTGAATGGAAAACTTTTTTATTAAGCTATAGATAGAGCAAACTTGCTCATACTGTAACTAGAATAGAAGAAAATCGTAGCAATGAAGTCTACCAGTGATACTGAACTTTTCAAGGTAATGAAAAAAAAATCAAGGCTAAATTGAGGAATTAGAAGGCTCAATACTGATTAAAGATGCTGCAAAATGGCAGATAGAGTTCAATAAAAATAAATGCAATGAGACACATGGAGGAGCAATCCTCTAGAGCAATTCACTGTTATCATTTAGGGGTCATAATAGATTCTTAAAAATACTAAGCCTCAGTGCTTAGTAGATACCAAAGAGGCAGAGTGTTACTTATTACTAAGGAAAGCACCAAGAATAAAACAGAAATTACCATCTTGCACTGATTCAGGCACGGAATATTTTCGATTTCTTCACTGTCAGCTGCATTTTGTGCTACTGCAGAGAAATAAATAAGTATGCATACATACATACACACCCAAAGAGAAAAATTACTGTTATGGTTGTATGTTACAAGCTGAAAAATAATCTTCCCCTTTCCTTTAAGTGTCTCCCATTTGTTTTTTATTTCCATATTTCCAGCCTATCATAAAATGCAAATGTAATGTATCAGTTCTTAAAATGCTATATTTTCAATAAACTTTCTGCAAAATTTTTGCTAAATATCACTAACAAGCAGGGATTGATCTGATTTAGTATTCTAGGGAAAAATAGGAGCAGAAGTTTTCACTTCCATTTCTATTCTTATCTTCACTGACATTCTAAAATAGAAATTGCCTTTTAAAAGTTCTTTTGTTTTCTTGGCTTCTCTGGAGCTTTAACTGGTTGTTGTGAATATGTAAGATTTGGTCATCTCAGGTTCGTAAGGCAGCCTCTGCAGCCAAGTAAAAACACTGCAAATATGAAACTTTGGAAAGTACAAAATTTGTAAGATCTTGGGATAGAATACCTTTGGTTCTTACTGGCATGACATTGAAATAAAATTTCTGGAAGAAATCTTTTGCAGTGCAGACCAAGACAAATATGCTAGCTGCTATTTCTTCCAGTGAATAGTTTAAGAGAAATAGATGTAAAATAGAAAGACGGATTTGGGATACAAGTCGGAGAAAGCAAGAAATACAGGTCAGAAAATAATGTGAGAAAGAAGGCCTGCAAAAGGCTGTCTGCCTCTCCATATACAAAGAGATACTGAATAAATAGGAGCAACTAATTTCTTTCTCTAAACTGTATCACTCAAACATCAGGGGCTAACACAAAAACACAAGGAATGTTTTAAAATTAGGAATGTTCATAATTTTGGAAGATTACAGTTTATAAAAAGAGTAAGTATATATACTAATAGAGAAAAATTAGTGGATGAGCAAAAGTTTCCAAAAGTAATTGAATGGGCAGTCTAGAAATGAAAAATTTCTATGTAATAAAATAAGTGGGCTTCAAGACTTAGATGTGATAATATGTCAGCTTGAACCATTCTTTTGTATATTGCAGAAGGAAGAGAAGGCACCAGTCAGTTTTCCATCACTTCTTAGCCATATGACTTCTCTTTTCTTAAATCATCCTGTAATTCCAATGACAACAAATGCAGATTCAGGTGTCCCAGAGTTGATAAATACTTTTTCTCCACTGATGTCATCCATGCCATGTGACATGCATATAGTCAATCTGAGGACAATCCAAGCAAAGGTAAGGTCAAACCACTTTGTTTTTTTTTTTTTTTGAACAAACAATTTTGAACAAACAAATATATTTATTAATATAGTCGAATAATTTATTCTTGTATTTTGTGGGCAAGTTTATATGATATTATAAACTGCAGTGTGATTAAGAGCTTTTGTTGATTCTGCAATAACTGGAGACTTGTGTCTGTTTGAATAACATGAAAGGAAGGGATTTTTTTTTCACAACATAGTAGTATGCATAGTGTAGAATTCTTTCTCTGGAGAGGGTGCATTTCAATAAGTTCCCAAAGTTTAAGAGAGAACCATTCATATACCTCAGCCTTTCCTGTACTAGAAGAATTAAATTTAAGGGCCATTAGAGTTTGTTCTGAATATGTTCAGAACTAAATAAAGATATAGTTTTAAACCCAAATTTTATTGTTAAAATGTTTCTAAGCCTAATTACAAAACCTAATTTAGTTATTTTAAAAGCATCTCATAATGATTGGTTCCTGTGAAAACATTATCTGGTAGGCAAACCAAACCAAAACAAACAAACCAACCCCAAACATCTCACCACCACCAAAAAACCGAACCCACAAACAAAATACTAACAAAAAATTCAAACAAGAAAAGACTCTTCTGTACTCAGTGTTTTTCTCCTTCAAAGGAAAGAAAGGTATGTAACCACCAGAATTTAATTTTCCCTCTGATTAACTGGAGGACTGGAACTCGTTTTGCATTCTTTTCCTGACAACTGTTCTATAAATTATTTTGAATTTTTCAGCTCCTTTTATAATGTGATCATCTTAAGTTTATGTTATATTGCACTGCTATTCACCATCACTGCTACCACAGTGAAATCTCTTTTTAATTCTGCCATACTTAGGTACCAACTATTTATCCCTTTTCCTCTTAAGTCTCTATGATGGCTGAGTTTGTCTGTATTAACATCAGATTATATTCTATTTAATCTGGTCTGCATTCTGTCTTAATCTATATTTTAAAAATTAAACAGTATTTGCTTTATCATGATGTCTCTATAAGTAGTTCAATCTTGTGTATGCTCCTTCAGCTGTGACTGATTCTTATTTTGAATTTCAAAGGGGAAAATTTCCTGATTTTGTGGGTCTTGTGCCTTTGAAAAGTTAGGAGGAAGCCTGATACTAAATTAAATCTTCACTGTGTATGTTTTCATTTACTTCAACCAGCTCAGCATCACAGGTTTACTTCAGCATGCCAAGTTTAAGGGCAGACCTTCCTGAACATCTTCCCTCTCTCTTTTTGAAGTGTAAATCCATCCCCTTGTTTGTATGATCTGGGTATGAAAGCTGTGAAAAGACAGGCTTGCTCAATGTCTGCTTTTTGAATTCAATGTTACTATTTGTAAGTGAATTCTCTGATTTTATGTGGGCTGTTCTAGCCCCACTGTCCCACTGATGTGAGACTGTTTGAGGCTTGTCCACAGCTGTATGTTTCATTGATTACTGATTGATAGCTCCTGAGCTTGCAGCATTAATGTGTCCACTTCACAGTGAAACCTTGCAGCACTCATAGGATAGGAGCACTTGTCATTGTAGATACAGAATGTTCTTCCCCACAGCAAAAATGGTGCTATGCCTTGCAAATAATTCAGTTAATCTCTTCTCATTTTCTGCATCCTTTCTCTTGCTTCTAACAATTTGAATGACAAGTGATATAATTCTGGCTAATAGACCCAATGATTTTTTTTTCCAGAGATTTATGCCTCTCCATTGCTTAAACTGTTGAAGTTGATTTGCAATTCTGCAATCCATTACAATTTCAGATAAGACCAGATTAAAAAAAAATTAAGATTTGAGGTGGAAGTCAGAAAGAATGTTGTTATTGTTGTAAGATATCTCATCTTGTCATGGAAGGGTCCAATCCATTAGGATTACAACATTTAAAGACTTTTTTCTTCATAGAACTCCAGTTTTTGAGAAGATTAACACGTATTTTATCTGATGTAAATAAACTGGCACTCAAGATCTAGAACACAGTAGAGTTGTCCCTTCACATTAAGCATAAATACATACATTTTCCATATTGCCTAAACTTTTCAGTGTATGTCTATTAGCTTACAGTAATTGAATTTTAAAAGATTTTAAACGTTTTTTTCTTTCTCATCAAAATTTTAGTAGCATTGCCCTGGGATACTGGTTATGAGAAAGCCTAACAATTTTTTTTTTCTTATAAGGCTGCATTTTAATTCTCAGAGATCAAAATCAAATCAGACTTCTGCAGCTCCTCTAAGAAAGATAGTTAGAGATTTAATAGCTCAGTGTTTAGGGATTTTTTGTTGAATAACAGTGTTGTAAACTTTTGCAAGGTTAAGAATGTTGTTATTCGTTGAAAATCGAGGAGTTTGCTGTAAAACAAACTCAAAATATTGAGGTTTTCATGCAGCTAGCATGGTCATGTTTAGAAGGTATATTTGATGTAAATTAAATTCATCCTTGCTCAGATATTCATTAACCTCAAGTGTATTTAATCGAATTTACCTAGAGATCGTATAAGAACAGGTAAGTTAAAGTAGATGTGGAGGCTGTGACAATTTAATGTCTTTCACCTGCTTTGTTAATGTGTTAGAAGAGCTTTATTTTTTACACAGGGTTGCTATGCGCATGGTAGAAGGTGGAGTACTAAATCGTAGATATTTTTACTGACCAAAACACTTTTACTCAGGGTGTCATTAATTGTTTGTTATCTTTTTGTTTTAAATCTTTTTGAATCTTAATTAAGATAATATTTAATTCTAAAAATTTGGGAGATTAGATAGTCATACCATCATTTGAAATGCATACATGCATTTTTTAATGCAGATTACTAGAAAATAATTTAAGTGAATTAGAGGCAGTGTTGATACCCATTACTGGCTTGTCATTTCTAACATTAATTTACCCCATAAGAAATCAGGCTTTTTCAGTATAAATTTTAATGTTTCTCTAATCTGATGTTTAGGCAGACAGTATTATTTTGTGTGCATAAAAATATCTACTTTTAAGTGCAACACTGTCACATCAGTGACAAGGAAAACCAAGTCAAGTGTTTTATAGTAGGAAGGGGAAAATATCACAACTATTACCTTACTTCATGTAGAAAGTGGTACTGCTGTTCCAGTGAACAGGATAAGAACTTCTTTAGCCATCAATGTGAATAAACACTGGAAACTTGTTTTCATATGCTGAATGTAGGCACTATTCATAAATTAAGAATTTGATTTTAGGTGGTTATAAGTTATTGTTCACAGAATATTTTCAAGCTCAGTTTTATTAGTGATTTGTAAACTATGCAGTTTCTCACAGTCAGTGTTTTACTAAAACGTATCTAATTTCAACACCAAATATTATTGAGTAAATTTTTACTATTTTAAATGAGGAACTTAAACCCACAAAGTTTATAATTTTTTTATTATATGAATGAGTAGTTTATACTATGAATTTGTTGTACTTTAAATCTTTGTCATGCTGGGTTTAAAAGAAGCTAGTACAAGCTGATCCATTATCTCCTTTATGAAAAGAAATTAGAGTGGAAAATCTGTTAGATTAAGACCTCTTTTTTGGTACATTTTCAGGAGCTAATGCATCACAGAGTGCCTAATGCTTGTTGGCATTGGTTTCTCCAAGCAATAGATACATTCTGAAGTATCAGAAATGAACCTAAGTCATGGCAGATACTTTTGTGAAAAAGCACCAATAGAGGAACATGTAAGCCAGAAATAAAGAGAAAAATAATCTGAAGAACTGGCATGGCTTAGGATAGAACCATCTTTTTTATGCTCAATATATATATATATATAATAAAATTAAGAGCAGAAGAATGTAAAACAGCAATAAATAAAGAAATAAAGCAACGCATCATAGTAAATAAGTGACTACAGTGAGTGGAGGGGTGCAGCCACAAGAAGGACATTGAGGGGGCTGGAACATGTCCAGGAAGGGCAACTGAGCCAGAGAAGGGTCTGGAGCACAAATCCAGTAAGGAGCAGCTTACTTTTGAATGTCTATTGAGGCTCAAAAGCACTGAATATCATAGAGATAACATAACATTTGTTTCATATGTGTATTTCAGTGTACCTCTTTAGCTGAGTTAGAAAGCAGTTTTACTGCATGAAAGTTTGTTCAAGGCAATCCTATTAGATATGTAAAACTAAGTATGGTAGTTAACATATGGCTTCTAGTTTGTTTTCTGTTTTGCCATATAATTTTTGTGGGGAACCAGTTAATACAGGTATGATAGCTACACTTCAGTCCTGAGTTTGTACATGTGCGTCTGTTGACCTTTAAATTCAATGATTTATATTTATATTCTGTAGTACAATATGTTTCAACTCTTTGCCATTTAGTTCTTTCCGTGTAAAGCTTTATAAAATTAAAAAAAAACCCATGACAGTTCAATCTAAGCTGAACATTTTTTAAGGTGTAAATGTCTCTATCTGCTGTATGATAAGGATAATTTTTTGGTGTACTAAAAGATTCCTGACTGATAATTTGTGAGTGATCTTCTGTAATGTTTGTTTGTAGGTAGATACCAAACCATCTGATGAAGCTGCTCTGATTCTTCACAGAAAGGGATTTGATTGTAGATTTTCAAACAGAGACAGTGGTCTGCTCTGTTCCACTACTCAGGGAAAGGTATGTTTATTAATATGTAGGAATTTTTAAATAAAATTTTAAAGCAGGTGTGGGATTTTCTTTTGGACGGAAGAGTAAATATAATTTTGTTTAGAAACAAGAAGTGTTCAAGTCCAAATACTTCTAGTAATTTTGAATATTCTTAAAAATACTTCATATACTTACTATATAATGAAATTACATTGAAATATAGCAAGTGAATACTGTCTGAAAAGATCTAAATTATTGTACAGTATTTAATCTATAATATTTTAAAATATTCAAAATCTTTGGCATGAGAAATTTTGTGCTGGTTCCTGCATGGAGCTGTACAATTTTAAGGTATTTACAGCTTTTTCTAAATATTGTTCTTTTTGTTTGCTTGTTCGTTTGTTTTTCCTCTCCAGATAAAGGTGAATAAACTCTTTAGCAAATTCAGAGTGGAAAGTCTTACACCCACATCTTTATCTTTGATGCATTCACCTCCAGATGCCAGAAATATAAGTGAAATAAATATGAGTTCTATGGAGATAAATACATTCCGGATTCGGCTGGGATGAAATCCTGGTTTAATACTCAGATAAAGAAGAATCTGCAATTGTATCTCCTCTGAGTTTCATGTGCAATAAGAGGCACATCAATGTTATTCCACCTTCTGGATACTGTGAGAAAAAGATGCATTCTATAATTTTTTTTTTTGACCAACACAATGAAAAGCCATGTTGCAACCAACTTTTTTTTTCCGTTCAGGATTTTTCCCCCCCATAAAATAGCAACATCATTATCAATTAATACAACAAGTGAAGAAATTTCTATGGATGTTAACCTCTCAACAGATTAAATCTCAGGTTAAATGCTAATTAATGATATTTCTGGTGTTTTAATTTTCATCAATAGGGGATTGGATTTTAAACAGCCTTCTTTTCCTGATTCTGGATGAATTTATGTATGAATAACTCAGTATAGAAAGTCGTGATGCAGCTTGGAAATAAAATGGAATAAAATGTTCCTGTGTAGTAGCTAATGTCCAAATATTTGCAATCATTTATATAAATGACAATAATCTCGATTTATTCCACAATTAATTTCAATTTATTCAACACAAAGGGGATTATTAATTGTGGTAAAATGAAAGCCTGCAGTACTTGTGAAAAGTGATGGTAGATTTTAATACTTCTACCATTCACCTGAGTTATGTAAATAGAAAAACGTGAATCTACAAATAATTTTGCAATGAAAATGTTTAATAAAACTCCCATTTTGTTACTTGACACACTGGGATATGTGCAATTATTCCATTACCATGATGAGAAATGTCCATAATTATCATGAATACAAGATTTTTTATAAAACTCATTTAGATACCAGTGCTCTCTGAAATGAGTTTTCTATTTCAAGATTACCATATCAAAATAAATGTGCCTTATTTTTTGATATGTCTTGTTACAATTTTAGTGTCTATGTTACTGTTTTTGGGAAAAAGGTAGTTTATATAATACTTAAGCTGTGTATCTCCTATTTGACAATGCTGGCCACACTGATCTATGTACTCCTGCACCAAGTTTGTGCTATCTTATTCTGAACATTTTGACTATTTGAATGTATTAACATGATGTCATGACGTGAAACACCAACAGAAAAGGAATTACTGTAGAAGCTAAATTCAACTGCTTTCAAGAAAATTGCAACTTGATGCAGCGAGTTGATAGTAAGCAAGATATAGTTTGCAAACCCATCAAAACATGTGCTTGCATGTCACAGACTGTGGTGACCTGTTAATTCCAAATCACGTGCCTATATTTTACAAAACATTTTACAAACTTGCAACCTCACTTACATTGCCAGTGTTCATGTTACTGAAGAATGGAGACCTTGCTTTTTCCCATATTAATTCATATTTAGTACTTAAGCCATCCAAGTGTGAAAAGTATTTCCCTACGTAGAGCTGCTGCTTACAGTTAATAGATATAAACATTCACTTAAGTATGATCCCATTTTATAGTCTTCATTTATTTTCATAGCTTGTTCTTCTATCTCTTGCTTATGCTTTACTTTTCCATACCTTGTTGCTTATCCTCAATACTAATGCATGAAAAGTCATCATAACTGGTAAAAAGATGTGCTAGCTCTAATGTTGCTTCCTGTATTTAATTTCATCATTGTTGTTCAACAATTATATCAAATATCAAAGTCTATCAAATTATTTCATGTAACTACAGGCTATCTAAAAAGAAAATTAAAGTCAGATTTTATGCATTGTCACAGGTTGGATCTCTGTTGAGATTGTGTAGATTATCTTACTTAATTCAATTTACTGTGTGTTTTGTAATAATGGGAATGCTTTAGTAGGATCTGGTGCAAATTACATCAAGAATATAGGAACCACTAACCACAAATGGAAGAATCAGATCCAATAAATGGATGTTTTCATGCAATAAACATGTACTGTAACTTTTCTTAGAAAGAGTATTTGAAAATGCTGGTTTTTGTTGGAACTCAAAGCTTAGCAGACTTGCCAGCAAGAAATTTCTCATAACAATTATTTTGTTGGTTCTTCAGAATTAAAATGCTTAAGAGACTTTTATGTGTTCTGTGCAAGACAACATTCAAAATACTATTTCAGTTTTGCTGGGCAGAAAAGGAAAATTTTGATGCAATAAAATTTTAAAGTATATTGCCTCTTGGAATTGCTTTGAAAGATTCTTCATATAGCATTGGTTCTTTACTTTTATCATCAGCTGTACAGTCATGATGCCTGAATCTTCCTTAACCAGCAGATGTAACCTTTGTTCCTCTATTTTGCTTGTCTTTTTTTTCTTCTGTGTAATGACAGCTTTTAATTCAAGATCCTTTCCTGAGATCCTTAACTAAATCAAAACTCCAGTCAAAGTCTCAAAAAGAATTTTGCATCTATTGGTTCAGAATGTTGCTGTCAATGAGGTTGTGTTTTTATTGGATTTTTGTTTTGTTTGGGTTTGAGGTTTTTTTGCACAAGTCTTAATGAATTCTTATGCTGTTTTTTGTGAATTGGCCATCTATTAAATTTCATTATTTTGTTTTTTATTTTTTATTTTTTATTTTTATAGCTACTGGGTTTGTAGCTATTGATTAAGATAGACAAACATCTTTACCTTGCCAGTATGATTTTAAATACAATGCTGCATAAGAAATGATTTAAAACATCGTAGTTACTCTCCATATGAGAGTTGTACCTGTTCTGATTTTACGATTTGGGGTTTTTTTATGTTCCTTTATCTTAGTTTTCTTTGGTTTACTTGCTCATATTGTCTGAAACAAACTGATTTCAGCTGAAGGTTTTTGATATCTTCTCTTGGAAGGTTTTATATCTCATGGGGATATGTAAAATAAGATCTCTAATAAAAAGTAATGTTATTGTGAGATGTGGTCAGTGTCATTAATGCCTTGGCTTTAACAAATTTTTAATTTATTTTAAAATTAGAGAAGCAACAAGCATAACTTCTTTGGAAAGGTTCATGAGTTGCTAGTGTCAGTTGGGAATGACAGTTATCTGTAGTGAGATCAAAGGTGCAATCTATTTCACAGCTGCCAAACAGAAGAGGATAGAAGCTAACTTCAGAGATGCAAACGTGAGGTTGCACAGTGTGGGAAGGAGATGGGCAGCTCTTTTGCAAAGGAAGTCATGCACTGACTTCATAGGAAATATTAGAAGGTTTAAAATTCTAGAATTTTTTTTTTTTAACTTGAATTAATTTTTATCTTTGAAGAATTTGGAAGCAATGTAATGGAAACTGTTCTTGTAAATTAGCAACAAACTGTTAGAACATAACAAGACAAAGTGACAGTTCAACTATAATTAGGCTGAATATTTTTTTAAAAATTATTTAATACTAATATAATGTTCTGTAATTGCACAGTGCAAATTGAACAGGCATAGATGTTTTACAGGTTTGCTTTTGAAAGTGGTGATGGAGCTTGAACATAATGATTTGCAAAGACAATAAAGTATAATTTTCAGTCAGTGCCTGAGGCTATTTGACGTTTGTCTGGATAGTCTTAGCTATAAATATAAAAGCAAACATATACACACACAGAGTAAATCCCTGTAATTTTAAAGCTGATATTTCAAGGTAAAACCTGAAAATGTCTAACAGGCAATAATGGGTATGGGTCTAATTTAAAGCAGCCCTTCACCATTTTAAGGTCACCCTGTTTTGGAATCAATTAATATCAGCATGACCAGGTGGACAGAACATATTCCACCAACTCCAGTAACCAAAAAGGTATTCGTTTACTATATGAAATTATACTAACAATATTTGATGTATGCCTGTGCATTGTGTTTTAAAGTAACATGTGGAATCTTTACTTACAGTGACACTATTGCTCAGATTTAGTGGATTATTTGAGTCATGATGGGTTATATATATCTGTGATAAAATATAAAACACAGATTCAGTCATTGTCCCTTTTTATTTTAGGATAACTACA
This sequence comes from Sturnus vulgaris, assembly GCF_052056855.1. Lineage (NCBI taxonomy): Eukaryota > Metazoa > Chordata > Aves > Passeriformes > Sturnidae > Sturnus > Sturnus vulgaris. The sequence continues at coordinate 13,202,143 of NC_142283.1, read as the reverse complement.
CTGTCAAAAGGAATTTCAAAAATCAGCCAAAGATACTAATTTTGTCTTCCAAAAGAGGGAACATATATAAAAATAATATATGGTCTAGAATAAGCTCGGGTCAATGGATAATTATTGGGATTTTGCAGACAGTTCTGTTACTGACAAAAAGTTTTTCTGTCACCAATTTCCCTGTAAATTAAATTATTAAATTGTAGACCTGACAGTCTTTCAGTATACATATTTTATGAACTAATAGATATTTAAAGTCTATATTACATCACCTAATCTTTGTATGCCAGAATTTCTGTGGAGCATCAGTAGTGCATGATTTACATTACTCCCTTTCCTTTAGGTAAATCATTTAATAGCACTAAGAATAGTAAGAAAACAATTAAATTTTGAACAATATCCATAATTTATATAAAATTGTGCTGTTTGGACTGTAAAGGTAAGGAAATTTTTGATTATACATTTCAGAGCTTCAGGTTTTCAATATAGCACATTTTTCCTGATATACAGTGCCTGCTAACGTGATGCCCAGTCTATAAAAATAATTCATATTATGTATATCAGTAGACTGGAGACTTTGGTCACAGTTTTACCTCTACCATAACCACTCCCTTTGCATCAGACACATCCACCATACAGGAAAGCACATGCCTTTGTTCCTTTCACATAATGACCAGCAGAGTCTCATGGTCTCCCCAGATAGCTGGTCTATTTTTATTTCAGTGCCATTCTCCCTTTTTCTCTCCCTCAATTTCGTGATATAACACACTCTTCATTTCAGGACCTTTTGGTCATCCTGTAACCTACCTTCCAGAAGTCCTGCATATGTTCAGAATTAATAATTAACTGTCTTGCAGTTTAAAATGTCTAATGAAGACAAAATAGATCGTAAGTAATCCGTGCTGTTGAATCAATTTTAGTGGTGTAGAGACACACAGCTTTGCAAACACAAGATGACCCTTTTCACAAAACACTTTAGTACCTGTGACAGCGAAAAGATGTATTATCTGCGTTGTCTTTTGCTTTGAATGATTTAAAACAGTAATTTCTTTACAAGCTAAAATAAACAATATGAGTTCAATGGAAGCAATTCAGATTAACAGTAATGGTGTCAAAAGATTGAATACAGCTTTTACAGACATTCTTAATGAAGCATAGTGAAAGTTAGTGAAGTTAGTGAAAATCCTTCAATCAGATAAAGAATTAAGGTTTGCATGGCAAAAGGGATTTGTTTGTTTTAGCCGTGACCAAATCAATCTCATTGCTTTTTCTTGTATCTTAGTAACAGAAATCTGCCGACATGGCTGGTAGACATAGGAAAGAATCTGTGAAAACTCAAATGGAACTGTAAGGCAAACGTACTCAAATGGTTTTGACACAAGGATCCATAACTTATTAGGCTAATTGGTATTGAAATACCCAAAATGAATTGTGAATTTTTATTCATCAAATATTTGGCCTTTGAAGGATAAGTCAAGATGATAATTACATTGTGTTGAGTTTTAAAATAGCTAATCAATGTGTAATTGCTGATAGGAAAGGTTTTCCTTACAATTTGAATTTGTGGAAGTTCATTTTTGTAAAGATACACTCTATACGAAACTCATTATTTGTAGCTCTTGGTTGCTTTCTAGAGAGAACACGAGGTATAGCTGAAATGGGAAACCTGTAGTTTGGAAAGCTTTAGTTATTAAAACTCCTGCAGATGCAGATCAGAAATGGATCTCTGTTCATTTTCTGAATGTTTTTGATAACTCTTATCCAGATGGTAGGATATTTTGGTTTTAATATATGATATATGAAACAGTGAGTCAAGTATGTGCTAGGAAAAAGGAAAAGTGTTCTGTCCTTGATGCTGAAGAGCATTCCTTGATGATGATATACATTTAACTGGGGAGAAAAGAGAAGCTCTTCCAAGATAGAATTCAAGAGCATTCTTCTAAATCCAAGAAAAAAACCAGTGTTTCACTGATCTTGCAAGAGTCTCGTAGAGGCATTAAGTGTGACACAAGCACCATCTAAAGAAGCATCAATAGCTAAAGAACAGAAGAGGCATGGAGATCTCATTCCACAGAGATTTGTCAAAATCTTTGTGGAATCTTACAGCAGTCCTCGTCATTTTCCCATGTTTCAATTAAAAAATTAAAAACACCAAGCAAGCCACCTTCTCACCCCCCCAACCCACATCCAGACTCCGACAATGCCATGTCATCTCTGACATTATTTTTAAAATTTGGCAGCATAATGTCTATAGAATTCCATTTCAATTTTCTGTTGCAAACAGTGATCAAAACCCAAGTTTTAATGGGCTTTTTACTCACAGTGTTTTCACAGTGGCACTGCCTAAGGCATTATGTGCCCAAAGCCTTGTGGCTGTGGTGGCAGGCTGCATTTTGGATATGTAGGTCACCGAGGAACAGAGTTGAAAAGGTGCTGGCTGTGTTGTGATGAGAGGTGTGGAACTGTGGGTGGTCAGGGTGTGAGTTTACAGTGCCTCTAAAAGTGAGAGCAACCACTAATTTAATGCTGCCTTACATATGGATCAAGTTGAAATCCGAGATTAAAAGAATTTTTAACAATTGTCATTGAAGTATAGTAACTTGGCACCAGTGTTTGGTTTAATTTTGTGTTCTACACTTGGCTTTAAAAGTTGATATTGGTAAATCGAAACTAATCCAAAGGGCAAAGGGAAAACAATTTTGTGGTAATGAGAGAGCTATGATAGAATAAAAGTATTTCTCTTGTCTGAAACCATGCTTCAAACCATGTTTGAAGGCTCTTGCTTGTTTGCTGAAAGGTGTTATCTTGGTATGTGTTGCAGTCTGAATAAGAATCAATAAAGTTTTATTGACCTGTGAAAACACAAGGTTGTCAGTATGGGAAGGAATATGAATAATAATTTAAAAATACAGTTGACAAAGAGAAATTTCCATGGACAGAAAGAGACGTGAGAAAGCAAATATCCCTAGAACACAATTTCCCAGACAACCATAAATGAAAGGAATTTTGTTGGACTTTGCTTCACACATCATCTGCTTTTGGATTTGCCAGTATTCCAAAAGAAACGCCAATGTATATTCTAATGGTCAAGGCTGGAAAAATTACAGGGGCTATTCATATACTCATCTACATATTTTTTTCTTTCACACTGGACACAGGTTTAGGGACATGGAACTTACTTTAGGAACTTATTGAGAGAATCAAGTACATAATAATTTTTCCTACTGTGTGTTTTTCTGTTACTATGGGAGAAAGTCTGCAGTTACTGCAGAGTTTTTTGGTTCAATCTAATGGACAAGTAAACACTTGCTAATCAGCAAATTTGAAATTCTGCTGTATTCATTTTTAATTCAGTCTTAGTTGAATTACTTTGGAAAACAGCAACATTTCCCGTGAAAAAGAATTGCTTTGCTCTGGGAGATCTATGTCTATGCTCTAATGATTAAAAGAAGTATTAATATTTAAATTTATACTGATGGTAAAAGGCTATAGGATGCCTTGAATTCAAAGATAGTAAATTTTTTTTTTTAAAAAAGACAATTAAGTAGGCTTATGGAATTGGAAAATCAACCAGAAAGTATCTGTTCTAGAAATACTGTTCACTTTCAAATTCATGATAAATTGTTCCAGATCACACAGAGAATGCTTGAATGTCAAAAGTAAAGTATTTGACAGGGGAGAGAAACAATGGATGATGATCAGAGCATGACTCCACTGCTCATCACAGGCAGAGGAATCTTTTAATAATTTTTCATTATTTTAATTTGTTGGATATTCTACAGCTCTAGAAACTTCAGTGAAGGTAAGACAAAATAAAACTGGGGAAAAGGGAAATTTGCCGGTGGAAAATGTGCAAATAATGGGACTGAGAGAGCGTCTAGCCAAGACTTGGTCACTGGGAGAACAGCAAAGTATGTTGGTGTCAACATATCTGTGAGCTGGAATTGTATAAGAAGACTGAAACTTAACAAGAATAAAGAAAAATTTATAGTGAATACACATTTTCACATCTATTACAGTCAAGAAAGAAATGTGAATCTACAGTTCCTTGGCAAAGTGAAATATTTTGAATCTAAAAATTCATATTATTTAAAGAAACATTCATATTTCCACCAATATGGAGGGGACAGTGGAGATGGGCATGGTGGCTTTTGTGAGATACTCATATAAAGATGTAATCAGTTTACAGCATCTGCTTGCCTTAAAACAGCCAGTATCGCCCTGGTTGACAAACAGCAGCATTTCTCATAGCTGAGCAGCAGCAGACAACCCTAAAAAACTCTTGTGTGGAGATCTTGGAAAGCACAAGTGGATTTTGGTCATTGGAATGGTTTGTGGATCCCACCAACACAAGCTGATAATGGTTTCTTATGAGAACTGTGACTCCAACTTCTGGCAATCCAAATGGAGAAGCCCTTTGCAAAAAAAGGTTATTTGATCTCTTTCACTCTGAGAATAGCAACTGATACAAGCTCCTATCTGAAAATAAGAGCTAAAAAAATCTTAATGCTCTCTCTAAAGTAACAAAATAGCATCCAAACTGAATGTAGATCTCAACAGTTTATCTAAATGTCTCCAATTTAAGTCTGATTAAAGATTATTTTAACATGAGCCATGCTACTGAAAGCCAAAAATTTGTAACTGTGAATGCAAACAGAAAAGACAGAAAAAAGAGATTAAAAAAACCCCAACAAAACTGTCTTCCTCAGTTTTGCTTTGAATGATGGCTTAGATTAGTGGCTAAAACCAGAAGGGGCTTGGTTTAGTGTCCATTAGATTTGAATATTTCATCTTGGTTGAAATTACAAGTTTCTTAATACCATCATATTCCCATGTAGTAATTTATTTAGATGCATATTTTGAAACTGGAATTTTGAAAATTAGAGCTGAGACTTTGATCATGTCTCTCTCTGGTATATGGGACCAGTGCATAAAACAGAAGATGTGTTTGGATGTGTTTGTGGCAGACTTGGTCAAAAAAGCAGACGAATTAAAAGTATTGAGTAATCTCATGTAGGAGGGTACTCAACCATGCAGACCAGGGTGTAAAGGAAACAGTAGCCACAGGCTTTTTCTTTTGTTTTTCTGCATTCAAGGAGAGCAAATAAATCTTCAGAGTGACTCAGAGAATTGTATTCTTAGGTGCACTGAAACACTCCCTGCACAGCCCTTTCTAAGGTGCTTATATGGAGATGAATCACTTGGAGCTCAGCTTTATCACTTGAATATGATCTCACATCAAGAGATCAAACAGATTTTACACAGCAGTATTGGAGCCAAAAGGATGCTTAATAAAAATGAATTTCAATTGAAAAAAAAAATGAAACAATATCAAGACAAATTAAAAAATATATATTTTGGGAGGTTGTGGTCTAACAATTTAATGTCAATAAGAGCTGTAAGAACAATGCTGGAATATAGTCTGCGTGTGAGCATTCCAATACATTTGTTTACACACAATGTTTTCCCAGGTGATGCACAGGTGTACAAGTAAGGACAACATTCATCTTCTCTGCAAATATTAATTGTAGGACAAAACCTACATCTGTGCTCTCCTGAAAGCCTTTTCAATGTATGTAATCCTCTTTTAAAATAATAAAGGGAAAAAACACAATTACAAATCATATACCTTTTAGATTTAGTGAATGTGTTCTTATTTCAATTCATGTATTTGTATATTAAAGGGTGCAAAGCAATATATTTTTGGTTTAGATTTTAAATTTTGGGAAATAATTTCATTTAGGATAGACTCTCTGGAAAATATACTATTTCCTCAACGTAAAATATTGTGAGACACCTGCTCATAAATTTAAAATATTGATTGTTATATAATGCCTCCACACTTCTTCACATTCTTGAAAATTATAAGATCTTTAATTAGTGCATCAGTTTAAATATTTTTTCCTTGAAATTCATATGAATTAATCTATAATTTAAAAGTGGAATCAAGGAATATTGCACTTTCAGTCTAAACTTGTACTATCTTTACCTATGTCCTAGAATATAGGCAACTGGAGCATTCACATCTGATTCCTGTTGCCATGACAATGGCTTTAGTCCCTGTTTTGTGTGTGGAAGGGCTTGCTTTCTTTCTCCAAGCCTGATGCTCAGCGTGCTCCAAATTCCCTACATGAGGAAAGATAAGATAAGACACAGCAACAAACAAGGTAAGAAAACGTGTGTGATTATAAGTATGCCTTCAAACTGAGGGAAAGTCATGAATGCAAAATTTCTTTAAGCAAAGGCCTACACATGGCCAAGCTTGTCTGACTATACATCTCTGCTTTTGTAAGAAAACTAACACAGTTCAGAAGAGGATGTGTGAATTTTGAAACAATTTTCTCATAATTTTGGGCGCGATGTTTGTGTCTGAAGCCAGCATGTCAAAATAAAATGTCATTTACATCCCTGAAGCTCTAAATGCAGTGTCTTGTCACTTCAGACAGCAGAGAGAGATTTGCCATTCCAGCTAATTTTCTCCATTGTTCACTATTTAAATATTTCTGTTCATCTGCACAAGCAATCTTCTAGTGCATCATCACTGCATCAAAAAAACCACATCCACAATTATTTCCAGACTGTCTAATCTAAGGTTGTAAATACAATTGTGAGTTCATGAGAAAAAGTGTCACCATTTCTTCTTCATTGTCCTAAGAGTTTTTTATTTCAGAGTCCTCTACCTTTCAGCAAATGGTGTCTGAGTCTTGTCAATAGTAGCACTCAGTACTTGTAACACCATTACTGGCCTTTCTGCAGCAAATAATGGGAATTCTTGCAGTTGTGGACCACATCTACATCTTGTCTGTTACCAATTATTCTACTAGTAAGCAAAGACCACTATCCAACTTTTTATTATCAGTTGCCAAAACTTTCATGAGAAAGTTTTACAAGTTAAATCACCTACGTAAACAAATTTCACCTAGTTTAGGTATAAATCATCCTAGAAATTGTTTGAGAGTTTATGAATCAGTCCTTGCAGCTATCACCATGAGACACTGTATTCACAGAGAGGATATGTGGTATAAAAACAATGCCATTAACCTTCTGTTCACTTCCAACAGAAACAGAAGAATCTGGCTTCCAAATCACTTTTATATTGCTTTGTCTGATTGCATAGAAGGGAAAATAGAGCTAACACCTATAACTTGCCATTACAAAGCCAGAAAGGCCCTGTGCATTATGATCTTAGCCACTTGCATTATTTGCATTATAATGAGTCAGCTCTAGCTCAAAGGAAGTTGGGAGCATTTGTCACATTCATGCAGTGTCCTGCAAATCATTCTCTCATTTCCTGTGCTGGAAAAATGGTATGTTGGGATGGCTAGCTATATTTTTCTCTCCAAAATTAAGTCTGATATAATCCATTACAAACTGTGGAATGGAACATGCTGCCCTTCAGAGAAATAAGAGGCTGACACTATTCCTCTTTTAGCATGAAGTTATTCTAGGCTTGGCCCTAGGTTTAGGTTTCTTGTCTCAGATAGATCCCAATCTTTGAAGATGATGCAGCCCCCATTGCTGTCTTTTCAAGCTGTAAAACTTGTGTGCTGACATTGACAGCTCTGCTGGAGGTTGCACTGTGGGGTTGGGTCATTATGGAAGTGGTCTGGGGAGAATGTCTGTTTTTCCTTACCCTAAAGAGCATACACTCTGTGGTTTGGGATTTTTTGTGAGAGCCTCAGGTCACTTTCCAGACGGGTTCTTCAGTTTGATTGTCATGCCAGTCAGTAGTCAGTATACATTGTAAGTGTTCACCTGTTTCAACCAATCCTTTCTGACTTTAGGTTCTCTAACTGCAGACTGACAAGACTCTGAACTGGTCTTGAAACAGAAATGTGGTATTTAATTTCTTCTCAGGATATCTGATGGAATTTCTAGGGATTCACAAGTGGATGCTCTTAAGGGCTATAGGGATAACTGAACCTTAGAACCCTACAATTCAGTTTAGCTGTCTCACAAACTGAATTCTCACCATTCATTCTGGGTTTTTTTGTGCTTTACAGTAAGTCTAATTCTGCTAATATCCTTTTTGAATACCAAACGAAATCACATTATAAAACTGATTTTGTGCTTTCAAAAGGAATAATTTTTAGCAAGAAACCATATCCTTATGTTATACATTAGATGCAGAACATATTTTTAGATTTTATGAAGAACATTTTTTAATGCAAGTATTAATAATTATCTAATAAACATTCTTATACAGTTATCAATTTACATTAAGCTAAGCAACAGAAATGCCAACAAGGGTAAGTCAGTTTTCAGTGAGCCACTACGCTTAGGAGAAAAGGTGTCAGGCTGTGAATTTTAAGGCTCCTCTTCTACACATCAATAAAATATCACCCCTGTTCCAGTATACAAAGTTCTAATATGTCTGCTATCTGCCTGTCTGGTACCAGAAAGCAGCTGTACAAAACTTGGAAAGCACTGAAGATTTTGCAGATTCAATTGACTCCTCTCTTTCTTGGAATATCCTACTTTCCAAAACAGCATAGCTTTTGGCTTTGTAAAACCAAATGCATACTGATATCTATTGTAAACCTTGTTTGTTTGTTTGTTTGTTTGTTTGTTTTCTTACTGCCTTTGTAAATAATATCCATTAATACGAAGCTGTTATAGAGTGGAGTTTTTATTTTTTGTCAGTTCAAGTAAAAATATTGCCTGTTGTAGATGACAAACCACATCTATTCCTTAGCTGGGAATACACAGGATTGTATTAGGGCTGCAGGAGAAAGGGGGTAATATAACAAACAAATGTGCACATATAGCACAACTCTGGGAGGCATCCTGCCTCAAATGACTGGGTCAGAGATCCAAATTTGCAAATTTTCCTACATCTAGATGAATATCCAAAGGGATGCTCGTTTCATGAATATTTTCCTGGGATTGAAGTTTCAAAATATATAAAATTAAAAAACGTAAATAATGTCTGGATATCTCCTTTTTATTTTGTCCCGTAACTGTTGAAAACAATGAAGTACAAAAAATTACATGAGCAAGGCTGGAAATAACAGCCAATTTTATGGCTCGCTGAAGTTTTTTTTATTCAATACCAATACATTATTGGAAACCGTGTTCTGTCACAATTTGTGCGGGCCAGCATGATGGTGATGGTGGAATAGGATAAGTAAGATATATATTAGAAAATGAATGTTAGCTAAAATAAATTTATAGATGTATTATATTTGTATGCATTTACAAGACTCTCTTCTTCAGCAGCCCAAATATCTCTTGGCCATCATCCATATTCACAATGATTTCAGCTGATGTAACATGGATTGCTGAGATTTCCACTTGCTTATTGACTATCCAATTTAGGTGGAATGTTTATGTTATAGGTTCTTAAATGAGTCTGAGACAGTGACAGAATCTGGTTATAGTATATTAATATAGATATAATGGTTAATTCTTATTTAGCTTCTACTAGACTGGTGAGTAGGGTTTTTCTATGGGTAAAGTGACAAAATATAACTAATCTCTTGTGCCAAGGGGTGCCACTCAGAAGGGTCCTGTGCCCAACACTTATCTTTGTTGTTAGATCTGATAGTCTGCTTGAGCTTGTGGTGAAAAATTATTCTCAAATACACTCAGATGAGGATGACTTCCTCAAGTGGCTTTCTGTGAGCTGCTGCTGAACACAGTTGACCCTGACTTGCTGGGGACATGACTAACACCCAAAACTGACCTGTTGCATAACCAGCCTGGGATCAACTGCCTTGATGTCTGGTCTGCTTTTTCTTTTCTCCAGAGAATGCATAATTAAAAATTGTAACCTTGCAGCGTGACATCCTTTAGTTCTCTTTAGATATTTTTCTGAAACTCATGCTATCATCAGTACTGCATGATGCCGTACTTTTTTGCTTTCTTCATGTTTTCCTAACTTTTAAACTCTATTTCTTGGTAGTTATTTTTCTCCATAGTTTTATACCAGCCACCAGCCTGTTGTAATAGATCAGATCAACAATAGGACCAAGCTGTTGAAGATATGTCAGCATCAACAAGTGCCTGTCTTATTTGCCACAAAAAAATCCCCCAATATCAATTTTTGGGGGCTCTACCCAGGAGTTTTTGGGATCTTCCCTAATACGTCCAGAGATGATAATTCAAAACAAGAAAAAAAAAATAATGGTTGCTCTCTCTTTAGAGATGTTTACAATATGTACATTCATAACTTACTTTTCTGTCTTTATTTCTCATAGTCTCAGCTCCAGATTCTTGTACCAAAATGAAGTGATAGGGAAATCTACTCGTTTATAACTCTGTATACATGGGAAATAAGAGCAGGAGGCTGGACTGCTCCAGGATGGGGGTGTAAAACTCTGCTCAACGTTATCTGTACACTTGTGCCCACAGCACAAAGGTAGATAAATGGATACAAAACAAAGTTTGGGTGATTTTAACAGTAAGGACAAAGCACAGAGGCTGTTTTATATACATCTATACTCCTATTCCCTGGAGTCTCACCATCTTCAGATCCTCCAAGAGGTGTCTGTGCATTTGTCCAGTCTGTTATAAAAGTTATCAACAGCAGCTAACCTCTCATTTAGAAAATTAAAATAATTACAATAATCTTTCTCTTCTATTTTACCATCCCCTTGTCTTTCCATAAGATTTTCTCTTAACTGTTTATTTCTAATGAGATGGGAAGAAGTAATTTTGATTTTTTTTTCCTTTTCTTTTTTCCTGTTTCTTTCAACCTCCATGTCTATTTATCATTAGACAAGATCTGTATGTTCAAAAAGACCCTAGTACGAAATTAATCATATTCAGAAATTATTACAGAGCAGTTCTATTTCTGTTCGATTCATGACTGGTTATTTCTGACTTCATCCTTTTAGAGTCATAAATAAGCAATAGCACTTGTTTATGATTGATCTATAACCTAGCAAAACATATCTACTAATGTATTTTTAGGCATCTAGCTAGCAATTAGTCTTAGGAAAAATTCTGAAAGAAGAGAAAGAGTAATACCTTATTTATCATATGAAACATTAATTAGATTTCCCAAAGGCTTCCTGCATAATTCATATCAATATTTGAATCACCTGACCAACAGAGATACTACAAAGCTAATGGTTTTTATGATGTACACTTACTTCCTTGTATGCAGATTAAAGTTTGATGGAATTGATCTCTACTGATTGCAATTTGTTTGAAGGATTTTCTTTTCAAGTAGCTCTTGTGGTGTAAGAAGTTCTCTGGATTTTGTCTTGAAAAGGAAAACACCTTTCCCTCATTTTTCTGATTTGGTGCTGTTTGTTCCTCTGGTATAGAATCCTTCTTATTTGAATGTTCTTGGCTTTCAGTAGCTTCAGGCCTGCATGAAGATTAAAATCCTATTGGCATTTCCATAGTCTTCACACATCTTTGTGACTAGAGTCTCTTCTGCTAAATAATTCTGTCATTTGCTGTAACATTTTGTCCGGACTTCAACTAATGTTTCAACAATATTAATAGACTTGATGCTTCAGTATCTTCCCTCAAATATATCATCTCTATTGACATGGAAATGCCCCTATTCAGAAATGTCTTTAATTCTGGACATGTACATCTAACTGAAGTTTTTTCTTTAATTTTTAGGGATTTATATACTTTTGGCCCCGCATACTTTTCAGATTTAGGTGTTGCAATACATATAAAAGAGACAAGATAAATGGGCTGAAAAATTAATTTCAGAATGTGGAAACTTATATGTGTATATAAAATTATGGGCTATAAAGTAGCTATTACTGAAAAAATATTGTGCATGTTTCTGAAAATGTCACATTCAGTGCTCAGTGGAAGATTAGAAGAAAATCACAGTACAGGACTATTCTTAGGAGACATGAGGAAAAAAAAAACAAACTACACCAAGCATACCAGAAAATATTCATGAGAATTTGCACAAATCAACATTATGTCTCCATACTGGATATTGTCAGCAGTACTAATTATTTCATCTTTCAAATATTTCAGTAGAACTAGAAAAGGTAATGGGTGCAGAACAGGGAAGATTAGAATGGCTTCCATATGTTAAAAGCAAGAGCCTCAGCAAAGCCACAGTTCTGGAAATCCCTAAACCTTATGCCTTTGGAAGACAGGAGAGTAAAGTTGGGTAAGGATTATTTAATAGTGGTCCTGCACTAGTACTCTTGTTAAAAATAATGTCTTGGTCACTGTTTGTTATATCACATACAGCCTAAATCTGACCAATCTGATAAATTATTCTGCAAAGTTGTTTATACAAGAGGTAAATAATTTCTTTCCCCAGACCACTGTATGACTACTCTTATCAATAGCATGCATTTATGCAGAATTTTGCAGAATAATTCTCAGGCAAGGATCTACTGAAATGGTAGTTGTATGAAAATAGGTGCAGTTCAGATATGTAGATTAAAATTTATAAGTAAGCAGAAGTGTTGTAGTGTAACCACATTGTATATAATGTCAGTCAACCTCACCTAGCTGCCCACTGAATTTTGGAATAAGTACAAACAATAGTTTGCAGAACAGAGATATTGCACTGAATATACTCCTGAATCCTTGATGTAAGAAAATGAAATACATAAAAATGCAGAGGGAAAAAAGTGGTTATTTTTAATGCCCACAAGACGGAAATTACTATTTTCTTCCCCCTCCTGTTTCTGACTATTAATAATTTTAAACTTGGAAACTTGAAAACCATCATCTGAAAAAATAGCAATATGTTTTTCATGTATCCTCAGAGATACCCTTAAGTCTTACTAAGTAGCTTAACTTATCTAACTTTTGACAACAGTGGTGGTTTAGACTAACACGATTCCTTCTTTTGTCTTTGCCTTGACATTAACATCTTTCCCTAGCCCATCTGTAGGTCATAAATCAGGAATTCCACTCTCTTTAAACCTATGTGTCCTGAATTCACGCATGTTCCCAGTCCTTAACTCGTGTGTCTGGCATATATAACCAGAAATAATTAGGCAAATGAGCTTATTCGTATGACACAGACGCCTGGTCATGTCAAGATGAGGACAGCAAGAGCCCCTTGGAAAAGCTGATAACAGGGTAGAGGCTGCAGCCTTCCCAGGATATTCCCTCAGGTTTGTGTCCTGCTCTCTTTCCTCATGCCTGGGAAGAACAGTGGTGTAGAGTGGGACAAAAGCCAAGCGGTTTTGGCAGTAGCAGATTATCATGCAATGAAAAGACATCCATATGGCCTTTTATATATTTTAGCTGGAATGTAGCCATGACCTGATAAAATGTGGAATACATGGCACTGGCACATTGCAGCAGCATGCTTCTGTTCTGCTTGCCAAGGTCATGGATGAAAATATTTAAATACCATCAGTTCTAAAACCAGTACTTGAAAAATTCCCTAATTGCCTTTCTCCCGAACACTAGCTCTTCTTTCATCAGAGCTCCTTGCCATCTCCCTTTCAGGCAGTTCCTCAATGATTTTTTTTAAGTTCATATATTAGCTCCCAGTGCTCACTAACATTGTGTACTTTCAGGCTGTTTAATTTCATCTATTATAGATGTTTATACACTGATATTTATTTTTTTCATCCCCAATGATGAGAAAAGCTTCTTTGTGGTATGTTAAGCCACAAGACTGCTATGCTGCTTGAGTATGCATGTCAGGGGATTTAACTAAACTTAATATCACCAGTTGGTAATTGCTGAAAATTTTCACTAGTAAAGCCAAAGAAGGAAGAGGGGAAAGAAAAGCCACTCATCTATTCTTCAAATGAGAGGAAATTCCCAAAATATAGTTAATTATAATTAATGAAATTACCTACTTGCCACAAAGTAGTCAGGATTAGGACATCAAAAGCCCAGTGCTCAGAACACTTGAATAATTTTGTGAGTAAACTTAAATGAATAGAATTTAATCTCTTCCATCCTCCTGCTGACACATGAACTCTGCAGTTTCTAGGGGCACAAAACAAAGCTGGCACAGGAGAGAGAGACAGATTCCCTCTCCACCTCATCAAGTGAAACAAGCCCATGGCATTGGCACATGAAAAAAAAATGCTAGGAGTGACTGAAGTGATCCTGGTAGGCTTGGAGGGATTTGGACAGGGCACATTTGGAGGGAAAGAATCCTTTCAAAATTGATGCAATAGTCTGAATTCATGGTATTTCTTAGTCACTGTCATAGTAGTTATAGGTCTACATATCAGCAATCTGTATTTGTCTGTAGATGAGAATCTGCAGCCCCTGTGCAGCTGATTTTGTAACAAGGACTTGGTACTGTTTATATGAGTACTTTCACGTTTATGCTTTCATTTTGCTTTACAGCTCCAGCATACTAAATACTACTTTTGTGTTTGGTAAACCTTTTACTAAAGATTTTTTGAAAGTCAGTGAAAGTTGAATATAAAAGCTGCAGCTTTATTCTGAATGACTCTATCATTCTCACTCATACTTTATAGAGCAAAATTCCCTTGGAAAAATGTAGATCTTGAACTAGGGCACTAACAAAGGGTGATTTCATCAGGTATTCCCAAAAGGCCTCTAGGTGAAGTTCAGACACGTTTCAAGTAATTACATGGCACAGATATTGTGCTATTGGTTACTCCTGTAGCAAATAAACAGATCACAGACCTTTACATCTATTCTTTCTGTGTGCCTTTCACAAAAAAGTAGTCCTTTGTTGCTGGTTCCTCTCCCTTTTTGCCAGAAGCTTAGACCTTCCAACCCAAGTAATATGTTTTAACCTACTTTAATGCAGCACATGGGAACATAATTCCTATAGCTAGGAGGGAAAAATCTTGTATGGATGGGGATGTTTGGAGTTTTTCTATTCACAGGAAACAGGGTAGAAGTCTTCATGCTTATAAATGAAACTGACTTCTACGTACTTCTGAGGAGAAGGTGCCATACAGGATTTGAAAATATTACCATTTAACACATGTGCAACATAAGAACCAAGATTAACTTTAATTTTTCCATTAGAAAGAGAAGAACAAGTTCAAAACTGGTTATATACATTAAACAATTAATTCATGGAGACTATTTGATGAAGGGAAGACCTTGTAAATGGAAGTCATATGGGAAAGAGATCAGTTTTTATATTAATGTCTTTGTTAAATATCATTCAAATATTTGTCAATCATTTTATAAAGGACTGCACGCCTCAGTCTGAAATTCATGGAATAATGAATGGCTTTATGTAAAACACTAAAAGAAAAAAAAAATGTCTCTTTCTGGTGAACATATGTATAAACACATAGAGATGTAGTTATAAGCAAAACCATGCCAGAATCTTCTCAGCTTTGGCTGGTAACTGTGCAGTTTGTGCTGAAAATAATGCCTTGAAAACTAGGGGATTCTGTGCATAGATGGAATTCTTCAAATTAGAATGCAAGTTATTGGCAAAATCTAAACTGAACATTTTGTAGGAGGAATGTGTAGGAGTCTGGTTGCATCCTGACTTACATAAAGAGTGATCATTTTTTATTAAGAGCTATTTTTTCTAAGGTTTGAGCAGAAAATTAGTTTATGTTCTTCTCCAATTCATACGAAGTGACTTCAAAATCAGAACCTAACTTTTAAAAAATTTACTAATATTTTGTGCAAGAAAGAGAAAAATTATTTTTAAACCAGACATATTTTACATTAAATAATACACTTGAGAAAAAAAAAAAAGGATTCTTACAGAGAAATTTGCTGAAACAAAAATGCAAGTACTTCTCGTGGACATTTTATAAGACCAGATCTATTGCCCAACAGTTTGTCAGTGGCTCTCTAAGCCCCAAAATAAGCGTGATTAAAAAATATATTGCGGTATACTCAATCAAATTTCACTGACTTCAACTTGATATTAAAGTGACAATTTGGAATTCACGGACAAACTTGTCTTAGAGATTATAAAGGATATAATATTCCCAGGGTCCTTCTTAATGAAATTACTCACTCTAGAGAAGAAAAATATATTTTTTCTTATTTCCACAATTATGTGAAATACAGAAATACAGTCAGAAAAAGTTCTTGAGGAAGAATGTATCTTTATGCTGATTCAGCAGTCTAGATAACATGTAATTGTTTTCCTGCCTACCTGGTTCCAGTCTGGAAAGAAGCAGGCAATTTGTAATTATTTTCATTTAATCATGGCTCTTTAATGTAGTTGTTTTTAAAAAGCTGTTAGTTTCAATTTTGTATCCAAAATCAGTGGACGAGACCAAAGGAACCATGCTCTGCAGAGAAGTATGTTGGACACATTTTCTCCTTATGAATGAACTTGATGGGGGTTGCTGATGTCCCAGGTGGGATGCTTCCATGCTGCAGCCAGCAGGGAAGAATCCTGGGAAATTTCTGAACCTTTTAGTGCACAGCACTGAGATAGATGCAGCACCAGCAGATATCCCTGCCTGAAGATGGTAGCTTGCTCTTCACTACCCACTTCAAAGTTAGAGTTTCTAGTTTCTACAGCAGCAAGGGGTCTGCATCCACGATTGGGTGGTTTGAGTGCAGAGATTTTCATCCTGGTTTCAGACATAAAGATTAGCACACAGAGGATAAAGTGCTAGAAATACTGGGCAGCTGCTGAATCCCACAGGCCATGAAAGTTAGCCAGAACAAAAGGCCAAGGAGCTCAATAACCATAAAATGCATGGAGGTAGGGAGGATGGAAAAGCATATTACTGGTGATGCATTTTGTATCTGCAAGAATCAAAAGATATTTTGATTATTTATCACATTTCTGCTGACTGGCTAACAGTGATATATAGGGCTTAAATCCAATAGGATGCTAGCTGAAGCTACAGAAAAAATTCAAGGAGTCTTTTTTTAATTTCATATAACAGTAAAGACTGGGTGTGTTGTACTTAAAAATAATGAAAAAGCAAAAAGCCAGTGACTTTTTTTAAAAATTAAGAGATGATCAATAATCTAGAAAGACGACCTGACTCCATTAGGAGTGGAACAAAAGAACTGGAGGAGGGGAAAGGAAGTGAAAGAAAAAGCCAAAAATCTTAGTCTGAGTTTGGCAAAGAGATTTGGCTCTCATCACAAATAGTCCAGACCAGAATGAATTATATAAAATGTGGGCATCACTCTCAAGCAAAAATAATTATTTAAATAAATAAAGTGAACTATCTCATGCAAATGTACCTAATTTAGGAAGACAGAGGTCTAACAACTGCTAAGGAGAACACTGGAGCAGGAGAAAGCTCAGCTTGTATATAAATTTTGTAAGAAACTTAATGACATCTTTTTACAAGAGTTTGCAAGACTTGTATAAAATGCACAAAATTGTAAATACCCAATAACATCACAATCAAATTCTCTATAAAAACTTGAAAGGAAATAGGTTATTAAATGATTTTAAGCTGCACATTGATGTACAAAAGAGTGTGCTGCCAGAAGTGGTACTTATTAATAATGATGACAAAAACAGGCCTAGGTGTTGCACAGCTAATTCTATAAATCAAATGCACGAAGGACAAAAATCTTGCCAAGAAAAGAAAGTCTAGGAGTAACAGGGAGTATGGCTGTTGCCATTGGTAATACTTTTGCTTCAGCAAATATCCCATAGAGTAATATGCCTTGTAAGAAGTGTACCTAATCTATCTGCTCTGCACAGTGATCTGAGAATGCTGCTCTGGACTGTGAACACTAAATTAAAGCCTTGCCACAAAATAAAAGAAGCTGAAGAAGTTACTTGAGGAAGCAGCAGTTGTCAGGAACAACACCAGGAAGAACAATTTCAGTTATCTACAGATGACTCCAAAGGGAGTATTAGCAAAATCCTCTTTTCAGCAGTGTGAAAACTGCTGATTAAAACTGCAGGCCATTTGTCTGTGTGTGTGGCAAGCAGCAGAAATGAGGCATATTCAATGCAGAGGAACTCTCTAAATACATAGGGCTTTCTAGTCTATATGGGAAGCAAGAATTACCTAAAATGGAATAAATATCTCAAAGTGTTATTGCCAGCAGTGGTCTTGGAGTCTGGCACTCTGGTCCTTCTCTATTTACTGCTCTAGAGAAAATGGAAAGGGCTTGTTTTTATTGGTTTTTCCATCTTTACAGGCTGACAAGGATTCTTAAAATCAATGAGTGCAAAAGCATTCAATATGTAAGTGGTTGCAAACTACTTCATTGGAAGCCTATTTCCATCCCTGAAAATTCTTCCTAGCCTATGGTATGTCATTTATGGTAAATATCATCATTTAAAATATCAGAAAGGATGTAAGACATTTGGAAGGAGCTGGAGTCCATGAGAATATGAGTTACATAATGGAAAAAAGTCCAAATACAATACTAGGTAACTTGTTTAGTAGAAATTTAAAAAGCCCATAATCTTAGTTTCACAGATTTCACATTGCATTAGGAAATCAATCTTTACAGTAAAGCAAATATATATTAATTTAGATTTATTGTTTCACATTTCTGTGTGAAAATATTCCGTTGCCCTAGTCCATATCAATAAATGGGAGAAGGTGGAGCAAAACTTGCTGAACTTACAGAACTTATCACAGCAAAGACCAGTAGTGGTGAAGTGGTTAAGTTCACACCTGTCTTCAGCTACCAAATGCTTTGAAACTCAGAAATGTGGAACATCAGTGAGCTCTGTGTATTATTGGATTTCTTCTCAGAATAGAAATAAACTTTATTTTGTCAGCAAATGACATAATGCAGTTTCAGAATTGTGTATAGGAAATGGAGGAAATCTTAGCCAAGGAAACCATAGTCTAGAATCATGTGGAAGCAGGACACAGAGATAAATTATTATCTGGGTGAGGAACACAACCATTCCAATGAAATAATGCACATATTGCTCTGGGTTCAAAATGCACTGTAGATGGATCTAGGCTGCCAGAATTAAGATGACTGGCACACTTCAGGATATATATCTCTTCTAGCACTAAACCAGAAAATTTTGGAGCAGTGTAGGGGAGAAGTAGACTCAGATTTCAGCATGAAGAGACTGATATCTTGAACAGGTCACTCAAAATACTGACAGGTTTGCACTGAAGGGAAAAATCCCAGAATCAGTTAAATTAAGGCTTTAGAGGCATGCCTCCGTGTACATAAATTACATCCTCAAATTTAGTGTAGGCATAGGATAAATGGATAAATTATATAAAGTCATTAAATGAAAACACCTAGTCCTAGACAATGGAAATAGTAAGAAAAGCCTGAACAAATAAAAGCAGTAGGGTGATGCAAGAAGGGATTAGGGTTTGAATGTAGGCAGGATCACAAAATACAGTGTTTTAAAAGGAAGGGGAAGGCAGAACAAAACGTTTTGAAAAGAAAATACTGGTGCAAACTTCAAAAAGACATGGTCAAATCAGTTTTTTTGCTGTACAAGAGGTTTTTTGGGGGGCTTTTAAAGTGTGGGATTGAAGGAAATAAGTGTAGATAACCACATGAGCTCTTAGTAACTGAACTGTGACCAAGCTGTGTGGTGTGAAAAACTGACTGTGAACTTTCTTTGGACACAATCTCTTCTTTGTCTAAAAGCCTGTGGGTTTCCACAAAAATGAGAAGATTTCTAGTATAAATATATTTTTCTTTTTTCTTTATAAGAATTTCTTCCTTTATCCTAACCCAAAAGACAAGGTGGGTCCAGAACCTTATTCATGTGTAATAATGAATAAAAAAAGAATAAAGTGCCCATCTCAAGCTTTTGCAACGCAGTAAGATGAAGAATTCATAGAGGAATACCATCAAATGAAGCAAGGTCAAAAGTATAAAGCTTTCAGTAATCTCAAAAGAGTCCAAAATTTTATCCACCCTTTCCCCTGGTTGCTTGATGTTTTAATGGTAAAAAATCTATATCTAGTTTCCAGGTGCATATTCTAGGGGGAAAAATTGAACATGCTAGTTTGATCAGAGTAAAAGCTTGTGAAGAGCACAGCTTCTTAGAGAATATACAGAGTATTGCACAGAAAAGCCCACAGATATAAGAAGAAGCAATTGTATGAATCGAGAGCCAGTGAGCTAGTGTATTTTTGGTAATAACTGCAATTATCAATACAGGACAATTCCATTTGAAGCAAAACCTTATGAAGAGATCAGAATCTTATCAGAAATTCTCTTTCAAATCTTATGCATGCGTAAATGCAATGTGTTTCTTTCTCCATCTGAATGGATGCTAATCAGTAAAGCTTTGAAAAACAAAATTTCTGTGAGTAACGTAAAGTTATCCATACTTATTAGACACCCAATTAAGCGAAACTAACTTTTCATCATGTGCCAAAGGTTTAATTTAATTTGCCCAGGATAAGTACTTAACCATACCCATAAAGCTCTGATCTTTATTTTTTAAAAAATTACTTCAGGGTAGTGAACTACAAACCATTAAATACTGGAAACCTGTAGGCAGACTAAAATTCAACATTACTTCTGCTAGATCTGAAGGTATTTACTTGAGGTATTTCTGTAAAAAAAATCATTACATTCCATGCTATACAATTGCTCGTTGAAGTAAACTGTCATCAATAATAAGGTAATTTAACCTTTCACTTGCTTTGTGGAGTGCACTTTGGTTGCATTATGATATTTCAGGAAGAATGATCTCTTAAAGATGATGACTCAGAGGACTTTTTCCAGTAATTTAAAATCAAAGATTACCAAAGATTTTTTTTTTCTTACAAAGGGGGTAGACACTCAGTTTCACTCCCTGAAGGCAAGGGAAGATTTTTTTTTAATGGAATATTTTTCATGGCATCAATTATGGTTTTTTGCAGTTTTAAAATTGATAAATTAAATCAAACTTTGATAAGAAGAAGTCTTGCTAAACTAAAACAGGCATCTTGCCTGCTCTGAGGAGTTTTTTAGTTTCCTTTGAAAACTAAAATCAGGTTAGAAAATCAGAACCAAGCAGCTTCAAATACAGTCACTAATCTTTTCCTACCTAAAAGATAACTTCAAAACGAAATAATTTCTTACGTGATTATAGAGCAATCCTAACTCGTTCCTATTTTTATATATACTTGGAAAGTTTGGCTACTTGATTTTATTTCCTACTATGAAGATATTGTATCAAAAGGAGTTATCACTAGTAGATGTATATCAGCTAAATAATTTTAGAGAAGGGTCCTGCAGCTGATCAACATCCAGGGTTAGATAATTTAAAATAGTTTTGACAAGCTTTTTTTAACTAATAAGTGAACTCAGAAGTGGCTCAGAATTTACATATCTGGAGTTACTGTCATTAAATTATTTACAGTTCCTTTAATAAGGATTTTATGAACAGGTGCTTTAAAATCAAGCTCTTCCTAAGTAATTATTATCATGACATCTGCTGAAGAACTGGATGTAGCACAGGCGATCAAGAAAAGTCTTGTCTCTTCCCACCTTATTTTCTTAGTACAATTCAGTGGGCTTGTTTTGGAGCTGGAAAGGGTAATCAGTGAACCAGGCTGCCCAGGGCAGGGAGGGTGTCACTATTCCTGTGGTATTCCAAAGATCCATAAATGCGGTACATTGGGACACAGTTTTGTGGTGGACTTAGCAGGTTAATGACTGGGACTTGATCTTAAAGGTCTTTTGCAGCCTAAATGATTCTTGTATCCTATGATTTCTTGTATCCAGTGTTTCTATGCTATATACACTGTAATCAGCCTGGGGAGATCACTGGTTTACAACTTTGCACCTTTTGTTGCTGTTGTTGTTGGTTTGTTTTTTTCCAAATACTGGAAAATACTCAGGTCATTAATTACATTTGTAGCCACAGTTAACTTAATTATGTAAGGGCAATAAACCTTCTTTCTTCAGGGTACAAATTAATTACCACAAGGGACATCTGTATTTTATGAATGGCAATGCAAATCTTGAAAGTGCATGTAAAGCTCTTCCTCTTCTTTTCAGACACACTGTTAATCACTAGTTGGACCAGAAACTGACTTTTCCTGTGTGAAAAAACTTCATTACATGTAAATTACATAGAAGCAAGGTCTTTTCTATTGCTGAATAAATGAAACTGTACCATCATCTGTAGAGTTTGAGTCATTTGTTCTAATTCATGAGGGAAGGAGAGCTGATAAACCCAACAAATATAACAACCTAGTGCTGTATAAACCTGCTACCACAATTTAATTGATAATTTATTAACCTTAAATCTCTTATGAATGTGGAAATTCATATTCTCCATACTAAATTCAGAAGAGAAGACACTCTTCTGTCAAACAATCTGAACGTTTGTACCCCTGACAGGACAGCACTGCAAAATCAAACCCATTTACAGAGATCAGACAAGGTGCATACAGTCTTTTCTGGTGTAATTCTTTATCCTGCTTTGCAGAACTTTTCAGAGTTAATGAAGAATTATGAGAAAAAGTGTATTCTGTAAAAAGGTTATTTCTCGCAGATGATTATGAGGAACCAAAAAGTGGCTTATCTCTCCAAAATTATGATGATGATAATGATGATGATGATGATGACCTTTCAGTTGTCTCAGGAGGTTTTCTAAAATGTCTTTCTTCCTCTATATTCTCTTTTGTTCTTAGACATACTCCTTTCACTGAGCCGTATTAAAAAACGTATTACATATCTTCTTTTCTGCTAGTAATACAGTATTTTAGAAGGATGAAAATTAAAACATCATCAAAGAAGTGCATAGCCTATGAAGTGACAGTGATCAGAGCAGGGAAGAATGGTTAAAGAGTAAAAAATGGAACTGAGAATTGAATATGGGATTTTTGTGAAATCACTAAACTTGTCTTTATATAACTTCTTCTCTGCAAAAAAAGGTTCACATTTACTGTTTGTGAGTTTCAGTACATTAGAGTTTATCAGCATTTTGAGACCAATTAAAAGTGTTTTTATTCAAAAAATATGCATTTTTATGAAAGGTCTCCAGAAATAATATCAAGATGCATATTAAATTTGTAATGAAATACAAAATTATATGCCTCTCTGAGATGAGAGAGGAGCCCAGCTCTCAGGAAAAGTAATGGAAATTAATAAATTTGATGGCTGCAAGTTACTCAGCAGGTGACACTATTATAATTATAATTTTCAAAGAAGATACTCAATAAGATTCAGAATTCTTCCTGTTTGAAAAGTAATTGCAGAGATTCCGTGTGTCAAAAGTCATTATATGCCAAAACCTTTAATGCATGTACAGCTTTAAATTGAGTTTTTAACTCTGCTTGCCTTGCCAAGCTTTAGGAAGCTTTAGCAAAGGTTAAATAAGTTCAAAAGGGTGATGAAGCAGAGCCTTAGCTCTAGTCACAGAAGACTCAGGGAGAGATGGGGCCCAAAGCAGATACAGAGCTGCATACCCAGTTCCCTCTTGAATGGGAGCCCAGAGTAATTTTGTCACCCCTGATTAGACCTCAGAAACACACCATGTTCAGTTAAAGCCACAAGGACAAATGTTAACCACACATGGAGAATATCCAAATATCCACCACACACATCCAACCACACGTGCAGAAGTCGAATGCCTCTGCTATTAGTGTCAGAACAAGACACTTGAAAAAAATCACCTGACTGCTTCTTGGAGCATCTGCTCCAGTCAGTCACTGGAATTAATGGGTCCTTTATGTCTAAAAAAGACCTGCTGTTTTAGGTGCATAGGAACATCTATGTCCTCTGAAAAGCTGAGCTGATTCACAAAATGGTACTTATGAAAAGGGCAAAACTAACATCCTTTATATTTATCTTCAGCAGAACTGTTTTTAATGATGAACTTCAGTTTTGACATTCTCTAGGATTGTCAGACCAATTCAGCATTTTCATATTTTCCATCTGAATTACTTATTTTGCTTCTATTAGGAGAAAATTATAAAGTTCTCTCTCAAAAGTCATTGTCATGATTGCTTTCTCACCGTGCAGGCTGAGTGAATTCAGCCACTATTTCTATGTCCTAGCAATTGGGAAACAGAAGCAGGCAAAATGCAGTGCTTTTGTTTTCTTTGATCTTTCATGGAGAATTACTACCATGAGCCTCGTCTTGACCCACTGGGCATTCTAGAAAAGCTTTTTGAGAGATTCAGCAGCCTATGATAACACAGAATTGAGAGGGCAGAGGTCTTCCTTTATCTGAGATCCTTTCAATACTCTTCAATAAAAATACCAGGACAGTTTTTTCTGTTTGTAAAATTCTTAAACCCATGGTCAAGAATTTTGAAAACATTTCAATTCCACAATTCTAACTTCCTCTTTGTTGTCTTGCACTCTGCAGTGAAAATGAACTATGCAATTGATTCCATTTTACTTCTGTAAGTAAAGCTTTGTAAAAGTAAGCTTTGCAAACCTTAGACTTTTGGCGTTTTTTAATATGCATTGTACCCACATGTTAACAGGGTTGTTGTTGACCCATAATTCTTTCTTTATCAAAGGCCAATCAGAATTAAATATCAATGATTTTGAAGGGATAATTTTTAAGCCAATAAGTGTGTATATGAATAAAAACAGGGCTGTGTTAGCTCAATTTTTAATCTAAGAAAAATGACCCATTTTGTCTCTAGGGATAATTAAATCTCACAATATATTTGTTTCAAAATTTAGATGCTATTGGAAATAGTAAGGAGTCACCCAGCAACTATTAGTATGCTTTTACCCATATCCAACAAGCTTATTAGTCTTTCGTAATCTTTTTCCTATCCTGTGCAGGAAACCAAAAACAGGGGTTTTTTTTGACACAGAGGAAGTTTTAAAAAATTTTCAGATGCATCTTGAAGAGATATGTAGTATTACTGACAGACAATGACTGTAAGAATGCTTTTTTATGTTGACCTATCTCCACTTCCTATGATAATTTTCAGAAATAATATTTTTCACCCATTATATATATTATCACCTTATCAAGGAAGCTTGCCCATCATCCAGAAGGAGAAGAGATAAGGAGAAACAGAGGAAAACATGAAGCTGACATAGAGGAATCTACATTGGTTAAAGGATTTCCACAGCAAGGGCAGGAGCAGAGAACAAGATGGGTCTGTGAGTTTGTGGCTCTTCCTCTGTGTCTTCCAATGGCTGAGATGAACAGGAGTGGTGGACAGAGAAACACAAAGCACTGTGAGATCCAGTGATCATCTTAAGAGCTAAAATAAGGGAGGATGGGCTGAGAACAGAAAAGTCATGGATGGTATATAACAGGAAGTCAAAAATCCTAAAGACTGAAGGATTATTAGAATGGAGAACTGCATCAAAAGACAGGTTAAAATAGCACACTCTGAAGACTGCAATTAAATAACAGCTTTATTGGATGGATTTAGATCCAAGACTCATCATTATTTTAAAATAAGAGGGTAAGATAATGTGCAGACCAGAGGATGGACTGATCATTGACTTGAAGGCATCATAGATGAATTCAACTGATTATCAAAAAAGACAACAGCCCATGAAACTAAAGCTTAGCTTAGCTTAGCTTTAGAAGCTTAACTCCAGAAAACTGGTTAATGGCTGGGTACGTTTGATATGAGAACAAAAGGAGGAAAAAGACTTTGAAGCTGCTGCTCAAAAAGAGGGGAAGCTACCAATCCAGAGGTTATATAATAGGGAGAGATTGAGATGCCCAGTGCCTAAATTATCCTCTGTATGAGAAAAACTAAGGTCACGTCTATATCAATGTATGAGACACCAGGAATCCGGGAATGGCAGTGAAGAGGAAGGTAAAAGGTCATGAATATCTCAACTCTTTAGAAACAACAATTAAGAATAATGTTAGAGATGGAGCATGCACTCCAAGAACTGAGAGAGAAGGGTACAAGACAAAATGCAAAAGAGATGAAGAAAAAAGAAGGCAACTGCATGGAGAGGGGATGTGGTGGCAGTAAGCTCAGTTTTGGAAGAGTGTCAGCCCAGGCCTTGAGCAAGAGCCACAGAAAAGTGTGCAGGTGATGTCTGGAATCTGTTAGTATTTGAAAAGGGAAACTGGAATGCAGGGGAGAAAAGAGACTGTGAGCTTTGAAAGCAGCAAGGATCAAAAAGGAAAGAAAAAAACAGAGGAAATTGTGAGAGACTGGTGAGAAGCACAAGTGAACTGCAGAGAATATTTAAATAACCCTCTTGAGTAGTAGTGGAAAAGTGCTATGAAGTTAGCATCTGTGAAAACTTAGCACACTTTTCCTGTCCTCATCCAGGCACCTTATGCTTTGTTCTATGCTGCTGAAGTAATTTTTCTCCTTCCAGTATGACAGTATGCACACTTGCAATTGCTTCTTAATTTTTCTCAGGTTTACCTTCTAGTACAATGCTTAAAGGCATGCATTTACTCAATGTAAAATGTCTTTTAAATCTGGATTTTAAGTCTGCAAAAATCTATAACAGACCATAAACAAAATGAAAACTTAGGTTTCTCATTTTCTGCTTAATTTTTGTTTCCAGAAATCAGATATTTTTAATAGATATATCCTTGGGCACTCAGGGGGAAAATAATCATCATAACAGGTTATCTGGCATTAACTTGCACTTCAGCCAACAAATTTGCCTAAATTTTTTCATGTTACATTTTTCTATATAACACAATATAACATAAGCTTTCAAGTTGTCTCTCAAGATGTGGATTTAAATTAAGAAGTTCTGTTTTCTTTTCATTCTGAACTGTTTCCCCTTTTTTCTTTCTTTATTTTTCTCATGGTGCCCAGCTTGAGCATTTCTGAGCGCGTAAGAAACTGTAATTGACTGTTCTGTACACCACATTCAGATTATCATACTGACATCACTCTGTAAATGGCTAGGGTTAAATAAAATAATTAAGATATGAAGCCACATAAAATACATTTCCTGTTAATTGTGCCCATCTCACCCTGTACAGCATTTTAGCAATGAGTCATTGTAATTAATTGACTGTACAATAAATGTACTAAAAATTGAGCACGGTAATAACACCCTTTGGCTTTGAAAGTATTGGCAGAATGATGTTAGCATAAAAACCAGGTTTTACATCTTCAGCTGTAGATGCTTTAAGACAGTGGATGCCTTTTGGGTGTAACTCTGAAGGACAATAGCACAGAGCACAGGGTTCCAGCTGCCAGCTCAGTGCCTGATGGACTGCCAATAGAGAACAGCAGAATGTTCACGAGCTTTGGCACAGTCTTGATCTGAAGGGACTGCACAAGTTGTTTCTGAAGTTAGTTTATGCCACATTTACCCAGGACATGCTGCTTTCCATAATGCAGACATACCCGTAGTTCTATCTACTGACAAAATATTTTCCTTCCTTATTTAATTTCTAAATAAAGCCAGAGCACTAAAACTCCTTTAGAGTGGTGGCTGGGCTACAATTTATTTATTTTTGTGACCTCAGAGTAATCTGAGACTCTGAATTTCAAAGCTGTTCTTTCCTCTGCTATCTTTGTAATTTGGCCTCTGATACTAATAAATTTTGCCATGTGCAATCACAGTTCCTGAAAATATTCACATTTACAAGGGCTAGTAACGATCTAGCAATCATAATAGCAGAGCCTGTAAAAGACAGGATCTTAAACTCCAGATGCCCAGTGAATAGTTCTGCTCCAACTTTTATAAAAAGTTACACTGACATTTCGGAAGTTTAATTTCATGTTCATTTTAGCTTCAGATGGTTTTCTGTCAATATGGCAGTTCTCCAAAATATCTTATGTAATTTTTGTTATGTCATACATTAATATTTAAGTATTTTACTAAAAAGAATTGCAACTTCTAAGCAGCCTGGAACCTTAGAATTCTGCAGGCAGAAACTGAATGTATTGAGACAGCAATAGAATTGAAGTCCCTTATTTTATACAGTCATTATACACAAAAAACAAGAGTGTTTCAAAACTGACTTACTATTCTAGATCGTATGGTTGTTTAATGCTAGCCTAGGAATCATAGTATGGGTATGTTCCAGTTTCATTTCACATGCACCCCTATACAACTACCAGTCTGTATTTTACATACACTTCTTCATTCCTCTGAATATTCAGTTAAGACTGAGAAAAAAAGGTGCTCTTTTAATTGTGCTTTACCAGTTTTCATACTTTCTCTTAATGTCTCAAACACACGTATTAGCAACACCAACTTTTATATTAAATAAATTATTAAAAATGTCAATCAATAGCCCCAATGTGAACATCGTGATGTTTGGTCACATTGTAATTGTAATTGTCTCATATTGAATAAAGTGTATAAGAAGACTTGAATAGCACATAGTAAGAAGACTGAGAAGTGTGGGTTTTATATTACAAAGTCTGACACAAAACTCAATAAGCAGAATGAATCTTCCTACTGTTTTCAATGAGGTTTAGATGAAGTTTTATTTTGACAGTCTGTTTTGAAGCCGTGATTGTTTATTCTTTATGATGAATGAGAGACATACTAATGAATCATTCTCTTGAATGCCAGTGCTGTATTTAAATAGAGGGCAATTATTACCACCTTAAACTGATTCTTAAACTGATTCTTTCTCCCTCTCTTGCTCAAATATGTAGATTTGCTTTATTCTGCCAGCCATAGGAAATAGAGAGTAAAAACATATTTTCTAGAGTTTTTTCCCTACTTCATGTGCCCTTAAACAATTTTACTCAATCTATGATAATCGTCTTGTACTTCAGACTGTATTTTCTCCACAGAAGATGAAGAAACATGGATTCGTGTTGGGAAAAACCCCAGACTTTCTCATGATCAAGAAAGGTTCCTTCCCATCAAGCACTGTAATCTCGAGGGCATCATCTAGTAACATCTGTAGCCTATTTCTGAAAACTGTTTTGATACACTGACAACACTGCATCCCTCACTACTCATAAACAAGCTGCAGAAGAAGAGCACTCGATTGCCTGGGAAACCTGGGGCTGGCAGCGTGCTCGCCACGCACTCCCTGGCCTTCAGCCTGTGGTGCACAAACACCTGTGTTATCCCCAGTGCTGCCCTACAACGCAGGCACACAGGAGAGCGGCGTGAGTCCCCTCTGGGGTGGCTGGTGACTGCAGGGGCAGCCAGCCTGTCAAGAGCCAGCCCACTGCACAGGCAGCCCTGGGGTGCCTCTGCTAACAGCTGCCTTCAGCAGAGAGCAGGGACAGTGCAGCAGCTCTGAGAACCTTTCTGGGAGGGGAAGGAGCAATGTGGATGCTTCATACCCAGAGAGTGCAAAAATGTGGCTGTGCCAGCACAGAAGGGATGTGTGGTGGCGGCTGCAGACCCTGAAATTTCCAGACTGTGAGACAGTGTGTGGAACCGGAGCAGATCTAGGTGTGAGGTCTGCAGGAAAGATCCAGGCAGGGGGAATTCATGGCTTGCAAGGGCATTCTATGTGTGAGTGAGTGAGTGAGTGAGTGAGTGAGTGAGTGAGTGAGTGAGCAGCACGTGAAGGTAGAGAGATTTAGCATGGAGGAAATGAGTTGTAAGTAAAAAGAAAATGAAAGAGGATCCACAGTATAGGCCATCGAATATAAATCAGTGAGTGTGACAGCACAGCTGGGCACATCCTCCCTGTGGCCCTGCTGAGTACCAGCTGCAAGGAAGGCCATCTGGAGCACTGATTTATGCTGTGATTCACCAACATCAACGACAAAAACAGCTGGCTGCCTCTGAGCTCTGGGTGACGCTTTGGTAATGAAATCTAGTGGTCCTCTTTCAGTCAAAGGTGCTTTCACATGTATCTTTATGAAAGTTGCAGTTGAAGTTACACTGCTCAGTTAAATTTCTATCACATTTCTCATTTGAATGTGGGTAATTTCCTTTTTAATGCTGTCATGTCTCTTTGAGAGACTGGTGTGCCTGCACATTAAAGTGAGGGTACAGCATCAGGACCTAAACAGTATCCTGTTATAATAACCAAAGCTAATCAATATTTGCACAATTTTGGAAGGTTTTATGGCTACACTTTCTAGAGATCTTGCTTTAGGAAAACACCATGCAGCAGAGCCTGCATTTTTCAGAAGAAAAACAACATTTATAAGCTTCTTGTGGGGGTGATTTAGCTATATCCAAAGAATGTATAGAAAAGCTATTGGAAGCAGAGATAGTTTAGCTGTCTTTTTGGTGTCAAAAATTTAACAATGCCTCATGGGATCCTTTCCAACTTGTCTCTAAGTGAAACTAGCAACTCAATTTTGTTCTCGTTGAAGTCAGTGAGGAAAGGAACATTGACTAAATTTGTTAGCATGCAAGAGGCAGGTCTCAGGATAGTCCAGAAAGTCTGTCCTTCCAGTTTGTTGTCTTCTGACATCTTCCCTCAGAGTCTCTTGGCAACAGTGGCACTTCTGACAAACAAAAGCCACACAGACACTGCTGTATCCCATCAGAATGACAATGACTTCCCATTCCAGTACATATGCAAACAGTTGTTTAAATATGTGAGACACTACACTTGAGATGAAAAAAATACATTGCTGAGAAATATATGAGAGGATTTTGGAACATGCAGCAAAGCAAAATTTGTGCATGTGGAATGGACAAGCACAGTTTTTCAAATGCCTTGTTGGTGACCTCAATTCAAAGTTTTTTCAGGTAAATACCTTTGACAAGTGGACAAGGACAAGTGTCTCCTACACAGCACAAACCCTAATTTGCAGAATTAAATTCTTATGACTTCAAGCAGTTACAACTCTTCAAAAAATTACATTTAAAGTAAAACACTGCTCTTAGCTGGTGCATTAGCACCTACAGCAACAAAGATATTCAGACCTTTGCATTTTCTTCACAAGGCTTTTAAATGTTCTTTTGAGAATATTCATAGTTAGCCCAATATAAATACATGTCTATTGGGGGTTGAATTGTTCCCTTTTCTTTCTGTGGAATTTTTCCCATTGTTATGCTAAGTATTTGTAGCTACACCCTAGCTAGTGACAGTTTCTCTCACAGGGGGGTAGGGGATAGGGAGAGGCTGGAAAAGGAGAGGTGGGGCCTGGGCTCTTGCTCTTGCTCTCTGCTCTCTCCTGGAGTAGGAGGAAGACGGCCACGGCTCCTACCCAGCGTCCTCCCCGCCATCCCAATGCCAGTACGAGCTGGAGTCAAAGGCAGCAAAGTGTTACGCCACCACTGACATCTCCAATGCATTTTTCTCCATTCCTCTGGCAGCAGAGTGCAGGCCTCAGTTTGCTTTCACCTGGAGGGGTGTGCAGTACAACTGGAACCGACTGCCCCAGGGGTGGAAACACAGCCCCACCATCTGTCATGGACTGATCCAGGCTGCACTGGGGAAGGGTGGAGCTCCAGAACATCTGCAGTACATTGATGACATCATTGTGTGGGGAGACACAGCAATGGAGGTATTTCAGAAAGGAGAAAAGATCATTGAGATTCTGCTGGGAGCTGGCTTTGCCATTAAAAAGAGCAAAGTCAAAGGGCCTGCCCAAGAGATCCAGTTCCTGGGAGTAAAGTGGCAAAACGGACGGCGCCAGATCCCCAGTGAGGTCATCAGTAAGATCACTGCAATGTCTCCACCAACCAGCAAGAAGGAAACACAAGCCTTCCTAGGTGCCATAGGCTTTTGGAGGATGCACATTCCTGAGTACAGCCAGATTGTGAGCCCTCTCTACCTGGTCACCCGCAAGAAGAACGATTTCCACTGGGGCCCTGAGCAGCAGCAAGCCTTTGCCCAGATCAAGCAGGAGATTGCTCATGCAGTAGCCCTTGGCCCAGTCAGGACAGGACCAGATGTGAAGAACGTGCTCTACTCTGCAGCTGGGAACCATGGTCTGTCCTGGAGCCTTTGGCAGAAGGTGCCTGGTGAGACGCGAGGCCGACCACTGGGATTCTGGAGTCAAAGCTACAGAGGGTGTGAATCCAGCTACACTTCCACAGAGAAGGAAATCCTGGCTGCCTATGAAGGAGTTCAAGCTGCCTCAGAGGTGGTTGGCACGGAAACACAACTCCTTCTGGCACCCCGACTGCCAGTGCTGGGGTGGATGTTTAAAGGAAGGGTTCCCTCAACCCACCATGCCACTGACACCACATGGAGCAAATGGATTGCCCTCATCACACAACGTGCCCGTATTGGAAACCCGAATCGCCCTGGGATTTTGGAGATAATTACCAACTGGCCGGAAGGGGAAGACTTTGGTCTTGCCAACGAAGAGGAACAGGAACAGGTGACCCGGGCCGAAGAAGCCCCACCATATAACCAACTGCCAGCAGATGAAACATGCTATGCTCTTTTCACTGATGGTTCCTGCCGCATCGTGGGGATGAACCGGAAGTGGAAAGCAGCCGTATGGAGCCCCACATGACAGGTTGCACAAGCTACCGAAGGAGAAGGTGGATCGAGTCAACTTGCTGAACTCAAAGCTGTTCAGCTGGCCCTGGACATTGCTGAAAGAGAGAAGTGGCCAAAGCTCTGCCTTTACACTGATTCATGGATGGTAGCCAATGCTCTGTGGGGATGGCTGGAAAGATGGAAAAAGGCTAACTGGCAATGTAGGGGAAAACCAATCTGGGCTGCCAATGAATGGAAAGACATTGCCACCCGGATAGAGAAGCTGCTTGTGAAAGTCCATCACGTAGATGCCCATGTCCCCAAGAGTCGGGCTAATGAGGAACACCGACACAATGAGCAGGTAGATCAGGCTGCACAGATAGAGGTGTCGCAGATAGATTTAGACTGGCAGCACAAGGGAGAGTTGTTCCTGGCTCAATGGGCCCATGATGCCTCAGGTCATCAGGGCAGAGATGCCACCTATAAGTGGGCACGAGACCGAGGGGTGGATCTAACCATGGACAGTATTTCTCAAGTTATCCATGACTGTGAGACGTGCGCTGCCATCAAGCAGGCCAAGCAGGTGAAGCCCCTCTGGTATGGGGGGCGATGGTCCAAATATAAGTATGGAGAGGCCTGGCAGATTGACTACATCACACTGCCTCAAACTCTCCAGGGCAAGCGCTATGTACTGACCATGGTGGAAGCCACCACTGGATGGTTGGAGACCTACCCTGTGCCTCATGCCACTGCTCGGAACACCATCCTGGGCCTGGAAAAACAAGTTCTTTGGAGGCATGGTACCCCTGAGAGAATTGAGTCAGACAGTGGGACTCATTTCAAGAACAGCCTTATAAACACCTGGGCTAGAGAACACGGCATTGAGTGGGTGTACCATATCCCCTACCATGCACCAGCTGCAGGGAAAGTTGAACGGTGCAATGGCTGCTTAAAACCACCTTGAAGGCACTGTGTGGGGGAACTTTCAAGAAGTGGGAGATTAATCTACCAAAGGCCACCTGGTTAGTGAACACCCGAGGTTCCACTAACCGAGCAGGCCCTGCCCAATCTGAGCCCTTGGGAATATCAGATGGAGATAAGGTTCCAGTGGTACACATGAGAGGTATGCAAGGAAAAACTGTTTGGGTAAATCCTGCCTCCAGCAAAGACAATCCCATCCATGGAGTTGTATTCACTCAAGGACCAGGTTGCACCTGGTGGGTGATGCAAAAGGATGGAGAGACCCGATGCATACCCCAAGGAGACCTTGTTTTAGGGTGAAATACCTACAGTACTGTGCCTATATCTGTAACTGCATGTATGTACGTAATGCAACAGTTTAATTTGATATAGCATATTAGTATGCGAAAAATTCAGGGGTGGATAATGTTGGGGGTTGAATTGTTCCCTTTCTTTCTGTGGAATTTTTCCCATTGTTATGCTAAGTATTTGTGGCTACACCTTAGTAACAACAGTTTTCTCTTGCAGAGGGATGGGAATAGGGGGCACCGGAAGAGGAAAGGTGGGACAGGGGCCTGGGCTCTCTCTCTCACTCGCTCGCTCGCTCGTGGAGTCAGAGGAAGACAGCCAGGGTTCCTATCTACTGTCCTTCTGCCATCCCAACACCAGGAGCCACATTCCCTGCTGTCAGACATCGCTCTGCTGCCTTCCCACTTCATCCTGCTACCTCCGGACTCTCTGCCGAGCCCCACGACCGACCCCGTGAGGGGGGAGTCTCTCCTCCATCCCTCTCAGCCCTGGGCCGCCGCCATCACTCCAGCCCTCTGCGACTGCGCGGGCCCTGCCCTGCCCCCAGCACCGGGAACTGAGCGCAGGGAGAGGGAGCCTGTGGCCAAAAGGGACTGGAACTGAGTACACTGCTCTGTTCTGGTGTCAGTTTTTATAGCTGTTGTTATTTATTTTGTTTGCCTTTTTAGATATATCAGTAAAGAACTGTTATTCCTATCCTCATATCTTCTTCCTGAAAGCCTCTGATTTGAAACTATAATAATTAGAAGGGAGGGGGTTGCACTCTGCATCTCAAAAAAAGGGGTTCTTGCCTTTCCTTAGAAAATACCTGTCTTTCAAACTAAGACAATGTCAAAACAGTGAAGTGCCCCATACTATAGCTCTATGAGAGGTATGAAGGAATAATCTAGAACTCGTAATAGATTTTTCAATTTAAGTTATTTTCATTCTAAACCACTGACAGTAATGGAAAGAGGAAAGATTAATATAAAATAGATATACTTGGCTCTATCTCTAGTGCAGAGCAGAATGGCATTGAAGGACTACTGAAGTCCCTGTTAACACACTCTTGATTGATCTGACAATTACAGAGGACCTTGTGGTACATGAAATAACAAAATGGCCTCCAGAAGAAGGGCCAGGTCTAAAATGTGTAATGCCAGCATTGCACTGTCCACAGTGGAATCACTTTCCTACTTACTTCTTACAGTTTTCCTTCAAATTTCTCTGCCCTACCAATAAAAAATAGGAAATTCTAGGCTTGATGGCAGTTCAGCATGCTGATTGCAGAGATTCTCCTTTTGTTACTGGCTGTTTTGCACCAGACTCAGGTTACAGCAAGGCATATGGCTCAGCTGAAATGCACTGTGCTGGACAGGCGTTGCCAGGGTGCATTGGCAACTTTTTGGGATACTCCCAGAAAAGGGCTCATTTGCCACCTTAACATCCAAGGTAGAAGGCAAGCATGAAGAAAGATGTCCTTACACCTATGACTGCACTACAGGCCTCCTCAAAGGCCTATCCTAAAGGGTGCTGCTGGATATCAGCTGCTCATTCCTTTTCCCAGGAGGCAGCAATGACTGATATAATTTTGTAAGTGAGAAAGAATTAGATGGCAACACTGAAAGAAATTTTTTCTAACTGCAATGTGCACAGCTTATTCACTAGCACAGCAAATCCTTTGTGGATTCTGTGCCAGCTTCTTCAGTTCAAGTCTACTGTACATTCACTTGATTTAAAAAGATTGGTTTTGGTCGTACTTTAAAATTGTGGTACTTATGCATGACTTGCGTATGAATGAGGTGAATGAATTCATTACTGAGAAGCCAGATTAAGTTCTGCAGCTGTTCAGCCTGGGGACCTTGTTCAAAGCATGGCCAGAGTGACTGAAAAATCCTTTACTGAATGAGACAGTTTTAGGCTCAAGTGTAACATAGCTAGTAGCATTAGAAATTTTAGATTGGAAAAGAAATTAAAATTACTTGCTTACACACATTACCTGCAGAATAAATATTTTTTTAGAGGGCTACTCTGCAGGTAAGTAATGTATGAGTTGTCCCCACAGCTGCCTGATCTTGAGGGTGTTAATTTGTGTCTTGAGTGCAGCTGTGATGTTCACAGCTAGTATTCACAACCAAGATGTCAAAAGAGCTTTACAAATTGTGGATCAAATACAGGATGTTTGCTATGGCAGAGAACAAAGTGAGAAGGAAAATAATATCTCCTTTCTTCATGTTTGACTTTTTACCTAGTGTTCTCTCACAGACAACCTTTTGGGTATGCTCAGAAATTCTGGGGGAATGTTTCTACTCTTTAGTAGTTAAAATGCATACTGTATAATACTGTGGTTGCAATCTTAGTGGTAGATACTTTCCTTACCTTGTTTGAGCGTGTTTCTGACTGCCTGCTTATGGCAGTGTTGTATTACTTCATAGGACAAGACCAAGCAGTCATTTCAAGTCTATCCCTTCCAGCTTTCAGAGTTCATTGAACTGTCATGTTATACATGCAACCTGTAATGGCAGAAATGACTGAAGAATACAGATTATAAAATATGACCTTCTTGGTAGTTTTGTATTAGTGTTAATGGATTTCTGTTTTAAATACAGCTGACATAATGAAAAGTATAGATATGCCTGTTGTCAAAAGGGCTTAACAAAGGAAAATATTGATAGTATGACGGATCAAGAAATGAAATTGTGTGACCAGAAGCTCACAGGACTAAAACCCTGTGATGAGTCTGAAAATAATTGTCTACACAGCATAAATTCTTTTGTATGAATTGAGGGAAATTTGAAATTCCATTTAAAGGATATCTGAGCTGTGGGGAGAAGAAGTAACAAAGAAAAAAATAGAGAAAAGAGACTCAAACAGACAAAAGAAGTAGAGCAATGAGGCAGTTCCTCTGTAACAGAGACCACAGCAGAAAAGCACTATACAACTCTTGTTGGTATAAATAGTGTTATCAATGAAGAGTACTTTGGATTTGCTAGTTATTTTTCAAAAAGTAAGACAGCATCAAAGACTGACTTCCATCCATTGAAGAGTGACTATTTATGCTTGGAGGCATTTCTCACCTGTCCATCAGAATATATCCTTGTAGTATGGCCTATCTGCAACTGTAAAATATCTTTAAAATTTTAGCTAATTTATTAAATACCTAAGTATTCTCATATGTCTTACATACTGCCTTGCATTTTTATGTTGGTTCACTGAATATAGGAGCACATGACAGTGGTGTTTCTCTTGATCATAGTGTGATTTTAGTATAATGCATTCAAATCAACCTCATTGAAACTTTAACTGAAACAAGCAGTCAGAGACTGAACCAAAGGTGGCAAGTACGGCAGTGAGACTTTCAGGTTGTTTGATGGTTACTGCTTCTGTGCTTCCACACAGCAAAATAAACATAAGATATTTTCCTTTGATTTCCAGTGAACTGCTAGAACTTTCATCTCTACTTGGCTTACCAATGATAATAATAGTAATAATAATAATAACAATAATAGTAACAATAATAATAACAATAATAGTAACAATAATAATCACCAACAAAACAAAACAGAGAGCATCAACCTCACCTTTGCAGCCATCCACTCTCTACAGACTGCTGCTTTGTTAGGGGCCCTACAAGTTCTCTGCATCTGTGGTTTCTGGGGTCGGTAGAAACTTCTTGTAGGTTCTCTTAGAATATTCCTTGGACTTGGTGAAAGGTAACAGAAACCATGATGCTTCATGTAAAAACCATTAAGGCTCAACAGGCATTTTCAAGTAACTCATTTTCTTGGGGAATTATTAACTTCTGGAGTTACTGATATGTGTTGCCTGGTATCTTTATTCTCAAGTAACTTGAAGAATTTTAGTTTTAATCCACAACAATACACAATGAATGTTCAGCATGAGAGAAGAAGAATCAGAATTATAAACACCTATGTAAATTAATTCAATGTACAATTGTGTGCTGGGCCAACTATAGTAAATGGTAATTTTTCTAAATTTGATTTCATATTTGCTAGAATGTTCCTGTAGTCTAAGCCATAATATGGTTAAAACTGTTTCTCAAACCTATTAGCTGCAGACTTTGAATTGTTTCTATAATTTAACGTCACACACAGACCATAGTAACAGGTCTGCAATGGAGTGCCAGATGATTCCTGCATGCAGTCTAGTGTTTTAGGGCATGATCACATCAAGAGCTAGAGATCTACTCCGGACCTTTTCACCCTGGGAATGTGTGTGTGTGTGTGTGTGTGTGTGTGTGTACACATGATTTCTAGTTGAATTGCAGAAGACAACATTTCCAAAGGAAATCATACAAGTGAACACTGTAAAATCATAACTTCCTTTCTTTACACCTTTTTTAGAGCCAAGAAAACACTTTTTTGCCTGTTTCTTCATTCACAGAAGTAATTAAGAGCGTGCTTAAACCCTAAAAAAGTACATTTGCAGTGACAGGCAGAGAAGCAAACAGCAGTGCTCCTAATTTTACATGACTCCAAACACTTACCCGGATCAGAGTTGCAGAGTCACGTTGCTGATTGTTCTGTCATTCTAGCCTGAGGTATACACATATCTCCAATGGTGGATGTGAAGAAATGTAAATTGATTCATGTTTCTGGCATGCTCATTTCTTGTCCCTCTAGGACTAATCTTGAGTTTGCACTAAAATCTGAAGAAAAGTCAAGGGTCTAATCTTTGTTTCTAAAATGAACAGTAATGCAGTAATGCATACATTTTCTGGTTTAGGATTTTACTCTTTTTTTTTTAATCTATCAAGAGTGTTCTGAAATACTCTTTCTTAGTATTTCTCATAATCCTGTTACTCCAACCCCATCCCCCTCAAGTGATTAGCCCTATGCAATTCTTGATGAGTTAGCAATAACTTCAAGAGAGTTTGGAATTCTGTGGGCAGTTTCATAGCAACAAAAGACTCCTGTCATTTATCTTAGTTTTTGGACTCTCTCTGATCCCCCATTTTTATGAGAGTATTTCTGAACCTTGCTTCAGAAGCACACAACAGCAAATTATGAAGAGATCATCAGTAAAAATATTGACCCTAGGTTGACTTCTAACATTTCTGACGAGTCCACTAAACCACATCCTCAAGTGATAATTTTTGTTTTTGTTAACCTCCCTACAGGCAAACCTGCATCCCTTTATTCTTGTACAAATTCCCACCTTTTTCTCTTGAAACATTTACTTCCTACATGTCATTGTGTCAAATTCCACTGCATTCCAAAGATAAGAAATGTGGAGCATTTTCCTTGCCCAGAGTGCTGATAATTTTTTTCTGTGAAAAACG
Source organism: Sturnus vulgaris (assembly GCF_052056855.1). Taxonomy (NCBI): domain Eukaryota; kingdom Metazoa; phylum Chordata; class Aves; order Passeriformes; family Sturnidae; genus Sturnus; species Sturnus vulgaris. The sequence goes on along the minus strand of NC_142283.1, from coordinate 13,163,585 downwards.
CTTGACACAACCTGCCATTCTCACACTGTTGCATGTTTAGTCCATTTTCAACTTACCCACATTATTTTTTCCAGTAAAGACTAATTGAAGCTCTATCTGTTAGAGAGTCTTAACTCTTGCTCAAATGAGATGTTTTCCCAACTCATTTCTCCTTGTAATCTTTATTTTCTGAACCTATGTTAATATTCTGTTGCACCATATTCTGGTTGCCAGATTGATGGTACCTTTCTCTGGATGAAAGATCCATTTTACATTCTTGCTGCTTGATATGTTTTTTCATTTTCCTTCAGAATTCTGGAATAAAAAAAATATCCTTTTTCCTAGTAGAAAAACCCCCAACCCAAAACCCTAAATAATTCATTTGTGCTTTTGCTTATGCATTAAAACTTATATTTGTCTTAAACTCAGGCAAAATACTGATTTTTTTGAGTCATATCTACTCTACCCCCTTATGTTTTTCTTGAAATTTCCTATGAATAGAGCTTTAAACTTTTTACTAGTAGGAGCAAACTCAGAAATAGTATCATCATTTTTTGTCTGACTTCCATTTTTTCTAGTATCAGTTTCAGGCAGCCACACTATACATGCTGCTCTGAAGCCACTGACCCTGCAAATCTTCAAAGCTAATAAACTTTACAGTTGCCCTTGCATTCTCTTTTCTCTCCCTCTTGTTTTTCTCCTTTTTCATTATAGTAGGGAAATGAGTGGAGGAATCCATTTTAAATTTCTTTTGACAAATTTAGCTTAACTTGGCTATCTGTGTAGTCTTCTTCCTTTAGTTGAACAAAATTTTCAGTATCTTTTGATATAATTTAAAATAAAAACCAGGACCTTAGTGCCATTGTTCTCTGTGGTAGTAAATCCCTTTGAAAATAAATCTCAAGGAAAATACACTTACTGATACAAGTTGAATATTGTTATACAAATTTGGGGAAGAAACTATACACAGTAACAAGGAGAAGTGGAATGGCCATGCATTCCATCTTCCCAGATGATCCCAACCACACCCAGGAACTGCAGCTCCCCTTTGCCAAGAGCTATGTTGCTATCTTGAGAATTAGCTTTGGGGATTGCTGCTGCAGTAAGCATCAGTAAGAGTTATTCAGCACCCTGGAAGCTGTGCTTTTAGGAAAGTATGAATTTAAGGTCGATGAATATGGAAAAGCCACAAGCTGTTCAGCACTTTTGCTGCAGATCAGTGCTGCCCACTTTTCCAGACAGACTGGCAGATTAATCATCAGTTTGTAACAGAGGAATGCTATTCCACAGTATTGAATTCCACCCTGGAAAAACAGCCTGGCTCAAGAGAGCACACTACAACTACTTCTAGCTCCTGCTGTCTCTGTACATCAGTCAGATGTAACTTCTCTGATCCCTAGCATCAGGAACTTCTTTATAACTGCAATAATGATGGAAGCTGTATTGTATAATGAGTTATGGAATGTAAGTAATGCCTCTAGTAAACAATGTCAAATTGTTGGCAGTCCTTTGTTTGAAAGATGGGATTTCCTGATTGGCCAGAAGCTTGCAGAATTATTAATGTTTCATAGTCTAAATGAAAGGATTTACTGCTTAGGATTCTACCAGGGAACGTTCTGGGTGATGTACTAGTTAATACTTTCATTTTGATAAAGATGATGGAAGTGAAAGTACAGCTATTATATTTGTAAGCAGTGCCAAGTGAGGAGGTGCAGCAAGAACCTTGAAGAATTCAAAATTATCTCATCACAATGAAGCCACGTCCCTCCTCAATGTCAAAAGCCTCATGATACATGAACACTCATTAACCACCAGTAAAATGGACACTTATGTTACAGTGACTATCTTTCTATAGTTTTTAAATGAAAATTGCCCATGTGTAAAGTTCAAGCCATGGAGGGTTTTAAGGAACTGTTTTTGATGCAGGGGAACTCAACACTCATCATATAAAAGCTTTTACAAATATCTCCTTTTAGGAAAAGAAGGAGTAATTTAGAAGTTCTTTAGCCTTTAGTTACACAAGGATGTGCTAACGGGATCTGTAACATGGATTAAGTTGGATCTGTCTTGTGGCTCTGTGAGATGTTTTATGGAAAATTCCAAAGAGAGAAATGTTGACTGGGTTATATCTACGGGAATATTTCAGCGCTCTGCACTCCCCAGATAGAAATTAAAGCAGTAATAGGATAAGACACCTCCAAGTTCCTAAAGGTAATTGAAATCTGATCTACTCTCAGTGAATACTGCAGGATCTAGTTGGGGTTTAATGGTATGAAAGATTGTGCTTTCTCAGAAATAAAGAATAAAGAATAACATTTTACCACAAACTCAGATTTCCTGGTTAGTTTTTTTCCCAGTCTTAAATAAGAAAACTCTCAACATTTAAATCAGCCAGAATGACAGAGTGTCAGGATGTGTCAGGCTTGCCTGCAAATGGTCATTTCTTTTGTTATTTTGATTTACATTAAAAACTGCTTCATTAATTACTTCATACCCCTCAGGTTATTGGAAAGTCAATTTTAACTGCTTCTAGCCACAGAATGTGCTTTAAAATACCCACAAGAACCCTGTCCAAGAGCAATGGTTCTGGCATTGTGTTCTGGATGTGTAGGTTTTCTGCCAGAAGAGAGCATATCTTCAGTAGATTATGGTGGTTTGTTTTCAGATCTTTGCTGGGAAGGGCCGTAGATCTGCTACACTCAGATTCTTCACAGCTACTCGCATGTGATAAGGAACAATCCCTGTGTGAACACTTGAGCCAGAAAGAGAAGTAGACAGAAGGCAGGAATGGGGGCCATGGGCTAGAGGGTGATGGGGGGATTGCAGCACCAAGTTGGGCTACCTGAACACCAGTGGAGTTGAGGTACTGGCTTATCTGACAAACAAAGTTAACCGGGCTCTTAGTGTACAAAGATCTCATGAAAATAAATAAATCCACTCACTCTGAAATTTAGGTATTTAGTGCTGATTGCTCTAAAGGAGCCCAAAGGGAAATTAGAAATTCTGTCTTCAGAGCAGGGCTTGAATAATGTTATAAGTACATGAAAACAATGAGGGGAAAAAAATTAAATCGTTGCTTTTGAAATAAGTACCATCTATTCTGTGCTGTGAATAAATCAGGAATCCCTGTGAAAGGATAGTATATGATCATGTGTTTAAACTCTTTCTTACTTTATATTCCTTGTAGCACTGCATCAAGACTGTGCAGGAATTTATAATCTAAAATGCTTTCCTCTTTCATATCTTTAATTCTGAGCACAGCTGTGAAGTATCAGGTCCCTACATGATGGGCAAATGAGAAGCCATGGGTGTTGCCCTCACAGCCACTCTGTCTCCAGCGTGGCCCTTTCCACAGCACTGAATACTGTGCCAAAAACCAGTAAGTTTTAAGAGGAAAGAAAGCACTGCCAACAGTATTCAAGGAAAATGAAGACAACATGATGCTAAAAAATACTCAGGGAGGTATGAAAACAAGACACTACACATTTTGAACCAGTCAAGATTTCTGTATTTCATGTTGCAGAGTACAGTTGGCTTTTTAAATCCCAGCTGCCAACTAAGAACCACCCAGCTGCTTACTCACACCTGCCACCAGAGGGATGAGGGAGAAAATTAGGGAAAAAAAGGCAAATGTCATGAGTTGAGATGCAGAGAGCTTAACAGGTAAAGCAAAAGCCACACATCCAAGTAAAGCAAAAAACGGACTTCTTTCACCCCTTCCCATGGGCAGGCAGGCAGGTGTTCAGCCATCCTGAGGAAATCTGGGCTCCATCACACTTAACTGGCACTTGAGAAGACAGTTGTCACTTTGTATATTTTCCTCTTCCTTCTTCCTCAGCTTTAAATACTCATGCCATATGGTATAAGGTATCCCTTTAGTCCATTGAGGTTAGCTTTCCTGTCTAAATCCTGTCAAAATCCTTTAGTGCTCCCTCTTAAATCCTTGTGCACCTCCAACCTGTTCACTGTTGGGGTGGGGTGAGAGGCAGGAAAGCCTTTGCCTTAGTGCAAGCTTTGTGCAACAGCAGCTGAAACAGCCCAGTTCTATCAACCCTTTTTCCAGCACATATCCAGAACACAGCCCCATGCTAGCAACTGTGAGGAGAATTAACTCTATTCCAGCCAAAACCAGCACAGTATTTTATTGCATCTCAGTAATAACATAAAGTGAGATGAATATTACAGCACTGTTATCATTTAATAGATCAACTGCACAAATGTCATTGCTTATACACATTTACTGAAACAAATATACCTTGAAATGAACAAATTAATCAACAGGTCACCCCTACCTCTGCCTTTCAGAGGAAGCTAAATCAGCTCCTTACATGCAGCTGCAAGAATAGAGTACCAAGCAGGGAGTTTAGTATGCAAGCAGCTGCTGTTCTGCTTCTGCCTAAGTGAGAAAACATGACGATTTCAACAAGCTGTTAGTAACTCTGTGTATGTGCTGTGTAATGTATTATGCAAATTCACTCCTTTAAACATTAATTTGAGGTCAGTATGGAAAAATGCCAATATTCTTATAGTTAGATGAGAAACTGCACTTTGATAAGGTTAGCTACTAATTGTGTTAATTTATTATTGCAACCCATACTAAACCATTTGATCTTGTCATTACAAATACCAATTTTCTTACACTTTAATCACTTCAGTCTTTATTAAAATTTGTGCCAGCCTGCTCAGTCAATAATTGAACAAACAAAAGCCTGCACTCAAGTTAACGGCGCAGTTTTCTTCCCTGTGTAACTGCTACCAAATAGTGGCCAGCTGGGCTTTTTGTGGGGCTGAATGCCCAGAGTTTTCAGGAATGACAGAGCAAAACAATGCTGCATAGGCTGAGGCCAAGCACTGTTACAAAGACTTAGACTTGAATGGCACACTACATACACGTATTTTGAAAACAGGAAGCCTGATTATCTCTGCTGAGATCTGATTGTGGCTAAACTGGAAGCTAAGGTGAGGTGCTTGTCCAGAACAGATATAAGCCTGTGGTTTGGCTGTTCACAGCGGAATGATGGGTGTTGAAAGATTGAAGTCAGAGGGTGTACAGATCACAGTGCATGTCAGTTAGCTTTCACAGTTATGCAGCATTGCATGTGAACTAATTTTGTGTGGAGGGCCTGCTTAGTTTGCAATCAAGTTAACTAATTAGGAAATACACTGCCAGTATGCTAGAAGACTAAAACCAGCATGAAAAAGAAATGTGCACTTTTCAAAATGTTTTTTGGTAGCTGCAGCTCAGTAGCAGTGCTAGACTGTACAATATTGTCACTTGACTGATAACATTTTTGCTATTTGCAGTAGGGTTGGGTTTTTTTGCTATACTGCCTCTTGCAGATCAATTAAGACATGAATCTAATTCACCAATCTCATCTTTGTTAAGGAAACATTTCCTGGTTTGTGGGGAGGCAGACTAGAGGATCTTGTAGGAACACCAAAGGAAAAAATAGGAACGCTATAGGAATATGGAGCCATTTTCAAGTTTTAGGAGAGATATGTCATAAATGAAGGAAGCAAATGCCAGTATTCTTAGGCTGTGTTTATCCTGCTGTGCAAAGGTTTGAGGGCTCAGGGAGTGATGGTGACTTAATGGCTGTTGAGGAAGAAAGAGGGATAAGGTTTCATCTCATACAAATCTTTTGTCAGCAAGCTTTTGCATGTGATATGGTCAGTCATAAACACTAGTCATTTACCACTGAAAAAAACCCATCCATGCAGAGTCTGCTTCTCCACAGAATGACAGAATTATCAAAGCACAGGGTGCCACCATCTAAATTATAAGAGCCTGACTGAGAGTTGTGCAGTCAGAAGAGTTAATTTTTAATGAAAATCCTCCACAAAGGTCCTGACTCCAGTCTGTGTGCAGTTTATGGCAGAATAAATGCTGAACACTTCCAGTTCTGAACACTCAGGAACTGTATTCACTTTTCAAAACAAAGGCTGCCTTTACAAGCTGTACATGCACTTAAGTTGCTCTCCTTTATCCACATGGGTCTTCACAGGGCAGAACTTAACCAATAGCTCTTCCAGTCTCAATATCATTCTCCAAACCCATATTTTTTTTCCCTTGCCACCCGACATCTCCCCCCAGTCTTCCTTGCTGACCCTTATGCTGACATTTTTGGTTGTATTTTTGCTCAGTTCTTTCCACTGCCATGTTTTTCAGGCCTGTTTTTCCCTCTTCTGTCCTCTCTATCCTAGCTGTAACCTCATTCTGAGCAAATGTATATCTAAAATATTTCAGACTGTTTGACTGAAAAGCAGACAATCAGCTTAAAATCATTCAATTTCAGTGGTTAAATTTTTCAAAACTAAAGCAATTAGTTTGTCCTATGTCCCATAAATCCAGCAGTACTTGCATGAAAAGATGAAAATTGAAATGCACTTCCTGAGTACATGACAGTGTTATTGTACTGGCATGGCAAAATAAAAATATTGAAATTCAGCAGCAGTTATAATGAATTATTAATCAGGAGGGTCTCAGAGATTCTGAATTATGAACAGAAACATGCTTCTAAATTATCCAAAAGTATACAGTGTCCTAACAAGGTTTGCTGGAGTTTTTAATGATGTGAAGCACAAAGGCCCTGATCCATCTGTGTTCAAGCCCAATTTCATGCTTTGCACTGCATCTCTTTTATTAGGTTTGTTCAGATTTGCTTAGCGTTATCACTTAAAATAAGATTCTTTTAACATTTTAACCTTTGGTCTGCTGTATCTCTTTACAAGGTGTTGTGGTTTTGGTTCAAGAGGGCGGAAACACCAATTCTCACATATTTGCAGTGCAGTGTCTGTCCTTATGCTGTGGTTCTTTTCAAAGCAAGTTGACTGTATTTGAACAAATTTGAACGTTTGGTGCTCCCGAAGTTCTGATAGATAAACATTTATTTTCATCTTGAGATGGGGTTACATGTTTGATGTATCAGAAGTTTACATTATAAACTTCTAAAAAGAAGTATTCTTGATATACAATTTTTCTATGAGGAGCTATGAGGGAAAAATAAACATAAGAGTAGAAAATTCTGTACCTATTCTATTTGGTTTTGCATTTGGTTATGAGAACCAATTAGAGATAAAAGCCAACCATGCAGCTATTTAATAAAAAAACTCCAACAACTTATAAATAAAGTCACTTGTCTAGATTAAAGAGTTGTAGTCATCATGTAAGAAACTTTAGAAAAATATGAAAAAGACAGCACTGAGAAACTAGTCTTTCTAAAAAATTTGATTTGGATAACCTCCCAAAATATTAAACCCTTTCCCCCTAAAATATTTTAATAAAAAGCAAATAATACAATAGACGTAAATGGAGTTCTTTGAAACATTTCTTTCAATTCGTAATAAATGAGAATATTTTCATGGGTTTCTTAAGTGCTTGGAATAATTTCCATATGCTAATTAAATTTTCATTTTTCAATATACTTGTACACCTCTTGAATAATTTATGTTAATGTTTATCTGCTTCTGTAGAGGTAAAAATATATATGTATACAAATTTATTATTTGAGATGTAGGGTGCACTTTCTCAGATAATGATTCTCAGTTTGAGGAGAACAGGATTCCTGTTTTCAATTTTGCATGTGGAATGTGATACATGCTGTAAAATTGATGATCAGTATTTGATGAATACTGATTTTCAGTTAAGTCATTTTATATGTGAGAGAAATTTTTTATTTAGGTTCTTTAGTTGGTTGATTGGTTAGCTGGGGTTTTTTTGTTTTCTTTTCTGAATTTTTCAAGAGCACCACAGTTTCAATAGCACAAATATTTAAGAAAACCTTAAAAAATGAACTTGAGTATTACAATAAAACTAATTTCAGTCTGCAAAAGTAGCACCTGCATATGGAGTAAAATATTCAGGTGCATAACTAAACCTTTACAGAGGTAATGATTATTGATATGAGTTGTTCCATTAGAAAAGAGACACTACAATGTCTGCAATACTCATGAGCAAAACAATACAAAATTAAGTGCTTTAAAAAATGTGCTAGTCAGAAACTATTAACTCAATACACTCGCCAATAACTTTGGATATTGGATGTCTGAGAATCTTGCCATTTGTTAGAGGTCAGTTTGCAAAGAAACAGGAAAATTTGTGAAGCAAATTGTCTTGCACTGAATCGTACGGTCTGTTTTCCTTGGATATGCAGTCGGCTTCAACAAATCTGTCCTTTGAAAATCCCTGAGCTCCCTCAGACTACCATTCTACTACTACTTTAGAGACTTCAGACATAACATTTCCTCAAGACTGATTTTATGAAATCAAACAATGTTTCACCTCCCAATAAATATAAGTAAGCAGATATTGTAGAATGATTATTTAGCAGTAGTTTCTAAGGACCAATGTTTATATTCTGATATTAGATATATGAAACATTTAATAGAATCATGTGTTTTCATGGCTTATATTATGGACTAATTTGAATTGTTGCTCTTTCATGTTGGAATATTTTAATAAAGCATGTAATATATATAATGTGATATATAATGTATATGTTATATAGCAGATCTATATATTAGTTTTATGTTCTAATAGACACAATATGAATGTAATATATAGAAATAAATAACGTATTATTGTGTAGTTATGTAGTTATATGTATTTTCAGAGGCTGGAAAGCTGCCTAGAGGAAAAGCAGCCAGGGGTGCTGGTCAGCAGCAGCTGAAGATGAGGCAGCTGTGCCCAGGTGGCCAAGAAGGCCAAGGCCGTGCTGGCCTGTGTCAGCAATAGAGGGGCAGCAGGAGCAGGGCAGTGAGCTGTGGCCTGTGCTGGGCAGGGCTGCAGCGGCAGCTGGAGTGCTGTGTCCACATCTGGGCCCCTGTGAAGCAGGAAGAGCTTGAGGGGCTGGAGCGTGTCTGGAGAAGGGCAAGGGAGCTGGAAAAGAAGCTGGAGCATGAGTCAAATGAGGAGCAGTTGAGGGAGCTGGGGATGTGTAGCCTGGAGAAAAGGAAGCTCAGGGAAACTCCTTTCTGCCTTCCACGGCAGACAGGTGAGTGTAGTGGGGTGGGATCAGGATCTTCTCCCGTGCAAACAGACAGGACAAGAGGAAGCAGCCTCAAATTTCACCAGGGGAGGTTTATATTGGATATTAGGGAAAATCTTTCACTGAATGTGTTGCCAAGCATGGGGAGAGGTTGCCCATGGAAGTGATGGGGTCACCATCCTGAAAGACTTGAAAAGTCATGAAGACATGGTACTCAGAGACATGGTTTAGTGATGAATGTGGCAGTGCTGGATTAATTTTTGGATTTGAGAATCTTGGAGGTCTTTTCCAAACTAAATGATTCTATGATTTTGTGATCATATGGTATATAAACACTACTTTTTAACTAGAACATTTTCTTAGTATCTTTCCTATGATCTATCTTTCTCACACCAGAAAAATCTCCAGTAAGGATTTGAAATATTTTAACATCCCAAAAGAAAGAATATAGCCTACTACTATAGACTTCAGCTTGGTCCTCGAAATCACATATCAGTCACATTTTAACCTGTAATATTGAATTTCTATCACACTTACATGGGATTTAAGCAGAAAAGTGTGCCATTAGTTCAACACAGGATATGAAATTTAAAACTTAAGGAAATATTCTCAAATTGTAAGGGTAGCAGTCTGGAAAAACATGGAATTACATCATCACTGTGGTTTGAGCATTTACAAAGTTCCATGCTTTCACATTCGAAACTATCTGTATAAATAATTGGACGATAAATGACAAAGTTATCTTCATAAAGTCTTCTTCATTTCTCATTGTCACAGACACCACATCAGTGTTAGAGGAGACAGAGCTGACTAAATATTCCCAACTTCATAATTCAGTTTATTGTAAATCCCATTTAAAATAATGGCATATTCTACCTGAAATTTGTCTCTTCCCCTATATCTCCATACAAAAGAAACATATCAATATTTCCTGCTGTTTTTTTCATTTAGCCCTACAGCTGAAATTTCTCTGAAAAAGATTCCTTATTTTTTTGTCACATCAATTCTCTGTCACTTGAATTATCATTCTGGAATGTTCACTTTCTTTTCTTTTAAAGTACAATATTTTAATAGTGCTGCAGGAAATAATTGACAACCACTCTGTTGTTTTTGACATTTTGGGGAATGGAACAATATAGTAACTAGTTTCTGAGGGGAACAACTTTTGACTGAAGTATTGTAGAAAAAAAATTTAGTAAATAAAATATAATGACCATGTGCTATTTAATCAAAAAGCACTAATTATATAGGTAGTGAGAATACTACTTCACACTGACTTTTCTTGAAGTGTAACATAGGAAAAGGAGGTTGGGTTTTTTCCCTCAAATGATCATATGTGTTAAACTTTTTTTTTCCCTTCTGATTTGGAAAAAACAAACATTTACTTTTAAAAAAAGGGTGTTTTTGGTAAAACACATTAGAGTGAGCAAGTTTAATTTTATGTGGTAAGTCATAATGTAAAGTAAAAATATAATATATATAAAATTTCAAGGCAAAGAAGAATAACCCTCTCAATAAGACATTCTCCCAAAATTGGGATATTTTGACCTTTTCATATTCTTTCAATTAACTGAAAAATCATATTACCTTAAAAGTATAAATATCAAAAATTCTACAATTAGAAATCAAATTATGTATTTCAAATTGTCTTTCTGTGAAAACACCATGAAGTGTTACAAAGATATTACAAAGACTGTTATAGGAGTCTGATAGTACAAAATTACTTCTGTGTGGTTAAGCAACTTCATTATATCATATTAAATTAATATTTCTAATATAAAATCTACTTTTTTGAAAGAGTCAATAAATGCATTTCTATTATTTTTTTTTATTTTAGAGTAAACCACGTAAAGCAAAAGGAAATTCCATGTACGAGTGCAGTAACTGTTACTTAGGATTTGCTCTGTAAGGCATGGTGACCATGTTAGAATTCGTATTACACTGAACTCAAGAAAAACCCCTGTGCTCTATGTCTCCAGTGTTTTCTGTTTTCAGTGCTTGTGTCTTGCCCTTTAAAAAAATAATAATAACTACCTAGAAGACAACCATATTGGGATTTTTCCTAAAGAGTTATACCAGGCTGGTCCTAAACATAATTGCTTTTGTAAATGTTAGCTGCTGTAGGAAATTGGGATTTTAATTCACCGAGGGAAATAGCTACTCAACCATGCAGTGTTTCTGACATGGACTTAATCCTGGTGTGATTTAGGAGGTGATAGCTTTGATTCAGTATCTGGTACACTCACTGTAATTCACTGAAAGGTGACTGATTTGATGTACAGTGGCTGCAACTAAAAACGTAATTCTCTTTTGGGTGCTTCCCTAGCTTTGGGAGAGAATCCACGTGGCTAAAGGTGAATATCACGAAAAATGATGACTTCTCCGAAGGCAGAATGAACTTTTACAGTGTGATCTTTGCACAAAATATTTGTTTGATAAATGTATCCAATTCCTACTCTGATAGGAGATTTACTTTTGAATAGTCTTGTAGAGCTGCTTCCTGCTGGCCAACCCCAGAAAATAATTTAAACTTGAAGTGTGTCATAGAATTCTTCTATTTCAGTTCCAGCAGTAACACAGTACTGCAGATTTCTATCATAACATCACTGGTGAAACACACAGTCTGGAGTTTATTATGTCTGGTTTCTCTGTAGTGAGAATGTATGCATTGTATCCTAAATGAGGTTAATGTCCAGAGTGACAACACTGCAGATTCAGTCAGGTTTGTGAATGTTGTATCCCACTTTTTATCACTTCTGGTTTGTCTTGGTTTGGGTTCTTTTTCCATACAATAAATAGATGTAAACAACTGGGGTTTCTTAATGAAATTGTGCTTTATCAATAACTGTATAAAATAACCATGAAGTTAAGCATCTTAAGTTATTATTACTTATAACTTACATTGCATACCTCATACTTTCTTGGAAGTATATGCCTTGACTTTAAATTCAGTATTTGTGGGTGTGTCTTAAATTTCTGCTAGATTTAGAAAAAGAATTATGAAATTTGGATTTATAAACACCTGATTTTGACAAAGGGACAGATTATGTTATTACAGAAAGTTACATTAGGTTATAGCATCTAGCAGAGATGGAGTAAACATTTGACTAGGGTTATTCTGAATTGATACTAATTTAACTGAGAAGATAGTTTATATCTAGTTTTTTTAAGAGAATGTGATAATTTTTGCATTACTGAATCTTTTTCCTTTTACCAAATAAATCTGTGTTGGTAGTTCACCATACACATATCAAGATATATTTTACTCTCCTACTACATTTAATTTGCTTTGATTTTCACAACTCTGCATACATACCCAATGTGGAAAACTCTTACAGTGTCTTTTCAAATCTGAATCTAGTGCTTCTGAATAGATCAATATCCCCAGAGGCTGGAATGGTCTCTTTGTTCACTGAAAACACACAACCAAATGCAGGAAAAGTTTAAATTTTTTCTGGCTTCCTTGTGCAACTAAAGAAAGGTCTGAAAGTGCAGTCTCTATATAAGAGTATTTAATGTTCATTGAGATTTAGGAGTGAGTGCTGAATCTACCAAGGAAAGTGTATTTATTTGGCCTGGATGTGTGGTAACTGTGTGGCTAATTAATTTCTGTTCAGGCTGCTAAGCTGCCATCTCATGGAAAGAATCTAAGAATTACCACTAAATTAAGCTACATTTGAAGAATTAAATGTTGATGCAGAACATCCAGTCTCACGACTAATTCATTTTTCTACTTATTAAAGTCTAGACATGTGGATAATCCAGGACTTTTTAAAAAGCTGAATTACAAGTAACCTCTTTTTATTATTTTATTAACATTTGTCTGTTTAGATTCAAAGTCAAGATCCAGAAAACTTCATATTTATATCATGTACACACATGTGGAAAAATCCCCAATGTTTTTATGTGATTTAGCTGCCTATTCTGTTCTCAAGATTTGTTTGGTATCATAAAAAGATTTATCTAGCCAATGCAATGCAGAGATAACTTTCAAGTCGGAGAAGTTATTCCTGACTTTATAAAACAGAATTTTGAAAAGCATCCAAGAATGCAGATTCCACAACATCTCTGAGCATTGTGTCCCGACCCTTACCTGCTTTTTCTGTGGTAAAGAAGTTTCCCTTGGTTTGCACTTGGTCATTGTAGATTTTCCCTATTGTCTGTGCTCCTCTGATGAAAGTTTACCCTGTAACACCCAAATAGGTAGCTGATAAAATCAATCTCAGATTATTCTTCTCTATGCTTCTTCAGCATCTTGGTAACTCAAATAGTTGGAAAGTACTCATCATTTAAGGTCAAAACTACAGAGTTGAACTAAGTGAAATTTACTTGATATCTCAGTATTTAAATTTTTTTTGTTGGTAATGCAGACAAATGGCATTTTAAATTCAGCCTGAAAAATTCAGGCTTCTTTTCTGGTTTGAATAATTTCTTGAACTAGTATCTAGCTATACTGTAAATGAGTATGAGGTAAAATGATAGGATAGGAGGAGAGAAATAGCTAAAATGTTTTCACAGCTAAAGAAACTCTGTGTGCATCAAAGCGGATATTATTCAACCATTCAAAAGAATTTTCTCTTGTTTCCTGATGTACCTGTCATTTTAAATTATCTTATTTATTGTCTGTGGTTTTAATGTGCCATTTTAAAAATTAAGGAAAAAAAGCGCAAAAAATCAATGTTCACATTTTAAATTAAATCATGCTTGCATAATCTGTGGAAAAAATAGAAGAAGATCTGTGATTCTAAAGACAGCACTAATCCTGCCAGTATTTGTAGAGAGCTGCTATCCATAAATGTGTGTGCAATAGATAGTCTAATTGCTTTTTTCAGAGTTACAGGATATGTATTCTCTTTCTTGGTGACAGCAAACTTCATGTAGTTTCCAATTCACTGTTTTTCTTGAAGATCAGTGCTGCATCTCCTTCACAGAAACATCTGCTTGCATTAAATGTTTCTTGCTCTTTCCCTGGGAGAAGTGATTTATTGTCATGTTTGACAGTGCTTGTGTTTGTATCATGTCAATGCTGCCCAGAATCTTTTTCTTATAATTCAGTAGTGTTTGAGTACTTGTCATTTTAACATCCACTGCTTAACCCTTACATTACTGGCATTGTCCAAACTAGAAGCCAAGCAACTTCTTACAAGGTTCTGAAATTTTTGAAGCCTGCATTAAGTGTATTCTCAGACCATCCATATGTCTGAATGTTACTGGTGACTGCTCACATGTCTATCCATTGGGAAATAATTGATCATGTTCCTTCTGTAGAAAAGAAAGCTGGAGATAAAATAGTTTGGCAGACATACTTTAAAATAAATATGCATGTACAGCAGTAGCATGTCTGATGTTTGGTTAAGTTAGCCTAATCTCTCTTGAAAAAGTTGTGAAGCAACATCTCACTGTAGGACTGTGAGGCAGATCTTTGTACTTTCTGCCTGCAGTCAGGATGCCTACACCACTTACAGCTTGTCCAGAATGGGGTATCACATTTGTTCTTTGTTTGTCCATTTGTGAGCACATAATGCTTGGCCTGTTTTATTTTGGCTGACAGTGGTGAGGTAGACTTGCATTATGCTGCTCTGCGGATTTTAAAAGCTTATTTATTGGTGCAGGATCTGGTTGTATTTAAGCCTCATTTCTTCCTTGCAAATTGAGACACTGCACCACACCATATACCTCTTAAATGTACCTTTTATGTCAGTGTGTGAGTGAACCTTTGCTGGATTGTGCCTGAGAAGGCAAAGCTCAGTCACTGTTATAGGTCAGGGTCTGTGACTTTATGATCTGCATTTTGAAACAAATGAGGGGCTTGTTTTTATAGATAGACACTAATCTTATCCAATATTTTATACAGAGTGTGTATCAGTCTTTGTATTTTAGAGTTTATTTTTTAAAGAAGCAATTAAAATTCTTGGGGTCTTGCCCCTGACAGAATGCAAAGTCACTAAGACCATTTCTTCCAGGTTTAGTAGTCTGGATATCTGACTCTAACTAATTCTGTGAGAGTGCAGCAAAAGAGATGCCATAAAGGAACTGTCCTTGTTTTTCTGGAGCTCTTACTCCTGCAAGGTATTTAGTGTGTTATAAATATTAACTGAATCATTGTAATAAAACTGAGCTGTTATTTATAACATGTCTTTATTTTTTACCATGCATAATTTAGTATTGTTTAGCATGGATGTAATTGCTAGAATTTTGTAAATATAATTTATAATGGTCTTAAAGGATGGGAAGAAACATCTGTGCTCTTGTCTCTGGATTTCTGAAATGTCTTTGCTGCTGCCATATGGTAAAATTTAAATAATAAACATGATCACACTATGAAATATACAGCATAAATGCTATATGAATCCAGGTTTTGAGTAATTTGTGAAGATCCTCTTAATTGAACAGCTTCATATGAAAGAAGGGAAAACAAATTTGTAAGGAGCAACAGCTCTCCAGGCTTACCTATCACTAGGTCTCTTAAATAAAAACTTATCTTTTTTTTACAATAGTCAGATAGGAAGTGTATTTCCTTTACAATTTAATTGAAATATTTTTTGTATCTGCCAGACTTACCTGTAAAAATGCCATATTTTCATTTATCAGTCTATATGGTTGCAATAGTCATGTTTTTCCATGAGAATTTCAAGGCAGTTGCCTTGACTGAGATGAGAACCGTCTATTTACTGTTATAAACCAAATTTTTCCTAAAGATAATTTTATCCATAGTTTGTGAGTTGTAGTGAAGTCTGGACATGGAAAGACTAGGGAAACAGGGAAGGGAAAATGACAAGAAAAGTCTTAATAGAATCATGGAATCATAGAATGGTTTGGGTTAGAAGGGAGCATCTTAAAGATCATCTGGTTCCAACCTGCTGCCATTGGCAGGAACACTTTCCACTGAGCTCCACCATGTCTGGTCTTGAACAGTTCCATAGATGGGATTTTCATCATTGAATTTGCTAAGAGTGCGTTTTTGTCTGTGCCATTAATGAAGATATTAAATAGAACTGGTCGCAGTACAGACCCCTGAAAGGCAACACTTGTCACTGATGTCCACCAGCATTTTGAGCTGCTTGGATGTGACCATCCTACCAATTCCTTATCCACTGAACAGTCCATCCATCCAATCCACGTCTCTCCCATTCAGAGAGAAGGATGTTGTGGGGAACTGTGTCAAAGCTTTACAGAATTCCAGATAAGTGAAAACTGTAGCCTTTCCCTTGTCCACTGGGAGCCTGTAGTCGCCTCATCAGAGAGGGTCACTCTGTTGGTCAGGCAAGGCTTGCCCTTAGTGCAGCTGTGCTGGGTTTCTGGAATCACCTCCCTGTCCTCCATGAGCATTAGCAGAGTTTCTAGGATCTGTTCATGATCTTCCCAGGCACAGAGGCTGACAGGTCAGAGTTCCCAGGGTGTCGCTGGCGTCGCAATTTGCCTCGGAAAAGCCAGGGTGGCAATTGAATAGAGACGGGAATGACTGAGGGTGCTCAGAAAACAATTTAATAATGTGCCAACAAAATGAGAAACCAGACACAGTATAGAACCTCAGAAGACCCTTCAATGGGGTCATCATGACAGAGTTTCCATCGGGCTGTGAGCCAATGAACAACTATATGACCTCATATGTAAATGTTAATCTCCAATCACTAACAACAACTAGGAACATTACCTTATTTGACTCTACTACATTAACATAACCATTCCCATATCTCCATTCTCCTTCCCGTATCTTATCCAGATGTCTTCCTTTAGCATCCTGTTTCCCATGGTCTCAGATTGATGCCCACTTCTTTATCAGCCAGGGTCAGCACACTGTCTGTCCCTGGCCGCCCAACTCCCACACCAGGGCCTTCCTTTCTACCCTTTTTAAAGATGGGTTTAATACTTTCCCTTTTCTTGCCACCTGAGATTTCATTTGACTGCCATGACTTTTCAAATATAGTGAGAGTGGCTTGGCAGCTACATCAGCCAATTCCCTTGGGACCCTGGGATGAATTTCATCAGGTTCCATAGATGTTTGTACTGATTTTTTCTTACAGGGAGCCCTTTTCTCCCCATTCCCCCATCCTGCCCACCCACAAGAGGTATGAGAAGAGAGATATCCAGAGAAGACAGAGGCAAAAAGAATTACTGAGCACCTCAGCCTTCTCCTTACCCAGTTTCTGATTTACCAGCATTGTTTATCAGGGGACTTACATTGTTTTTGACCTTCCTTTTCTGCTTAACACACTTGTAGAAGCCTTTCCTGTTATTTCTTACATCCCTTACCAGATTCAGTTCTAGCTTTGCCTTGGTCTTCCTCACCTAGTACAATTGTAATTCATTTCTATACTGTTCCCATATCACCTATCCTGGCTTCACCTATGCATTTACTTCTTTCTCTGCAGTTTAACAGAGCAGTTGCCGACTCAGCCAAGCCACTCTCCTGCCTTCCTTGCCCAATTTCTTGCTCCTGGGAATTGCTAACCCTGGCACTCTATGGAAGGCTTCTTTAAAGATCTGCAGCTCTGTTCCACTTGGTTATTTAGGGCATTCAAGCAATAAATAACTCTCTAATTTGGATTGAACTTCAACAGTAAGCACTCTTCCAGAAATTATTTTTTTAACAGAATTTATTACAATGAATTTTAAATTCTATATGAAAATACAAATCCTACCAAGAAGACTTTAAAACAAAGGAATATAAAGCAGGCCTATTAAGAAATTTCACTCTTAAACGATAAAAGTAAAAATACATAACATTTCTCAGGGAGTTCTGTGTTTACTCATGCTTTATATGGTTAAAGTACAGGGAATTAAATATTATTTTAATCCATAAAATTTTTCAGAATATTTCTTTTTAGGTAAAAGTAAATTTAGCTGCACTGTAAGCTTCTGATAAGCTTGTAATATAGGAATTGAACAAAATCTTCATCTTCTTTTCACTAAATTTCTTATTAGTTTAAAAGTTTGCAGATAATCCAAAAGTAAGTAGAACATAAATCTGTTTTATATTTAATGCAGCCTAGATTTATAGAATTTCTTCCTCAGATTTTTTCCTTTTAAAAGATTAAATTAACAGAGTAATTTTAAAAATGCAGTCACTATCATATTAACAAAATGTTAAATGCAAGTAAATGATACCAGATTATTTCAAAATAGGTTAATTTGAATTCAAACCATAACTAAAGGATTTAATCTACTCTCATTCAGAGCCGCTAAGTTGAGATGAGTTGTTGAAATCTTGTTATGGATTTGCTCAACTTTACTTATTTTTTCCTTTTCTGTGCCTGATATGAACGTGAGTACAATAGAAATATATTGAGAGAAGTTGCCTATGATTAAGCACTCAATCAATTCTATTGCACTTACATTATCTTGTTTGCAATTGTTATCATTGTATGACAAATAACAACTACTGATCTAATGAATGATAAGAAGCAGTGTTTATGAAACTGCATTTGATCAACAAAGAAACAAATTTTTAATCAAGTCTGAAGTGTCTTTCCTTTCTTAAAAAAATCAATCTCCTTTTCCTTCCTTCAGAAACTCAACATACAAATCAGTTCTGTTCTCTGTTACCCATTTACCTAATTCCTTCTTTGAGTGCTGTGGACAGAGACTATCTTCAGAGATCTGCCACAGACAATCTGACAGTGATAAAACATCAACCTGAGGATGTCTAATTCATAGCAGGATTTCTCCTCCAAAGTGCCTTCAGCTGGAGAGCACGTCAATTACCTGATGTCATGTCATTAAAGACATCTTGAAGGAGGAGATCCTTGCTAGCCATAGATATTTGACAGTAATAATGTGTGTATACTGAATGTTTTAAATTATAGCTGTCTTCTGCTTGAAGTGGATGACTCAATTCCATAAAAGCACTTTATATAGTCACATGTAATCTTAAGAGCACAACAAACCAGGGACATATTTGGTGTTTTTCATCATTGGCAGGATACATGTATTATGGAAGACATTGTGTCTGAACACAAGAGGAGTGACTGCTGACTGCTTTTCTGCCATTTTACAGAATTGTCTTTCAGGAAGTCGCTGCAGTTCACTGTTAGTGACACAGAGAAGTCCCAGTCATTGTCACAATTTCATTATAGAGCTGTTGCTGATGATTCTGCTGATCTGTTTCCCTCATCTTCTGTACCTTGAGTTCTTCGAATGGCAACTTGATTTATTTCCTCTTCCACAACCAAATACCTAAGTGTTTCTAGTCAAAGAAGATTAAAATTATTTATACATTTTCAAGCAAGCGTGCCTTCTTCATAAAACTGTTTTGTTTTGCT
Organism: Sturnus vulgaris; assembly: GCF_052056855.1. Taxonomy (NCBI): domain Eukaryota; kingdom Metazoa; phylum Chordata; class Aves; order Passeriformes; family Sturnidae; genus Sturnus; species Sturnus vulgaris. The sequence continues at coordinate 13,144,357 of NC_142283.1, read as the reverse complement.
AATACCTCTAATGTTTCTTTTCACACACAGCAGATGTATGCACTTAAAAAATTTTATGACAGTACTTTCGGGTTACAAGGAACAACAAAACAAGAAAGAATGAAGTAAGCTCTTCAAATCACAATTTTTACATCTATTACATATTTCCTGGTTTTATGTGCATACGTGTGTGCTTGTTTTCTCAACTATCTGGGAAATCATAAAAGATGGCAAATAAAACTAGATATAAATCTACCAATAAGATGAGCCAATGCAAATATCTAGCAGGACATAATGTCTGAATGTGGCAGAAACTTGTCTTTCTATAGTTTTTTTAAAGGCTTTGGAATTTAGTCAATAACTTGAAGACCAGGCTATGAATCTTCAGCTCATATGTTATTTGTTTTTAGCCATATGGACTTGAAAGGCTCAAATCCACCAAATGCACATATGCATATAAGCATCTCTGAGTAAATCAGAAAATGCAAATATCCCAGAGAAAAATACTGCATTTCATGTGGAATGTATTTATAAATATGCTAAGCATTGTCAGAGTTCAACTGATACAGAATTTCTAAATTATTCACATGATAGCACTAGCTACAGTTTGGATTTTAAAAGAATTAGAAGCATGTATCATGGAACATATATCTGGAGGAACATGGAAAAGAACCTTACTAACGGAGTCCCTGGATTGAAGAACATTTGCAGATGAAAAAACTGAAGAGATGAAAAACTAAGCACAGGCATGGGAAGAGCTAAACAAAGAAGATTCTTCTCAAAGATTAATTAACCACTCTCTTGATTGTCAGTGTTTGAGGAAAGATTTATATCTTAATATTTTTGTCTTTTAACAAGATATTGGCAAGGACGAAGTTAGAGGAAACTAGTGTTCTTATAAGGACTAACATATGGCCATGGAATAAATTTACTGAGCTGTCTTTTAGAAAAAAACTGGTATTAAATGTAAGAGGTGTGTGTCTTTGGGTTACATATTCTGAGGAAAAAATATTTTTTGTGAAAACAATGAAAGTCCAAGATTCTGGTGCTGGGATGGTTTCCATGGCTGGATGCTAGCCTTGGAACTAGAGCTGGTTGCCTTAAAGGTGAAAATTTTGGAACAGCAGCTTCCCCAGGAAGCTTGGAGGAAGGTGTTTTGCCCTGATTTTACACTGAGGTTTTGTGATCCTGATGATAAAGGAGCTCGGGCTCTGTGAAGTGTTATTTAAAATGCAATTTATTGAAGCTAAGGAAAGAGAGGATAGTGTAGACAGCATTGCAGCTCTTCATGAGCTGGGAATGTCACATCAAAAGGCTTTGAATGGATTGTCATTCAGGGCACAGCTTGCTATGCTGAACCCATATATGTAAATTTACCCCTTTTGGTCTTTTGTTCTCTTACATATTTTTTCCTAATATGGACTGAACTTTGCTTTTGTAGGGGGATATTGACAGAAGAATAAGTCCTTTTAAATTTTCTTTTGATGAATACATATGTGAAAACACAATGCTTAGATTTAGTTATCTTTCACCTGAGACTGTAGCCATAATTACATTGGTTCAGTCTCTGTATGGAGGGGCGAAAAACTTGTGTGCTGAAGTAATAAAGGTGAGTGCTAGTTTGTCAGACTCTATGATTCTGTATCCAGACCAGCTAAATAAAAGCATAATGAAGACAAATCACCAGGAAGGCCTCTCTTCTCATTTTCTTTAGAAGAATCACCTGGAGGTACATTAACTTGTTTTCCTGTTTGTTTGCAAGCTTTTTCTTTCTTGCTGAAGAAATGCCAGAGCCCTGAAATTTCAATGCATTGATCTGTAGCACTGAATCTTTTTCCTTCATAGTTCTGAGGATACCTTTTTTCCCTCATCTGAAAGTCAAGCCTTATATATACAGTTATATATACAGTTTATTCAACCTAAACTGCACATGAAAATGACTCAAGAGACTAAAAAAGTCAGAAAGCTTTTATTTCTGTTTTGGCTCAAAAGAAGTTTTGCCAAAATGTTACAAGTCCTCTTTTTTTATTATTCAGAATAAATAAGTTCATTGCCAACTTCAGTTTTCCATTTGGCAAATATTACTTTCCTTATACATTTGTCCCCCAATACAACCATATTTTTCTTTCTTGGGCGGCTTGCAATTAATGTGGATCTTTACAGAAAGCAGACTGCAAAGTTACAGTTCTCTCTTTGTGAGCAGTACACTTGTAGTCTTCAGTGTTTTCCTGAAGAACATCAGGACATTGCTAATGGCTGGGAATGTCCCAGACTTTGACTTTTCCATGTCCGCTTCAGCCTGATTATATACTGTGCTAGGCTGTGTCTTCAGACATATTTTTATGCTTAGCTTTGTAATTTTTCCTCTCTGCCCTTCAAAAATGCAGGTAACACTTATCTGCAAAAGATAACCTTTATTGTAGGCATCCTCAGTGTATTTCCAAGGCTTCAAGGATGGCAGTTTTTAAGTGTATGTACCTGCCTACCACATATGTGCTGTGGACACAGATAATGCTCTATACTGTTAAAAACCCACATGGGATTCTGACGCTGAGGAGAGGTGGTTTTAATTTTGTCAGGTTTTTTAACATTTGAAGCTCCTTGTGAGTTTGACTCTTTTTTTTTTTAAACACTTTTTTTATACTACAGCTATGTCGCAAGATACAGACTGTGAGAAAAAGTGCTTAAGTTTTTATTTTTAAGTTAAGAGCATTAAATTAGAGATTGTGCAGAGGTAATTCAATAATTCTTGAAAGTGCAGATCTCAAAAGTTCAGAACTAGCAGGAGCCTTTTAATTTTGACAGTGTGAACTGTGACATTTTAAGTAGCTGCATTATTTAGTGTATCTGAAAAGTCTGAACAGTTTAAATTTGGGCACCTAAAAATTACCAGTCTGACTAAGAAAGAAGCACGAATTTTTTTTCATTTTGAAGGGCTGGTATTATCACTTTGAAGGGCTGGTATTACCACCAGACCTGAAGATTTTTTTCTGCAGTGTTACTTCACCAACTATAGGCAAGACAACTTAAAACCCCTCATACTTTATGTTGCCTCTGTCAGGGCAGGCATGTAGAAATATACAGGTACATCCAACTAACAGCAAAAGAACTGTGAATCTTCATGTCACTTGCTACTGCCCTCACAAGTGTAGTAAAGAAGAGGGAGGAGAAATCCAAATTCTTCAGGAGCTAGGAGGTGGGCAGGTAAGCAGGTGAGCATTTCCCCATATGACTGGAAGTCCTGTTGTACCATTCGAAACTGAAAATTAAATATTGCAACTTAAGCATATTAGGACGCAGATGAAAATATTTCCTTCTCTGACCATTTTTTTCAGGTTTGGGATTTTTCAAATCTCTATATTAAAATGCTGATTGTCAGAACAAGCGAGAGACATTTTTCATCTGCAGTAGGTGGAGATTTTTATCTTCATTTTCATGCTTCCTGAGATATTAAAATAGCAAAATGTACTATTTTAAAAACAGGAAGTGATTTGACAGCTCTATTTTCTTCTGCTACTCAGCAGCTCCCTATATGTAGGTCTACAGCATCAGCACAGGCATTACAGCACTTGCTGGCATGTCTTTGTAATTCAAATTTCTGTTTCCACTGAACCTCTTTACTTTAGTAATAGACACAGAATTTGCGTCTTCAGGAATAGTTGGAGATTTTTTAATATCCGTCACTGAACAGTCCCTTCCCTGGGGCATGGCTTTACTATTAGGGGGCTGTGTGAGCAGTGTAAGATGCCAAGGACTCGGGGATAAAGATTGATATCTGTGGAGGAGCTCTACGATGACTTGTGCTCTCCAGAGGGAGGTCTCAAGCCAAGTGCATTTGCAGCCTGTCAATGCTTGTTGGCAGATAGAGATACCCAGGAACACTGAGGTCTCAGAAACACGATTTTTTTGAGTGATTACTTACTGGTGCTACTTTTGTAACTATCCAGAAAATATTTTCCTGCTGCTTTTTCAAATGCAAGTCTTCCATTCCTGAGCAAAAGCAAACAAATTAACCCATTGGGACCTGAGAACAAGGCAAGCCAGATGTTATTTCCTATAAGATTATGTGTTTAATTCCCATATGAGTATATTTTATCACATTGTAATGGTAACAACCTAAAAGGCAAGAAAGAGCACTAGGGCTTGGCATTTTGCTTGGCTTTTGTGCTTGGCTTTTGTGCCCCTTTATTATATTGAGCAAGACCAGTATGTCTATTCTTGGAGGCTGCCTAGGATAAAATATTTTGCTCCTAATAGAAGACTTATTCTTCTGAGGTTTCACTTTCTATTGTTGTAATGCATCCACCATGAGAATAAAAACTATGCATATCAGGAAACTGGGAACACTAATTTCATTAGAATTCTATTTTGCTTCCTATTTCTCCCTCTCCTGCATGATGTCATTTTCAAAACGAATGTGGGAGAAGAATGATGTCAAAGGAGGGCTAGGTTGTTCAGTGATTGTTAGAATAAAGATGGGGAATGCAGCATGTACCAGCGTTCTTTTCCAGGCTCAGCCACTAAAGTCTAACTTCAAGGGTGTGCATGCTGTTGCTAAGGAAAACTGGTTATGTGAGTCTCTTACATAACGTCATTAATATTTTGGTTTGATGCATGTCATTCTTGTCATCTTGCAGTGTATGTCTCTAAGAGCTGAAGCCCTTTCTTAAAGCACTGTCGTGAAACAAATTAAACAAAAGGTTGGTTTAGAGGTACTAATGGAAAAGCTACAACAAAAGAAAGCAGCTTGCACTGTGGCTGCAGATAATTGACACTGCCTTGGCTTCTATTCAGAAAAGGCAAAAGGAGGCTGAATTATTAATTTAAGACAGTTTTTATTGATAAACCAGAACGCCTCCATTTGACATAGGACATGTGGGAAGAGGGGTAAAAAGGAAGTGGAGGGGAGGTTTCTGTGGTACCCAGATGACAGATTACATGAAACTCATTTTATCTTGTGCATTTCTAAACATGTCATGGTTTATGCATTTTAGATGTGTTCGAAGCTATGCAATCTAGAAATGTGCAATTGAAGATGTGCATGCAATCTTCTCAAGATTTTGTCTTCCTAGGAACTGAACCTCTAAGGGAATGCTTTATTATTCTAAGCTCTCACATGATGCCCATATTCCTCACTCATACTACATCCTCTGTATTGGCATCAGGAGTCTTGGGATGATCATGATGAAAAAGTAGACATAATAAATTTTAACAAATGAGTCAAAATATCTTTTAGAAGAGAAAAATTATTAGAGAAAATAACTGATGGGAAAAATCTTCTCTTCTAGCCTGTCAAGATGCAAAACATTTTAAGATATTATGCTTTTTATTCAAAGAAATTTCTCAAGTTTTATTCATAGTCAGTCAGATCTATTTCAAACAAAGAGTATTTTACAATCAAAGCATAGCTAAGGCTGTCAAGCTATAAATAGCAGTAATACATGTTCAAAAAACCAAACCAACAAACCCCCAAGAAAAAAAAATTGAAACAAACAAAAATCCTCTGAAGCAAATACCCTACACTTAGAATGACTTTAGCTATAAAAGCTGAGATTGCACTTGATTAAAGAAGAATAAAAAGTTCCTGTTATTCTGGTACTGAAAAGAGCCACTGCCTCCTAGCCCTCTCTGTGTACCACACTCGTGTAGAGACCATCCCAAAAATCTGCTGTGTGTGTTAACAGCCTGTGTTGCCTCTGCATGGGTACTTGCCATAATTTGATTGATTGTTCTGAAAAGTAAGTATAGGACAATTCTTACATCTCCTTAGGGTGCCTGCCAAGTGTACCATCGCCTTTCTAGGAGAAGATTGCTAGAATATTTGAATTTGAATAACAGACCCAGTCTTAGTAATACTGCTGCATAAATGCAATTTGCTATTTCAACAGAAATGTTCAACTATATGCACAGATACATTAAAATAGCATAATTTTGATGAAAAAGAAACAATTGTTTGTTGTCAGTTAATAACTTGATTTCTAGACAAATGAATGGCAGCAAAAATCCCTTACAAGGTGAGAGGTAAAGATTTTCTGCATAAAAAATGGATAATATCCATTGCTGAGAAAATAATTTAAAGCTTATCTTATATTCATGTCTGAGCAGAATGGAAGACATTACTGTTAACCCTTGATGGAGCTGTAAAACTCGATTAGTCCATTCAGCTGATCCCCCTCTTTGGGAAGCTGAGTTTGATCCCAAGAGCATTTTGTCCAGAAGAGCAGCACAACAAATGGATGTTGTATACTTCACATTAGTTCAGATTTAGTTAGCTTACGTTTTTCCAGATAGTGTACTAGGATACATTTAATACTTCTCTTTTTATGACCTACAATTTATGAAGACTTGGAGGAGAGGACATTTCTCAAATTATGACCAGGGTAGTGTGAAATCCAACAAAGGTGGGCCTGTATTACTTGCAAGTAAAAAATTTACTGTGAATTGCAGCAGCATCAGTCTTTTTGATGTTGAGCATATGTTTTACAGAGACTTCTGTAAGTGTAGGCTATCCATAGATTCATTGTCCTGATCATTGAACAAAATCATCTACTATCCAACTGACAGAATTTTTGGTCTTTAAACTGTCATTATGTAATGTACACTTTCATGAAATCTATCTATATCTTCTTGAGAGTACAAAAATCATTGCTTTGGTCATAGGCTTTAAGTTAAGATCTGTTACTTTGAAATTCCCAGAGGCTAATTCAGATAAAGGTGCCAGGAAATTCTCTGCATTGTTTTTATTTGTAACCAAGAATATAACATGGAGATCCAAGCACCAAGCATTGACCAAACAATGTCAGCAACTGATTTGAGAGATATAATCCAGGCATATTGAGTGGTAGAAGGAGGGTTACAATCCAATTTTGAACAGCAATATTTTACAGTCTTACCTTTGATTGACAGATTTTAATGCCAAAAGAGACCATTAGATCATCTAATCACATATGTCCTGCATTTTACAGGACATTATATTTCTTTTAGTGACTTGAGACTAAGCACATTTTCTGAAAAGATGCCCAGCTTTTATTTGAGAGCACTAGGCAATGAACAATCTATCATTCCCTTTGGGAGTTTGTTCCAGCTGTTATTTACTTATGCTGTTAAATTTTTAAATCTTATTTCTATTCTGAATTTTCCTGCCTTCCATTTCTAACTGGTGGTTTCCATCTTTCCCTGCTAGATTAAAGATTTCTGTAGTACATTGTGAGGGAGCTTATACACTGCAACCACGCTACCTGCCATGCGGACTTTTTTTTTTTTTTTTGCTAAGGTAAACAGACTGATATTTTTAAGTCCTTGTTCACCTGAATATTTCGCAGCCTGGAATAATTTTGCAGTTCTTTTTTTTCTATACCATCTCAGATTTTTTCAGTTGCATTTTAAAAATGAACTGTATGCAGTATGCACAAGTATGCAGAACAGGAGGCAGTTTGCCAGTATCAATCTCACCAGTGCTATCTAGAGGCAGAAAATCACCACTGCTTTTCATTATTCCTCCTCCTTGCTTGTTCCTTCTGGGTTTCATTAAACTATGTAGTGTCTATATTTTACTGGGAATTAATTTTTTATTTCTGTAATGACACTGAGTTTCTTTTACAGACTTCCTACTATAAGGAAATGGTTTCTCATTGTGTAACGCATACTGAATTTTGGCTTTAGATAATGTAGAAGGAAAGAATTTTTGTTCCTCTGTAAAATAATTGCATTTTTCCATTCTTAGTTTGTTCCCCTTTACCTTTGTCTATGAGTTACACAAACCTCCATGAGCTTGCATAGAGATTGCAACGCCCTCATGAGATTACATAGATACTTCATTCAGAAGTATATATGTAATATATACTTCTGAACACACTTAGAAATATGAGGGTTTACACTATTTAATCCTATTAATACTAGAAACAGCCCCTATTTAATAAGAAATCTATATTGCCAGTTATTTTGCAACTAATCAATTATCTAATTATCTGTCCTTTTAATATATGCTTTGTTGTACTGTTTATCATTTATCTGCTAATTAAAGGATAAGAGATGCTAAGTCAAAAGCCTCATAAAAATTTTATCTGTACACTAAATTTACCAAGCAAAGTTCTAATCTCGCCAAATATTGAATCTGATTTGACTTACATGAGCTTTTTTTTCCATTTAAATGTGTCAGTTGACCTGGATTATATTATTTTCATTTTAGTTTTAATCCATGCTAGCCTTTCTATGTCTCTTCCTTGCATGACATAAATATCCACAATTTCACATTGGAGAAGTCTTGAATTTCTGAACCCTTTAGAATGTCTTTGATTTGCTAATTAATATAATAACAGTAAGAAAAGTCCAGAACTCCTTCAGCTAACTTACTAAAAATGTAGGATAATGCTATACAGACCTGTGGATGTAAAACTACTTAATTCTAACAGATTCTCTTTAATGTTGTCCTCAGATAGCAATAGATTTCATTGGATCCCTGTAAAATGTTGTTAATAAAGCACTGTGTTTCTTTCCAAACTCTGAGTAAAAGTATTTGCTTCATTTTTTTCTGTATCACAATTTACAATTTATTATGTTTTCCTTTCTTTAAGTATTCATGACATTTATTTATTCCTTGTGTACCTTTAAAAGCTCATTGCTTTTTTCTTTAGGTTATTTCTATCACAGTTTTCCCCCTCGTATCTAATCTTTTCATGTAAGTATATTTTCTATATTTACTTTCCTCTCCTTAATTTCCCCATTTTTCATCTTTCAGTTCTTATCGTTGCTTTTATGAATTCAGTCTTTCCCATTCACTGTAGCACAATCTTAATTCTATAACAGAAGAAATTGGGGCTCTAGAGGTCAGTTTTGCTCATTATACAGCTGAATTCAGCCTGATCCATCTGTGTGCTGATACAGGTATGTGATGCAAAGGTACAAAAAGTCTCATCAAGTTTGCACAGACCATGCCACTTTTGCCTCACATTTATTGATAGGAAGTAGTTTTTCAGTCTGGGTTGTTTGTTTTTAAGACAATTAAAATGGGAACAAGACTCCAAAAATGTGTTCCTGGGGCTGGCAGTGACCCAGAAATAAGTCATCAGTAGTTTTACAACCTGTTCAGTCTCCAGAAAGATGAGTCAGTAGAGCTGTGGGAGACTGGACTGCATTGTGTTTGTTACACCCTACAGCCGAGAGTGGGAAACACAACTTGACTCTTCATCCGTGATTTCTCCACACTTTTCTCAGGTGCTGCTGTCAACATGGCAATAGTAAACTGTAAGAACCTCGATGTCTGCTCCAGGATACAGACTTCCATTAGATCTTGGAAAGTGTCCTTGACTGAATTTGAGCTCTTACTACCCGTTCCAGCTGAACCTGTTTTTCTTCTCCTTCTGCTTCTTCCCTGCACTCTTTTGTCTGTCCTTTCTAGCTTGTCATCCTGTTGAAGACTTCTCTCTTTCTCTGACAGTCAAATCTTTTAATGCACTGGTTTGCCTGTTTTCCCCCATGTCTATGACAGCTTGCTACTTTGATCTCAGACTCCTTTCACCAGCTCCCAAAATGATACTGTTCCCAAATGGTGCTGCTCTTAATACTAATCTCCTCACTCTGGCGTCAGTTTCTGGTTTCCTACTCTGTCTTTCTCTGCAGAAGCTTCTCATTATCTCTGATTTAAAGTGTATTTCAGTGGGGTTTTTTTTGTACACTGGCAGGGAGCAGAAAGTATACTGGAGTTGGAATCCATGAGGATCCCAATAAACTATGGCAGAAGAGATTTTGTGCTTAGATGGGGAATGTTCTGCTTAAAACATGTGCTTGTTGACAGTCTTTAAAAAACCCTCATCAGTCTCCATACTCTCATATATTAGTAATTATTTTTCCCCTCTGTCAGAGACAGTGAAGGTGGGAACCAAAAAGAGAAAAATTAAGGCAAAGGACACGTCCTGCTATATTTTAGATCTTCTTTACCAACATTCTTGTTGAAAGCATTCTAAGACTTTGAAATATTAATGTAGAGGACGAGATATTCCCATAAATTCTTTCTTTGAATAAATGGCCTAAAACATCCAAAGCTTACCCTCTGTGTATGAAAATAGACTTGCCATGAGAGTATCAATCTTGTTTTAAATTTGCAAACCTCAGCAGCAGACAGGAAATAGTTTTTTAGCCATTGCAATCATTGCTATATAATTTAACTAGAATGTTTGGATTTTAGAACTGATGAACACTGTAAAAATTGACCTTAGGGGACAAATGCCTATTATCTTGCTTATACCAATACTCTGCTAGTAGCTTGTAAGTCACTTACTGCATAACAGTCTGATATCTGTGGTTTTGTGATAAAAAATTAAAAGGCAAACTAATCTGTAAAGCTGTTGATTTTTAACAAACTAAAAGTATTAAATTCAAAAATACCTACTTTAAACTAAGAATGAGGTTCATAATGTCATGCATTATATATTCATGATCTGTGGAGATACACTATAATTCTTTAATGCTTCCCTTAGGAATATTCTTCTTAAAAACCCCTAAGTTTAGGCTTACAAGACTAGATTTCAAAAGCATTTAGCAATTCACAATAGGACTGACAGAAATGCATAAACATGATAGCTGCCTATTTCACAGTTTATGCTCCAGTTCTGCCTTTATACCTCAATACTTTTCAGACTGTGATACATCTTTAGGAATTTATGTATTTCTGAATACCTGGATCACAAACACTTTAAAGCAAGGGCTGAAATGTCCAATTTTGTATGAATATGGCTTTCAAGGCTTTAGAAAATTTGTGTTTCAGATTTTTAAAAATTAAGCAATTAATAAAAGTACAAATAACTTATGAGCCATTGGAACAAAACGTAAAGGAAAATTAGGGGCTCTATAAACTGTATAAAATATTTAACACAATAATGTCCTTTTTAATTAACGTTGTTCTTGGCTGAAGCTTTAGGTATCAATTTATGAAAACCATTGGCTTCATTTTATGAAATTATAGAAGTGTTTGTAATTCACATTGGGATATTTAGTGATAATAATTGAGATATAAAGTAGCGAGTTCACGTGCATACATGCATGAGGGTGGATTTTTGTGAAAACACACACACACACATATGTGATGAATTGGGTGTTTCATGCAAGACAAAAGATGAATTTTAGGGTCCTAATAAGAAGGAAGTGAGGAATTGAATGAAAATTTTGATTGATTTCAGGTGGAAAGTTTTTTTCCCCCGTTCTGACTGAAATCCAATAGTCACCTTTCCCCAGATTCTTTCTACGTTCCCTTTTCTCACATAGACGCCCCTTTTCTTCCACAGTGCTTTTTCCGCTCCCTCTTCTGCAGTGACTTGGTAATATGAAAATTGATAAGACTGGAAGGGATAGAAAAAGTGAAAATAAGAGATCCTCACATTTTTGTCAAGCCAGAGAGTAGTCAGCATATATTGCAGCCCTGTTAATAGGTGAAAGAAATGGTGCATTTGGAGATGGCAGAGGGATTCCCACCTCCACTCAAGGAAGGGGGGTACAGGGCTCTTTCCAGGGATGCAGCTGAAAGGCCCCTGTGCTGAAAAGGTCTCTGCACTTAGATTGCAGTTCCATTTACCTGCATTTACAATCTTTCTCACTGAAGTTTTCAATTTTCAAGTATTTTAAATATCATGGAATCTCCTGTAATTTTTTACTAGTCTTTTCTGTGACACCAACATTTAATTCCATGTTCTGCAGTGCTTGCAGTTTGCACAGACTAAGATGTGAACTAGATTTCACTAGGTGTAGAAAGTGTCCACAGCTCAGAAAAATGAAGATAGCTTGTACTTTTGTCACAATGATAGATTGTAAGAGTTATTAGAACAGTAATGGATAATGCATTGCAGGGTTTGTCTTACCCTTTAAGAAATTGATCTGTTTATTCATCCAGAGTTGCAACATTTTCCATTAGTTATGCTTTGCTTTGTCAAGTCCTAATGTTTCAGTTTAAAAAAACCCACAAACAAAGAATCCTAAATCAACCAACCAAAAAAAACCAACCAAAAAACAAACAAACAAACAAAACAAAAAACAAAAAACAAACCAAATCAAAAAAACAGAGGAAGAAATAACACCAGCAAGTTGCGAAATGATAAACTGAAGCCAAATAAAGGTTTAAAAAATCCCCATAGATTGTTATTCTTGCCACATTAAGAAGTGGAAAAAGACAAAAATATTTCTTTATGGTTCTTTTATACAAATTATTGTGTTATGGAAAGCTTCTTTTATGTAACTTTTTTTAAGTGCTTTCTATATAATAAACTTGCCAAACATAGTGATGCAGAATAATGCTTAATTTCCTTGCATTATTTTGTAAGTACTACTTTTGTCTGTACACATGTCCAATTTTTTTGAAAATTGTCATTAAAAGGTATAACTGCATTCCAATAAATATTGAAAATACGTAATTGCATTCTTGTTATTCCAGCCGAGTTTCTTTTAATACTAAAAACATTGTGCAACAGAGGAAAAAATGCCTTGTTGCAATTAATCGTAACTATGACAGCATTTTGATGAATAAAAAGGGTAAAAGGGATTCGAAAGATGAAAAAGAAAAAGGGAAACAAAAGAAAAGACAGTAGTCTCCCTATAAATATTTTTGCAACTGTGGGCCTGAAGTGAATAAAATAAACAAAATAAAGGGGAAAGCTAACTTTAGATATTCTTCTGAAATGAATATCTGAATGAGAGAGTATCTATGACATTTTATTTTCTTTCTTTCCACACAGAGATTTTAACTCCAGATCAGAGACTAGTGCTATCTTAAAAATGCAGGATACACTCGTGATTTAAAAAAAGAAAAACTCACACAGATGGGTGGGCAGAGTAGTCCTCAACATTGTTTCTTTTAAGGCACTGACAGAGTGACTGAGGAAAGTGTCTTGCCGGACAGTATCTCAGGTTAGAAAAAGCTGCCTCAGGAGTCTCAGGCAGAAAATTCTCACCATGATTTTTTCTATTCATTTGTCTGACCTGTCTCTAAGGAAAACATTATTGCCTCAGTATTTATAATCTTATATATAAGTATGCAACAGAACGCAGACCTCCTCAGAGATTTTTTCTAGAAATTACAAATAAATATGATTAAGACTGCAATCCAAATGAGGTAGAAATAGGCTTAGCTTTGGCTTTGTTACCTGTGAATCTAAATTTAAGTCAGACATTATCAGTCATTGTCTTTTCAAACTCCCGAAGCATTAGAGGGTGAAGTACTCCCGTGAGGAAAATGCAGACAGGAAGCTTATTCCACAGTTCCTCATTAGGGCAAGAACCTCAAGGCAATCCCAACATTGCTGCTGTCCCCTGGCATTCATGAGGCAGTGGGTTATGGCCAATTAATCCATCTACTCTTGACACATTTTCTTCTGCTACCAGCTCGCTCCCATCTCGTGGAGCTCCTGCTGCAGTGTTCAGGAAAGCATGTATTCTTTCTTCTCTTAAAGGCTCATGCTCAGGATGTCTTTGGTTTAAGTATCACCAAGTTTGTTGTGAGAACTCCTTATATTATCTTATGAATCCTCAGCATACTGTCTACATCTCCCTGTGGATGGTATTTGCAAATTTTATTGTTACAGCTGTGTGCTTCTTTGATTAAATAAACAAGTTCACCTATCATTTTAATTGCAAGTTCATCCTGCAGGCTGTTATTTATTCTGAATAGAGAAACCATACAGATTTGATAACGCTGAAGCACAAGCTGAGGGCAGTCTGTTGTAAGCAGTGGAGGAGGAAGCTGGGAGGCAAAGGAACCATTTTCCTGTAATCACTGATTAGATTTTTTTTACCTTAGTGCATTACTCTGTGAAATACTAAATGGAAGTTGATTGGCTATTCCTGTATCTTTTTAACCCTCACTTGTGGCTAGTAAAAGTCAAATTTGTAGCCTTTTAGCCAGACTCTAGAAATGTCAACACGACTGCTCACGCTTTTAAAAAGCTTGAGAAGAGCTGGTTATTTTCTCAGCTGGTTGAATTTTGCCACATCACATGTCAATCTCTTGAAAATGTTTTTTGGTCTGTTAAATCATAATACATACTGCAGTGACTGAACTGTAGTACATCCCAGAAAGACAGCTGCAAGCCTACAGCTATGTTTTAAAGGGCATTCCACATCCCCTGTGTTATCACAGTTAATTACAGGAAGACTCACCAGTTTGAATTCTGTCTTTAATGTGAACCTATTTGAAATTCTGATTTGGAAAAGGACCCTTTGAGGAAGACAATCTATAAACTCAGAGCCAAGACTTTCACTGCATATAAAATGAGTCCCTTCTTTGGCCATGAAGTTTAACTGAGTTAGAAAGAAATTACAAACACAACACAAAAGAGAAAACCTTAATTAAACCTTGATAATTAACTAATATAATTTTATATCTTAGGGTAAATTTTGCAGTCCTTTTCTAGGGAAGATCCCTATCTTGTTCATTAAGTTATTAGGGAAATTAGTCCTCTTTCAGCTATTATTGCCAACATTTCAGTTATATGTTTCAGATCTATTTAACCATGTGACAAACAAAAAACCAATGAAAATATAAACATTTGTATTTATGCACTGTCTTTTACAGAAAATAGCAGTGAGGCGGGCTGAACCAAGAGCTGCTCTGCTCTTCATAGGCTACCAACAGGCTTAATAACTTTTTAGGGAAAAGAGCTACCTGTGCTCCTCTCAGTCAGTGTGGGGACCAAGAAGAATCCTGATGCATTTTGACTGGCTGTGCTTTACCATCTCTATGAAATGACAATAAAACAGCTCCCACCATTGTGCAGTACAGGAACAGGTCCCACAGCCTCTTTACCCCATCACCAAACTGCAAGCTCTCAGCTGCTACATTCCCTGAAAACTGTGCTCAACATCACGCTCTTGATCATCTCTGATTCTTGTAAATAATAAATATATTATTAGGTATACCTAATAATAATAAACCTCAGTGACTATTAATTGTTCAGTTGATCCTCAGCTAAGATGTATTTCCTGTTACCTGTATATTTCATGTTACCCATGTGACTTCAGGTATAAAACATCTAACAGAGACAATAGCAGCATCAGTGTTTCTCCCTAAAACACTTTGATATCTCCACCAGAAAAAAAAAAAACAAACATGCAAAGCTGTTTGGGTTCATCAAACCGTATTCAAATCCAGATGTGTAACATTCCTTTTGGCGTGAACCCCATCAGTAGGAAGGAGACACGCAGGTTCCCTGGAGACCAAGTGCTCCAGCAGGCAGGGCTGTGGATTTATCTGGCATTTATCTGGCACTGCAGCTTTAATGAATTCCAGCAGCCTCTAGCTGAGAGCAAAGAAGGCAGCACTAGCCCATTGCATTAGAGTTCCCATATGTCTTAAAATATGCAGTAGCTGAATGTCAAGTACTACCACTGTGTGACCAAACATGCACAGAATAATGTGAATATTAATCTGAAGCACAGGTAAGTACATTCAAGTAAGTATAAGAAAAACATAAATGGTATACACTGCAAATAATTATTTCAAATAAATCAATGCAAACTGTCGGTATTCATTATTAGAAAAAAGCATAAAGAAAATGGTTATGCAGCTGTTATTTGCTTAAATATTAAAGTATAAAAAGTTAAAGTATCAAAAAAAGTATAAAATCAAAAAAAGTATAAAAAGAGTATAAAAATTGAAGTATAAAGAAAGAAGTATAAAAAAGTTAAAGTATAAAAAATTGAAGTATAAAATTAAAGTATAAAAAATTATAGTTAAAGTATAAAGTATAAAAACTTGAAGTATAAAAGTTAAAGTATAAAAAATTGAGCAATATTTATCAGATAAGAAAAATCACTTATTTGGGTCTAGTTCTTAATTGTATTAATAGTTACCAGATGTTTTTAGTGCTCTAAGAAATATGTGAGTTCTGTGTCATTCTTAATTTAATTAAGAATTAATTTGGCTGTACCCAGAGGAGGGTGGGAAAGGGGAAGAAAACAGAAAAGGACGTTTGCATGAATGATCTCATTTGGGCACCAGGACATTGCTTGAAATAGTCTTCATGCCCATCACAAGTACATTATATTGATTTTTGGAAATCCTTTCTTCGGTAAAAGTATTTTGACACTGAAGATTCGTCATGAGCATAGGCAAAATTTATCTATAGTTTGTCAGTGACATACAAGCAACATTTTAAATTTAAGGCTTTCCTTTGTGATGTGTGTGTTACCCTGTGAATTATTCTCTGCTAATTGACCCTGAAGAACATAGAAAAAGTTATGAGATCAATAATATTTAGATACTTATCTGCCTACCAAAATCTGTGCTGAATTTGAGAAGACAGTATTTTCCAAGACATCTTTTTTTCAACTGGGAAGAAAACTGTCAAAGAAGATAATCTATCATTAAATCAGAAAATAGCTTCTTTCCTGCTTTCTTATCAAACAACACCATATAGTCTGGAAAACTGTGCTTTCTGAATTGCTAATAGGAAAATTTCTATGTATTGAACTAAAAATTATTACACTTAATTTGGGTAAGCATGTTTAAATAACTTTGCCTCTAGAAATAAAGTAAAGCATGTGGGAGTGAAATATTTAGTATGTAAATATATCTGGCAAATATTTTTGCCAGATAGGTGGGAAAATATTGGAAAAAAATACAGAAATCCAGGTGTTACCCTAAAAAAATTAAGCAGAAAAGCATAAAGTATGCACAGAAAATAGAATTTGGAAGAGACATAAGTGTCATCAGAAGCTTAAACCCAGAACTTGAAGCCTGGCTGTGAATATCTGTGAGGCACCTTAAAGGTTAATCAAAAATTTTGGAGACAGTTAATCAATATTTCAGTATTGTTGAGTTAAAGATTATATTGTTATTAGTAGTTAACTGGGGCAGGGCAGCATGGACTGCATGGCTCAGCATGTGACCCTGGTAACTAAAAATGCTGCAGGATAATCTCCAAAGAGCTGGAGATTCTGAATGGGTGCATGCCACTCAAGGGCTCCTGAGCAGTAAAAAGCAGAGGTGGTTATCTGATCACAAAACCAGGCTGTGAAACACTGCTCACACCAAGACACCTTGGAATGAGTCCTGGCATGCCCTAGTCCCTCAGCTTTGTCCAGGAACTCTCTGATCCACTGACAGCTGGTAAACATCCAAAGAGAGGTGTGTCCTAAAGGGTTAACAGTACCATGGAACATGGCCCAGCACCTGGGGCCCCTGGCCTCTCAGCCATGGACAGTCCACTCTGATGAGCTCAAGTGTTAGCATGAAAGAAACAACTATTCAGCCATCTACCATTACTATATTTCTTATATTCCTATATTTCTAAAGGATAAAAAACGTTTTTGGTACAATATTGAATGCTTTTGTTCATTCAGAAATAGAAATACAAACATTATTGTTGCAGTTAACTCTAAATATTGGATTTTATCTGAGTTACAAATCAAGGCAGGGATATGACACTGAATTAGTAAAAAGAGTGCAGACTAGTTCAGAGGTCTTGAAGAAATCATGTTTAAGCAATATAATGCTACTTGATCAAATTATAAAGAAGGTAAATTCTCCCATAAGTATTTTGTAATTCAAGTATGGCACAAAATAAATTATCTTTTCCTGTGTTTGTTCACGTGTTGATACATAATACATAATGCATACATAATGCATTTTTTAAGAGCTGTCTGAACATTTATCTAGCATGCATGTATGATAGCTACTTTGGAAACATAATGAATTGTTTTTATTGACTAAAATAAAAAATTATTTATTTTTATTCCAGTTACAACTTTCTGTACAAAGAATGATCTCTCGCTTAACATAAGAAAACTCATACCCTGCAAACCTGCATTATTTAGTACTCTCCATCTTTCAATGTATTATTTAACTTTCAACAACATACCTGAGGACATAATCCAAAACAACAGTAGCCAAGAAAACTCATCCTTTTCTGTCTAAAATTCCAGATAAATTATACTCATTATTTGTGGTCTTTATTTTAAGAATTATGAACTGAGAAGGCTAGCTTCAGGTAATGAACTGGGTTTATTGCTACAAGCTTATAACAAAGCAAAACAAAAGATAAAAGAATAATACTCCAGCTTTCATTCAGAAATATATTCTGCATGTACATCTCTCTTGCAGATGGCAAGTAAATTCAAACAATAGTTAAAGAATATGTCTAGGCATAATACTTATAATACTTCCAAGCCAATGCAACTTGATAATCAGCGTTAATTACTACTTTTGATAATAGAAAACAACAGCAAAAGTAAAAAAAAAATACAACTATAGAGTGTACGTTAAACAGAAGAATAATGCTTAATACATATGCTGAAATATCTGTAATCATAGCAATGAAAATAAATTATTTTCGACATAAAACTTTGCTTACAGTATAAAGTAGTTTATATAGCTGCCCAAAACATATATGCATATATGTTCCTTTTTCAAAATTCTGATTTCTTTTAGCAAGTTAATTTATTTTGATTTAAATATACAGGGACATGAGTTGCAAGAAAATTTGAATTCAAATCTGTAAATAACTCACATACTTGAAGTTCTATAATTGATTTCCAAGCCTATAGAGTACAAAACCCAGTAAGTATTTATATCCCTGTGGGAAAAATAACCTAATTACATCACAAACTACTGTTATCAGTTTAGCAACAACATAAGCATTTGCCAAAAGTAACATTGCTTGTTTCTTCAGAATGTTATTTTAAAGGTATAAATAACTCAGATATAGAGAAATGTTGTTTACACTCAAATTAATATTAACAAAATTATACTCAATTTGATATTTTTAGGTACATTTATAAGCTTTTCTTCTTTAAAAAAATTTATATTTGGGATAGACTGAAGAAGGACTCTAGGAAATTTTGGAATTTTTCTTCCTGTTTTTTTTTCCTTCTTTGACTGATTTTCTCTCACTTACCTACTGATCACATACCTTATTTTACTCAGGGAAAAAATTCCCTACATTTTTGCTTTACAGTCATAAGTAGCATTGCAAATACTTTACACTTCAAAGACAGATAATTTATTTCAGTGTTTCTGCTGAGATTGAAAACAATGGTGCAATGAAAAACGCTAAAATCCCTAGCGATGAATGAAAAATCAAAAGCACATCAGACTCTTGTGCACATGCAGAAATCATTCATGTGTAGCAAAATAAACACAATTCTTACTCCTTTCTGGTATTGTTATATTATTATATTTTCTAAATGTAAGTCAAGGGATTGAACAACTGAATACAGACATCTTGATTTTAATATTAGTTTTACCCTCTGCAGAATAGAAAATACAGAAAATTCTCTCTTTATGAACAATCACTATATTGTGCAGTAAAGGTTTTTCATAGTTTCAGGCCATTTATAATAAAAGAAACATATCAGTGAGCTGCTGCATTAAAACCTCTCATAGCTCACTGGATTCAATTACTTGGTCCCACTAACCATTAGGACTTTTTTTTTCCCACTCTTTTTGCCCGCAGGATCAAGGATTTCAGAAGCTAAGTCACTTTTTTTTATATACACATACATGAATATGTACAAATGTATATATGTTGTCTTTAAGACTCCAAATAACATGTAGCTGTAGACCCATTCTTGCTACTTTTTTTGTCTTCTTTTGTCTTTTTTACCATGTTGCGATTGACCTGACATTTTGCATTAAAAATATAGATTAAAATCTGCTAGACCAGTATCAGGTTAGCAAATATCAGAAAGACTTATAAATCCGGTGAGACTTATAGAAAAAAACATTTTATTAGAAAAAACAATATAATCAGAAGAAAGTAGAGGCTTTTAGGCATATAAGCCCTTTCCAAGGCTGAAACAGAAACATTCAAATAATTTTTGCCACAGTGGTTGCTGCTACTGTTACAAAAAAGGCTACTACTGCTTCTTGGAAGGTGTTAAACTGCACAATATATAATGGTTTAAAATATTATGTCTGAGAGCATGGCTGTATTACAAAGCAGAGCTTATATTTCTTTGGGTTTGTTAATAAGAAAAGTCAATTTTCACTGGATAATCAGCTCTATTTCACTAAGCAGGCCCTTGGTTATTATGCAGTAACAATTTTTTTTTAATGGGAGTGTGAAGACAGAACATTGATCATTTTATACATGGGCAGCATAGCTATCAAATCAAAGCTATTGGATATTTATAATATGATAGCTTTTATATGCTCGAGTCAGAATTGTCACACTGAGCCAGCGACCAGTCAGAGCACCCCAGAGCTCTCCAAAGACTAGAAATGTAACAGTAACTAGATATTCTGAAACAACATTGGGTTAAATAGAGTCCAAGTTTCAGTAATTATATGGGAATGGCTTCCTTCCTGCACCAGCGATCTTCCTCCCTTCTGATACCCTGGAGAAACCCAAAGCCTGCAGAAGCAAAAATATTGGTTGGCTGATTACTAGGTTTTATTCTATTCTTCTTATTGAACTGTTTAGGTTGAAGGTGAATAATTCTGGTCACAGCTTTTCTGGAAGACACAAGTATGACACTTTGCCACAAATTAAACATCTGTTAGTACCAGAAGAACTGATCATTACAAGGAATGCTGTGTGCCCTCTGCCTTTGGAACTGACTGGAATAAACCCAGCAGTGTTTTACAAATGATTGAAAGCCTTTGCTTGTGGAAGAATGGTGACCCAGACCGAGATCTCCAAGAAGCACCAGCTGCCAAGGTCTGTGGCTGCAGGGAGTGCTCAAGCCCAGTTTTAGCAGTGGAAGACAAAGGAAAAGACACCTCTGTGCCATGTAAACAGTGGATGGTCTCCCAGATTACCACGGGCAACCAGATGGATCACTGCCACAGCTAACAGGGTAATTCCCTTCTAAGGGGAGCTGAGGGCCATCTGTGCTGAGCAGACCCAACCCATAGGGAAGTCTACTACCTCCCTGCAGTAAGGGATACTACCATAAGACCCTCTGGAATAATCCAGCCCACTAATCACTACCCACTGCTGGTTGTGCAGGTCATCAGTGATAACACTGACGAGAGAAATGTCAGGATAAAAATAACCCCAGGCCACAACAACCCCAGCAGCATTACAGGCTGGGGCAGAGTGGCTGGAAAATTGCCTGGTGGAAAAGGATATGCAGGTGCTGGTCAGGAGTGTCTGTACACTGTGGCCAGGTAGCCAAGAAGGTTAAGAGTGTCCTGGCCTGTGTCAGCAATAGTAGAGCAGCAGGACCAAGGAAAGGAGTCTTTCCCTGTACTGAATGCCAGTGTGGCCATACCTTAATCCTGTGTCCAATTCTGGGCCCTTAAACTCTGGAAGAATGTTGATGGTGGAGAGAGTTCAGAGAAAGAAACAGAGCTGGATAAGGGTCTGGAGCACAAGTCTGTTGGGATGCAGCTAAAGAAGAAAAGCAGGGTCAGGGTGATGTTACTGTTCTCCACAACTACCTAGAAGAAGATTGTAGCCAGGTGAGGGTGGATCTGTCTCAGGGATCTAGAGAGAGGATGAGAAGACATCACCCCAAATTGGACCAGATGAATTTTAGGTCAGGCATTAGGAGAAATTTCTTCCTGGAAAGGGTGATTAGACATTGGAATGGGCTGCCTAGGGAGGTGGTGAAGTCACTGTCTCCAGAGGTGGCTGAGGGAAGACTGGATGTGGCACTCAATGCCCTGGTCTAGTCGACATGTCGATCATACGTTGGACTTGACGACCTCAGAAGTTATTTCCAACCTAATAGATTCTGTGATTCTAATAAAGAATTATACGTTTATGCTCTGAAATGTCCAGAACAGCATCACTTCTCATCAGTTCTATGTATGTCCTTAATTATTCTGATAATAAATTTAGAAGTACCATTCCCACATTTCAAAGTGGTTAACAGCAATAATCTAGTTGCCATAAAAGAGATCTACACACTGCTGTTGCTTTATTTGTCGAGTATAACTGCCTGGGAAAAGATGAATTAAATTAATAAGTACATCTTCTGTTGAAAATTACAATTCCCTGCAGTCATGGGGTGTATTCTCTCTTCCTCCCTTTAGACTACTTAAAATGTGAGCATGAATTTAGTGGGAAATTGTGACAGAATCATGCTGATCCACTTAGTAAAGTTTGCTAAATTTGAAGCAGTGGTAAATACAAAGCATTTTTTCCTTCTGCCATTAGCAAGAGCACTACTGACATGATCCTCGAAATGTGCAGTCTTTTTCTCTATTTACTGAGAGTTTCTGTTCTTGCAATGTTTCAAAGAGCTGCAAAGACCAAGACATTGGATATTAACTGCAAATGAGTACCTGATCTGTAGGGACAACTCCATTTATTATGCTAGCTCCATCAAAACCGAGCCTCTCAGTCCACTGAGATCTACTCTTCTGGCTAGCAGCTTGGTCTCTGCCACACCTCTTCAGATCTTTCAGGTAGTATTTTGCTGTAGGCAATATGGATTAGAAAAAAAAAATGAAAAAAACTAATCAGAGGAAAAACATTTCCAGTTTACTTTTGTAAAGTTGAAAATGCCAAGAAAAGTTGTACATTAATTTTAAAAAATGAAAAAAAAAATTATACCTCTAGATGTTTCATTGATTTGCAGATCTCTTCCAAGCATTCACTCTCTGAAACAAACCACAAAGGTGTTAGAAGTACAGTAAACAAGTAGAGAATCTAAGAGGATGGAAGACATTTCAAAGAGGGCCATTAGAGCCTGCCTACCTTCTCAGGAGGGAAGCTGGCTAAATCTGTGATCTGTGTTTCTTGAAGTTTTATTTTCAATTTCTAGGGAAAATTCAGAAGAGAAAAATTAGGCATTCACCTTAGTGAACAACAACAACAACATAAAATTTTACAGTAATATTTTTTGTTTCTGGTATAATGACACCTAGATGCGACAGTCATATTGGGATCCCTTGTAGCTGCTGGGCATATGTATCACTAAAGCAAACCTTACAGTTGTGAAGCACTTAATGTCTCAGTAAAAGTAATGATAGTATTATATGCTAGCCAGGGAAGACAAATCAAACAGTAATCATTTATGGGCGTAGTTTGCAGCTGAAGTTTTCACTTATTTTAATTCTGCTTTCATTAGTAGCAGTAAGGAACAATTCAAAAAGTCACAGGCAAAAAGAAAAGCAACTGGCCCCAGTTAAATTGAGAGCCCCGTCCTGCAACTTACCCTGTTTCAGAGAGTAGCCAGTCATTTATGAATGGGGAAGAGTATGAGGAATAAGTGTAAAAATGCTTACCCAGACAATTATTCTGGTCTTCAGCAATTCAACTCAACGATTTCCTAATGTGGTCCCACGGTGTTAATAGACTGCATGGATTATTCTTTCATAGAATTGTTAAGGGTTTTTCTTTGACACATGTTCGCTTGCTGCATCCAAACAATTCTGAAGCAAGAAATTCCACAGAGATGCTACCTGTCCTGCATAGTGAAAGGAAGTGTTTTTACAAAGAGACTTGAAAAGAGAGTAAGGTCATATGTTGGAAAGAGGTGTGAAGCAGGCAAATAAGGGGGAAGAAGGGCCACAGTCTCTAATGGCATAGCAGCTTCTGAGATAATCAGACAGTGAGGAGGTGGTAACAAAGCAAACACTTGCACTGATGACTGCAAAGCTTTGCAGATCTCTATGCTTTTCCAGTGTGGTTAAACTCAAGCTTTTTATGTTGCTCCTGTATATGGCATTGCTGCAAAATGAGGAAGAAGCATAGAAAGTGTACCGCAGTTCCAGTGATTGCTTCAAGTGTTGTCTTGTCTGTGCCCCTCTCTGGAATTTGTAATTTCAGATTTAGCTGGGCTGACTCAGTCACTTTGTAACCCTGCAGCTCTCAGGCAGAAAGAATCTGTGGAGAAACTTGTGAGAGGGCAATTTCCCTCCGGCAAATATAAACTTCTACTGTCATCCCTGCTGTTTTTGTTGGAGCTGACAAAAATTCTTCTAGGCTGCGAGAGCAGAAGGGCAAGTGGAAATACCTCCTAGGGTCAGACTCCTTTCTGTTTACACTCTTCACCAAGGCAGAGTGTTTATCTGTGTTTTTTTCCACAAGTCTGTTTAAAGCATCCAGAATGTTTAAAATGGGTACACAATGATTCAATGCTACAAAAATTGAAGTCAGTCAAGGTAAAAAGCTAGCAAGATGGGGATCTTTCCTGACAGCTGTAGAAACAACCAGCACTCTCTGTTCTGCTTTACAGCTCTATCCAATATTGTCAACATCATTGTCATAGCTGGGATGTGACAACCGTTTTCTCTTAAAGGACTTAATTTGTGATCTAAAACATTCCTAATAAGCTCAATGCACATTCCAAGGGAATGGGAGACAGCAGGCTGAATGCTGTGTAGTGTCTCTTACACACTGCACGAATTGAAAGCTCTCAGCCCAGTTTATGATCAAGGTCAGTGAATGCAAGTAAACTCATTAAAGTGTTTATGGGGTGCCTGGATAGATTAGATGGCCTTACTGACCTCTGCACTATACGTTCATTTCTCTGCAGATAAATAAATAAAAAGGCTCCACTGGAACCAGATATTTTCAGAGCAAGTATGGTTACTAACACAATTATTACAAAGCTCCATACCTTAGTTCTTACATTTTGTAATTTTTGTGTCTTGTTTAGAAAAACACATTTATTGCTTTTGAAATGTATCTGCAGAATGTATACACAGTCTTGTGTTTTATTAATCCAGTGACATCTATGGTCTTGATACCTCAAAGTTAATTTTGAATATATCTAGCAGACACACTTCTATCCATTTTTCTTGAATAAACCCATGTGGTGGCAGGGGAAAAGGCTTTTGGTTGAGTGTTGGTTGTTTTCTTTTTGTTTAATTCTGCCTTCTTTCTCTTAATCTTAACTTCATTATTAAGATGAATTGTAATGATGTTTAAAACCCTAGAGGCAAACTGGTTTAATTTGATTTCTTCTGATAGATGAGAAAAAAAAAATGTTAGGAGTTGCAATCTTGTATTCCATACTCTTGGGCTTACATTTTTAATGTGTCTTTCAAGCTAAAATTGATTTTTTTTCTTTCTTTTAAAATAAAAAATGGCATATTTTATGAGAAAATGAATACCTTTGATATTTTTTTAAATTGATTGATAAGCATTCACATCTAGGATGAAGAGATGATCAGTTGTTTTCTTAACTATTGACAAAAATTTAGAGTATTTCACTTTTTTAAAAAAGAATATTTTAAAAAGAAGATGGAATATCTGTGTAAAAAGTTACAGAGTTAATTATTATTTTAAGTCTTGCATTTCTAAGTTACTATCTCCTTTATGTAATGGAAACCATAATTTCTAGCTTGTAGCTTTTTTAAGTCCACTGAAATAAATCAAAAAGTTCACTTGCAGGTGATGGGGAAAACTTCAAATTTAAATTTATATCAATTAGAGTTGAAAATATTTTATGGCTCCCTCAATCACGGAATCATAAAATGTGTTGGTCCATCAGGATCATCGAGTCCGAGCTCCTGGTCCTGCACAGGACACCTCAGGAGTCACAGATGTGCCTGAGGATGTTGTCCGAACGCTTCTAGCACTGTGTCAGGCTGGTGCTATGGCCGCTGCCCTGGGGAGCCTGTTCAGTGCCCAAACAGCCTATGGGGCAAGAGCCTTTACCTGATACCCAGCCTAAACCTCTCCTGACACAGCTTGAGGCCATTCCCTCGGGTCCTGGCACTGGGCACCACAGAGAAGAGATCAGTGCCTGCCCCTCCTCTTCTTCTCCTTCCAGTGAGGAAGTTGCAGACTCCAGCCAGGTCTGCCCTCGGTCTCCTCCAGGCTGAGGGTCCTCAGCCGCTCCTCAAGGGCTTCACCTCAAGGCCCTTCACCATCTCTGTGCCCTTTATTTGGACAGTCTTTGACAGCTTAATATTTTTTTCATTTTGTGGCACCCAAAGCTGCCCCCAGCACTCGAGGTGAGGCCGCCCCAGCCCAGAGCAGAGCAGGACAATCCCCTCCCTTTCCCAGCTGGTGATGCTGCCCCATGCCAGATATTCCCCAGGACAGTGTTGGCCCTCCCAGCTTCCAAGGCACATTGTTGACTCATACAGTTATTGCTGTCTATAACATCTTTTCTGAATATATGTATCAACCTATAAATACTGGAACTTCTGGCTTTGTGTGATAATTCCATATAGTGACTGTTCAGCCTGAAACAAATAAATCTTTGTTGTGACCTAATTAATTGTGGTC